>NC_064630.1:137165317-140070317 GCF_023864275.1 Schistocerca cancellata
AGTGTTTCCGCCATTTTTCTTTGCTTTTTAGTTACTGTACATTGTTTATATACTTACTGAATGTGCCATTGGTGAGTAGTGGACTTTTGGTAGGTGATATTTGTGTAACTTGCCCCCTCACACATGCCTGCCTTTGGAGGTGTACACTGCAGTGGAATTCTGAACTCTTTTTGTGTGCTAGGGATTGTGAAGTAGGTGATATTTGCATAACTTGCCCCTCACACATACCTGCCTTTGGAGGTGTACACTGTAGATGAAGAATTTTTTAATTTTATTATATAAATAACAGCTTTCTGTGAGTATAATTAACATGCTTTAGAGGTGAACATTTTTGTAGTATTAGTGCTGGGCATTCCCAGTTCAAACACTAAAAGTATGTACAATAATTTTTCAGGACGGGTAGCAATCCAGTGATACGGGGTAACAAAATTTGGGGAGGACAGAACGGTGGCGTTCTGGTTTATAATGGTGGACTTGGGTTACTCGAACAGAATGAAATCTTTGATAATGCAATGGCTGGAGTGTGGATTAAGACTGATTCCAATCCTACATTAAAACGCAACAAGATATTCGATGGAAGAGATGGTGGCATTTGTATTTTTAATGGAGGAAAAGGTATATTTTGTACTTTGTCTTTTCCCTTTTTTGCTTGCAAGAATTTGCAAATTAAGTGTGCTTAAATTTTACTGTCAGTGGCAGTTTTTAATAAATTTCTCCAATTTTAGGTGTCTTGGAGGAGAATGATATTTTTCGTAATGCACAAGCTGGTGTTCTGATTTCGACACAAAGTCATCCAATTCTGAGGCGGAATCGCATATTTGATGGACTTGCAGCCGGCGTGGAAATTACGAATAATGCAACGGCGACTCTGGAATATAATCAGATATTTAACAATCGCTTTGGTGGACTTTGTCTCGCAAGTGGTGTGCAGCCAATAGCCAGAGGTAGCACTTTACTAACCAATGTCCTCTTACAGTTGGCTGTAATCTATGCAGCCTGTAATCAAATGCCTTGTCTGTTTAGTGCAGCCACCAGTTTCTTTTTAACATGTTGTATCTGAGTGTCTGTAGTGTGTCCAGCCCCGTCACTGATCTTTTGTTCGCAAAGAGTATTGTCCTCAACTTGGGATCTGATGTGATTGAATAGTACAGTTTGATTTTTAAAAGTAGTGTGATGTGATTTTGAATATCACTCTCAAATCATTGACATGTTGTGCACATTTACAGTATAATTAGTGACTCTGAGATCATTGCCAGGTAGTTGAGTAAGAAAAGAGAAAAGGTAGACTCAGAGATTACAACATGGTAGTTGTACTGGAAGTATTATTGCTACACAAACAAAACAAAAATTGTTTAATGGATATTTAGACAACAGTTCAAAGTCAACATTTTGGTAGAAAAGGGCACAAGGGATTTTTGAGAGTGAATAAGAAATGGCCAGTGGTATGTCTGCATTAATTTGCGATGCATCTGTGGACCGTAATATCTACTCCCAAATATAATTCATTCCTGTATCCCCATGCACGTTTTTAAAATGAACTGATGGAAAATTCACCAGCTTAAATGCACTGTACATATGCTCACAGGAAAAATAAATTTCCGAAACCTTCCACAACAGTGTACATGTTGTTTATACTCATGCTTTCAGTGTTTATTAGTTCAATAGTTTTTTTACTCCAAATAAATCCCTCTTTGGTCTTATTGTAACAAGTCGGTGTGTTCATTATGGCACACAGTTCTTCTGTCTTGCTCATTGTCAAAGTTGTGTGTATACTTTCAATATTTTGTGATAGTTGATACCCATATTGTCAGTAGGTACCTCATAGTCACTTACTGCCTTTATTATTGGTGAGTAATTAATAATCTAAAATTTTTATCATGTGTGTCAATGTTGTAGTCAGATGACCTTAATTAGTTATTTTATTCATACTGTGTCAAATAGGATTTGTGTGGATGGAGTAAATATGCAGTGGCACAATCAGTCTGCTGCCTTTTGGTAGGCTATGGTGCGTGGAAATGAACATTTTGATGTTAAAAATCAGAGCTTGAGATCAATGTATAATTTCTAGGCATGCACAATGAAGACTTTTAACTTGGGATAGTTCCATCGTGTTCAGCAGCACAGTAGAATTCTGGATACATGGTGTTTTCAATAGACTCGGATGGAAAGAGAGAGAAGTGGTAGCTCAGTTGATATAGAACGTGGCATGCAGGATGTGTGCACAAATAAAATTGCAAATGTGGATGACAGAAGGAAGATAATTTTGACAATTTAGAAGAACCCATTTTGGATTTTGAAGCATTAATATTACTCCACCTGTGAAGACTTGTCTAAGGTTAACAATACAAGGAAGAGGGCTTTAGATGAAGTTAGAGAGGAAATCAGAGAGCCAGTGTGATGAATTAGAAGCTCCTGTAGAATCAGGTTTAGTGGTGCTGGACTCCTTAAAATCAGTGAAGCAGTTCAATTTATATGTACCCTTGTATTTATCAAAGGATCACATTATTGAACATAAGGAAATAAAGCTTCTGTAATATTTCCTTTGCAAACAGTATTTGCTAGAAGATAATTGTGTACATACTAGCCACTTAAAATTGTCTATTTACCAGCTATTGAAATGCTAGCAACTGGAGTGCTATTGATGGACATAAATGTGACAGTACTGTTAAAACTTAGGTAATTTATATGTATTGCATAATCAGGATAAGGAGAAATGAAAGAGTACATTCACAGCTTCGTAAAAGGAAGGAAATGTCACCAAACACTGTATTAGGATGAGCACAGATTACAGAGAATAAATTTCAGCCGACAATGGACTGTTCAAACTTGTCCAAATTCCAGGATACCCAATAACTTTCTGCAGATCATAAAGTATTAGGCTACTTTGATTTGTGTATTACTTTCACGATTTCCTTTACAGGCCATTTGTACATAGCTTCTTGATAGGTTTGATAAAATTTGCATTTAAAATACTGCAAAGTAATTATTCACAAATTGTCTATTTTTAAAAACGTGTTTGGATAGACAAGAAAGACTGACTGTTGGGAACTGCCAGTCCCCAACAGTATGTGTCTCCTTCTCATCCTGTCTGGTAAGTCTCCCCCAACACAGGATTCGCAGCTGCTTTTGTGTTGCTTTCCCCATTCTCTAAACTTTGCTAGTCATTTTCCTTCATCCTTCTTCCTTTCACTTCAACCCTTCTGCCAGGAAGAGGACCCCAATGGCTCTGAAAGCTTGCACATTTTCTTAACTTCTGTATACTTTTCCCTGCTGCATAGATTTTTTACCTGTCTAATTACAGTAAAGTAATTATTTGGTTTTCTCTTAATTAATGGGATGAAGAAAATAGTCAACTAAAACCAGCCAGCTCCTTTGTGTTTTTGGAATGTGTAATTTTGGTTAGGTTGCGGTGCTGTGTGAACATTTTGTCAAAAAGTGATTAGAAAGCTAGTGAATGCATGTAATATATCCATGCAAACATTGTTGACTTTATTTCTGGGATGATTGTTCCAAATTTGTGATAAAAATACTTTACTTTACAGTCATATCAAAGAATTGCCTTTTTAGCTCTGATTGTTTTTTCATTTCAAAAATTGTGATTTTGTTTCAACAGGTAACAGAATATTTAGCAACCAGGACGCTGTTAGAAAAGGCTGTAGCTAATGGCCAGTGCTTATACAAAATATCAAGTTACACTTCATTTCCTATGCATGATTTCTATCGCTGCCAGACTTGCAACACCACGGATCGCAATGCAATTTGCGTGAACTGTATTAAAACTTGCCATGCAGGTCATGATGTGGAATTCATAAGGCATGACAGGTAAGCAAACATTGTCTACATGTGTAAGCTATTTCCATCATACACAATTTGCTTAGGACCATTGTTAAATATACGTAGGAGGTGATTAAGTGGAATTCTTCCATTATGGTATTTGAAATTTATTGTTAGAATATATATTTCGTTGATCACTTAGTACAATGATGGAATGAGTCACATTGCAAAGATCTATACAGTACGACAAACATTATATAATTGTGTGTTAGTACTAATGTCATCTGATCTATATACATGAACTGACACTGCACTACTCACACTATCAGTGCTCACTTCAGCAGTGTGATGTGTTACTGATTATACTAAAACAATTAAAATAGAAAAATAGTAGCAGCGACACTACACGTAAGCAGATGGATTGGGAACTTCTTTAAATTTATAAAAAAAAAAATTGTGGGAAATTTTGTTAAATAGCATTGTTAATGTAACTGTTGTGTAATAGGTTGCAGCGTCCAGTTGTTTGTTGGCAGCTGTCATTACGTTTTTTCATGTACCATAGGCATTAGAAGTGGGGGGGGGGGGGGGGGGGGAGGAAGGTAGCGGTGTAAAGTCCCATGAACAATGATATTATTAGACAGTTAATTTTATTTTTGAAAGGCTATGTTCCAGATAGAAGTTAAGTTGTAGGAAATTGTTGGATGCTCATTTCTCATGGGATAGATGATTTTAAACATAAATAATATAGTAGTAAAAATAAAGCAACTACTCACCTAATAGTAAAGTTGTCGAGTTTTTTACAGTCACATGGAGAAGATTGGAAATTTTGTTAGCTTTCAGAAGGATCCTTTTTTGAGCTAGCCATTTCGAAGGAATGGTGGCTAGGCTTGTCATGTCAGAACTTGAAAAGTTGCCATGAATGCCCCCGCCCTGCACCCCCTGCCAGTTGTAGTTAGCATCAGTGAAAAGCCATGTGCTGAATTTCAGGTGGCGACATGAACTGGAGATTACAATATAAAATGTGTCATTATTGCACATCTTGAAACTGCCTGGTATACAGCCCTCAGTTGTTGCGCAGTGTGTCACTCTTTGGTCACAGTTTCCATTAGCTTGCAAGGCAAGCACTGGATCATCAGTTGAAAGTGATCATAAAACGAATTAAATATTCGTAGAGAAATACACCTTATAATTTATACATAACATTCCTTCCAAATTGGTAAGGAGTATGTGGAAATAAATACAAGGTTTCCGACTCATCAATATCAGTTTTATTCCTTGTAACTATTGCAAAAATGTGAAATGCTGGTGCAGTGCTCTACATATTTTTTTGTGTACCATGAACATAAAATTAAGGTTGACATTGACAGTTGCAGACACACTTACACATTTTTGGACAAAACAATCTGGAGTTAGGAGGGGATTGGATCTTATATCTGTATATTTTGAGGAGTGCTAAGCATATTAAATAAGGTTATGAAACTAAGTAGAGGAAAACTGGTAGTGTACTACTGAGTGCAATTTCAGAACATTTTCATGTTGCGTAGACTGGAAATTGTTGTGATATTTCGATAATTATTGTCTCTGTTACTGTTCTGTAAAATTCTCTAATAACTAATGCACATTTGTATTACTAGGTGAAAACTGAAGTATATATACTTTTTTGGTCAGGGTGAGCTCAAAACATGGTTGTCAATGATTCAGGATGCTTGTGACCATTCCAAGAATCTAGGAGACAAATTTTGTTCCCACTAAATGGAGAAAATGCATGAAAGTGTGATAATTGCAACATTTTCATTTCCCATTTGTTTCAGGCATTAGTGATTCTAATAAAAGATTGTTTGTGTAAAATGTTGGTCTTTTCACACAGGCTCCAAAATTTCATGCCAATTCTTGAAGAGAAATATTCAGCATAAGTAACAGTGAACAATATAGACTGAACATTGGTTTTCATTATGTATGAATGTACAGGGTGTTTCAAAAATGACGCGTATATTTGAAACGGCAATAAAAACTAAACGAGCAGCGATAGAAATACACCGTTTGTTGCAATATGCTTGGGACAAACAGTACATTTTCAGGCGGACAAACTTTCGAAATTACAGTAGTTACAATTTTCAACAACAGATGGCGCTGCAAGTGATGTGAAAGATATAGAAGACAACGCAGTCTGTGGGTGCGCCATTCTGTACGTCGTCTTTCTGCTGTAAGCGTGTGCTGTTCACAACGTGCAAGTGTGCTGTAGGCAACATGGTTTATTCCTTAGAACAGAGGATTTTTCTGGTGTTGGAATTCCACCGTCTAGAACACAGTGTTGTTGCAACAAGACGAAGTTTTCAACGGAGGTTTAATGTAACCAAAGGACCGAAAAGCGATACAATAAAGGATCTGTTTGAAAAATTTCAACGGACTGGGAACGTGACGGATGAACGTGCTGGAAAGGTAGGGCGACCGCGTACGGCAACCACAGAGGGCAACGCGCAGCTAGTTCAGCAGGTGATCCAACAGCGGCCTCGGGTTTCCGTTCGCCGTGTTGCAGCTGCGGTCCAAATGACGCCAATGTCCACGTATCGTCTCATGCGCCAGAGTTTACACCTCTATCCATACAAAATTCAAACGCGGCAACCCCTCAGCACCGCTACCATTGCTGCACGAGAGACATTCGCTAACGATATAGTGCACAGGATTGATGACAGCGATATGCATGTGGGCAGCATTTGGTTTACTGACGAAGCTTATTTTTACCAGGACGGCTTCGTCAATAAACAGAACTGGCGCATATGGGGAACCGAAAAGCCCCATGTTGCAGTCCCACCGTCCCTGCATCCTCAAAAGGTACTGGTCTGGGCCGCCATTTCTTCCAAAGGAATCATTGGCCTATTTTTCAGATCCGAAATGATTACTGCATCACGCTATCTGGACATTCTTCGTGAATTTGTGGCGGTACAAACTGCCTTAGACGACACTGCGAACACCTCGTGGTTTATGCAAGATGGTGCCCGGCCACATCGCACGGCCGACGTCTTTAATTTCCTGAATGAATATTCCGATGATCGTGTGATTGCTTTGGGCTATCCGAAACATACAGGAGGCGGCGTGGATTGGCCTCCCTATTCGCCAGACATGAACCCCTGTGACTTCTTTCTGTGGGGACACTTGAAAGACCAGGTGTACCGCCAGAATCCAGAAACAATTGAACAGCTGAAGCAGTACATCTCATCTGCATGTGAAGCCATTCCGCCAGCCACGTTGTCAAAGGTTTCGGGTAATTTCATTCAGAGACTACGCCATATTATTGCTACGCATGGTGGATATGTGGAAAATATCGTACTATAGAGTTTCCCAGACCGCAGCGCCATATGTTGTTGAAATTGTAACTACTGTAATTTCGAAAGTTTGTCTGCCTGAAAATGTACTGTTGTCCCAAGCATATTGCAACAAACAGTGTATTTCTATCGCTGCTCGTTTAGTTTTTATTGCCGTTTCAAATATACCGGTCATTTTTGAAAGAACCTGTATGATTGCAGATATGGACTGCCTAGTTGTCTGTATGTTTTTCTCCCTTGAATGAAAGCATCCTATTAGCACATATTTCTTCTTAAAATTTGGACTGATCTGTGTTGTAAACAAAAAGTTAATCAAATCCTGCAATTCTTATGCTTTTTTTGTAATTCAAGCTTTTAGTTTTTCAAACCTGTTATTTTTATTACACGGTTGTATGCGATTTTTTTTTAAGTGGCCAATCCAACAGTGAGGAACTATGAATTCTTCTGCACCTGTGTCATTACCAATATCAAAAGACTATTCATGCAAGATGGTATTGCTTGCACTAAATGAATTTTGTCTGGGCTGAGAAAAAAAATCAAAAGATCTGCATTTCTTGTTGTAATATCTGATCAACCCTTACATTGTTCTGCAGTTCCATTTTTGTTATTATAAAATTTGCATTCAGAATGGGAAAAGTGAAATTTCTATCAGGCGAGTACTTGCACATAGGTATTTATTACCACTTTCTATTTGAAACCAGTACACAGCTTTTCCTTTGTTTCTTTTCTGTTAGTGGATTGGCAGTCTACAACATCAAACCTTATGTCATTCCCAAGTCTGTCTGCACTTTTTAAATGTTAACCCAGAAGTTTAAGTACTATTTCACACATCATAACCCTGCTTTTACACTTTTTTCAAGGGACTTGAAAAAAATGGCTAAACTGCGGGAAAATGTGAAATGTGGGAAATGACTTTGTTTTACTGGTTGTGTATGGAATTTCCATTTTTGTAGTTTTGTATGATATCTGTAGATAATAGGCAAAAAATACTCATCAGGGAATGTTTATTTTTATTAAAGGTTATCTGAATTTAGTGCAATGTTTAGCAGGTGACTTGACATTCACCGACACTTTAGCACAACAAATTGCATTAAAAATAACACAAACCATGCAGCTGCCATGTTTAGTTTATGTGTTTGCAAAGCTAAAGTGATGCAGTTGGCAGTTTTAGTATTAATATTTGATGCCTTACGAAAAGTGCATGTAAAGTGTACACTGCATTAAAGATCTCTCTAAACTGCATCATTTTTAGTGTAACTTTCCTGCAAAAGTGATGTCAGCAGATGTATACAGTAAGAGCCATTTATCTTGCTGTTTTTGGTTTTGTATATAAAGGTGTGTGAAATATAAATTAAGTTAAATATGGCACTACAATACAGATCAATCTGTCACTGCAGCCTTTATTTCACACTCACTGACTTAGTCAGCTCTCAGCTAAACTCACACTTTCAAATCAGCGTAGACATAGGGGTTACGATAGAGATCAGTCTGTATCCACAGCCAAAATAACAGGGAAGGAAACCATACTACACTTAAGCATTTTATGAACACATTTACAAATCATTAAAATGACCTTTAATTTGGCTGGTCTATAAACACGGCATTAACAAATGAGTACAGTCGTTACTACTTTCTGGCAAAAAAAAAATTATGGGTTGTTTTAATTTTGTCTGATGAATTTTTTCAGTGTAGTTTTAGAGTTCATAAACACAATGAAAAAATTTGTCATTGACATCTGTAGCTGAAATATATTTTTCAGTGGTTTCTACTGCTACATTAACAACTGCAAATAAGGAACCTCATTGTCCTCATCACTATCACTGTCACTTTCTGCGTTTTCTTGTGTGTGAAAGTCGATAATGTCAACAGAAACACTTTCCATAGTGACAACATTGATGTCAATGAGTAAGAAATCATGAACCAGATGCTGAAGCTGCAGCTTTTCCTATGATGAAGCAAGCAGTTTTTCACCGTTGTCACTAACACTCACGTCTGGTGCATCAGATCCATTTCCGTTGTCGGCTTCGATGAATCCTGCTTTTCAGAAGCAATTGAAGATGGTGGCCGCCGTAACTTCTGTCCATGCCTTTTCAATATAATGCAAAGTGTATAAAATTGACACAGGCTGGGTCATTCCCAACTTCCATCTAAGTTAATGCCTTCTGCACAATCGTCTTCCTATAGTATATTGAAGGCATAGCTGACACCCAAATCCAAAGGCTGTAATTTGCTTGTGCAGTTTTGTGGCAGAAACTCTAATTGCACATTACGTAGGCTTACATTTCTGGGATGCGCAGGGCAACAATCCACAAAAAGCAGAATTTTTCTGTTGTCAGTACCCATTCTTGAATCAAGACAATGCAGTTGTTGATTGGCGACTCCATGGATTGTTGTGTGCACCAAGACCAAATAGTGGATAGAATTGGAAGGAACATCAGCATTGGCCATATTTCGTTGCTTTGTTGTCAGCAAAATCGATTTTCAGTCACTTAGTGACCATCCTCACTGCTATAATATACAATTAAAATTGGTAGGCACTGGTATCAAGCTATAACCACAAACTCAGTTTATGTGATCACTCTAAGCTTGTGGTTACAACTTGATACCAGTGCCTACCAATTTTAATTGTATATTATAGCAGTGAGGATGGTCACTAAATGACTGAAAATCGATTTTGCTGACAACAAAGCAACAAAATACGGCCAATGCTGATGTTCCTTCCAATGTTGTTGTTTCTCAAATAATTCAGACATCATCCACACTTTTTTGTTGGCGCTGTAGTTCGTTGGTAGTGTCGTGTTTTTATGTTTTTCGGAACCATCTGTGTTTGTGCCTAACATTACTGTCAGGCAAACTTTGTTATGTTTACTGCCATGGTAGTTTTCGCCTTTAAAGTCTGTAAAATAGACCTGTTTCGTCAATATTGAAGGTATCCTTCGGTTTATACTGTTTCAGAAGGTCTTGTAACCTGCCACTCTGCCATTCCGTAACATATTTTATGTCCACACTGTTTTCTTTGCCACATACTGTTTGTACACTACACTGTACCGCTCCTTGAATTTACGTATCCACCCGTTTGATGCTGTGATGTCCTCGATCCCAAGTACATTGGCGACTTTCAGCACCTTTTCGCGCAACATCACACGCACATGCTGCCTGAAACCAGCTCTTCGTAATTTCTTCCAGTTCTGCGCATTTCGAATAGCTAGCATATTTCATTTTTTTTTAATTTGGCCCACTGTTACTTACACTTTCCAAAATGGTATCTATTTTTCATGATAGTGTTCAATGTAGATACCGGTATTCCTAAACTCTGTGCTAATGCAACACGTGTTCCACATTGAGCTTCAATTCTTTCCAGAATTTTGACTTTTTCTTCCATAGAAAGGGTTTTCCTGTCTCTTTTGGCAATATGGTGTTTTCCATCCTAAACTGCAACAGAAAACAACAATGTGAAAGAAACAACTAACAACAGACTTTGATCACTTCACACAAGGCTACGAATACGCTATGCGGTACACACAAACAAAGTAACAAATAAAAACTCTTCGCACGGCAGTTGTAGAGAGTAGCTGTGTCGACTGAAATCAACTCACTTCGGTTGTAGGAACAGGCTTGTTGCGTTGCCAGCCTTCCACAGCAAACAACATTGTACAATGAGTATACGAACCATAAAGGAAACTACCGTATTTAGCAAGTTACAAATAGTGGAAAATGGACATCCTCTGTATGTGATCATTATCATAGGGTGAAGTTAACACCGAAACAATGCGGATACAAAAGGGTACTACTTATTGTAGCACACTGTACTGACAGATGAAGTTGTTATCAACTCGAAGCAAATGAATGTACCTCAGTAGTTGTGCGTTCTTCCGTCTTCTATTGAAACATTTACTCCCATGAGCCACCACATCAAGCTGTGGTTGGCAGTGGCAGGATACAAATCACGTTTTTTTTTTCTGACTTCAGATCTGCTGAGTGGAGCACCCTGGTGTCACGAAAGTTAAACGTATAACATGTGTAAACACTACTTGAAGGGGAATGCTGTGCCTGCATCATTTTATGTCAGTCACACCAGTTTTTTTTTCCACGAACATTTTCATAATATGTAAATTGCAGGAAGATTACTGATATGTTAACGTAAAAACAGGTGTGAATTAACATTGTGAACATAGGAAATTTGAAGGAAGCAATAAAAAAAGTCATAAACGGTGGGAAAACGTTAATTCCGGGAATGTAAAAGCGGGGTTATACTCTACTCTAAATGATCATTTTCTGCTGATGGCAGCAAAAAATTTACAGGGTTCCATATCACCTGTGAGATGAAATTGAATGTACAGAATATTTTTAAAAACTCAAACTAGGGCCAGAAAGATCCAACTACTTCCAGGAATTAAGAGGAGAGGCAGAGAGGGGGAGGGGGGACAAACAGTTCCTCTTATAACATCCCTTTACAGTGGTATTTCTCTACAAAGGCCTCTTCAGTTACAAGACAGTAAGACAGACGCATACTCCAGCTCATGCACAGACTTTCTGTAACAGCAGCTTGTTAGGTCTAGGGGTATCTATGTCTTGGTTGCAATCCCCCAGGCTGTGGCTAAGCCATGTCTCCGCAATATCCTTTCTTTCAGGAGTGCTAGTTCTGCAAGGTTTGCGGGAGAGCTTCTGTAAAGTTTGGAAGGTAGGAGACGAGGTACTGGCAGAAGTAAAGCTGTGAGAACGGGGCGTGAGTCGTGCTTGGGTAGCTCAGTTGGTAGAACACTTGCCCGAGAAAGGCAAAGGTCCCGAGTTTGAGTCTCGGTCCGGCAAACAGTTTTAATCTGCCAGGAAGTTTCATATCAGCACACACTCCGCTGCAGAGTGAAAATCTCATTCTGGAGATAACGTATTACTTTCCCCCACATTCGTCACGTGTAGTGACCACGAGGAGAAAATTCGAAAAATTAGAGCCAGTACAGAGACTTAAAGGCAACCAATCTTCCCACGTGCTGTTCGCTAGTGGAACAGGGTTAGAGGGCTCAGTTAGTGGTGCAAAAATTACCCTCCACCACACACCATTAAGGTGGCTTGCAGAGTATGATGTAGATGTATATGAAATATGTGGAACGTGTGAGAGAATGAGTCCTGTACTTTTATCCTTATCATTGTCACAAAGATTGGTATTAGTGTAATTCAAATCATGACAGAGTAAAGACAGTAAGTTGGGACTTATAAGATAATAGGAGTTTTAAGGGTAGGAAATTTGGGTGGAACCATTTTAAGGGCAGATAGAGAAGTATTGTGAAAATGTTTGTAGAAGTGAAGGTTTATCAAAGAGTAAATGCATGAGGAGGAGGATCTACATTTATACTCCGCAAGCCACCCAACGGTGTGTGGCGGAGAGCACTTTACGTGCCACTGTCATTACCTCCCTTTCCTGTTCCAGTCGCGTATGGTTCGCGGGAAGAACGACTGTCTGAAAGCCTCTGTGCACGCTCTAATCTCTCTAATTTTACATTCGTGATCTCCTCGGGAGGTATAAGTAGGGGGAAGCAATATATTCGATACCTCATCCAGAAACGCACCCTCTCGAAACCTGGCGAGCAAGCTACACCGCGATGCAGAGCGCCTCTCTTGCAGAGTCTGCCAGTTGAGTTTGTTAAACATCTCCGTAACGCTATCACGGTTACCAAATAACCCTGTGACGAAACGCGCCGCTCTTCTTTGGATCTTCTCTATCTCCTCCATCAACCCGATCTGGTACGGATCCCACACTGATGAGCAATACTCAAGTATAGGTAGAACGAGTGTTTTGTAAGCCACCTCCTTTGTTGATGGACTACATTTTCTAAGGACTCTCCCAATGAATCTCAACCTGGTACCCGCCTTACCAACAATTAATTTTATATGATCATTCCACTTCAATCATACAATAAAGGATCCTTCTTTCTATGTATTCGCAATACATTACATTTGTCTATGTTAAGGGTCAGTTGCCACTCCCTGCATCAAGTGCCTATCCGCTGCAGATCTTCCTGCATTTCGCTACAATTTTCTAATGCTGCAACTTCTCTGTATACTACAGCATCATCCGCGAAAAGCCGCATGGAGCTTCCGACACTATCTACTAGGTCATTTATATATATTGTGAAAAGCAATGGTCCCATAACACTCCCCTGTGGCACGCCAGAGTTTACTTTAATGTCTGTAGACGTCTCTCCGTTGATAACAACATGCTGTGTCCTGTTTGCTAAAAACTCTTCAATCCAGCCACACAGCCGGTCTGATATACAATACTTCGGAGTAGAGCTCGTATGTTGGTTATTGGAATGCAATACCAGTATCTTGCATTCCTCCCTCTTCCCACGATAGTTGCTATCTGTGATAAAAGTAACAATATGTATGTTTCGCTACAGGGGACTGGAAGTAGCATTAAAAACCATTGTGTTCTTTCTGCTTGAGCTAGTTTTACATAGTGACTATCTTCTGTAAATCTACTAGCAGATTGGGGGTGGGGGGTGAGCGTTGCATGCCAGCCTGTAAATCAGCTGCCAACCACACCACAAGTGAATTGGTTACATCAGTGATAAGTCAGTTGTGCAGAGTATAAAATAACTAAAATCCTCAATATGCTGAAATGCATATGCACAGAATGGTGGCATTGTCTTTAATGTTTTAATCAAAGCTCGCCTTACTGAAGTTCAGACTTTCTGCATCATTATTATTATTATTATTATTATTATTATTCCCCCCCCCCCCCTCCCCTCCCAAAGGTTGCAAGAGGATTTAATGCTACTTTTTAATAGTGTGTTCTCTCACAAGAGGCCAAATATTTGAAAATAAAAAATTATTTGTATTTTACATACAGTACATTGTGAATAACTAAAAAACTGAATACTTAATTATTTCCTAATCAAAATTGTTTCGACATTCTAAAAGTCCACTCCTTTGAAGAAAAAAAATAAGTTTACATGTTGTTTGGCATTTAGAATGAAAACCAGACATGAAGGATAAAATATAAATGAATTATGTACTGCCTTATAAATATTGTTTGTTATGTTTGTGTAAATCTTCTCAAGCAAAAAAAATGTGGTTTTAAAATTTTGGATGACTTTTTCCCATTCATTCAGTTCTTAAAAATGTGGAGAACTTACCATACGATCTTTTCAAAACATCTTCTATGCATTTGACTTAGGTTATTAATAACTCCTTAATATATTACTGTATCCTAATTCTAATTTTTGTCAATTCTCATCCATAATTCCACAAAAAAAGGCACTCACAGTTTTGGCACCAGTACATAAATAACAACTTATGACAAGCTAGTCTTATTACAGGAGTAATATAGCAGGAGCACAGCAGTAATACTTGAGTAATACACCAGAAGCAATCACTCACAGCCATGTTTTCGGATGTGGTTAATGTTGTCTCGTGTCACACAACTTGTTGTGTCTTAGTTATGTTGTGTGTTAAATGAGCCTGCTAATACAGAAGCTATTAACATCGCAAATGCTATTGTGTATAATGTTTTTTGTGCTGGGAATAAAAGAAGTCCATTAACATAACTGAAGTTGTAAAACATGATTGATATTCCAGAGGTAATATCTGGAAGGGCATGTTCATAAGAGCACAGCTATTGTCAACTTGGTAGTGACATGTCCCTTAACCAAAGGTACGATTTAAGAATGTGCTTTATCTCACTTTTGTAAGCAGATAACTTCTTAGCATTTTCTTTCATATTAAACTGGATTTTGTAGAAAAAACTAAGCACCTGAGTGTAATTTACTCTCTGTAATGCCTATATATCCACAGTTGTAGGATTTTCATTGTTTATTATGCAGACTTTATTGTGTAATAATGTATTCTTTGTTTGTCTACTTGTCTCCTTTGTGTAAAAGGAAAATCTTAAAAGTTATATATTTTTTGTTATATTTTAATTTGTCATTCATTGTGATTTCAGGTTTTTCTGTGACTGTGGTGCAGGAACATTAACTAATCAGTGTCAGTTGCAAGGGGAACCAACGCAAGATACCGACACATTGTATGATTCTGCAGCGCCAATGGAGTCCCACACACTTATGGTTAACTGAAATACTTAATTTGTCTGTGGTGTATGTAATACAGGCCACTGGCTCCTCATTACTGGTTTAATGATCAGAGATGGTTACTTTACACTTCGGTGCAGCACCTGAGATAATAAAGACAAAACTTTCATAAAATGAGTTATGTCATCTCAAGTGTGCCACTGTGCTCGGTAAGATGTCTGTTGTTTTGCAAAGGCCTATGTATATAACGTGCCAGATCCCAGTGATGTGACAAGACAAATTTAAAATTTGTGTAAGAATCTCATTTTATACTTAACGTTATGTTATCTATGTGCATGTGCAGCTACAAACTGGGTGCGTTTGTTTATTCTTTTGTCCAAGAGGATTTGTTGAAGATGTGTTCTATTTGTTGTATGAATGTGTTGTTTGAATGTGTACTTGTATGTATGTATGATGTTTGGAATGAAATGTGTGGAAGTGTGTAAATATATACATATGTGTGTTGAGATAATTGATATGTAACTTTTGTTAGGGACTTTGTAAGATTTGTGCTTGATAGTATTGAATGGAATCAAATAAAACAACAGTAACTACATATTTTTGAATACTATTATGGCCTTTTTTTTATAATGTTTTCTTTTTTCACTTGATTAATGTCACATTTCTGTTCACTTTATTTCACTGTTATGATAGTTGGACATAAAATAATTCCTATAATTCAATTCTCTCTACCATATTTACATAGTCCAGTGACTCGGATAGCACATTGAGGATATGTACAGCATCAATTTTTAAATGTCTTAGTGCTGAAACCCATTAAGAATTCGTTATTGATGTAGCATACTGATGCAGGAGGCTTTAGATCCTTTAGGGATATAGACTAATAAACTTTTTTTAATATCTGCCAATGTGACTTTGCTTACTTGATGTGCTATAAGACTTGTAAATAGACTGTGTATGTGTTATTGTGCTTTTTGAATGAAACATGTTCTGTGTAACTTGTAATAGTTCTTTTTTGGTGTGTTTTTTGATGTTCCATCTATTGATTTTTTTTTCTTTTTTTTTTTTTTTAATCTGTGAGAGTAATATTCGAACTGGTAGTGGACTACATATGTTCTGTCAAGGTGTATAGCTATGCACACGAAAGTGCTAGACTCGTATGAACTACTATTTGTGCAAAAGGAGGATAAAAGTTGTAAGTTAGAAACCAGTCATAACGTGCAAATTTATTCTTTCCACGAGTCCACTTTATAACTGCAGAAGTTTTTAATTTATCTGTTTCTAGTGCCATAAAGTGTTGTACGTATAGAATGGTGTATGGTGGTGAAGGCCTGCAGATTGTGTGTACAGTTCTTGGGCACAGGTCATTTCATTGGATTCTCTCATCAGAAAAGAATGACACAAACTTTTGGATTAAAAATTTCGTAATCTAAAGGTTTGGATGCTATATTACAATTTAACTGTGTATTTTCCTTATTCTTGATTTTGATATTTATAGTAAGGCTTATTTTTGAATTTTTTTTAAGACCAGTCACTGCCTAAGTCCCATAAATTTCTCGAAGAAAAGCATTTGCATATTCAGAGTATTATTGTTCCTCAGTTCTGTAATGCTGCACATTTGATACACTATGAAAGTTTTTCTTGTATATGTCACTTCAGCAGTTACAGACTCCAGCATGGTCAACGAAGATTGTATTTGATCTGTTATGTGTTATTTTGCATGATAAATTTATCAGTTTAGTTCTTGTATTTGTGTGGCAACACTGTGAAATACATATGTTCTGAAGTCTGCACTTACAAACGTATATGGACAGTGACTGACCCATAAAATTAAATAATAATAATAATAATAATAATAATAACTGACTGTATAAGTATTCTAGATCTAATCTGAACTGACGCTTGCTGTAATGGAAATAATCACATTATTAGTTGGCAAGGAATACAAATTCCTCCCCCCCCCCCCCCCCTCTCTCTCTCTCTCTCTCTCTCTCTCTCTCTCTCTCTCTCTCTCTCTTTGTTTAAGATCTTAGTTTGAAGAGACTAGTTCACCCACATCCACTTTCACATAACTGTTTCCATAGTATGCATATTTCCAGTGGTTGCCTATTTATCATTTGTTAGACATTATTAAAGTTGAAACACGTGAGTAGTATAATGATATTGCCTCATAACCTGATCATTTATTTCATAAGAAAACATTCCTTTCACTTAAGAATATTGCTTGACAAAAGCCAGTGGAAATTCGTCGAGAGATTTGGTAAACAGATAATTTGAAGATTGCTGCAATTACCATACAATATATCTGTTAATAATGTAGGGCTATACAGTGGTTATAGTTAACCTCCTTTGCTGTTATTGGTCTATATTTTATTTCAGAGTCTTAAAAATGCTTTTCCACTTGCTGCTGTCTGACAGTTCACTTACCATTGTTATGATTTTCATGCTGCACTCCAAGCACATACTTGCAGACACAGGGGGAGATACTCAAGATGATTAAAACTTGGGAGTTCAGGTGCAGTTTTCATGTAATTACTTCTGTTGCCATGCATGTTACCTTTTTACAGAAGAATTGTAACATTCCTTCTCATTCCCCCTCCTCTTCTTGCATTCCTTATTTTTCAAATAAACAGATGTACAATTCTTTCCAGTGACACTTGCACATGCTCAGTACAACTTATTAAGTAGTACTCCTTTTGTCTTCAAAATTACATGGTCTATAACCATGGCACCAAATAATTGATAGTTCTCTATGCACTACAGGTGTGTACTTTGTAATTAACACCACGATTGTTCACAGCAAGACTAGGAATGTGATAGTTTTATTGCTTAGACTAATGTGGATATAAGCAGCTTTCATGCTCACATTTGTGTCCACAGCATGAAAATTATATCAAAGTATTAGTACCAGGCTTTCATCTATGTTAATTTACTGCCCGTTTTCTGGCTTCACTCAACTTTTTGAAATCGTGATATATTGTCAATTTACTACTTCTACTTCTTCAAGCACAATAATTACGAAATGTTACCATAGTGAAGTTTGTTTATTTTAACTGCTGTTAGTAAGCTTGTAGAAATTACAGAACAAAGCAAAAGCTTGATTTTAGTTTATTGTAAAAAGAAAAAAAAGTTGTAATTCAAAAGTAATTACCAGTTTCTAAATATTATCTGACATAACTACAGAATTTGAAAGCTGTGTTTGGGAATGCCATTTATTTCATTCCATAGCCTTCTTCCAGTTGATATCCACTCATAACTGATCCACATCTGTGAATTTTTTCAGTTCACTTTTTATAAAGATGTACAGAAATCGGTGTTTGTTTATGGTGCTATGTGTGTGTGTAGCTGCTGTAAAAACAATTTTATTGAGACTAATATTTGCTGTTAAACTGACTCAACCTGTGTGTGTGTGTGTGTGTGTGTGTGTGTGTGTGTGTGTGTGATTCCACTATGTTGCGTGTTTTGAAAGTCACTCGCAAAGCATATAGGTTTTTCATAATTGGGCTGTGAATAAGACTTCGTATTAGGTTATTGCTGTTTTTCTGTATAATATCTTTATGCACTCAGTGTGACGCAATTATCAGTTGCAGAAATGTATAGAGAGGGTTTTCATTCAAATATTCTCATTAAAATGTCATTCTGTAATGGCTGCCCATTAGTTTTGTTGCTAGAATTTGTGGATTTTCATGGTACTGAGCAGTGAAGTGGAACAGGGATGTTGCCAAGAATGTTTGTACAACAGTATTTTGACAGAACTCAAAACTGCTTTCCAGTTCCTGTCCATTTAAAATTATTTTATCGTCTTCTAAATAATTTGTTACTGTGATACATTTGGAATTTCTCCTTTCCTACTGTTTAGAAATTTTCTAAACATATTGCTAAGATTTTGATGGTGAAAGAGTTGGGCCCATACAGTCTTTCCAGTACACAACTTAAAAATCACCGGTTTGAATTTCAGATTCTGCAAATTTTTAATGACCAAGTATTTGCCTTAATATTCTTACGTCTTGATTACAAAGTAAATAATAACAGTGTACATTGAACATGTTAGTGTTTACAATTATTAATAAAATAAACAGTGTAAATATTTTGAATGGAGCCACCAGTGAACATTGGTTTTTTAAACCAGGTCACTAAGTTTCTCAGTGGTTGGTATGAAATCGATTGCACGCTAATATCCTAACATGTTGAGAAATTTTGTGGAAGTTGTTCATAATGATACATTGCTCAGTGTGATGTCGTATACTGTACTACATTTATAGCTCTGCATTCCATTGTGGTTTAATCTCTGCAGAAATGAATTTGAGTGTTTACTGCAGCATTTATGCAAACATAAATATATTGTAATGCAAGTAGTGAGTGTAAATGAACATCATATGAGCTCCAAAGAGCAACATTCAATGACAGTTAGGATTTTCAAGTTATTACGGATAGTGGCCTCATCTTTGGTGAGGTAGGCAAATACCATGACAGTAGCTCTGTAAACGGATTAGTGGGATAGAACAAATGAAGAGGGATACAGATGAGATGTGACAGCTTTACAGAGCATCATAGGTGCCTTCTCTTATCAGAGAGTTTTGAATCCAGTGGCACAAATTATAAAAGGTGTGACATGCTTTCCACAACTTGTATAATTATTAAGTTCTCTTCCATGCAAAAGTGCAACTGCAATACAATGACAATGTGAAGTTATTTGCCACTGAAGCATGCCATATTATGGAATTAACCAAAGTCGCCATTCAGTTTGCATGTCAAGACACAGCAGGAAATGTAGGCCATGTGAAAGAAGAGAGATCACTGTCATAATTCAGTACAAATGCTGTTAACCATTGTTGTGCACTTTTTAGCACTTGTCACCATGCAGTCACTGTTTGCAAACCCATTAGTCATAACTAAAACATGTAAAACTCTGAAGTATGTTAAGATATTCTGAAAACACTTTTGAGAGATTCCAATTGAAATGATCTTATGCAGTACACAAGTTGTACAAACTTTTACGAACTGCAGTGCCACTCATTTCTTGTTAATCAGAAACTGTGCTCGTCTCAAATACATGCAAATTGTCTTTAAAGAACCTGAAAATACAGTGTTAAAGCTGGAAATACAATGTTAAGGACTGAAAAAAGGTGTAATATCGTGAGAGCAGAACAGTTTAATAGCTTTCACTCCTGTTTTATCTGATGGAACTAGCAGGACTTTTCAGTTATGTATATAATACACTAGTACAAATTAGTTCCATTGGATAATAACTTATTGGCCTGTGAGTTTTATAATCTGAATTGCAGCTGTAATGTAATAAAAACAGAATAAGTAAGAATAAGGAAAGCTCCAGAGATGGGAATCGGATGTTTTCACTGTCAGTACTGGCAGCCATGCATGGTGTCTGACACAAAAATATATATATATATATATACCCTTTTCAGATATTTTTACTATTAAATAGAATTTTTGAAACTTTTGTTGGTGCAGACACTTGATTACTGTTTTACAGAAATTATTTGTACAGTGTGCATAATCAAGAAGTTGATGAAACTTTCATGTAAACCATATGAATGATATGTCTTAGAAATGATTGGCCACTGTATGTTATTTCATTAAAATATATTACTCAGTGTCCATGTGGTTTCTTGAACACAGCATGAATCCCAAAGCTGATATGTTAAGGTCATAATATGCTTTCCAGGTATGATGTATATAGTGCTCTTCCGCCTCATACAGCTGCATGATATGTAGTATATCTTGTAAAAAAAAAAAACGAAATTTGGACATAAATGTAACAATAAAAGTATTGGGAAAACACTGTTTACCATTTGAAGCAAGGTATATTGTTTTGTCGTATTTGATGTATTTTGTCAGTTCTATGTGGATTCCCAATTTTACGAACAGAGAAGTAACTGCATCATCAGATATTTTTAGCATATTTAACAAAATGAAATATGGCATTAATTCTTCCTTTCCTGGATGCTATTTCTGTATTTTTGTGACAAAACAATTGAATAATGTAGAGGACAATTGTGGAAAATATTGAAACAAAAGAGAGGATTTATAAATAGTGAAAAGGATCAAAATGATGTGTAATGTTTTGCCTACTCACCTGAACTTAGTAAGTGGGAAAAAATATTGCTCAACACACACATCACAACATGCAAAAAGTGTTTCGATGAATGCTAAGCACCAACAGACATAAGTAATGTCTTCTGCTGAGAAGATAGTGCACAACAGTCGGGTGTGCACTGTGACATACTTTCTGGTGGTAATATGCATTATTTTAAAAACATGATCCTTAAGGAAATTGTATCAATGTTATGTTAATCACATGGGTTGAAACTTCTTTAATAATAGCTGTCAAATTTTGCATTTTTGTGGCCATGGCATTGGTAGCTGCTGTATAAATAATTTATTAATGTTGTGCTTTTATATAAAATAGTTGAAATGCATTTTGTCATCTCACCACACTCATTTTGTCATACAAGGAAATTATGTAACCTCAAATGCTTAGAATTGAATGAAAAACTATAAATTGCTCACCCCAGAAACAGCAGTAGGAGCCATTCACATGCCAAACATGTCATACATAGAGGCTTTTGAATGATCTATTCAAGGTCTTAAAGACCCACTTTGATGCTGCAAAGAAACAAAATATCAATATTATAGGACAAAAAAAAAAAACAATTTCAATGTTGTGACTTACTGATATATTTCCCTGTACTTAAAAGTAACTATCCGAAAACAAAAAATAATTGTCTTTCTAAGACTACTATGTGAAATACCAGAAGTAAAGTTATGTTATCTTCATTTCATCATTAGACTTCATTCTGTGTTATACAATCAGCTTTTCTGTATGAAAATAATAGTGTGTGTTACATTATGCTTGACAACTTGCATTTCACAGTGTGTTTCATTCTGGTCTAGGAGTAATATCTTCGATTAGTTATCAAAACATTATGGTTTCGATCCCAGCCACTGCTTAAGTATTGAATATATGTTAACAGGGGTCACTTTCAGTCTGACAGTGTCATTGTTAAAGAGAGCGGAGGTGCATAAAGAGTTTAAAGCCACTCCTATGCCCTTGGGGTGGGAAACTGCCCCTAAAAGGAAGAAGGATCAGCAATGATCTATGGTAGGAGGATGCAGAAGGCAGTGGAAACCACCTAATTGAAAACTATGTTTATTCACAGGACATTTGGCCTGAAAATGTCATGTAAAAGTCATGATGATTTCTCCATGGGTAAAAGATGGGGATAAGTCCACTTTTCAGATCTACAGGGATTGCCAACAGGGAGGTAACCATGAGAAAAAGAGTACCCAATGAAAGGGTAACATTTTATAAATCAGATTGTGGAACATAGAAGACTGAATGTGATATGGGAGGGGAGTTAGAAAACATGAGAAGGGAAATGCAGAAGCTAAATTATAGACACATACACACAGCATGTTCAAAAAAAGTGTCGAATACTTTGAGAGGTGGTAGTACTCATGGAAACAAGAAAAAAGAAGTGTAATAAACACAGGTCTGGAAATGCATACTTTCTGCACATTTACAGGAAGTGTCCCATTTGTGACAGTGCACCTTCTGCCCTCTGGCATAAGAAATTATATACCCTTTGAAGTACACCCGATTGTTGTATCTGCTGGCACACATTGAAGATGCAACCCTTTAGTGCCTGCTCATCATTGATTGTTGTGGTGTAGATCAATGCCTTCAAGTGTCACCATAACCAAAATTGTAGGGGATTGAGGTCTGTAGATTTAGCAGACCACAGTGTGCCCCCCCCCCCCCCCCCCCCCTCCCCAAGTGCGCTGATGCGCCATCATGCAGGAACCACATTTGTTTTTGTTGCTGCAGTGGCACAGCCTCCAGCAAGGTAGATATTTACATTAGTGAGACAGTCCAGAGATGCTCCACAGTTAACTTTTGTGGTAGCATGTATGACTATATTTGTCGCCGAGTATGCCTTCCCGTACATTGATTGAGAGTCAGTGTTGATGCCCTCTTTCCTGAATTGCCTGGAGTTACATCTGCCCATACATGCTGGTTATGGAATTCACACCATCATCTTTTGTGAACCCTGCCTCATTGGTAAATAAAATCTTGGATGTGAGCAGTGGATCTGCAGCACACTTCTGCAACAGTCATTGACAGAACTGCTGTCTGCCATGATTCTGTGGCCTTAGGACTGAACACCTGTAGAAGATATGGGCACAGCAATTGTTCATGAAATACCTCCCAGATACGAGAGTGAGACAGGACTTCTGCTTCTGCTAATCATTGCAAACTGGACCCAGGGGTTTCTTCCACCGAACGTAGAACATGCTTCTCCAAGTCAGGCGTGCAGACTGCGTGGGGCCTTCCACTGTTAGTCTTCTAAGATGCAGGGGTGCTTGTGTCTGTCAGATGCTGGAAAAGTCTGCTGAGCAGCTTATCAGAGGGCACTCTGCCCTGTGGATATTTTTCAGTGTAGAGGGTACGGACTTGCAGACTACTTCCATGTGATAAATCGCAGCAGAATATCAAATCCATCATTTCACTCGTTGAGTCGTTGGCTTCCATTGCTAATTAGCAGTGGAAGAGAGAAAATGTAAATGTACTACACCATTTGTGCGTACAGATAGTGCAATAACAGTAAATACATAAGTGAAGAAGAAGGTAAAACACCTTGATATGTACCCAGGGTTGACAGTACAATAAGGCACACAAACACTATGAAAACTAACATAGCCTACAATACAAGTTGAACCACATGTCTGACTGCAGACCACCTGATGGTAGGGAGAGTACTGTGAGTAAGGCATCGTAATAACCCTGCTAAAACGTTTACATGGAGTGGGAATGCTACGACTCTGATAGTATCCACAACCAAGCATTGCACAGCCCTTCCTGTAAACATGTGTTCATCTTGCACACACAGTTTCAACTATTATGCTCATCAGGTTTCAACTATTATGCTCATCAGAAAGGACAGTTCATCAAAGCTGCTGACTGTAATATAGGTATGACATCAGAAGTTGAAGAGAGAGGGAAGTGTATTAGGGTATTAAATGGGTAATTCAGTATGTAAAGGGAGATGATCGTGGGAGGATTGGACATTGTGATAGAGGAAAGAATTGAAAGAAAGACTTGGTGAAAAGCATGGGCTCAATAACATGAATAAGAGGAGAGAGAGGCTAATTAAGTTGTATAATAAGTTTCAGATGGAAATAATGAATACCTTGTTCAATAATCTCAGAAGCAGGGAGGTATACTTGGAAAAGGCCTGGAGGCATGGAAAGATGCCAGCTAGATTACATCTTGGTAAGAGACAGAATGTTAAAAAAGATGTTGGATTATAAGGTGTACCCAGGAGCAGATATTAACTAAGATGACAATGAAGTAATGGTGAAGAGTAGGCTGAATTTTATGAGAATTTTCTGGAAGACTCAACCTGGAAAGAAGTGATATACTGAGGAATGATGATGTACATTTGAAGTCCTCTGAGACTGCAAGTACTGTGATAATGGATACCACAATAAGCACTTCGGTTGAGAGGAATGGCCACGTCTAAAAAGGGCAATGAAAGAAGTTGGACTAACAAATATAGGCAGAAGAAACATTGAATAATAGAAGAAATAATTCAATTAATCAAGAAATAAAGAAAGTGCAGAAAAGCTCAGGGACGGACAGGAATACAGCAATATGTGTCACTTTTGATTGAAATAAATAGGAAGGCTGTTGAACCCAAGGCGAAAATGGCTGCGGGAAAAGTGTGAAAAAATCTAGAAACAAATGCTAGGGCATACTCGGCACATGGAAACGTCAGAACAGTCTTCAGTGAAATTGAAAGTAAAGATGTTAACATTAAGAGTGCAGTGGGAATTCCATTGTTAAATGCTGAGGACAGACAAGGTAGGTGGAAAGAAAACATTGAAGGTATCTATGAACAGTCTGCTGACATATTTTAAGCAACAATTGGATCTGAAAGGCATAAGGCATCCCTTATCACAGTCAGTTTGACAGAGCTTTGGAAGAGTTGCGATCAATTAAGGCAGGATACATAGATAAAGTTAAATTGGAATTTCCAAAATCATGTTGATGTGTACAATCAGAGGCTGGAGTCATACTACCAAATTTCAGAAGAACATCCTCACAATTACGTATGTAGCAAGGGCAGTTATCACATAATCAGCTCATGCATCCAAGTTCCTGGCAAGAAATAATATACAGAGGAATGGGAAAGAAAATTTTGAGTCCGTCAAATAACAACCAGTTTGGCTGTAGTGACAAGTACCAGAGAAGGCAGTTATGAGGGGTGCTGTACTTGACGATGGACGGAAGACTTTAGAAAAATCAAGGCACCTTCATAGGATAAAAGATGGATTGAGGAGAGGCTGAAATTCAGGTTGAAAACATGTCAGTGATAAGATTTGCTGCTGATATAGCTATTCTAAACGATAACGCAGCATATGACCTGGGATGACAAGCCACCATTACTGCCTCATCGGATCATAGTTCCTTACGTATGATGCTCTGTTTATTAACTGGAACCTTCGTTTGGTCAGTTTCTCCCCGTTCAAGGCTTCTACGGTTTTCAGCATACAGGAACATTCCTCTAGCCAGCAGCAATGTCATTTAATGCATTAGTGACAGATATCGTCCACATGGCAGTGTTCTGGCAAAAGACTTTAGAAGGCAGTCATCATCATTTGTGCAGTTTTTGGATACCACTGTGACATTGTACTCCTGAAGACTCAGTGCCCATCTCACCTGTTGACCCGTCGCAGAACTGGAGATGGTGCTAGTGCCTCCTTACAGACAATGAGAGGTCTTTCTTGAACCTTGTTCCAGAAAAATTTGGTATCTCCCTGCAGTGTTTCTTACAAGGCCATTAAGTGCTCTGAGATATTTTATCTGTTGAGCCATGAAGGTGCACATTTTGGACTCAAGGCCTGCAGGCAGTATGCATTTTAACACAGTTGTGAAGCAGGTAAGATGTTCTCCAAATGTCTTTGCTGACTGGATAATAGTGCTGTTTTTTCAAAGATATATTTCAATTAAGGTGTTGAAGCAGGTTGTCCATCACATTTATGAAGATGCTTGGAGCATTAAATAGTTCAAAATAGACATTTTACTTCATTATTTTGTTCAGCCATCAATAATCAGTGCAGAAAAGCCATCTGCTGCCCTTCCTTCACAAGGACCACATGAGAGGACCAAGGAGACCCTGCAGGTTCAGTGACATCATCCTGGAGCATCATCTCCACTTACTCCTGAGTTGTGTGTCATTCATCTGGTGACATCCTGTAAAGAAGTGCAAGCTAACTGGTAGATGTTTCCCATTGTTGATACAGTGTTTTACTATTAGCGCTTCGTCTGTCCTTTCTCCAGTCCAGATTGGAAAGATCCAAAAATTGTCATACAACAGTCAACATTCACTGATGTTCCCAATCAGGTCAGATCTTATTGGCGGTAGAGACGGCTTCCCCCACTGCCTGGTCTGTAGTAGAGCATGACTCAGTCAATGACACTGAGCTGCCCATCTTGGACTGGATCTGCTCTTCCTATATGAATACCCTTAGCAATGAGTTATGGCTGCCCATGATAGTGATCCAAAGTTCGTCTTGACCACTTGTAATCCTCGTGACCGTCACCAGTATGTATATTTTTCTTTTGAGAGTCTAAATAGCATGTTGCAATCAATAAAAATGAAAGTTCACTGAGCATTGAGATTTATTACAGGAACTCTTCTTGTTGATGATGGCAAGATGATAATGTCTTTAATGCTAAACAACCACCCATAGCAGTCTGTTATTTGCACTTGCTGGAGTAGTTTTGTTAATCTGGAGCTCTGATATTCGACAGTCTATGACTATTTTGTGATGCAGGCAAAAAGTCCATGCCAGAGAATAACATTATGACTACATTCTAAAAACTTAACTCCGCCTGATCATGCCATGAAGGCCCAACAGTACCGACCAGCTGCCGTGTCATCCTCAGCACACAGGCATCATCGGATGTGGATATGGAGGGCCATATGGTCAGCACAGTGCTCTCCTGGCCGTATGCCAGTTTCTGACACTGGAGCCGCTACTTCTCAGTCCCAGTAGCTCCTCAGTTTGCCTCACAAGGGCTGAGTGCACCCCATTTGCCAACAGTGCTCGGCAGACTGGATGGTCACCCATCCAAGTGCTAGCCCAGCCCGACAGCACTTAACTTTAATGATCTGACGGGAACTGAGTTACCACTGCAGCAAGGCTGTTGGCCATTACTAAATTCTGTTAAAACAACAAATTCAGAGGGCTGTGTTTCTTCATTGATAGGGGATCCTTGCAATACTTGTTCCAGTCAGCTGTACATATTTCCCATTTGCAGTCTTCAGCACAATTGCCTTTCCTATTAAGGAATATAGTCTCTTTTAGTGCGGTGATGATATGCATTGGTCATCACAGTGCGAAAATTTATATATGTACATATGTAAATAGTAATAATAATGGCTACATAAATAAAGAGATTATTATAATCAATTATTTTCAATTAATGCCCAAATTCTGGATTTTTATAGTTTCTCTCCTTTGAGTCCATTGTAACGTGAACTTACTTCCAAGTAGTAGAGATCTACACATTCCTCTTAGGTGCTTCTTCTTCCGACACTTAAAACTTATTCTTCTTGACCATGTAGGTAATGTAATTTTCATTTATCGGACACAACACAAAGGCTACCACACGCATCTTACACAAAAGATACGTCTTCTCCACTCGAGAACTATAGACAGTCTCTCTGATGATGTTGACAAAAAAATTGAATGGAATTTTTTATCATTTGTTTTCCGCCTTGCGGGCGTAGCAAAATTATATCTTTAATCGGTGCTTACAGCTGCCACGCTAATGATTATTTATCATTGATTTTAAATTTTTGTTGGGGACTTTTCCTTATGTACCTATAAAAAAAGAAAAAGAAGCCCGTAAGTTGAGTAGCACCCAGACAGGTTGGCTGTTGATGTGATTTCCTGGCATCTTGGTAACTGTTCACCATGGAGGACTTTCATCTGTGGTGCCCCACCTTTGTAGATGGTTAACTTGCATAGTTTTCCTGAATTCATTGGCTAGGTGAGCAGATGGTTCCTGTATACACACATGCAGGTGTCAGTCGTACCTCTTTTACCTGAATTTGTTTGTTTATTTTTCTGTTGCATTTCTTCAATATACTGGCACCTCACTTAATGAACTCTTCAGGTCTTGGGACATCCTTTATCATAAGAGCTTTGATATGTTTTCTGTAATTCCTTCAAGTGTGAGATTCTGTGAGCTTCTGTAATATTCAAATTCACAATGTGGCATTGGCCCGAAATGTTCTGTATTGTCATGGCACAGAATAGTAAAGGGAAGAAATAGAAAAAATTATTGAAACTCATTGACATTGCCACTCAAGTTGTGCCACACACAGAGATGGAAGCTGAAAGCGAGCCAGTATATCACAGGTGGGTCGGGTCGACAAGACATCATGACAGTGTCTGCCGAGTAAGGATACGCATTAAGCAGAAATGAGACTATGACTAAAAACCAAAGGAAAAAGACAAGCATATTTGTTGGCTTCTAAGACATGTTGCAAGAAACTCCTTTCACCAGAGTACATAGTGAGGAACTGACACAGCAGTTAACAATCTATTAAGTGAATGTAGCAGGATAAGGAGGGCACATCATTGTGAACCAAGCCTTGTGTAATAGCCTCACAGTTGCTCCATCTTTACATGCCTCTGCTCTCCACGAGTTGATTATTGAGATCAGTGGCATTCACAGTAATAGCACTCAATTCCATGATTATGATAGTGTAGAGAATCTGTCCTAGATGCTCCAGCAGTGTCTATGAACTAGCAAAAGATGTACTCAAGATGGTGGCCTTCACCTGATTGATGAACTTGATGCTAGTCGCCGCTTAGCATATACTGATGGCAGAACTGACTATTCTTGTGACAACACATCTTCGCAGGGTGTTGCCACCACAGAACTTAATGTGCAAGCCAGCAACAGGGCCTGTTGGGGTCCACATTCCTGTTAACACTCAGGCACCTCCGGGTGCTGAAATCTACCAGCTGGTAGGGAGGAAATCAACTGACCATACAACTGCTGACACCACATACATCACAGATGGGTCATAATAGAATTTGGAGTGGGGCTGAGGACACACTGGCAGCCAGCCTGAGACCACGTCACGCTGGGCAACAGCTGCGCCTGCTCACTGGCAACCTTGCCTGGGCATGCGGCCACTGAACTGACTCGACGGATGTCAGCTAGAATTAAACGCACAGTTGAATGAACAGCAGCCAAGATTGGTGCATAAGAATGATGACTCGTAAAAATTGGAAATAAAAGATTGAACTCTAATAATGTTTTACTAGTGTTGTTGACACTTCACAGGTTCCCAAAAGTTACACAAAGGAGGTCTCTGCTGGGTGCTCTGTAACGCGAGAAATAGCACTTTCACATGATGATGTGCCATCTATTCAATTGTTCATATACTATAATGCTGATTACCACCAAAAGTTTTCTTTGGATTGACCTAGAATTTTTTCCGGAAGTCGAGGTTCTCTTCATTGTTCTCGAACCACTGCTGTGCTGTGCCGTCCATGTAGAAATACACATTTTCCAAATGCATCATCTGATACCACGTGTTGTATTTGGTGACTCTAATGAATACTTTCAGTGATTTCATTGTGTCCTGATCAGGGTCTTCGGGGGAAAAAACTGATGAATTTCTAACTTGCAGTTGGCTTGCTGCTGTTTTGGAATCCATTGCTTTTCTGAATATATGGTCCTTGGGAAAAATGCACTGCTTGTATTCTGGTTCCAATCTGTACAGGTGATGGCTTTTACATTGTCTAATTTGAGCCACAGAGGTGTAGATGTTTCGAAATACCCTGCATTTCTACCAGACAGTGGTACATCATAACCACTATTGAATCCAAATTTGAAAGCAGGATCATCAATAAAGTACAACACATGGCACTGAAAGCATGTTCATTTCGAACTCCAATATACAGCCAGAACAGAACTGATCTAGACAGAGTGTTCTCTATTTATACAAAGAGCAAATGTTTCAGAATATTGTTGCATTACAAACATAAGACATTTTGAGTACCTTCCAGAAATGATAAATGCTGCCTAAAAAATTGCTGGTAGTTGGGTTGAAGTGGTGACCTGCAGCACACCAGCCAGACGCTAAATGCTACACCATCCAGAGACGCTAAACGCTACGCCACATTACATGCAGCATAGCTCACAGCAATATTTCTCCTCAATGTAGAGTGACTGAGCAAAATCGTGATAAATTCTAACTATGGAGAAAATTGATTAATGTATGAAAATTGGTAATATTTCCTGAATTACTTCAAAATTACCTTACAAAACCCTAGGAAGAGTTTCTGCCGCTAAGAAAACTTTAAATGTTGAACTACTCTTCATCTCACTGTTTTTTGTTTTGTTTGTGTGTTCAGAAAGTGCAAAACCCAAATAAAATTAATATAAACTGAAAAGTATGCAGGGGTCTATTATTTTAAAAAATAAAAAAAGCAAATGAACATATTATGTTATTAACTTGGTATTTACATCTGGGTTGTGCACATTTTGAATCAAAGAATACATCCTACACATGAGGAAGTGCTATTACTTTAGAAATTTATCACGAAATTGTAAGAAAATGCTACAGTCCTGCAAAGTTCACTAAAAGGTAAACATTCAGACAATGAACACCAACACCTTACAGTATCCCATTATTCATGCGGCTTTGTGTGATCTGATGGCTGTGGACTTTTTTTTTATCCTCTGCTTAGAGGGAGGGGATGTTTGGTATACATCATCATCATCATCCTCATCTTAGAATCTTGGTCTAAGTTAGTAAACTGCATACTTCGAAACTAACAATTACACTTAATGTAATTTCCAAACTAAGAAATGATTCCTTTAAGAACATGCATAAGCATAAGAATTCATCATAAGATGATGGCACTCAGTTTACTGCTAAGCAGTTCGAGGAATTTGTGGCTTAAGAAGGCGTGGACTACATATTGATTTCAAAATACCACCCATAATCTAACCTGGCCAAAGATTTTGCGAGAATTGTGTAGAACTTATTATGTAAATAAACATTTTAAGTGGGTAGAAATCAAACAATGGAAAATCCAGGATGGAATGTAACAATATTATGAAGTGCTGCAGGTTAGACGAAGGACAAGGGAAAGGGAGGGAGGGGGGGGGGGGGGGGGAAGTACTGTAAAAGGAGAGAAATAAAAAGACTGGTCGTGGTGGTGGAATGAGGGCTGTGTAGTGCTGGAATGGTAACAAGGAAGGGGATGGGTGAGGACAATGACATGAAGGTTGAGGCCAGGAGGGTTATGGGAACGAAGGATGTATTGCAGGGAAAGTTCCCAGCTGTGCAATTCAGGAAATCTGGTGTTGAGGAAAGGATCCATATGGCATAGGCTGTGAAGCAGTCATTGAAATGAAGGATATCATGTTTGGCAACGTGCTCAGCAACAGGGTGGTCCACTTATTTCTTGGCCACAGTTTGTCAGTGACCATTCGTGCGGACAGACAGCTTGTTGGTTGTCATGCCTACATAGAATGCAGCACAGTGGTTGCAGCTTAGCTTGTAGACCACATGACTGGTGTCACAGGTACCCCTGCCTTTGATGGGATAGGTGTTGTTAGTGACCGGACTTGAGTAGGTGGTGGTGATAGGATGTATGGGACAGGTATTGCATCTAGGTCTATTACATAGGTATGAACCATGAGGTAAGGGATTGGGGGCAGGGGTTGTGTAAGGATGGATGAGTATGTTGTGTAGGTTCGGTGGATGGTGGAATACTGCTGTGGGAGGGGTGGGAAGGATGATGGGCAGGACATGGCTGAAAGCTATAATTGTGAAAGTATTTTTGTTGTGCCTATATGGTGAGTAGCAACATTCCTTCTCATATGAGGGTAATCCCAAAAGCAAGGTCTCCTATTTTTATATATATATATAAAAGTACAGAACTCTGTTTGTGTGGCAGTTGGTCTCACTGTTATGAAGAGTGCTTCACGAGCTGTGTGTAAACATGTGCACGCCGCGCTGAGGTGCTCAGTCTTGGCTTGGCAGCCTTTGAGAATGGAGCTCCCGTTGGATGTTACCGCCAAGTGCGAATTGCGTGCAGTTATTCGGTTTTTGAACCCAAACAGCACTGCGCCGATTGAAATCCATCACCAACTGATGGAAGTGTATGGTGAGTCGTGCATCGATGTCAATGTTCGTAAGTGGTGTAGAGAGTTTGCAGCTGATCGGACCGAAATTCACAACGAACAAAGGAGCGGGAGACTGTCAGTTTCTGAGGAGACAGTATTGAAGATTGAGCAAAGCATGCATGAAGATCGGCAGATCACCCTGGATGATCTCTGCACGTTGGTTCCTGAGGTTTCCCGAAGTGCCGCTCACAGAATTCCAGTGGAAACATTGAACTATTGGAAGGTGTGCACAAGATGGGTGCTACACATGCTGACTGAGGACCACATGCAGCAACGAGTTGATGCTTCCCGCGATTTCTTCACTGCCTTGCAGCCGAACAGGACAACTTTCTGGACTCAGTTGTCATGGGTGACAAAACATGGGCCTAACACTTTACACCTGAGACCAAGCAACAGTCATGCCAGTGGTGGCATCCTTCTTCGCCAAAGCTGCGGAAATTTAAACACAGTCGGCCAGTAAAGTCATGAGAACCGTTTTTTGGGATTGGAAATGGGTATTGTTGGTCGACTTTACATCCACTAAGACCACAATTAATGCTGACAGGTACTGTGAGACTCTGAAAAAACTCAAACGGGCAATTCAGAACTGGAGAAGAGGAATGTTGAGCAAGGGCGTACACGTTCTCCGTAACAACGGTCGCTCACACATTGCCCAGCAAACTGTTGCTCTCCTGCAACAGTTTCAGTGGAACATAATCACCCATTCACCTTATACTCCTGACTTGGCGCCCAGTGACTATCACTTGTTCCCTAAGTTAAAAGAACATTTGGCCAGAAAGCAATTCAGCTCCGACGACGAGGTGAAAGAAGAGGTTCATAACTTTCTGAACAGCATGGAAGCAAGCTGGTATGACATGGGCATACAAAAACTGCCACAGCATCTACAAAAATGCATCTACAGAAATGGTGATTATGTCGAAAAATAGCTAAATGTTGAAGCTGTAAACTGATGTTAAGCATTGAAGAAATAAACAGGTCTATGTACTTATAAAAAAAATAGGAGACCATACTTTCCGGATTACCCTCGTAATATTAAGTGGGTAGATTTGTTAAGAGACTTTGAGCAAGTGTTATTCTGCAACATACATTCCACCTGTGGAAGTAATAGAAAAGCAATTCATATTTACAGATCAAATGGCTGCAGAGGGCTAGCATGATGTGCACATACCAAGAGTAAATATTAGAGAAGCATTAATTCAGGAAGGGGGACTGGAGAAAAAAAGACATGAAAAACGAGTTCCAGTGTCACATAATGATGTTGTCGTAGTTAAAGAGTCACAAGAGAAATGTGAAAACTGATAAACTAGTAAGTAAGTACTATCACTTACGTAAAGGACCTTTCATAATTATCAGAATGCCTCATCGAAAAATGGCAATATTAGCTGACCCATCAAGGGAAAGGGAGAAAGACAAGTATAATATACGAGACTTATGACCTTTTGTCAGAAGTCAACACTAAATATAAATTAATCAATGGAAGATCCAGGATGGACTGTAACAATGATACGAAAAGGAAAGTTGCTACTCGCCATCCAGCAGAGATGCTGAGCTGCAGATAGGCACAACAAAAAGACTGTGATGTGCATATCTGCAACTCAACAACTCTGCTATATGGTGAGTAGCAACTTTCCTTTTCATAATATCAAAACATAAATCAACATTATCAAAATATGAAGTAAAGGAATCTCCTAAAGAGCATCCAAACTTGTCCAAAGAACAAGGAGGATATGAATATTAGTTGGCTAAATTTAGACTTTAAATATTTCAATGTATATGTATATTGAGGACTTTGGAAGTTTGGTTAACAGAAATAGAATGTTGGATGTTTTCACAGACGCCATTATGCATAAGGTGTTAGGGTGTTGGATTCGGGATCTTAGAGACCCATTAGCCAGAGCTGAGATGTGACATGTGGTAGAGCAAGCTAAAAGATGTGGTAATGGAGTATTAGTGAAGCTGTGGTATAGCTGCATGGGAGCATGTTACTAGCACCACTCAACTCAGGTGGGAAAGTAAGTGAGAATGTTCTAGGTGTTATTCCAAGAAATACATGAGCAATAGGTGAATTCGAAAAGGATTATGTCAGTACCAACTCAGTATGGCCCGTACAATGAGTTTGGTGGTGAGTATGATTGTTAATCAAGTGAGGAGGACAAAGTTTGCCCGTCACAATGGCTGTCTCCTCTTCCCTTTCAGCATTGGGAGGTAAGAAGGGTATTCTTGGTGACAATACTGGGTCTTATGCTTTGGAGAGAATATAGGTTTAATGACATTGAATGAATCATACACAGTCAGAGCCATGTTTATTATTATGTTACCAAGTTCCTGAGTGTAGCCCTAACTGTTAGTGTGAAATAATATGGCAAGTTATGAAAATCTAAAGCACTACAATTATTGTGTGTTTATGATTAAGTGTAAAAATTTAAAAAGTTTGGGATGGGTGTCTGTAGTTTTCTAGTGGAAGGTAGCTGTAATAAAGATAAGTATGGTAAGACTTGGACTTCAATAGTTGCCTGGAAAGTGGGAGCTAATGTTATCAAATGTGCACTGAATTGATTAATTGGGTTTGCTTAAAACAATTACATGACTAGTGATGATGAATGAAGCATTTGGTAATTTATGTCTTGCCTAGACCTTGAGTACTATTATTTGAAAATTACAACTCACTGGATATTATATGCAATTATACCCAGCACTTTCAGGTTTAGCAAACTGTACTAGGCTGGGTAACTAACAGTTTAGGGTAGTAATAGCCAAGGAGTTTCCATACTCAAAGTTAGTTGTAGTGGTGGCCAATATGTTTGTCAGAAGTTAAGTTCTGCCCTACATAAGTACAAGGGAGCATATAATTTTAAGGGTATCATAACTCACACTAAGTACGTGCAGCCTAAGAGAAGGGGGAGGATAATAATATTAGTCATTGCAAAGTGATGATGGAAGGAAACTGATAACTGGATTGATAAAATGTGAGATAACCTCATTTAATGAGAATAAATTGGATGTCGGACATGAATTAGTTATAAATATTGTGTTATAACCACAACAATACACTATTTAGACTTGCTGATTGTGCAAAGCAGAGATTGTATTTTAGGAACAATTTGTATACTGTGTATGTATTGGGTTATTATTACTCATTGTAGAGTAACAAACAACAGATGGCTCTGTTGTAATAAATAGTTTAAGAAAATGAAAGTATTTTGAGCACTGACGCAATTACTCAATTATAGCAGCAGCAGATGTAAGGGTACAAAATTATTTTATAATTTGGGAATAGATAAGATGAATATCTGTACCCTTGATCTTTTAAGTAAGTGAGGAATTCTGCTCCATGACATGTATAATTATTAGAATTAATTCTGTATTTATTTAATACTGTTATGCATTTGGTTGTGCATACTTTTATGTTCGACGTACTCCAGGGATGTCATGTAGTGATGCAAGATTGTCACTCGACATGCTTATGTCATCACAAGTATATATATTATAGCCTGCAGCATCATGCACTGTGCCATGGAGTTCCTCCTGTGGGAAGTTCCGTGGTATTGGGCTTCCCAAGAATGAAGAGCTTCTCTTAGATGGTGTGAGGCATGAAGGAAACAAGAGTTGTTAATCAGACTTTGAATAGCAAACATGTAGTTGGACAATTGTAAAATGCTGTGTTAAATCTGGCTACTCAATTAATAAATTTGTTGCTTGTCAAAATGTATTCTTCCATACTTATTCAAATAGTAATTGATTAGTTCAATGGAAGATTGACTTTAGGGCATAGCTTCAATCGGCGAATTTCAATCCCACATTCAATAAAATTGACAGGACCCTTCGCAAAGTATTGTATGAAAAAAATTTGCATAAATACGCAGTCAGATCTTAATAAGATTTCAAAGTGGTGCAGAAATTGGCAACTTGCTTTAACTGTACAGAAATGTAAATTTGGGCACTTCACAAAATGAAAAATGCAGTATCCTAGGATTGCTGAGACACAACTGGAATCTGTCAACTTATACAATATCTGGGTGTAACAATTTGTGGGGACATGAAATGGAATGATCATACAGTCTCAGTTATAGGTAAATCAGGTGCCAGACTTCAGTTCATTGATAGGATACTAGAAAACACAATCAGTCTACAAAGGGGATTGCTTACAAAAGACTTGTGTGATCCATTTTAGAATATTGCTCAAGTATGTGGGACTCACACCAAAATGGAACTAAAGCTGTCTCTAACTCAGATAAAAGCTTAGAGGTAGTGTTACATGTTGTTAGTGTGATCTTTTCTGGGGCGAGATGGAGACTGTTTTTGTCTGCTGGGCTTAACTGCTGTCAACAGACAGCTTGCCCTGGGGATAGGCACTGGAAGCTGTGTACAATTTCCTATTAAATAAGAAGTGCAATGTAGAGGTAGAGGAGCAGCAGGTGGTAAGAGTGAGGGGCTGGAGGAGGATAGAGCAGAAATAACAGTGTGGATGAAAATTAATGGATGTGCTGGACTAGGGTGAGGCAGAGGAAAGGGTTGTGGGCAAGAGTGAAGAAGAGAGTCCACAAGTTTCTTCAGGGTGTGCCATATCCAGCCGAAGCTACTTTTTGAACATTAGATCCCATACAGAAACCAAATTGTGGGGATGTTGAATACTATGTATCTCCTGCTGTTCCAAATAGTCCCAGCCATTTTCTACAAGATTAAGACTGAGTGATTTATAGCCCAATCAAGAAGCAATAAGAGTGCCTTAGTGTCAAAACAGGAACGTATGTGTGCAGCCCTGTGAATGTGACAGGGGAAGGGAGGGGAGAATTTGTATTAGTTTTGGATGAGATGATGACACTATTTCTACTCAAGGGCTCAAGATTAATTAGTCTGCTAACATGCACAAATTTTAGATGACAACAATTTTCAAGGTCACTTGTGACTGTCTACATCTACATCTATACCCTGCAAACCACTGTGAGATGCACAGCAGAGGGTATGTCATTGTATTAGTTATTAGGGTTTTTCCTGTTCCATTCTCATATGGAGCACAGGAAAATGCTTGTTTGAATGCCTCTGTGCATGCAGTAATTATTCTAATCTTATCCTCTCAATCCCTATGTGAGAGATATGTAGAGGGTTGTAATATATCTGTAGAATAATTATTTAAAGCCTGTTCTTGAAACTTTGTTAACAGACTTTCTCATGATAGTTTACTACTGTCTTCATGTGTCTGCCAGTTCAGTTCCTTCAGTATCTCTGTGTTACAGTGTACTTTATATTTTTTTGATTTATAACAGATGTTTTGTATAATTTTGCAGTCTACACTTTGAAAGATCTTTCTGAATTACTCAATTTATTTTTCATTTATTTTTCTCCAAATGTGGCCTACAGTAAATGTATTCCTATTTCAGTGGGCAAATGATGTGAAGAACTGTGCATTAGATCTGCATTATATATATACTACAGTTCCTACAAACCAGAAGTTTATTTTCTAACACTTTAATAACATTGTGTGGGAGTAAATTTATTTTAACCTCATTATTATTGTTACAAGTTTCAGCCTAAGAACTATCAATTATATTAACTTCTCTCTGAATCTACCATCAAAAAATGTGCTTTCTCACACATGCTGCTACAGGGATACTCGTCTAACCGTGTCTTCCTTCTCATACCAACACAGCAAAGTTTCCCTTCCTTTCTTACTGACTTTCACTTGTGGCACCTTGTTCTTAAGGACCAGAGAGTCCCAGCCCCACCAGAAATTTTGTTCACTGTGTTTTTTCAGTATTGTAGCAAACAGTTTGAGTTTGACATGACTTTGATGTATACGAGTAACAGAGACCGGAGATAAACAGGCACAGTTTCCACTGCTCCATTGAAGAGACATGATGTTACTCTGAGCTGCCAATAGCCAGACCAGGCCTCGCCACTGCCCCTCGCTCATCCTTCCTCTCAGTGTACCATTTCACATTGCTGAACTTGTTTTACTTTCCCCACCCCATTCGTCCAGTGCCATGGGCCAGCATCAGATGGCCCATACTTCCTACACACCCCAGACTCGTAACACTGCAGTCACAGTGATGTAATCAAGCAGTTTCCCTTTTTCCATTTCGCCTCTCACCATAGCATAGCATAGGGCCAGCTCACATTGGCTTGCTCGGTGGATCAGCTCACACATACCCCTGCTGCCCCACTCCACAGTGAACCCTGCTGTTTCTCTCCCCCCCTTGCCCGACTAGGACTGATAGGTAGAGCTATACCAAGGTGCTCCTGGGAACCTGGCAGAACTGCCAGTGCTGTTTCCCCCCCCCCCCTCCCCCCCTTTCCAAACACAATGCTTGAGGCAGCCAGAGCTATACCAAGTTGATAAGTTGATCCTGAATACCTGGCAGAACTGCCAAAGCAGTGACCCCCCCCCCCCCCCAACCACCACCCCACCTTTCTCCAATTTAACGAAGACCATACCTAACATCTAGAAAGTAAAACTATACGTACCTACCAGCTTGACAGAAAATCCTAAGAAGATCTGGTCTTGTTGAGATTGAAGCCATCTCTCCAGATGCTATGCTATGTGACCATAATGGCAACGAAATGGAGGATGACACAGAGAAGGCCCAAATATAAAATATCTTTTCCCAAAGCAGTTTTGTTAAGGAAGATCACACTTTAATTACTCCTGTAAATCATTGTATGAATGTCAAAATGTTTGCTATCAAAGTTAGTGACCATAGGACAGAAAATCAACTGAAATTGCATAGGAATGCTTTGCTCCCAGGACAAAAGTAACTATATTCTATGATCTCTTACTTAATAACTGATGTTCAATGAGTTATCGTGGCCAGACTGGCTATGAGGTGGTACGTTCACTTGATGTTATGATAGTTGATATATAACTTTAAAAGAGTAGTTACATGATATCATAGCTATTAAATATACATACAAGCCTCTCTTGTAGCTCTTGCTCCTCTGCAGAAGGAAAAGAAATCCCACAGTAGAATTGGTGGTACTGATAGCAGGAGCACTGCATCAAGAATACTATGAGAAGGCAACCATCAAGCTGTAATAAGATAGCAGCAACTGTGAACAGTAATTCATGAAGTAGGTACCCTCAGTAAGGCAAACACAAACCTGAGTGAACCATATCATTTCATTGAGGATGGTTTTGAGCTTCTGTATTTGTTCTGCACAAGACTTTGACTTCCTGCGTCTGACTTGACATTCTTCTATGCAGAAGTCTGGTTGACCCTCCACTCTCATGAATAATGCCTTGAAGAAGATCTTGTAGATCAGTGAACAGTGGAAGAACCCTTTATAATAGTTGAGGTCTGACCTGTCTGCTTTCTTGTGTAGTGACTAGATGGTATCTGAGGTCTAGTCATTTGGAAGTCTTTTTCTCTCTCAAATTTTGGCTATGAATTCTCTGAATGAGTCCTTACTGGGTGTTTTCACACCTTTGCAATAATACAGAGCTCCCCTGCTGCTCTGTTGGATTTTAATTCATAAATAATCGTCTGGATGTCTTGTTTAGTTTATGGGATGCTGTCCAAGTTAATAATAGTCCTAAGTTCCTCTGAATTGAGGAATTTGTTGAAATATTTTGCTATACCTGCCACGCAGTTCACATTAAGTTTCAACTTACCATCTAGCCCCTATAGGTGAAGAGTCTTGGTGAGCAGGAAGTTAGCTGCTATTTGGTAGTTCCTCTGAAAGACCCCCTCCAATTGGTTGATGATGTCATTTTATATAGTCTCTTGGTGTTTCCGATATTCTAGGCTATGGTTTTCTTTATTGTTAGGAAGCTTCTGTAATTAGTCATATTCTTGTTGCTGTTCCGTTTGAGCCATACTTGCCTTTTCAGTTCAGTCATGTTGTCACATGCTGTTGCCTACCATGATATTTGTTGTCCCTTGTCTCTCGGATAGTGGTTGCTACATCATTCATGGCCTTCTGTAGCTGAGGACAATGCTTCTTATCCTAAATCTATGTGTTTACTTTGCAACAGCTACTTTACAGTGTGTTATGGAGGGTACATTATGTATCACTGTCTCTTCTTGTTTCCATGTTCATTTAAAATGGTTTGTGAGAAGAACAATTGCTAGTGAGCCTCCGTGTGAGCTCGAATCTCTCTAATTTTACCTTTATAATGGTGTTTATGTGAGATGTACAACATAATCAATATATTGGCTGGCTCTTCAAGCAATGTTAGCTCTTGAAACTTTAGCAATAAACGTCACCACGAGGTTGAATACCTCTCTTGAAGCATCTGCCACTGGAATTGGCTGAGCATCTCCTTGACACTACCCAGCTTACTAAATGACCCTGTAAGAAAATGCACTGCTCTTCTTTGGATCTTCTCTGCTTCCTCTATCAATCCTGTCTGGAACAGAAATGACCAGTATTAATGTACTGGTCAAACAAAGGTTTTGTAAGTTACCTGGGTATTCTTCCAGTGAATTTCAGTCCAGCATTTGCCTTGCCTGTGATTAGTTTTATGTGATTGTTCCACTGTAAACTGCTTTGTACACGTACTGCTAGAAGTTTTATGAACATGACTGCTTCCAGTGAATGTTTTACAGTTATGTCCCCCCCCCCTCCCCCCCTTTCCAAACACAATGCTTGAGGCAGCCAGAGCTATACCAAGTTGATAAGTTGATCCTGAATACCTGGCAGAACTGCCAAAGCAGTGACCCCCCCCCCCCCCAACCACCACCCCACCTTTCTCCAATTTTTTCTCTGTAGATATAGGACATTTTGTAATTTAGTTTACTAAAAATGAAGCTTTTTTGAAAAATATTATGCACATGAGCTTCATAGATGAAAAGTATTGCACACATAATATTAAATGTACCATTTTAGTAACTAAATTACAGATTATCAACCTTCCTAAAAGAAATGAAAACAAAATCTATGTCTTATTGTTTGTGGCAGCTATTGTACATTGTTTTTATCATAAAGAACAGATTTTATTTTTGTTTCTATTATATTATTAACAGTTATGAATCATTAAAGAGAAATAAAAGAAAAAGGGTTATATTTAAGTGTTGGCACACAGTGTGTTCCCAGAATCGTGTTCTTATAATAATTTTATTTTCCATTTCCTTGCTTTGAGTGCATCAGATTCACTGATAATGTCATTGAAATCAAATTTAGCAGATGTGCTATACAAAATTTTTGGGACTGGTGCTGCCACCTGTTGAAAACCTTACCTTTGAACTAATGGTCATCACCACCCTCACAGTAGTTCCCATCCGCACGTACACACCGCTCCCAGCGCTTCTGCCACTGGTCAAACGTTTCCTGGAAGCCCTGTTCTTTGAGGCATTCATTGTGAACTTCCGTGCGACCCTCAGCAAAATCCCTGCCCCATTTGCAGACATGCTGAATGGACATGCACTCTTCACCATAAACCTCAGTTAGTTGCTGATGAATCTGCACTGGCAGTAACTTCCTTGCATGTAAAAATCAGATTACTGCTCAGCCTTGTACTTGGTGAGAGCAGCAATCAGCACTTCCACCTCTACGGCTGCGAAGCCAACACTGAGTGATGTAGTGAATCACGGATGGGCAGGCTCAAGAGTGGGGGAATGACTGAGAATGGCACTGTTGTTGGGTTTAGCCTAGCACCTTTCCTCGAGGCTGTAGCTCATTGGGAACCTTACTTTTGGTACAACCCTCATAGTAAACTTTGTTAACTTATAAAAAAGCCTACAACTTCATCCAAAGGCATTCCCTCTTCTGGAAACTGACAAAACTAGTCATAGACAAGTGCAGAAGTGCCAATTACCAGTACAAATACCATAGAAAAATTCAGGGGAGAAATGTCAACGAACTTCAAGGTAAGAATTCGTGTTAGATGTGGAAATGGTATGTCCCCATTCCTCTCCATCTGCATATTTGAGAAAGTTATTTGAAAACCAACAATGACACTCACAGATGTTTCAGGACTGAGAATCAGTTACGAAAATAACAAGTTAGTAATCAACTGCCTACCCATCACATATTACTTCACACTTTACCAAAATTGGTCATCAAAAGGCAGAGTTCATCAGATATAAGAGATGTACACAACACTACCCTACCTGGAAACACTTTAATATGGAAGCCTAGTGCCTACTTATAACCCAGAGAATGAATAAACCCAAAAATCAATGAGAATTTGATCATGAACAATCAGTACACCAAATTGGAAAGAGGTGATAATCTGACACTACAACACCATAGTTAGGTCTATAGAAAGAAACAACTCAAGAAAACAGAACAGAAGGAGTGAAAGTTCCTGATAAAAATAATAGGCTCTATCAAAGAAGATGCTATATACAGAATCAGACACAACAGTTAACTCTACCAGCATATACAGTGCATTACAGCACTGAGAAAGAGGAGGCTAAACTATGGTCGTACTCATATATTCAGGATGAACAATGGGACACTCACATCAAAGACCTTCAGCACAGTTTGTAGAGGGAAACCAACTTATGTCAAACGGAAAAGACAAGTATTGAAAAATCTAGCACAACTAAAAAATGACCACAACAATATTTGTAACAAAAAGAACTTATTGGATCATTTGATAGTCTTCAGTCACTAAAAGCGTTAAAAATTCATCTGGGAAATGGAGTGAAGAGGAGTGTGGAGTGTTGAAACATCCATAGCATCTGGATGAGAGAGTACTGGACTACGAGGAAAGCTCACGAGAATTAAGAACTACATGGTTGAGTGTAGCCCTTAACACTTTTTGGTTGCTGCCCGTAGAAACTACAGACACATTATGACCTCCTAACAGTTGGCTTGTCTGATTGTTATGTCATGATGCATTATTTCTGAATAGTGATGGCTTGAAGTCAATTGCGCAGTCTTTTCATACTTTGGAGAGTCACTAAATGGATGTTCCTGGGCCTCGCCTATCCCGATGGCACCTGGCGTATAGTTGGCGACTATACTAAGTTGAACACTTGTACTATCATAGACAAGTAGCCGGTTCCTAATGTCGTGGATTTTAACCATGCTCTTGCAGGCGCCAAATATTTCTCTGTAGTAGACTGTAGGAGGGCCTATTATCAAATTCCAATGGCACCAGAAGATACTGAAAAGACAGCTGTTACAACACTTTTCGGCCTTTTCCAGTACAGGTTCATGACCTTTGGCCTCCACAATGCTGCACAAATTTGGCAGAGATTCATAAACAAGATGTTGTTTCATCTGGATTTTTGTTTCGTTTACTTGGACGACATTCTTATTTTCAGTCCTACTTTGCAAAAGAACAAGGAGCATTTGCAGATTGTTAAAGACACTCTTACCACTGCCGGTGTTGAACTGAATAATAAGAAACTCCAGTTGCACCAGACTTCGGTAAGATTCTTAGGCATGTCAGCTAAGGGCCTCACTCCTCCCGAGGATAAAATCAAACCTGTTTTGGATCTGCCACGCCCTCACTCATTTAAGGAGCTGTGCAGGTTCATCGGAACAGTTAACTATTATAGGAAGCACTTGCCTGCCGCAGCCGAGGTTCAGGTTCCCCTAACAGACACCCTTGCTGGCAAAAATACGACCAGTATCCGCCCTGTCCCCTGGACCCCTGCCATGGAACAAGCTTTTGACAAACTGAGGCACCTACTAGCAAACGCACTGACTGTTGCCCACCCGCATCCGGACGCTACATTTTTTATTACCGCGGATGCCAGTGATACCGCAGTAGGTGCTGTCCTCAGCCAAACCATCGGAGATACTACCTCTCCTTTGCAGTTCTTTCCTAAGAAGCTCAAAAAAAAGTACTCAGCCTTTGATAGGGAGCTCTTGGCAGTTTACGAGGCTGTGAAACACTTTCGCACCAAGGTTGAGGGTAGGGACTTCTACATTTTAACCGACCATAAACCTCTGGTTGCTGCTGTAAAGAACCCCCTGACTGACCATCCACCTAGATGCTTCCGTCATATTGCAATTTACCTCTGACATACGATACATCAAGGGTGCAGATAATGTGGTCACAGATTTTTTGTCTCGTGTCGGTGCTCTCACAACTCTGATAGACCTCTCTAATTTGTCTCAGCTGCAGTCTGCTGACATGGACCCTATGGACCTTATTTCCAACCACAGCTCGTCACTCAAACCCGTGGGATCCACCTTTCCTGGTGTCATAGGCGAGGTTTGGTGTGACAAATCTACTGGTACACTGCGTCCCTTCATACCCAAACCTCTACAGAGACAAGTGTTTGACAAATTACACAACCTAGCTCATCCAGGTGTGAGAGCCTCTACCAGACTTATTTCAGAGCGTTTTATCTGGCGTGACATGCATCGCGACTGCCAAGCCTGGGCCCATGCCTGCATTCCATGCCAACAAAATAAAGTTTCGCGGCACACATCACCCCCACTAGGCAGCTTCACCACTCCCAGTCGCTTCCAGCACGTTCACATCGACTTTGTGGGCCCCCTCACCTCCTCCGAGGGTTACAGATATGTGCTATCTATTATAGACAGAACCTCTCATTGGGTGGAAGCTGCCCCGCTACCCAATATTACATTTGAATCAGTGGCACGATCCTTCATAGGCACTTGGATTTCACGCTTTGGCTGTCTTGTTTACTTGACAACCGACCAAGGCCGTCAATTTGAGTCTGCCTTGTTTTCTGAACAATGTAGGCTGTGCGGCATCAAGAAAATTCATTCAACAGCATACCACCCACAAAACAATGGCCTCATGGAATGTTGGAATAGGACACTTAAGATGGCCCTATGTTGCCATGGCCTCCTTTGGACGGAAGCCCTGCCATTCGTCTTACTCGGTTTGCAGACCACTTTCAAAGAAGACCTTAAAGGCTCAGTGGCTGAGTTCGTCTACGGCCAGTGCCTTATATTTCCAGGCAAACTTATTGCTCCTACTCCAGTTGCCAAACCGTCCAAACTGCCGTCCTTGGTAGAACGGGTGAGGTTACACTGTAACAAGCTTCAACCCTTGCCCCCTTCCAGCCACACTCTGCCGCACACATATGTTCCCAAGGCGTTCAACACTTGCAAATTTGTGTTCCTTCGTGACAACACTGTAAAAGCCCCATTACAGCCCCCTTACACTGGCCTGTACAGAGTTGTCAAACGAACCAGTAACACAATGGACATCGTAATTAAGGGCTCAGTAACTACTGTCTCCCTCAACAGGGTTAAACCTGCTCGCGTCAGGTTTCCCCCTACCTCACCCACTGTTGAAGAGATCATGCTCTCTGGCCACCCTCGGCCTTCTTCCTCTGCTCTTCCACACTCATTCCGGGGTTTTCCGCCTCCCGGCTCCCATAGCAGAGGCCCCAGCTCCCAGGGCTCTAATATAACAGTTCCATATTCGTGCGACAGCACACTGTGCCGCTCTTCTAACTGGTGCAGCCCGCAGGTTCCTGCCATGCCCACTCAGACCTCACCGTCTGACACTCACCCCTCTACTCACAGCACACCGCTCTCACCGTGCTACGGTTTCCCCACCCCACCGGCTCAGCATACCTGTCCGTTAGGAGGCACCACTTACAAGCTCTCTATCCACGTTCATCCTAATGACATTTGTGGTTTATCTGTTGTTATTAGTAGTGATACCGCATTAGTGCTGCTTGCGTGTGACGATTCGTGTGACTAGTTAGGTGGTGTGTCACAACGTGTAGTGAAACGTTTCATAAATCTCTCAAAGTGCTACGTGTGGCAACCTACGTGCTTACATTAGGCCAAGTGGAAAGGTGATCATTAGCTTCCCTGCCGACGACACCCTTCCACACCAGCTCTCCCACACGGGCCGACGACTACGACCGCCTACGATGCTTCAAGACTTCAGCATCAGCATTCCAGGATTTGCTCCCCGCTCTCCTCCCACATGGCCCATGCCGTTAGACATGGAGAAACTCACTGTAACTCACTTAAACTCTCACCAAACCCCCCCCCCCCCATCTTCGGGTACCTACTCCATACTGCAGGGTGGAGGGGGGGGGGGGGGGGGGGGCTATGTGGCGTTGATCCACGGATCAATAGGCCAGAACATCATATGTGTATCATGTCTGCAAGTTGATCTTTATCTTGTATACTCACGGGACCTCAGTTCCCGCTTAGTCTTTGACCTGTACGTTTGGCGTGTAATAAAAATATCGATGATTAGAAGAGAGAACCGTGGTCATTACCTTACCACCTTGATATCTCCTTCAAACTTGTAAGACCTTACTTACCAAATCTTGTGAAATAAAGAAATGATAAGAATTAACTTTTGGGCAAAATGTAAAACTGATTTTGTGGCAAAAAAGCTAAGAACTTGTTACTAATTACTGTTGAGCCAAACTCTTTTTATCTCTTTTCAGAGGGCTGCTGAGCTCCAGGACCTATGTGCAAGATCACTGGTTCTATGGGATACTGAGAGAAATTTGTTGTTGATTTCAGTACAATGCCATACAATATCACAATTAACAAATGTTCATCTCTATCTTTTTCCCCTTTGCTGACCACAGTATGGTAGCAAAAATTTCTTCCAGTGCCAAGACATGGAGGGCTACATCTGTGGTCAACACCAGTGAAATACTGTAATTACACTGGTCAACACTCATTTTCTTGCCAAGGATATTTGAGTGGCTTTAGGATGGGTTAGTGGTGCTGAGGACGAATATAGCAACCATTTATGCAGTTTGGCTCTAGTTTTTGAGATAATGCATGATTTATTCAAAAAATTAGAAAAAATTGCTAATACTGAACTCCAGCGCTACAAACTACAATGAAAAAAGAAAATAATCTTTATAAATAGCTTCTATGAAAACCTGATAGGCATTTGTCCACGTATAAAACATAATTGAAAAGTTTCTCTATAAGTATATCATTTTCCGTCCATGACGAACCGCTTCCTGCACGCTTTCCTTTTATAGGTCTCTTCAGAACAGTCACGTTGCAGATTCCAGCAATAATCTGCCATCATATGCCTGTCCCATCTTCCTTTATATCTTTCCTCTATTCCTTTCATATCTTGATGGAACCGCTCTCCTTGTTCCTCACTGAAATCACCTAGATTACGAGGAAATCAATCCAAGTGGCTGTGAAGGAAGTGCAATTTTATGCTCATGTTAGCTCCTAAGTTTTGAAAGTTAGTGAGCATGTTTTTGACCAGTTCCTCGTAATTGGGAGCTTTATGATTGCCCAAAAAACATTTTACAACAGCGACAAAACTGTTCCAGGCCGATGCTTTAGTGACAGTCATGACACTTGTAAAATTGGTATCGTTGATGAGCCTGCGAATTTGAGGACCATCAAATATTCCTGCCTTAAGTTTTTCACTACTGAGTCCAGGGAACGTATTGCAGATGTATGTGAAGCAATTACCATTTCTGTCGAAAGCTTTGGTGAATTGCTTCATTAGTCCTAACTTAATATGTAATGGTGGAAGAACAATCTTGTCCCTACTAACCAGAGGTTCGTTAATGATGTTTGCTTCACCAACAGCCATATGTTCCCTTGGAGGCCATGTTTTCTGCTTCCAATGTTCGTGCTTTGCCCTACTATCCCACATGCAAATAAAACATGGGTGCTTTGTGTATCCACTTTGTTGTCCAAGCAAGAAGTTCACCATTTTCAAATCAACACAAATCAACCACTGGTGCTGCATATACTGAATTTTCTGCAGAACCATCTTGATGTTAGCATATGCTTCACAAAGTTTTGTTGAGTGGGCAATTGGAATAGATGTGTAACGATTGCCATTGTGTAGGAGAACACATTTTAAACTTCTAGTGGAACTGTCTATGAAGAGACGCCAGTCCTCTGGTCTATATTCCGGCAGCCCCAATTCAAGTAAAAGTCCTGGTATATTGCTGCAATACACTATAACCTCTTCTTGGTTGAAGTACGGAAGAAGGTTTTCTTCTCTCGTCCGGTAAGCTGTTATTTTAACACTTGGATGAAGACAGTTCTTTTCCTTAAGCCTGGATGCTAAGAGTTCTGATGCTTGCTTTGAAAGATTGAGTTCTCGTATCAAGTCACTGAGCTCCTTCTGGTCGAACTGCTGGGGTTGTGCCTCACGTCCTTCATATTCCAAACCACTACTTGTACATTCCTCGCCGTGCACCTCGTCATCTGATGATGTTAGCGTGGGTAATGTTGTGAAGGTTGGTACAGGAACATCGTTGCTGTGCACCACCGGTCTTCTTGCTGACTCCAAATCGGGATATTCCCACTTTTGTTTTTTGAACCTATTAAAACCTTTCACATTAACAATGCAAAAATAGCAATCATCTGTATGGTTCTTCTGCTCTCGCCATACCATAGGCACTCCGAAGTTTAAGCTTTTCCTTTTTCGTTTTGTCCACTGCCGTAAGCACTCCACACAGCATTTACAAACTTTATGGGGTGCCCACGCCTTGTCTTGATCTCCAAGTTTAATTCCAAAATATGCCAGATATGCTTCCTTCACAAAAGGAGTGATATTCTTCCTGTTCTTTTGAAGAATGTATTCACCACAAATGTAGCAGAACTCATCTGGATGGTTCACGCAAAGACGGCGTGAAGAACTCATGTTTTCCTAAAACAAAATTGCACAAATACTACATATTATGCAGAACTTTCTTGTATTTGCATGTCAATCACATCCAACAAACATCATTAATTGTTTTGTGTGAAATGAATACTCACCTCTTATTTGCTACATCACGATGAAAAGGTTCTATCTCCTTGAAGCTTCACTGCACATGTGTGTGACTTTCGACCATCGCCATTTTTCTTGTTTACACTGAACGCTACCTATCGGCTGTTGCGGGGATTACCTCGGCCAACAAATGAATGTCGAGTACCGCCGAATTCAAATCTGCACAACCCTCAATATCTTCAACACACGCACCGCACAACAGGACTGAACACATGCTGACAGTGTGATGTTTGCATGATGTAATCCTCAACCAAACAGATGCACTCCCTGAGCACAATTGTTTAACAAAGATAGTACAATATCATTAATTAAAAAACAGGTAGCAAATACATTACACCATATATGGACCCTGCAGTCGATATTATCCACATGAAACTCTCATTTCCACAAATAACCTATATCTCAAAAACCAGAGCCAATTTGGAAAAAGTACAAATATACTCGGAATGAGTATCATAACAATATCCCATTTTCGTTCAAACTTCCCTGGCAACGAAAAAAAAAAAATTTATTTTGTAGAGCTGTGTTATCAATACTAGTTAGCCAATGAAACAGTGCACAATTGCATTATTGTTGGAAAAGTCACATGCATCTACTGGAAATCAGCATGTGGTTTAATAAATGTAAGGAACTGTTAACTGTAGATCTCTTGACTTCAATGGCAATGACTTGCATGTTTTTATATCATTGTGCTGCTAAGTACTCCAGATGCAGTATCCTCAACATCTGAGTTGAAACAAGAAACAGTTTTATTTTAAAAATCTTAGAATGTCTTTGGCTTGATTCACTTGATGAGATTACCAGACACTTATGGTGAACAAAATAAATGGTACCAATAATAAAAATCTTTTTCTGTCTACTTAGCTTACAGAGAAGAATCCAGTTTTGTTTAAATCAACACACAATCCGACAAGGACTTTTAATTTTGGACATTCCAGCAAAGGGTATTGTCACAGTTATTGCACATGTCTACTATTTTCCACAAGCAAGGAAAACAATGGAAATAACCTAAAAATTTTGGTATTGAATATTATGAAAGTTATCTAAAGGGCCGAACAGATGATTTAGTGCTTGCAAGTAGGAAAATACTAAAATAAAAGTCTCATCTCTATAGCCCTGCACAGTCACCGTTCCAAGTACAAATATGCACAAGTCGTTAAGCCCACTTAAAAATATGCCATCCAACTCACATACATTGTCTCATCTAAAAGCTTTTTGCCAAACTTTAATATATATTGCTTTTAAACCTAAGCTAGGTCTTGTCTATGCACAGACAGACAGTAATTAATCTCCAAGTCCAAATATACAGAAGTCTTCAAGCCCACTTAAAAATATACCATCCAACTCACATGCATTCTCAGCCAAAGGCATCTTGTCATGATAAGTAAACAACAAAGGGATGAATACGTAGCTTCCTGCTCACCTCTGCCTGAACCTGTCTTTCATCAATATGTCAATGGTCCTTGATTACAATTCGTTTTAATAGCAATTGTAATATTCACTGAGGCTTCATAAATGAAATCCCTTAGTCTGACAATACAGAAGACCAAGATGGATAAGTTAGAATGAGGGGGTGAGGGAGAAAGCTGGAATCAGGATATCCCATTTAGACTGAATCAGCAAATCCAGAAAATGGTGGTATGGGCATGTAATGAGGTTGGAGCCAACAAGAACAGCCTACATAAATTTGGATAGTTAGGTGGAAAGAAAACATCATGTAGGAATATCAAGAACCCATTGGTAGAGCATGAGCAAGGATGACCTAACTGCCAGGGGAAGGACAATGGATGATGATCTTCATGATAGGTTATACATGGAGAGAAGGAAGCAGCAAAAGCTCATTAAGAGTATCCGGGAAACTGAAACCATTCGATGATGATGATGATGTAACAGTGTCAGGAGTGTGGACACTATTACATGCTGGGACAGTCTTGTCAGGGCTGTGTTTAGAACACTCGATGCATAATGTCAGCTGCTCGGTGGTTGTAGAATCAAAAATACTCCAGTAACAATGTCATTCTTTATTTAATGAAATACCCGTACAGTATCTGAATGTGATATCTCTATAGTGGGCATTGACTCCCAGAAAGTGGTAGATACCTCAGCAAAGCATTTGGCCTTGCACTCAGCTCACACCAGGTGGCAGAATGCTGTCACAGCAAAGCAGTGGTGCCAGGTGTGCCATTTCTGATATCAGGCCTGCAGACATCAAGTGGGCATTGGTAATAGTTCTTCTGTAGTCCAGCCATTCTGTACCAGTGATTGGTTAGGTGCATGACACATGAAGATGCCAAGAAGCCAGTTGAGGTCATCTCTCTTCTTGATGGCCGCCCCTTGAGCCCCAGTAGCATCTGGTCTAGCAGTGATCCATAGACCAGTAGTTAAGTGATCATGCAGCTAGATGCAGAAATAGCTGTGTGGCCCACATGGGTCCATCAGCTGGTGTGGAGCTGGTCTCAGTGTAGGCAACAGCTGAGACTAGATACTGCTAAGCCTGAACAACCAGTGCTTATAATCACTCAGCCCATTTTATTATGACATGGTGCCACTTTTGGTCATATAGTCGACCAATGTGGTGCAGTGCTGGGCCCCACAGCATGGGGTAAGTATGGTCAAGTGGACTTGTGTAGCACAGCTATGCTGTACCAGTGATTGGCCCGTGCACAATATCACATGAATGATATTCTAACCTTGGCAGCATTATTCTGTAGGCAGTTAGCTGGTCTGCATTGTCACCAATTGTGAATTCTAGATGGAGAGTTGTTGGTGCAATATTTGGTCAACTGAATCAAAGACTGCTGCTAAACCTGTGAATCACTTAAGAAATACCATGATACTACTTACATATACACTAATAGCCATTCAAATTGCTACACCAAGAAGATATGCAGATGATAAACAGGTATTCAGTGGAGAAATATATTATACTAGAACTGACATGTGGTTACATAATCACGCAATTTGGGTGCATGGATCCTGAGAAATCAGTACCCAGAACAACCATCTCTGACCATAATAACGGCCTTGATACGCCTGGGCATTGAGTCAAACAGAGCTTGGATGGCGTGTACAGGTACAGCTGCCCATGCAGCTTCAACACGATACCACAGTTCATCATGAGTAGTGACTGGCGTATTGTGACGAGCCAGTTGCTCGGCCACCATTAACCAGACGTTTGCAATTGGTGAGAGATCTGGAGAATGCACTGGCCAGGGCAGCAGTCGAACATTTTCTGTATCCAGAAAAGCCCGTACAGGAGCTGCAACATGCGGTCATGCCTTATCCTGCTGAAATGTAGGGTTTTGCAGGGATCCAATGAAGGGAAGAGCTATGGGTCATAACACATCTGAAATGTAACATCCACTGTTCAAAGTGCCGTCAATGTGAACAAGAGGTGACCAAGACGTATAACCAATGGCACCCCATACCATCACACCGAGTGATACGCCAGTATGGCGATGATGAATACACACTTCCAATGTGCATTCACTGCGATGTCGCCAAACACAGTTGCGACCATCATGATGCTGTAAACAGAACCTGGATTCATCCGAAAAAATGACGTTTTGCCATTCGTGCACCCAGGTTCGTCGTTGAGTACACCATCGCAGGCACTCCTGTCTGTGATGCAGCATCAAGGGTAACCACAGCCATGGTCTCTGAGCTGATAGTCCATGCTGCTGCAGACGTCATCAAACTGTTCGTGCAGATGGTTGTTGTTTTGCAAACGTCCCCATCTGTTGACTCAGGGATCGAGACGTGGCTGCACGATCCGTTACAGCCATGCAGATAAGATGTCTGTCATCTTGACTTCTAGTGATACGAGGCTGTTGGGATCCAGCACGGCATTCCGTATTACCCTCCTGAACCCACCGATTCCATATTCTGCTAACAGTCATTGGATCTCGACCAACGTGAGCAGCAATGGCGTTTTGCGATAAACCACAATCTTGATAGGCTACAATCTGACCTTTATCAAAGTCGGAAATGTCGTGGTTCACATTTCTCCTCCTTACACGAGGCATCACAACAACGTTTCACCAGGCAACGCCGGTCAACTGCTGTTTGTGTATGAGAAATCGGTTAGAAACGTTCCTCATATCAGCACGTTTTAGGTGTCGCCACCAACGCCAACCTTGTGTGAATGCTCTGAAAAGCTAATCATTTGCATATCACAGCATCTTCTTCCTGTTGCTTAAATTTCACGTCTGTAGTACATCATATTTGTGGTGTAGCAATTTTAATGGCCAGTAGTGTATTTTGTTAAAACTAAGGTACAGTTTTCATAGTGCCTGTTTCTTCTTTTAGTCCAGTCCAACTTACAGAGTACCGAGACTGCTAACTTACGTCTACTTAAACTCTAGGGGTGTTCCACTTGGTAAGTATGTGGTGAACGGGCTGTTTTGGAGTGTGGTGAGTTCTCTGCCGTAGATAGACATAGGCTGCACAAGCAGAGACTAAGATTAAGATGGTACCCAAAGATGAGAATCCTATCACCCAGAGTCTATGTTAATATCTACTGTGATACTGTTTAATATTTTGGAATGCCTGTTTCATGTTAATCTGTCCTGACTGTGCAGCTATAAGCTTGTACAGAGTACTGAGTGAAGTAGGATCAAAGGTGAATTATTTTATTTATTGTTCTGTGGGACCAAATTAAGGAGAAGTCTCCATGGTCATGGAACTAGTCAATACATGGAATTATAACACGATAGCAGAAGCAGATAAAATGAAATATAAAAAACATATTCAGGTGATAAGTCTTAAGTTTAAATAAAGAAAATCAACAATGTAACACTGGATTTTGCTTAATTTTTTAGCTCTTCCAAGAGCTCCTCGACAGAATAGAAGGAGTAAGCCATGAGGAAACTCTTCAGTTTGGACTTAAAAGAGTTTGGGCTACTGCTAAGATTTTTGAGTTCTTGTGGTAGCTTATTGAAAATGGATGCAGCAGAATACTGCACTCCTTTCTGCACAAGAGTCAAGGAAGTGCATTCCACATGCAGATTTGATTTCTGCCTAGAATTAACTGAGTGAAAGCTACTAACTCTTGGGAATAGGCTAATGTTGCTAACAGAAAACAACATTAAAGAAAATATATACTGTGAGGGCAAGGTCAGAATTCTGAGACTATTGAATAGGGGTCGACAAGAGGTTCTCGAACTTATACCACATATAGCTCGAACAGCCCATTTTTGAGCCAAAAATACCCTTTTTGAATCAGAAGAATTACCCCAAAAAATAATACCATACAACATAAGTGTATGAAAATATGCGAAGTAGACTACTTTTCGTGTTGAACTGTCACTTATTTCAGATACTGTTCTAATGGTAAATATAGCAGCATTTAGTTTCTGAACAAGATCCTGGACGTGCGCTTTCCACAACAGCTTACTATCTATCCGAACACCGAGGAACTTTTAACTGTTCTGTCTCGCTTATAACATGCCCATTCAGTCTGATCAAAATATCGGTTCTTGTTGAATTGTGAGTTACAAACTGTAAAAACTGAGTCTTACTGTGATTTAGCATCAAATTATTTTACACAAGCCACGAACTTATTTCATGAACTACATTATTTGATACTGTTTCAATATTACACACAAGATCCTTCACTACCAAGATGGTGTCATCAGCAAACAGAAATATTTTTGAATCACCTGTAATACTAGAAGGCATATCATTTATGTAAATAAGAAACAGCAGTGGCCCCAGCACCGACCCTTGGGGAATGCCCCACTTAACAGTGCCCCATTGGGACTGAACATCACTACCACTCTCAATATTGTGGAGAATTACCTTCTGCTTTCTGTTCTTAAAGTAAGAGGCAAACCAATTGTAAGCTACTCCCCTTACTCTCTGCAGTAATATTTTGTGGTCAACACTGTCAAAAGCCTTAGTTAAATCAAAGAAAACACCTAGCCTTCACAACCTTTTATTTAATCCCTCCAAAACCTCACAGAGAAAAGAGAATATAGCATTTTCAGTTGTTGAACAGTTTATAAAACCAAACTGTACATTTGACAGCAAATTATGTGAATTTAAATGCTCCAGTAACCTTGTATATACAACCTTCTCGATAACTTTAGCAAACACCGATGGCATAGAAATAGATCTAAAATTGTCAACATTATCCCTGCCTCCGTTTCTATAAAGTGGCTTCACTACCGAGGACTTTAATCGGTCAGGAAACCGACCACTCCTAAAGGAAAAGTTACAGATATGGCTAAGTACTGGGCTAACATACATAGAACAATACTTCAGTATTCTGCTAGATACCCCATCATATCCATGACAGTTCTTGGTCTTTAGTGATTTAATTATTAACTCAATCTCCCTCTTGTCAGTATCATGGAGGAGCATTTCAGGTAACAGTCTCGGAACACTTTTTCTAAGAGCTCTATGTGATTCCCTGTTGGGACTAGGTTTCTATTTAGTTCACCTGCTATATTCAGAAAGTGATTATTAAATATTGTACCTATACGCAACTTATCAGTAACACGGACATTCCCACTACGCACTGATTCTATATCCTCGACCTGCCTCTGCAGACCAGCCACTTCCTTTATGACTGACCATATTGGTTTTAATTTTATCCTGAGACTTAGCTATTCTATCTGCATACCACATACTTTTTGCCTTCCTAATAACATTTTTAAGCACCTTACAATACTGTTTGTAATGGGCTGCTGCAATTAGATGTTGCCTGTTTCTAACGTTTTGATATAATTGCCACTTTGTTCTACAAGATATTCTTATCCCTCTAGTCAGCCACCCAGGCTGCCTGTTTGTGCTAGTACCCTGTTTTGAACATTCTAATGGAAAGCACCTTTCAAAGAGCACGAGAAAAGTCTTGAGAAAAGCATTATATTTATCATCTACTGTATCAGTGCTATAAACATCTTGCCACTCTTGTTCCTTGATAAGGTTTACAAAGGTCTCTACAGCAACTGGATCAGCTTTCCTAAACAGTTGATAACTATATTTAACATGTGTTGCAGCACAAAAATCTTTTAGAATTAAAATTTGTGCATCATGATCTGAAAAGCCATTAACCTTTTTGCTAACAGAATGCCCTTCTAGTAATGAGGAATGAACACAAATGTTGTCTACGGTTGTTCTACTGTTCCCTTGCACTCTCGTTGGAAAGAATACGGTTTGCATAAGATTATATGAATAAAGGAGGTCTACCAGCATCCTTTTCCTTGCACAATCACTTATACAATTAATGTTAAAGTCACCACATATAACTAACTTTTTGTATTTCCTATAAAGTGAACCAAGAACCTCCTCTACCTTTAGCAAAAATGTTGTGAACGCGGAGTCTGGGGATCTATGAATAACAACAGTTAGAAGTTTAGCTCCATTAAATTTAACCACACCTGCTCAACATTCAAACATCTTTTCAGTGCAGTGCTTTGAAACATCGATTGACTCAAATGGGATGCCATTTTTCACATACATGGCTACTTCCCCACACCGCAAAGAGCTCCTAGAAAAGCTGCCAGCCAACCTGTATCCTGGTAAAGGAAGCCTCTGAATTATCTCCTTATTTAAGAAGTGTTCAGATATACCAATAATTTCAGAGTCATCTTCTATAAGCAGTTCACTAACTTTATCTCTAATACCTTGTGTATTTTGATGAAATATACTAATTCCCTCATTACTCAGATACCTAAGCTTTGTCAAAAGTGGTTCCTTTGTTAGAGAGACTTCCCTTAAGCAGGAATACCTATCAGCTGACTTCAATCTAAAAAAAGGTGCAGCTCTAACACCCACTACTGCAGGAATTTTCCCATGAGTGATCCCACCACCCCCACCTATGCTGTCACCTATAAGCTTTGCCAACCTCCCCTTCCCATACCTGTTGAGGTGCAGGCCATGTCTAGTGAAACCCATCCTGCTGATAGACTCCACCAACACCACTGAAATGTGACTCATGCTTTCTGTCATCAGCGCACCCCCAAGTCTCATGTTATTATGCCTGATGGCTGTATTAAGATGAGGCCGATCGTGATGCTGAAACAGTTCCACGAAATGCACATTCGTGTTGCCAGTCTGAGTGGCAATCTTTTCCAAGTCACCATCTATGTCATACTCCCCATCCCTATCAATACTATTACCAGCCCCACCCACAATCACTACCTGATCCTCTTTAGTAAAATCCCTACATAACCCCCCTATGTTAACAGTCACCTGAGCCAATCCTGCATTAGGCTTCACAATGCTGGTGACCTGGTACTCACTCCCCAATACTTCCTGCTAATGCTGGCCTACACCTCTACCATGAGAACCTTCTTCTTTCTCTTTGACTTTGCAACTGTCCTAGCCACTGTAACTGCTGAGGTCTGCTGCATACTTCCTACATCTACAGCTACTAGAGATTCCTCTCCACTAGACTCTGACAGTTGGTCATATCTACTGCAAACACCAATAGTAGAACTATCTGAAAATATTCTTCTCCTAGCAGATCTCTTGCCAACAGCCAGCTCCCATTCCCCAACCCCCTTCTCCCTCCTCATCCTATCTAGCTCCTGAAGGGCACAGATCTTACACTCCTGCTCCTCTATCAACTTACTCTTGCTACATAACCTGCAGTTCCAGGAGAGGATCTCACCAGAATGCCCACTGGTTTCCCCACTGCATTCCTCCCAGTGAAAATACTTTGAACAAGTCTCACATCGCAATCCACTACTCACAAACCTACGGCAAAGCCCACACTTCTCACCCATGGTAAAATTTTACACTTATTGAAACAAGAAAACTACTTATCTAAGTTCTGCTACTACAATAAGAAGATGTTAAAAACCTGACTACAATAATCACAGACTTACTCTACAAGGGAAGTAACTACGATTATTAACAGTATTAATCAACAACAAATGAGAATATAACAAAAGCCTAATACAGAAAGAGAATCAAATGTCTAATGACACAGTAACAAAACTGAAAACAGTTCCCAAAAGGTTCTTCTGAAATTATTTCACCAGAAAACACCAAGAACACCACTTGAAGACTGCTAAAGTTCCTAAGTAAAACCACTATAGACACACAATTAATTAGTACTTAGCTTTCGATGTGCCGCTACAGCTGCAACTGGTCAGCGCGGAATGTAAACACAGGTAAGAGGTTAAATTGCTTGATACAAAACACTCACAAATATCAGGTCACAACACAAGAAAGGCAGAGGTGAATGAAGAAACCACTAATAAGCCACTTATATAGTAAATATATCACAAAAACTGTTAAAATATGTATCTGAAACCTAAAAATATATAAAAACTTAGAGAGTGATGTCACACGCAGTCACTTGCTTATGACATCACACCACAACCTTATTTTCAGAGGACAGGACCCCACTGAGTATATTCTATGTATGACCAGGCTATTATTTAGAAAGAAAATATCCCCAAAGACTTATATGGCAAGTAGGCTCATAATAGTGAAAACCTTAGGTTCAGTGCCAAAGTCCCTCTCATCATCACCAAAAGCCAAAAACTTGGCTCCAAAATCTCTCACTTTGTACCATTTAGCAGTAGCCCATTTCCCTGCAGCTCTAAGTGTTCTGTTCCCTTAGACTACCCTTGCTTGTAGCAATTTGCAATAACTATAGCCTGATCATACATAGAATATACTCAGTGGGGTCCTGCCCCCTGAAAATAAGGTTGTAGTGTGAGGATGCCCCATTTGCACCTGTTTGCTCCTGCCCTCCTAGAAACGACTCTCTCACATCTCTGCAGCTGTCTGGATCACACTGGATGCAATATGGTAATCTGCTCTCCCTCCTATCGTCACAGTTCATATACAATATCTGGTTTTTCCCACCTGCTTTCTTTCTGCTCTTACCCTAAAATGGACACGTGCCAAGATCACTACGTACCAAAACAATTCAAATTCCATGATTCCTTCAGTGATACATTACAAGCAAACTGTTAGCAAAAGTTTGAGCATACAAAATAGGTTTCTAGACTTGTGAGTGTATCAAAGACTTCTTAAGCAATAGAACCCAGTAAATTGTCTTCAACCTATGAGTATTCATCAGAGACACGTGTGTCATCAGGAGAGCCCCATAGAAGTGTGATAGGGCACTTTTGTCATCCTTGTACATCAATGTTCTGGCAGGGTGAGCATCAATTGCTGAATATTTGGTGATGACACTTTAGTATATGAAAAAGTATTGTTGTTGTGTGATGGTACAAGGATGCATGATGACTTAGACAGAATTTCTATTTGGTGTGGTGAATGGCAGCTTGCTCTAAATGTAGGAAAATCTAAGTTAAGAGAGGTGAGTAGGAAAACAATCCTGTAGCATTCTAATACAGTATTAGTGGTTTGCTTGATTAAATATCTAGGCATAATGTTGTAAAGCAATATGAAATGGAAGGAGCACCTATGGACAATAATATGGAAGGTAAATGGTTGACTTTGGTTTTCTGGGAGAGTCTTATAAAAGTGTAGATCACCTACAAAGGAAATTGCATATAGAAAACTTGTGTGATGCATTCTTGAGTACTGCTCAAGTGTTTGGTTGTGAAAAGAAGACATTAAAGCAGTGCAGGGGCTTACTGCTAGACTTGTTACCAATAGCTTAAAACAACACATGATGTCACAGAGATGATTTGTGACTTCAGATGGAATTACGTGGAGGGAAGATGAAGTTCTTTTTATGAAACATTACTGAGAAACTACAGAGAACAAACTGCTGCAGCTGACTGCGGAACAATTCTGCTGCTCCCAGTGGGCATTCTGCATAACAGCCATGAATACAAGATAACAGAAGTTAGGACTCATACGGAAGCATTTTTCTCTCACTCCATTTGTGAATGGGGTAGGATATGAAATGGCTAGTACTCTCTTCCATATACCATACAGTGGCTTGTGGAGTATGTATGTAGGTGTAGATGTAGAACTGTGTGTTACTTCCTCTCCAAATATTCCAAGCCAAAGATAGCAGTATGCCCTTCCTAAAACTACATCCTGAAAATACACATTGTTATACTACACTGTACTCATACAATAAAACAAACAAAAACCTTCCTGTCCTCTGAAGTTCATTGAAAGCAAAATTATCTCCTAAAATAGTATACTAACAAGACAAACTGATTAAAATAAATAGCACACATGATATCCCCCAAATAAGTATATAACACCACAAAACTGAAACTCATGGACATACACTCCTGGAAATGGAAAAAAGAACACATTGACACCGGTGTGTCAGACCCACCATACTTGCTCCGGACACTGCGAGAGGGCTGTACAAGCAATGATCACACGCACGGCACAGCGGCACCAGGAACCGCGGTGTTGGCCGTCGAATGGCGCTAGCTGCGCAGCATTTGTGCACCGCCGCCGTCAGTGTCAGCCAGTTTGCTGTGGCATACGGAGCTCCATCGCAGTCTTTAACACTGGTAGCATGCCGCGACAGCGTGGACGTGAACCGTATGTGCAGTTGACGGACTTTGAGCGAGGGCGTATAGTGGGCATGTGGGAGGCCGGGTGGACGTACCGCCGAATTGCTCAACACGTGGGACGTGAGGTCTCCACAGTACATCGATGTTGTCGCCAGTAGTCGGCGGAAGGTGCACGTGCCCGTCGACCTGGGACCGGACCGCAGCGACGCACGGATGCACGCCAAGACTGTAGGATCCTACGCAGTGCCGTAGGGGACCGCACCGCCACTTCCCAGCAAATTAGGGACACTGTTGCTCCTGGGGTATCGGCGAGGACCATTCGCAACCGTCTCCATGAAGCTGGGCTACGGTCCCGCACACCATTAGGCCGTCTTCCGCTCACGCCCCAACATCGTGCAGCCCGCCTCCAGTGGTGTCGCGACAGGCATGAATGGAGGGACGAATGGAGACGTGTCGTCTTCAGCGATGAGAGTCGCTTCTGCCTTGGTGCCCATGATGGTCGTATGCGTGTTTGGCGCCGTGCAGGTGAGCACCACAATCAGGACTGCATACGACTGAGGCACACAGGGCCAACACCCAGCATCATGGTGTGGGGAGTGATCTCCTACACTGGCCGTACACCACTGGTGATCGTCGAGGGGACACTGAATAGTGCACGGTACATCCAAACCGTCATCGAACCCATCGTTCTACCATTCCTAGACTGGCAAGGGAACTTGCTGTTCCAACAGGGCAATGCACGTCCGCATGTATCCCGTGCCACCCAACGTGCTCTAGAAGGTGTAAGTCAACTACCCTGGCCAGCAAGATCTCCGGATCTGTCCCCCATTGTGCGTGTTTGGGACTGGATGAAGCGTCGTCTCACGTGGTCTGCACGTCCAGCACGAACGCTGGTCCAACTGAGGCGCCAGGTGGAAATGGCATGGCAAGCCGTTCCACAGGACTACATCCAGCATCTCTACGATCGTCTCCATGGGAGAATAGCAGCCTGCATTGCTGCGAAAGGTGGATATACACTGTACTAGTGCTGACATTGTGCATGCTCTGTTGCCTGTGTCTATGTGCCTGTGGTTCTGTCAGTGTGATCATGTGATGTATCTGACCCCAGGAATGTGTCAATAAAGTTTCCCCTTCCTGGGACAATGAATTCATGGTGTTCTTATTTCAATTTCCAGGAGTGTATTATAACTGTCCAGTTAATATCTCAAGCAAAATACACAAAAACAAAACTCTTTCTTCATTAATACACTATATGCACTGAAGCGCCAAAGAAATTGGTATAGGTGTGCATATTCAGATACAGAGGCATGTAAACAGGCAGAATACGTCACTGTGGTTGGTGACACCTATATAAAACAAGTGTCTGGTGCAGTTGATAGATTGGTCACTGCTGCTACAATGGCAGGTTATCTAGATTTAAGTGAGTTTGAATGTGGTGTTGTAGTTGGACACAACCCGATGTTGCGATAAAGTGGGGATTTTCCCATACGACCCTTTCACGAGTGTACCACGAATATCAGGAACCTGGTTAAACATTAAATCTCTGACATTGCTGCAGCAGGAAAAAAGATCCTGCAAGAACGGACCAAAAATGACTGAAGAAAATTGTTGAACATGACAGAAGTGCATCCCTTCTACAAATTGCTGCAGATTTTTAATGCTGGGCCATCAACAAGTGCCAGCATGTGAACCATTCAATGAAACATCATTGATATGGGCTTTCGGAGCTGAAGGCCCACTTGTGTATCCTTGATGACTGCATGACACAAAGCTTTATGTCTCACCTGGGCCCGTCAACACCGACATTAGAATGTTGGTGAGTGGAATCTTGTTGCCTGGTCAGGTGAGCCTCATTTCCAATTGTATCAAGCAAATGGACATGTACGGGTATGGAGACAACCACATGAATCTATGGACCTTGCATGTCAGAAGGGGACTGTTCAAGCTGGTGGAGGCTTTGTAATGGTGTGGGGCATGTGCAGTTGGAGTGATATGGGACCCCTGATACATCTAGATATGACTCTGACAGGTGACACATACATAAGCGTCCTGTCTGATCACCTGCATCCAGTCACGTCCATTGTGCATTCCGACGGACTCGGGCAATTCCAGCAGAACAATGTGACACCCCACATGTCCAGAATTGCTACAGAGTGGCTCCTGGAACACTCATCCGAGTATAAACACTTCTGCTGGCCACCAAACTCCCCAGTTATGAACATTATTGAGCATATCTGGGATGCCTTGAAACATGCTGTTCAGAAGAGATCTCCACCCCTTGTTCTCTTATGCGTTTATGGACAACCATGTAGGATTAATGGTGTCAGTTCCCTCCAGCACTACTTCAGACATTATTCGAGTCCATGCCATGTCATGTTGAGGCACTTCTGCATGCTCACGAGGGTCCTACACGATATGAGGCAGGAGTACCAGTTCCTATGGCTCTTCAGTGTACTTCATACCGAGGTTTTGGTACAAAGCAAATTCACATTCATATAAATAAAAACAAAACCCTTCACAAAAGAAATGCATCAGTAATTCAAAATACTCTGTCCCTTCCACTTTATAACAGCTTACCTCCCATACAGTTCTTGTGCAGTTTTGCCCTGGCTCTCACTTCTTCCCCACTTGAGGTGTTTTGAATTCAAATGATAAAGGCATTTTCCTGACTTATACTGCTTTATATGGTGATAGGCCTGTACTATCAAGAACTTCAGAATCATACATCATGACAAGATATGGTGACAGAATGTATCAACAGTTATGAAGGCTATTTATATAGTAGGTTAACATCTTTCCTATCATCTTATGCATGTGTTCTCCTCTTCCTTTGCTTACAAATGAATACACTCATTCTGAACTTATGAAAACAAAATAGATGATAAAGTTGTGTCATCAGTTCTAACATAAAATTGGTACCCTGATCCATCATTAATATTTCCAAAACAGCAAACTTCTTCAACAAATTATTTATGATTTCATGTGTCTCTGTCAATATCATACTTCCCAAGCCACCAATGGTGTGTGGCAGAGGATACTTCTGTTACCACTAATTGATCTCCCCTACCCCAATTCAGTCATGAACTGTGAGTAAGCCTCTGTACTGGCTCTCATTTCTCATTGTGGTCAGTATGCAAGATGTGTGTGGGAGGAAATAATATGCTGTCCAACTCTTCCTGGAAAGTGCTCTCTCATAATTTCAATGAACAACACCTGTCTTGTAACATTGCCAATGGCTTTTTTGAGCATGTCAGTAACACTCTTGCACTGACTAGACTCTTTGTTGGATCTTCTCTATCTCTTTTATCAATCCTACCTGGTAACGATCCTATGTGGATGAACAATATTCAAGAGTTGACTGAACGAGCACTTTTAAGCCACTTCTTTCATGGATTTGTTACATTTCCTTAAAATTCTTCCTATGAATCTCAATCTGGCATCTGCATTTCCTACTATTTGTATTTTATGTGGTCATTCCACTTAAGGTCACTCTAGGTAGTTACTCCTGGATATTTTATGGTAGATGATATTTCCATCAGTTTCTCATCAATAGTGTAGTTGTACAGTAGTGGCTTTCTTTTCCTATGTATACACAATATATTACATTTATCAACTGCCAGATGACACAACTTTATCAACTGCGCCATTCAACAATCCTCTCAGGTCATTCTGCAAATTGACACTGCTGATTGCTGATTTGGATGGTTACCATTCCCATGAAGCACAAAAAGTGATCTAATATTGTTAATATACAGTCAGTACATAGTGTTTCCCTACCAATGTTTGCCCAAAAGGCCTAAGACGTTCATACCAGTCATTTAAAATGTCAGCCTAGCTTCTGGTAATCTTTGCAGTAGCACACCCTGATGGTTCAGTTCAGCCTGCTGTACACATGGTACTCAGTTCTTTACATATTGCTCCACATTCTGTTTATGTGGGTGCCACCAGTATTCGGCCACAATGTGTTCTGTGGTTCTTCACCCCCATTACCTAAATATATGTGATCATGTGTCTGTTTCATGCATCATGGCAGGAACCACAGCAGGTGTTATGAGTTTTTTGTCTTGCATAACATACCATCATGCACAATGAACTCAGGATTTGTTTCAAATTATTTCAAACCTACATCCAGCAGCTTACACTGCCTGCCACTCTGCAGTGGGGTAATCCACTTCTAAGGATAATAACCTGGTGATGTCAATGGAAATCCTCAGTGGCGCATGATAAAATGAAGTCTCGTACTCCAAAATAACTTTCATTGACAGTCTCACAGTTCAATAACAGACATTACACCACTGATTTACATTGGATATCATCCCACTTTTATTTATATTAAAGCACTCATCAGTGGTGACCTTAACTATGTTCTGATTAGTGCAATTTCCTTCACGTGAATACTGGTACATCAGACTAGCTACCAGTGTCAATAAGGTGTACATAGTGGCAATGTGTCCAATACAGAGTTTCATATTGAAGTCAGTTGAAACCTGAACGCAACTACTTTTTATATTTTGAGCTTTTCACAGCGTCGAACCTTTACACTGTAATATATCATGGGTTATATCTAGATGCTGTTCTTTTTGTTTTATCACATAGATGTCACTGACATGATTACTGAATAGAAACTTAGTCACTGATGCACTGACATAATTATTATGACTTGATAATTACATGAACCGACACACAAATTTTAGCTGGGTGATAGCTAGCTGCAGTGTTTTATACTGAAGTGTTAGTGCAGTTTCCATCATGGAGATGTTATCTGGGTGATAGCTAAGCACAGACTGCTGACTTGCTGTCTAGTGGAGGTACATAAAAACAGCATGATTTGTGAAATTGGTAATTATACTTTGCATTATAATAACATAAGGTTCAAATTTATTAGTGGTGTCATTCTATTGACTTCAAGTACTTATTCAGGTGAACAATTTGGTTGGCACAATGTTTACCTCCACACTGGGTTACTATGTTTCATGCAAAATTCTTGGGTTTGTAACTTCTCAAATTTATTCAGTTTCTTAATCAATGTTTTATTTGGATGACCATGTGTACTATTTTCTTTGGAAGAATTAAGGTAACAAAAGTTTAACATCAGATCTGGTAATTTAATTAACATAAAAATTCAAATAATGAAAGTAATTCCTGGTGAGTGTGAGTTTTAATTACTAATAAATTTCTGATTAAGTGATAAACTGGTTACAGGGAAGTGTGAAATTAGGGATATTCAAGGGGCTAGGTCTTTTTTGTGAACAAACCGTTATTAGATCATAGCATTTTTATGACAACACAAAATTGCAACAATTTCAATTTGATTTCTCTTAAAAGAAAATGTTTTATAGAAAAACTAGCTATGTCATTGGAATTAGCAGACTCAAATAACTCTAGTGAACAATAAATTTAATAAAGTATTGCCCAGATAGGAATTTTGACATTTTAAGTAAAGGGGATAGGAAAAAAAATGCAAATGGAGTAATGCCACATTGTAACATTTCACACTCTCCATAATACACCAACCTTCCTACTGAGGCCATCTGCATTCCCATGATTCTTGCCAGGTTTATGATTTACTTCAAAACCAAATTTGCTTAGCATCAGTGCTGTTAATGAATTACATCAAAACTAAATTTCCTTAGCATCAGTGTCCAACATGTTATTGTACTAGATGGATCCTTCAACCCCTTCAACCATGTTAATGAGCTGTGTGATCTATTATCACTTTAAATTTATTATGATACAAATAACATCGGAAGTATATAGTGCCATATATATGAGTCTTAGCATTTCCTTCTCCATGGTAGAACAATTTCTCTCTGCTTTACCAAACTGATGTGAAGCAGAGGGAACTGGATATTCCACCCCATCTGTTTCTGGATTTAATACACAGCCAAGCACATGATTATGTGCATCACGAGACTATATGAACTCTTTCTCATAATTTGGAGAAACCAACACCCAACTAGTTGTTAAAAATCCCTCCACTTTTTCAAACGCACCTTCACATTCTAATGTAAATGGAACTTCATTCCTTTTTTCAGTGAGTGAGTGAGAGGTCATGCTATTTCTGCTAATTTTGGGATGAATTTCCTATAGTAATTTGCTAAGCCTAATAATAACTACCTCTTTCTTCATCTGAGTTGTTTAAAAATCCTTTATGGCCTTCACAAAGCTAGGATCTCTCCACACTATATCATGACTAACCACACATCCTAAATACTGCACTTCTGGTAACACAAAGAGATGCTTCTCCATACCTAGTGGTAGATGTGTTGCATGTAACCTCTCAGACACTTCCCTTAACTATATATCATGGTACACCATATCCTTCACAGGAACAATTATATCATCCAAATGCACCATATACCGCCTCATATTTTTCAACCAAAATAGCATATGATGATAATGGTAGTGTCTTGAAGGAACCATAAATGCTATTTTTGGCTGGTTCTCTGGTGCCACTTCTAGCTGATAGTAACCACTCCAGAGATACATTTGGGATTGGATACACATCCATGATCATACCACTGCTAAGATATCTGTAGCCACAGCAAAAATGATAAAATGTTGTTCCACCCATCTTTTACAGCACAATCACCACTCGTGCCACCGAGGACTCGTTGTTGTTGTTGTGGTCTTCAGTCCTGAGACTGGTTTGATGCAGCTCTCCACGCTACTCTATCCTGTGCAAGCTTCTTCACCTCCCAGTACCTACTGCAACCTACATCCTTCTGAATCTGCTTAGTGTATTCATCTCTTGGTCTCCCCCTACGATTTTTACCCTCCACGCTGCCCTCCAATACTAAATTGGTGATCCCTTGATGCCTCAGAACATGTCCTACCAACCGATCCCTTCTTCTGGTCAAGTTGTGCCACAAACTTCTCTTCTCCCCAATCCTATTCAATACTTCCTCATTAGTTATGTGATCTACCCATCTAATCTTCAGCATTCTTCTGTAGCACCACATTTCAAAAGCTTCTATTCTCTTCTTGTCCAAACTATTTACCGTCCATGTTTCACTTCCATACATGGCTACACTCCATACAAATACTTTCAGAAATGACTTCCTGATACTTAAATCCATACTCGATGTTAACAAATTTTTCTTCTTCAGAAACGCTTTCCTTGCCATTGCCAGTCTACATTTTATATCCTCTCTACTTCGACCATCAACAGTTATTTTGCTCCCCAAATAGCAAAACTCCTTTACTACTTTCAGTGTCTCATTTCCTAATCTAATTCCCTCAGCATCACCCGACTTAATTAGACTACATTCCATTATCCTCGTTTTGCTTTTGTTGATGTTCATCTTATATCCTCCCTTCAAGATACCATCCATTCCGTTAAACTGCTCTTCTAAGTCCTTTGCTGTCTCTGACAGAATTACAATGTCATCGGCGAACCTCAAAGTTTTTATTTCTTCTCCATGGATTTTAATACCTACTCCGAATTTTTCTTTTGTTTCCTTTACTGCTTGCTCAATGTACAGATTGAATAACATCGGGGAGAGGCTACAACCCTGTCTTACTCCCTTCCCAACCACTGCTTCTCTTTCATGTCCCTCGACTCTTATAACTGCCATCTGGTTTTTGTACAAATTGTAAATAGCCTTTCGCTCCCTGTATTTTACCCCTGCCACCTTTAGAATTTGAAAGAGAGTATTCCAGTCAACATTGTCAAAAGCTTTCTCTAAGTCTACAAATGCTAGAAATGTAGGTTTGCCTTTCCTTAATCTTTCTTCTAAGATAAGTCGCAAGGTCAGTATTGCCTCACGTGTTCCAGTATTTCTATGGAATCCAAACTGATCTTCCCCGAGGTCGGCTTCTACTAGTTTTTCCATTCGTCTGTAAAGAATTCGTGTTAGTATTTTGCAGCTGTGGCTTATTAAACTGATTGTTCGGTAATTTTCACATCTGTCAACACCTGCTTTCTTTGGGATTGGAATTATTATATTCTTCTTGAAGTCTGAGGGTATTTCACCTGTCTCATACATCTTGCTCACCAGATGGTAGAGTTTTGTCAGGACTGGCTCTCCCAAGGCCGTCAGAAGTTCCAATGGAATGTTGTCCACTCCGGGGGCCCTGTTTCGACTCAGGTCTTTCAGTGCTCTGTCATACTCTTCACACAGTATCGTATCTCCCATTTCATCTTCATCTACCTCCCCATCCATTTCCATAATATTGTCCTCAAGTACATCGCCCTTGTATAGACCCTCTATATACTCCTTCCACCTTTCTGCTTTCCCTTCTTTGCTTAGAACTGGGTTTCCATCTGAGCTCTTGATGTTCATACAAGTGGTTCTCTTATCTCCAAAGGTCTCTTTAATTTTCCTGTAGGCAGTATCTATCTTACCCCTAGTGAGATAAGCCTCTACATCCTTGCATTTGTCCTCTAGCCATGCCTGCTTAGCCATTTTGCACTTCCTGTCGATCTCATTTTTGAGACGTTTGTATTCCTTTTTGCCTGCTTCATTTACTGCATTTTTATATTTTCTCCTTTCATCAATTAAATTCAATATTTCTTCTGTTACCCAAGGATTTCTATTAGCCCTCGTCTTTTTACCTACTTGATCCTCTGCTGCCTTCACTACTTCATCCCTCAAAGCTACCCATTCCTCTTCTACTGTATTTCTTTCCCCCATTCCTGTCAATTGTTCCCTTATGCTCTCCCTGAAACTCTGTACAACCTCTGGCTCTTTCAGTTTATCCAGGTCCCATCTCCTTAAATTCCCACCTTTTTGCAGTTTCTTCAGTTTTAATCTACAGGTCATAACCAATAGATTGTGGTCAGAGTCCACATCTGCCCCTGGAAATGTCTTACAATTTAAAACCTGGTTCCTAAATCTCTGTCTTACCATTATATAATCTATCTGATACCTTTTAGTATCTCCAGGGTTCTTCCATGTATACAACCTTCTATCATGATTCTTAAACCAAGTGTTAGCTATGATTAAGTTGTGCTCTGTGCAAAATTCTACCAGGCAGCTTCCTCTTTCATTTCGTAGCCCCAATCCACATTCACCTACTACATTGCCTTCTCTCCCTTTTCCTACACTCGAATTCCAGTCACCCATGACTATTAAATTTTCGTCTCCCTTCACTATCTGAATAATTTCTTTTATCTCATCATACATTTCTTCAATTTCTTCGTCATCTGCAGAGCTAGTTGGCATATAAACTTGTACTACTGTAGTAGGTGTGGGCTTCGTATCTATCTTGGCCACAATAATGCGTTCACTATGCTGTTTGTAGTAGCTTACCGGCATTCCTATTTTCCTATTCATTATTAAACCTACTCCTGCATTACCCCTATTTGACTTTGTGTTTATAACCCTGTAGTCACCTGACCAGAAGTCTTGTTCCTCCTGCCACCGAACTTCACTAATTCCCACCATATCTAACTTTAACCTATCCATTTCCCTTTTTAAATTTTCTAACCTACCTGCCCGATTAAGGGATCTGACATTCCACGCTCCGATCCGTAGAACGCCAGTTTTCTTTCTCCTGATAACGACATCCTCTTGAGTAGTCCCCGCCTGGAGATCCGAATGGGGGACTATTTTACCTCCGGAATATTTTACCCAAGAGGACGCCATCATCGTTTAATCATACAGTAAAGCTGCATGCCCTCGGGAAAAATTACGGCCGTAGTTTCCCCTTGCTTTCAGCCGTTCGCAGTACCAGCACAGCAAGGCCGTTTTGGTTATTATTACAAGGCCAGATCAGTCAATGATCCAGACTGTTGCCCTTGCAACTACTGAAAAGGCTGCTGCCCCTCTTCAGGAACCACACGTTTGTCTGGCCTCTCAACAGATACCCCTCCGTTGTGGTTGCACCAACGGTACGGCTATCTGTATCGCTGAGGCACGCAAGCCTCCCCACCAACGGCAAGGTCCATGGTTCATGGGGGGGACCGAGGACTCATTCTTCCTTAAATAATCCTGTCCCATAACTGTTGGTTAAGGAACTCTTTCGTTGTCAGTTGTAGATGATTAGAGATGGTTTACAGTACACATGCCACTCATTCCCAGTTGGTATCCTGTGTTGCACCACTGGGGTTGCTGGCAAAGACCCACAAGAATCAAACAGGTCCTCAGACTTTAATAACAACTTCTCCATTGCTGATTTTTCTGTCCCTTCTAAATGTTTCACTCTCTCCTGGAATGCTATTACACAGTGGCTTGGTTATGCTTATCCTATCTATATCATCTTCATCCAAAATACCCAAACTAGTGATCATCACTCTTTTAGATTAGCTCATTCTTCAGACCCAGTTACCTATTATGATAGGTGCTACTTGCTCACCATCTATCTTCCATACGCACACAACACTCCTGCGTACAAAATACTGTGCTTTACTTAATTCACCATTCTCTCTCTGTGGGTCAACCATACATAACATGTTCACAGGTAAATCAATTGTATACTCATGCATACCAGTTTTCACATACTTTTTGGTACTTTTTAACATTAATTAATCTTTAGTGAACTTCCATGCAGCTTTTGTGATAGACATACCTTGCAGCAGCGTGGAGCTGACAACATTTTCCCCAAATGAAACAATGTCCCACTGGGTACTACTATATTTTGTCCAAGGTCAATTTTAGCATGATGCTCATATAGGAAATCTAACCCTAAGAGCACAAAGTAACCATTGCCAATACAAGGCATGACTTCCATACATTCCCAGAAATGTTTTGAGATCTCCTGAAAACACAGTAGTGTTGATCCTAACAAATGTACACTACTGACCATTAAAACTGCTATACCACAAAGATGACGTGCTACAGATGCAAAATTTAACCGACAGGAAGAAGATGCTGTGATATGCAAATGATTAGCTTTTCAGAGCATTCACACAAGGTTGGCGCCGGTGGCGACACCTACAACGTGCTGACACGAGGAAAGTTTCCAACCGATTTCTCATACACAAACAGCAGTTGACCGGCGTTGCCTGGTGAAACATTGTTGTGATGCCTCGTGTACAGAGGAGAAATGTGTACCATCACATTTCCGACTTTGATAAAGGTCGGATTGTAGCCTATCGCGATTGCGGTTTATTGTATTGTGACATTGCTGCTCGCGTTGGTCGAGATCCAATGACTGTTAGCAGAATATGGAATCGGTGGGTTCAGGAGGGTAATACGGAACGCTGTGCTGGATCCCACTGGTCTCGTATCACTAGCAGTAGAGATGACAGGCTTCTTATCCACATGGGTGTAATGGATTGTGCAGCTACGTCTCAATCCCTGAGTCAACAGATGGGGATGTTTGCAAAACAACAACCATCTACATGAACAGTTCGACGACGTTTGCAGCAGCATGGACTATCAGCTCAGAGACCTAGGCTGCGGTTACCCTTGATGCTGCATCACAGACAGGAGTGCCTGTGATGGTGTACTCAATGACGAACCTGGGTGCACGAATGGCAAAACATCGTTTTTTTCAGATGAATCCAGGTTCTGTTTACAGTATCATGATGGTCGCATCCGTGTTTGGCGACATCATGGTGAACGCACATTGGAAGTGTGTATTCGTCATCGATATACTAGCGTATCATCTGGCGTGATGGTATGGGGTGCCATTGGTTACACGTCTTGGTCACCTCTTGTTCACATTGACGCTACTTTGAACAGTGGACGTTACATTTCAGATGTGTTACGACCTGTGGCTCTACCCTTCATTCGATCCATGTGAAACCCTACATTTCAGCAGGATAATGCATGACCGCATGTTGCAGCTCCTGTACGGGCCTTTCTAGATACAAAAAATGTTCGACTGGTGCCCTGGCCGGTGCATTCTCCAGATCTCTCACCAATTGCAAATGTCTGGTTAATGGTGGCAGAGCAACTGGCTCGTCACAATACACCAGTCACTACTCTTGATGAACTGTGGTATCGTGTTGAAGCTGCATGGGCAGCTGTAGCTGTACACGCCATCCAAGCTCTGTTTGACTCAATGCCCAGGCATATCAAGGCCGTTATTATGGCCAGAGGTGGTTGTTCTGGGTACTGATTTCTCAGGTCTATGCACCCAAATTGCGTGAAAATGTAATCACATGTCAGTTCTAGTGTAATATATTTATCCAATGAATACCCGTTTATCATCTGTATTTCTTCTTGGTGTAGCAATTTTAATGGCCAATAGTGTATGTCAGTACCACCAAGTGTCTACCCCACAATACTCACACAATGGTGGGTTAAAGTGCCTCTTTCCCATGATGTTCAAACTTGCCACAGATAAGTGCATACACATGTTCTCTTCCATCCACTAAGTCAATTAAGCAAAATTCCACTCCTGCACACGTTTCTGTTGTAGTAAAATTTACAAGGAGCACTGCTTGGTGACCCTGAAGACCATTGTGTTTTAATGGTTGTCTATTCCCATTCTGTAGCTTCCTTTTCCAGCATCTATTGTGCCTACAGTACCATATGTGATACCCTACGTTTTCACATTCCCTACACTGTGGCTGATGGCAATCTCACCATGTGTAACTGACTGCACACAGTGATAACATCAGCAGAAAAAAGTCTTTTACATTACCGACTTGGATCAGTGTATCTATCTCTTCTAAAGCTGCTGTTGTTCTTATGACTGCAATCAAATAATTAGGAAATTCTGCCAGCAGCTTCCTTGACACATCAGATAGTAACCCCTGCTAGAATGTATCTAATGCCCTTTGCTCTGCTTCTAGCAGCAGGACCTTACTCATGTCATCACACTCCATCAATTCATATATATTGACGTCAAGTTTCTTTATTCTCTCTACAAAACTTTCAGTGCAGTCACCCTGCCTATGTGATAAAGTATTTGACTATTACCAATAACACCTACAACATTTTTTCCTCCTATAATGCCACAATAAGCCTTTCCTCAGCACTTTGAACATTTTTCAATTTTCTACTGAACTTATCATAGCCGTAAGCAACAACTCGACTTCAAGGCTCGACACCAATGCTAACACTTCTGCTTTACTCAAAAAAGGAGATGCTATGGTAGCAGCAGTAATATCTAGGATGGGTACTAATTTACTGGATGAGGCTCTGTTGTCTTTAAATGAATCCATCTTTCAATACAAATCTAAGATATCTGCCCTCATTTGAGCCACTTGTTCTAGCAAAGACTCATTGTGTCTATAACAACAGAGAGAAACTAAACGTGGAAATTACAGGGAAACTTAATGCTTCTATCAATCCACACTCTCAACTACAAACACTCCTTAATCCTACACCTGAGCACCACTCTCTGCATTCACTGGTGTAATGGCCAGGCTTCCTGCATTTAAAACAGATCACTGATAAGAACTGACCACATGTGGCACTATGCCCCAGAAAATTACACTGTGCCCACTTAAATAGGAACATAACAGCTTATGTTTCTATTGTGTTTCCCCTAAATTTGCCCAGACCGATGACTGAGTCCACTTTCATGAATTGAAACTTCAAACCAATCTTGTCATCGTGTTTCACCATTGCAAAGCACGTGAATGGAAAACAGTGAAAAACAGTTTGTCTTGATTCACCATGCTGCAGTGACATTGCTGTATGCTGACCCACAACATTGTTTCATATCTCTGGCTTACTTCTGACACCAGTTGTAATAGTGGCATGGGTGCAAAAAGTATTATATGCCAGGATGGTATCTCAGGATGGCGTGTAGGATGTTATGCGCATACTGAAAGCAGCTTGGCAGTTGTGGAATCAGAAATGCTCCATTAATAACATCACTCTTTACTTAATGTGAAGCTCATACAAATCTGGAGGTGATGACCCAACAGCAGGCACTGAACCCCAAGAAGTATTAGAATCTGGCTATGCACTCGGCTCACATCATGTGAGGATGTGAGGGCAACAGAACACTGGCTCAACAAAGCAGAGGTGGCAGATGCTTGAAATTTCTGCTTTCAACATTTCTACAAAGTTAATGTATTTACTCGAATCTAAGCCGCACTTTTTTTCCGGTTTTTGTAATCCAAAAAACCGCCTGCGGCTTAGAATCGAGTGCAAAGTAAGCGGAAGTTCTGAAAAATGTTGGTAGGTGGCGCCACAACTAACTTCTGCTGTCTAATATATGTAGCGCTGCACAGGCATGCTTTGCAGGCACAAAGATAAATACTGGCGCCAAAACCTCCGCGTCAGTAAATAAATTAAAAAAAAAAAAAAAAAGGTGGAAGACGAGCCTTCTTCTCCGCCCCGAGTTTCGACCACTGCATTTTATACATTATCCAACGGAGTAAATAGAAATTCCGTATTGTTCATTTTCGAATGTAGTAGCATTTCAATGTACTATGAAAATCGGACTGGCAAGACTGTTTGGGATGTTTGTCAATATGGCCAACTCTAGGTTCTGAATTTTTTCAACCTGTGAGAAGAAATGGTTGCTAATAGGAACTTTCATGAATTGTGAATCACATACAGTATTCTCTTTGCCATAAGAATAATACGAATATAAACATTTTGCCATGTATTCTTTCGTGTTTGCTGCTATCTCATTTAAATCCTGTCTGCCTAATAAACTACGAAACTAGGGTGAGACAACAGCAAACGCGGAAGAATATACATGTCATGTCATGTTTATTTTCGTATTATTCTTATGCCTAATAGTGATACAGTCAGAAATGAAGCATGGCAATTGACTAGATTTTTAACTCCAAGATGACTCTAATTTCTGTGCAGAATTTAATGTACTAAAGAGGCGTCTGCAAAGATTTTCAAACGGAGAAAAATTTTCGCTGAACTCTCGGTCAGAACGTCTTCTATCAAAAGCAGTCTATTATTTGGTTCTTGTTGATCATTATCAAAGAAAGCAGCAGTGTAAGTTACAACAAATAGCAGTCTCTTGCCATTGTTTTGCTAATGAAACGATTCCTCTCTTTTCTTAATTGTAAGCGGCAGTAGCGCGCACAAAAGCAAGCCATGCCACGAGCAGGAACAGGCCGTAAACACTCATTATCAGAATGCGACAAACAATTCATGACACAGTACAGTAATGCATTTTCAGCTTAGAGTGACGTAAACACCTATAACAAAGAGAACGGCACTTACCAGATCAAAGCAAAATAAGCAATCAATTCAAACCCGACGAAGCACGTGAAAAAGGAAAGGTACCCGTATAAATACGGACGAAGCGTGTGACGCATAGCAATGGCTACCTAGTAAAGCTGAACTGCTAAGCTTACGACTCGAACCTACTGTAGCTGTATCGTCATTCATTTGACTTAAATTCTCTCTCATATTACAATGGACCAACTTCATTTCAATTTGGAGGTGTGGCCTAAAACTTTTCTCTCCCCTTGAATTTCGAGTCTCAAATTTCAGGTGCAGCTTAGACTCGGGAATTTTTTTTTTCTTGATTTCGAGTCTCATTTTTCAGGTGCGGCTTAGATTCGAGTGCGGCTTAGATTCGAGCAAATACAGTAACATTATTGAACTTGTGGCATTTGCCTGCTTTATTTCTACGTTGATAGTCCTTGGGTTCGATGTCCTGCATTATTATACTGGCTGAAAAATTGGGGGGGGGGGGGGGGGGGGTGGAAGCTCAACAATGAATACTGTAAATGACGTAGCTCTGACAGTTGCACAATTGTGTTTCACAGTTCTTTACTATCACTGTCCACAAGCCCCCAATATTACACAATTATATGGTCAGTTCACTATTGGTAAAAGTTGATAAGCCCAGTGGAGGATTTAAAAATTTTGCACCCCTACACACATCATTGTGGCAACACTTTGACATTCTTTGCCACATGAGTTTAGCATGATCGTATCATTGACGTATTAGCGCCTAATCTTTGCCGCTGTTGGTATAGTGACTTAGAGCTGTTTATGTTTATCATTGTGTTTTCTAGTGTGAAAGTAATAAAAGTTACTCTGAACAACTGCATATTATTCTATGGTCTGGGTATACCAGTGATCTCTATGCTAGTATGGAGATCACTGGGGTATACTAGGAAGTTGCCACAGTGGTGACCCCACGAACAAGACGCAACAGCACACACACCAAATCGGAATCATAACTACACTGACATCACTAGTGGAAAACACTTTTGAGGAGGAACAAAGTATGTCACCTGCCGCAAACTCTTCCACAGGAAATGTCAAACTCCCTGCTTTCTGGACAACGAGGCCACAGCTGTGGTTCACATAGGTGGAATGTATATTTCGACAACGCAAGGTAGCCTGTGATACTGATAAGTTCAACATTCTGATTTCACATCTAGACTTGGAAGTGATAGAAGAAGTGGAAGATACCTTTTCACAACGCAGTTATGCAGCTTTAAAAGAGGCTCTAATACAACGCTACACTTTACCGACAGAACTACATCTTCAAAAAATCTTCACTGAACAATATGTGGAACAAAAGCTTCCGTCACAAGTCCTCAGGTCATTAAACACATTGGAGGGCCCAGATTTGTTTCCTGAACAATCTTTACGGGTACTGTGGCTACATAAACTGCCAGCCAACATCCGCACCATCATCGCCGCACAAACAGATGTACCGTTAATGACATTAGCAAAGAAGGCAGACACCATAGCAAATAATTTAAGACAATCTTCTGCTTGTGCAACGGTCAATGCAAATCACAATAGAAGCACAGGAGTATACAGCAATATGGAGTCAGACACCATGGATTCCGATTCAGGCATTACTTCCTCTCAGCACCAGCACACATCGCAACAATCCGCCATGGAACAGTTGGTAGCACAAGTGACAAAACTTAACGTCCAAGTCGCCAAGCACCAACAACATTTGCAAAGCTGACACTGGAAAAGACGTAGGAATAACATACCTCAGAGCCAGTCAGAACATTGGTGCTGGTATCACAAACACTTCCGTGATTCTGCTCATCAGTGTACCCAACCCTGCAGCTTCCCAAACTTTGGAGATGGACATTAATGGGTGCGAATGTTTGTCATCAATCTTTTAGGCACCTGGACACAGGAGGAAAATGAAACGGTTCTAAGAAAATGATATCTATGGTTAGCAAATTTGACAGACTATTCATCCAATGCCTTACATCTGGAGAGAAGTTTCGGACTGATACAGGGTCATAGGTTAGTGTGTATCCTAAAAGAAATAGTGACATCCAAAGAAGTATCTCACATCACATGCTCACTGCTGCCAACAACTCTGCAATCCCCACTTACGGTGAGAAACGACTGGTGTTACATCTCGAACCTGATTCCAAACTGGTATGGACTTGAAACTCCCTGGCAGATTAAAACTGTGTGCCGGACCGAGGCTCGTACTCGGGACCTTTGCCTTTCGTGAGCAAGTGCTCTACCGACTGAGCTACCCAAGCACGACTCACGCTCCGTCCTCACAGCTTTACTTCTGCCAGTACCTTGTCTCCTACCTTCCAAACTTTACAGAAGCTCTCCTGCGACAGTCAGACAGTGCATGGTCTTCACCCATCCACATGGTTCGTAAAAAATACGATTCTTGGAGGATATGTGGTGATTATAGGGCACTCAATTCTCGAAAAATTCTGGATCGGTATCCTGCTCCCAATGTGATGTATTTAAATTATAATATCAGCAATGCTACCATCTTCAGTGTGACAGACTGTGTGAAAGCGTGCTTACTATTCCAATGACACCAGCAGATGTTCAAAAAACTGCAGTGATCACATGGTTTGTCCTGTTCGAATACAACTTTATGCCATTTGGTCTAAAAACGCGGCCCAAACTTGGCAGTGGTTTATGCTGAAGTGCCACGAGAGCTGCCATTCGTTTTTTATTACATGGACGATATTTTAGTTTACTCCTCATCGACTGAAGAACACAAAGAATTCCTGCAATTGCTTTTACAGCGTTTTGAATGCTATGGCATCTTATTTAATGAGCCAAATGTGCATTGGGCAAACAGGCAGTCAAATTTATCGGATATGTGGTCTCGGTAGCAGGTCTGTCACCACCGCCTGAACGTGCGGAAGCAGTTCAATGGATGCCCCTCCCAATAACATACAAAGGACTTCGCTGATTCTTCGGCATGCTCAACTACTACCGCCGCCATTTACCTCACCTAGCGACAGCCCAAGAACCACTCACGGCTCTACTCATAGGAAAAATACTACAGGAAACCATGTAATACGATGGACATCAGAGGCTGTATCAGCGTTCCATAGATTAAAGGAACATTTGTCACAAGCGACCTTGCTGGCTCACCCAAGATTACATTTGTCCTTGGCGATTATGGCGATGCAAGCCAGACAGCAGTAGGAGCGGTACTGCAACAGGAACTTAGTGGTGAATGGCAGCCACTCGCCTTTTTTTCAAAAACCTTGGACCCAAGGCAGCAAAAGTGGAGCGCTATCGACCGCAAACTGTTAGCCATGTACCTTGCACTCAAGCACTTCTGTTCATGGATAGAGGGGCAAAATTTCACAATTTTCACAGACCATTAACCGCTAGTGGCCATGTTCAAGCATGACACAGACACCGCTTCACCACGGCAATGTAGACAGATACAGAGTGCGATTTGCAGGAGAGGGGGATGGGGGGGATCCCTCCTCTGGTTTTAGTTTATGCATCCCAACCTGGGATGTTTATTTCCCACGCACTGGAGTTAAACTTTACATATAACTTAAATTTGTGGAGCCGAACACTGAAAGTTTTTAATACAGTCTTACTATTAATACTATTAATATGTTTGCTTATTAATTCTGAAAAACTGTTATGTAGTAGTTAAGCATTTCAAAACATTTAGAACTAAATCATCATTCTCATGTTGTCATTGTTGCTTTCGTCTAAGGTGCGTCATCCGTTTACTTGCGAGCTTGCGAGGGAAGTAGTGTGGCAGTCATACCGCAGCAGTTGTACCGCAGAGTTGGGTGAGCTGGGGGCTGAAATTCCCACCCTGGTCCCTGACACAGGGTGGTGACCGGCCCGGTACCTGTGTGAACATTTACCGTTAGGCCACCTTTTGGCAATGGTATGGCGTGACTAAAGCGCCTAGGACGAAAGCACAAAGTAGTGCGAAGTGAGCAACGGTACCTACCAGACGGGATTGGACAGTCTGACTTCGCTAGCCGCGAACCACGTGGATGGATCTTAACACAGGCTCCCCAGCATCGTGTACCCCAAACTATTGGTGCCGTTCGTTCGTTGCCTCATTACCTGATACGTGTACAAACTCTGGCAGTCGGGATACTAACAGTGGTGCTAAAAGAGCTAAAATAGACAGTTAATGTAAAAAGGAAAACAATAATGATGGTGCTAATACAGGGGAAGAGAATCTCCAGTGACTGCTTGCCTTATCACGTTTTCAAAACTGGCAAAAGACTAAGCCGTGGCTGTCCGTAAATGACAAAAACTTAGTAATAAGCACAGTATCTTCACAAGTATGTGAACTTAAGGTGGAAAGCAGTGAACGTGTGCGTATCGATAACGCGTTTTTGCTGGTGTTTCTGCTAATAACGCCAAAAAACTAAATGATAAAATCGGGGATCATGCAAAGTGCAAATCACACATGAAGTGCCTAGAAATCATGAGTATAAAAGAAAAGAAAAGTTTAGAAAAATGCGTGAGCGAATGTGAAAAGTTGTGGGGAAAGCAGCATCAAGAAAAAGTAATCGCAACTGCTTCGTTGTTCAGATCTGCATATGTAATAGCTAAACAGAAATTATCATTCAAATCATATCTTGCAGTAATCGAACTACAAAAGCTTAATGGTTTATCAATCGGTAATATGCTTCATTCTGACCATGCATGCCGAAATATCATTATGTTTGTAGGAGAAGAAATGAAAAAGAATCTTGCTCACTTCCTTGTAGAATCAGGTACAAACTGTAGTATCATGATCAACGGAAGTACAACGGTTTCCAATAAAACTTGTTTAATAATATATTTACTTTTGTCCTTTGAGGGAGTTGCTTGCAATTATTTTTTTGACATTGTTGAATTAGAAAGTGGGACAGGAGAATGCATTTTCAGCACACTGTCAGCAGCTCTTGAAAAGTATGGCATTACAAATGATGTACTAAAAAACTACCTTGTAGGTATCACAACAGATGGTACGTTAACAATGCTTGCACCTTACAAAGGCGTAGCCGCTCTACTGCATAGTCATTTACATAAGGATTTAACTGTCATTCATTGTATGAACCACAAAATGGAATTAGCTGTCCACGATGTTATGAATGATGTAGCAGATGTATACCATATACAGGTTTTTTTAGATTCCTTATATTCTGTGTTTTCTCGAAGTCCGAAAAATCAGAGACTACTACAAAGTGTTTCACAAGAATTATCCTCGCAGCTATTAAAACTAGGCCATATTTTTCGCGTAGGTTTGGTTGCTTCCTCATTTAATGCTGTTCGAGCTCTTCTTGAAAGTCACAGTTCTCTTGTCCATCTTTTTGAAAAACTGAGAAATGATGATCAACTCAGGAGAGATCTAAATTTGAAGGTTTACTAAAACATCTCACAAAGTTGTTGCTTGTAATGGTATTAGTTATGCTTTATGAGGCACTAGACGTTCTGCAAGTATTACCATTCTTTATGCAGAACAGAAATTCTTCAGTCCTTAAAGCAAAACAGGAAATTGACGTGGCTATAAGAACTCTTGAAACACTGAAAACAAATGACTCGCCACGCATTAGGATGATAGTACAAGAGTTGGAGGAAAAGCGCACATTCAAAGGGGTATTAATTAAAGAACCATCTTGTGCTGAATATAACAGATTTCAGACATTTCGGAAGAAACTTTTTCAGTCTTTGGTAGACAATATAAAAAACCACTTTGAGGACCTGGATTTCTTTTAGGATGTAGCCCTATTAAATTCAGAAACATGGCCTTCAGATGATTATGAACATGTGTTTTATGGTGACATGTCAATTTCTCGCTTGTGTAACAAGGTGGATTTTAAAATATGTGAAAGCACATGTGCATCACTATTTAAAGATTTTCGAATCTATAAAGAAAATCCTCAACACATGCCAAATTCTGTGAAGGAACTTGTGAAAACAGTCGAAGTTATACCTATATCTACGGCTAAAATGTGAACGCAGACTTAGATTAAAAAAAAAATCTCACTGGATAGATAAGGATGGTTAGTTTATTAGGCATGATAATATACAGTAACATCACCTTGTACATCAATATATTTAGTCAATACACCATCAATCTTGCACCAAATATTGACTCTCTCATTGGCATTAATCCTCCTCCTGTTCCTTGTATACAATAAAAATGGCTTATCTGTAGTCACAACACAGGTACCATAATTCCTGTCTGCCACAACTCCAGTAGCAAAGGTACGGAAGGCAATAATGTCTCTGTCATAATAAGACTCAAGGCCAGCAAGGGGTTTCTCATTACCCCTTACTATAGCCAAAGTCATCCATGAATTACCGGTCACAACCTCATTTGTAGTGCAAGAAAAATTTATCTTACAACCTACAAATGTGAGGGGACCAGTCAGAAGTTCTTGTTGAGCAACTTGGTTTGGAGTCATATCAAAACTGCTAACAGTCTTGTACACTGGCATCCTGGCCCTACGACCATATCTTCTCCTCCTATAAGGCATGGCTGTGTGCTGCGTGCGGCAGCCTTTCAAATTTACTTTTCATTTTAATAAATGGACCTACACTGCATTGCTTCGATGTAGAAACATTGGCAGCAAGGTGAATCGAGTCTCAGCACCATAGCACCCTTGACAAACCAACAGGCAAACCCTCGAATCTTTAGGAGGAATCTCATTCATCTCGTCTCTTCAACTAAACTCTGTAAGTTAAAATGACAATTACATACTGTAGTACTAGCTGAACCGATCACACTTTGCTGTGGCTTTGTCATAATACGATGATTTAACAAATTAACATTCACTTTTAATTTCAGGGTGTTAAAATTAAGCACAAAACACAAAGTTGTTAATTAACAACATATGAAGATTTATTAATTTTATAAATGAGGTAAATAAACTCGGCATTGCCCAGATGTCTCTACCTTCCCCTTATGTCCATCTCCTTCTTTTCCCACTCCCCATCTTTTCCTGGCCTTCTCTCTGTCCATCTGCTTCTCTCCTCTATCACCTCCTACCCCCTATGTCACTCTCCCCTTCACTAAGGTCAATTTCTCTCCCCCTCTAAGTCAGTCTCCTCCTCCCCTATCTTTCTGTCCCTGTGACATCCAACATTTACATATTGAAAGCAGTAATTCGTGTCTACAATTGCCATAAGGACAATGCTGAATGTTTTTTTTTTTTTTATTTTTAGTTGATGTATATTCCGAGGACACATAATTTGCACATGTTTGCCATATATGGCTCCTATGCAGTGAGGGAAATTCCACTTCACTTCGAAATTTCTTGCTACATTCTGCCATTCTTCAGTATCCTTTGGAATCTGAAAAGTAAAACATACTCATTACTTTCCCTATTTTTTCAGATTGGTGACACAGAGGACACAGTATCAAAAGATAACGGCGATGTATCTCTTGAAGAACATGTACCTCCCACATATGTAAAGCACATATTTTCAAATGTTCTTTTTAAAGCGGCCTTGGGGGAGTATGAACAGCAAACTCCGAGCATCGAAACATTAGTTGCAAAACCTAGGTGTGAAACTGTATATGTGGACAATAATAATTGTGATGAATTTGTTCAAACAGAAACAGAAGAATTCGAATTAATTCGATTTTAGAAATAAGTATTTTTAACAGTTCTTTAATATCCGCTTTAATTTGCTTAAAAATGCCAATAAAACATTACTTAAATGAAATTAGTATTGAATGTTGCTTACCTCTATGTAATTCTTCAACACCAATGAAATAGCTTCACATACTTCTGGCCCTATGCGGGAAATAGCAGAATATGATACTTTAAATAAGTACATTAGTGACTTGTATGAATCGCCAGTGGCTAAAAATCGTAATGTGATGGCCCATCGAATTCTTGGTGAAATACTGTCTTGGCAGTTGTTATCTTTCTTTACAATAAGAAGTGTAGTTAGCTGCAGTAAGTAATTAAAGTCTTCAGTCGACGTTCTCGTAAAATTACTAAATAAACGCACCATCGTCTGCTTCTAGTTCCTAGTATACTATTTCGTGGACCTTCTTTAAATACTCTTCTCTTCCACCATCGTTTCCTTTTCCGTTGTCAGCTGCATGTGCAAGTACCAAGAAGGCCGCCGCTGCGATCACTTCATCATCAATTATACTGCAAGACCGACATACGTGTGGCACAAATTCTGTTGCTTTGGTACAAATTAACGTACCGCATGCAGCATATGCCGCAAGATGTTGCCTGTTGTAGCATGCTACAAGATGATGCACGCCACATTTCTGTAGCACGCCACAATGTTGCAAGACGTCGCCCCAGCGCAAACGAGGCTTTAGAGCCAGGTCTGTATTGTAGGGTGGCTGTGATGTGTTGCGTACGAAACTAAAACCTGTAATCAGATCCAAACGTTGTGGAAAACTGTGAAGAGGTGTCATCCTGCAGCAAGATAACACTCGCCCACATTCTGCCAAACGGACAGACGACGCAATAAAGGAGTTGAGATCAAGGTGCTGGAACATCCACCATACCAGACCTGACTCCAAGTGATTTTCACATGTTTGGACCCTTAACGGAAGCACTACAGGGAAGAAGATTTGAAAGTGATGAAGACATCATTGCTGCGGTGCAAAATTGGTTACAGATGCAACCAAAAATGTATTTTCTGATGAAATAAAAAAAACTCGTAAAACGTCGGGAAAACTGCATTGAAATCCATGGAGGTTACGTAGAAAAATAACGCATGTTTCAGTTTTCTATCATCAGAATAAGTACAGCTTTTCACAAATGTGCCTTTACTTTTTGAATTCCACTCATATACCTGGATGTAGATGATTTTGTAAATAAGCTTTACCTTTAATGTACAAATAAGGATATAACAAGAGATGGCTTTTCTGATAGTGCATACGTGTGAACAGTGAGTTTCGGCATTAACATCTATTTATAAGTAACTGTTTAACCATGGGTAACGCCACGGTCCAAACTAGTAACTTATATAATCATTGTAACCCCCTTAGACAACCCCCCCCCCCCCCCCCCCCCCCCCCTCCACTGGTAAAAGCACAAATTGCACACTGGACAGATAGAATACATCACGCAGTTCACATCGCATATACGTCACATAGCAGGGAAGAACAACCTGGAAGCAGACTGCTTATCACGCAACTGTGCTAGTTTGAATGCCGTAGAATGGTCAGATATAGCAACAGCACAACAACTCAATCCTTTCCTGTGCTGTCTCCTATGGGGCCAGTCAATGGCATTACAGCTCAAATGCATTTGGATTTCGAATGCGCCAGAAGGAATTTGGTGTAATGTGAAGAAAGGAAGACAAAGACCTTACGTACCAGAAGAATACCGCCGAGAGATCTTCAAGGCATTACATGATCTTTCTCACCCTGGAATCCGAGCAACAGCAGGACTAGTATCCGCCAAAGTAGTGTGGCCAGGGATACAGAAAGACTGCCGCAACTGGCAAAAATTTCGGCAGAATTTATCTCTGGCTTCAGCCAGCTTTCTGTACCTATAACGATTTCAGCTTCGGTGCTTTCTATCAGTGCTTGAAGTTCCGGTACTTTACCAATGCAGCTTCGACAGTTTACAATTACAATACCGATTGCTGCTTGGTCCCCGCATGTCCTGACTTTGCCCCACACCCTTTGAGGCTGTTGCCCTCTCTGTACTTGCCCGAGGCGTGGTGAATGCTAATTTCATGATGATGTTATGGCGAGGAGTTCTAACAGCTCGGATGGGAGGTGCTTTGGCCCAGTTGTACTGATTCTTGCCATAGAATTAATTGCTTCTCCGTTGCTCATACATGGACCGCTACTTTCATCAGAGTAATTTTCTGTCGGACTTTGTTCTGACAGTGTCACGCTCACTCACAATGGGTTCAGTTTCTTCAGGATTATCGTCACAGTCACTATCGTCTGATTCCTCCAACCATCTGCTCACAGTTGCCTCAAAGTTTCGGTTTGAAGTGTTCACACGTTGTCTGCTACTTGCATTAGCTCCTTTACCTGTAGAATAACAAGGTTCCGCCACATCTCAAAAGCTGTGAAATGGAAAATATCAAGAACATGTAAGGAAAGTAATTTGCAGAAAAAATTACACAAACAACATAGTGCGGTCAAAATGATCGCGAGCAATTTTCAAAAGTACGTCACTCACATTATAGAAGCTCTGGAATAACACAACAGGCATTGTCGGTCCACTCACAACTAAACTCGAAGATAACGAGCCGACGGCCGCAATAATTGGTAGAAAAGTGGCTAAATCGCAATTGTTGGCGAAAGCACGGTCAAATAGACAGCATCACGTTAGTTAAAGGTTAATTCATGTAAGGGCTGAACAGTTTTGTACTGCAGATACTGCTCTCACCATAGCTCTTTCTAACAATATTAGCAAAGCTTTTACGTATTTATCGACAGAACTGAACTACGTTATTTATTAACACCTTTTCATCTGAGCATACTCTCCGATAACGTATATTTCCGTGATAACTATACATTTCAGCAGACGCCAAGAATATGCATCAGTTGTAATATACTGCAGTATCGGTTTGACTTGACTGTACAGCACCGAGTGGCCCTGGTCATTCGGGTATTGTTTAGTATTGTCAGGCGCCTTCGGTCATATCTGCATGTAAACGAGGTTTAGTTCCGCGTTATGCCATTGGCAACTGTAAAATAAACAGGTAATACGTAGTTCGTAAATCCAGTGAATGTGCTCTAAGTTATAATAAAAATCACATTATAATCTTAAATTTTTAAAACTAATATGAATAAATAAACAAACTCACCAGTCAGCAAAGTTTGCATCTGGCTTTGACGGCAGCAGAAAACTCGTTGGTAATATCTTCCAGTTCAGACGGTTATCAGTTAGGAGGTCGGCTGCGATGTGACGAATGGACAAGGCATTCAGTCTCTCCGCAGACAACTTGGAACGCAAGTATGATTTAAGTTTTTTTAAGGGCCGGGAAAGAGCGTTCTGCTGAACAATTTGTAAGCGCCATACATAGAAATATTCTGAGAGCAATGCCAACATTCGGAAACATGGACTGAAACCTCTCTTATCATAAAAATTTACTCATTTCGACTGGTATATCACTAATCTCTCAAGATTTCAAAAGTTCCGCGAAATGTACACATTAACTGGGAAAGGAAGGCTCTAAATCTGTGTCATACGATGCTTGGAGCTTTGCTGGACGTTCAGCAATATCATCTGGTGAACTGTTCTTAGGGTTACTGGAAACTGCGGAGTAGTCCAACAGTGTTCTATACCTTTCCTTCCTCCTCACTAATTCGGTGTACAAGTTGTCGCGTACTGGGAGAAATGTTTCGACTCTAAATTTTTCCCTTCCAGTCAGAAAAACTTCTTCAGAATCCGCTTCTTGGACATCATGAAGTTTGCATTTTAGTGACCTTTTATAGGTGCATTCATAGTCTATATCAGTCACAATCTCCATGGATTTATTTTCATAATAGCCGAACATGCCACAAATAGATGCAATAATTCCTACAAGTGATTCATATAATTCATCCACTATTTTAGTATCAATATTTAAACTTTGCAATTTCAGATGTGCACTATTAAATCTCTGGTGTATGTCCTTTCAACTGTCATCATGAATACTGTTTCTAGTCTGCTGAGTTGATTTCATAAAGCTGAAGCTTCATTTCACACAAGTGGTTTTTCAAACGTATTATTGGTAATATGTGTGAGGGCATTGATAATGCCCTCCCAGTTTTCATATGGACTTACACACGCTTCCTTTCTTGCTGTCCAATGTGTTTTTGATAAACTTTTTACCATTTTGCTTCCTGTTTTCATGAAAGAAAGAAGTTTATCCCAGTGCCGTGTAGAAGCAGAGAAAAAACTATAAAGGTTTCGCACTACACTGAAACATGAACATGCTTCCTGACAACATATTGCAGCACTAGTGCCGATCAAATTCAAAGTATGTGCTGCACAAGACACATAATGCGCTTTCGAATTTCATTCTTTTAATGCGTGCCTGCAAACCAGTGTAGGTTCCTGACATATTGCTTGCGTTGTCATATGACTGGTCTCTACAGTCAGTAATATCAATGGAATTTGTAGACAGGACTAGTACGGCATCAGCTAAGTTTTAGGACTTGTGTCCTGGGTTTGGTAAAAACAAAAGGAAACGTTCAACAGGTTCACCATTCTCGTTCACATATCTTAATATGAAAGATAATTGAGCAATACGTGAAATGTTCACAATAGAATCTACCATTATAGAGATATATTTGGCCTGTTTTATATCACTTATGATAATTCTTTTTATTTGTTCAGAAAGAAACTCTATTATTTCATCACAGATTGTAGAAGGAAGATAACTTGTATGTCCCTGCCCTGGATTTCCATATCGTTCAATGTGCTCTGCGAGAAAAGGATCAGACTCGGCTATAAGTTCAAAAGACATCATAAATTGACCATTATGTAATGAATGGAATCTTTCAACGTGTCCACGTAGGGGAAGCCCACGACTTGTGAGCTTCTTCAACACTGCGAACACCCTTTTCAACACACTGCGCCAGTACATTTTTTCTGTCTCAACATGTGATTCGAAATGGTTATCTATTGTTCCAAGTGACTTTTTTCTTATGAAGAGTGATAACAAAGAATTTTTGTGTTCAAGTGAATTCTTATGATGAGATAAAATATCAGAAATATTTTTCCAATCTGCAGTACCATTAGTAACAGTTGCGGCATTACCTCCGAACAATTTACATGGTGCACAAAAAACAGCACCAGTGCTACAGGAGTATACTACAAAATCACTCAAAGTTGATTCACCATTTAAAAGTGTACGGTAAAACACATTTTTGTTCAAATATCTGGTTTTATCGCCTACTGATCTTGAATTAGATAAATCATCGTTACAATTTTGATTACTGCCACGTTGTAAGAGAATGTCGATTCATTAACACATCATTCTGCAGGACCATCACTAACGAGGTTACTTCTTTTTGTAATGTCTCACTCGACACTTAGTTTTTCGTGAAACTCGAAATCAGTTACAATTTTCTTTTCTTCATGTTTAACTTTTGTTTCGTCTGTATTTACTTTTCTTACAACAGCTGCAGTGCCAGAAATATCATCCGTACTACTTGAACTGGAAGTCGAAATAGCAAGATTTTTTGCGAAAAATTTATCTACTCTGCCAAGTATTTTTTAACCCTTTAGTGACCAAATTATTTCCGGAAGTTGTAGACTTTTTATGAACACTTTATTGGGCTAAGAAACCGTCATAAAATCATAGTTTAAATCTTTAAAGTGAGAGTTTAGCCTACGAGTATAAAAAAATTAGTGGGAACTATTGTTCCCACCGAACTCTGGAGTAACTTCACTTGCTAATTTAAAAAAAATGTATTTCATTTATTTTTTAGTGCAAAAACATGTTAAACATTACATTTATATTTGTATTAGTTCATATTGTCCTTTGAGTTCACTAAGGTGATGTACTATGGAACTTAGAGAAGCATGGTGCTACACACAAAGGTACACGACAGTTGCTACACATTATCTTTGTTCTCTTTTCTTTGTTCTTGGTGCTACATTGGCGGCATCTTCTGTTTGTTGTACCTTTTGTAGGGAAGTGAGTTCCAACTTTCTCCAGACGAACTTCATCTGGTAATCCAGACACACCTCTTTTTGGTGTTTGAAAATGAACGGGCCTTCCTCTTCTCTTATGACTTGAGAAGCCAGAGATAAGCTGCCTTGCCAAGTGCAATCTAAATGTTAGCTGGTCTGCTTCTGTCTTCTGTAGCTTCCACATAACGTAGGAATTGACAACTGCCAAATCTACAAGAAAGAAAAACAGTCTGTGCCACCACTTACATGAACGACGGCCTACAGCATACCGTTCACGCAGCTGATCAAATCTTTCCACTCCTCCCATTATTTTATTATACTCTGCCACAGCCAATGGGCAGAATACTTCACTTTCTTCTCAAAACAGTTGTAACGTGTTTGGGATTGTGCTAATTTGATGATATACAAACAGGTTTACTATCCTGCCACTTCACTGCTGCAACACATGACCTGGCAGCAAATTCGAATTCTCCCCTGCTAAGCTTGGATTTTTTTTTCAGCATATCAGGCAAATCCTTCCTGGACGAACAGTTCCGATGCCATAAAGTCCATGAGACTGCAACTCTTCCATTATTCGTACTGTTGTAAAATAATTGTCAAAAGCTACCAGCCTTTTGCTGCCATCTATTGCCTTTGTTAGAGTAAGCACAACTTCTTCACCCAAAGGAAATTCGGATGTATCATTTGTATCTCTTTTTCTAGTGTAGATGTCGAAATTTATGATGAACCCAGTACTGACATCAGCTAAGCACCACACTTTATATCCACGCTTCACTGGTTTCATTAGCATTTATTGTTTGAGTGTTGACCATCCTTTGAAGGCCACCATACATTCGTCAACTGCTAAAACAGAAGATGGTTTGTAGACTTTACAAAGCTTATTTGATATTGCTCTGATGACAGGTCGAATTTTGTGTAACTTGTCATAACCTGGCTTCCCTTTTTTGACACACGTGCTGTTGTCATTGCAATGCAGGTTCTCAACAATTTTTTTTGTATCGAAGCTTTGTCATGACTGATGAGATAGCAGTTACTCCAAGAATAGGATCACTGCTCCAATAATTTCCGAGTTGTGGAAGCTGATGAACACCCATCAAAATAAGCATTCCCAAAAAAGCTTTTAGCTCAGGAACAGTAATGTCCTGCCAGTTGGAAGATACTTTTGTTGTTTTCTTCCCTGACTTCACAACACACCTTTCCTGCCTTGCATATAAGTTCATCTGATTGCAAATATGAAGCAACAGCTCCTCTGTAAATATAGACTCGAAATATTTTATTTATTTATCAGACTTTGAGAAATTTGCAATATTTTCTGCACTTTCTTCTAATTTCAGTGGACGATTTTCAAAATAGGAAATATTCTCATTCCACATTTTTTCACCAGAAGAAAATGTTGCAGCAGCTGTTTCTGGGGTTGAATCGGATACACTTGCTTGACAAGGAGACATGTTCCCAATTTCACTAGTGTCTATTGTCAGGTTGAAACAGTTGTCTTCATTTGAAACAATAACATAATCACTATTTTTGTCCAAAATCTGAGAAGTATTTGGTGATTCAGAATCATCATCAGAGTCAGCATCGATATCTGAATCTTCTACATCTCTTGGTAAAACATACAAAATTCTGAAAACCTCTTCTGGTGTCAGTCCAGGCATTCTAAACAATAAGAAACAAACAATAACTATGATGCCGATTGCGCAGCCATCTGCATTGCACTTCACACAAGTTCAGTGGGAAAAATAGTTCCCACTAGCTTACCTTGTAATATTTATGTAATTTTCAGTCAAATCCAGCAAATATACATGAACACTATCTCCCTCATAAATATAAAAGTAGATAAATACAACACAAGTCACTTCACACGCAAAAGGAGAGCACACTATCCAAAAAATGCTGTAGCGGTCGAAATAGCGACTAGTTTTCATGCGGGAACCGCGCTTCTGCATTGATTGACTTACAAGCTAGAAATACAACAGCTTTCGCCTAATGGTTAACAATCTACACGTAGTTAGCACACTCTGACAGAGATGGTAGCACAAGTTAGAAGTGGGAACACGGATTACCAGTGAACTTACAGCAAAAACAAATAAGTGGGAACTATTGTTCCCACTGGCTTCTCCGGCGGTAACCGCAAGGATACCGCCCTTTGATTGTGCCATTCCAGCACTAATCGATGTGTTAGGTGTTTCAGGTGCTCGCCAGCCAGCCAGCCAGTCAGCCCATCAGAGCCGCAGCGGTCCAGCAGCAGCAGCAGCAGCAGCGGTCCCGCCGGCAGCAGCCAGCCAGTCCTCCTGCAGCAGCAGCAGCAGCAGCAGCCAGCCAGCCAGCCAGCCAGCAGCAGCAGCAGCAGCAGCAGCAGCCCCGGCCCCGTCCGCGGCAGCAGCAGCAGCAGCCCCAGCCCCAGCCCCAGCCCCGGCCCCGTCCACGGCAGCAGCAGCAGCGTTCCCGCCGTCGCTGTCGCCGTCGCCGTCGCCATTGCCGTCCAACCCTGGTCTTCGTTCGTCTTCGTCTTCCTCCGTCTTCGTCTGTCCCCAGTTTGTGTCCTTTCCTTTTCGTCCTGTGCGTTTTTGTTTCTCCCTGTCGTCATGTCCGCCCCCACCACCACCGCCACCACTACCACCACCGCCATAGTTTATACGTCCCCTTCCGCCGCCTCCACCACTATCACATGGTGTGTCCATCACACCCCCCTCCTTCCATCCCACCTCTCCTCACTCTCCCTTCGCCCTCGCTCTTTGTCGCTCCCTCTCCAGCTTCTTCCTCCCGCTCCTCTCGATCTGATCCTTTCCCCCCACTCCCCCAGCCTGTCACTGCAGCTCCAGCTAGGGTGGTGGCCCGTCGGGCCACTGTCCATGCCCAACTCTCCCCATCGCCTTCGCCATCACCGTCGCCGCCGCCGCTGCCACCGTCACCGTCGCCTTCACCGTCACCATCTCCGACGCCGACTGCTGCGTCCACGCCGGGACCTGTCCCTTCCCACCACCTCCCTGTAGCTCCCGTCCCTCATATCACTACCCACCCTTCTGCCACCGTTAAATGCCCTAGTGGCACCACCACCTCCTCCGCTCCCAAAAAGGCCCCGCCCCGTCCTCCTCCCCCCCCCCCCCCCAGGGTGCCATGGATGTCTCCCCACCTGGCCCTGTTCCCTCCGCCTCTTCCTCCTCCACCTCCTCCCCCCCCCTCTTTCTACAAATACCTCCTCTCCTGTCCCGATCCTTCCCTTCATGAGGCCCAGAATCTCTCCCTCCTCCTCCGCCAACACTTCCCTGGTGCACCCATCGCTCTCCTCACTCGCAGACGGGATTCCGTTCTCATCTCCTCCCCCAGCCCCACCCTCCATACTGACATCCTCTCCCACCTCCCCATCACCCGTTTTGGCCCCAACGCCTCCCTCAGCCCTGCTCCTTCCCCATCTCCTACCCGCCAACCCCAATCCCCGTGTCGCCCACCGCCCCTCACCGCCTTGATCACTCGGCTCAGTCCGTCGATCACGGAGGAGGAGGTGTTGGCGGAGCTCAAGGTGCATTCAACGCTGGAGGTGCGGGTGGTCCGCCGGATTTTCAACTCGGCCGGCCCCACCCACCTTATGCGGATTTTCTCCGAGGACGCCCCCTCCATTGACCGTCTCCTGAAGGAGGGTGCCCTCCTCTTCAACCAGCGTTACAAGGTCGACCCCTCCCGTTCCCCTCCTCAATCCCTGCGCTGCCAGAGGTGTCTGCGCTATAATGCACACCCAACAGCTGAGTGCCGCGAGGCCCCCACCTGCCCGCATTGTCGGCAAGCGCACTTCCTCCGGCAGTGCCCTAACCTTCAATCCCCTCCCTCCTGTAATACCTGCAATCTCCCCCATCCCACCTACTCCCAAAAGTGTAAAGCCCGACCCCCTCCGACCACTCCTGAACTCACCATACCTGTCCGTCCTCTGGACTCCCCCACCCCTCCTGGCAATTCCCTTCGTCCCCCCCCCCCCCCCCCCCTCCGCTGAGGACATCATCAGGTTCCTCACCATCATCCTACAAAATGTTCATCCCTTTCAGCGCCCCCACACCCTCCGACAGATCTCCCTCGCCGCCCGTTCCATTTTCCACCTTAAGATATACGCCACCTACTCCCACAACCAGGCCCACTTCACCTTCTCCCGTCTTGATACCCTCGCGACAGCACCGTATCCTTTCCAACAACATCCGCTCCCTTCCTGCCAACCAGAACCTCTTCCTGCACACCCTTGCCTCCCACCGTGTGGATGCCTTCCTCCTCAATGAAACCTTCCTGCAACCCCACCACACTGTCCACACTTCGCCCTACCTCCTCCACCGCTCCGATAATCCCCACCCGATTGCGTGTGGCAGAGTTGCCATTGGGCACCACCGCCAGATCCCCGTTTGGCTCCAACCTCTCCTTCCCGACCCCACCGAACACCTGATCCTTAGTCTCTTCTTCCCCGGCCTTACCATTACCTGCGCCACCATCTATGTCCGCCCCAACGCCCCTATTCCCTTCGACTTCCTCTCCCACATCGACCGTACCTTCTCCTCCTACGTGATCGCCGCCGACCTCAACATCCATAGTCGTTCCGCTGCCCAGTTACGGTGGTGGCATCAGTTCCTCTCCTCCCTTCAAGGCGACCTCATACCCATCCCCCAGCACACCCGTCCCAAATCCAACTCCACTCCCAATGTTATTCTCTCCTCCCCCAACCTCCTTGGTCGCATTACGGTGGATGTCCTGGAGCCTATTGGTAGCGACCATCTCCCTGTCCTCCTCACCATTTCAGACGGTCGTCGCCCCCGCCCCGACCCTCGTAATGACCCTCCCCCTAAGTACGTCCATGATTATTCCCATGCCAACTGGAATACCTACCGGGATACCCTCTCCACCCGGGTCGATAGCCACGCTTTCACCTACCACCATCCCGATGATGTCACCCATGCTGCCTCCTTTCTCCAGCAGACCTTGTCTGAGGCCGTGGAGGCCAACGTCCCTACTGTCGCCATCCACCCCCACCGTCCTACCTTACCCCCATAGGCCGTCCTCCTCCTCCGTGAATCCCGCCGCCTCTACCGTGCCTTCCTCCACACGCGTGACCCGACCACCCTACAACACCACCGGCAACTCCAGCGACACATTTGTAATTTGCTCGCGGCTAAGAAACGCCGGGACTGGCGACAGACATGCACCCGTTTAAATGCTACCCTACCTATCAACTTGTCCAAGTTCTGGTCAGCCTTCCGTTGCCTTACCGGAACTAAGCCCTCCCCCTACTATCCTCTTCTCCATGATGATAACCCCTTCCCTGACGCCCTTAGTAAGGCCAATCACTTTGCCTCCTACCTGTCCGATGTGTTTTCCATCCCCGATGGTCCCCAGTTTGATTACTCCCTTTTCCCGGATATCCGCGTTCGAACTGACACCTCTGTCCCTCTCCTCGCTGCTGGTTTCCAGTACTTGGACAACATTGCACACACAGAACTCAATACCCCTATCACTACACAGGATATCATTGCTACACTCCGCACAAAACGCAACACCGCTCCTGGTCACGATCGTGTCACCTACCGTCACCTTCGTGAAGCTCCTGTCTCTTTCCTCTCCCCCCTGGCCAGGCTCTACAATGCAGTCCTGTCCACCGGTTATTACCCCGACCTGTGGAAAACCTCCCGTATCCTCATGTTCCTTAAACCTGGCAAACCGCCGTCTGCCGTCTCCTCCTACCGTCCCATTAGCCTTACCTCGGTCTTCAGCAAGGTCCTGGAATCTATCTTCACTCGACGCATCCACCGGCATCTCCGCCAGCACCCTCTCCTTCCCGTTACCCAGTGTGGCTTTCGGCCGTCCTTCTCTTCCGACGATCTTCTCCTTCACCTCACTCATCTCCTTTCCGAACAGCTAAATTCCCGTCGCTCCGCAATCTTCCTCTCCCTTGACCTCGAACACGCTTATGACCACGTCTGGTATTCTGGTCTCCTCTTCAAGCTCCAAACCTTCGCCCTTCCCATTAACTACGTCCGTCTGATCGGTTCCTTTCTCTCCCGCCGTCCTTCCTATGTCACCATCCATAACACAGATTCCTACACCTTTTTCCCCTCCGCCGGTGTGCCCCAAGGCTCCATCCTCTCCCCCCTTCTGTACCTATTGTACACAGCGGACATGCCGCTGCTGTCACCCCCCGTCCACCTTCTCCAGTTTGCCAATGACACCGCCTTCCTTGCCCTTGCCCCCACCCTGCAACGCTCCCAACACCTTCTCCAATCCCATCTTGACTGGTTCACCGCTTGGTGCAACCAGTGGTTGCTCAAGGTCAATCCCTCCAAAACCCAGGCGATCATTGTAGGCAAAACAACCCCTTCCTTCCGCCTCCTTGATTTCTATCTCACCGTCTATGGCCGTCCTATCGCCCTCACTCCCACCCTTAAGTACCTTGGCGTCACCCTCGACCGTCGCCTCTCCTGGACTCCCCATCTCCGGACAATCCAAGCCAAGCAACGTTCCCGCCTCCGTCTCCTCAAGCTCCTTTCCGGCCGTACATGGGGTCCGGACCCCTCCACAATCCTCCACACCTATAAATCCCTCATTCGCCCTATCCTTTGTTACGCCCATCCAGCCTGGATTTCCGCCCCCCCCTACCTTTTATAAATCCCTCCAAATCCTTGAACGCCATGCTCTCCGCCTTGCCTATCGCATCCGTCTCCCCTCCCCCACGTGGATCCTGTATGATCTCATCCCCTTCCCCCATCTCCTCCTTTTCCTTGAAAGGATACGGATCCTGTACACCTCCTGTAAACTTGATCCTCCTCACCCGCTCGTCTCCGCGATCCTCTCCCACCCCCGCCCGCTGCCGCGCCTGTATTCCCACGTCCCACCCGGTCTCCATCTCTCCACCCTCCTTACCCTCTCCCAAGGTGGCTTCCGCCAGCTCCCCCTCCCTGATGATGTCCTCCTCCCCTCCATCTACCCCTCCTATCAACTTTGTTGACCCTGCCCCCCCCACTTCCTGTGTCCTTTCCTTTAGGCACCCTCCCTCCCTCCCTTCCCTTCCCTTCCCTTCCCTTCTCTTTCCTTTCCCCCCTTCCTCCTCCCCTCTTCCCGCGGGCTTCCCCTCCCCTTCCTCCCTCCCCCTCTCTCCACTGCCCATGGCATCTCTTCTCTCTTCTCTCCCCTCTCCCATTCCCCTCCTCCTCCTCCTCCTCCTCCTCCTCCACTCTTGGCAGGTCCCCGAACTCGTACACGCTCAGTGGACTTTCGCGCCGGAGATCATCGCCATCTGTGTGTTGTGTGTGTGCCTCGATTTGTGTTTAGTGTTCTGTCACCGTCACGCCTCAACTGTTCACGTGTGCCATCGCCGTCATCCGTGTTCTGTGCGCCGTGTACCCGAGTGTTACTGTTTTTTCACATCCAGCGTGAACGGCTTCTTGTTTATTGTTTTTTGTATCTCCTTTTTTTTGCCCGCCGTTTTTACTGTCTTGTCTGTATCGCCTATATGTCATGTTATTGTTCCACTTAAGGCTGAAGAGCAGCGTACCATGCTGCTGCCAGCCCGCCTGAATCAGGTGATTAAAATTACAATAAAGGGGAAAAAAAAAATGTTCCCACTGGTCACTAAAGGGTTAACATTGGCTTCTCGTTCTCAACTTTCCTACGACAATTTCTGAAATGCCACCCCACTTAATTTTGCACATTTGCTTTTTTTTTTACTGTTATTCATGTTAAGGCACTTACAAAATTATCAAGCAACAATCAAAACAAAAGAAAAAAAATTGTAAAAGGAAAGAAAGGAAGACTGTATCCAAATTCAGTCATACTACGCCACACATGAGCACAAAGCATTTTACTTTAAACACGGCACACAAGCACAAAGATTTTTCCTTTAAACATGGAGCGATGAACTGCCAACTCAGATTACTCGACGTAATTGTGCTATGAAAGAACGACAATGCAGAATAATTGAATTTCATTGTCACCTGTTTCCCTGCAGTCAAGTCAGTAGAAGCACACCTGCTGGCTGGAATTCGTCTCGTAAAGAAAACGGGGCAGTCCTTTTTTTGACTTCTGTTTCCCATGTCGCCTGAATTTTAGCTGGGACGCAAATATGTTCCGAATATTCCTGACACTGTGTTTCTAATTTAAGAAACAAATAATTTTTGCAATTTCTTGCAGTGAGGTGTGCTGGATCGACTTATTCTTATAACATTTTAATGGTTTCTGTGGGCAGCGAAGACCGACTACAAAGTTTAATTAGTCAGTTAGTCTTGTTGGCAGTTGAAGTGGTGTGTTGTCATTTGTGTGAACACTGCTGTTATGTCTACTCGCAAATGCACCTTTTGTTCCAACATAAAATAAAAATAACCTTTCCACGAAGGAAAAAAAGCTTAGTTAAGAAGTTTAATATAAATTTGCAGTGCCACCTACTTCTCTATTGCACAGAGTGGGAATTTTGATATCGCGCAAGCAGCAGCACAATAAATGAGACAAAAAAAATTAGTTTTTTCTTTTTCTTTCTTTTCAAAAAAAAGTAACTAAGTAAATAAATAACTAAAACTTTAAAACTGTTATTAAGGGTATTTCACACATTATTAGATATTCTGCTGATGTTCTTTTTGTATAAATATGTGTTTAAAAATGTGAAACACTGCCAGTATCAACATGTTCTGTTAAAAGTGTGTCATTCAATCAAACCTCAGATATTGAAGACCACAGAGCTTTCACATTAATTACAGTAATGGAGGGTAGACTTGATACTTCTCCACGATTTCTACAAGAAATTAGAGTAGAGTTGAGGCCCACACATGTTACAGTATTTAAGAAACTACTGATTAGTTTACCCCAGCTTTTCCGGGGTCCCATTATTGTCATGGGGAAAATATGGTAGGGTTAAGTAGAAGCCGACAACATTCTCGGAATAATAACATTTCAAACAGTGTATTGCAGATTGCCCCCTGACAACTTACTTCAAAATATTTTGAACAATCACGAAGATCATACCAGACAGAAATCCGTTAAATTTCCATTCAGTCACTAAACTATGTATATTTCCAAGCCTGTATTGTTGAATTTCGTTCTTAAGGCTTATTTAAACTAGCAAATTGTTTAACAATATTAATAAATTTTTATCGTTTGTAAGCGCAATTATTTTACAACGTAAAAGGTTAAAATGAGTACAGAGAAAAAAAAGGCCGCCTCCCCTTAAGGTGCCACCCCTAGGCTCGTGTAGTGGACCTATATGTGAATCTGTCATTGGATAAGCCTCATTAATAGGTTGCAGGGAACATCAGCATACTGCTACAATAATTTACTGTTGAACATCTGTGAGCAGTAAAATCCTAACTACACATTTCACAGTTCTTACAGAATAATACGGCATGTGTGACACTATTTCTCAATTAAATTGAACAGATATTGTCATTAATTGTTCTAACACATGGCCTATTTATGTTGCACTTATTCCACTGTTAGGATGAAGCATTGCTGTTGATTTAACCTGTACATAATTCCTGTCTGAAAATCGGTCGTGGACAGATTGGGAACCAAAAATTGGTCCTTTATATATCATCACAATAATAGGCACTGAAACTATACATTATTTGATGTTTAGGTTATAGAACTTACAATTAAAACATATCTAATTCAATTAACTGTATACATTGAAAAATTCCTCCTTTTCTAACAGTTCTTTCTACCACAAACATTAGGCTGAATTATTTGTTTGAATAATGAAATTAATAGATATACAAACAGTACTTTTGACAAATCTGATAATTAGTTTGGAAATAAATTAAGGGCTGGCTTTGCTCCTATGTTTTCGAATAGAGCCAGATAAATACCTTAATAATCCTAGTAGTTCTTCTTCCAAATGTTTATAATTAGTACAGACTTTATATTTGTTTGTGAGTCAACAATAGAATCAAAGTCATGAAACAATTACTGATTTCACCCTATAAGAAAAGTATTAACTAGGAATGGTCAAAATAAATTAGCAAATTAATTACACACACAAACAAAGCGCAAAATTAGACCTGGTGCTATATTCCTTGAGACTGAGGGCCAACCTTTCTCTTTTATGGAAATGCAGATTACACTCTTGCATGTTGATGGTAATTAGGCAAAAATGAAAATAAAATGAATTTAAGGAGGCAGACGGCAAAACAAGAGAGGAAGCAAAGAGATCCCAGTTTGCTTTGTCACAGACTCACATGGTAATTCTGCACTGCTAAAAACACCCAACACGTTCACATACTAGACACTCTTCCACACACTCATCACTGAGTGGCTGTCATTTTATGGCCTTATTTCTATAGTGGTGCATTTCTGAGTAACCAGTAGTTACCTGGAAAATTTTGTTCAATTTGACATCTTCTATCTTGCTGTTACTATATTATATATGGATTTAGCATATCCTTAGTTGAATGTGGCACCATTTGCGCTCATTGGCTGTTGTTTTATAACCATAGCTTCACAGTGGTGTGTTTCTGACCCAAAGTTATTTGGGAAATTTTGCTGATTCATCATCCCATACTCTCTTGTGACCTTATTATCAAATTGTTTTTCTCCACTCTGTATATAGATTTAAATGACTGTGTTGAGAATACAGTGAACTGCTAGATGCATACTTTAATACAAACTCACTTTACATGTGTTCTACATATTAAAAACAGTTGTATTCTTCAGAATGTTTATCTTTTACTCTCAAATCCAGACATCAAATGTTACGTAGGGATCTTGTAGCATGGTCCTTTAGCAAGATACTAGTTTCGTATTCAGACTGCTATATGTTGAAGTGCTTTCCCATTTTGTAAACATTTCATTTCATATGAATATGTAACTACCATAAATTTTCAACTGGCATTGAAAATTATAGCATACATACCACTAAGAGTTCCATGTAAGTGGCTACAATCTTATTACATTTTTCTCAGACACTGCAAATGTCCTGTGTGCTCTAGTAGTCATATGACACAGACTGGCAAATTCGCATGTAAAACATCATCACAGGAGCAGTGATGGGCCTCCTTTCATATCTAACAAACTATGTATATAAACACAATCCACAACCATGTTCTGAGGACACAACTAACACAATGTTAGATCAGAAGTTGTGCACAGTCATACAGTGAATAAAAAATGACAGCTGCAGGTGTCATTAAAACATTTAAATAATTCATCACAGCTGTGGACCAGCTTCAACGAAGATGATTAACATGATATATACTGCTGATGCTGGAAGTGGGTTGGTTGTGAGTGCTTGTGAAAACAGAATGTCATTATTGTCAATATGGTCAGTCCAGCAGTGCAAGTTACAATCTATGAAAAAGCCCACGATGGCTCTGTAGGCTGTTGTTTTTATGATATAACTTGCTAAGTGTCTACCACAAAGTGACTTGCAGATACTGAGGCTATTCAACTGAAAAGAATAGTTGCTTTAAACCAACTTCTGATGAGGAGTTGCACAAATAATTTTGGATTAGTCCTAGGAATTATGCAGTGAAGATTATTGATAATGTGTTGGTCTCCCACATTCATCCTGGGAACAAGCTGCTGTACACATTTGTGAGTACACACCATTATTTGGGTTTTGGAGGTGATACTGCTTGATCATGTTCATCCGTTGTCTGTTCAGTATTGTGAAGGCATCATCTAGTCTCTCTCTCAGGTACTCAGGAAAGACACAGTTATCGAATATAGACATGTATTGTCTGCATATTTAATTATTTAACAACTGGTGATGGAGAAGTTACAACACCAGCAGCATATATGGCATGCAATATTAAGGTGAGGACAATCCAAGCCTTGTGAGACTTCTCATGGAGCCAACATCTCATTGTTCAACCAAATATACGCTCATCATACGTAAAGCAGCCTGCACATATGAAGGTAAATAAATAAGTAAAGGCAATTTTTCTGTGCACAGGTTGACAGTACTGACTCAACAACGACATGCCTTAACTTCATTTTATTCTTCAGCATTGGCTGGGTTTAAATCAATGAATAATTTTATTTGTAGTCATTTTAGAGAATTTTATTATCATTTTCCCGTTGTCTGTATCACTGAGGAAGAAATGAGGGAAATGATTAATTTTCTGTTCTCTGAAGAAACTAAAGCTGCAGAGATTATTCATAAAGTGTAGCTACAGCAAGGTGATAGCTGTCTTAGTGAACAATTTATAAGAGAATAAATCACTTTAAAATGAATGTGTATCTTTTTCCAATGAAGAGTGTTCATGTACGCCATCCACTTCAAACAGTCAGGAACATTAAGTGAACTAATCAAATGATAATGATTCTAATGCCAGAACCGATAATCCTGTGCTTGAGTTGAACATTCGTCCCAGTTCAGCTGAATTAACACAACACTGCCCATGAATCTTTAAATAACATGAAGTTTATACTTGGAGTACCATGTCAACTGACAGACAAACACAAATGGATATGTTTGGAAGTGTTGGAGTCATATTTCAGGCATTTTGAAGAGGAAGGAGAAAACTTTCTCAGTCACATGGTGACCATGCACGAAACATGGGTCCATCACTACGAAACATAGAGTAAATGGTGCAGCATGGCTGGAAAACATCCATCTTTGCCTACAGCAAAAAGTTTAAAAGCCAAGCATCTGCTGGAAAGCTGAAGATAACAGTTTTTTGGTATACATGAGGGTAAAATGCTGATTCATTACACTTCTTAAGTCACACAGTGAATAGTGGCATATACTGTAAGCTATTGCACAATCTGAAACTCAAAATCAAAATGGAAAGAGAAGCTTTCAAAAGATGTGATTTTGCTGCACGATAATGTCTTCTGCTATTCATGCTGGAGTACCCACCCTACAGTTATGACCTAGCTCCAAGTGATTTTCATATTTTTGGTTTGATGAAAGGACACCAGCACAAATCCAAGTTTTGTCAGGTGATGAGGTTGTAGACGCAGTGTGAGAGCAAGTGCACACAATGCCATAAAGCTTCTTCCAGGAGATAATTAAGAAGATTGTCAAGACATACATTAAATGAATAGTGGCCTAGGGAGATTATGTAGAGAAACAATATCAGTTGTAATTTGTTTTCCGAATAAGAAGTTTCTTTTTAAAGAACTGAGTTAACTTTTTGTTTTTCTCTCATACGTGTGAAGCCAGTATTTGACGTAGAAATAGTGCATTTTCACATGCAGCTTATACACCACAGCAGAATGCACTAAAAGAACAAGGCCAAGATATTAGTCATTAACACTGAACAATTACTACAAATCCCCCTGTCTTTCTGAAGCTATTTTGAGCATTAAGCATTAAGGAAATTTTTATAAATACAATTCTCTCCTGAGTTTTGACAATTTAGGAGATTAGATAAATTGAACTGTAAAACATGTTCATTCTGGGCTCTGCTGTGATATAATCACAGTTATCTGTGGTTTCAGCTCATTGAAGGAGGTTCTGTAGCCTTACTTAATTCAGAATGCATAGAAAATGTTGTAATGCTTCTGATGACAAGTGTGTGAGGATCACATTGCAAATATTGTCAGCTCTGGGTGTTATGTTAGAGTCTGGTTTGATTGCTACTTGAAAATCTGTGAAATTTCTTGCAGGGTAACAGATGGTGGGGCGTCTGCAGTCTTCTATCAAGCTAGTGACTATATTTTCAGTTTTGTGAGTATACTTCCTGTGTATTTTTGTAGAATTTCCATGTGATTCATTATCATCTTGTGGAGTCAGGTATACTGCCAGTGGTCTGCATCTTTCCAACACAATATTTCAGTGTCATAACTCGACATCTTCATCTTCATCTGTGACTGGTTGACAAGTTGACTTTGGCCCACCATATTTATGCCTGGGTGGTGTCTGGTGTTCGCTATACTGTCCGAATCCACTGTGGCCATTTCTGGTGGTGTTATTTATCTCTAGGCATTCTGCCTTCCATCTGTGCCTGTTTCTGCTGTTCTCTCCAGTGATGGCTGTGCCAAGGTGTTATGTACTAGGTCCATGCCTGCCAGCAAGTTCCCAGCACTCTCGACACACTGCAGACATTTCCTATGCTGTTGGAACTGCTCCGGCTTTATATCATGCCCCTGTCATTCTCCTGGCTTCATGAGTTTGCTACACCCCTACAAGGTGTGCTAACTGCTGAATCAGGCTGCTGTGGACCGAGCGAGGTGGTGCAGTGCTTAGACACTGGACTCACATTTGGGAGAATGACGGTTCAATCCCGCGTCCGGCCATCCTGATTTAGGTTTTCCGTGATTTCCCTAAATTGCTCCAGGCAAATGCCGGGATGGTTCCTTTCAAAGGGCATGGTCAAGTTCCTTCCCCATCCTTCCCTAATCCGATGAGACCAATGACCTTGCTGTCTGGTCTCCTCCCCCAAACAACCCAACCCCCAGGCTGCTGTGGGAATTGTATATTCTGCCCATGCATGCTGTGGCAATCTCTTGTGGCGGTGGCTGCTTTCTGGAGTTCTTTACCATGTCTGCTCCTAGGATATGTGGCGTCTGAGGTTTTGGGTGATTGGTGTTGTTCCCTCTCCTGTCCATGAGCGCTACAGTTGTCTCCTGAGGAGCTCATTGTGACCTGGTACTCCATAAGAGATTCAGACTTGTTAATTACCCCCTTGTTGTCTGATATTCATTACTGAAGAGGAGAAGTTTTTCCATTGTTTCTTTAGTAATTCTAAAGCTGGATTCCATGTTGAACTGATCTGATATCATGTTTTCTGGTTGATCAAGATTTTCTATCATCTTGATTTCAGTAGACCCAGTAACCACACTATCCCAAAATCTGGGAGTTTCAGCCATGATTCTGGTATTATCATAATGCATGACATGTTCAAGTTCCAGATAATGTTCTGCTACTACTGATTTAGTGGCCTGTCATAGCCTGGTGTGTCTGTTCTTTACATCTTATTTCAACTATTCTGATGATCTGACTGATGTATGACATATCAATTCACTTGGAATATGGCATAGATCAGGTTTCCTTAACCTCAGATCATCTTTGACTCTTCCAAGGAGTGACCTGATCTTGTTTGGTGGAGATAACACACTTCTGATTTAGGTTTCGCATACAATAGAAAGGCTACTCTCCTGGCCCCTTTTTCCTGTTCTTGTGCCCTTATATCATGTCATCGGGTGGCATGTAGCGCCTTGCAAATGTCCCTGTTTGGGTACCTGTTGTCTGTAAATAATTGCTGTACATGTTCTGGCTCTGCTGCCAAACTGTCTGAGTCAGACAGTGTCTTCACTCAGTGTACAGTGTTCATAGTACCCATTCTTCTGTGCTGGATGATGGCAGCCGTCAGCCTGTAGATGTAAGTTGGTGTGTATTGGCTTCTGTCTTCCTTTTTACCAGGACATCAACAAATGGATGCTGACCATCATTCTCTAGTTCCATTGCGAACTTAATATTGGGGTGTCTCATGATAGATAGTCAAGGAAATTGTCCAGTCTTTTCCGACATGTGGGCAATTGATGAATGTGTCATCAACATAACTGAAGAAACAGGTTGGCTGGTAGGCAGCAGTTGTAAGTGCCTCATCCTTGAATGTCTCCATAAACAGATTTGCCACTACTGGAAATAAGGGGCTACCAGCCAACCTGTCTCTTCAGTTACATTGATGACACATTCATCAATTGGTCACATGGTCAGAAAAGACTGGACAAGTTCCTTGACCATCTATCTGAAGACTTCCACTCTCAGATGTCATGTTAAAAAGGAAGACAAACGTCACATTAGGCCATCGTGTGTATAGGAAACCAACATACACCAACTTATATCACAGGCAGACAGCTGCCATCATCCAGGGCAGAAGAATGGGTACTAAGAACACTGTATACTGAGTCAAGACACTGTCTGACTCAGACAGCTTGGAAGTAGAGTCAGAATATGTACAGCAAGTATTTACAGACAACAGGTACCCAAATAGGGACATCTGAAAAGTGCTACATGACCTGATATAATGGGAAAAGAACAAGAATAAGAGATGAGGAGAGTAGACATTTTACCATATGCAGAGCCTGTATCTGCTAAGATCAGCAGGATCTTGAAAAAACACAAAATCAGAAATGTGTTCTCTCCACCAACCAAATCAGGGCACTCCTTGGAACAGTCAAGGATTATCAGGGGTTAGTGAAATCTGATATCTGCCACATACCATGTGAAATGATATGTCATATCAGTCATATCACCAGAACAGTTGAAATAAGATGTAAAGAACACCAAAGGCATACCAGGCTATCACAGGGCAATATATCAGCAGTAGCAGAACATTGTCTGGAACTTGAACATGCCATGCATTATGATAAAATCAGGATCCTGGCTCAGACTCCCAGCTTTTGGGATAGTGCGATCACTGCATGTATCGAAATTGTGGTGTCACCGCCAGACACCACACTTGCTAGGTGGTAGCCTTTAAATCGGCCGCGGTCCGTTAGTATACGTCGGACCCGCGTGTCGCCACTGTCAGTGATTGCAGATCGAGCGCCGCCACACGGCAGGTCTAGAGAGACGTCCTAGCACTCGCCCCAGTTGTACAGCCAACTTTGCTAGGAAGGGTTCACTGACAAATACGCTCTCATTTGCCGAGACGATAGTTAGCATAGCCTTCAGCTACATCATTTGCTACGACCTAGCAAGGCGCCATTACCAGTTTGTATTGAGATTGTAATTATGTATCATCAAGAGCGATGTTCTCCAATTATGGATTAAAGTTAAGTATTCCAGAAGCTATGTACTATTTTTGGCTACTATAAATCCTTGTCATTTTCCAGACCTCACGCCAGCCTGCGTGAGCTTAAACGTGTGCCTTTCGGCTTCCTCCAAACTCCGTGAATTGGCTCCTGCCAACTCACAAAATTGGCAACTAGTGTAAAAACGGTCTTCTTCTTTATACTTGCTGAAATTACTTGTGTCATGGCTTCGCCACAATCTCCTAATGTACTGTCCGCATTTTATCGCTTGCAGAATCAGCAGACGCAGGCCTTATTGGATGCCCTTGGACAGCTCGTCCAGGGTCAACGTGCAATGCAAAACGATGCGGCAGCCGCCGCTCCACCGCTACCGCAGCCACAACACACAGTTGCACCACCTTCTCATCCTTTTGATGTGGCACTGGAAAGCTGGATGGAGTGGTCACACCAATTTGGATTCCATCTCGCCGCCTACAGAATCCAAGGTATTGAGCGGCAGCCTTTTTTGCTTTCTTGTGTAGGTGTGTCCACCTACCGTGTGATAGTGAAATTGTTTCCCCGACGCGACGTAGCAACTCTGTCCTACGACGAAATTTTGTCGGCATTAGATGCATATTTCAAGGACTCAGTCAATGTAGTTGCCAAAAGGTATACGTTCTTTCGTACAAAACGTATGGCCGGTCAGACTAATCGGGAGTGGGTTGCAACTTTGCAAGGCCTTACTAGGGATTGTGCTTTTGAGTGTGAATGTGGACTCCCTTATTCAGATACTTTGGTGCGTGATGCAATTGCACAGAACGTTTCTGATGTTCATATAAGGGAACAGATTTTGAAACTAGTCAATCGCTCCCTTCAACAAGTGATGGACATATTGGATCGGCAGGACACACTTGACTTTGCTCAGGAATCATTTGAAACTTCGCCACCTGTGTGTCACGTTAACCGGCCCGCCGGGCGAGCTGCACGGAACAGTAAACAGTCCTCGCGCCCGGCCGCGCCAAAGCCACCTGGCCCTCCGCCACATGTCCCACGCCAGCATGCAAATGCAGTGAAATCATGCCCGCGGTGTGCTACTAGACATTCGTGTGAGAATTGCCCGTCACGCCAGGCTATTTGCTTTTTCTGTAATAAAAAAGGACATGTTCACAGTGTTTACCAGAAAAAGCTCCGATTGGACACTCACAACCATTCCAGGCGCTTTGCTTCGTGCCGGAATCGAACCAAGAATACTCGGGCTCGTGAACCTTCGCCCATGGAAATTCATGTAGTTCATGCCACTCCGCCCAGTGCTACTCTCTCTAGTAGTGACTGTGTTCGTCCCACGAACAGTGTGCGTCGACATCGACGGAAATCCCATCCAGTCGCAAGTTATTATGTACCAGTGTCAGTTCACGTTGCACGAGACAGTCGCTCTTGTCGTCAGCAGGACAATAAACTTTTTGTATATTTGGACTTTGATGGAAAAGTGACACCGTTCCAGCTCGATACCGGAGCTGCAGTTTCACTACTCAATCACGACACGTACAAACAGCTGGGCAAACCTCCATTGCGTGCCGCAAATGTTAAGCTAACTACATATTCAGGTCACAAGATCCCTGTGTTAGGACAGTGCAGCCTTCTTGCAACATACAAGGGACAAACAAAACTTGTGTCATTTTACGTCCTTCGTTCTTCTTCTGCAGTGAACTTGTTTGGTTTCGATTTATTTCAGTTGTTTAACTTGTCTATAGTCAATCAGGTCCTATCAGTGAACCAGACTGTGCCTTCAGCCAGTGTTTCTCGTCTATGTGAAGAATTTGCAGACATTTTTGCACCGGGCCTTGGTTGCGCTAAGAACTATGAAGCACATTTGGAACTGAAAGTAAACGCGCAACGGAAATTTTTCAGAGTGCGCAATGTTCCCCACGCATTGCATGATGAGGTCGCAAGAACATTAAACGATTTGGAATCACAAGGTGTAATTGAACATGTGCAGGCTTCTCTCTGGGCATCCCCCTTAGTAATTTTGCAAAAACCTTCCGGAAAATTGAGACTTTGCGTGGACTTCAAAGCAAAAGTGAATCCACAACTAGTGACTGCAACTTTTCCTTTACCCCACCCAGAAGATCTTTTTGACAAACTGTGGCCGGGTAAATATTTTTCAAAGTTGGACCTAGCAGATGCGTACTTGCAAATACCGGTGGATGAAGAATCCCAGCGCGTCTCGGTGGTTAACACGCGTCTTGGTTTGTACCGATTCAACAGACTGCCATTTGGGTGTGCATCCACCCCTGCATTGTTTCAGCAATATTTACAAACTGTTTGTGCGTCGGTCCCTACTGCAGCAAACTATCTGGACGATATTGTGATCTCCAGAAAGACGGAAGAAGAACATTTAGCCAACCTCCGAACATTATTTCAGGTCTTGCACCAAAATGCTCTTCGCTTGCGGAAGGACAAATGTGTGTTTTTTGCTCATGAATTGCCATATTTGGGACATGTACTCAATGCCCAAGGCATACATCCCAGTCCAGAGCACCTCCGTGCCATACAAGACTTGCCTTCGCCTCAGAATTTGAAGCAGCTACAGAGTGTGCTGCGAAAAATTAATTATTACCATAAATATGTGCGCCACGCCTCTTCCATTTCAGCTCTGCTTCATCGCTTACGCTGTAAAGGTGTTCCGTTCGTCTGGACGATGGACTGGGAACGCGCCTTTCGCCAGTTGAAATCGGCGTTGCTTTCCAATACTTGCCTTACGCCATTCGATCCCCAGAAACCCCTTTTGTTGATGGTGGATGCATCGGATTTCGGGATCGGTGCTGTGCTTGCACACAAAGATGGATCACATGATCGCCCTATTGCCTTTGCGTCCAAATTGCTCTCGTCTGCGCAAAGACATTATTCACAGATCGAGAAAGAAGCATTGGCTCTCGTATTTGGTGTTACAAAGTTTCATGATTTCTTGTATGGTCGTCACTTTACCATCATCACAGACCACAAACCTTTGACATCACTTTTTCATCCGAACAAGCCTGTACCTCCACGTACAGCACAGAAATTCATTCGCTGGTCTATTTTCCTCTCGCAGTACCACTACAATATCTTGTATCGGTTCACTGCTAAGCACGGAAACGCCGATGCGTTGTCCCGTTTGCCTGTTGCTGAGGATAGAGCATTCGATTCCTCCGAACTTGCTTGCATGTTCATTGATTCGGAAACCGATGATGTGGTCGAATCATTTCCGATTGATTTTCGTTGTGTAGCTACAGCCACAGCTGCAGACCCTGTCCTTGCTACCGTTTTGCGTTTTGTTGCTACGCAATGGCCCTTGTCAAAGTCACGGATCGAGGATCCGTTGGTTCGCCGATTTTTTGCTCACAAGGAGAGACTTTTTGTACGACGTGGTGTTTTGCTGTTGCGTTCTGATAATGATCAGTCCCGGGTCATGGTCCCACATTCGTTACAGTCCTCTGTCTTCCGGCTTCTCCACCAAGGACATTGGGGTATAGTGCGAACAAAACAACTTGCTCGTCAGCACTGTACTTGGTTCGGAATCGATGCTGTGATTACGCATATGTGCTCTTCTTGCATGGCGTGTGCCGAACAACAATCCGCACCACCGCGGAAATTCTTTGCATGGCGAACAGCCACTTCCCCTTGGCAACACTTACACATCGATTTTGCTGGTCCATTCTGGAATGCTCGATGGTTGGTTGTGGTAGATTCCTTCAGTAATTTTCCTTTTGTTGTCAAGATGTCTTCCACGACGTCATCTGCCACCATCTTCCGCAGACTATTGTTTCCGACAATGGCCCACAATTCATGTCTGCAGAATTTCAGTCATTCTGCAAGGCCAATGGTATTCAACATCTGACATCCGTGCCGTTTTCGCCTGAGTCAAACGGTGCCGCTGAACGATTGGTCCGGACTTTCAAGTCACAGATGTTGAAGTTGAAAGAGTCGCATTCTCGGGAGGACGCGTTATTGCTCTTTTTGTCCTCGTATCGCTCTCAGCCTCGAGATGGTCGCTCGCCGGCTGAGTTGCTTCACGGTCGCCCTCATCGCACCTTGATGTCTTTGCTACATCCACCGCATCAGGTTCGTGTGCAGCGGCAGACACCTGCTTTTGCCCCAGGCGATGTTGTATACTATCGCACCTATCGAGGTTCACGGCGTTGGCTCGCAGGGTGCATTCTTCGCTGCCTCGGCCGCGCGATGTATTTGGTTTTGGGGGCCTCTGGTGAGGTGCGTCGGCATCTCAATCAGCTGCGCCTCTGTCGTCGCACGGGTTCTGCCACTCCCCATCTGCTTTCAGCGACGGTGCCGTCCGGTCAGCGCCCTGGGGACCCATCTACTGGCTCGCCTCATCCCCAGGTGTTACCGACGATGCCTTACATTTTGCCCCATGGTGACGCGCCGCAGCCGCAGCCACCTGTTCTCCTGCCGGCGATGCCCGCAGTGGACGCTTCGCTGCAGACGCCAAGCGCCTCCCTGGGTCACATGCCGCCGATCGCTTCCCGTGACCAGCCGTCCTCCGACATGGACCTCTTGCCCGCTCCGGACCAGATGTCGTCTTCGCCCGTCGGGTACCCCGATGCGATGGAGGTCAACCCTTCGGCCCCTCCTGTCTCTCTCCGGGCGCATACACCGCATGTTGGCGTGCACCCTGGACTAGGTTTTCAGGCATTCCCTAGCTCCCCTCGGACCGAATGGCAGGGTGCGGGTGGCAGAGCCTCGCCTGTTGCTAGGCTCCCCACCTCGTCGCATACGTCAACATGGGGTCCTCCCCACGGCGGGCGGAAGCCTTATAACACAACCGTACGCCGATTTGCAGGGGAGGATTGTGGTGTCACCACCAGACACCACACTTGCTAGGTGGTAGCCTTTAAATCGGCCACGGTCTGTTAGTATACGTCGGACCCGCGTGTCGCCACTGTCAGTGATTGCAGACCGAGTGCCGCCACACGGCAGGTCTAGAGAGACTTCCTAGCACTCGCCCCAGTTGTACAGCCAACTTTGGTAGGAAGGGTTCACTGACAAATACGCTCTCATTTGCCGAGACGATAGTTAGCATAGCCTTCGGCTACGTCATTTGCTACGACCTAGCAAGCGCCATTACCAGTTTATATTGAGATTGTAATTATGTATCATCAAGAGCGATGTTCTCCAATTATGGATTAAAGTTAAGTATTCCAGAAGCTATGTACTATTTTTGGCTACTATAAATCCTTGTCATTTTCCAGACCTCATGCCAGCCTGCGTGAGCTTAAACGCGTGCCTTTCGGCTTCCTCCAAACTCCGTGAATTGGTGCAGAACTCTAGAAGGATGCCACTGCCAGAACAGATTGTTGCGGCATGAGTGGACAAAATGTGCAATTCCCACAGCAGCCTGATTTGGCAGCCAGCCCACCCTGAAGGGATGTTCTGAACCCACAAGGCCAGGAGAATGACAGGGGCATGATAGAAAGCCAGAGAAGTCATCAATAGCCTAAGGAACATCTGCAGTGTGTTAACGGTCCTAAGAAACGTCTGCAGCATGTCAATAGTGCTGGGAACATGGCTGGTGGGCACAGACCTAGTACGGAATGCCTTGGCATGGCAGTCATTGGGGAAAACAGTGGAAATGGGTGTGTACAGAAGGCAGAATGCCTAGAGATAAATAGCACCTCCAGAAATGGCCACAGAGGGTGCAGACAGTGTAGGGAACACCAGACACCACCCAGGCATGGATATGGGACATGGTCAGTTTTTTGACCAGTCGCAGGAAACACATGATGAAGATACCTAGTTATGATGTTGGAAAATTGTGTTGGGAAGAGGCAGACCACTGGCAGTACACCTGATTCCATGAGATGGTAGTGTGCTTCCTGTTTCTAAGTCTCTTAAATTTCCACCATATGTCCATCGTGATGCCACAGCTTCTTAGTAAAGCATAGCATGCCTCCCAAGGATCTCTTTTCATTATAGGTCTATTTAAAACAATACCCAAAAATATTTTGGGCTCCACCACATTTATGCTGCTTATAGCAGGGGTGATGAACAGTTTTCCTTGGAACTGTTGTAGAAGCTACTCTCTTCAGTGCATCCATGAACTAATCACATGCCATATACCAAATGGGGAGGGGAGAGAAATAAGCCATTATCCCTGTTACCCATGTTGAATAACATTCCCAGTCAGCTTTCTCACAAATTAATTTGCTTCGCCCAGCTGTCTGCTGCTGAAGAGGACTTTACCATCAAAATGATCAAGTGATATGATTTCAATTCAGCCTTTCCAGGCTTCTCAACAGTGTATCACAGTAGATGTAAAGAACAGCTAAGTTTATTCAATAAGATGAAGGTAACATCATGATGAGAAGTTCATTTAACAAAGCATTTTGTCTTCCTTTGTTCACAGAATAGCTGTGTCATTTTCAGCTGTTGCCTGGCAATCTGATTCTACTGCATGAGCATGAAGATAGCTAGAAATTAAGTAAAGTGGCTGAATCTACTAGAAAAGTTTCTGTACTATGAAAAGGATAGTTGTTAGTCATCATATAGGGGGGTTGCTGAGTTGAAAATAAGCATAACAACAGGACTGCCAGAAAGTGAGTTTTCGGCCAACAAGACCTTCATCAAGAATAGGCAACAAACACACACACACATACACACACACACACACACACACACACACACACACACACACACTCAAATGCAACTCACTCACACATGACCACACTCTGGCTGCTGAGAGCAGACTGTGAGCAGCAACCGCACATGATAGGAGAGGTAACTAGGTGTTGGGGATAAGGAGGATGCTGGGGTAGGGAGGGGGAATAGCAGGGTAGGGGAGGGGGGCAGTAAAGTGCTGCTTGTGGGGGCACACAGGGACAAGGTGGAGAGAGGTAGGGCAGCTAGGTGCAGTCAGAAGGTTAGACAGAGGGCAGCGGGAGGAGAGAAGTAAAAAGACTGTGGGTGAGTTGGTGGGTCAGATGGCTGTGTAGTACTCAAATGGGAACAGGGAAGGAGCTAGATAGGTAAGGACAATGGCTAACAAAGGATGAGGCCAGGAGGGTTATGGGAATGTAGGGTATATTTCAGGGAGAGTTCTCACCTGTGCAGTTAAGAAAAACTGGTATTGGTGGGAAGGATCAAGATGGCACAAGCTGTGAAGCAGTCATTGAAATGAAGAATGTCTTCTTGGGCGATGTGCTCAGCAATGGTGTGGTCCAGCTGTTTCTTGGCCGCAGTTTGTCAGTGGCCCTTCATGTGGACAGACAGCTTGTTGGTTGTCATGCCCACATAGAATGCAGCACAGTGGCTGCAGCTTAGTTTGTAGATCACATGACTGGTTTCACAGGTAGCTCTGCCTTTGATGGGATAGGTGATGCTTGTGACTGGATTGGAGTAGGTGATGGTGAGAGGATGTATGCAACAGGTCTTGCATCTAGGTCTATTACAGGTATATAAGCCATGAGGTGAGGAGCTGGGAGCAGGGGTTGTGTAGGGATGGATGAGGATATTGCGTAGGTTTGGTGGCTGGTAGAATACCACTGAGGAGGGATGGGAAGGATAGTGGGTTGGACATTCCTGATTTCAGGGCACGATGATAGGTAGTGGAAACCCTGGCTGAGAATGTGATTCCATTGCTTCAGTCCTGGGTGGTACTGAGTCACGAGGGGAATGCTCCTCTGTGGCTGGATGACTGGGGAGATAAGGCACGGGAGATCTGTGTGGGAGGATAATTATGGTCTGTTAAGGTCTCAGTGAGACCCTTGGTATATTTTGAAAGGACTGCTTGTCACTACAGCTGTGACAGCCACATGTGGCTAGACTGTGTGGAAGGGACTTCTTGGTATGGAATGTCGAAGTGGAGGTATTCCTTGTGGTTGGTAGGTTTGATATGGACAGAGGTACATTTTCAAGGTAGAGTTCAACATCAGGGAAGGTGGCTTGTTGGGTTAAGAAGGGAGTAGGTGTTAATGTTCTGGAGGAATGTGGCTAGGATGTCCTCAACCTCAATTCAAGTCACAAAGAATGTCATCAATGAATCTGAACCATGTGAGGGGTTTGGAATTCTGGGTGTTTGGGAAGGATTCCTGTAGATGGCCCATGAATAGGCTGGCATAGGATGGTGCCATGCAGATGCCCATAGCCAGACCCTGGATCTGTTTGTAGGTAATGCTGTCAAAGAGAATATAGTTGGTCATAGGATGATATAGTTGGTCATGGTGACTAGGAAGGATGTTGTTGGTTTGGAGTCCGTTAAGCATTGGGAAAGGTAGTGTTCAATAGTAGTAAGGCCTTGTGCATTAGGGATGTTAGTATAAAGGGAGGTAGCATCAGTAGAGATGAGCAGGGCACCGTGTGGTAAAGGTACAACAACTATGGAGTGTCCATGGAGGAAATGGTTGATATCTTTTATGTAGGAGGGTAGCTTGTGGGTAATAGGCTGGTGTTGGTCTATGAGCACAAAGATTCTCTCAGTGGAGACACAATACTGGCTACAATGGAGTGTCCTGTGTGGTTGGGTTTATAGACTTTAGGAAGCATGTAGAAGGCAGGAGTGTGGGAAATGGTAGGGGTGAGGAGCAGATGGACTCTGGGAAGAGATTCAGGGATGGGCCAAAGGATCTGAAGATAGACTGGAGATCCTGATGTATTTCTGGAATGGAGCTGTTGTGGCAGGGTCTGTAGGTGGATGAATCTGACAGCTGACAGAGTCCTTCTGCCAGGTATCCTTGCAGATCAAAACAACAAAGGTGGAACTTTGTCAGAATGTAATTTTATAAGGACATGATCAATTTTTAGGTGTTGGATTGAAGTTCTTTCTGTGATAGTAAGGCGAGGTTTGAGGTTAAGAAATTCTTAATAGTTAACAGGGGGTGATTTGAGGGCAGTGGGGGTGGATCACAATTGGATGGAGGAGTGAACTGAGTCGGGCAGGATTCAACATTGGCCTTTGGCTGAGTCTGACTGGCAGGGTTGGTGGCAAAAAGTGTTTCCACTGTAGGAATCAGGAGAAGGAAGAAGATCTTTAAAAAGTCCTGCACGATTGAATTTGGAAGTGGAGCAAAAGGTGAGGCCTTTGGAGGCAACTGATGCTTCTGTGCAGCTAAGGTGTTTAGAGGAAAGGTTCGTGACTGTGTTTTGTAGTCTGTTAAGCTTCTGAATTTGGTATGTTAGTGGGATAGTGTTTTTTATAGTGGGTAAATGTAGTAAGTCAGCAAGACAGGGTTTGTCAGCTAAGGGGGGCGCAGTGGAGGTTTGGAGATTGTTGCAGAGGTGGTGGATAGTGGTAGTCCAAGGTGGGAGTAGCAAGTGAACAAATGGATATTTTTTTGAGGTGGTGTTGTGCATGTTTCTCTAGTTCCTGGAGAGCAAAAGTTTCAATGTGTGAAGTTTGGGCCTGATTGATAGGGTTTTGCAGGATTATGTTGGTAAGTGTTAAGGATTGGTGGAATCTGAAGAGATGGAAGTCGTTGTGGAAGGAAGGGTGGCAGCTGGAGATTGGTAATTTGATGGTAAGGCCATCTGGGGGGATTCCACAAGCCAAGCAACAATGCAGGAACAGTATGGGGACTGGGTTCTGGCAAGGGATAAGGAAACCTGCCAGTGTTAGCGCAAATAGAAGGAGTAAGGCTCCATGGTAGTGGATAAAAATGTATAAAAATATGTAAATAATGTAGAATTATGTGCAAAAATACACCCAACGCCTAGTTTTCGAGCCGCTTACGTGTGGTCCTGATTTCTGGCCAGCGTAGCTCTGTCTACGTTCGGCTTAATGGTTTTAATTTTGACTGACGTAATCTTATGATTATGTGTCTTTATTGTTTTAATTTTTAATCTATGACATGGCCAGTGTTTGGCTCACAAAATAATTTAATTTTTTGTTCTGAAGAAGATTCCATTACTGGAATCGAAACCTAGGTAAATGAGTAAAATTACCTTGCAACTGAAGGCTGAAAAAATTGTTTATTTGCTGTACACCCAAAGATGGGAAAAATTATGATAAGGATGAAATGGATAAGGTACAGGGAAACAAAATGATATCTGAGTGAGTAGGCAGATAGTAAAACACAACAACCAACTGACATTGGTGTGAAGACACAATGATGTCAAATGAAAAATAAATAAAGAGATTTTAATGTGGTTTGTAGGTCTGTGGGTGGATAAGTGTGAAGAAGTGGGACAGCATATGTGACTAGATTAGGTGAAGTTAGTAACTGTGAACTGGAATAGAGAGGAGAAGGAGAGGGGGTGTGGAGGAATTGGTGACGATGTATGAGTTTGTGTGACACAGGAAAGGTACAGGAAATAACACGTGAAAATATGTGAGAGTGATGCAGGAAGAGTGATCAATTTGAAGGTCAAGGATTAATGATATCAGCAGGAGTAATGTGGACATGAGATGCTGCACCATCAGTTGGTGTGGTCTTGTAGCCATCTGTTGCACTTGGCTGAGGCAGTTGATACAGTGTGGCTCATACATACAGCGTGCAGTGCTGTTTGTAAGGCAACATGTAGAACACAGAAAAGAAGAGAAAGAAGAATGTACCCTGAGTGCAGTAATGCTTCAGAAAATAGTAGCATAGGAGAACAGTACTGGGTTACAGGATGAAGGAAAAGCAGTCAGGCAAAACCAAACAGTGGAAAATCCAGGATGGAATGTAACTATATTATGAAAAGGATAGTTGCTACTCACTGTATAGTGGAGATGTTGAGTCACAGATAGGCACAAAAAAAAGACTGTTAGAAAGTGAGTTTTAGGTCAACAAGACCTCCGTCTAAAATAGAAAACACATACACACACACACACACCCACACACACACACACACACACACACACACACACACACACATACGCACAAGCAAATGCAACTCTCCCACACACACATGACCACAATATCTGGCTGCTGAGGCCAGACAGCGAGCAGTGGTGCATGAGGGGCGAGGCAACTGAATGGTGGGGGGTAAGGAGGAGGCTAGGGCAGGAGGGAGGGGGGGAGGAGAGATAGTAAGGTAGGGGTGGAGGGCAGGAAAGTGCTGCTTGTGGGAACATACAGGGATGATGTGAAGATAGGGTGGTGCAGCTAGGTGGAGTTAGGAATTTAGGCAGATGGCGGAAGGTGGGGGGGGGGGGGGGGGGATAATGGAAAAGAAGAGAAGTAAATGATGGGGGAGGGAGGGCATGGTATGGTGGAAAAGGAGAGAAGTAAAAAGACTGAGGGTGCACTGGTGGAACAGAGGGCTGTGTAGTGCTGGAATGGGAACAGAAAAGGGGCTAGATAGGTAAGGACAATAACTAATTTAGATTGAGGCCAGGAGGGTTACAGATAAATAGGATATATTGCAAGGAGAGTTCCCACCTGTCCAATTCAGAAAAGCTAGTGTTGGCATTCAGCTGTCCACTGAACGTACACAATATCCTCATCCATTCCCACACATACCCTGTTCCCAACCCTTTGTCTCCTTGCTTATATCCCCATAATAGACCTAGATGTAAGACCTCTCCCATACATTATCTCACCACCACCTACTCCAGTCTGGTCACAAGCACTACTTATCCCATCAAAGGCAGAGCTACCTGTGAAACCAGTCATGTGATCTGCAAGCCAAGCTGCAACCATTGCTACATTCTATGTGGGCAAGACAGCCAACAAACTGCCAGTCTGCATGAATGGCAACCAACAAACTGTGTAGCCAAAAAGCAGCTGGACCACCCTGTTGCTGAGCATGCCACCCAACATGACATTCTTCATTTCAATGAGTGATTCCAATTTGTGTGATCTCGATCCTTCCCACCAACACCAGCTTTTCTGAATTGCAGAGGTGGGAACTCTCCCTGCAATATACCCTACATTCCCATATCCCTCCTGGTCTCAACTTTTGTTAGTCATTTTCCTTACCTATCTGGCCCCTTCCCTATTCCCTTTCAGGCACTACACAGCCCTATGTTCCACCAGCACATCCACAGTGTTTTTATTTCTCTCCTTTTCCACTGCCCTCTCTCCTCCCCCCCCCCCCCCCCCCCCCCTCCACCCACCGTCTACCCTCCCAACTGCACCTAGTTGCCCTACCCTCTTTCCACAGTGTCCCTGTATGCTCCAACAAGCAACACTTTACAGTCCCCCATCCCCATCCTGCCATCCCTCCCCCTCTTGCCTCAGCCTCTTCCTTACTGCCACTACCCGGTTGTCTCTCCCATCGTGCACTACTGCTCACAGTCTGGCCTCAGCAGCCTGAGACTGTGGTCTTGAATGTGTGAGTTGCATTTGCATGTGTGTGTGTGTGTGTGTGTGTGTGTGTGTGTGTGTGTGTGTGTGTGTGTTTTGTTTGTTTTGATGAATGCCTTGTTGGCCAAAAGCTCAGCATCTCCACTATGTGGTGAGTAGAAACTATCCTTTTCATAATATTATTACATTCTATCCTGGATTTTCCATTGTTAGAAAAGTTTCTGTTGTAAATAATTTTATATGACTGATCTTGGTGAGAAGTAAAGTGATCATAGGTGTCTGCAGAGGAAGGGTGGGAGGTGAGTATGCAAGAGGGGAAATTGGAATCTGGAGTACAGAGTTTTTATTCATTACGGAATTCTCATATGCTTCTCAAAGTAATTTCCTCGATTCTGCACAACCTCTCAGTTAGCCAATTGTAGCAGTATGTGGCTGATTGCCTAGCACTATGGCTATTATCAGGTTCTCCTTAGAAAATGTAACACTAGACGTTCAATTATGGAGCATTGGCTTCATTCATTGTAAGTCATTCTGCCTTCTATAACAATGAGCAGGTACTTGTACTATGGATCCAAAGAAGGCAATGCAATGTCACGCTGACTTTCTTTATTGCCTTCTTCTTCAAAGTACTGTTGTCAGGTTGCCTACAAGACATCACCCAACTGTTGCAGAATCAAATTCCCCATCACAGTCTTCTTAATCATCATCATCATCATCATCATCATTTAAGACTGATTATGCCTTTCAGCATTCAGTCTGGAGCATAGCCCCCCTTATACAGTTCCTCCATGATCCCCTATTCAGTGCTAACATTGGTGCCTCTTCTGATGTTAAACCTATTACTTCAAAATCAGTCTTGCTCAAAGTTTCAATTTAGTTCCAATGGTTAACAGTGCAACCAGAATAACAAAATACTCAAAGACAGCTGTTGATCAGGTATTAACAGATTTAGGCAAAGATAACTGTGAGGTGGTGGTAGCAGAGCTAGGATTATCTGATCACTCAGCTCAAATCATTAATATAAAAGTGGCTCCAAAAGAAACAAAGAAAATGCATATTTACAGACGAATTTTTTCTAAAAAAAATAGACATGAGTTTGCCAAACAGATAGCAGGACAAACATGGGACTCAATATACTCAGAGGTAGATGCAAATGAAAAATACAAAAATTTCATGACATTGTTCAAATTAAATTTTGAAGAAACATTTCCTAAAGTATTATGTCCATTATCAACAGCAGGAAAAAGCAAGTGGGTCACAAAAGGAATCAAAAAATCATCTGAAACACTAAAGTACCTGAGCTCTATTAAACACAGCCAAACTAATCCTGCTTTCTCACTCTTTTATAAAAGATATAGGAAAACATATAGGAAAATATTGCTGGCAGCAAAGAGAGCTCATAACTCCAAAATAGTGCACTCTGCTGAAAACAAAAATAAGGCAGTATGGAAGATTGTGAAGCAGGAAACTGGTACCAGGAAAATGAATCTGTCAAACTTGAAAATAGGAAGGGACTCTAATAAAAGACCCAATATATTTGGCAAACTATATAAATGATTATTTTAGTGGCATAGGAATAAAATTACAGGAAAATTTTCTAACAGCCCCTCAGGTCAAAAAGCCAAATAATGGTGTATCACACTCAATGGTGTTATTCCCTACAACACAGGAAGAAGTCTATAAAGCAGTCAGCAAACTGAGAAACAAAAACTCAGCTGGTCTGGATGAAGTCCCCATTTTTATAATTAAGGACTGTATCAAGAGCCTACTTCCACCTTTAGTTGATATTATAAATCAATCTTTCAAGCAGGGCTACTTTCCAGACTATTTAAAATATGCGAAATTACTACCTCTCTTCAAAAAAGGTGATGCAGGAATAATTGAAAATTATAGGCCAATTTCTCTACTATCATGCTTTGCAAAAATATTAGAAACTATTATGAAAGATAGGCTAATGAATTATTTAAATAAATACAACTTACTGTCTGTTGACCAGTTTGGATTTCGATCAGGGAAAAGCACAAAATCAGCAACAGCACACCTCACAAAACACATTCTAGAAGCATTAGATAAAGGGAACTACACAACTGGTATATTTCTTGATCTAACTAAAGCGTTTGATACAGTAGACCACAACATATTGTTAAATAAGTTAGATGAACTTGGAATAAGGGGACTTGTGAACAAATGGTTCCAGTCATACCTAAAAAATAGAAGACAGATAACTGAAATCTCACATATTTCAAGTTGCTCAAACTATATTGTAAAGTATACTTCAGACCCAAATTATGTAAATATAGGTGTCCCACAGGGTAGTGTCCTTGGCCCAGTACTATTCCTCATTTACATAAACGACCTCCCACAGAGCATCAAGCATGGACAAACAATATTGTTTGCAGATGACTCAAATGTTCTAATCAGTGACAAATCACCAGATGCACTAAAAGAAAAAGCCAAACAATCACTAAACAGTGTACGTGAGTGGGCATCCAATAATAAACTAACACTAAATCTTAAAAAAACAAATGCTGTTAACTTCTATGTCTGCAAAAAACCACACTATAACAACTTTAAGTTAAACAATGAAACTATAGAATGTGTAGACTACACAAAATTTCTTGGTATGCATGTTGACAGTCAGTTAAAGTGGGAAGAACATATTAAAATACTTAGTAACAGAATCGCTACAGCATGCTATGCTCTGAGAATTCTGACTGCAGTTTGTGATACTACATGTGTCAGATCTGTATATTTTTCTTATATCCACTCTGTTATTACCTATGGAATAATATTTTGGGGAGTCAACAGTAAAAATATTCAAATAGTTTTCAAATTACAGAAAAGAGCAATTCGTATAATAACCAAGAGTTGCAGTAGGGCTCACTGCCTTGAACATTTCCAAAAGCTGGAAATCCTTACTGTCCCCTGTGAATACATTTTTCAAAGTGTTATGTATGTAAAAAAAAATATTGACTGCTATATGAAAAATTCTTTAGTACACAGCTATGAAACTAGAAACCAATACAATCTGCATCTAGATAGGAAAAATAAAGTTAAAACTCAGCAGAGCTTGTTGTACAATGCTGTTAAATTATATAATAAATTACCCCAAAAAATAAAAGATATTGACACAATCGGACAGTTCAAAACAAAACTAAATTTTTTTTTTATTAAATAAAAGTTATTACGCAGTAATGGACTATCTGAATTAAAACATGTAGTGTAATTAAAGTAGCCTGCATTGTAATACATGAGGAAATAATTATAATATGAAATCAAAATTGTACAGTACTATAAGAAAATTACAAATTACACAAGGATATAAAACTAATATAAGATACCTCAAAAATGTGTGTAAATACAAATTTTATGTGTATAATTGTAGGTATATTGTATTGTATATGATTTTGCTGACGAAATCCACACAATGTAAATTGTTACATGGATTAATAAAGAAATCAATCAATCAATCAATTCTTAACCGAATCCAGGTACCTTCTCCTCGGTCTGCCCCGACTCCTCCTACCCTCTACTGCTGAATCCATGAGTCTCTTGGGTAACCTTGCTTCTCCCATGCGTGTAACATGACCCTACCATCTAAGCCTGTTCGCCCTGACTGCTACATCTATAGAGTTCATTCCCAGTTTTTCTTTGATTTCCTCATTGTGGACATCAATAATCAACAATACCTAAATGCAGAACTTCCTGGAGCACTGTTTGGTTTCACAAAATGCCACATGCAGTACTGTGTGCCCTCTACTATCTCTTAAAATTTGTTCTCTGCATTATCATTTCAAGGAAAATTAGTCAAAGGCTCCCTTGGCAGATCAAACTTGTTTACAGCCAATAGTATTCGCATTTCTGATTATTTCTTACTGCAGACATTTCCCATTCAATATCAATGTAACTTTACTTGTATATGAATAAAAATATCTTTTTTAAATGAGAGTCAGTCATAAAGATATATAATTTTAGATCAACAACTTAAAAAATGTTTCACATCCATAATCATTTTAATAATACAAAAAGGTTTACTTTGAAGATAATCATGAATCATGCTTTCGTTTTAAGTGTCAAAGTAATCTGCCTTTAACAAATATAAATATTGAAGTGGATAACCATTAATTCTCAGGAATGTAATAAATTTTTGTGTCACATACAAAATTTAGTTTCTGTGTCATGACATGTCTCAAAACTGATCACGTAATTTATATAAAATTGACAGTTTGAGAGTTTTCCAAGTACGAATATATAATCCCTATATTATTAGCTCTACTTTCACCTTCGACTGATATTAACTTGTTGCATTTCTGGTAAATTATAAAGTCTTTATTTATGTAAATTTTGTTATTATGTCAACTAATGGATTCAGTACAATAAATTCTTTCCTCAGATGATTAAGGAAGCTGCTTTGGTGTGGTTATTTTTCAGGACAAACTGGAAGTCTCAGGGAAATTTATTTTACCTGGAAAAGTCAGGTAATTTTAAATGACTCAGTAATTTATGATAGACACAGTGGGATTTCATCTGTCAATTACTGAAACATATATCTGAGCATTTTGTTATGAATCACATTGTGAGATTCTGCTTTGGAGGATAACCAGTTGTGGATCTATCATGTAAAGAAAGACAAAAGAGTGCATTCGATTGTTGGAGTATTTTTGCTCAGTTGCTTTCACTTACCTTAGAAGGCTTTCATTATTGACATTGGGTGCATGTGACAGCAGGATTATTTTCTGTTAGGTGACAGCAAGTGAGAGCAACATGAATGTTAGGCCTTGTCATGTAGTTATGATGTCCTCATCCACAAAATCCAAAGGCAATATAGCACTGATTCCTAGTAAATTTTCAGGCTTTCCTGACTTTGTGCATATGTGACTTTACCTGCTTTGGTGCTCCCAGTAGCTGATGTCTCTTCTCTTGTTAGTTACAGCTGGCTAAAAACTATTGGTAACAAATAGATAGTCCCATTAATGTAGCCCAAACCAAATCAATCACTTTTACTTCCACTTTTATCGTATTTATGACTGATGGCCAATTCAGGTTTCATAATTATCTTTTGTAGGCAGGTAAGGGAAAAATACATACTACACTTCATACAGTTCTGGCTATAAAGCTTTTGTGCTGTAAACCTACTCTTGAAATAACTGACAATAGTTCATAGTGGCAAAGGACAGCCAACTTAAATCTCACAAGCAGACTCGGAATGTTAAGTGTCAGAATAATTTCGCCAGAGTAACATGTACACGGTGAAAACTAGACACAGTAACATCATATACCTGTAAGAAATGCAGTGCATGCACAATGGTATTGTAGAAGGTCTGTTTCATAATTATACAGTATTATCCCTTGAAGAATATTTGTAGAACATTGCCACTATGATGTTATATTTGAGAGCTTCCCACAATCTATTGAAAGACATACCAGCATAAACAGCTCTCTGTTCTGTCTATTCCAGCTCTGATACTTTCCCTTTCTTTCTACGAGCTGGTTGAAGATTTCAAATATTGTGCAAAGAGCAACAGCAGTCTCTCCACATTCAGTGAAATCATCACATGGATGAGAAAGAGGAAAGTTGAACCTATCTACAAGAGCTGCAAGGTAGCCATAAGGTTTGCCAATGATCTACTTTTGTATGCTAAACTATATTATGAAAAGGAAAGTTGCTGCTCACATATAGCAGAGACGCTAAGTCACAGGTAGGCACAACAAAAAGGCTGTCACAAATAAAGCTTTCAGCCCGCAAGACCATCAAAAATACACAAAACACACACACACACACACACACACACACACACACACACACACATTGTGTGTGTGTGTGTGTGTGTGTATCTATTTTTGACGAAGGGCTTAGGGCTGAAAGCTTCATTTGTTACAGTCTTTTTGTTGTGCCTCTCTGCAGCTTGGGATCTCTGCTATATAGTGGGTGGCAACCTTCCTTTTCATAATGTTGTTATATTCCATCCTGGATTTAAAAAAAAATCTGTTGGATTTGAGTGGATCCATAGCCTTAAGAATTTCAATCTTATGTAGTGTTCATTTCATTTCTACACAATGCACTGACTTTTTTTTGAAACAATAGTGATGGAATGACCTATGAAGCCTGAAATTCTGAAGACTATTGGATTGGCAGCACATCAACATGTTCGAAATAAAAGTAATTTACTGCATGCAAAGGTTGTTTTATATTGAACAAGTCAGTTTACAAGATATGTATATATGATGAGTGCTAACTTTAATGAACACACTATCATGCAACTACACTTAAAAACAGTTTTTTTTACTTGACACCAGTTTTTAAGTAGAAATTCTTGAAAGGATTAGAAAGAGTTGTCCAGGAGAAATCCTTTTAAATTAGATTTAAAACTTGCTTCATTACCTGTCAGATATTTTATGTTATTGAGCAAATGATCAAAAAACTGCTGCATATTGAACACCTCTCTGAGCCACTGACAGCTTTAAGAATGGGTAATAAAGGTCATTTTTCCCTCTATTGTTGTAGGTATGTACATCACTGTTCTTCTCAAATTGTGATGGTTTATTTATGATGAATTTCACAGCTTAAGTGCCTAGCTTCTTCAAGAGGTGCCTATGTGACATCTGTGGGTGAACACCACATATTATTCTTACTGCTCACCTCTGTGCAACCTATACTTCCTTTCTAAGTGATGAGTTACCCCAGAAAATTATTTCGTACCACGTTATTGAATGAAAATATGCGAAATATGTCAGCAAGTTGATATGTTTGTTTCCAAGGTCAGCAATTATACGAAGAGCAAAAGTAATTATTTGAAAAACTCAGTAATATGCTTTTTCCAATTCAATCTTTCACCAATGTGTAAGCCCAAAATTTTAGAGCATCCTACTCTACTTACTGACTCCTGTATGCTACATCAATTGTTGGTATGACACTATTTGTTCTACACAACTGGACAATCAAGGGCCTTGGAGAGATCATAAAAAATACCAACTGGTGGTATAAAATTATTTAAGGAATGTACTATCTGATGAGCAAATGTATAAATAGTGTTCTCAGTTGAACAACTATTTTAGAACCCAAACTGTGATATGCTAAGTAAATTGTAGGTATTCTGGATGAAAAATCTGCAAACTATGAAGTTAAAATGATCTCTTATGTTGCACACAGGAGCGTGAATATAGAGCAAGGCTTCTCTAAAAATGTAGTGTGTGTGTCAGAAGGTGTTATTGCAGTGTGGATGGAATACTATAATGCAGAGGAATGAGAAAGCAGGTTGATCCACATCTGAACTGCCAGCCCTCTGGCATCATGTTATCATTTGGTACAATGCCTTAACTAGGCACTAACACAGTATTGCGCCAGTTGCTTGAGTGTGCTTTCAGTGCAGTTGCTTGAGTGTGCTTTCAGTGCCAGACAGCATAACAACTTGGCGCAGGAATGCTATAAATAGGTGGGCTCGATGACCCTCATGGGAGCAAAAAGTCCTGTGTGTGTTTTGGGCCAGACAGCATCTGCCAGGCAGCTGCCAGCCACACTCCTTGCGGTCAAACTTTGACACAACCATGATATCCACAGGATCCTGTGGGTTCAACAGGCCATTGTCAAGTCACCACTACCTGTGCTAACTGTCATTCTGGCCTGAAAGAATGCTGTGATGGCACCAGCTTACCCACACTGCAGCACATCGTCGGCATCCCACCTCAGTAGTGTATGTGGTCCCCAGCTGTGGCCACCTACACAGAGAAGTGGTAGTTTGGTGTCAGGCTGAGCCCGCTGGATGAGAGCATGCACCTACATCTGCTTCAGCTTGGTGTGTCAATAAAGAGTCTTACTGAAATCTGTTTATCTTTCTGCACTCACCCTCACCTTCAATAGACTCTTGATTCCCTCATGACCTGTTCAAACTCATTATGCCTGGATGAGAGAGTAGTTATGCCTTCCTGACAGGCCAAAGCAACATTCATTCACCTCTCATTGATAGACCATATAAGTGGTGAATTAGAGTGAGAGGAGGAATCAACTGACACGCTTTTCTAAATCTATGATGATACAGTCATGATCAGTTTGAGTTTTCACAGTGGATACATAATGAAACATAAAACATTTTGTGAAATAATTTTGTAACAATTTTACACCTGAACAGTATTTCTCAAAAAACAAAAAAAAGATAGTTTCATGTACATCTTTTTTCAATCCAGACTGACCTCGAAATAGTCAAAGTGATGTTGCAAATTCAAAACTACTACAACAGTGAAGTAAAACATGCTCTCACATAACAGAAAAATCGGTTTAGGGAAATTTACCTATTGATCTGGAAATTCAGGAGAATAGTTGGATGAAATGCAATCTCTAGTTTGTATTTATTGCTTGGTAACTGAAACACAAATATGAATGTTGATGTCGTTTTTAATTTCCATGTAGGGATCAGCAACACAATAACATAATTAAAGTATTGTCTATGTGTAAAGGCTGTCAGATAGATAAAATATACACCTAAGACATTGTTTATGCCAGTCAGTAGGTTGTACCAAAAACTTCACACAGCTGCTCACAGAAATAACTAAAATAATGTCCATTGTGAAAAGATCTTACATAGGTAAAAAGGTTAATGTAGTACTATATTCCCTGATCTGCTCTGTTACAGATACATCCCTTACACAGAATGTATTATATGGCCAAAATGAAAATCAAATCATACAAAACAAACTAAAGAAGCAGAGCAGTGCTGCTTTAGTGTTAAAAAATACATCATTGTAACTGAGCAAAATGTCTCTCTTAATTGTTTATCATTGTTATTAACTGCAATGAGATTCAGGTACCACCTATTTCATAATGAATGGTTGACTAATCACACTTTGTGCTTCCTTCTGATGCCATTGAGCAACACCAACAGCTGCTGCTGCTAGAGGTGGTCTTCCAGCATATCTTAACTGAAAAAAATGAAAGTTATAGGAAAAAATTAGTCACTAGGCAAGAAAGTTAGTAAAATTAATTAGAGACAGATAATGTAACATAATCAGTGAACAGGTCTTTAGAGCCACAAAAGTGAAAGATGTATTAAACCATATGGGCAAAATAAGTAACTAAACAGATGTCATTTCACATGTTACCAGACTTCTCCCAACGAAATTGCATTCTTAGATAGCATTGCACTAAATTATATGTGTGGTGATTCAAAGTTCTGTCTGTGTAGGTGTGTTGTTGAACTACTGAAACACATTTATCAAGGTACCACAAGTACTTTCCTTTCCAATGGACACTGTCTCCATTGCAAAGGTACATGCTCTATCATTGCACATACCCTTGATTGTCACTGGTAAGTCTAATGGTCCTGATCGTATATAAGGGCTACCACTGGAGTCAAAGTTAGGCTCCATACACACATATATGACATAGGAACTGAATCTGAAGGTAGCAAAGCAAAAGCAGAGGTGATGAACTGCATTTTCTGGAGTTCCCTTACAAAGAAACAGGCAGAATCACTGCTACAGTTAACTTCCCACGCCACTGTACATGTATTACTATCACTGGTACTCAGTTACAGCTGTAATTGTTGAAATTAAACACAGAAAATTGTCCAATGGGATCTCTGTCAGATTGCATACAGAATTTACCATCAACTTGTTTCCAATTTTAACAATAACATATTTTACATTCTTTGAATAAAACAGTGTGCATAGAAGATGGAAGAAAGTCCAGGTGTCATCCACCTGCAAGAAGGGTAGCAGAAGACATCTGCTATACTACCAACCAATCTCACTGATGCAAGTATGTTAAAGAACTTAGAACATATTCTGAGCTCATATACAATGAGTGCCATATCCTGAACAGGATGATCTCCTCTATGCCAATCAGAATGGAACCCAAAAACATCAGTCATGTAAACCTCAACTCACACTCTTCTCACATGACACCGAGCGAGGTGGCGCAGTGGTTAGACACTGGACTCGCATTCGGGAGGACGACAGTTCAATCCCGCGTCTGGCCATCCTGATTTAGGTTTTCCGTGATTTCCCTAAATCGCTCCAGGCAAATGCCGGGATGGTTCCTTTCAAAGGTCACGGCCAACTTCCTTCCCCGTCCTTCCCTAATCCGATGAGACCAATGACCTCGCTGTCTGGTCTCCTTCCCCAAAACAACCAACCAACCACATGACAAGCTGAAAGGCATGAATCAAGTCAATTCAATGGATGAAATATTTAATTAAATACAATGCCACTGTAAAGTATGACTATGTGGGGTATGAAACAAAATTTGTGATTAAATCATGGACTTCTTGGCAGGGAGGATGCAGAATGTTATTATCTTGGACGGAGAGTCAATGACAGAAGTACAAGTAATTTTAGGAAGAGGGTACTGTGTTGTGGTATATGTTTTTCATGTTATTTATGAATTATCTGGCACTTAATATTAATAAAAATGTTGCAAAGATTGGCAATTTACTATAACTGTTCATAAGTGTGACTGTGGACTTTACAAAATTCAGAAAAGTAATGCCATATGACTGTGACATCAATGAATCACATTTGGAATCAATCAACTCAAACAAATAGGTGGGCGTAACAGTTTGTAGAGATATGAAATAGAGGGCTCACATAAACTCAGTTATAAGTCAAGCAGATGACACATTTCAGTTTATTGGTAGGATAATGGAAAAATGTTGTGAGTCTACAAAGGGGACTGCTTACATATTGCTTGTGTGATCCATCTGAGAATACTGTTTAAGTGTGTGGGAGCCACACAAAATAGGATTAAAAGGTTATTGGCCATATGTGAAAAAGGGCAGCATGAATGGTGACAGATCTGTTTGACCCATGAGGGAGTGTCACAAAAATTGTGAAAATCCTGAAGTGACAGATCCTTGGAGACTCATCCCACAAAAGTCTACTTATGAAGTTTCAAGAACCAGTTTTAAGTGAAGAATCTAGAGATATATTTCAGTTTCCTATTTACTGCTTCCAAAGGAACCACAAAGGCAAGATTAAAATAATTACAGCATACAGAGGCACATTTAAGCAGTTATTCTTCCCATGGACCATATATGATTGGAACAAAAGAAAATGTGATATGTGGTGCAATACTATGTATCCTTTGCCATTCACTTTGCAGTAGTTTGCAAAGTATGTTTGTAGATGCTGAACTGAAGTAAGAAATAGTAAAAGGCATTTCAGCAAAGGAAACATGGATGTGTTATGTTGTACCAGCTGAGGAGGTGCAGTGGTAAAGATACTAGACTTGTTATGAATAACAGTATTGAATTCACCATCTAGCCATGCTGATTTCATTTTCATCTTTCAGTAAAAGTGAACATAATTAACTACAAGACTATCTCTGATGACCGATTAAAAGGTATTGGTCTGGGATATTCTGAGAACCAAGAAATCAATAACAGCAATTTAGAAAGCCTCCTTGAACAATAGCCAGGTACCAATGGGTCTAAATACAAGGATTCTGTCAGCTGTGCCTATGTAGGCATTAAAAATAAAAAGAGTGAACTATTTTGCTTACTGAAAGAGGCATTAAATAACATGCCTGAACTCCTAGCCATTAAACGAGCACTAAGATATGGCATGTTCATAGCAAGTATCCATATCGTAATACTTAATGGACTCACTCTTCACAGTGCAAACACTAGCATCAATTGGTAAGGACAAAAGAAGTTGTTATTGATCCTACTAAATAGCTCCTGTTGTATCAAGTATGCACAGCATCAATACAGTTGATCTTTCAGACATATAGAAACATGACCAAAAATGAATAGAACAAGGCATAGGAAATCGAAGGTCTGCATGAGGCCACTTGCTAAAAACAAGTCCACCTGCATCTACTGAAGACCCATGATAAGCTGAAAAGTGTTCTCTGGAATGCAACTCAACTCGCATAGGTAATGAGAGAAGGTTTTTGAGGATCATTGGCAGGTTGAAACTCTACCACTGCTGGCAATGACAACAGCTTTATAGACTCCACCTTGTAGCATCGCCATATTATGGCTGCAAGGAGCTCCAATACATTAACCACATCTTCTTTGTCTGCCTTTGATAGAAAAGGGAAGCCACTGGGTGATTATGGGGCTGGTCTGCACGCATCAGGCACCTCCTTCTCATATGTTAATCCTCTTGTTTTAAAAGTTGGAACTGAAATGTAACAGTTAAGTTGGTGTGTGTGTGTGTGTGTGTGTGTGTGTGTATGTGTGTGTGTGTGTGTGTGTGTGTGTGTAAGGAGGTGAGTGTATGTGTTTGAAACCTGATTGTTAAGATAAGGGGGCTGTGTATTTCTGTCTGAACTTTTATTTTGGTTTAATGTCCAAGACATTATATCTTTGATTTTCTTAATTATTCTACAAGGAATTGCAATTTGTATTAACCTTTTAAGACATTGTATGCTTGGATTAGCTGTGTGGCTGTAAGTGAAGGCCAATAAATAAATAACTAAAAATCTTAAATAATATATTTTCATCATGAGCCTATGAAGGAAAAAGGTGAAAAATAAAGTAAACTGAGATATAACAACACTCCATTCAGAAATTGCTACATTCACCAAGAGACCGATGAGCTGGCCAATGCTTTCAGGATATGCAACTCCATGTACAGCCAACAGAAATTTATAAAAATACAAACATTCTCCTAGCGTTTGGAATCACAGGCTCCATCTGTAGTGAGGAGAAAGGAATTTTTGAGGGGAACACTGGACAAGAGAACCCAGACTTAAATGATAAGGCATTTGTCTACCTTTCTAGTGAAACACTACATTTTTATTGTAACACATTAAGGAATTCTTTAGGACTGTAACAACATTAATTGTTAATTGTACCATATGTAATATATGCTTTTTGATGTACAATGGAAAGAAAATAGCAGAATAACCAAATCTGATAGCATTACAGCACTGATTAAAAAAAATACAGGAAGTAGTGGTAAAATGACAACAGTAATTATACACCTTATATTAACAATATGCAATCATAAAGCAACCACTCATAGAAAGATGCCTTATAGTTGCTCTGGCATACCACTGATACAACCTATCACACCACTGATAGAACTAAGGATGTTGGAAGCTATAAGCCAGTCTTTTTTTCCAGCATTTCCAAATTTATTTGAACATTTGTTATATTTATGTACAAAACTACATATAAAAATTAACATCATTCTAAGAAAACTATTTGGGAGTCTGAAAGCAAAGTGTGCATCATATGGCTGGAACAAACATGAAGAAAAATTTAGTTTGCATACATACCCACGCACGCACCAATGCACACACTTGTGCACGCATGTGCCTGCCCACCCACCCACCCACCGACACACACACACACACACACACACACACACACACACACACACACACACACACGGGTGTCCACAAAAAGTTTTCCAAGAATGATCAATTTTCTAAAATTGCCAGTTTTGATATAACTGATATAGCTTATTTGGTGATTTTGAAAACATTTTGTGCCCCAAGAATTAAACTTGTCAATAAGTACACAAAACTTATTGTATATCAAATGACTGACTGTTTTTAATGTAATTACCTTGATGCCTAAATGGCTAATAGGATATAAAAAGTACATATTTTGAATGATTAATATGAATATGGATTACATCTATTTGATTCAACAATCTGAAAGTATATCCTTATGCAAGCCAGGGTTCTCGAGTTTCCAAATATAGCTAGTAAATATTCATAAAATGTTTTATTCATATTCCCATAATGTTATGCTGAAATGGAAAATCAAACATTTGAAGTACAAGAAAAAGTGAGAATGTTCAGGAAAATCTTGTAGGATACTTAGAAAAATAAGCAAAAATATTCCATATTAATACTCCTTAGTGTGGAGAAATAGGAAATAAACTTAAAAAAAGCTTGATACCAAGTACAGCTCTTTTCTTCATTACTAAACGTAAAAACTTAACATTTTAATTGATTTTTGGATTAATTTCATGTTTTCCATGTTTTAATGTTGTTTAGCACATATCTAAAGTTGAATAAAATGTGTTTTGAAAGCCACATTTTTTAAGATGCTTGACTAAGGTGTAGCACATATGACTATGTGAATGTGGAAAATTTTTAAAAACCACCCTCAAATTGGCCGATGGAATTGATTTTTATCAGTCTATGACTGAAACAAGGCAGTTCTGCCTCTCTAGTTATTCACATTATTGTGCATCCATGCCAACTGAACTGCAAAATTTGTAGCACTGTGACTGCATGTGACATTGTGTTACACCCCTGTAAAGTAACAGGTTGTTCCACAACTTTCTCACAATCAAATGAAAGATTTTCATGTAAAAAAAAATTGCTTAGGTAATTAGCATCTAAAGAATATCCATTGTGCACACTTCAATTTTTGTTTGTGCAGAAATGATGTGAGAAGCATGAGCACAGGACTTTGGCAAGGCACAATGCTGTCAGGAGTCTCCAACTGCTCTGGAGGTGGCATTTATACTTTGTTTCATAGCTTGGCACAGAGGAAGCATTTATGCTGACAGTGTAAACACTCAGAAACAACTGACAGAAAGTTGTTGAGAAATGTCATTTTCTTAGGTGCTGTTCTGAGGTTCACTTCCCATATGTTGCTCTGAGTAATAAGAGATTTGTTACCTAACATTGTAAATGTTAAATATGGTAACAATCAAATAAAGAAGAGTTCTTTAAAAGAGCAGTTATGTCATTTCATAGAGAGTTGGCACAGATGTGAGCTCTCTTACAGCCCTCAACCATCTGCAGTTGGAAACAAAGTCCCACAGCACAATTAGTGGCACTGCATAGCAGGTCAGCTGTATCAATAAAACATGAGAAGGCAACCATAAATCTTCAATAAGGTAAAAGTGCTCATGAACAACATCAAAGTGACAGATTGTTCGTTAAATTGTTGGTTTAGCTACAACCTATAAGAGATTGCTCATAAACACTTCACCCCAGAGAAATGAGAAGGATCCAATTCCTGGAGGGGGCATATTTTTTATCTTGAAATTTCACTTTTTCTCCTCTCTTCTAACACAAAACATGGTATTTTTTGTTCAACTGATACAAGGAAGCAATGGAGCTTCATTGAGGGAATTGGGATTGGATAACACCCACGTAAATTGCTTCCCTTGGCTTGGTCCTTTTCTGCAGTTCAGCAAAGGTTGAACAAAGAAGTGACAGATAAAAGATTTGAGGATACAATTTTGATAATCCTCTGTAAGGTTTAACAGCCATCCTGACTGGAGAGCAGCTCCAAAACAAAACAGCTGACCAATTTCCCATGACAGTGTAGAGCAGGAGCAGGGGGGGGGGGGGGGGGGGAGGAGCTGGGGGAGCTATATACATACTGATTGCTGAAGTCACAGTATTTTCCACTACACTTGGCAATATCACATTTGCTGTTTGGTTGATTAGCAGGCAATTATAACAGAAGTTGTGAGAACAGAATAACAGTAACTCTGGGGATTCAGAACATTTTAGGATACTTTCATCAATAAAAACAAGAATGAGACTTAGTGAGACACACAAAATGCTGAAGAGAAGGGTAGTTCACTTCAAACCATGTTGTATGATTGATGCACAGGGCAAGATATAATTCAAAAGTAACAAGATACTAACCTCTAAGACTCAAATTCCATAGCACATCTATTAATGAGTTGTTGGAAATAAAAAAGATCAGCCCCTGACAGCTGAATATGAAAGAAACAAGAAGCTGCAGACACGCACAATGAAGAGGCACTTACTGATTAGCTTTCATGCTCTCATATTTTTATTATAGGTAGTCCTCTGTACTAAATAAAGCTTTTCCCTCCTGGCACAAGATACACAGTCCAATCACATTAATGTGAACACAGCCTATTTTCTATGTCAATGTGCAATAACTGCTCACAGATGGCTGGTGGCAGTACTAGCAGTGAAGGGTACATAAAGCACACCGGGGAATGCAGAAAACAGTGCAGTTGTTGTCATAATGTCGAAACAGAGTGATTTATTTCATGTCCAAAAGGGCATGAACATTGGCTTTCAGGCCAAGGGTGGAAGCCTTTTCAAAATGACAAAGCTTGTAAACTGTTCATGTGCTGCTATGATTAAAGTACACTCTGCATGGGAAAATGGCACTATCCAAAATTGGTACTGACACAACTGCGGGCACCATGGGCCTTAGATGAAAGGGATGAAAGGTGGCTGCAGAGATGTGTGTGGGTGAACAGACATGCAAGTGTTGACAGCTTACAACCCAGATCAACCAAAAGTCAACCAACAGTGTCTCATTAATGACCCCTCAGTTAATGCTACTGTGTATGGGCTCCTGCAGCAGGTGCAGGGTTCTCACCTGCTGTTCATTAGCACTGAAGGCTGGAATTTGCAAGCCAGTACTGCAACTGGATGTCCACTAAGTGGTGCCAAATGACCTTTGCAGATGAATCACATTTTCTTTTCCATCAGACAGATAGCCATTGGTGAGTACAGTGCGAAACATCTGAATGCAAACCCTGTGTGTGTTATGGTTTGGGGAATGTTTTTGAGCCATTTCCTGGGTGATCACATGCTTTCCAAATGGCACAATGGATATCCTGGGGGACCATGACCACCTCTATATGCACTTTTTTTTTTTTTTTTTACCTGACTTGTTGGCATCCTACAGCAGGACAATGCAATGTGTCACACAGCTCACAGTTTACATGTGTGGTTCAAAGAGCCCCAGGATGAGTTTACTTTACTCCCCTGGCCAACAAACTCCACGAATTTAAATGCAGTCAAGAATCTGTGGGACAACCTCAATTGGGCTGTTCACATCATGGATCCTCAACCAAGAAACCTAGCACAGCTGGCCATGGCACTGGATCAGCATGGTTCCACATTCCTGTCAGTACCTTCCAGAACCTCATTTATTCTCTTCCTGTAGATCTCATGCTACAAAAGGTAGTTACTTAGGGTTTTGATAGGTGGTCACATAAATGTGACTGGACAAAGTATTTTGATCCAATATGTTAGGATTAGCTTTCATTGTAGATGTCCTTGACCCATTGTAAAGAAAAATAGTATTAATAATGTTGTAAGGATATGTCTGAGAAAGAATTGAGAACCATATCGGCCTAAGGCATGTCGGCATCAGTTTTAAGACTATAGCATGTATGCATGCTCCTGACATCTGTTATCTTATAGTGAACCAGATTTATCTCTGTCTCTAAATCCACACTGTATATGTGAACATTTATGGAAAGCTTCACACCAATTTCTCAGATATTCATTTGTATATGGGCCCAAAACAAAAAGCATTACTTTTTGCTGTGTGCTGTCCAATTGTTATCTATGGTTGATGACATAATTTAATGTCTACATCATGTATGTAGTAGTAATACTTCATAATCAGTGGTGTATCAGCAGTTTTATCTAAATCTCAAGCCACAGAATGTGCTTAGTGAAAAAATGTTAACCAGGACCATGAAGTTTTGGAATAGGTCATAACTGTGTGTGCATGCCGCATTTAGTATCTGTTCTTTATGTTCTGATTCTAGTTTCACATTTATTATAAGCTTTATGACAGTCAAAAGACACTATTGTCACTGGCCTACATATGGAATTTTTGTGAATTAACATTATAATAAATATAATTTTAAATAGTAATTAATATTTCATAACATAATTTTTGGATACATTATTTTTTCATAGTAAGTATAGGACGTAAGGACTTTGTTAAAAAACAGTTCAGACCTATGAGACTGATGGTTTATCTACAAATTTGATTTTCAGAAATCTCTATTTTTTCAAAGCTTTGCTTCTGTGCTCTGAGCCCTAATGGTTCTCAGTACCTCAATTATTCTTCTCATTCCATGCGTGTCCTTGATAAACTTTTCCTCAGCATTTGTGATTCTGTGAAACTGTATGTTTCGTTTCTCAGTTAAACCTTTTTGCTGGAGATGCTTTAGTGTTTCAGTTTGATCATCATGTTAAGATAAATAATGACCCATGTCTATTTCATGAAACCATGTTGGATTAAAAAACAAATTAATCGATGTTGCATTCTACCCTTCTATTGTTATTAGTAATGTTACCGTGTTGGGCAAACCAAAATTAGACATTAGTACCAGTAAATGCTCTTGATTAGAAATATCTGAGATGAAATTACTGTTGATATCTTCACATACAATGATTTCAAGCTATTTTATTAGTACCCTCTTTAACTGCTTAATGAAGTTCAAAACATTCACTGTTTGAGTCCTACTGTGTTTGTTTCCAAATATATTACTGAAGCATGTTGTTCAAAAGCTGTTCACTGCATTATTCTTATAGATCTATGGCCTATGATTTTATTCCACTTTTTGTGAATATAGTCAGCCAATGACCTTGCTGCAGTGGTAACACCAATTCCCATCAGATTACCATCAAGTGCTGTTGGGCATGGCTAGCACTTGGATGGGTGACTGTCCAGTCTGCCAAGTGCTGTTCACAAGCAGGGTGCACTCAGCTCCTGTCTGAGTCAATTGATGAGCTACTTGTTTGGGAAGTAGCAGTTCTGGTCACAAAAACTGACAACTTCTGGCAGAGAGATGTGCTGACCACATGCCCCCATATTTGCATCCAGTGGCACCTGTGGGCTGAGGATGACATGGCAGCCTTCAAGGCCTGTTTGGATGGAGTTCAGTTTTTGTTTATATAGTCACTTATCGTTTCCTTATATTATACCTACATTGATGTGGTACTAATTTGTATCTGTCTAAGTCAGGGGTGTCAAGATTTCAAATTACAGACCATTGCCTGGCACGAGTGCCACAGCATTCAGCCTCACTGTACATTTTTCCCACCATCACCCATGCTTTTTGTGCTCTATGAGGAGAGAGAGCAAGAAATTGTGAACATGGCACATTTAAATGGTAGTAAAGGCACACTGCATATGACTTGATTTTATATTTCACATTTCATAACAACATAGATTACAAACAAAACAAATTTTCAATATTATTTAATGATTTTAGGAGCACTGAAGACATAATATTATTTTTATCTGGTTGAAACAGTTGGTATAAGGACTGGCACAGACACTTTCACAGACTTTTGCACTCTAGTTGCCACATAATTGTGACCTAAAAAGTTTCATAATTGTAAAAATTCTTTCACACAAAAATGTCCATCAAAATACTGCAGCACTCGTGTAATGTCATTGTGAAGACATGGAAGCTCTACCTGAGGAAAGCAATTAAGACTTCCTGGAGATATTTAATGAAATTTATTTTATTTATCATATGGCAATACACATACAAAGATTACAACAGATGCAAAATCCCCAAGATTGGCGTCCTTTACAGAAGCTCTAAACTTAGCATGGAGTTCAATGCGAGATGCCTATAACAATTTCCACAGTGAAACTTTGTCTTGAAACCTGGCAGAAAATTCAAAGAGATTCTGGTCATATGTGAAGTATGTTAGCAGCAATAAACAATCAATGCCTTCTCTGCATTATAACGAGGGAGATACTAATGAAGACAGTGCTGCCAAAGCAGATTTACTAAACATAGCCTTCCGAAATGCCTTCACAAAAGAAGACGAAGTAAATATTCCAGAATTTGAATTGAGAACAGCTGCCAACATGAGTAACATAGAAGTAAATATCCTCAGAGTAGTGAAGCAACTTAAATCACTTAATAAAAGCAAGTTTTCTGGTCCAGACTGTATACCAATTAGGTTCCTTTCGGAGTATGCTGATGGATTAGCTCCATACCTAACAATCATATACAACAGTTCACTCAATGAAAGATCCGTACCCAAAGACTGGAAAGTTGCACAGGTCACACCAATATTCAAGAAAGGTAGTAGGGGTAATCCACTAAATTACAGGCCCAAATTGTTAACGTCGATATGTAGCAGGATATTAGAACATATATTGTGTTCAAACATTATGAATTACCTCAAAGGAAATGTTCTGTTGACACACAGTCAACATGGGTTTAGAAAACATTGTTCCTGTGAAACACAACTAGCTCTTTATTCACATGAATTGCGTGATTATGGAATATTGTCTCAGTTATGTGACTGGCTTTGCAATTTCCTGTCAGAGAGGTCAAAGTTCGTAGTAATTGACGGAAAGTCATCGAGTAAAAGAGAAGTGATTTCGGGCCTTCCTCGAGGTAGTGTTATGGGCCCTTTGTTGTTCCTTATCCATATAAACGATTTGGGAGACAATCTGAGCAGCCATCTTCGGTTGTTTGCAGATGATGCTGTCGTTTATCGACTAATAAAGTCATCAGAAGATCAAAATATTAAACTGAAAAACAATTTAGAAAAAATATCTGAATGGTGCGAAAAGTGGCAGTTGACCCTAAATAACAAAAAGTGTGAGCTCATCTGCATGAGTGCTAAAAGGAACTCATTAAACTTTCATTACATGATAAATCAGTCTAATCTAAAAGCCGTAAATTGAACTAAATACCTAGGTATAAAATTATGAACAACTTAAATTGGAAAGAACACGTAGAAAATGTTGTGGGGAAGGCTAACCAAAGGCTGTGTTTTATTGGCAGGCATCGCAACTAGTGCGCAATCACCCATTTGTCTATTAAAAGCTTTACTTCAGAATCACCAATTTAGTATTGGAGGGCAGCGTGGAGGGTAAAAATCGTAGGGGGAGACCAAGAGATGAATACACTAAGCAGATTCAGAAGGATGTAGGTTGCAGTAGGTACTGGGAGATGAAGAAGCTTGCACAGGATAGAGCAGCATGGAGAGCTGCATCAAACCAGTCTCAGGACTGAAGACCATAACAACAACAACTTCAGAATGTATGTGGGCTGTAAAGTAAGCCGGTAGAGTATTATATGGTCAGTAACGTACGAGTTGTGTCCTGCAGACTGACGTCACGACCATCTGTTGCAGCTGCGCGTGTGAAAGCAGTGGAGTGGCGCTGGCAGGCCACTTACATTATACGAAACTAAAAATATTAACTAATAAAGGAATAACCTGAGGAACATCATATTTGATGTACAACCTTCTGTTGTGAAAACAAACAATATGTCACAGTCTGAGATCAAAAATAGTTGTATTTTGGAAGTTAGTAAAATTCCATTAAAAAAACGTAATTTTCCGACAGTTAAGAATTTAAATAAATACAGTGATGTAATAGTTCACCTTCAGTGACTATGTACGATGATCTGATAACACTTTCAGTGTTCATATATAAATTTAGAAAGTTTTTAGTTTCAGAAAACCTATGTGACTTTTCTATAATAATAATTTCAAGAATACTAAGTAAATATGTGTATTGTGTGTTAGGGTGCGTGTGAATGAGAATGCGTGCGTGAGAGTATGTGGGACATTCGGCATTATTAAAAATCATTCATGTAATTCTCTACAGGAACTGGCAAGGGTTCCAATTCTGTACCATGGGAACGAATCCACTAGTGGTTCCCCTACTAGTGAATGTCAGATGTCCAAGTATGTATGCTTATGTATAAGACAGCCAGGACATTTGCGACAACATAATAAATTTCCAGATGTAGAGTAAAGCTTATAGTTCATTTTGTTTTGTTTATTTAATTAGAGAGTTTTGTGTTACTTAATTTGATGACGTCAATGAGCCTAGAGAAGTGGTTGGTGCTTGCTAGATTTTGGCACGAGCCGCGCCCTAGATGGGAGTTCTCATTGGTCGTAAGTGCTGACAGCCAATGAGAAGTGAGACGGTTGGCCACCTAGCGAGGTGAAATAGTTTTGAGTGTGGGAGAGTGAGAGGAGAGTCACGAGCTAGCTTTGATTGGAGGCAGTTATGCTGGATGTGACTTTTCGCATTATGTGTAAAATGAAGTCTTGGGATGACTTCCGCATTATGGTCCAGTGTTAATGGTATCTGGTAGTGACCAGAAACTGTTTATGAAAACTTTAGAGTGTTGTGATAATTCGTTCCGACGAAAATCGCGAGTGAACTTTGAATTATATAGCATGGCGGTACTGAGTATATTCTTACTGAGTATTTTATGGCGAGCATAAACTTTAACTAAAGACAGCCACTGAATGTCATGTGCACAAGTAATTGGCTGATCATTGACTGTTACAAGTAATTGGTTTCAGAATTTGGGATGGTAAAAGTTCTGGCTGTTTTAGGTATGGTGATAACTGTGAGCAAAAACTTTAGTAATTTTTGTAAATGTGGGCTGATGATCTTGCTTAACGGCAATAAAGATCTATTGAAGGTTTAAATTTGAACTTCATGTTTAAAGTACGAGTGACATCCCCTTTCCGAATCATTTCTTTAAAGTACATAGAAAATTTTCAGCAAATTTTACTTATAGCGGCCTCCAGCGTGCGGCTATGAGGTTACAGTTTCCTCAACACTGCTTTTATGTGATCTCGTAAGTAGTTGCAGTCAGGAGTTTACGTGCAAAGATCTACCGCTGTAAAGAGGTAGGTGAACAAAAATTATAAAAGAAATAGCATTGCAGCAGCAACGTATAATCCGTCGCAATTGGTGCATCGCACGCACGCATGTAATAAATCCGTCGCAATTTGTGCATCGGCCGGGAAAGATAATGAAACATTTCATTAAAAGCAGTAGTGGTTGTGTAACTGGATGATAAAAAAGTGGTCATGAATAAATTGGAACTGGGGAAAGGACAAATATTAAGAATGAACTATCGCCACGTGGACAGAAAGACAATGATAGCCCATGTACTGTGAGTGTGTTTGATGTGCTTGGCGGATGAATTTTGCAGTTATATCGCGCCGACTGAAGTAGCTGATAACAGCGACATCTGGCAGACTACGAGCTACGAGATGACGTGATGGCGGCAGCAGAAGCAGTTGGCAGCGTAGACCGGAGTGGTGGCCCGTAAACTGGTATGGCGGCCCAGTGCATGGTGATCGGATCTGCAGCCTCAGCTAGCCATGTTGGAGACATCAGAAGTGCAAAGATAAGTAGTGTGCTTTTTAAAACTTTGTGTGTGCGTGTGTAAAAAAAAAAAAAAAAAGGCTGAGTGTAAGCATACAAATGTAGAGGACGAACTGAGGGTAGATAGGGGGAAAGAACAAGGGGAACAGGTTTATGATCCCATGAACTTTAGTTTGGATGTGTCCCAACCCAATTTCAGTTGTAGTTTGACAGAGTCATTAAGTGTTAATTATGGATCGGAGGTGGAACAGAATGTATCAGATCCCAGTGTTTCAGATCTACCTGTGGCAGTAGCTAATATTAATAGAGGCATTGTAGCAGTAAATGATGGGGCGAAAGATAGTGTGACAGGTATGTTAATGTGTCTATTGGCAAAATTTAATGGTTTAGATGCTAATATGACGAAAATGAATTCTAATATGACGAAAATGGGTACCTCATTAAGTGTGTAAGCATACAAATGTAGAGGACGAACTGAGGGTAGATAGGGGGAAAGAACAAGGGGAACAGGTTTATGATCCCATGAACTTTAGTTTGGATGTGTCCCAACCCAATTTCAGTTGTAGTTTGACAGAGTCATTAAGTGTTAATTATGGATCGGAGGTGGAACAGAATGTATCAGATCCCAGTGTTTCAGATCTACCTGTGGCAGTAGCTAATATTAATAGAGGCATTGTAGCAGTAAATGATGGGGCGAAAGATAGTGTGACAGGTATGTTAATGTGTCTATTGGCAAAATTTAATGGTTTAGATGCTAATATGACGAAAATGAATTCTAATATGACGAAAATGGGTACCTCATTAAGTGATGAGATGGAAGCTAAAGTGACGAAAATGGATACCTCATTAAGTGAGGAGATGGAAGCTAATATTACCAAATTAGGTTCTGATATGACAAAAATGGGTTCTGAGATAGATTAAAAACTGAGTGGGTTAGAGTCAAAAATGAGTAATATGGGTGAGGAAATAGAATCTAAGCTGGATTCAAAAATTTCAGATCTAAGAGATTGTTGGAAGCACAACATGGCAGTGCTTAGTAATAAGGTAAAAATTGAAATAAATCAGGTTAAACAGGAATGTACACAAACTATTGTTCAAGTAAAAAGTGAATTAACTACACAATTCAAACAAGTTACTGATGACCACCAGCAATTTAAAGTGCATATAAATTCAGAAATAGTCAAGGCTCATGAATATATCAAAGGGGCAGAAAATTATAGTGAAATAAATCAAGCTGCCTTAGAATGTAAATTCAAGGAAAATAAAGATAAGTGTGACAAACTTGGGGTTCAGGTAATAAATAAAGTCACTGGCTTGGAAACTCATATTAATCAATTCAGTGAAAGTATGAATGAGCAATTGTGTGAGCATGACTGTCGGCTAACAAAAGTAGAACAGTGTATTACTGACAAAAGTGGTAGCATTATGTCTAGTAGAATAGTAGAATCCACTGAGATTGCTTATGTCACCCATCAACAGTTTCTCAAGTTTGATCCCAATAAAAGTGTACATCCACGTGAGTTTTGGAATGACTTTGAGGATATCTTGCCTAAAGTGTGGAGTGATAAGCAGAAGATCAGATTTATTACTTCAAACTTAATGGGGGAGGCAAGAATCTGGGAGAACTTGGCCTCAGAAAAATATACTAAATTACAGGATTGAAACACACTTTCTTTGAGGAGTACTGGGGTAAGCGAAAGCAAATGGATGTACTTAACCATTTCTGGTCTGGGGAAAAATACAACACCAAGAAAGAAGGAATAAAAAGATTTGTACAAAGGTGGGTAACTACTCTATCCTATCTTAATAAAGTAGAAACGGAGCAAATCATTTTGGGAGTAGAAAATAAGTTACCTTGGAATTGGAAGAATAAAATTAATATCTGCACCTAGAGACAATGTAGATAAATTTGTACAATATCTAGAATGCGTTGAATAAGTACTCAAAGAGGAGGAAAGTGTGAGAAGAGAGCATCGCCCTCCTGTTAGGCAGAATGACAATCGCACTGATGTAAACATAAGCAGAATGAGTGTGCAGAGAGGAGGCGGATATCGAGGTAGGTCACGAGGGAGAGGCAGGACATATGATAATCGGGTCAATGACCGGGGGCAGTACGGAGACGGCCGACAGATGTCAGGAGGTGATGCAACCAGCTGGCAAAGGACGTCAGCGGTGACGCACCACGGTTGGAAAACTTGTAGCTGTCTACGATTATGCTAGCGTTCATAGACAACGGCATTCCCAGTTAAACCCGCTGGCAAAACCATCCATAAGAAAGGCACCAGTAAAACCACCTAGCATTAATATAGTTGCTACGAAAGAAGGGAAGAATAACGGGGAGCAACAAGAGACAGCAGAATCAATTAAAGTAGAGTTAATGGGGTACAGTAATATTAACAATAAGAGTAAGAACACGATTGTCGAAGAAATAAGTACTGATAATAAGGTTTTGAATCAGGAGGTGAAGGTAAATCTGCACAGCGAAACAGATGAGGATCTGTCTGACAGTGGTGGAAACAGAAATGAAGCAGAGGTCAAAGATGTGCTTAATAGGTTATTTGAAGTAGTTGAGGGTTGTAAAGAAGAAATGAAGAAGGAAGAAGTGGAGGATATATATATATATATATATATATATATATATATATATATATATATATATATATATATATATATATATATATATATATATATATATATATATATATATATATATATATTATATTATATTATATTATATTGCTGACAACACCTGGGTTAGGGTCGCAGAAACAGAGGTGAGTAAAGGAAGAGAAACACTAGAGAGATGTTTTGATTTAGCACTAGTGGACAGACTGGTAGGAGCTGCCACTAATAATAGGGATAATATTAAGCATGAGGGAGACCCTGTAAGCATGAATGTGACATCCACCCAGAAGACAGGTTTTGACAGAAGGGAAATGGTGCAGGATTTATTAGATGAAGTAAAACCTGATATCAAAAAAGAGTACTTAGGACAGCCAATAATAGAGTTAAGTGTATTAAATGAAAAGGTAAAGTGTTTAATAGATACAGGATCAGAGGTGTGTGCTGTGTCAAAAAATTTTGTGAATGGACTCCCAGATAATAAACAAGTAGTAAAGATGCCAGTAAGTGGCTTAAATATAATTGTAGCAACAGGAAAAACCAAGAAGGTGGTAAAGCATGAAGTATTCCTACCCATAGTTGTAAAGGGGGTAGTAATTAAGCAGAACTTCTTAGTAATAAGTGGACTAAGTGTAGACACGCTGGTGGGTGCTGATTTTCTTAGTAAACATGCAGGATGGGTAAATTTTGGGACAAATGATGTAATGGTTAGAATTGATGGTAACCTTATAGCAATAACCTTCATAGGTAAGAGACCATGTGATGATACAGAACTGAATGACTTTCCAATCCATATTTACAAGACCACAAAACTGATGAAAGGCTACAACGAGCACGGTGGAGGTAAAGAAGTTGATCCGTCTGAGTTGGATAGCATCAGAGATGAAAAATACCTCAGAGGGCTTTGCACTCTTTGCAGAGCTAAGTGCGTGATGAGCACTAGGTCTCGAGTCGTATGACAATACTATTTCCTTTCATTTCGTATTGTCAACCTTCCCCTTATTTCATTCAGAAACTTTTTACTATCTTCTTTCTTTCTTCACTATCTAGTGTTATAGAGAGTACCAGGAGGTTGTTTTGGGAAGACAGGCAGGGTGTGGCCTGCATAATGTCAGTAAAGAAGTGAGAGGTTAGGTGTTGCCTTCAGTCGTAGTATTAAGTATGTGAATAAATGGTCTGAGAACCTCGGGAGGTTGTTTTAGTAAGGGAGGTTAAGGTATGATACAGAGCAGCAAGGCTGTCTGAAAAATAATGGTAATATGTTGTAAGAAAAATATTTGTGTAAGGTAATGAGAAAATGTTTCAATAAGAATGTATGTGAGGAAATAATTACAGAGCAGCAAGGCTGGCTGTAAAACGATGGTAATGTGTAACAGAGCAGTAAAAGTGTTGCCTGCTAAATAATAATAAACAAAGGAGTAAGAGGCAAGGTGTTGCCTGCTCAATGTTGGTAAAAGAAGGAGAGGCTATGTTTGTAAATGGTTAAGTAAACAAAAACAGGATCAAAGCTTAAAAACAGGTGGATGTGCAAATGAGAGAAGTGAGAAGGAACCTTACGTGACCCAGAATAAATTGAGATGTTATTAACCATTACTAACCTGAGTGAGTGTAGTATGAATATGACTATGTAACAAATACTGAATGTGACTAGAGAAACCTGATGTTGAATTTTGTGAAACCTGAGTTGGAGATTATTGTAACAGAGCAGCAAAAGGCTGGCTTGGGAAACCCTAAGTTGACTTTAGTCAAGAGGAACCCATATATGAATATGAACCATTCAAGTGCCCCAGAAGTCAATAGAAAAATTTTAAGATTAGTAGTTTTAAGGAATGTGTAGTGTTTATATGTGTTTTTATATGTTGCTTTTCTTGTACAGGACTGCAGGAGATTGCTGGAAAAAAGTTGTATACATATATGAATAATTTTGTGTTTTGTAAGGTTGCGTGGTGTACCGGATTTGGAGAGTCATAAGCATTGGCTGAAATTTGAAGTGTATTTGCATACTATTTGTTAGAAATAATTTATATATATTTATATGTAACAGTAACTTGTTTGATTCATTGCGATGAAAAAAAAATTGAAGAAAAATTAATAGTAAATGTGCCACTTTCGTACTGCTTGTGGGAAAGTTAGTTCACTTTTAACTAAAAAAGGGTATTTGTAAATGGAAATATTGGAAAGAAAATTTTGCATGATGACTTGGAAAAGGAGGGTTATTCAGTAAGAGTCATGAAAACTATGATTAAAGTAATTTTGAGAGGGTTATTGTGTTAGGTTAAGATGTAGCATTTAAGGATGGAAACTGAGGCCAGCTGAATTTTTCAGGTGCGCTGGCGTAAGGTTGTAGTAGCATGAGATTCATATGGACCTCCAAAGCAGGACTGAGTTGGACAACGAGTGCTAGCAGAAGTGAAAAGTGTAAGTGTTCAGAAGTGACGCTCACCAAAGCGATTATGTTGTTAGTGTGCGTGTGATGTAAAAAGAGTGTATTGTAGGTTTGTTTCTTTTTCAGCAACTTGTAAAAAAAAAAAAAAAAAAACATATATGTCTACAGTTAACTGATTGTAGGTCATCGGCCCTAGATATTGATGAATGAAATATACACAGAACCAGAAATGACAAATAATAATGGTTAAAGCAAATCTTTAATAGAAAAATATTAAGAAACAAAAATTTGTTAAGAAATTAAAAATTTTAGTTCCTCAGGAGGTGTGTGGCGTCGCAACTAGTGCGCGTGCGCCCATTTGTCCATTAAAAGCTTTACTTCAGAATGTATGTGGGCTGCAATGTAAGCCGGTAGAGTATTATACGGTCAGTAACGGACGAGTTGTGTCCTGCAGTCTGACATCACGACCATCTGTTGCAGCTGCGCGTGTGAAAGCAGTGGAGTGGTGCTGGCAGGCCACTTACATTATACGAAACTAAAAATATTAATAACTAATAAAGGGATAACCTGAGGAACCTCATATTTGATGTACAACCTTCTGTTGTGAAAACAAACAATATGTCAAAGACTGAGATCAAAAATAGTTGTATTTTGGAAGTTAGTAAAATTCCATTAAAAAAACGTAATTTTCCGACAGTTAAGAATTTAAATAAATACAGTGATGTAATAGTTCACCTTCAGTGACTATGTACAATGATCTGATAACACTTTCAGTGTTCATATATGAATTTGGAAAGTTTTTAGTTTCAGAAAACCTCTGTGACTTTTCTATAATAATAATTTCAAGAATTCTAAGTAAATATGTGTATTGTGTGTTAGGGTGCGTGTGAATGAGAATGTGTGCATGAGAGTATGTGGGACGTTTGGCATTATTAAAAATCATTCATGTAATTCTCTACAGGAACTGGCAAGTGTTCCAACTCTGTAACGTGGGAGCGAATCCACTTGTGGTTCCCCTACTAGTGAATGTCAGATGTCCAAGTATGTATGCTTATGTATAAGACAGCCAGAACATTCGCGACTACGTAATAAATTTCCAGATATAGCGTAAAGCTTATAGTTCATTTTGTTTTGTTTATTTAATTAGAGAGTTTTGTGTTACTTAATTTGATGACGTCAATGAGCCTAGAGAAGTGGTTGGTGCTTGCTAGTATTTTGGCGCGAGCCGCGCCCTAGAAGTGAGTTCTCATTGGTCGTAAGTGCTGACAGCCAATGAGAAGTGAGACGGTTGTCCGCCTACTGAGGTGAAATAGTTTTGAGTGTGGGAGAGTGAGAGGAGAGTCGCGAGCTAGGTTTGATTGGAGGCGGTTATGCTGGATGTGACTTTTCGCATTATGTGTAAGATGAAGTCTCGGGATGACTTCCGTGTTATGGTCCAGTGTTAATGGTATCTGGTAGTGACCAGAAACTGTTAATGAAAACTTTAGAGTGTTGTGATAATTCGTTCCGACGAAAATTGCGAGTGAACTTTGAATTATATAGCGTGGCGGTACTGAGTATATTCTTACTGAGTATTTTATGGCGAGCATAAACTTTAACTAAAGACAGCCACTGAATGTCGTGTGCACAAGTAATTGGCCGATCATTGAGTGTGTTACAAGTAATTGGTTTCAGAATTTGGGAAGGTAAAAGTTCTGGCTGTTTTAGGTATGGTGATAACTGTGAGCAGAAATTTAGTAATTTTTGTAAATGTGGGCTGATGATCTTGCTTAACGACAATAAAGATCTATTGAAGGTTTAAATTTGAACTTCATGTTTAAAGTACGAGTGACACCCCCTTTCCGAATCATTTCTTTAAAGTACATAGAAAATTTTCAGCAAATTTTACTCATAGCGGCCTCCGGCGTGTAGCTATGAGGTTACAGTTTCCTCAACACTGCTTTTCTGTGATCTCGTAAGTAGCTGCAGTCAGGAGTTTATGTGCAAAGATCTACCGCTGTAAAGAGGTAGGTGAACAAAAATTATAAAAGAAATAGCATTGCAGCAGCAACGTATAATCCGTCGCAATTGGTGCATTGCACGCACGCACGTAAAAAATCCGTCGCAGGAGTACATCGAAAAATTTCAAAGAAAGGCAAAGGCAGCACATTTTGTATTATCGCAAAATATGGAAGAGAGTGTCACAGAAATGATACAGGATTTGGGCTGGAAATCATTAAAAGAAAGGCATTTTTTGTTGCGACGTTCTCACAAAATTCCAATCACCAACTTTCTCCTCCGAATGCGAAAATATTTTGTTGACACTGACCTACATAGGGCGGAATGATCACTATGATAAAAAAAAAGGGAAATCAGAGCTCGTACGGAAAGATATAAGTGTTTATTCTTTCCTCATGCTATACGAGATTGGAATAATAGAGAATTGTGACGGTGGTTCAATGAACCCTCTGCCAGGCACTTAAATGTGATTTGCAAAGTATTCATGTAGATGTAGATGTAGATGTACAAAACTACTACATGTCAACATTTAAGCACAGCTCTAGAGCATAAAATAATACAAATTTAACATAAAAGAACTTGTCATTAAAACAACAATTATCCTGCAGGTCAATCAGTTATGTATGCACATGCACAGGGGCACTTTCAACTGAAACAGCAAATGGTCTAAGATTAGCGGTGTCCTCAAAATGTTTAGAAAACTATCCCTGTAATTCTTTCAAGGACCCAATGAATTCTTCAAACCTTGTGTTTTCTTTAATGCTAGTGAGCCTAGGGAACTGGATTCCATTTGTCAGAATGTGTCGCTTTCCACAATGTGATTTTCTTTTTAAACACATCCCCATAAAATGAGACAAAAGCTGCTTCTTACATTGCAATGTCTTATTGTGGGCAGTGGGCAGCCAAGTCCATTTAAACTGTGAGGTGCGCAACCCATTCCAGATATCCTAATTTTTGTTCCTGCACACTTTTTTCTTCATGAATTCAGCATTATCAAGTTTTAAGTTGAAAAATCATTACAGGCATGCTCCCTGACTTAACCAACATTCTTAATTTCAATGATTGCTTCACAGCCTGTGCCATCTGGATTCATCCCATCAACACCAGCTTTTCTGAATTGTGCATGTGGTAACTCTTCCTGTAATATATCCTGTGTTCCCATAACCCTCCTGGAATCAAATTTCATTACATTGTCCTTCACCCACCTATCACTTTCCCTGTTCCTGTTCCACATCCTTCTATTCCACAAGCACACCCCCAGTCATTTTTACTTCTCTCCTTTTCCACCCCCCCCTCCCCCTCACCCTCCCTGCACTCCATTGTTGAATCTCTCAACTGCACCTAGCTGCCCTACCCTTTCTCCGTCTTGTTCCTGTATGCTCCCACAAACAGCACTTTACTGCCCCCACCTGTACCCTGCTCTCCCCCCCTCCCCCCTCTCCTGCGCCAGCCTCTTCCTTACACACATGGCCACTGTCTTTGTTTGAAGGGGTCAGACTGTGAGCAACTGCACATGATGGGAGAAACTGGTGGTGGGGACCACCTATTTCTCCCATCATGTGCAGTTGCTCACAGTCTGACCCCTTCAACCAAAGACAGTGGCCATGTGAGTGTGTGAGCTGCATTTGCGTGAATGTGTGTGTGTATGTTTTCTGTTTCAGAAGAAGCCCTTCTAGGCAAAAGCTTACGTGTTCAATAGTCTTTTTGTGGTGCCTGTCTGTTGTTTAACATCTCTGCTATGTGGTGAGTAGCAAACTACTCTTTTCATAATTCTGTCACTGTTCCATCCTGGATAATCCACTGTTTGATTTTGCCTAATGGTTTTTCTTCCATCCTGTAACCCAATGCTGTTTTTCTTTGTTAGTATTTTCTAATGCTCCTATACTCAGTGTCTGTCCTTTCCTTTCTCTTCTTTCCTGTGTTCTATATGTTGCCTTCCAAACAGCACTCCACCCTCTCACTTACGGGCCACACTGTATCAGCCGTCCCCTCCACACACAACATGTGGCTACAAGACTGTGTTGATAGTTGGTGCAGCATCTCATGTGCCACATTACTCAAGCGAACATCATTAATCCTTGAACATTAAATTGATCACTCTCCTTGGGTCACTCTAATGTATTTTCGTTTGTTGTTTTCCTTACTTTCCTGTGTCACACGAACTTCTACCTCATCCTTTCCCCCCTCCCCCCACTCTTGCTGCCCTCTTATTCCAGTTCATGCATACTAATCTGATGTGAACTAGGTACATGTGCTGTCCCCCACCTTCATATAAATCCACCCACAGACCTGCACCTCATGTTACACTCTTCTTATTTATTTTTATCTTTGATCTCATTGCATTTTCATGATGACTTTAGTTCACTTTTGCCTTTCCCTATTGGCCTACACCCTCAGGTTCCATATTGCTTCTCCCTATGTAATCTTTCCTCTTTTTTTCTTTTTCTCACATATTTTGGTGCACTTTTGTGAAATTTTTTGCATGTATTTCTACGTTATTTACATATTTTTATGCATATTTATGCTCCATCACATATCCTTTTTCCTTCCATCTGTGTCAATACAGAAAAGTTTCCTCACCCCTAGCTGCAACCCAGTCCCACATACAGCTCCTGCACTGTTGCTTGGCTCATGGAACCTCTGCTCCCCCAAATATGACCTCTACCTGTTCAGATTCCACCAGTCCTTAACTCTCGCCAACACAGTCCCCCTGAACCATGTCAATCAGGACCAAACCTCCTTACAGTACCTCTTCTCCATCCATAAATTTCTGATATTGTGTGGTCCCAAATTCCTGGATCCCATCTAACACATAGCTCCTCCAGGAACTAGAACAAAATGCACAGTGCTGACCTGTTTACTTCCTACTTCCATCTTGGACTACCGCTATCCACCACATCTACAGCAGCCTCCAAATCTCCCCAACATCACCTCATAGCAGACAAACCCTGTCTTGCAAACCTACTTCATTTACCCCACTCTCAAAAACTCCCTCCCCTCTCCCCACCACCATAGAGAATTCAGAATCTTAACGGACCCAAAACACGGTCATGAACCTTTCCTCCAAAAGCCTTAGCCCTGCAAAAGAATCAGTGCTTTCCAAAGGCCTCACCTTTTCCTCCACTCCCAAATTCAACATCCTGGACTTGTTAAAGACTCACTCTCCTTTTCCCAGCCCATACAGTGGAAAAACCTTTTTTGCCACCAACCCTACTAATCAGACTTTACCTAAGACCAATGTGTTCCCTTTCTTACTCAGTCCACTCCTCCTGCCAACCATGATCTACCCCCACTGCCCCCAAATCACTCCATGTTAACTTTCCAGAATTTCTTAACCTTGAACCTTGCCTCACCAGCATTCCTTAAATCCCTCAATGTGCAAACCAAACTTAAACAAACAGAAAAAATCGCAATCCACCACCTAAAATCTGATCCCAACCTTATCATCCTACCTGCTGACAAACACACCACCACTGTTGTTTTGAACTGCAAGGATTATCTGACAGAAAGATGCTGCCAGCTGTCAGTTTGATCCAACCACCAACCCTTCAACAGTGACCACATTCCAGACACCTAACAGGATCTCCAGTCTCTCCTCAAATCCTTAGGCCCATCCGAACCTCTCCCAGTTATCTCTCTCTCTTCTCAACCCTGCCACTCCCCGCAGTCCTACCTTCTACATGCTTCCTAAAGACCATAAACACAACCACCCAGGATGCCCCATAGTAGCCAGTTACTGTGCCACCAGTGAGACAATCTCTGCTCTCATGGACCAGTACTCTCAGCCTATTTCCTGCAACCTATCCTCCTATACAAAAGATACCAACCATTTCCTCCACAGATTCTCCACAGTTCCTGTTCCTTTACAACATGGTGCTCTGCTCCTCACTATTGATGCCACCTCTCTTTACACTAATATCCCTAATGCCCAAGGTCTAGCCACTATTCAACTCTACCTTTCCCAGTGGCATATGGATTCCAAACTTACGACTTCCTTCCTGGTCACCATGACCAATTACATCCTCACCCACAATTAGTTCTCCTTTGAATGCCTCTCCTACATACATATCCAGGGTATGACAATGGACACACACATGGCACTATCCTACGCCATTCATTTGCCATCTAGAGCAATCCTTCCTAACCATCCAGAAGTTCACCCCTCACTTGTTTCAGATTCACTGAGGACCCCTCACCTGGTGCAGATCATTGATGTCATCTTCATGATCTGGAATGAGGTTGAGGACACCCTATCCACATTCCTTCAGAACCTCAACACCTTATCTCCCATTTGCTTCATCTGGTCCTCATCAACCCAAAAAGCACCATCCTCAATGTTGACCCTCACCTGCATAAGTACCTCCATCCATATCAAACCTACCAACCACCAGCAATACCTCCACTCAGCTGCCACCCACCCCATACCAAGAAGTCCCTTCCATACAGCCTAGCCACCCACGGCTGTTGCATCTGTAGTGAGAAGCAGTCCCTCTCAAAATATACCAAGGGTCTCAATACAGCCTCCACAGACCGTAATTACCCTCCCAACATTGTACAGAAACAGATCTCCCGTGCCTTATCCCTCCCGTCACCCAGCACCTTCCAAAGCCCCACCATCCGGCCATAGAGGAGCATTCCCTTCATTATTCAATACCACTCAGGACTGGAGCAACTGAATCACATTCTCCACCAGGGTTTCCACTACCTCTTGTCATGCCATGAAATGAGGTTGTCTTACCCACTATCCTCCCCATCCATCCCACAGTGGTTTTCCACCACCTACCAAACCTACACGATATCCTCGTCCATTCGTACACAAGTCCTGTTCCCAACTCCTTTGTCTCATGTCTCATATCCCTGTAATAGACCTAGAAGCAAGAGATGTTCTTACATCCTCCCATCACCATCTACTCCAGTCTGATCACAAGCATCACTTATTGATCAAAGGCAGGGATACCTGTGAAAACAGTCATATGATCTACAACATAAGCTGCTACCACTGTGCTTCATTCTACGTGGGCATGACAACTGGCAAGTTGTCTGTCCGCATGAATGACCAAGAAACAGCTGGACCATCCAGTTGCTGAGCACACTGCCCAACATGATGTCCTTCATTTTAATGACTGCTTCACAGCCTGTGCCATCTGTGTCCTTCCTACCAACACCAGTTTTCTGAACTGCATAGGTGGGAACTCTCCCTTAAATATATCCTACATTCCCATAACCCTCCTTGCCTCACCCTTCCTTAGCAAGTGTTCTTCATTCACCTATCCCCTTCCCTGTTCCCACTCCACAGCTTTCTGTTCCACTAGCAAACCCACAGTCTTTTACTTGTCTCCTTTTATAGCTAAATCTATGAGCAAACATCCATGGGTGTACTGCCAGCTGGACACAATGAACCAGCAGTACACCTGTGCACTGTTCGATCAACGATTACGCCAGGAGAAACTCAATAACTAAATCTATGAAAATTCGTCTTTCAGTCCTCAGTTACATATAAATAAATATGTATTAGGGGATGAAAGTTTCTACAGAAATGTCTCCATGAGAATACAAAAGGCATGATTAACAAAAACATTGGACTCCAATTATCACACTTGCTTTTGGTTAGAAGTACATTTAGAAAAGACTGTGGTTCTAAGGCCTTAATTATTGTAGAAGTTTAAAAGGTGTTGCAATTTGTGAACAACGCAGAAATTCAATTTAAAAAAATCTGTGCAGATCATGCAGTCTGCACAAGTGAAGCAGTAGGCACTAAGGTAGTTTATAATAATTGCCCAAACCCAAAATTCCAAACAGCAACTTCAAGGAATAATACAAAATATAATCACAGAATATAACTTTACTAATAGGCCTTGACTCTCCAACTATATAATCTTTAATTATTCAGTGTTCATCATACCTTTCTACCAAGAAGATTTTCAAATCGAGTTCTTGCAAAATTCCATGCACCCATGTTCTGATGTTCTTCTTGACTCCAAATGAACACTACAACCAGAAAAAAATATCTTGAACACAATGATATCCTTACATTTCTTCAGTATCTCTAGATTGATCTAATGTTCAAACTTCAAGCACCCATGTGCACATTTACTCAACTGTTAATCATGAATAAAATCAGGAAGAATGTCAATGAGTAACACATTTTGCCTTCCGCAACATCTAGGTGCATCAAACATATTTGCATCTAAGACTTCCATTTACCTTTTGCAAACTTATATTTTGCAATTTCCTGTTGTAACTGCTTAAGAGGGAAAGGTGACAGTCCTTCCACTCTCACAATTGCGACATCTTTCACATTTAACTTCTGTCTCTGTGCTTCCAGAGCATAGTAATGTTTTCCACTGACAAATATAATTTTTGTTACATTCTGTGCATTCACTTTATCATCCCCTGGAAAAAATAAAACCTTCATTATCTGTGTCAGGTTATACTACAAATATTGCATAACAACTTAACTTTCAAAACATTGATTAACTAAGAAGAGTCTGAATCATTATACTGTATTTAGACATCTGCACACAATGTTTACAATGATTTCATGAGACCTACAAAAATCACATGCATAAATTAAACCTCATTAATTTATTAAGAATGCAATCAATGCATAAAGTATATTTCAGAACTTTATGTACAACATAATATTATAAAATGAAAGCTGTCATAAAGTTTACATTGGCATTTACATAAAGTGTTAAATTGAGAAAATTTTCTGCCACTCATTTGACATAAAATGTATATCTATTCGCACTGAAAGGAGTGCATGGTTCATTAATCTGAAGTACAGGAACATCTACATCTACTTTTACATGGATACTCTGCATATCACATTTAAGTGCCTGGCAGATGGTTCATCGAACACTTTCTAAATAATTATCTATTATTCCAGTCTTGTACAGTATGTGGAAAAAAAACAAACACCTATATCTTTTTGTGTGAGTTCTGATTTCCCTTATGTTATTATGGTGATCATTTTTCCCGATGCAGGTCAGCATGAACAAAGTATTTTCATATTTGGAAGAGAAAGTTGGTGATTGAAATTTCATGAGAAGATTCCACCACAATGAAAAACTCCTTTGTTTTAGTGATGGCCACCTCAAATCCCGTATCATTTCAGTGACACTATCTCCCCTATTTTGTGATAATACAAGATGTGCTGCCCTTCTTTGAACTTTCTAGGTGTACTCTGTCAATCCCATCTGATAAGGATCCTACACCACACAGCAGTATTCTAAAAGAGGATGGAAAATCGTAAAGCAGGCAGTCTCTTTAGTAGATCTGTTACATTTTCTAAGTGTCCTGTCAATAAAATGTAGTCTTTGGTTAGCCTTTCCCACAATATCTTCTAAGTGTTCCTTCCAATTTAATTAGTTCATAATTGTAATTCCTAGGTATTTACGGTAGTATAATTGATAGCCTTTAGATTTGACTGATTTATCATTGTAACTGAAGTGTAACAGATTCATTGTAGCACTCATGTGGATGACTTCACACTTTTCTTTATTTAGGGTCAATTGTCAATTTTGCACCATTCAGGTATCTTTTCTAAATTGTTCTGCAATTTGTTTTGATCTTCTGATGACTTTATAAGTCGACAAGTGACAGCATTGTCTGCAAACAACCCAAGATGGCTACTCAGATTGTCTTTTAAATATTTTATATAGATAAGAAACAGCAAAGAGCCTATAACAATACCTTGGGGAATGCCAGAAATCACTTCTGTTTTACTCAATGACTTTCCGACAATTACTATGAACTGTGGCCTCTCTGACAGGAAATCATGAATGCGGTCACATAAATGAGACGATATTCCAAAAGCACACAATTTCACTACAAGCTGCTTATGTGGTACAGTGTCAAAAGCCTTCTGGAAGTCTAGATGGAATCAATTTGAATTTCCTTGTCAATAGCACTCAGCACTTTGTGTGAGTAAAGAGCTAGTTGTGTTTAACAAGAACAATGTTTCCTAAACCCGTGCTGACTTGCATCAATAGACCATTTTCTTCATGGTAATACCTAAAGCTGGAACACAATATATGTTCCAAAATCCTGCTGCATATCAATGTAATGATATGGACCTGTAATTTAGTGGATTATTCCTAGTACTTTTGTTGAATATTGGTGTGACCTGTGCAACTTTCCAGTCTTTGGATACAGACAGACCTTTCGTTGAGCAAATGGTTGTATATGATTGTCACATAGGAGCTACTGTAGCAGCATATGCCGAAGAAAACACATGAAAGTAACAATACACATCTCATCATGCCCCGTCAAACAAAAATTTCCTTCAACACTCTTCTCGTGTTTTGGTGCAGGAAGAGGTTCACCAATATATCTGCCACTTTGCACTCTGCTGGTTGATATTACAGTTTCAGTGAGCAATTCAAAGAGTTTGATGTATATAATGAAACTTTATGTGGATATGTTTTGTTTTTGAATGAAAAATTAGGTTATATGCTGACTTTCCTGAAGATTAACTGTCATTAAATTATTTTACGAATGCAACAAGAAAATCTCTTACTTTGCTGCTTCAGTGAAGCTCTTGTATTGAGCAGCTGTTGATGACAGAGCAATGGCTCTATGGTTGTGTGAGCATCTTGATGATATTTGATGATATCTGATTACTTTATTAGTCTATAAACAACAGCGTCATCTGCAAACAACCTAAGATGGCTACTCAGATTGTCTCCTAAATCTTTTATATAGGTAAGAAACAACAAAGGGCCTATAACACTACCTTGGGGAAGTCCCACAATTAGGACCTAAACAACTGGAGATTACCCTTATCATTGAGACAGGTCATTACCTTGAGATTTAATTTACTGATGATGTCAATCCAATAAAAAGCTTAGAGTAAGATTATTATCTACTTTAATGTTTGTGTCTGTTCAAGAACAATTATGAATGAAGTTTTGTGGAATATAACTTACTGTATTTTATAATGGGTTCTGTAGGTTTAATTTATTAACTGTTAAAATCTAATGAGAGGTTTTTGCAATCTTCTGTTGGGTGGTAATAATAATTGGTATGGACTTTTTACAAGGGGATTTGTACTGTTTTGAATTTACTGAATGCTACATTTGAGTCTGTATCAATTTTTTGGGAAGGATGTTAGTTCAACTAGATATAACCAGTCAAGCCACTTGCTTATCCTGACTTGTCTAAAAGATTTAAAACAAGCAAAAGGTGTACCAAGCTAACAAGTCGACCCTCTTTGTCATTTAGTCCATGTATTGGACAGAAGTTACTACTTTCCTTGCTACTCTCTCCATAGGATTTCAATAGTAGTGTGTTAGAATCAGTTTCAGTGCCTGTGGGTACGAAGCTGGTGGTGTCTTTTCTGTAGAATTGGTGGACATCTCTGTCCTCTGTCTCAACACTAAAGGCACCTTCCCATAAGGTATTCTTACTTTACTGCAATATCTTTGCACTATGGTAATTGTTGAGTAATAGATGTGAGTAGCAGCTAGCATGCTGAATGGTTGTTGTGGCTGGAGTGCTGAGATATAATGAAATAGTTTGGAAGTATATGAAAAGCCGGAGTGATAAAGTGTTTGTATATATATATATATATATATTGTAAAGAGGAGGCAAGTTCAGTGTAATAAATAGTGTTTTGATGCAACTGTCGATTGTGGAGAGTTATTTACTTCATACTGATGATTGGTGCATTGTTTGACTTCAAACTTATCTGTTTGCTATTTACTCTTCCCCTCTGATTAGAGCCTTACATGTGGTGACTGAGACAGGGTACTCTTCAGTGTAGAAGTTCATGATGAGGATAAGCTGGGAGAGCTATTAAAAAGTTGAATTATGATCACAAAACAATCAAAGGCATGTGCCAACAATAGTCAGGATGGTACCTATTGCTGAGTGGTCAAGCAGTGTAGCAGACCGCAAGTCAGAATGGATTTGAATAGAATAATAAAAATGTGAATTACATAAATGGAATGTATTTGCAAAAACGAAATGTCAGAAGGAACTAAAAGAACACCTAGGAGCAGCCTTTAAAGTCATAGAGCACACCATGCCACACAGTAGTAAAAGTGCAAAATGACAAGAACTTAGTTTATAAGGAAAAAAGTAGTTTTTGCAAAGAAATGCTGAGAGAACAATTGACTGAAACAGTCATAAATTTTGAGTGTGAATAACAGATGACAATTCAAAGTGACTGTACTTTACATGTCTGTTCACACTGTTAAGACTGAACTATTACAAAATTATTCATTATGTCTGAAACTGGAGATAATGCTACATGCAATGGCATGTGTTGTTGAGAGTCAAGTAAAGGACAACAGAAGGAGAAAACAGTTATCAGAGAATTATAAATAACAAAGGTATTCAAGGCATTAATGGAAAAATAGGAAAAAGAGCTAGAGGCATTAATGGAAGAATGATGGAGAGTGCAGTAGCCACCAGAAATATCGCGGGAGGCGCACATCGGCAGGGCGCATCACGGACGGTAGTTGCCGCAAGTAGAGTCCCGTCCACCAGAGGGCACGTGAGAATTCGGATGCGACCTCTGCCGGCGTAACAACAATAACAACAACTCAGGCAGCACGGGCCGTGCCTAGTCAGTCAACATCGGGCCTGCCTAGGACTCAGTCCCGGTCTATGCTAAGTGAAGTGCTACGTGCTACATAAACGTGAACCGTGTTACTACACAATTGGCGACAAGTAGGGTCGTCCTTTCGCGTGTTGCGTCGTTGTTCCGGTTTCGTGGCTTATCCGCGGCATGGAGAATTTAGTGCGGGTTTTGGTTGAGCAGCAGACGGAGCTCATGGCCACCATGAAACAGGTGCTTCCGGCGTTGCTCTCCACACCGTCTGCTCCAGCACCGTTCCCCTCCTCCCTTTCCCCTGTATGACGAGACGGCAGAGGATTGGGACGCGTATGAACATCGCCTTCGGCAGCATTTCCAGGCGTTTCATGTTGCCGATGCGGAGGTATGTCGTGCTCTTTCCTTGTCTTGGATATCTCCCTCGCTGTATCAAGTTTTGCGGGAGCTAGCGCCATTGCAGGAACCCTCGTCCTTGTCTTTTGATGCATTGTGTTCATTACTGTCTTCATATTATCGCCGCCACATGCATGTTGTGACGGCTAGGGTCGAGTTCTATCAATGCAAAAAACAGCCCCATCAGTCTTACTGGGCGTGGGCCGCTACCCTGCACGGTCTTAGTCGCAAGTGTCATTTTGTCACGGAGCAGTCGCGAGAATCGTATGCCCACGTTATGGTGCGCGATGTCATTGTTCGTTCGGCCCCTGATAGGGAGGTCCAGCAACGGGCCCTGCAGTTAGAAGACCCTTCCCTCGAGGAAGTCCTGTCCATTGCTCAATCGTATGAAGTCTCTCACGCCGCTGGTCAACAGTTGGAAGTGTGGTGCGACATCGCGGCGGTTCAGGGCGGCGCGGCCGCATCCACTGTGTCCGGGGTGGACGACGTGCAAGCCATACAATCCGGCCATTACGGTCGCTCCCGCACGGCGCGTAAACAGAGTTCCGGCCACCGGCCCCTGTTACCGTCCTGTGCATCGTGCTATATACATCACGATCGGTCGGAGTGCCCCCAGCGTTGGGCCGTTTGTCGCAAATGTAATAAAAAAGGACACATTGCTAAAGTTTGCCGCTCAGCCTCGAAAGAATCAAAGGAAGCAGTTACAGAGGACATGGACATTGACATTCAGGAAGTTTCATCGGGCCAAGCTCCCGACGCATCGGCCCACGAACTCTTTATCGAGGTGTCGGTCCGGTTGCGCCGATTACAACTGCAAGTAGATACGGGCTCGGCGGTTTCTTTGTTGAATGCACAAACTTACTCTGACCTTGGGTCGCCCCCGTTGGCGCCAGTTTACCGGCGTCTACGCGGTTATGGTCAACAGTTCATTCCCCTGCTGGGTCAATTCACTACCGATGTGACTTACAAATCAGTCATTCAGCCTATTACTTTTATTGTTGTCAGTGATGCGAGCTCCGATAACCTTTTTGGCTTGGATGCCTTTCAAGCTTTCGGGTTTTCTATCACTGACACCATACAGTTGGTCTCCAAAGACGTTCCCTATCAATCATTAGAATCTTTGATCTCTGACTTTCCGGATATCTTTGAGGAGGGCCTGGGGCATGTTTCAGACTTTGAAGCTTACTTAACATTGAAGGCGTCGGCTCACCCGCGTTTTCTACGCGCGAGGCAGATCCCCTTGGCTCTCCGCCCTCAGGTAAAAGAAGAGCTAGACCGGCTGACAGCCCTAGGGGTCGTTCTTCCCATTTCTTCTAGTGAGTGGGTTTCGCCCCTCGTTATTGTCAGGAAACCCTCAGGAAAATTACGTCTTTGTGGCGATTTCAAGGCCACCATTAATTCCCAATTGGTGGTGGACACCTATCCTTTGCCTCATGCTGATGAATTCTTCTCCGCCGTAGCAGGAGGCCAATATTTTTCGAAAATTGATCTTTCGGAGGCTTATCATCAGATACCTCTTGATGAGGACTCCCAACGGCTGGCGGTTGTCAACACCCCGTTTGGCCTTTACCAATACCAGCGGCTGGCCTTCGGAATCTCCAGTGCCCCGGCAATATTCCAGCATTATCTTGAGCATGTCACGTCAACAATCCCTCATTGCATTAATTACCTGGACGACATAATTGTCACGGGCCACAGCATGATGGAACACTTGCACAACCTTCGCACCTTCTTTCTCAAATTCAGGTCCGTGGGCTTGCGTTGCAACCTGCGTAAGTCAAACTTCTTCCAACCGTCCATTGAGTATGTGGGCTACACAATCTCTCGGCACGGCGTCCAGCCGCTAGGAAGATTGGTCCAAGGTATCGTCGACCTTCCACGGCCCGCTTCGCTGAAGGAGTTACAAGCTTTTTTAGGCAAGATTGCATATTACCACCGCTTCATTCCCAGGTCTTCCACCATCGCCCGCCCCCTGTACTGCCTTCTGCGCAAGGGTGTTCCTTTTGATTGGTCGCCTGCATGCGAGTGAGCGTTCACCTCGTTGAAAGGCCTCCTCACGTCAGCGCCGCGTTTGGCTACTTTTGACCCCCATAAGCCGTTGGTCTTGGCTACAGGTGCTTCGCAGTATGGGGTAGGGGCAGTCCTGGCCCATCGCAACTCAGATGGTTCCGAGCAGCCACTGGCGTTTGCGTCTAAAACTCTTAGTCCCGCACAGGCCCATTACTCCCAGGTGGAAAAAGAGGCTTTGGCCATTGTCTACGCTGTTATCAAGTTTCACCCTTTCTTGTATGGCACGAAGTTTCAGTTAATCACTGACCATAAGCCATTAATATCGTTATTTGGCCCCGCCCCTCAGATTCCGGATAGGGCGGTTCACAGACTACAGCGCTGGGCCTTGTTCCTCTCTAAGTACCATTATGACATTCATTTTTGCCCTACTGGACAGCATGCCAACGCAGACGCTCTTTCCCGTCTTCCGGTGGGCCCAGATCCTAAGTTCGATCGAGAGGAGATTATGTGTCTTCATTTGGATGTGGCGTCCCACCAAGCGGTTGATGGCTTCCCGATCACTAGTTCTAGAGTCGCCAGGGAAACGGCAGCTGACCCGGTTCTCCGGCAAGTGGTTCACCTCATTCAGCAGGGGTGGTCATCCCGATCTCCAGGCCGGGCCTCAGACCCTCTTCGTAATTATTTTGTTCTATGAGACCACCTCTCCGTCTTGGAAGGAGTTCTCCTTCTGGCTACTGATGATACAGCTCCTCGCGTGGTTGTTCCTGCAAGTTTGCGACGGGAAGTCCTCACGTTATTACATGAGGGGCACTGGGGTGTTTCCCGTACTAAAACCTTGGCTTGCCGACATGTGTACTGGCCCGGTATTGACAGAGAAATTGAGCACTTAGTGGCTGCCTGTTCCCAGTGTGTGAGCCAACAGGCATCTCCCAGGTCAGCGTTCTCTTCCTGGGCGCCTGCAACCCAGGCATGGGAATGTGTTCACATTGATTTTGCGGGCCCGTTTCTCAATGGCTTTTGCTTCATTGTCATTGATCCTTATTCCCGATTTCCATATGTGGTTCGCTGCTCCTCAACCACTTCAGAGGTTGTAATCCAGGCACTAGCAAAAATCTTTTCTGTGGAAGGTCTGCCAGTCACCCTGGTCTCAGACAATGGACCTCAGTTTATGTCGCAGACCTTCCAGGATTTTTGTAGGCGCTTTGGTATTCGGCATGTTTGCTCTCCCCCCTTTCATCCACAATTGCATGGGGAAGCCATGCACATGGTGCGCACGTTTAAGACACAGATGAAAAAGTATGTGCACGAATTTCCTGCAGAGGAGGCGTTGACATTTTTCCTGATGGCATACCGGACCACACCAATGGGAGAACGCAGCCCCGCAGAGCTCCTCCACGGGCGCCAACCTAGGACTCTGCTGCACCTCCTTCGGCCTGGTCCTCACCAGTCTTCGCAAAATGGAGTACCCGGCTTTCCACCGGGTATGTCGGTCTGGGCACGTGGGTTTGGTTGCAATCCATGTTGGATACCGGCAATGGTCCTGCGCCGAAATGGCCACCGGCTCTATACCTTGCACATGGGGGATCGGGAGGTACGTCATCACCAAAATCAGCTTCGTCCACGTTTGGGCCCCCACCCCTCGAGCGCTGGCTTCCCCATTGCTGGCACCTGTGTTGGTTTCTCAGGGGACGCTCCCACCTCTCCCCCCTGTGATTCCGCCGCACCGCGATGGCTCTCAGCCTTGGCAGCCTCCAGTCGCTCCAGCACCGGCATCGCCATCATTAGCGATGCCCCAGCGAGAGCCTGCCCCCCTCGCCGGCTCGGTTGTTCAGCAGGCTGGTTCACCTGTGGTCGTCCCTTCCCCATCGTCCACGCCACTGGGTCTTGCCCCTCCCGGGGTGGACCAGGATCCAGAGTTCAACGGCCTGTCTCCCGTTCTGTCCCGGGTTCTGGTGGTGGGACGACGGGGGCCTCTTCGTGTGGGTCACTTCCAGCCGTATTCGAAGGTTCCGGCTCGAGGGTTGGCAGATCCCCTCGACTCCAGCCTTCCGATGGATGTGGAGGTCGTCACTCCTGCACGACGCTCCACCTTCCGACGCAGTGGATCACAGTGGCTTCACCCCCCCGAAGGAAGAGGAGTGCAGTAGCCGCCAGAAATATTGCGGGAGGCGCACATCGGCATGGCGCGTCATGGACGGTAGTTGCCGCAAGTAGAATCCCGTCCACCAGAGGGCACGCGAGAATTCGAACGCGACCTCTGCCGGCGTAACAACAACAACAACAACTCAGGCAGCACGGGCCGTGCCCAGTCAGTCAACATCGGGCCTGCCTAGGACTCAGTCCCGGTCTATGCTAAGTGAAGTGCTACGTAAACGTGAACCATGTTACTACAGAGAGGATATGATGAAAAATTGAGAAAAAAGGAATAGAATTTTGAGCAAAAGCAATTACAGAATTTGAAGGATTTTCATTGTCATCGTCTAATAAACCAGAAGAAGATACACCCAGATGCAAAGATTTAGAAATTGACAATCAAGAAACAGCTTCTGAAAGAGACCTACTAAAACAAAACAAATAGAAACCGCTAGAGATACGAAGAAATCTGCATGAGTACAGATTTAGGTCACGAAGACTGTTTGAAAGAAAAAAAATCAATACACAAGCAGAGGACCATAGTGGAACTGAAACACAGGAAGAAATGTTAACTAAGGAGTCCTTAGTTGTCCCAAATATATGTGTGGATGACACATCAGGAGCAGACTGGATGACTGAATCAAAGTAGAGGTTAATTTAGGAGAAAACACAGTGAAGATTTGCAAGGGCAAAAGAGAGCAGACAGCTGCATTTAAAGATAACAATACTACAGAAGATATTTAACCATTTGTGAGAATATACTATGAAGACTATGGGAAGCAGGCACAAATGGATCACATAAAATATGGCAGTTTAAAACAGCATCTAGATGTGGAAGAAAGCCCCATTAAAGAAGAGATAAACACTCAGAAAATCACAGAGAATTGTACCAAAACTGAAGAAAACAGACCAAAATACCACAAAAGGCAAGTAAACCCAAAAAGGGCATGTTAAGAGAGAAGATGGAAGTATGGATGAGACGAGGAAGCCAAGTGAGACAGAGGACTCAAAACTATTTCATAAATGTCATATATTTGCCACTGAAATAAAAATAGAACTTATTTTATTGTATGAGAAAGAACAGTAAAAAGAAGAAGAAAGATGGCAGACTGAAAACTTCATTACACTGTAGTGACAGCCAGGACTAACTTTATAAGTGTGAATGACAGTTAATTTTTTTTAAGTTATTTATGGATGGACACTTAGGTGCAGTTAGCTTTACTTCAAGTTAACAACATGTCAAGAGCTAGCAACAGCAGTGAATCTAGACATTAATACAATGGAGGGACTGTCCCCCCTGATGAACTCCGATGATTATGTCACATCAATGGCTACTGCTTCTCAACATGACCACCTGGGCTACCACGTGAGACCCATGAATGCCCTTACATGATGGACCATTAGTGGCATATCAACAATGCCTCAAACAAAAGTGTTTGTGTATAGTGCAAGTGAGGCAAAATGTGTATTTCATGTTATGTTTTTTGATTGTTATGTTCGGTTTCTGTACTATTTTCTTTCAGCTGATGAAGTTGAACTAGAGACATAAATTGACTGATAATACAGATGTTGCATTGAATAATAAAGTGATCGATTTCTCATGTCTAGTTGTGACATTTGATTGTTAATCTTATTTTGTTCATCTGCTATGGTTAAAGAAATCAGAGGATTCTGAATCATATGAGTATGAGTTCTGGTTAGCAGGTGTACCTGTAAAGTGGGTAAGAGCCTGCATTAGTTCTAAACAATTAACAAATTGTCTAGTACCTTACTAATGTGGAACACTTATGAAGTAAGTTAGTTTCTGATTTTCTTAGTTTCCAATTTTATCATCTACAAGTCTTTGCCTATTCTTGTTTGTTGTTTTTCAAATATTTTTCGCCAAATTTGAAAAAGAAGTTGATAGAGGAATGTAAGGTATCCTTGTGTTACTGCGGTATCTTTGCCCTAGGGTATCTCTGAGTAATAGAGTTGAGTAGCTGTTAGTGTGCCAAATGCTATTATGGCTAGAATTCCAAGATATAATGCAATAGTTTGGAAGTATATGAGCAGCTGGAGAGCTAAAGTGTTTGTATTTATATTGTAAGAAAGTGCAAGATCAGTTTAATCTGACTTTGGCATCTATCTTCTTTTTAGATTCTAAACAGCCCTGACTCTACCTGTGTTTTCTTCCTTTCCCAAAGGCACCATTCTATGTTCAATAGTTCCATCAACCCTTCTTTTGTCTGTATATTTAAACCTGTTTTCAAACTTTATATTTTTTAATTTATTTTGGAAAGAATAGTTATGGAATGAAATACATAAGATGGATAACTTAAATATAATATGGTCAAAGGCCAACAAACTCTGTTGTTATATAAATAAAAGATTGTAAAAGCAAAGATGATGTGACTTACCAAACGAAAGCGCTGGCAGGTTGATAGACACATAAACAAACACAAACATACACACAAAATTCAAGCTTTCGCAACCAACGGTTGCTTCATCGGGAAAGAGGGAAGGAGAGGGAAAGACAAAAGGATGTGGGTTTTAATGGAGAGGGTAAGGAGTCATTCCAATCCCGGGAGCGGAAAGACTTACCTTAGGGGGAAAAAAGGACAGGTATACTCTCATGCACACACACACATATCCATCCGCACATATGTGTGGATGGATATGTGTGTGTGTGTGTGTGTGTGTGTGTGTGTGTGTGTGTGTGTGTGTGCGAGTGTATACCTGTCCTTTTTTTCCCCCTAAGGTAATTCTTTCCGCTCCCGGGATTGGAATGACTCCTTACCCTCTCCCTTAAAACCCACATCCTTTCGTCTTTCCCTCTCCTTCTCTCTTTCCTGATGAAGCAACCGCTGGTTGCGAAAGCTTGAATTTTGTGTGTATGTTTGTGTTTGTTTGTGTGTCTATCAACCTGCCAGCACTTTCGTTTGGTAAGTCACATCATCTTTGTTTTTAGATATATTTTTCCACGTGGAATGTTTCCCTCTATTATATTCATAAAGATTGTAAAAGGTCATATGTGACTGGTACCCCCAAAGTAGGAACTAGTTGCAGTGGTATTTTTAATATAAACTGATGAAGCAAGAATAATATTAAATGAATATATGTAAAACTATTGTATTGAAACAGATAATTCCAGTTTATGGAAATATTACCATCTTAACATAAGTAATTCAGATGATAAAACTGCTGTGTCCATGCCTATATGGTTATTTGACTTCAAATGAAACAATAAAAAAATTAATAATGAAAAAATATAATACTTACCTTACCTAATCTGAACATTTAGTTTTTAAGGAGCAAACCAAAAGATATGATTGTTGTAAAATTTGAGATTATCTCAGCAAATCAACTGTTCAAAAAGATTTCAGACTGTTCAGGCTTGCAACCAGTTATCGTAAACTTCCTTGCACAATAGATTGGCTCCACAACTGCCAGCCATCTTCAGGTGAGCCGAACGAGGACTGGCAAAGACGTTCACCGCTCCATCTTATATAGTGAGCTGATAGTACTGCCGCACATGCATTGCAGTCGTGGAGACAGAAGGGCCACACTGCCCAGTGACAGCGCCATTGCTGGTGGAACTGCCACACTCACTTGCCGTCAGTATTGTCGCTGGTCACAGCTATCAAAGTCTTCTGGCGTCTTCATCTCGAGCAAATTTCGGAGATGATGGGATTCCATGCATTATTCAATTGGTAACCACTGTCATGGTTCATTAGATTTCCCGCAATGCATATTTCAATGGATTCTTTGATAATGGAGTCCCAAAAAGTTGTTGCTGTGACCAAAATCGAAGTTTTGTCATACTCCATTGAATGTCCATTAGAAATACAATGTTCCGCAACTGCAGACTTACTGGGTTGTGAGTGCATCATTGATGTTTTGTACAACGCTCTTCCACTGTACATGTTGTCTGTACTATACAGGCCATACCACATTGACACAGTATTTTGTAAATTCCTGCCTTCCATAGTAACAAATTATCCTTCACCGAACCCAGCAAATGCGAAATCTTAGAAAGTGGACGAAAAACCACTTTCACATGAAAATTATTAAGAATCCTCGCTATCTTGAAGGAGATATTTCCAACGAAGGGAAGAAAAGCTAGGGACTTGGCTGGCGTGTTCTCCTCTTTATCCACTTCCCGGTTCCTGGCTCTAGTTGAGAAGGACCTGTTAATTTGCCGGGTCGAGTACCCATTGTCTATGAACACCACCCTCAAACGTGCAAGTTCCTTAGGCAAATTCTCTGCATCCAACGCTGTGTGTGCCCTGTGCACAAGGGTTTTAAGTACACTTATAGTATGGGATGGGTAATGGCAACTTGAAGAATGCAAATACAAATCAGTGTGAGTGGGCTTACGATAGACAGAATGTCCCACCGTGCCGTCACTCTTCCGTTTAACGAAAACATCCAGGAATGGAAGGCAGCCATCTTTCTCTAGTTCCATAGTAAATCGAATATTCTCCTCCCCAATGCAGTAATATAACCGCTGAAGAAAGAGCTGCACTATGGAACCTTCGAGAAGATCCGGAAATAGTGGTGCTGAAGGGTGATAAAGATAATTCTACCGTTTTGTTATCTCATGGGCTGTATTTGGAGAAGATGTATAGTCTAATTAGTGCTACTATGTATCGGAGAATTGATCAAGACCCAACAGCATGTGTGCAACAGAGGATGTGTGCACTTTTGTACTCTCCCTCATTAGCAGTTTTGAACTCTTCCTCGTTAGCTCCAGAGACCATAATGCAGTTAAGACCACGTGGCAGCATACCACCGAGACTGTATGGTCTTCCTAAAGTGCATAAAGAAGGTCTGCCTTTAGGCCTATAGTGAGTAACATTGACGCATCCACATATGATTTAGCCAAACATCTACCTTCTTTGTTGAGACCATTTGTTGGCAAATGTTCACATCATATACAGAACTCTGCTGATTTTATCAACAGACTGGGGGCTCTGTAGTTTCCATTTTCATAAAAGTACCTCTTGCGGATTCTTTGATTCTAATTGGTCAACAGTTTGATTTGGACATCACTGCATTGTTTCGACATGTTCTTTCCTCAAACTGTTTTATGTTTAACCAGGAATATTTTGAACAGTCTGACGGTGTCGTCATGGGCAGCCCTCTGTCTCCTCTGGTGGCTAACGTTTTTTATGGAGGATTTTGAGGAAAGGGCACTTGAATCAGCTGTTTTTAAACTAACTGTTTTTTGGAGATACGTCGATGATACTTCCATAGTGTAGCCCCACGGAGAAGAAAAGTTAATGGAGTTTTTTCATCATCTTAACTCCATCCATGAGAATATTCGATTTACTATGGAACTAGAGAAAGATGGCTGCCTTCCATTCCTGGATGTTTTGGTTAAACGCTAGAGTGACGGCACGGTGGGACATTCTGTCTATCGTAAGCCCACTCACACTGATCTGTATTTGCATTCTTCAAGTTACCATCACCCATCCCATACCATGAGTGTACTTAAAACCCTTGTGCACAAGGCACATATGATGTCGGATGCAGAGAATTTTCCTAAGGAACTTGCACATTTGAGGACGGTGTTCAGAGACAATGGGTACTCAACCCGGCAAATTAACAGGGCCTTCTCAACTAGAGCCAGGAACAGCGAAGTGGATAAAGAGGAGAGCGCATGACCCAAGTCCCTAGCTTTTCTTCCCTTTGTTGGAAATATCTCCTTCAAGATAGCGAGGATTCTTAATAATTTTCATGTGATTGTGGTTTTTCGTCCGCCTTCGAAGATTTCGGATTTGCTGGGTTCAGTGAAGGATGATTCATAACTGCAGATTGCGGGAATTTACAAATACTGTGTCAATGAGGTATGGCCTATATAGGACACACAATGCTTACAGTGGAAGAGCATTGTACAGAACATCAATGTTGCACTTGTCTACTGCAACCCAGCAAGTCTGCAGTTGCAAAACATTGTATTTCTAATGGACATTCAATGGAGTACAACAAAACTTTGATTTTGGCCACAGCAACAACTTTTTGGGACACCATTATCAAAGAATTCATTGAAATATGCATTGCAGGAAATCTAAGGAACCATGACAGTGGTTACCACATGAATAATGCATGGAATCCCGTCATCTCCGAAATTTGCTCGAGACGAAGACACCAGAAGACTTCGATAGCTGTGGCCACCGACAGTACCGATGGCAGGTGAGTATTACAGTTCCATATTTGAAATGTACCATAAACAATACACTAATGAAGATTTAATTCCTCTTTATCCAAACCTGTCTTGCCCCCAGTCGGTAAATAAACCTTCATTGCGTGCACACTAATTGGCTATCTCAGCTGTCTCCTCCTCAAAAAGCCAACAGTAGTTCTACTCTCAAACATGCAACTATTTATTGTAATTAATTGTCAATAAATTAAACTGTAATTATATTTTGTGGTTTAGAGGCAATTATATTATTAAATACTTAGAATATATTTATCATTAATCACTTACCATATTAGATTTGATAATTCATCACTTGAGATACATTTAGTTCTCTTTCAAAATGCTCATATGTCTCAGTAAAGGGATTTAAAAACTCTCCTGACAACCTGATCCACTTCTGTCCTCCTATACTAATGAAAGAGGATACATCCATTGACTAACTGCAGCTTTGTTTATTTATTTTATGAAAACCAGTAGTTTAAATTGTGCATCGTGTTAACTACAAAGTATTTGTTGTTACAAGGATTAAACATAATGCACTAAAATTAGCAAAAATGCCATCAGATTGGGAAAAAAATACTGCTTCCTCTTTTATACGAAATAGTCGCCGTCTACCTCCAACCATTACATAATATTTCCCATGTTAGAACTGTATTTATCATTTAAGCACATTTGGATAGAAAGCAATGAGTCAAAATTTGGAAAAATATGTATTGAAGATGTTGCAACATAAGCTACAAATTGTTCAAAACAATACCCTTGGGGATTGATTCACCACTGTCAATGAGTTTTCCATGCTCAGAAGGCATTCTGGAAGTTCTTTTTCAGTATGTCCTTCAAGAAGGGCATCAAAGCTGCTTTGACCTGTGCTACATCTCAGGGCATTGTCCTTCACTTGAGGAATAGGGAAAAGCCTAACAGTTAATTAGTTAGTACTGTGCTCCATTGATCAATCTCATGGTAACCATTATGATGTGGAACATGTAATGCACACATAAAAAATGCACACATGAGTCTGCTGGATTTTTTCTTTCTTTTTCTTTCTTTTTTATGCTTAAAATTTTTATTACGTACCTCATTCCCTTAAATGGCACAAAATGCGTATATTATAACTATAGTACAGATCTATTTATTCCTATTCAAGAATTCATCTATGGTATAGAAGGAGTTCTGAAGGCGATACGATTTCAATTTATTTTTAAAACTATTACTGCTGTCTGTCAGACATTTTATTTCATCTGGTAATTTATCAAAAAGTTTTACAGCAGCATATTTTACCCCTTTCTTTGCCAAAGACAGGTTAAAAAGAGGATAGTGTAAGTCTTTATTTCTTCTGGTATTATAATCACGAATGTCACTGTTGTTTTTAAACTGGTTCTGTTGTTGAGAACCAATGTCATTACTGAGTAAATGTACTGTGAGGCTGTTGTAAGAATTCCTAACCCTTTAAAGAGATGCCTTCAAGGCAAAGGGCAAAACTGGGACTGTTGGGAGCCTGGGGAAGTGTTGTGATGCTATTCTGTCCCAGGTAGGAATTGACCACGAAGCAGATGTGACTTGGTGCAGTGTCATGATGCAACATCCAACTGGCAGTGATGGCCAGCATCATTCAGTTGTCTCACAGCACAGTCATTTTATCATTTTCTACATTGTCTGTGATCATTTAAAGATTAATCTGCCAGTCTTCTGATTCAACACATCATGCATATGTTGCATATCATCCTTGTTTCTTCTTGTATATAGGCATCCTCCCATGTGCTCTAAAGCACCTTTGAACCACTTATGCCACTTCAAAATAGTGATAGTATTTTACTTCCAAACACTTGCTGGATCATGGCTAATGTCTTCATAGCCAATATACTGAGTCCCACACAGAATGTGGTGCCATAATGCTGTCTTAATAGAATGTTGCATTTTTAAGCTTCAACCAATCCTAAAGGCAGAGGTACACTAAAATGATCATGTAACCACATGGAAACTTGTAGGTGAATGATGACAGGTATGTTGATGCCAGCCATATTTTGAAGGTCACTTCATCTTCCATTGAACAACCTGGAGTGAGACCACTGCAATATACAGTCATGTGAGAACAAAATAAGTTATGTAACTTTTTATATAAACTCTGTTACTCGTTACACTAATGTATCCAATGAATCTGCATGCCTTATTATTTTGTGGAAAGTGTGGAAGACCTGTTTGAATTGCAGATATTAGGAATGTTAAAGCATGGTAATCCTTCTGTCCTGTTTGGGAACGTTTCACTGTGATTCCCAAGAAGCCATTAGAATCATGTGAAGTATGATTATGGAAATGTCATGGACGATATGGAAACTTCCAAATATTTATGGTCTATCAGTAACCATGTTACCACAAATAAGTCCTTCTGCTGGACTGGATTGTTTGTTTTCTATACAACAAATGTTATTTTGTAAGCTTCTGGCCATATCCATCTGTGGAGATTTTACTTTATCCAAATCCATTAATTTCGTAAGATAAAACCTTACTTTGTAAGATTTTTATACTCTTCATAATATTCACTTGAAATCCTCTCAGGGCCTTTAACAAATTGTTTCATGAAATTAAAATTTCCCTGCAGTGTAACTGATTGTAAGAAATATCTTGAATTACTTATGTTTTATTCAGCATAACATTATTACATATTTGCATTTTAGCTCATGCAAAATGCTTCTGTCTGTATTTTAATTGCAGATATGGACTCTGTATATCATGGTGGTGTCTTTTATATCATGGTGGTGTCTTTTGTGAATACACTCATTTTTCTGCTAAACTTAGTATAAGACAGATATATTCCTCATCTATCTTTTATTTTGGCACGGGGAAAACAAACAATTATGAAATGAAAATAACAGACATAAATAAACTCAAGCCATATTATGTGAGTTTGAACAGTGTTCTCAAATGTGCTCCATGTTGAGATGTAAACTGGCAAAAATTTCGTGCACTTTATTCATGATTTTTTATTTCAGTAGTTTTTTTTTAAATGGGAAATTAAAATGTTTATTTGAAAACATTATTGCTCATAATTTGCACCGATTGTTTCCAACAGTACAACCTCACACATGATAAACTTGTTTTTCCTGAACTCAAAGTCGTTTCCTTTAAAAAAAATTGTTTCTGAACCTACACCATTAAACACTCATCAATTTCAGTTCCTATTGCTTAAATAACATTGTTACTATAAAAGGAACCAATTGGCTTCTTGTTTCTTCATCCAAGTACTAAGTTTGGTTGGTGACAACTTGCCACCTACAGAAATAAATATTACAATAAATTAGTTCCCTCATGAATAGCACTCTTTATCAATTGTATTTCATTATTTAGAATATCCATTCATACTTGTTGTTTGAGTGTTGCAAAAAGGCACACTCATCTTTCTATAACTGCACAGCTCCTGATAACTTCAAGCACTCAAGTTACACAACAGCTGGCTAACTGTAACAAAAATAGAGGCTAATGAAATAACACTTGTCCATTTGTTAAATTTTTTGATGATTTTTGTAAATCCCCATGAGATATACTGCTGCTGGCCACTAGACATTAAGCCCCAATTGGACCCACCCAGTGCTAATTGAAAACATTCTGACAGTGCAGCTTCATACTACTTTGGAATGAAGTGGGATTCTGTAAGCAATTTAACTAGCCTTAACATATGTCTGGATATTTTTAAAAATTTCGCTCTCTGTTCCCTGTGTAATGCACCTCACATCAAACAAATGTGCCTTGTTTCAAACGAAGCAAGGTGGTTAGCATGCCAGACTTGCATTTGGGAGAATGACAGTTCAAATTCCTGTCCTGACATCAAGATTCAGGATTTCCCCAAATCATTAAGGCAAATGCCAGGAAGGTTCCTTTGAAAGGGCATGGGTGATTTTCTTCTCTGTCTTTCTGAAATCTGAGCTTGTGTTCCATCTCTAATGATTCAACTGTCGATAGAACATTAAACAATAATCTTCCTTCTTTCTTCCATGTTTCAGGTTTGTTGACAGATTCACTGCCTCAACTCTGGTGTTTACACACTTAGGTGTCTGTACAATGTCAGGTTCCTATCCCATAATCAGTCAAAACAAAATCTTCTTTTAATCACATAATCGTGATTGGCATATGTCCAGAAATACCACAATAAACAGTCACTACCACCAACTTGATAGTAATTTTCTAAGTTTGCCCTGTGGGTGTCAGCTTCTAAGACCTACTATTCTTAAACCATTCCTTGAGGTTATTTACAACCAATATCTCCAATAAGACTAGTTTGCTGGCTTGTGAGTTTTTCTGGGTGAGCCTTAATGGATGATTGAACTAGAATAAACATCATGGGGCCATGCTGTTCCCATTCACACCACACACAAGAAAGATGGTTCAGCACAGCAGATATCAATTTCTTGTACTTGTAATGACAATTTTCCAGTATCCAGATGATCATCTGGTATCACAAAGGGACCTGAAGATGGTGACACTAAAACTGATTGCAAATAAAATAAGACCTATAACTACAGCTGAAGATGCCACACTACAATGTAAAGACATAGTAACAGATATTATTCCATGATACATCAGAAGAAGGATAAACAGAGCCAGCATGGAGCAATTCTGTCCCACTTGATTTAGAAAGATGGCTTTATACACTTCTGATTTAAGCCATGTAGATGCCCAAGCAGAATCCTCCTTGTACCTGTGTGCATTAAAAATCTGTCATCAACCCCTACAAGCACTGTAAAATGGCTCAGGTTCTTCCATACATACTTACATACTTATCTGTGACCCACTTAAAGTACTTAGAACACAACACAGGCCAGGCTACATAGCCTGCATGTGCTGATAATTACGTTCTTTAGCCCCTATGCTTAAAAATAGGTATCAACCTTCCTTTAATACTAAAATTACATCATTATTGGATGGATTTTGTGACAATTACAGCTTTAGAATGTAGCAAAGAAATGACAAAAATTACAAAAATTATAAAACTAAATATTGTAAAAACATTAAAATTTCAAATGCTGTTACACTTTTAATCACTGTGCCACACTTTCATTAATATAATTCCATTTCTTTTTCACTACCATATATTCAAGCCACAATGCAGATAAATAAATGTCATTTTAAATTAATTGTAAATTGATTAATGAAGTGTTTTGGTCATTGTTTGGAGGTCAGACAAAAGTCATGTGCTGAACACAGCTACCAGTACAGTCTGACCATCACTAAGCAATATACCACACATTTCAGGTCTACATCTGAGAAGCTATCATGCAGTTTTAATAATCAGTATATTGGTACATATATCTTGCTCTGAATAATATAGTTATAAACTTCATGTGTCATGCACAAGTTTTCTTTGTTTAGCTTCACAGGATGAATGCAACTGAAAAACAAAATATTCACTTGTTCTGTTGCAGATTAAATGAGGCAGATTGGTCAGTACAATATGAAACCTCATAGTAAAAAAAATTCAGTACATTTTTGAATTGCTTTTCACATGTTTGCTATGAAATATTTCCACCTATAGTCAGCCAAAGAAAGGCAATTAATAATCTAGAGCTGACTACCCTTGGCATAAAAATATCTACAAAAGAAACAGATAGATACATGCTTGAGTTGAAATTCAGTAAGAGTCCTGAGTTTATTGATTAAGCCAAATGATGAAAAAACTGTTTAAGAAGTTTGTAGAAGCAGTAAAGAAAATAACAAACATTAAATTCATTAAAAAGCATGTAAATACATCCAGAGCAGTAGGGGAAATTGTCAGTTTGAATTTGGACTAAAACCTAGTAACAAAGAAGTTTCTTTAAAAAAAGATAAAGACAAATATTTGTACATCCTGTTTGGAGAGCAAAAAATTTTAATGAATTCTTCATAACTGTATCTAAACCTCATGTTGATGTAGACTCCATTTAGATAATATACATCTATTTGGCTCAATCAGAGCAAGACTGAGAGTCTATTTAAATGTGACAACATAATGACAATATGTGAAGAAAACTATATTAAATTAAAAAATAAACATTCTGTGGGATGGGATGAAATACCTGCCAAAGTTATTGCAGCAGCTTATAATATAATAGCATATTCACTATCCAAAGTAATTAAACTGTCATTGTAAGGAGGCTACTTCCCAGATTTTCTGAAATATGCAGCAGTGAAACCACTATTTAAGAAAGGCTCCAAAGCAGATATGGTAAATAACCATCCAATTTACCTTCTTCCCATGTGTTCTAAAACATGTTAAATGACTTTTGCACATCAAATTCAAAATTTTTGCCAAAAATTTAATGCTGCTGTTGTGGTCTTTGGCCAAAGATGGATTCAATGCTTACGGTATTGACCTCTTGGACTCCCTTTATGAATTTTACTCTCCACTCTTCCATCTAATGCTAAATCGGTGATCCCTAGATGTCTCAGAAAGTGTCCTATTGACCTATCCTGTCATCCAGTCAGGTTGCACCCCAAATTTCTTTTCTCCCAATTCTTTTCAGTACATGGTCTACTCATCTAATATTCAGCATTCATCTGTAACACTACATTTCAGTATCTTTTATTCTCTTCTTGTCTAAATTGTTTATTGTCAATTTTTCAGTTTCAGACATGGCTACACTCCTTACAAATACTTTCAGGAAAAAACTTTGTAACACTTAAATCAATATTCACTGTTAACAAATTTCTCTTCTTCAGAAACACTTTCCTTGACATTACCAGCCTACATTTCATATCCATTCTACCTCATCCACCATCAGTTATTTTGCTGCCCAAATAGCCAAACTCATCTATTGCTTTCAAAGTCTCATTTCCTAATCTAATTCCCTCAGTATCAACTAATTAGACTACATTAAATTATCTGTCTTTTAATTTTGTTGATATTCCTCTTATATCCTCCATTCAAGACAGTGTCCATTCCATTTAACTGGTCTTCCAAGTCCTTAGCTGTTTCTGACAGAATTACAATGTTACTGGCAAACCTCAAAGTTTTTATTTCTTCCCCTCAACTTTAATTCCTACTGTAGTTCTTTCTTTAGTTCCATTTACTGCTTGCTCAATGTAGAGATTGAATAACATAGGGGATAGGTTAGGACTATGTCTCACTCCCTCCTCAACTAATGCTTCTCTTTTATGCCCCTTGACTTTGCTGTTTGGTTTCTGTACAAGTTGTAAATATCCTTTTCTTCCTGCATTTCACGCCTGCTACCACCAGAATATCAAAGAAAGTATTCCAGTCAGCATTGTTGAAACTTTCTCTAAGTCTGCAAATGTTATAAGCATAGGTTTGCCTTTCCTTAACCAATTTTATAAGATATGCCATTGGGTCAGTATTGTCTTGTGTGTTCCAACATACCTCTGGAATCCAAGCCTCCTATCAGTTTTTCCATTCTTCTCTAAAGAATTTGTGTAAATATTTTGAAATCATGACTTATTAAACTCATAGTTCAGTAATACTCACACTGTTCAGCACTTGCTTTCTTTGGAATTGGAATTATTACATTATTCTTGAAGTCTGCAGGAATTTTGCCTGTCTCATACAACTTGCTCATGAGATGGAAGCGTTCATGGCCAGCTCTCCCAAGACTATCATTAGTTCTGACAGATTTCTCATCTACACTCTGGGCTTTATTTTGACTGACGTCTTTCAGTCCTCTATTAAATTCCCCTTGCAGTATCATATCACCCATCTCATTTTCATCTACATTCTCTTTCATTTCTATAATATTATCTTTAAGTTCATCTCTCCTGTATAGAACTTCTATATACTTCTTCCATCTTTCAGGTTTCCCTTCTTTGGTTAGGATTGGTTTCCCATCTGAGCTCTTAAATATTCATACAGCTGCTTCTCTTTTCTCCAAAGACCTCTTTCATTTTCCTGATATCCATTTTCCCCCTATAGTGATATATCTTCTAACTCCTTACATTTGTTCTCTGGTCATTCTTGCTTAGCAATCTTGAACTTCCTGTCAATATCATTCTTCAGATGTTTATATTCCCTTTCACCAGCTCCATTTCCTGCCTTTTTATATTTTCTCCTTTCATCAATTAAATTCAGTATCTTTGGTAGTATCCCAGGATTTCTACTAGGTTTTGTCCTTTTACCTATTTGATTCTTTGCTGCCTGCACTATTTCAACTCTCAAATCTATCCATTTGTCTTCTATTTTAATCCTTTCCCCGGCTCCAGTCAGTTTTTGCCTAATGCTCTGCTGAAACCACCAGCAACCTCTGATTATTTCAAATTGTCAGGCCCTGTCTCCTTAATTTACTACCTTTCTGCAATCTCTTCAGTTTTAATTTACAGTTCTGAGAGCACATCTACTCCTGGAAATGCTCTGGGTATAATTCTAACAGATGCCTTTCTCTTTCATTCCTTTCCCCCAGTCCATATTCACCTACTATTCTTCCTTTTCTTCCTTTTACTAATATTGAATTCCAATCCTGCAACACAATTACATTTCCATCTCTCTTAGCTATCTGAATAATTTTTTTATATCATCTTCTTGAATCTCTTTATTATCTGCTAAGCTAGTTGGTTTATAAACTTGTACTACTGTAGTGGGGATGGGCTTCACATCTGGTAGCTCACATGCATTCCTATTTTCTGATTTAGGATTAAACCTAGTACTGCATTATCCCTTTTTCAATTTATATTATGTAATCACCTGTAAAGATGCCCTGTTCTTTCTGTCACTGCACTCCACTAATTCTCACTGTATCTTACTTTAACTTATCCATTTTCCTTTTTAAATTTTCTAGCCTACCTATCTGATTAAGGGATCTAACATTCCATTCTCCAATCCATAGAACACTAGCTTTGTTTCTCCTGATGACAACATCCTCCTGAGTAGGCTCCACCCGGAGATCCCCCTGTAGTTTCCCCTTGCTTTCAGCCATTCACAATACCAGCACAGCAAGGCCATTTTGGTTGATGTTACAAGGCCAGATTAGTCAGTCATCCAGACTATTGCCCTCGCAACTTCTGAAAAGGCTCCTGCTCCTCATCAGGAACCACATATTTGTCTGGCCTCTCAACAGATAGCCCCCCCCTCCCCCCACTGTGTTTGCACCTACAGACCTACAGTATGGATATCTATTCTATATCACAGAGGTACACAAAGCCATTCCATCAGCAGTAAGGTCTACAGTTCAAGGGGACCAAAAATTTAATACAATCTTAAAAAATCAATTTGGCTTCCAAAAAGACAAAAGTACAATTTATGCTATAAATGAATTTATGAATAATGTTAGTTCCATTTATCATGTATCAGAATTAAAGGGCCTTTTGAACAATAGTAGATTACGATACTACGCTTGTTTGATTAAACTTGCAGTTCCATTTTTTTTACAACTGCATTTTACCTTAAACTGGAAGTCTGAAGTACAAAAGGGTAGCCTGTGGAGGCAATGTATTTTATGAAAATAATTATTTAAATTTCTCTGTATTCCAAGCCTTTTTGTAACATGTTGGAACATTAATTTTACATTTAATTTTTAAAGAATTTAATTTTTCTATAAATTCTATTTGTTACACTTGATCATAAATAGCATATATTTTGCAATTTGCAACATTTTGGTTATGAAATTTCTCATAACATTTTCTTGTCTATGAAACCAAGAGCTGCGATCATTTTTCGGAAAAAAAACCCTCAATTTTTCATAAAAATCTGGTATGTGAAAGAAAATATTAAATGCATATTATTTCAGCAATGTGAAATACTCCTCAAGTTTTAAAAAAACTCTCTTTCAAAATTATTTTCAATAATATATAATTATTTTTATTTTTGTAAATTTTGCTAATCTCAACATGCATCTTTGCATGAGTTCACCCAGGTATGCAGAAAAACATGTATAAAAGCTAATTTGACCAGTTACCAGTTCTGGAACAATATAGAATTTCAAGCTATAATATATCATTTGTCATACAGACCAAGAGTTAATCTGTCTTTCTTTCAAGCTGGAGTAGGACAGTCTTTGTCAAGATGCTATGTAGGATATGCGTCTTTGTGTTGTGTAGAGAAAGTGCACCATGTAAATCTTTTATACTGGAAACTGTGATTTGTAATTGAAAATGTTTAATGAAATTATTAGTTGAGGATTGTGAATGCTGCGAAATCTGTGTAAGCTTCTGACAAGATTCTCTTCAGTAATATGCAGAAATAGGCTGAGTGTAATAATGTGACAAAAGAAATTGTTCAGTTTTTTAATGAAAGCCAGTTAAATGTAAGCAACAGTAAAACATGTTTGATGGAACTTAATAAAAGGAGTTTGAATAATGAAATTAAATTATAAATTGGCAACGAACTAGTAAATAAAGAATCTAGTGTAAAATTCCTTGGACTAACAATCCAAAGCAACCTGAAACGGGACACACAAATTGACTCCCTAGCAACTAAGTTGTCAAAAAATATATTTGCAATCAGTACTATTAGCAATTTCTGTAAAGACACTGTAGTCCTAAAGACAACATACTCACTTGAACTACGGTATTGAAATTTGGGGGGAGGGGGAGAGGGGGGGGGGCAAAAACCAAAGCTAATCTAGACAAGCTACTCACTCTTCAAAAAAGGGGTGTGAGAATAATCTGTGGAGCAAAATATAGGGAGTCTTGTTGCAACTTGTTTCCAAAAACAGGGGTGTTAACTGTTATAAACACATACATTCTAAAAGCCATATTGCTTGTGAAAAGACTGCACCCAAACACTTATTCGGATTTCCACCAGTACAATACTAGAAATAAAGAAAGATCTTACATTGGCAGCCACAGAACAGCACTTTACGAAAAAGGGCTTCAGTACACAGGTACAAAATTAGCTAATGCACTGCCTAGTGCAGTCATGGCTCTTCCTACAGTTAAACTGAAACATCAGCTTAAGAAATTTTTAGTAAAACACCCATTCTACACATTAGAAGAGTACCATACTTATATGAAGAACAACAAATGCTCTGTGAAATTATGTAAACAGAAATTAGTAAACATCTTATTGTAATTTTTTTGTAAATTAATGACCTATTCAGAAGAATGTGTTTTGTGTATTGTACAAATAACTATAATTATTACCATATCTTTGTACATGTGCAGTGTACCATTCGATGTTGAATAAAGCTATTATTATTATTATTATTATTATTATTATTATTATTAAGTCCTATTGTATGCCATTTTGGATGGGAAATAAATGACAATATTATGAAAATGCGAATAAGTATCTTCATTTATGTTCAACAACTTGGACCTTTACATCATCTCACAGACAATAAGAAGACAAGGTCCAGAGTGACAATTCTATCAATGAAATAAGATGGGTATTAAAAGTTCATGCTCACTGAAATGGCCATTTTAGAACCAATTTTATACACTGCTATTTTTCATTACGTACAGTACCCACTTACATAGCTATTTATCCAACTGAAGAAATGAAATTATTTATCATCAAACTCCAAAATAATGGCTTTTAGTTACCCAAAACATTTCATTGTGTGAACATTCTTATGAGTAGTTCTTACAATGGTGTAAATCATATCTGACAGAGAAAAAGCAAAGGGTTATTGTAACATCAACCTAAGAAACTACTCCTTAAAGTGGAGAACTATTTCACAAAGACAACTACAAGGGCCAATCTTTGGCTCAATCCTATTTCTTTTTTGCATAAATGACTTACCTATATAAGTAGATATAAATTATCATTCAGTTTTGTTTGTGGATGTCACATAAGCATTGATACAGAAATAAAAATGCAGAAGAAATTCTTGAAAATATCATAAACACTCTAGGAACCTAGATTTCAGGTTCCATCCAAATGTCCTAAAATTAAACATTTCAGAAACACAGCTGATGCAGTCTGTATCATATCATTACCAAAATTTCAAAAATCTCAAAGCAGTGAGTTCCTTTTTAAACTTTTAATAATCATCCTAATAGTCCTCTTATGACCTATAATGACTTTTTCAGTTCTAAGAATTTCTTGGAAATTATTCCACACCTAATAATTAAATAGCTATATTCAAAATATATTCTTTATTCACAATAGCTGTTACATACTATATTATTGTATGGAGGACATAGTACTCTGTTGGTTGTATTTATGCAAGTGCTGTAAAATGCTCATCTAATTTATAGCTCTCAACATGCAACAGATTTAAAAAAATGTTTGTCATAAACTCGTTACCTATTTTCAAGCCAAGTTATGTGAATCAGTGGATAAGTCACTGAACTCACATTTAGAAAGAATAAAGTTTGAAATGCAAGTTGGTGGAATTATTCCATTTGCAACTATTCTACTTGTCAGATACTTTTTTTTTCTTTTTTCTTGTAATGTACTGGTAATTAAGAAGCCAAATCTACATAAAATGTTGAAATTCATATTTAGGTCATACTCCATTAAAACATGTTATTCAGTAGTTCATCCATGCTATACTGAACCAAATGATCCATTTAGTTTTACATAAAACATTTTCTTTTTAGAAAAATTGGTAATTGATTATATTCTCATGCCATGTAATTATAAAATATTGTGAACTAACAACTGTTTATTTCTACAGTAATTTACCTCATTTAAAAGCTTTAATTTCACTCTGCCAAGTCATTGGTTTACTTTCTTTAAAAATTGAGTGACTGAAACATTACATGTAATTAAATTTTTCATTCCGTTGAAAACATTTTCGACATTTTTTTCTCAGATTTGATGTTACACTCATATGTGTAAATTTGGAACCTGGGATATTTATATTAAACTCAATAAACCACCACATAGGCATACACTACATCAACCAAATAGTTCACTGAAATGTATTACTTCTGCAGTTATCTTTCACACAGTTAAACAAAATTATCGCTTGGTTTGAAACAATGACATCATCAGTACTAAATTTGACCATTTTATTGTTATAAATTAAACTAAATTAACATTTGGTGAAGACTAGTCAGTGTTTAAAATAGCATGAATGAAGATTTCAGTGTGGAAATATGTTCCATGTCACTGTGTAGAAGCTATTACATAAAGTTACTAACTTGGTTTGGTAATATGATCGTGAAGAAAAGTAGACAGATCAGAACAATGTTAATATTTTCAGATGAAGTCATTCTGCTTTTGGCTGTTCAAATATGTTTTAACAGCCAAACGCAGAATGATTTCATTAAGAAATTTCACGACAGCTGTGGTCCCAGTTATCATCAAACAATGTTAATGATGAAACTCTTCAGGCTTTCCCAGCGATCTAATGACATCTTGGGTTGTCGGGTGTTCTGCCGGATATCAGCGTCGTACTTGCACGATATTTCGGTCATGTAGCTTGTTACCTTCATCAGGTGCGACCTGAGACTGCTCCTCGAGTGGACCTGGTCCAGTATTTATGCCTATGGCCTTCCCCCTCCACCAACGGCTGCAGCCGCTTCCTCTGTGGTCCGTGCCCATTCCCTGCGAACTGCTGAAGCGTTGCTGCTCCGTTTTCTGTCCGCTGCAGCTCTAGGTGTTCCCTCTGCGGTCCGCGCCCACCAAACCCGCTCTTGGGGGTTTCATCTATGGTCTGAGGTACCAAGCGTTCCCCCTGCGGTCCGCGCCTGCTCACCACGACCTGTTGGAGCGTTGCTGCTCCGTTTTTCGTCCGCTGCGGCTCTGGATGTTCCCTTTGCGGTCCGCGCCCACCAGTCCCATTTCTGGGTCTTCCATCTTCGGTCTGGTGCACCTGGCAGTCCTTCAGGGGCTCGTTTTCCATCTCCATGTCTCTGGTTCTTCTGTTTGTGTAGTGTTGCAGCTGGCCCCATTGCTCCTTTAACAATTCCAGAGCCGGATCCCAGGCTCTGCTTAGCTGGTACCCTGTGTCACGGTTCATAAGATCGTGAGCCATTTTAATTTCTATCAATTCTCTTATAACACTGTCCCAAAATCTGGGTGTTTGTGCTAGAATCTTGGTATCCTCATACTTCATGGCATGATCTAGTTCTAGACAGTGTTCAGCAATGGCTGACTTAGTCACCTGTCTTAATCTAGTGTGCCTCTGATGTTCTTTGCACCTGATCTCCACAGTTCTTGTCATCTGGCCAATGTAGGACATGCCACATTGACAAGGTATATTGTAACCAACCAAAGATGTCATTAGATCGCTGGGAAAGCCTGAAGAGTTACATCAAAAGTCTCTACAGGGAGGAGATGTATCAGAATATCAAGAAATTATGGGTAATAATTTAGAAGGCGGTGAAAAACATAAGAATTGTTTCTTTTGTTTCAGGATTGTCAGCAAACATCACATTATTGTTTGAACAATGGAAACAGGTGCTACAGTGTTAGTGGAAACAGAGGATGTGAGTGCAGTACACCGACGTTGGAGAGTTGAATTTGGGACACCACCACTGACAAGAGTAACAATTACAAGAATCAGAGATAAGTTTGAAGCCAAAGGAACAGTGCATGATATGAAAAAGGGACATAGCAGATGAAAGAGAAGTTCAACAGACAATGAGTGTGTCAATGCAGTAATCCAGGTATACACACGATCCCTGAAGAAATCTGTGAGGCAATGCTCTCATGAGACTGGGATCTGCAGAAGCAGTGTTTATAGAATTTTGTGGTATCAGAACTTTAAGCCTTACATTCCAAGACTTCTCCATACTCTTAATGAGGATGATCCTGGTAGGCAAAGCGAATTTTGTGAGCAGTGCATTAACAGATGTGAAGGAGAGCAATGTTTCCAAGACCAAATTCTTTGGTCAGATGAAACGACATTTAAACTTGATGGAACAATTAACTGCCATAACTGCATGTACTGGGCCAAGGAGAATCCATACATAACCGAGCAAAGGCATGTTAATCTACCAGAACTAACAATCTGGTATGGTCTGTCTTCTAGAGGGTTAATCATGCCATACTTCTTTGACAACACTGTCACGGGCGACTCGTACTTGCCTGGAAATGATAACTCCTGGTCTTAGCGTTAGTTTTGAAATGAAGATTATTACTTTCAGCAGGAGGGGGTGCCACCTCAATTTCACCTGGATGTGAGGGCATTTCTCAGTTGTACATTCCCTGCCAGATGGATAGGATCAAGAGGGAGTATGGAGTATCCTGCTCGATCTCCAGATTTAACTCCTCTAGACTTTTTCTGTGGGGTACTCTCAAGAACATAGTTTACACTGTGAGACCACATACACTAGATGATCTTAGAGAGCAAATTGAGCAAGCCTGTGATGTTATTCCATTGGAAACAATAAAGTTGGCATGTCACTCAGTCATAAGTCATTGTCGACAGTGTATTGTGATGGACGGACACCAGTTTGAACATTTACCAAGTCAGAACATGAGGCACCTAACACCATTAAAATTGTATTTTTAACCACTTTCATTAAAGAGGTGTTCAGTTTCAAAGAGTGTATACATTATTTTGGGACACACTGTATATGTGGCAGAATATCAACCTTAATGGTGTTGCACCTGTTACTGAACTGTGAGATGATCAAATAAAACAATTTAAGAGTAAGAGACTTCAATGCATCATGCACTCCTGAGGACTTGCAGCAGTACAATCAAGTTAGTATCATTACAGATTCAAATCCCCAGCTGGCTGTCCTGATTTAAGTTTTCTGTGATTTGTGTATATCACCAACATGACTACTTCAAAGGTTCCTTTGAAATGGCATTGCTAATTTCCAGTCAATATTTGCCCAATCTAAACTTGTGCTCAGGTCTAATGAGCTTGTCACTTATGAGACATTGATCTCCATTACTTCCTTTCTATCTTTTCTTTTCAGTTTAGTTTGGCTGGGGATATTACTATGCAGCAGTTTGCGCTGTCAGACAAGGGAAAATATAATGTGGAATAATGACAATATTATGAAAAGGATAGATTGCTACTCACCATATAGAGGAGATGCTGAGTCACAGACAGGCACAACACAAAGACTGCTTTTGGCAAAAAGGCTTATTCTAAATCAGACAATGCACACACATTAATGTAAGCAAAATCACAGAGGCCAGATTGTGAGCAACTTTGCATGATGGGAAAAGCACTCTAGGTGGTGGATGTGAAGAGGAGGTTGGGATGGGGAGGGTGAGGGATTGAAAGGAGGGGTGGGGGATGGTAAAGTTCTGCTGGTGAGAGCATACAGGGACATGGTGAAGACAGGGGAATGGGAGTAGGTAAGGAGGTAGGTGGATGAAGGACAGGGAGTAATAAAGACTGAGGCCAGGGGGTTTTGGGAACATAAGATATAATGCAAGGAGGGTTCCCACCTGTGCAATTTGGAAAAGTTGGCATTGGTAGCAAGGATCCAGATGGTACATGCTGGGAAGCAGTCACTGAAGTGAAGAACATTGTAATGGGTAGCATGCTCAGCAACTGAGTGGTCTTGCTTTGTCTTAGCTACAGTTTGTTGGTGGTCATTCTTGGGCCAGAAAGCTTGTTGCTTGTGATGCTCAGATAGAATGCAGTGCAGTGGTTGTAGTGTAGCTCGTACAACCTTCTCCCAACATCAACAGATGCTCACAGTCTGGCCTCAGTGGTCAGGGACAGTTGTCATGTTTGTACGAGTTGTGCTTGGACAGGGTGGCAACTCAAATTTGGAAAAAAAGAAATTCCATAAGAATTTTGGATGTGAGGAGAAAGAAGGTGTCAAGAAGCTCTTGATAAATTAATGGTGAGGGGAGAGGGGTAGCACACTACAATAAAGACTTTTCTTTTCTCTCAGGTGAGCTATATACCAGCCACAATCAGTAGTTTAACCATTTTTTTAAAATATTGATAATTTATATGGAATAATATTCATACAATTGAGATATTAACCATTTCAAAAGTTGTGATTTATAAAATTCAGTTTCAGTGCTAGGTTAAAAATGCAGAATTCCCTGATATTTTATGAAATTCCTGAAATACCTCTGATTTTTCCAAGGACAATGTAATTTCCTGAGAAAACCAGGTTTTCAAAAAGAACTGCCACCTTTTTGCATGAATGTGTGAGTGTTGTCTACTTTAGAAGAAGGGCTTTCAGACAAAAGCTCACATGTTTAGCAGTCTTTTTGTTGTGTCAGTCTGTAACTCAACATATCTTTTCTATGGTGAGTAGCAATCTATCCTTTTCATAACACCAAAGTTCATCCTATTTGTTTTTTATGTAGGGTGTTAGTTGTTTATTTGTTGAGTAGTTGTTTTCTTCTAGCCTTTAGGCAGCTTCTCTCCCATCGGAGAAATTCCAGTGTGTAGCAACTACATCTAACAAACAAAACGCAATGTTGAGTTGAAAAGTTTCAGGACTCTGCTACTGTGGACATCGTGTCTGTAAAGGAATTATGTGCATAAAATGTAAAACTGTGTTTCATTTCCCTTGTGTAATTGTCAACTCTAAACAAAAGTTCTGGCTGTGTATGGAAGATGAGTTAAGACTAGACTTGAATAACAAAGACTGTACTTACAATATAATCAATGTCACTCATTGATGAGGTTAAAGAATTAAAAAGTAAATCTGATGAGCTCCCATGACAGAAGTTACAAAATGATGGTGAAATACTCAGAGAGAGAGAGAGAGAGAGAGAGAGAGAGAGAGAGAGAGAGAGAAAAATCATGCGAAAACAAAAACTCTATAAATGAAATCGCTGCAAAAACCAATCAGTATATTACGCCTAAAACAACATCTAAAGCTGTGAAAAAAATTATGAATGATTCCTCGTTATACATTACGACAAGGAACAGGTTTGATGTGCTACAAGAAGATGAAAATTGTGAACAACAAAGCACTGAGGTAAATAAAAACTTCATAGTTCAAGAAAACAGCATAAGTAGTGAGAAAAATTCATACAACAGACACAGCAGTAACATAAAAAGCTCACCTAAACACAAAAAAAAGAATAACAGTGTTTGCAGACAGCCATAAACATTTCGTAATCCAAGGAAAAGTTATACCAGGTGCACCATTAACTTCAATACTTGAAAGCTGTAACAACTTACAGAATCTCACAATGAATGGCACAGTTGTAATCTGGCGTGGCACAAATGATGTAGCCAAAAACGAAGCAGAAAAGGCATTAAATGCTATAACATCAGCATTAATTAAGCTTCGGCACACAAATGTAATCATAGTAGGGATACCCCATAGATATGATCTTGAAAACTGGTCTTGTGTGAATTTGCAAACAAATAGGAAAATAGCCAAAATAGTGAAATCTTTCCAAAACACTCAGTTTGTAACAGTCCCTGAGAACAGAGACTGGTACACTTCTCATGGACTACACCTAAATGCTAATGGCAAGGAAGAAATGGCCAGAACTTTACTTGCAGTCATCTCTCCAAAAAATCAACTAAAGCCTGCAATATCACTTGAGTGGAAGGATCCAGACGGAACTGAGCAAATAATACCACAGCAAGAAAAAATTACAGTACCAGAAATCAACCACAATGTTGTCAAGAGGACAGTAACAAACAATGGAATAGGAAGATCAGTTTGCAACAACAGGATATTCAAAAGTCCAGAAACACATTGTGCCCCTAGAAGATCCTCAAGACCAATAAAACCCAGAGTTCAAAGTGACATGTTTTTGTGGGAAAGTAAAGCAACTAACAAATTCCCAGGACTGGGTAAAAACAACTTGCCAAGCCAGCTAGTTAAAACAACAGAAGCTGTGACATCAACTGCACACTCTTCAGCATCACTTACTCAATCAAATGTGGTGGAGTATACAACTCCAGTTACTGCAACACCAGGTGGTTCGGCAACTCCTCGGACTGTATGGGGCAAGAAGGCACCTCAACAGCTACCTTGACAACTAGACAGACAGAAGCCAGGTTGGGTAGTAGATCGAGAAATGCAAGATCGCCAAAGAACAGGAACACTTTTAATGCCTGAATCCAGAACTTATGTAAGTGAACCAACTCAGTGCATTTTAAAGGAAGATAATCAGAGTCACCAGTTAAAAATACCACTAAGGCTCATGCACCTAAACATACAGTACCTTAGAAATAAGCTTAATATATTACAGGTTTTTGTAAATGAACAGTCACCTCATATAGTAGTGTTAACTGAGCATGGATTAAAATCTGATGAAATTATTTACTGTAGACTAGAGGGCTACTCCTTAGCAAATAGTTATTGTAGACAGCAACATAAGGGTGGTGGTGTGGCAGTTTACATTAGTGAGAATCTCGAGTACAAGAAAATAAACTATCTAGACCAGTACAACAAAGAAGGCTTGATTGAAGTGACAGGCATTGAATCCACACCAAAGAGCGTAGAGAGGTTATGAGAAAACATAAAGTTATTGGGATTTATCATCCACCAAAGGCTGATGTAGTTAGCTTCATAGACATATTTAGTAGAGTAGTGGGACGTTGTGGTCCCAGTGACCTAACTATACTTGATGATCTGAATACTGAGGAAAAATCTTACAGTTTGTGTAATATGAGGTTAATAGATACTCTTAACCCATATAACCTCATAAATGTAGTAAATAGTGATACCAGGGTAACGAAGTCCACATCTAGCAGAATTGATTACGTTATACTATGTAAACATATTAAAGACAGTGTTAGGTGCTGGAATATGGATTTTCACTACTCTGACCACAAATGCCAGCTTGTAGAGTATGTAAACACAAGCATCCCAAAAATGACAAAAGTTATCAAAAATAAAAGAATCCTAAAAGAGGGTAACATCCTTGCCCTAAGAAATAAGTTAGCTATAGAGGACTGGGATCTGGTTTACCAGACTGAAGGATCTGAAAACAAATGGGCCAAATTCTATGATACTATGCTAAGACACTTTGACAGATGCTGCCCTGTTAAGAAAATACAAAGAGTGTTCACCCATAACCAAAGTGCAAAAACCAACAGACTGATACTTCCAGCAAATATGATAAAACTCAGGCAAAACATCCAGGACCTGGATGTGTTACACAAGTCAACAAACCTGCAGGTTTTTAAGGCCAAGTACAACGAAGCCAAGAAAATCTTTAAGAAAGAGCTTTCAAATCTAAGAAAACAGACATACAGCAGTGAAATAGCTCAATCAGACAATATAGCCAAGACCTCATGGAAAATTGTAAATCAATTTCACAAAGCCACACCGAAGCCAGAAACTGAAATTGTAAATATAAGACATGAAGGAAACACAATTAAAGATCCTAATAAAGTTTTCAATAAATACTTTATATCTGCAGCTGTTAGTCCAGTTAATAACATAATTGTGAGTAGTGAGGTAAAGCTCTGCCCCTTTGAAGAGCCACCTTTTGAATTCAAACAAGTAAGTGAAAAAGAAATAGGCAGGATAGTAAATAACCTAAAGAATAAGTTCGCATCTGGATGGGATGGTGTGAGTAGTATCGTGATTAAAAAATGTAATAAGGAAGTAGTTAAAATAATCACCCACCTGGTAAACTGCAGTATCAGAGAACATACATTTCCAAATGTATTGACATGGAGCACAGTTAAACCAGTGCATAAAAAAGGACCCAAGGAAGAGGTTTCAAATTTCAGGCCCATATCATTAATATCTGTCTTCAGCAAAGTATTTGAAGTTGTGCTGCTGACACAACTTAGTGACTATTTCTTGAAAAATAAGTTCCTAACAGAGACACAACATGGATTCCAAAATGATCAAGGAATGCAAACAGCTGGCATATTTCTAGACCTTACTAAAGCCTTTGACTCGGTAAACCATGAGTTACTTTTAAGTAAACGTGAATCATACAGTGTAAATGCTGCATCCATGCAATTGCTAGCTACATGTTTATTTAACCACAAGCAGTGTACAAAGCTGACTTACAAAGTCAATAATCATATCATTAATTTCCAGTCCAAATATGAGAGAGTCACACAAGGTGTACCCCAGGGCTCAATTTTGGGCCCTTTCCTTTTCCTAGTGTACATACATGATATAGAGCAACCTTTGAACTCCCAATTGATAACCTATGCAGACGATACCTCACTGTTACTTCTTGGTAAACAAAATGATGAGTTAACATTGGTAGCAACTGAGGGACTACGTCAAATAACTACTTATTTTCAAGATCAAGGTTTGAAAGTTAATATCAGTAAATCTCAGTTATTGCCATTTAAACTTACAAAATCACACCAAACCTCTATCAGTAACATAGGTGGAATTGAAGTAGTGGACACAGAAGGCTGCAGATTTCTAGGTATTCACCTAGATGAAAATCTAAGATGGGCAAACCATATCAAATTTTTATGCAATAAAATCAGCAGTTCATTACATCTAATCAGCCAGTTATTAAAGTAGTCCCACATCAGACATTTAAAACAATTTATTATGGAACCATTTTTGCACAGATTAATTACGGAATAGAGATATGGGGTTGTGCTGCCGATATACATATGAACAGAATATTAACCCTACAGGAAAGAGCAATCAGAATTATCCATGGATTAGGGACATCTTTGTTCATCATAAATACCTCACAGTCTACTCACTGTATCTTTGCAAATTAATTATATTTTTTGTGACACATCAAAACAAAGCAACAAAGTGCTCTAATTTGCATGCCTATAATACAAGAAATAAAGACTGCTACTACAGACAAAGAACAAAATTAAAAACAACAGACCATGGTCCATGCATTAGTGGTCAAATATGCTACAACAGATTACCAAGCTCTATAAGGTGCCACAAAGGGAACTTATTCAAAGTGAAACTGAAATATTTCTTGACTGACAGGTGTTTATATTCTTTAAGAGAATACTAATATTAAACTAAAATAAATTATTGTGTAAAATCTGAATATTTGTAATAGGTACGATGTAACACCCAATATTGTGCCTTATTAGGTACAATGGTACATTTGTATCATGTATGAGTAATCACATACGTATTTATGACTGTACTAAACTTGTAAAAAAATGCTATGACGTTTGCAAAAGATACCAGTTGGCCTCCATGCAAAAAAAAAAAAAAAAAAAAAAAAAAAGAAAAAAAAATTATATATATATAGTTATAATAGAAGGAAACATTCCACGAAGGAAAAATATACCTAAAAACAAAGATGATGTGACTTACCAAATGAAAGTGCTGGCAGGTCGATAGACACACAAACGAACACAAACATACACACAAAATTCAAGATTTCGCAACAAACTGTTGCTTCATCAGGAAAGAGGGAAGGAGAGGGAAAGACGAAAGGATGTGGGTTTTAAGGGAGAGGGTAAGGAGTCATTCCAGTTCCGGGAGCGGAAAGACTTACCTTAGGGGGGAAAAAAGGACGGGTATACACTCGCGCACACACACACATATCCATCCACACATATACAGACACAAGCAGACATATTTAAAGACGTCATATATGTGTGTGTGTGTGTGTGTGTGACATTTGTCTATATTCTTCATGAAAACATCATAATCAGTTTATTTTGTTTTACTTGTTTGTTTTCTTATCATTATTATTAAAACTAATTTATTTGGTATTTCATTGGTAGGGATATTTTGAAGCAAATGATATTCACAACAACAGAATTGCTGGCTTTGAAGTCAAAGCAGGTGCTAACCCAACAGTGGTACATTGTGTGTATGTTTGTGTTCGTTTGTGTGTCTGTCGACCTGCCAGCACTTTCATTTGGTAAGTCGCATCATCTTTGTTTTTAGGTATATATATATATATATATATATATATATATATATATATATATATATATATATAGACACACACACACTCCTGGAAATTGAAATAAGAGTAGGACCAGGTGAATCTGCTGTGCAGCTAGCGCCATTCGACGGCCAACACCGCGGTTCCTGGTGTGTCCGCTGTGCCGTGCGTGTGATCATTGCTTGTACAGCCCTCTCGCAGTGTCCGGAGCAAGTATGGTGGGTCTGACACACCGGTGTCAATGTGTTCTTTTTTCCATTTCCAGGAGTGTGTGTCTATATATATATATATATATATATATATATATATATATATATATATATATATTTGTTGCTGATTATTATCTAAATGTCATCAGCAAACTATACTATTTTATCTTCCATGCCATACCAAAAGGAAATATTAAGGTAAATTAGAAACAATATGATAACCCCTATATTACATTGAGGAACACCAATGGTTATACGTTCTTTGCTAGGAGGCTATTTATCTATGTATTAAGATCCACCAACCATAACACTGTAAATAAAATATGTAAAACCACATTTTCACTTTGCATTAGGGAATACAAACCTATTACAGGAGAGAAGGTAGTGCCAGGAGACATATCTGATAATGATGATGTTGCCTCGGGCAATCTCAACAATGTTTTTGGAGTTACAATTATCAAAGGTTTTCTGTAAGGCCAAATAACCTAAAAATGAGAAATAACAGAACTTGATTTAGAACTTTTGTGCTTGTTCGTTCACAATTCATACATTATACTATAATTATAAAGTCTTTAGGCAGTAGCAAATCTTAGCTGTTGATTATGGACTTGGGATGTGGACAGTTCATTCATTCATTCACACATTGTTTTTGTAAGTCCCATATTTAAGGGGAACTTTCAGGGATATGGAACAAATCATGTTAAAAATTAAGAGGCCATATTGAAGGGGATCTTTCAGGGATATGGAACAAGTCATGTTACAAATTAAGAGGCAGAAGTAACTGCTGAGGGCTGCTTCTGTAAAGTGTACTAACAATGAATTGTGACTAATGCTAATCTACTCATACTGACAGTTATCATAGTTACTTCTTGATTGCTTTATATGTGTATGTTAGGGGAAAAATTAATACTTTGAAAACTGACACTGATCCTTCTCCTATACTACTCAGTTGCTGTTTTGAATTAATACATAAAAAAATCATATACTTTTACGTAGAACCTTATCAGCAGTCTACATACTAGAAAAGTTAAGCTCTATATGATATTAGAGTTACACAGAATGTACACTCTTGAGTCCAGATAATCTGATAAATTGAAGGAGTGACTTAATATTTAATGTTTTGCTTTGTTTTTCAATATTTGAGGATTTTCAATTTCCTGCTTGATGTGCAAAAGTGATCTGCTATAGACATTTACACTACACTATAAAACTCCATTCTCAACCTTATTTTTATTTCTAGAATTGTGGTTGTGAATTCATCCTAAATCAACTTTTGTTATTAACTGCAAATATTATTTCACAGTATATGTATCAGCACAGAAGTGTAAAGTCTCTGAAGAGGCTTCTGTAAAATGTTCAGTTACCAACTTTGCGCAACATTCTTATTGCATGTTTCTGCAGAAAAACACTTTTCCCCCTCAGTTGCATTACCCAAGTTATGCCATAAGATAGTTTTGAGCCCAAGTATGTAAAGTATACTAGCATTATTGACTAAAGTTCAACAATTTGAAAACTGAGATTTATGCTTGTAAAGCAGACAAACTGAGGTTTTTGGATAACTTATCCACAAGCTGGTCAAGTGAAGCTGACCTGTGTGGAAAGCAAGCTGTGAGGAATGAATAACATGCAAACAACTGTGCCATGAGCATGCTGTGCTCTTAACATGTCTATCTTGTGGAATTTTCAAAGATTTAATGAAGAAAATCTTCCATTGATTTGATAGCCTCTATTTCACACTTTGCAATTATTTGCTGTGTTTAGATTTAGATGCAGGTGCAGTATTTTCAAGTCTTCAGATCATCTCCACACTTTGCAATTATTTGCTGAGTTTAGGTTTAGATGTAGATGCAATCTTTTCCAAATCTTCAGATCACTCTACACACTTTGTAATTATTTGCTGAATTTGGATTTAGATGCATATGCAGTCTTTTCCAAGTCTTCAAATAACTCTACAATCAATAATGTGTTCTCAAATATACAGTTCTTAAAATCACACAATTAAAATATATTTTGCAGTTCTTTTTCTGAAAATGGTAATACTGGGAGAAGAAAAGTAATTTTGCTGATTAACTGAGAACTGTGGTGCTAGACTGATGTGAATATTTCTAACAGGTCAACTATTTGGTAACATTTTGTGATTATGTGAGGATTTAATTTTCTGTTTGAATGAGAGTAGTGCTCAGAGTTGAGAAGAAAAGTGGGGCTATGATTTGGTACAACTTCCATCCCCTTAATTTGAGTAATGATTTAGATGGGTAGATCACATAACTAAAGAAGAGGTATTGAATAGAATTGGGGAGAAGAGGAATTCGTGGCACAACTTGACAAGAAGAAGGGACCGGTTGGTAGGACATGTTCTGAGGCATCAAGGAATCACAAATTTAGCATTGGAGGGCAGCGTGGAGGGTAAAAATCGTAGAGGGAGACCAAGAGATGATTACACTAAGCAGATTCAGAAGGATGTAGGTTGCAGTAAGTACTGGGAGATGAAGAAGCTTGCACAGGATAGAGTAGCATGGAGAGCTGCATCAAACCAATCTCAGGACTGAAGACCACAACAACAATAACAATAATAATTAATTTATGTGGTGGTGACTCTACTCTTTTATCATAATGTAAAGATTAGTAAATCTACACTACTGCACAGCTTGGATTTTTACTAGAAGTAGTGTACATATTTTAGATACTAAGGTGATATTTTGCAAATGGGAAAGAAACAAAACTCTTTCAATTTTAACCAGTTTCAGACAGAGTTATGACTTAGAGTAAGGCTCTGTAGTGTAATGTGCACTTGATTTTAAAATTTTACTATGCCCACATTTCGTACTATAGTCAATTTTAGCACTAATTATTGTGAGGTTGTGAGAACTGTTTCATGTATCTATTTACGAAGTAATGACTATCAGTTTTAGTGTGAAACATTTTGTCTTAGACTAAGTTATGAATAAAAGTAAGTATACTAAAATGGAGTATTTTGTCTAATTTTTTCATGTACTGTGGCAGAGGAGAACGACTTCCATGGGAACTGGTAGCAGTGGATTTCCTTACTAACTGCCATTTGGACATGTTGAAGGTGTGGACAACTTGGTGAGAAAATGTGTAAAACCTCATTAAAAGTGTGAAAGTGCTTGTGAAATATATTAAACATTGAGCAAGTGAAGTTTTCTGCCTCAAAGTGAACTTCAATGTGAAGTGAAATTTAGCTTTTTGCAACCCACGAGGATTTATTCTTTTAAGCAAAACAGGACTTGTATAAAGTGATATGGATCTTAGAATGTAATCTTTGTTTACCCAAAAAGGACATCACTCATGATGAAGATGCCTAATCTTTATTAAAAGTATAACTTGTGGATATTTTGTGCAAATGTACACTACACTGTATGTAAATGTTTTGTATGGGGACTTTCGTATGGCCAGTTCATATACGCTGGAATTTGAAAAACATATGTACTGTAGTTTTTGATAAGATTTCTTATGTAATATTTTTTTGTGAAAGATTGTTAAACCCACTGTCTGGGGTCACTTGTGGTCATTAAATGTAAATGTCGTGTGATTAGGGCCTCCCCTCAGGTAGACCATTCGCCGGGTGCAAGTCTTTCGATTTGACGCCACTTCAGGGACTTGTGCATTGATGAGGATGAATTGATGATGATTATGACAGCACAACACCCAGTCCTTGAGTGGTGCCCAGTTAGCTATTTGCAATATCTATCTGGTCAATCCAATGAAGGGGTGATGTGACACAGCAAGCTGAGATATTTTTACTTTCCTTCTTGTTTTCCCATCTGCCTCCTTAAATTCATTTTTTTCATTTTTGAACTAATTACCATTCACATATGTGAGTGTAATCTGCATTTTCTTAAAAGACAAAGTTTGGCCTTCAGTTTTAAAGAATATAGTACCAGATCTAATTTTGTGCTTAGTTTTATGTATGCCACTAAATTTCTAATTTCTTTCTACTATTACTAGTTAGTGTCATTTGTTATAGGGTGAAATCAGTAATTGTTTCATATCTTAAATTCTATTGTTGGCTTACAAACACATATAAATTCTATAATAATTATAAACGTTTGGAGGAACAGCTAATAGTATCCTTAAAGGATCTATTTGGCTCTATTCAAACACGTGTTAGCAAAGACAGCTCTTAATTAATTCCAAAGTAATTACCAGTTTTGTCAAAAGTATTGTTTGCATTAATATCATGATTTAAACAAATAATTTGGCTTAAACCTTGTAGTAGAAGAAATTGTTAAAATGACACAATTTTTTGATGTATACAGTTAATTGAAGGAGTTAATTTTTAACTGTAATTTCTGTAAATTAAACATCGTACAATGTGTAGTTTCAGTAACTATTATTGTGATGATATGTAAGGGCCCAGTTTATGGCCTCGAGACATGCAGTCCATGGCCGAGTTCCAGACAGGAAACCTGTGTTTGTTAGCACAACAACAAAGCATCAACTTAACTGTGAAATAAGTGGTACACCAATGGGCCGTGTGTTAAAGTAATGACAGTGTCTGTTCAATTTATTTGAAAAACTGTGAAATGTGTGGTTAGGTTTTTCTTGCTCATAGATGATCAGCAGTAAACTATTGCAGCAATATGTTGATGTTTGCCTGCAGACCATTAATGAGGCTTATTGAAAGTTAAACAATAGTGCACTGACCATATAACTGTGTATTATTGGGGGTTTTGGACAGTGAAAGTAAAGAATTGTGAAATGCAAATGTGCACCTGCCAGCTACATCATTTAAAGTACTCAGTGTTGAACTTCCACCACCAATGCAGTACATCGACACCAAGGACAATCAATGATGAAATAAAGCAGGCAAACATCACAAGGTGTTCAGAGCTTGACTGCAAGTGAGGCCAGCTGGAGACATGGTCTCTACAAAAATGGCGGCTGTGGGGAAGCAGATTCTAACGATGTATGGCAGGTGGGGTGCATGCTTGCTGCATGGCTTCCCATTGCACTCAATGTGCCGAGTTTTCCACTGTGGGTGATCATGTGTGGTCTAGAATAGGACAGCTGGAGATGTGGCTGTACTGCATCAGTACATAACATGACATGCTTGCAGCACTGCAGGTTGCCATGCACGAATACACTATGTGATCAAATGTATCTGGACACCTGGCTGAAAATGACTTACAAGTTCATGGTGCCCTCCATTGGTAATGCTTATGACAGCTTCCACTCTCGCAGGCATACATTCAATCAGGTGCTGAAAGGTTTCTTGGGGAATGGCAGCCCATTTTTCACAGAGTGCTACACTGAGGAGAGGTATCAATGTTGGTCAGTGAGGCCTGGCATGAAGTCAGTGTTCCAAAACATCCCAAGGGTGTTATATAGGATGCAGGTCAGATCTCTATGCAGGCCAGTCCATTACAGGGATGTTATTGTTGTGCAACCACTCTGCCACTGACTGTGCATTATCAACAGGTGCTCAATCGTATTGAAAGATGCAATCACCATTCCTGAATTGCTCTTCAACAGTGGGAAGCAAGAAGGTGCTTAAAACATCAATGTAGACCTGTGCTGTGATAGTGCATGCAAAACAACAAGGGGTGCAAACCCCCTCCATGAAAAACACGACCACACCATAACAACACCGCCTCTGAATTTTACTGTTGGCACTACACACGCTGGTAGATGATGTTCACCAGGCATTCACCATACCCACACCCTGCCATCGGATCACCACACTGAGTACCGCAATTCGTCATTCACAACATTTTTCCACTGTTCAATCATCCAATGTTTACACTCCTTACACCAAGCAAGGTGTCATTTGGCATTTACCAGCGTGATGTGTGGCTGCTCAACCATGAAATCCAAGTTTTCTCACCTCCTGCCAAACTGTCACAGTACTTGCAGTGGATCCTGATGCAGTTCGGAATTCCTGTATGATGGTCTGGATAGATGTCTGCCTATTACACATTACGACCCTCTTCAACTATTGGCAGTCTCTGTTGGTCAACAGATGAGGTCGGCCTGTATGCTTTTGTACTGTAGGTGTCCCTTCAAGTTTCCACTTTATGTTGGAAGAAGTGGACCTAGGAATGTTTAGGAGTGTGGAAATCTTGCATACAAACATATGACACAAGTGACACCCAATCACCTGACCAAGTTCGAAGTCCATGAGTTCCGCGGAGCACCCCATTCTGCTCTCTCACAATGTCTTATGACTACTGAGGTCACTGATATGGTGTACCGGGCAGTAGGTGGCAGTACAATGCACCTAATATGAAATACATATGTTTTTGGGGGTATCCGGATACTTTTGATCACATAGTGTACTTTTCCGCTGCTGTGCCACTTCTGTGTGTATGCTTGGAGGTCAGCCATGTGAGGTCACAGATGTTCTGCCAGAATAAGGGCTATGTCATCGTGAGGGAGTGGTACTTCCTCTTCAAAATCACCTGGGATTGCGAGAGGTCACCCATAAATGAGGTGGCATTATTCACAGACCCAGCAGTACCATTGGGGGGGGGGGGGGGGGGGGGCCTCCATCCAAGTGGTGTCATGGCATGTGAGAATGTGAGAGAGGCTTTCAGAGTCCTATGGAGATGCTGTTTGATGCCAGATGACAGCTCGTGGTTCTGTGTATATGGATGCCACACAATCTGGTGACATGCGTGAACAATGCACAGTCAAACTGGTGGCCACGGTCTATTGTCATGAGGCCGAAGTATCAGAAGTATGCCACCCAGGTGTTGATAAAGGCAGTGGTGGCAGTCTCGGCAGTGATTTCTGTGATGGGTATTGTCTCTGGCTAGTGAGTGAAGTGATCCACCATAGTTAGTAGATACTGCTTGCCTTGGGACAGAGGTAGTGGGCTGACAAGGTCTACGTGGACATGTGCAAATCAGCATGTCATGTTGGGGAAGGCACCCATGGGTGTGTAGGTGTGCCTCCCAACTTTGGTGCACTGGCATGTGGTGTAAGAGTGTGCACATTCAGGGCAGTCATTCTGTTGCCCAGACCAGACAAAACGTACAGCCATGACTGTTGCAGTAGTGTTGGTTCTGGGGTGTGATAGTCCATGGACTCAGTCAAATGCACTGCACCTGAATTTCTTCAGAAGGAACGGTCGGTGAGTGCCAGTGGAAATGTCACACCAAATCTGCCATGTAGAGGCAGCGACAGGCACTATCTCCAGATGTAGGCCGCTGAAGGTGTCGTGATGACACTATGCAGTTTTTCATTACTCTCCTGTACTTGGGCGACGTCCTCAAAGATCACAGGAGGTGAGATAATGGCACACACTCAGAACAAGCAAACAGCCACTATATTGTCTATCCCAGAAATATGGCAGATATCTGTCATAAATTGAGACACATTTTCTAATTGCTGGAATTGGCGCGGTGAACACATGGAGTGATTGTTTCAAAACATGTGAGTTGTTGGTTTATGGTCTGTGAATATGACAAATTGTCAGGCTTCTGCCAATGGCTGGGAGTATCCCACCACCATGTATATCAAAAGCAACTCCTGGTCATAAGTGCTCCAAACGTGTTGCAATTCTGATAGCTTCTTTGAGAAAAAACCAAGCAACTGTAAGCTCTGGCTGACATGCTCCTGTAGCACCACACCGATGGCGATCAGGCTGGCATCCACCACTATGGTTAAGTCTGTGCCATGTACTGTGTCCACAAGTAGTGTCACTTCTGTGAGATTCCTTTTTGACTCAGTGAAGCTTTGCTCCCATGTGTCTGTCCAATTCACAGGAGTCTCCCTTTCGAGTGGGGAATGATGTTTTGGCTTAGTCACAGGTTCTCACATGATGGCAGTGTTGGGCAGATGGCTGTGATATAAGTTCAACATGCCAAGACAACAGTGTAATTCTTTGTATGTCTGCAGATGTGGCATGTTCAGAATCACTTGTGATTTCCCCAGTAGTGGCGTTGATCCTCTGGGGATGATTAAATCGCCAAGGAACTCAATTTCTGTCACACAGAAAGTGCACTTCAATGGGTTCATAAGGATTTTGGCTTTACTCAGGTTCTGAAAGATGGTCATTAGGTGGTGGTGTGGTGGTGGTGGTGGTGGTGGTGGTGGTGGTGGAGGAGGTGATGGTGATGGTGGAGCTCGGGCAACTTCGAGAATACCAGGATGTCATCGAGGTATGTGAAACAATGTGGCAAGCATTGCAAGATGCCATCCAGGAACTGTTGCCAGGTCTGGACAGTATTCCAAAGATGGAAAGTCATAAACAGACTTTCAAAAAGCCCAAAGAGGATGGCAATAGCCATTTCCTGAACGTCTTCAGGTGTCAATGGAATTTGTGTGTACACCTTTGCACAACTGATCTTACTAAATGTGACACAGCCTGCCAAGCCATGGGTAAAAATCTTGTAGCTGCAGTACTGGATATTGATCTGGCACTGTTCATGAATTAAGGGTGTGATAGTGTCCATACAGGCGCGATGAATATTTTTTGAAACTAAATGCAACACAGATGACCATGGGCTGCTTGATGACCGAATGATGCCTTGCTGCTGCATGGCCTTAAACTCACCCTTTGCTACTGCAAGTCTATTGGGCATGAATTGACATGGGTGGCACGATGTAGGTGGACTGGGCGTAGCTGTTATGTGGTGCACCATTGGATGCTCGATGTCCTTTGGTGCACCATTGGGGCTGGTGAGTTCAGGAAATTTTTCCAGAATGTCAGCATAAGGTCAGGGCATTTCACAAGTTTCACATTGTAGAATGCAGCCTCTCGGTGCTGTTGTGCTATCTTTAAATTTGTTGTTACATTAATAAGCTGACCATATATGATGTCAGCTAGCAGCCTATAGAGGCTGAGAAAGTCTGCCCCCATGGTCGGCTGATTGACATCTGCCACAGTAAATGTCCAAGAGAATGTGTAGCCTAGTCCAATGTCTAAGTTACTGTTACGTGTGCTGTATGTTTTAATGTTCACCTGCACCTGAGCAGGGAACCTGTACATCCACATAGTGCATAACAGCAAGCCTGGTACTATGTTGGACTGAGCAAGGCTCTGCAAGTGGTGCAGGAACTGCAAATGTCTCCAGTTGCTGTATTTCTCTTGGCACAGCAATTAGTACACCCTTTGTTACTTGGACAAAGAGATCTGATGGATCAATTCTCCTTGCAGTTATTTGTAAGAGGACTGTGTCAACAAGAATTATATCTTGTACTTTCGCTGTGTAGGTTTGGTTGAGCTGGCTCACTACGTGTCCAGATTTTGCGAGGTCACAGGTTATTTTGCTACTCATGAAGACTACCTCCACTTGGCTGCTACACATGACCAGATTGTGGGGCCAAAAGGGAGGCAGCCTCACCAACACCCATCCAGTGCTTGCCACCATTCCAGCAACAGTAAGGGACATTAGTGTGGTGGGGCTTGGCTTACTGAAATTATACCAAGCTGCCCGTGGGTACGCAGAGTCCCAGTGTGTAAAGTGTACACCTGTAACTCACTCTTCAATCTCTAGTTAGGCACAAGCAGGTCTTCTGGAGTCTCTTGTAGTTGTTCTAAATTCACCATCCTGGCTGAAGGTCAAGTTCTCATACAAGGATAAGCACACAGTGGAATAACACAACACAACACAACACCACACACACACACACACACACACACACACACACACACACACACACACACACAAAATCTGGAGGTTCACGAGTGAATATGTATATGTATATGTATATGTATATGTATATGTATATGTATATGTTTTTGGCCCTCAACAGTTGATATGTCGTCTCTATAGAGCACTGTTTGGACACAGGAGCATAAGTGCCAGTCCAGTCATGGTCCTACATCACTCATATTGATGAATGTTACTCATCACATGTTAGCCTCGAGTCACATCTGGTTCACCTGTAAAGTGAGGATGTGATGTGATCATTGCTTATGGTCCTATACGTGCAGTGAACCAGCTTTACTGCTGCACCCCATGCACTACATCAACGGAAGAGGCTTGGTGATGGGAACATGATGGAAATTGACAAGAGTTATTTTGTCAATGACCTACATTTTATTTTGCCATGCCTCAAGAGATGGTACAAACAAACTCTTATCTTTAATCACTGTACTGGTACACTGCACTGGTGGTACGGCTCAATCACTGATCCTGGAGGGTACACACTCTGGTGATTAGCATGTTAAGTGCCATGTGAACCATGCAAAACAAAGATCATGTTCCCAAATTATCAATATCCAGGACAACCTGCAGACCATCATGTCTTTTGCAGAGGGATGAAAGACACTTCAAAATGAACAAATGAGTAAATTTTGTGTACACATTGGTGGGAGTCACATTAACTCAGCCCATGTGGTCTGTGGTAAGAAAGGTCAGGCTCATGTGTAGCACTGTGATGTCCAGCTATCACTGCTGCCTGCTTCATCTCTGTGGGCTGATGACCATTGCATTATTCGCAAAACTTATCATAATGGTAAATCTGCACATGCATGCTGGCGAATGCAAGGCACTGTTTGCTTGTATCTGCTGTGACCACAGTTCCATATTCACGTACTTCTGCAGTATTGATACTACACAAATCTTCCCTGGGAGAGCAGAGCTCTATAGCTGTGAGAAAGTGTGGTGCTCAGCGTTTAGAGTTCATGTGGTGCGTGTTGATGTCAGTGCGAGCACAATGGTGGCTGATCAATATCCTACACATTCGCTGACAGATGAAGTTGTAGAAGCTTAGCATGGCACTCGATCTGGCCTCAACACTCAAGACAGCAGAGGTATGGAGATAGCACACCAAGTATAAACTTGCACAAATATGGTGTTGCCATGATTCGAACATCGGTCCAGGAGCTGTGGTGAGCAAGCCCACAGTACAGAGACAACATCTGAAGCTTTACAGGAACACAAGCACAAAAATCGGCATGGATGCCAATCTGGCCTCAATGCACGACATAGTGGATGCATGGGGATGTGAACGTGAGTCCCGAATCTTCGATGGGCAAACAGCCGTTGATACAAGAGGTGCTGTCTGGGGCTCAAGTGGAGATACTGGCTGTAGGCAAGGCCAACAGGAGACTGGGTATCTACAGGAGAAGGCGGTTAGGGGAACCAGATTCTAATGCTGTACAGCAGGTGGGGTGCATGCTTGTTGAGTTGTACAGTGTGGTGTCTTGATGATACAGCATGGGAGTTTGAAGCAATGCAGTGGCTGGCAGGCGTGACGTACTGCATTGAAGGTTGTGTTGGGAGTGACCTGTGCCCCATGGTGGGTGTTGTTGAGGCAGCTGACTGCCTGAGCAAGATGGTAGGACATGCTCGTGGTGGCACGATGACAGCTGGCTGCAGCTGTGCATCACCAGTGGCTACGGTTGTAGGCTCCATGTCAAGGAAATGAGTGGTTGCTGGAGCAGGCAAGATGTAAGCTTGCTAGATGTGGTCAGTGGAGACTCTAGATGTCTTCCCAATGCACTTAATATGCAGCAATTTTCGTCTGTGGATGATCATGCAGTGCAGTCTGTAGCAGCTGGAGAAGTGGCTGTACCACATCAGTATGCAACATGACGTGCTTGCAGTATTGCAGGTTGGCATGCATGAATACTTTCCTGCTGCTGTGCCAGGTTGGTGCCATGTGAGTGCACAGACATTCCACCAGGATGGGGGCCATGTCATCATGTAGGGATGGTCAAACCAACTGCAATTGCGAGAGGTTGCCCGTAAATTAGGTGGCAGGTAACATGTCAATCTCATCATTTGGTGTTACTTGCAGGCCCAGCAGTACCAGTGGGAATGCCTCCATCCAGGCGGTGCTGTGGCACGTCAGAGCAGTTTTTACAGTCCTATGGAGCCATTTAACCATGCCGTTCAATACCAGATGGTGAGTTGTGGTTCTATGTAATTGGAAACCACACTGTCTGGCGACGTTCGTGAACCATCTGCAGTCAAACTGGTGACCATGGTCTGTTGTCATGTGACTGGGGCATCCGATGCATGCCACACAGGTTTTGACAAAGGTGGTGGTGATGATCTCAGCAGTGATGTGTGTGATGGGTGTTGCCTCTGGCTAATGAGTGAAGTGGTCCACCATAGTTAGTAGATACTACTTGCCTTTGGACAAAGGTAACAGGCCAACAAGGTCCACATGGACATGTGCAATCAGCATGTCATGTCAGGAAAGGCAACCACAGGTGCATGGATGTGCCTCCCAACTTTGGTGCGCTAGCATGTGGTGCACGGGTGTGCCCATTCACGCAGTCATTCTGTCACCCAGGCCAGATGAAATGCGCAGCCATGAGTGTTGCAGTAGTGTTGGTTCTGGGGTGAGATAGTCCGTGGACTCTGTTGAAGGCACTGCACCAGGATTTCTTTGGAAGGAATGGTCAGTGTGAGCCAATAAAATGTCACACCAAATCTGCCATGTAGAGCCAGCGACAGGCACTAGTTCCAGTTGCAGGCCACTGGAGGTGTCATGACAGAAGCTGTGAAGGTCTTCATCACTCTCCTGTGCTTGGGAAACATCCTCAAAGTTCACAGTGAGTGAGATAATGGCACACACTTGGGACAAGCAATCAGCGATTATATTGTCTATCCTGTAAATATGGCAGATATCTGTTGGAAATTGTGACACATATTCTAACTGATGGAAATGGTGCCATGATTATGTGGAGTGATCGTTTCAAAATGCATGAGTTGTTGGTTTATGGTCTTTGAATATGACAAATTGTCAGGTGTCTACCAATGGGTGGAAGTATCACACCACCACATATGCAACTCCCAGTCATAAATGCTCCAAATGCATTACGATTCTGATAGCTTCTTTGAGAAAAACCAAGTGCCTGCCAGCTTGGGCAGACGTGCTGTTGTAGCACTGCACTGGTGGCAGTCAGACTGGCATCCACTACTATGGCTGTCTATGTCATGTACTTGGTGCACAAGGAGTGTAGCTTCTGAGAGATTCCTTTTTGACCCTGTGAAGCTCTGCTCCACTGTGTCTGTCCAGTACACAGGAGTTTTCCCTTTGGAGTGGGGACCGTGTACTGCTTTAGTCATAGATTCTTGCATGATGGCAATATTGGGCAGATGGCAGCGATAAAAGTTCAACACGCCAAGATAACACTGTAATTCTTTGTGCATCTGCAGGGGCAGCATGTTTAGAATCACTTGTACCTTTTCCAGTAGTGGCAGCAATCCTGTGGGGGTGATTAAATCGCCAAGGAGCTCGATTTATTTCACACTGAAATTGCACCTCACTGGCTTGATAACGATTTTGGCTTCACTCAGGTGCTGTAAAATGGTAATTATGTGGTGGTGGTGGAGATTGGGTGACTTCAAGAACACCAGAATATCATTGAGATATGCGAAACAACATGGCAAGCATTGCAAGGAACTGCTGCCAGGTCTGGGCAGCATTCCAAAGATGGAAAGTCATAAACAAACTTTTGAAAAGATCAAAGGTATGACAATAACCATTTCCTGAATGTCTTCAGGTATCACTGGAATCTGTGTATATGCCTTTGGGCAATTGATCTTATTGAATACAACACACCTGCCAACACATGGCTAAAATCTTGAAGGTGCAGTACTGGATATTGATCTGCCAGCGTTCATGAATTAAAGGTGTGATATTGCCCACATAGGCACCAAGAATTTTTTTTGTTGGAACTAAATGCAACACAGATGACCATGGGCTGCTTGATGGCCGAACAATGCCTTGTTGCAGCATGGTCTCAAACTCGGCCTTTACTACCGCGAATCTATTGGGCATGAGTTGATGTGGGTGGACTGGATGTAGTTATTATGTGGAGCACCACTGGATGTTCAATGTCTTTTGGTGCACCAGTCAGACAGACGAGTTCAGGAAATTTTTCCACAATGTCAGCATAAGGTTAGGGCACCCCATAGGTTTCACTCTGTAGAATGCAAGTTGTCAGTGCTGTCATGCTATCTTTAAATTTATTGTCACATCAATAAGCTGGCCATATGTGATGTCAGCTAGCAGCCTGCAGTGGCCAAGAAAGTCTGCCCCCAGGATCAGCTCACTGACATTGGCTTCATGAGTGGAAGCAGACAAACAAAAAAAGAAAAATGTATATGTATATGTTTGCCCTAAAAAAATGATAATTTGTCTCTACAAAGCACTGTTTGGATGTAGGAGCATAAGTGCCAATGATGTTATCACAGCTTACAGTCCTATAGGTGCAATGAACTGGCTCTACTGCTACACCCAAACACTATGTCCAAGGAAGAGGTTTGGTGACAGGAATGTGACATAAATTGATGAGAGTTGTCTTGTTCATGGCCTACATTTATTTTTCCATACCTTGCTAGATGTTATAAACAAATTCTTATCTTTAACGTCTGTATTGGCACACTGCACTCATGGTATGGCTTGGTTACCAATCCTGTGATAAGCACATTGCGCACCCATGTAAATCATGCAAAACAAAGGTCGTGACTCCAAATAGACGGGTTCCATCATGATTCGCAGACAATATAACTTTTACGGAGAGATGAAAGACACTGCAGAATGAATGAGTGAGTGAGACTTCACATACACATTTGTGGGGAGTTGCATTAAATCGACCCACATGGTCAGTGGCAAGATAGGTTGGGGCATATATTGTGTTGCAAAATCTAGCTTGCACTAGAGCCTGTTTTGTTTAGTGTGGGCCACACCATTGCCAAAACTTGGCATAATGGTAAATCTATGCACACACACCAGCGAATGCTGGGCACTGTTTGCGTGCACCAGCTGTGTCCACAGTTCTGGCATTTATGCATTGGATTACATCAAAGTGCTGTGTTAGACAGGTGTTAGCAGTCCTCGTACTGGCTGTTGCCATGGAAGTCAACCATCTGATGGACATGATCTGCAAGACAGGGGCTCTGATTGTGGGCAGATCATAGATGTACAATAGAAGGAGCAAGCCATTTCTGATGTCTTCTGGTACTGGGATTTTCACAAGACACTTTGTCAGGGTGTAATGTGGGTTTAAGGGAAAACCACTGTTGCCCATCATCTGCAGGGGGGCAGTAGTGAGCAGATGACAAGTGACACTGTTGGTTATTGCATACTGTAACTCCAGCCAGACAGGCTTCGGCCCAGTAAAACACACAACAAGCTAGAGAACAACCAGTTGTTAGTACCCATAACACCAAACTCAATTTATCTCAATAGGGTATAGATGTCATCAACCACACATGTTTTTCTCCCCTGCAAGTGTCAAAGGGCATACAGATGTGCATGGGTGGAAGGATATTGGCATTAGGTACTCAAAGCATGGGAAAAGTTGCCTGGACTGATTTATTGTGATACACATTGGTACCTTCTGATGTCAAGTTAATACTATGTCAAAACCATATGAGGCAATTCATCTCACTTGACAGCAAGCATGAGCTAATGAAGTTTTCTCATATGGAGAATATTTATAAAGGATGAAATGAAGCTCCTGATATGTTTACCTTCATCTGTTGTTATAAAATTTCACCTCAGCTATTGCTATATAAATTGTTCAAAGACTATACCAGTTTTGACTGATTAGTCATTATCAATAATCCACAAATATTTTTTGGCTGATGACTGCACCAAAGCATGCTCGACATCAATAGATTATTTCAGCACCCAGCTACAGGACCCTGATAGGAGCCTCAAGGAAATATTGTCTCCCAGCATACACAGATGAAGCCACTGGCCAAGAAATATTTATGGACTCACTCACACTCGTGTCAATCACAATGAAACTTTTATTCTTACAGCATACACACAATGCGCGTAGCATATTGGGTGTACTACAGAGAACTCATCTGGCAAAGATACAGTTCTTCTTGCTCCGGTAGAGCAGCGATATTATTGGAGGATAGAGCCAGTGGTTCTAGGTCCCCATAGAGCGGGGCATGGAGAATGGTGTACATTGTGATGCATTGTCCAACTAGTGATTAGTGATGGCCAGGGCTGACACGTCATAATCCACCAGGTGCCTGAGTGGCCATAAAGGGCAGCTGGCCCATGATGTCAGCAGTGGTGCCAATAGGGCGGTGGCAGTTTCCGTTGAGGTGCTGGTGGCTGGTGGTGTATCGTCTAGTGTTGGTGAGGTTGTCAGTCTGCCAGCAGCGGTGTCCAGGGTGTTAGTTGTTATGATATGCTCCAGAACACAACACAACCAGGTAGCAGTTCAAAGAAAGTGTGCATTTAAATCTTGCTGTGTCGATCGTAGGTGGATGGGGTATGTAGTGCTCTAATGGCCTTCAGACCATGCAGTAGTCCGACTGTCTATTGTCGAATTTGGCCCTAACCATCAGTAGTGAGTCCTGCACTGTTACAGGAATGTCTTCTGGGAGGTAGCCTCACATGTCTAGATCGACTGTAAATTAGCTTGAGGGGCCAGTGGAGGGTAGACACAAGAGGTGTCTGCTAAAGTCCACGCTGGTTTTAGGCAGTTCAGTGACCCTGTTGACATTTTTCCAGCTTGCAAGATATCAAAAGTGTTTGAATCTCATTTCAGCACCTTGTACAGGCCATTGTACACAGGGTGGAGGGTGGGTTTGACAGCATCAGTCCTGTACATGATGCGTGTACACGATTGGAGGTCCTTGTGCACAAAGATGTTTGGTTTGGCATGGTGGGATAAAGGTGGGGTGCAGACATGGCGGATGTGGTCCCTGACATATTTTACTAGGTCTGGCAGGTTGATGTCTACAGGGTCAATGATTTGTGATATGAACTCTGCTGGGAGGGTGAACAGTTCCCAGTAGAGCACCTCTGCCAATGAGGCAGCTCATGTGCCCAGCAGCACCCAGGAGATGGCCTCCATCCAATCCCAGTCATGGCATACAAGCGCTGTCTTGAGGATGCAGTGCCACCTTTCCAGAAGTCCATTGGATTGAGGATGGTAGGCCATCAACCTACAGTAACATACTGTACCCACACCCTCCACTCTGATTTTATGCCGGCCGGTATTGCTGAGCAGTTCTAGGTGCTTTAGTCTGGAACCGCGAGACCGCTACGGTCGCAGGTTCAAATCCTGCCCCGGGGATGGATGTGTGTGATGTCCTTAGGTTAGTTAGGGTTAAGTAGTTCTAAGTTCTAGGGGACTGATGACCTCAGATGTTAAGTACCATAGTGCTCAGAGCCACTTCAACCTAATTTTACACCCCCTCTCTCCTGTCATCTCCACCCCATCCTTGACACTCGCCCTGTTTATTTTCAGCCCTCTACCGATACACTTGTCCATCTTTTCCTGTTCCTCTTCTTTTTCACTCCTTTTTTTTCCCCACCTTCCTGCCCCATAATCTCCAGATGCTGTACCTGTTGGTATTCTAGTCTATGAACACTCTACCAGACAGTGTTCGTCTCTCTCCCCACCCGTACACTATCATCCCTACCCCTCCCCCTTCCCCTTCCTCACCCCCTCCAGATTTCTGCTTGCCTCTCACATGATAGTTGCATTCTGTTGTGTCTGTCTGCAACTTAATGTGTCTTCTTTACTGTAAGTATCAATCTGTCGTTTTCTGCATTGTTGACTTACTAAACTCATGGTTTGGTAAATTTTACACCTGTCAGCACCTGCTTTTTTTGGAATTGTAATTGTTACATTCTTATTTAAGTATGAGGATATTTCACCTGTTTCTTAGATTTTGCTCACTGGATAGAATAATTTTACTGTGGCTGGCTCTCCCAAGGCTATCAGTAGTTCTGACGGAATTCTGTCCACTTAGATCTTTCACTGCTCTGTCAAATTCTTCTCATAGTATCATATCTCCCATCTCATCCTCATCAACATTCTCTTGCATTTTATAATATTGCTTTAAAGTTCATCTCCTATGTAGAGATCCCGTATATACTGCTTCCACCTTTCAGCTTTCCATTTTTTTTGTTTCAATTGGTTTTCCATCTGAGCTCTTGTAGTTCATACAGTTGCTTCTCTTTCCTCCAAAGACCTTTTTAATTTTCCTGAAGATAGTATGTATCTTTCCCATAGCAAAGAATGCTTGTAACGCCATACATTTGTCCTCTAGCCATTCCTGCTTACTCATTTTGCACTTCCTGTCAATCTATTTTTTTGAAATTTGTGTTTCCTTTCACTTGTTCCATTTGTTGCATTTTTAAATTTTCTCCTTTCATCAGTTAAATTCAATATCTCCCGTGTTATACAAGAATTTCTACTAGGCCTGGTCTTTTTACCTATTTGGTCCTCTGCTGCCATAGTAGAAAATAAATGGATAGCTTTGAGAGCAATGCTATCCATTTATTTTCTACTATGTTCCCTTCCTCTGTTCTAGTCACCCATTGCATGATGCTCCCTCTGAAACTTTCATTGCATGATGCTCCCTCTGAAACTTTCAACAGCCTCTGGTTCATTCAACTTATCCATGTCCTATCACCTTAATTTTCTACCTTTTTGTAATTTCTTCAGCTTTAATCTACATTCAAAATCAATAAATTGTGGTCAGAGTGCACATCTGCCACTGGAAATGCCTTACAATATAAAATCTGGTTCCAAAATCTCTGTCTTACCATTACATAATCAATCTGTAACACTGCAGTGTGTCCAGGTCTCTCCCACATACACAACTTCCTTTCATGATTCTTAAACCCAGTGTTTGTGATTATTAAATTATGCTTTGTGCAAAATTGTTACAATAACATTTTTTTAAGAAAAAGTTGTTTCACATTTATATCTGTTCACCAAAAACTGTTGAGGATCCATTCTCAAATTCAGACATCTACAAAATCAGTATGGTTTGCAAAGTAGCTGTTCCAGTTGTTATATACGGCAAACAGGTATAGCAATCAATACAAAGGATATCTGTTGGGAAAGAAAGGTGGTAATGTATGCAATTCCACCCTTGCAGAACACTTACTTATTGCATATCATCCTCCAAGGGGTTTAGAAGATCCCATAATTCTTTGTGGAGAGATAAAGGACAGGAGATTAGATTAATGGGAAGAAATTGAAATTTTGAAACACTTAGCACAGCAATATTTTAAATGATCAGCTCCAGCTGGCAAGCAGACATTTCCTTGAAGGCTTTAAGCCTCTACTTCTGGCCATGTAGTGAGTAAACTTCACTTACTGTTGGCCTCTGCATGATGTGTGTTTTCCTCAGGTTTTTATTTCCAGTTGTGAATCCTACTTTCAGCTTGCAATTTCACATAACAAACTTTGTGATACATAGCTACTTTCGCATTTCATTAATTGATATATAATGTACCACACTGGTTCACTCCCTCGCCATTTTCATCATATTTTAATCTGCTTATTTTTTTAAAAAATTATCCATTTCTTTCAATTTATGTATGTACTGCTCAGTACAGCTACATAGATTTTTGTTTTTATTCACTACTCTTAACAGTTTACAATATACTCTGCTTTGCTTTCCTGAGAATGCTAATTCTATCTGATTTTAATTGGTTCACATAGCATGCTTTATCATTCATGGCTACTTTCCCTGGTAAGTTACTTCATTAGTTATAATTATTCCCCCCTTTTTTTTAGCTTGTATCTTAATCTGTTTCATTCCCTCCTTTTCATAAGTATCTTTTCTTTCACATAAGGAGAGAGCTCCTTAATATGGCTTTACATATATATGCCTTTTTTGCACTATCCTAACACAAGAGTATTTGTGTTAGGAACTGTTACTTGGTACATTCCCATATTTATTTACAAGTACTTCTTGTGCTGCTGTATGCACATATAAGAAACCATTAACACTGTTTATCTGAGTTTGCTGTAAGCTATTAATGAGGCTTATCTAAATTTACCAATAGTGAACTGGCCATATTTCTGTAATATTGGGGGGTTGTAAACAGTGAGAGTAAAGAACTGTGGAACACAACTCTGCAACTGCCAACTACAACATTTACAGTAGTCAGTGTTGAACTCCCACCCCATATTTTTGAGCCAGTATAAAAATGCAGTATGTTGATACTGAGGGCTATCAACAAAGAAGAATAAAGCAGGCGAATATCACAAACTGTCTCCATTTGAATACGCAGAATTTTTATGAAAAACCATAACATCAATGAAAAGCTTCTTTGGCACAACAGAAATAAACAATACAATGTTTACGTCCGTATCTGCTTCAGGATTGTTGTGCTGCATTTTTGCATTACAAAAGAAGCAATGTGACCTGTTTTGTTGAATTATGAGAGGTAGCCCAGTGTTTTAGGCAGTCTCAGTGCTCATGATTAATAAAACAATAAGGGTAAGATGGTAGCATGGAATGCATATGTTGCTGTTTACTGGCCTGTGCGGCTGCTGCTGGGAATGAGGCCAGCCACCTTGATGCTGTGATCAGGTGTCGACCACTGTGATCATGTCTTCTCCCTGCAAACTATCTGAAGCTTGGTGTGGAGGAGAGGGTTGGATTGCTGATATCTCACCCCATGACTCAATTTGGTTACCTACTGCTCGTGACACCTCAAATGACTGCGCAATAGCTAAAACCTCAGAGAGGGATGAATCTTCACACCAGAGAGCAGGCTCTCACATCTCACAATCCAGAATTAAATGAATGATAGTATCTCTCACCATCTGATCATCATACTACTGTTTATGTGCATTGAACATTAAATGACAACGATAACTTATCCCGTGGAGCTAGCCACTAATGGTCCATAGGATTGATGGGGTTGCTTCCTACAGCAGTACAACTCAACCCAGGCTGCAATGACATGGAAGTGCTTACAATAGTATTTGGAAAGAATTTCACACATTTGGCCAAATGTTAAAGGAGACAGATCTGCAAAGGGGAGAGTTGACATAGGACTTGATACATTCTTGGCAATATCCATGAATGGAACAAGGCACAAAATAAAAAATATGGTCAGTAATCCCAAAAGCTTGAAAGTGTTGTCACAGATGTTCCTCGTATACATCCCATTCCCCAATGGGCTCACTGGATGTACAAAAGGGAGATGGATAAACCATGGGGTCAGCAGAGGGCAATACAGCAGATGACACAGACAGAGGAGCATGCTGACTAGACAAAACAGAGGCCAGTGATTGAAGTACCTGAGTTTGAGTGTCCAGCACCTGTGATTGGTGGCACAATGCCATGGTGAACGATTCTTGCTGTTTGAGCAACCGATGTAAAAGACCTCGTAACAAGATCAGCCATTGTGAGAATAAATGGAGGAGCAACTAGAGTAGAAATTTGAATGGAGAACAGGACCAAACTCATTGCAAATCATGTTGTAATTAGGTACAAGTACAACACAACCAGTAGACTGAACACAATTTTATTCCTTGGAAACATTAACAACTTGAATATAGTACTTAAGTAACATTCAGCAGGAACCAATTATGCTGTAGCAATATACATAGAGAATTGAGGCTGAGCATAGCTCAGTTAGCCTTAAATAGACTGGGAACCATGGCAGGCTCTGATGGTGATGTCACACACACACACACACACACACACACACACACACACACACACACACAAGTCTGAGGCACACACTGTGAACTACATAGCACTGCTGCACACATGGCCTTTTCAAAGTACACGCATGCATCACTGCAGTTCTGACATTCACTGTTATCAATATTTGATTCTACGAATGAGTAAGCTTATCTAAAAATTTTGTAATTTTGTTTACCAAATTTGATTCCTTCTCTGTCTGACATTTGTAACTATTTCCAATAATTTGTTCAACAGGTCTATTTTCCTTCTGATGAATGCAAATCTATATTTGTCAAAACCATGGTAAAGGTTCAATAAACCTTTACTTCTGCAAACTCGTTGGCTGTTATGTTCCAGTCCTTTCCAGTTTTTAACATCTCCTACTTTATATACAGTACATCAGTTCTACAGTATGCCATTTCTGACTGTAATAATGGTCAGGTACTGACAGAAGCTGAACCCTGACAGAAGCTGAAAGTCATTATGTCAGTAACAAATAAATAAACAAAAATAAACCACGATAACAACACTGAAAATCTCAAGACTATACTAAAAGGCTTTCAATTCTGTGAAAAGACTTTGTATCAGGCTTTTACTATTACTTCAGTGTCTCAAGTCCAGCTACAACTTTGCCAGTAAAAACTCCAGAAATATATGAAAAGTGATTGGAAAATTCTGTAATTTTGTTTACCAAATTTGATTCCTTCTCTGTCTGACATTTGTAACTATTTCCAATAATTTGCTCAATAATCCTATTTTCCTTCTGATGAATGCAAATTTATATTTGTCAGAACCATGGTAAAGGGTTAATAAACCTTTACTGCTGCAACTCGATGGCTGTTATGTTCCAATCCTTTCCAGTTTTTAACATCTCCCACTTTATATACAATACATTAATTCTATAGCTTGCCATTTCTGACTGTAATAATGATCAGGTACTGACAGAAGCTGAAAGTCATTATGTCAGTAGCAAATAAATAAATAAACAAAAATAAACCATGATGATGACCCTGAAAATCTCAACACTATACTAAAACACTTACAATGCTATGGAAAAACTTTGCATCAGGCTTTTACTATTACTTCACCGTCTCAAGTCCGGGTACAACTTTGCCAGAAACAACTGCAGAAATATACGAAAAGTGATTGGATAAATTCTGAACTGAGAAAAAAGGATTGTAATAAACAAAGACTAAAGGTAGAATTTAAGAACTATCATGACTGTTACAAAGATCTACTCTTAGAGAATAGAAGTAAATATGTAGTCACATTGTTAAGAAATTCAAATAATGGTGGCATAGCTGTTTGGAGAGTTATAAATAGCTTTATAGATTGCAAGGGTAAATTAGTCAGTGACCTTAACATCAACAGTAATTGAGTTTCATCGACTAATGAGTACTTTTCTTCATAACTGACCACTTCCACAAGCTCTAGTGTAGATGTAAGGGAATTTCAGTTAAACAAAGCATATATTTGGCCACAACTAACAGCAAGGAGATAAAGCACATAAATTACTAAAAATCCAAAATCATCAGGCTACAATGAGTCATCTATTATCACATTAAAAAGATGCATAGACATGTCTGGCACAATGGCCACAGCCGTAAATGATTTAATTGCATCACGTAGTTCCCAGGTAATCTAAAAATAGCACAAGTGACCCCAATTTATGAGGAAGATGATGAATCTAAAACTGAAAACTATTAACCCCACTTAATCTTATTAGCATTTTCTAAGGTAATTGAGAAAGCTATTTACACTAGACTAAAAACATTTCTGAGTCAATATAATCTAATATTTGAGAATCAGAACTGCTTCATGAAATTCAAGTCAACCTCTGCAACCACATCACAGTTAATAGATGAAACAATAACAGCCATGACGAACAAAGGGTATGTTACTGGAATGTTTCTTGATCTTGGAAAAATATTTGATTGTGTTAACCCCACCACATTACTTAACAAGCTATGGAACCTTGGTATTTGAAGAACTGGCTATGAGTTGATTAAATCATATAAGAGCAACATGAAAAATTAGTCTTAGGAAAACAGACGGTGTGTCATTCAAATCCAAAATTATTAATATGAAATATAGAGTGGCTCACAGTTCCATGTTGGAACCTCTTCTCTTTTTATTGTATGTTTGTTATGTAAAGTAGTTTTCTCTGAACTCCAAAACACGTTGTATGTAAATGATATTCAATTGTATGTAAGCACAAAGCCTATGACAGTCTAGAAATACTGTTTAACAGTGTTATGAATTAAATAGCCCACTATTTCAGTGAAATCCATCTAAATATAAATGTTACAAAGACTGCAATAATAGAATTTAAAACCAGGAAACAGAGCTTGTTATGAAAATATACATAGTAAGCAACACAGTATAAAAGGAAATCTGAACAAAATTCTTGGGAATCACAATCCAGGACAAACTCAAGTGAGACATGCATAGCCTGTGAGCTACCTAAAAACATATGAAGGGCATTAAATAAGTGATGCAACACATTTTTCTTCTTGGCCAATTTCAGTTGAAAAGTGCAGAATTTGTTGTGGGACATCATGGAACATTACTGCTTCCGCCCCTATAGTTTAATAAAGTTCTGGTAGGTGGTGGCACTATACATAGCCTTCAACATAATATCTGTAAACAGAGATGTGTTCCAAGCAGACAGCTATCACTGAGTTTCTTTTGGCAGAATACCAGAGCAATATCAGATCATCATTGATATTCATAGGTGCTTACAGAATGTCTATGGAAGCCTGGCAGTGCAAAAGCATGGTGCATCATGGGTTGAGGCTTCTGTCATCATTGTAACAAGGTCAAGCAGACCGGTCTGCTGGCCAATTCCTGCAATGTCGGAACATGTGGACACTGTCATTTGAGGTAATCAATTGATCACAACAAAACACCTTGCTGCTCAACTTGGTGTCTCTGTTGGCAGTGCTGCCACACATATCCACCATCTGGGGTACTCAAAGGGTGTGCCTGCCACCTAACCATAAAGAGCAATTAAGAACCTTTTTGCAGAATTTCTTGCATATTACAAGGTTGATCATGACAATTTTTTGTTTAACCACATCACAGGCAATGAGATGTGGGTTCATCACTTCGAACCCAAAATAAAATAGCAATCCTTGGAGTGCTGCCACACCACCTCTCCTCTGAAGAAAAAGTTCAAAGCCACACCCTCAACCCATAAAGTCATGGTGATGGTCTTCAGGGACACTGAAGGGGTTATTCTGTTTGATGTCCTACCTCATGATGGAACAATCAACTCTGAATTGTATTGTGCTGCACTCAGGGAATTGAAGAAACAACTTCAGCATGTTCATTGCCATAAAAATGCAAATCAACCTCTCCTTCTCCATGACAGTACAAGGCCTTACACAAGTTTGTTCACCCATGAGAAGCTCACAAAACTTTTGCACTGTTCATCATCATCCACCCTACTGCCCGAATCTCACACTTTCCGACTTCCATCTGTTTGGACCAATGAAGAATGCACTCTGTGGGAAGCAGTATGTGGATGACTGGGAGGTTATTAAAGCAGCAAGATTTTGGGTCTGACATCAACTAGTAGAGTGGTACCATGTGGGAATACAGGCCCTCACAGTATGGTGGCATAAGGCTGACACATTAAACAGAGATTATGTCAAAAACAAAGTTTTCTGGCCAGAACAGAGGGAAATAATATGGTGTATTTGAATTCTGAATAAAACCAACCTACTTTCAGAAAAAGTATTGCATTTGTTATTGAATGCTATAAACTGCATATCATTTTCATTGTTGTCACTGAATTTGAACTACATGGTTGAAGTATGAGGGTGCAACAACATGACCCAACCTAAACATATTAGTAACACTGAAGAAAAAAGTAGTCAGAATTATTTGTGATGCTAAAGCAAGAGAATCATGGCATAATATGTTTCCAAAATTAGGTATGCTTACCATCATGTATATTGTTTCTTCTCTGTGTTGTGGGTGTGTACACTTACACTAGCAGTTGTAACTCACCCTAAACTATCTTTTGTGATGTTTATTGTTGCTTTATGTGTGTACAATGATGTAAAAGTTAAAATCCCTAGATTTTTAAAACATTTTCTGCAAATTTAAGAAGTGTTTCTTCTTAAAATGGTCCTTATTGCTTTTTTGTGTAATGTGAACACTTTTTTTGTTTTTTACCTAGATCTCTGTTTCATACATTGCTTTACCTGTCTCAACTAATGAGTGTTTTTATATTTTTGACATTTTTTATGGAATTATTCTTTGAACCTAGTACAGTTAACTTACCTGTCTCCTTAATAAGTGGAAGTACTGAGCTGGTGTTGTAGGATTCACAATATGAATATTAACATCATCACCATCTGGTGTAGTCTCACTGGAATCACTCAGTTGCAGAAATCTCTCTATGCGACATGAGCTATGCTCAGGCCCAGCACCATCATAACCATGAGGTAACATCATTACTAAGCCAGAACAGGTCATCCATCGACCTATGAAAGATTCAAATGAATAAATATTCAGAACTATTTCACTAGGATTCTGAACAGGTTCCAAACATGAAAGTTGCACATCAAAAACAGGTACATTTCTACAAATGAGTCAACTCTAGTTAAAATTGCTAATTTTCAGAGATTCGAGGCACACAGAAATTTATAAATCATGAAAAAGGTCCATACTACACAAGTAGCAAAAATTTTGAAATAAAGCTTGAAAAGAGGTATTGCGATGATACCAAAGGTATTGAAAGCTGCAGAATATTGCAGCTCTCTACCACATAAAAGTGCCTAACATAAGAATGAGAATGATACGTCATTTTTCTCATCTCATTTTCACAAAGTGGATTAAGTACTTCATTTTTACAACTAACCATTCATGCCATTTTCTGCCACTGATTTCTGACAGGCTGATTCTAATCCATCAGCTTTCAGATAGTGACAGCTGCGAAGGAAAAGTAATAGTTTTTGATCAGCCCACCTGCTTCATGTTTCTTTTTGAAATCTTGCCTAACATTTGAATATTTTCTTTAGCCAATTTTGTCCACTATAATTTTCAGCTGTTTGATTCCCAGTCATACGGGTGGGGGGAGGGGAGGGGTGGGAGTGTAAGAGTCAGGTTGGCCACTCAATAATATATGATAAATAAAGTCTACTACATAGTAATTTCAACAATAGAAAGAAAAGATACACACATCAGAAATTGGTTTGTATTGCCTCGGTTCCGAGAGTTCCAGAACCTGTACAGAAAATTTGAATACAGATCAATATAAACATCATTTCCACCCTTTCATTGTTCATGAAAACCACACATCGTATGTTGTACTACCAAACAGCGAGACCTTCAGAGGTGATGGTCCAGATTGCTGTACACACCGGTACCTCTAATACCCAGTAGCACGTCCTCTGGCAATGATGCATACCTGTATTCATCTTGGCATACTATGAACAAGTTCATCAAGGCACTATTGGTCCAGATTGTCCCACTCTTCAACAGTGATATGATGTATATCCCTCAGAGTGGTTGGTGGGTCACATTGTCCATAAACAGCCCTTTTCAAGCTATCCCAGGCATGTCGATAGGGGTCATGTCTGATTAACATGCTGGCCACTCTAGTCGAGCAATGTCGTTATCCTGAAGGAAGTCATTCACAGAATGTGCATGATGTGGGTGCAAACTGACATCCATGAAGATGAATGCCTCGCCAATATGCTGCTGATATGGTTGCACTAATGGTCGGAGAATGGCATTCATGTATCGTACAGCCATTATGGCACCTTCGATGACCAGCAGTTCAAAATGGTTCAAATGGCTCTGAGCACTATGGGGATTAACATCTATGGTAATCAGTCCCCTAGAACTTAGAACTACTTAAACCTAACTAACCTAAGGACATCACACAACACCCAGTCATCACAAGGCTGACCAGCAGTGACGTACACCAGGCCCACATAATGCCACCCTAAAACAGCAGGGAACCTCCACCTTGCTGCATTCGCTGGACAGTGTGTCTAAGGCATTCAGCCTGACCGGGTTGCCTCCAAACACGTCTCCAATGATTGTCTGGTTGAAGGCATATGAGACACTCATTGGTGAAGAGAACATGATGCCAATCCTGAGCAGTCCATTTGTGATGTCGTTGGGCCCATCTGTACTGTGCTGCATGGTGTCGTGGTTGCAAAGATGGACCTCATCATGGACGTCAGGAATGAAGTTGCACATCATGCAGCCCATTGTGCATAGTTTGAGTTGTAACACGATGCCCTGTGGCTGCACGAAAAGCATTATTCAACAGGGTGGTGTTGCTGTCAGGGTTCCTCTGTGCAACAGTCCATAGATAGCAGTCATCCACTGCAGTAGTAGCCCTTGGGCAGCCTGAGTGAGGCATGTCATCGACAGTTCATGTCTCTCTGTATCTCCTACATGTCCATACAACATCGCTTTGGTTCACTCCAAGACACCTGGACACTTCCCTTGTTGAGAGCCCTTCCTGGCACAAAGTAACAATGCAGATGCGATCGAACTGCAGTATTGACTGTCTAGGCATGGTTGAACTGCAGACAGCATGAGCAATGTACCTTCTTCCTGGTGGAATGCCTGGAAGTGATTGGCTGTCGGACCCCGTCGGTCTATTAGGCGCTGCTCATGCATGTTTGTTTACATCTTTTGGTGGGTTTAGTCACATCTCTGAACAGTCAAAGGGGCTGTGTCTGTGATACAATATCCACAGTCAATGTCTGTCTTCAGGAGTTCTGGGAAGTGGGGTGGTGCAAAACTTTTTATGATGTGTGTAAATTGCTACTCGCCATAAATGTGACATGTTGAGTTGCATACAGTCTCAGTGAAAAGGCACTTGCATACTAGTTTTCACAGCCTCCTTCAGAAAGGGAAACACACACACATACATTCACACAAACAAGCACACTTCATGCACACATGACTGCCATCTCCTGCAGCTCAGACCATGACAGCTGCATTCTGAACTGAGCTGCCAGAGATGGTGGTCATGTGTGCATGAGGTGTGCTTGCTTGTGTGAATGAATGTGTGTTTCTATTTCCGAGGAAGACTCTGGCCAAAACAGTGAATAGCAAATCATCTTCCCCTTATATTGCTGATATTCCAACTTGTGGTTTCAATTGTTTAATATAAAAATTTCAGCTCTAATTCTATTCCACAGATACACAGAGTATACAATGTTTTAACTGATGGTGCTAAATGTTTTCATTTATGTTGTGGCTGTATAAAACAAAAGAAAAAGTAAAACAAATGGACTCCTTTTGAATAATTATTACATATATTTTATATTACTATAACAAAGGAATAGTGTAAGTATTATATTGTTTTAATGCTTACTTTCTCCACCTGTGATATACGTATCTATTTGTATTTGAGCACCATTAAAAAAGTCTCCAAACTGAGCTTCCCATATAACGAGACGGTTTGGGTTTTCAATACTCATTCCATATTCAAATCCAAGTACAGCTTCTTCTGACAGTATACTATTTGCTACCTGAAATTTCAAGAAGGTAGTAAAACTACACAGAACAAAATAATCTATGGTAAAGTGAAACAAACAAATGTGATTCTTATCTGAAAACTGTCAGAAGAAAAACATCTCATATACAGGGTGTATCAGAATTAATGGCGTAAATGCATACAGTTCAAAGTACATGATACTAGAAGCAAAAAAGTCTCTGTAAACATAGGGTCAAAAATGCATACCTTAAGAGCTACAAGCAATTTTTCATCTTTGATACTGCAAAACAAATCTGTTCTGCTGCAAGTTCTTTGCTTTCCATATTTTGGGAACTGGTAGTATGGACCAAAACAAGAACAAAAAGTCCCATAAACAAGTGCTCGAAAATGCATACCTAAAAAGTTACGAGCACTTGATCATTAGAACAGTTGTGTTTTCAAGTAGCAAAGATGAACAAGTGCTGAACCCACAATGAAAGTGACCAGGAAGCCTACATTCAAAAATCCCACATCAAATGTGACTAACAAGCCCACATTCAAAAATCCAAAGAATGTGGTATCTGATAATCTGCTCCATGGTCTTTCCTATGCTCCTGTTGATGGCAACACTACAATGGAAACTTTGGCATGTTTTGACTTCTTCATAGTTAAGGAGAGAGGCTAAAATAGTTTCCATTCACAAGGCAAGAAAATTTGCTGTTACATTACGACAAAAAGATTAAACAGGATTCCTTATCAATGGAGACTAGATGAAGCATCACTTGTTAAATGCAGCTCACATATGGAAAAGGGGCATTTTTAGACACCCACTTTTGGCAGAAGTGAAGTCTCAAATGTTTCTCTCATCATTGTCTCAGTGCTGGCAGAAAGCTGGATTCTTTTCTGTGTTTGTGACATTTCAAAATAATGCTTCACTGTGGTCAGAAAATTTCTCCTAGACTGCTCATGAGGTTTTTAGCTTACATTACAATGTTAATGGATCACCACCTATCTCTCCCCTGAAATCCTTCTGAGGTGTACCAAATGACCGGCTACAAGAACTGTAGTAATTACTTTCTTTTACTCTCTACTAGTGTAAGTGCTTTTTACACTTGCCACCCAGAAGAATGTGAGCTTATCAGCAGATGGCATGCATTTAAACGTCTTCAGAAGTCCACATTTGGCTTTGATTGCGAGATGTACTTTTCATCATAACAAAGAACAACCTGTTTTCTATCCTGACCTGAAAACTTCTGCATAAATGCACTACTACAGCTGCTTATGTGGTCTTTCTCCTGGAGGTTGTATTTATGTACAAAAACAAACAATTGGTTGTGCAATATCCAGTTCACCTCAATGAGCACTCACAAGGGGCAAGTTCATTTAGAGCTCTGCAAAATCTCATTGGTGTATCCAGATGAGCTAGTAGTCATTTGAGTGTGTATCATTACTCAGCAATATCTGGGATATCATTCTCATAGAGCTGTGGTGGAGGATAACCATGTAGCAGCGTTAACCTGTATGCTCAGCCCTGTGTTCAGCAAGCAAAGAGGATCAAAAACATGATGTTCTCAACAGTTTTATCACAGGAGTAGAGGGAGTTGTAATCCTGAAGCACATTACAAGCATTTAAGTCTCCGCCAAGTAAGGAAATATGTGGGAGCTAAATGATGAGATCACTGAGAGTCTCTTAATCTATACTGCCATCATGGGCAGGTAAAAAAAAAAAAAACAAAAAAAATTAGTTACGTGTTTCTTGACATTTTCCTGGTGGATAGAAAATTCCATCACCTTCTGGACACATATCCAGGACTCACATCCAAAAGGTGAGAGCAAATATCATATAGTTATCCTATGAGGCATGTTCATGTAGCAATGATCCCAAGTGATTTATTCATTGGACACTCAGATACAGTGGAAATGATCTACGATCAGATTGCATATTACAGTTGTGTTGTGGAAATGTACTGTTTTGTTTTCTTCCTCACAGTTAGTTTTAACTACAACAGCCAGGTCTTTAAACAATAAGAAAAAGTTTTCACATAGTCAGTAGCACACCACCCTTTCCCAAAGTAGTATTTCAGATGACCAGTTCATACTCTTACCACACAATATCCAAAAAATGAAAGATGTTGTACATTCTGAAGTTTTGTAATTGTACTGTGCACAAAAAATTAAGAAAGATGTTAGAATAGAATAGAATAGAAACTTTATTGTCACATAATATGTCATACACAATCAAATGATTGAGACATTAAGTGAAAGCTAATTTCTAATTGTAGGTATATAGAATAATTTACAGCTGTCTCGTAAGTTTAAGTACCACAAAATGATTTAATATAATCATGCTGAAAATAAAGTAGAATTTAGAATAAATATTTACTTAAAGTACTTTTTTAGCATGAAACAGAATAAAATTAAACACCAGGCATAGTTATTTGTGACAGTCAATCATAAATTCTTCTATGCTGTAATAATATTTACTTGCTAGGTACTTCTTTAAATGAAGTCCAAATTCTTATGGTTATAATTTTTAAATTTTTCACAGATTTTATTTCCCAGCCTCATACCCATAGAATAAGGTGTCTTCTCCAGCAGTTTTAGCCTATGAGTTGGTACTTTAGACTGCGATTTCTTGTTTCATAATCATGCTTAAACAGGTTGTTCTCAAAAACTTGTGGGTGTTGTTTAGAAAAATTAATTGTCTCATAGATACAGAGGTCAGGAACAGTCATATGAGCAAGGGCCTTGAACAGAGATCTGCATGATTGTCTTTACTGTGCACCTGCCATGGCTCTAATGATTTTTTTCTGTAGCCTAAAGACTCTTTGTAAGTTTATTTTCTCTGATCCCCAAAAAACTATACCATATCTAATGACAGACACAAAATATCCATGATATACAACTTTTTTTACTGTGTTTCTATTATACTACTTATAACTTTCATTGCATATACACTCCTGGAAATGGAAAAAAGAACACATTGACACCGGTGTGTCAGACCCACCATACTTGCTCCGGACACTGCGAGAGGGCTGTACAAGCAATGATCACACGCACGGCACAGCGGACACACCAGGAACCACGGTGTTGGCCGTCGAATGGCGCTAGCTGCGCAGCATTTGTGCACCGCCGCCGTCAGTGTCAGCCAGTTTGCCGTGGCATACGGAGCTCCATCGCAGTCTTTAACACTGGTAGCATGCCGCGACAGTGTGGACGTGAACCGTATGTGCAGTTGATGGACTTTGAGCGAGGGCGTATAGTGGGCATGCGGGAGGCCGGGTGCACGTACCGCCGAACTGCTCAACACGTGGGGCGTGAGGTCTCCACAGTACATCGATGTTGTCGCCAGTGGTCGGCGGAAGGTGCACGTGCCCGTCGACCTGGGACCGGACCACAGCGACGCACGGATGCACGCCAAGACCGTAGGATCCTACGCAGTGCCGTAGGGGACCGCACCGCCACTTCCCAGCAAATTAGGGACACTGTTGCTCCTGGGGTATCGGCGAGGACCATTCGCAACCGTCTCCATGAAGCTGGGCTACGGTCCCGCACACCGTTAGGCCGTCTTCCGCTCACGCCCCAACATCGTGCAGCCCGCCTCCAGTGGTGTCGCGACAGGCATGAATGGAGGGACGAATGGAGATGTGTCGTCTTCAGCAATGAGAGTCGCTTCTGCCTTGGTGCCAATGATGGTCGTATGCGTGTTTGGCACCGTGCAGGTGAGCCCCACAATCAGGACTACATACGACCGAGGCACACAGGGCCAACACCCAGCATCATGGTGTGGGGAGCAATCTCCTACACTGGCCGTACACCACTGGTGATCGTCGAGGGGACACTGAATAGTGCATGGTACATCCAAACTGTCATCGAACCCATCGTTCTACCATTCCTAGACCGGCAAGGGAACTTGCTGTTCCAACAGGACAATGCACGTCCGCATGTATCCCGTGCCACCCAACGTGCTCTAGAAGGTGTAAGTCAACTACCCTGGCCAGCAAGATCTCCGGATCTGTCCCCCATTGAGCATGTTTGGGACTGGATGAAGCGTCGTCTCACGCGGTCTGCACGTCCAGCACGAACGCTGGTCCAACTGAGGCGCCAGGTGGAAATGGCATGGCAAGCCGTTCCACAGGACTACATCCAGCATCTCTATGATCGTCTCCATGGGAGAATAGCAGCCTGCATTGCTGCGAAAGGTGGATATACACTGTACTAGTGCCGACATTGTGCATGCTCTCTTGCCTGTGTCTATGTGCCTGTGGTTCTGTCAGTGTGATCATGTGATGTATCTGACCCCAGGAATGTGTCAATAAAGTTTCCCCTTCCTGGGACAATGAATTCACGGTGTTCTTATTTCAATTTCCAGGAGTGTATTAGACTATGTAGACAGTACCACATGGAACCTACAGGTTCTGACCTTGATAAATTCTTGTTCAGCATTACATCTAGAAACATGGTACAGTTTGAGGTGCAACGTGATTGTCCTCATGTGATATTTCAAGTATATCCTGTATAGCTTGTTTTGTGGTAAAGTGAATGATTTGTGTCTTTGTCAGATTTAGTTTCAGACCATTATTTCTCACCCAACTCTCAATTTCAGGCAAAATGACATCCAACTCATTGAATTTTCACTACAACCATACGCTTGTAGCTTACAAAGTAGTGGTTTGTGGTCTACTGTGTCAAAGACTTTAGTTAGGCCACAAAAGATGCTCGATGCATTCACTTTACTGTCTAAATTGGCTACTACTTTATGTAATAAGTTCATTGATGGCTTGCATAGTGTGGTGCCCCATTTGTAAACCATAGTGATTGTTCTGGATAATATTATGCAGATTATTATAGTTAACTATCTGGTTATGTGCAACTCTTTCAAATATTTTGGAAAATATGAATGACAATGAGATTGGTTGAGAATTACCTACTTCATCATGTCTGTGTTTTTTATAAATGGGTCATATTTCAGCATACTTAAGCCTATCAGGAAACTACCCTTCCTCAAAAGATTGACTGATTATAAGGCAGAGCAGGTATTCAATACTATGGGTGACTGCCTTTATTATTTTTGTAGGAATTTCATGCCAACCTACAGAATTTAAATTCAAGAACTTTATGACATCAGCTACTTCAGAATAGTATATATGGGTGAATTTGAATTCAGTGGAGATACATAAAGTGGAAACAGGATACAGACTTGTAGATGAAACTTCATTGGTTTTACATGGATTTGTGGAGTGCCTGTTAAAAACTTCACAGATCTGTGAAGGTCCAAAACAGTCTCATCTGCCACTACTAATTCAAGTTTTGGTTGTCTGCCTTTTTTGATACCTGATTCACTCTTTACAAATGATCACATTGGCTTAGACTTGTTTTTATCATTAGAAATATAATTACTATTAGCCCATTTTTTGGCTTGTCTCACTACTTTATCAAAGATTTTTTTTATATTGCCTTACATAATTTAAGAATTCTGGGTTTGGATTGACTTTTGCCTCCATACGAAGTTCTCTTTTACTCACACTTGAAATCTGAATATTCCTTGTTATCCATGATCCCTTCTTAGGTGTGTCAGTTTTTATAGTCATAAAAGGAAAGCATTCATTGAATGTCATCAAGAAGGCCCCCAGAAAGTTGTTGAAATTTTCATTCACTGAGGACACAGCAGTAAACAGTGAAGTTTTGTTTTAGATGATTTATGCAACTAATCTGAATGAGTAATGAATGAAACTGATATACTGTGACAGCTGTATTTGTTGTGATCTATGGATTCATATGTGTTGGTGAAGTGAACAGACATGCAACATGATACAACACATGGAAAACAGAGAATTAGCTTCAACTGGTTGTTTGTAGAAGTATAAAAAAATTCAGTGTGTTATGAATGTCTCCACAGATTAGGGTATGTAAAGATTAGGGATGGAAAAGTACTCTAAGTAGATTTTGCAGTGTTGCTGTTAGTAATTAATATCTATTCAGCATATCCTGAAAAGTAAAATCTTATTTGACTTTAAAGAAAGAAAGTAACTTTTTCACTGAAGTACAAAAAAAAAGGAAATAATGGTTAAGTCTTTTTGAAATATGAACTAGAAGAAACAGTGCAAAGTATCATTAAGTTGCTTAATCTGTTTTGTACCAGATTTTTATGGCTTGCAGGTTCTTGTATTGTTGAAGGTAACATAGCTTTCCTCAGAACATTGTTAAATAAAGGCTGCACAAATAAACGTTTCAGCAATACATAGTAGAACTTCATACCTCAAGGTGTCCCTCCTGCCCCTCCACTAAATCATTCAGTGGAATGTACATTTCATTTGTTGACTGGTCTACCAACATCACATGCCGATGTGAAAATGTACCTCTACCCACATCCTGTCCACTAATGCGAACATTGTACCCTGCAAGTAAATATATGAATTGTCATACATTGTCACTGCATACAAATTACAATTGTTTTAATGCTACTGTACCTGAAGTATACCCTGTAAGGAATTCAGTATAATAAATAAAATGTAATTTTCATCTACAACACAGTTTTCAAGCACAGGTGTGTAGGTGGGAAAAAGGCAAATATCTCAGTCCAGCATAGAGACAACAGTGATTCAAACAGAATTTTCTTATTGCTGTGTTAGCACATGTTTTGTAACAGAATATGTCAGGTGTTAACTTAATCTGTGGACTGGTATTATTTATACAGAATTTTTAAAACAAGCATTTTGTGTATGTTGCTTCACATTGACAAACTCGAACACTGCACATCCTTAAAATCCATTACTGTAGATGGTTTAATACCAAAGAAAACTCATTCAAAGTTAGTTGTGATTTATAATAAATTTGCTCCTTCACTTACAAAGCAAATAAATAATGGTGTATTCAAATATACCATAACTTTCTTGCAGGTGATTCACATGATTAATGTCCCAAATCTCCAAACACAGATTAGAAATTTGAGAAAACACACAAAATGGGTTTGGATCATACAAGTTATATCAAATAGCTACATCATAACTAATCAAAAGAAAGAGTGTGGTCTACAACAAAGAGGTAGAAGGCAGAATTCATCTGCCACAAAAGTGTGGCCAATATCTTCTGGGATGGGAAACAGATGTCTGCCTATTGAAGAACTTATGGAGTGTAAAACAATGAGTGCTGAATGCTATGCAAATCAACTGTATCGTCTGGATTAAGAAATAAGCAAAGAGAGGCATAGTTTGCAAAATGTATAAAAGAAAATTAAATAAACAAAATAAATTATGTTCCATCAGAGCAATGCTTATTTCCCCAGAGGCGTTTAAGACAGTGGGACAACTGAGGGATTTTAAATACTATTTATTGGAACATCTACCTTGTCTACAAGATATGGGCCCTTCTGACTTCCAACAAATTGTACATCTTAAGAAATTTATTACTGAAAATCTTTTAGAGTCTCATGAAGGGGTTATGGCAACTATAGACAGGTATTTGCAGACTTTTAGAACTGCGCTTGAAGAATGGATTGTACTCACTGTAAAAATATTGGAAGAAGTAGAGCTACAGAAAAGGGGACTACATTGAAAAATAAATGCATTTTTATGTAAAAACACAATATTTCAATCCAAAGCCTACACATTTTTTACTTGTCCTTATACATCACACATGAATGACCAGAGCTGCTTATGGTAATTTGATAAGGTTCACAATATGCAGCTTTGTTCCTAATATGAACTGTGGGTCTCTGATGTTAAGTTCTGTGGAAATCTTTAATGGATTCTTCAATATTCCTGTAACCAACTATGGGTGTGATACCCTACATTTCTACCATATGCTCAAAGCTGTAAGATACTCCTAAATGGCTCAGGATTGCATTACATACATACCATGTATATATCAGTGCTGATGTCTGAGTGCGGGATTCAAATGCCTGTCACTTCAGATGAAATTATTTGCGACCAGCTATAGAATCATTTGCAAAAAAGTGTCAAAACAGTATGTGTTTTTGAAAAATGGTGAAGTTCACATAAGATGCCCAAAATGACAAATTGACAACAGAGATATTTGGGATAAATCTAACTGTTCACTAAAAGAACAACATGTGTGTGACTGGAGGTAGCGTGTTAATTTTCAATCCATGTGTGACAAAACAAGCTGGGATATTTTTTCTTCCCCTCTTGTTTTGCCATCTGTTTACTTAAATTCTTTTTTTCATTTTTGAACTAATTGCCATTAATATATGTGAGTATAATCTGTATTTTCATAAAAGAGAAAGGTTTCATAGAATTTAACACCAGTAATTAACATTTTTGTCAAAAGTATTGTTTGCATAACTATATATGTTAATTTCATTATTTAAATAAATAATTCAGCCGAACCCTTGTAGTAGAAGGAACTTTTCTTCCCCTCTTGTTTTGCATCTGTTTACTTAAATTATTTTTTTTCATTTTTGAACTAATTGCCATTAACATACGTGAGTATAATCTGTATTTTCATAAAAGAGAAAGGTTTTAAAGAATTTAACACCAGTAATTAACATTTTTGTCAAAAGTATTGTTTGCATAACTATATATGTTAATTTCATTATTTAAACAAATAATTCAGCCTAACCCTTGTAGTAGAAGGAACTGATAAAAGGAACGAATTTTTGATGTGTTCAGTTAATTGAATGAGTTAAGTTTTAACTGTAATTTTTGTAAGTTTAACTTTGAACAATGTGTAGTTTCAGTACGTGTTATTGTGAAGGTATATAAGGGCCCAATTTTGCTCCTGAGACAGTCAGTCCATGGCCCAGTTTCAGATGAGGAGCCTACGTTGGTCAGAACAATAGCAATGCTTCAACTTAACTGTGAAATAAGTGTTACACAATTAGGCCATGTGTTAAAAACAAGGGAAGTGTCTGCTCCTTATGTATCTTTCTATTGTCCAAGAACTGTGAACTTTGTGGTTAGGTTTTTACTGCTTGTAGATGTTCAACAGGAAACTACTGTAGCAGTATTTGGAGGTTTGCTTGCACACTATTAATGAGGCTTATCGAAAGTTAAACAACAGTGCACTGGCCATATAACTGTGTATTATTAGGAGGTTGTGAACAGCGAAATTAAAGTACGTTGAAACACAACTGTGCACCTGCCAGCTACATTACTTACAGTAGTCAGTGTTGGAATCCACAACCCATTTTTCAGCCAGTGTAGCAATGCAGTATGTCGACACTGAGGACAACAAACGAAGAAACAAAGTAGGTGAACTGCTACACACAGAGGCAGAAATTTTGTTTGGACTGAAATGTTTAAGGTATTGTTAACTAGTAATGATAGACACTGTCACAACAGCAGTAATGTTGTATGGAACTGGTGTCCATTAGCTCTTAAGGACAGCTTTGCCTAAACATTTATCTAGTTATTGTGTTTCCTACATGGCTGTCCATTCAGCACATCTTATACTTGGCAAGTCATATGTCCCATATAAATAATCCCATTCGTTAATATGTATGATTTTGGTTCCTGGTCCATTTCAGTTCTATTAGAGGCCTGGAGAGGAAAAAAGGATCGACTAATTTTGAATGTTTTTCAGTGAAGTGGCACTGTCCAGAAGGCAAGACATTTCAGCAAACCAACTTGTCATCTTCAGATGTTCCTAATGACTAGTTGTTTTCAGCTGGGCACCAGCTCTGAGTGCAGACTTGGTGTGGTCGTTGGGGAAGTGTGACAACGGGGGCTTGATTCAGGGTCCGCAGTCACGTTGCGGCCAGCAACGGATGCAGGTCTTTGCTGGTGTGACATTAATGTATCCTTATCTTCTTCAGTTGCCATGACATGAGCAGATTTACATAAAGATTTCTGCTGCACTTTGACCATGCTCAAGGCTATGTCCCAGGCCTGACTTAATTGAAAGCCAATGTCTTTATTTATTAGTTCACCATATAGTTGACTCTCTACAACCTCTGTTAGGGTACACTCCCAGGTTTGGATTGTTGGAACAACTTGGTGCTGTCCATGGGACATGCAGTGCTTTACCCCAGCAGACTTTGTCAGCTGTTCATTGTCAGTGCGGTGTTTATGTTCAGTGTACCTATCCTGTTACATCCAGATAGTCTGACCTATATACATTTTTATGCAATGGCAAGGGATGTGGTAGACTCCAGGTTTCTGGAGTTCTTCGGCATCCTCGACTGATTCCAACAAGCCTTTCATCTTAGTTGGTGGGCGAAAATGCACTTACTATTACATTTACAGAGTATTCTTTTGAGTTTTGATAACGAGTTTCTGATGTATGGGATAACTGTCACATGAATAGGTTTTCCTTCATCCTCAGTAGGCTGTGGTCTTGGCTTCTTCTGTCTTATGGTACTCTGCACCTGGCAGTTGCTGTAACTGTTTGTACAGAACATAGCTTGTAGGTGCTGCAGTTTGGCTGCTAGACTATCATGTTCCGTCTGTACAAACAACCATATGGAGTAATTATGGACTGCCTGCTATCACTAATGGTGGCCAATATGTTCATGGAGGCACATGAAATAGTAGTCCTGGAGTCAACAGTCTACAAGCCCTCATGCTTTTCTTTTATATGTAGGTGATACATTCATAATCAGTATGGATAACATCACTTACAAGACTTCCTTCAATGCTTAAATCACTTCTCCAGAACATCCAATTCATGATGGAAATAGAAGAAAAAATTAACTTCCATATTTGAATGTGCTCATCAAGTGATTACCACACGGCACACTGGGATACAGTTTCTACCATAATGCACACATGTACAGATTTGTACTTGCATGTCTCCAGCTGTCATGCCCCTCCACGATGAGAAGATGTCCTAAACACACTAGTCCACAGAGTACACAAAATCTTGGACCATGGCAGCCTAGTAGCCAAACTGCAGCACCTACAGGTCATGTTCTGTACAAATGGTTCCAATAACTCTCAGGTGGAATGTGCCATAAGACCAAAGAAGCCGAGACCACAACCTACTGAGGGTAAAGAGAAACCTGTTGCAATGGTGATTATGCAACATGTTGGGAACATATCAGTGATAATCAGAAGACTACTCTGAAAAAATAATGTCAAGTGCATGTTCCACCACCAGCCAAGACAAAGTCTTGTTGAGATTAGTCAGGGATGACCTAGGACTCTGGACACTGGGAGACTATTGCATCTCTTGCTAGTGTGGGAAAATGTATATAGGTGAGGCTATCCAAACAGTGTAGGAGAGATGCACTGAGCATAAACCTCACACAGACAATGAACAGCTGACAAAGTCTGCTGTGACAGAGCACTGCATCCTCCATGGACATTCAATGAATTACAATGACATCAAATTGTTTCAATGATCCATTAAGGCAACCCCCTCTAGGACTGTATTGTAAAAGTGTCTGTAGAGATTTAAGTACATAATGAACTACAAAAATAAAGACAGCGACTTTCAATTAAGAAAGGCCTGGGACAGTCTCAAGCATGATCAAAGGACAGTGGCAATCTATGTGAAAAATCTGTTCCCATCATGGTAATTGAAGAAGATGAGGGTGCATAGTCATCACACTGGCGGAGACCTGCATTCAGTACGTGCTGCAATGTGACTGAGGCCCCTGATGTTGAGGCCACTGATGCCATGGCCTCTGATGTCATACTTGCCCGCCATTGTACCAGGTTCATAGCCAGACCCAGCTGGCTGGAAGCTCTGGGTGAGGGGAGGTGATATAAAGGCAGCACCCCACAGAAAAAAATCAGTCATCAGGGAACATCTGAAGATCACAAGAAGTTAGTTTGCTGAAATATCTTCCCTGCTGGCCAATGCCATTTGGCTTCATTCCTGAGAAATATTCAATATCATACTACACTAGAGAAACTTAAAACTATACAGTGTCCACGAACATTTTGTTAGTGCATGGGGTGCCCCTGCAACTTTCAGAGAGACAAGCAGATATGGAAGGAGGATATTATGATCATGGTTGATATCTAAGCATTTCTTTGTGGAATTGCATGAGTGTAACTGCACATACAGGGTAAGCAAATGGAGGTATACTCTTGTGGAAGAACTCTTCTTATTGTTTGTTTAATTGAGGAAGAAATGAGTGTCACACTACAGCATTGAAAATGCATTGTCACTGGATACATTAGATGTGCCAGTTATACCAACACTCAGAATAAAGACAAACAAAAATGTATGAGGGTGGTTCAAAAAGTTCTCGGAATGACCACAAGAGGTCAGTGCTGTCGCAACAAGTTGTTCACGTAATATTCATTGGATTGTTGCCTGTAAACACATGCCATGTCAGTGCACTTGGAAGAGAGGTGGGCTGGTGATGTGGCTCTGTTGTTGTTCCCGCATAGTGATTTGCGAAGATGGAAAAAAAATCGAGATTTGAGCAGTGATTAAGTACTTCATAAAGAAAGGTATAAAAGCAGAGGGCAATCCTGCCGATCTCCAGAATACACTGGCGGATTCTGCTCCTTCATATTCAACCATTGCCAAGTGGACAAATGAATTTAAATTTGGTCAGTGGAGCTTAGATGATGATCCGTGCAGTGTTCGGCCAAGATGTGTCACTACACCACAAATTACTGCAGAAGTGCACAAATTGGTCATGGAGGGTCATCCATTGAAAGTGCATGAAATTTCTCATGCTTGCCAGATGTCATCTGAAAGGGTATATCACATTTTAATTGAAGAATTAGAAATGAAAAAATTATCTGTAAGATGGGTGCCATGACTCTTGACATGCGCATGCACTCATTTGCCATCGCCATGGCAAAATTACATGAACTAAGGTATGAATTGTTGCCACATCTGCCTTATTCACCTGATATGGCTCCATCAGACTTCCATCTCTTCCTAAAACTGAAAATTTTTCTTGGTGGATGAAGATTCACTTCAAACGGAGAATTGATAGCTGGAGTTGATGACTATTTTGCAGGCCTGGAGGAAATTCATTTTCGAGATGGGATCAAGACACTGGAACATCATTGGACCAAGTGCATTAATCTACAAGGATACTACATTGAGAAATAAAAAATGTTTCAGTGCTGTAAGTATTTTTATTCTATTCTGTTCTGAGAACTTTTCAAACCAACCCTATAAATTACGGATTCACCACCAAGTGCCAGTATATACTGGATAAAATTATCACTATCATGGGTCCACTGCAGAAAAAATAAATGTAAAGTAGCCAGGAATGTTATTAATAAATTCAATAAAGAAAACAGTACCCTATTGACTGGGATACTCTCAATGAATATTTTGTAAATAGTGCCAGACCCACCACTCCACTCAGTGTGTGTGTGTGTGTGTGTGTGTTTGTTTGTGTATGTACTCTATCCCTTTAAAGGATTATTTAATTTGTTTATTTATTTATTTACTTGTGTGTGTGTGTGTGTGTGTGTGTGTGTGTGTGTGTGTGTGTGTGTGTACCTGTACCTGTACTCTAAGTTTCTACCATTCGGTTATTGGCTTCCTTTAATCCTAAACTTTTTCCACTTCCATTTCGTATTTTACACATCTTATTCATTCATTCATCATGTCCCATAGATCCCATAAATAAGGAGACCCTTCAGTATTGCAGAATGACCCAAGGTATACATTACCAAAAAGCAACTAAATTACAGAAACCTAATTTGTACACAATACTGACAATAAATGATCACTATACTGGCCAATGTTGTTTGTGCTTATGCCAGATCCTAGTAAATTAAAACAAAAGTTGCCACTGATCTAGTTATATTAAGTAACTGATGTTTATCTTCCATTAGTAACCTATTATTTATCAGATTATATCAGCATTTTTCAAACAGCATAGTTAAATACATCTATAAATACACAGTCATCACTACAGTATGTGAGTAATTGTTATTCAGCTTTAGAATGAACACTGATACTTACTATATAGTGGCCAGAGACAGTAGTCATGCATGTGTGAGCTGTGCTTGTGTGAATGTGCGTATGTTTTCTACTTCAGAAGAAGGTCTTTTGGCCGAAAGTCCAGATATACAGCAGTGTTTACTTGAAGCTGTCTCTGACTCAATGTCTCCTCTATTTTGGTGAGCAGCAATCTGTCCTTTTCATAATATATTCTTTGTATACATCATCTGAATATCTGGACTCGAGGACTGAAAATTTCTGTTAACTATGTAGTAAGTACAAGTATTCATAATAATGCTGTGTTTCACATTGTTAAATATGTGAATACAGTGGTTCATGAGGTATGATTAATTTTTTTAATTGGTTGTGATTTCTAATTTCTCACTTTATGTTGGATGGAGGTTCATTCATTACCTTTGCCCCATATTTTATGACTTCACTCAAAATCCTAGACAAGTCTACATGGACATTTTTTTGGGTCTTGTATTGAAATTATTAAGACTGCAGTTCAGCTGTAACTGATTTTTACTGTTGGCAACAAAAACCATTAGTAAATGCACTGTGGAGTGAGTGTAAGAACTGGGCAATCCTTAAAGAGGCCTCTACAAAAATTTCTTGTTATCTAATAAACACAATATTCTTACTGTTTGCTCCTTATGAGGACATTATAGATTTGTTGATTAATATATCATGTAAAGTCCACCATTGTCACTTAGAGTTGGGACAAACCTAGTTTGGCCCATTTGTTTGAACTATGAGTGTTGCCACTGTGTCCTGCAATTTGGATTGTGTCTTATGTCTGGGTGGTTGCATGGCGTGGAGCAGTTGCTCGTCACTGAAGCAAGAGTAGAGCCAACACAGACTTGGTTGTGATGACCTGCCTGTGTGTGGAATGTTACATCTACATCTACATATACATATATACTCCACTAGCCATCAAGTGGTGTGTGGCGGAGGGCACAATTTGTGCCAAAGTCCTATTTCCCCCCTTCTGTTCCACTTGCAGATCGCGCGAGGGAAAAACGACTGTCTGAACCCCTCAGTACGAGCTCTAATTTCCCTTATCTTTGAATGGTGATCATTGCGTGATTTGAAAGTTGGTGGTAATAATATGTTCTCTACATCCTCGGTGAAGACTGGATTTCAGAATTTAGTGAGCAGACCCTTCCGTTTAGCGCGCCGTCTACCTGCAAGTGTGTCCCACTTCAAACTTTCTATGAGATTTGTAATGCTCTCATGATGGCTAAATGTACCAGTCATGAATCTTGCCACTCATCTTTGTACCTTCTCCATCTCTTGAATAAGAACCAAGTGGTAAGGGTATTATACAGACAAACAATACTCTAAGACTGGATGAACTAACGTATTGTAAGCTATTTCATTTGTTGAAGGACTGCCTCGCTTCAGGATTCTACCAATAAATTGCAATCTAGAGTTTCCCTTACCCATTACTTGTATAATCTGATCATTCCATTCGAGATCATTTCAAATAGTCACATCCAGATACTTGACGGATGTTACCACTTCCAAAGACTGGGCATTTATTTTGTACTCATACATTAATGGGAATTTTTGCATTGATATATGCAGTAGGTTACACTTACTAATATTAAGAGACAGCTGCCAGTCATTACACCACACATTAATTTTCTGCAAATCCTCATTGATTTGTTCACAACTTTCATGTGATACTACTTTCCTGTAGGCTACAGCATCATCGGCAGACAGACGAATTCTGCAGTCAATACCATCAACCAGATAGTTTATGTAAATCGTAAAAAGCAGCGGACCTATTATGCTGCCCTGGGGCACACCTGAAGTTACGCTTTTTTCTATTGAAGTCACCCTGTTCAGGACGAGATACTGCTCCCTGTCTGTTAGGAAACTTTCTATCCAACCACATATGTCATCAGATAGACCGTAAGCATGCACTTTTTGGAGCAAGCAACAATTTGGAACTGAGTTGAATGCCTTTTGAAAGTCGAGAAATATGGCATATACCTGGGAGCTGGTATCTAGAGCCTGTTGTATATCATGTACAAAGAGGGCCAGCTGTGTCTCACATGACTGCTGTTTCCTAAAACTGTGCTGGTTTCTGAAGATGAGCTTCTCAGAGTCTAGGAAGGTCATTATGGCTGAAAACAAAGTACGTTTCATGATTCTACAACAAATCAATGTCAGTGAAATTGGCCAGTAATTTCGTGCATCCAATTCTCTACCCTTTTTATAGATTGCTATGATCTGGGCCTTCTTCCAGTCCCATGGAACTTTCCACTGTTCCAATGATCTCTGATACATGATGGATAAGAATGGTGCTATATTTGTAGCATAGTCAACATATAATCTTACGAGGATATCGTCTGGGCCAGATGCCTTCCTGGCATCTAAGGATCTTAGCTGTTTTACAATCCCAGATACACTAAACACTATGTCAGCTATCCTTTTGTTTGTTCGATAATTGAAAGGGGGAATGGTGCTGCAGTCCTCTACCATAAATGAGTTTTTGAAAGCTAGGTTTAGAATTTCGGCTTTCTGCTTAATACCATCAGTTACATTATTCATACTGTCAGCAACAGAAGGTATTGAATTATTTGTAGCATTCATAGATTTTATGTATGACCAAAATTTTTTGGGGTTATTTTTAGAATCTGCAGATAAAATATTGCTTGCAAATTTGTTAAAGGAATCTCTCATTGTCCTTCTGACAGCTGCTTTCATTTCGCGTAATTTCTGTTTGTCAACAGGGCAGTGACTATGTTTAAAATGACTGTGCAAAATTCTGTGATTTCTCAGCAACTTCCTAATATGTTTGCTGCACCAAGGTGGATCCTTTCCCTCCCCTATATTTTTGCTAGGCACATACTTCTCTAGCACATGGTGGACAATACCTCTAAATTCTGACCAAAGATGCTCAATATCTTTGTGTCCCGCAGTGATTGCTTGGAGCTGACAATGAAGGTATTCATTAATGACACTTTTATTTGCTGTCCCAAACAAGAAAACTCTACACTGTTTCTTTGGTTTTTTTGCAACTTCCACTGACATTGAAGCCACAACAACATTATGGTCACTAATACCTTTTTCTAGATTAATTTCCTCAGAAAGATCAGGTCTGTTTGTTGCCAAGATATCTAATACATTCCCATGTCGAGTTGGTTTTCTAACCAATTGCTCAAGGTTGTAAGTTGAGAGTGCTCCTAGAATAACTTCACACAAGTCTTTGCTTCTGCCCCCTGTGATAAACATGTAATTTTCCCAGTCAATGGATGCCAGATTAAAGTCTCCACCTATAACTAATGGATAATTTGGATATTTATTTCCTACGTACTCAAGACTTTCCCTGAAATGTTCTGCGACATTTGTTGTGGATGCTGGTGGTCTATAAAAACAACCTAACACAATGGTCAATCTTTGTCTGATTGACAGCCTTATCCAGACCATTTCACAGTCCGACCCAGTATTGATCTCAACTGCATTTAAACAGCTTTTAACTGCAATGAACACACCAACTCCCATAGCATCAGTCCTATCCTTCCTAAACATTATCCAATCCAAGTTCAAAATTTCACTACTTTTTATGTCTGGTTTCAACCAGCTTTCGGTACCTAATACAATATTATAATTAATATGTTATTGTTTGGTGTGGATAGGGTTGGCATGGCTGAAGGTCAATGGCCTTGTGGCAGAGGTTAATAATATCACTGTCATCAGTGTATGCAACTGCATGGATTGCATTGACTGCTAGTGGGTATGGCAGTTTACCATGCAGAGAATGTATTCGTGGTGGTCATCATGTCTAGTATATCTGTGTATTGCTATTGCTGCAGGATTGCAAAAAGTCTGTGAGCCAGGACTAACTAGCATTCCAATGTTTTGTTTTTATCTGAGATCATTGCCATTTGTAGTTCTGGTGGCAGTTGGAGGAGCCATGATGTCTGGCATGAGACATAAAGGGTCAGGTGTATGGAGATGTCGTCAAAGCTGGCATTCCATTGCTGGGTGTGCCCTTGTAAACCACCTGTTACAAATGATGCTCTGATGTTTTCTCACGAAAACACGAGTGAAGCAATGCCCCTTTGGTTGTATCATACTTACTGTCTGCCAGTGGTGCTAACATGACATCACTGATAATGTGAGCATGATTTCTTATGTTGCTCAATACTGAGATGAATTTGACTTATTTTTGAAGATGCCTTGGCTTTGTAGGATGTAGTCATTTGTTTCAAACCAGGTTGCTGGATGTTACCACTGGAATGGTGGTAGCTCAGGACGAGAACTTTGTTGTGTATATGCTCCTTAAAAAACTGTTGTTGGTGTTCTGGGCCATGTGGTCTGAGGGAGATGGCAGTTGAAACATCTCACGTGGCTCAGCCAGCTGGACCTTGCTTGAGGTTATGAACAGATTCAGCTGGGTTGTGCCTGACATGGACAAATCAATAAAACCAAGTGAGGGGGGCTACCGTGTAGACCTGAAGTTGTTGACAGGATATTGACCTGTCAGTTCCAGGAAGCATTGAAGTTGCCACCAAAATCTGTGAGGAAGTTGGAAGTCATTACACATTCTTGGTGCACACATGCATAATTGTTGTAGTCCATAGTATGACATGTAAGAAAGTCACTTTCCAGTTTCACACATAACATAGACTGGTCCATGTAACAAACAAAATTATGTGGATCACCAAGATAGTGACTTTCTCATATCTGTTGTTCAAAAGAGCAGCAACTGTAGTATGACCCCATTGTTGTAGTGAAAGCAATCAGATGAAGTACACTGATTAAGTTATAGTAGCTGCTGTTGCTCCTGTGGACTCACCACTGTGTGAATTCTTGGTTGGAATGTTTATAATGAAATGCAGAGAGCAGATGAATGGAAATCATACACAATATATTGCTTAATATGGAGATACAAGATGTGTGTACATGCTATAACAGCACACACCAGACTCATAACATCAGAGATACTCTTCTCATGCTGCAAGAAAGCAAGCATGCATGGTGAGGTGCATGAAGGACTGATTTTTCCTCATCACTTGGCCAAGATCAGGACAATAGAACCTAGCATATGCTGCAAGCTGCTAACAAAGAGATTGTAGCATAAAATTCTACAGAATTAAATGCTTAACTATTGCTTCAAAACATGGCAAGATTGTGTAAGACTATGAAAAGGTCAAATATTGTGAATCTATGCATAGTTCGCTAATCAGTTCCTTTGAAAATCTACTTTTTGTTAAATTCCAAGAGGTGCATAATATTAAAGCTAGAAAGATCTCATTTTGGAATCAGATGCGGTTTATCAGAAAAAACTTATGGCAGAAAATTTTAAGAAGCTAACCTTTTTGAATTACTCTACTTTTTTGAGAACTTTATAGACACAAAATATTATAGTTAAAAAAGTTCTACTTCTGTCCGGAAGCTACCTCATTCACCTTTTGAATTATTAAGAAAAAACCAGTTTTCATACAAAAAAATTTTAAAAACAAATTAGGTTAACTAATCTTCATTATTAAGTTACAAAATACATATGGCCACTGTGAACATTATATTTACAATAAGTAATAATGAAGCTGTACCAAGTTTCAGGAAAATATTGTAATTTTACAAAGGTGTAGAAATTAAAACAAGGGGCAGTTCAGAGGCTACCATTGGCCCTCGGTTCCAAATGAAAAATTCTGGAGTTCAAAATTTAAGAGTTATGGGGCCAAGAATTTTATAGAACATAAATAAATATTTACTTAGAGAAAAATTGGAACCATTATTAGTCTTCAACTAACAACAATACAAATAATATGATAGTCATAAAGAGTGTTGATTGAGCGCTGCTGCCAACGATGGAAGCAGTTTTGGAACAAGTGTTTTCTTTGCCATCCACACTGAGCATATACAGGGTGTACATAAAGTCTGGGAACACTTTCAATTATTTATTGCACTAGAACAAAAAATTGTACAGATATGAAACATATGTCATTTTGAAGATTTTTTTTTCATTTATACTGCCACAGCATAGTTTGGAAATTTGCCAATAGTTTGTGCTAATTGCAAACATGGTGAGTTCAGGTGTAGAATAAGCCTTCTGTGTGTTGGAGTTCGACAAAAACAAGTGTGCTACAACTGTTCAATGAATATTTAGAACCAAGTACAGTAAGTAGGCACCAACAAGGAATCTGGAGTACAAAGCATCCACACGATTGCATTGCATCTGAGTGTGATTCCCCAAAGGTAAATATTATTTGTGCCTTGTCACATCAAACACAGTATGGCCATTCTTCTTCGCTGAGAGCACTGTCACTGGATATTCCTACTTGGAGATGTTGCAGCAATGGCTGATGCCTCAAATGCAAATGGACTCTCCCTTCATCTTTCAGCACCACCCCATTTTCATCGTGAAGTTTATGGGTATCTGAACACGGAGCAGCCACATCGATGAATTGGCCGTACTACAGAAGGGGAGAGCTGTTTCATAAAATGGCCTCCCCAATCACCAGATCTCATTCTGTGTGACTCTTTTCTGTGGGGACACATTAAAGATCTGGTGTATGTACCGCCTCTACCCTGTGATGTAGCAGAGCTCCAAGAGAGAATACGGGAAGTGACTGCCACAGTTGATGATGCCATGCTGGGATGTGTATGGCAAGAATTCGATTACCATATTGACATCTTCTGGGTCACTCATGGTTTGCATTTCAAATGTTTGTAAAAAATAAAAAAAACTTTCAGAGTTTCTCTTTCAAATGCAATATGTATGACATCTATACAATGTTTAGTTCTTGTGCAATAAATAATTGAAAGTGTTCGCAGGCTTTATGTACACCCTGTATAAAGAATGTGGTGTCTATACCTGGGAGCTTATTTGATCATTGTCAATCATACTGGAAGGTGCTAAACTCTGCTACAGAATGTACTATTATTTTGTATGTGATAGAGGCCACTTAAGCCTCAGATGGCTTTGAAGACGACTGACATTCTTTTGTTTCAGTCAAATGATATATCATATGTATCTTGTGCAAAAGTGTAAAAGTGAACGTACTTGGATTAAGAACTTATCTGGAAAGCCTGTCATTTGGTGTTCTGTTCTGTGTGCCACCTGCTGTATTATGGAAAACTGTGTGGCAAATGTCCAAGATTATTCCCCACTTTAAGGTAAGCAATTAACTTTACATAATCAGGAACAAAGAGAAGAAATTGTCTCTGAATTATGCTAAGTATGATAAGACAAGCTTTCACAATTTTCAAAATTGATACTTGTGCATGTGAAATGTAGACACAATATATTGAACAGTTAAATGACAGCAGACCTTTATTTATTGTTATGGCTCCTGACTCCTTTACATTATTCTCAGAGTGTTAGAACTTTTTATTTTAGTGTCAGTGAGCTAAATATTGGACCTGTGAACTGTAGACAATGAACAGCATATTCTCCATTGCTTTCTGACCATACAAATAGTTTCTAGGCACTTGTCAAGGGTTGTGGTATCAAAAAATTGTACAAGACTACGAAACATTTCAACTTATAAACTAAATACCAGAGAAAATAATTTTTACCCACCACCCCATAATGGAAGCTCAACCACTGACCAAAGATTCTTATTACCTCAGATATGCATTGTTGATGGTCAGGTACCCACAAAGTCAACGCAAGATTTCTGCTAGAAACATCTTCATAGTCAGCAGAATAATTGCTTTTTAGTGACGATAAATTTTGCAATCTCCTTAGGAATTGTGTTTATGAAACATGTTTGTTGATGGTGCCAATGTAAATCTAATGCATCTATATTTGATAGTTTATTACTGGGTGCATTATCTGTGCCACTGTGAGGAAGTAATCACTGAATCTGGTGACCAAAGTTCATAATGTGTCACCATTTCTGCCAGATTTATATTCTGGACAATTAGTTTAATTTGGATCACTAATTAGTTTGTTTGTTGTTTAATTAATACGTCAAACTGTTCTTGCTTTGTCCATGGAAAATCTTTTTAATGTGTAGTACTTATATTTTGCTTTTTTAATAACAGGCTGGAAGGTTTTACAACACCAGTGGTGATGAAGTTTCAACTGAAGACCACATTTCTCCTCTGAATTAAATAGAGTTCTCTTATTTGTACAAGATACTTGAATCCCAGGAGATATCCATTCTTTACCCTTGCTAAAACTAGAACTGAACTGCTCCCAAACAGGCCATGAAGGTCCAATGGTACCGACCGGCCGCCGTGTTGTCCTCATCCCATAGGTGTCACTGTATGCGGATATGGAGGGGCATGTGGTCAGCACACCACTCTCCTGGCCATATGTCGTTTCTGAGACTGGAGCCAATATTTCTCAATCAAGTAGCTCCTCAGTTTACCTCACAAGGGCTGAGTGCACCCTGCTTGCCAACAGTGCTCGGAAGACCAGATGGCCACCCATCCAAGTGCTAGCCCAGCCAGGCAGCACTTAACTTCTGTGATCTGACAGGAAGAAATAGTAGACTGTTTACCTTCAATGCTTTAAAAATTTTTCTTCAACTGATTCAAATATTTTGGAGAAAATACTGTTCTTGAAATGTCAGATAAAGAGACCTAGTTCTTTCAAAGTCTTTCTGATGAGCCGTGTATGATAACCAGGTTCCACGTATCTGTAATTTATTTATTTATCCATCCTTAGACAATACAAATTGCATGGATGTCGTCAGTGAATGTACAAATTATGGTATGAAGTCTATTTTCTTAACAAATGCCATTTACATTGTTTAATAAGCATAGATATTTTGATGTAGAACTCTAACATACATAAATACAAAGTCCTGCATACTTATTACATAAATGAAAAAAGATAATTTATATTGTTTAAATAAATATACTAGGTGTGTTGATATGGAACTAGCAGACATCAATACATAGGCATAAATAAATAGACATGAATGAAAAAAAATGATGTTAAGTATAACTTATCCTAGGTGTTCCCAACAATTCTTTGGTTTTCATTTAAGACATTCATCCAAAGTGTAGAAACAATGTTCTTGCAGTAACAGTTTAACAGATTCTTTAAAAGAATATGTACTGCTAACTTCTTTTATATTCTGTGGCAGCTTATTATAGATTATCATGCCTTGATAATCAAGACTGTTCTGAGGTTTTAGCTTATTTTTTTCTATTTAAATGGAGGCAATGACTCAGCCTTGTGTTATGATCACGAATAATGTTATTCAAGCCATAATTGTCAAGATTTTTTCCAATATACATTGTGGTCTGAAAAATAAACTCACAAGGAACAGTCAGAATGACCAGGTTTTTAAATAATTCTTTGCAATGAGACCATTTATTTCATTTTGTCATTATTCTTACAGCTCTCTTTTGTAATCTGAAAATGGTTTGTAGATTCTGGGTACTATTCCCTCAAATAATAATAATAATAAAGATTTTATTGTCTTTAGGCCATTACAGCAATTGACAACATCAAATGAAGTTACAATTTATAATACAGTGTGATAAGGTATTGACTACTGAAATATTTTAGCTTATATTACAATAAATGTACAGTGGGTCATCTGTTGGATTACTGCATTTTACAGTTGAAGAATTCATTGATATCATAGAATGGGTGGGCAATAAACCATTCATGCAGTCTTTCTTTGAATGTATGTTCAGGAAGATCCTGTATGGCATGTGGCAGCTTATTAAATAGTTTGTGCCCTGTGACTTCATAGCTATTTATTGATTTTGATAGTCTGTGGTAAGGCGTGTATATGTGTTTGATGCTTCTTGTGTTGTAACAATGTACATTTTCTCTACGTTTCACATCTTGTAGGTTCTTCTTCGTAAAGATTAAGACATTGTATACATAGAGGTTTATTACAGTCATAATTTTTTGTTTGGTAAATAAGGGTTTGCAGTGAGCCTTATGTGAAGAATTTGTAATTATCCTAATGGCTTTCTTCTGCAATAATAGGATGTCATGTATATGACTACAGTTACCCCACAAGATAATGCCATAGGATATTATACTTTGGAAAAATGCAAAATAAGATGATCTGATGTATGTTTCAGGTACACATTTTCTGAGTTGTCTTAATAAATAAATTACTCTAGATAGCTTACTACTAATATAGTTTACATGTTGGCCCCAAGATAACTTTTCATCTAAATAAACTCCCAGGAATTTAACAGAACTAGGGTCATCAGATAGTGGCCTGTCTCTTAGAGTGAAGATTATCTGCTGAGTTTTATTTTCATTTAGCAGGAAACCATTTGCTCTGAACCAATATGCTGCATTAGTGAGTGTATTTTCAGCACAGGTTTTAAGGTCATTAAGATTGTTACTGCTATGAAGAAAAATCGTATCATCTGCATACAATACAGTGGTGGATCTAATAAACGAGGGGAGGTCATTGATCATTATCAAAAACAGGAAGGGCCCCAGTACAGATCCCTGAGGCACACCTACTTTAACATGTTCTATGTTTGACATTTCCTTACCAACACAAACTACCTGTTTACGGTTGTTGAGGTAAGCTTTTAATAGTCTGAGACTGTTTCCTTTGATGCCGTAGAATTCTAGTTTCTCTAGTAGTGGCGTGTGCTCAACACAGTCGAAGGCCTTGCTTAGGTCACAGAATGAGACCTGAGCAAAGCCTTTGTTCTCAAAAACTTTGAGGATGTAACTGACTACCGTGTTGATTGCATCAATGGTTGACAGATTCTTCCTAAACCCGTATTGTGTAGCATTAATTATTCCTATATTCTCAAAGTGAGATGATAATTGTTGGTACATGATGCATTCTATTACCTTGGAGAATGCGGGTACTATTGAAATAGGCCTGTAACTAGATGGAGAGTCTTTATCTCCCTTTTTGTATACTGGGACGACCCTAGACAGTTTTAACTCATCAGGAAAATATCCCTCAAGTAAGCACTTGTTTATGCAATGTGTTAAAGGGTACAGAATGCAATCACACACTTTTTTTTAGCAGGTTGCATGATATGCCATATATATCTAAGCTATCAGATGATTTCAGTTGTTTTATGACCCCTTGTACATATCTAGGCGTTACTTCGGAGAAGGTTAGTATGCTTGTATTTAGTGACTGTCTACACCAATTTTGGGAGAGTAACTCAGATGGATTAATGTCTGGTTTGATAATTGTGTCTCCTATTTCTTTCACTGAATTAATAAAAAGCTCATTGAGTGTTTGTCGTGGGATATTAATTTTGTCTTTTTTAGTATCTGTGTCAGCACTGTTAATTACTTTCCAAGCAGTTTTGCATTTATTGGTGGAATTATGTATGCTGTTGGCATTGTAGGTTTTTTTGGCCTGCAGGATGGCTTTTTTGTATTCATTCCTGCATTCCACATAGGCTGATTTAGCACAGTCAGACTTCATACTATTGTATATGTTCTACAGTAACAAAACTTGTTTCTTCAGATCTGTCAGCTGTTTAGTGTACCATATATTTTGTCTGTTTTGAGGTCTGGATTTTTGGTTGCTGTCCATTATTTTGATTTTCTTTATGGGAATACTATAGTTAAATAGGGTCAAGAATGCATTAAAAAATCTATCGAATATTATTTTGGCTGGCAGGTCATTACTTGAAGTGTAATGTCGATCAACACTACAATGGCCAAACCAGTCTCTGTCAGCAAGGGAATTACGAAATGTGTTAATTTTATCCTCAGTTATGGGTCTGGTAATCACAACTGTTGGGACAGGTCTGTTTTCATTGCTCCTATTGATGGGAATTTTCCTTGCATAATTTAGAGATACAGAGTCATGGTCAGAGAATGGGAACACTACAACTTCACATGTATTTTCAGTGGTCTTGAAGTTTACAAAGATGTTATCTAAACATGCTTTGTTTCTTGTGGGCCTGTTATTAACATGATGTAAATTGTATTGTCTTAGTAAGTTTTCCAGATCTGCAACACTACCCTTACATTTAGTAACATCAAAATCAGCATTAAAATCACCTCCTATTGCAATATCATAGTGTAGCCATTTAATATTACTTAATTCACTCAATAGCATGTCCATTTTTTCTAAAAATATATTAATGCTTCCCTTTGGTGATCTGTACATGGATACTACTATTATCTTATGACTATTAATGATTATACCCGTAACTTCAAAGTGCTGTTCATCACACAAGGAATTTAGGTCTAGTTTGGTTATTGTACAATTGAGTGACTGGTTGGAATAAATTGCCACACCACCTCTAATGTGCTTTTTCCTACAGTAGCTATTTACTATACTAAAATTGTCAAATTTGGCAACTGCAAGTTCATTCTCATTAGCCCAGTGTTCACTCAGACAAAAAATATCAAACTGGTTATCAAGACCAAACTCATTTATGATAAGTTCTTTATCTTTCAGTCCTTGAACGTTAAGGTAACATATTTTAAGATCCATGCTCTTATTGCTTACACACTGAACACTATGGTGATTGGTTTTCAAACCTTTTTCAGGACTTATCTTTTGGATTTCTGCCTCTTGTTGCCTTTCACTAAAAAATTATTCACTTGGAGTGGTAGCACATCTACTGTTGTATGCCTACTCTTCCATCCTTGTGATGATTTTGTAGATGAGGCTGCTACTACAGGAATTGATGGAACTGCTGTTATGGTGTGTGGAGGCACTGTTGTGGCATCTGGTGACTGAGGAGATAAGGCAAATGCTTCTTCTTCTGCTGCTGTTGAATCTTGCTGGTGAAGTGTGATAGGTACTGCTGCTGCTGCTGTAGGCATTGCAGTGGCAACTGGTGAGAGTGGAGATTTGGATGTTGCTTCATCTTCTGCTGCTGTTGAATCCTGTAGATGAAGTGTGGTAGGTACTGCTGCTGCAGTGTTTGTTATGTCTGTAGGTATAATTGCTGCTTCCACCTCTACTTCTACTGCTGCAATAGAAGTAACCATTTCTTCAGGCTCTGCTTGCGTCAAGCAAGGAACAGGAAGAGCAGCAATTACTTCTTGGTTGTCAGATGCTTTCAGTATCATGCTGATGTTTTGGCACAGAATCTTCTTGCCTCTGTTATTAAGGTGCATACCATGTCTCATGTAACAGTCTCTTTGCAAGGAGTCCATACGTTTGCTTTTATGATTTCCACGTTCACACATGACCAATCCGAAAGGTCATGCCTATGTGGAATTCCGACTACAAAAACTGATTTCTCTTGTGCTGAATTTAGTATTGCCTTAAGGTTTCGTGTTGCACTGTGGAGGTCATTTTTATATACATTATTGGCTCCAGCTATGACGACAATATGACGATCATTTTCAGTTTCTATGTTTCTAATGAGTTCTTGGATGAGTGCACCTGGTTTGACAATACTAGTTGCTTGTATACAATGACTGTAACGTAGTATTTTTGTGATCTCACGTCCATGGCTATCAGAGAATATTTTCACTTTGAGTTTGTCTTCACGTTTATTGCGGAAGTTTCTGCTCATGTGCTTGTCACTATATAGATTCGGCGTGTTATTTTCGTCACAGTTTTCCGTGGATTCCACATTTATATCTGAATCTAGTGCATGAAAACGGTTTTTTGTTACCACAGGAATTCTACAGTCACTGGGTTTCACACGACCAACCCTTTTTGGCCTAGTAAACATATATTGCCTTGTTGTTTCTGCCTGTAGGCCTATATCCACTTCAGAGCACTCGTTTATTGTAGGTAGGACACTGAAACTGCTTTTATTGCCGCAGTTCGTTCCATTTGTTGTATTTATCACTTTTTCACTTCTTTCTTCCATGATCATGCTAGTCCTGTGCTCCCAGTTCCGTGTTTTACTTGCTTTGGCGATCGGGATATTACGCGCCTTTTTCAGTTCGGCATTTTCATTTTCTAAATGCGCAATGTCCCGCCTTAGTACATCTACAACTAACTGCAGGCTTGATACACGTTCATTTAGCTTCACTATTTCACTGTTATAATTTATGTATGTTCCGTTTTTCACCACACAACTATAACTTTTGTTCACTTTCTCACTTTAAACAACTGTACTGGACGCCATGCTGGATATTCTGTAGCTAAGGATGGCATGCACTTAACCAAAGTAAGCTGACCTTACACAGATGTCAGAGCATACTGATGCAAGAACTCTACGCATGTAGCATGCTGTGGAGACCCTCTTCGAGATAATCATGACATGTTCATTCCATTTTAGTTGGCTGTTGATGTGCACCCCCAGGAATTTAGTGTTGGTTACATCTGTTATTGAAGTGTTGTGTAGTTTTAAATTTATGGACTTGTGCTTCCTGTTTGTTCTAAAGTACGTGCTGTTTGTTTTCTTAATGTTGAGAGTTACTCTGTTCACTGTAGTCCATATGTAAACATCTGCTAGTGCTTCATTGGCTTTTTCCAATAGCAGGTCAGGTGTCTTGTTGGTAATCAGTATGTTACTGTCATCAGCAAAAAGTACTTTTTCTCCACACTTCACACATTGTGTGAAATCATTAATATAATTTAAGAAAAATTTTGGGCCCAGAACACTTCCTTATGGGACTCCTATATTAACATACTGTGGGTCAGATAAGTGATTTGTCACATACTTGGATGTGCTATATGAAATTTCTACTCTCTGCGCTCTGTTATGTAGGTAAGATTTGAACCATTTATTTACCACTCCCCTGATTCCCAGAGACTCCAACTTGTGTGCAAGAATGTCATGATTGATGGTATCAAAGGCCTTCGATAGTTCTAGGAAAATTCCAGTTACACAACTGTTCTTGTCTACTGATTCAAGAACAATTTTTGTAAACTGAGTTACTGTGGTTTCAGTGCCTCTATCCGGTTGGAACCATGCTGTTCCTTGCAGAGAAGATTATATTTATTTAAGTAGCTCATAAGTCTATTTTTCATTAATCCAATTAATTGTTTCACTATGTTGGACCTTGTGCTTTAACAGAGGAACATTTCTTCCAGTGATTGTTTCAAACATAATTTTATTTCTTTTAAAAAACTTGATATAAACCAATGCATTAAACAGATTAAAAATAAATATTATTAAGTGTGACTGACATGGCAAAACAAAGCAGTGATACCTTAAAATCAAACAATGGAAAATCCAGGATGAAACAATGACAGTATTATGAAATGGATAAACTGATACTCAATATATAGCAGAGATGTTTCGTTGCAGACAGGCACAACAAAAATACTACTAAACATGTAAGCTTTTGGCCAGTAGCAGTAATATCTTACCTTGATATAACAAAGACCCAAATCCTAATGCTTCAGCTGTAGACCAGTCAATGTTGCTTCTATCAGCCAGTTTCTTCAGGCGTCCTTGGATATGTGTTTTTTGTAGATGTGAGTGAATGGACTGAAATTTTTTGTAAGAAACAGAAGAAAAAGTTAATTTTTTAACTGCTCTGCCCATAGCACAAGGAGTTTATAACATGATCTAAACATAAATAATAAAGTACCAGTAATCTACATGAATATGGGTGTTAAAGATCATCATAATTTCTATTTGCTGTTGTTCTACACATGTAGAAATGGAATAGTATAAAACTATATTATGTTCATATGTACTTTTTTATGCATTTTGACTTGTTCCATATCTCTGATCATCTTTCCTGTGGTAGTACCTGTGGATCATGTTATACAAATGAAGGAGTTATAGTGTTGAACTGCATGGGAAATAGCAGATTCTCCCTATATAAATATTATTAGCAGTCATGTTAGATACTATGCCCGAAACCCCCCAGGTAAGCTCATGTGCAAATTTCTCAGGCCATGATGTTTCAAATTAAGCCACAATTCACCCCACTGTACATGAAAAAGAAGTACCCATAATTATTCAGTGCCATCCTGGATTAAATTCTGTATACTGTCTACTGTATAAAGATTGTAACTTACTTTTGTGACTGACCATTCAATATCTGTTTCCTACATCCAATAAATGTGCCACTTCATACCATAGGTACTACACATGTATGGAGCTGCGTTAATTAACATGTCATACGTGCTCAGTCTTTCCTTTGCGCATTACAAAGGGATTTCTCCAGTTACTCCTTTCCAACACTGAGTATAAGGCCTCAAAATATTAAACCTTTTATGGATAGAGAAATGTTTGAGAAAATAATGATACAAAGTTGGATATGCTATTTATTCAAATGAACCATTTTTATCAGGAAGTGATACAATGTTAATAATATGTCACATTTTTGCTCCATCAGTCTTTTAAATGTAAATCTTTAAAATCAAACACATAAGATAGCAACATTGACATCACTACCAATAAAATCTCTTGGCACTAGAGTCTTCATGTCAGCATATAACCATGAAGGAATTACCTGAATGGGTCAGATAACAATAGATGTGATGTACATGTACAGACAAGAGAAAGAGCTTCACAAACTGAGCCAATCAATAATGTGTTGGTCCACCTTTGGTTATTATGAAAACAGTTATTTGGTTTGGCACTGATTGATAGAGCTATTGCATGTTCTCCAAAGAGATATGGACCCAAATCCTGTGTAATTGGCACATTAGATGGTCAAAATCCTGATACAGTTGGAGGGCCCTGCTCATAATGCACCGAACGTTCTTAGTTGGGGAGAGATCTGGCAACTTTGCGTGCCAAGGGAGGTTCTGGAAAGCATCAAGACAAGCAGTAGAAACTCCCACTATGTATGGGTGGGCATTATGTTGCTGAAATGTAAGCCCAGGATGACTTGCCATGAAGGGCAACAAAATAGGGCATAGAATATCATCAACATACCACTGTGCTGTAAAGGTGCCAAGGATGACAACCAAAGTAGTCCTGCTATGAAAAGAAATAGCATACTAGACCCTCACTACTGGTTGTCGATTTGTATGGTGGGTGACAGTCAGTATCGGTATCCCACTGCTGTCCAGGGTGTCTCCAGACACATATTTGACTTTGAATCTTATTAACTGGAGTAGAACTGATTTCATTGATGAGTACTGCTTCAATCTGAGCCCTGATGGCCAGCAAGGACTTGTCTGGAGATGCCCTGAACAGTGGTGGGATACCACCCTGACTATCGCCCACCATATGGGTCGAGAACCCCAAGTGTTGATCTGGAGTGCCATGCATTTTCTTAGCAGAGCCCCTTTGGTTGTCAGCCATGGCACCCTTACAGCACAGTGATACATCGAGGATATTCTACAACCTATTTTGTTGCCCTTCATGACAAGCCATTCTGAGCTTACATTTCAGTAAGATAATGGCTGCCCAAATGAGATGAGAGTTACTACTGCTTGTCTTTGTGCTCAACATATCCTACATTGGCCAGCAATGTCACCACATCTCTCCCCAGATGAGAATGTTTGTAACATTTTGGGGAGGGTCCCCAACCAGCTTGGGATTTTGATGATCTAGTGTGCCAGTTGGACAGAATATGGCACCATATCCCTCAGGAAGACATCCAACAACTCCATCAATCAATGCCAAGCTAAATAGCTGCTTTCATAAGGACCAGAGGTGGACCAGTGTGTTATTGACTCAATTTTCAAAGCTCTTTCTTCTGAATAAACTATGCAATTTTTCTGAAACTGCAGTCATTTGTTTATCCATACATACACATCACATCTACTGATTTCAATCCCATTTGGTTAAGTGCTTCATGGTGCAATTCGTTAAAATTTTTTTTAGAGTGTGGTAATGAATTCAATAGTCACCAATGACAAGTATCATATTTCCTGATGTTACTCGTGTTTTGAGAGCCCTACATGATGGACACACTCTCATCCTGTATTTCACAGTTATTATTTTGTGTTATCATGTGCCATTTTTGTTACAACTCCATTTACCCAAGATGGTATGGAAAATTGTCTGAAAATCACATTTTTAAACCTATTTTGTAGTCTTTCTGTAGTGGAGATGAGGAATTACCTAAGTATATGAATAGGCAGGTGTGATAACTTGCCAGAAAAACACACTCAGTCTGATTAGGCACATCAAATCAATGGCTGTTAATGAAGTACAGAGCCAAACAGGTTCTGGCTCAGCTCTTTGTCTTGGGAGTTCATGCACTGTACATTCAGCTATGTGACCATGTGGGTATCAATTGTCACTGCTTTTCTAAACCTGTGGTAGGTTCCTCAGTATGCTGTCATAAATCTTGAATACAGCAGTGTGCATTTCTAGAGTGGTTCACACATCTTAGGTTTTCCTGGTGTTATGTAAGTGGGTAATAAGCTGTACATACTATAATTATTCATCCATATATTTTAACATAAATGCAGATTATAAATAATGGAAGGAGTAAGGTTAACCACCCACCAAGTAGTTGAGATTTTGAGTGGTTGACAAGCATGTAAACAAGATAGACATTCTTCTCAGACTAACTGATTAACAAAAGCACACACATGCACATGAATGGCAAGATTGTTGCAGTGATAATAGTTTCCAGATAGTTAACAAGGAATTTAACTTTGTTAATGTGTCTGTCAAACATTCAGCACCTGAACTTTGCTGTGATTGGCAATACTATTCCTTCCATTATTTGTATTCCCTCATAGGACTTTCCAGTATTGTGGGTACATATATATACCATCACCAATAAATATAAATAAATACACACATCAAAAAAAGTTTTGCATCACATAGGTTCCGAGAGTTCTGGAACCTGTACAGAAAATTGGAATACAGATCAACATAAACAACATGTCCACCATTTTTATTACTCACGAAAAGCACACATTGCATGTTGTACCACCATACAGCGAGAGCTTCAGAGATGGTGGTCTGGATTGTTGTACACACCAGTACCTTTGATACCCAGTAGCACATCCTCTTGCATTGATGTATACCTGTATTTGTCATGGCATACTATCCTCAAATTCATCAAGGCACTGTCAATACGGTTGCACTGTCGGTTGGAGAATGGCATTCATGTACTGCACAACCACTACGGTGCCATCCAAGACCACCAGCGGCATACGTCAGCCCCACATAATGCCACCCCAAAACAGCAGGGAACCTCCACCTTGCTGCACTCACTGGTCAGTGCGTCTAAGGCATTCAGCCTGACCAGGTTGTCTCCAAACATGTCTCCGACGATTGTCTGGTTGAAGGCAAATGCAACATGCATTGGTTGTTGGGCCCATCTGTACTGTGCTGCAGGGTGTTGTGGTTGCAAAGATGGACCTCCCCATGGACGTCGGGAATGAAGTTACGCATCATGCAGTCTATTGCACACAGTTTGAGTCTTAACAAGACATCCTGTGGCTGCATGAAAATCATTATTCAACATGGTGGCAGTGCTGTCAGGATTCCTTCGAGCCATAATTTGTAGGTAGTGGTCATCCACTGCTTTAGTAGCCCTTGGGCAGCCTGAGCAAGGCATGTCATTGACAGTTCCTGTCTCTCTATATCTCCTCCATGTCCGAACAACATCACTTCGGTTCACTCCGAGATGCCTGGACACTCCCTTTGTTGAGACCCCTTTGTGGCACAAAGTAACAATGCGGATGCAATCAAACCATGGTATTGAGCATCTAGGCATGGTTGGACTACAGACAACACAGGTTGTTTACCTCCTTCCTGGTGGAATGACTGGAACTGATTGGCTGTCGGACTCCTTCTGTCTAATAGGCACTGCTCATGCATGGTTGTTTACATCTTTGGGCGGGTTTAGTGACATCTCTGAACAGTCAAAGGGACTGTCTCCTTGATACAATATCCACAGTCAACATCTATCTTCAGGAGTTCTGGGAACCATGGTGATGCAAAACCTTCTTTGATGTGTGTATACTGCTGGTACCCTTCGAATAGAAACCCATGTATCAGTACATTTTTGATGTATACCTTCAAGCAGTAACAATTTATTCTGCAAGTACAAAAGAGATTACAGTTGCTACTGCTTGTCTTTGTGCTCAACATATCCTACATAGGCCAGCAAGGTCACCACATCTCTCCCCAGTTGAGAATGTTTGGAGCATTATGGGGAGGGCCCCATAACCTACACCACATCATTATACTGCACACACCAATTATATGAATGATGGTTACAACTAATGAATCCAAATTAATTTTCCTGTGAAATCAGCTATAATAAAAATTGAGACTCAGTTTTACAACTGTTGAACACAGCTAGTTGCCATACTCAGCAATGGAAGAGTTCCTCTTCTCAGAATCTTTCTGACACTCATTCATAAACCATTGTCTCTCAATTCATTATCAAATTGATTCAATATGGTTCAAATGGATCTGAACACTATTGGACTTAACGTCTGAGGTCATCAGTCCCCTAGAACTTAGAACTACTTAAACCTAACTAACCTAAGGACATCACAAATATCCATGCCCGAGGCAGGATTCGAACCTGCGACCATAGTGGTCGCGCGGTTCCAGACTGTAGCACCTAGAACCACTCGGCCACTCCGGCCGGCTATCATATTGATCTTTGCTGAATTAGCTTCACTGTATCTTTGCTGGTCCATCATCAGTAGGTAACACCTGAAGCAAAAGGGAGCCAGAGGTACAAGCTAGGAGAGAGTGGGACAGCAAGGGAAGAAGATAGAATATTACACCAGAGAGAGATATTTCTAGTGCAGGTAGTGGTGATAGTGTGTTGGTGTGATGAAAGGGGGGATGGAGGGTAGGGAAGACAGGAGAAAAGAGAGGGAGACAGACCATTGAGAGAACAATGTGCATGGAGGTTCATTGAATTATGAACTGGAGTTAAATAAAGGACCAGAGCAAAGTAAGAAGAAACAAGGAAACAGGTAGATGGAGAAATGAAAACCAGGAACAGGTGCAGTTAGGGCTACGAGAATGGCACAACAGACATCAAAGGCCAGGAGAGAGGGAATAAGCAAGTGGAGGTACTTACTTTCTCCTGTAATCCGCAACATAAACTTTTTATTCATTACAGAACTCTCTTGCATCCTAGAAGAAACTGTCTGTGAATCAAGTAAACCAAGGAATTGCCTATCTTACAAATATTCTTCAGGAAATAACAGGACATGCTGTGTCCTTAGTAATGTCTTACACATTTCAATGATGAATAAAGAGATTACTCTAAATGTATGATGTATGATATCTTCATGTTGCAGGTACTTATTTACCATGGCATTCCTGTGGGGTTGGGCATTATCATTCAAGAAATGGTATTCAGGTCCATATTTGCCATGACAAATTCACACATTCTATTGCAGTAGTGCACCCATGCTTCTGGCATAATGTTAGAACAGACAAGAACACTGCCACCAACCATGTTATCCCTTTTCTCAATACTGGCAAGATTGTAATAGGTTTCAGGAGCACAGAAAATGAATGGATACTGAGATTCTCATGACAGACAAAACTGAGACTCATCCATGAACAAGACACATCTCCACTATTCCTTGGCCCACTTACCTTGGGCAAATCAACACATTTGTCATACTACATAGAGCCTTTGTACCAAATGAATGTGTATAATGTGTCACTGAGCTTGCACCACACTCTTGATATAACAAAAGGAAACGTGTATCTTAGAAGTGGTCATGGGGTCTCTGAGCCTGGCAGGTGCTATGTTGGTATGACATCTTTGAACACTTAAGGCAAGATATTATTCCTGACTCTGGGTTGCAGTACGTGTTAAATATTGACCACACTCCTGTTGAATGTTTCCTCCCTCCTGGAGTCTTCTTCACTATTAGAATTGAAACTGCAAATTGCATTCAACTTGTAAGTTATTTTGTGCTGACTGTGGATGGACTACTAACGAGCTGTGTATGTGCAGTGTCCCACTTCCCCTGCAAATCAAATACTATGTGCCAGATAAATACAGTTAACAGTCACCACCAATACAAACAAAATGTCTCACAATGTGGACATTTGCAAACACACTAAGTGATCTCATAACAGTGTAACAATGAATATTTTTCTTCCGTAGGGGAAGCCATAAATGACAAACATAAAAACATGCACTACAGTTTTAAAGGTAATACATGTGACCATAGTATATATCTAGCCCCCACAAACTGTGCAGAAATAATGGGCATCATTAGCTCTCTAAAACCCTCTAACCCTAATGATGGCCTAAATACTAATGTTTTAAAAGCCTGTAGCCAAAATGTCTTTGTACCTCTGTCTCAGCAGTCAACAATATAATAGAATCGGGCACCTTTCCAGACAGACTAAAAATAGCACAGGTAACACCCATTTTTAAGAAAGGTGACAACAACAAAATAGAAAACTATAGACCAGTCTCAATCCTTCCTGTCTTTTCCAAAATAGTTGAGAAAGTTATATACAACAGGATTATAAACTTTCTTAACAGACACAACCCGATGTTGGAAAATCAAAATGGATTCGTAAAAGGTAAATCAACTAGCACTGCAGCTGCTCAACTAATTGAAGAGGTGATAGGGGGTATCGAAAGCAAGGAACATGTGGCAGGTGTATACCTAGACCTGGAAAAAGCCTTTGATTGTGTGAACATTGACATCCTATTAGACAAGCTATGGAACATGGGCATTAGAGGCACTGGTTATGACCTAATAAAGTGTTATATGAGCAATAGAAAACAGTTTGTTCTGCTTAAAACGGAAAGTGGTGTCTACAAATCAGAGATCACTTGCATAAAACATGGGGTGCCCCAGGGCTCAGTATTGGGCCCCCTTCTGTTCTTGATCTATGTAAATGATATTAAATACTTCCTTATACACAAATATTCTGCACGTCCAGGGCCTCGCTGCGATGGAGCACTTCCTTTCATGCCGATCACCTGCACCCCCCCCCCCCCCCCCCCCCCCCCCTCTGTACGCCAACCTATTCATGGGTCACTTAGAGGAAGCATTCTTGGTTACCCAGGCCTGCAAACCCAAAGTTTGGTACAGATTTATTGATGACATCTTCATGATCTGGACTCACAGTGAAGAAGAACTCCAGAATTCCCTCTCCAACCTCAACTCCTTTGGTTCCATCAGATTCACCTGGTCCTACTCCAAATCCCATGCCACTTTCCTTGACATTGACCTCCACCTGTCCAATGGCCAGCTTCACACGTCCGTCCACATCAAACCCACCAACAAGCAACAGTACCTCCATTATGACAGCTGCCACCCATTCTACATCAAATGGTCCCTTTCCTACAGCCTAGGTCTTCATGGCAAACGAATCTGCTCCAGTCCGGAATCCCTGAACCATTACACCAACAACCTGAAAACAGCTTTCGCATCCCACAACTACCCTCCTGACCTGGTACAGAAGCAAATAACCAGAGCCACTTCCTCATCCCTTCAAACCCAGAACCTCCCACAGAAGAACCCCAAAAGTGCCCCACTTGTGACAGGATACTTTACAGGACTGGATCAGACTCTGAATGTGGCTCTCCAGCAGGGATGCGACTTCCTCAAATCCTGCCCTGAAATGAGATCCATCCTTCATGAAATCCTCCCCACTCCACCAAGAGTGTCTTTCTGCCGTCCACCTAACCTTCGTAACCTCTTAGTTCATCCCTATGAAATCCCCAAACCACCTTCCCTACCCTCTGGCTCCTACCCTTGTAACCACCCCCGGTGTAAAACCTGTCCCATGCACCTTCCCACCACCACCTACTCCAGTCCTGTAACCCGGAAGGTGTACACGATCAAAGGCAGAGCCACGTGGTTTACCAACTGACCTGCCTACACTGTGAAGCGTTCTATGTGGGAATGACCAGCAACAAACTGTCCATTCGCATGAATGGACACAGGCAGACAGTGTTTGTTGGTAATGAGGATCACCCTGCGGCTAAACATGCCTTGGTGCATGGACAGCACATCTTGGCACAGTGTTACACCGTCCAGGTGATCTGGATAGTTCCCACTAACACAAACCTCTCCGAACTCCAGAGATGGGAACTTGCCCTTCAGTATATCCTCTCTTCTCGTTATCCGCCAGGCCTCAACCTCCTCTAATTTCAAATTGCCGCCACTCATACCTCACCTGTCTTTCAACAATATATTTGCCTCTTTACTTCCACCTCGACTGACATCTCTGCCCAAACTCTTTGCCTTTACAAATGTCTGCTTGTGTCTGTGTATGTGCGGATGGATATGTGTGTGTGTGTGTGTGAGTGTATACCTGTCCTTTTTTCCTCCTTAGGTAAGTCTTTCCGCTCCTGGGATTGGAATGACTCCTTACCCTCTCCCTTAAAACCCACAGCCTTTCGTCTTTCCCTCTTTCCTGATGAAGCAACTGTTTGTTGCGAAAGCTTGAATTTTGTGTGTATGTTTGTTTGTGTGTCTATCGACCTGCCAGCGCTTTTGTTTGGTAAGTCTCATCATCTTTGTTTTTAGATATATGATATTAAATACTGTACTATAAATTCCAAAATTGTTCTGTATGCCGATGACACGTCCATTGTATGTAAAAAGGAATCATGTAATGAACTAGAGGCCGAGTGTAATAATGTGACAAAAGAAATTGTTCAGTTTTTTAATGAACGCCACTTAAATGTAAGCACCAGTAAAACATGTTTGATGGAGTTTAACAAAAGTAGTTTGAATAATGAAATTAAATTATACATGGGCAACGAATTGGTTAAGAAAGAGTCTAGTGTAAAATTCCTTGGCTTAACAATCCAAAGCAACCTGAAATGGGACACACATATTGACTCTCTAGCAACTAAGTTGTCAAAAAATATATTTGCAATCAGTACTATTAGCAAGCTCTGTAGAGACACCGTAGTCCTAAAGACTGCATACCATGCTCTTTTCTCCTCTCACTTGAACTATGGTATTGAAATTTGGGGGGCAACAACCAAAGCTAATCTAGATAAGCTACTCATTCCTCAAAAAAGGGGTGTGAGAATAATCTGTGGAGCAAAATATAGGGAATCTTGTCGCAACTTGTTTTCAAAAACAGAGATGTTAACTGTTATAAACACATACATTCTAAAAGCCATATTGCTTGTGAAAAGACTGCACCCAAACACTTATTCAGATTTCCACCAGTACAATACTAGAAATAAAGAAAGATTTTACATTGGCAGCCACAGAACAGCACTTTACAAAAAGGGACCTCAGTATGCAGGTATAAAATTAGCTAATGCACTGCCTAGAGCAGTCATGGCTCTTCCTACAATTAAACTGAAACATCAGCTTAAGAAATTTTTAGTAAAACACCCTTTCTACATATTAGAAGAGTGCCATACTTATATGAAGAACAACAAATGCTCTGTGAAATTATGTGAATAGAAGTAAGTAAACACCTTATTGTAATTTTGTTGTAAATTAATGACGTATTCAGAAGAATGTCTCTTGTGTATTGTACAAATAACTTTAATCATTACTGTTTCGTTGTACATGTTCAGTGTACCATTTGTTGTTGAATAAAGCTATTATTACTATTATTATTATTAACATGTGTGTAATGTATTTCTATGCTGCCCAGCTGCAGATCCCAAAAAAATCCCTTAACTCATGGACAAGAGTTTACAAATGTGTGTCCATTATGCTTGGTGGGTAATATTAACTCTTTTCTCGTTGATCTTGTAATATTAACTCTTTTCTCATTGATCTTAATGTGCAGTTCATTGTGGAATGATGCTGACTCAATTTTTCAGACACATCACTTGTAAAATTCAGAGACAGTGATTGACAGAGCAGCACTGCCTGTATGAATACAATGTCAAATATTTTGCATGGGTAATGTGTATCATGGATTTCTGTCTCCTTTAAAAGTTAAAGAATTTAAATCTTGTATATTATGTTCTTATCCAAAGTTTATTTTCAAAAATATTTTAAATTCATTTTGCTTTACACATGTATTCGTTAAACCTAGACCCTCTGTATAATACAGGGTTATTACAAATGATGGAAGCGATTTCACAGCTCTACAATAACTTTATGATTTGAGATATTTTCACAATGCTTTGCACACACATACAAAAACTCAAAAAGTTTTTTTAGGCATTCACAAATGTTTGATATGTGCCCCTTTAGTGATTCGGCAGACATCAAGCAGATAATCAAGTTCCTCCCACACTCGGCGCAGCATGTCCCCATCAATGAGTTCGAAAGCATCGTTGATGCGAGCTCGCAGTTCTGGCACATTTAAACACTGATTCTTTCACATAACCCCACAGAAAGAAATCGCATGGGGTTAAGTCGAGAGAGCGTGGAGGCCATGACATGAATTGCTGATCATGATCTCCACGACGACCGATCCATCGGTTTTCCAATCTCCTGTTTAAGAAATGCCGAACATCATGATGGAAGTGTGGTGGAGCACCATCCTGTTGAAAGATGAAGTCAGTGCTGTCGGTCTCCAGTTGTGGCATGAGCCAATTTTCCAGCATGTCCAGATACACGTGTCCTGTAACGTTTTTCTCGCAGAAGAAAAAGGGGCCGTAAACTTTAAACCGTGAGATTGCACAAAACACGTTAACTTTTGGTGAATTGCGAATTTGCTGCATGAATGCGTGAGGATTTTCTACCGCCCAGATTTGCGCATTGTGTCTGTTCACTTCACCAATAAGAAAAAATGTTGCTTCATCACTGAAAACAAGTTTCGCACTGAACGCATCCTCTTCCATGAGCTGTTGCAACCGCGCCGAAAATTCAAAGCGTTTGACTTTGTCATCGGATGTCAGGGCTTGTAGTAATTGTAAACGGTAAGGCTTCTGCTTTAGCCTTTTCCGTAAGATTTTCCAAACCGTCGGCTGTGGTACGTTTAGCTCCCTGCTTGCTTTATTCGTCGACTTCTGCGGGCTACGTGTGAAACTTGCCCGCACGCGTTCAACCGTTTCTTTGCTCACTGCAGGCCGACCTGTTGATTTCCCCTTACAGAGGCATCCAGAAGCTTTAAACTGCGCATACCATCACCGAATGGAGTTAGCAGTTGGTGGATCTTTGTTGAACTTCGTCCTGAAGTGTAGTTGCACTGTTATGACTGACTGATGTGAGTGAATTTCAAGCATGGCATACGTTTTCTCGGCTCCTGTCGCCATTTTGTCTCACTGCGCTCTCGAGCGCTCTGGTGGCAGAAACCTGAAGTGCGGCTTCAGCCGAACAAAACTTTATGAGTTTTTCTATGTATCTGTAGTGTGTCGTGACCATATGTCAATGAATGGAGCTACAGTGAATTTATGAAATCGCTTCAATCATTTGTAATAGCCCTGTACATTAACTAATTGGATTGATGCTATGTTCACTGAGCCATTGATAATAGATAAATAGGTGTGATGCAATAAATGAAGAACATGTACTTACGAAATTATCTGGGTAGGTAACTGATTTTATGCCTATGTAATGCAGAAGTTGTTCATCAACACCTGTATCCCATGTAGTCACTGCAGCAGGAGCCTGTTTTATTTCAGACCACAGATTTTTGAAATATGCTGCCTGTAAGAAAATGTGTTGATTAATGTAACAGTAACTTCTTCCCCTTTCAATCAACATAATGATTGCTTCAAGTATATTCACTGATCTTTCTTACTGCTTATATATTTAATGGCTAACAGACATTATAAACCTTTAACTAATTTTTACAATTACTTACAACAATCAAAAGAAACTCCCTTTTGATATTATTACAAACCAACACTCCATGTAGTAAAACATTCAGAAAATAACTATATTCTAACAATGTTGACACAAAGACCAGCCAGTATGCGTATATTCTTGACTGCATGTAATGTTTAAGGAAATATGTTACCTACATAATTTTTGTTCTTTCTTTTACCTGCTGCATTAATATATTATCTGCCCATGTGTAGTGCTGTTGCATGTTTTTCTGATTTTGTGGAAGAGTTTAATTAGTGTTGTCACCATCTAAAAGATATCATTTAAAGGTAAGGTTTGTGGCTCAAGCCTGTGACCATGTTATTGGCCTAACTGTAGGTAGAATACGGCCTTCACTGCAGCACTGGGAGGGGGAGGGTGGCAGGCCTGTCTCATTTGGACACAACATTGGGCATGTGTGTGTGTGAGTTATGCATGTGTGAATGTGTGCATGTTTTGCTTACATCCGACAAAGCAGATAGCTGATCATATCGATCAGTCTTTCATCAATATGCCTGTCTGCCACTCAATACCTCAATACTAAATTCAGTGCCAACATGGTGAGTAGCAATCTGGCCTTTTCACATTGTTATTTGTGTTGCTAGTTCTCTGAGAAAGATATCTCTCCAAAAATACACCTGTCTGCTCCTCTTGATTTCCTCTATCAATTGAACAGTAACTGTCTTCATATAAACATTCAAATATCATCCTGGATTTTCCAGTGTCATCTTTATTAGGCTTTAAAGTATTTTTATGATACCACCATTATAATATCAGTAGCAGCAGGAGTATTAGCACTTTGTCCTTTAGGTCTGTTCTAACTTCTTTCTAGTCCTACAATATTTTCCAGAGGTATCCTTGCCTTTTTGGACCTACTGGGGTAGTATTACCAAGCAGTTTTTTTCAGCCTAGGTCCAGGCATTTGATGCATGCATTGTAATCAGTTGTTCTTGTATTTCATTACTATGTCAGTTGATCTGAACTTCCAGCTCTTCTTGAGCATCTTCAGTACTCTTGTGGTCAAGTAGTGAATAATGTATTACTTGTAAGTTGAAGTTCATTTCAGTCGACTCTACCTGTACTATTTGGTCAGATGTTTGAGCCCAGTTTTCACTCCTACACTGCAATAATTGTACAATAGTTCCATTAATTGACTGTTCCATCAGTTCTTGATAGAACATTCTATACATTATGAATGAAAACACACACATTGGTGTAATGTTCTACAATATTTATTATTTATTTCACAAATCAATTTTTGGCTGTTACACCATCATCAGGTACAAAGATAAGTGTATGGTGCAGAGAAATTTTGTTGGAGCAAAGATTTCAAACTAGTGCTTCTACAGAATATCTCCATTCCCAGAGATGAAAAATGTTAATGTTAAATTTAAGAATAAAACAAAAGGGGTTATTTCAGTGTAAATTTGATGTAAGGTTATTAAAATAAGTAAAACATGTAAAAAATTAAATAATGAACTGTATACTAATTATATCAGTTGTTCATATAAGAAAATAAATTGAACAGTAAACTTTGGTGACATGTTTGAGCAGGTAAGTGAAGCAGCTGAGAACATACAAACTAAAATTTTTTAACACAACAAGAGAAGTTATAGTAACTGAAACAAAGGAAAATGGGGCATGTGAGTAACAACGGTAATTTACAACATGGCCTGGGTGGGATTATTAGTATCTGCAGTTAGACATGACCAGTAAGGGAACTGTGTCTGCTCATTCAGTACTAAGCTTGGACTGATGGACATGTGTTTATTAATTTCTGCTACTTCATAATAATTCACCTTCCTTCTCTTATGTATGAGATGTAATAGTTTATAATAGAGGGAAACATTCCACGTGGGAAAAATATATCTAAAAAGAAAGATGATGAGACTTACCAAACAAAAGCACTGGCAGGTCGATAGACACACAAACAAAAACAAACATACACACAAAATTCAAGCTTTCGCAACAAACGGTTGCTTCGTCAGGAAAGAGGGAAAGAGAGGGAAAGACAAAAGGATGTGGGTTTTAAGGGAGAGGGTAAGGAGTCATTCCAATCCCGGGAACGAGAAGACTTACCTTAGGGGGAAAAAAGGACAGGTATACACTCGCACACACACACATATCCATCCGCATATACACAGAGACAGACGTGACATCCAGTCATGGAGGGTCATGTTTATTTGTTAAAAGTGGAATTGATTATTGTAATGTACAACCCATTGAACTGTTAGCTGAATGAAAGTTTTTGAAGTATGCACAGTTGAACTCTCTGCATTAAAATTAATAATCATCTGTGTATATAGGAGTCCTGATGGGAACTTAAATGATTTCTGTCATCAACTAGAAGCAGCTTTAAATACTAAAAAAACTTCAACAAAACAGTGATCACATGTGGAGAATTTAATATTGGATTTCAAGAAATACCAGCAAAGCATAATGGCCCTACTGGAAACATATAACATAAAAGCCACCATAGATTCTCCTACAAGAGTTACACCAACAACTAGCTCTACAATTGATCAGATATTAATAAACACAAATGTAAATCACAATTTCTGTGCCAGAAATCTTAATATTGGCTTCAGTGATCACTATGCTCAGTTTATTGCTTTACACACCGCAAATGAAACAACTGAGAAAGAGGAACTTGTAAAAGAAACAAGAAAATTCACTAACAAACCAATAAACTTTTTTATACAGAGACAGTGAAGAAACCTGGTATGAAGTGTATACTTGTGAAAATACTAACAAAAAGTTTGAAAAATTCATGGAAATCTTCATGTCATACTTTTAAGCTGCATTTCCATTAAAAAAAAAAAAAAAATGTCAACCTAACTTCAAAAAGAAGAAATGGATTACAACAGGTATTAGAATCTCTTGTGCAGAGAAAAGAAGATTACATGATATAGCAAAGACACAGAACATGCCTCATGAATTTCATTTGTACCTGAAGAATTACAAGAGGATCCTCAAAAATATTGTAGAGAAAGCTAAAACAATGGCAAATGACAAATACATTGAAAATTCAAGAAAACTAACCTAAAGCTATATGGGAAGATATAAAAAATCAAACAACAAGTGAAACTAAACAATATAAAAATATAAACTTATGTTATGAAGAACAAATGATTTCTTGCCCAACAAAAATTGCAGGGACCTTCACCAAATATTTTTCAAATGTAAGTGAAGGATTTGGTGAGTGGAATGGAAGAACACAACAAAATATCACCTCCATCATCCAACAGTGTGAGAAATGTGTCTACATTATTGTTACTTACACCCACAAATACTGAAGAAATTTTATCAGTTATAAAAACCTTGAAAACAAGGTACTCACGTGGAATTGATGGAATACCAGATGCAATTAGGATACTCCTCAGAGACATTCACTGGACTGATGTTTACAGTGCTCAAGGCATGAATGAAAAATATAACACTTTTACTAATAAAGTGCTTACCTCATTCAAACACTGTTTTCCCCACAAACATACCAAGGTTAGAGCAAAGTCTACAAAGAAGCAACAGGGGTATCTTGTAAATCAAAAAGAAAACTGTATCTGTCAATCTGAAACAGTTCCGATGTTTATGCTATAGCACATTACAAGAAATACTGCAAAATATTAAAGACTGTAATACAGACATCAAAGCAAATATATTACAAGGAAAAGTTAGTCATATCAGATAGAAAAATAAAGACAATATGGCATATAGTGAAGAAGGAGACCAGTAGAACCAGACATGAAGAAGAACAAATAGCAGTAAGAGTAAATGATACATTGGTGACAGATGTGTATAGTGTTGCAGAACTTTTTAACAAACATTTTATAAGTGTTACTGAAAAGATGGTGTTGTCAGATTTGGTAGATGTTGCTATGGAATACCTTAGACCAGACATTTCAAGTAACTTCCATAATATGAATTTGACACTCACTACCCCATCAGAAATAATGTCCATCATAAAATCTTTAAAATCAAAAACATCTAGTGGGTGTGATGAAATATCAACAAAGCTAATTAAGGAATGTGATTCTGAGCTAAGTAACATATTAAACTATCTGTGTAACCAGTCGTTTATCAGTGGAATATTTCCTGAATGGTTGAAATATGCTGAAGTTAAGCCACTGTTTAAGAAGGGAGATAAAGAAATAGCATCAAATTTCTGTCCAGTTTCACTGTTGCCAGCATTCTCAAAAATTTTAGGAAAAGTAATGTACAATGGGTTTTATAACCATCTTATCTCAAATAACATACTGTCAAAGTCACAGTTTGGATTTCTGAAGGGTTCTGATATTGAGAAGGCTATCTACACTTACAGTGAAAATGTGCTTAATTCATTAGACAAAAAATTGCAGGCAACTGGTATATTTTGAGATCTGTCAAAAGCATTTGACTGTGTAAATCACAATATCCTTTTAAATAAATTAGAATATTATAGAGTAGCAGGAAATGCTGCAAAATGGTTCAAATCTTATATCTCTGACAGGAAACAAAGGGTGTTATTAGGAAAGAGACATGTATCAAGCTATCAGGCATCATCCAACTGGGAACTAATTAAATGTGGCATCCCACAAGGTTCCATTTTGGGGCCCTTACTTTTTCTTGTATATATATCAATGACCTTTCATCAGTAACATTACCAGATGCCAAGTTCATTTTGTTTGCCGATGATACAAACATTGCTATAAATAGCAAATAAAGTGTGGTCTTAGAAAGATCAGCTAAAAAAATATTTGTGGACATTACTCACTGGTTTCTAGCCAATTCTTCGTCACTAAACTTTGAAAAAAACATACTACATGCAGTTCAGAACTTGTAAGAGTTGTCCCACTAGTATATGCCTAACATACGATAACAAGCAGATAGAAGAAGTGGACAGTGTTAAATTCTTGGGATTACAGCTTGATAATAAATTCAACTGGGAGGAGCACACCGCAGAACTTCTGAAGCGTCTTAACAAATCTCTATTTGCAATGCAAATTGTGTCAGACATAGGGGATATAAAAATGAAAGCTGGCATACTATGCTTACTTTCATTCCATAATGTCATGTGGGATTATTTTTTGGGGTAATTCATCAAGCCAAGCTACAGTTTTCTGGGCGCAAAAACGTGCAGTAAGAGTTATATGTGGTGTGAACTCACGAACATTTGGCAGAAGCCTATTTAGGGAACAAGGGATACTAACTGCTGCTTCACAATATACACTCCTGGAAATGGAAAAAAGAACATATTGACACCGGTGTGTCAGACCCACCATACTTGCTCCGGACACTGCGAGAGGGCTGTACAAGCAATGATCACATGCACGGCACAGCGGACACACCAGGAACCACGGTGTTGGCCGTCGAATGGCGCTAGGTGCGCAGCATTTGTGCACCGCCGCCGTCAGTGTCAGCCAGTTTGCCGTGGCATACGGAGCTCCATCGCAGTCTTTAACACTGGTAGCATGCCGCGACAGCGTGGACGTGAACCGTATGTGCAGTTGACGGACTTTGAGCGAGGGCGTATAGTGGGCATGCGGGAGGCCGGGTGGACGTACCGCCGAATTGCTCAACACGTGGGGCGTGAGGTCTCCACAGTACATCGATGTTGTCGCCAGTGGTCGGCGGAAGGCGCACGTGCCCGTCGACCTGGGACCGGACCGCAGCGACGCACGGATGCACGCCAAGACCGTAGGATCCTACGCAGTGCCGTAGGGGACCGCACCGCCACTTCCCAGCAAATTAGGGACACTGTTGCTCCTGGGGTATCGGCGAGGACCATTCACAACCGTCTCCATGAAGCTGGGCTATGGTCCCGCACACCGTTAGGCCGTCTTCCGCTCATGCCCCAACATCGTGCAGCCCGCCTCCAGTGGTGTCGCGACAGGCGTGAATGGAGGGACGAATGGAGACATGTCGTCTTCAGCGATGAGAGTCACTTCTGCCTTGGTGCCAATGATGGTCGTATGCGTGTTTGGCGCCGTGCAGGTGAGCGCCACAATCAGGACTGCATACGACCGAGGCACACAGGGCCAACACCCGGCATCATGGTGTGGGGAGCGATCTCCTACACTGGCCGTACACCACTGGTGATCGTCGAGGGGACACTGAATAGGGCACGGTACATCCAAACCGTCATCGAACCCATCGTTCTACCATTCCTAGACCGGCAAGGGAACTTGCTGTTCCAACAGGACAATGCACGTCCGCATGTATCCCGTGCCACCCAACGTGCTCTAGAAGGTGTAAGTCAACTACCCTGGCCAGCAAGATCTCCGGATCTGTCCCCCATTGAGCATGTTTGGGACTGGATGAAGCGTCGTCTCACGCGGTCTGCACGTCCAGCACGAACGTTGGTCCAGCTGAGGCGCCAAGTGGAAATGGCATGGCAAGCCGTTCCACAGGACTACATCCAGCATCTCTACGATCGTCTCCATGGGAGAATAGCAGCCTGCATTGCTGCGAAAGGTGGATATACACTGTACTAGTGCCGACATTGTGCATGCTCTGTTGCCTGTGTCTATGTGCCTGTGGTTCTGTCAGTGTGATCATGTGATGTATCTGACCCCAGGAATGTGTCAATAAAGTTTCCCCTTCCTGGGACAATGAATTCACGGTGTTCTTATTTCAATTTCCAGGAGTGTATTTATTCCTTAATGAAATTTGTCATTAAAAATATATCACTTTTTCAAACCAACAGCTCAATTCATGGAACCAATACTAGAAACAAGAATAATCTTCACAAGGATTTAAAGTCATGTAGTCTTGTACAAAAAGGTGTGCATTATTCAGGAACACACATTTTCAATAACTTGCCAGCAGCCGCAAAAATCTTAACAACCAATGGAATTCAGTTTAAGAGAAGCCTAAAGGACTTATTGATGGCCAACTCCTTCTACTCCATGGATGAATCTCTGTAAAAACCACTGATTTGTGTGTGAGTACAATATAGCTTCTGCATAATTTCAGTGCAGTAATGTGTGTAAATGTGTCGTGTGTGTGTGTAAGTACAATCTAACTTCTGCACCATTTCAGTGCAGTAATGTGTTCATTGTAAAGAAGTATTATAGAAGTTGTATTACACGTTTATTCCCTTATAAATAAATAAAAAAAACTTTTTTACTTTAAATTCAGTGCATTAGTATTTGTAAAATGACTCTTTCATATAGTGTTCATTACAAAATGATGATCATTCCACTTGGGACATGTGGAATGGTACATTAGCTTATTTGTTTTAGTTGTAAGTATTTGTCATGTATTGTTGTATTTCTGATTTTTCTACATCCTGGAGGGCCTCCTCACTACAGATAAATTGGAATGAAAATAAATCTAATCTAATATAATTATTAAAAAATGCTGTCTTGCCTTAGCTGAACCCTTGACACGCTTGTGCAACAGCTCACTGGCATCAGGAACCTTCCCTTCATCCTTAAAAACGGCAAAACTGAAACCACTGCTCAATAAAGGAAATCCAGAAAATGTTTCAAACTACAGACCAATAGCCTTACTGCCTGTATTTTCAAAAAAATTTTATTAGAGATTGTCTGATTTCCTAAATAAAAATAAAATTCTCCCTCCCTCAAAGCATGGCTTCAGGAAAGGCTATTCAACTGAAAGTGTAATATTTGAATTCCTTAATGAAATCAATACTAAACTGGATGCAAGTTAGTTTGTGATTGTCATATGTCTTGATTTATCTAAAGCTTTTAACGTCATTGACCATAATGGCCTACTGGAGAAGCTTGACCAATTAGGAATTAGAGGTATATCCAACGACTGGCTCAGGACATACCTATGTGGTCGCAAACAGGTGGTTGAAGTGCAATATACTGACCATAACAAAATCAGCTACTACTATTCAGAATATGAAAATATGAAATATCGCGTCCTTCAAGGATCAGTATTAGAACCCACACTGTTTCTTCTCTATGTCAATGATCTTATGCACTACAAGTATTGCCAAACTACCCTCCAATTTGCAGACAATACAAGCTTCCTTATCAGTGATAAAACAGAAGAAAAACTAAAAGACTCCACTATCCAAACAATGAACAGTGTAGAACAGTGGTTCAGCTATAACAAGCTAATTATAAACAAAGAAAAGACAGTAGCACTGAATCTAAAAGGAAGACACCACCACAAATAGAACTTATGGACAGAGTTCTTGAAAATATTGACAGCACAAAATTTCTGGGACTCTGGCTCCAGAACAACACAAAATGGGAGGTACACATTGAATATTTCCAAAGAAATCTAAGCAAAATCTTAAGATCTTAAAAACTTGTTGCAGCATAGCCAGCCTGTTAAATGTATACTAGTCCTATGTGCATTCTGTAATTAATCATGGCATAATCTTCTGGGGCAATACAACAACAAATATTAAACTTTTCAGGATGCAAAAGAGAATATTAAGAATTATTGACAGGGTAAACAATACCAAATCATGCAGACCCATATTCAAAAAACTGTCAGTGCTTCCTCTTCCTTGCATTTTTATCTATGAAACATCAGTTTTCATCAAATAATATATTGATAGACACCCAAATATCTTATTAAAAAAATGGTAATATACATGCATACAATACAATGCAAAAATCTGACCTTCATATGAAACAGGTGAGAACATCATTGTGTCAAAAAGGCACACTACACACTGGGATAAAGATTTACAATAATCTGCCTAACCATATTAAATCAGTAGGTAAACTCAGTAGTTTTAAGGCTGAACTAAAGGCATATTTAACTGATCATTGCTTTTACAGTCCGACAGAGTACCTAGAAGCCTAACAGCAACAATAAAGATGCACTATGAATATTTTACTTTGTACAGGTATGTTGCCTCTAATGCTTGTTGTATGTGTGATTCTTTGCTAAATTACTTCTGTTCTAGTCCTTAGGAATTCAATACAGACTGTATTTTATCTTGTAAATACCTAACCATGTCCAATATCCTTGTATATATTCTATATATGTAGGATTTGAAGGACTAAATAAATAAAAATAAAAAATAAATAAAAATAAATAAGTAAATAAATAAAGATAATATTATTTTGCTCAGCTACACCTTTGAAACATGCCACCAAAGTTTACTGTTAATTTATTTTCATCTATGGATAACTGTTGTAATTTGTATGTAGTCCATTAATTAATGTGTCACATTTAAACTGAGATAATCCCTTTTGTTTTATTCCTAAATCTAACATTAACATTTTTCATCTCTGGATATGGAATACTCTTTAGATGCCTAGATGCACTAGTTCAAAATCTTTGATCCAACAAAATTTTTCTGCACCACATACTTACCTTTGTACATGATGATGATGTAACAGCCAAGAACCAGTTTGTGAATCAAATAATAAATATTATAGAATATTACACCAGTGCTGCATGTGTTTTAATTAATAATGTAATGTAGTTCCCTTTTCCTTATTTTGTGACCCAGCACTCATTGTACTATTCCTACAAAATGTCTACATCTGGTAAGTTTGATGTAGGGATAGTGTGATTTATGAAACCTTATGTGAAACCTAAAAAATGTAAACCCTGAGATTTTCTCAAAGATTTTGTTGTCAATAATTTTTTGTTCGCACTGAGTTTTCAACACACATCACTATTATTTTGGTTTCCTGTATATTATGATATTATGTTGTCTGGAAATACAATTTAATTTATACTATTTATGCTCTGAACTACTGATGATTGGCTCGTTATCCACAAATAATATTGTTGCAAAGTTATTGTTACATATTGTAAAACACTTCTTCAAATCTATTTTCGGCACCTTGTAATCTCTTTGCACATACTGGATGCAGCAGCTAAGACTGGTTATTCAAAATATATCAAAGCATGGATTTTGCAAAGTCATAGAGGACATGAAACTTCCTGGCAGATTAAAACTGTGTGCCCAACTGAGACTTGAACTCGGGATCTTTGCCTTTCAGGTCAAGTGCTCTACCATCTGAGCTACCCAAGCACAACTCACAACCCATCTTCACAGCTTTAATTCTGCCACTGCCTTGTCTCCTACCTTCCAAACATCACAGAAGCTGTCCTGCAAACCTTGCAGAACTAGCATTCCTGGAAGAAAGAATATTGCGGAGACATGGCTTAGCCACAGCCTGATGGATGTTTCCATAGTGAAATTTTCACTCTGCAGCAGAGTGCGCAGTGATATAAACTTCTGGCAGATTAAAACTGTGTGCCAGACTGAGACTTGAACTCAGGACATTTGCCTTTTGCGGACAAGTGCTCTACCATCTGAGCAACCCAAGCATGACTCACAACCCGTCCTCACAGCTTTAATTCACCAGTACCTCATCTCCTACCTTCCAAACTTCACAGAAGCTCTCCTGCAAACCTTGCAGAACTATCAATCCTGGAAGAAAGGATATTGTGGAGACATGGCTTAGCCACAGCCTGGTGAATTTTCGAGAATGAAATTTTCAATCTGCAGTGGAGTGTATGCTGATATGAAACTTCCTAGCAGATTAAAACAGTGTGCCGGATCGAGACTGGAACTCAGGAACTTTGCCTTTCGTGGGCAAGTGCTCTACCATCTGAACCACCCAAGTATGACTCATGACCCATCCTGACAGCTGCAGAGTGAAAATTTCATTCTGGTAACATCCCCCAGGCTGTGGCTAAGCCATGTCTCCGCAATATTCTTTCTTCCACGAGTGCTAGTTCTACAAGGTTTGCAGGAGAGCATCTATGAAATTTGGTAGGGATATGAGGTACTGGTGGAATTAAAGCTCTGAGGATGGGTCATGAGTTGCGCTTGGGTAGCTCAGATGCTAGCGCACTTGCCCGCAAAAGGCAAAGTTCACGAGTTCGAGTTTTGGTCCGGCACAGTTTTTATCTGCCAGGAAGTTTCTTATCAGCAAACACTCCACTGCAGAGTGAAAATTTCATTAATAGAGGACAATCTGATGAATATTCTGATGTACACAAACAGTATTTAACATTTGTAACTGCTAAATTATGACAACAGCTATATTTTCCTTAAAATTGAACCATATTTTTTTCCTGTGGTACTAGATGAGCCTCTGAAGAGGACTCTTGAGTGTATAGAATTTTTGCTTAAATAAATTTAGGTTCTTCCCATAAATGGTGTTGTAGCCTGCTATGGGTCATGATATACTTAAAAGGTTACACCTAGATCGGAGGTGATGTAGAATTTCAAGGTCATCTGTTTCTTGGCACAGCTGCTTATGGAAGTTAAATCATGACAGGGTCAATATGAGATTTTTCAGGTCACTGTGGTTGGAGACAGTGCAGGATGATTTGGATGTTAGGCTAATGAGGTAGATATGGTGATGATAGGGGAAATGAGACTCTGGCTTGGTTTACTAGTCTATTTTTTACTCATAAGGCTTTGTATTCAGGGGAACCACAGCCTGGATATATCATTTTGTAGGTAAAACTGCTTCAGCATGACCAGTTTCATAAAATTTTAGCTGCATCATCAGGTGCACTAAAACCAAGTCATGTTGTGATCAAAAAAGAGAATGGGATGACCCAGGGTCCACAGTCAGCAATTTTTCACTATGTAGCAGGTGTGAATTATAAACTAGCATAAAATGAAGTTGAACATACCCATGATACACTCTTGTGATAGCAGGAGTACCAGTACTGGGTGAGCTAATGGATCCCGTTATACAGAAAAAGTGATCCAAAACAAGCCATATACAGTAATCTGTGGTATTATATAGAATTAAACAGCACCAACCACTCATTTAGCAGTGCAGGCATGTGCACTGGATCTGTAGTAAGAGGCAACATGTCCAGATGGAACTGCAGATGGACCACATAGCATCATGGAGAAGCAGGTTCATGTGGAGTGTGTATGTGCATCCACAGATAACTAACATGTAGAATGATGACTGGACTGATGGGAAAGCTTGGTGATTCCTTCTGATGAGTTAAAACCAATGCGGATTCTTAGTAAATATTACAAGTGCCAATGTTGTCCATATAAAAACACCTAATTAATTATTGTAAAATGGTTAAAAGATGGTAGATATTTTATCAAACCCGTATGTCCAAGTACTCATCACAATGTAAGTGACATACAGACATATGTATATGAAGACAAATATATGACAGAAACCAATAACCCTAGCCCCTAAGGTATGTACATGCTAGCTTTGCAAATCCTCCTTAGTGCACAAAGTTAACTGAGCCTCACTGCTCAATTAAATAGCATCTGCTATAGCCTCGTTCATTTGATATGGTTGTCATTGGTCTCTAAGGTTCACTGGAACTCTTGAAGTCTGCCAAACTCTGCCTCACTCGGTGTTTGAGGGCCTATATACATAGCCTTGAGGCTGTCTGCTTACAGATGATACATGACTGTGTTACTTTTTACCTGCAAGGCACAATCAGTGAGCTTGAAATCAGCCGTTTCTCAATGTATATGACCTCCTAAAGGACTGACAAAAATGGCTTGCACTGTGTGCCTCTACCTAAGTTACATAGTTTACAGCTGATAGGCCCAGCTGGATGATTTTTCTTTTTTTCTGGTAGACTTTCATGATTTGGTCATTACACTTTCCCTACCATGGGATGATTCTCCTTGAATCTTAGACACTAATTTTACAACACAAATACCAACAATAAGTAATCACATCTTCTGCAATCTTCATCTGCACTGCACTGGATGATGTCTAAGCATCTCTCCTATGGTTACGAGGGTGGTGGTAATGTTGTTGTTGGTGGTGGTGGTGGTCAGTAATGCATAAACAGAAATGGGTGTTTTTTGATTGGATCTTTCAGCCTCTGCTAACTCATTTTTTAATTCACGCATATGCTGTTCTATCCTTTTTCTATAGTCTGTTTCTCACTGGTATCTTCCTTCTCTATCCTTGCTTCCTGCTTGCTATTGCTGCCCAGGTTAGGTTAATAGAAGCAAGGTGACCAGGGGTTGGCCTGTCTCCTAGGACCGGTTACGATGTCTCCCTTTAAACGTTTGAATTCCTGTAAGTAAATCACTCTTTAATCAGTTTTAAAATGGAATTCAGCCTATTCTTTCTCCTCATATTTCAGAACACTTCAGCTTGACTTTATCACATCATCACATGCCTAAAGTTAATGAACTGTTTTAATTTGTTTGCATGTAGTCATAAGCTTCTTATTCATTAATTGGAGTACTACATTTGGTCTATGAGTCCTTACAACATGAATAGGTCCTCTCCATGTGTATGTTAACTTTTCTGACCACCATCTTCTCACACTTGAGTCACGTAATAATACCTTGTCTCTTGCCTTGAATTCTTTAAGGTTTAGTGCAATCATAATACTCCTTATTTTTCTCTTTACATTCCTTGTCAAATCAGCTTGGCATCTGATGCATCTGGTGCATCTTTTCCTTTAGTTTCATTGTGTAATCTTTGTAGTTGTGTTGTACTTTGGCTGGATCCCAGGAATGTTGCGGATGCTCCTCAAAAATAACTCAAATGGAGTGAACCCGTTGATGAACATGGTGTGGTGTCATAAACAAAAGAGGCAAAATGTATCCAGTTTTCCTCCTTCATTCCCACATAATGGCATAGATATTCTGTTAGGTTTTTATATGCCCTTTCATGTGCCCATTCATTTGAGGATGATACGCACAAAATTGAATCTTCTCAATCTTCAGTAAAGGAGAAACCCTCTTTAAGATCTCACTTAGGAAATTTGTTCCTTGGTCACTCAAAAATGCTGATGGTGTTCTGTAATTGCAAATTGTTCTCTGTACTAAGACTCATGCTACTGTGTCATCATCCTGCTGTGTTACAGGCTCTGCTACAACAAATTCCATGATGGTATCCAGAAATTTTAGGACATATCTGTTCCCTTTATCTGTTATCTGAAATGGCCCAACTATGTCATTATCACAACAACTGAAGATGTGGTTGGGTATTTTGGTCAGCACTAAGGGAATCTTCACCTTATTCTGCATAATTTTGTTCTTTTGACAACTCTTGAAACTTTGAATATACTCTTCTATGTTTTTCTTCATACCTCTCCATGATCTATACCTCTTATTACTGTCATATGTGCAGCTGATTCCTTTGTGTCTACCTATCAGTAAATTATGATGTTGCTTCAGAATAGCTTGCTTCTGCTCTTCACTAAGCACTAGTTGCTGGTCATCTTGTTCTTCCTCGTCTATCTCTTCCACATTCCTAATGATTGAGCCTTCTGGTATCCATGACAGTTCATCTGCTACTGTTTTTTGCTTATTACCTCAAAGTTGGCATATTATCTCAAAGTTGTATTCTGCCTGTTTAACCCTGAATTTCATTAATATTGATGACAGATCATTTATCTGCACCAATCATTCCAAGGGTTTGTGATTATTACATATAATGATTTCTTTTCATGCATGTAAGGTTGGTAGTGCTTCATTTCATTTTAATACATTTCATTTCATTTTATTATCTTCCTGTAAATCATTTACATGATGTAGGAATTGTCACAACAAAGTTATCATACTAGTACAAGTACTACAGACATAATAATGGAATATCACTTTCAAGGCTTTTTTAAAAGTACAAATTTAGACATATAAATTAAAATTTTTGGCAATAAATTTACACACAATCAAAGTACTCATCTACGTCATAGAAAGTTTTGCTTAAAAGGTAATTTTTAAGCTCAGTCTTAAATTTTACTTCATCTATTATTTCCTTCATGTACACTGGCAGAGCATTGTATAGTTTTATTCCAAAATAACTTACATGCTTTTGGGTTTGTGTTGTCCTTACCCTTTCTACATACAAATTCTTACGAGTTCTAGTATTATAATCATGGCAGTCCTCATTTGTACATAGATTTTTCATATGTGCTCTTGTACACAGAATGCTTTTAAAATATACAGTGATGGTATTGTATTTGCAGTTCTTTGAAAAGGGGCCTACAATGAGTTCTTGGAGAGCTATGTGTTATGATTCATATAGCTCTTTTCTGAAATTTGAAGATATCTGTTAAGCTTGATTTAGTTTTACCCCAGAACACTATGCCGTAACACACGATGGACTGAAAATAAGCAAAATACACTAGTCTAGTACAGTCTGTGCTGCATACTCTAGATAATATCCTCAATGCAAAACATGCCGAATTGAGCCTGTGGGATAAGTACTTGAGATGGTCATTCCAGCTTAAGTTTTGATCAATGTGCATGCCCAAAAACTTTGTGGATTGTACACTCTCAATCTCCATATCAATTAGTTTTAACTGGAGGTCCATATCTTGAGTTGCTTTGCCATACTGTGTATAATTTGTTTTACTTAGATTAAGTGTTAACTCATTAGCATTAAACCAATGTTGAATATATTTCAGGACCATATCAGTTGTGGTGGTTAATGATTTTTTATCATCACTTATAATTATGCTAATGTCATCTGTGAACACATTATTTTGGTAGAAATATTAGGTTTTTTATGCCATTTACATAAAACAAGAATAATAAGGGACCAAGAACACTGCCCTGTGGGATACCTATTTCCAGTTTCTTTGCATCTGAAACCCACTTGATTTTCTGATTTTTATGTTCTGCGATGATTTCTCCAACCTGAGTTCTATCTTGAAGGTAAGATTCAAACCACTGCTTCACAACTCCCCTTACACCTATTGCCTCCATCTTGTTTAACAGAATTTTGTGATTTATTGTTTCAAAAGCTTTAGATAAATCTAAGTTAATTCCCACTACACATTTTTTAGTGTCAAGACTCCTGACAATCTCTTTGGTATAGGCATGGATAGCTGATTCTGTGCTGTGGCCCGAGCGAAAGCCATGTTGATTGCAGTTTAGAAGTTTGTGAGCATCTAAGTAATTTATGGGTCTGGTTTTCATTAATTTCTCTAGAATTTTTGAAAATGATTGGAGAAGGGATATTGGTCTATAATTTTCTACCTTGTATGGATCTCCTTTTTTAAACAGAGGTCTAACCTTAGAGATTTTCAACCTCTCAGGAAACACACCTTCACTGAAAGACAAATTGGCAATATGTACCAGGGGCTTTATAATTTGTTGGGCAACATTTTTTATTATTGACACAGGCACTTCATCCACACCTGCAGACATTTTTGATTTTAGACTCTTTATCACCTTTAATATTTCATTATCATTTGTGGGAGTTAACAACATACTACTGTCTACTTTTGGGGCTGTTAATTTCTCATGTTTAGTAAAGTTTTTACTTAATGACACTGGTACACTTAAAAAGTAATTATTAATGTAATTTTCCCGAGTTTCATCTTTTAATTCAATATTTTCACTATTTTTGAGTACTATTTCCTGATTCTTGAGGCCCTTACCTGTTTCCCTTTTCACAATTTCCCAAATAGTTTTTGATTTATTGCCTGATTTTCTTATTAATTTATCATTACTTAGTAATTTTGCTTTTGTAATTACTTTTCTGTATATTTTTTTGTAATTTGTTACATGTTCTTTAAACTTGGGTCAGTCCAACTTTTCAGTCTATAGTTAAGCATTTTCATGGTCCTGGAGGAATTTCTAATACCTGTTGTGATCCAGGAGTTAGCATGTATATGCCCATATGTGTTTGTTTTGACAAGTTTCTTAGGAAAACACAATTCAAAATTCAACATAAACAGGGAGGAAAAATCATTATATGCAGTGTTTGTGCTAGTTTGTAACAGTACTTCTGCCCATGATTGCTTAGTCAGTGTATTTATGAAGTGACTGCAACTATTTGTGGAGAAGGTTCTTTTGTACATTTGGTATGAACTATTTTTGGTCACAGGGGCTATGGGGAATTTAAGGATGAGTGAATTGTGATCAGGTATTCCTAGGTCAACATTTATTACATCTATATCTATGGCATCTATATTTGTGAAGATATTATCTATGAGACTTTTTGAAGAGTTTGTTACTCTTGTAGGGTTAGTTATATGTGGATACAAATTGAAGCTCTGTAAAACATTGAGGAACTGATCTTTGGATGCACCTTCAGTGAATAAGTTGACATTAAAATCTCCACTTATAATAATTGTTGATTTTTAATGATGTAATATTTTGAGCAATGCCTCTAACTTATTTCTAAAAATTTCAGGATCACCACATGGTGATCTGTACACTGACATTATTATTAATTTACTCTTTTGCATATTCAACTGTATTGCTGAAGCCTCAAAATGTTTTTCTTCACTCAAGGATTCAGTTACAATCATATTTTTAACATTTACTCCACGTTTTACATAAATGCAAACACCACCATGTCTTGTTTCCTTCCTGCAATAATGACTTACTAATTTGTATGGGGAAATGCAAATATTTTCTAGTTTATAACTCATGTACCAATGTTCTTGAATGCAAATACAATCTACCCAGCTTCACTGGCTGCAATCTCAAGTTCTAATATTTTATTTTTAATGCATTGTATGTTAAGGCTCATTATTTTTATTATTGAAATTAGATTGAGAGGAGTTTGTACTCATGTTTCCCAATGTTACCGGCTGTTCCTTGCTGAGGCTGGGTACCAAAAATCCTTAAGAATTACACATTTCCTGCTCCTTGTATTTCTTACCCCTGGACGTGCCACCATACTTGTTGTATCTGTAGTTGTAGCTGCTGTTTCAGCAGATGCTGGAGGTGTTTCTGAAGCTGATGATTCAGTGGATGTTGGAGATGCTGCCAGTTTTGATACTGAGTCCGTTTTTGTAACTGATGTTCCAATTGATACTGGAACTTTTGCTGAAACTGTATTTTCGTTTAAATCTTGAACTACAGTTGGCACTGACATTACTGTGGACATTGAAGCTGTGTATGAAGCTGATAAATGATGCTCCGATGGTGTTGATTTTTCTTCTGTTGATGATATCTGAGTGGCATTTTGTACCACTGGTCTTGCCTCTGTTCTTCTGATTGATGGACTAGTCACAGATTCTGGACTTGATTTTGAACCTGCTGGGGAAGGTGGTACATATGCTGCTGATGATAATGGTTCAGCTGTTTTTGATGATTTCGACACTACTGACAATTTGGCTGATGTGGCTGCTGTACTGGATGACACTTCAGATTTTTTTACTTTTTCTAACGTCAAAGAATCTTCTGTTGCTACCAATGATTGTGGGACATCAGCTCTTCCTATTTCGACTAATGTTGATACTTTAATATGGCCGTTTTCAGACAGTGTAATAGTGTTTCGTTCTACTTTAGAGTCTTTAATAGCATTCGATATTTCAGCACTCATGGTTTCTTTCACTTTCATGTTTCTGTGAAGTCCATGCTCTGTAAAATGCTCTCTGCAATCACTATTTATCCTAACATATGTAGCATTAGGATAATCTCGACATATCTTAGCGAAAAGTCTATTGGCGGTAATAATTTCAGTATTCACGCAAGAGTTTTCCATGAGATCATACCTATAAGGGATACTGACAACAAAAAATTTCACTTACAGGCATTTTACAAATTACTTGCTTTAAAACTGTTGTAGCACGTCTAGTTTCATTGTGGTATACATCGTTGGCGCCACCAATTATGACACATGTACGCCATTCGTCATAGATTGATTACAGCTATTTAAAACATTGCCAACACTATGGCTAAGATTTTTGCTTGATCATACTATATCCTCTCTCAGCATGGTTCAGCATTCTGGATGCAAAGGTTATTGGAAAACCCTGTACTAATTCTCCTTGGCTCAATAAGGCACTGATCAGCTGCTCACTGGCACCCATTGTAATTATAAACTGCTTTGTAAAATCAGGATACACTAAGATCACATGTCTAACTATTTTCTCTTTTAATTCCTGTATTCCTGGAAAGCTGCTACTCACTGAGTCAGTCACACACAGTTTGCTCCTTTTTTCATTAATTCATGTACAGGTTTTGCTAGCTGAATGAAGTCCTTCATAAAACGATGATAAAATGACACAGTCCCTATAAATCTCTTTAATTGCTTTATGGTAATGAGTCTTTGATACTCACTTTCTGTCAGTTGTGTTTTAACCCTTCTGCTGTAATTATTTGCCATTTACCTGTTTCCATAGGGATTCAAACTTGTCAACCTGAAATCTTAAATTGTACAATTGGAACCTCTCAAATGCTTCTCCAAGTCTGGCATTATGTTCTTCTATCATAGCTCCAAACACAACCACATCATCTAAATATACAAACACCTTTTGTCTCTGAAAAGTGGCTCTACTATCTGTTATTCCCATCAGTGATCTTTCGTATTCATAATGCCCTCCTGGAGAAGAGAAAGCTGTTTTCTCATTATCATCCTCATTCAACAGTATTTGGTGGTAACATTTTGCACAGTATAAAGTGGTGAAGTACTTGGCTTTTCCTAAGCTCTCTAAACTCTCACCAATATGGGGTAGCTGAAACACATAATCTACTAACTCTTAAACTCTATCAGATGTTTATGTGTAAAATTTCTTCATGTGAGACATCTAACTTGTCCTCCACTGTCTTAAACTTGTGTCCCACACACACGCTTCATCATCTATCCTCAGTATTAACACTGTCACTTCATGGATCTCTATTACTTCTGCAGTGATATCTTAAGTTTTATTCTTTCATTGGCATTATTGCTCACCATACTCTTCAGCGATGATTCCTTTATTATGCTCACCTGAGCATCACTGTCTACAATGAAAATTGTGGTTCCCACATTTTCCTGCGTGCATCTTATATTTACAGAATCACTCCTGCCCTTCCAACCTACTGAGTACAACTCTGTGCCATGTGTCAGCTGTTCTTTCATTCCACAGTTTCTGAACTTCGTATTCACTAGCCTAGCATTGGCATTACACTGTCAGACTATATGTCCTGGTTCTTTACAAACATAACATACATGGGTCTCACCTGATCTCACAGCCTCAAACACCCTTGAAGACTGCATCAAAGACACATTGTCAACTGCTCACTTCCAGTTTCCCTGAAACGACTGCTACATAATGTTTCCTCTTCTCTTCTCAATAGTGGTGGAGGGTGAGATGCCCCTTTCTCTGCTCCACTGCAACTCAGCTGCATGGTGCTTATCTTCCTGACATGCTTCTCTACGGCGCAATTCCTCACATGATGGCCTCCTTTCTTCCACCTAAAACAGTAATCTCTTCAGCAACTGGATTGATTGAACCTTTCTCTAGAAGAGGCAATGGATGCTTCTTCCGTTAATGCTAGATCCACTGCCTGTGCTAACATTAAATCCTCTCCTCTTGCTCTCATTATTATTTAATCCTGTCATCTTTCATTACTAGTACGAACACTGCTTGTGCCAGCTTCTCAATTAGAGAATGGCTACGCAGAACATCTGATGCCCTCATCACTCCCTGGATGGCTTCTCAAAACTGGTGTTGCAATGTGTCAGTGTGACTTGTCCATACTTGCCATACTTTTGGCCCTTTTCTGTCTTCTAGAGAATAAAAAAAACACATGGTAGTCCAAATTTCATTTTGACTCACAGTTCTCCAATAAAAGTCCTTTCACATCTGCCTAAGCTGCTGTCATATCGTGTATTAGTAGTTTGATCTGAGCTACAGCCACAACCCTAGTTTTAAGAAATTTTAATAGCACGCTATGACAATGGCTTGGTGCATTTCAAATGTCAGAACACAGTTTTGTACCCAAATTCCTTAAGTTCACCTTTATTTCTGCCAAAAGGTCTTGGGATTAACTTAAACGCTTCAGACAAGACTATATGCTCAATGGGGACCTCACTACCCTCCAGATTCACAATAAATGATTTTTTGTCCTTTTTCACAGTTGTATATCTTGTTTCCACACTATATTGTGATGTGCTCCCCATATTTCCTTGTCAGGCTGCAGTGCTGTGTTGATATCTCATGCAGGCATGAGGTTGGAATTCAGTGTAGTCAGCACATATGTGCTGCTGTTTCAAGCACTGTTAGCCCTGACATTAGCTGTCTTAACTGCTGCGAAATGTGTCCTGTCTTGTTTACTGCTGTGGGCCGCTTGCTGCAGTCTCATAATTCTTCAGCAAAGAATGGTGACTTCTTTTTGACTTCTTCTTTTGCGATCCTGCTGTACACTAAAGATGACTGTCTGCCTGGGCACCAAACTGATCTACCTCAAAAGCTCAAGCCAGTTTGTCCTAAGATGGGTTTGCTATTTCTCCTAACAGAAAATACTCTAAGGCACCTTACTTCTTGGTAAAGGTACTCAGCCAGGAAGTGAAGCCTGTACCCCACATCTACCACCAGTTTTACATGTTGTAACCCAATGTGGGAAACACTCTGATCAGAGGTAATGCAGGATTTTGAGGTCATTTGTTTCTTAGTATACTAATAACTGCATATAGGACTGAAACAGTGACAGCATCAAGCTGAGATTTTTCAGGTCTTTGTGCTTGGTGACAGTACAGAATGAGTTGGATATCAACCTAAGGAGGTAGATATGGTGGTGATAGGGGAAATGAGACTCTGGGTGGCATTCCTAGTCTGCTTTTTATTGCTTCTTCATGTGTTAGCAAGGAACATACAGGAAAGCATAGACACTGTTTTATAAAAACATAGATGAGGCTTACTAGAATCTCCAGCTAATTGCCGCAGCAAATGGCCACTCCAGCCTATAACTTTATTAGGATTTGGGTTTACACAGTATGGTTTGGTACTACAGACCCCAAAACTTGGAAGTGTCAGATTCTGTTGATTTAAAAAAACCTTAGGTTCAAGTACTCATCACAATGTGACACAGTTACACAGGTACATGTAGACAAATGTACAATGGAAACCAATAACACTAGCCGAAAGGTATGCACATGCGAGTTTCGAAGTCCTTCTACGTGCACAAAGTTAACTGAGTCTGACTGCTCAATTACATAGCATCTGCTATAGGTTCATTCATTTGAAGTGGCTGTTGCTGGATCTCTTTTGCTCGCTGTAACTCTTGAACTCTGCCAAACTCTGCTTTGCTTGGTATTTGAGGGGCCTCTCTATATGGCATTGAGACTGTTTGCTTATGGATGATATGTGGCTGCTTCACTTTTTATTTCCAGTTCACACTCAGTGGGCTTGAAATCACTGGTTACTCAATGCATATGACCTCCCAATGGACTGACAAAAGCAGCTTGAAATGTACACCTCTACTTAAGTTACAAGGCTTACAGCCAATATTCATACTTGGGTGATTTTTTTCCTTTTTTCTGGCAACCTTTCATGACTCACTCATTACAATGCAATAGGTGCAAAGTTTTCTGCACCCTCATGGTCTATAAAACAGTGAATGTGCAGCAGTTGATTTTATGTTGAAGGTCACACTTTTTAAATAATATGCAAAAGCATAATTTCTATATACTCACATAGACTGTTATGTATTAGTGTAAATATTTGTTTTGCATTGTGCTACTTTTTTGAGGTACTCCTTGTAAAGTGTCTAGCAGTTGGAGTTTGTCAGCAGGCAGCTTTATGTCACAGCAAGCATGGTGCAAAACTTGCAACATTGCATAGACTGCTTGAGGGTTGCCTCAGAATAGACAATAACAAGAGTTGTCAATGAAGAAGCAAGGCAAGAATGAATATGTAAAAATCTTCAGTTCGATTCAGTGTGAATTTAGGAACCACTCAATGAAGAGTGTGAATTTAGGATCCATTCAATGTAGATCTATGTAACTCAATTTGTAATGGATGTGAATCATCATCTATAAGACTCGACAATCATTTTGAAGAAGTATAAAAAGGAATAATTATGTTACAATGTATAGGTAATGGAAACCCATACCAACATTTTTTAATGTTTTTGTCATCCAGCATCCTCTCACTTGATGACCATGTGTGAAACGCAAATCTGCAAAGAAGTTTGAACTGAAAATTAAAACAGAAGATGAAACTGGCTAAGAAGAATCTTGCATCAAGAATTTAATACATTTTTATTGCCATGAAACCTCTTACATGGCAACTGTTTGTAAAATGAGAATCTGCAGTGAAGAACTTTGCGTTAGAAATTAAGGAAAAAGAAATGCATTGATGAAAAGAACAGAACTTGGCATTCATGTTGAGTCTGATCCTGATACAAAAATTATTGAAAAATATTTTATTTATGACTTGGTTTCTCAAAAGCCAAGAATATTTTGCTACTTCCACGTGTACAGCAGGGAAGAGCATTAATGAATGCAGACAATATCATTACATACGTGAGTGCTGTTGTACAGTGAGCAAGGCTAGGCAGCTGTACAAAAGAAAAGTAACTAAAGGCTTTGTGATTACTATGAATACAGAAAGGAACTGAGGATTGCATTCTATATTTCACCTCTAAAGTGATTTAAGAGATTATTTCAAAGTGATATACTAGCACTGTGATTAAGTGGCATGAATTAAATTTATGTAGCACTTACACCATTGAAAAATGTACATTAATTTGAAATGATGTAACTGTTTATGTAATACATCAGAAGAATATTAAGTGCTCCATGTCTGAATTAGAAACAATTTTAATTTTTAGTTTCAAAGAAAACTAAAAAGGAAATTTTCTTGACAACATTAATTGCCATGTAATTCAACAACAACACTAGAATATCATTAAGCATGATGCAATGACTTTTGGAAGCCAATATAAAATGAAAAGAAATATTCTAAGAGTTGAATACAGTTCTGAATGATCTTGACCAACAAAAGATTAAAACCTGGAATTCAAAGATATATAGACATTTGGCATGCACTGGCTGTGTGACATGCTTTCACTTCAGGCTATGAGGAGAATAGTTCAAGAAAATGGCGACAGAGGGTGCAGTAAACTTGCTCATCAACTAGTTGCAACTAGCAGCTTGAAGTACTATACAATATGGCTGGGTGGCACAGCCAGTGATCAGCAATAACAGATGGGTGTGTAAAGCATCTGTCAAACAGATGCAGCCAATGTCTCGTACATGAACTCTCTGTGGAATTCACTCTGTCGAAACTTGATGGGTTCTGTTTGTCTAAGAGAAGATTTTTTGTGCACCAACTTGTTAATGCAAATTAATACATTTACCTTGTTGTTCAACAGGGTGAACTGTTTAATGAACACTAAGAAACTAGTTGATTTATAAGACAGCACTCAACTAGAACAGAGTACTAGTTCAGGGAGTTTATTTCATTATTGAAAGATAAAGATAAAAGACACAAACATTATTTATTGTTATTGCCCTATACCATTTCCATGATTATTTCTTATTAATATTTGTTAGGAGGTGGACAAAAATAGCTCTCACAGAGCAAAAAGTGATTTTAGAAACAATTTTGCAGGTAATTTTAAATCAAATAGAAGAACTGAAACAAATAATTTTAAACGTGACAAAAATACTGAAAGCAGAATTGAACGAAAGACTTTCTCAAATAGATAATACATTTCCTCAATTGAAAGGAGAAGTATCTAAGATAGATTGTGTAGATTCTAAATAGAAATGAGGACTATCTGAGATGGATTATAAGCAGTTATATGATTTAGATGATAGTGTAGACTTTAAGGACTTGCTGTTTTAATAAACAGAGGACTGTAATAAGTAAGGTGTGACATATCTATTTAAGTGGAATTTAGTTGCACTGACATACTTTAAGCTTCAGTGGTGAAGAGAGAATAATGATAAATGAGCATATAGATATGTTGTGATATTTGCAGAAATGATTCCAATATATTGAAATATTACAACCTTGACAGAACACTTTCAATTAATTAATACAACTGATTTTTATTAAAGCCTTTGTGACAGTTTGATTTGAAAATGTATACAATTACCTGGTGCTTTTAAGAAGTAAAACCAGATTTGTATAAATGTTTTGAATAGAAAAGGTAAGGCAAACATGACATATGTTCAAATATCTGATGTATATGACCGAAAATTGATTCTTATGGTAATGATTAGCATCTGAATTAGATTACTTAGAAGATAGTAACATGCTCACTCATTCATATGGGGTGGCATGTGTGAGAGTACAGAATTATTGCTGAATTAAATTTGGTATTCTTTTCATAAATGTAAGAGGTGTAAAGTTTCTGTACCCTTGTAGTCAATAAATGAATAACTGATGAATTCTTCTTTGGTATTCTTTTCATAAATGTAAGAGGTGTAAAGTTTCTGTACCCTTGTAGTCAATAAATGAATAACTGATGAATTCTTCTCAGGTTATCAGCTGAAGATGATGGGTACAAAACTAGTCGAAACGTTGTGACAAGACAACGCCACCACTCGGCTGATAACCCGAGAAGAATTCATTAATGGAATACGCCAAGACAGACTGCAATCACAAATAAATGAATAAGTTTGTCAGTCTTTGAGTTTATGTTGAAGGTTATGCTTTTTGAATAATACATGAGTGCATCATGTTAGTGCAAATTTTTGTTTTATATTGTATTATTTGTTTCAGGTAATTGTTGTGCAGTGGATAGAGTTCATCAGTGCACTTTACATCACACAAAGTGGGGCATGAAGTTTCCAACACCACATGCTCTACTTAATGGGGCTGTCAGAACAAATGGCAACAAGGATCATCAGTGCAAAGGATGACAAGAATGAATGTGAAAAAAATGTTTGAAAACATTCTTCAGTTTGATTCATTGTGAATTTATATTCCACTCGATGCAGATCTGTCACTCAGTCTGTAATAAAAGTGAATCATTGTCTATAACAGTTGAAAATCATTTTGAAGAAGTATAAATAGAAGAACAATCATGAAGGAATATATGTAAAAAAAAAAACATATCAATATTTGTTCATGGTTTTGCATTCCAGAACACACTTAGACCTCAGTGGCATAACACATGTGGTACTTGACGAAACAATAACAAGGCAACAGTGCTACAAACTAACATCCTGCCAACACATAAATATCTGCCCTACTGTATCAAATACAAGAAATGCACAACCCAAGTAAGGTTTGTGTGTGTACCTGTGTGCCTGAAGTCTGTCAGTCAGTGCACTGCCATTGTAACAGTAAGGGTCTTATGTATGAAACAATTGAGACTTCCATAATATATATGACAACTAAGAAAGGGAGGATTCGTGTAGATGGTGAATTGACAAACTATTAGTGCCGTAGTGCAGTTATATGTTGAACAGTATTCGTATGCTGAATAGTATTCTGCTTGTGCCAAGCCAAGCTCTCACAATCTGATTTTGAAAACTTTACAAAAAATTTGAAGTAATGGAATTTGTTGCGTATTTGCCTAACATGTCTGCTGCTTGATGCTACAACCTTTTCTTTCTTTTTTTTCTGATGCTTTTATCATGTGACCATTGGACCTTGTATTTGCTATAGGTAACTTTATTCTGTTTATTCCTTTTATACATTTTTTGGGAAGATTATATTTCGACACAAATATAAAGAAATCTGTACTGAAATATGCCTTCTACACATCCTTGTGTCTTTTACATGCAATTGCATCTTATCACTACATTGTCTATTATGAATGTGAGGCCTGAGCAGTCCATGTGAATTTGTAAATATATCTGTGCTTAACAAAAATATTTGTTGACTGAAATTTATTGTACATCACAAATTCTGTCGGCTTTTTCCCATTATTGCTTACTGTATAATCATTGTCAGTATCCATTATATTCAGTTTTGTGATTTCCCTACTCAGGCATTTAGGTCTCTGAATATCTTTATATACTCATTTTTGTTGATTGCATTTATCATGTCTTGCTGATATTCATATAATCATATCCTGTATACATCCTTTTCTGAGGCATGTAATTCAGGTATTAAGATGCATATTTTATCAATTTAAAGTCTACCTGATAAAATTAGTTCATCATGGAAAGTGTAGGAATGTGTTCATTTCATGAGTCATCTCTTTATTTGTTACTCATGTGGATGCTCCTCTCCCATGTGCTACCCAACTATGAAACATTGTACAATTTTGCATTTCCATAAATCCTTTCAATTTTTTACACTTCTGATATAGCAGTATGTTAATTTTAAAAGCAGAGAGATGTTTTTCTAATCTAACTTTTTTTTATGTGCAAGACTGCTTGCACTCCAAATTGCCAGCTTTAATGTTTCAAAAATTCTACCTGCATTCCTTTTCTTATAACACCTCATTGGAGCAAACTTCATGTTTGAAATGGCCTTGCTGGGCTTACTCTGCACATCTCCCATAACACAAAAAAAATGGCTCTGAGCACTATGGGACTCAATTGCTGTGGTCATAAGTCCCCTAGAACTTAGAACTACTTAAACCTAACTAACCTAAGGACAGCACACAACACCCAGCCATCACGAGGCAGAGAAAATCCCTGACCCCGCCGGGAATCGAACCCGGGAACCCGGGCGTGGAAGCGAGAATGCTACTGCACGACCACGAGATGCGGGCTCCCATAACACAGCCAGAGGACTTATTAATTACTTAAAAGCTCCACAATAATAAACATGGGACATTCTGAAAAGAGTCTCCTTTCAGACAGAGAGAGTGGATAGAGCTGAAGTCCAAAGGCAGTCAATTTAAGCATACAAAGTAATAATGAAACACCATGTAAACACAGGATGGATACTTTAATCTTGGCTTCAAAATAAATACCCCACCAAACAGCACATTTATCAATAAGTAAAAATTATTAAATGACAATGAAATAGTAATATAAATAATTTCATATTCCTTTGCAAAAATCTTACCTCAGGTTTATACATGTCTGTGGTTTTTAAAATGTTATTTAGCCATTCTGTATGTTTTCCTGTTATCTCTTTAGCTTCTTCAGTAGAAAGAATACCCTCATTTGCTAGAGATTCAGCATACAAATCTGGAACAGATCTGTTTGAGAAATAATGTGAGCAGGCTAGTGCAGATCACTGAACACGATCTTACTAATAAAGGTTGATGAAGATTATTGAATTACATTTAACTCAAAGATCATATTGATAATTAAGGTAAAATTTGATATTCATTCTATCCTTCATTCAGTTATATTCATACTTCATAAATCTCATTATGAAACAGAGCTTTCAGGGCTATGGAAAGAGTCAATTTATACTTAAATAGGAAGAGAAAGGCAAAACATGGCTGTTGAAGGACCTGGAGAAGATGAAGCAAGGATAACAGCTAAATAACCAACAGCTGAAAAGAGAAGTGTAGAAGAAGAATGGACAATATTCAAATAGACACTTATGAATTAAGCCTAGGATATGTTTGGAAGAACAAGTACCACACCAAGAGAGCAGGAAACACTCTGGTGGAATGACCAAGTTAAAAAAAGGAACTTAGATCACAATAAAGAAAATAACTGATGTGCAAAATGAAGCTGGCCATGAAACACCTGATACCAGAAGAAAAGCAAAAGTGCTGAAATGACTTCATTACAGAGATAGAAGGTTGCCAAGGAAACAGGAAGCTCCTACATGAAAAATAAAAGAAGTGAATATGTAAATATCCTTTCACTGGAAACAGACAATTGAAACTTAATGAGAACAGAGGAAGGTATCAGAGATTAAATGAAGAGACATTTTGATATGTTGCTAAATGGAGGCAGCAACTACACCACCACAACTGAAGCTGCAGTGAATAACATACAAAGTCAGAAACACTGACTAACCGGGCTTGAAGCTAAACCTGCACTAAAGAATGTACAAACAGCCAAGTCTCCAGCTTATGATGATCTGAGCTCAAATATGATAAATGCACCTGGAATAACAGGCTTAAATCGGCTATATAGACTGCTATCAAAAACCTGGCAAGACAACAGAATCCCAGCAGACTGAAGAAAATGAGTCATTATTTCACTGTTCAGGAAGGGTAACTGAAGGAAATATGGAAACTAAAAGGGCGCAGATTACTGTCACATACCCTAATGTTCTGGAAAAATAATAAAAATGAAACTTCAGAAGATTGCAGAACCTATACTAGACGGGGAGCAACTTAGCTTCAAGAAGAATCACAGTACTATGGACTCATTTTTGCAGTAAAAAAGTTGACAGAAAAGTACTGGGAACATGAAAAGAATATATTGATTGCATTTTTCAACATTGGAAAAGACTATACTAGTGTTATCAAAACAAAATCTGGGAATGGCTGGAACATCTCAAGGTTCCAAAGTAAATGAAAAATTAAATTGCTACAGTTGTGTGCAGCTAGGTAGTAAATGGTTTGAGATAAAGAGACGTGTCCAACAAGGAAGTTCCCTATCATCACTCTTGTTCATAATAGTAGTGGCCTATAGTATAAAATCTACCAAGGAAATGGATAAATGAACCCCATGCTATAGCAGATGCTGACAATGTTCAGTTACGGGGAAAACCAGTAGCAGAAGTGCAGACAAAGCTGACGGACTGGAACAGCATTTAAAAAAAATTAGACTGAAGATAAGAAACACCAAGACCACTGAAATGACAATCAGCAGGGAAGGAACAAGCTTGAATTTATATTAAGAAAGAACAAAATTAGAATCAGTTTCCCATTTCAAAGACTCCAGAAACACAACTTCCAAAGACAACATTATTAACCAAGAAAGACTAAGCATCCAGTTTTACAATCATATCAGAAACCTTCTATAGGATCAGAAAGTAGAGGAAGGGAGAGTAAAGTGGTAAGCGCAGTAAAAGTGGCCATTGCATATTTTTTGCCCTAAATAGTGCTGCTACCTACCGAGAAGTGGTAGTTCTAATATGCACCACCACAGTTGTCACCACAGTTTTGACACAGGAAGTTTGTTCCATCATATTTTAGTAAAAACTTCTGCGATTTCCAGTCGTCTGATGTACTATAAGTAAATTATACTAGTCTCGTTACTTCACTTATATTTAGAGTAATACTTTTTTACTATATCAGTGTTTCAACAAAGTCGTTTGGACTACAAATGTGGTTCCTTATTGTTTGTTTCTGTTTGGTAGTTTCATCTGGGATCCACTAATGCCAGCAGAAGGTCCAATCAGGAAAAGTGGCCACATCACTTGTCAGGAAATGTAGCCAAGTTGTTTACCCTGGTAAGGGTTAATGAATTTAAGATCTCATTCATAATACTTCAGGACAGATTTACTTACAATCCCTTCTATACAAAAGTTATCACCTGTCATTCTATCTCCTGAATTAATTTATATTATTTTAAACCATCTCTGTTCTATTATATGTGGGCTGACACAAAATGATATTGTTTCAGATATTAGGACATCAAGATGCCTTGAAAGTATGTGCGAAAATCGGAATAACAAATGTGAGATCCTGTTGTTGTTGTTATGGTCTTCAGTCCTGAGACTGGTTTGATGCAGCTCTCCATGCTACTCTATCCTGTACAAGCTTCTTCATCTCCCAGTACCTACTGCAACCTACATCCTTCTGAATCTGCTTAGTGTATTCATCTCTTGGTCTCCCCCTACGATTTTTACCCTCCACGCTGCCCTCCAATACTAAATTGGTGATCCCTTGATGCCTCAGAACATGTCCTACCAAACGATCCCTTCTTCTGGTCAAGTTGTGCCACAAACTTCTCTTCTCCCCAATCCTATTCAATACTTCCTCATTAGTTATGTGATCTACCCATCTAATCTTCAGCATTCTTCTGTAGCACCACATTTCAAAAGCTTCTATTCTCTTCTTGTCCAAACTATTTACCGTCCATGTTTCACTTCCATACATGGCTACACTCCATACAAATACTTTCAGAAATGACTTCCTGACACTTAAATCTATACTCGATGTTAACAAATTTCTCTTCTTCAGAAACGCTTTCCTTGCCATTGCCAGTCTACATTTTATATCCTCTCTACTTCGACCATCATCAGTTATTTTGCTCCCCAAATAGCAAAACTCCTTTACTACTTTAAGTGTCTCATTTCCTAATCTAATACCCTCAACATCACCCGACTTAATTCAACTACGTTCCATTATCCTCGTTTTGCTTTTGTTGATGTTCATCTTATATCCTCCCTTCAAGACACCATCCATTCCATTCAACTGCTCTTCCAAGTCCTTTGCTGTCTCTGACAGAATTACAATGTCATCAGTGAACCTCAACGTTTTTATTTCTTCTCCATGGATTTTAATACCTACTCTGAATTTTTCTTTTGTTTCCTTTACTGCTTGCTCAATATACAGATTGAACAACATCGGGGAGAGGCTACAACCCTGTCTTACTCCCTTCTTAACCACTGCTTCCCTTTCATGTCCCTCGACTCTTATAACTGCCATCTGGTTTCTGTACAAATTGTAAATAGCCTTTCGCTCCCTGTATTTTACCCCTGCCACCTTTAGAATTTGAAAGAGAGTATTCCAGTCAACATTGTCAAAAGCTTTCTCTAAGTCTACAAATGCTAGAAACGTAGGTTTGCCTTTCCTTAATCTTTCTTCTAAGATAAGTCGTAAGGTCAGTATTGCCTCACGTGTTCCAACATTTCTACGGAATCCAAACTGATCTTCCCCGAGGTCAGCTTCTACCAGTTTTTCCATTCGTCTGTAAAGAATTCATGTTAGTATTTTGCAGCTGTGGCTTATTAAACTGATTGTTCGGTAATTTTCACATCTGTCAACACCTGCTTTCTTTGGGATTGGAATTATTATATTCTTCTTGAAGTCTGAGGGTATTTCGCCTGTTTCATACATCTTGCTGTGAGATCCTATTGCTCTGGAACTGACCATATTAACCCCCTAGGTAGGGAAAAAAATCACCACTTCACAAGCTCTCACAAAAAAATGCATATAGCTCCTACACATTTCTTTTGGTTTCAGTTACAAATACTTGGTGTGATACCTTCTAATATGTACATTCAAAAAGGGTAAGCAGTAAGCTTCTATCGATAACTGTTGTTTAGTGAAAATTCAATTCAATTTCCCTTGGAGCTGCCACATTACTCCACCTTCCCCCACCACAACAAACAAAAACAACCCTGTGCCACATGTACTTTGTGGCAATTCTCACCTATGATTTAGAGACATGTGAGCCATGTACCCTCCTGAAAAAAGACTACAGTTGAATTCAAGTGATAAAAATGGGTTTCATAATATCTATGAATGAAACTACTCAAAAGACAAGGTCAAAAATGAGGTGAACAGGAATGAACCAACCAGAAAATATTTTGAAAGAAATATCCAAGGCAAGAGACCACACAGAAGACCCATAAAATGCTGGATAGCTGTACTGAAATCAGACGTGGAGGAGAGAGGATTCCAGTGGGAAGATGTCCTGGAATACAAGATCTATGAAGACAGGAGATGGTGAGCATTTGCCTCATAAATCACACCCAGGAAACTAGAGTTATGGAATGACAATGGCAATGATGTTGATGATGATGATGATGATGATTAGAGAGACACTGCAGGCTACTTCTGTAAAGTATGCTGGCAAAAAGTATGACTATCCTTAACTTCCGTTGTCCTGTTATCCTCAGTTGTATGTAATATTATGTTAATAATCATCACTTTGAGTACATCTTATTACAACTGAACAAAATGAATTTTTCATGCCAAGCACAGTTCATCCTTATCATTTGAAAATCATGACACACACAGACTCGTGTTCATAAACATGCTTATCCATACTGAAACAAATACCAATTCACACACACACACACACACACACACACACACACACACACACACACACACGCACCACAGGTATCACATATACACATCTGACAGTTGACAATAACTTTCAGCATCTGGCAACAACACCCAAAACAAGAAGTAAATGTATGTTCGTTTCGTAGTTCTGTGTAAATGAAATTGCAAATGGCAAAAATCTGAAGAGCAGCTACAAAACCAGAAGAAGGAGCATCTACAAAATTTGTAAGTAGAAATTTAAACTATTATTGCATCACAAGAAAGCAGGAAGGGATAAAACTGTATACACCCTCAATGTACAATGTACAATATACAAAACAAAAATACTGTCACTACAAATATGTATGTATTTCAAGCCAGTGACAATGCCTTTCAATGATAAAGACAAAACACCTATGGTACAAAAAATTTATTGCATTTAGTTATAATTAGGCAAACCCAAAGCAATAATTAACATAAATTATGACTAGTCCTAGTATACTCATCCGGTAATTATGAGCATTACTTGTATATTACTTTTGAGCCTACACATTTACAATATGACATAGGATACATTGCTACTCACCACATAGAGGAAGCACTGAACAGCACATAGGAACATTTTTACAAATATTTGTAGGTTTTAGGAGAAAAGCAGTTACTATTTTTTTTAAAAAAAAGGCAACTTCTTCTCTTCTTAAACTACTCAGGTATTGTTTTTATCTAATATTTCAAATAAAGTATTTACATTGTGTCAAGCACAATAGTCAATGACAAAGAAGTCAAACCTTATATTGTGTGTTATATCTTTTGATTATCTTTGTTATCTTCTTTGTAATGTAAAAATGTGTCTGTGTTGTTCTCTTTTGTTGGGAAGTAAATTATGGAAAATAAAGGAGGATTCATTAATGTGCATAATGTGTACATTTGTCACCAATAGTTGTGACCCAGTGTGATCTTTTGTGGAATTTCTTTTTGATCTGAGCCATAATTACATTCCAGCATTATGACGACACCACGCACCACCATCAAGACGAAAGATCAAGGATTGCCAGCAAGTGGTTCTTCCCTACAGTCTCCTAATGTTCCTGAGTTACATACTGCCTCTTACAACAACACCTTGAGACAGGGTAATGCAAAGCTACCACCTTTTTGGCCTACAAGGCCACAATTATGATTGGCATAACTGGACACTATTTTCCAACCGCACAACATTACTTCGGACATGGACCAATTCACCGTAGCTATTTTGCAGCTGGACTTAAACGTTACTGAGCAAGTGGAGGTTATTCTGCCATGTTATTTTTTTGTGATGTCCAGAGAAACTCTTTTGCAGTGTTTTCTTATGTCCCAAGAATTTCATTTGCAAAAGACTGGACAGTAATTTTGGTACCAGTGAATCCCCCCTCCCAGCTACTACACCTGCTTCATGCTTTGGCAGGTCCAGAACTCCTTTCAGGGCAGTCAAAGAAACTATTTTGGTTGTGTTGCCTCCTGCAGGCTGTTTGCGGAGTTGGGTCCACATTTCCTGAGCTGCCTGTGTAGGGACTGGCTTTAAAGGCAGATGCTGTGGCACTTGCATGCCATGAAGTGGTTAATTCATTTGTGAGGTTGTGGACCCTGGTCCTGAACCACACATACACAGCATGCTAAATTATGTTTTGTGTATTGCACTTTCAGTTGAGCAACTGCCAGAGCCACCTGTGGAGCAAATCCTTACTAAACTAGCAAGACTAAACACCAAGCTGGCAGATGGCAGCCTAAAGAGCACATGGTGCACTGACAAGTGGTTGCCATGCAAATCTGAACAGTGTTGGTTTCATAGACACTTATAGTGCAGTGCTAGATGATGTTCACAAAGACACAAGTTACCAAATGACAACAGATGTGTACAGTCACACATGTCCATTCTACAATCAGTAAACACCTACCTTAAATGCAGTTTCTGCTAGGTATGAAGCTTTGTGATTATTTGTCTTGGATAAGATGTCTGGTATGGAATTTTTTGTCAACACAGGTTTGGAGATAAGTGTTGTTACACTGGATGTGAAGAACAAGCCTCAGTTTTCTGGCATCCCTATACTAACAACTGCAAATTAATCTTCAATTCAGACATATGGCTGAAGGCCTATTATATTGAAACTGCAGCATGGTGTCTCATCTTCATGGCATTTCTTAGTGGCTGACATGTCTGGCCACGTATAGGATGATTGGTGTTGATTTTCTTAATTTTTTTAAATTATTATCTACAGACCTCCATAATCATCTTTTTGTGCAGTCTCTGGCTGCAGCCATTCTGCCAGACAGGAAGGCATGAAGATTTTCGCATCTTCTGTGTCTCCCAAGTTGTGACAACTTCTGCCCAATCCATGCATTCCTCATTGCAGAGTGCACACACATGCATCATGCAAAAAGACTGCATTACGTCTTTCGCATCACTATACAGAGAGGGCTCCACTTCAACAACAAAGCGCTTCATTACAGCAGGAAGCTGCTCATCTAAACGATCTTTTCCTCAAACAAGAAGAATCCGTAAGAGACCTAACTGACAGCAATGACATATTCAAGCAGCAAATTGCCGAAAATTGCCGACATGGAGAAGGCTCTGTATGAGGCTCGGCAGAATTATGAGGTTTAATGATGGTGCCCATTGACACTGCCCAATCAGCCAATGACATTGCGCAGCAGTTGCTTCAAAAATGCACTGCAATTATGGATCTGATATTGTCATTAAGCCAGGAGCAACATTCCACCATCCATCACATTCACACAACACTGGGACAGCCTGTCATTTTCTACCCATGCCTTCTACCTCCGGAGAAGTTAAGGGTGGCTAAGGCCACTTCCAAAGCAATGCTAATAGACGGGGAAGTGTCTTACTCTAACAGTGTGTGGAACACCCATTACATATGGTCCTCAAAATGGATAAGTCTTGGTGTTTGTGCAGTGGCTATAAGGGACTGAAATCCCACACTATGCCAGACCAGTAGCTGATATCAAATGTGTTGAATTTCATAAGCAGTTTAGAAGGTGCCTCTGTGTTCAGTGTCACAGACAGTGCTAAGTTTTTGCATAAATTCCAACGGCAGAGACAGACAAGTGAAAAACCACTGTCCTGGTGCCTTTTTGGTTATTTCAACACAACATCATGCCTTTTGGCCTTCGTAATGCCACTCAAACATGGCAGCATTTTATGGACAAGACTCTTCATGGTCTAAGCCATGTTTTTGCTATGAGGATGATGTGGTTTTTTTTTCTGGTGATATGAGCGACCATAGTTCCCAATTGAATGCAGTTTCTCTTGTCTTGATGCATATGGTGTCAAAATTAACAAGGATATTGTGTGTATTTGGTAAGGAATAAGTTCAATTCTTGGGTTACCTTGTATTAAGAGATGGTATTTTTCCTCTTCCTCAGAGGGTCTCAGATAATTTGCAGATGCCCCTTTCCCATCACATTCAAAGAGTTACACAGGCTTGTAGGTATGGTCAATTATTACCGGCGACACCTGCCGAAGTTTTCAGAAATTATAGAACCTATCAATGTCCTGCTAGAGGGCAAACACACTTCCAGTGTCAAAAGTACCCTCAACAGGTCTGACCTGGAGGGTTTCGAGTCTGTGAAATTGTCTTTAGAGAAGGATGTCTTACTGGGCCACCCTGTTTTTGGTGCACAGATAGCTCTTTTTGTTGATGCCAGCCAGTCAGCTGTGGGGGCAGTACTCCAGCAATCAGTATCAGGAGTGTGGCAGCCACTGGATTTCTTTTCAAAAGGTCTGTCCAAACAGCAAAAACACTGGAGTGCATTTGACAGAGAGCTCATAGCTATATATCTCTCTACCAAACATTTTTGACAGTACGTAGAAGGTGTGGAATTCAAAATTTACACAGACCAAAAACCTTTAACTTCAGGTTTTTAATGGGTCTCTGAACTGAACTCCCATTTTCAAATCTGTCATGGACTGCTCATCACGCAGTTCTGGATCTTTTACATGTATTGTTAGGACTGCTATTGCAAAAGACCAAGATCCTGATGAATTTTTACAACAGTGTCAGCTCGATCCTGTATCCACTAGTCTGAAACCTGAATGTGCTCAGTGCAGGATTCCCAATCCTGCCTATGGTGTGACATTTCTCAGACTGTTTTGTGCCTGTTTATTCCATTACATTGATGGTGCACCATCTTTGACGTTTTGCACACCAGCCATATACTGGTATCAACAGTTCTGCTAAGTCTGTGGTTGCTAAAGTGGTGCAGCCAGTAATGCAAAAAGATTGTCTGTGCTGGGCACATAATTGCATATCATGTCAGAAAAACAAAATTGGTTGCCACACAACATCTCCCATGGTGTCATTGTCCACCCATGCAGTCCCCAACAATCAGTCTTTCCTCCTCATCCAGTCCAGTAAGTCTCCTCCGACTCAGAGTTCTGGGTGACTTTTCTGAATGTTATTCATTTTCCCAAACCTCTCCAGTTCCTTTGCCTTCGCCCCTCTTCCTTCCGTTGCAACCCTTCTGCTGGAAGAAGGAGCCACTGGTTCCAAATGTTTGCATTAGTAAAACCTTTTTTTATTTGTGTTTTCTCCTCCCACTGCTTGGTCATTACAAACATGAGATATTTCAAAAACTTTTCAGAAATGATTAAGACCTAATAGCAAATAATTGTTGTGGTTGGGTTTGAGCAGGTGAGCTGCAGCACATCTGCCAGCAGTGCTAACCACTACACCACACTATACGCACCACAGATAGTGGCAATATAGACATTAGTGATTTGCAGAATTTGCATTCCTGAGTTCAAATATTCTAATAAATTGTACAAGCAAAATCTAATGGAATATTATTTTACTTTGTTTTCAAATATCTGAGAATTTTCAAATTTTCTGGTTAATAGCTGTTGATAACTTGTTACAGACTTTTGCACCAGAGCGCAAAGCTCTACTCTGAACTCTACATACAGATGCATAGTCTATTTATAAATTGTCATGTTGATTAATTTCTGCCAGTTATTCATTAATTTCCTGCACAATATTTCGACTGTGTGACTTGCAGTCTTCTTCAGGTCAATTGACATGACAACGCCTTGCCGGGAAAGCCTGATGAATGTCATTATATTTATAATTTATTTATGTATCTAGTGTTGTGGTTTTAAACTACACGGTTCATCCTAAATTCACTCATGTCACTAACCACAAATACTATTGAGGAGCACATGTATTGGGCGAGACTTGAAAACATGAAGTTATGACCCTCCAGTTAGTTTCTGGCTGATAGGAAGCAAGTCAAGTAATAAGGCTGCCATTTTATAACTTCTGGACTAGCTTTGGAGGTTATTTCAGCCACCATTAACATAGGTAACTTATGCTGTTGGTAGCCATCTCTAACCTGAGGGGCAGACACTGCCCCTATATCTGGTAGATATAGTTCCTCCTCTTTATCCACTATTTCGATGTATGGTCTTCTTCTGCCTTTTAAACCACTGACTATATTCACATCATCAAACATAAACTTACAGATACTAACAACTCATCATGGGTGAGGAGTAAAATGGCTTTGCTATTTTACATTGAAAATGCTATTAGAAAAACACACAGAATTCGATATAGAAACACTTGGTTTCATTAACTTCAGTAAAGCTTTTCACAAAATCAACAGAAGTCAGTTACTGCAGATTCTAGCAGATGATCACGCTTCTAGTAACTTATCAATAATATACACCAAATTTACAAAACAAATTTAATGTGCATTAAGAAAGAATACCAGTTATCAGAATGAGGCAGTATACCTGCAGCAGTACAACAGTGATGCTGACTTTCACTACTCTGGTTTATTATTTATATGAATAAAATCATCCACAAATGCTGCACCACTTCATTAAAATCAACAGAAACACAAAACCAAGTGCTCTACTAGTTTCAGATCATTAACCTCTTGTAGAATCTTCAGAGGATGACCTGCAGTGTTCTGTACACAACTTACAACTTTTATCTGAGAAATACAGCATAGACACACAAAAAAAGAACTATGGCCTTCTTTGGAAAATAATGAGTACAAGACGAGACCTGTTTGAGAAATAAAATTCTAGAAAGAGTGAATACATTCACATAACTATACTATAAACTACCCTTTCTGGAAGAAACAGACCTAGCTGAAAAAGTCACCAGGTATACAAAAACAATGAGTATCATTAATAATGTAATGAAACCTTCCCTAGTCCAGCAGCACACCAGAATACATCTTTGTAAGACCTTAAAAAGACTTGTGATATGATAGTGAAGCCTGGACAACATAGGCAAAACATGCAAGAAGAGTAATATCATGAGAAATGAAATTCTTGAGGCAAACAGCTTGTTACACCAAAGGGAGCACAAAAAGAATGAAGATATGTTGAAGGAACTTAAAATGAAGCCCATGACACATTACATCCAGAAATAAAAAAACAACAGGAGAAAATGTCTACAATGAATGAGCTCAAAGGGAATCCCAGAATCAATGCCACACTGCCACTCCAGCAGTGGAAGATCGCTATCTCAGCCCATGAAAACATGACAGGAAAACTTCTCAACTAGACTGTAACAAACCAAGAGGCCTAATACTGGGAAGGAAGAAGAAGAAGATGATGATGATGATGATGATGATGATGACATTTATTGGCACACATTTGTAAAAATCCTAGCTTCCTGAAGAGGTTTCTGCAAGATGTTCAGTTAATGACTTTACATAAACTTCACTGCACATTTTGACAATATTATGTAAAGGATGGACTGCTACTTTCCACACAGAGATGTTGAGCCACAGATAGGCACAGAAAAAAGACTGGTATACATTTAAGCTTTCAGTTGATAGGCATTCGTCTAAAGTACAAAACACATGCACAAGCACTCGCACAAGCACAACTCATTCACACATGACCACTTTTTCTGGCCACTGAGGCCAGAATGTCAACAACTGTGCCTAACAAGAGAAACCTCTCAGCTTCACTTAGCAGCCCTACCCTGTCCCCATGGTGTTCCTGTATGCTCCTACAAGCAGCACTACTCCCTTCCCCAGCCCTACACTGCTATCATTCCACTTCCCCCCCCTGCCCCCCCCCCCTGTCCACCCCCCCTACATCTATAATCTGCAAACCATCATGAGAAGCATGACAGAGGGTTTTTCCCATTGTTTCTTCCTGTTCCATTCACGTACAGAGGGGGGCAAGAGTTATTGTTTGAAGGCCTCTATGCATGCAGTAATTGTTCCAATCTTATTCTCATGATCCCTGTGTCAGTGATAATGTAGGGTACTGTAGTATATTCCTGGAGTTAAAGGACTTCTTAGTAAATAAATGTTGATATTTACTCAGTGAATTCTAAGCAATTTACCCTCTGTTGTAGCATGTAATATAATCAGAATATTAAGATGAATGTATGTAGCTCTGCTGTATATAAGTGTTATCTATATTAATCTACTCATCCTAAGTATGATGTTTGCAAAAGTCATCAGTTTGATGGCCTATGTGCAAAAAATGTAAATAAATAAATAATCATTTAAAGTCAGTTCTTGAAATCTTGTTAATAGACTTTCTTGGGATGGGTTACGTCTATCTTCAAGAGTCTTCCAGTTCAGTTCCTTTAGTATCTCTCTGACACACTCCCATGGATTAAACAAACCTGTGACAATTTGTGCTGCCCTCCTTTGTATATGTTCAATATCCCCTGTTAATTCTATCTGGTATGGGTCCCACACATTTGAGCAATATTGTAGAACCATGAGTGATTTGTAAGCAATCTCCTTTGTAGACTGATTGTACTTATAAACTGAAGCCTACCACCTGCTTTACCCACAACATAGCTTATGTGATCATTCCACTTCATATCCCTACAAAGTGTTACAGCCAGGTATTTATAAGAGTTGACTGAGTCCAACAGTGACTCATTGATAATACAGTCATTCATTTTGTGAAGTCCACAATTTTACATTTCTGAACATTTAAAGCAAGTCACAATCCTTCCACCAGTTTGAAATCTAATCAAGATGTAACTGAATATTTACACAGCTTCTTTAAGATAGTCCTTCATTACAGATAACTGCATCATCTGCAAAAATCCTGATGTTACTATTAATATTGTCTATAAGGTCATTAATATACATTATGAAGAGCAAGGGTTCCAACACACTTCCCTGGGGAACACCCAAAGTTACTTCTACATCCGACGGTGACTCTCCATCCAAGATAACATGCTGCATACTCCCTACCAAAAAGTCCTCAATCCAATCACAAATTTCACTTAATACCCTAAATGAAGCAGGCAAAAAGGATTACAAATGTCTCAAAAATGAGATTGACAGGAAGTGCAAAATGGCTAAGCAGGGATGGCTAGAGGACAAATGTAAGGATGTAGAGGCGCATGTCACTAGGGAAAAGATAAATATTGTCTACAGAAAAATTAAAGAGACCTTTGGAGAAAAGAGAACCACTTGCATGAATATCAAGAGCTCAGATGGAAACCCAGTTCTAAGCAAAGAAGGGAAAGCCGAAAGGTGGAAGGAGTATATAGAGGGGCTATAAAAGGGCAATGTTCTTGAGGACAATATTATAGAAATGGAAGAGAATGTAGATGATGACGAAATAGGAGATATGATACTGCGTGAAGCGTTTGACAGAGCACCGAAAGACCTAAGTCGAAACAAGGCCCCATGAGTAGACAACATACCATTAGATCTACTGACAGCCTTGGGAAAGGCAGGCCTAACAAAACTGTGCCACCTAGTGAGCAAATGTATGAGACAGGCGAAATACCCTCAGACTTCAAGAAGAATATAATAATTCCAATCCCAAAGAAAGCAGGTCTTGACAGATGTGAAAATTACTGAAGTATCAGTTTAATAAGTCACAGCTGCAAAATACTACTACAAATTCTTTACAGATGAATGGAAAAACTGGTAGAAGCCAACCTCGGGGAAGATCAGTTTGGATTCCGTAGAAATGTTGGAACACGTGAGGTAATACTGACCCTATGACTTATCATAGAAGATAGGTTAAGGAAAGGCAAACCTACGTTTCTAGCATTTGTAGACTTAGAGAAAGCTTTTGACAATGTTGACTGGAATACTCTTTCAAATTCTGAAGGTGGCAGGGGTAAAATACAGGGAGCGAAAGGCTATTTACAATTTGTACAAAAATCAGATGGCAGTTATAAGAGTGGAGGGGTATGAAAGGGAAGCAGTGGTTGGGAAGGGAGTGAGACAGGGTTGTAGCCTATCCCTGATGTTATTGAATCTGTATATTGAGCAAGCAGTAAAGGAAACAAAAGAAAAATTTGGAGTAGGAATTAAAATCCATGGAGAAGAAATAAAAATGTTGAGGTTCGCCGATGGCATTCTAATTCTGTCAGAGACAGCAAAGGGCCTGGAAGAGGAGCTGAACAGAATGGACAGTGTCTTGAAAGAAGGATATAAGTTGAACATCAACAAAAGCAAAACAAGGATAATGGAACGTAGTTGAATTAAGTTGGGTGATGCTGCGAGAATTAGATTAGGAAATGAGATGCTTAAAGTAGTAAATGAGTTATGCTATTTGGGGAGCAAAATAACTGATAATGGTCAAAGTAGAGAGGATATAAAATGTAGACTGGCAATGGCAAGGAAAGCATTTCTGAAGAAGAAAAATTTGTTAACATCGTGTATAGGTTTAAGTGGCAGGAAGTCATTTCTGAAAGTATTTGTATGGAGTGTAGCCATGTATGGAAGTGAAATGTGAACAATAAATAGTTTAGACAAGAAGAGAATAGAAGCTTTCGAAATGTGGTGCTACAGAAGAATACTGAAGATTAGATGGGTAGATCACATAACTAATGAGGAGGTATTGAACAGAATTGGAAAGAAGAGAAATTTGTGGCACAACTTGAATAGAAGAAGGGATCAGTTGGTAGGGCATATTCTGAGGCGTCAAGGGATCACCAATTTAGTATTGGAGGGCAGCGTGGAGGGTAAAAATCATAGAGGGAGACCAAGAGATGAATACACTAAACGGATTCAGAAGGATGTAGGTTGCAGTAGGTACTGGCAGATGAAGAAGGTTGCACAGGATAGGGTAGCATGGAGAGCTGCATCAAACCAGTCTCAGGACTGAAGACCACAACAACAACCCTATATGATCACACTTTTGACAATAAGTGTAGTTGTTGCACTGCATCAAATTCTTTTTGGCAGTCTTTGCACCACTTTGAAATCTTATCAGGAGCTGACTCAATATTTATCCAGATTCTTTCAGACAGTACTTCATTATAGATACTTGCATCGTCTGCAAAAAGCCTAATGTTATTAATCAGCTATCTGACTGGCATCACCCCTGGTAGCTGAGTGTTCAGTTTGACGGAATGTCACGCCTAACGGCCCGGGTTCAATTCCCAGCTGGGTTGGAGGTTTTCTCTGCTCAGGGACTGGGTGTTGTGTTGTCCTTATCATCATCACTTCATCCCTATCGACACACAAGTCGTCGAAGTGGCGTCAACTGGAAAGACTTGCACCAGGCGACCGGTCTACCTGACAGGAGACCCTAGCCACATGGCATTTACATTTTACATCTGACTGGCAGTCTCCCTGACTGGCAGTCTACCTGACTGCCTTGATCCAAAGCGTACATCATATGAGAAAAGTGTGAGTGGGTTTCACATGATTGATGTTTTCAGAATCCACACTGGTTGGCACTGAAGATTGTTCTGTTCAAGAGCTCTTATTATGTTTGAACTCAGCATATGTTCTAAGATTTTACAACAAATCAATGCCAAGGATACTGGATGGCAGTTTTGTGGGTCACTTCTAGTACTCTTCTTCTAGGAAGTGTGAACTGAGCTTTTTTCCAAAAACTGGGCATGATTTTTTGCTTGAGGGATCTATGATGGATTATAGTTAGAAGAAAGGCTATCTCTGTCACAAATTCAGTATAGAATATAACAGGAATTCTGCTGGGCTATGGAACTTTGTTTGATTTTAATGATTTCAGCTCTTTCTCAACACCAGTGACACTAATACTTATTTCATTCATCTTTTCAGCAGTACAAGGATTAAACTGGGGCAATTCTCCTGGGTTTTCCTTTGCAAAGGAACATCTGAAAACAGAGTTAAGCATTTCAGTTATTGCATTGCTATCCACAATTTCAGTTCTTGTCTCATTTACAAGGGACTGGACACTAACCTTGGTGCCACTAATAGTCTTTACATATTGTTACAGCATAAAGTCAGTGCTGGCATGCCAATCAAGAATGACAGAGAAGAGACGGTTGTGAAAAGAGATCAGCCAATCACACACTGACCAACACACCTCCAGGACGACAACATGACAGCTGCAGCTCCTAGGTGAAGAGGACATAAGCGCCACGCCTGACTGGTGCAGCCCACTTCGAGAGCTTCTTCAATGTTAGCCACTTCATTAGCCAACACATCATAGCCCCTATCATTAGTATTCTCTACGTAGCACAGACTTGTGTTTGTCTGTTCTAAAGAAGACTGATTCTTTTGTATATCACCCTTTGCTTGTGACACATCTATCAAAGTTAAGTATTGTTTTTGTCTAGTTGTAATAAAACTCATTAATATGAATTGTTTGATTGATTGTCTAGCAAACTGAGTATGCAGGATTCCTGGACACAACATATAACCAGAATTTCTTTGGGTCCTGTGAAAGGTCATTTGACAATATTCTGCTATGATAATTATTGGAGGCATCACACATTGCCTCCCATGGATTACTTCTCCCCTCTCCTGGTTTCAGCTTCCACAGATGACAGTCATGTGCGCATGAGGTGTGCTTGCTTATATGAAATGTGTGTGTGTGTGTGTGTGTGTGTGTGTGTGTGTGTGTGTGTGTGTGTGTGTGCGCACTCTTTTGTGATGAAGGCTGTGGCCAAAAGCTAATGCATAAGTGTCTTTTAATTGTGCCTATGTGCAACTTAACATGTCATGTTTATCGTGAGTAGCAGTCTAGCTTTTCCTTTCATTGTTGATAAACAGCCAACATTATAATGCAATTTCTACCTGTAGATGAAGAAATATACATCAGGTATTTTTACCTTTGGTGTATATAGTTACATAATTTGATAACAGTCTATTTATATTCTCATGAGATAATAAAGAAAAGGAAGGTTTCTGGTGAACTTTAATTGCAACCATGTTGGCAACACATAGATATCTATAAGTGACTCTCTGAGAAGCAGTTTAACTGTGGATAACACTGGAATTATTTCAGTAATGACCATGTCTTGTGTAAGAAACCGAAAAGCAATCCAAATCATTACAGAATACAAACAGATACATAATCTGACAAACCATCTAGCTTCAAAAGTCATCTTTGTAAAAAGTCATTATGTTTTGTTAATTTATATCTCATTAGAGAGCTCAGAGAACAGAGTACATGTAATGCACTTTATACCGTGCCAAAACTCTTGTGGTGGGCTACAATCAAAGTATTATACATAAAATGTTTCTCAAGTTGAAATTCTAAAACACAGTTAATTCTCATATATACATGCTTGAGCAATGGGTGATGCCACAGTTGATATGAAATACACAGACTACCTTTTTTGGCAATATGAAGCGTCTGCACACTAAAGTATGGAGGATCCCACATTTTAAATCAGTATCTTCCAAACTGTTGGAGTGGTTGTACTGGATATGACAATGCTGTTTTCTGCTCTTGTCTGCCTAGAGTTCTTTTTATGAGGTTATGCCATAGACCATTGTATGAGCCTACTTTACCAAAAACAATTTGAGAACTCAAAATTTGTTCACATTATTGATTCCACATATGCTTCAGAATGTAGGGAGTGAAATGAGTTACCACCTAGATGCTGCCCATGTGACCATGGGGAACTTTTGCATTCTCAGTAATTCTTATTTTCATTTTGCTATGCATTAAATAGTTATAGCCATTTGTAGCCACTATATTCATTTTTAATTTTCCTGTAAATAAACATAAAAAAGTAAAAATATGAAAAGGATAGTTGCTACTGACTGTATAGTGGAGATGCTGAGCTGCAAATAGGCATAACAAAAAGACTGTGAGAAAATGAGCTTTCGGCCAACAAGGCCTTTGTCGAAAATAGACAGCACGCACGCGCACACACACACACACACACACACACACACACACACACAAACGCAACTCACACACACATGACTGCAGTCTCTGTCAGCTGAAGCCAGACTGCCAGCAGCAATGCCTGATGGAAAAGCAACGGGATGATGGGGGTAAGGAGGTGACTGAGGTGGGGAGGGGAAGAGATAGCAAAACAGGGGTGGGGGAGGATAAAGTGCTGTTTGCAAGAGTGAGCAGGTACAAGGTGGAGAGAGGTTGGGCAATTAGGTTTAGTCAGGAGGTTAAATGAAGGGCAGGAAGGAGGCAGAGGGTGGGGGGGGGGGGGGGGTTAGCATAAAAGGTGAAAACTAAAAAGAGAAAATGACTGGGTGTGTTGGTGGAATAGAGGGTCATGTAGTGCTGAAATGAGAACAGGGAAGGGGCTAGGTGGGTGAGGACGATCACTAACGAAGATTGAGGCCAGGAGGGTTATGGGAACTTTGGATATATTACAGGTATATTGCTCCTTCCAATATATAGTACATTCTCATAACTCTCCTGGCCTCAGCTTTAGTTGTCCTTACCCTTCTAGCTCCTTCCTTGTTCCGATTACAGCACTACACAGCCCTCTATTCCACCAATGCACACAGTCTTTTTTTCTTTTTAATTTTCTTCTTTTCTGCTAATGCCCCCATCTCCCCCGCCCTCCATCTAACATCCTGACTGCACCTACCTGCCCACCCTCTCTCTGCCTCATCCCTGCTCACTTCAACAAGCAGTATTTTACCATTCCCATGCTATCACTCCACCTCTCCATTCCAGTCCCCTCCTTAACCCCACCATCTGGTTGCCTCTCCCATCATTCACTGCTGCACACAGTCTGGCTTCAGCATCCAGGGACTGCAGTCGTGTGTGTGAGTTGCGTTTGCATTTGTGTGTGTGTCTGTGTGTAATCTATTTTCAACAAAGGCCTTGTTGGCCAAAAGCTCATTGACTGACAGTCTTTTTGTTGCAACTCGGTATCTCCCCTGTATTGTGACTAGCAACTATCCTTTTCATATTGTTACATTGTATCCTTGATATCCCATTGTTTCATAAATAACGTAATTTATAAGCAATTCCTAATTATCAGTACGAGTGTATTAGCACTAGCCATAATTTGTTTCTAGTATGCTTAATCAAAGTAGCCTCCAATGGCTCCTCCTGCCTGCTATTGTATAACCTGATTCATTTCGCACACCTGAAAGGATTGCTAAGGTCAATGAATATGTCCACCATTACATACACTTTAAGACAAAGAAGATAACATGCTATCAAGGAATAAATGAAGGAATAAATATTCAAATGGGATAGTAATAAGAAGATGTAACTTACATGTACAGACAAACATTTACAATTTCAGAAAAAATGGATAATTTATTCAAGAGAAAGAACTTAACAAATTGTACAAGTCAGTAATACCTTGCTGCACCTCTGACCCTTACGCAAGCAGTTATTCAGCTTGGCATTGATTGACAGAGCTGTTGGATGTCCTCTCAAGCGATATCATGCCAATTTTTGTCCAATTGGAATGTTAAAGCTCAACACTCCTGAGATAGTTCGAGGGCCCTGACTATAATGTTCAAAGCATTCTCAATTTGGGAGAGATTTGGCGACCTTGCTGGTCACAGGAGGGCTTGGCAGGCACAAAGACAAGCAACAAGCAGTGGAAGCTCTCACCATGTACAAAAGTGTAATACCCTGATGAAATATAAGCCCAGGATGGATAGCTATGAAGGCCAACAAAATGGGACATAAAATATTGTCGACATACCGCACTGTTGTAAGGGTGCTGCAGATGACAACCAAGGGGTCCTGCTATGTAATGAAATGCCACACCAGACCATCACCCCTGGTTGTTGGGCCATGCGAGAGATGACAGTCAGTTTGGTAGCCCAGCTATGTTTAGGGCATTTCCAGAAACATTTTTGCTGGTCATCAGGGCTCAATTCAATGGGGACTCATCACTGAATACAGTTCTACTACACTCAATGAGATTCCATGGTTGTTATGAGAGATATATTAAAGCTACAGAAATAGTATAAAATATATTCTCAGAATAATAAAATGACAGATAAAAGATATGTGATGTAGCATGTTTGGACACCAGCTCATCCTCTAAAACTTTGTGTATTACAGTATGCTGTATCAAAAGGAAAATTCAGTTGGGATAAGTAATAAATTATGAGACAAAATTTCTGGTCATTATCTATCTTCAGGTGGCGAAATATTTATTACTGCTGATAGATATCATACGACAGTAAAAGTGATGACACTGCCCTAGCTTTCAGAAATATTAGTTCATTTCTTGGGGAAGGCAGAGAGAGAGGATGGAGCAGTTTAGAAAGGAAGGGTAGATCAATCAAACCACAGTATCTAGCCTCATCTTCCCTACAGGCTGAACACTCTCATCCTGAAGTCCGATAGAGCTGCCATTCCTTTATGACATTCACCAACAGATCATTCTCTCCTTCCTGAGGAAGAAACTAACAGTACCAAAAACTAGGACAATTTCATCTCATTCATTTTCAAATGTGCCTATCAGCAGTAGTAAATATTTTGCCGGCTGAAGGAAAGTAGTGAGTACAGGCCTACTGTAGCAATTAAAATTAAACATCTTAAACCAAAAATTAAAAGATTTAAGTATACCTCCTGGAATTGATAATATTATATACAGCAGGATTTGTGAAAGTTGGGTCATCAAGTTCATTATGTCCCCATCTCCTAAAACAGTTGAGATCAATGAATACCTCTTTCCTAAATTTTCTTTGATATTCCATGGCAATTCTTGTTGCTTTGACAACCAGCTGGAACAAGCAAAGAAAATTTTCAAGTCATACACGAAACAAATCACAAAAATAAAAAAACTAAATATCAAAATTAATGGAATATTTACCTCAGGATAGTCACCATTCACATGTAAAACAGGTGCTGAAATCATCTTTGCAAGATCAGATGGATATCTTGATGATCTACCTCGGTCTGCAGGTGTTGTGAAACCTAACTGATTGTTAACAATTAAGTGGACAGTGCCTCCTACTTCAAAATGTGGCACTTTACATAACTGCAGAGTCTCTTGATTGACACCTTGACCAGTAAATGCTGCATCGCCATGAATCTTAAATAAAGATGTAACAGAAATTCATCCTTAGCACTCCAGAAATAAAATAATATTCCAAAGAGACATTAAAAACAACATATGAGTTAAGTAAAGAGGGTAAGCAATAAAGAAAAGTGAAGTAGATGAAAGAAAGTCAGATCAAAAGCAGCACAAAAGTGAGAGACATGTAGCAGAAGCAAATGATATTTTAAAATTTATATATTTATTTTACTTAACAAGATCAGGATCTTCAAACAATCTCTTACAACTAACCATACATTCCAATAAAATCCTCTTTACAAATAACACAGTGTTAAACATAGATAGAAGCTAATGTACTCCTTCAGTAATATAAAAGTAGGAATAAGGATCATGAGGATAATATTAGAATAATTAATTTGTGTACAGGGGCATTCAAACAATCATTCTTCTCACACTCCACATGTGAATGGAATGGGAAGAAACCCTAATAATTGGTACAATGGGATGTACCCTCTGCCATGCACCTCACAGTGGCTTGCAGAAGTATGGATGTGGATGTGGATGTAGTACTAGTAGCAGTAGTAATAACAGTGTTGTGACTCGCTGATTATTCAAAGTGCCGCCGCGCAATTACGCACGTCCTCTACGTGCGGCGCTGTCTGCCAGCCACGCAGCAGCTGCGCCACCTAAGCGGCCAGCCGAGCAACGGCCGCTAGACTGAGACTCAGTGTTTAATCGAATGCCACCTTGTACACAGGTCAACTTACTCAGTGACTTATATGTGTTGTTGTCCGAAATATGTGTTAAATTTGAAGATATAAAAATTGGCGACGAGGTAGTGGATTTTTCCTTTTCACCGTTGACTCACAGGGTTCCATGGCTACTGTCGAGCAGCTCTTGCAAAATCTCCTTGAACAGCAAACGCTTCTAACGACGGCGATTCGCGATCAGCAAACGCTTCTAACAGCGGCGATTCGCGATTTCGTCGCGGCATCAAATGAGGGGCGTTTCTCGTCGTTGGCTGTACCTCCTTTTCCACCTTACGACGAGACGGCGGAAGACTGGTCTGACTATGAAAAACGTCTTTGACAGCACTTCTTGGCATTTCATGTCACGGACAAACAACCATGTAAGTCTCTGTTCCTTTCCTGGATTTCACCTCAAATGTATCGGCTGTTGTCGCAATTGGCTCCTTTGAAGGATCCTGCGTCTTTGTCCTTTGCTGAAATGTGCTCCCTTCTGTCTGTCTATTTTCAAAAGCAAACGCATGTGGTAGCCTCTCGTGTTGCCTTTTATCGTTGTCAAAAACAACCAAACCAGTCCTATCGCGCTTGGGCTGCTGAACTTCACGGCCTCAGTCGAAAGTGTCAATTTGTTACTGACGTTCACAAAGAATCCTATGCTGATTCCATGGTACGGGATGCTATTATCCGGTCGGCGCCCGACAAAGAAGTTCGGCAACGTGCCCTTCAGTTGGCGAATCCGACTCTAGATGAAGTTCTCTCCATTGCACAGTCTTTTGAAATTTCTTGCGCCGCTGGGGCACAAATAGAAGCGTGGGGTGACGTCGGGGAAATACAACCTCTGTGCGCTGTTGACGACGTGTGCGGCGCGTCCCCGCCGGCCGACGTGGCCGCAGTGCACTCCCACGCGCAGCCTCGGCCTAGCCGTAAACAAACCACTAAGAAACTGCAGCAAAATCCCCGGCAACTTCCTTCATGTCCGTGGTGTTTTAAGAGAAACATTCACACGAGGATTGTCCCCAATGTTGGGCTGTGTGTCACACTTGCAAAAAGAAAGGTCATGTGTCTTCCGTTTGTAAATCCGACCGCATACATGATGTTCATGAACATGACGCTGATTCTGATTCTGTGTTGTCTGTCAATTGCACTTCTTCCCTTTCAGGGAAGTTATTCCTCACTGTCCAAATCCTTGGTCGAGATGTTCGCATGCAAGTGGATACCAGTTCTGCTGCCACTATAATTAATTCTCAGACGTATCTTCAGCTGGGTTCTCCACTCCTGTCCCCTGTCACTCGGCAATTACGGACGTACAATAAACAGAAGATTTCTCTCTTGGGACAGTTTAATGCTGAGGTATCTTACAAATCCATCGTTCGCACTGTTCCCATATTTGTGGTTGACCAGAGCACCGCAGAAAATCTTTTTGGTTTCGATGCCTTTCGCGTTTTTGGGTTCTCCATAGATCACTCTTGACTTTGCGGGACCCTTTATAGGTACTTATTGGCTCCTCGTAATTGACGCCTATTCTAACTTTCCTTTCATTGTCCGTTGCACGTCGCCTACCACCACGGCAACCACCAGTGCTCTGGCCCGCATTTTTTTCTTTGGAAGGCCTCCCCTCTACTCTTGTTACTGATTATGACACCGTGGCAGACGCCTGTATGAAATCCAGACGGACACGGGCGTTGCAGTGCGTCATTCGGACCAGATTCGGCCTCGGGTGCCAGCAACGCCTGTTCCGAATGCCACCACACCACCTTTGGCTCTACCTGATGCTCAGGATCTTGGCATCTCTCAATACTCACAACGCAGCCCTCTCACCGTCATCGCGATGCCATCACCAGAACGGACGCCACCAGGAGACGTGCCCATGCAGGAACCGGAGGACCGTCCTCTGTCAGAGTACATCTACTCGCCTCCTCCTCCAACAGACGCCGACACATCGCCCATGTCTCCTGTCATATCAACTGGACTTGCCGCAACGGGCAGATTGGTGCAGGGGGCCCATGCAGATTCAACCCCTACGTCTCCTGTCATCTCAACCCGTTATCATCGGGGACACTTCCGTCCGTACGGGAAGCCTCCTCCTCGAGACTTTACGGCGAGTCAAACAACGCCTATGGACGTTAGCCATCTCCAGGACACCTCCATCAAGACCAGTGCAACAATTTCAAAGGGGGGAAAAGTGTTGTGACTCGCCGATTATTCAAAGTGCCGCCGCGCAATTACACACGTCCTCTACGTGCGGCGCTGTCTGCCAGCCACGCAGCAGCTGCGCCACCTAAGCGGCCAGCCGAGCAGCGGCCGCTAGACTGAGACTCAGTGTTTAATCGAATGCCAACTTGTACACAGGTCAACTTACTCAGTGACTTATATGTGTTGTTGTCCAAAATATGTGTTAAATTTGAAGATATAAAAAACAGTAACAATAATAACAGGAAATAATAATATGATTTACAACCAAGAAGCTGTAACTTACACACAAAAGCATTGGTATGTTGATAGAGACAATAAAAACAATAAAAAACACACACACAAATTTCAGGCTTTTGCAATCCAAGGTTGCTTCATCAGGAAAGAGGGAAGGAGAGGGAAAGATGAAAGGATGTGGGTTTCAAGGGAGAGGGTAAGGAGTCATTCCAATCCCGGGAGTGGAAAGACGTACCTTGGGGGAAAAAAGGACAGGTATACACTCGCACACACACACACATATCCATCTGCACATATACACACACACAGACAGACATATGTAAATGCAAACAGGTTGGGCAGAGATGTCAGTCGAGATGCTTCTGTACTTCCGCCTCGACTGACATCTCTGCCCAACCTCTTTGCATTTACATATGTCTGCCTGTGTGTGTGTATGTGCGGATGGATATGTGTGTTTGCGAGTGTATACCTGTCCTTTTTTCCCCTAAGGTAAGTCTTTCCGCTCCCGGGATTGAAATGACTCCTTACCCTCTCCCTTAAAACCCACATCCTTTCGTCTTTCCCTCTCCTTCCCTCTTTCCTGATGAAGCAATCATGGGTTGCGAAAGCTTGATATTTGTGTGTGTGTTTGTGTGTTTTTTGTTGTGTCTATCTACCAGCGCTTTCCCATTTAGTAAGTCACAGCATCTTTTTTTAAAAATTACAGTCTCAGTCCAGCAAACTGTTTTAATCTGCCAGGAAGTTTCTTATCAACACTCACTCCATTTGAAAGCTAAAATTACATTCAAGAAGTAAGTATTTTGGGATCTTCTCCAAAACTCCTTGATCAATTTCAACCGAATTTTCACACAAACAGCAAAATTCACAAGTATCAGCACTGTAGGGTTTAAAACCTCCAAACGCTCCAACCAGAGCCAAAATACTGGCAAAAGCATGTTTTTTCAGTCCCTGCCAAATAGTCTGCCTGCATGACAGTCATGTTGTGTGAAAATTGTATTTGACTGACTTATCGACTTACTTTGCAGGGCAGCCTATGCATCAGGTGCAAGAAATGACTTTCCAACATCTGACATTTAGGCTAACCTGCTAGACATGTATACCAAGTTTTGGCATTCACAGCCAGCTTTATTGACATGCTTTACAAGGCAGCCTGTACATCAGAGGAAGAAGCGGCCGTGTTGTGGGAGTAGTATTGGCTTTCTTTATAAACCCATTCTGCAGGGACTACACATGCAGATGGGCAGGGCTAGGGGCGGATAGGGTCAAGGGGGCAGAATGTGCTGACAGAGAGAGAGAGAGAGAGAGAGAGAGAGAGTGGCAGGAGAGGCTGAACATAGAGGAGAGAGGAGGAGGAGGAGGTGGGTATGGAGAGGGGTAAGAGGAGATGGACAGAGAGAGGGGAGGAGGAGATGGACAGAGAGAGGGGGAGGAGGAGATGGACAGAGAGGGGGGAGGAGATGTAAAGAGAGAGGAGGCGGAGGAGATGTCAGTGGGGGAGCAGTAGGTGGATGGGGAGTGGGAGAGGAGGAGATGGATAGATGGATAGGGAGGGACAGGCAGGAGGAGATGGAAGGGGAAAGGAGGCAGGGTGGAGAGGAGGAGATGAATAGCAAGAGAGTAGTAGAAGGAGGTCAGAGAGAGGGAAGGGGGAGGATGACAAGGGCAAAAGGGGACAGAGGAGGAGATCAGCAGTGGGAGGGAGGAGAAAAATATGGTCAGAGAGAGGTGAGGGAAAGAGATGGGCTAAGAGAGGGGGAAGAAGGAGATGAAGAGACAGAGAGCAAAGGGATAAGGGGATAGACAAATAGAGGAGGGAGGATGAGATGGACATGGAGATGTGGGAGGGCAGATGTGTGCAATACATGTGTTGAATGCATTCATGAGTGAAGCTGTAGGGAAGCTGAAGGGAAGAGGCTAGTAATAAATAATGATGATAACAATAATAATAATATAAAGAATATAAAAGTTTCTTCTGTCTGATATCCCCCTCACCACGTATGTGTTACTTTTCTTTCCCTTCTGCATCTGTACTTACATTTTTCTACTCCCTAATACTGTCCTTATGAGGACTTTTCAAAATTTGCAAACAGTCAAGATTCAGCTGTATTCTTAAATTATTTGGTCTCTTCTGTCATATATTATTAGTATAAATAATAGTAATTATAATAAAAGCTCCCTCCTAGGAGATGCCGCCTTGTCACAAGCATCTTTAGTGCCAGGCATGAGGGCTTGCATGGTCTGTCAAAGTCAAGAGCTGTACTGGCAGTAGCATAGCTACTGGGAGGGCCCCCCAAGCCGAAGTGGTCTTGATGGAGAAGCCAGACAAAGTGTATCCCACAATATAGTGCAGGGAGGACTCTAGAGGTGCAGTAAAGCCAACTTCCATAAAGGAGTAAACCCGATACAAATCTTGGTCCTCCAAGTTGGGGGTTGGGCAAGCGACTAACAACCCCTTCCTGTAAAAAAAAAAATCCCTGTTCAGAAACTTCAAAGTGAAGAAGCTGGACTGATGCATGGAAAATGACGCAGCACTCTTAAAGGGAAAGTTAAAGGCAACTGAAAAAAGAAAGCTGATGTGTTTATTGGAATGTGGAATGTAAGATCATTATACAGGGCGGGGGCCCTGAGGCCACTGCTAGAATAGCTTGATAAAACAAAAGCAGGCACATTGCAGTACAGGAAATGCGATGGAATCAAAATAAAGTGCTTGCTATGAAGATCTGGATAATTTTCTACCATGGCCCAGAGAGCAACCATGAATTTGTTATAGAGTTCACAGTTAGACAAAAATTTAAAAATATAGTGGGTGGATTTAATGGAATAACATCAAGAAACTCACAAATGAGACTGAAGACCCGATTCGCAAACTATTCATTGATCAATGTACGTGCACCTACAGAAGTAGCAGATGATCAGGATAAGGACGCCTTCTATGAGGACCTCAAGGGAGTCTATGATGTGTGCCCTGAGCATGATGATAAAATAATTGTTGGAGATCTCAGTGCACAGATAGGAAAAGAAGATCATTACCATCCAGCAAATAGGAAAGCATAGTCTCCATGAATACCTAAATGATAATGGACACAGAATTGTAAAGTTTGCACTATCACATAACATTGCTGAAGGAAGCACTCTGTTTCCACACAAAAGGATCCATAAAGCGACATGGTGTAGCCTTGATCAGCATACCTTCAATAAAAATGATCTTGTAATTACTGACGGCAGGCATTTCTCAAACTTACTAGATGTATGAACCTATGGAGGAGTTAAAGTGGATTCAGACCCACAACTTTTAAGGGGAGTTGGAATGCCGGAAAATGGAAAAAATTCACATTTTCAGTTTTTAACCTTATAACTTAATTTGAAATTTTCTGCTTAAAATGGTGCAAAATTTGTTAAGAAATTCCAATTGGAAGTATTTTTATTTAATTTTTCAAAATTACATGTGCGCCCAGCAAAGTTACCCATCTTGTGATTTGTACACATTTAAATCTTCGCATTTCCGAAAACATTACATATAGAAGGCTGTGGATTTCACTCTTCAGTTGTAGAATCTTTGATCCTTCCATAGGTACCATTGTTTTTACGACTAGCTGTGTTTATTGTTCAGTTTTTGATCTGTGAGTGTTTGTTTTGAGCCTCGAGTTTAGTTTGTCGCTCATTTGGAGTTTGTTATCTGTCTTGTTTTGACTTTCAGTGGTGAGTGCGTAGTTTCTACGATGCCTAGGAGTGCATCATTATTTAAAAAGCGAAAGTTTCGCGGTAATAGATTTACAAATAACGTTTGTTCAAGTGATTCTGCTTCAGCACCTGTTGATGCTGGTGAAAGTTCTGACGTTTGTACAGCTGAGATGTGTGAAGGAGACACGCCCACCAGTGCATCAAAAAAGAAGTTATCAAACTGTGCAAGTGAAATTACAGATGAAGCTTCTAATGAACAATATGTTTTAGTCGACTTTCCTGTTTTTACTGAGTTTATGAAGAAATGTTTGTGTTGTAATCTTTGTGGAGGTTCTTTTGATATGAACATAACAAAATCTATAGGACTTTCCTGCAAAATTGCTATAGTTTGTGCCAGTTGTGAAAATGAGACCTGTTTTTGGAGCTCTAAAACATGCAGTAGCAATTTGTTTGAGAGTAATATCAGGCTAATGTATGCAATGAGAGCAATTGGTAAAGGACATACTGCTGCTCAAACATTTTGTGCCATAATGAATCTTCCACCTCCACCTGCTAAAATTGACAATTACACTGAAGTGATAGGAGATGCTGTTCAGTCTGTAGCAGATTTATCAATGAAAGCTGCTGCCAGTGAAGCAAAATATATAAATGAAGGAAACCCAGATATCCCTGTTGCTTTTGATGGAACCTGGCAGAAAAGGGGTCACACATCCAAAAATGCTGTTGCTACTGTTACTAGTGTGGACAGCGGTAAAGTTTTGGACTATGAAGTGCTCACTAAACATTGTTACCATTGTGCATCTGGTAAGATAGAAGCAGCTCACATATGTAGCAAGAATTATGAAGGTACGAGTGGAGGCATGGAGGCTGCCGCTGCTGTGAAAATGTTTAGCAGATCAGAAAAAGAACGGGGAGTATTTTACACAAAATTCCTTGGAGATGGGGACTCCAAGGCATACAAAAGTGTTACAGAATCCATGCCATATGTCAATAAGACAATAACTAAACTAGAATGTGTCGGTCATGTTCAGAAACGAATGGGCACTCGTCTAAGGAAACTGAAACAGAATCTGAAGGACAAAATTTTGTCAGATGGTAAAACCATTAGAGGTCGCCTGTCAGATAAAATTATAAATGAATTACAACAATACTATGGTATGGCAATAAGAAATAATGCAAATAATTTGCAGGAAATGAGACAAGCTGTATGGGCCACATATTTACATCGATCATCAACTGATGATAATCCTCAACATTTTGCTTGTCCAGATGGTCCTCAGTCATGGTGCAATTATAGAAAATCTCAAGCTACTGCGGATCCTTATCACCATAAAAATTATATTCCATTGGCTGTTATGGAAGTAATTAAACCAATATATAGAGACTTGGGGCATCCTGATCTTCTGCGAAAATGTCTTCATGGTTGTACCCAGAATCAAAACGAGTCGTTCAACAACCTCATTTGGACTCGTGTACCTAAGAATGTATTTGTTGGGATAAAAACATTGAAATGGGGAGTCAGTGATGCTGTTATTTCATTCAATGATGGTCATATGGGTAGGCTAAAGGTCATGGCAAGGCTCGGCATTGCTCCTGGTATCAACACCATCAGAGGTCTTCAGCTTCTGGACAGCGTGCGAGTAAGGAAGGCTCAGTATGCAGCTGAATTTAATACAAAAAAAGCAAGGGCAGCAAGGAGAAGAAAGCTTCTAGGTGAAGAAGAAGAACTAGAAGATGACCCTGATTACTCTGCTGGACACTTTTGATAATAGAATAAAAGGTATTTGTGAATTTTCATAATAAATTACTTTAATCGCATTTTCTGGCATTTGACATTTTTAGTGTTACATGTACCTTTATCTCATAAACCACTCAACCAACAACATTCAAATTTTCAGAAATGCTGCAAAACAGTTCAAAGAGGCCACTGAACTAGAATCATGACAAGAACTGGCTTATTCTCTGAACTAGGGAAGTTTATGTTATACTTTTTCCAATAAAAAATGGCTTAATGGTAAAAAATTCATAAATACTATACCAACAAAAAGAAAACATTGGTTCTAGTTCAGTGGGCTCACAATATATGCTGAAAACCTCTGCCAGAATTTCAAAGTTCTGAAGATAATAGTTCCAAAGAAAAAGGTACACAAAGTTAGCAAATTTAACATTGGCGAGATAGGGCATTCCAACTCCCCTTAATTGAGAAACAAGAGCTTGAATATCTAATGCAAGGAAAGCCAAACAAACATCTCAAAGAAACTATTTGGTACCAAAGTTAAAAAATTAAGAGATTGCTAAAACATCCTCTGAGAAGCTTACTAGGAATCTTGCACTATACACTTTTAGTGTAAGTGATACTCTGTATCAGGAATGGAGTGTTTGCAGGGATGCAGTCATTAAGGTAGCAGAAGAAGTTCTAGGGAAAGAAGGAAAACAACCAAAGAATTCATGGTTTATTGGCTTCTGTCTCGGGTTCTTCGGCCGACGTTCATCTAAAGATTTTTCTGACGTTTCGCCAGCACGAGTGGCTGGCATTGTCAAAGCTTCACCCTTCATTGCTGATGGGGAGGGTGAAGCTATGACAATGCCAGCCACTCGTGCTGGCGAAACGTCAGAAAAATCTTTAGATGAACGTCGGCCGAAGAACCCGAGACAGAAGCCAATAGGCAGTTTGTCAACAAGTGGCCACGAAAGCCTTAACAATTTTGAATTCATGGTTTGATAAAGACTGTAAGAAAATAAGTCATGAAAAAAAACTTGGCTTTATGGGGAAATGCTTGATAAATAGTATACACATTTAGCAGTCATAAATTATCAAGATAAAAGGAAAGAAGAGAAGAAACTGCATTGGAAGAAGAGAAGGAAATGGGAAAGAAAGCAGATTGAGGAGTTGGAGACAACTGGAAAAACAAACGATGTCAGAAAATTCTATCAGAAAATTAATAGTGAAAAAAGAACATTTTGGCCATGTATTTATATATGTAAAAAGTAAAAATGGTGAGTTACCAACTGATGACCAAGAGATATTGGAACAATGGGTAGTATATTTTAGTGAATTGTTGGATGCTACAGAGCCCAATATTGAAGAGATCATAATCCACACTGAAGCAGATGATGAGGCCATAGTCCCCCCCCCCTTTCTCTCACTCACTCTCTCTCTCTCTCTCTCTCTCTCTCTCTCTCTCTCTCTCTCTCTCTCAAGGAGAAGTAGACAAAGCAATAGCCTGACTGAATAACAATAAAGCACCAGGGACTGATAATATAACATCAGAACTATTGAAAGGCCAAGTAGTTGAGTTAAATCACAGGATATACAAGATTTTATGCTTTATCTGGTAAAAGGAAGAGATGACAGAAGAATGGAATGTAGAGAGAGTGTGTTTGATACACAAGAAAGGAGACATTTTTAAATGTGGCAACTACAGAGGCATAACACTCCTAAATATTACTTATAAAATACTGTCAAATATCTTGTTTACTATACTCTCACCTCTAGCAGAAAACATTATTTGATATTATCAATGTGGATTCAGACCAGTAAAGTCATGTGTGAACCAGTTATTTACTCTCTTGTAAATTGTAGAAAAGACCAACAAATTTAATGTTGGTGTACACCATCTTTTCATTGGTTTCAAATCTGCATATGACACAATAAATCGGGCTAAACTTTATGAGGCAATGTGGGAATTTCAGGTGCCTGAGGGACCAAAACAAGAAAAAATTGTCTGGTAAAGATGGGTTGCAAAATGCATACCTTAAGAGTTATGAGTACTTGTTCAGTGGAAGACATCTGTACCACAATAGCAAAGACGAAGAAGTGTTCATAGCTCTTAGGTATGCATTTTAGAGCCCATGTTTACTAGTCTATTTTTTTCTAAATGCTTATTTCTGTCATATTGCTGAATACTGACCGTTCCAACTGGGACACCATACAGTAAGATATGAGACAAGTCAGTTGAGGGATCGTATGATGGATAAACATTTATAGGTGATATTATAGGTACATATATTATAAATAATTAACATAAAAATGCTTATAATTGGCTTACAATACATAATAGTCCTTTTTCTTGAAATTAAATAAGTGTAAGCACCAGAACAAGACAGAGTATCTATTTAAACAAAAAATTTGATTAGACAATATGGCTCTGAAATACACTGCCATTACACATTACTGTAAAATTTTAGACAGTTTATAATATATTTAACATATATAAGGGTTGATCTGTGAGAGATTCTTTTAAGCCATGGATGCAGATGTCACATAAATATACGTTCAGTCTGATTTTAAGACTTGATGTAATATCTAAAGATTTAGTTTTTGGGGGCAACTGGATGTAAACTGTGTAACCATAATGTGATATTTTTCTGTGACTGAGGCTAGTTTATACTTTTTTTAAATCTTAGATATCTTCAGTTCTGTGGAAAAAGTTTGGATATTTGTTGCACATGCTTTAACACGTTGAAGACCAAGCCTGAGCATAGCTCGGTCTGTAACTTTGTGTTAAAAAGACTGTCACAGAATATTGGTCAGGCCATGATTTTCTGAATGTGTGAGCCACTTACTGTTCATAAACTGGACTTATTTCATATGAGAGCAATGTACAGACACCTTGTGACATGTTACTTGACTGGTTCTGCCTTCTGTTGTCAGTTTCTAGAATTATTTTGAAAGAAACATTAGCAAATGTTGTGAATCTCTGAGTTAATATGATCACACTGACATAATTTTGACCATGTACTCATTAGGGTTTACAGTTTGCCATAATTCTGCTACAAATAAGTCATGCTTGTTGAGTGAGCAAGGAATTTTGGAAGCTCAGGAGGAAGAAAAGTGGAATAAAATTTCAGCCTGCAGACTTAAATTAATATTGCATTGAATAGGTCTGTGAGTGCCGTGCTGCATTTGTAACAGAGTTGAAAACATGCAGGATAGCAGTTCTGACAGTATCCATAGCACACTAAAAAATGTTTTAAATTTGATTATGCATCTAGAGAGACCTCTAATAAGACTTTGTTCGGTTATTTGGGACAATTTCAAAATCCAATTTAGATAGTCCTAATTCATAATACTTAAAGAGTTATTGATCTCAAGCTTTATCTAGTTCCCATGTTACAAAATTAGTTGTCTCACTGTGTTGTGCAGTTGTTTTCAGTGTGTTAGTGTTCATATAGCAGCTGCCCTTTTGAGTTTTGTGGTACAGTTTAATAGTATTGCTTTTGCCGTCTTTAAAGACATCCCTGCAAGTTCTTACTTTTCCTTGTTTATATTATTTTGAGTGTTACAGTTTTAATAGTGTAGAGTTATGCTGCCTACAGCACCATGGCCAGTAGTTTAACCTCTTATTGCAGCCTGCTTGTAGTTTCTGACTACACTGTTGTGTGTGTGTGTGTGTGTGTGTGTGTGTGTATGTGTGTGTGTGTGTGCGGGAGAGGGAGGAGGGAGTGAGTGAGTGAGTGTGAGTGTGTGTGTGTGTGTGTGTGTGTGTGTGTGTGTGTGTGTGTGTGTGAGAGAGAGAGAGAGAGAGAGAGCACCTGCCATGGTTGACAGACTCAGGCTACTGCTCTAAATCGTACTGCTTTTGAGGAACCTCTGGCTAAAGCTGTGCCAATTCTGGTACCAATAGAATCTTCTGGAAACCCCAAAAACACTGTACCTTCCAATGCAACAACTGATAGGTTTGTCCTCAGCTAGTGACACATAGTAGGCAGTGCTGGGTTCACGTACCTCTCGGTGGAGACAAGCATGGGAGCTGAAGTGCAGGTGTCTCTTTAAATGTTAGAAAATGTACAAGCTGTTAACCAGTTCTGATATCATATCTGATCCAACAAAGAAGCCACAACTGTTGGGACAATAGGTGATTTATAGCCATGTCCAGATAAGTGCAGAGGGTGGCTATGTTGGTAATTGAGAGTCCAATGTTTTGCTTAAAAGATAATTTTTAAGCTCATTCTTAAATTTTACTTCATCTATTATTTCCTTTATGTACACTGGCAGAGTAGTGTAAAGTTTTATTCCAAAATAACTTACATGCTTTTGGTTTGTGTTGTTCTTATCCTTTCTACATACAAATTCTTATAACTTCTAGTATTATAATTGTGGCAGTCCTCATTTGTACGTAGATTTTTCATATGTGCTCTTGTACACAGAATGCATTTAAATATATACAGTGATGGTATTGTGAGTATTTGTAGTTGTTTGAAAATGGGCCTACAATGAGTTCTTGGAGAATTATGTCCTATGATTCGTATCACTCTTTTCTGAAATTTGAAGATATCTATTAAGCTTGATTTAGTTTTGCTGTAAGACACAATGGACTGAAAGTAAGCAAATTACAATAGTCTAGTACAGTCTGTGCTGCATACTCTAGATAATATCCTCAATGAAAAACATGCCGAATTGAGCATGTGGCATTAATACTTGAGATGGTCTTTCCAGCTTAAATTTTGATCAATGTGAATGCCCAAAAACTATGTGCATTGCACACTCTCAATCTCCTTATCAATTAGTTTTAACTGGAGGTCCATATCTTGGGTTGCTTTGCCATACTGTACATAATTTGTTTTACTTAGATTAAGTGTTAACTCGTTAGCTTTAAACCATTGTTGTATATATTTCAGGACTATGTCAGTTACAGTGGTTAATGATTTTTTATCATCACTTATAATTGTGCTCATGTCATCTGCGAACAACGTTATTCTGGTAGAAATATTCGGATTTTTTATGTCATTTATATAAAGCAAGAATAGTAAGGGACCTAGAACACTGCCCTGTGGGATGACTATTTCCAATTTCTTTACATCTGAAATCCACTTGATTTTCTGATTTTTATGTTCTGTGATGATTTATACTGCCTGAGTTCTATCATGAAGGTAAGATTCAAACCATTGCCTCACAACTCCCCTTACACCTATTGCCTCCATCTCTAACAAAACTTGATGTACTGTATTGTAAGCTTTAGATAGATCTGAGTTAATTCCCACTACACATTTTTTTTGTGTTGAGATTCCTGACAATCTCTTCAGTATAGGCACGGATACCTGATTCTGTGCTGTGGCCTGAGTGAAAGCCATGTTGATTGCAGTTCAGAAGTTTGTAAGCATCTAAGTAATTTATGAGTCTGGTTTTCATCAATTTCTCTAGAATTTCAGAAAATGATTGGAGGAGGGATATTGGTCTATAATTTTCTACCTTGTGTCAATCGATCAATCAATCTCTTTATTCATCTGTTAACAATATACACTCCTGGAAATTGAAATAAGAACACCGTGAATTCATTGTCCCAGGAAGGGGAAACTTTATTGACACATTCCTGGGGTCAGATACATCACATGATCACACTGACAGAACCACAGGCACATAGACACAGGCAACAGAGCATGCACAATGTCGGCACTAGTACAGTGTATATCCACCTTTCGCAGCAATGCAGGCTGCTATTCTCCCATGGAGACGATCGTAGAGATGCTGGATGTAGTCCTGTGGAACGGCTTGCCATGCCATTTCCACCTGGCGCCTCAGTTGGACCAGTGTTCGTGCTGGACAGGCAGACCGCGTGAGACGACGCTTCATCCAGTCCCAAACATGCTCAATGCGGGACAGATCCGGAGATCTTGCTGGCCAGGGTAGTTGACTTACACCTTCTAGAGCACGTTGGGTGGCACGGGATACATGCGGATGTGCATTGTCCTGTTGGAACAGCAAGTTCCCTTGCCGGTCTAGGAATGGTAGAACGATGGGTTCGATGATGGTTTGGATGTACCGTGCACTATTCAGTGTCCCCTTGACGATCACCAGTGGTGTACGGCCAGTGTAGGAGATCGCTCCCCACACCATGTGTTGGCCCTGTGTGCCTCGGTCGTATGCAGTCCTGATTGTGGCGCTCACCTGCACGTGCCAAACACGCATACGACCATCATTGGCACCAAGGCAGAAGCAACTCTCATCGCTGAAGACGACACGTCTCCATTCGTTCCTCCATTCACGCCTGTCGCGACACCACTGGAGGCAGGCTGCACGATGTTGGGGCGTGAGCGGAAGACGGCCTAACGGTATGCGGGACCGTAGCCCAGCTTCATGGAGACGGTTGCGAATGGTCCTCGCCGATACCCCAGGAGCAACAGTGTCCCTAATTTGCTGGGAAGTGGCGGTGCGGTCCCCTACGGCACTGCGTAGGATCCTACGGTCTTGGTGTGCATCCGTGCATTGCTGCGGTCCGGTCCCAGGTCGAAGGGCACGTGCACCTTCCGCCGACCACTGGCGACAACATCGATGTACTGTGGAGACCTCACGCCCCACGTGTTGAGCAATTCGGCGGTACGTCCACCCGGCCTCCCGCATGCCCACTATACGCCCTCGCTCAAAGTCCGTCAACTGCACATATGGTTCACGTCCATGCTGTCGCGGCATGCTACCAGTGTTAAAGACTGCGATGGAGCTCCGTATGCCACGGCAAACTGGCTGACACTGACGGCGGCGGTGCACAAATGCTGCGCAGCTAGCGCCATTCGACGGGCAACACTGCGGTTCCTGGTGTGTCCGCTGTGCCGTGCGTGTGATCATTGCTTGTACAGCCCTCTCGCAGTGTCCGGAGCAAGTATGGTGGGTCTGACACACCGGTGTCAATGTGTTCTTTTTTCCATTTCCAGGAGTGTACATCATATGGATGTAGTCAATTACAATTTAGTTTCTTATCTTTAATTTGTTTCAAAAACTTGGATAATAAATACAAATATTTTATATCAGTATATATAAATAATATTACTTTTCCATATGCAGATATTCTTCAATGCTTTAAAAACTATGTGTTAGTAAAAATTGTTTAAGATCTACCTTGAATTTATGAAATTCTTTAATTTTCTTTATTGTAGAAGGCAATGCACTAAAAAGTATTTTGGGCTGGTAGTTTACACTTTTTTGGTAGAGTGCTCCTTTGTGGGTGTCTTGTGGGTGGGTGTCTTGTTGCATGGTTATGAACCTGATTATTTAATGTTGAAAATTCCTGGTGCGTTTTCAGACAGCATACGCATTCATAGATGTATAAGCTAGGAAGAGTCATTATTTTAAATTCTTTAAATATATCCTTGCATGACACTCTGCAGGGAACCCCTTTCATTATTCTAATAGCCCTTTTTTAAGTTTGAAAGCTTGTTTTGCCATACCTGTATTTGCCCAAAAGATCACACCATATATAAGCAAACTGTTCATGTAAGCATAATAGGCACACAGCAATGATTCAGTGTTGCAGCATTCCTGAAGCATTCTTAGCATATAGCAGCATTTACTTAATTTTTTACTCAAAACTTCTAGATGCTTTTCCTATCTCAAGTGCTCATCCAACCATATAACGAGGAATTTTGTGTATGGAGCTTGTGCAATAACATAGTTCCCTAACTCAGCTTTTACTCTTCCTCTAGCTTTACTTTTAATATTACTGAAAGTCATCAATACCGTTTTATCCTTATTTATGAGCAAAGGGTCATCACTAAACCATTTTCCTGTCTCATTTATTGTCCTAGAGACGCTCTGCTGTAGATCATCCTCAGTGTATCCTTTTATAAAAATGCTCGTGTCGTCAGCGAACATCACAATTTCTGCAACTGTCAGATGGTTTGGTAAATCATTTATGTACACCGAGAACAACAGAGGGCCTAACACAGAACCCTGGGGCAGTCCATAGCTAGTTTTTTTGAAATCTGAAACATACTCTTTGCCTTCATCACATATTTGTACTTTCTGTTGTCTATCAGAGAGATAAGACTTGAACCATTTGAAGGCAAGTCCATGGACCTCATAACATTCTAGTTTCATAAGCAATAAGTCATGGCTGATTAAATCAAATGCTTTAGAAAAATCTAAGAATATTCCAAAGCTTAATTCGTTCTTGCCCAAGGCATTTATAACCATTTTCATGAATTGGAAGACTGCAGTTTCTGTGATTCTGTTCTTTCTAAACCCATTTTGAGCATTAGTCAGTACTTTATTTTTATTCAGGAAGTCAGCAAGCCTTTCATGCATTACTCTTTCAATTACTTTAGAGAAACCTGACAATAATGACACTGGCCTGTAATTATTTATGTCAGCTGTGCTATCCTTTTTGTGAAGTGGCTTTATTATGGAGAGTTTTAGTTTTGATGGGAACACCCCTGTCCTGAAAGAAGTATTAATAATGTCAGTTAGGTGAGAATCTATACTGGTAGAACTGTGTTTGATTACCTTGTCTGGAATTCCGTCAATAACACAAGACATTTCATTTTTTTAGTTTATTAATAGCATTTGTAACTTCACATTCTGTTAATGGGTACAGAAACATTGTCTTTTCACAAGTTGTTAAACAGAGGTCTAACCTTAGAGATTTTCAACATCTGAGGAAACACACCTTCACTGAAAGACAAATTGGCAATATGAACCAGAGGCTTTATAATTTCTTGGACAACTTTTTTATTATTGACACAGGCACTTAATCCACACCTACAGACATTTTTTATTTTAGACTCTTTATCACCTTTAATATTTCATTATCATTCGTGGGAGTTAACAAGATACTACTGTCTACTTTGGGGCTGTTAATTTCTCATGTTCAGTAAAGTTTTTACTTAATGACACAGGCACACTTCAAAAGTAATTATTTGTGTAATTTGCCAGAGTTTCACATTTTAATTCAATATTTTCACTATTTTTGAGTACTATTTCCTGATCCTTGAGGCCCTTACCTATTTCCCTTTTCACAATTTCCCAAGTAGTCTTGATTTATTGCCTGATTTTCTAATTAATTTATTATTACTTAATAATTTTGCTTTTGTAATTACTTTTCTATATTTTTTTTTAGTTTGTTACATATTCTTTAAACTTGGGGTCAGTACAACCATTCAGTTCATAGTTAAGCATGTTCATGGTCCTGGAGGAATTTCTAATACCTGATGTGATCCAGGAGTTATCTTGTAAATGCCCGTATGAGGTTGTTTTGACAAGTTTTTTAGGAAAACACATTTCAAAATTCAATATAAACAGGGAAGAAAAAACATTATATTTAGCATTTGTGCTAGTTTGTAACAGTACTACTGCTCATGATAGGTTAATCAGTGTATTTATGAAGTGAATGCAACTATTTGTGGAGAAGGTTCTTTTGTACATTTGATATGAACTGTTTTTGGTCCAAGGAGGGCTATGGGAAATTTAAGGATGAGTGCATTGTGATCATATATTCCTAGATCAACATTTATTACATCTGTATCTGTGGTATCTATATTTGTGAAAATATTATCTATGAGACTTTTTGAAGAGTTTGTTACTCTTGTAGGGTTACTTATATGCAGATGCAAGTTGAAGCTCTGCAAAACATTCAGGAACTGATATTTGGGTGCACCTTCAGTCAATAAGCTGACATTAAAATCTCCACTTATAATTATTGTTGATTTGTTATCATGTAATATATTGACTCTAACTTATTTCTAAAAATTTCAGGATCACCACATGGTGATCTGTACACTGACATTATTATTTATTTATTCTTTTGCATATTCAGCTGTATTGCTGCAGCCTCAAAATGTTTTTCTTCACTCAAGGATTCAGTTACAGTCATATTTTTAACCTTTACTCCACGTTTTACATAAATGCAAACACCACCATGTCTTGTTTCCTTCCTGCAATAATGACTTACTAATTTGTATGTGGATATACAAATATTTCTAGCTTATAACACATGCACCAATGTTCTTGAATACAAATACAATCTATACTAGCTTCACTGGCTGTGATCTACAGTTCTAATATTTTGTTTTTAATGCACTGCATATTAAGGCTCATTATTTTTAAATTATTAAAGTTAGCTTGAGAGGAGGTGAGTGAGATGTTTCATTTAACTGAGGGCCAGAGGTTGCAACTTAATGATTTATTAAGTATATATAAACATTTATTGTCAGCTGGAACTGGAGAGGTGGTAAATTTTAATTATGTCTTGAGGGTGGTACCACAAGGTAGAGGGGGTCACACCTTTCCCTATTGAATGATATGTAAAAACAGCAGAAAGGGTAGGATACTAAAGATTAATGTGAAGACAGAAAAGTGTATGTGTATGACATCTGCAATACTAGCAGCACTTGGCATGCTCATTTTCTGCAATGACATTGCAATGCTAGATGAAGCAGCAGTGAGGGGCAGGATACAAAAGATTCATGTGGAGATTGACAGTGTATGTGGATGGCATCTTGAATACTAGTAGCACGTGGTATGAACACTATCAGCTGTTAGAAGGTGCATTTCAAGCAATATGCAACGGTGGGATGACACTTTACCTCAGCAAGTGTGAATTTTTGGAAGCTGACTCCTTTACCTACCAGAGAGAAAATCACTAATGTTGAATGTAAGGTGTCAAAGGACAGAAGACAATTAAAGTCCTTTAGTGGATTATTCTGATTCTATAGACAGTGTATCAGTGATTATAGTCCAGATTCACATAACTTCACATAAAGAAGAATGTAAAATGGTACTAGACAGCTGAGTGTGACAGTGAAGTGGAAGCCATTAAGAACTGCCTAAGTAACAAGAAGATAATGCACAACTCTGATATATCTTTGCATTTCTGTACTGGAGCAGACAGCTCAGATTATGAAGTGGAGGCAGTTTTGTTTCAGGAACAGATAACAAATGGGAAGACTGAGCAAGGACAATTTTATTTTGCACACAGAACGTTATCCAAATACAAATTGATGTAAGGTATCCTGGAAAAGGGATTCCAGAAAATCAGAATATATATGGAAGAGAGGAAAGTGATTGTCTACAAACATCACAGGGCTTTAAGTTACCTGCAGGAACACAACTTGCTGAATGGTAGACTCGTGAGATGAGCCATGTTCTTACAGCAATTCAGTTATGATATAAATTATGTTAAAGGGCCTGAGAATAATGTGGCTGATGCTTTGTCAAGGTTGTCTTTCACTTGCAGAAGAATGTGAAGGAAATCTGGAAAATAAATAATTTCAGATATTGTACATGAAATATGTGGGGAAAGGGGAGAGAGAAGAAGAAGAGATCAAATCAGTCTCAAAGGACCTGAGGAGACAGTAGAATCAGAACCACATGTTGAAATGCGTTAAAAGTTAATTTTGGGAATAAAGGGTATGAAAAAATAGGTAAATATTGCAAAATCTATAAGGGGACTCTATGTAAACATATAATTAGACAAAGAGGAATGGAGAGTATGTTTTCCAGATGAGCATGTGGAAACCTTGATCAACTACATTCGACACAGCCATGGGCATTATGGAATACAAAAACATTTTGATAAAATGCAATATTATGGTATTTTTAATAATATGGCCAGGAGGGTAAGGAAACAGTATTTAGTGTGATAAATGTCAAAAGATGAAACATAGTATTGTTGCAACACAGGAGGAAATGCAGAAAATTATTTCTAGAAAAAATAGTGAGCCACTGGTTGCAGATTTATTTGGACCACTACCAGCAGGTCGAGGGGAATGGACTACATTAGGTTAGCAGTTGATATGTTTTCCAAGCTTGTTAAAAAGAGCTACTAGCTAGAGCATAATTAATAAATTGGAAAAATATTACAAAGTACATGTGATAATGCTCAAAGCATTCAAAGCATTCAGCTGAAAATGGAACACAGTTTATTTCTGATGTGTGAGATGAATTTACACAAAAAACTGGAATCAAGCACAAAAGAATATCAGTGTATCATCCAGCTCGCAAACCTGCTAAAAGGTAAATGAAGGAGCTGAGTAGACTATACAGGACATATTGTAGTAAAAAGCATGGTACACAGGTAGAATATATAGCTGTGCTTGAAGATCTCATGAAAACCATGAAGAGTTGTGCAACAGGTTTCTTGGCATGTGAGATACTGAGGGACTGGATGGACAGATAGCCAGATAACCTAACAGAAGACAATGTACAATTGGGAGAGAAAGAAAATGTATGGAGAAAAATATAAAATAACTCCATTCAAACAGGGTGACAAGGTGTTAGCAAGGACCAAGAGAAAATCAAGTGGAACTGATGGATAAATTAAAGTTATTTGAAATATTCCATTATCCATTTGAAATCATCAGATGTCCTCAATCTAACACATAAAAACTGATGTCCCTTGTGACTAAAAAGCAATCTGGACTGAGAAATATCACAAAGCTAAGAAACTATGTTGAGAAAGAACGGAACTCAATGTAGGAAGAAACTTTATATACTGAATGTATATAACAATATAACTTGTTGTAAGAATTTTGGATATTTATTTGTGTTTTTATATATGCATACTAGTGTGAACATTATTAGCTTCTGCGTCTTAGTAATTAACTCTCAGTACAGGGCTGGACGTATATGAAATACACAAAAATGAAAAGGATTGTATGGTATTGTTGGCTGGGAGCACCGATGAAGGGGAGTTCCGCCACTGTGTGGCAAGTCCTTTTTAGTTGATGTCACTTCAGCAACTTGCAGGTCCATGATGATGAAAATGATGATGAAGGACACACACGCTACGCTACAGGGGCAGGCATGAACTACACTTATATATCGTGTATGCCAAGGAATGGGGTACCTATTAAAAGGTATATCAATATAAAAGCATTTTACAGGGATTTAATTCTTTGAGGTGATAAAAATGAACTATGATACTTTAAAATATCCTAAAGTTGTCATTCTCATATGTGCATTTGTTTTTATCTGAATAGGCTTTGTTTAAAAGTTGATCACTGTGAAGGGTTACAATAGCCTGACAAGTGAGAGTCATGCATCTGCATTGTTTCTGTACTTACTCATGGAGATTAATTATATTTTTAATAGATGATTTGTCTGGTGACAGCTGCACATTACTGCTGGTGTACTGGTGAGTTTGACGGACAAAAAGCTTTGCACTGATGCAAGAAAACAAGGAATTCCCATCACCAGAAACCAATGATTAGCATAGAGCTACGACAAAATTCAGTTACACACACTCAGGTCTGAAACACTTGTAGGGATGTTGTAGGGCAGGTTGAACTGAAGCACAAATATTAAGAAAAAAATTCAGTACATTGTACAGTTTCTGAGTTATTCAGCATTCAAATTAGCCAGTTGGGGCATCATGTGCTCATATTCAAGGTGCCTGTCAGGGGCGGTGTTTCCCAATGATTTGCATGCACAGTAACCTGATTGGCTGCTTCAATGTTTAATAACCTGGAAATGGCACAACATATTGAATTTTATTGTGTGTGTGTGTGTGTGTGTGTGTGTGTGTGTGTGTGTTTTTAGTACAAGTAGATGGAGATGCAAAGTGATACAACTACAGCATGGACAGATTTATATGATATACGCACATTAGAATGATACAGAATAAGTCATGTAAATATCAGTAAGTTTATTTCTTGGATTAGATGTTGGGTTTAAGCAATAAACATGCTGACACACTCATCACTACAAAATGATACACACGTGTTTCACAACACAACTTGGCAACTTAGTCTACTAAGAAGAATATTAGATACTGTCCTTGGTGCGACTTTGTATCACATACAGTAGGTTAATGTGATACAGAGTGGTGGTGTGACAATACGAGTGGCTTGGGCAGATAGTTTAGTGCAGTATCGAGGTGAGCAGTAGATAACCAGCTTGTTTTTCAGTACGGTCAGGCAAGATGAATCAGGAGAGTTGTGTTGACAGAGTGTGGCACTGGGAAAATTCCAAGGCTAGCAAACCTGGTAGGAGAAATCCCGTGAATGACAAGATAGCCTGGCATGCTCTATTGAAATCACCGAATATTTAATAAAATAGTCAAAACAGAGAGTATATGGGCAACATTGAAATTGGCAGAACTCCTGGAACTCAGCAAAATTGTCATCATATTTTTATGACATCTTGTTTAGATGTTAGAATAGTTTAAATGTTTATTTACTTATAAAACAAAGTAATAACCATTTGTATACACATTATTAATACATATTGTAACATTACGAGTCAAGATAGCTGTAACGAAAATTGAATAGCTATCAGCTTCAGATACATGATGAGCAAGTGTGATTGTGCAATATGCACAAAACTAAATTGCTGAACAAATTATTTTTCTGCAAAAACGAAGAATTCCCCACATGCACACTATCAATTAGCTTCAGGATGTTGTCACTGCAGAAGGGAATATGATATAATAATCTGTGTAAATAGAATCTGTAAAATTTTGTAAGAATTAAGAAAAGTGATTTGGATCACATGATGCCACAATGATGGATAGAACACTAAAATTCACTTGATTAGATTCTGTGACTTTCTATCAGTACAAATGCAAATTAATACATTGAAAACATAAAATACAAGTATTTAGATATGGGACAAGATGTAAATATATGTAGACTTATGAATACGTGTATTAAATGTGGATAATGTATACAAATCAATGTAGAAATGTATTATTTCGATAAAGTGGCCCAGGGACTGCAATGATTGGTCATGAGACTGAGTTCTGGATTAAGAGATTAGAGCAGGCCTTGTGGTCTTTCATAGTGTGGTCTTAGTGAATTAGCTTGGTAAGACTGGTACGTTGTCAATCCATGTGTGTTAAATTTGCTCACAGTACAATTTTGCTGAGCATGATTTCTATGTGGTCGCATGAAAAGTATAGTATTATGTGAATGAGCAGACCTGAGAACTGTGACTGAATTACTTTATGGATTTAGTGAGTTTTTTGTGGTACTTTGAGAACATTGCAAATTATTAAAAGTATGATTTATGTGTTATGAACTACGAATTTTAATATGCTGCTCTGCTTGCTTTGTCTGGCCTGTTGATAAATTCATTTAGAATTGTATATACAAATTATCGTACTTGATTTTTATTCTTTTACTTATAATAAATTTATGAGCTGAATCATTTGGGACCCATAGCACATTTAATTTTTTTATTTATCAATCTGATTTTAATTGTGATATGATAAACCTATTGTATTAATATTTCACCACATATTATGGTAAGCCAAGTAAATGATTAAAAGTTATTTGGGCCAAAGGGCAGCAGTACACAGTAAACACTCAGATACAGTTGCACCAGAATTATTATAGGTTGTGTGCTCACCTGGTCACTGCATATTACTAATGTTATGACCTCAGTGAGCATGCAGTTGGTTTGCTCATCTGAAATAATATCCACTGAGCTACAGACTAACCCCTGTGTATTACAATCAGCAAGTGGTGGAGCACATCTACTAACCATTATTCATGACCCAGGAGGAACATCTGAAACTTACAATGGAATACGCACTTCTTAAGTATTCTTTAATGATATCATAAACTACAATTCGCATTCAATTTTGCGTGTTATTTTAATACAAGTTCCCACTCATTGAAGAATGTCCAGAGTGAGCACTTCTACATAATATATGCTTTAGATGCATAAATGATTTAGTTGAAGTTGAAAGTGTATGAGATGACAGCAATGGACCTGGAACTATTTTACGTAAGGAGAAGTTCCCCCTGTTTAAAATTAAGTGTTGGACAGTTTTCTAGCCTACTGTTGGAAAGTTTGCTGTTTGAGGGGATTTACCATAGTGAACACATATAGGATCTGAGAGTGCTGTAAAGCTCCAGTGAGAAAAGAGATATTACCTGTGAGTCACTTAGCTGTGAGTACCCATTACAGCTACAAGGAGCTCAGTGTACTTAGTAAAATGGTTTCCATGTAGGAAACGTTAGCTGCATGTAAATGATTGGCCACATAAACAGCCAGTTACAGATGGGTTAACACTGGCCTACTGTACTGACCTGGAGCTGAAAGTGCTTAGTGGTGCAAATACGATAGTGTGGTTTTAAATGTCTGCCTACCTAGGGTATAGTCAATGTGTGGAATGAGCACACACACAAATGTTGGTGTCTTACATAAAACAGCTAAACCAGGTATTCCAGAGAGTTGTAAATTTTGCTCAGATATCCTGAACAAGATACAAAAAGACATAACAGCATGAAAAATCAGAACATTGTTACCTTTATTCCACATCCATGATGAAATGTAAGATTTCTTGCAACAATTCTGGTATATCTCAACATGTTTTTCCCAAAGTTAAGGAATATGGCACAATACTGTTGAAAGCTACAAAGATGGACTCTGGTTTCCCCTCAAGGTATAAAGATCAATGCCTCCGAGTACTTCAAGCAGCAAACAAATACATAGTGGTACAAGTGTCACTACGATCAGACAAGAAGCCTGTCACTGGCGAAAAATCTGAGAGGCAAATTCAAACAGAAACCTTTTATTTTATTATATAAACTGTTATATTGTTATACTTATTACCAAGGAAGATTATAGTTTTTTTTAGAGCAAGACAGAAACTACCAAATTTTTGTACTACTCTGAAGCACACACAGTTTCTCGGCACTAGCCTAAAGAAGTAGAGTGAAAGATAACCAATGAGTGTTTCTTGGTGGGGGCAACACAGTATCAGAAGAGACACAAGAGTGCATCCTTTACGGCAGAAGTAGGTTCGAGGTTGCCGGAGGTGGAGGCTCAACACTGTTATGGATGACAGGAGAAGGCAGCAGGGCTTCTTTTGTGAGTTCCACAAAGGAGTACATAGCATCGAACTTCACTTGACATTGCTATCATAGCTGATGCATCTGCTGCTGTTTTGGAGGCCCCATCCCAAATTACAGGCTCCTTACACTTGTAATGGATGGCATGGATTAGATGGGTACTAGTGTTGAAAGCAAACTGGGTGCTATTTGCTGTACCACATAAAGGAAGGGACTGCCACCACCTTGTAAAACAACTCTTACAGCTTCAAAAACTTCCTGGAAAGACATTTTACTAACTGGTCTTATGGTTCAGAACTGCATTTACGTAAGCTACCATATTTGCTGAGGATACATGATCCATAAAACATATTTGAAGCAATGATTTATTATTCCTTAAGTCATAGTAAATTACTGATTCTGTCCATAATGTATATCTTCTTCTTAGCAGGGAATGATATTAGAGCATGGGAACTGACTGGTATCATCTCACCGAAATCAGTGCTATGAAGGCATCACAAGTAATTGAGCTTTCTGACTACATAGAACTGTGACCAGAATAAGTTCAACAAATGGACTTAACTGCTTCAGTTTTCTTTTACTTTGTCAATTATGTCACTGCTGTAGCTTTTTACTGCAACATTAATTATTAATTCCTTCATTAATATTTCAGTAATAGTACTAATAAGAAACTTTTCATTCACGTATATGTGGATTTGACTTCTTCCACAATGTCCAGAATCACCTTTCAGCATTGTTGCCCAAAACATTATGTTCAGAGCTCAGGTTAATGTTGAGTAGTGGTATGAAAGTAAAAAGTTTTACTTTGCAAAGAGTTAGTTTCTTCCATGAAGACCAAATGTGAGGAAGAGCAGGAGAGGCTGCAGAGAAAGTGGAGGCAGTTGCACCTTGGTCTGTTGCCAATGGCAGAGAATTAGAAAATAAGTTAGTTAGTTTAATGTGCCTTGAATTACAACCGCCAGAAATTGTAATAATGTGAAGTGAATAATTTTAAATTCAAATCACAAACTAATTTGTAAATAAGGTTATGTGCTGAATATTGATATTTTCAAATTTTACCTAGCTGCCTGTCACGCATTTATTACCACTATGCAAGTTATCAAAAATTTTAGTTGGAATATTGTGCATCCCTTTTTGTGCTAAGAACAACCTTAATCTGGAACAATGAATGTGACTTTTTCTGGTATTGTACATCATTGATCCTTTTGAACTGCAGTAGACTATTTACAAAAACACTGCATGGGGGTGTAAATATACTGTGAAGAAATACACACATCAAAAAAAGTTTTGCAGCAGCCCAGTTCTCAGAACTCCTAAAGACAGCAGTTGTGTGTGGATATTGCATCACAGACACAGTCTCTTTGACTGTTCAGAGGTGTCACTAAACCCGCCCAAAGATGTAATCAACCATGGATGAGCAGTACCTATTAGACGGAGGGGGTCCGACAGCCAATCAGTTCCAGTCATTCTACCAGGAATGAGGTTCACAGCTCATGTTGTCTGTAGTTCAATCATGCCTAGAAGGTCAATACCATGGGTTGATCATGTCCCTATAGTTACTTTGTGCCAAGAAGGGCTCTCAACAAGGGAAGTGTGCAGGCATCTCGGAGTGAACCAAAGCAATGTTGTTTGAACATGTAGGAGGTACAGAGAGACAGGAACTGTCGATGAAATGCCTCGCTCAGGCCATGGACAAGAGCTACTACTGCAGTGGATAACTGTTACCTAGAGATTATGGCTCGGAGGAACTCTGACAGCAATGCCACCATGTTGAATAATGCTTTTTGTGCAGTCACAGGACGTCGTGTTATGACTCAAACTGTGCACAATAGGCTGCATGATGCGCAACTTCAGTCCTGATGCTCATGGCGAGGTCCATCTTTGCAACCATGACACCATGCATCGTGGTACAGATGGGCCCAAAAACATGCCGAATGGACCTCTCAGGATTGGCATCACATTCTCTTCACCAATGAGTGCCTAATATGCCTTCAACCAGACAATCGTCGCAGACGTGTTTGGAGGCAACCTGGTCAGGCTGAACGCCTTAGACACACTGTCCAATGAGTGCAGCAAGGTGGAGATTCCCTGATGTTTTGGGATAACATTATGTGGGGCCAACGTATGCTGCTGGTGGGCATGGAAGGCACCATATCAGCTGTACGATACGTGAATGCCATCCTCTGACCGATAGGGGAACCATATCGGCAGCATTTTGGCGAGGCATTTGTCTTCATGTATGACAATTCGCGCCCCCAATCATGCATATCTTGTGAATGACTTCCTTCAGGATAACGACATTGCTCAACTAGAGTGGCCAGCATGTTCTCCAGGCATGAACCCTATCGAAGATGTTGTTTGTTTGTGTGTGAAATCTCATGGGACTTAACTGCTAATGTCATCAGTCCCTAATCTTACACACTACTTAACCTAAATTATCCTAAGGACAAACACACACACCTATGCCCAAGGGAGGACTTGAACTTCTGCCGCGACCAGCCTCACAGTCCATGACTGCAGCGCCCTAGACCACTCGGCTAATCCCGCGCGGATATCGAACATGCCTGGAATAGATTGAAAAGGACTGTTTATAGATGAAGTGATCCACCAACCACTCTGAGGGATCCACCCCGAATTGCTGTTGAATAGTGAGATAATCTGGACCACCAGTGCCTTGATGAATGTGTGGACAGTATCCCACGATGAATACAGGCATGCATCAATGCAAGAGGATGTGCTACTGGGCATTAGAGGTGCTGGTGTGTACAGCAATCTGGACCACCACCTCTGAAGGTCTCACTGTATAGTGGTACAACATACAATGTGTGGTTTTCATGAGCAATACAAAGGGAGGAAACGATGTTTATGCTGATATCTACTCCAATTTTCTGTACAGATTCCAACTCTCAGAACCGAGGTGATGCAAAACTTTTTTTGATGTGTGTAATAAAAATGCCCAACTCCTCAAACAAATGTCTACAAAATTATCATGATAGGGCATAATACATTACTCTTAGATCACATTTTTGAGCAGTGAAGACTTTCTTTCTTAAGGATAAGTTGCCCCAGAACATTATTCCATATGATGTTATTGACTGAAAATATGCCAAATAAGTCAATCCATTGATTTATCTCTCCCAACATTTGCTATGATTTTAAGTGGAAATGTGGCTAAAATAAGTTGCTTTAGGAGTTTTTCTATGATTCTTTTTACCCCAGCGTAGCAGGACAGATATTGATAGCTGGCTACATGGAACACTTGTTTCCATCATCAACAACTTTTGCTTTGACTTCGCTGATGTTATAGGTATACTGAATGTGACTTGGTGCCATAACTACAACAAAGCCTGATACCTAAAAAATTGTTGTGATGTGAAATGGAAGGCAGTTTTGTAACAATTAGCTCTCATTGCGTTGTAGATTGTGATTTCAGTATCTCAAGCACCTGCAACAGAATTATTACATAAATGTCTAGCTATAGTCTAAGTTAAGAAAATGATACAGATGAAACAAATGATCAGTGGTACCATACACTGCACACATTAATAGTAAGTTAGGTCTATAAATTTATCACGGTCTAATTTACTAAATGTGAAAAGACTACCTTAGTGATGTTGTAAACTACAGATTTAACATTATGAAAGAAATAATTGAATACATATATGTTGTAAAAGATCTAATTAACATGCATTTGTGCATGCTCCACATAAGATATTATAGGCTCAAAAATTGCAAATTTTTTATTGTATTAAGATACTTCATCAGTGACGATGCTGCTGGAAGGGAAGCAGTAAAAAGTGATGGCTAATGACAGGGGAGATAGTTGTGGTAGCAAGAAAAGGCACAAGATGGAAGGATTGGATGAGAATTGTAGTTTGATGATGAAGAAAGGACACTTCATCCTGAGAGAGAGTTTAGTGAACATTTCATGTTGGGTGATAGTGGAATGATGGTTCACACTGAGAAATGGTTGAGCCAAAGACCTTATTTCAAATCTAAACATAAGCTCATTTTAGGCACATAGGACGTCAAGGTGAGCGTTATATGAAGAATAAATATTTACTATATGCATGTACAGGAATTTTGATTATAAGTACCAGTATTTTATTGGATGTGAAGGATTGATGGAAAAGTAATGGCAGTGATTAGAATAAGTTGAATAATATATATATATATATTTAAAAACAAAGATGAAGATGAAATGGTTCCGAAATGCAAAGGCGACAATAACAAACGTAATTGTTGGGTTAAGGTTTTTCCTTCGTGGAATGTTTCCTTCTATTATAACCATATTATATATATATATATATATATATATATATATATATATATATATATATATATATATATATATATATATATATATATATATATATATATATATTTCCCTAAAATAAACTACACTCATGCTCATAAATTAGGAATAATTGCAGAATGTGGTGCCACACAACATGGCCCTACACAAAACTTGAGCTAATAGCATAGGAACATAGGGAACACACACGACACAGATCTGTAAGTCCACGGTATTGGTGATAAGTTGAGAAAACTGTCCCGAAACACATGTGCTACAAAACGCCACTGTTTCCTGTGCATGTACCCCGACATAAATACGAGATATGATCATCATACACATGTACACAGGCCGCACAATGGGTTGGCATACTCTGGATCAGGTGGTCGAGCAGATGCTGGGGCATAGCCTCCCATTCTTGCAGCAGTGCCTGCTGGAGCTCCTGAAATGTCCTGGGGCTTTGAAGATGTGCAGTGATATGTCGACCCAGATGTGCTCGATGGAGTTTAGGTCTGGAGAATAGGCAGGTCACTCCATTCGCCTGATATCATCTGTTTTAAGGTAATCCTCCACAATGGCAGCTCAGTGGGGCCATGCATTACCATCCATCAGGAGGAAGGTGGGACCCACTGCACCCCTGAAAAAGCAGACATGCTCGTGCAAAATGATGTCCCGATACACCTGACCTCTTACAATTCCTCTGTCAAAGACATCCTGGGGTGTACGTGCACCAATCATAATCCCACCCCACACCATCAAACCACGACCTCCATACAGTCCCTTTCAAGGACATTAAGGGGTTAGTATCTGGTTCCTGGTTCAAGCCAGATGAAAACCCGGTGAGAATCACTGTTCAGACTACACCTGGACTCGTCTGTGAACATAACCTGGGACCACTGTTCCAATGACCATATACCGTGTTCTTGACACCAGGCTTTACGGGCTCTCCTGTGACCAGGGGTCAGTGGAATGCACCTTGCAGGTCTCTGGGTGAATAAACCATGTCTCTTCAGTCATCTGTAGACTGTGTGTCTGGAGAAAACTGTTCCAGTGGCTGCAGTAAGGCCCTGAGCAATGCTACCTGCAGTACTCTGTGGCCGTCTGTTGGCACTGATGGTGAGATATCGGTCTTCTTGTGGTGTTGTACACTGTGGACGTCTCATACTGTAGTGCCTGGACACATTTCCTGTCTGCGGGAATCATTGCCACAATCTTGAGATCACACTTTGTGGCACACGGAGGGCCCATGCTATGACCTGCTGTGTTTGACCAGCCTCCAGTCGCCCTAGTACTCTACCCCTCTTAACGTCATCAATGTGTGTTCTTTGAGCCATTTTCAACACACAGTCCCCATTAGTATGTCTGAAAACGTCTGCACACATACTCACTGCACCATACTCTCACATGCACCAACACACCTCTGCGTATGTGGGCTGCTGCCAGCACCACTGTGCAATGACCGCAGGTCAAATGCACTGCATGGTCATACCCTGAGGTGATTTAAACCCGCAAACCATCTACCAGAGCACTGTTTCACCATGTATCAACATAATCCTTAATTTATGAGCATGAGTGTAGATACAACAGAAAGAGAAGTCAAAAGCAAATAGTATTCTACTAAAGAAAATCTTTAAAAAGTGTTGCTCCCTCACATAGAAACAACCATGAAATAGATACGAGTAACTACTTGGAGTATCTTATGCTGAAAGGACCAAATAAAACTAGCTGAAGCAAATTAAAGTAACAGGCTGACATTTGTCAGAGGAATGTAAATTATTCACACAAGAAATGGCTTAAAACACTATTTTGACCGATTCTTGAGTACTGCTCATCAGTCTGGCACTTTACCAAGATGCATTAAGATATAACAATATTAGAGAAGGAAAGCTGCCACTCACCATTTATAGAGATGCTGAGTCATGATAGGCACAATAAAAATATTCCGTTATAGCTTATGGGCATTAATGCCTTTGTTAACAACAGACACACATACATACACACACACACACAAACAGTCACACAAATGCAACTCGCTCACATGACTGCAGTCTCAGGCAACTGAAACCACACTGTGAGCAGCAGCACCAGTGCATGATGGGAGTGGCAACTGGGTGGGGTTAAGGAGGAGGCTGGTGCAGGGTGGGGGAGGGATAGTATGGTGGGGGTGGTGGACAGTGAAGTGCTGCAGTTTAGATGGCTGACAGGGGAAAGGTGTGGAAGGATTTTTGGGAGGGAGGGGGGGGGGGGAGTAGCGGAAAGGAGAGAGACAAAAAGATGGGATGTGGTGGTGAAATGATGACTGTGTAGTATTGGAATGGGAACAAAGAGGGGGCTGGATGGGTGAGGACCGTGACTAACACAGGTTGAGGCCAGGAGAGTTACAAAAACATAGGATGTATTGCAGGGAAAGTTCCCACCTGCATATTTCAGAAAAGCTGGTATCGGTGGGAAGGATCCATGTGGCACAGGCTGTGAAGCAGTCATTGAAATTAAGGATGTCATGTGTGGCGGGTAGTATGTTCAGCAACAGGGTGGCCCACTTGTTTCTTGGCCACAATTTGTCAGTGGCCATTCATGTGGACAGACAGCTTGTTGGTTGTCATGCGTACTTAGAATGCATCACATTGGTTGCAGCTTAGCTTGTAAATCACATGCCTGTTTTCACAGGTAGCCCTGCCTTTGATGGGATAGGAGATGTTAGTGACAGGACTGGAGTAAGTGGTGGTAGGAGGATGTATGGGACAGGTCTTGCATCTAGGTCTACAGGGGTATGAGCTTTGACTGATTGCATTAAGATATAGATAGAGAAAATCTAAAAAAGGGATGCATGTGACATCATGGGATTATTTAGCAAGTGCAAGAACATTACAGAAATGCTCTACAAACTAGGGTGGCAGATGCTGCAATACGGATGTTTTGGATCATGGAGAGGTTTACTGTTGAAATTCAAGAAGAGTCAACTTCATCCAACTTACATCAACAGAAATGATCACATTGAGAAAATTAGTGAAATTAGAGCTTATACCAGTGTCTGATAGTCTTCCCATACTATTTTGAAACTGAACAGCAAAAGAGCGAAATGATAATAGCTTCAGAAGTACCTCGTGCCACACACTATCAGTTGGCTTGTAGATGTACATTCAGATTTAGATGTAGAAGAAGGACATAGCTAACGTTTTTCTAAATCTTCTTATTACACAACAACACAGTGATTCATAATTTTTCAGGTAGTTAATTCTGTAATTTTAAAGTAATTTCTTGTATATGTATGTACTTTATTAATTTTATCAGCATTCATTATTTAAAAAACTGTAGTATAATTACAAAAAAGTATTCAAAAACAATATCATAAAAACTTTGTAATAGGAACATTGGCAAAGTCAGGAAGTTTGTGTTGTACAGAATCCAAAGAATCTGTTTCAAAGACAACAATAATGTTGTCCAGCACAAGCATTCACAGAGTCAGTAGCAGAAAGGGAGAGTTGCAAGTCTTCTGTGTTGAAGTTTGGAAGCAAAATGGCAGTGCTCAAAAATTTAATGGAGCGTGTTTTCAAATGAGTGTTTTAAACACGGCAGGTAATGTAAATGGATGAATAAGCACTTATCTGGACACAGTGTGAAGCGTATAAGAAGAATCATGTCATTCTCAAAGGAGAGAAGTCTTCCGAAGTAAGAGTGATTTCAGGTGTGTTGCAGGGGAGTGTCATAGGGCGGTTGCTATTCACAATATACATAAATGACCTTGTGGATGACATCGGAAGTTCACTGAGGCTTTTTGCAGATGATGCTGTGGTGTATCGAGAGGTTGTAACAATGGAAAATTGTACTGAAATGCAGGAGGATCTGCAGCGAATTGATGCATGGTGCAGGGAATGGCAATTGAATCTCAATGTAGACAAGTGTAATGTGCTGCGAACACATAGAAAGATAGATCCCTTATCATTTAGCTACAAAATAGCAGGTCAGCAACTGGAAGCAATTAATTTCATAAATTATCTAGGAGTACGCATTAGGAGTGATTTAAAATGGAATGATCATATAAAGTTGATTCTCGGTAAAGCAGATGCCAGACTGAGATTCGTTGGAAGAATCCTAAGGAAATGCAATCCGAAAACAAAGGAAGTAGGTTACAGTACACTTGTTCACCCACTGCTTGAATAATGCTCAGCAGTGTGGGATCCGTACCAGATAGGGTTGATAGAAGAGATAGAGAAGATCCAACGGAGAGCAGCGCTTTTGTTAAAGTTTTGAGAAAATATCTTCACCGAAGAGTCAAGCAGTATATTGCTCCCTCCTACGTATATCTCGCGAAGAGATCATGAGGATAAAATCAGAGAGATTAGAGCCCACACAGAAGCATACCAACAATCCTTCTTTCCATGAACAATACGAGACTGGAATAGAAGGGAGAACCAATAGAGGTACTCAGGGTACCCTCCGCCACACACCGTCAGGTGGCTTGCGGAGTATGGATGTAGATGTAGACGTAGATGTAGATGTAGATGAAGAAGAGTACTGGGTGACCAAAATTATTAAAAGTTTCTCATTGTTAAAACTTTAGCTGCCAGACTTGAATCACCCAATGTTGTGTATCAGATGAAGGCCTTCTTAAGGTGTGTATAATTGTCAGGCACATGGCCTGTGAAGTTAACTTCTTCAATATCCTACCAGCTACACCACATGTATAGGAATTACACAAAACCTTTAATAGCAAATCAAGACTCCTTTCAGCATTTGAGACAAATGACATTTATTTTTTGAAAGAATAGAGCAAAACTATTATAAATGCAGAATATTTATTAAGTCAACAGGTTGGTTTACAAATTCACAACATATGTAACTACATATTTGGCTTAATTAACAAGTTATATGCTTTACTTTACATGTATGAACAATCCAAGCACGTGGAACTTTTCATTCAGACAACCCTTACAGTCTGTGACAACTTGCTCTGATTTCTTCATAGGTCCAGCGTGTCCATATTTGTGAGAGTATCATCGGTAACAAGATGTGCACCTGTTTCTCTTGCTGCAAGTTTCTTGCAAGACATGGCTCCATGAACTTGATGTTCCTGGTGATCCTGGTACATCTTTAGGATTTCCAATGTTTATCAGTGCAAGTGCCACTTTCTCTCAAAATTCAGTTATGTGCACATTTTTGTCAATAATTTATGTCAATAGCATGGGCATTGAAAACTGCCACATTTGTGAGGAGCTTGAATGCAGTTATGCATTTCCACTTCACTCTTCTTTGTAAAATGGAGGTGTAAGATGCTATTTTATCTGACACATCTGTGAAGGATATTGCATAATTATATTCCAAAATTTTGCATGGTTTTGTAGTTGCACCTTTTCTTGAGATAACTGCTACCATTTCTGGAATGTCTTTAGTGCTCAGAAACAAGACACCTCTCCTGTCTCCATTTTCCTATTATAACATTTTTATTACTCCTCATGCATCAAATTTTACCTTTCTTGAGCTTTCCTTTCACTACAATTGTTGGACTATCCTTTCTGTTATTCCTCAATGTACGAACAAGATGAAGAAATATTCATTCAACTTATGGACTTAGGTGACACTTGCATAATAATTGTTAAGTACAAAGGGCATCTGGCATTCAACAATGGATCCATCAACCCATCACTGCACTGGAGGAAATGTCATGATCTGCAGGGTCAATCTCCTTCCAAGCACACACTTTCACATGCCAGACAGTTTGAATAGCTTAAGACCACACTGATGATGATTCCTCGGACTACACTGGTGATACCCCAGGCTTCCTCTAAATGACACCATAGTTTCATCAATGCACACCAGGACAATACACTTCATGAAATTTATCATTTAATAGATCAACTAATGGTGAAATTTTGTACAGTTTGCGATTGTTTGTACCATAATTGTCTGAAAATGTAGCATACTCAAAAGGGCCTCAAATCTATTGCAGGGTAAAGCTTTACTTGCTTAATTTTTGTACAGAATATTCTTTGACCAATATTTCTGGAGTGTAGGTTTCCAATCCAAACCACTCCACAGAATGAATTTAAAAAAATGTAGGATTTCTTCATTGTTTGTGTCTTCCCACTTTTGTAGTCTGTTATGTTTTGCAGATTTTTCATTTACAATAAAGTCAATAATTCATTGCTCAGCATAACAATTCATCTCAGAAAACAATTGGTAAAACTCCAATTCATTGCATCTTCCAGTCATTTTCGTCTTCACATGGTCAGCAATTCCACCAATACAGGTTGTTGTAAAATCATTCATATTTCCAGTTTCATCATGCCAAGTAACTTCGGAGATGTCTCTTTGAGGCACAGTTGCTGATTACCCAACAGTTGTTCTTTTTCTTTTTCTCAGTCTGTGTGTATTTGAATAATGGTCAGGAGAGTATTTAGGATCATCAGTGTCAGATATGTTGCCAAGGAAACTGGCCTCACATTCACTGAATTCACTTTTCTTGCCCAACCAAGCCACGATTGTCTCCATATCAGACATTGTCACAAACTCACAAGAAAACAAGCTCAAATCTTCAAGAAGCCATAACTTCAGACATATATAACCTTTAGCAATGTTGCTGTATGAGTTATCACCAATGAAACCAGATGTCATAAACTCAAGAAAACAGTTGACTGCAGGCCAAACGTCAAGAGCATACTGTCACACTATCCATCAATGAAATTCAAAAACAAATATGCACAGCCTCTCCAGGAGGCCAGCACAACTATATCTCCATTTTAAATCATTGTAGCTGTTTATACAATTTACACAAACAGCCTTGAATGTTTGTATCAGTTTGACGCACATGGCCTGCTAGGGACTCCACCTTGTGTATCAATTTGATACACACAGCAGACAAAGTGTTAAAGAAGAGCCTATTGCCAGTAATAAAACTAAAATTTCATCCGAACAAGCCTCAGAAGGCCCAACAACACCAACCAACTGCTGTGTCATCCACAGCCAATAGGCATCACTGGATGCAGACATGGAGGGGCATATGGTCAGCACACTGCTCTCCCAGTCATTGTCAGTTTTTGTGACTGGAGCAATTACTTCTCAGTCAATTAACTCCTCAACTGGCCTCACAAGGACTGAGTGCACCCCACTTGGCAACAGCACTTGATACACCCAGATGGTCACCCATCCAGTTGCTAGCCAAGCCCAACAACTTCGGTGATCTGATAGGAATGGGTATTACTACTGTGGCAAAGCTGTTGGCCTACTGCCAATAACAAAGTAAGATCAAGCCAGTTATCTTTTTAGTTATGTACATGGATTGCCAGCGTAGAAATCACAGCACTTTTAACACTATAGTATATTGTGACCACGACCAATGTTCAACATCAACATGCAGTAACCACTCACAGACAATAGGTGGCAGCAACAATTATGGCGGGTATATAAAGCGTGTTGGAGGAATTAGGAAAACATTGCAGATATTGTCATAATGTAGAACAGAGTGATTTGCTTGAAGCCCAAAAGGCATTAATCATGCCTTTTGGATCAGGGGTGGAAAAATTTCAGAAACAGCTAAGCTGGTACACTATGAAAAAACACTCTGGGTGCAATGAACAACTTGATATGCAAGTCACTGGATCAGAGGAGTAAAGCATTTGACTCTATGAACCAAGACTTGCTTATGTACAAATTAGACATATATGAGATTAAGGACAAGGACAATGCTCTAAATTGGCTCATATCATACTTACACAACAGAAAACAAAGTGTTACTATCACCTCAGATGCAGTGAATTATTATTCAGAATGGAGTACATTACTGCAAGGTGTGCCTCAAGGCTCCATTTTGGGACCAATCCTGTTCCTATTCTATGTAAATGACTTACCCATAAACATAAATTCCCCATCAGTTCTCTTTGCAGACAATACTTCTGTTTTAATTGAAGATGACGATGCAGAACAAATTCTCAGCTCCATCAAAAGCGTACTGGATACCTTACAAAATTGGTTCCAGTTAAATGGGTTGAAACTGAACATATGGTACATTTCGAAAGCAAACATTCAAAATGCATGGAACTTAAAATATAACATAACAATCAGTTTATGAATGAAGTTGACACTGTCAAATTCCTGGGACTAAATGTGGACAAGAACTTAAGCTGGAATACACGTATCGACTTCCTATCAAATAAACTATGCAGCTTTGCATTTGCAATGCAAATACTAGCAAATTCCACTGACTTGAGAACATGACAAATTGTTTATCATAGTTATTTTGAATCTGTTATCAGATATGGTATAATTTTCTGGTGAAGTTCAAGTAATGTATTTAAAAAACTGAAACTGGAAAACAAAATTGTCAGATACTTGTGTACTGCACAGCAAACAGATTCTTATTGTTATTTGGAAACTACAAATTCTAACTGTTCCCTCCAGATACATTTATGTAATTATAATCTTCCTACACAACAGACAAAAATTATTTGAAGAGAATAATTTTAATCACACATACAACACAAGAAATAAAAATAATTTTATGCTACCCACACACCAGTTGAAATTACATGCATGGACTCCAAAGTATATGTAGATAACAATATCTAACAAGTTAATGGGTAAAAAAATATTTAATTTGAAGCCATACATTTTAAAAATGAGACTGCAGCAGATTCTTTGGGAGAAATGCTACTATTCAATAGAAGAATTCATAGAGGATGAAATGATAATTTGAACAAGGGGTAATTAAGTGTTAGATTTTATTGTGTATACATATAACAAAATTGTATTATTATTATGATGTTTTATCATCAGTTGTTCTGTGTTCATGGTGAAATTTTACTGCAATTTTGACATGTCTCATGTACCCTCATGGAATGATTATGAGACAAATAAACAACAATTCACAATTCTCTAGTCACTATTTGTTTGTTGCCTTGGTTAAAGTATATTATGCATGGCAAATTGGCACTATCAAAAACTGGTACTGAGACAAATATGGTGCATCACAGGCCATAGATGATAAGGGTGAATGAAAGCTGCAGACATGTGCATGGGTGAATAGACATGCAACTATTGAGCAACCGACAGCCCAGATGAACCAAAGGGCTGCCAACAGTGTCTCTTCAGTGACTGTTCAGTAAACGTTGGTAAGTATGGCCCTCCTCAGCAAGGGCCAGATTTATGAACTCAAGCTGACAGCTGTTCATCAGTGACAAAGGCTGTAATTTTTATGCCAATACAACTGAACATCCACTGAGTGGTGACAGGCAACTTTTGTCAGACGAATCACATTTTATGCTCCATAAGTGTGAAATGTCTGAAAGCAAACACCTTACAACAATTGTCGCAAGGGTCCAGGCAAGAGGGAGTGTTATGGTATGGGGAATGTTTTTGTGGCAGTCTCTCAGTGATCTTGTCAATCTGGAAAACACAATGGATCAACAAAGGTATGCCTCTATCCTTGAGGACCGTGTCCATCCCTACTTTTTCCTCATCACAATGGCACTTATCAACAGGACAAAACAGTTTGTCACACAGCTTGCAGTGTATGTGCGTGATCCACAGAGCACCAGGATGAATTTCTGTATCGCCCAGGTCACCATATCCTCTGGATTTAAACCCAATCAACCTCCATAAGACTGTTCGTTTAAAACTTGCTGAGTCCACTGCCTTGTCCTCGTAGTTTTCCATGAATAAATTAGGTACTAGAGGGGAGAGGGGGCTTCCCGTAGCAACGCCATCAATCTGCTCATAAAATTCACCATTAAACTGAAAATAAGATGATAAAAGCACATGTTCAAATAAGGCCGTAATGTTCTTATCAACATGTTGGCCAATAAGAGATAAAGAGGCCTTTAATGGTACCTTGGTATATAATGATACTATGTCAAAACTAATGAGCATGTCAATACTATTTAGCCTGACATTGCTAAGTCTCAGGTGGACTCTGTTATTCGACGATAAATTCAGTATCAGAGGCAAAAAATGCAGAAATAGGAGTACCACAAGGCAGCATCCTAGGGCCCATATTGTTTCTTGTCTATATAGATGATTTTCATACCTCAGATGATGTAGCCAAAGCAATAATATTTGCAGATGATACTAGTGTGATAATAAGTGCACCAAAGCAATTGCTATCAACAACTGCTGATAAAGTACTAAATTACATCCACTCTTGGCTCAATGCAAACAGGTTGACATTGAATGTAAATAAAACAAATTATATGCAGTTTGGGAAAAGATGTCAAAATGTAAATCTCGATCTGGTGTGGGGTGACAAAGCCTTAGACAGAGTGACATCCACAAAATTGCTGGGGATTCATGTGGATGAACACTTAAATTTTAATGACCACGTAATAAAACTTGCACAGAAACTTAATTCAGCCTGTTTTGCCCTCAGAATTATTGCAAATGTTTGTACCTCAGAGGGTGCAAGAATGGCATATTTCGGCTATTTTCAATCTCTTGCCACATACGGAATAATATTTTGGGGTTCCACAACAGGGCGCCTAAAACAAATTTTTCTGTTGCAGAAGAGGGCCATCCGAATAATAACTCACAGTCATCCACAGACACACTGCAAACCCATATTCAAAAAGCTTAGAATACTTACTATACCATCATTATATATATACAAATGCATATTGTATGTCAGGACCCACATTGCAGTTTTTCAGACAAATGCCGACTTTCATAACTACAATATCCGTAATAGCGCAGCACTCCATACTCAGCGAACAAAAAGAACGAATACACAAAGGCAGGTGGGCCATATCGGTGCAAAACTGTACAACGCACTGCCACTCAACATCAGGCAGTTAGAAGACGATAACAAATTTAAAATAGCATATAAAAAATTTCTAGTAGAACAATGTTTTTATTCTGTAAATGACTATGTAGGTCAATAAATTTTTTCTGATGATATTTATAAAGGCAAAATGGAAAATACTCTATCTGTAGCTAATCATTCATTACATTTACATACTTAAAGGACAGCTGTTGTGTGATGTAAATATATACTTAAGCAGTGTTGTGTATATAAGGACTTGCCGTTTAGGGAGGTCAAAACTAAAGCCTTACGAAAAACAGACCTTGCATTTAAAATAACAAGCAGGGATGTATATAGGCTATATTAATTTCATTGTATTATTATTAACTTCATTGTATTATTTTGTTTTGTACTTTTTTACGTATATATTGTTTGTGTCCCATTTCTTTGAAATGGTTTACGTGTACCCTTGACAACATCCATACAATATTTGTCAACGGATGGATAAATAAAATAAAATAAAATAAAATAAATAAATAAATTTGATGGGTATGGATCTAGATGAGGCTACAGTATCTGTGTTAAGTAAGGGGCTAAATTTTGGATCTTTTCGTTCGCCGTAAAGTTGATGGCACATTAGGACATGCCGCATATCATAAAACAAAATATACAAATCTGTATCTACATGCCAGTAGTTGCCATCACCCTTCATAGACCATAGGTGTCTTTAAGACCGTAGTGCATAGGGCACACTATATATCCGATAAAGATAATAATTTGCAAGAAGAGCTCACATACCTCAAGAGCATTTTTAAAAGTGAATGGATTTTCTCCTCAACAGATTTGTAGGTCATTCAATGTAAATCCTAGAATGCAGGTATGTGATGGGAAATAAGATAGTAATTCATTTAGATCAAGTGCATTTTTGCCCTATGTGGGTGCTGTTTCCTCAAAGATAGGCCGTATTCTTGATAAACACTGTGTTAAGGTGATCTTCCGGCCTCCCATGAAAATTGCAGCTTTACTCAGCTCTGTAAAGGATAATTTACTGCTTCGTAAAGCGGGTGTGTATCAGATTCCTTGTGGAAATTGTGGGAAGTCATACATAGGTCAAGTGACATGCACCGTTCGTGAGAGACACACACACTTATTACTGCCAGACAAGTCAGCTGTGGCTGAACATTGTATTGATACGGGACATTCAATGAGCTACAGTGAAGTGAAGCTTTTAACATCCACCTTGTCCTTTTGGGAATCAGTCTTCATGAAGCTACGGAGATTAGATCAGTGAATAATTTCATAAATAGAGATAATGGTTTTAATTTGGACAAAGCATGGAGTCCCACTATTGGGAAAATTAAACTGCATATAAGTCATCATGGTGTCACTGCCGCTGAACATTCATCGATAAGCGAATTGAATGTCTGTACGCCTATCGAATGTCTGTATGCCTTCACCACAGGCAGCACACATGTAACCGTATTTCTTTGCCGCCAACCAGCTCTGTGACCCACATGCACAGTACTGCCGCAGTGGAACATATAAGGCCATGCTTGGCACCTTGTTGTCAGTCTTGTGACTCACTATGAGGACGGTCAGATGATATGTGGCTGAAGTATCATTGGAAGATATTTTATTTGCATGGCTGCTTTCCTGATATTTAATGGACTACTCATTACACCACGAGAAGTTGAAAATGGATATGCTATTTTGACTAAAGTGACTTTTATAAATTTTGTTGTGTGCTTGCAAATACTTCATGTGTTGTTGACTTTCATAACATAGGCATTGTGAACTTGTTTATTGTTAGTTAATGAAGGCACTACAAATTTTTCAAAAGTAACATTTGTTAAAGAAAAATGATTGGTTGTTGGTATTTGCTTCACAAAACCCAAAAGCAGATAGTATTATAGTGAGTGATGTTATTCCATATATCTCACATGACGTGTTGCTAATAAGTAACCATTATCAGTTTTGTTAGTTACAAATAATTTCAATGTATTTCTAATTAACTTAAAATCATTTTGTGATATGTGGCTTTTACATGCAAACCAGCATGTGTGCATTTTAGTGACACCACTGCCTGTCTTCACACTTGTAATTACTACTTAATTTCAGTTTCAATTAAGTCATTAAAAAACAGTAACTTTTGCTCCTTTTGAGCTGTCAACTGTAAATTATTACCTGGGAGCTCAATGTATAGAATTTCAGTCACTTATTCTAAATTATAACTAACTACAGTGCACTATTTATTTCCACATTGAAATTTCTTTCTCATTGTTGTTGTACATGATAAGTATCTATCCAATGGTGCTCAAGTTAAACACTGGTTGTATACTTTCAGACAGCGTGATTCTTCAGAGTCCATATCTTTACCTGTTAAATAAGAGACATCAGGTACATGGATCATGAAAACATTTACTACCGAAGAGTGTAGCCATGTTGTACACTGTCTTTCATCATATAAATGTGAGGCCCACAATAATGGTTTGTATAACCAGCAGGTAAGACTTTACACAACAGATACTTCAATTACCAGTAGCCTGTATACATTAGCTAATAATTTAGGAAAATAAGCTATGTATCACACAATAAGCTCACATTAATTATAGTACACAAAGATTGTCAATACAATCTAAAAAAAACCAGCATCAGTTACTGAGATGTTGCTGGATGAATATGTAGCCAGATTATATAATTACAAAAACTATATAGCCTTCAAAGACACAATATTAACTGTTATCATTCATAGTGCCAATAGAACTACATTAGAAATTTCTGTCTTCAGAAAAACACATAAAATTACATACACTCTACTAAGTTACCTGCACATTCAGAACTTTATCTGATGGCTGGTGCTCCCTGTAATAAGTTCCATCATTAACTGTTTGCTGTCGTCCTCTTGTCTTTCCCATTGACACTGGATTCACAGCCTGGAACAGTATAGTTAGAGTAGTTTGTTTTCTATTTATACAGTATTAAGAAATAAAAGGTAAACTAGTACAGTAAGCAAAAATCATTCAGCAAAAAAGGTAAAAAATTAATTTTTCTTTATTAGGAACAATATAACTATAAAAATGGAAATTAGCAGTTAACAATAGACAAGAAATCCAGTGACTACTCTACATTTCTCCAACATCATATAAGTACTTGAAACTAATCTACAACCAATTTGGCTCATCCTTTCTCAAACAACAAATGTTGGTAGTTCACATCATCTATTATTCCCTAGCATTAGTTTTCAGGAATTAGACATGTAAGAAAAAAGACTTCCTTTCACTAAGCATACTGTAGGATGAATTTATGAGTAAAGTAAGTTGCTTATTTCCTGTCATATGTAAGTCTAAATATAAAATACTTTGAGCACTTGTAGAAAAAGGAAATTGCATCCTGAAAATTGTAGAGTTTGCAAACTGTGATTTGCACATTCCTCCAGGACCTGCACCTTCACATACAAATGATAGACATGCATAAAAATACATGAAACACTACCACAATTTCCTTCTTCAATAAGAAATGATTTACTGTTACTTATTTTCCCTTCTCTTATTCAGTAAATGACATCTTCTACTCTATTACAGTGGCATCTTTGTCCTACGTTAATCATTCTTCCAGTTCATCATGTATTCTCTTTTTAATCTCCATTCCCATCATGTACCCCAAATCTACATCTGAATTCTTACCCTCCTTTCCTGCAGCAGTTTGTTCTGCAGCTTACTGGTATAACAAACCCCACAGAAATATTTGTGCATGAGAAATATTTACACTACATAAAGACTTTCAGGTTTAATTCATTCATTCGTGTGCCTCTGTGACAAATACTTATTCCCTGCACTCATGTTTGAGGATAGCACACAGTCCTAGACTGGAAGGCTCAAGCTATCACACATCACATAGAAAATCCTAACATGCACCCTCTAACACTGTACTGAGTTCAGTGGACTGAGGTAAAGGAGGAAGCAGGATGACAGGTTTCCCTTATATGTGGAAATCATAATTCAACAACAGAAAACAGAGGGTGACTTGAAAACAAATGATACCACAAGAATAAAAGTAAATACAGGTTGGGGAAACATTAAATATGGTAAATATAAATGTAGGCTTCTGCAGCTAGTGTCACAATCAATAAAATTTTTCTCGGTTTGTGACCGCATTGTTAATATGTAAAATTACCACGTTTTGGTGACTGTTGCAAGTGACCTTCTGAAGAACATGACTTGTAACAGTGACTGAAACATTGGCAGTTTTACATATTGACAATGCAGTCACAAACAGAGAAAAATTTTACTGATTCTTACTAAATACGGTGTCTCACAAGTTTTGTACCTGGCCCATTCCTGCTTTAGGAGATGAGGAGCACACAGTCGACACAACAGAGCAGAAACCACTAAGACAATAACAAAGCCATATATGGACTTGTTTACTTTCTTAACTGTTATAGAAGGATTGATGTTTATGGTACACACATGTATAATCATTCAATCATAACACATTGATCTAACTAGCAAACATCTGATTGCCAGGCCAACAGTGGTGCAAAGCCACAATTACAGCTGAGTGGACAGCAAAAATTTTATGCGTAATATGAAGATTTCAAATTAGATATGAAATATATCAAGGCTACTCATAAGGATACCATATTATATATTTGTCACCTAAGCACGCCACAACTGTCATAAATTTGCATAATACATATGTCATTGAAATAAATGAGTAAACTACAGGCAGAACGGGTGCTCTTATTGCAGATACCTTGCTGTATGAGAAAACACACTTGTAATAGTTTGTGGACATGTAAGGGAAAGCATGAAACTGGAAACAAAAGATTGAAAATAGGGCTTATTTCACTACATGCCTCTCTTCATTACATGTATTTTCAGAATGTAAGTCCACTGATGATCAAAAATGTTTCACCAAAGCTAGTTTGGGTATAGCACACAGAATGTTCTGGACAAAATAGTTTAGTTTAGCATTTGTTTCAGTTCTGTTACATTGTTTTTTATGATATAAATATAATTGATCAATGTGTTTTTCTGTTAATACTTGCCCACCAGGGGCAGATATATCATCTTTAATCCTTTACATCTAAATTACAAAAGAGAACTACTTCCTAAAAGTGAAAGTAACCATAGGAAAAAGTAACAAACAAACACAGCAAGCTGTATTAACTTACTTCTTCAAACATAATGTGTGTCACCAGTACATTAAGTTCAAACACAAAAAATACCAACGACATTACAATGATCTGAAAAATAATATCTCATCTAGTTAAGAAGTTGTTTGTAGAACACTGCTGAAAATCAGTGATGACTTCATGGAATCGACCATTGAGCTGCCTCATAATCAGTCATCAAATTAACCCTTATTTCCAAATGCGACACATCCATATATATAAAATGTTAACAGACAAACTAACTCTAATTACAAACATAGTATATTCATATGAGGCTATTTAAGACCTTTTGAGTAGGTGACATTAGAGTAAAATGTAGTACGAAAGCTCTGATAGAACGTAAATAATTTAGGATTAAAGGAGACCACTCACCATATAGTAGAAGTGTCAAGTCTTCAGCAGGTACACACAAAGGGGGAAGAAAACTTGCTACCTTTTGAAATAAATCCTTTGTCAAGCTGGAGCACACAAACACACACAAGTGTGTGTGACCGCATCTGTGTCCCTACAATGTAGAGGCACAAGTGTGTGTGTGTGTGTGTGTGTGTGTGTGTGTGTGTGTGTGTGTGTACTTGACAAAGGATTTATTTCAAAAAAACTACAAGCTGTCTTCCTCCTCTGAGCATGCCTATCGACAACTTAGCGCTTCTGATATTCGGTGGGTGGTCTCCTTTACTCCTAAATTATTTAAATATCAGTCAAACAATGGAAATTCTGGGATGGAATAACAACAATAGGGAAAGTATAGATTGCTACTCACGACACAGAGAAACACTCATACTTGTATGCAGATAGGTAGAAAATTAACTTTAAAAAAAGGTATTAGTTTCCAGACAAGAAGAAACCTCAAAACCAACTCTTTAAAAGTGAAAGATGAGCTCACAGAAACTGTATCAGAAATAAAATTTCTAGGGATGCATATTGACAAACAACTAAAATAGACTGAGCATGATACCACCCTCAGCAAATGAATAGCTTCAGTATGCTTTGCACTTAGAATAATAAATTCTGTGTGTAGTAGATCATGTACCAAAACAATATATTTTTCATACGTTCATTTTGTGATGAGTTATGGGATAATGTTCAGGGAACAAATGAGCAGAACAAACAAATAATCTTTAAGCTACAAAAAAGTGCTGTACGAATTATGACAAAAAGTAGCAAGAGAACTCACTGCACTGAGTTGTTCAAATCTATGAGAATCTTGACTGTTCCATGTAAATACATTTTGCAAGCACTGATTCACATTAGATTAGATTAGATTAGATTAGATTTACTTTCATTCCAATTGATCCGTAGTGAGGAGGTCCTCCAGGATGTGGAACGTGTCAGAAAAACAACAATACATGACAAATATTTACAACTAAAACAAATAAGCTAATGTACCATTCCACAGGTCCCAAGTGGAATGATCGTCATTTTTTAATGAACACTAAGAGTCATTTTACAAATACTAACGCACTGAATTTAAAATAAAAAAGTTTTTTATTTATTTATAAGGTAATAAACATGTAACACAACTACTGTAATACTTATTTACAATGAACACATTACTGCACTGAAATGGTGCAGAAGTTAGATTATACTTACACACAACCACACACACACACACACACACACACACACACAGACACACAAATTTTCAGTGAACACATTACTGCACTGAAATTGTGCAGAAGTTATGTTGTACTTATATACAAATCAGTTGGTTTTACTAAGAAAATCATCAATGGAGTAGAAGGAGTTGGCCACCAATAAATCCTTTAGGCTTCTCTTAAACTGAATTTCATTGGTTGTTAAGCTTTTTATGGCTGCTGGCAAGTTATTGAAAATGTGTGTTCCTGAATAATGCACAAACACACACAGACACACAAATTTTCAGTGAACACATTACTACACTGAAATTGTGCAGAAGTTATGTTGTACTTATATATAAATCAGTTGGTTTTACTAAGAAATTCATCAATGGAGTAGAAGGAATTGGCCACCAATAAATCCTTTAGGCTTCTCTTAAACTGAATTTCATTGGTTGTTAAGCTTTTTATGGCTGCTGGCAAGTTATTGAAAATGTGTGTTCCTGAATAATGCACACCTTTTTCTACAAGACTAAGTGACTTTAAATTCTTGTGAAGATTATTCTTATTTCTAGTATTGATTCCATGAATTGAGCTGTTGGTTTGAAAAAGTGATATATTTTTTGACAAATTTCATTAAGGAATAAATATATTGGGAAGCTGTAGTTAGTATCCCTAGTTCCCTAAACAGGCTTCTGCAGGATGTTCTTGAGTTCACACCACATATAATTCTTACTGCACGTTTTTGTGCCCGGAAAACTTTAGCTTGGCTTGATGAATTACCCCAAAAAATAATCCCATATGACATTATGGAATGAAAGTAGGCATAGTATACCAGCTTTTTCATTTTTATATCCCCTATGTCTGACAAAATTCGCATTGCAAACAGAGATTTGTTAAGACGCTTCAGCAGTTCTGTGGTGTGCTCCTCCCAGTTGAATTTATTATCAAGCTGTAATCCCAAGAATTTAACACTGTCCACTTCTTCTATCTTCTTGTCATCGTATGTTAGACATATACTCTTGGGACACCCCTTACAAGTTCTGAACTGCATGTTGTGTGTTTTTTCAAAGTTTAGTGACAAAGAATTGGCTAGGAACCAGTGATTAATGTCCACAAATATTTTATTGGCTGATCTTTCTAAGACTACACTTGATTTGCTATTTATTGCAATGTTTGTATCATCGGCAAACAAAACAAACTTGGCATCTGGTAATGTTACTGATGAAAGGTCATTGATATACACAAGGAAAAGTAAGGGCCCCAAAATGGAACCTTGTGGGACCCCACATGTAATTAGTTCCCAGTTGGATGATGCCTGATAGCTTGATACATGTCTCTTTCCTAATAACACCCTTTGTTTCCTGCCAGAGATATAAGATTTGAACCATTTTGCAGCATTTCCTGTCACACTATAATATTCTAGTTTACTTAAAAGGATATTGTGATTTACACAGTCAAATGCCTTTGACAGATCACAAAATATACCAGTTGCCTGCAATTTTTTGTCTAATGAATTAAGCATATATTCACTGTAAGTGAAGATAGCCTTCTCAATATCAGAACCTTTTAGAAATCCAAACTGTGACTTTGACAGTATGTTATTTGAGATAAGATGGTTATAAAGACGACTGTACATTACTTTTTCGAAAATTTTTGAGAATGCTGGCAACAGTGAAATTGGACGGAAATTTGATGTTATTTCTTTATCTCCCTTCTTTACGTAATATAGCAGAAAATGCGAAAAGACCGTACAGTCATATTTTCTGTTTACGTTCTGCTGCAGCAAATCTATGGAATTTCGTTTAGTTGTTCCTTGCTCTCTCCAGCAATTTAACTTAGCGTACCTCTTCATTATTTAACTAGCATTTCCGGAAAGTAGCGTAAAGCTTAACTTGTTGTTTCAGAAACTTTGCACTTTTGTTTTTGTTTACACACAGTTGCGTATAGGCCAAATTTGTGTAACCATATTTTCGTGTTTATCTGTAATTTAACTGACTTATTCTTAATAAACTATTACGTTTATCATGAGTGAAAAGTGCTTGACTTGCCGTAGAATTGTTAGGTCGGGGCTTTGGTGTGATGGGTGCTGTAGTTTTTTCCATGTGGGTTACTGTAGTGGCCTGGGAATAGGGGAAGTAAATGAGACTCATCAGTGGTTTTGTAGGATTTGTAGTAGAGATAGGAAGATACTGGAACAGGAGGGGAAAATTGCTGCCCTTCAGGCTGAGTTAGACAAGGCCAGGGGAGATCTTGACAGGTTAAAGACAGGGTAAAGAGAGGTGGGAAGTGGCAACAGGCCCAGAACTTTATCTGACAGCTTTGTGGTGAATGTGGAAAATAGATTTGACCTATTGCTTCAGTTAGAAACTGGTGAGCCTCAAGCAGTTGCAGTTGTAGACAGGGCACAACAAACTTTCAGCAACAAAATGAAAAGTAAGAAAATGGGGAAATCAGTAAAGAAAAAGAAAGTGTTGTTGTTAGGTAGTTCCCATGGAAGAGGTGTTGGCCAACTTTTTCAGGATGAACTAGGATCAGAATACCAGGTCACCAATTTTATTAAACCTAGTGGTGTTCTGGAGCAGGTGTCAGAGGATTTAGGATCACTTTGCAAAGATTTCACTAAGGAAGACACTGTGGTTATAGTGAGTGGGGCAGGTAATAGTTTTGACAGAGATCCTGGGTACAGTATAGAGTGTGACCTGGCAAAGATTGCATCAGCATCGAAGCATACTAGTGTTGAGTTTGTATCTGTTCTTGGGTACCATGACCGACCTCATTTGAACTCTTCTGTCAAGAGAGTTAATTTGATGTTGGAACGGTTGCTTACGTCAGGTGCAGGGTCACACATCAGTGTGGTTCCTGTTGATTCTCTCAATAGGTGGAATTATACTAGGCATGGCCTTCACCTCAACAGGAAGGGGAAGGGTAAACTGGCTGGGAAATTGCTGGAAAGTTAAAAGGGGGGAGGCACAGTCGTGAGTGATAAAATACCAGTGGTTATAGAGTTCAGAAAAGACCCTTTTTTAGGGTAGTGAGGACAGAAAGAAGCCAAATTTTAAGAGAGGTTAGGACTGAGACAAACCTTCAGTTTGAGAAAGAAACCAAAAAACATAATTCTAGCTTATTACATCAGCATAAACAGGCATTTGTTAAGAATTTTCAACAGTCAGCTGATATTTTAACTTTACCCAATTTTAACTCAGTCAATGTGAAATGTCAGCTATCTTTATTGCATCAAAATATTCAAGGACTGAGAAATAAAATTAATGAACTAATTATCTGGATAGATGAATTAGAGTCTTCAAACCCAGCTGACATAATCTGCCTCTCTGAACATTATGTGACCACCTGGTGTTACAGGGTTTAGGTTAGCATCTCACTTTTGTAGATCAGAAATGGAGAAAGGAGGAGTTGCCACATTCATCAGGAACTGTCATAAATGTAAGAACATAGACATTCATAAATTTTGCCTAGAACAGGATATGGAAGCATGTGCAACAGAAGTAGAATTTCACAAAAATCCTTCATAATATTAACTGTATATCGAGCACCTGCAGTTAACTTTAATATGTTTGTAAACCACCTAGAAACTGTACTGGCCCATTTAACAACCGGAAACAAAGAAATAGTGGTTGCTGATGATTTCAATGTAGATTTCCTTAAAGACTCTCCCAATAAGAACTTATTTGAGCTATCAACATTATCATCCAACCTAATTCCCACTGTAAAGTTCCCCACTAGGGTAGCCAATTGCTCACAAACAGCCATTGATAATATCTTTATAGAAAAGTCCAATGAACAAAATTATATTACAAAACCAATAGTCAATGGCCTCTCAGATCATGACATGCAGTTCCTTCTATTAAATGTTAACACTGAACAGGATATAAAATCTGTTAAATCTGAGCTCAAGAGGGTAATCAATAAGCCAAAAATTGATTATTTTAGGACACTCCTCAGAGACATTCACTGGACTGATGTTTACAGTGCTCATGGCATGCATGAAAAATATAAAACTTTTGTTAATAAAGTGCTTACCTTATTCGAACACTGTTTTCCCCAAAATCTTACCAAGGTTAGGGCTAAGTCTACAAAGAAGCCATGGATTACTCAAGGAACAGGGGTATCTTGTAAAACAAAAAGAAAACTGTATCTGCCAATCAGAAACAGTTCCGATGTTGATGCTATAGCACATTACAAGAAATACTGCAAAATATTAAAGACTGTAATACGGACATCAAAGTAAATATATTACAAGGAAAAGATAGTCATATCAGATAACAAAGTAAAGACAATATGGGATATAGTGAAGGAGGAGACCGGTAGAACCAGACATGAAGAGGGACAAATAGCATTAAGAGTAAATGATACATTGGTGACAGATGTGTATAGTGTTGCAGAACTTTTTAACAAACATTTCATAACTGTTACTGAAAAGATGGAGTTGTCAGGTTCTATAGATGCTGCTATGGAATACCTCAGACCGGACATTTCAAGTAATTTCCATAATATGAATTTGACCCTCACTACCCTAGCAGAAATAATGTCCATCATAAAATCTATAAAATCAAAAACATCTAGTGGGTATGATGAAATATCAACAAAGCTAATTAAAGAATGTGATTCTGAGTTAAGTAACATATTAAGCCATCTGTATAACCAGCCGTTTAGCAGTGGAATATTTCCTGAATGGTTAAAATATGCTGAAGTTAAGCCACTGTTTAAGAAGGGAGATAAAGAAATAGCATCAAATTTCTGCCCAATTTCAGTTTTGCCTGCATTCTCAAAAATTTTAGAAAAAGTAATGTACAATCGACTTTATAACCATCTTATCTCAAATAACATACTGTCAAAGTCACAGTTCGGACTTCTAAAGGATTCTGATATTGAGAAGGCTATCTACACTTACAGTGAATATGTGCTTAATTCATTAGATTAAAAAATTGCAGGCAACTGGTATATTTTGTGATCTGTCAAAGGCATTTGACTGTGTAAATCACAATATCCTTTTAAGTAAACTAGAATATTATAGTATGACAGGAAATGCTGCAAAATGGTTCAAATCTTATATCTCTGGCAGGAAACAAAGGGTGTTATTAGGAAAGAGACATGTATCCAGCTATCAGGCATCATCCAACTGGGAACTAATTACATGTGGGGTCCCACAAGGTTCCATTTTAGGGCCCTTACTTTTTCTTGTATATATCAATGACCTTTTATCAGTAACAATACCAGATGCCAAGTTTGTTTTGTTTGCCGATGATACAAACATTGCAATACATAGCAAATCAAGTGTAGCCTTAGAAAGATCAGCTAATAAAATATTTGTGGACATTAATCACTGGTTCCTAGCCAATTCCTTGTCACTGAACTTTGAAAAAACACACTACATGCAGTTCAGAACTTGTAAGAGGTGTCTCACAAGTATATGCCTAACATACGATGACAAGAAGATAGAAGAAGTGGACAGTGTTAAATTCTTGGGATTACAGCTTGATAATAAATTCATCTGGGAAAAGCACACCACAGAACTGCTGAAGTGTCTTAACAAATCTCTATTTGCAATGCAAATTGTGTCAGACATAGGGGATATAAAAATAAAAAAGCTGGCATACTATGCTTACTTTCATTCCATAATGTCATATGGGATTATTTTTTGGGGTAATTCATCAAGCCAAGCTAAAGTTTTCCAGGCAAAAAAACATGCAGTAAGAGTTATATGTGGTGTGAACTCAAGAACATCCTGCAGAAGCCTGTTTAGGGAACTAGGGATACTAACTACTGCTTCCCAATATATTTATATTTTAGTGAAATTTGTCATTAAAAATATATCACTCTTTCAAACCAACAGCTCAATTCATGGAATCAATACTAGAAATAAGAATAATCTTCACAAGGATTTAAAGTCACTTAGTCTTGTAGAAAAAGGTGTGCATTATTCAGAAACACACATTTTCAATAACTTGCCAGCAGCCATAAAAAGCTTAACAACCAATGAAATTCAGTTTAAGAGAAGCCTAAAGGATTTATTGGTGGCCAATTCCTTCTACTCCATTGATGAATTTCTCAGTAGAACCAACTGATTTGTTAGTATATTTATATAAGTGCAATATAACTTCTGCACAGTTTCAGTGCAGTAATGTGTTCATTGTAAATATTTTAGTAGTTGTATTACACGTTTATTATCTTGTAAATAAATAAAAAACTTTTTTATTTTAAATACAGTGCATTAGTATTTGTAAAATGATTCTTTCATATAGTGTTCATTAAAGAATGATGATCATTCCACTTGGGACCTGTGGAATGGTACATTAGCTTATTTGTTGAGTTGTAAATATTTGTTGTGTATTGTTGTTTTTCTGGCAAGTTCTACATCCTGGAGGACCTCCTCACTATGGATCAATTGGAATGAAAGTAAATCTAATCTAATCTAACCTGAGTTGCATGGCAGATGGTACATCACATTGTACCAATTATTAGGGTTTCTTTCTGTTCCTTTCACGTATGGTGCATGGGAAGAATGTTTGTTTGAATTCCTCAGTGCATGCAGTAATTATTCTAATCTTATCCTCATGATCCCTATGTGAGTGATACATAGCAGGTTTTAGTACATCCCTAGAGTAATCCTTTAAAGCTGTTTCTTGAAACTTTGTTAATAGACTTTCTTGGGATACTTTATATTTGTCTTCAAGAGTCTGCCAGCCCAGTTCCTTCAGTATCTCTATGACACTCTCTCATGGATCAAACAAATCTGTGACCTCTCATGCTGCCCTTCTCTGTATACATTCAATACCCTCTGTTAGTGTTATTTGGTACAGGTCCCACACATCTGATCAATATTGTAGATTGGGTTGCACGAGTGATTTGTGAGCAATCTCCATTGTAGACTGATTTCACTTCCCCTAGTATTTCACAACTAAACCAAAGTCTACCACCTGCTTTATTCATGACTGAGCCTATGTGATCATACCATTCATACCTCTACAAAGTGTTACACTCAGGTTTTGTATAAGTTGGCCAATTCCAACAGTGATTCACTATATTTTTCATTTTGTGAAGTGCAAAATTTTACATTTCTGAACATTTAGAGCAAGGCGCCAATCTTTGCACCATGTTGAAATCTTATACAGATCTCACTGAATATTTATGCAGCTTCTCTCATAGTACTTCAGTATAGATAACTACAGCATCTGCAAAAAGCCTGATTTTATTGCTAATATTGTCTGCTAGGTCACTGACATACAACATGAACAATCAAGGGTCCCAACATACTTCCCAGTGTCTGTATTTTATGTACAGGGTTATTACAAATGATTGAAGCGATTTCACAGCTCTACAATAACATTATTATTTGAGATATTTTCACAATGCTTTGCACACACATACAAAAACTCAAAAAGTTTTTTTAGGCATTCACAAATGTTCGATATGTGCCCCTTTAGTGATTCGGCAGACATCAAGCCGATAATCAAGTTCCTCCCACACTCTGCGCAGCATGTCCCCATCAATGAGTTCGAAAGCATCGTTGATGCGAGCTCGCAGTTCTGGCAAGTTTCTTGGTAGAGGAGGTTTAAACACTGAATCTTTCACATAACCCCACAGAAAGAAATCGCATGGGGTTAAGTCGGGAGAGCGTGGAGGCCATGACATGAATTGCTGATCATGATCTCCACCACGACCAATCCATCGGTTTTCCAATCTCCTCTTGAAAGATGAAGTCCGTGCTGTCGGTCTCCAGTTGTGGAATGAGCCAATTTTCCAGCATGTCCAGATACACGTGTCCTGTAACGTTTTTTTCGCAGAAGAAAAGGGGCCGTAAACTTTAAACCGCGAGATTGCACAAAACATGTTAACTTTTGGTGAATTGCGAATTTGCTGCACGAATGCGTGAGGATTCTCTACCGCCCAGATTCGCACATTGTGTCTGTTCACTTCACCATTAAGAAAAAATGTTGCTTCATCACTGAAAACAAGTTTCGCACTGAACGCATCCTCTGCCATGAGCTGTTGCAACCGCGCCGAAAATTCAAAGCGTTTGACTTTGTCATCGGGTGTCACGGCTTGTAGCAATTGTAAACGGTAAGGCTTCTGCTTTAGCCTTTTGCGTAAGATTTTCCAAACCGTCGGCTGTGGTACGTTTAGCTCCCTGCTTGCTTTATTCTTCGACTTCCGCGGGCTACGCGTGAAACTTACCCGCACGCGTTCAACCGTTTCTTCGCTCACTGCAGGCCGACCCGTTGATTTCCCCTTACAGAGGCATCCAGAAGCTTTAAACTGCGCATACCATCGCCGAATGGAGTTAGCAGTTGGTGGATCTTTGTTGAACTTCATCCTGAAGTGTCGTTGCACTGTTATGACTGACTGATGTGAGTGCATTTCAAGCACGACATACGCTTTCTCGGCTCCTGTCGCCATTTTGTCTCACTGTGCTCTTGAGCGCTCTGGCGGCAGAAACCTGAAGTGTGGCTTCAGCCGAACAAAACTTCATGAGTTTTTCTACGTATCTGTAGTGTGTCGTGACCATATGTCAATGAATGGAGCTACAGTGAATTTATGAAACCACTTCAATCATTTGTAATAGCCCTGTATTTATTTGTTGATAACATTCATATGATTTGAAGTCAATTAACATGCAGAATGCTCACTTCCCATAAAATGAATTTGTTACACCATAACATTTTATTTTGTCTATGACAGGCTGTCTTAATAGGGCATATGTGTGGAACCAAAGGATAGAAAAGGGTCAAACACAGCAATGAGCCTGGACCCTGCAAAGAGCAGTCTCTGGGATATAGAAAGAAGGCAAATGCATACATATAATTTTATTTAAGTACAGTATAATGAAATAACCTAACATTATGAAGGACCATTGTATTATAGTAATAATTACAGATATAAAGTGACGAAAAATATTATATTTAAGAGTATCTGTGAAGATACTGTGAGTAGAAGGAATTGTCCATCCAATAGTTTTTTATATTGTTACATTCCATCCTGGATTTTCCATTGTTTAGTTCTTTATGGGAGATAGTCATAGAGTTGTAATTATAAACTTAAAAACCTAAAGTTACATAACAAATTATTTGTTTATTTGCAATTACATAACTGTGGTCCTGGTGCATGATGAAATCTCCATGTCACAGTACCATAGCACACCACTAGAAGAGGCAAAACAAAAAGGCATAGCCCACTAATAAACAGAGCACTGTGTCTGCATTGGAAAGGGAACAATGCTACAACAATACATGCTGAGCCAGTGGAAGTAAACGGCAACAATACCCCATCATAAGTTCGCCACACAAAAAAATTATGCTATGCAGTGCACATGGAACAGATGAATCATTAAGCCTTTGTTCAAGCCACATGCTCAACATTACGACTTTAAAGATGGCACAGTGATCAAGTCATACATTCAACTATGCAAGCACTGCTCCATCAGCATAAGGAATTAGTGATCAGTAAGACATTTATGTTTCAAGCAGACATTGTACATAAACATGGGTAAAAGTAAGGACCTGACAGAGTGGCAAAAAGAGTCAATCATGTTTGGCCATGCCCATGGCCAAACAGTGTGTGAAGTTGCTGGATTTATTGGTGTTTTACAGTGAACTGTTCAATATGTCTACAAGCAGTGGTGTAATACATGTGCCATGAAAAACTATGTCAGAATTGTGGTCGGAAAAAGATCCTAAATGAGAGCAACTGGTCATGTGTTTAAAAGCTTGTGAATTAAAATCACTTCCAAACCTGATAGGAATTGCTGCAGGCAGTGAATGAAGGACCATCCCCACCTGTTGATGAAAGAACATTGCAATGGGAACTGCATGCAATGACCACTTGGAGTTGGTCCCTCACAAGAGGCCAATGGCTCACACTGGCACATAAAGCTGCATGTCTTCAGTGGGCTAAAAATCATTAACATGGACAGAAGCTGACTGATGAGATGTAATGTGGTCTGAAAAATCAAATTTTTGCCTATATTCAAATTACTCTTGTCAAATGTTGTCAAGTGTATCAAAGGCCAAATGAAGCATTTCATCCTGAATGTGTGCAAGGTAAGGTTCAAACCAGGGGCGGGGTCTTTGACATTTTGGATATGTTTTTCTAATCATGAATTGGCCCACTCATTGAGGCGATCCCTAACAAGAATCAGCATGTTTATTTAAACATTCTAAATGGTCAATTGATGCATGATGAGTATGCTGTTGATACCCCTGTTTTTCAAGATGCCAACAACTGAGTTCACTGGGCTGGACTCATTTTCTGAATATTCCCTGACATGCCTCACAAGCAAATGAAATATCATAGAAACAATGATCACCTGAACACCACATCTAACGAGCTGAACAGTAAAATGAGGTGTTCTCACATAAACCATACTTTAGCCTGTTCTTCAGTGATAGTAATGTGTGAGACACTACCATGGGCACTCCAGCTACGCAGCCTGCAATGTTGGGCAGAGTAATGGATAGAAATCAATTGTGATAAGCTGGGGATTTATTAGATACAACACATGATCTAGACACCAACATTCAGAAAGTAGTAAATTCACAATGCACAATAATCAAGTTTCCAGTAACTATTTCAGATTTCTGTAGACACACATACACTCCTGGAAATGGAAAAAAGAACACATTGACACCGGTGTGTCAGACCCACCATACTTGCTCCGGACACTGCGAGAGGGCTGTACAAGCAATGATCACACGCACGGCACAGCGGACACACCAGGAACCGCGGTGTTGGCCGTCGAATGGCGCTAGCTGCGCAGCATTTGCGCACCGCCGCTGTCAGTGTCAGCCAGTTTGCCGTGCATACGGAGCTCCATCGCAGTCTTTAACACTGGTAGCATGCTGCGACAGCGTGGACGTGAACCGTATGTGCAGTTGACGGACTTTGAGCGAGGGCGTATAGTGGGCATGCGGGAGGCCGGGTGGACGTACCGCCGAATTGCTCAACACATGGGGCGTGAGGTCTCCACAGTACATCGATGTTGTCGCCAGTGGTCGGCGGAAGGTGCACGTGCCCGTCGACCTGGGACCGGACCGTAGCGACGCACGGATGCACGCCAAGGCCGTAGGATCCTACGCAGTGCCGTAGGGGACCGCACCGCCACTTCCCAGCAAATTAGGGACACTGTTGCTCCTGGGGTATCGGCGAGGACCATTCGCAACTGTCTCCATGAAGCTGGGCTACGGTCCCGCACACCGTTAGGCCGTCTTCCGCTCACGCCCCAACATCGTGCAGCCCGCCTCCAGTGGTGTCGCGACAGGCGTGAATGGAGGGACGAATGGAGACGTGTCGTCTTCAGCGATGAGAGTCGCTTCTGCCTTGGTGCCAATGATGGTCGTATGCGTGTTTGGCGCCGTGCAGGTGAGCGCCACAATCAGGACTGCATACGACCGAGGCACACAGGGCCAACACCCGGCATCATGGTGTGGGGAGCGATCTCCTACACTGGCCGTACACCACTGGTGATCGTCGAGGGGACACTGAATAGTGCACGGTACATCCAAACCGTCATCGAACCCATCGTTCTACCATTCCTAGACCGGCAAGGGAACTTGCTGTTCCAACAGGACAATGCACGTCCGCATGTATCCCGTGCCATCCAACGTGCTCTAGAAGGTGTAAGTCAACTACCCTGGCCAGCAAGATCTCCGGATCTGTCCCCCATTGAGCATGTTTGGGACTGGATGAAGCGTCGTCTCACGCGGTCTGCACGTCCAGCACGAACGCTGGTCCAACTGAGGCGCCAGGTGGAAATGGCATGGCAAGCCGTTCCACAGGACTACATCCAGCATCTCTACGATCGTCTCCATGGGAGAATAGCAGCCTGCATTGCTGCGAAAGGTGGATATACACTGTACTAGTGCCGACATTGTGCATGCTCTGTTGCCTGTGTCTATGTGCCTGTGGTTCTGTCAGTGTGATCATGTGATGTATCTGACCCCAGGAATGTGTCAATAAAGTTTCCCCTTCCTGGGACAATGAATTCACGGTGTTCTTATTTCAATTTCCAGGAGTGTACAAACCACGTGTAGGGAGACTCAACAGGAACACATACATGCCTATGATATCTGGATCTCTGCATGTAGTATAAGAGAGATTCATGTGGTAATGAACTCTAATAAAGACCTTCTTTGATTCCACACCAATGATTTTTAGATGTTTAGGGAGACTCAACTAGAATACATACATGCCTATGATATTTGGATCTCTACATGTGGCATAAAAGAGATTCATGTGGTAATGAACTCTAATGAAGACCTTCTTTGATTCCATGTCAATGATGTTTAGATGTTGTGATTACAACATGAGGGGGATTCATACTGAAATCTCAAAGTCAGAATCATGTACAATTCTACAACCTCATAATTAGTGCATTGTTATGAACTAAATATGAGGTGTAAAGTTCATCTATTCCATTTATGTCCATCTTAGTGTTGCAGTTTTCATAAACATTATTTGCACTTCTTTGCTTTCACTTGTTAATGTATTTCACCATACAGCAGAGATGCGATCAGCATCTCCACTATTTGGTGAGTGGCAACTTTCCTTTTCATAATATTGTTACATTCCATAGTGGATTTTTCATTAGTTAATGTATTTGTTAGTTCTGTATCATTTATTCCTGTTTCGAATACTCTGCAAGTAGCTGCTTCTTTTAAGTTTTTCTTATTTCATCTATGCTCATTGTCATATTTTTAGTTTCATATTTTCCATAAAGATTCACTTATTGCCAATATTTTTATTTTTGGCCTTCACGATCTAAATCATAGTGATATAGAATACAGGCTACTGACCTCCAAATGTGAGGGATTATACAAAATTGTGATGTGAAGTGGCCTTCCACTGATGTTTAAGTCCACAGAAGACACTGCAAAGAATTTTACTACAATGAATATTTTTGCTATGTATTTTAAAGCAAAACATAAATAAGACTAAATCTGAGATTTCATGCTTCACTAAAAATGAACTTTTTTAAACTTATTAGTCACATGATTAAAAAGTAACTTAAATTGATCTGTAAGAGACTTCAGGCTCTCTGACCATGCTTTATCCAGAACATCTGTTTTCAAGTTTGTATTGACTGTCATTCACAGATAATTGCAGAAAGTTTAACATATCATACAATGTAAAAGTTAGATACAACTTTGCATTTATGTTTCTCACGTTAATAATTATTTTAAATCAGGGCACTTCACTGCTCTACAACATACTGGGAATACCAACAATATGTTTCCAGTTTACACAAATGCAAATTGATTTATAACCCTAATGTAGTAAAGATACTAACGTCAATATCAACCAAAGTGAACTCTAATAATTGTGTTATTAATAAACCTCCAATTTATGAATGGTAAACTTTGCTAAGATTTATGTGGCATAGATACCATCAGTACCACAATTACAAGCTGTGTGAGAAACTAAAGGATGTCCCATACAGAATGCAACTCTTGCAATGCCTGCCATTTCTGTTATAGCAAGTGGGTCACTCTGAACATTCCATGATTCTCATCTGTCTTATTTGTGGTTAGTAATTCAGTGCTTCATGACAAAACAGAAGTTTTCATACTGAAAACTTATTACAAATGTAGTGATGTTGTGCACAGACTGTTTGCAAACTGTGTGGAATGCTTGGTCTTTGTAATACATTAAATAAGTTGGCTATGATGAGAATGACTGCTAAATTTTAGAAAACCTGTTTGGCTGTGGACATTAAACCCTCAGGGCATCCTTGTGTTAGTTGTTCTACACAAAACATTGCCACCATGAGAGACAACATTGCTGCAAGTCCTATTCACTGATATTCACAACAACTGGATATTCCCTGAACCAGAATACAATGACTTATGAAAGAAGATCTGCACCTTTGGGTGTATAAAATCCAACTAACATTAGAACTAAAGCCAAAAGATATCAAAGAGCGCCAAGGATTAGCCCATTGGGTGCTTGCAAAACGAAGAACAGACAACAGTTCTATCACCAAAAAAATGCTCACTTATAAGAAGCACTTTCTGTTGAACAGCTTCACGAACAAGCTAAATTACAGGATTTGGCACAGAAAACTACCAAGTAGCTATAGAGAAGCCATTACATCCACAATGAATGACTGGACGTCATGGCATTTCAGCTGATGGTGGTAATTGTGCTTTAATTCCTCAAAGACAGTACTGTAAATGCATTAACACTGGGTGGCAAATGCTACTGCAATATGTTAAGAGAGTATTTATGGTCTGAACTCAGTCATGTGAATGTTGCAAGGTTTGCTTTCAACAAGACCGATTACAATAATGGACTTGTTATGAGAGAGGTTAACTGGACAAGTCATTTCTCACAATGGTGATGTAAATTGGCTACCCAGATATTGTGATACGACACCATGTGATTTCTTTCTGTGGGGTATTTGAAATCTCATGGGTATTCAACAAATCACATTCATTTCCAAAACTCAAGACTGAGAGTGCAAGGCTGAGAGGTGCAAATATGAGGAAAAGCAAGGGAAAATTTCATTGAAAGAAATGAGCTTGACCTGCACAGTTATGGAGGGCATCTGAGTAATATCATATTTCATACAAAATCACAAGTAGCACACAGTGCAATAACAAGTAAATTACTTAATTCTGTCAATAAATATGTACATTATGAGGCAATAAAAAACTGTATTCTTTTTGGAACACCCTTTAATTGCTGAAGCAATATTCATGATCATTTGACATATAATGCTGTAAATATGAGTACCTGAACCAGTGAAGTGAATCGGATTTCAAAAATGAGAATAGGCCTACTGTGAGATGTAGTGACTGCAAGCAACCATGTATTTAATCTAATTACTATCATGGTAATTAATATTCAGTCAAATTTTGTGACAGGCATAACTGGAGGTTGGATACCAGAGAATAAGAATACTTTGTACCAGAAACTAGTGCCATTTCTTCTCTCCAGTGCTAGAATAATGCAAGTACAAGTAGTGAAGCACCGAGTGATTAAAGTGAGTATTAAAACTGCACCGAGTGAAAGTAGTAAAGGAACTGTGGTTAGTTTTATTAATCCGTCAAAATAAATGGGAAAGGACCTGTTAAGTTGGGGAAAAGATAGTGGATATAATTACAGAAAAGAGACATTATAAACTTGAGACTCTCTAGAATGGAAAATATAAGTGGTGATGACAACTCAAATCATCAATTTTAAGTAATGTTATCACAGGGAAGGACAGCTAGTTTAATATAGTATTAATGGAGATACTGCTAATAGATTCAATAATGCCCACCATTAACTAGACAGCATTGAAGCTTTCATAAAAGGTCCCACATTCTGAGTTATGCAAATGTTTGCTACGGGCAAAAACACAAATATAAACACAAACCATAACTATGGAACAAGGGAACATTAGTTAGGAGGTAATGTAAAGATAACAGTGAGGAGAGTAGTGGTAGTTGTGAGACTTTAACCAATTTGAAAGTTTGTAGTATCAATGGCATTAAAGTCAGAATACAAGAAGACATCATACAGCAAAAGCACATGGGAGAAAATAACAAACAGTAGACAAAGAAATTGATGAAAGACAAAATGTAGAAGAAAAACGGAGTAGGGAAATTATTTTTCAAAAGGAATAGAAACAATAAAAACAAGAATAAACTGAGAGAAGAAAAGGGCAATTGTCTCAAGACAAAATGCTTTACTTTCAGTACTCAAACGCAATTTGATAGTGTCTGTCTAATGTTTAATATTTTTTTCTAATTTATGATGAAGCAGGCACTCATGGCAGGACATAAAGTATAAGGTGGCCAAAGATATTGGCATTGATTGTAGTGAATATGAAATATTTGCACATGACCCTCCAAAGTTTATGTACAACACAGTGGAGTATGTATTGATTTTTAGTTGTAAGGAGGAGATGATATTGCTTACTTGCATATTATTAGCTCATATAAAAATAGAATCTCTTTCAATATGATGCAAACTTTAAAATAAACTAACAGCACCATGAAATGGTGATGACTTTGCTGATTCCAGTCCACTTTGCATTTAAATGTGGAATTGAAAGAAGTGATACCACTGACATCACACTCCAAGACAGCAGCCACTTGACCTTGAAAAGTGCAAGATGTGTATTGCCTACATGCCAGGGGGAATTACATCATCAATTACCTTGAATGCATGATGTCATCAAGAAGATGTTTCGCAGGAAATTAAGAATGAAAAATGGCAGATTGTGGGATACTTAAAAATCGAAGATGGAAGATGGCAAGAAATTTAAATATTAAAGATGGATAAATTATTTTTAAATCCAAGATGGTGGAAATAGCCCAATTGTACTTTGCAACACTACCCCACCCTCCCCTCTCCTACCATCAGACCCTAGTTCTTAAAATGAAACAGCCAGTCACATGCTCTAAAATATTGAAATGCTCTGAATGTTTTCAGCCACATTCAAAAAATTTCACAAAGCACCACTTACAAACATGTAAAGTTCATTTTTTGTACCTTATATGGTGTAAGGCTCAAAAAAGCCTCACCTTAATTATTTTCCAGATCTAAATTGTTCTATAATGGTTGTCAAGTCTCACAAAGCAAGCAGACAGGGATTGGCAAGGCTGAGCTAACTGACTGAGCATTTTGATTATATGACAAGCTTGTCTTGCTGCAATACGTTTCACACTGCTCACTATAACATGACACACACATTGTATTGCAAACCACCCATGGGCACCACTGCTAATCTAACTTACAGCTTAAAGTGTGATTGCTGGCATCTTCCCAAAGCCTGCCTATCTCGTAACACTTTATAAGCACCATAGAACAGTTTATATGTGGAAAATAATTAATTTGAGGCTCTGTTGTGTCTTATACCATCTATGAGATAAAAAGCAACTTTGCACATAAGTAAGTGGTACTTTACATATTGTTTTGGATGTTTTTTGAATGTGGTGCAAAACATTCATGTATGATACTTTTGCGCATGTCCAAGATGACTACCTTGTGATTAGCTGTTTCATTTTAATAGTCTGTAAAGTACTTTTAAATGAAAAAATGATGCAAGTTACACCTTTTACATAATTTTTTGGATAATTTCTTTTTTACATGGAGCAAAAAATTCAGAGCACAGCCAAAAATATTGTGATTCACATCTTTTATGCAATTTCGTCTACTTTTGAGCAGCCAAACTGACTGCATTGTGGTATTTTTAAAAGAGTAAATCACCACTTGACTTTGTATTATTATATTTACCTTTTGTACTATACACATTTTGGCTTTTATACCATTATCGACTACAATGCTACAAGTTGATAAACCATTATTAATAATGATGTAACAACTTTTAGTATTGAACCCGATAATGGCATAAAAGCCAAAATCTGGATGTACAAAAAATAAATATAATAATACACAGTCAAATAGTGATTTACTCTTTTCAAAAATGTTGTATAACTGTGGCTCAATGCCATCAAAAACGTTACATTGTGACAGCCTGTTTCATTTTAATGGTCTGTAAAATACTTTTAATTACGACAATACTGTAAGTTACATATTTTACATGTTTTTTGGATAAATGCTTTTGGATGTAGCACAAAGAAAATTAATGGCACTTGGAGTCTTTTAACCCTTTCAGGTTCCTAAGAAAACTAAAGTGCTAGTGATTAAAATTTTTGTATCTCTGTGGTAACTGGAGGTTTTACAAACAAAATATGTTATTATTTCAAACATTTTTATTTGTACTGCTAAAAAAAAAAGCTGGGAGGTATTTGTCCCTGTGGTCCTTAAAGGACAGTTACAAAACACTTTACACTTAAGATGCAATGTCAGTCACAAAACTTGCAGACTTCAATCTTTCTTCATCATTTTCTAGAATTACATCCAGTCATGGAGGGTCATGTATATTTGTTAAAAGTGGCATTGATTATTGTAACATAAAATGCATTGAACTGTTAGCTGAAGAGAAAATTTTTGAAGTATCTGCAGTTGAACTCTCTGCATTAAAATTAATAATCATCTGTGTATATAGGAGCCCTGATGAGAACTTAAATGATTTCTGTCACCAACTAGAAGCAGCTTTAAATACTATAAAAAACTTCAACAAAACAGTGATCATATGTGGAGATTTTAATATTGATTTTCAAGAAATCTCAAAAGACCAGCAAAGCTTGATGACCCTACTGGAAACATATAACATAAAACATAAAAGCCACCATAGACTCTCCTACAAGAGTTACACCAACAACTAGCTCAACAATTGATCAGATATTAATAAACACAAATGTAAATCACAATTTATGTGCCGGAAATCTTAATACTGGCTTCAGTGATCACTATGCACAGTTTATTGCTTTGCACACCCCAAGTGAAACAACTGAGAAAGAGGAACTTGTAAAAGAAGCAAGGAAATTCACTAAGAAACAAATAAACCTTTTTGTACAGAGACTAAGTGAAGAAACTTGGTATGAAGTGTATACCTGTGAAAATACTAACAAAAAGTTTGAAAAATTCATGGAAATCTTCATGTTATACTTTGAAGCTGCATTTCCATTAAAAAAGCAAAAATGTCAACCTAACTTCAAAAAGAACAAATGGATTACAATAGGTATTAGAATATCTTGTGCAGAGAAAAGAAGATTACACGATATAGCAAAGACACAGAACATGCCTCATGAATTTCATTTGTACCTGAAGAATTACAAGAGGATCCTCAAAAATGTTGTAAGGAAAGCTAAAACAATGTGCAAATGACAAATACATTGAAAACTCAAAAAACAAATCTAAAGCTATATGGGAAGTTATAAAAAATCAAACAACAAGTGAAACTAAACAATATAAAAATGTGAACTTATGTTATGAAGGACAAATGATTTCTTGCCCAACAGAAATTGCAGGGACCTTCAACAAATATTTTGCAAATGTAAGTGAACAGTTGGTGAGTGGACTGGAAGAACACAACAAAATATCACCTCCAACATGCAATAGTGTGAGAAATGTCTCTACATCTTTGTTCCTTTCACCCACAAATTCTGAAGAAATTTTATCAGTTATAAAAACCTTGAAAACAGGCTACTCATGTGGAATTGATGGAATACCAGATGCAATTATTAAAAAATGCTGTCTTGCCTTAGCTGAACCCTTGGCACATTTGTGCAACAGCTCACTGGCATCAGGAACCTTCCCTTCATGCTTAAAAACAGCAAAGCTGAAACCACTGTTCAAAAAAGGAAATCCAGAATGTGTTTCAAATTATAGACCAATAGCCCTACTGCCTATATTTTCTAAAATTTTAGAAAAAGTTTTTTATAAGAGATTGTCTGATTTCCTAAATAAAAATAAGATTCTCTCTCCTTCACAGCATGGCTTCAGGAAAGGCTATTCAACTGAAAGTGCAATATTTGAATTTCTTAATGAAATCTATACTAAACTGGATGCAGGTGAGTTTGTGACAGGCATATGTCTTGATTTATCTAAAGCTTTTGACGTCATTGACCATAGTGCCCTACTGCAGAAGCTTGACCAGTTAGGAATTAGAGGTATATCCAACGACTGGCTCAAGACATACCTATGTGGTCGCAAACAGGTGGTCGAAGTGCAATATACTGACCATAACAAAATCAGCTACTACTATTCGGGATGTGAAAATGTGAAATATGGTGTCCCTCAAGGATCAGCATTAGGACCCATTCTGTTTCTCCTCTATGTCAATGATCTTATGTACAACAAGTATTGCCAAACTACCCTCCAATTTGCAGACGATACAAGCTTCCTTATTAGTGGTAAAACAGAAGAAAAACTAAAAGACTCCGCTATCCAAACAATGAACAGTGTAGAACAGTGGTTCAGCTACAACAAGCTAATTATAAACAAAGAAAAGACAGTAGCACTGAATTTCTATAATGTAAAAGGAAGACACCACCCAAACATAGAAATAGAACTTAGGGACAGAGTTCTTGAAAGTGTTGACAGCAGTAAATTTCTGGGACTCTGGCTCAAGAACAACACAAAATGGGTGGTACATATTGAATATTTGCAAAGAAAACTAAGCAAAACCTGTTACATGATACGGATCTTAAAAACTTGTTGCAGCAAAGCCAGCCTGTTAAATGTATACTACTTCTATGTGCATTCTGTAATTAAATATGGCATAATCTTCTGGGGCAATACAACAACAAATATTAAACTTTTCAGGATGCAAAAGAGAATACTAAGAATTATTGAAGGGGTAAACAAAACGAAATCGTGCAGACCCATATTAAAAAAACTGTCAGTTCTTCCTCTTCCTTGCATTTTTATCTATGAAACATCACTTTTCATCAAACAATATATCGATAGACACCCAGATATCTTATTAAAAAATGAAGATATACATGCACACAATACAAGGCAAAAATCTGACCTTCATATGAAACGGGTGAGAACATCATTGTGCCAAAAAGGCACACCACATACTGGGATAAAGATTTTCAATAATCTACCTAAACATATTAAATCAATAGGTAAACTCTGTAGTTTTAAGGCTGAAGAAAGGCATATTTAATTGATCATTGCTTTTACAGTCTGACAGAATATATAAAAGCCAAACAACAAAAAATAAAGATGCATTATTAATATTCTAATTTGTATGTTGCCTGTAATGTTTGTTGTATTTACGAATCTGTGCTAAATTACTTCAATATCCAGTCCTTAGGATTGCAATACAAACTGTATTTTATCTTGTAAATACCTAACCAAGTCCAATATCCTTGTATATATTCTATACATATAGGATTTGAAGGACTAAAATAAATAAATAAATAATACATCGAAAAATTAGAGAGGCTGTGTATATGTTGTCTATTTGATGTGAAATTCTGCAAAACAGTTTCTGCTTAAAGTAAAGCATAAATTAACACCACACTGTTCACAAATATTGTAAGTGTGGTTTTCAACACACTTTGAAGCACAATGAACACATCTCTTCCTTACGTCTGATTTTATCATTCGGTGCTCTGGACTCTTTGGATTGCAGCTGGTCTGCAACATTCTTGATGTTTTCACTACTGTTGATAAATTCCTTTGTCGACTTGAATAATTTCCAATTAGATTTTATCGCAATGCATTGTCTGAACTCTAGGGATGATAGTGTTGATTTGAATCCTGATTCTTCTGCCAATTTTGAATATATTACATATGCATTGTTTACACCAATGTCAAGAAGATCAAAGAAAATTCTCAGGTAAAACTTAATCTTTGCCTTCCTGTCGATCTCATGTCACTTTCTTCTGGTCCATAAGGTCCACCCCTCCCATCCACTTGTTGTACTTTCTTATCATAAGAGGACACTGAACATTGATCTTTTCAGAAGAACCAGACTGACGTCTCTTCAATGTCGTACATGGTATTGGGGAAATAAAATTAATCAGTAGAAAAACTGGCTTGTTATCCATCCATCTGAGGATTGTCAGACCATTGCGACTGAGACTGTATGAATCACCTCTTTTCATTTCCTTTTCTGGAGGGAATGTCTTTGGGATGTTTTTACGATTGGTTCCACTGTTCCACATGATCTGATATTTTGTAAACCAAGGTAATACTGCAAAGTTGGAGAGTTAAAAAAGTTATCTATGTAAATTTCAAATTCCAGTCAGGATAGTGATTTTGTCAGTTGCAGAACTACTGACTCACCAAGCCCTATACACATTTTGAAACCCCATTTGACTGGCTTATTTTTGACATACTGTCGCATAATATTATGTCCTTTGAATCTGATCATATGCTCATCTACAGATTGAGCCCTAGTTGCACTAAGTGATTCCTGGAAGGTTTTGTTTAAATGGGTAATTACAGGTCTCACTTTGTATGTGTGGTCTTCCTTTATTGACTGATCTGCATTGTTGGAAAAATGTAAGTACTTTCGAATCTCTTCAATCCGATGTATTGGCATAATCTGAGCTATATAAGGAACATCTAAATCAGGTTCAGTTGTCCAGTAGCTTCTAAATGTAGGTAAAATTGGTACCCCATTACCAGGTTCACACCAAGAAATGCCTTGATTTCATCTTCATTTGTGCTGAATGCGTTGCCTGATTGTTCTGCATACCGAATACTTTCAGGAATTAATATATCATGCACCAAATCTTTTAGGCCAATAGTAGAAAAAAATTTCAAATGGCTGTGGCATTTCACGATTTTCACTGACACTAAACAAAAGCACTTTTCAAAATTCATGATTCATGTTATCACTGAACTGTCTTGGTTGGTAAGTTCTGGACCATTTAAATTCTGGCAAATCTGGAAGGGAATCAGGTACCTCAGCATTTGGTTCTGATATTTCGTCTGTATGCCTTCTTTTGTTAGGTTGGCTAAGTATTTCTTTTTCAGGATCTTCTGTAATAACATGTTCTCTTTCATCTTCCATATCTCCTTCAAGAAAATTTTTTTATCTTCTTCATCCAGTAACAGATTATCTTCGTCATCACTACTGCAAGCCTCCAAAATCTGCATAACACTTTCATCAGTGATGAAAAATTCTCTTTTTCTGGAGCACATGACCTAAAAGCAGATTTAAAATTATACCAGTACAATTTCCTTCAGTTTAATTAATAAAATGAAAGATAATATATTTTCAACTGAATTTTATAAACCATTCTGCTCGTTTTGTTTTACGTAATAGTAACGATTTCATGACATTCAAAAACAAGTACACAAATTACCATTGTGGTACACTGGGACAACTATGTCCCAAAGAATGAAAATAAAGATTTCCACTGATGAAATGCAGTTATTTTCTAAATGAATGGTCTAAAGTAAAAGAGAAACTTACTTGAATATTCTTTCAAGCTTTGACAGTAATGCAGAGAACACAATATGCACACAATAAGTGAATAAATTTGTGTGTCTGCTCGAAGTGAGGAGCACCAACAATAACCGATGACTAATGGTAGTTATAGTAATTGTTGCCACCAAAGATGTACAATATTAAAGAAAACAAATATCTCTGCTTCAAGTAGAGCATCTGTAGCACATCAACTGTAATTACAGTCCAATTAGTAAGGTGATTTATACGTGGGACAAATGTGTCCCATGTACATGAAAGGGTTAAGGAAAGGTACTGGTGAAATTTGAACCTGGTCATAAAGAAATTGCAGTGGGCCAAAAATTTGATTGATGACATATCTTGCCATGCCAAATTCAGTGGGTAAATTCAATCTGATCAACAATTTTTTCATACTTTTTGATTTTTGAGTTTTGAAAAAAAAAACATTTTTTTCAAATACATACAGGGAGTTCTTAGTTGTCAAGGAAGGTATTCACAAAAAAATGTTTCAGCCAAAAATGTTAAAAATTGATGCAGTAGTAACATTTTTTTATTGCAACCATTTTGATTTTTGCAAAAAAGTTGAAGTATAGTTAGTTTTCTACCATTAGATAGATATGTACAGTGTGGAAATTAAATTGAAACATTAATTTCATGTTCTGTATACGTGCATAATCTATACGTACATCTGTAATTGTCTATGTATGTGTGCCTAATTTCTTTTTTTTCAGACATATGGATTTATGTTCATGGCAGACTCAATTGTGAACTGGAAAGTAAACATCCCTGATGGTGCCTGGTTCAGGATGGGTGGCTGCCTGGTGTGAGGTTCTTAGGGTGAGCAGGTAATGAACATTTGAACACAGTTCAGTTACTTTACGTAACGTTATTCATACCATGATACATACATACACTGTAGCAGTAATGCCCCTGCATTCTACCAACCATAACACTATGTGGTAGCCTGGCGATTGATGACAGTTCGACACCTGGCAGCCAGAAAAGACCCACTTTTATTCCGTGCGACCAGCTATACCCGTGGACGATGACACACCTGTGCGGATGCAGTGCAGATGGGAATATGTGATGTAAAATGTCAATTGAAAATAAAGAATGCAATTTTACACACCTACATGGATACCCTGCAAATCACATTTAAGTGCCTGGCAGAGGGTTCATCGAACCATATTGGGTGAAACATTGCATAATGTTGTAGTAATGCTATTTTATGTTAAAATCTTGTCATGTATTGTAGATTGTTGTTTTGAAAAAGATCAAAATGACCAAAAAGAAAAACTGTTATTCCTCTGTCAATTTTAAACATTTTTTTTCTCAAAACATTTTTGTGAATACATTTCATGAAAACCAATAACGCCACAAATGGGTTTCAGAAAATATTGATTTTCTTCAAAAACCTAAAATTCAAAGTGATGAAAAATTTTGTTTAGCAAATTGGATTTACCCACTGAATTCTGCATGCCAAAATATGTTATGAAACAAATCTTCAGTCCCTTGCATTTTTTTTTTCCAACCTGGGAGAAATTTCTCTGGTACCTACCCTTAAGCACATCAAATATGGCTATATTGTAACTGGTTGTTTCATTTTATGTCAATGATAAAATCCCCTACAGTTGTAAAAATTATTTATTTGTAAAAGGGAAAGCACTACCCAGTTTCAAGACACATGTCCCATCTTCAAGGCATATTAAAATGCGAGTCCACAAAGGATGCATAACTAAGGTTAAATCAGATTAAAATATGTTAAAATAGTGCAGCCCTAGTACTTGGTATGAAAGAGAATATCCTCTTCTAGGTCTCACATTTTAATTTGACATGAGCAGTCTACTCACCAACGTTACTGTTACATGACCGCTTTCGCCAGAATTTCAATTTTGGTTTGTGTTTTGTATTGGTCTGATAGCTGTCTATGTAGCACTGTGTACAAAAGACCATCTATATGTCTTCATGCAAGTCCACAGTGGTGCGCCCATTAGCCTGGACCATTGTTCTCCACTGCAAGAGGCTTTCTGCCACTCTTGCACGTCATACACCAAGAATGTGCTGTTTTAACACATTTCAACCTATTTCAAACCTAGTTACGCATCCTTCATAAACTCACATTTTAACATGCACTTAAAAATTGGACATATGTCCTGAAACCAGATACTGCTTTCCTCTTTAGAAATAACTAATTCTTACAACTGTAGCAGATTTTATCATTGACAATGAATAACAGTTGTGGAAGTCCCATGAAGAGAAACATGTGTTTAATTTAATGGTCTGTAAAGTATTAGGCTCTGACTGGAGGAGAGGGAAGGGGAGGGGAAATGTTATAAAGCACACCTACGCTAGTCCCATCATTTAATATTTTATTTACTTTTTTAAATTTATCCTCCATAAAACTTTATTAAATTTCCTATCATCAGCCATCTTTAATTTTTAAATTTCCCATTCCCTTCAATTTTTCAATTTCCTGCTATCTACCATCTTGATGATGTCATTCTTTCAAGGTCACTGATGGAGTCTTTGCCCCTGGCATGTAGGCAACAAACACTGACCCTTGCAGTTTTCAAGGTCAAAAGGCCACCATTTTGGATTGTAATGTCAATGGTATCACATATATAAATATTGCATTTAAGTGCAAAATGGGCTGGAATTGGATTAGTCTTTCCTACTGGAGAGATTGCTACTCACCAGACAGAGTAAGCAGGGAGTAACAGACAGGCACACTGAAAAGAGACTTCTACATATTATCAGCTAACAGACTCAAATCTTTGTCAGATGCACAAAACATGCGCACATCCCCAAGCCTTACACACGCACATATGGCCACCGTTGCCTCCAGATGCTAAGGCCTGAATGTGATTTTTTTCTATAGTGATCAGTGCCAATGCCAGCACACTGGCATAGTACTTTCCACCACTCTAATTTTGTTAATAAGAATTGTGGTATACTTAACATGTTATCACTCTTTGGAGTATTATGATGTCATCTTCTGAGATAACACAGAAAAGACCAGTAGCATAATTATTCTGTGAAAAGAGGCAGTAATGCACACCATTGGTGATTTGTTCATCAACCTGAAAGTTGGTGTGATGCACCTCTCCATTTCTGGCAGTTGCCATCTTACCCCTTTGGTTCTACATAACTGTTGCATCCCACATCATTTCTGATTTGCATTATGTATTAATATCTAGACCTGCTCCTGTGATCCTCTCCCTCTAATGTCCATTCAACTATTGTTTTCAGCAACGAGTATTGATGTAATATGTGCCCAACCATTCTATCTTTCCATTTTATTGTGTTCTTTATTAGATTGTTTTCTCATTGAATCACTGCAGGACATCTTCATCCCTTTCTGAATCAATCCATTTGATCTTTAATAGCCTCCTACAACAACACATTTTGCAGGTTTCTAATTGTTTCATTTCTGTCTTTCTCATTGTCCATGTTCACACCATTACACAGTCTTTGAATGTTAGTATCTCTTTCTTTTTATAGGAAGTCATTTTGGCTTGTACAAATATTGCCACAATATCTGTCTTGCTTCATCCTTCTGCTGTTGAGGTAACAAAATTTGTCCACATTTAACATTTAGCTACAAGCATGTCAACCTGTTGTGCACACTAATAACTTAGATTTCTTTTTGAGACACGTGTGTTCCAATTATGAACTTACAAAAGTTCCATTTCGTTAAGTATCTAACTCATTTCCTGTTCACTTTCACTTAGCACTCCCATCTCAACAGAAGAGTGAAGCATGTTGATTCTCAGTCTATGAAAAACAACTTCCACATTGAGATGGTCCTTTACTGTCTTCATAGCCTCTTCAAAATACAAATTAAATACCAGTGCTGAAAATGAGCAACCCTTACTTATACTTTTCCTGGATTCATCACAATACGAGAGTGGATTGTTCTTCCATAGTCATCGTTTGTGTCCTACTGTCTAAGAATGGTTGATTGGTTGTTTCGGGGAAGGAGACCAGACAGCGAGGTCATCGGTCTCATCGGATTAGGGAAGGATGGGGAAGGAAGTCAGCCGTGCCCTTTGAAAGGAGCCATTCTGGCATTTGCCTGGAGCGATTTAGGGAAATCACGGAAAACCTAAATCAGGATGGCCGGACGCAGGATTGAACCGTCGTCCTCCCGAATGCGAGTCCAGTGTCTAACCACTGCGCCACCTCGCTCGGTGTCTAAGAATGAAAAATATTTTATTCCATTCTGAAAAGGGTAGTTGCTACTGCCATATAGAGGAGATGCAGAGTCACAGATAGGCACAACAAAAAGACTGTTGTTCGTATTAGTGACTTAGCATCTCTACTATAGGGTGAGTGGCAACTATCTTTTTCATAATATTGTTACATTCCATTCTGGATTTTCCATTGTTTGATATTATCCCATTCTGCTTTATAGAAAGCCTCCTCCAAATCTAGAAACACAATGCCAGTTTACTTGTTTTTCCTATATCTGGCCTCAGTTCTGGAATTACTTCTCAAGTGCCTTAATGTCTCTTGAAACCAAACTGGATCACACATAATCTACTTTAAGTTTCCTATTCTTTGATGAAGTATTCTCATAAGTATTTTTGATGCACTTGATACTAGACTGACTATAAGAGAATTTTCACATATATCGAATCTTGTTTTCTTTGGTCATGTAATAAACATATTCTTTTCCACGATAGAGCTCCTGCAGTTAGGTGAATTTCATTCAAATGGTTATACAGTTCTTACTGTCCCCCTTGGTCTGATATTTCATCAGTAGCTCGGCTTTTGTTCATTCCAAGTTTGTGCAAAAGTTTTTGAAAGTCATAAAAATCTATTTCATATCTCCTATCTCCTATCACTTTCTTGCACTATGTCCTTATTTTCAGGGAGAATATAAAAATTCTCGAAGTATTGTTTCCATATTCTCATCTTATTTTCTGCTTTCATTACCTAATACTAGTCTTCATCTCTAATAACTGTATTTCTCATTCTGTGATTTCTAAAATGATTGTTCATCAATATGTGTGCTGTATCTATGTTACTCTGTTTTACATTTGCTTCTACTTCATGGTCTTTCTGCTCTATCCATTTGCTATAGGCTAATAATATTGGATAAACCAGATAATTTAGGATGATTTACCTCTACACTACATATATATTCCATGAGCCACTATACAGTGCATGGCAATATTATTGATTTTCTGTCCTATTCCATTCTCAAACTGAAAGAAGGAAAAATGGCTGGCCTCTATACACACCCTGATTTCAATTTTCTAATTCTTATTCTCAAGAGTCCAATGTGACATAGGTGATGGTGGAGTAGAACTGTCACACAATCTTCTAGAACAGAGTTTCCATAAATTTACCCGAAGTAGTTTCCCAGGAACTATGTTGTCTTTCTTCCAAGGATTCCCATTTGAGTTCAACGAGCAATTCCCTTGCACTTTTGTATCTGCTGTACAGGCCAGTTGTGATCCCAGGAGTGCTCCTCTGGATTCATTCTATAATTACAGTCACATATGCTAGATAAGAACTCCAAATTGTGTAACAATACTTTATGACGGGTCTCAGTAGCCTCTTGTATGTGATTTTCTTTACAGATGTACTGTATACACTTTTCCTGAATCCTTCCAACAAATCTAAGTCTTCCATTTGGCATCTGTAATACAGAGTTTCCTTAATTCTTCCATTTCATATAATTTCTGAGTATTAACCCTAAATACTTACAAGATGTTCACCACTGATGTTGTAACAGGAAGAGCAGTGTTTTTTTTATTATTATAAGGAGCCAGAATGACTAGTCAATAAGTGAAAAATTAGGGCTACCCATACATTGTTGCTAGTATACTTAATAGAATGTAGCCAGCAGTGGCTACATCTGTCAGTTGATTATAACCTAATTTATTTAAAACTGTTTCTGAGACAATAAACAACTCAATACCATGCATAAGGAATAACTTTGATATCAAAATAGCCTCTACAGTTAGTGCAGTGTCTGTATATTATTTTATTCATGACTGTAATTTTCAGCAAATGAAATATTATTTTTTCAGGTCTCATTAATGACATAATTTTTATTATCTTTACCGGTTTTGAAAAATTAATTTGTCATCTTCAGAAGCCTGCAAAATTAGGGATATAATGAATATTTAGACCTTGGCTATATATTTATGTGAAGTATAAAAAGTATATTGTCAATGGCCTCACTGCAGTGGTAATACCAGTCCCCCTCAGATTACCGAAGTTAAGTGCTGTCAGGCTTGGCTAGCACTTGGATGGGTGACCGTCTGGCCTGCAAAGGGCTCTTCGCAATCAGGGTGCATCCAGCCCTTTTGAGGCAAATTGGGGAGCTACTTGATTGAGAAGTAACAGCTTTGATCACGAAAACTGACAACAGCCAGGAGAGCATTTTGTTGACCACATACCCCTCCATATCTGCATCCAGGAATGCCCATAGGCTGAAGATGACATGGCAGTTGGTCAGTACCTTTAGGATCTTCCGAGACCTGTTCAAATGGAGGTTTTATGAAAATTATATTAGAGAAACTTACTGTCTGCTAAACTAAGTATTTGTAAGTTTTTGTAACACACTTTTATACTTCATTTAAATGTGCAGCCAAGGTCTAAAATTTGTAATATCCCTAATTTTATAAACTTCTGAAGATGAAAAATTAAGTTGTCAAACTGGTAAAGATAATAAAAATTTATTTGAGCTGATGACTGAAATTTATCCTGGGGAAAAAGGAAAAAAGAAAAAAAAAAGGTGTCTGTACAGTTTGATGAAAAGTGGATGTCCTTGCTGATGATATACGACCATATTAAATAATGAAATGTATTCTCAAATCACAAATAAGATATTACATCTGCTATATAGTTTACCAATGACACATGAAAATTTATCTATAATTCAGATGTAGATTGTCAGCAGTGTCTGTTCCTTCACAGACACACATGTATGAAGGACATTTGCATCAGACTACTCAGACACTGTCAAATACAGACACTGCACTAATTGTATTTCATGCCAAAGCAAGGAAAAATGATGTCATAAACGATCTCTCTCCTGATGTGGAAATCACACGAACAGGTTCAAGCATTACTGAATGTGTACACTATGACATATGGAAGTTTGGATTGGTCCAGGAGACATGCATACATGGTCAAAGGTTAACTACTTGCAATAAGTGGGAAATCCAGGTTCGAGACCCAGTCTGGCAAAACTTTTCATATGTCTATAGTAAACCATACAGCTAATGTACTATTGTATTTACAATTTGCAAATATTTCATAATATAGCCCCTATCTGTACAACACAAACACAAATAGAAATCAATAAATGGTATTCAGTTTGAATGTTAATTGGTAAAGATACTTTGATGGCCAGGTTGTGATTAATGAAAGGAGGATGGCTGATGGTATAAAGTGCTGATAACTAAATTGTGTTCCATTGATGGAGCATTAAAGACACTGCTGATGGAGATCCAACAATCAGATGCAAAGCTCAGCTGTACGTTTGATGCAGTAATCAAGGAGAAAGCTACATACCAGCTCTGCACTACACAATTCCCAGACTCTGTGAAAGCTGTCAATATACAGAAAAAATTACCACTCCAGTTAGGCAACTGAAGCAATATATTTGATGCTCCATCAATGATGTCACAAAATTTTCTTTACTAGCATTAGTACTACAAGAGTACTGTAGATAAATAGCTTCTGAATTGCATAACTAACAGAAGTTAATGACTCTCATTAATGACATAAGTGGACTAAATTTTAATTTTAGCTGTAGAATCCAAATGCAAATTATAAATAATGCTAGTCTCTGTTATTCTTGACTGACCTTTATAATTAAGTTTATGTAACAGCATATGTCAACGAATCATAATTTTGTACATGAGGCAAACATGTCACTATATGAAGCAATAATGAATGGTATTAATATTACTGAATGGGTGACAATATCATATTTCTGCAACTGTAAGAGTTAGAGTATAATAGTCAAGGATAACAGTTCTCACAGTGACCAATATAGAATTTATCACACTCACCAAAATGGCTTATAACATCACCACATGTTTTCACATCATCTGGAAACTCTGGTAATCCCTTTAACTTCCTAAAAATCAGACCTGGATGAAATTCAAATAAGCCTGTAAGAAGATTTAGCCTCCCTCTATGTGGCATTCCAATAACTATTTCCTCGAGTCCATCTGAAAAAAAAAAAAAAGATATTCTATTCTAAAGAAACATTTTAAAACTATGTTAAGTTATATGAATATGGTGGCTGTAGAGAATAGTAAGGGATACTCAATGAGAAACAGAGTTGTTGCATGTAAAACATGGTACGTGATGTGCTTTAATCATATTAGTTGACAGTTCCACAAGAAAACAGGAAATGGCAGCTCTACCTCTAATTTCAGATTATCACTGATGGCAATTTTGTGAGGTTGTTTGCATGTAAACAGTGGTAAGTACAAAAATATTGCTGCTAGTAACAGTAATGTGTGTGATGTTCATGCCAGGAAGATACTTTTTTACAAAACCAAGGATGATGGGGATAACTATGACTCAGATAAGGATTCTCAATATGTTCCTAAATGCAAATGTGCTTCCAAAGTTGTTGCTAATCAGATAAATGTGAATAATTCTTTCAACAAGTAAACAATGTTAAAAGAATGTGTCATTTTCCACTTTTGCTGTATTAACTTTAGTTTTTCACAACTAGTTTCAATCTTCTAGGCCACTCTCAAGTGATTTTGTGGTTCTGCCCAAAATAAAATATATTATATTTCCTCCACAAATAGAAATATAATTATATGAATTCAAACATATTTTACAATGGAAAATCCAGGATGGAATGTACAATATTATGAAAAGGAAAGTTGCTACTCACCATATAGTGGAGATGCTGAGTCACAGATAGCCTCCCCATCTCTCCCCTGCCCTCTGTCTAACCTGCAGCACTTCACTGTCTGCCAATGCCACCATACTATTCTTCCCCCTCCCTGTCCCAGCCTCCTCCTTACCCCCACCCATTTGCCACTCCCATCATGCACTGATGCTGCTGCTTGCATTGTGGTTTCAGTTGCCTGGGACTGCAGTCATGCATGTGAGCTTCATTTGTGTGTGTGTGTGTGTGTGTGTGTGTGTGTGTGGTGTTGTGTGTGTCTACGTCTGTTGCTGACGATGGCCTTAATGGCTGAAAGCTTTATTTATTTGTGACTGTCTTCTGTAACTCAGCATCTTCACTATATGGTGAGTAGCGACTTTCCTTTTCATAAATAAATACAAATTACAAATGTTTTATTCCATCTTTGAGCATATTTACATGCAGTTGGTGTCATCAGTGTTAGCACAATAATATTAATATAAACTTGGACAAATGTCATTAACTATAATATAATAATCCAAGACAGATATAAATGTCACTAACTACAATATAATAACCCGAGATGGATACAATACATATTTATGCAAATGTCAATAACAACAAAAAGTTTCCTAACAGATCAATTACAAGATAAATGAACTACATAGTTCAGTGAATGACAAATAAATAATCAAACAAATAATTAACAATAAGTACATGAAACAGTAATAAAATTGTTGCACAGTGTGGCATATGTATAGTTTGCAGTTAATTTATTATTCATTCTCATAAGGAAAGTGGATCATTTGTCATATACTCAAGGAACTCTTGAGCAGGGTAAATTCCTTTACTATTCATCCACCTTGAAAGACTAGTTTTAAATTTATTTACTGGAGGACAAAGATATTTGTAACTGTTATGTGTCTTTGCAAACCTAGCATATAGCATATTAATTGTATGTCCACCTCTTATGTTGTGGTCATGAACTGTTCTCCTTAAGTCAAATTTACTCAGATTCTCTTTAACAAAGACAAGGCAGTTGTAAATATATGGGACAGGCACTGTCATTATATTTAGTTGCTTAAAATAATCTCAGCATGATTCACACGGGCCAAGTCCTGCTATGCACCTTATGGCTTTCTTTTGTCATTTAAACAGTAATTTTGAGCCTATGAAATTGCCCCTAATAGTATTCCATAACTCAGGTGGGAATAGAAGAGTGCAAAATATGCATATAACAGAAGTTCTTTACTGGCACTGCTCCTCAGCTTGTACAGCAGATAGATGACACATACCAATTTGCCACATAACTTCCCTGTGTGGATATCCCAGCTGAGCTTTTGATCTATGTGAAATCCTGATAATTTTACTGTTTCATTATCATGACTGGGAGCATTCAGATTGAATACAATAGCTTCAATTTTACTATCATTCTTCTACAGTACATTTGCCTCAAACCAAGCAGCGCATCTCTCCATTGCCACTGGCATGCTGTGTTGCATGTTTTCAAGGTTGGTATCACATGTGATGATTGTTGTGTCATCAGTATATAGCACTGCATCACATGGTACAATTGTAGGTAAGTCATTTATATGAATAATGAAAAGGAAAGGTCCAAGAACAGATCCTTGAGGTACACCCTTTCCAACTGGGAGAAATTCTGATATTTGATTATTTTCTTTAACTAACTGTTTTGTATTGTCCAAGCAAGACTGCATTAGGCATAGTGCATTCCCTCTCACTCCGTAGCGGTAGAGCTTTTTTATGAGAATATTGTGGGAGACCATATCAAATCTTTCGTCAGGTCCAACAGTATTGCACAGAAAATATACTTATTTTCAAAACAACTGTACATTTTTGCTACCATGCTCTCAACTGCTTTGATTGTAGAAAGGCTGGATCTGAAATCATACTGTGAGGAGGTAAGTATATCATTATGTTAAAAATATTGTCTTATCTGTTTATGCATGCAGTATTCTATTATTTTTGATATTATGGATATAAGTGATATTTGTCGATAGTTATCTGGAGATGCTATATCTCCTTTCTTATGTACTGGTTTAACTACAGATATTTTTAAACATTCCGGATAATTACCTTCATTTAAAATTTTGTTGATTATTTTAGTCAGTGGCATTACAATTTGATTTCTGATATATTTAATAACATAATTTGAGAGACCATTGTAATCCTCTGCTCTAGAATTACTGAGCTTTGCTATTGATTCCTTGACCTTCTTCTCAGTTACACGAGTCCACTGAAATTTGTCTGTCTGCGTACTGTTTATTTCTGGCAGCAGTACCTCTGCCTTATTCACATCCTCCATTAATGCTGTTACCTGATTGAGGACTGACAGAATGTACGTTTAGAATATCAGGTGAAATTGGTGTTCGGTATGCTTTATCATCTCAGTTTATTTCTGTTTTAATAATTTCCCATGCAGCTTTGCATTTATTCACTGAGTACAGTATATATGTATCATCTGCTTTGCACTTAGCTGCCTATATTTCAGACCTGTAAATCTTTTTCGCTTTCATATACATTTCCTTGCCAGCATTATTGTGCTTAGACCTATCATGATAAGAGTAGCATTATAATTCTTACTCTACCTAGATGTCAGGTGTACCAGCTTTTTAGATTTTGTGGCTTGGTGTAATGATTTTGCTTCGATATTTTCTTTCAGCGTTTAGGACAACATGCTTCAAAATTTTCAGTTAACAGTTCTAAAACTTTGTTGGTAGATTCATTTGCACCTGCAGTGGTGATTATTTTATCCCATTTTATTAAATTCAATTTACTTATCAACTTGTTTAGCTTTGATCCATTAATTGGTCTTATAATTTTTCTATAGTCTAAGGAAGTTTCAGCTGCTTTAATGTTAAGAGTTTGTCTGAGCCATAGTCCCTCATGACCTGAAATGACTAGCTTGATTGTGTCGAATTCTGTTTTGTTTAGATGAAAATTACATATTATGTTATCTAGACACACTTCCTGTCATGTGGGTTTGACATTTAAGCAACTGAAGTTAAGGGATCTTAATGTATTTAGCAAATGATCAACATTTATATTCTTAAACCTAATGATTATACTGATATCACCAAATATTAGTATTCTGCAATTTTTGTATTTGAGTAGCTAGAGTATCAGTTTCTTCAGAAGCTCCACAAACGGGTCTTCATTGTGTTTTGGGGGACAGTATACTGAAGCTATTATAATTTCCTGTTTTGGCAAGATTATTGCTGCAGCTTCAAATTTTGCTTCTATGCACAGTCCACTTACATCTATAACTTCACAGATTAGTTTCACACTATTTTTAACATATACAGATACACCAATAGGTTAATAGTTGTTCTGTAGTAGCTGGCTGCCAATTCATATACACATGGTACACTTAATTTTAGTTCCTCATTGCTAAGCCAGTGTTCATTTATTGAAATCACAGTGCAGTTTAAGTTTTCCAGCAATACTGAAGTTCATTAAGTTTGCTCTTAAGAGACTGCACATTAATATGTAAGAAAATTACACTTGTACATATCATAATATTGTAAGCATATTTTAAATACATTACCTGCAACAGAAAACAATGCTTTATGTACTGAAATGTTTATGTACTGAAATGTCAACTTCTTGAAACTAATAGAAAACATAAATTTCAAGATGCTGCCATTTCAATATGTAAGTTTATTGCAGATAAATGTATTTAAAATACATTTACTTTCACATCATTATATTTCTATTTGTGGAGGTAATATAATATAATCTATTTTGTACTAAACTACAAAATCACTTGAGAACTGCCAAGAAAGCTGAAAGTAGTTGTGAATAAATGAAATTAATGCAGCAAAGGTCGAAAATGACACCATTTTTTAATAAATTCATTACTGTGGTACCCACTATGAAGAAAATGTAAACAATGTTAGGTTGTATCCCTTAGCATTGTTTATGTGATTTACACGGTCCACCTCCATAGCTGAGTGGGCACTGTGGATGATTGCCATGAGGGGGACTGCTGTTTGATTCCCAGTACTATCAGGAATCTTTCCTTAGTGCGAGGACAAGTACAGGATGCACTCAGCCTTGTGATGCCAGCTGAGCAGCTACTTGCCTGATTATTAGCAATTCCATACTCAAGAATCACAAGAAAAACAAGGAGAATAGTGTGCTGACCACATGCACCACAGTACATTCAATGATGCCATGGCAGAGGGTGACATGCTGACTGGTCAGAACCAGTTGGTCCATCTTTGGCCAGAATGTGAAATTTGACCTTTTTTTAGATTATGCTTAACAATGTTTACATGTGGTAAGGCAACAATAAGATCAATTTTATACTGTGCTCAATCATAGACAATAATTTACTATGTTGCCATACTTCATTATTTAAAAAATTAGTAATACAAATCTCAATACCATAAAATGAAACAATCTGAACCTTTTAAACCAGTATTTTTGAAAGGTTTCACAGTAATGTATCATTAACTTGCCCAGCAAGTAAACAGTGGTAAGCCAACGGTAACTCATGTTAAGTGCAGTAAGTCTGCAAGTAAGCAATGTTAATCATCCATTGATGTATTTTTTTAAATAAAATTTTGGATTGAATTTAAGATTTTAAAAATATGTTGTGCTCTAGAAATATCTGAAAACAATTACTTACCTGAATAAAAAAACACAATGGATGAACTTTAAATATCTTATTTATGAGATTTTATTGGAACTTTACTGTACAATTTCTCAAAACAGCTAGCTTGTCCCTTGCCACTGTTTACAGGAAAGTCTTCACACATCACTTGTGATTGTGTATATCAATATACAACACTAAATTTAAGATTTAGAAGAGGGTGCCAGTTTGGCAGTTTTGGCCAGCAAAACTAATTTATGCTTGAAAATTAACTATCTAAACCTTCATGACGATATCTCCCACAGTATGGGATGAAACGCCAAGCACAGAAACATTCCTTAGAACATGGCCTAATGCCCATAAAACTGATGTCACCAAGGATACCCCTTTGGAGAATTTATAGTTTCATTTAAATTATATGTTTCACACAAGGCATTCTTGTCTTCAGAATCTTTTTTGAAGTCAGTAGTTGAAGTCTGCAGTTGAAGTCAGTACAAATTATAACTGTTTTATTAAGTCAATATTCTGTTGCACTTTAAGGCATTTTCTAGTTTGCTAAGGAGAGTGTTCAGATTTCCATCTGCCTTTCTGTATGAAGTCTGTTCAAAACATTTCTGGAACATTCATAATTTTCTATCAATGGTGTGGTGGAGCAAAATATGGTCGGCATCCCTGCACACATCTGTGTTTCATGTGCAACTGTCAGAAGTTTCATTGTTGTATGCCTCTTAGTCATTGTTCAGTGCTGTATTGAGTAGAAAATTGTGTCACACAGTTTGCAAATTTCGAGATGGCAGAGTTAGAGGAGCAACGAGTCTGCATTAAATTTTGATTGAAACTCAAGAAAACTTTTACAGTGATACACACACAGGCAGCCTATGGTGATGAGTTCTTAAGCTGTACTTGGTGTTACAAATGATTCACATTGTTTAAAAATGGCTGGATGTAAGTTAAAGATGGGTTTTGTTCAGAATGCCCTTCAATGACTATCAACAATGCTCTTGCCAGGATCATCAATGAAACTGTGCATGCCAATTGAAGACTGACTGTCCATGAGATCAAATGTCAAAGCCATGCTGTTAGTCTTCTTTAACTTTGAAAGAAAATAATTACCATCTACCTCTACATCTACATGATTACTCTGCTATTCACAATAAAGTGCTGGCAGAGGGTTCAATGAACCACCTTCAAGCTGTCTCTCTACCATTCAACTCTCGAAAGGCAGGTGGGAAAAATGAGCACTTAAACTTTTCTGTGTGAGCCCTGATTTCTCTTATTTTATCATGATGATCATTGCTCTCTATGTAGGTGGTGCCAACAGAATGTTTTTGCAATTGGAGGAGAAAACTGGTGATTGAAATTGCATGAGAAGATCCCCTCATGATAAAAAATGCCTTAATTTTAACAATTGCCATTCTAATTCACATATCATGTCTGTAGCATTATCTCCCCAATTTCACAATAATACAAAATGAGCTGCCCTTCTTTGTAATTTTTCGATGTCATCTGTCAGTCCCACATCGCACAGCAATACCCAGAATAGGGCGACCAAGTGTGGTGTAAACAGTCTCTTTAGTAGACCTATTGCACCTTATAAGTGTTCTGCCAATGAATCACAGTCTTTGGTTTGCTCTGCCCACAACATTGACTATGTGATCATTCCAATTTAGGTTATTTGTAATTATAATCCCCAAGAATTTGGTTGAATTTACAGCCTTCAGATTTGTGTGACTTATCGCGAAATCAAAATTTAGCAGATTTCTTTTAGTACACGTGAATAAGTTCACACTTTTCTTTATTCAGGATATTACCTCTATTTTACTTGATGACTTTCTGTCTATTACTACGAACTGTGACCTTTCTGACAGAAAATCACGAATCCAGTCACAAAACTGAGGCCACTTGTGAGGAATAGTGTTGAAAGGTTTCTGGAAATCTAAAAATATTGAATCAGTTTTATATCCCCTGTCGATAGCACTCATTACTTCATGAGTATAAAGAGTTAGTTGTGTTTCGCAAGAACGTTATTTCCTGAATTCGTGCTGACTGTGTGTCAATAAATCATTTTCTTCGAGGTACTTCATAATGTTCAAATACAGTGTATGTTTCAAAACTCTACTGCAAATCGACGTTAGTGATATAGGCCTGTAATTCAGCAGATTACTTCTACTTCCCTTTCTGGGTATTGGTGTCACTTGAGCAATTTTCCAGTCTTTAGGTACAGATCTTTCTGTGAGCTAGCGGTTGTATATAATTGCTAAATATGGAGCTATTGTATTAGCTTACTCTGAGAGGAACCTGACTGGTATACGATCTGGACTGGAGGCCTTGGCTTTATTAAGTGATTTAAGCTGCATTGCTACATCAAGGATATCTACTTCTATATTTCTCATCTTAGCAGCTGTTCTTGATTGGAATTCAGGAATATTTACTTTGTCTGCTTTAGTGAAGGAGTTTCGGAAAACTGTGTTTAATAACTCTGCTTTATTGGCATGAATTCATGCCACAGGGACAAACTGTTAATCAATGGTACTCTTGGGATGTGTTGTGATGCCTGTGAGATATGTGAGAAGAAAACAGCACAAAATGTGGCAACACAATTCATGGCTCTTGCATCACAATAAACCATGTTCATCCTTGTTGGTGCATGCCTATTGCACAAAAAGTGAAATAACTGTGCTATCTCATCCTCCATACTTTCTAGACCTGATGCCTTTGGACTTTTATTTTATTTCCAAAGTTGAAAACCACATTGAAAGGACAAATAGATGAGATAAAAGAAAATTTGCAGTCTGCGCTTTGTATGTTCCAGTAAAAGGCATACCAAGACTCCTTCTGCAACTGGAAATGGCATTGGGAGTGATGCATCAATTGTACAGGACAGTATTTCAAAGGAGACCATGCATAAAAAGTAAAAGGCAAGCACTGAAAAATTTAGTGGACAAATTTTCAGAATTTTTTGAACAGACCTTGTATAAACAAAGTTACATTGCAGGCACTTCAAAGATGTGCTTTTTTTTTTTGTTAAAATTACAAGATTACATTTTTAAGGTTTTTGCCCAAGTAATTTCTACATGTTCTATGTCCTATAAAGTGGCTTCATTCTTAGGAATTTACAGCAATGAATTTTACATGGAGGAATGTCTTGGAAATTATTTTGGAGTTTCCAGTTTCTAAAAGTAATATCAGTATTTATGCAGGAACTTTTTATTAGATTTTGTAGCTCTGGAATGCTAAGAGTAAATGCTTTTCAATAAAGTAGTTTTTGTAGAGCTTGGTACAATACTCTGGTTTCATTTTTCATCTCATTTATATATACATCATTTGCACTAGAAATTATAACACAGACATTGCTGGACTGCAGTTTGTACTCCTTCATTATTTCCACATTACATGGCCCAACATTTACTATTCTTGTGACAGTAAAGTCCAATTTTTTTCTTTGTCACAATTTTCATTATTTTTCATTGATGAATATTTGAGAAGACAGAACTTTTAGGTTTTATAGTTTTTACGAGCAGTAATTTAAGCTGTCTTCTGTTTTTTCCCTTTGCTATTCTACTGATTATCAGCTACTGGTTTCATCTTTACAATTTTTGAGTGCACTGATTTACTGTGGACCAGATCATAAGAATTAGACACTGAACTGTTACACCATTTAAACAACTCAGTGCTTTTAGACCAATTGCTGAGTTAAGCATAAACAATACGGGGTAGATCATCGTTAAAAGACATTTTTTTTAAACCATGAGCAGAATGTAACATATTTAATTGCCATACTGGTTTTTGGACATATAGCCCATCAGTGACATATAAAGGGTGAATCAGAAATCCACTAAGAAAATTTTGGAGGTTGTTCAGGGATATTTTCCAAGAATTTTGGTGTAAGGGACCTATGGTATCCAGTGGCTTGTTACAGGTAACTACATTTAGTATCAATAGTGCATTAAAAACATGTGCACAACAGGGCAGGTATGAGTGGTATGTGCTGTGTGGCTTGCTTGGAAATAAAGTTGTTCCATTCACTCAGAGTACTTGCTGTGGACAGCAGTAAGGCCCACTTTACTCTTGATCAAGATGCTTGCATTCAGTACTGCTTGAGCTTGTCTCAGGTTGGTGGTTCTTTTTTTTATCAGTGTTAGTTGTACATTGACAGTGATACACATCAGTATGCATAAGTCTATTGATGAAAAATCAGCCAATATGTATCCCATCTATGGGCCCACTGAATGCAATTAATAAGTGTCATGATTGTCGACAATAACCCTCAGCTGAATGGTGTGCCAAGAGTGTCACTGATGTCCATACACTGAAATAACCACTGTTTGTTTATTGATCATGAACTAACTCAGTACAGCTTAGAAGAGAAAGATCCACACACGAGTACAACTGAATGTCCTTCTGTAACAGTGCATAACAATGACCGCTATGATGAAGTGCATGATCATTGGTAGTGGCGATGAGCAGAGGAAGCGGCCTTCTGGAGAATCCAATATAGAAGGGCCTCCTGGAGTGGCTGGTGAAGGTGCAGGATGGCACATCTGATGGGTAGCAGTGATGGCGAGTGTTATGGCATGAAACATAGGCTTGAGAATGGCTGGTGGTCAGTGTGGAGTCCAGAGCAGGATTGGCCATCAAGAGGCTGAGTGGCAACCTAAGCAACTATCAGTGTAGGAATACAAGCATGGTGTTACATGGACGCATGACCATGAGGATGCAAGTAAGTAACTGCAACTGCAGCACTGTTTACCACAACCTGCACGCCATGTATCAGCATGGCTTGCATTCATGTACTCTGTGGCAGCTACAGGTGGTTTGCTGGTACACAGCTCAGCAACTCTTCTGTGACATACAACCTCCAAGGAAAAGTAGGGGCCACTGCAGACACATGCCTGCATATACTACAGTCCTTCCCCTTGAGAGTGATGGTGTAACCATCCAGGAGACATAGCACATCCAGGGGTGGAGGCTTCGAGTAGTCACCAGCAGACTGAACAAGACAACAGGATCATTAGTCAATGAACACAACAAATTGTTCCCATGAAAGAAGTGCACCATGTTCCTATAGTGCAACAGGAACTGACCACCATATATGGTGACGGGAAAGGTGAGGGCAGAGGCAGGGGTGGCAGTGCAGAGTCCATGAAGGTGTAGACCAGGTCAATTATAGCACAATGGGATCACTGGTGTCAACAGGGACGGCTGGCAGGAAGCAGGGACAGCCACAGGGATGACGACAGCACCATGAGTGCCAACCACAGGATGGCTAGTGACAGTCATGGAGGAGGCTGCATGTTTGGCCAAGGTATCACAGGGGCCAGGTGATGACATGATGACAGGAGCGTTGGCTGTGACAGAGCTGATGACAAAAGTACTAGCTCTTGGTGGCATCAAGTGTAAGCACTCGGACTGTACCAGAGGAACACCTGGAGAAGATCTCTGTGAACAAGAAATGGAGTGCCACACATCATGACAACAATGCAACAAACATGACGGCCAGTGGCCCAGCTTGCCACCCTGAAAAACATCCAGACACCCTGTCAGCAGGCTGTGGAAAAAACTGGAGAAACTGAGTGGGGTGAATGGTGCTCTGCAGCAGGTTTTGAGTTGTCTGACCCTGGAACTGATGGGCTGGAATTAATGATGAACTGCCTGACCCCTGAAATGGAGGGCAATGGTTGATATCTCCAGTGAGTGGTAACACACTGCACATGAAAGAGAACTTTAGTGTACACAAAAACACGAGAAATATGCAGACTGACAACAGAACACAAGAGAATGCACATAGGGATGAGACATGACAGGACTGTCCAAAAAGCACAGAAAAGAGTACATTTCCAAGAACCTACATCTGCTGTGAAGCAGGCACACAAATTATGAAGGAATGGCTACCAATACTGAGAGAACTAAACAATGGAATGCAGGCACAGAATCCAGTACATGTCTAGTACATGGGTGGACACTGCGCTATACTGGGATTAGAATACAGACTGGCACAACACAATAAGGATGAATATGCTGCCTCATCGATATGACCAGTACACAAGAAAGATTGCTGAAGTTGAAATGGTTGAAAAACACATGGACAGTGGAGAATGAATGGAACCTGGCTCCAGCAAAACCAATGAAGATGCATCAAGAAACACTGGAACACACGGGAAGACATGGACACATCATTCTTGTCCTGTCCAGGCATTGTCGTCCCCGGCAAGAAGGCCATGGCTCCATAACCTGGGGGAAATGCAACCTGGCATGGGGGCATTGGGCTTCGCATGGCAGAGGAGAGGTGACTGGGTGATGGATGAGACCAGGAGTTGGTGCTGCAGCCAGCAAAACATGAGCAGGCACTGGAGTGGGTGATGCTTGAGCACACACTGCACTGATGGTTGGTTGGTTTGTGGGACTCAAGGGACCAGACTACTAGGACCATCCATCCCTTTTTCCACGAACTTGAAACATCCACAAAGAATAAGAACAAACAATGGAGATGACAAGAGATGACACAGGACAATAGAGACACAGACAGAGACCAGAAAAAAGGAATTAAAATCACACTGAGTGTGACAGTGGTTGACCGACCATAGAAACAAAAAAGGAAAAGCCAACCACCAAGAAACACACTAAAAACCCCAGTCTAAAATCATAGGCCAAAAGCCAGACTCAACACAAAAAAAGGACAAACACTTAGATCAAGCGAGAAAAACTCCCTGCACAAATAAAACCCAAAACTAAATATGCCATCGCAATGTCATCTGATAAAAGTGCAGGAAGCGTATCAGGCAGTGCAAATGTCTGCCTGAGCAGAGTTAAAAGTGGGCAGTCCAACAAGATGTGGACCACCATCAAAGCTGATCCGCACCGACATAAAGGTTGGTCCTTGCAGTGCAATAAATAGCTGTGTGTTATCCAGGTGTGGCCAATGCGCAGCAGGCAGAGAACATCAGAGTCCTTGTGAGAGACCCGCAAGGAGGAGTGCCACACGCCGGTAGCCTCCTTGATGGCCTGAAGTTTGTTGGGTGAAGTAAGGGTGCACCATTCTTCACCCCAGGTGCAAAGTACCTCCTGCCACAAAACTGATCTGAGGTCACTCTCTGAAAGGCCAGTCTCCAAGGCTGGTGCACCGACAGCCTGTTTGGCCAGCGTGTCAACACATTCATTTCCTGGGATGCCGACATGACCTGGGGTCCACACAAAGACCACAGAGCGACCACAACAGGTAAGAGTATGGAGGGACTCTTGGATAGCCATCACCAGCACAAGACAAGAGCGAAGGAAACACTGGTAGATAGCACATAAACCGCTCAGGGAGTCACTACAGATAACAAAGGACTCACCTGAGCAGGAGCGGATATACTCTAGGGTGCGAGAAATGGCAACCAGCTCGGCAGTAAAAACACTGCAGCCAGCCGGCAATGAGTGTTGTTCATAATGATCCCTTTGAGTAAGAGCATAACCGACACAACCAGCAACCATTGAACCATCAGTATAGACTAAGTCAGAGCCTTGAAACGCAGCAAGGATTGAAAGAAAGCAGCGGCAGAGAGCCTCAGGAGGGACTGAGTCCTTTGGGCCCTGTGCCAAATTGAGCCGAAGGCATGGGTGGGGCACACACCATGGGGGTGTACACAGAGGGTCCCGAAAAAGAGAGAAGAGCTCTGACGCAAACCATGATCATACGCCCTGACCAGGGCCGCCGTTACGGAAGATGGATGACCGACTGAAGGAACAGGAGACAATAATTGGGTTGCCCGGGCAAGCTACAAATGCGTGTAGCATAAGCAGCCAGTAATCGTTGGCGCCGGAAACGCAATGGAGGGACACCTGCCTCCACAAGTATGCTGTTGACAGAGCTTTGTCCGGAAAGCTCCAGTGGCGAGTCGGACCCCACTGTGAAGTATGGGGTCCAGCAACTGCAATGCGGAAGGTGATACCGAACTGTATGCCAGGCTCCCATAATCTAGATAGGACTGAATTAATGCCTGGTACAGCCGTAGAAGGGTAGACCGAACGGCACCCCAGCTGGTGTGACTCAAGCAACAAAGGGCATTAAGATGCCACCAGCACGTCTGTTTAAGCTGCTGAATATGAGGGAGCCAAGCCAACTGGGTATCAAAAACCAATCCCAAAAACCGATGCGTCTCCACCACAGCAAGAGGTTTGCCATCAAGATAAAGCCGTGGCTCAGGGTGAACAGTCGGTCACTGGCAGAAATACACTCCTGGAAATTGAAATAAGAACACCGTGAATTCATTGTCCCAGGAAGGGGAAACTTTATTGACACATTCCTGGGGTCAGATACATCACATGATCACACTGACAGAACCACAGGCACATAGACACAGGCAACAGAGCATGCACAATGTCGGCACTACTACAGTGTATATCCACCTTTCGCAGCAATGCAGGCTGCTATTCTCCCATGGAGACGATCGTAGAGATGCTGGATGTAGTCCTGTGGAACGGCTTGCCATGCCATTTCCACCTGGCGCCTCAGTTGGACCAGCGTTCGTGCTGGACGTGCAGACCGCGTGAGACGACGCTTCATCCAGTCCCAAACATGCTCAATGGGGGACAGATCCGGAGATCTTGCTGGCCAGGGTAGTTGACTTACACCTTCTAGAGCACGTTGGGTGGCACGGGATACATGCGGACGTGCATTGTCCTGTTGGAACAGCAAGTTCCCTTGCCGGTCTAGGAATGGTAGAACGATGGGTTCGATGACGGTTTGGATGTACCGTGCACTATTCAGTGTCCCCTCGACGATCACCAGTGGTGTACGGCCAGTGTAGGAGATCGCTCCCCGCACCATGATGCCGGGTGTTGGCCCTGTGTGCCTCGGTCGTATGCAGTCCTGATTGTGGCGCTCACCTGCACGGCGCCAAACACGCATACGACCATCATTGGCACCAAGGCAGAAGCGACTCTCATCGCTGAAGACGACATGTCTCCATTCGTCCCTCCATTCACGCCTGTCGCGACACCACTGGAGGCGGGCTGCACGATGTTGGGGCGTGAGCGGAAGACGGCCTAATGGTGAGCAGGACCGTAGCCCAGCTTCATGGAGACGGTTGCAAATGGTCCTCGCCAATACCCCAGGAGCAACAGTGTCCCTAATTTGCTGGGAAGTGGCGGTGCGGTCCCCTACGGCACTGCGTAGGATCCTACGGTCTTGGCGTGCATCCGTGCGTCGCTGCGGTCCGGTCCCAGGTCGACGGGCACGTGCACCTTCCGCCGACCACTGGCGACAACATCGATGTACTGTGGAGACCTCACGCCCCACGTGTTGAGCAATTCGGCGGTACGTCCACCCGGCCTCCCGCATGCCCACTATACGCCCTCGCTCAAAGTCCGTCAACTGCACATATGGTTCACGTCCACGCTGTCGCGGCATGCTACCAGTGTTAAAGACTGCGATGGAGCTCCGTATGCCACGGCAAACTGGCTGACACTGACGGCGGCGGTGCACAAATGCTGCGCAGCTAGCGCCATTCGACGGCCAACACCGCGGTTCCTGGTGTGTCCGCTGTGCCGTGCGTGTGATCATTGCTTGTACAGCCCTCTCGCAGTGTCTGGAGCAAGTATGGTGGGTCTGGCACACCGTTGTCAATGTGTTCTTTTTTCCATTTCCAGGAGTGTACATAACACAGGTCTTGGCTGCCGAAAACTGGAAGCCACGCGCTACAGCCCAAGACTGCACTTTTTGGATAGGGCTCTGCAGCTGCTGTTCAGCAGTTGCAATGCCAGTAGAGCTATAGTATAGGCAGAATTCGTCAGCATACAAGGAAGCTGAGACAGACATTCCCACTGCCGCAGCGAGCCCATTAATTGCAGTCAAAAAGAGGCAGACACTTAAGACAGACCCTTGTTGTACCCTATTCTCCTGAACTCGGGAGGAACTATGGGAGGCTGCAACTTGCACATGGAAGGAATGAAGCGACAGAAACTTTTGTATGAAAATCCAGAGTGGACTCCGAAGACCCCAACCATGAAGCGTGGAGAGGACGTGATGTCGCTATTTCATATCGTACGCCTTCCGTATGTCAAAAAAGATGGCGACCAGATGCTGATGGCGGGCAAAGGCCGTACAGATGGCAGAATCCAGGCAAACCAGAATATCGATGGCAGAACGGCCCTTACAGAACCCATCCTGAGACAGAGCCAGAAGGCCCCGAGACTCAAGAAGGCAACTCAACCTCCGGCTCACCATGCGTTCAAGCAACTTGCAAAGAATGTTGTTGAGGCTAATGGGGCAGTAGCTGTCCACCTCCAGTTGGTTCTTGTCAGGTTTCAACATGGGGACTATGATGTTTTCCTGCCATTGTGACAGGAACTCACACTCAACCAAGATTCGGTTGAAAAGGTCTAGAAGGTGTCGCTGGCAGTCCACCGAGAGGTGTTTTGAGTATCTGACAGTGGATGCAATCTAGACCGGGAGCTGTATCAGGGCAAGCGGCTAGGGCACTTTGGAATTCCCGCTCACTGAACGAAGCATTGTACGATTCAGGGTGGCGCGTGTGAAATGAAAGGTTCCGACGTTCCAACCACTCTTTCAGGGAGCGGAAGGCCAGTGGGTAATTCGCAGAAGCGGAACTCTGAGCAAAATGCTCCGCTAAGTGGTTTGCAATTGTGTCGGAGTCAGTACAGACTGCTCCATTCAGTGAAAGTGCAGGTACGCTGACGGGGGTCCGATAGCCATTGAGTTGCCTAATCTTGGCCCAAACCTGTGATGGAGAGGTACGGAGGCCAATGGTGTAGACATACCTTTCCCAGCACTTCTGCTTACGTTGGCGAATGAGGCGGCGGGCTCATGCACAGAGCCGTTTAAAGGCGATGAGGTGTTCCAATGAGGGATGCTGCTTGTGATGCTGGAGTGCCTGCCTGCGATCTTTAATCACTTCAGTGATCTCAGGCAACCACTAAGGCACAGTCCTCCACTGAGGGGACCCAGAAGAACAGGAAATGGCAGATTCTGTGGCAGTAATGATGCCGGTGGTGACCGAATGAACCACCGCATCAATGGTTTCATTGGAAAGAGGCTCAATAGTGGCAATGGAGGTGAACAAGTCCCAGTCATCCTTATTCACAACCCATCTGCAGGGGCAGCCGGAAGAGTGATGCTGTGGCAGTGACAGAAAGATTGGAAAGTGGTCACTACTGCACAAGTCGTCATGCACACTTCATTGGACAGATGGTAATAGGCTAGGGATGCAGGTCGAAAGGTCGATGGCTGAGTGTGTGCCACTGAAATGTGTGAAGGCACCAGTGTTTAAAAGAGAAAGGTCGAGCTGTGCCAATACTTGCTCAATGATGCTCCCTCAGCCTGTTTCCACTGATCTAACCCACGGAGGGTTATGGGCATTGAAGTTGCTCAGTAACAGAAAAGGTGGTGACAATTGGGCTATCAGCACAACCAGGACATGCTGTGGGACATCACCATCCAGTGGAAGATAGAGACTGCAGACATTAACAGCTTGAGGCATCTGCACCTGAACAGCGACAGCCTCTAAAGGTGTTTGTAGAGGGATAGACTCACTGTAAACAGAGAGAAGGACACAGATGCAGATGCCACCAGATAAACTCTCATAAGCTGCCCAGTTCTTATAATAACCCCAATAGCCACGGAGGGTGGGGGTTCACATCGCCGGAAACCAAGTTTCCTGAAGAACAATGCAAAGGAAAGGGTGAAGGGTGAGAAGTTGTCGGAGCTCAAAAGATGGTGGAAAAAAACTGTTGCGGTTCCATTGGAGGATGACATTGTCTATGGCAGAGAAAGGCTTGAAGGGACCGTGGAGGCAGATTACACCGCTGGGTCACCTGCTGCCACCAACTGAGTACCTGTGTGAGTTACATCCATTGTGTCTGAGAGTCCAGTGAGATCTAGGTCCTCAGCGGATGCCAGAATCTCTACCTCGCCCTCAGATGCAGAGCTTGTAGGTTGCTGAGGGGTGGGTGCCACCGCAAGTTCCTTTGTCTTAGAGGTCTTCTTCTTGAACTTTTCTCGCTGCTCCTAGGGTTTCACTGGCTGGGAGAGTTTCACTGATTCAGTCTCCAGGATGGAGGAGCATCGCAAAGCCCTACAACCAGCTGCTTGTGGGCACTTATGTCACTGCCGGGTGTCATCTTTCCCACTTGTGGAATCCTGGGAATGGAGGGACCCAAGGGACCCCTTACGAACAAGAGGAGCTGAAGAAGTTGGACCCTTCTCCGGCTTAGAAGCGGGGACGGACGTCCACGATGGGTGGGTGGGGGGTGTTGCTCCTGAGGTAGGTGGCACAGGAGCAACAGGGTGGGTAGTGCCCCACATGGGCAAAGGGGCATGTGGAGTTGTACGGCTTGGTGAGCCGACTGGAATTTGCTGAAATGATGGGGCTATCACGGTTGCTGTAGCAGCGGCATATGAGGAAGTCATTCGCACAGGATGGAGTCGTTTGTATTTCCTCTTAGCCTCAGTATAGGTCAGTCGGCCAGGGTCTTATATTCCAAGATTTTTCGCTCTTTCTGTAAGATCCTGCAGTCTGGCGAGCAAGGTGAATGATGCTCTCCACAAGTTGACACAGATTGGAGGCGGGACACATGGAGTATTGGGATGTGATGCGCATCCGCAATCTTGACATATGAGGCTGGAAGTACAGCGGGAAGACATATGGCCAAACTTCCAGCACTTAAAGCACCACATTGGGGGAGGGATATAGGGCTTGATATCACAGCAGTAGACCATCACCTTGACCTTCTCTGGTAATGTATCATGCTCGAAGGCTAAGATGAAGACACCAGTAGCAATCTGATTATCCTTCGGACCCCAATGAACGTGCCGGTGAAATGAAAACCTTGATGCTCTAAATTGGCACACAGCTTGTCATCAGACTGAAAAAGAAGGTCCCTTTGGAAAATAATACCCTGGACCATATTTAAACTCTTATGGGGTGTGATGGTAACTGAAACAGTCCCAAACTTGTCACAAGCAAGCAACCTTTGTGATTGGGCAGAGGATGCCGTTTTTATCAGTACTGACCCACAGCACATTTTGGACAAGCCCTCTACCTCCCCAAACTTGTCCTCTAAATGCTCTACGAAGAATTGAGGCTTCGTTGACATGAAAGTCTCCCCATCAGCTCTCGTACAAACTAGGAACTGGGGCGAATAAGTGTCTCTGCCATCCTGAGCCTTACGCTCCTACCACGGTGTGGCCAGGGAGGAGAATGATTTGGGATCGTATTTCTGAGCGTTGAATTGAGCCCGAGAATGCTTAGAGACTGCTGGTGGCTGGCCACCAGCAAGAGATGATGTACCATTGCGGGTCATCTGCCCTGATGCCACCCACTCTGACCAAGGGCCCTCCCCACGGGCTCCACCCAGTCTCAGCTAGGGCCACCTGGCAGGATGGCCATTGCCAGGAGTCCCGATGTCCCAGGGAGATAAACATCTACTCATTGGTATATGTGGGGAGTTAACGGCGCAGGCATCAGCAGAGTGATCCCTGTGTTGTCAGGGGGCTACAACCAACAGGGTGCATGGTGGCCCCACCACAACGGGCTGACTACCGTGCTGGATATTAGGTACAAAGAAGTCCATATCATCATCTCCACAAAAAGCAACACTGCACAGTGCATGGTGGAAATCGCACCCAGGAATGTATCCTTGCCCAAGAGATGGAGGACGTGCAGGATGGCAATGTGATGACGCTGGCTACAGGTCTCAATGTGTGATGGACACAATGCACCATATAAGGCATCCTTCCCCAATTGGCTCACTCTTCGGATTAATTTGGAAATATGGAGGTCAAACCAGAGAGGGGACCATCACATATAGGCCGAAACATTTGAGATTCCTTTTAGTTGCCTCTTAGGATAGGCAGGAATACCGTGAGTCTATTCTAACCCCCGAACCCACAGGGGGAGCACTACACTGAGAACCTGCACGAACACAGTGCCACACATATCATGAAATCATAATCATCGACATCAACTATAGTAACCCTTGGCCAAGTGGTGTGCCAAGAGTGTGGTGGATATGCACATGTTGGAATAATAACTGTTTGTTTATCGACAGTGAAATAATGCAGTACGGTTTAGAGAAAGAAAGTCCACACTTGAGTACAACTGAACATCTTTCTGTAATGATGTATAGCTATGGCCACTATGACAAAGCCCATGATCATCAGTAGTGGTGATGATCTGAGAACTTCAGTCTTCCAGAGCAGCCGCTGGATGGCAGTGGCTGTGGTGAAGGCCACTGGCTCAGTGTTGGTGGGCCTTGTGAAGCAGCTGGGTTATGGCAAGTGGTTGTGATTCTGGTGAGGTGTGGGATGGCACATGTGATGGGTAGCAGGAGGAGCAGGCATTGTGGTCTGAAGTGTAGGCTAGCATTCGGTCTGGAGCCCAGAGCTGAACTGGTCATCGAGGGGCTGAACTATGGACAAAGTAATGTTTAGTAGAGGAATACAGGCATGGCATCCACATGGACAAGTGACCATGTGGACACAAGTAGATGACTGCAACTGCAGCACTGTTTACCATGATCTGCATGCCAACCCCGATGCCCTGGTGGCTGCAGGAGTCTTAGCAGTAAACAGCTCAGCATCTCTTATGTTGACATACAACCTCCAAGGTAAAGCAGGGGCTGTAGCTTGCCCACAAAGCATAATCATGAGCGAGGTGGCTGAATATGTATGCCCCAGCTCTGTGTATACTGCAATGACACTATTCTCGGCTGTTCCTTCAGTGATGGCAACCACATCACAGTAGTTTTGCATCTGTGCTTAGGTGCCCTTGAATAACCAGATCCTTTTGTGTGTTATTTGGTGTTCATGTATTACAGACTTTTTCACTGCTGTGAAAGTAATTTCACAGAAACAAAGATAATCCTGGTGACAAAGCCACATGAATCATTACAGCATTATTACTCTGTAATGAGCCACTGGAGACCTCAGATCCCTTATACCAAAATCCTCAGGAAATATCCCTAAACAACCTCCAACATTTTGTCAGTGGACTTCTGGTTCACCTTATATTACGAACTTCTTTGTCAAATGCTGTGCACATCAGTTATAAATTCTCTATGATGCCAAAATCTATGTTGATCTATGATGTACACAGATTGACGTGCATACACTTTACAGCTGTCAAATGTTAAACAGTGACACTTCCTGACCACACTGGACACTGATGTTGCTGTTTGACATTTTGCATCTGTAGCATGTATGCCTGATGACTTTTATACTGTGAGGTGAACCCTGCTTTTAACATCACAGAGAGTTTATAACTGACATGCACATCATTTGATATAGAGGTACATACTACATGTTACTGACAATATGCTCTAAGCTGGAAATACCAGTCTGGCAATTAAATATTTTACATGCAGCTCATAGTGTCAACAAGTTGTCTTTTAACAGTCACTTACAAGCTGTGAAGCACCAAATATACAAGACTGGTATATTTTTGCTATCAGTGCTCATCACTATATCACATCTTTAGCAAAAGCTTATACCAAAAAAACGATGAATTTTTATGTAAACTGAGAAGGTTACTCTGACACTTGGTTGAGATAATTTGTGACTAAAAACTTGCTCTACTGTGAAATTTTAAGTTGAGCTTCTACATTTGATCAGCTTGTGATCATCTGACATAATGTGTCATCCCCATCTCCCAAACTATGGATCGTATTTCTCTTCTCCTGCAGTAAAAGTCTTCTTTCAACTTCTGAGTAATCAAACTGGTGATATTATTTCTTAGTCTTCTGAAATACTAACATAATTATAAATATTCTACACTTGGTCTCACTACAGGTGAATCACCCTCTTCCTATACTCTGAGTGACCTGCCTTTCCTTCCTAAACCTTTTCCAACTTATTCCTCTCTCCACCCCAAGAAAGGAACTACTTCTAAAAGCTACAAAGTGTATCACTTTTACTTTTATGTGTATCTATTAGCAGTATGATACATTTCGCTTCTTGAAGGTAAGTTTTGGCAATTATGTTCCTTAATTTATTAGGTTCCTCAACTGACTTTTCCTTTGATGCAATACACTATTTAGATAGACCAGTGAATGCCCAATAAATAATATTACAGTTTTGTTTGGAATAAGAGAGAAAATTTATGGTTATACATTTAATTTAGATCCAACAGTTGTTGGTCTAAATGCCTCAGCTTCCTACAACTTCTGGTAAAAACGCACCTAGCACATAAATGTAGTTAGCTTTCAAAAAAGAGCACTGAGCACAATTTCTGATTAAAAATGGAGTTTTGTAAACCTATGTTTACTGATCTTCAAGTTATCATTGTTTCACATTTATTTAATCTTTAAATCATCTATTCAATAGGAACCACATATGAAACTGCTAAGGTAATAAAAAAAAAAAGAAAACACGCAATTACTGTACCAGAGTAAAATAAAATACCCACCAAACATTTCCAGAATATCATCCTAACAGAAGAGTGAATTTCACTTTGTCATTATACGACAATATGCCAGAAGAAATAAAAACCGTACTTAAAACCAAACTACAGGCACTCCTAATAAAGCACTGTTTCTATTCTGTACAAGAATTCATTTAATTCTAGCTTGATCAATTAAATTTAGAGTGTAATAATGCATGTGTGAGAACTATTTTGTTATGTACAATATCACTTGTAAAATCTGTGCTTTGTGGTAAAGTCTGACCACTACATCTATACTCTTATTTAAATACAAGTTGTGGTGCAACATTGTTACAAAAACTCTCAAAAAGCTCCTGAACAATTTACTTCAAATTTTTACACAATACTCTAATAAATGATCAGATGGAGATAGGCTACATATTCTTAATGTATATGGTGTATAGCTATATACCACATAAAACTTGAAATGGTGTTGACTGATTTATTTCAAATTTTTATATGTTACTCTAATAAATGGTCAGATAGACATGGGCTACATATTTTAATATATATGGTATATCTATACATTACATAAAAACTTGAAATGATGTTGACTGATTTACTTCAAATTTTTGAATCATGCTCTAATAACATTTGGACTGTCATAGACTACACATATCTTAAAAATATATACGATACATAAAGACCCATATCCATCAACTATATAAAAATAAGTCACTGTTTAATGTTGTTACTGAAAACCTCAAACAGTTCTTGACTAATTTACTTCACATTTTCAAACAGTCCTCTGATAAACAAACATTCAGACAGACATAGGGTATAAAAAGTACTTGGGTGATATACTTCAAATTTTTCATGATACTCTATTAAATGTTCTGATGGACACAGACTTAAAAACATAAAGATTCTTAGCAAAAATCTAAAAAAAGTTATTGACTGATTTACTTCTGATTTTCACATAACACTCTAATAAATGTTCTGGTGGACAGATGCTACCTATTTGTCAGGAATACATATGTGTATATGGAGAGAAAGAGAGAGAGAGAGAGAGAGAGAGAGAGAGAGAGAGAGAGAGAGAGAGAGGAAACATTGTTAGCAAAAATGCAAAAAGTCGTTGATCTGTTTAATTAAAATTTTTAGAAGGTGCTCTTAATATATTTTTTGTATGGACATTTTTCTTTAATATAGTAGTATGTAATGAATGTATAATACATACAAGAAAATGTTGTCAGCAAAAAGCTCAAAAAGCTCTTGAATTATTTGCTTCAGATTTATACATGACACTCCAATAAATGTTTGGAGGAACATAGGTTACATATTTTTTAATATATATAGTACATAAATATATGTGCAATACTTAAAGAAGAAATGTTGGTTAGCAAAAATTTGGGAAAGTTCTTGACCTAGTTAGTCAAATGTTTACATGATACTCAAATAAAGTTTCAGATGGACATAGGACACACATTTTTCAATATAACGGTAAATAAATTACATTAATATGTAATGAGGAGATGTTGTAAGAAAAAATCTCGAATTGTTCTGGACCATATCACTTCAAGTTGCTATACGATACTCTACCAACATTTACAGTAAGTGGACTTAGCCTATTTTTTAAAAACAACAACATTGTACAGATATTCTGTTAAAACTAACCGTGAGATAGAAAATGCTGTGCTGTGAAAATGTGCAGTTTCATTTTCTTTCTCGCAGTCAGTGTTAACCTATATATCAGGGCATTTAAACCATTAAACAAATTGTTTCTTCTACATATGTTCTTTCTCCTTATATATATTTTTAAACATATATTGTATACACAACAGTGTGCTGTTGTTTCCTTCATTACAGTCAGTTTTAAGAGGAAAGAGGAATGTAGTATTTATGGGTCATTGGCTTACCATTTGAATACTACTATGGAATCTGAATTATCTAAAACTTTGCAGTCCTAACCATTCACAGATTAAAATTATCAGAAATACTGTCACCTGAAGCTACAATCTTCACACAACCAGCAGATGAAGGACCACTGTATCCCTTATATTAATGATCCTAACAGATTTATCCATTCATTGTAAGTGACTTGATTTTCCAATCAAGATTTCATATGCAATAACAATAATCAATGCTCACGATCAGAGAGAGGGGGGGGGGGGGGGGAGGAGAGATGGACAGAGAGGGGGAGAGGGAGAAAAGAGATGGGGAAGTAGGAAAAACTGAAATGAGGGTATGGCATCAAAAGCCAGGAGGCCCCTTTCGGGGAAGTTCGGCCACAAAGAGCAAATCTTATTTCATTCGACGCCATACTGGATGACTTGCGTGCCTATGATGAGAATGAAATGATGATGAGGACAACGCAACACCCTGTCCAGATAAAATCTCCAACCCGGCCAGGAATCAAACCCAGGCCTGCTTGCATGGGAGGCAAGCACATTACCACACAGCTAAGCAGGTGGATGGGGAAGTAGGAGATAGGTAGAGAGGGGTTAGGAGGACAGGAAGAGAGACTGGGGAGGAGGAGATGGACAATGAGATTGGGAAGGAGGAGGAGATGGATAAAGGGAGGGGGGGGGGGGGGAGGACACGGACAGAGAGAGTGGGGAGAAGGAGATTAGGACATATATATGACTCCCATACCTATTTAGGTATGTTGGGTGATGCTGAGGGAATTAGATTAGGAAATGAGACGCTTAAAGTAGTAAAGGAGTTGCTATTTGGGGAGCAAAATAACTGATTATGGTCAAAGTAGAGAAGATATAAAATGTAGACTGGCAATGGCGAGGAAAGCATTTCTGAAGAACAGAAATTTGTTAACATCGAGTATAGATTTAAGTGTCAGGAAGACGTTCCTGAAAGTATTTGTATGGAGTGTAGCCATGTATGGAAGTGAAATATGGATGATAATTATTTTGGACAAGAAGAGAATAGAAGCTTTCGAAATATGGTGCTACAGAAGAATGCTGAAGATTAGATGGGTAGATCACATAACTAATGAGGAGGTATTGAATAGAACTGGGGAGAAGAGGAGTTTGTACCACAACTTGACAAGAAGAAGGGACCGGTTGGTGGGACATGTTCTGAGGCATCAAGGGATAGCAAATTTAGCATTGGAGGGCAACGTGGAGGATAAATATCATAGAAGGAGACCAAGAGATCAATAAACTAAGCAGACTCAGAAGGATGTAGGTTGCAGTAAGTACTGGGAAATGAAGAAGCCTGCACAGGATAGAGTAGCATGGAGAGCTGCATCAAACCAGTCTCAGGACTGAAAAAAATGTTCAAATGTGTGTGAAATCTTATGGGACTTAACTGCTAAGGTCATCAGCTCCTAAGCTTACACACTACTTAACCTAAATTATCCTACAGACAAACACACACACACATGCCCGAGGGAGGACTGGAACGTCCGCTGGGACCAGCCGCACAGTCCATGACTGCTGCGCCTTAGACCGCTCGGCTAATCCCGTGCGATCTCAGGAATGAAGACCACAACAACAACAACAACAACAACAACCTTTTTTTTTGGCACTCATACAAAGGCTAAAGTAGCCTGAGATCTGCGGGTTAATGCCTGTTTTGAGCAGCTGAGACTCAGAGACACATTCCTTGTATTATCTACTGAGTGGATTCCCAAAGGAAGTGTGACTACATACCCATCACAAACTGAAATACAAATATAAATTACTAATATACATGTGAAGTGACTGTAACAACCTATAAGCACTAACAAGATAACAATAAAAAATAAATACCAAGGGACATAGAATATAGCTCACAGAGCCAATGAAAGAAACCTAAGCTAAACATAGTTTTTTGTGCAATTGCATTAATGGTCTGTTGATTTAATCAATGAGAACTAAGTCAAATAAAATTGTTGTGCAATTTTAGTTTACAAACATACACACAGAGGAGTTAATGTAATGCTTTTTCATTATTTTATTTTGTGGGTTTATAGCTTGTCTGCTACAATTTATCTTTGTCAGGAAATAGTTGAGAATTCTGTTCATAAACCTATATCAGTTGCTGCAAAGACATAAAAAAAATTTTAAAAAAATAAAAAAGCTGTGCACCTGGTAAAGAATCGAGCCATGCCCACTCCCTTGTCTTTTATGTGCACTGCTCATGAGGACTGAGTTACACAGGCATGACTTTTAACTCACTAACATCTAGAATACTGTCAGTAACTCTATCCTACCTTCTACATGCCATCTAAGTAGAGGTTGTGATGCTAGAAAACAACATACGGTATTGAAGGCTGAAAGTTGCATACAAAAAATAATACCTAGACTGTGGATAAGACATTTCCTGTTACATCACTTCTTCTCAGAGAGATATTCTAGCAAGGTAACCCAATGAGGTACAGACAAAGTTGAAGCTGTCGAGGTGGCACATGAGTCCAGTCTTAATAGGTCAGACAGTAAGAGCATTACTCCAACACAGTTTTCCTTTGCCAGAAAATTTCATAATGGGAGACACAGATTAAAAGACTCATTCTAAATTGGACTATTTTTTTTTTTAATAAACAACTAACATCTGTTCACACTCATATACACTGCCAGTCATTAAAACTGCAACATCATGAACTTGGCATGAAATGTGCTACATGCTTGGATAAGTAAATGATTAATATTTCAGTGCAACCTCACAAAAATGTTAGTGTGATGCCAAATAAATTATGTTTACAGAGATATGCTACCCAGCAGGCTTCTCATTCAAAAGTGAAGGAATTCTGCTACCTGGAAGTAAAATAGCACATGATGGGTAAAGCTAGGAGGACATAAAAACAGAACAGCACAGGCAAAGAGGGAACTCCTGGCCACAAAAAGTGTACTAATATCAAATATTGGCCTTAATTTGAGGGAGAAATTTATTAGAATGTGTGTCCGGAGGGCAGCACTGTGTGGGAGTTGATCACTGACAGTAGGAAATCTAGAAAACATAATAACTAAAGCATTTGAGATGTGGTGTTATAGAAGGATGTTAAAAATTAGGTGGATTGATGAGATAAGAAATGAGGGGGTTCTCTGCAGAATCAGTGAGGAAAGGAATAAGCGGAAAATATTGACAAGGAAAAGGGACAGGATAATAGGACAGGTGTTAAAATTTCCAAGAGTAACTCCTACAGTACCTCATGGTGTCGAAGAGATAACTACTGCAGGGTGTAATACTTTATGCTTGGTATCAGTCAGTTCACATTGTAACACAGTCTGTTGGTGAACATCAAATATAGGTTGCTGGGAATCAATCATTTCAGTTGACATTTTTATGTTCCATAAAATTTTGGACATACCCTCACATAAATTTCACTTCTTGTTCTCATATTTTGTCTGTATATCATCCAGCCATCTTCAAAACGAGCTGTGATGACTGACACTGCAGCATCTGCTCTGTCCTTTTAAACCCACATATCGCACCACTGCAGAGTAAGTCTCCTCGGCTCACTCTGAAGATGGCCAGACAGTATACAGCCAAAGTATTTAGAAGTAAAATTTATGTGGCTGCATGGCCAAAATTTTTTGGAACAATCACTGCACTGCAAAAATATGAAGACATTTTTATGCTCTAATTTAGCAAATAAGACTCATAATAGGAATAGCAACTGTCTGTATACCACCTATGATCTACATCTACATCTACATACATACTCCGCAATCCACCATATGGTGCATGGCGGAGGGTACCTCATACTATAACTAGCATCTTCTCTCCCTGTTCCACTCCCAAACAGAACGAGGGGATAATGACTGCCTATATACCTCTGTACGAGCCCTCATCTCTCTTATATTATCTTTGTGGTCTTTCCGCGAAATGCAAGTTGGCGGGAGTAAAATTGTACTGCAGTCAGCCTCAAATGCTGGTTCTCTAAATTTCCTCAGTAGCGATTCATGAAAAGAATACCTCCTTTCCTCTAGAGACTCCAACGAGTTCCTGAAGCATTTCCGTAACACTCGCATGATGATCAAACCTACCAGTAACAAATCTAGCAGCCCGCCTCTGAATTGCTTCTATGTCCTCCCTCAATCCGACCTGACAGGGAACTCAAATGCTCGAGTAGTACTCAAGAATAGGTCATATTAGCGTTTTATAAGTGGTCTCCTTTACAGATGAATCACATCTTCCCAGAATTCTGCCAACGAACCGAAGACGACTATCCGCCTTCCCCACAACTGCCATTACAAGCTTGTCCCATTTCATATTGCTCTGCAATGTTATGCCCAAATATTTAATTGACATGACTGTTTCAAGTGCGACACTACTAATGGAGTATTCAAACATTACAGGATTCTTTTTCCTATTCACCTGAATTAATTTACATTTATCTTCATTTAGAGTTAGTTGCCATTCTTCACACCAATCACAAATCCTGTCCAAGTCATCTTGTATCCTCCTACAGTCACTCAACGATGACACCTTCCCGTACACCATAGCATCATCAGCGAACAGCCACACATTGCTATCCACCCTATGCAAAAGATCATTTATGTAGATAGAAAACAACAGCCGACCTACCACACTTCCCTGGGGCACTCCAGATGAGACCCTCACCTCCGATGAACACTCACCATCAAGGACAACATACTGGGTTCTATTACTTAAGAAGTCTTCGAGCCACTCACATATTTAGGAACCAATCCCATAAGCTCTTACCTTAGTTAGGAGTCTGCAGTGGGGCACCGAGTCAAACGCTTTCCGAAAGTCAAGGAATATGGCTTCCGTCTGATACCCTTCATCCATGGTTCACAAGATATCATGTGAAAAAAAGGGCGAGTTGTGTTTCACAGGAGCGATGCTTTCTAAAGCCGTGCTGATGCATGGACAGCAACTTCTCTGTCTCAAGGAAATTCATTATATTCAAACTGAGAATATGTTCAAGAATCCTGCAACAAACCGATGTTAAGGATATTGGTCTGTAATTTTGAGGATCCATCCTTCTTCCCTTCTTATATACTGGCGTCACCTGTGCTTTTTTCCAGTCGCTCGGGACTTTACGCTGGGCAAGAGATTCGCGATAAATGCAAGATAAGTAAGGAGCCAATGCAGTAGAGTACTCTCTGTAAAACCAAATTGGAATCCCATCAGGACCTGGTGATTTATTTATTTTCAACCCATTCAGCTGCTTCACAACCCCAGGGATATCTATCACTATGTCCTCCATATGGGAATCTGTACGAGACTCAAATGGCGGTATGTTTGTACTATCTCCCTGCGTGAAAGATTTCTCAAATGCTAAATTTAAAATTTCAGCTTTTGTTTTGCTGTCTTCTGTTGCCAGGCCAGACTGATCAGTGAGTGACTGGATGGAAGCCTTCAACCCGCTTACCCATTTTACATAAGACCAGAATTTCCTTGGGTTTTCAGCAAGATCTTTTGCTAAGGTATGACAGTGGTAGTGGTTGAATGCTTTGCACATCGCTCTTTTTACAACAGCACGAATCTCTGCTAACTTTTGCCTGTACTCATTCTCCCGATCTTTCTTGTACCGCGAGTGCAACTGCCTTTGCTTCCTGAGCATTCTCCGAATAGCATTGTTAAACCACGGTGGGTCTTTTCCGTCCATAACCCACTTTTTCAGCACATACTTGTCCAATGCGTGATTTACAATGTGTTTAAAATTTGCCCATAATTCTTCCACGTCCATCGTACCGGAAGTAAATGAAGTTGATTCATTTACTAAGTGGGATGCTAACAACTGCTTTTCTGCTTTTTCTAGTAAGAATACTCTCCTAGCCTTCTTGTCCAACTTTTTAACTTTTGTGTGTGTGTGGTTTCAGGTTTTTGGGCGCTAAACAGCATGGCTTAACTTAAAACCATAGTCATAATGACAACATCATGATCACTAATCCCTGTCTCAATACTGACACCATTGATGAGGTCTGGTCTGTTCGTGGCTACCAGATCTAAAATATTTCCATTACGCGTTGGCTGTCGATTTAGCTGCTCAAGAAAGTTTCCAGATAATGTGTTCAAAAGTAATTCACATAACGGCTTGTCTGTACCACCTGTAATGAATCCATAGACACCCCAGTCTATACTAGGTAGGTTGAAGTCGCCTCCGACTAATATAGCATGATCCGGGTACTTTTGTGATACAGAATGTAGACTCCCTTTAAATGATTCTAGAACTGTCATGGTGGAACCTGGTGGCCGGTAATCACACCCCACAATTAACTTTATTTCCCCTAGCCCTGTTAAACGTGTCCAGATAATTTCACAATCACACTCTACTTCGACCTCAGTAGACACAATATTTTTGTCAACTGCAACGAAGAGCCACATTTACTTAGCATCATAACAGTTGGCTTATTTTCTCATAATTAGGTTTGTCTGCTTACACACTAAAATTACTACCATGTTTGAAAATACACAATACACTAAACATAATAAATTGCAAATCAATTAAAATCACCGCAGTTCTTGGACTAGTCTGCTAGTGAACATAACTCATAAAGAGCCTTCCAAACAGAAGCAACATTTAAAGTGATAGAACACATAGTTCATAACTTACATATTACAAAACATAATTAAGTTTTTAAAAATTTATATCTCACCAGAAAGCTTAGTTGGTGGAGAATCTTGGTAAACCTCCCACATAGTGTTAAACTTGGTGTATTGAGGTTTTAATTAAATGTGTAATATTTAAATTGCATCTAAATTAAAAAATTCAAAAAGCAACTGACTTGTATCATTAACACAAAAATTTTAATTATGTTTTTATACTGTTAAATTAATGAATAGAACTTGAAGATGTCTTATTTTCATGAAAACTACCTTTAAAGTTTCCATTTGCCAAGTGAGTGCCAAACCATTCTCTAATACGATTAGCTGTACTATTAACAGCAAGGATTGTGAGAATTTATTTTTAAATTAATCAGCACTAGAACAATATATATTTATCCAAGAGAATCACTTACATCTGGATGACTTTTAGGGCTAATATTGTTTTCTGACAAGCATCTGTACAGAGAGGTCACATTGTAATAGATAAACTGATACTGGAAGTATAATTTCCAACTTCGGGTATTTCTGAGGTAAAAGTTACTCACAGACTGAATGTATTAATGAAAGGATGCAACTGTCAAATGCTCTGTACATATAATTATTGAGCAATACTGCTAGAGATTTTGCAGTATATTATACTGGACAGAGATTAGTTTACCTGTGAACAAATGGATATCTGCAACAAATTTTATGACCAGTGTTTTTATTTGAGAGGAAAATGAGGATATTAAACCCATTTCAGAGAGCTTGGGGAATACACAATGTATTCTTGACTTGGAGGAGACCAACATGATGAAAGTTAAGTACAATATTGTGTTTTAAACCCTTTAGCTGTTCTTGCTGTTAAGGAGCTTGTTGTGCAAACCTCACAACCTGTGACTGCACTGACAAGGCTCAGACAAGAAAGGTGAATATTTTTCAAGTGGAAGACAGAGACTGGAATACATACAACCAAATAGCAGATAATTCTGGGTGCAAGTGCTACTCTGAGATGAAGAGATCACCACAGAAGAGGAATTCATGGTGTTGTCAGAAGAATGTACTTAAAGTGTTATTTGTGGCCTTATCTATTGCTCAACACATTATTTATATTGTGACTGATTGTCTTTTCTAATATCATAATCCATATTATAAGTAAACAAATATATAAAAACATCTGTAGTCTATCAATATACCTGAGGCACAATACTGCAATAGTTCTATAAAAAATCCCATCATACTTTCAGCTCCTTCTCCTCCATACCTCTTTACAGTAACAAATTTATTAGCCAGAAAATTATCAAATGCTTGTGACTTTAATAGTTCTTTGGCTAAGTTTTTCTTGAGACCACTATCTAATTCTTCAGATGATAGCCTCTCCATTCGCTGTGCCCACCATTCTCGCTCCTCTTCCTCCTACAACATTAATATAGACATCCATTTAAATACAGGAATACAATCATGTGTTACAGCACTGAACACATGAAGTGTGACACACACAGATACTACTCCATTTTATGAAGCTGAAAACAGAAATATAAAATTAGAACAACAAACAAACCATGAAGTGCAATAAATGGCATCTGTTGTCTAACAATTCAGCCTCAAACTACAACAGACACATATAATCTGTCTCTCTAAGTTTCATTGAGTTATCTGCGAGTTCATAATTGTGACCTCTGGTTATGCTGTGGAATGAGAAAAATTTGCAATTACATTACATGGAAGGTACAAGGGACATTTCATAACTCATGCCCATGTTGGTGTTACTGTGGACTGTCTGGTGAACAACAATGAAAATTACATCATATGTAATTGGGAGCTTGAGAAAGATGCATATGTCTTTGCTTTTTGTTGTGTACTCTAACATAAAATTGGTGAGAGGTAGAAATGGACACTGCAGAGATCTGGGGTAGTGTGACCAGAGGTCGTATATCACAATTGAAATTTTACACAACAAAAGCTCAACAGAAATCCACGTGCTTTAAGCGGAGTTTGTGGTGAGCTTACAGTGGACTGTAGCACAGATTCATATTGGGTTAATCATTTTTGTGGTGGCCATATGAGCATAGACGATAATCCAGGACTTGAAAGGCTAAAAAGTCAGCAGTTTAACAACGTGTGAAGCTTGTGGCAGATGTTCTTGGAGAAGATCACAGTGTAACATGTGAGAAAATCTCTAAAGACATGAGAATTCTCCCATCATCAATATTCCATATTCTGACAAATGATTTGAAGAAGAGAAAAATTTCTGCAAGATGGGTCCCACAATGTTCGACTGCTGAAGGAAGCAGAAGTGACTGGACATTGTAACCATGCTCAAACAACAATTCGACTGTGAAGGTCAAAGATTCTTGTATCAGACTGTCACTATTGATCAAACATGGATTAAAGGCTTTGAACCAGAGTTGAAATCACAGTCCAGTGAGTGGGGAACTTCAGATTCTCCATGTCCAAAAAAATTTAGATATGCTCATTCAAAGCTCAAGCAAATTATGATTCTTGCTTATGATCATCAAGGAATCATCACGACAGACAGATTCCCAAGTGGAACTAGTGTCAGAGCAGTGTATTATAACCTCATGCAAAACCTGTGCAGAAATATGCACAAAACCTGACCTCAATTGCTTGAGGCTGGACCACTCATTCTCAATGACAATGCCCACCTGCATATTGGCAAAGTTGTAGACCAAAACCTGGACAAATATGGATGGGAAGTGTTGCCACATCCTACCTACAGTCCAGGCATAAGTCCACCAGACTTTGACTTGCTCCCAAAGTTAAAAAAACCTATGTGTGGACATCGTCATCTTTCTCTGCAGGAGCTTTCTGCCATGGCTACACCAACCGTTTGACAGATGAACAGAATTGGTGTCCTGGATGGAACAATAGAGCTTCTGAGATGTTTAGACTTAGTCAGAGAGAAGCAGGGAGACTATATTGAAGCAATGTAAAGCAATACTGAAAAAAAATTGCAAGTAAAAAGATGTCCTTCAGTGGAGTACAAGGATTTATCAAGCAGATATGAATTCAATTTTTGTTTGCCATTAATTTCATTATCTATTCAATTATGTATGTAAAAGGGTAGGTGGTTAGTGTAAATCATTTCTCCTTCTAATATTACATTATGAATGTTACAGTTGGTTTTGAACTGTGACCGATTATTGGAACAAACTTCATATGGGGGTAAACATACTGTGAGGTGGTTGTTATTATGACCACAGTCTATGACAAACAGTCCCAAAACTCTGGAGGGTAAAATACATGCAACCTTGCTAGTGTTCCAAGTTCCTAATATGTAGCAGCAGAAGAATAGTAAGATACAAACTGTTGGCTTGCTATTTTTAATGCTGTTACTTCAATATTTTCCAGTCACTAAATGTGGCTATGATTTTTCCAGTATAAACAGGAAAATGTAATTAAAGCTATTTTCATTGATGTAATATGTAATTGAAGTAATATACCATCTCTTGTTAATACCAACATCTAATAATAAAATTTCAGTGCCATGTGACATATATGTGTCACATGAGCAAAGTTGTAGTCATATTATCAAAAATCCTTTAATACGAGAGATGAATTGCAACCTGATATGTTTAAGTTCAAAAGGAACTGATTACAATTATATCTGCATGCTTGGGATCAACTGTAGTTTGTTTCATAAGTTTCTTTGCAGAATTTACACTTTTTAAGACATTTAAAACTAGGCATGATTTTCATATCCTTGGAGATTAGCTGCTACTTCTTCTTATATTCACCCTTTTGGTCTTGTCTTTGCTTCCCTGCCTTGTATGTACCTATCATGTTTATCTGTTCTGCTTTTCAGGTATCAAAATATATGTATGCACTGATCAGCCAAGAACATTATGACCACTGCCCACTGTAACACTGGACGCCGCCTGGTGGTGTTGCAGGTATGTGGTGTGGTAGCAAAAGTATGTTCACCCTAGTGAGAATGTGGGCTGCAAATGGGGAAATCCATTAAGATAAGAAACTTTGACACAGGACAGATTATTACTATTCAGAGCCTGTGAACAAGTATCTGGAAAATGGTAAATGTGGTCGAATGTACTTGTGCTACTGTTGTGAGCATCTATGGAAAGAGGTAGAAGGACAGTGAAACTACCACTACGCACTAAATGGTTGGACATCCACAACTCTTCACAGAAGATGGGGTTCAGAGGACTGTCTACTCAATAAAGTAAGATAGATGGTGATCTGTGGGATCTCTGCTGAAAGAGCACAATGTTGCTGCATGCACAATTGTTTCAGAGCACACCATTCATCATACATTGTTGAACATGGAGCTGCACACCAGACCACCCCTACATGTTCACATGTTGTCCCAATGGCATCATCAGTTATGACCGCAGTGGGCACAGGATCACTGGGATTCGACCATCAGTCAATAGAAACATGTCAGCTCTTCAGGTGAATCACATTTTTGCAACACTATGTCACTGGTCGTCTGCACAAACACTGTCATTCGGGTGAACAGTGGCTTGTAATGTGCCATGTGCCATGGACACAGGCTGGTTGGAGCACTATTACACTAGAGAGACATTCTCCTGCACTTGCATGGGACCTGTGGTAGTAATCGCAGGCACATTGACAGCTGTGAACCCCCTGCAGCCCTTCATGCTTGACGTCTTCCCTGACAGCAGTGTCATCTTTCAGTAGTATAACTGTCCATATCTCAGATCCAGAACTGTGCCAGTGTGGTTTGAGGAGCACTATAGTGAACTCATGTTGATGTCTCTCTGACCAAATTCACCTGATGTATATCCTATGCATCCCATCTGGGTTGCTATCAGATGTCATCATCGTGTACACAAATCAGTGGCCCAATATTTTCGCAAATTACCAGACCTATCCACAAACTGTGGGATCCCTGAGATGCAGAATTAGTGAAATATTTCATTCCAGAAATGGACAAACATGCTATTAAGCAAGTGGTCATAATGTTTTAGCTCATCAATGTATATCTTTCAGATTCCCCTTTGCCAGCTGCAGCATTTAGTCCTCCAGCACATCCCACTGTGATGCTTTCTTCTTATTTATGTGCATATCTTAATATACAGCTAACACATGTTGCATTACAATTAGCATAAAAGCAATTTATATTCAACAGTGGAAAGTCCAGGATGGAATATTACAATATTACAAAAAGGATAGTTGCTATTCACCACATAGCAGAGATGCTGAGCCACAGATAGTCACAACACACACACACACACACACACACACACACAACCACAGTCTCGGGCTGTTGAGGCCACACTGCAAGCAGCTGCGCATGATGGGAGATGCAACTGGGTGGTGGGGGTAAGGAGGAGGCTGGGGTAAGGAGAGCATGGGATAGCAAGCTAGTGGTGGGTAACAGTAAAGTGCTGCTTGTGGGAGCATACAGGGATGAGGTGGAGAGAGGGTAAGGCAGGTAGGTGCAGTCATTAGGTATTTAGATGGAGGGCAAAGAAAGGGGGGGGGGGAGGGAGGGGAGTGGTTAGTGGAAAAGGAGAGATGTAAAAAGACTGTGAATGCATTGGTGGAATAGAGAACTGTGTAGTGCTGGAACGGGAACAGGGAAGGGAATAGAGGGTAAGTACAGAGACTAACAAAGGTTGAGGCCGGGAAGGTTACGGGAATGTAGAATATATTGCAGGGATAGTTCCCACTTGCACAATTCAGAAAATCTGGTGTTGGTGGGAAGGATGCAGATGGCTCATGCTGTGAAGCAGTAATTGAAATGAAGAAGGTTGTGTTGTGCAGCATACTCACCAATGGGGTGATCCAGCTGTTTCTTGGCCATAGTTTGTAAGTGGCAATTCATGCTGACAGACAGCTTGTTAGTTTTCATACTCTTGTAGAACACAGCAGCTTAGCTTGTACATCACATGACTAGTTTTACAGGTAGCCCTACCACTGATGGAATAGGTGATGCTTGTGATCGGACTGGAGCAGGTGCTGGTGGGAGGATGTAAGGGACAGGTCTTGTATCTAGGTCTATTACAAGGATATGAGCCATGAGGTAAGAGGTTGAGAGCAGGAGTTGTGTAGGGATGGACAAGGTTACTGTGTAGATTCGATGGGTGGTGGAATACCACTGTGGGAGGGATGGGAAGGATAGTGGGTAGGACATTCCTCATTTCAGGGCATGATGAGAGGTAGTCAAAACCCTAGCTCAGAATGTGATTCAATTGCTCCAGTCCCTGGTAGTAACAAGTCACAAAGGAATGCTCATCTGTGGCAGAACAGTGAGACTTTGGGAGGTGGTGGATGACTGGAGAGATAAGACATGGGAGATCTGTTTTTGTACAAGGTTGGGAGGGTAACGATGGTCTGTGAAGGCTGCAGTGAGACCCTTGATGTATTTTGGGAGGGACCACTCATCCCCAAATCGCTCAACATGCAAACTAACCTTACATTCATGGAAAGAACCACAATCCACCACCTAAAAACTGATCCCAACCTTGTCATCATACCTGCTGACAAAGGCTCCATCAGTGTTGCTTTGAACTGCAATGACTGCCTGGCAGAAGGACTCTGCCAGCTGTCAGATTAATCCACCTACAAACCTTGCCACAGTAACCCCATTCCAGAAATCCAGCAGGATCTCCAGTCTCTCCTCAGATCCATAGGCCCATCCCAGAACCTCTCCTCACCTCTACCACTCCCCACACTCTTATCTTCTATATGCTTCCTAAAGTTCATAAACCCAACCACCTAGGATGCCCCATTGTGGCCAGTTACTTTCCCACACTGAGAGTTTCTCTGCTCCTGTAAACCAACACATTCAGCCTATTATCCACTATCCACCATCCTATACAAATGATATCAATCATTTCCTCCACCAACTCTCCACAGTTCCTGTTCCTTTACCACATGGTGCCCTGCTCATCACTGTTGATGCCACCTCTCATTACACAAACATCCCTAATGCCTATGGCCTTACCACTCTTGAACACTATCTGTCCCAATGCCTGATGGATTCCAAACCTACAACCTCCTTCATAATCACCATAACCAACTATATCCTCACCCACAATTACTTCTCCTCTGAAGGCATTACCTACAAGCAAATCTTGGGTACAGATATGGGCACTCACATGGCACCATCCTATGCCAACCTATTCATGGGTGATCTAGAGGAATCCTTCCTAAACAACCACAATCCCAAACTGCTCTCCTGGTTCAGATTCATTGATGATATCTTCATGATCTGCATCGAGGGTGAAGACATCCTATCCAAATTCCTCCAGAACCTCAACACCTTCACCCCCATTCACTTCACTGGGTCCTACTCAACCCAACAAGCCACTTTCCTCAATGTTGACCTCCACCTCAAAGACTTGTGACTCTGTACCACCCATGACTGGAGCAAGTGAACCACATTGTCAGCCAGGGTTTTGACTACCTCTCATTGTGCCCTCAAATGACGGATGTCCTACCAACTATCCTTCCCATCCCTCACACAGTGGTGTTCCACCACCTGCCGAACCTATACAATAACCTAGTCCATCCCTACAGGATGACTGCCCCCAACTCCTGGCCTCATGACTCATATCCCTGTAATAGACCTAGATGCAAGACCTGTCCCATACATTCTCCCACCCCACCCACTCCAGTACGGTCACAAGCATCACCTATCCCATCAAAGGTAGAGCTACCTGCTAAACCAGTCATGTGATGTACAAGCTAAGCTACAACCACTGTGCTGTGTTCTATGTGGGCATGAAAACTAACGAGCTGTCTATCAGCATGAATGGCCAAGAAACAGCTGGACCACCACATTGGTTTGTTCACTGCCCAACACAATGTTCTTCATTTAAATGACTGCTTCACAGCCTGTGCCATCTGGATCCTTCCCACCAACACCAGTTTTTCTGAATTGTGGCTGTGGGAACTCTCCCTGCAATATATCCTACATCCTCGTAACCTTCCTGGCCTCAGCCTTTGCTAGTGTCTGCACTTACCCTCTTGCTCCTTCCCTGTTCCCATTGCAGCACTACACAGTCCTCAATTCCACCAATGTATTCACAGTCTTTCTACCTCTCTCCTTTTCCACTAACCAACCCCCATCCCCACCTCCGACCTCCATCTGCACTGCTGCCCTACCCTCTCTCCACCTCATCCCTGTGTGCTCCCACAAGCAGCACTTTACCGTCCTCCACTCTTAGCCTGTTATCCATCCCTCTCCCCATCCAAGCCCCCTCCTTACCCCCACCACCCAGTTGCATCTCCCATCATGTGTGGTCTCAGGGGCCAGAGACTGTGGTCATGTTTGTGAGTTGCATGTACATGAGTGTGTGTTGTATGCTCTATCTCCAATGCAGGCCTTGTTGGTCAAAAGCTCATTTTCTGACAATCTTTATGTTGTGCCTATCTGCGACTCGGCATATGGTGAGTAGTACTTTCTGTTCACTTTCAGATATGTGGCAACAGTAGCTTATGGTTGTGATGACTTTAATTTTAGATTGAATGTCTCTTATTTTTATCTCTTTTGATATATATATTTCTTCTTTGGTAATTTATTATAGAGAAACATAAAACGAAATTTCCCCATTTGACAACAGCAGAGCTCCAGTTCATTTATGAAATTAACAACAATAAATCCAATTAAAATTCAGGGATATACCTCAAGATAATTAAACTCTGCACTAAGTGGACCACAATAAGTTTTATGTAGAAAATGAAGTATATCACTCAGTGACCCAGTCTCTGTGTCCATTAACAAAATTCCAGAGGTATTATAATTCTCATCCTCAGTGAGCCCATAAAGCCTGTAGTTAAGCTCTGGAACATCCCTGTAAAGAAAATTAAACAGAAATATTATTATAAATGTTACAGAGTATTTTCATTCATAAACATAACAAGGACATCTACAAGAAAAATATAGGGAAAATTTTTAGTTTCATAATTAAAATGTGGAAACACCAGCATGAGTAATGCCTCTGACCGGAGGACACAAACAGCTGAATGGAATGTCTGGACTCCTAAGAAAGCAGTTTGATGCAGAACTTTGTACCACATCATTGTCTTATCTGTCAGGTTATGAGCAATAGAGCAGTATTGTCATATCAGCATGTTGTCTCCATTATTGGTATGATATCTGCACCTAAAGCTACCACAGTGGTGACCTGTGACATTCGTGCAACGCAAAGGGGAGAGATGTTTCATTCCGTATTGTGATAATATATGGTAACAAAGCAGCCATCTCGTATCAATTACATCACATTAGCATCCCCTCAAAGCTGCACCTCAAAGATTAACATGAGTGATGTATACCATCAGCAGAAAAATTGTCAACCAGTGCTCAAATATGAGCTAAATATGACTATGGATGTTACAAGCTCCAGCAAGCCTCAACAATGGCTGCCATCAAATAATCTACTGTTGGGCTTTGTACGAGATTCAGCATCAGGTGCACCAACTCATGAGTCAGCAGGACTGGTCAGACTAAATATGAACAATAACATGATTTCTGTACCAACTCCATCTGTCACATCATGAACACGATTAGGAAATATGACCACCATGTAAGGTGGAGCACAACAGGCCTGCATTACCTGGACTCAGTTACTGGATTTGCAACCACACTGCAAGTGCTCTGTGATACTTTGTCAGTTATATTGTTTTGCATGACAGCATCAGTGCAACCACAACCTGGTCATACTTCAGCTCAGCGACTCAGCACACAGTCCAAGTTGCCACCATTCAGGCCAGAACAATCAGCATATTGGTATGTGACAGTAGAATGTGTATTTATTTCACTGAGAAATTTGGATGATAACTCTCACTTTGTCACATTAATTTGCCACTTAGCAGAGCATGCTGACATTAGCAGCAAGGTCATCCTCATGCCACATGCCTCATATGTCAAACTTAACCACACTTACCCGTGTTAAAAGTGCACAACGGTGTAGTCATCATCCTCAGTCAGGACGCCAACTTGTGTGACCAACACTCCACCGCTTTCCTAGAGGCCAATGATGCACCGAGCGCCACCACCATATAAAGGTCATGAAATTGTTGGTATCATGTCCAGTTTGGTGACACTACACATAACTCCCAGCCTCCTTGCAGCTACCCAAACTCCAAACATAGCCCACTGTGGGTGCACCGGTCCACGTTGACATGTCAAGCTGCCCATCCCCACAACATGTGGGACAAACATTCTCCACACCACTCCCATCGCCAAGTGGAGAGCTCTGTATATTTGATCGAGAAATGCATAAACACTTTGACGTAAATATGGGGTCAGACATCAGTATGGTACTGGAGGGCAATAATGAGATACTATCTGGCTCAACATCCCTACAACCCGTTCTATGAATGACTCACATAGCACTGTGCATGGAACCATTAACTGTACCTTGGAACTAAGCTCAGATCAACCGTTTACATTGACCTGGGCATGAGTGAATTAACTTCCTATGGCACTTTCACATTTCACTGGGTTTAATAAATGCAGCGCTACTACATCATGACACTGGATGACTTATCCTAGGGCTCTTTGCCTCGATGTTCCTCATCCATCAGAAATTACCTCATGTCCTGCTAGGCATTTGCATGATGATGATGATGATGATTTGAACTGTAACATACTAAAGAAGTGTGTTATGATGATGGAGAATCTAATGATGTCACATCCGCTTTATCTGGACACTCTGTACACTCAGCACCAACACACAGTGCTACCTGAAAATTAGCTTTGCTTCTTGTAATGTCAAATGGGGTGATTTCAAATGGTTTTGTCGTTATTTTGATAGTAACTTTCGTATATATTGTTAGATTAAATTGATTGTTATGGAAGTGGTAGGGTATATGTGTAATGAATAAAATATCCCAGAACCAGAAAGTGTGTGTGTAGGTATATTTATCTCAGGCAGGTAAATAAAGTGTCTGAAATCACCCCATGGATTGGAGTGATTTTGGACACGTGTTTTTTAAATCTCTGTCCGAAGTTACAGTATATAGAGGGCAAATTCAGATAGTTACTGCCTTCTTTTTTTTTAATTCTTCATGCTTTTTATTTGATTTTAGAGACATTTTACACATTTTAAGGTAGCCCTTTGTTACGAATAAGTGATATGGAATGATATAATGAATTTTATATATTACACATAAGTTTTTATTTTGGAAGAATTTAATAAAATTTTTTTACAGTTCTTAACTGAAATATTATAAACAGACAGAAACAAACAAAGTAATTTAACTAAAAGGTCAAAATAATTTTTCTCACTCATCATTCTAAATTAAGTTGCAAACACTTTAAATAAATGATTGTCTTTGAGTCTAAAGCACATCTTCTTGAAAAATGAACATTTCTCTCTTCTCAACTGGTGTGGGAAGTATTCTCGAAGTTTGCAATTTTTGTATTGTATCTTCATCGGGGACATTAGGAAACACAAATATGTTTTTACTCTTCTCGTGTGGATGCAACAATTTCACACTTACTTCCGTAGCACCAACATTTGTGGCCACTCCAACATACTGCCTTGTTTGCTCCTTGTATGCATGTTTATATTCATACTCTGCAACAAGAAAAGCCTCTTCTTTCAGCAAAAAAACTTCATTGGATGATGTGTCGTTTTCACTTTCACTACTGCTAGAAGCACTGTCACTTGTTTCAGCACTGTTTTCGTTTCCCTGAAAATTTTGGCCAGTGATTGATTTTCCAGGTTGAGCGTCTAGTTTGCAGTGGCAGTGGGAGCTACCAAGCTTATTTGGAGGATAACCAATTTCTTTGAGCATTTCTTCAAAAGTGGAAGACCATGCGTCTGCGTTGCTTTGCTGGCTCTCCTCATTATCAGGCAATTTTTGTAAGACATTATCTGGATCAAAAGGGATTAGGCCCGTGGCGTGAAATCCACCCTTTATGTTTTCCTTGGAGTTTGCTGAAATCTTAGTCAGTGTCTGCTTCAGAAGAGATGGGAAGGCATCCTTGGAAATGGTCCCATGAGTGTGTTTCTTCCAATCAGTTAATACAGCTCGCTACACTGCTTTCATTGGCCTGAAGAAGCTTACATGGAGCGGTTGGAGGAGGTGCGTGCTATTGGGGGGAAGGAGAATGAATGACATATTGTTCCACTTACACTCTTCAATAACACGTAAAGACACGTGACCTGAATAAGTTGTCTCTAATCATGACTGTTGGCCCATTTTGCCTCTTCAAATAGAGCAAAGCGATTGTAAATAACCAGTCTTCAAATACTGGCAGATCAAACCATCCACTTTTGTTCTATTGAAACAGGTTCCTTGTGGTCCACCTTCTTGCCACGTGTCCGACACATGCTCTGACTTGTAAAGGACATATGGAGGAAGCAGTTTCCCATCAGCACTAGCTGCCATCATTATTGAGACACTAGATTTTGATGAGTCCATCACTTTTTCAGCATGCTTACTCCCTCGTTTTGTAATTATTTGCTGCTTGCCTGGATCATCTGACATGTTAGTTTCATCATAGTTGATCATGTTGCTAGGTGGGAGATTTTCCAGCTTTACCTTGATATTGGAGAAAAACATCTTAACAGTCTCTTTGTTCACATCTGCACCAGTTTGTTTAATATTTTTGCTTAAGCGAACGGAAAGATCTTCTGATGGTTGTTTGAGGAATAAATGCATCCATTCTTATCCTGGCAAATTATTACAAAATTTCTTCACTTTTTGGCCAGAGTTATCAAGGTAGCCTTTAACTAAATATCTAATATCCAATTTAGTGAAGGGAAATCCCCAATGTGCAGCCCTCAAGATACCTTGCTTCAACATTTCTTCTTCTTCTTTATTTAGCACTGGTTGTTCTCCCATTTTTTTCGGATGTGCTTCCTGCACTTTATTTTGTAGGGTTGATTTAGGTATACCATACAAATCACACGCTTTTCGGTACGATAATTTACCACTCTGAATATCATGAACAGCTTTATCTAAAAGTTCCGGGTCATAATTACACCATACTGTAGCACCTCTCTTGCTCTTATACGTTCTTGGCATTGACTGAAATCACCCCACACAGTACACAGTTTTACAAAAGCTGTCGTTATTTTATAACCTTGCACAAGAAACTTGACAAACTTGTACAGAAATTGTCTCAATGCTGTTAGCTACTGAGGGCATCAACAATTACAGTTACAATAATTTCCTGCTTGGCGCAACAACAGAAAGTTTCCACTTTACGATAATGCATGGATTTTTAACACTGAGACTGTTCATCAGTTATTCACCTAGGGGAACAATTGATGCAAAATAAAATTTGTGAAAAGCGATAAATGCAATCTAGCACTTAAAATAACTAATGCATGGATGTTAAAATAAGTAACTCTTTGTTTCTATGCAGTGGCAAAGAGCAAATAAGCCATACTGTCCGATCTCACCCTGGTGTCCGAAATCACCCCGTTTGACGGTACTGTAATTATGCAAATCCTAATACAGTTGAAACTGATTTTCATTATCAGCAAGAAAACTGACAAGGTCCAATAATTGTTTAGCTTCACAATTTTTTCCTGTATGGGCCACAATAAGGTTAATCCAAGAATATTGCAGGCTGATTTTACTTCAAATGTTACAGTATATTCGTGTATGCTACCACTATTTTTTGTGTTGCAACCAGTCATTAGTGACAGACTTGCTAAGGAAGTAAATCAACTGTCAAAAATGTAATAGAAAGTTATGGTACAATGTAAACAATTTAGAACTCACCAAATAGTAAAGGTGATGAGTCACTGACAGACACATAAACAAGACTGAAAAATTTCACTAACTTTCAGGCTGGGACAGCAGCAATGGGTTGTGATGGGTGGAGTGGGTGAGAGGAGAAAGGAGGAAGGGAGTGGAAGGGAAGGTTGGGGAAGGGTGACTGATGCCTGTAATGGCAGGTGAACATGATTAAAATGCAGCAGGAAAAGGCAACAAGTACACAAAATGGGAACACAACACAGCAGTGGCATCAGTGAGTTGGTGCAGCACTTGATGACAATGACATGTAATGATGTGGAGAAGTGAACTGGGATGGACAGGCAGAAAAGAGGAAGGAAAGACTGCAGGGAATATGGTGTGGGTGCAGACTGAATGACATTACAATCCTGGAGCAGGATGTAGGTGGGTATGGAGCAGGGAACTAGTGGAGACTGAGGCCAGGAGGATTACAGGAATGAAAGATCTGTTGCAAGGAAAACTCCCACCTACATACTTCAGAGAAGCCAGAGTTTGGGGAAGGAACCAAATAGCAAGGGTTGTGAAGCAGCCATTGAAACAGCACGCTGTGCACAGAAGCATGTTCTGCCATTATGGTCGGCCTCACTTTGGTGGTGGCCATTCATTTGAATGGATAGTTGGTTGGTGGGAATCTGGTATATCACATCACTGCTTTCACAGGTGGCCCTGTCTCTGATGGAACTGGAGTAGGACGTGCTGGGTGATTGTATCATATAAAATGTTTTCAACGGTGCTGAGCAGTCATGCAATATTTTTTGAAAGAATAAACTGTCACTTTACAGTATATTACTGTATTTTTCTTCTATACTATCTAGTTTTTGGCTTTTACACCATTACTGTATACAATGCTGAAAGACGATTAACATGCCACATATGGTAAACTCAGTTCAAAGCAGATAACAAGACTGGCACGTGCCTCTAAGAAGACAATAAGGAAGCTGAAGCCGTTTCAATTTGAGGAGCACTTGCTGGAAAGTGTTGGATCATTTGAATTTGTCCCAATTTTTCTTAAACCTACTGAGCAGGATATGCAATTTTGGCCTCTTTAGGTGTGAATTTACCATGATAATTGATGTTTTCAAAAAATGATATTCTTTAAGATTTCTTGGTTCAGGAAGCTAAATGATGGCTCCCTGTAGACAGTTAAATTACTTCTCTAGGCTCTGTATGTGCTCCTCCTATTGACCCTGTAATAATGATGGAGTCTTCAAAAACTGTGATGTTTGCTAACGGTACAAGGATACTGGTAAAGGGGTCAAACACACCCATAACAAATATGACTGAGAGGATAGTGGACTAAGTTTACAAGCAGTTCACAGTTCCTAATCTTATAAAAACTCATACTATTCAGTTCCAAACAACTAAAAATGTTTGCAATGACATGCTCTGGATATTCTACAGTATTAATTTATTTTGTGAATATGTTTCACCTTTCTAGGCCATCATCAGACAACAACTGACTTTTCTGTTTATAAAAATAAAGTTGTTACATGGAGCAGCAACAATGACTTAATTAACAAAATAAAAATAACCTATGTGTAGTATAACAAGTGTCCAGAGATTAGTGGGTACTCACTAAATGAAAATCTTTGAGTGAAGTTCCTTGGCATCCAAATGAAAAACAAACCAATTGGCACACGCATATGCACAATTTAACCAAAAAGTTAAGTTTTGACTACTTTGGACTTAGAAATCTCTCTCACTGCATATGGTATTACTTGCATACTTTGCATTCTTTTATTCAATGCTGTCCAACAACACAATCATCTAGAGCAGTATAACAATGGTCAAAACAATATTCATACCACAGAATATGTAGTAGGAATATTATGTAAAATTGACAACTAAACATCTTTGCAGAAGCTTTTATAGGGATCTCGGTATTCTTATCATAGCATGTAAATAGATTTGATCCACTGCAATATTTGTAGTTAATAATATGTTTGCATTTTAGATGGACCATCAAATTTACAACCACAATACTAGAACAAAAAATAATTTCCAGATAGACTACACCTTTCTGTACAGGGTTCAGAAAGGAGTTTTCACTACTTCTATAATTTAGCAGAATACTTCGGCTATGTGTGTTGTGTCAGTCCATGATTATGTTCCTCAGTTTCTCATTTTAGGTAGACTGGCTTTTCCATAGCACTTCATTTCCAGAAATACGGGAAGCCTTTGGAGGCAGATTCAGACAGTAAAATGTGTGGACCTGCTGCTGTCATCTGATTCCTTTGAGAAGTTATTATGTTACTGCAGCTGTCTACAGGCAGGTTTTCAAGAAGCAGAACTACAGTGGAAGATAGCATGTCACCACTTGTTCTAGATGCATTTTTATGCATTGGTACAGATAATCATTCATGTTTCCAGATATCTGAATAATGTAACATCCATTTCACACCAAATGATGGCAATCAAAGCTTTTATCTGAATGTGTTTACACTGTGTGTGAGGTGACAAAACATTTAATGTCTCAGCTGCTATGTTTTTGAGAGTATAGAATTAAACCTACGAAATTTCATTGCTCGCCATGGCTTGGCTCATCCTATATGTGGAAACAATCTTTGCAGACAATGCTAGAAACCTGGTACACTGCCAGAAGTGCCACACGAGCTGAGAGTTAATGCTCACAAGCGGACCACGTATGTTCATTACTTATGCAAGTGAAGTATTGTTTTTTTAATCTCTATTATGTCCAAGTGAGTTGTGAGAATAATGTGTAAAGTCCTTCAACAAGCTATGCAGATGACACTTCAATCTTATTCTAAGGCACAAAGCCTAATAAGCTAAAGTGTTTTGCAATTAATGGTGTAACTGAAATCACAAACTATTTCAATGATCAGATAGTCAACATGATTATAAATAAATCTCAGTTACTGAACCACTTATTATTTTAAGAGAGAGTTTCCATTTTTAAAGTAATTTTACATATATAAGGAAAAATTAATGTATCTTACAATTATATGATTTATACACAGTTCCACGTTCATCTAGGAGTATAAGAGTAACAACACAGTATCCCCCCCCCCCCCCCCCATGTTGTATTTAATAGCAATTGCTTGTGTCTACCATTTATCAGAACCTGCACATAGTTTTCTTACTTTGAAGTTTATTGCTTTGATTAGATCATATGGTCTAGACTTATTTTCTGTATACAGATTTTTCTGTCACAACAATACAAGCTGAAGCTATGCAGTAACTTTGACTTCAGCATAAAATAAGTCTGTTTTAAGAAAAAAAGGAATTAAATCAAAATAGGAGTTAATAAGAGTTTCTTACACACAGTCTTTGCTACCAATTCAATGCCTGGTACAGAGATACTATTTAACTCAGATAATATTTTCTCAGTTACAAATAATTTACAGCTGATCCTCACTAAATATTACTGAACCCCAATAAAAAAGATTTCATTACCTTCTTGCTGTAAGATAAAGTCAAATATTAACAGAGGTCAGTAATAGTGCTCACCACACCAATATACATGACACATGTCTTGTCTTCACAACAGAAGTTACTAATTGCAAATTTCTTAGTTTGTATGTGGATGAAATCTTCACTGGGTAAGCCAAATCAATTTTCTATATTGGAAAATAAATAATGGCTAGCATGTTCTTAGCCAGTCACTACTGGACAATTTATGATGTGTAGAGGATTCACACTTGTCATGGAAAAGGGCAATTAGACTTATACATACTCTACATATCCCATATAAAATCTTGTCATGAAATATTTTTTCCCAAATAAATACTTAACAACAAATATACCCATTTAAATTAACTTGTTTCCCTTTAACATATTTTCAACAGAAAAATACATTTTCAAAGAATTTTTAACAGAAGGTGTAACACACTGATTTATTATAGGATACTGCTTATGTTATGAAACAGTTTAAGTAAGAAACGGTAGAAAATGAACTTCATTATAACAGGAATGTAAAAATTGATATAATATGCATCTGTGGCGACTATCGACCAAGTCGCGGGTAATATCTTTGTTTTTGGCAAGCTCTTGGACCCCGTCTGTGGTCGCGCGTGAAAGTGTACGGACGTGTACCGAGAATTCAGAATGTAAACAACTGTATATGTGTGCTTACGAGAAATAAAAATAGTGTTTATTACACATGGTGTAGCGTGCATCATTGGATTCAGCAACCCTACAACGCTAAACCCATACTGGTGACCCCGAATTTTGTTCGCGAGTGCTACAACGAAATCTTATACCGTCGAGCAGTACACAATGGATCGCTTGCCGCCTGCTACACCGAACACGTGCCAACTAAGTGTTCCAACGGACGCTTCGGCATGGTTTTACAATTATCCACCGGGCGTCCGCAATAGTTCTACGCAGTTTCCGAACACATCGACTAGCTGTACTCAACAGGACAGTGTTTATACAATTCCACAGCCACATGTGCCGGCATCAGGTACGAACAATAACTTTCCGTTACCGTACATGAGTCAGCCGTCGTGTGACAGTGTTCCGTACCATCAGAACGTTTTCCGCGCACAAAACTTTGAATATGAACGTATTACGTCGAATACGAACTTTCCACGTGTTCCGAGTGCTCAACAGCCGACACAATGTGCTCAAACCCCAGTGACTATGTTTACAGGTTTCCCAAGTGCAAGTGTGAATTTTCCACCCAAATCAGTGACTGTACAAATCGAGCCGGACGCTCAAGACAGGAGAGTTCATATTTCTGCCGGAACTCCGGATTTTGCACCAACCCCCCCTACACCACCAGCGGCCGCTTTACGAGTGTTTCCGACGGCACACGCCGTTCCTGCCGCGTGTGTTCCACAAACATTAGGTGATTTTAACTATTTTAATGCACCTGTAGGGGAGGGGCCCGGAAACTGTATTCCGTCGTTCGCCGCACATCGGTCGACTACGGTCGATTCTACCGCGCCAGTCCATTCTACGCCCGTCAGCGTTACTCCGTCGACCGCTCGATTCGTTGATTTCTCGACCAAGGTCGAGCCAGCCGCGCCTACCGTGCCGCGTGCCACTGACAGTGGCGGAAGCTGGTGCACCGCTACTGCACCCGAGACAATTACGTTGCAGAACTATGGACAGGGAGAGACAGTTTCTGATAAACATTTATGTCAAGACTTTCCCACCCGTTGGCCGAAGCTACCATCCCTTCGCAAGGATCACCCACGCACATGGTTTGCCTTGGTCGACCACGTCCTCCAGCTACACGGCGTCGCCGACAACAATTTGAAGTTCCTATGCTTACTGTGTCACCTCCATGACGAACTGGATCTGATCTGAGACATTGTGGCTTCGCCCCCCGCTACGGACAAATATGCGTTCGCCCGACGCACCATCCTCGAGCGACTATCCACATCGACAGAGGAAGCTATCCGCCTCATCAGTCAGGAATCGCTGGGATCCAGGTCCCCGTCGCAACTCTGGCGTCATCTCCGCGCTATGATTGACACGCATCACATGCCGGACATTACACTTTGGACCATCTGGTTGCTGAAACTTCCCCCGCAAGTTCAATTTCACCTTCTACATGTAACTTCGGCCCCACTAGATGCCAAACTGAAGATCGCAGACCAGGTTTACAACATTCTGCCCCCCCCCCCCGCATACCCCCCCAGGGTGCCCTCAGGCCTCAGGGGTTGGCACACCTGCGCGGCAGTTCCCATCCTGCAGTACAGAGTGCGCACGATTCGCTCCACGCATGCGCGCGGAGCCAACGCCGCCTGGCAACCGCCGCAGTAACTCCTCTCCTACCAGCACTACTGCAGCGTCGCCATCGGAGGGAACCACAAACAAGTCCCCCTCCACTGCCGCTTCGACCTCAACCAGCGCGACGGGCGATGCCACGCGCCGCCCTGCTTGGTGTTATTTCCACTCCCGCTTTGGCGACGCGGCTAAGAAATGTCGTTCTCCATGCACGTTCCCAAACTAATAACGCGACCCAATTCAGGCGCTACAGGCCGCGTTGCACCGCACAGACGCCTATCACTAAATACTTCTTCTCCTCACGCGCCAGGACGCTTGTACGTGAAAGATGCAGTGTCTTGCCTTTCATTTCTAGTCGACACGGGGGCCGAGGTTAGTGTGATACCTCTGTCCGCAGGTATTAAATTCGAGCTTCAGCCTTGCCCCCCGCTTCGAGCCGCCAATAATTCCCTGATCCGCTCTCATGGAATAACGAATTTAAGCCTTAAACTGCAGGACATTAATACGCCCTTACAGTGGACTTTCATTATCGCGGATGTGGATGAACCCGTGCTTGGGGTAGATTTTCTCTTAGCCCACGCACTGTCACCCAACCTACAACGAGGTACACAAACCTTTAACTCGGGAGACCGTACCACCGGTTCAGATATCTTACCCCTCTCATCCGAAAGCGCCATTCTGCTGTGTGAGCTAGCGGAAACTGCTGTTGTAGTGCTTTCTCTTAGATCACACAATGACGAACTTCGGGACAGCAATGGGGCCCTCCGCTTATGCATCGCCGCCGTGCAAGCCAAGCTCACGGACGCGCGTAAGCAGACCGCCCAGCTGTTGCACACGGCCACGCCCCCAACCCCCGCACCACTTCCTTGCACCTGCAGCCGACGCCGCGTGACATTTCTACTGCCGGACGGAAGCAGTACCCGCGACGCTACCAGGTACCCCACCGAGCTCTTCGACAAGGACTACCAGTGGATCACCGCCACTGCTGCTGAACTGCCGGCCTTGGACACACACACGTGTGCATTACAGGTTAGTCACAGTGCAACGGGCGCTGGTCCAGCATCCCCATCGGTGTTCACGATCAATAACGGTACTGTCCACAGAATAAATACCACAGAAGGCCCACCGGTACGTGCAAAGGCTAGGCGTTTAAATCCGGAAAAACTTAAACACGCTAAAGCTATTGTTCAGGAACTTTTAGATAATAAGACTATCCGCCCTTCTTCTAGTTGTTGGTCGTCACCCATTCATTTGGTGCCCAAGAAAGATGACACTTTCCGCCTCTGCGGTGACTATCGGGCGCTTAACGCCAGAACAATTTTAGATAATTATCCCGTCCCAAATATTCAAGACTTTGCTTCCCAGCTGCATGGGGCACAAATTTTCAGTGTAGTCGATTGTCATAAGGCGTACCACCAACTGCCAATGGCATCTGAGGACGTTGAAAAGACCGCTATCATCACCCCGTTCGGGTTGTTCGAGTATTTGTTTATGCCATTCGGCCTTAAAAATGCTGCACAGACGTGGCAACGGTTCATCGACTCGCTGGTTGGAAAACTGGACTTTGCATATGCGTACCTGGACGACTTGTTAATTTTTTCTTCCTCCCTCGAGGAACATGAACAACATTTAAATACAGTGTTCCAACTATTAAAAGCAAACGGTATCGCAGTGAACAATACTAAGTCACAACTCCGCCGCACCAGTGTCACTTTTCTGGGCCACAGAGTTTCTGGCGACGGCATCCGCCCCCTAACTGAACGGGTGGAGGCCATTAGTACGGTGCCTTTGCCCAAAGATTTTCAGGGCCTCCGCCGCTTCCTTGGAACGGTAAATTACTACCGTAAACATATTCCCCGCGCCGCCGACATACAAGCCCCACTGACGGATGCCCTCGCAGGAAAAAACACATCAGGGTCTCGGGCGGTCACGTGGACTCCAGATATGCGTCGCGCATTTGATAATCTAAAGTCAGCCTTACAGACAGCTGTTACGCTTGCTCACCCCATTCCTGATGCTCCCATCTCGCTTACTACAGACACAAGTGATACAGCAGTGGGGGCAGTACTTCAGCAATCCGTGGGTTCTGTTGTACAGCCGCTCAGATTTTTCTCCCACAAACTGACCGCTTCCCAATGTAAATGGTCGACCTTCGACCGGGAACTGTTTGCTATTTACGCTGCTATCAAATATTTCCAAGACGATATCGAAGGTCGCCATCTCGTGGTATTTACCGACCACGAGCCATTGGTTTACGCTTTCCGTAACCCAGGTAAGGACTCATCCCCGAGACGTTTTAGGCATATGGACCTTATATGTCAGTTTATGAATGACATATATTACGTCAGAGGCGCAGACAATGTCGTCGCTGATTTTCTGTCTCGGGTGTCGGTTTTATCTTCACAACTGGACCTCAGTGAGCTCCCTAAATTGCAGACAGAGGATACTGAACTCACAGCATTGCGTTCCAATATCAAAACAGGACTCAAACTAGAGTTACGGACACTTCCTGGGTTTTCATCACCCATCTGGTGCGACATTTCAACAGGACGCATACGCCCGGTGATTCCTGCACCTCTCTGCCGGGACATATTTAATAGTATCCACGACTTGGCACACCCTGGCATTCGCGCCTCCGCACGTCTGGTATCAGGTACGCAAATGCAAAGTCCAGTTTTCCAACCAGCGAGTCGATGAACCGTTGCCACGTCTGTGCAGCATTTTTAAGGCCGAATGGCATAAACAAATACTCGAACAACCCGAACGGGGTGATAAAACAGTGTCGCAGTTGGGCACGAGCATGTGTGGCTTGTCAGCGCGCAAAAGTAGGACGTCATGCACAGCCCCCCATGGGTACGTTCGATGTGGCAAAAAGAAGATTCCAGCACATACACATCGATATCGTCGGGCCCTTACCCCCCTCAGGCCCCTTCCGTTACATACTGTCCGCAATTGACAGGTTTACCCGCTGGGTAGAGGTAATTCCTCTCACTACTATCACAGCCGATGCAGTGGCCCGAGCCTTGCTGTTAATGTGGATCTCGCGCTTCGGCTGCCCAGTCTCTGTCACCACCGACCAGGGCCGCCAGTTCGAGTCTGCCCTCTTCCGACAGCTTTGTGAACTGTGTGGGGTGAAACGATTTAGGACTACAGCATACCACCCCCAGAGCAATGGGCTTGTGGAACGCTGGCACCAAACGCTTAAAGCTTCCCTGATGTGCCACGGAGGTGAGTGGGCCGATGCCTTACCATGGGTAATGTTAGGCGTTCGGGCCGCGTACAAAGAGGACCTTGGCGCATCCCTGGCAGAGGTACTGTATGGAGAACCCCTCACACTCCCAGCAGAGTTAGTCGAGCCTTCACTTCCTCCAGATCAAATCTGCGACTCGACATTCGTCGGGCAGGTCAAGGAGCTAATTGCTAACATCCGCGTGCCGCCTCCTTGACCACACACGCCCCCTCCCGTATTTCTGCATAAGGACTTGGCGTCGTACACTCATGTCATGGTGCGTGATGACACCATCCGACCGGCACTCAGACCTCCATATACGGGCCCGCACAGAGTCATATCACGGCGTACCAACACGTTCGAAGTGCTCATTAACAGCACGCCTCAAACGGTATCCGTCTGCCGCCTCAAACCTGCATGGACTCTGGGAGAACTGCCCGATACCCCACCCAGTCAGACCCCATCCCCTGCTGCACCCACCTCGCATGAGGCATCTACCGACAGTCCATGGATGAGCGACGCCCATTCCCACACGTGTGACGTTCCCCACTCCCAGTCGTGTGACAGTGCTACAGGTGCGTGTGACATTCCTATGCCGAGTGATGCGTGTGATGACTTACCCTCCTACAGGCAGCCCCTCACCTCTCCCCTGTTAGGATTCAGTGATGTATCAGGGACCAGCCTCAGAGCGTGTGATGTCACCGATGACGACTCGTGTGGAGATTCTGTCAACCCGTATAAGGAAGTGGTAGTGAATGTCAACACAGATCTTATTTGCAGCTCTAATGTGTTTTTTGTTATGCAGCCGGGTAATGTGTACATCTTCTACGAACAAGCCAGCTTCCCCAGTGACAACTTAACTCACATTCATCTCCTCCAGTCTGTCCCCTTGCCTGTTGGTACTGACCCATCAACGGTCAAAGTCCTACGTACCGCCACAGGCATTCAGATCCGCTATCCTGGCCCCTCACAACCCACCATCCCCTCCCCAGATCCCTCAACTGCTGTACGAGGATTCACCCGGTCAGGCAGGACCATCCGCCCCCCTCGCTGGCTCGAAGACTTCAATTACTAATGTAAGGTAATGTAAGGTATGGTTTCTGATTAAACACCCTCTCCCTCCCCCCTGGGTGTTCCCTTTACATGTATGCCCCAATATTTATGTTTGTGCTCCACACTCTAGGGGGGGGGGGGGGGGGGGGGGGGGGCTAATGTGGCGACTATCGACCAAGTCGCGGGTAATATCTTTGTTTTTGGCAAGCTCTTGGACCCCGTCTGTGGTCGCGCGTGAAGGTGTACGGACGTGTACCGAGAATTCAGAATGTAAACAACTGTATATGTGTGCTTACGAGAAATAAAAATAGTGTTTATTACACATGGTGTAGCGTGCATCATTGGATTCGGCAACCCTACAACGCTAAACCCATACATTCCATTGTTTCATGCATCACATGTTATTATTGTGGTCTTGATTCTAAAGACTGGTTTGATGCAGTTGTCCACAATACTCTACCCTCTGCAAGTTTCTTCATCTCTGCATAGTTACTGCAATAGTTACAGCCACTTCAACATGCAAACCACAGCTCAACCCTTACTGCTTCAACAGTTTTTATCTCCCATACTTCCCTCCATTACCAGATTCACTGTTTCTTGATATCTCACGATGTGCACTATCTTATTATCCCTCTGTTAGTCACTTTGTGCCATAAAACTCTTTTCTCCCTGTTTGATGCAGTATCCCTTCATTAGTTACTTGATATATTCACATTATGTTTAGCATTCTTCTGTAGCATCATGTTTCAAAAGCCACTATTCTGCTGTTTCCTGAATTGTTTATCTTCAACATTTGACTTTCGTATAAGGCCACACTACAGACAAATACTTTCAGAACAAACTTCTTGACACTTGAATTTATATTCAGTGCTAACCAATATCTTATTTTCACAATTTTTTTTCCTGCTGTTGCAAGTCTGTAGTTTATTAGGCAGGTGCATAAGTTTGTAGCATTTTTGTTTGACATGTTGGTATTCCAGTAACTATGGGTTTATTTATCAACTGTTATTTTTTATTTGCAGTTCACTGTTATTATTTGAGTTTAAACATTGTCATTTTGTCATTTGGAGACAGTGACTGAAGCTGTGGACACTATAAAATGGAGTACAAGTGGAAAAAAGGGAACATTTTTGACATTTTCTTCTGTTTGAGTTCTATAGAGTGGCGACAGCAATGGAGGCAGCAAGAAATATTTACACTGTATATGGGATAATGCCATTGGACTGAATATGTCAAGAAAATGGTTTTCTCATTTTAGGAGGATTGTTTTGACCTTAGTGACTCTCCACATTCAGGAAGACCTTCAGGGTTTGATGATGATGTTTAAACATATTAATCCACAATGATTCATGTCAGTATACTGGAGAACTGGAAATGTGGTTAACTGTGATAATTCCACCATTGTGCAACATTTACATGCAATGGGAAAGGTTCAAAAACTGGGTGTAAGGGTATCACATGCTCTAAGCTAAAATCACAAAAATCAGCGGATGGCCATACGTGCATCTCTGCTTATGTCATGAACAACTGTGACCATTCTCATGCTGTATCATTACTGGTGATGAGAAATGTTGCCTTTATGCTAACATACTTTTTGGAAAAGAAAGGAATGGCTGAGCCCTAGCAAAGCAGCAACTCCTCGTACAAAGACCTGCACACATCCACTAAAGATAATGTCATGCATCTGGTGGAACAGCAACAGTGTGATGTATTATGGACTGCTTTCCTGAGATGTAACCATCACTGCTGACATTTATTGTCAACAACTGAGACATCTTGCATGTGCAATCCAGGAACAGTGACCAGGAAGACTGTGTGAAATGATGTTACTGCATGAAAGTATCAACCCGCATTTTGCTAGACTGACAAAAAACACTACACAGGAGTTGGGTTAGGAAGTCATTCCACATCCACCTTATTCACCTGACCTTGTGCCCTCAGATTTTCATCTTTTCTGCTCTCTATTGAACAACCTTCACAAAACTGACTTTCTGGTGAACATGTGCTCCGAACATGGCTCAGCAAATTCTTCACCTCAAAACCATGTGATTTCTACAGTCACAGAATCACAAGGAGTTACCTCAGCATTGGAAGACTGTTGTAAACAGTGAAGGAGACTATATTGTTGATGGTTACAGTCTTTGTTATACATATCTGTTGTGCTTCTTAAGCAAACAGAAAAACACTATGAACTTGTGCGTCAACCTAATATATACTCTTTACTTTGGCAATTGTGAGTTATTTTGTATAGCAAAATTCATCTGCTACTTCTAGTGTGTTATTTCCTAATCTATCTGCCCCACCATCACTTGATTTAATTCAGCTGCGCTCCAGTACCCTTGTTTTCATCACATGTCAGTATTATAACCTATTATGAAGATACTATCCATTCCATTTTTTCTGAAGAAGAGAAATTTGTTAACATTGAGTATAGATTTAACTGTCAGGAAGTCATTTCTGAAAGTATTTGTATGGAGTGTAGCCATGTATGGAAGTGAAACATGGACGATAAATAGTTTGGACAAGAAGAGAATAGAAGCTTTCGAAATGTGGTGCTACAGAAGAATGCTGAAGATTAGATGGGTAGATCACATAACTAATGAGGAGGTACTGAATAGGATTGGGGAGAAGAGGAGTTTGTGGCACAACTTGACCAGAAGAAGGGATCGTTTGGTAGGACATGTTCTGAGGCATCAAGGGATCACCAATTTAGTATTGGAGGGCAGCGTGGAGGGTAAAAATCGTAGGGGGAGACCAAGAGATGAATACACTACGCAGATTCAGAAGGATGTAGGTTGCAGTAGGTACTGGGAGATGAAGAAGCTTGCACAGGATAGAGTAGCATGGAGAGCTGCATCAAACCAGTCTCAGGACTGAAGACCACAACAACAACAACATCCATTCCATTCAACTGATCTTCTAAGTCCTTTGATGTCCCTGATAGAATTGTAATGTTATCAGTAAACTTCAATGTTTTTATTTCTTCTGTTTGAGCTTTCATTCATTTTCTAATTTTCTCCTTGGTTTCCTTTACTGCTTCATTTACGTACAGACTGAATAATATTGGGGATAGCCTACAACCATGTCCTATTTCCTTCTCAACTACTGTACCCATTTCATGTTCTTTGACTATTGCAACTACAGTCTGATTTCTGCAAAAGTTTTAGATAGTCTGTTCTTCCTTGTATTTTTCTGCTGATAACGCCAGAATTTGAAAGAGTGTGCTTCAGCCACATTATCATAAACTTTTTGTATATCTGTAAATGTTACAAATTTAGGTTTGACCTTCTTCAACCTCCCTTCTAAGATAAGTTGTTGGGTCAGTATTGCTTCATGAAATCCAAAATTTCTCAGAAACTCAAACTAATTGTACTCCAGGTCAGCTTCAGCCAGTCATTCCATTCTTCTGTAGATAATTTGTGTTAGTATTGTGGCCCATAAATCACAAAACAGGTGGTTTGGCAATATGCATACCTACACCTGCAACTGTCTTCTTTAGTACTGGTACAATTACTTTTTCTTGGAGGCTAAGGACATTTTGCTTTTCTCATATACCCTACATGCCAAGTGGAGAAATTTTGTTATTGTTAGTTCTTCCAAGGCTCTTATTAACTCTGAAGGAATGTCATCTATTCCAAATGCCTTGTTTTGACTTCAATATTTCAAGTGTTCTGTCAACTTCTTCTTGCAATAACACATCCTCCATCTATCTTCCTCCACTTCCTATCACATTTTATTGTCTTAAAGTTACCTTCCTTTACATATCTCCTCTGTATATATTCCTTTCTTGTTTCAGCCTTCCCTTCTTTCCTTAGTACTGGCTTGTCACCTGAGCTCCTAATGTTCATACAGCTCCTTCTTTTTTTTCCACAGTGTTCTGCAGTTTCACCGTGAGCCGCATCCATATTTCCTATATCCATGCATGCATCTACAGCTTTGAATTTTAGCACTTTCTGTCAATCTCAGTTATTTATATGCCTCCATTTGCTTCCACATGCTTCACTTCCAGCACTTTTATATTTTCTCTTTTCATTAACTAAATATAATATCTCCTGAGTAATCCAAGAACTTCTACTAGTCAAGTCCGTTTGGCCAGTTGGTCCTCTGCTGCCTTCACTATTTCATATCTCAAGTCTGTCGATTCGTTTTACACTGAATTTCTTTTGCTTATTTCAGTCAGTTGTTTTCTAATGCTCCCTTTGAAACTCTCAACAATCTCTCATTGTTTCAACTCACCCAGGTTTATTTCACAACTGTGTAATAAATTATGGTCAGAGTCCACATCTGCTCCTCGGAATATTTTGTGCTTTAAAATCCAGTTTATAACACTCTGTCTTACCATTATATAATGTATGTGAAAACTTTCAGGGTGTCCAGGTCTCTTCACTAACTGCCCTTATATCTAACTTCAACCTAACCATCTCTCATTTCAAATTTTCTAACCTACCTATCTGGTTAAGAGGTATAAAACTTGACGCTCTGACATGTGAAACAACAAATTTGTTTTCTCTGGTAACAACATTCTCCTGAGTAGTTCCATCTGGAGATGAGAGTGGAGAATTATTTTACCCAAAATAATTCTACCATCATGAAACCGCACAATTTAGTTGCATGTTCTTGAGAAATATAACAGCTGTAAATCCTCCTAGTTTTTAGCTGTCCACCGAAGGCCAAGGCCATGTTGCTTAATGTTACAAGGCCAAATTAGAAAGCCATTCAAAGTGTTACAGCCATTTCTGCTGCAAAGACTACTATCCATTTTTAAGAACTACAGACACCCCTCCAATGGGGTTATCCCGAAGGTACAGTTATCTGTATCATTGAGACACACTAGTCACACCAGCACCACTTGGTCCACAGTTCATGGAGGGACGTAACACATATTTTGAACATAATTATTGCAGTACTATTATTTAAGATGTCTGCAAAAGTCATTCATTTGGTGACTCACGCAAAAAGTATGAAGAAATAAATAAAGAAAAAATTTTGTATGTATTTCTTCAAGGAGTTACTCAATTTAGCTACATAATTTCAATGCATATATATGCTAATGAATTCATCATAAATAATTAAAAACATCATTGTCTTCATCACATGGTCCAACACCAAACGAAATAGTGTTGGTGAAAGAATACACCCTTGTCATACTCCCGAATTAACTTGGCAAGGCTCTGTTAGTTCTCCATTATGTAGTACTTGGCATTCATAGTCTTCATACATTTCCTTGACGATGTTAATAATCTTCACTGGAATGCCATATTTTGCAAGAGTATCCCACATGACTCTTCGACTGACAGAGTCAAAAGCCTTTTCAAAGTCAATGAAGGTAAGGTAGATGGTGTGTTGCCACTCCGCACTTTGTTCCAGAATACTTCTGAGAGTATTGATAAGGTCCACACAGCTTCGATGTTTTCTAAAACCCACCTGCTCTCTCCTCAGTTGTGCTTCCACAGAATCCTTAATGAAGTTTAAAATGATCCTTGAAAGTACCTTACTGAGTACTGACAATAATAGGATAATGCCCCACTAGTTGTTGCAGTTAGTAACATCTCCTTTTTTGGGTATTTTCATGATAATACCTCGTTTCCAATCTGTTGGCAGTTTCTCCTCTCTATATATCTTCTCTAAGAGGATGTACAATAACTTGACAGTGGTGTCCAAGTCTGTTTTCAGCATCTCAGATGTTATTTTATCTGGTCCTCATACCTTCCCATTCTTGATCTACTTCAATGCTATCTGAATTTCTGCTTTCGTGGGTGCATTTACACCAATGCTGGGATCATTGTATTCTGTTTGTTCTTGTTCTTCTACCTCACCACCGAGGTCTCTATTTAGAACTTCTTTAAAGTGTTCCTTCCACCTACGTGATTATTCTTCATGTGTAGTTAGTATCTCCCCTTTCTTGTTCCTTACTGGTCGGTTCTCTGGAAGCTTTTTTTTTTTGAGAGCATCTTAGTGATATCATATAGTTCTTTCACATCCCCCTCCATGCTGCCTGTTCTGCTCTATCAGCCTGTTCATCTAATCCATCTTCTGTGGTCTCTTCTCACACTCCTTTTCACTTCCTTATCTGCTGCTCTATAATCAGCTTGTGCCTGTGCTTTTTGTTGCCTGGTCCTGCTCTGATTCACTCTTCCCTTGGCCTCCTTTCTATGGGTGATTTTCCTCCAGATACGTTCAGACATCAAATCTCTCCGCAAACAATTTTTAAAGCCAAGTTGTCTCTCACTCACTTGCACAAAAGTATTTCTTTTGGTATTGGACCATGTGATGAAGAGAGTGATGGGGGGAGAGAAGAGAGGTGTACAACGGGGGGTGTGGGATAGGCTCCAAGATTTGGATTTCGCAGACGACCTTTGCTTAATGGCACAACGATATCAAGATATCAAAGAGAAACTGGCCAGGTTACAGAGAGAGGTGAAGGTTGTAGGCCTCAAGATAAATTTCACAAAACCAAATAAATGCAGATATATTTGACCATCATGAATAGGCTGTCCATTAATGGAGAGGATGTAGAACAGGTCCAATCTTTCCTCTATCTCAGAAGTATAGTCACAACTACAGGAGGCACTGAGGAGGACATCCGTAGTTGCATCCACAAAGCAAATGGTGTATTTGTATAATTGTACTCTGTCTGGAGAAATAGGAACATCTCAAAGAAGACCAAACACTGGCTTTTCAATAGCAATGTGAAGGCTGTTCTGTTGTATGGTTGCGAAACTTGAAAGATGACTAACCACATCAAAAACCAGCTCCAAGTTTTTATCAGCGTATTTTAAATGTGAGATAGCCAGATATAATGACAAATGAAGATCTTTGGAGGGAGACAAATCAGCAACCAATCAATATACAAATCAAAGAAAGAAAATGGAACTGGACTGGGCATACATTGAGGAAATCAGATGGAGCTGTTGAAAGGATGGCATTGGATTGGAACCCTCAAGGAGTTAGAAAACAATGTCATCCCAAACAGACGTGGAAAAGGACGATGGAGAGAGAAGCTGCAAAGGATGGGAAAACCTGAAGTGAAGTGAAGAGACTTGCTAGAAATTGTACCAGGTCCAGGAATTTCATCACAGCTCTATGTTCCAGGTGGAATGACAGGAACTAACAACAAGAAGAAGAAGAACAAGAAGAAGAAGAATTAAACAAATAATAGTGTCCACAAAACAAGTAGTAGAAGGAGACACTAGAGTTCCCTAAACTTGCCTGTAGCTTCATGCATCGTAAATGCAAAAATCTTTGATCATTTACTTAATAACGGCCTGACAGGTCATAAAAATAAATAACTAAATAAATAAAATCCTTTAATAGAAATTTAAATTGTTTCTTATGAGCAGCTTTTTGTATTTGGCTGAGCAACTTTTAACAAAAACTATATGAAAGTGATGGTGTAAATGGTTAATAGTTTTACTTGTAATATTGAATTTAAGTAAATTTCATTAATAATGTGAGTGTGTGTTTAGGGTGGAGGGGGGGGGGGGGCAGGGGAGGTAGGTGTTGCAATTTAGATATCTATTTTGATTGTAAATCTTATCTATGTTTCAGTGTGATATCTGCTATCAAGTATATACCAAGACACCAAGACGTAGTCACATACACATATCAATCTTGTGGAAGGATCCTTAAACTGGCTCACTAACAACCATTACAGTAAAAAAACTGAAATGTTTAATCCCACTTGGAACTGATTCATTAAATCAAAATCATACATTTACAAATACAAGTTACTAACCTTGTTTCCTCTATGGATATAGGATTTATATCAGCTTTCTTATGTCCATGCTCTCGGTATGCTTGAACAAGTCTGCATAAGTTACCATTCCTGTTTCTTGCCTCTATAACATGTTCTGGAACTAGAAGCAATTGGGAAAATTAAAACAATTTCTTGTGCAACTAATAAACCTTACTCACTGACAAAAAAATTTTGACTGTTGCAAAAATAAAATAATAATAAATAAATAAAAACTGCAATGACTGGAAAATTTAGTAAATATACATTTTCAAATGTACAATGGACCTATAACATGGGGAAAGGGGGGGGGGGTGTTACAGATATCAATGGAATAAGTATTTTTTCAGATTTTGATTTGATGTCTTTTATCAGGGATGTTAAACAAGTCTATCACTCTTAGTTATGTGTAGGAGATAGCTCTCTTTCAGGTGATTCAGTGCCAAGAATTTCAGTTATTAGTTCCAGATATTGGTGTATATCAGGTGGTATGTTATATTTCCATACATGTCCATCCATTTCATCATAGCCTTAGTAACATCTTTGGTCTTTCAGAAGAATGCATTGTGATGATGCTAATTATTTAATCATAGATGGCTGTTCTGCAAGATTTTATATAATACAAGTTAAACATACAGTTACTGTTTCAAAAGTGAGTTTGATTTTTGTAAGGTCTAACTTGCAGCAATATTAAATTTCTAAATATCATCATTTTATCTATTGATGTGAAACAAAAGATCACAGTTATCATTATCTTCCATTTAACATCCACTGCTGGACTTTTCCATGCATTATGGTTTTTTACTATAAGCAACTACGTTGCTCCTGTATGTTTTTAAAATTCAACTACCCACCTTTCATTAAATATCACCTTGGTATTTTCTTAGCTTTTGAAATCAGCAAAGAACTTTCTTTGTCTGTCAACCAGCTATCCATCTGGCTACAAGCCCTACACTCATAATTATATATTCCGTTCTTGTTTATTCCCTGATCCACTAGTTTGCTTTCTTGTCCCTCTCAGTTTTAAGTTATCTGTTTCTTTATTAGTACAAATTCTGTGAACCCATATTATGATAAAAAATACAGATGTGGAACAAATCAGGTTTACATTCACAGAGATACAATAAATATAATGAATATATGTATAATAACAAAAATGTAGCATAAATAAGATAAAACAATGTAAAGCCCAGGATGAAACAACAACAATATTGAAAACATAGATAATTATTCCCCACATAGAGGAAGCATTGAGTTACACACAGACACAATGGAAAATGAGTGTTAGAAATATGCAGCTTTAGAACTAAATCTTTCATTACAAGTAGAAAACTTACACACATTCGCACAAGCACAACACACATACAGACATGGCCACTGTCGTCTCCAGGTGCTAAGGCTCATCAGTGACTGTGTCTGAGGTGAGCAGCAATATGTTTGGGATGAGTAACACGTGCATAGAAGATGAATAGGGTGATGGAGGGGGGGGGGGGAGGGGGGGAGCACCAGTGTGGGAAGGGGTGAAGATGCTAGAGCAGCCTCTACACTAACATCACCACTAGCCTTGGTCTTGCCACTGTTTAAAACTAATTTTCCCAGTGCCTGACTAACTTCAAAGCTACAACCTGCTACCTGGTCACCATGACCAACTAAATCCTCACCCACAATTACTTCTCCTTTGAAGGTATCCCCTTCTAACATAATTGTGGAACAGTATAGGAACCTGCAATGCATCCTGCTATACTAAGCTATTTATGGACCATCTAGAAGAATCCTTCCTAACCACCCAGGCTCTCAAATCACCTCACCTTGTTTTGTTTAGATTCACTGATGATATCTTCATGATCTGGACTAAGGATGAGGACATGCTATCTGCACTCCTCCAGAACCTCACAACCTTCTCTTCCATTCGCTTTACCCAGTTCTCCTAAGCCCAACAAGCCAGCTTCCTTGATGTCAAAATTGTGGCAGTTGCTCGCAGTCCAGCCTCAGTGACCAGAGACAGTGGTAACGTGCTATGAATTGTGCTTGCCTGAATTTGTGTGGGTTTTCTACTTTAGAAGAAGGCCTTTTGGCTGAAAGCTCAAATATGCAGCAGTCTTTCTGTTGTGCCTGTGTGTGATCAAAGTGCCCTCTATGTGTGAGTACCATTCTATTCCAACTAACTCTCAATGTGCTCTGAAATGAGAAATACCCTCACCATCTTCCTCACAGTGATGTGCCACTGACCATCCAACCTAGACAACACCCTTGTCCATTATTACTCCACCGCTGCTACCAAATGCTTGCTCATGGCTCATATCCCTGCAAGAGACCTAGATGCAAGACTTGTGGCATACATCATCCTTTTACTAACCACTCCAGTCCTGTCACTGACATCTCCTACCTCATCAAAGGCAGGGTCACCTGCAAAGGCAGCCATGTGATCTTCCAACTTAGCTGCAACCACTGTGCCACATTCTATGTGGGCATGTCAACTAACAAGTTGTCTGTTTGCATGAATTGCCATTGGCAAACTGTGGCCAAGAGATAGCTGGACCACCCAGTTGCTGAGCATGACACTCACCACAGTGTGCTTCATTTAATGACTGCTTCACAGCCTGCGCCATCTGGATTCTTCCCACCAACACTGGCTTTTCTACACTGCACGTGTGGGTACTCTCCCTGCAACATATCCTTCATTCCTGTAACCCACCTTGCCTAGCCTTCACTAATCCCCATCCTCCACTTCCCTATCCCCTTCTCTCCTCCCACTCCACATACCTTCTGTTCTGCCAACACACTTACATAGGCCTTTCACCTTCCCTACTTCTCTCCTCTCCGCTTTCACCTTCCTCCCACCCTTCTCCCTTGCAGTATAGGTTCATTATGCTGCACCTAGCAGCCTTATCCTGTCCCCACCACATCCTAACATTCTCCCACAGACAGCACCAGCATTATACCACATCCCTACCATGTTACTTCAGCCCCTCCTTACTCCAAACCTCTTTCATACAACCACTATCCACCCCAACGAGACTGTTGCTCACCTCAAACACAGTTGCAATCAGGTCTTACCACACGGAGACAACAGCAGCCATCTGTGTGTACATTGCACTTGTCTGCGCCTCAGTGCCTCCTCTGTGTGGTGAGAACAAACTACGCTTTCCATATTTTTGAATAGCTTTAAAGATTGAAGGAAAATTATTAAGACATAATTCAACTAACATGATATAATTACTGAAAATACATTTGGGTACACAGAAAGATATTCATACATTGTCCATCTTGAACATGTAAGATGAATTTTAACTAACACAATAAAAATAGAAAGTCTCAAAGCATAAAACACAAATGTCAATACAAACTTACAAAAATAATCATTGATTTATCTGCAGGTATTTATCCTGCAAAAACCACACATGAAGCACAACAGGCAGATTCCATTATCTAGATTTCCAGAAAGCATTTGACATGATGCCGCACTACAGACTGTTACTGATCATATGAGCATACAGAACAGATTTCCCGATATATGAGTCACTTGAAGACTTCTTAAGTAATAAAACCCAGTACATTGTCCTTGACAGTGAATGTTCATCAGAGACCAAGGTATCTTCAGGAGTACTGCGAGAAAGTGTGATAGGACCACTCTTATTCTTTATATACATAAATGATCTACTGAATAGGGTGAGCAGCAGTCCACAGGCCTTTGCTAATGATGCTGTCATGTACAGGAAGGTGTCGTTGTTGAATGGATGTAGCAGGATACAACATGACTTAGAGAAAATTTATGTTTACTGTAATGAATGCCAGTTTCCTCTAAATGTAGAAAAATGTAAGTTAATGCAGATGAGTAGGAAAACAAAACAGTATGAGTGGTGTACTGCTTGAAGCAGTAAACCTGATTAAACATCTAGGCATAACATTGGAAAACAATACAAGATTGAATGAGTTCATAAGGTCAGTAGTAAGGAAGGCGAATGGTCGATTTCAGTTTACTGGGAGAATGTTCCAGGGAAACGTAGCTCATCTGCAAACCTTTCGCCAAGGCATTAAAGTAATTCAGAGACCATTAACAAATTTTTTACTGGTAGGTTCATTCAACACACAATTATTATTACAGAGATACTTCATGAACTCAAATGGGTATCCCTGGGAGGAAGGGAGAGTGCTTTTCGTGGAACACAGTAGAGAAAATTTAGGAAAAGTGGCATTTGAAGTCGACTGTAGAACTATTCTACTGTCACCAATCTACATTTTGTGTAAGGACCACAAAGATAAGATAAGATTAATTAGGGCTTGTGTAGAGGTATACAGGCAGTCATTTTTCTCTCGCTCTATTTGTGAGTTGAGCAGCATACACCATATAGTGGCTTGCAGAGTATGTATGTAGGTGTAGATGTAGAAGAGGGGGTAGAAGGAGTTTTCCATAATGTATTTTCTTAATTCATATTTAAATATATGCACGACCTTTACATGAACTTTGATATCTGATGGAAGAGAGTTAAACATTTTTGAGCAGAATAGATGTTCTAGGCCTCTAGGTAAAAACCTGTATTGTGATCTTGGTATGCACTAGTATGGTATGTAAAAAGAAAATGGCTATTAGAGACAAAATCATCAGAGTAAAACAAGTTCTGAAGTGACAAACAATGGAAAATCCAGGCTGGAATGTAACAATATTATGAAAAGGGAAGGTTGCTTTTCACCATATAGCAGAGATGTTGAGCTGCAGATAGGCACAACAAAAAGAGTGTCAGAAACTGAGCTTCTGTCCAACATCACACACACACACACACACACACAACGTGCGTGCACGACCACAGTCTCCGGCTGCTGAATCTGGCCTCAGCAGCCAGAGACTGTGGACAAGTGTGTGTGAATTGCATCTGCATGAATATGTGTGTGTGTGTGTGTGTGCGTGTGTGTGTGTGTGTGTGTGTGTGTGTGTGTGCGTGTGTGTGAGAAGGAGTTGTCAAGGAGATATGATTTCAATTTATTTTTGAAGCTATTACTGCTGTCTGTCAGGCATTTTATTTCATCTGGCAATTTGTCGAAAAATTTTGTAGCAGCATATTTTACCCCTTTCTGTGCCAAAGATTGGTTGAGTAAAGGATAGTGTAAGTCTTTCTTTTTTCTGGTATTATAATCATGAATGTCACTGTTGTTTTTAAACTGGTCCTTGTTGTTGAGGACAAATTTCATTGGTGAGTAAATGTACTGTGAGGCAGTTGTAAGAATTCCCAATCTTTTAAAAAGATGCCTACACGATGTGCAACTGTGAGCCCCACATATTATTCTAACCACTTTCTTTTGAGCAGTGAATACTTTCTGTCTAAGTGTTGAGTTACCCCAAAATATTATTCCATATGACGTCAGAGAGTGAAAGTATGCAAAGTATGTTAAGTGAAAGTATGCAAAGTATGTTAGCTTACTAATTTCTGTATCCTCAAAATTGGCAATTATTCTGATTGCAAAAGTTGCTGAACCTAGTAGCTTTAGAAGATCCAAAATATGAATTTTCCAATTAAGATGCTCATCTATGTGTACACCCAAAAACTTAGTATGCTCTACCCTGTCTACTGACTTCTGTTGATTTGTTATATTTATTGAAGGAACTGTACTTTTTGCAGCAGAAAATTGGATGTACTGTGTTTATTCAAAGTTTAGAGCAAGCCCATTTGCAGAAAAGCAATTAATTTGTATGATTTTCAATTGGAGTTTCTTTTACCGGATTAATAGCGCTTGTATCATCAGCAAACAGTGTCAGTTCAGCTTTCTGTTTCAGATAGGAAGGGAAGTCGTTCACATACACTCCTGGAAATTGAAATAAGAACACCGTGAATTCATTGTCCCAGGAAGGGGAAACTTTATTGACACATTCCTGGGGTCAGATACATCACATGATCACACTGACAGAACCACAGGCACATAGACACAGGCAACAGAGCATGCACAATGTCGGCACTAGTACAGTGTATATCCACCTTTCGCAGCAATGCAGGCTGCTATTCTCCCATGGAGACGATCGTAGAGATGCTGGATGTAGTCCTGTGGAACGGCTTGCCATGCCATTTCCACCTGGCGCCTCAGTTGGACCAGCGTTCGTGCTGGACGTGCAGACCGCGTGAGACGACGCTTCATCCAGTCCCAAACATGCTCAATGGGGGACAGATCCGGAGATCTTGCTGGCCAGGGTAGTTGACTTACACCTTCTAGAGCACGTTGGGTGGCACGGGATACATGCGGACGTGCATTGTCCTGTTGGAACAGCAAGTTCCCTTGCCGGTCTAGGAATGGTAGAACGATGGGTTCGATGACGGTTTGGATGTACCGTGCACTATTCAGTGTCCCCTCGACGATCACCAGTGGTGTACAGCCAGTGTAGGAGATCGCTCCCCATACCATGATGCCGGGTGTTGGCCCTGTGTGCCTCGGTCATATGCAGTCCTGATTGTGGCGCTCACCTGCACGGCGCCAAACACGCATACGACCATCATTCGCACCAAGGCAGAAGCGACTCTCATCGCTGAAGACGACACATCTCCATTCGTCCCTCCATTCACGCCTGTCGCGACACCACTGGAGGCGGGCTGCACGATGTTGGGGCGTGAGCGGAAGACGGCCTAACGGTGTGCGGGACCGTACCCCAGCTTCATGGAGACGGTTGCCAATGGTCCTCGCCGATACCCCAGGAGCAACAGTGTCCCTAATTTGCTGGGAAGTGGCGGTGCGGTCCCCTACGGCACTGCGTAGGATCCTACGGTCTTGACGTGCATCCGTGCGTCGCTGCGGTCCGGTCCCAGGTCGACGGGCACGTGCACCTTCCGCCGACCACTGGCGACAACATCGATGTACTGTGGAGACCTCACGCCCCACGTGTTGAGCAATTCGGCGGTACGTCCACCCGGCCTCCCGCATGCCCACTATACGCCCTCGCTCAAAGTCCGTCAACTGCACATACGTTCACGTCCACGCTGTCGCGGCATGCTACCAGTGTTAAAGACTGCGATGGAGCTCCGTATGCCACGGAAAACTGGCTGACACTGACGGCGGCGGTGCACAAATGCTGCGCAGCTAGCGCCATTCGACGGCCAACACCGCGGTTCCTGGTGTGTCCGCTGTGCCGTGCGTGTGATCATTGCTTGTACAGCCCTCTCGCAGTGTCCAGAGCAAGTATGGTGGGTCTGACACACCGGTGTCAATGTGTTCTTTTTTCCATTTCCAGGAGTGTATATCAAGAACAGGAGGGGACCCATGACTGAACCCTGTGGAACACCTAATGTAATTTCACCCCAGTTAGATGAAGTGGCAAACTTATTTAAATCACTTGACCCATATAATGAAAATTTTTGCTTCCTGTTCTGTAGGTATGACTTAAACCACTCATATGCTACTCCATTTATACCATAGAACTGTAATTTCATAACATAATGTCATGGTTCCCACAATCAAATGCTTTGGACAAGTCACAGAAATTTCCTATTGGTGACATTTTACTATTTAAAAACTCTATTACGTGGACAGTGAAATTGTATATTGCTGTCTCAGTGGAACAGCATTTTTGAAATCTGAACTGTGATTTACTAAGTATCCCATTTCTGTTGAGATGGCTAACCACTCGAGTAAATTACTTTCTCAAAGATTTTTCAAAATGCTGTAATCAAGGATACTGGCTGATAATTATTGACATCTGTGGTGTCCCCCTTTCTGTAGAGCAGCCTGACAATGGCATATTTTAACCTGTCTGGGAAAATACCTTGAGTTAATGATGCATTACATATGTGACTCAGAACATCAGCTTTAATTGCTCCACTTTGTTTTAATATCTTATTAGAGATGTCATCTACTCCAACAGAAAACTTATTTTTCAAAGATTTAATTATTTTTACTTTTTTCACAACAGGTTGTTAGGTGAAACTTAATCTGACTAATTTTTTTTCAAAACAGACTCTTCAATGTACTGCCCGGCTTTTTCTTTTGAACTATTCTCACCAATTTTTTCTCCTACACTTAAGAAATGTTTGTTAAATACATTAGCTACATGTGTACTGTTGGTTAGGATGGTCTTGTTCTCTTTAACAGTAATACTAGCTACCCCAGTGGTTACTTTTCCTGTCTCCCTTCTAACAACATTCTATATTGATTTGATTTTATTGCCGGAGTCGTTAATTTCTTCTCTAATGTACATATTTCTTGATTTCCTTACAATTTTTCTCAGTATGTTACAATAATTTTTATAGTGGAAAACTACTTCTGGATCTTTACTAGTTCTTGCTGTCTCATAAAGTTTCCTTTTTCTTTCTGAAAACGCTTTAATACCTGTAGTAATCCAAGGTTTCTTTGAAAAGTGTGTGGTGTTACATTTAGTAATTTTCTTTGGGAAACAGTGTTCAAAAAGGGATATAAATTTATCAAGAAATATGTTGCATTTATCATCAGCATTTGGCTCATTATATACATCTCCACAATTAACATTTCTTAAGCTTTCTTTGAAGTGCTCTATAGATATCGGGTTGAACCACCTTACACTTTTACTTAATGGTTTCCGAGCTGTACACCCTGTTAGGTTTTGTAAGTTAATCAGTTGTGCATCATGGTCTGACGACCTATTTACCACAGGGAAAGCATGTGTTTGTTTTACATCCTCTTTCTGTACAATTACATTATCTATTAACATGCTACTGTCTTGAGCTATACGTTTAGGGAAATTGATCACTGATTCTAAGTTATATGTTGTTAATAACACTTCTAGTTCACTTTTCCTCTCAGAATCATTTAGAAAGTTTACATTGAAATCACCACAGATTAATAACTTTTTCTTTTTGTCTGACAGACAGCATACTAGGGAGTATAACTTTTTTATGAATAGCTCCCAGTCTCCTAATGGGGACATGTACACTGTTGCTAATATCACTACTACATTATCTAGCTGAAGTTCACATGCACAAACCTCAAAGTGATGATCAACACAAAATTTACTTACTTCTACAGTTTTGCATTTATACCCTTGTTTTATGAAAATGGCAACTCCTCCTTTATCCATCCTAGATCTACAAGTGTAAGATGCTAAATTATACCCACTTATACTGACACTATCCATGCCCACAGTTACATGGTGTTCAGACAGACAGAGTATATCAATATACCACAAATATTAGCATGACACTTCTGTACTTAATCACAGATGGGCAGAACAAAAAGACTGTTGAAAGTGAGCTTTTGGTTAACACGGTCTTCATCAGAAATAGACAATACACACACACACACACACACACACACACACACACACATTAGTCTTGTGTTTCTACTGCATACTCTGTTTGATATGTCTTAGTTCTGTGTTTATATATTTTGTTATATGTTTTTTGACATTTTTGTTGCCCTTTTATATTATGTACACTATTTTCTGGTGCTACCTTTTCTTTTGTATTGGTCGTTATCCAATATTCTAGGTATTTAAAATAATATGTTTTAGATGTTGTGTTGCTATGAATTATGAGATTCTCAGGGGTGTCAGTAATATTTGTTATGAACTGTTTTCTCAAATGATATTTTTACTCCTATTTTAGCTGCTTCTTTCTGTAGTCCTGTGATTTGTTCTTTGGTACTATCCAGTGAGTCAGTATAATGCCATCTCATTTGCAATAGCTAGACAATATACAGAGATTTTATTAAGGTTTCTTCCGAGCTGAACACCCCTAGTATTGATGAATTTCCTGAAGTCTCACTATGTTCTTCGATGCACAGTTGAAAAGTAGAGATGGATATCTGACTTTATTTCAGAAGCTTTCAAAACTGCCCCCAAAAAATTTACACTGATGTTAGTTTTGTTAATGTTCCTTCAATTGTTTTTGTCATTTTATTACAGAGTCCAAATTCCTTTATAATGTAGATTAGTTATTTACGTATCCCAAACTTACGTAGGATTGAAATGCCATTGTAGCTGTCACCAATCAGACTGAAGACACTGAAAATTATGGATCTGAACTGATATCAGTAACCTTAAATTTATTTTTACATATCACTATCTTTCCACCTCTACTCTCATTCAAAGGGGTGAAATGTCATTGGAACTGTCACCAATCAGTCAAATGACACCAAACTTTACTGATTTAGTACATATATTGTTTATTTTTATTATGTTTACAAGGCACATCCTTCCCTCCACCATCAACACTCCTAGCAGTGCAAGGGTGTCTCCCCACATTATTTTTTCATTGATAGTAAGCCACATGTGGATTAAGTTTGGTTGAAAAATCTACAGGCATTACCATTTTGCTTAGATGTTACTCCTTTCTGTCTCCCCATGCAAAGGAGCATTAGGAGTGTCCTATTACCGCAGTATTTTTTTCCCAGACAGTAACTCATATGAGTACCAAGTGTGGTTGAAATTCTCCAGTGTGTTCCAGATGCACACATACATGTCACCTCTTCCTACCATTCTGCCACTCGACAGGATAAATGTCAATTAGGGATGGCAGCAATCATCCTAGCCAAACAAAACTATGGATTTCACATTACTATTGTTCATTTTTGATTATTTTTACATGTCTCACACCTGTAAGAGAGCTAGGGGTATCTTACCCCAATAGTAATTTTCTTCCAGGTAGTAAGTCATATACGAGGGCTAAACAGCAAAGACTGAGACTGATTTTTTCCTGTAGTTTCCATGATAGTTTCCTATCTGTTCCATGAATATTTGAAAAGAGTGGGTTTTTATGTATAATGTCCATAGACAGCACATTGTCTTGCTGTGCTATGGCAACAGTGTTCTAGTGCTAGTTGTCACATACCACGTTGGCCATTGCAGGAGAGTCAAGAGTTGGAAGTGTTACATTGTATCAAAGAAGAAATGTGTTTTGAGTAATTCAGTTATTTAGCAGAAAGGCATGCAAGATTAATCATGAGATCTATGACTGAAGCAGTGTTGTATTTGTCAATCTGTAGTTATCGTAGAGGAATATATTATAGTAGAATGTAAATGAAAAGGCTTCAATGATCAGTGGTTACCTGTTTAATTAATGCAGAAATGCAGTGCAGCAGTGGTTACTTCAGTGTGATTTTGAAACAAGCGTAACTGTTAATACTAGACTGAATGAGCTTAGACATTGTTAGTGTAGTGTGTTACATGCTAAAGGTACAATAAAACAAAATAATTGGAGTTTTACTGTTATTATTTCAAAGTGATATTTCCCATCTTTCAACCAAATAACTTTAATGGATGCATATCCATATTAGGCACATGGTCAGAATTGTTCCATAATGAAGCATGTTGTTAAGCTCCCATACTCAAGTCCGATAGTCACAAAACTTAATATATTGTCGCAGACGAAGCCGAGTAGCACAGTTGCCGTAGTCTAGTATCCCGGCATGGTAGCTCAGCGTGTTCGGTCAGAGGGGTAGCTGCCCTCTGTAATAAAAAAAAACTGAGTTAATCTATCAACAACAAACTCAAAAGGGTGTCTTACGATGTCTGCCCTGAGCAGATGCGACAAACAAAAGTGAACAAAATAAGATTTTAAAAAAAAGTGGTTATGATACTAGCTTGTTGCATGGAGGGTTGTGAGTTCAAAACTCACCTGAACTGAAAAATTTTAATTTCTATATTCGGTTCGAGTATATTCAAGAAATCTTGGAGCTGTGTAAAATAGTGGATCCTCGAATGTAGGAGGAAGACAAGGTTGCACATCTCATGAAGGGTGTTGCTGAGGACATGTATCAAGCCCTACTCCTGAAGGAGGTTTCGACAGCAGATGTCTTCATAAAATGGTGCCAGTATATCGAGGCAATGCATCAAAAAAGAATTACACGCAAGAAGTTTGAACGGCTTCCAAACATCATATCGATGTCTATGATGGAGGAAGACACTGATTTCACAAGTGTTCTTCATCAGATAGTGAGAGAGGAAGTTTAGAAGGCACTTGCATTGCACAGCAAGCAGAAAACTGAGATGCTCCAAGGGGTCATAACGGAGGAAGTGGAACAGACATTGAACCCAATATCTCGTCCTTCATTTCCCTTTAAAACTGTAAAAAAGTTGAGACCCAGGTGAAGTTACATTCCTACAATGCCACATGAGAAACCTGTTTGGGCACCAAGGAAGACATGTCTGGAGGCCCCAGGATAACCAACCAGTATGTTTCAACTGCAGATGACAGGGACACGTGGTGCGCTATTGTTGAGAAAGACAGCGGATATTTGATGATGCCCGCAACAGCTGACAGCGGACTGATCTTAACTCCGGGACGACGAAGATGAAAAAGAAGATGTGGGTGCAGGACGACATAGGTCACCATCACCGCTAGCTAGCCGCTGGAGAGGACGCTCCCCAACATACCAATCAAGGTATCCATTGCCGTTTAGAAGCTCCAGCCAATCACCTACCTGCCGCAGCCTGGAAAACTAAAGGGTGCGACCATCCTTGGAGGTGAGGCCGCCGAAGAGAAAAATCCTCCACCATCAATCACTACAAAAATGACAGGAAACTACGTCGATATCCTCATGGATGGCCAACCAGCCCAAGCTCTTGTGGACTTTGGAGCATCATATTCAGTCATTTCAGAGAAATACTGTCGCCAGTTGTAGAAAACCGTATTCATCGACAACAAAACATCTCTGCTGAAAGTGGCTAATGGGAAATATGTAAAACCTACAGGAACATGTGTCATTCATTGGGTATAAGTGGCCATACACAGCCCTTAGAATTCATTGTCTTTACAAGAGTGTAGTCATGACGTCATTCTCGGATGGGACCCATCTCTAATGACCTCGTTGTTGACGGGACGTTAAACAGTACTCTCCTCCTCCTCGGATGGGATTTTTTGAAAGCTTCTCAAGCAATTATAGATTGTGGTCACTCGAAGATTATGCTAGAGAGATGAGATACTGTGAACAGGAAGATGTGAATCCACTTGTGTGGAGACTATGTGCACTGGATGAAGTGATCATTCACGCAGTCAGCACTAGAAAGGTAGCTGTCATGTGTCCTGCCATGCATTAACCCATGGATCTTGTAGTGGAATGTAAGAGAAGCATACCACCGGAGAATAACTTGGTCACCCCAGTCTCTGTTGTCTCGTTTAAGTACGGATTCGGTGAATTGTAGATAATTAACTGTCATCGAGAACTGTAGATCCTTCCAAGACGCATGTGCATAGCAAATACTGAGCCATTAATAGCAGAACAGCTGAGCATCATAGAAACCTCCGATGTCGAGTCTGTGGACGAAATTAGTGCTACCACTACAAGACAAGATCTTCTAGGTTGACTATCATGAGATCGCACTACAGATCAACAGAAGCTACTTGCCATTCTTCAAGAGTTCTCTGAATGCTTCAGTCCACAGGTGAAGAGCAGATTAGACAAATTGACTGTGAAGCACTGGATTAGCACTGGAGACCATCAACCAATAAGCCAGAGAGCATACCGTGGGTCAGCAACGGAACATCGAATAATTCACGACGAGGTAGAGAAAATGACATCATTCAGGCTTCGCAGAGCCCATGGTCATCACCAGTGGTTCTTGTCAGGAAGAAGGATAGCATCTGGCACTTTTGTGTTGATTACAGGAGGCTTAATAAGATAACTAAAAAGGACGTATACCCTCTTCCACGAATTGATGATACACGAGGTTATCTGAAGGGGGCTAAGTTTTTCTCAACCATGGACGTGCTCGGGATACTGGAAAATCAAAGTAGATGAGGCTGATTGTGAGAGAACTGAATTCATCAGCCCTGAGGGCCTGTATGAGTTTAAGGTAATGCTGTTTGGTTTGTGTAATGCACCAGCAACTTTTGAACGAATGATAGATAATCTTCTAAGGCACCTGAAGTGGACAATGTGTCTTTGTTATTTAGATGACAAGATGACATTGTAGTGTTCTCACAGACGTTTGACGAACACACAAAAAGATTGAGGGCCATTCTTAAGTGTCTCCAACAAGCCGGACTGAAACTTAATCCAAGAAAGAATCCCTTTGGAGCAAAAGAAATCAAAATACTTGGACACTGCCTGTCAAATGAAGGTGTGCAGCCCGACACAGAAAAGGTGAAAGCTATAACGGAATTTCCTATTCCTAAAAGTATTAGAGATGTGAGAAGCTTTCTTGGATTGTGTTCCTATTACCGTCATTTTATCAAAGACTTTTGTATCAAAGCCAGGCCACCCCAAGAGTTGTTAAAAGCCAATGCTAAATGTATCTGAGGTGGTGCTCAACAAGATTCTTTTGATGTACTGCTCTGACGACTGGCCCTGTACTTGGTCTGTATGATGAGAGAGCACCAACAGAACTACACACAGATGCCAGTGGATATGGGATCAGTGCTGTTCTGGTGCATATTTTGGATGGAAAAGAGAAGGTTATAGCCTATGCTTCTTGGACTCTTACAAAAGCCAGGAGAAACTGAAACTTCCTGGCAGATTAAAACTACGTGCGGACTGAGACTTGAACTTGGGACCTTTGCCTTTCGTGGGCAAGTGCTCTACCGACTGAGCTACCTAAGCATGACTCACGCCCCATTCTCACAGCTTTAATTCTGCCAGTACCTTGTCTCCTACCTTCCAAATTTCACAGAAGCTCTCCTGCGAACCTTGCAGACCTAGAACTCCTGGAAGAAAGGATATTGCGGAGACATGGCTTAGCCACAGCCTGGGGGTTGTTTCTAGAATGAAATTTTCACTCTACAGTGGAGTGTTCGCTGTAGAGTGAAAATTTCATTGTAGCCGAGAGAAACTACTCAACTACAGAAAGAGAATATCTTGCTGTGATCTGGGCCATGTGCAAATTTTGACAGTATCTCTATGGAAGGCCATTCACAGTTGTTACAGACCATCGTTCACTTTGTTGGTTGACAGGTCTTAAGGATCCAACAGGACGACTTGCCAGGTGGGCACTACATCTTCAAGAATATGACATTACCATAGTGTACAAAAGTGGAAGAAAACACCAAGATGCCGACTGTCTCTCAAGAAACCCTGTGCAAGACCATCAAGACTTTGATGAAGATAGTGACTGTCTCGCTGCACTCCAGGATCTCTCTGCTGAGCAGAAGAAGGATGCCAAGATATCACAAATTATGCTTGCCTTAAATCAGACAGAGGATGTAAAAGGACAATTTAAGGTAGTCAATGAATTACTTTGCAAGAAAAACTTTGATCTGTTTGGAAAAAGGTGGCTATCAGTGATTCCTAAACACATGCACTTAGATGCTCTACAGAAATTCCATGACACACCTGGGGCCGGACATTTAGAATTTATTAAGACATACGATAGAATCCGCATGAGATTTTTCTGGCCAGGTTTATCTAGGAGTGTCTGTCACTATGTGTCACACTATCGAGTGTGCCAGAGGAGAAAGGCACTTCCTCAGAAACCACCTGGCCAACTCATATCAATTCCACCAGCCAAAACGCCTTTCCAGCATGTTGGGATTGACCTCCTCAGACGATTTCCAACATCTGCAAGTGGCAATAGATGGATTATTGTTTGCACTGATTATCTGACATGCTATGCCATTACAAAAGCCGTGAAAACAGCCAAAGCATTTGAGGCAGCCAAATTCATGGCAGAAGACATTGTATTAAAACACGGTGCCCCAAGATAATTAATTACGCATAGAGGGAAAATTTTTCAATCAAATCTTGTGACAGAGATAAACTGTCGGTGCAACATTACTCATCACATGACGACTGCCTATCATCCGCAAACTAATGGATTTACTGAATGCTTAATAAGACCTTGGCCAACATGCTATCAATGTTCATCAATGTTGGGCAGAACAACTGGGATGAGATGCTACCTTTCATGATGTTTGCCTACAACACCGCCAAACAAGGCACCACAGGATTTACGCCATTTTTCCTGGTGCATGGGCGTGAGGTGATGATGATGATGGACACTGTGTTTCCGTTACATCCTGATGACGTGGAAGATGACTACATCAGCCAGGTGTTAACCAGAGCTGAGGAAGCTCAGCAGTTAGCTTCACTCCGCATGCTGCAGACTCAAGAAAACGATCACCGAAGGTATGGCGGGAGCCACCGCCCTGTTGTCTACTAGCCTGGTAACCTTGTCTGGATCTTCACTCCTGTTTGGAAGGTTGTTCTCTCTTGAGAAGCTCCTCAGGCGCTACTTTGGACCTTATAAGGTTGTAAGACAGTTGTCTGATGGTACTTATGAAGTTGAAGATGTCGACCTCGACACAAGATGACGAAAGGTCAGAGATACAGTCCACGTCCTTCGAATGAAGCCCTATAAGGATCCTTCAACTCAGGGTAAATTCGAAACTCCAACAACAGCCAACAAACAGAAAGGCAACAAAGGAAGTAGTGGCAAGGGAAGTTCTAAGAAGATCACCGTCAGGGCAAACATCTGTCATCGGGAGTTGGAGTATGCAGGAACGGTGACTCGTTCCCGGACTAGAAGGACATAACACCAAGACGTTGTTCCCTTATGGAGGGAGCAATGTCGCAGAAGAAGCTGAGTAGTGCAGTAGCCATAGTCTAATGGTTATGATACTAGATTGTTGCAAGGAGGGTCATGAGTTCAAAACTCACCTGAACTGAAAAATTTTAATTTCTATATTCAGTTTGAGTACATTCTAGAAGTATCCACAAATGGCAAGAAGCATTGTACTGGAAAGTTCTGTAGCTGTATATATACCGTATGTGTTCTGGCCAGAGGCAGTTCGCTCCGCACTCCTGTATTTGCAAGTGCTGAATAAATTTTCGTTAAGTGAAGTTAGTGTTCGTCATTCATCTACGTGACAGTATAAATAAACTGAAAAGACATTGACAGGAGCTTTACAGACAGAGAGGAAGTAATTGGAGTAAATGAGATAATGACAAAGAAAAATATATATCTTTCAATGGGAAAACAGCAATGCTATTTTAAGACTGTGCCATCAAGGTGGGATGCATATCAGAGTAAAAAGAGTAGCTTGAAGAAGAATCACAGATGCAGATGACTAGACACAGCACAATGGTAATGGAAGATATGAATGCAAATGTTTAATCTGTGTTTTATGAAGCCTTGGGATTCAGTGGAAATCACTCACACTTCCTACTAGACTGACATGCCTTTTCTCGTACCATTAAAAAAATTGACTTAAAAAAATATAAACTAATGCTTCTATTAAATTAAGGAAATAGAATCATTTTGGTGGTCCAGGTGCTCTGGTGTGGGGAGACATAATGTTGCATGGGTATACTATCCTCCAAACCTTTGAACACTGTACACTCACTGGTCACTATTATTGTTGCACTGTTCTTCTACCCAATGTGGGTCTTTTCAAGGGTGCATTCAGCACTGACATAATTTCTATGGATGACAGTGTACGACTGCACTGAAGACCTTGGGTGGAGGAGCTCTTGGAGCAAGAGAGAGAGAAGTATTGCAGCATACCTGCATGTACCAATGACCATCCAGCAATTGTCAACCAAACTGTTGGAGGAATGGAATGCTCTACCACAAGAACTCCTTACCAGACTTGTGGTCAGCAGGTGAGCACGTTGCAGAGCATCTATTATCATCCATGGTGATCACGCATCCCATTAAGAACCACATCCTGCGTTTTGTAACATCGCACTGACTTCAGTGTAATTATTGCCTTTGAATAAATGTGTTACTTCTGTTTGTGTATTTCTTTCTGTTATCTTGTGTATTATACTGTATAAGTTCTTTCTATGAATGATCCAAGTTTCATCAGGCTATGTTACTTGGTGGTGACATATCTTGTGAAAGTTCTTAAGCTTTGACACCAGTGCAATCATAACAGAGATTTATCAGTACAAGAATGACTTACTGGAGAACCATTTTTTACCAACACATAGTAATGGAGTTTAAATATTTAGTCTCTTAAATTCTTTTCTTGAAGAGAATAAATTACTGCAGGACTGCCTTGTTATTCGGACTGATTTAGCTAAGGACATGAATAGTATAATTAATGGGGCTGTACACCTTATTAAAATACCACAAAAAATTGATTAGTGGCTGCTGAATGAACCACAGACAAGCACTAGATGCAAAAAGTTATGTCTCAGTTATAATAATGCTCTTGACTAGATCATCAGAATCGTTAACATCATAAAAGCTCAGCCACAAAATAACTGTTTATTCAAAATACTATGTGAGAATATGGGAAGTGTACACACATCTCTTCTTTTACATACAGAAGCCAGTGGTTATCTCAGTGCAAGACACCTGTATTTTTTAGTTGAGGCACAAGATGCTAAATACCTGTTTAGAACACAATTTCATATTGAAAGGAAATTGGCAGCTTCATGTTGTCTATTTAAGCAGTATATTTGCAAAGTTCAAGGAACTTAGTTTAACCCTTCAATGCAAAGAAGTAAATGTATTTATGTCTCAAGAAAAAATTTTTACTTTCATGAGAGAGAGAAAACTTTAGACAATTTTTATGTGCTTCAAAAGGTTTGATTGTTTCTCAACAATAATAGGCTTTTTAGAATTACCATGGGGTTCAGACAGGACAGACATTTATAATTTATTGAAGAAGTTATTCAGCACCTGAGAGGTTTCAACGAAGCTTTTAATCAGTATTTTCCAAATGGATACCAGATTAAATATTAAAATTAGATGTGAATTAAAAATCAATACATTGTTAATGCATGATCTTTGACCTAGTCAGCAGAAGAAATCATAACCTTTATTGAGTTGACATCTGACTTACCACTGGCATAAAAATTAAAATTAATTCTATTAGCACAATTCTAGTGTATTTTGAAAGATTTATATCAACAGTTATTGCAAAAGAGTAGCCGCGCGGGATTAGCCGAGCGGCCTAAGACGCTGCAGTCATGGACTGGGCGGCTGATCCCGGTGGAAGTTCAAGCCCTCCCTTGGGTATGGGTGCGTGTGTTTGTCCTTAGGATAATCTAGGTTAAGTAGTGTGTAAGCTTAGGGACTGATGACCTTAGCAGTTAAGTCCCATAAGATTTCACACACATTTGAACATTTTTTGCAAAATAGCATGTTTGTACTTTCACTATTTGCACTAACTGCGCACTGAAAGACGGAATGCAACTTTTTGAGGAATGGAGACATGTGATGTGGCAAGAAAAGTATACAAGTGGAGAAAATATGAATGGGGAAACATCATAGTGACAAAACAGGCCTCAAATGGGGAAATGAGTGGCTCTGACTGAGGGCATACTGTAATGCCCTGGCACTTGGGAATGAACATCTTGGAAACATGAAAGCTGATTGACTGCTTGCTTGCTACTGTCATGAGTATCAGTTGAAAGTGGTTGAAAGATGATGAAAGCATAAGTAGGCGACAAGGTCTTGGACATCCACACCTCGTCATGGATCATGTGGGCTTGCCCGCTATGTTAAGCAGGATAAGAGATGATCTGTGGTAGATCTAACAACAGAGTGCAAAGCTGGTGCAGACACAAGTGTTTCAAAGCACACTGTTCGGCACACAATTCTTGAAAATGGGGACCCATAGCAGACAACTCCCGCATGTTCCCATGTTGACCCATCCAAATCAACAATTTTGATTGCAATGGTCACAGAATCATTGAGGATCAATGAAAACAAATTACCTGAGTTAATGAATCACATTTCTTGTTATACCCAGTTGATGCTTGTGTCTGAATATACAATCATCCAGGTAAACAGCTGCTCAAAACATGTTCTGCACAACAGATGCAGGCTTATAAAGACAGTAATATGCTATGGGGGGCATCTACTTAGGCTTCCACATGGCATGTGGTAGTAATTGAAGGTACCATGACAGCTGTAGACTCTGTGAACATTGTTGCAGACAGCCTGCATCCTTTCATGCTTGAGGTCTTTCCCGAGGACCATGGCATCTTCCAGCAGGATAACTATCATGTCACAAGTCCAGAACTATACTAAGTGTTATGAGGAGCATAATAGTGAACTCATGTTGATGCCTTGGTCACCAAATTTGCCTGATCTGACCTTCATGGAATACATTTGTGAAGATATTGGGCTCCAGCTCCATACCTGAAAAACCTCCTGCCTATAATTTATGGGAAATGCAGGACCCAGGCATAGACATTTGGTGCCATATGTCTCCAGAAACCTATAAAGGGCTTTTGAACCAATGCCACAAAGAACTGCTGTTGTATTGCTTTTCAAAGGTCAACCAACATGCTATTACACTGATAGTCACAGTTTGGTCCCATCAGTGTATGTGCAAAGGAGGATTCTCAGCTTATGCATCAGCAAAAAATAAATGCCACAATAGAGTTCATACCTAACTTGTTATGAGATTTCATCTTTCGTCCATAAAGTCTAATATTAACTATGTCTGTGAAAATAAGAACCAATAATACTCATTTGATTAAGATTTTAATTTCAAAGTCTTTTTTGATTACGTTAGTTTCAATTTATGTTATTTTAAAAGCTTCCTGGTTAATTTTGAAATTAATTTTTGAAATTGTCATTTTTGTTGTAAACAGTTCCTTTACAGTACATTGCATTAAAAACACACTAAAGAAGTAGAACAGGTGTTCCGCAGTACAAGCAGACATTGAAAAGGGTCCACTTATGACATAGATTACAAAACATTGGTCTAGAGAGACATGGATAAGCAAATGCACATGGAACAAATGGCTAGGGAAGCAGGAACAAAAAAGGTGAAAGATTATTGGACTTTCGTAAATGGAATGGACTGAAGGTTGGTTGGAAACTCATGATCTGATAAGAATAAATATCATAACATGATGTAGTATATCAGTGACTGGTCTAAAAAAAAGTTTATTACACATTAGCAAAAAATGGCTCTGAGCACTATGGGACTTAACATCTGAGGTCATCAGTCCCCTAGAACTTAGAACTAATTAAACCGAACTAACCTAAGGACATCACACACATCCATGCCCAAGGCAGGATTCGAACCTGCGACTGTTGCGGTCACGCGGTTCCAGACTGAAGTGCCTAGAACCGCTCGGCCACACCGGCCAGCACACATTAGCAGATGATGAATGATGAGAAACATAGTAGACATCAAGTTTGTACCACTAGATGGCTTGGATAGTGATCATCAGCTGTTAGTAATGAATATCAAAGAACTGGAGGACAGAAAACGAGGAGAAAGGTGAAAAAGAGCATCGAAACTAGAAAACACAGAGCATCAAAACCAGAAGACAAGGAGTTAAAGGAACAATATCCAATGAAAACAAGAAATAAAATCTCACTGGGTGATCTGCAAACTGTGGAAGAGGAATGGAGTAGTTCTAAGAGCACATTTGTAGACGTAGCAGAAAAGGTGTCTGAAAAAGCTGATATATGAAAAGATACAAGACACCCTGGTGGAATTCTTAAGTTAAAGAAGCAGTTCTGAAGAATAATAAGGCATTCTAAATGTGGTTCTAGTGAAGGACATCAGAAGCAAGGGAAGAACATACAGTGAGAAACCGGAAGGCACAAAAAGTGGCCGTTGTGGTTAGAAAAATGATGATGGTACAGGATAATAAAGAAAATAAAATATGGAACAATCCAAAATCGGAGAAGAGGAATGACAAAAAATGTAAAAATGATTGATACAGATAGAAATGAAGTAGAGAAAGAGAATGACCTCAAAGAGTTGGGAGGATATCTTTCGATAATTTGCTGACTCCAGATGGAGTAGTAGAGGAAGATATAGACAAGCTAGTGGGTGAACTGGAAGTGGAACAATGATCTAATGCAGATAGATGTGGAGGAGGCACTGAAAAACATAAAAAGCGGAAATGTACCAGCACTGATGAAATAAGTATGTAAATGGGCAGAGCAGCAGAAGAGGTGGGGACACAGAGGCCATTAGAGTAATGAGTGTTGTACAGATGGAAATGTCAACTCTATAAGATTGGAAGAAGGGAATAATTGTACCTGCCATCAAGAAAAGAAATTGAGAGCATGTAAAGAAAACTACATATGCCACTGCACAAAAATCTTTGAGAAGATTCTGGAAAGAGAAATCCAGAGCACAGTGGCAAACAGCTGAGAGAAAAACAGTACAGCTCCAGGCTGGGAAGATCCACAGTGGATCTCGTACTTGCAGTGATACAGCTACAGGATCACCACTATGATTATGAGAGAATATATTGTTGGTCCTACAGGATTTAGAACGAGCATACAACACTGTATCCAGATAAAAACATCTGGAAGCATCAAGTAAGAAGGGAACACAAAGGAAACTGTAACGAGAATAAAATAATTGTACCAGGAAAGTGTAAATGGTGTGACAGTGGAAACAGACAGAAAAGTGTGACTGATATAGAGAAATGGTTTGAAACAAGGAAGAACACTATAGCCATCATATTTCATAATGGTGTTACATGATATAACAACACAAACAGCAAGAGAAACTGGAGACAGCATAACAGCAACATTGTTTGCTGATGATTTGGCAGTATAGGGGAACAACAAAGAAGAAGTACAGAAACAGTTACATGTTCTGGAAGACGTTCTGCAAGAAAATGACCTAAAAGCTAATGCAAAGTGTGAGCTGGTGGTCACAGTGAGAAAAAAGGACAGACCTATACTACATGACATTGGGTGGAGAACAGCTGAAAGTAGTGAGAGTTTCAAGTAACATATAAATATAATACCGGAAAATGGAATAAATCACCAACAGATAAGAGAGAGGGTAAGGCAAGCTCACAGCTTTGTAAGAGGTGTGAGAGGAATGACATGGAACAAAAAAGTCCCTCAGAAATGTGAGAAAGTGATGTACCACATTTACTATGTTCCAGTTTTGTTGTACGCTTCTGGAACCTGGTTTGTGAAGGAAATAGAAAAAATTAAGATGCCAGAAAGTGAGAAGAAGTTTTTGAGATGTCAGATAGGTGGAACAAAAAGTGTAAGAGGTGAGAAATGAAGGGGTTAGGGAGATAACACGTGAGAAACCCCTATGAGAGAAGGTTGAAGAAAATATATTAAAACCAGTGAAAACTGATCCCGTCAGATCACAAGTCTCTCAGAGATTCTGACAGAAAAGTGGGCAATCAGCTGCCTTAATCCTCATTCCATCTTTCTTACCAAAAATTTTGGTGTGTGAATATATTTGTGCTCTTTTAACATGGGACATTCAAAATCCTTTTGCCGTCTCTCTTTGTAATTAATACTTCATACTCAGTATCTCTCTCTCTACTGGTGCCGTCACAGCAGCAAATTATATTTATGTTGCTATATTTAATACTGTACTATTTTAAACCTCTGGTGCGGACTTGTTCCATAAAGTTAAATAAAATTCTCAGGAGACACCAGAATGTCTTTCTGGTGCATTCTGATTGAAATTAAGCCCTGCATTGATTTACAGTATATCCCACTGCCACTGTCTCCTGTCTCACTTACACTGTCTCCTTTTGTCTTTCTTTCCCATTGCCACTGTCTCCACCACACCTAAGCAGCTCAAAAATTCTGGGGAGGGGGGGGCAAATTATTTTTCCCCTATATCCACGTGTAAAATTTTCAGTCCAAAATGTGCCCTCCCCTGAACCTAGGTGTTAAAGGTCGTTGATCTACAAGGCTTCAGATCCTCCAAGCCCGCGTATGATCTCCACTTATCTGTATTTTTCATTTTCTTCTCTCTTTTGCTCCCACTGCTTCTATCTCCATCCGTCTCTCTTTCTCTTTTATTGCCACTGACCATCAGTGTCTCGTCTCTTTGGCTCCCACTGCTACTGCCTTCAACTGTCTTTCTTTCTCTTTCACTGACACTTACCTCTCTACCACCACTGTCTCCTCTCTCTTTCTCTCCCACTGCCCTGTCCCCTCTCTCTTCCACCATCATTGTCTCTCTGCTACTCTCTCTCAGCACAAAAAATATGTAAATATGTTAACATGTCAAAATTTTTGGTGAGGGAGGTGCAACAAGTACTGAGGCAGCTGATTCACCACTTTTCTGCCAGAGACTTTTGAAGAGGAATATATTCATCTTTTTTGTGCTCCTACAGGAGCATTTTTCTGCTGGTTCCCTTCTTTTCCATGCTACAGCATGCTGCTTATATAAAATAAAATCTATATGCCAGTAAACTTTTGACAATTTATTTATATTAAAGGTGTACAACTTTGCTTCCGCTGTTTTTTCCCCAACATTTGAGGCTTTAATGAAACAATTTGGCGACACACGTATCATTCAAAGTATTTTCCACCGCTGGCCACTACTTTCTCCCATCTTTCGGGCAGTGTACAATAGAGATGGGCAAAACTGTTCTTTTCAGAGATTGGATCAGAACTGTTCACTCCCTGAAATGAATTAGCTCTTTTTCATGACTCACCACTCATTTACAATAGAAAATAAATGGAAGGCACATTGCCCTTTAAACTTGGTTTATTCCAGTACTATACCTGTATTTTGATCTTATTTGATCCTATTTTGAAGTAACACAGATAATGAGTAAGAATTTTGTATTGTTTATTGAAATTTCCATGATATGACTAAGTTTTTGATTATTGATTTATTTTGCACTATCGTGGTTTTTTGGGTGATCGGAAAATGTTGTAACTTGAGATTTACATTAACAATATATTTGGCTATAATGTATTAAAATTTCATTAACCTCATACAAATACATCGCAAGCCATATATTTTTAAAGTGAACGTTTCCTTCCGAAGATGCCTAAAATCGCAAAATCCATACCAGAATAAGAAAAAAATATATAAATTTGACTGTAAAACGAAAGTGCTGCATATAGCCTTATGCAGAATAAAACAAGGAAAATATTGGTGTATCACATTTTGCGATACGTTTATCAGTTCGCTCGTAATTAAAGTGTAAATTCGAGTGTCCATAATAAAAATCCTATAGTAAGAGGAGTCATCAGGAACCTAATCTAATCAGTTTAAACAAATAAAAATAAAATAAAAACAATTTATGTATACATAACATAATAATGTAATATACATAGCGGTATTACTACGAAGAACAATATCCAGTAGAGACGAACTCCGATGCAGAGGCGCTGAGTCGAGCAGGTCGAGCCGTGAGCTGTATTACTGCGTGAGCTGAGACCGCAGAGACCAGAGTGACACCTGAGTCGCTTTGCTCAACGCTCTGGCTAGAGTCGAGACGGTGAGGCGAGCGTTGAGCGGGCGAGTTCCGAGGGTGGGGGGAGCGGTGAACTCACCCGCTCCGAGACAAATCGTCCGTTCCCTTACGAGCAGGTTGTTGCAAGTAGTTCCTATGTTATCCGCTAGGTGGCTCTCTGTCCTGTTGCTTGCATCAACTGCCCAGAGGGCAGGACGTGCGACTGAAACGATCGCCGACAGAGTGCGATGCGAAGTTAAGCTGCGCCAGACACTGCAGGCGGCAGACGATGCACAGAGACGGCACGGCATATGTGAAACACAAAATCCAATGAGGCACTGCACAATGCAGGCAGCCAAGGTAGAAGCAGGGCAGAGGCCGGCGCTGGCTGTGTTATGTGGCGTGCACTGTGCTCTGACCAGCAGAGGCGCTGCTGATATGCTCCGTCTCTCTCTCTCTCTCTCTCTCTCTCTCTCTCTCTCTCTCTCTCTCTCTCTGCCGTGGGAAACGTTTGGAGCTACCGTTCTTTTTTTCTGAATCACTGATTGTTCACTCCTTTGAAAGATTCAACTCTATGAATTAGTTCAAGAGCGGATCCCCCATCTCTAGTGTACAAATCCCGCATCGAGAAAATTGTTCATCTTTTGAAGCAATCCACGAATCGATCCAATTTGTGACTTCTTCATGAGATCGGAAGAGTTGGTCAGCAAGACCATGCGCCATTGATCTAAACAGGTGATAGTCAGAGGGAGCAATGTCTGGATAATATGGCAGGTGGGGTAGGACTTCCCATTTGAACATTTCCAAGTACATTTTGACCTCTTTTGCAACGTGGGATCGAGCGTTGTCACGCTGCAAAATCACTTTATCGTGCCTCTCGCTGTATTGCAGCCCTCTGTCTTTTAATGCTCTGCTCAAATGCATTAATTGCGTTTGATAATGAGAACCTGTGATTGTTTCACTTGGTTTTAACACATCATAACACATGACGCTGAGCTAGTCCCACCAAATGCAGAGCATGATCTTGGAGCTGTGAATATTCAGTCTGGCCTTCAACATGGAAGCATGGCTGGGAAATTCCCATGATTTTTTGTGTTTAGGGTTATCGTAATGAACCCAATTTTCGCACCTGGTCACAATGTGATGCAGAAATCCCTTCCGTTTTTGCCTCTGAAGCAACTGCTCACAAACACCGTTTAACGTCTCTCGGTTTCAGCTCACATGGGACGCAAGTTCCTTCTTTCTGAATCATGCCCATAGCCTTGAGACGTTTTGAAATGGCTTGCTGTGTCACTCCCACTAATCGTGCCAATTCTTCTTCAGTTTGACGCAAGTCTTCTTCACTCAGCAATGTCTCCAATTCTGCATCTTCGTAAACATTCTCTTCCACCACAATGCCGGTCTACGATGTTAAAATCACTGTTCCTGAAGCGTTGAAAACATTCACGACACGTTCTTTCACTAATAGCATCCTTACCCGAAGTACTTGAGAGCATTCGATGAGACTCAGCTGCTGTTTTCTTCATACTGAAACAAAACAGTAACACCTCCCGCAAATGACAAGAATTAGGCTCGTAAATTGACATTTTCAATCAAGAACAACTTTATGATGCAGACACAAATCGACTAATGTTTGAATGAGGTTATGTTGACCGAGGTCCAAGCTAACTGCCTGAAGTCTGCGATCTGTTTCTTTCGACCGCTACTTACCGCTGTCGGCACCTATCAGCAAACGGAAGCAAAGCTGTACACCTTGTACTTTGTAAAGCAACAGAAAAAAAAAATCTACTCACCAAGCTGCAGCAGGTGAACACACACACACAAAAGGGTTTAACTTTTACAAGCTTTCAGAGCCAGAGGCTCCTTCTTCTGTCAGAAGAGTTGAAGGGGAAGGAAGAGGGGTGAAGGAAAAGGACTGCAGAGGTTTAGGGAAAGGTGTACAGTACACAAAAGTCAACCAGACCCTTGGGTCAGGGGAGGCTTACCATACGGGATGAGAAGGAAAGACTGATTGTTAGGGACTGCCCAACCCCAACAATCAGACCTTCTTTGTCATCCCATCTGGTAAGTCTCCCCTGACCCGGCGTTCTGTGTGACTTTTCTGAACTGTTGCCCTTTCCCTAAACCTGCCCAGTCCTTTTCCTTCACCCCTCTTCCTTCTCCTTCAACTGTTCTGTCAGAAGAAGAAGCCACTGGCTCCGAAAGCTTATAAAAGTTAAACCCTTTTGAGTGTGTATTTGCCTGCCGCCGCTTGGTGAGTAGATTTTTTATCTATCCATTTACATTATACAGTCAATAGTTGATTATTTTCATTGTTATGTTTGTATACTTTAAAGTATATAAACAACAAATAAGTACGCATAAGGTTAACACAAAATTGTTTGCTTTACATTTTTTTCTGGATATTTTGCTCATCGATCACAATTATTTGAAAATGCCTGGCTTGCGATTTGCATCTCAAACAAGTAAAAATGTTATTAGAAGTATTTTACTGAATTTGCTATCTGTCAAATTGTACATACTTTTTGACAATCATTTTAAGTTCTTTTACAGCATAACCACAGGAGCTCAGTAATGGATAATGATATCAAAAAAATGTTTCAGCGTTGTCCGAGGACATCATCCTAAGAACATACAGTAAAAATTTCGAAGATTTGTCACAAATAGAAATTACAGAAGTGGCCGTCCGCACAACTGGTACTTTTTGTATCCAAAAATCACAGTTTTTTGGGAGTTTCTCAGAAACCATCCATGAACAAATGGTGCTTTTATAAGCCACCTAAGGTCTACACTAGACCACACCTAAGGCAAAAAAAAAAAAAACAACCAATCCGCTCAATTTGCCTGGACTGGAGGAAGTGTGTAATGTTTAAATTTTGACCCTGTAATTTTGGATAGTGACAATTTGCCTGCTCTTCCAATAGGTAACAAATGGTCACTAGACCAAGGGCTATCCAAAACACTTGATCACTTATCTCTGTGACCAATAAAACCTGAGAACCACAGGCAGCTTTTGGGAGCATATTTGTATAGGCATTTGGAGAGAATGAGGGAGACGAAGATGTCTAGGAAGCTGTACGAGATGAAGATGGAGGGCAAGAGAGCAAGAGGAACGCCACGTGACAAGTGGCTGAATCAGTGGAAGAAAGCATACAGAGGAGGGAAGACTGGGCCAGAGTCATGGAGACTGGAGATGGAATGGTCTGTGTTCCAAGAAAACCCTACTACTAGTGGGAAACTGTATACAACGAAGATGATGATTTCAATGTGATAGTCATCAAGCTATTTGGCGTGGACCATTATTTGTAAAGTGATATTCTGATAAGTAGGATACATCGGCTAATGCTCTGTTTCCCATTTTACTGTCTAGTATGGATACTAGACATCTGAATGACTGAGCAGATGTTTTAAGCCTGCTGCTGCCGAATAGTGGACTTGAAGTCCAATCATACCCTCTCAATGTCCCCTTTATGAAACTGTAATTTGTGATCTTACTCATTACAAGATGTTATCTGATGAGAATAATTCAACATTTCCTGGCAATTTTATGGGAAAAGATTAAAAGTGTTAGCCTTTCAGTAAAGCACCAACCAGCATTCATCTGCCTTTGTCACAGTTTTTCTGACTGGCTCACTTACTAAACAAAAAGTGTTTTGACACTAATTAAATTCAGCAATGATAATCACACAAAGGATGGAAAAAAGTCATAGAGGTGGAAATATCACACCACGATCTGAGAGGATGTTTGCTGCACTATTTGCACTAAAACTCTTTGAAATGCTGCAAGAAATGAAGCACGCATGATTCGTCACTTAAACATGCACAATGTTCTGAATAATGAAGTGTCAACACCAGCAGATAGAGAACAAGGTGTATCTTTTGATAGTAATTTTAGTTTGAGTTTTATATTTCCCTTCTCTGATGGACTAAAATATTGACCTAATGGGATGTGGATAGAAGACGTTAGAAAATACGCATTATCAAATTGAATGCATATTGCTGAAAACCATAATGCATGGAACTGTCTCAGGGAGGGTTTAAATAGCAGTAGATATTTAATGTCTGACTGTAATGAAATGCTAGAATGTGTAACTGACTGACAGTGCTGTAAGTTCTGATTAATGCAGTTGTTTCTTAATAGCAAAAGAGAGAGAAAGAGCGAGAGGAAGACACACTGAGGTGACAAAGTCATGGGATAGTGATACGCACATATACTTAAGGTGGTAGTATTGCGTACACAAAGTATAAAAGGGCAGTGCACTGGCAGAGCTTGTAATGGGACACCCTCCTCTAACATTAACTTTTTGTTACAGAAATAACTGACACCAGGATTAATCTCGAATCTCGTACAGGTGAACATTATTTCAGCTATTTCACCAAAAGAATTTCATATGATTTTGTATACGATGTATTATATTTCAGGTTAAAATGTATAAAAATAAATTAATTTGTTACAATTGATATGTACTAACAGTTAAAATTACTCTTCTTTTAAAAATATTTGAAATTATGACATTTCTGGTACACTTAAAATTCATATTATTAATTGCACAATCTAACACTAATTATTAAATTTATTTCTGGATTCATTTATAAAATAATGTTATATCTTGGTGATGATTCTTCTTTTGTCAAGAAAGTTTGTAAACTCTTTTGGTTTGCAAACTCTTTGGAATATTCTGAGTACCACAGAATGTAAGGAGTAGTGGACATGCCTCTGATGGAGATAGACCTATTTATGTAATCGTCACTAAAAATGTAATTTGGAATATTAAGTGGAAATTGTACAAATGGTATGATATTTAATAATGTGACAAAGAATAAAATTCAAGAAATACACAGACAAATCTTCATCAGTTATTTAGTCATCAGGAACCCACACCGTTAAATCAAAATTTCAGCCACAAGAGTGTACCTCTAGATGCAAGACTTGGAGCCAACAAGAAGAGAAAATGAAGATAAGTAAAAAGTTTTTCTTTTGTATATCTTACACCTCTCAAAGCTTTTGAAAATAATGAAGAGACTAAGAGAAATTTAATGGTGATGCGTGGGAGGATAAGATTACAAGCTGTCATTTGTACTCAAGTGATTCATGTGAAATGGTCGATGACATGATTATGGTCACACGATGTAAATTAACAGACTTCGAACACAGAATGGTAGTTGGAGCTAGAGGCATGGAATATTCCATTTAGGAAATCTTCAGGGAATTCAGCATAATGAGATCCGCAGTGTCAAGCATGTGCCAAAAAATACCAAATTTCAGGCATTACCACAGACAATGCAGTGGCCTGTGGCCTTCACTTGACGAAGGAGAGCAATGGCATTTCTGTAGTTTTCAGTGCTAACTGACAAGCAACACTGCATGAAATAACTGCAGAAATCAATGAAGGACATACAAGGAATGTAACTATTAGCACACTGCGGTGAAATATGGCATTAATGGGCTTTGGCAGTAGATGACCAATGTGAGTGCCTTTGCTAACAGCGTGACACGGCCTGCAGTGCCTCTCCTGGGCTTGTGACTATATCGGTTGAACCTTAGAAGACAGGAAAACTGTGGCCTTTAAGAACTGATGGTGTGGTGCAGAACCCAAGAAGCCATGGACCCAAGTTGTCAACAAGGCATTCTGCAAGTTGGTGGTGACACCATAATGATGTGGGCTGTGTTTACATGAAATGGACTGGGTCCTCTGATCCAACTGAACCAATCATTGACTGGAAATGGTTATGTTGGGCTACTTGGAGACCACTTCCCATACAATGATGGAATTTTTATTGGTGACAATGCACAATGTCACCAGGCCACAACTGTTTGCAATTAGTTTCAAGAACATTCAGGACAATTTGTGTGAGTGATTTAGCCAACCAGATCACCCGACATTAATCCAATCAAATATTTATGGGACACAATCAAAAGATCAGTTCATACACAAAATCCTTCACAGGCAGCCCTTTAGCAGTCATGGATGGCTCAGTATTTCTGCAGGGGACTTCCAACAACTTGTTGAGCTCATGCCATCTCAAGTTGCTGAACTATGCAGGGCAAAAGGAGGTCCGACATGACATTAGGAGGTATCCCACGACTTTTGTCACTTCAGTGTATATATTCTATGTTTATTCTGTTGACACGTCCCATACCATAATGTTTACCATGAATATGATCTATAGAACCAGTAACCAACTAGTATAACATGGGATGATTTGATAACAGCTTCTATGAGATTACTACAGTGTTATTGCATTAAATGATGAATGCATAGATATCACACTGAAGATGCAGTATTATCAATCAAAAATACGTTTGCTTTAAGTAATCATGGTTCAGCAAGGCTGAAGCCCATTTTAAAAATATATATTTGTACTTATTTTATTAGAAATATGATCCATTTGCTCTTTCCATGACAGGTGTTCATCCACAATTATACCCAAAAGTTCTCCTCTATGGAGAAGTTCTCCTCTATGGAGAACTGAATTAGCTGGCTACGACAAATAAATGATTAATTCAGGTAAGGCGTATCACAAAAATAATGTCCAGGCAGTCCCATAGGCAAGTTTTTATACAACATAATACTAGGACAGGTTCTGTATGTTTACATGGTTTTGTATGTCTTCATTAAAAATTTAAATATAGTCAGAAAAGTTATAGTAGAATGTAAATCATTTAGAAGTAGAGAAGACCACTCACTGAATGGTAGAAGCAATGAGTTATCAACAGACATGCTAAAAAGAATGAAAACTTTGCTAGCTTTCGGAATATTATGGCAGTGAGAGTAAATGATTACTTATTATGAATTATTCTTTAAAAATTACTAAATATTAGAATAAAGGAAATAAAAGGAATGAATCTCATAGAGAAAAGCATAAACCCTAAGAGTGAGTACTTGTAATGTAACAAATCTGTTACATTATAGCATAAAATATGTAAGAAATTATATAAACAACATCTCTTATGTGCCAGTTTTTTATCGTAAATACATATTTTTATTCACTATAAATAAAGTCTTGATATAATGTAAAAATGAAAATGCAGTCAGAACACAGAAATGACTTCTGGTTTGATCAGTTTTCTTATAAAACTATTGGTAGACAAAATACTCTCAGTTGGAAATTGTCAGCTAGAGCCCATATGCAGAGAACAAATAGAAAAATATTGATATACTAAAGTAAACAACCACATGCACTTGCAAAATAAATTCTGTGGAAATATGACAACAAAATCATAAAAGTTTACATGACATATCAGGAAAGCTAGAATGAATCTTTCTGATGTTACAAACTAAGGAAAAAAACACAGGAACACACAGATTTGCTGTCAGTACAGAACCTAAGAAAAATATGTGAAAATAAGAAGAAGAAAATAATGAAATATTGATTAAAAATACAGTTGAAAAAATAATCCAACCTTTGTAATCATTCTTCACTCTAGAAAAATAACCATAAACACCATTTCGTGCATGGTACTTTCTGCAAGCAGGTTTTCCAAGGAGGTGAAAGCACTTTTCATTACACACACTTAATTTTGTAGATGATTTGGTGCTTACTAATCTCTTACAGCTTGTATTTATGACACATGAATGAAGCACTATAGTACATAATTTCATCTTTAAAATGTTATATTATGTGCCTTTTTGTCAAAATCACTTAATTTACACTGAAACTGCTTTCATTCTTTGGTCTCACAAGATTCCTAAAGCACAATAATTATGGCACTGTTTGATCTTATCATGTGGTGAATGCCTCTGTTACTTGGTGTTTACTTTTCTTGTGGCCTTGAGACACTTAATCTCCTACAGTTGTTATGGTCTATTTGTACGGCTCTTTTTGTCATCTCTTCACTGCAAGGAAATCTTGCCCTAATTGAGGCCCTCGATGTTTCCAATGTAACAGAATGAATTCAAAGCAGTGATCTCAATAAACTTTCCAAGATTTGCCAGAAAGTAAGAGGACACCATGCTATTTTTAGGACAGTTTTCCTTTTGATATAAAAAAATCTTTTATTGCTCATTTTGTCTTACAGTGAAACATATTTCTTTGCTCATTTATTACAAACATCTTGTTATGGCACACTTATTAGATGACAATAATAAAAATACACATGCCATCACATGAAATAAAACATCTAAAATTAAGACCATTTAAAAACAGCTGAACTATTGCAGCTTCTTGTATATGATCTGTTCCTGTTGCACCAGAATACAATTTAATCCATGGATACTTCCACAAATAAACATGAAATCAAAGAATACAGAAGTTATACTTTTATCACCAATTTAGTTTGTTAATACACACTTTCTTATCAAAATTATATTACTCCATAGTTAGTAAATCTCAATACTGAAAAAAGTCACAAAAGTTATACTTTCATCACCAATTTAGTTTGTTAATATATACTTTCTTATCAGTTTATTATCAAAATTATATTACTACATAGTTAGTAAAGCTCAATGCTGAAAAAAGTCACTAAAAAAAGTAATCAGCCACACAATAAAAACATGAAGTGTGTTTAATAGTTACAACAATTCCTATATTTCAGGATAAGCACTTCCTATCATGTTCTTTCCTCTGTAGCGGAAAGTATGTGTGTTTATAAAAACTCTTTTCCCACTTAAACTAAGGGAGCACTTTTGATCAGGGCGTGCTACAAAACATACTGTGTAAAGTGCCATTTCCAGTTCTGGACTAGTGCCAACAAACATGGATCCAACTGGCTTTATAACATTTTCCCATTTGTAGTGCAGCTTCAAGATTGCTCCCTTCTGAAATAAGCAAAAAAAGTATTCAGCAAATGGCCATTACACTATGACACTCAACTGACAGGATACTGAAAATGCAAACACACCTTATGTAGTTATCTTGTCAAAATAAAAGTAAAGTGTGGTGTCTAGCCATCAAGAATTTAGCCATTATGTAAGCTAACAGTCTATTCTCTGTTTAAATTATTAGTTACTGAATGAAAAATTATTGTTAATGCAAGACATCAGGTTCTTTTTATCTGTCTGCATTTGTTTCTCTTATGCTCTTTACATAAATATAAATCTGCAATTTACAGCCTGAATTAATATTTGAGACTACTTTACCAGAAACTACATAACTTTATTCACTGATGCACTAAAAGTACATCTGTTTCGTGAGTGATCCCTTTTTTTAAAAATATTCATTGTGGATTTCTGAAAGAGTGAGTGGGAGTTACTTTAAAAACCACACATTATTAACAGTTTCTTTCTTTATGCAACAAAAGAACGCAGTCAGTCACACTGTGATCACACAACAAGCTTTAAGAGGGGCTCTCATTATTATATTATCTCACAGCCACAAACAAAACTGAAATCCATAATATATAGTCACCTGAGACCTGATGTTAAACTCTAATCAAGTTTCACCTGTAATTGTAAAAACAAACACATCCACATATCAATACACATTGTTCAATCTAAAAACGAAAAAGGAGTTTCCAACTTTCCTTCTCAAAGACTGTCAGAAGTAAATAAGTTTTTTATTCATTAAAGAATATTGTTTGGAGCATTGTGGTTTTTATTTTGGATTATCACAAATATTTCTCTGTTCATAAAGGAAATTTAGGCAGATGGAAATAATTACAATTGGCTGTCAATAAACACTTTCTCTAATGTGGTTTGTTCTAAGGAATTCTACTCAGTACAAGCAATGCAAATGCTCACAAGCATCAGATACAAGACTGGCATCCAACCTGAATTTTAAAAATTTCTGAGGGTTGTGGAGAGGTGTTCAGTATGCTCACAACAAAATTTTCAACACATTTCCAGAGAGGTAAAGATTTAAGAAACAGAGGTGTCATTTTCAAAATGAAATAGTTGCATATTTAAGTCTATCATTGTACCATACTTTCTATTACAACAGTGACAAATGAATTTTCAAATGGAAGTGTTCCGGTACCATGTTTAAAACACAATACTATCTTCACTCCTGGTCCACTCAAGTATTACATTGCTGTGTGCTATATACACAAATTTTTATAACAATAACCTTGACACATTTCATATCCATGGTGAGATCATTATCATGTAGATCTATGGAACATGTATAGAATAAACAGAAAATAAATACATTACATACTTACATCTCCCAATTCAAGCTTTCTAATGTATCCTAAATAATCCGCATGTTTTAAAATTTCTTCATTATTAAAAAAGATCCAGTTGTGTAGCCCTGAAATTTCTCCTCTCTTGAGTTCACCTAGGAATACATGTTCAAATGCACTTGATCCTACACGTCCACCTCCTCTGGAATACATTCCAAACCAAATTTGATTCAGCAAATTCTTGTATGCCTTTGGATCTCGTCTTACCAATCCTGCAATAGCATCCATTTTCAAACATAACCAACCACTTTTGATTAAAATATGGAAAGAAGATTTTGTAAAATAGCTAATTACCATGATCTGCCAGAAAGCGCATTGCAGTACTCATTACGGGAGTTGCAAGAAATGTATCCAAAAGACTGCTCTCCTCTGCACGTTCCTGGGCAGTAACATGCTCATTGACAGACGTATCAGCAACATAATTATCATAAAGCATGCGCACTTTTGCTACAGTTGGTAACTGAAAGACTCTCTTGTCAACAGAAATTAAGCTGTATTAGTGAAAAAGAAAGAATAAATGATTAATATACATACATAAAATGACGACAATTAGGATACAGCACACATAGATTCAAGATGACAAATACTACTTAATATAGCTTTCACCTGACAAAGTTGGGCAATCCACATGACATTAGGTTGAAAGTTATTTATACTAATATATTCAACATATTTCATAATAGCCTTAAAATTAGAGAAGCAGCCGAAGCTGTCACCACCATATAAGTCGACAATACCAATACAACTCTATATACAAAAACATCAACTGGTGATCAACTGCTAGCTGCTTGTGGCTTCCATGAAAAAGAGAACTTCCATCTCAATAATTAAGTTTAGGAGCCTTTTCTCAACTGCACTTATTCATAATAGCAAATAGAACAAAATGTATGTGTTGAACTTGAAACTGTTGGTTAAAAAATAGAACAGTGTTGGCTCTTGGTAAACATTCCAGGTTATATGGTCATGGCCCATGAAACTTCTTCATTCCTAGTGTTTTATTCAGAGCAGCACAGTGCACTGTACATCTTCAGAGGTGCTCATGGTTCTGCTGAGTCTTACCAAGCCAACAATACTCAGCAGAGCCATGACCACTTCTGAAGATATTCAGGGAGCTTTGAACAAAAATTTAGGAATGAAGAAGTTTCATGGGCCATGACCATACAACCCTGAAGATTTACCAGCAGGTAAGATATCCGATTGTGAAAGACTTCATTGTACAATTGGAAAAATGTTAGTTGGGATGTTCTGTGCCCATATTTCTCTTGCTGTGAGTCTCCCTCCTCATTTCAGATCAAACCATTTGTAGTGTGATGGAATTCTGAATACAAGATCATTAAAGAGTTTTCAGAAATTATGATTTCTTGAGATAACGACAAAATGTTTATCATTTTTACGTTCATGTGCAGGGATTGTAGCAGCACGGACATATATACTTTGCTGTGTTGGACCATTGCCAGGCTGGTCAAGGTGCCAATGTTAGCCGATGGACAGCTACTGGCAACAGGTATTGCCATTTTGATCAGAGCCCCTATGCCAATCCTTTTTTAAGTGCAAAAAGAAAAAAAATATATGAAACACTTTGGAAATGTTCAGTCTTCATGTTATACTTATAAAAGAAAGGTTGTATGTTAGCAAAGACGATGTAATTGTCATAATGACAAACTTTTGTAGTTGTGATGTTTGATTACTATGATTACAGTGAAAGTGGAAATAACTATTTGTCAGTGGAGAGTTACAATTAACCTGTGCTGTCTGAAAAGTTTCTTTGATAAACCATTACCCTGCCTTACTGGAAGCTTTAAGAAAGACGTAATGAAAATAAATATTTCATATAATTACAAAAAGCAAAGCAGACAAAGAGGATATTGCATATCAATCTATTAGTATATAAACATACTGGAGTTATATAATAATTACTAGTTTCAGACTATTAAAAGCTTAGTTAACTGGAAGACTGGAAAGCAATGAAAATTACAGAAACAATTTAACAGAAATTTGATGAAATAAAAATTCATTTCAAGTTGATGCTACCGCAACAAACAAGTAATGAATAATACATCCTCTGGATGATACAATAGCAACAAAAATAAACAATATTCTTAAGCTATGGAAACAAATCAAGCAGTGGCAAATTTTTGTATTGCAATATTCTTAAGCAGTTATTTTAAATCACCCAACATGAAAAAATGATCTGGATAATGCTATAAATAATTTCCTGAAAAGAATTTGGAACCAAAGTGAAATCATTCTTACATTATTCATAAAAAACATGCAGACAGAAGAATTATTACATTCGTGGTGTGCCAGTCCATGATCTGGATAATGCTATAAATAATTTCCTGAAAAGAATTTGGAACCAAAGTGAAATCATTCTTACATTATCCATAAAAAACATGCAGACAGAAGAATTATTACATTCGTGGTGTGCCAGTCCATGTTTGTATAAATTAAAGTGTATCATAGCACACTCCTAAATTTTAGATCAAAAAATTTCCTTTTCTGCATATCTTATTGTGTGATTATTGCAAGATTTGTTTTCTTTATGATATAAAATTGGCTTGTTCAGTATCCTAAGGGACGACATGGGTTTACTGTGAAAACCCCGATTACACAGAAAACCAAAACTGCAGTTGTCAGCATCAGCTGACAAGGCAAGTATTTGGAAAACTGGGATCATGATTACCTACATTAGAATGCAAATAACTCAAAGATTAATCAAAGCATAAAAGGTCACTTGTGACACATAGGGCAAGTGCCAAATTACAAATCCAATGAACTGGGATTCAAAATGGTTCAAATGGCTCTGAGCACTATGGGACTCAACTGCTGTGGTTATAAGTCCACTAGAACTTAGAACTACTTAAACCTAACTAACCTAAGGACAGCACACAACACCCAGCCATCACGAGGCAGAGAAAATCCCTGACCCCGCCGGGAATCGAACCCGGGAACCCGGGCGTGGGAAGCGAGAACGCTACCGCACGACCACGAGATGCGGGCGACTGGGATTCAGTCCCCAGTCAGTTCAAGTATTTTAGCTTTTACTTATGACTTCTTTTACCTCTGACAATGGTTAGTTAATGCGAAAAATTTCAAGTTTCACTGTGGTTTGAATATGAACTGTAGATCCCCCAGTAACTGGCTGAGTAAATCACTTCATATGTCACATTCAACCAATCTTCAGGTTGTGGACAGGTTAATTAACAAATATCACTCACAAGTGCAATGTTGAACAAGTGACCATCCTTGTGGTTCAAAGAATTATATGGCAGCTGTGGAAGAATGATGACTGATGTGTATCTCTGCATATTCCTTACTGATGAATGATGCTTACAAATGAAACAATGACAAAACAAATTATTGTATGGGAGAGCACAACTACTGTTCTCGTGGAGAACCAGCACTATGGACAAGACACATCTTTAGGATGGGACAGGGATTGCAGGGATTCATGTTATACTTATAAAAGAAAGGTTGTATGTTAGCAAAGACGATGTAATTGTCATAATGACAAACTTCTGTAGTTGTGATTTGCTAAAGGGTGTACATGCACAAACACAATGTATACGCTCCATGAATCTATGGCCCACTACGGAGTAGCATATTATCCCAAGAACAAAAGAAGGGAAACATAACAAAGATTGTATTCTGTGAAAAACAAATGATTTGATTTGTCATTTTGAATTGTCACTTTGCACTCTGAACTCTGAATTTGTAAACAGTGCTTCCGACTTCACTATGAATATTGAAGAAAACTATATAAATAAAAGTAATTTTGAAGAATGTACGGGAGATTTCATGTACAGAAGATGTATATGAAAAGTATCTGCACATTTACTGAAGACAAACAGAAACTGTCATACGTCATTTCCTTCCAGCATACATTGTGTAAGAAGGAAAAGGAGTCCTCAATACTGTAACAAGAGTCATGGGTATTTAAGAAGAAGAGGAAATCAGAATAATATGTAATCTCTACTGATTGAAGTAAGTAAAAATCTTAACTCTGAAATCCAGTGGGAGCACTACACAGGTATTAAACCTCAGAGACAACACACAGCAGTTGTTGAAACTGAATGCTACTGCACAGGTAGTAGTGGTACAAACTGACATATTTGTTAATACCAAAATCTGAACAAAAGTCACGATAGACATCAGCTTTTTCTGTCTGATGACATAAAGGAGACTCTTTGGAAAATAAGTGATGTTTAATATAAATGGGATGGACAATCTAAAGATGTCATTTTTGGACATATAAAATTGGCATGCAATGTCACAAAGCTTGTTGCTCACAAACTGTAATAAAAATTTATTCCAGTTTGCAAGTACAACTGAAGACAAAACTAAAGTTATAGAACATCATTAGAATAAAGAGCATAAACTATGAATGTAACTTTGTAGATCTGTGGTGAAAAATTAGGTAACACACATTATCATTTCTTTGGCCCATGAAACATGACAATTATCAAGCAACTCTGCAAAATTATATTCAACTGACATGTTCCACATCAAACCATTTACTGTGAATATGATCTAAGGAACATGGAACTAACTAATTAACTAAAATTTACGGCATCCATACATCATCTTCACTATAGAAATACTTTTAAGATTAACAGCTACAGGTTTGTGCACTGAACTGTCACAAGCCAGCATTTAAGAGATGAATGACTTACGGCAAAGGTGCAGCATCTGTTAGGCTGTTTGATCTTGTACGGGCCTGATAATTTATTTTTATGAATTTGGCAGCATTGTTCACATCTTTTTTCAGCAAAGTTTCACTCAGGGTTTGTAATTCCTTGTCAGTAACAGGTGGTGGTAAGGCAGCTGCACACAATAAAATTCTGCTGTATATTATAAATGTTGTCAGACAAAACTGCTTCAGTACTCGTAACACCATTATCAACTTCCATAAAGTTCATAACAAGTATTTATCCAAAGCAATATTCACAAAATGTACATCATTACATTTAGTCACAGGAAAATGTCTAGCAACAGAGACAAGGCTTATATATTAGCAGAATCCACTGAATGTATCACAGGAAACAAACAAGATTGCAGAACAAGACTAATATATAAGCAAAATTCTCTTACTCTGTTATATAAAATATTACGCCATTAAAAGTAAGAAACCGGTATTTACACTAGTTTTTGAGCTCTTGGTCTTTTCCTTTTATTTTTTTACTCATTTGCAAAAGTACACACATTCACACACAACCACACAGACTCCCAATACCGATAACCTTACCAGAGCCTTTATTGACAAACTGTATCCTATTCAGCTCATCCATAAACAGATCTTCTGTGCCATCTCCTCCTCTGACACCAATAAACCTGTAAAGCAGCCACTGACCAGCACTCTTTTGATAACCCAGTATCAGCCTGGCCTTGAACAGCTCAACCACAATCTATACCAGGGCTTTGACTACCCTGTGTCATGTCCTGAGATGAGGAATATCCCACGCATGCCACCCAAAGTAGTGTTCTGCTACCCACTCAACCTACAGGGTAACCTTGTCCATCCTTCCTCCACCCTGTTCTCATACCCAAAGATGATTCCCTTATGCTTAGCATCCCATACACCATCCACCACCTCCTACCACGGTCAGTTGCAGATATTTCCTACTCAATAAATGGCAGGGCCATGTGTGAAAGCAGCCACATTATAAATCAACATCATTATGATAAAGGCAGACTGCAACTCACCATGTAGAAGATACTGTGAATTGCATACAGGCACTACAATAATACAGTTACGCATGGCCAAAGCACTTTTCAGAAAACAAGACACACACACATTCATGCAAGCAAGTGCACCTCACCCACACACAACTGTTATCTCCAGCCACTATGGCCAGAATATAACTCTCACATTGAACAAAACAACAATCTGGAGTGGGGTGGGAACGGGGCAGAGATACCAGGGTACTGCTGAAGGGAGAGATGAATGCTGTCTGGTGGAGCGTGCTGGGACTAGACAGTGGCATGACAAGGCTACCAGGTGCAGCTCCTTCAAAGGAGAAGTACTCGTGTGTTAGGATAAAATTAGTAAGGTGTATGTGGAATGACGTAGTGGATTTGAAGTTAGAAGGACATTGAAAGAGGTAGTGTTCAACAGCAGCAACACGTGGCCATGAGGGATGTTGGTGATGATGCATTGGAAATTGGTGTCAACTATGACGAGTGGTGTTCCAGGAGGTAAAGGGGTGGGGATGATGGAGATTCGGTGAAGGAAGCGGTTGGTATCTTCAACATGGGAGGTCAGATTTTAAGTAATTGGTTGGAGATGTTCGTCAATGAGGGCCAAAAGTCTTTCGTGAGAGTACAATAACGAGCTACGATGGGGCATCAAGGACTGTTGTGGCTGTGGATTTTGGGGAGCTTGTAGAAGGTGGGTGTGCAGGGTGACATAGGGATGAGGAGGGAAATAGGTACATGGAGCAGCAACTGGAGCTTACACTGGACTTAGGGGTAGTATCACTCTGGCAGAGTTTATGGTTGCAGGAGTCAGACAAATGGCAGAGGTCTTTCACCAGGTAGTCACTATGATTCATAACGGCAGTGGTGGAACCTTTGTCTGCAGTAAGATGATTACATTAGGATCTGTTTTAATGCTGTGTATGATTGACCTTGCTTCTGCTGAGGGATTGGTGCCAAAGAAGTGTTTCCATTGCAGTGATTGAGAGAAGAAGAGTACATCTTTGACAAGCCCAACACTGTAAGGCCTCTGGATAGGACTGAGGCTTCTATGGGGCTGAGGATTTTGGTGGAAAGGTTAGAAACACTGTTCTGGGATTGTTTTGGGTCTGGATTTAGTGAGGTGTTGACAGGGTGTTATGAGTGATGTGGCAAATTCAAAAGTCAGCTAGGAAGGGTCTGGGTGGTGTGAGGGGTTGATGAGGAGGAATGCTGTGGGTAGGATAGGAGTTGTATAGTTGCATCCAAATGAGGCAGTATGATGTCAGCAGGTTAGACAACTTATGGGATTGGTGCTGGAGAGCAAGGAATTCAATTTCAAAGTTGTTGTGTATGTAGTAGCCACTGCACAGTATCAGTATCTTGCAGAGGTGTTTCTGGGATGTCTGTGTCGCGGAGGTTGTTTTTGCGGTATTAGCTTTGGGAGGGAGAGGGACTAGCAGAATCTGAAGAGGAAACGTCATTGTGGAAGGAAGGATGTAGCCCAGAGGAAGGAATTTTATGGTTAGACCTTTGTGGGGAGTGGGGGGGTTCCACAATTCAGGCAACATTTAAGAAATAAGATGTAAGACTGGGTTTTAGCCAGGGAAAGGGATGCTTTTCTGAACTGTTGCAGAAAGATGGAACAAGGGTCCATTGTGGTAGAGATGGCATTGGAGAAACAGGAAATGACATTGGAAATTGGCAAATCAAGGTGTTAGGTGGTTGTGAGGGAAACTGCATAACAGAAAAGGACTTGTAGAAAAAATACATACAGACACGCAACAATGCGTATGGACACGTAAAATTTCATACAGACACATTAAAATACACACAAATATTTAAAAATATGCACAAATATGTGAAAAATCTAAAAATATGCATAAACAAGCACACAGAGAAGGACCTGGGGAAGGATGATGAGGCCAAGTTGAAGGTATGGTATTCCTGGAAGATGACCCGGGGGTGGTTAAGTAGGAGGGGGGAGGATGGAGGAGGATCACAGTTGGATGGTAGTATGAACTCAGAGAGGTAGTGTTCAATGTTGGGATTAGGTTGACTTTGGTTGGAGGGACTGATGGCAAAGAAGTGTTTCCTTTCCCAAGTACTTTCCGAAAAACACAAAACAAGAATCATCCTATCAGAACACGAAGGTTCCACCACTTTGAATCGAAGTGACTACCTTGCAGCAGGCCTCTGCCAATTGTCTGACTCCTCCACCTACAAATTCTGCCAGGGTGATTCCATCCCATAAGTCCAACATAACCTCCAATCCCTGCTCCAGGTACGTGTTTCCTCCTCATCTCTATGTCACCCTGCACACTCACCTTCTAATTGTTCCCCAGAATCAACAATCCTGGACACTTCCTTGTAGATGGTTACTGCACCCCCACTAAAAGAATTCCAACCCTTATTGACCAACACCTCCAACCAACGGCCCAAAATCTAGCCTTCCATGTCAAAGATACCAACCACTTCCTTCACCAACTCTCCACCATACCCATGCCTTTACCTCCTGGATCTCTACTCATCATGTTGATGCCAGTTCCCTATACATCAATGTCTCTCATGCCCATGATACTGCTGCTATTGAACACTACCTGTACCAATGTTCGTTGGACTCCAAATCCACTTCCTCATACACTTTACTATCATTACCCTAGCACACAACTGCTTGTCCTTTGAATGGAAGGTATACAAAAAAAAAGTCAGTGGCACGGTCATGGGCACCCACATGGCACCTTCCTACACCGACCTGTTTATGGTCCATCTAGAGGAATCCTTCGAAGCCTCCCAAGACACCAAACCCCCTGGTCTGGTTCAGGTTCACTGACAATATCTTCATGATCTGGAATCAGAACAAAGACACCCTCTCCTTATTCCCTCAAAACCTCAACACCTTCTCTTCCATCTGTGTCACCAGGTCCTCCTCAACCCAGTGTGCCACCTTCCTGGAGCTGACTTCCTCTTTTCTTGATGGCACCACTGTCCACAATAAACCACAACAGTACCTGCATTTCAACAACCACCATTCCTTCCACAGTAAGAAATTCCTCTCATACAGCCTGGCCCCTTGTGGACAGCATACTTGCAGCAAGAAGGACTCCGTTATCCAGTATGCTGAAGGTCTCACAAAGGTCTTCACAGACAGGCATTACCCCCCAGACCTAGTTTGCAAACAGATTTCCCATGCCGTATCCCCTCACACTCCCAATTCTCACACCAACTCCGGATCAGCTACAAAGGAGTGCCCCCTTTGTCACCCAGTACCACCTTGGATTGGAACAACTGAACATCCTTCATCAGGGCTTTGATTATTTATCATCAGGCTCTAAAATGAGGGACATACTACCCAAAATCTTTCCCATCCCTCCTACAATGGTGTTCCATAGCCACCAGACCTCCACAACATCCTAGTCCATTTCTATGCCACTCCCAACCCCAATGTCTTACCACATGAGACCCAGGAGCAAGTCCTCCCGCCCACCCAGTCCACCCATCCAACACTTCCTAGTCCAGACCTGTCACAGCCTTATCACACCCCGTCAGAGGGTGGACCAGCTGTGAAAGCAGTCACGTCATATACCAACTCTGCTGCAAACATTGCACAGCTTTTTATATTAGTGTGACTATCAACCAATGGTCTATTATGATGAATAGCCATAGAGAAACTGTAGCCATAGCCAAACTGTGGCCAAGAGGAAAGTGGACTACCCTGTGGCACAACATGTAGCTGAACGAAACATTCTCGATTTCAAAGGTTGCTTCACAACCTGTGGAGCCATCCCTTGCACCACCAGCTTTTCTGAACTGGGCAGATGGGAGTTATTCTTACAGTACATTCCCTACTCCCAGAATTATCCTGGCCTACTGTTCCCACAACCTCCACCCAACAGTTTCTGCCCCACTGTCCGACCATATGCTCCCAAGTCACATCCCCTCTCCCTCACTGTGTGCCACTCTGCCAATGCACCCACTGGTTCTTTTCCCCTTTTCTGCTCCCTTCCCCCTCCCTCAGCCACCAAACCTGTGCCTGGCAGCCTTGTCATGCTGCCATCTAGTCCCTGCACACTCAATCAGACAGTACTCTTCTTTTCCCTTCTCTGCCCCACTTGAGACAGCTATTTTTGTTCAACATGACAGTTGCATTCTGGTCGTAGCAGCTGGAGATAGCAGTCATGTTTGCATGAGGTGAGCTTGCTTGTGTGAAGGTGTGTGTGTTTGTTTTCTTTTCTGATGAAGGCTTTGACTGAAAGCTCTGCAGCATATCCTGCACTCATGCAATCCCTTGTCCTAAACCTCTGCTAACCTGTTTTCCACTGCCTCTCCTTATCTTTTCCCTTCTCCTTTCTGTTCACAACACTGATCACTGATTCCCAGTCCAGATTGTGCACTAACTTCTCCCACAATTGACCCCCCCCCCCCCAATGTGAGCATTCTCTCTCACTTCCCCCCCTCCCTCCTTCACCACTCTCCCTCTCCCCTCCCTGTCTTCTCTTCATCTCCACCTTCCTTCCCTTTTTGGCCCTCTCTCCCCCTATCTCTTATGAACACCACCCTCTGCACTCCTTTCATCTTGTTGTGCAGCTACTGAATCATCTGCCAAAAAAAACTGCCTTACACTATCCCACCAACCCTTGTGTCCATCTGATTCCTTTTTTTTATTCTGCTGCAATTCAAAGTTTAGTTGGCTGCCAATTCCGGGTTCACATTTCAGTCTATCCCTTATGTGGCCTCCCAACAGCCCACTTCCCAATAAGGTGGCGCTGTTTGTATAAGTAATCTGCCATTCTCAATTCATTCAATGTACACATTGCTGTATCTACATTTGTTTATTTATTTATTTATTCACTCAGGGATCATCTTACAGTAACATAGAATTTGTCATTGTGATGCAATCAAAAGAAATAACTAAAAATGTAAAAATACACAGAATACATAAATTTACTTTTTATGAAGATTGGGCAGTGGGCTGGAACAGCAGAGTGTTGCAGTCATCCCCTTTCATTATTAACCACTACTCTGTGTGCTCTAAGTAATCTTTAACTGTATACTATGCATTACTTACGAAGAATGCTTTAGCTGCCTTTTTAAACTCCATGATTATATATAGGACTACTATTGAAATACTTATTAACTAATGTTTTCCCTGATAGGCACAACCAATTGATAGACTTACTCACTTTGGTGCAGTAAGGACATCCGTTTTTTTTTTTTTGTTTTGTTTTTTTTTTTTTCTTTTTTTCCAATGAGCCCAACTACTGCTTCTAATTATAATCCTTAAGGCATGTTTCTGCAGTTTAAAAATGGTGTTTGTGCCTTCGATCCCCAAAAAGGAGTCCCTTAGCTAAGTATTAAATGTACCGAAAGACATTGGCTGTTACAAACTGATAATAGAACTCTAAGAGCATAACATGCTGATCACATTCTTATTGCCAGTCTTTTTGTTCATTCATTCCATGTTAATTAACAATCAATTTTCATCCCTAAAAACTTCATGTTTTTTACACAGTTCACAGATTTATCTCTATGTTTAATGCAACAAAGTTATTCTCTCTCTGTATACTACAGTACACACTGTTTTTTTATGTTCAATTTTAATTTTTTACATACTGTCCAATCATAAACAACCTTGAAGGTTTCATTTGCCTTCTCTAATAGGAGTTCTGGTGTCATATCAGTGACTATGTATGATGTTGCTGTCATCAGCAAACAGAACTTTTTCTACATGTCTTGTACAGGATAGAAAGTCATTGATATATACAGGGTGATTCAAAAAGAATACCACAACTTTAAAAATGTGTATTTAATGAAAGAAACATAATATAACCTTCTGTTATACATCATTACAAAGAGTATTTAAAAAAGTTCTTTTCCACTCAAAAACAAGTTCAGAGATGTTCAATATGGCCACCTCCAGACACTCGAGCAATATCAACCCGATACTCCAACTCGTTCCACACTCTCTGTAGCATATCAGGTGTAACAGTTTGGATAGCTGCTGTTATTTCTCGTTTCAAATCATCAATGGTGGCTGGGAGAGGTGGCCGAAACACCATATCCTTAACATACCCCCATAAGAAAAAATCGCAGGGGGTAAGATCAGGGCTTCTTGGAGGCCAGTGATGAAGTGCTCTGCCACGGGCTGCCTGGCGGCCGATCCATCACCTCGGGTAGTTGACGTTCAGGTAGTTACGGACAGATAAGTGCCAATGTGGTGGCGCTCCATCCTGCTGAAATATGAATTGTTGTGCTTCTTGTTCGAGCTGAGGGAACAGCCAGTTCTCTAACATCTCCAGATACTGTAGTCCAGTTACAGTAGCACCTTCGAAGAAAAAGGGACCAAAAACTTTATTGGCTGAAATGGCACAGAAAACGTTCACCTTAGGCGAGTCACGTTCATACTGAGTTGTTTCCCGCGGATTCTCGTCGATTCACTTCTGCCGTACTCAATAACACAAAAAGCTTTCTGTTGAGCGGTCGCCATCTTAGCACTTAATTCGCCGACAGATAGTGATATATATATGACTTACCAAATGAAAGTGCTGGCAGGTCGACAGACACACAAACGAACACAAACATACACACAAAATTCAAGCTTTCGCAACAAACTGTTGCCTCATCAGGAAAGAGGGAAGGAGAGGGAAAGACGAAAGGATGTGGGTTTTAAGGGAGAGGGTAAGGAGTCATTCCAATCCCGGGAGCGGAAAGACTTACCTTAGGGGGAAAAAAGGACAGGTATACACTCGCACACACACACACATATCCATCCGCATATACACAGAAAATGTCTCCGTAATATGTTACCCAAGAGGACGCCATCATCATTTAACCATACAGTAAAGCTGCATGCCCTCGGGAAAAATTACGGCCGTAGTCTCCCCTTGCTTTCAGCCGTTCGCAGTACCAGCTCAGCAAGGCTGTTTTGGTTAGTATTACAAGGCTACATCAGTCAATCATCCAGACTGTTGCCCCTGCAACTACTGAAAAGGCTGCTGCCCCTCTTCAGGAACCACAGGTTTGTATGGCCTCTCAACAGATACCCCTCCATTGTGGTTGCACCTATGGTACAGCTATCTGTATCGCTGAGGCACGCAAGCCTCCCCACCAACAGCAAGGTCCATGGTTCATGGGGGTGGGGGTTTACAATTTAATAAGTTATTAAATTTAACAAGTTACGCAAGCCTCCCCACCAACGGCAAAGGTCCATGGTTCATGGGGGAGGGGGGGGGGGGTGTGTTACAAGTTATAATTTAATAATTAGCAAAAAGAACTGATATATCTCTTGTGATATAATTTAAGGCCCTGTTTTACCTTTGAACTGACAGAGAATATAATCAATGTTAAGATCACCTAATGACGGAGAAAGACAGTAAGCTTACTTACGACACTGAATATCTTTCATTGGATGAGGCTGGAATGTAATAAGTTTTATTTTAGTGTTGGACTGCCTGGTGCTTTGAAAAGCTTCTAACTTTTATTCTTGACCACAGCTTCCTCCTGTCTATTTAATCAAAGGTCTTTTCAGGATCAATAAGAAAACTTGAGTCTCTGGATAAAAATCACTGCCTGTGCCAACCACAAATGTTAATTCCTGCGGTACACAGAAATTGTGTGTGCCTACTTATTTTACTGGTGTCTGCAAAAAATGTGTGCACCTGCTTGTCTTGCTAGAGTCTGTACAATACTCATACTGTTCCACACTTGTCCTGTATACCTTTACCTAAACTATTTCCAAAGAAATCAGTCCCTGGTTTGACAAGTTTAATAGTCAAAAGTTTATGCTATTCCCACAGGTTTAACTTTAGTCTTCTCTGTTTGCAAATATGCCTTTTCTTTGCTTTCTATTACGCACAAACAAAGCTCATTAACTGGCATGAAAATTTTAGTGCCATGTTTAAGACTACCTATATACCTCCATGTTTAAGACTACCTATATACCTCCTGTAGACTCTTCAAATAGTAACTGGAAAAGTTGATCTCTCTTTTTATCAACAACATACAAGATAGTGGCTGTGATGCAATACTCTTTGCTCTCTTTAGGATTTCTAGTCTTTTAATGACCACACATCAACTTTTGAAAAATATTATGTTGGCTGAAAGACTTAAAGGCATGTGGAGAGTGTAAAAGCTGGTTAGGAAAATTCACTTAATTATCCAACACAGACTAACACTTTCTTCTTCTTAAGCTGATCTTTGATTTCAACATAAAACAATACTGAATTTAGAATTTGTTTAGCAACATAGACATAATCCAAAAACAATAGCTCTTTAGTAATGCCCAAACAGAACTTAAACTTTCGCTTCTTCAGTTACCAGTTTCTATATTTTGCTTCATACATAAAATATTAATATTTTATGTGTACCTGGCATTAATAGTGGCCAGCGTCCCATTACTACAGTAACTGTATAATGATGATAATTTAGGTTCTGTTTCAACTAACTGAAAAATTAAGTTACCATACCTATCTACATTAGACAGAACAGGAACTATTTTTATGTTAACATTTGTATACTGTGATCTACTAACTAGCTAAAACTATAATGGATGCAACTGTAACATGAAAGTACTAACATATGAAGTACCATGAAATTTTTTTTTCATGAGATACAAGAAATATCAGGGATACAAAATAGTGCAGACAAAAGTAAATTAAAGCATAGGAACAGTGTGTGTAATGTGGATCAAACCAAAGCACACATGGTAGCTGAGTACTATCACCACAGTTTTGGATGTGAAATGACGCAAAAAAGTTAGTTTCTTAATATATGGTACCACACATAAAATATCTACCAAATGAAGTGGCAGCAGCCATCACACACGGTATTGCAGTAGTTTATCACCACCTGCAGGAAGTGTTGCACTGTGATAAGAAATGTCTATCTGACAGGCAGCTAAATACAAAACTTTTGCTGAGGCACTGCCATTGTGAGTAAGAAACAAACAAATGATAAATGCACACTAGTAAGTGTAGGAAGTTTATATACAGCTACTTCTATTTAAAACAAGATGATGCTCACTGTTATCTTTCTTACCCTTTTCTTTTTAATTTCTATTTTGTCAGTGAAGGAATTCATTCCACAATGTCATTGCTGCAATCTTCCATACAGTTTAAATGTGAGAATTGATTTCATCTTGTTCAGTACAATAATACAAACCAAAGACATGTTACATTTATTTCAGTGGCCTAAAAAAGGGACTGAACAATGCTTCAAGCAAGCAACATGACCCACAATTATTAATTATTTTCAAAATCTATCACTACACTGATATTCTGTATCCATTCATGGAACAAACATTGTGTCTCATAGTATCTGTAAAAACCTATACCGGTAGTGTAAATTCTTGCCCCTGGTTGTTCCATTTGTTACAAGAAATGTTAGTGGTATGCTATGGTACAAACAGTGGCTGGCTGTAATTACAGTCTGCATGACTGGAATTTTGGAGCTTCATGTGAAGTATCACTTAACAATGATGTCTCTTTTACACTTTCTAAATGCTTTTGTTATGTGTGGGGACACATCAAACGGCAAACCTTTATTAACAAGCAGGGATATGGTGGATATACAGGTAAACCGCACGTTTTTTCTGTTTGTATGTTAAATTAACCGAATAAGAGCAACAAAATTTTTCCCTTAAAGCACATTTTCGTGTTTTCCTGTACAACAAAATCGGCTGTAGTAATGAGTGGATCTGTCATTCGTAAATAAAAAGCAGTCACCTTCGGAATTGCTTACAGCAACACTTATACCTATTTATGAAAGACTCTGAATCGCCGAATCCTTTTATCTTATAGTTATTGAGTCCTGAGTTTAAGCCTCTGTGCACAGACCTTGCAAACAAAGCAAAAACCAGTATGTCACTTATGAGACTAGCCGCTAATAAGAGCAAACGTGTCTTGCGCTTTTAATTATTCATACATCGCGCGCTTTCTCTTATCGTACAGCATGTTTACCATGTTACTACCACTTTATCACTTACCCAACAATTCTCCCACAAACAGTAGAGTGTAAATGCCAACAATCTTCATTTCGGTATACATTGTTCGCCCAGTTAGAGCTACACCAACTGGCCCTTCTTTGTGCCTTAATAACTGACCTCTTATTTCGCGCCCACAGCTGTATGTCTTACGTCATCTGTATCTTTTTTTTCTTTACGTGCTTCGTTCTTGTGTACGTCGTTGTGCAATGATCAACCTTGTTTCTTTGAAGCGTTCCCGCGGCCTCTTCCTCCGTCACAAAAACGACGTAGTAAACAGACATACCCACGCTTTTTGTTAGTACTGGCACACTAATTGAACCGAAGTATATAAGTAATCACGTAGTTTTGTTTTTTATCTGTTTAAATTTTATCATATTATCGGCATCTAAAATTTTATGCGTCCGTAAAGTAAAGAAGGGAACATGCTCAACATTTATTAGATATTGAGGGCAAACAATGACGCCTGACAACATCTGAACATTATAAACTGAACACATCTGCTCAATGCTCGGCGCCCCTCCTCTACCTCTCTTGGCCACTGTTTCTATGTTTCGATACAGTGTATCGATACCTGGAACTGTTTCAGTGTTTCGGAACGGCTATGGTTCACTGTTTCCAAACAGTGGTGTTTCATTCCGCCCTTGTCTCGGATCTCGAGCCAGACACAGAAACTGTATCGTTGTTTCAAAATAAGACTGTTTCAGTCCACCTGCGCCTGGAACGGACTAATTGTATCTAAACAATGATGTTTCATTCCGCTCTGTGTCGGACGAGATTCGGGCTCGGCACAGGTACTGAAACACAACATACATCATGAAACACTTTCAAGAATGTCGAAATCTTTTGACAAGCTATAGCATGAAGCTCAAGATATCCGAAAATAAAGCTTCGTTTCTAGCTGACTGTCCTATTCCGAAATGGCGTAACATCTGCTTTATAAACACTAACTAAACAATAAAACAACGCATACTATTCGCATTCAAAATAATTAATATGTGAAAATCATTCAGTTAAATTACACTTTTTTTTATAACATACGCTCCTCTGTTCATGTACAGTAATCATATTAAGAAACGCAAGTAAGACTACAACATTTTAAATAAAAAAAGGCGTAGAGTGACAGTTATTAGACATGTATATAAATTTGATGTAGGTATAATTGCAAGCAATCTGTTTGCCATATCACTGATAGTGTAATGGTGAACGGGAAGCATCGTAAATTCATAGTAACGGTTCGAAACACCTTCAAACACAATTTTTTTCCTGTTATATTTTGTTATTTATTCGAATTATTTGGCGTTATTTGTGAGTCTATAGTCACCGTGTCTATTATCCACAATGATTCACTTTGTGTGCATGGAAATTAGCAGGAAGGGTATATTAGCCATACTAATGGAATGTGGGAATCCCAGTAGCATATCTGTTGTTTCTGCAGTTTGCTCCCACCTCTAGTTCCGTTCGTGGTGGTTCTTCTGTCTTCAGCTAAGGCTTTCCTCAGCCAATTGAAAAGTATGAAAGTCACATGACACAAAAGCAGCGCATTTGCTGCAGGAAATACGAAACTGCCAAGACGCCTAAGTGATAGTTTCATACTTTCTGCGATATGATTAGCGCTCTCGCACCTCATTTGTGTTTATATGGACATACTTATACAGTAGACATTCAAGATGATAAAATGTGTAGGTTTATTAGATTACAAAACAAACTGTTTCACTGTTTCGAAACACCGTATCGAAACATTGCATTGTACTGTTTCATTTGTTTCGAAACATTTACGTGTTTCAGTTTGCCCATCTCTAGTATACAATTAACAACATAAGATGCAAACGATACATCGACTGTTTGAATACATCGAGGTTTGATCCATAAACATCGATGTTAGCGTCGATATTTCGAATGGCGACATAAGTTCATGTCACCGACATCGTTCAACAATGCGTCATTCACTCCATTCGTGCCAGCTCAGCCGTCGACCCATCCAGCTATGTAATTCGTGCACTGCTCCATTTATAGATGTTCACATGATTTTTGTACTTTTAAGGTAGTAGTTAATTAAAAGTTAAAAAATATTTTCATTTACTCCGAATAGTCTCAGATGAACTGTGCGCTGCAACATCTGCGCGTGATGTAAGAGATTCCAATTGCGATTCCCGTGTGTGTGTGTGTGTGTGTGTGTGTGTGTGTGTGTGTGTGTGGAATTAGTCTAGTTCGTTATGTGTCCATTATGTACCAGTTCAGTGAACAGAGATACCAGAACATAAAAATTTTACCGGATACTTGGAGAAAATTTATAGATGTGTGTTGAATTTTAGTAGTAAGTTATTTGAACTGATGGTAATTTTTTAGTTTCAGATCATGGGCATACTGGTACCAGAATTTAATTTGGAAGGGAAGGGAGTGTTTCAAAAAATGGACATCTTAAAAAAATGGACTTGTAATAGATCATATAATAGCACTTAACTGTATACGGTATTTTAAGTTTTTGTAGATCATATTTGTGATAAAATATGACATTCACATCAAGCAAAAATCAGTCAGTAAAATTGTGGTGGAATCTCCATGGAGATGTGTTTTTGTACAGCAGAAATCGTTCTTTGCATGTGGCAGTAAACATATCCGTATACATGCTGAGAGTATGTATATTTGTAACAAACAATACAATGTCAAACAATACTACTGAATACAGTCCGTGTGCGACGTTATGCCCCGTGTGCTTAGTGGTGCGCAAAGAGCAAGGAAACCGGGACAATGAACGCCGTAGTGACAAGAAATGTATGTAGAAAAGAATTTCCATCTGCTCAGTGCGACAATAGATGCACCTTTTCCAATTCGTACTGATCAAACCCTTTGGTAGAAATGACAGACAAAATAATAAAGTTTCGTGGAATGTTTATGTTCTCGTTAGTAGCAACGAATGTGAAACTAAAATGTATTACAACCACGGAGGTAAAAAATGAGGGGAGGTGATACAATGTCACAAACTTGAAGCCGATGACCACCATCTTAACTAGCCCAAAACATTACGCTCACTGCATACATACCCCATAGTTCACGATAGTGACACTTTCCCATGACGACACTCTGTCTCGTATTACAGCAAATACGCATTCAAGAGCAAAAAAATGTTCGAAATTGCCTTCCTGACACTGTTATTCATGTAAGCTCTATAATTTTTAGTATTTAAAACAGTTATTGCACGCACAAGACAGTAGGAATGAACAGGAAGCAGTAGCAAACAGTAGTCTGCTAATGTTTTGGGCTACTTTTTATGGCGTCCACTCTGGCTTCAAAACAATGTACAGTGTATGTCTGTAATACCACCTCCCTTCTTGTTTTACCTCCATTGTTACAACACTGTTAGATCACTAAGGCTGGCACCAATCACTACCGTATTTCATTCGTGCTCCGTGCTGCGCTGAAAATGACCTAGGTTTGAAACACGAAATTTTTTTAATCAAATTTACATTGCCCTGGATTTGTCAGTGCATACAAATTTAATTTTAATGATTTCATTTTGGGAGTTCCATTGGCTTCGTCCGTGTCACAGAGAATATAATGTTGTTTATTGTAACGCCTTAATCAATTACACTAGCAGCGTTATTTTTGTTAAGAAAATTGTATGTATGCACTGTAATTACTTTTTTTTACTGTCGAGTTGAGCCTCTATGGACTGCATGGTAACAACCAACTTCATTTTAGTGTATAGCTCTTGTTCTTGTTCCAGCTTTGACTTCCTGTCAGTATCTTCTGAGCCCACCAAGAAGTGCCTGTTTATGCTCTTCGGATAACGGTCCTCTCTGTCTTTTGGACGTTGATGCCATTTTAAAACCTTGGCAGTTGTCCATCAATCTTCTAAATTTGTTTCTGTCAGGAATTTCTCTCTCTGAGATACCAACTCAATTCAACCAATCTGCCTAAGATCTTTTTCACATTCTTCGAATCATCTTGGCCTTGTTTTCTTAGATTGGATGAAACTCCATATTCTTTTTGTCAGTCAGTCACCATCCATCCTAATGAGATGACCGTAAAATAACAATCGTCTCTTCTTAATGGATTACGTTATAGGTTCGGTCTTGCTGTACAAGTCCTCATTTGCTCTCATTTACCATTGTCCATCAACCCATCTATTACCTAGGATTTTCCTTAATATCCTGCGCTCTCGCTTTTCCAGCCACTCTCCTTGACCTTGTCTATTCATAGTCAAAGCCCTCAGGTTTCACAACTGTATTATGGTGTCGGAACTTGGCCCGTATACTCATAGACTTTTTGTTATAGGTATTCTTTGTCAGTTTGTGTGCTTGGTCTAACTTCCTCATCCTGAGATTAATTGCTTCTTCTTCTAATCCATTCTCCTGGATGACTTCTCCGAGATATCTGAAATTCTTAACTCGTCTGATTTTTCCCTGATTGGTGATCATCCATTCAGGTCCATTACATATGTTCGTCATATATTTTGTCTTTTGAATAGAGATCTGGAGTCCAACTTTTTCAGCAATTTCTGACAGCCTATTGATCTTGTTGACTGCTGACTCTATGTTGTTAGCAAAAATGGCCAGGTCATCCGCAAAGGCCAAGCTGTAAATGTACACCCCTTTGTTCTTAGGACCAAGTCTGAACCGCTCTTCATTTGTTTCTTCTTGGGCTAACAACTTTCTCCACTCTCGAATGACCTTTTCCAAAACACAGTTGAGAAGTAGTGGGGATAGTCCCTCTCCTTGTTGTATACCTGTTCTGATTGTAAAGGGTTCTGATTTCTCACCCAAATTTTATTTTTGATACTGTTAGAGAGAGTTTGTTTGATCAGCTTTCTTGATGTATCATCTACCCCAAAGTCTTCCAAAATATTCATTAATGCCTTCTGAAACTCAACTAACACGACCACGTAGTTACTTCCTCCAGTTTTTTTGTACCTGATGATGTTCTTCAGGTTAAAGATCTGTTCTCGGCAAGAACGGCCCTTTCGGAAACCAGTTTGATATTCCCCAATCAGTTGATCTAGATGACCTTCTGTTCTGCTCTGTATCGCTTTGGAGAGAATCTTACATGGTACAGATACTAATGAGATGCCCCTATAGTTATTGACATTCTTTTTATCACCTTTTTTGTGTAAAGAATGGATTAAAGCTAACTGCCATTCAGTTGGTATCATCAAAGTTCTCCAGATCTCCTCAAAAAGTTGGACTAGTACATCTAGAGTTTCATTATTTGCCAGCTTCAGTAGTTCTGCCATTATTGAATCCTCTCCTGTTGCCTTTTTATTGTTAAGGTAGTTGATGATCTCCTCTTTACTAGGTGGAAATGAGTTGTGTAGTTTGTGGATCAGGGCACATACAGGGAATCTTTCTTTCGGTTCATCACAAAAAAAATGAAATGATCGTATGGCATTGTTGGCCGGGAGGCCCCATTCGGGGGAGTTCGGCCGCCGTATTGCAAGTCCTTTTTAACTGACGCCACATCGGCGACTTGCGAGTCAATGATGATGAAAATGATGATGGACACACAACACCCACTCCCCTGCCTGGAATCGAACCCAGACCCCCTTCGCGGTAAGCAGTAACGCTACCGCTACAATACGGATGCGGACGGTTCATCACAATTAAGTACGTTTTCAAAATAACGAGGCTTGATCGTGTAGTTTTCTTAGTTGGTCAGGCAGAGCTTTACATTCTCGTCTCTAAAACAAAGACTAGAGGCTTTGTATCGTTTCAAATTCTGTTTCAACGTCTGATAGAAGTCTCTGGCATTGTTTTTCCGGAAATCCTGATTGATCTGTCCTAACTACTGTTTCTCGTTAGATTAGAGATTTGATTAGATTAGTACTTGTTCCATAGATCGTGAATACGACACTTCGTAATGATGTGGAACGTGTCAGGTTAATAAAAGGTGTCTATACAAGATTTTACATTAGGCAAAATATTACATGACACTCAATATTTTTAATTTTTTTGTGGGGATTGGGAAATTACCCACTTACTATATCCAAAAATTCATCTAATGAGTAGAAGGAGTTGCCATTAAGAAATTCTTTTAATTTCCTTTTAAATGCTGTATGGCTATCCGTCAGACTTTTGATGCTATTAGGTAAGTGACCAAAGACTTTCGTGGCAGCTTAATTTACCCACTTCTGAGCCAAAGTTAGATTTAACCTTGGGTAGTGAAGATCGTCCTTCTCCTAGTATTGCAGCCATGTACACTGCTATTACTTTTGAATTCGTTCAGATTGTTAATAACAAATATCATAAGTGAATATATATATATTGTGAGGCTACAGTGAAGATTTCTAGCTCTTTAAATAAGTGTCTGCAGGAGGATCTTGGATGAGCTCCAGCAATTATTCTGATTACATGCTTTTGTGAAATGAACACTCTTTTACCCAATGATGAGTTACCCCAGAATATGATGTCATACGAAAGCAGAGAATGAAAATAGGCATGGTAAGCTAATTTACTCAGATGTATATCGGCAAAATTTGCAATGACCCTAATAGCATAAGTAGCTGAACTAAAACGTTTCAGCAGATCCTCAGTGTGTTTTTTCCAGTTCAACCCCCCATCAATGCATACACCAAGAAATTTTGAATATTCTACCTTAGCTATCGATTTCTGATCGAAGTCTATATTTATTAATGGTATCATCCCATTAACTGTGTGGAACTGAATATACTGTGTTTTGTCAAAGTTTAATGAGAGCCCATTTGCAGAGAACCACTTAACGATTTTCTGAAAAACATCATTTACAATTTCACCAGTTAATTCTTGTCTGTCAGGTGTGATAGCTATACTTGTATCATCGGCAAAAAGTACCAGCTTTGCATCTTCGTGAATATAGAATGGTAAGTCATTAATATATATTAAGAAAAGCAGAGGACCCAAGACCGAACCTAGCGGCACCTCATTCTTGATTGTTCCCCAGTTCGAGAAATCACCAGTTTTTTTGCATATTATGTGAACTGTTTATTTCAACTTTCTTCACTCTTCCAGTTAGGTATGATTTAAACCATTTGAGCACTGTTCCATTCATACCACAGTACTTGAGCTTATCTAGAAGTATTCCATGATTTACACAATCAAAAGCCTTTGATAAATCCCAACGGGTGACTTCTGGTTACTCAGAGCATTTAATATTTCATTATTGAAAGTATATATAGCATTTTCCGTTGAAAAACCCTTCTGGAAACCAAACTGACATTTTGTTAAAACTTTATTTTTACAAAGGTGTGAAGCTACTCTACAATACATCACTTTTTCAAGAATTTTTTATAAGGCAGTCAGAAGAGAGATTGGGCAGTAGTTGTTGACATCAGACGTATCCCCTTTTTTATGCAGTGGTTTAACAATAGCATACTTAAGTCTATCTGGAAAAATACCCTGTTTCAGAGAGCTATTATATATGTGGCTAAGAATCTCACTTATTTCTTGGGAAGAAGCTTTTATTATCCTGCTGGAAATGCCATCAATTCCATGTTAGCTTTTATTCTTGAGAGAGTTTATTATCTTCCTAATTTCAGAAGGAGAGGTGGAATTTCTATTGTATCAGATGGTGTGGGTAAGGCCTCTTCCATTAACTGCCTTGCTTCTTCTAATGAACATTTAGATCCTATTTTCTCTACAACATTTACAATTGCTTAGCCCTTCGTAGAGCTCTGGCTGCATATTTTCGAACTTCACGGGATACATCAATATCTTCAGGTCTTCTGGTCGAGTTCCACTTTTTCCATGCATTTGTTCTTTGGGCCACCACCTCATCACAAACCTCATTCCACCATCTATGCTTTCTATTTTTAGATGTCAGGATTGCAGTGTTAGCTGCTTGTTGGATCTTGGGGGAAATGTCTGTCCATTTATGGGATTCAGATATCAGTTGCTGGTGGTATTGTTCCAATACGTTTTGATTGATTTTGAGCTTCACAACATCATATTTATGAATTTTATTTCCGGTTTTCACGGCCTTATTAAGAGGGATGAAATTCATTTTGATCTTGGAGAGGTAATAATCCAAGTCAAACTGGGCACCTGTCTGTGCCTTAACATTCATTATTTCCTTAATTGCTCTCCTAGACATTGCTACATGATCAATCTGTTTCTCTCCACACACATTGCCTGGTGATCGCCAAGTCTTCTGTTTACTTGGCTTGTGTTTGTAAAATGTTGAAATTATCTGAAGATTGAAGGATCGACACAGATTGATGAGTCTTATACCATTTCAGTTAGTCATCTTGTGAGCAGGATACTTTCCAGTTGTTGATCTGAATTGCGGTTCTATTCCCAGCTGAGTTTTAAAGCCACCTAGTAGTATCTTTATGTTCTTAGATTGTATTTTCTCTAACTGTTCTTTAAGAAGGTCCCAAAACTGTTCAGCTTGCTTGGGATTGTGTCTGTTGTCTTCATTGATTGGTGCATGTGCATTGATCAGTGTGTATCCTTTGTTACCACAGCTGAAAGTTAAGATAGAAAGTCTCTCAGAAGGGCTGAAGAACTCGACAGTTGAACTGACAACCTTCTCACGAACAAAAAAAGTTGTGCCAAGTACAGGCATGTTCTTACCTATTTTGACTGCCCTTTTGCCTTTATAAATCCTGTAACCTTCAATGTCAATTGTGTTCTTATCTAGGTTTCTGGTTTCTTGAATGGCCAAGATGGTTATGTCATGTTTGTCCATAATCATTGTCAACCCTTTGTGTTTCCCAACTTTCAATAGAGAATTGACGTTCAAAGTCCCAAAATAGTAGTTCTGTTTTGTCCTGAATTTTGTATTAGTAGTTGTGTCTTCAAAGCATCTAGGTTCAGGCTCCCCAGAATCCATAGGCCTTATTGCACTGCTAAGAGTGGTAGATTCCCTCAAAGGGGTACTACCTGGGGTAGTGTCCTTTTTGTGACGACATTCCATGACACTTGGTTGTTCAAACTAGTGTGGGTTGGACAAATCCTTATCGGTAATAGAACCGAGGTTGTAAGCCCCGGAGCTCGATAATAGGCCGCTCCTCTGGAGACAGATGCCCTTTGCAGCCGCTTTTATGAAGAACAGACGCTGCTAAATGAAGATAGTTCGTCTGCTTAATCCACCGTTGGTACGTGGTTGTCGTCTTCCGCCTTCAAAACCATTGACCATCTTCACTGTCACCAGGGCAGGGGCCCTCACAAGGTACTATCAGCTGGGCCAGCTGAACCAAGGTTTTTTTAAAGAGGTGTTACTCTTCTATACTTCCCCTTTGTTCTGGCTTGTGAAGACAGAACCTGGCTCTGGCGGGGTTGTGATTACCTAACCTAAGTACCTAAACATACAGTTCTACGATACTGGGTTCAGAATAAAAGTAACTACTTTTATTATAATTAAGTACCTAACTTTTATTCTGAATCCAGTATCGTAGAACTGTATGTTCATTTGGCTCATTTTAAAGTCTGTTAAGGACAATTACCCTCGCCTAAGGGCGCCAGACGTCCTTCTTTTCTGGGTCAGACACAGTTTTTGATTAATGCATTCAGTGCCCCGAAAAATATTTCCGGGATGCCAATTTGTCCCGAATTTTTAATGTCAAAGGAATATTTTAATGCTCTTAACTTTTTCTCCTAAGTCTTCCGCAGTATTTTGTTTTAACTGTCACATGTAAGCTATTATGGTAGTTTTTATTATTGTAGCTAACTGTGTGGAGATATGTCAATGATTATTATCATGCAGTAACGCTACTTTGTTTCTTTATACATAACAATGCCAAACAATAAAGTTAAAACTAAACCTTGGAATTATTTTAGCAAAAGTGTTGACAAAGAAGCTATGTGCAAAATATGAAATAAGAAACTAATAACTTCAGGTAATACGACCAATCTTCATGATTATTTAGGAAATATACACTCACAGCTGCAATGGAAAGATGCTCAACCCCTAGCCAGAGGTAATAGCATTACTGCTTATTTATAAACTGATAACCACAATGCCTGATAACAGTTAGTTAAGGAAAGTCGATCTTCCAATACCATCAAACAGTGGTGTAAGACTCAACTCATCGATCAAATCATACAGCATTTGTGATGACATTCCAGTTTCACTTTAGTTAGAAAAATCAGTTGTCAGTACTGTATCAGGCATAGTCGTTCATGGTTCTAATAAAACCGTGCATCCAGATGTTGATGACTTCGTATACAACATAAAAAGTGTAGTGACACAGGAAATCACTGAAGCTATTGTGAATTTTATAATCGTGGATAATAAACCGTTTTCACTGTAGAAGGAAAAGATTTTTTACAGCTAATGAAAGAGGTGTGTCCACTGTACAAGGTGCCAAGTTGAGAAACAATAAAAACCAGGACAGATGGTAAGTATGAAGCAATGAGTCTTTTTAAAACATACATAAATAATGCTGAGAACTACTGCATCACCTATACAACTTGAACAGAAATAATGCAAAATAAAATATTGACTTTCTAGACAAGTCTCAATTCCACAGCAGAACATTAGGTATTTTTGAACTGACAGGACACCACACATCACTGTATATCACTGAAAAATTGACAGATATTTTCTCTGAGCAGAATTTCAATTTCAATTTAATAAGTTTCAGCTATCATCACAGATATTGACACCAATGTTGTTAAGGTCTATTGAGACATGTTTGGTGAAGAAAAAAGTATCCCTTGTTTTGCCTATACGATTAACTTAGTCGTAACTAAATCAACTCATGATGCAAAACACTGCACTCAATTGATAAGTAAGGAGTGAGATATTCTCAAATATATTAAAGGCAGCCTCAACACAGGTGGTGAGTTATGGAAAGGACCCATATAGACGGCACTGAAAGAATGCATTTAAAAAATGGTACCTGACGTTCGCACACGATGGAATTCGTCCTTGTTTATCTTAGAATTGTGGGAGATAACTCCATGGAATCACCCAGAACAATATCGCTGCCCTGAGATAGCTCAACTAACCTCTCTGGTACTGCAGTTGTTCGGTCTAATTGATATTTGTGACAACATGCTTTGTGCCTTGTAGGATAATGAAATATATTTGTATGAAATCGTACTACCTGTTAGTTGTTATTATACGTAACTACTATCCTGATCACCGAGCCTCCTACAGAATGAGTCCTGGAATTAGTGTCAATCGTGGGAGCGATACTTTTAACTAGTCCCAAGGCACCCCCAATGGTTTCTAGCAGCTAATTAGAACATGTCAAAGAAATGGCGGAATTGTCACGCCTATTTGAAAAATTAACAAAAGAAATTTCAGAGGACACTTACATTACAGTAAACAAAACGATCCCGTTGGTCACGTGTTACATTTCGTTCAATCCTCCTGACATTTCCGCACGACAGACGTTTTTGGGGACAGCATACTCTTCAGAATAGTAAGATGAATATTACTGTAAAATGAAATGTAAATAAAATTTTGCAAATAACATCGTATGAAAGTAAAACTTTAATGTAGCTTGTAGTACTAGAGCCCATGATCAAAAGCATGTCTCATCGTTTTACGCCAAAAACGGTGTGACATCGTTAGGGTAAATGATCCGAACCCGACTAGAGGGGCAGCAACGGTCAAACATATCACAACTTTACAGGGGTCCATTTCCGCTATGTGGAAAAAAAAGAGAGAGTATTACCACAACATGTCTAGTACTGACTATGTAACTAGATTCAGTCATTTCATTACGAAAATGTCTGTTTTTAGACACTTTCGATGCCATCTATACTTCCATAAACGAAAAGAATGTTCCAGTGCCTGTTACCCTCCGTCGTTGGGAACAGCGATTTACTTGTTACGCTCTAGTCCCTCGATTCATGTATCACGAACACAACAAGTAAGATGTTTGGTTTTCGCAAAAGAATCGAAAAATATAAAATTTAAACAGCACTGGTCGAATTTTTAATTAATAATTGGTCACAACAGGCCATGTATAGATTATCATGAACAAAATCATCCATGTTAATCACGACATGCGTTATGGATGTAGGGTTGAATGTGGTACTGTTAAACAGGTAGTTAACGAAGATCTAACCTGTCAAGAACATGAGGAGGCCTGGATATCTGACCACACTGACAGTGTGTAAAGTTCACCGATGTTTCGGCGAAGATTTAGCAAAAACAGACGAAGGCTATTTGCAACAGTGGCTGAAATGTCGGAGAATTGTACACATTGACAACGCGCTCACTTACTGAGAAGGATTTTGTTGACTGTGACTATGGCCGCAAATGATCTCGCTTATATTTGTCAAATTCAATATTCAAAACTGACGTTTTAATTATATTGCTTGGGAGTATGCGATTTGTAAAATGATTCGTGAAGATTTGGATGGATGTTGGCGTCGGTAATTTCCGTCGTTATAACGAAGTTTTGCGTTTGTATAAAACAATCGGATTGCTCTAGTAAAATATTTACTTGCTTTCCATGATATGACTGGCTGCAATTACAATTCTGCATTCTGTCACAAGGGGAAAAGAAGGATGTTAAAAAGGCTGTAAAATTCTACACACTACACTACGGTTTTCACAGATTAGAGAAACTTCTGACACAGGGAATGTACAGAACATGTTAGAAGAATTCACGTGCAGATTATGTAACAAAAAATATAATGCTGTCGATTCCGTTAGATAAAATATTTCTACACAAACATACACTCCTGGAAATGGAAAAAAGAACACATTGACACCAGTGTGTCAGACCCACCATACTTGCTCCGGACACTGCGAGAGGGCTGTACAAGCAATGATCACACGCACGGCACAGCGGACACACCAGGAACCGCGGTGTTGGCCGTCGAATGGCGCTAGCTGCGCAGCATTTGTGCACCGCCGCCGTCAGTGTCAGCCAGTTTGCCGTGGCATACGGAGCTCCATCGCAGTCTTTAACACTGGTAGCATGCCGCGACAGCGTGGACGTGAACCGTATGTGCAGTTGACGGACTTTGAGCGAGGGCGTATAGTGGGCATGCGGGAGGCCGGGTGGACGTACCGCCGAATTGCTCAACACGTGGGGCGTGAGGTCTTCACAGTACATCGATGTTGTCGCCAGTGGTCGGCGGAAGGTGCACGTGCCCGTCGACCTGGGACCGGACCGCAGCGACGCACGGATGCACGCCAAGACCGTAGGATCCTACGCAGTGCCGTAGGGGACCGCTCCGCCACTTCCCAGCAAATTAGGGACACTGTTGCTCCTGGGGTATCGGCGAGGACCATTCGAAACCGTCTCCATGAAGCTGGGCTACGGTCCCGCACACCGTTAGGCCGTCTTCCGCTCACGCCCCAACATCGTGCAGCCCGCCTCCAGTGGTGTCGTGACAGGCGTCAATGGAGGGACGAATGGAGACGTGTCGTCTTCAGCGATGAGAGTCGCTTCTGCCTTGGTGCCAATGATGGTCGTATGCGTGTTTGGCGCCGTGCAGGTGAGCGCCACAATCAGGACTGCATACGACCGAGGCACACAGGGCCAACACCCGGCATCATGGTGCGGGGAGCGATCTCCTACACTGGCCGTACACCACTGGTGATCGTCGAGGGGACACTGAATAGTGCGCGGTACATCCAAACCGTCATCGAACCCATCGTTCTACCATTCCTAGACCGGCAAGGGAACTTGCTGTTCCAACAGGACAATGCACGTCCGCATGTATCCCGTGCCACCCAACGTGCTCTAGAAGGTGTAAGTCAACTACCCTGGCCAGCAAGATCTCCGGATCTGTCCCCCATTGAGCATGTTTGGGACTGGATGAAGCGTCGTCTCACGCGGTCTGCACGTCCAGCACGAACGCTGGTCCAACTGAGGCGCCAGTTGGAAATGGCATGGCAAGCCGTTCCACAGGACTACATCCAGCATCTCTACGATCGTCTCCATGGGAGAATAGCAGCCTGCATTGCTGCGAAAGGTGGATATACATTGTACTAGTGCCGACATTGTGCATGCTCTGTTGCCTGTGTCTATGTGCCTGTGGTTCTGTCAGTGTGATCATGTGATGTATCTGACCCCAGGAATGTGTCAATAAAGTTTCCCCGTCCTGGGACAATGAATTCACGGTGTTCTTATTTCAATTTCCAGGAGTGTATAAAATGAAAAATGAACGTTCTTTTACAGCTCTAAATCTGGGTTTATCTAACATCGATGCCTGCAATCAACTACATTGTAAAACAGAACTGGAACAGCATTAAAATATGTTTCACCAATATGGAAAAATGCACATGCGCAGAATATAACAGATCTAGGCCTGACAGACTTCAGATGATGTGATGAGGAGGAACGTTATGATTTTTCGTTAATCTTCGGTAGCCAACTACTAGAAATGAGTGACGTTGTTGTAGATGAAGAATCAACATCCACACTAAGGTGCCCACAGCTTTGGGCAAGGGGGAGACACAGTCTCCCCTTAGCTCTCCAGGGAACGGAAAAATATGGAGTACTTTGATGTTATTCTTTCAGGAAATCGATTAAATAGACAGTATTACACTTTTTTCAACGTGGTCGGTTCTAAAAAAACTTTCAGGCTACTTATAAGTCAACATTCGTCTTCCTGAATAATAAAAATACACCATACCCCGGGTCTAGGCCCATCCCCCCTACAAACTATCCTATGGACGCCTTCAATCCAGGAAATGTATAGCTGACATGAATTTCACATACGCAAAAGAAAGGTCATAGGCTCGACATACTCGAAGGGCAGGAGATTTGCAAGCATATTTCTAAGAACGATGGCCTCATCCTCAATGAACAGTTTCAATGATGTAAGAAAAAATTTTTCATTGTCTTTAATCCACTACTTGTGGAATTCTGATTCCTTTATCTTCCTGCCCCTAATTCCGAAACATATTTTTCTTCGAATCTCATACATGTGTACTACTAAAATTATCTTCATGCAAATATTTCTCGGACTGTACAGCTGTTTGCATAAATATTATGTGCTCTACGTAATGGTAATTTCTGTATAACCTAATACTTTACTTCATTTGCCTGACTACTTTGCATTTTCAAAAATACATTAAGCTCTGTTTCTTCGTATTTTATTTTTATAACTAAAAGTTGTTTAATTCAGTTATTTCTGTTACGGTGTCTCAAATGGGCACATGTCATTATCAGCGCCTGATGGGCGGCGTAACTGGTAATGTTTTCATGGCAGCTACTGGGCCGATCAGTCTGATGTTCCTAGCAAGGCATACGTGCCAAACGCTGGAATGTGTTTAATTTTAATTTTTGGTTCGAGCGTATCTGCTCGAAACTGTGACCATTGCCTTCTCGGTACGTAACTTTACATAGCTATCCTTTGTATGTTATAACAATTGTAATCTTGGTTAATGTTTTTGTTAAACTTAATTTCTATGTATCATTTTATAGGATTTCTTAAAATTAAATTCTGATGAAGACATCCTTAGAGGTGTCAAAACCTAGGTCAATGTACCACACAGTTATTTACAACCGGTTGGCTTTGTGATTCAGATGTTGGAACTTATATACAGTTGCTGAGTGATGGCCAAGCTTAAAACTAAGATTTTTACCTGCCCAGGTATCTAAGGCTGTATCGAAATACAAAGACACAAGAAAAACAATTGTTAATCGCAGGTATGGCTACTAATTTTAATTAGGATTGTGAAGAAAATGGACTTTTGTCGAGTTACATTAAATCCTACCTTACCAGAAGACAGTGCATGAGGGATCCAAAAACTTTTCAGTGCCTAGCTAAAAAAATTATTTCCGACAAAATTAGTGCTTTATGCAAGAGAAAGGATGGGATAAATGAAGAGGCTATGTTTTGTATCTTGATCTCACTAAAATTTTTCGCATAGATTTTTATTTTCTAAATGATGAATTTTGGGATTTTATTAATGACGGGATGGATAACTATAAGAATTGTATTGCTAAAAGACACGAGAAGAAACTGGCTAATCTTAAGAGTATTTTATCTGTAAAAAAAAACTTGCTGTAAGTAGTTTTCAAAAATCTAAGTATAAATTTTTCAACGGAACTCAGACTGAAATAGATTTTACACCAGAAGAAACTGCCTTGTTGGAAAAAGGTCGTAAATACAATGAAGTACCTAACCTGTCAGACAGAAATGTTTTAGAAAGTATGATTGTAGATCTTAAAAGAGGCCTTGATAACATCAAGACAGACGCTTCTCGACAAACGAGGGTAGCTCATGATGTATGTAGTATTTTTGAGAAACATGCGTTTAAAAACTCCTGATAATATGATTGTGATAAAAAATTGATGAAAAGTATTAATGCCAGCCTAAAAGAGAACAAAGCCCTTATAACGAAGTCTGACAAAGGGTATGCTGCAATCGTTGTGCTCAGAACGAGTATGTATCTTAAACATTACAATTTTTTGAAGAGAATAACATTTCAGAGTTAGATGAGGATCCGACCGACGATTCAAAAAGAAATTAGAATTGGTATTAATAGCGCTACGCATTTGCTTAAACAGTTCCATAAAAAACAGTTTATTAATATGAATCCATAGGCCTCAAAATTGCATTCCCAGTTAAAAGTACATAAAATTCACCATCTGATATGTCCGACTGTAAACAGTATGAACAGTGCATATCGTGAGTTTCCGAAGTTTCTTTAGGAAAAAATAAAAAAATCCTTAGTTTTCGACATAATTATTCTTTCGTCAATAGACAAAATCTAGTCAGTAAAATCAAAGATTTTCAGTGTAATCAAGACACTAAATTGTTTTCACTAGATTTTGTGAACCTATATACTAATGAACCTGTCCAGACAACTATTGACATCGTTGGAAAAAACCTACACACTTTTAAAAAAGATATATTTAATGAGCAAATCAGTGACCAAATTTGTTTGGTAAGAATACTAGTAAAGTACAGCTATTTTGTTTTCAGTGGCAAACTATACAATCAGCCTAACGGCCTGGCAATGGGTAACTCACTGGCAGGCGTCTTTGGTCGATATTTTCATTAACCAGCTGGAAGAAAAATTCTTCAATAAATTTTCAACTGCTGATCTGTGTATTTTGTCATATTCTCGGTACGTAGACGACATTTTGATCATATACAGTTGTTCCTGGGAAGGAATAGAACATTTGTCTGAAATTTTTAATAATCTTCATGAAAAAATCAGCTTCACTTTTGAATTATAAAATAACGATCGTCAGCGTCATTACTTGGACCTTAGTATTGCTATTGACAACGGCAAACTTTCATTCGGTATTTTTCGAAAAGCCACTGATACAGATGAGATTGTGCCCGCTTGTACAGTGGATACTCATTCCCATAAAAAAGTATTTTACCATTCAGCCATTCATCTTGCAGTTTCTGTACATTTTTCACCCGACAAGCTTAATGAAGAGATGTATTTAATGAAAACCATTACAGTGAATAACGGTTAAGGTCCCTGGTGAGTTGAAAAGATTTTCAAAGTTAAAACTGACGCTAAAGCGACCGCTTTAGGCATCAGTGCTGTTTCTGACAGTGACGAGTATAAAGAAGTTCTCTCGATTCCATGTTTAAACCCTATTTCTTATAGAATTCGTCGTCTTCTAGTAAAAAAATATGGATGCAAAGTTACTTTTTCCACTAACAATAACTACCAAAAAGATCTTAATCACAGTCTCAAGGCCACAGTTGCCCCTGTACACAGCTCAGAGTTTATAAAATAACTTATGGTGCGAGACCCGTTTATTATGCAGCACAAACCGGAAGATCTTTCAGTGTCAGGTACAAGGAACATTTATTGGGAAAAAGAGACGCTAATGTACTTATATCCACTTTTGCTGATTATCTGTTAATTTCCGGTCTCAAAGCGAAAGGTCTGAAGAAATTTCCATTTCACGTACTGGAAAGAAAGGTCATAGGCCCGACGTACTCTAAGAGCTGGAGATTTTCAAGCATATTTCTAAGAACGATGGCGTAACAAACATTTTTTCAATGGCTTTAATGCACTACTCCCGAATTCTGATTCCTTTATTTTTTACTAACTTTTCCTGCCTCTAGTTCCGAAACATCTTTTTCTTCGAATCTCATAGACGTGTACTACTAAAATTATCTTCATGCAGATATTTTTCGGATTGTACAGCTATTTGTATAAATATTCTGTGCTCTACTTAATGGTAATTTCTGTATAGCCTGACTACTTTGTATTTTCAAAATACTTCATTTGACTGACTACTTTGTATTTTCAAAAATACATTAAGCTCTGTTCCTTTGTATTTTATTTTTATAACTATCTGTTGTTTAATTCAATTTTGTCTGTTGTACTGTCTCAAATGGGCGCTTGTCTCTGTCAGATCCCAATAGGTGGTGCAACTTGTATTATTTTCGTGGCAGCAATGTAGTAAACCTCCGGGCCGCTCAATCTGATGTTCCTAGCAAGGCATTCGTGCCAAACGCTGGTCGGTGTTTGATTTTAATTTTTGGCCGCTTGCATATCTGCTCGAAATCGTGACCACTGCGTTCTCGCAATGCAACTTTACGTAGGAATCCTTTGTATGTCATAACAATTGTCATCTCGGCTAATGTTTTTGCCAAACTTAATTTTTATGTATTATTTTGTAGGCTTTCTTAAAATTTCATTCTAATGAAGACATCCTTAGAGGTATCGAAAACTAGGTCAATGTATCACACAGTTATTTGCAACCAGTTGGCTGTGTGATCCCCATGTTGAAATTTATATTCGGTTGCTGAGAGACAGCCATGTTTAAAACTGTAATTGTGTGTTCATTCGTTTTATGAATATATCTTCGCAAAATTGCTTGAAATTGTGCGGCTGTACTCATCCCAGATGAAGTTGGCTTTAACACATCTACAAATTTTCGTTTCTTAAGTGCAAAGATTGTAAAGGTGTATGCCCACTAGCAAGTAAGCTTCCAGAAGTCACGTGTAGAGGCTATTTCTGCTGGTTCTTTGACGTAGAAATACTCCCAACAAGTTGATTTCCACAAGTTTCGTTAATTTCCAGAACCAGCTTCCACAAGTTGCTGGAAATAGTTGCTTCGTATTGCTAGAAGTCAAGGAGGGCTTATGATAATTTTGAAGGGAAGAGGGGCTAGACCTGGAGGTATGGAGAATTTTAAATACTTTGAAATACGAATGGCGACTTGTAAGTAGCCATAAAAAAGTTCCATTTCTGACACTTAAAAACATTGTCCTCTTACTAAATAGTAGGCCACAGTACTCACACTCTATAAAAAAGAGTACACATTACTGAAAGAAAAACGCCTATGCCAAAGCCGTTCAATAAGTAACGCAACATATTTCCTTCTGAAAACAGATTGGTTTTATTCAGGATTCCAGTATCATTATTTCGGTTACAGGAACCTAATTTTCAACATAACCTCAGTTCAAAGTGGAGACCTTACGCTGCCTTACTGAGAGGAGCTGTATGCGTGCAGGGTACACTCCGCTGGTCGACGTTGGAGACAATGTCTTGCTGCATCAATAACCTCCCCATTATCCGTGTACTGCTTTCCATGGAGTGCATCCTTTATTGGGCCAAAACGTTTAAGTCGGAGGGTGCGAAATCTGGGCAGTAGGGCGGATGAGGAAGAAGGGCCCAATGAAGTTTTTTGAGCTCCTCTCAGTTGCGCAGACTTGTGTGAGGCCTTTTGTAGTCCTGGAGAAGAAGTTGGTGTGCATTTTCGTTCAAATGGTTCAAATGGCTCTGAGCACTATGGGACTTAACTTCTAAGGTCATCAGTCCCCTAGAACTTAGAACTACTTAAACCTAACTAACCTAAGGACATCACACACACCCATGCCCGAGGCAGGATTCGAACCTGCGACCGTAGTAGTCCCGCGGTTCCGGACTGCAGCGCCAGAACCGCACGGCCACCGCGGCCGGCCTGCATTTTCGTGGCGACGAACACGCTGCAGCTGTTTCTCCAATTTCCTGAGAGCAGCGCAGTACACTTCAGAACTGATCGTTGCACCATGAGCAAGAACATCAAACAGAAACAGGCAACCCGTTCAGAGTCCCAGAAGACCGTCGCCGTGATTTTACCGGCTGAGAGTGTGGCTCTGAACTTTTACTCTGGAGGACTGGTGGCGTGGCACCACTCCATGGATTGCTGTTTTGTTTCTGGTAAAATGGAAATGAGCGTTTGGCACCATTGGCCAGGAGGCCCCTTAGGGGGCAGGTCCGGCCTCCTTAGTGAAGGTCTTATTACATTCGACGCCACATTGGGGGACCTGCGTTCCGGATGCGGATGAAATTATGATGAAGACAACACAACACCCAGTCCCTGAGCGGAGAAAATCCCCGACCCAGCCGAGAATCGAACCCGGACCCCTTAGGACGGCAGTCCGTCACGCTTACCATTCGGATATCGGGGCAGACTTATTTCTGGTTCAAAGTGATGAACCCATTTTTCATCGCCTGTGACGATGTTAGACAAAAAATTGTCACAGTCAGTCTCGTAACGAGCAAGCAATTCCACACAGATCGTCGGTCCTTCGTTGCTCTGCTCTCTACGGACTTTTGTTAGGTAGCGAGGAATCCAGTGGGCACATACTTTTCAGTATCCCAACTGGTGGATGAGTGTGCTGCACTACCATCAGAGACACCCTGTTCCGCAGCGTCGTGCTTGATTGTGATCTGTTGATCACCTCGAATGAGAGTGTCCACACGTTACAAAGTTGCAAGAGCCACACCTGTGTGCGACCAGCCAGCATACGGAAGATCCTGTTTCGATCATGACAGACACCTCATCCAATGACTCATCGTGCTTTTGCCAGGTCTCCATAGACATTCTGAAAGCGCCTACGAATACCTGAAATGCTCTCGTTTTCCACCAAAAGAAACTCAATGACAGCTTGCAGTTTTTTGTCTTCGCCTACTGTTCACCTTTTTGGTATGAATCATATGTAGACTTCATGGAAATTCAGTTTTAATTGTTCCGCTGACAGAATGAACACGTTCATACTGCAGCTGCAGCCCAGTTCCCGCCAGACGCGGACTCCAGGGGCAGACAGCCGGGATTTTCGTTTTTTCTTTTCTTTTTTGCGTGTGAATAAAGCCGTAGTTAGTAAAACTTAGTGCCAAGTTTTCAGCTGGCAAAAATGACCAGTCTGCTCTCTGGGAAAAGTGGGTCCTATAGAGGTTGAAGGTTCATCCTATTAAAGTGTCTATCGAAGCTTAATTTAACGGAACTCCAGTCTTGTCACTCCAATTTAAACCTCAGCTTGTTTGGCAGAACATTCCAATAAAGCATTTGTGCCTTGAGCCATTTCCTGCCACTGTTTATCAGAGCACATCTAGTACCTGCAGGACTAGCCATCCATCTAAAGAATCCAATCCTTTAGTTCAGAGGGGCTCCACAATGCTGATGATTTTGTCTGTCATACTTATTTCGGACAACGAGTTTGAGTGGAATAGTAGTGCTTAGTCGTTATCAGGAGAAAGAAAACTGGGGTAATGCAGGAGTAGGTTAAATAATGAATAAAAAATAGGAGTGCGGGTAAGCTACTACAAACAGCATAGTGAACGCATGACACGAAGCCCACGCCTACTACAGTAGTACAAGTTTATATGCCAACTAGCTCTGCAGATGACGAAGAAATTGATGAAACGTGTGATGAGATAAAAGAAATTATTCAGTTAGTGAAGGAAGACGAAAATTTAATCGTCATGGGTGACTGGAATTCGATAGGAGGAAAAGGGAGAGAAGGAAACATAGTAGGTGAATATGGCTTGGGGCTAAGAAATGAAAGAGGAAGCCGCCTGGTAGATTTTTGCACAGAGGATAACTTAATCATAGCTAACACTTGGTTCAAGAATCATGAAAGAAGATTGTATACATGGAAGAACCCTGGAGATACTAGAAGGTTTCAGATAGATTATATAATGGCCAGACAGAGATTTAGGAACCACGTTTTAAATTGTAAGACATTTCCAGGGGCAGATGTGGACTCTGACCACAATCTATTGGTTATGAACTGTAGATTAAATCTGAAGAAACTGCAAAAAGGTGGGAATTTGAGGAGATGGGACCTGGATAAACTGAAAGAACCAAAGGTTGCACAGAGTTTCAGGGAGAGCATAAGGGAACGATTGACAGGAATGGGGGAAAGAAATACAGTAGAAGAAGAACAGGTAGCTTTGAGGGATGAAATAGTGAAGGCAGCAGAGGATCAAGTAGGTAAAAAGACGAGGGCTAGTAGAAATCCTTGGGTAGTAGAAGAGACAATGAATTTAATTGATGAAAGGAAAAAATACAAAAATTCAGTAAATGATGCAGGAAAAAAGGAATACAAATGTCTCAAAAAATGAGATTTACAGGAAGTGCAAAATGGCTAAGCAGGGATGGCTAGAGGACAACTGTAAGGATATAGAGGCTTATCTCACTAGGGGTAAGATAGATACGGCCTACAGGAAAATTAAAGAGACCTTTGGAGAAAAGAGAACCACTTGTATGAATATCAAGAGCTCAGATGGAAACCCAGTTCTAAGCAAAGAAGGGAAAGCAGAAAGGTGGGAGGAGTATACAGAGGGTATACACAAGGGCAATGTACTTGAGGACAATATTATGGAAATGGAAGAGGATGTAGATGAAGATGAAATGGGAGATAAGATACGACGTGAAGAGTTTGACAGAGCACTGAAAGACCTGAGTCGAAACAAGGCCCCGGGAAAAGACAACATTCCATTAGAACTACTGACAGCCTTGGGATAGCCAGTCCTGACAAAACTCTACCATCTGGTGGGCAAGATGTATGAGACAGGCGAAATTCCCACAGACTTCAAGAAGAATATAATAATTCCAATCCTAAAGAAGGCAGGTGTTGACAGATGTGAAAATTACCGAATTATCAGTTTAATAAGTCACAGCTGCAAAATACTAATGCGAATTCTTTACAGACGAATCAAAAACTGATAGAAACTGACCTCGGGGAAGATCAGTTTGGATTCCGTAGAAACCAGATGGCAGTTATAAGAGTCAATGGACATGAAAGGGATGCAGTGGTTGGGAAGGGAGTGAGACAGGGTTGTAGCCTCTCCCCGATGCTATTCAATTTTTATATCGAGCAGGCAGTAAAGGAAACAAAAGAAAAGTTCGGAGTAGGTATTAAAATCCATGGAGAAGAAATAAAAACTTTGAGGTTAGCCGATGACATAGTAATTTTGTCAGAGACAGCAAAGGACTTGGAAGAGCAGTTGAACGGAATGGACAGTGTCTTGAAAGGAGGGTATAAGATGAACATCAACAAAAGCAAAACGAGGATAATGGAATGTAGTCGGGTTAACTCGGGTGATGCTGAGGGAATTATATTAGGAAATGAGACACTTAAAGTAGTAAAGGAGTTTTGCTATTTGGGAGCAAAATAACTCATGGCGGTTGAAGTAGAGAGGATATAAAATGTAGTCTGGCAATGGCAAGGAAAGCGTTTCTGAAGAAGAAAAATTTGTTAACATCGAGTATAGATTTAAATGTCAGGAAGTCGTTTCTGAAAGTATTTGTATGGAGTGTAGCCATGTATGGAAGTGAAACATGGACGATAAACAGTTTGGACAAGATGAGAATAGAAGCTTTCGAACTGTGGTGCTACAGAAGAATGTTGAAGATTAGATGGGTAGATCACATAACTAATGAGGAGGTATTGAATAGAATTGGGGAGAAGAGGCGTTTGTGGTACAACTTGACTAGAAGAAGCGATCGGTTGGTAGGATATGTCCTGAGGCATCAAGGGATCGCCAATTTAGTATTAGAGGGCAGCGTGTAGGGTAAAAGTCGTAGGGGGAGACCAAGAGATGAATACACTAAGCAGATTCAAAAGGATGCAGGCTGCAGTAGGTACTGGGAGATGAAGAAGCTTCCACGGGATAGAGTAGCATGGAGAGCTGAATCAAACCAGTCTCAGTATTGAAGACCACAACAACAACAACAACAACAGTAGTGCTTAGCAGTCCGCCATAATTTTGTACCCAAATTTCACGTGATTTGACAAATAACCATTTGTCAATAAAAGTGTTAGTCCGCTATCTGCTTTTTAAAGTTACCTGATTTAATCTTTAGTATCAAAAGTCAGTGAAATGCAAAAATCAGTTAATAACCAACCTGTCATCTCCATAAGGCTGTACTGAGTCAGACATTTCCTTGCGCAAGTTCGAATGGGAATACTTTCTTTCGATTTCAGAGCTTCGATTATTTTTACATTCATTAGAACCCGGCATAGCCATTATACTTATGGCGGATGACCAACGAAGTTTTGCAAAAGAGAAGTATATTTTATGTGTCGTAATAGAGCAGGAGCCATTGAGAGGTGCTAACTCCCATATCTCGAGTGATTTAGACCAACAGATCCCCCCAAATTTTAGTCACCCGTTAGTCCCCTAATTCAACAAGGACCTTACATTTATGGCGAGTCTACCGTTTGATAGTGCTTCGTGGTACCTTCAAATTTCCACAGTCAGACCAAGAAAAGTTGGATTATTTAGACTTAAATTTATTCATATAATTGTTTTCCCTTCATTCGGGTATGAGGCTATTTTGACTTCGTGATTCTTTGGATTATTCTGCATCGTATAACAGCGCTGATGAGAATACGGCGTTATTCGTGTTTTTTTTTCTTTTTGTCTCTTATTCACATGTGTTTATGCTTTCTTTGGGTTAGTGGCGTACTGATAGCGGTTGCGTTATAAATTTCATATCATTGTAGGGCTCAGGATATTGAATTATCTACCGGTGTGATAAGTGTTTAGGTTAGCCATGAGTGTAGCAACGAGATCGTGAGCGAAAGGATCTACTTGCTCAATGTTTGAGGAGGCAAAGCTCTATCAAGAAGCAGTGTTGGGTGGAAGTTCTGGGAGAGCAGATGGGGCTGAAGTCAGTCCGACAGGTCTCAGGCCTGCAACAGCAGAAAATCCGCAAGAGAACAAAGCAATGCTGAAACAAGGGGCGCTGTGGATGAGAGTATGCCAAACTGCTTGCCACACCCGGACTGGCCACAGGTTACAACTCAGTTCTTGGAAGTAGCAGAGGATAAGGTAAGGTCAGGCGTGAAACAAATTCCAGTGCCAGGCATTCTGTTTTACTCGATGACTTTCTGTCAATTACCACGAACTACGGCCTCTCTGGCAGGAAATCACAAACCTATTCACATAATTGAGACGATATTCCATAAGAACGCAATTTCACTACAAGCCGCTTGTGTGGTACAGTGTCAAAGCCTTCCGGAAATCCAGAAATATGGAATCGATCTGAAATCCCTTGTCAGTAGCACTCAACACTTCATGCAAATAAAGAGCTAGTTGTGTTTCACAAGTACAATGTTTTCTAAACCCATGTTGACAGTGTGTCAATAGACCGTTCTTTTCAAGGTAACTCATAATGTTCAAACACCAAATATGTTCCAGAATCCTGCTGTATGTCGATGTTAATGATATGGACCTGTAATTAAGTGAATTACTCCTACTGCCTTTCTTGAATATTGATGTGACCTGTGCAACTTTCCAGTCTTTGGGTATGGATATTTTGTTGAGCGAATGGTTGCATATGATTGTCAAGTATGGAGCTAATGTATCAGCATGCTGTGAAAGGAACCTAATTGGTATACAGTCTGGACCAGTGGACTTGTTTTTATTAAGTGATTTAAGTTGCTTCCCTACTCTGAGGATATTTACTTCTACGTTACTCGTGTTGGCAGCTGTTCTTGATTCGAATTCTGGAATATTTACTTCTTCTTCTTTCGTGAAGGCATTTCGGATGGCTGTGTTTAGTAACTCTGCTTTGGCAGCACTGTCTTCGGTAATCTCCATTGCTATCGTGCAGAGAAGGCGTTGATTGTTTCTTGCCGCGAACATACTTCACACGCGACCAGAATCTCTTTGGATTTTCTGTCAGGTTTCGAGACAAAGTTTCATTGTGGAAACTGTTATAAGCATCTCGCATTGAAGTCCGCTCTAAATTTCGAGCTTTTATAAAAGATCGCCAATCTTGGGGATTTTGCGACTGTTTGAATTTGGCATATTTGGTATAAATCTCTCAGTTGCTACCGATACTGTTTCTTTGATTTCAAGCCACATCTGGTCTACATTTATATTATTAATTTGGAAGGAGAGGAGATTGTCTCTCAGGAAGGCGTCAAGTGAATTTTTATCTGCTTTTTTGAATAGGTATATTTTTCATTTATTTATGGAGGATTTGGGGGTTACAATATCCAATCTCGCTACGACAACCCTGTGTTCACTAATCCCTGTATCTGTTTTGGTGCTCATTGTTAACTTAGGATTATTTGTTGCTAAGAAGTCAAGTGTGTTTTCACAACTGTTTACTATTCACGTGGGCTCATGAACTAACTGCTCGAAACAATTTTCAGAGAATGCGTTTGGCACAATTTCAGATGATGTTTTATGCATACCTCCGAAATTAAACATGTATTTTCGCCAACATATCGAGGGTAAATTAAAGTCACCTCCAACTATAATCATATGAGTTTGGTACGTGTTTGAAATCAAACTCAAGTTTTCTTTGAACCTTGATGGTCGATTTAATCCAGGGCCTGAACTTTCTCAGACGTTGTTCAGCGATTATTAACCTAAATGAAAGAAAACGTACATGTGCACATAAATGACACTACAGGTAGATTAAAGTTTGACGAACACTCTGAAGTAATGGGAGCAGGAGAGATGAGTGGTTTTGAATTCGTATGCATTGATAGAACAGTAGTAGAAAGCCTGATGAGGAAGAGAACTGATGAGATCAGGGCAATGATCTTCAACAAATTAACCAATATTGTCAACATCGGAGGTAAGGAGCAATTGAGGGATATTCTGTACAGACAAAGTGCTGTCTTCTCCAAAAGACCTGGACAGCTTCCAACTTTATGTATGGATTTAAAGTGAAGGGAAGTTCATCACCTGGACATATACCATTCGTTGGTATTACTATACAGAGTTGCAGAAATTCAGTCTATACTTACACATCACATAATAGAGCTTGCTACATCATGTAACAGCCCCATTCACTGCGTGGAGAAGAAGGATGGAGCAATACTTTCAGACTTTAACTTGCATCAGCTAAATACTATAGTAGAGACAGAGGCAGGATCAACTTGAGACCATCGAGGAATAACTCGAGCACTTTCATGATGTGAAGGTGTTTACACTCCTGGAAATGGAAAAAAGAACACATTGACACCGGTGTGTCAGACCCACCATACTTGCTCCGGACACTGCGAGAGGGCTGTACAAGCAATGATCACACGCACGGCACAGCGGACACACCAGGAACCGCGGTGTTGGCCGTCGAATGGCGCTAGCTGCGCAGCATTTGTGCACCGCCGCCGTCAGTGTCAGCCAGTTTGCCGTGGCATACGGAGCTCCATCGCAGTCTTTAACACTGGTAGCATGCCGCGACAGCGTGGACGTGAACCGTATGTGCAGTTGACGGACTTTGAGCGAGGGCGTATAGTGGGCATGTGGGAGGCCGGGTGGACGTACCGCCGAATTGCTCAACACGTGGGGCGTGAGGTCTCCACAGTACATCGATGTTGTCGCCAGTGGTCGGCGGAAGGTGCACGTGCCCGTCGACCTGGGACCGGACCGCAGCGACGCACGGATGCACGCCAAGACCGTAGGATCCTACGCAGTGCCGTAGGGGACCGCACCGCCACTTCCCAGCAAATTAGGGACACTGTTGCTCCTGGGGTATCGACGAGGACCATTCGCAACCGTCTCCATGAAGCTGGGCTACGGTCCCGCACACCGTTAGGCCGTCTTCCGCTCACGCCCCAACATCGTGCAGCCCGCCTCCAGTGGTGTCGCGACAGGCGTGAATGGAGGGACGAATGGAGACGTGTCGTCTTCAGCGATGAGAGTCGCTTCTGCCTTGGTGCCAATGATGGTCGTATGCGTGTTTGGCGCCGTGCAGGTGAGCGCCACAATCAGGACTGCATACGACCGAGGCACACAGGGCCAACACCCGGCATCATGGTGTGGGGAGCGATCTCCTACACTGGCCGTACACCACTGGTGATCGTCGAGGGGACACTGAATAGTGCACGGTACATCCAAACCGTCATCGAACCCATCGTTCTACCATTCCTAGACCGGCAAGGGAACTTGCTGTTCCAACAGGACAATGCACGTCCGCATGTATCCCGTGCCACCTAACGTGCTCTAGAAGGTGTAAGTTAACTACCCTGGCCAGCAAGGTCTCCGGATATGTCCCCCATTGAGCATGTTTGGGACTGGATGAAGCGTCGTCTCACGCGGTCTGCACGTCCAGCACGAACGCTGGTCCAACTGAGGCGCCAGGTGGAAATGGCATGGCAAGCCGTTCCACAGGACTACATCCAGCATCTCTACGATCGTCTCCATGGGAGAGTAGCAGCCTGCATTGCTGCGAAAGGTGGATATACACTGTACTAGTGCCGACATTGTGCATGCTCTGTTGCCTGTTTCTATGTGCCTGTGGTTCTGTCAGTGTGATCATGTGATGTATCTGACCCCACGAATGTGTCAATAAAGTTTCCCCTTCCTGGGACAATGAATTCACGGTGTTCTTATTTCAATTTCCAGGAGTGTACTTCGGCAGATCTCAGGGACAGCTACTGGCAAACAGAACTTCATTGCAATGCTGAAAGTACACAGAATTTCTGTGTTTTGGTCACTGCCATCAGTTCCACAAACTGCCCTTCGGTGTAAACCAGTGGTAGTCAATGTGTTCCCTATCACACACTAGTGGGTGTTACAGCTTTCATGGTGGTTGGTGGCCAGTATTGATTTTAAAAATATTTTCGTTAGTTTTTCATAAAATTTTGTCATAAAGTGTTTACTTGCTAAATATTATTACATTTTTAACTTGCTGTAACTCTACTTTATAAATTTTATGAATTAAATTTACTTTTCTACTTTAAAAATCACCATTACTATGGAACTGGTGTGCAGTTAGAAAATTTTGCTATTGACAGAGATACAAAAATGTGTGGTAGGTGAAAAACATTGACTACCCCGGGTCTAAAGTGTCATCCATGACCTTTGGAAGGGGTCTTGGCAAAGCTCTGAAAAGGAGAATCACTGATTATGTGGATGATATGCTTATTGTTTCAGTTATGCCATTGGAATCGTGATTTCTTGTCAGAGAGGTAACTGATGGAAACAACGAGTAAAACAGAAGTGATTTCTGACGTTCCCCAAGGTAGAGTTATAAGCTCTCTGCCGTTCCTTATCTGTATAGACTTAGGATATAGATTTAGGAGACAATCTGAGCAGCCGTCTTAGATTGTTTGCAGATGACGCTGTCGTTTATCGTCTGGTAAAGTCGTCAGAAGACCAAAACCAATCGCAAACCGATTTAGATAAGTTATTTGTATACTGCGAAAACGTGCAGTTGACCCTAAATAATGAAAAGCGTGAGGTAATCCACATGAGTGCTAAAAGGAATCAATTAAACTTCGGTTACAGGATAAATCAGTCAAATCTAAAGTCCAAAAGTTCGACTAAATACCTATGAATTACAATTATGAACACTTAAATTGGAAAGAACACGAAGAAAATGTGGGAAAGGCGAACCGAAGACTGTATTTTATTGGCAGAACACTTAGAAGACGCAACAGATATTATACAGAGACTGCCTACACTACGCTCCTTTGGAGTACTGCTGCACAGTATGGGACCCTCACCAGGTAGTATTAACAGAGTACCTCAAAAAAGTTCAAAGAAGTACAGCACGTTTTTGTGCTGTCGAGAAATAGGGGAGAGAGTATCATGGACATGATACAAGATTTGGGGTGGAAATCATTAAAACAATGGCGTTTTTTTATTGCGGTGGGACCTTCTCACGAAGTTTCATTCGCCAACTGTCCGGCCCCGGTAGCTGAATGGAGCCGGCAGGGTAGCTCAGCGTGTTAGGTCAGAGAGCCGGTTGGCCTCTGTAATAAAAAACTGAGTGGAAGGATCAATCACAGAACTTGAACAGGATGTATTGCGACGTCCGCAACGACCAAACACAACGATAAAAAAAAAAAAAGGTCAGCGTGACGGAATGTCAATCCTAAGGTCCCGGGTTCGATTCCCGGCTGGGTCGGAGATTTTCTCCGCTCAGGGACTGGGTGTTGGGTTGTCCTAATCATCATCATTCCATCCCCATCGACGCGCAGGTCGCCGAAGTGGCGTCAACTCGAAAGACCTGCACCAGGCGAACGGTCTACCCGACGGGAGGCCCTAGCCACACGACATTTCATTTCATTCGCCAACTTTCTCTTCCAAATGCGGAAATATTTTGTTGACACCAGCCTTCGTAGAGAGAATAGATCATTATGATAAAAGAAGGGAAATCAGAGCTCGCACGGAAAGATATAGGTGTTTGTTTTTTTCCACGCGCTGTTCAAGAGGGGAATGATAGAGAATTAGTGTGAAGGCGATTCGATGAATCCTCTGCCAGGAAATTGAATGTGATTCGCAGAGTAGCTGTGTAGCTGTAGATGTAGAAGTCATAGAAGGTACATAATGAGACTTTGTATGAATATCTGGACATATTCCAAAAGCATGGGATCACAATAAATCTATCTAAATCCTGTTTTGGTTATTCTAAAGTGAAATTTCTCGAACATGTCATCAGCGCAGCAGAGATCTGATTGGCTCTGGTAAATTATGTTCATGGAGAATTCCAAAATTAAAACGCCAAGTCTGGCCATATTTCGGCTTAATAAATTTCTATAAAAGATTCATTACAAATAATATGAAGACGCCCAAGTTAACTAAAGATTTCCGTCTTACCACTGATAACTTATGGATTGGTCTAAGTACATATCTCTTCCAAGAGGTGGAGCAGGACAGACAGGATGCGTAGAAGACAATTGAACTGACCAAGGCAGAAAGAAACTACTAGGTGTCAGAGCTGGACTTCTGGCGAATATGTGTGGGGTTTCCTATTTTCGCTGTTTTCTCTTTGGAAGAACTACAGAAGTGTATGGTGATCACCACGCATTACAATTCCTGATGTTGGCGAAATTGTTGCATGGGCGACTGAGGCTTTGGGCCATATTGCTAGAAGAATGTTGCTTCACAATACATCACATTTCTTGCAAAGAAAACGTTGTAACCGACGCCCTGTCACGAGCTCCACCAAGTCTCACCTATGAGAATAATTGTTATCAAGATAAAACTGTGTCGATATAATGTACCTCAAACTGGTCTTCTTTGGAAACTTTGTTGGGACTGCTCTTAGAAATACAGCCAGGTAACAAGAGAAAGATCCAGTACTGAGGGAAGTGAAGTATAAGTGATATGACCAGAATTAAGTCAGTATCAGAATTTTCTATAAGGTAAAAAAAATTGAATCCTGTTCCGAAGGAGGGACGTAGCTAGTGATGAGCGGCTGCTTTGCACACGGTACCAGAATAGTTCGTGAACAAGCCTGTCTGGCCTATAAACCTGAGTCATAAATACTTCAACTCTAGAAAATGCTTTAACAAGCTAAGAGAGTCAGTGAAACTTTGCAACATGGAGAGGAGGATTCACTGCGTCCTAGTGTCATACACAGATTGCCAATTGGCTAAACCTTATACAGTATCACATCGGACAGGACTGTTACCTATCGTGCCTTCTAGGGTCTGAGAATTAGTGGTGACAGACCATTTTGTGTCAGTGTTCCATACACGACAAGGATTTTGGTATTTCTGGTGACAGTAGAACTCACTTCTAACTATGTGACATTCACTACTTTGAATCATGCAACGGCACAATCAGTTACCTGGGCTTTTGTAAACAAATTTCAAAGGGAGGTAGGCCAAGTGGAAAAGGTGATATTGGACAGAGGAAGTCAATTTCAATCACAGAGATGCTGAGGCAAAGAAAATTTTTCCCCTATTTATATCACAGTACCACCTGAGTTCAAATCCAGCAGGGAGCTGTGAAGACACTGGTGCAATTATGCCACATATATTGCTCAAAGAACATAGCATTCGGGATCTTTAACTGCAGGATTTTCAGATTATTATGAATAACTTGCCACATACATGCATAACCCCAATTCCAGTGCTCAAAAACGAATCCCCAACTGACAGACTTAGGGAAGAACTGGCCTACCCCAGTGCAAGGAAGAAAAGGCACCGAGATGTCATGAAGTTGGTAGTTGATATGATATGGACCCAAGTACAGAAAAGAAAGGAAAGAGTAGCAGGAAGGACACGAATGCTTAACTTGACTGTTGGACAGAAGGTCCTAATTAAGCTGCAGCATTTGTCAAGGAAACATCAATTTGTTGTTGTCGTAGTCTTCAGTCCAACGACTGGTTTGATGCAGCTCTCCATGCTACTCTGTCCTGTGCAAGCCTCTTCCTATTCGAGTATCTACTGCAGCCTACATTCTTCTGATTCTGCTTAGTGTATTTATCTCTTGGTCTCCTTCTACGATTTAATCCTCCACGCTTCCCTCCAATAGTAAATTGGTGATCCATTGATGCCTCAGAACTTGTCCTACCAACCGATCCCTGCTCCTAGTCAAGTTGTGCCATAAATTCCTCTTCTCCCCAATTCTGTTCAGTACCTCCTCATTAGTTACGTGATCTACCCATCTAATCTTCAGCATTCTTCTGTAGCACCACATTTCAAAAGCTTCCATTCTCTTCTTGTCTAAACTGTTTATCGTCCACGTTTCACTTCCATACATGGCTACACTGCATACAAACACTTTCAGAAAAAGACTCTGACACTTAAATCTGTACTCTACATTAACAAATTTCTCTTCTTCAGAAATGCTTTCCTTGCTAGCGCCAGTCTAAAATTTATGTCTCTCTACTTCGACCATCATCAGTTATTTTGCTACCCAAATAGCAAAACTCATTTACTACTTTTAATTCCTACTCCAAATTTTTCTTGTTTCCTTTACTGCTTGCTAAATATACATATTGAATAATATCGGGGATAAGCTATAACCCAGTCTCACTCCTTTCTCAACCACTGCTTTTCTTTCGTGCCCCTCGACTATTATAACTGCCATCTGGTTTCTGTACAAATTGTAAAAAGCTTTTCGCTCCCTGTATTTCACCCCTGCCACCTTTAGAATTTGAAAGAGTGTATTCCAGTCAATATTGTCAAAAGCTTTCTCTAAGTCGACAAATACTATAAACGTAGTTTTGGCTTTCCTTACCTATCTTCTAAGATAAGCCGTAGGGTCAGTATTGTCCGGCGTGTTCCAACTTTTCTACGGAATCGAAACTGATCTTCCCCGAGGTCAGCTTCTACCAGTTTTTCCATTCGTCTGTAAAGAATTCGCATTAGTATTTTCCAACCGTGAGTTATTAAACTGATAGTTTGGTAACTTTCACACCCGTCAGCACCTGCTGAATTATTATATTCTTCTTGAAGACCGAAGGTATTTCGCCTGTCTCATACATCTTACTCACAAGATGGAAGTGTTCTGTCGTGTCTGGCTCCCCAAAAGCTATCAGTAGTTCTAACGGAATGTTGTCTACTCCCGGGGCCTTTTTCGCCTTAGGTCTTTCAGTGCTCTGTCAAATTCTTCACGCAGTATCATATCGCCCATCTCATCCTCATCTATGTCCTCTTCCATTTCCACAATATTGCCCTCAAGTACATCGCCCTTGTATAGACCCTCTGTATACTCCTTCACCCTTCCTGCTTTCCTTTCTTTACTTAGGACTTGTTTTCTATCTGAACTCTTGATATTCATACAGGTGGTTCTCTTTTCTCCAAAGGTCTCTTCCTGTAGGCAGTATCTATCTTACCCCTAGTGAAATGTGCCTCTACATCCTTACATTTGTCCTCTAGCCATTCCTGCTTCTTGATTTTGCACTTCGTATCGATCTCATTTTTGAGACGTTTGCATTCCTTTTCGCCATCTTGATTTGCTGCATTTTTATATTTTCTCCTTTCATCAGTTAAATTCAATATCTCTTGTGTTACCCAAGGATTTCTACGAGCCCTCGTCTTTTTACCTGCTTGACCTTCTGCTGCCTTCATTATTTCCTCTCTTAAAGCTACCCATTCTTCTTCTACTGTATTCCTTTTCTCTGTTCCTGTCCATTGTTCCCTAACACTTCCTCTGAAACTCTCTACAACCTCTGGTTCTTTCAGTTTATCCAGGTCACATCTCCTTAAATTCCTATCTTTTTTCAGTTACTTCAGTTTTAATCTACAGTTCGTAAACAATAAATTGTGGGCAGAGTCCACATCTGCCCCTGGAAATGTCAATTACATTTTAAAACCTGGTTCCTAAAACTCTTTCTTCCCATTATATAATCTATCTGAAACTGTCCTATGTCTCTAGGCCCATTCCACGTATACAACCTTCTTTCATGGTTCTTAAACGAAACGTTAGCTATTATTAAGTTATGCTCCGTGCAAAATTCTACCAAGCGGATTCCTCTTTCATTCCTTACCCTCAGTCCATATTGACCTACTACTTTTCCTTCTCTTCCTTTTCCTACTACCAAATTGCAGTCCCCCATGAGTATTAAATTTTCGTCTTCCTTAACTACCTGAATAACTTCTTTTATCGCATCATATATTCTTCAATCTCTTCATAATCTGCGGAGATAGTTGGCATATAAACTTGTGCTACTGTGGTAGGCGTGGGCTTCGTGTCTATCTTGGCTACAATAATGGGTTCACTATCCTGTTCGTGGTAGCTTATCCGCGTTCCTATTTTTTATTCATTATGAAGTCTACTCGTGCATTACCCATATTTGATTTTGTATTTATAACCCTGTATTCATCTGACCAGAAATCTTGTTCCTCCTACCACCGAACTTCTCTTATTCCACTATATCTATCTTCAACCTATCCATTTCCCTTTTTAAATTTTCTAATCTACCTGCGCGAATTAGGGCTATGTCATTCCACGCGCCATTCTATAGAACGCCAGTTTTGTTTCTCCTGATAACGACGTCTTCCTGAGTAGTCCCCGCCTGGAGATCAGGTTGGGGGACTATTTTACCTCCGGAATATTTTACCCTAGAGGACGCCATCATCACTTAACCATACAGTAAAGCTGCATGCCCTGGAGAAAAATTACAGTTCAGTTTCCCCTTGCTTTCAGCCGTTTGCAGTACCAGCACATCAATGCTGTTTTGGTTGATGTTGCAAGGGCAGTTCAGTCAATCATCCAGACTGTTGCTGATGCAACTACTGGGAAGGCTGCTGTCCCTTTTCCGGAACCACACATTTGTCTGGTCTGTCAACAGGTACCTCTTCGTTGTGGTTGCACCTACGACACGGTTAGCTGTACCGATGAGGCACGCAAGCCTCCCCACCAGCGGCAAGGTCCATGGTTCATGGGGTGGGGGGGACGTACATCAGTTTACTTTTAGCAATTTTTTAAAAAGTTTATGCTGTTTGGGGTGAAATGAGTTGTTCACCCAAACCTTGATTGGTGGAGACTTTGAGAACCAGACGATCTAAAGGTGTCCAACAAGTTAATAATTCAAAGAAATTTCACGAATAAGCTAAAGAAGTGAAGGTAGAGTTGATTTCATACCGAATGGTTGACAGTATCAGTATCTTGCATGTGTCAGAGGGTATTTTGTATGTAATTCAGTGAATTGTTCATAGTTAACTCATAAGGAGAATCATGTTGTTTAGTTAAGCAAGGTTTTAGTTGTCGTGGCAGGTGTTACTTGCACAGTTGAAGACGATAAAATGTTTCTGCAATTAACACTAGTTCTTTAGTTGGAATCTTCAACTTCGTGAAGTCAAGAATCGCTCCTAAATGTTTGAAGATTAGATTTAGCAAGTGTTAAGTAGAGACGAGGAGATTATGAGTTTATAGTGTCTAAATGAGAGAGATGTAGTATGTCAACATTCAAAACACTACGGAAGCGGTAAGGATCATTAAACTGACAAGTAGTCGTCATGATTTATGAGTGTCCTGTACTTATTGGGAAAACTGAACTCTCTGTTACATAAAGGAAAGAATAGCCTGACTTAATTGGGAACAGATGCCCTGAAGGATAGATACTTTGTAGTGTACAACAATTGGTGTTAGCCCAGAGGTGAATGAGTGTGCGGAGAAAATGACAACGATAAAAGATTATCATTAACGTATAAACTGGAGCCAAATATTGTGAGTATTAGAAACACGGAAACAAGTACGTCTCGAACTTGATATTAGCAATTCACCAAGGGAAGAACTGTCACGATATGTTAGCACTCAAATGCTTCTGTAATGACGTCGGTCATATGTGATGAATTGCAGTAAATTCTGACATCGGTTGTAATTGGACGTTGAAATGAATTAAGAGGCGACAAATGAAAATTTATGGCAGACCAGGTCTTGAAGCCGGATTTCCCACGTTACGCGAGCAGTTGCCTTAACTCCTTCGGCTGTCTGACCACTCTTTCCATCGGACCCAAATTCCCAACTTTCTGCACACTACTTACGTAGCGTCCGCTGTCCACCATGCACATCGCAGCATCACACTGGATTCCCACAGGAGTTCAAGAGAGAGAGAGTGCATTCGCACTTAAATGATCTTAATGGCCGTCAAGCTGTATATATTTGTATATGTTTGGTGTCTATTCTTTCAGACATACATTTGTATATGTGTAGTGTCTGTTACTTCAGACATGTCCACAAGAATAGACACAAGACATATAAAAATAGATGTTGATGTTGTAGGTTCGGCACTCCGATGTATTCCTAGATGAATGAACAAATTTTACATGCCTAAAGGATGAGAAAAAGGAATCAAGATGTAATTAAACCTTGACATCAGCATCGACGAATGAGGCCAGGAAGTTATAAAGAGATTTAGAGACACAATCTTAGAGATTATATACGAGGTTTGTTCAATAAAATAATGCGACAAATTTTTTTCAGAAAGCAGGTTGGTTTTATTCAGAATTCCAATACACCATATTATTCTGCACTCGTATTTTTCAGCATAATCTCCATTTAGCGCGACAGCCTTACGCCACCTTACTGGGAGGCTCTATATGTCCGCGTGGTATAACTCCACTGGTCGACGTCAGAACGAATGACTTGCTGCACCAGTAACCTCCCCCTTATCTATGTACTGCTTCCTCTGGAGTGCAGTCTTCATTGGGACAAACACATGGAAGCGAGAAGGTGCGAGATCCGTGCTGTAGGGTGGGCGAAGGAGAATATTCCAATTAAATTTTGTGATCTCCTCTCGGGTGTGCAGACTTACATGAGGCCTTGCGTTGTCATGGAGAAGGAGAAGTTCGATTGCATTTTTGTGACTGCAAACAAAGTAAGGGTGGCGCATTACACTTCAGTTTTGATCGCTACTCCATGAGCAAGGACACCAAACAGAATAAGCCCTTCAGAGTCCCAGAAGACCATCGCCATGACTTCACTGGTTGAGGGTGCTGCTTTGAACTTTTTTGTCGCATGAGAAATAGTGTGGCGTCACTCACTGGTTTCCCATTTTGTTTTCGGTTCAAAGTGATGAACGCATGTTTCATCGCCTGTGACGGTTTTCGACAAAAATCGATCAGCATCGTTATGCACAAGCAGTTCTGCACAGATGGCCCTTCGGTGCTCTTTATGGTCTTGTGTTAGGCTGCTAGGAAACCAGCGGGAACGCACCTTCGGTACCCCAAATGGTGGAAGAGTGTCAGCTTTACCAACAGAGACATCCAGTTAGCAACGAGGTGTTTATTGTGATTCAACACCTCGAATAAGAGTGTCCACACATTCCAACATTGCAGGAGTCACAGCTGTAAATGGCCAGCCAGCACGCGGGAGATCAGACAGCGACCTTGCGATGATGACAGACGCCTCATCCAATGACTCACATTGCTTTTGTTCACTGCCAGGTCTTCGTAGACATTCCGCAAGCGCGTCTGAATGTGTGTGATGCTCTGGTTTTGTGCCAAAAGAACCTCAGTGACAGCTCTCTGCTAGGAATGCACCTCCATTACGAACTCCATAATGAAGGCCACATGATAGCGCCGCCATCTATTGGAATTTTACGAAACTGTAAGGGGTGAAACACGAATATTTCACAATGTCCCACAGCAAATTCCGCATTTTTCAACCGAAATTAGCCGAGAGGAACATGTGTTGCATTATTTATTGAACGCCACTCTTAGGTGGACTACACTATAACTGCATGAATGAATAGATAATTTAGCAGTAGTGTTGGGAACAGCAGTGGGACTAGTCCGTTGCAGAAAGCATACCACTTGGTACTGTGTCGACACACTCACTGCACATTAATGATACGCGACAAGTGTAGTAGATTGATGTAACACCCTCCTCCATAACACCACTAGACGACTAAACCCTTTACAAGAAATGATAAGCATTAGAATCAAATAAAATTTTTACCGGTGTGTTCAGTTTTGTTACGTTAGGTTATACTTTAAGCTTATATAATCTGTCGTTTAAGATATAGCTAGATCAGAAGTATGTCTGGCGTGGCAACTTTTGTTCTGCAAATGAAGAGGGCACACACATCTTGTACACTCTGCCCATTGTGTACATATAACTTCATCGCTAAAAATTTTTTTTGAAGAGAATTCTGTTTACTTTGTAAATATAATAATAATAAAAGCTCATTTTGCCACTCTTTTAACTTTTGTTATTTGTATAACTGATGAGGCATTTAAAAAATACTGTTGAAAACGGAGACAGAGAAACGAATACTATATTCTGTCATTGGCCATGTTTCACATTGTGTCGGCATGGCATATGAGATGAACATCTGGTATCTGCTGGTCATATGGCAGCCTTGAGGAGGGCGTAAGCTGTACCTCCACCCTCCATTGGCACATACGGTGTGTGCCGTCGTGAACGCGTTCTACTGGTGGTCCAGTTCACCTTGGGCCACCACACACCCCTGCACAGTGCGGGCACACTGCTACAAGGCCACCGCCGTACCACTGACTCCATCGGGACCGACTTAAGAAGCATTTTTCGGAGGAACCAGTTGTTTCACCTCTTTTTAGTCTCCTGATGAATGCGAGAGTGCTGCTGCACAAAGGACTTTAGGTGCAGTGTTCCAGAACCCACCTGCTTGACTAGTACTGTAAGGTTGTCAGTCACAGCTAACGACAAAACTTGTAACCCACTTGGGCTGAGTTAAAATTTGGAAAGGCTTATGCAACTTGTCTTTGACCGGCCAACTGATGCATTATTGGGGATTCCTGATACAACACAGTACTGTGGACGTTAAGTGGTGACTGTCTTCAGCATGTCAACGAAGAAGTCTGGATCAACCAGTAGACATTTTTCCATTTCTTTGGTCAGTGGGGAATGGCCTATCAGAATTTTTCTAATCCCATTGAAGAATTACTTGCTACGAGTCTTGTTATGTCGAGTATGATGAACAATATCCAACATGAACATATTGGTCAGCTGTCAATGTCTAGTGTCAGGTTCACGAGAACAGACTCTGTCATAAGGACAGTTGGGTTGATGTTAGAATAGACTACATCTGCCGCCAATCTGATACGCTCTGTAGTTGTCTTCATGCCATGGTATGAGGGTCACTCCAAAAGAAATACACACTATTTTTTTTTAAATCCATCTTTTGTTCTACATGGTTGAAAGTTTTACAGTGTGTAGATACATCCTTTAGGAACAATATTTTCATTTCTCCATATAATTTCCATCCCTCGCAACTGCCTTACACCATCTTGGAACCAGCGCCTGTATACCCGCACGGTAAAATTCTGGACCAACCTGTTGGAGCCACTGTTTGGCAGCGTGCACAAGGGAGTCATTATCTTCAAACCTTGTTCCACGAAGAGAGTCTTTCAGTTTCCCAAAGAGATGATAGTCACATGGAGCCAGGTCAGGACTGTAAGGCGGGTGTTTCAGTGTTGTCCATCCGAGTTTTGTGATTGCTTCCATGGTTTTTTGACTGACATGTGGCCATGCATTGTCATGAAACAGCAAAACATCCTGTTTTTGCCGATGTGGTCGAACGCAACTCAGTTGAGCTTGAAGTTTCTTCAGTGTCGTCACATATGCAACAGAATTTATGGTGGTTCCACTTGGCATGATGTCCACAAGCAAGAATCCTTTGGAATCGAAAAACACCATAGCCATAACTTTCCTGCAGAAGGTGTAGTTTTGAATATTTTTTTCTTGGGTAAATTTACATGATGCCACTCCATTGATTGCCTCTTCGTCTCTGGTGAAAAATGATGGAACCATGTTTCATCACCTGTCACATTTCTTCCAAGAAATTCATCTCCACCATTCTCGTACTGTTCCAAAAGTTCGCTGCATACCGTTTTTCTTGTTTCTTTGTGAGCCACTGTCAACATACTGGGAACCCACCTGGCACAAACATTTTTTAACGCCAACACTTTCAGAATTCTGAACCTTCCCCTAGCCAAAAGTAGCGTGACAATTCGTTCACTGTGATGCGTCTGTCAGCAGTCACCAATTCGTTAACTCTCTGCACATTGCCTGAAGTGTGTGCAGTGCGAGGCCTGCCTCTGCGAGGACAATCCTCAATATTGCCATGCCCGCTTTCATCACATAACCTGCTAGCCCACCGACTAACTGTACTGGGATCGACAGCAGCATCTCTGTAAACCTTTTTCAACCTCTTGTGGATGTTTCCTACTGTCTCGTTTTCACAGCACAGGAATTCTATGACAGCACGTTGCTTCTGACGAACATCAAGTGTAGCAGCCATCTTGAAGACATGCTGTGACGGCGCCACTCATGGGAACAGGTTGAACTAAGTTTGATAACAAGCGGGAAGGATGTATCTACACACTGTAAAACTTTCACACATGCAGAATGAAAACCGTATTTTTACAAAAATAGTGTGCATTTCTTTTGGAGTGACTCTCGTAATTTAGGACAAGGCAAAACTCTTACTAGTCTTGGATGAATTTAGTTTGTCTTATAGGGGTGAGAAGAGAAAAATAAATGCAGTTCGTGGGTAGTGGATAATTGACAAAGATTGCATCGGTTAAGCACGTTTATTGAAATTTAGTGTTAGCACAGCTAGTTGAAACCACATGAGAGAATGGCATAGAATCTGTGGTCAAGATACACTTTGAACCTTTTACATGACGATGAATAGTTGGGTCCCTCGCCACTTTCCTGTCAAAAAGGCGCCTTTTTATGACAACTTCCCATAGGACTGCCAGCTAGAACATGCCATTCTTGTAGCAGTGCCATCGTTACGAATGCACCTCACCTCAGCCATGCCTATCCGTGTGTGCTGTGAATGGATAGTATAGTGCTGCGATAATGGTGTTATCTGAAACAGTTGTGGGTTGTAATGTTTCGGCCATTTGTAAGCGGTTCATGATGAGAGTGGGTTTTTTATTCTGGGTGTGCATTTGGCTTTACCTACGACCCCCCTGTGATTTTTGTTGTTATTATTCTCTGTCTCAGTATAATTGTGTTTTCCCGCGAATGGTTTTGTGTACTCTTTGACCATGTTGTCTTTAACGACTTGTCTTCAGGAGTGTCTGTATCTCCATCTGTGTTCTTCATCATTTTATATTTGTGCCTCTCTCTTTATCTGTCCATTAGGATTAATGTAAACATGCATCTGTTTTATGTCGCTTGTACTCTTGTGATGAACCCTGGTCGTTAATGATCAGTGTTTTGACATACAACGTGTCATATTGTTGTCTAGTACCTTTGTTGTGGTCACCTACATACACTCCTGGAAATTGAAATAAGAACACCGTGAATTCATTGTCCCAGGAAGGGGAAACTTTATTGACACATTCCTGGGGTCAGATACATCACATGATCACACTGACAGAACCACAGGCACATAGACACAGGCAACAGAGCATGCACAATGTCGGCACTAGTACAGTGTATATCCACCTTTCGCAGCAATGCAGGCTGCTATTCTCCCATGGAGACGATCGTAGAGATGCTGGATGTAGTCCTGTGGAACGGCTTGCCATGCCATTTCCACCTGGCGCCTCAGTTGGACCAGCGTTCGTGCTGGACGTGCAGACCGCGTGAGACGACGCTTCATCCAGTCCCAAACATGCTCAATGGGGGACAGATCCGGAGATCTTGCTGGCCAGGGTAGTTGACTTACACCTTCTAGAGCACGTTGGGTGGCACGGGATACATGCGGACGTGCATTGTCCTGTTGGAACAGCAAGTTCCCTTGCCGGTCTAGGAATGGTAGAACGATGGGTTCGATGACGGTTTGGATGTACCGTGCACTATTCAGTGTCCCCTCGACGATCACCAGTGGTGTACGGCCAGTGTAGGAGATCGCTCCCCACACCATGATGCCGGGTGTTGGCCCTGTGTGCCTCGGTCGTATGCAGTCCTGATTGTGGCGCTCACCTGCACGGCGCCAAACACGCATACGACCATCATTGGCACCAAGGCAGAAGCGACTCTCATCGCTGAAGACGACACGTCTCCATTCGTCCCTCCATTCACGCCTGTCGCGACACCACTGGAGGGGGGCTGCACGATGTTGGGGTGTGAGCGGAAGACGGCCTAACGGTGTGCGGGACCGCAGCCCAGCTTCATGGAGACGGTTGCGAATGGTCCTCGCCGATACCCCATGAGCAACAGTGTCCCTAATTTGCTGGGAAGTGGCGGTGCGGTCCCCTACGGCACTGCGTAGGATCCTACGGTCTTGGCGTGCATCCGTGCGTCGCTGCGGTCCGGTCCCAGGTCGACGGGCACGTGCACCTTCCGCCGACCACTGGCGACAACATCGATGTACTGTGGAGACCTCACGCCCCACGTGTTGAGCAATTCGGCGGTACGTCCACCCAGCCTCCCGCATGCCCACTATACGCCCTCGCTCAAAGTCCGTCAACTGCACATACGGTTCACGTCCACGCTGTCGCGGCATGCTACCAGTGTTAAAGACTGCGATGGAGCTCCGTATGCCACGGCAAACTGGCTTATACTGACGGCGGCGGTGCACAAATGCTGCGCAGCTAGCGCCATTCGACGGCCAACACCGCGGTTCCAGGTGTGTGCGCTGTGCCGTGCGTGTGATCATTGCTTGTACAGCCCTCTCGCAGTGTCCGGAGCAAGTATGGTGGGTCTGACACACCGGTGTCAATGTGTTCTTTTTTCCATTTCCAGGAGTGTACATTAATTTTCATTTCGTTTTTGGACGGTCTCCACTGCCGCTTATCATCACTTGTTTCAACATGGTTTGATTCGGTACCTAACGTATTATAAGTTACCGCTTTGTTTGCTATAATTTTCATGTGTTAATTTTCATCCTTGTTTTACACTGTCTATACTCTGATTTATCCAAATTGGTTTCAACACAATTTAACTATATATATACGATGATATGTACCGTTGTATAGTGCACTGTACAGCTGTTATGACGACCTCTGCATGTTAAGTTGAGTTTGTGCTACACTGTATACACCCATTGTTATTACATTACTGTCAACTTTATGTTGTGATTATGTTAACAGACAATAGCACGCCAGTTTGTGTATTTTCACTCATTGTAATAGTGCTAGTGTTAAAATTCCCTGATGTTGTTCACTGTATTGTCAATCGCTGCTTGGATGAGCGCAGTGTCTTCGTATTCAGCAAGACTCGCTGATTGCACCAGCTGTTAACTTTATAGATCATAGCTTCGGATGGTATTTCAAGCATCTTAATTGTCAGAGGATATTGTATTAAAGTTATTGAAATTGTTATCTCTGTTCCTGAGGAGACATTTATAAGGATAACAAACATATATGCTCACTGCTGCCCTACAAACTCCTAGACGTATATAATCAGGATCACATGGCATGTTATGTTTATTGGCTTGGAGCTAGTGTCCCCTCCATTGCCATTACTTACGTGATGATGTTTCGACGTCAGCTGAGCCTAAATTTTCTTGTTCCTCGACTTTTCATGAAGATCAGTCCTTACATAAATTTGCTCTGTGCAAGAGCATGATGAAAGACACAGTTGATTTTGGCACCTATTTCATTAAGCTAGAATTCTTTCGTTAACTTTCCGAAGTACCATATTGTTCTTGCTGTCCGTTTCTATTGCAACTGTTTCATATTGATGCCCAGAGAAAACGATGTGATTTGTTTCATTTTAAGTTCCCTTCACGACCAGCAGCCTCTGTGCTTGTTCAGTGCCTTGCGAGAAAACACGTAGTACAAATTTGGCTTTGTGATACGACAAACTTTTTCTCTCCTTGCTGAAGAAGGCTAGGGAGAGAATCCGTTAGCTATCGCGGGGAACAATGGCAACATGGATGCACTAAAAAAAAAAAAATTGATGGACACCTGCACATTTCTTTAATGGACTACGTGACTTTGAGGCGTATGAGAGTAGAGAACCGACCTTCCCGCCAAATTTTTAGTGAGACGTTTCACTGGCTCCCCTGGGCTCGCGGTGGAAACTCCGAGAAGGTTCTAGTGATTTTTTCAGACCGCAGTGGTGCCAAGTGTCTTCCTTCCGTGCATTTTCTCGGGCGCTAACTGGACCAGTGCGTCGTGCCGAGGAGCATGACAATGGATTGCTCAGTGGGGCATTCAAGAAACGCGGTTGGGAAGCCGTGTTTAGTGGAGGGACGAGTTGAGCGAAAGACAGTTGGTAATCGGAGAGGGTAGTTGTTGGCCAGTGGTGGAAGACATCTGAGGTTACGGCCGTGCCGAGCTGTCATAGTGGCAGGCTGTGATGGTAGGAGAAAATGTGTGGGGTTAGCTAGGAGATTAAGCCACGGTGAACTTGATAGCATCAGTGCTTACGGAAATAGAGAAGGTTATGAGTTGCTCAATATTATTATTATTATTATTATTATTGTTATTACTAATACATCCACAGTTAGTCAAACTTAGCGTCATGCTTTCAGTTGGTAAAGCGATCGGTCTGCTCGGTAGAACTTTACGATAATGCAACTGCACTTTCAGCCATGTTCCTTCCAGAATTAACAGAGCATGTCTAGTACGTACCTGCATTGCAATCATCCCTCCAATATCAGAATGCATTCCCTTAGTTCACAGAGGCTACACCATTTGTTTCTGACAACGAATTTGTCAGAGATGGTAGTGCTTAGCAATCCACCGCAATTTTACACTCAAATCTCGTGTTAAATAACTATTCATTGTCAATAAAAGCGTTATTCTGCTGCATACTTTTTTAATCACCTCGTCCACGGTCCCAAAGCAATCTTAGTTGGTAATATCAAAAATCTGTGACGTGCAAAAATCATTCGAAAACCAAGCCGTTGTATCCATAAGGCCTTACCGAGTCAAACATTTCCTTGTACAAGGTTATATTGAGAATACTTTCTTTCGGTTTCAGAACTTGTATTATTCTTACCTTGACTAGAATTAGGTATAGCCATTGCTCTTATGATGGGCGACCAACGAAATTTTGCAAAACGGCGATACATGATAGGGAAAGTATGTTTTATATGTCCTAACATAGCACGATCCACTGAGAGGTGCTAGCTCCCGAATCACCAATGCTTTCAAGTGTGAGTCCTCTTATTCAACAAGCACCTTACAGTATAATAGTATCTACCACACCATTCTGAAAAGCTGACGTACCAACAAAAACAGCTTCTGCAAGCGCTCCGAAATACAACTATTGAAAATTTCATTAGGATTCTGCATTTTGCCGTGTAAACATTTTTTCAGGAGTTTAGAATCTGAAAGATATCTATATAATGGCTTTAGTTTCTGGCTTGGAGTTTGCACGTGTATGTTTTTATCCACTGATTTCACATCTATTGTATTTGCACATGCTTGCATCTGCATTAAAAGGCATTTAAATACGAAAATGAGGTAATATACATAAAGTATACAATTTTAGAATCAGCAAGTTCACAGAATATTATTAAATAGAAAACAAAATTTCCATTTTTTGAACTCTCATGAGGTCCAGATACTAGTCAGACGCCGGCCAGTGTGGCCGAGCGTTTCTAGGCGCTTCAGTCTAGAACCGCGCGACCGCTACGGTCGCAGGTTCGAATCCTGCCTTGGATATGGATGTGTGTGATGTCCTTAGGTTAGTTAGGTTTAAGTAGTTCTAAGTTCGAGGGACTGGTGACCTCAGATGTTAAGTCTCATAGTGCTCAGAGCCATTTGAACTAGTGAGACGATTTGCGAAAAGCAGAACTGCAGCGTGGGGAGTCCTAAATTATTAATTACTACTTATATGTCACAGTGTTTCCATTTACAACCAGCCAATAGGTTCTGGACGTATTAGTAATTCAATGATCGTACTGGTAACCTCAATTTATTGTGCTGACCAAATCGGAACAGCTGATTTGTCGATACCTCTCTCTTTCCTAGAATTCATCGCATGATACGTGGTCAGCTGTTTTCATTTTTGGCAAAATTATTTTTATTTCTGGTTTGTGGCCAAACACTTTTCCTGTCGCCACATCCGTCAGTTAACTGAAGGGAGGACTGGTGCGTCCTCAATCTGTAAGCCATGCAAACTTTATTTGGTGAGTGATCGTATTTCATGTTTGTATTTTCTGAGCAGGAGATTGGGGACCAGCGCAGCATTTCTCGAAGCCATCTGAAAACTTCTCAGGCTGGCTGGCATAGCAGGTCACAACACCTCGATCTGCGTCTGCCTACACAACGATGACTATCTTATCTAGAAGGCTTTGGTCTGGCTCACACCCCAATCTTGCAACCTAGCACACTGCGCGTGAGGATATAGGGTACTTTTGAATGGTGGAAAAATAGACATTTTTTATGACTTTATTAAATTTTATAGTCTTTCCTGATCACACTAGTAAATACATTTAGGTTTACAAATGAAAATGACCGCTATGCTCTAAATTTAGATTTGTGGTCGTGTACGCAGCTGCACTCCCTTTATTTCAGTAATAGAAACCATTATTATTGCTCGAAACAACTGTTAAATTTTTGTTCACAGGGATTATGTTTGTGATATATTGTATATGTAGGTAACACTGCGGGTTTCTATCATCTGTAAATGATTAACTTTGCTCTTGTTTAGTTTTGCTGCGCTAAAGTTGTTTGTTCACATCTTATTGAAAGTTTCTTGCCAAAGTGCTACATATATTTGTAGGTGTACATATCCTTTAGAGTGTAATAAATATGAACAATGCCACGCATCAGAAAATTCGATAAAAGGAAATTCAGTGGTAACCAGTTCACAAAAAAAGCTGTCCACTCTATTGAAAGTAACCTGTGCATCAGTTCTTTAGGGAAGAAACTGTCACAGGGCCACCTCCTGATGATTCAAATTTTTGTGTTAACATTGACATTGTTTGTATGAATTCGTTATTGTTGATGTGAACATCTCCTTTGATAAAGAAAGTGACAAAATTTAAACAATGTGATGGTGCAGGCTGTCTGGAAATAACTGAATAACAAAGTAGCAGGAAGGGTTTAGAGTCTAAATTAGTTCTGTGCAGATCCTGCAATAAATCTACCTCGAAAATGACTTCGAAATTTGGGGTCAATTCCAGTGTCCGATTCGGCAGCTTTGAGCAATGACGTCATACCTAAGGCAAAGACAATCCATAGAGGCAATCTTTGAAAGCAACTGATCGTATTAGTGAACTAACGAATGCGGTGTACGATAAAATTAGAATTACAAGTCACGTGATTAATTACTTAGCCACGAATTATATCGAAAAGAATCGTAGGCAATAAAATAAACAAAAAAGAAAAAATAACTTATCTCAAATAAATTATCGTAATTTATGCTAACAATGAAAGCACTGAGAACCTTTAAATCAATTCATTATAGCAAAGCGCGTGGTAAAGTCGTGATGATATAAAATAACGTTAATTTATAATATTATTAAATGTCAAGGGACTATCGCGAGAAAGTATGAGTTTTGGGCAGGGAGAAACACAACAACGGAAAATGAAATAATAACATATACGAGACGTAACAAGGACAGCAGCGTGAAATGTGGAGAAACCGACACAGAAATCCTAAAAGAGCAGCCAGTACACAAGTAACGAAAATTCACGAAAAGTAACAACTATTTGAATCGGTGACTAGAATTAAGCTATACAGTTACCCATTTCAACCATTAAAATGTTCATTATTTAGGTTGTTTCTCTGGCAAGTTTGTGCACTGAAATGTAACAGCGTTTCAGCATTTGTAATTGTTCTCTGAGCTACTGCGGAAAAGTAACAAATATAGGAATCGGTAACTAGAATTAAGCTATATAGTTACCAATTCCAACCATTTCGTGGTTCGCTATTTAGATCGTTTTTCCAGCAGGATTGTGCACGGAAACGTAATAGGATTCCGACTTTATAATTGCTCTCTGAAGTACTGCGAAAAAGTAACAAATATTGAAATCGGTAACTAGAATTGATCTATGTAGGTTAATTCTAGTTACCTATTCCAACCATTCCTCGGTTCGTTGTTTAGACCGTCTTTGCAACAAGTATGTGCAATACTGTGTTCTAGGATTTCTACATTTGATGTTACTATGAAAAAGAAAACTTCGAATCGGTACCTACAATATTTTTTAGTTTTTCGCAGCAGTTCAGAGATCAATATGAACTCTAGAAATCCTACGAAAACAGATGTCGTCCACTTAACAGAAAACATGTCCACAATCATGAACCCTCGAGTGGTTCGAATCGGTATATATCAATTCAAGTAATCGATTCCAACTACTCCACGGTTCATTATTTAGATCGTTTTCCGGCAGGTGTGTACGCAGAAACGTAATACGATTTTTATACTGCTCTATGAATTACAGCGAATGAGTAACTAATATGGAATCGGTAACTAACATTAACGTATATAGGTCAGTTCTACTTGTCGATTCCAGTGTTTGTTACTTTTTGTGAATTACTCGAATAAATTACAACAATAACTTCTTCAATTAAAAAAAACCACACACACACACGTTATCTTCAATTCGCTTCTATATAATTCGTGGCTAAATAAATAATCCCGTGAATTTTGATTGTAATTTTATAGTATGCTATATTCGTTTGTTTACCAGTATCTTCTACTGCTTTGAAAGTTTGTCTCAATGTGGCGTCCTTACGTCCTTGCCTCTGGTACGACGTAATTGCTCAAAGCCGACGAGTGGAATCGGACACTAGAATTTATCTGAAATGTGTGCAGAAATTATATGATGTAAATCTGAAGTTAGTGTATGCAATGTCTGCAGTAGGGTAAGGAAAAATGGCTGCTCAAACGTTTTGTGATTTGACAGACCTACCTCCTCCTCCCAGTAGGTTCAGCAAGTACATAAAAATAGTGATAGGTATTGATAAGTAATGTCTAAAGCATCTGTGAAACTTGCAGCAGAACAAAGTGTGAATATTAGTGGGGCCAGGAACGATACTGTTTCACTTGATAGGTCCAGCAACGTCGAGGCTATCGTTCTTCGAAAGGTGTAGTGAGTGCTACTTCTCTGGAGACTAGAAGAGTGATTGCTGTTGAGTGCTTATCTAAGTACTGCCACACATGCCATTGTAACACTGAAGGACGTACTGAACATCAACCCAGCTAGCACTCAAGCTTATTTCAAGGTGGATATTGAGTTTAGGTTCAGTTGAAAATTCAAGATTGAAAAATCAACCTGTTACACAGTTTACATCAAGCTGTAAAAATTTAGCTTGAATTAAAATAATTTTCCCAAGCTTGAAATAAACTGTAATTTCCCTGGAAGGCTGTACAGCAGATGCGCGCGCAGCATAGCTTCCATAGACGTCCACGGGAAGCGCCACAAGCGTTTATAAGCCGTGACGTAAGGGTGTTGTGTGTGACGTCATGACGGCGCGGAGTTTGGTTTGAGTGTGGCTGTCTCCAGTTCTGTTTTATCTTATTTTATTTACTTTTCTGAGCCTTGCTATGTGTACGGCCATTTTACCTTTGTGACGCGCGTTAATGGTTGTGGTTTGTTGACATGTTTGTTTTATACTAGAAAACAGTTCGGTACGTTAATGTTACAAATGTTAAATATTACGTAACGTAAAGTTACGTTTACGGCCATTTTACCTTTGTGACGCGCGTTAATGGTTGTGGTTCGTTGACAAGTTTGTTTTACACTAGAAAACAGTTCGGTACGTTAATGTTACAAATGTTAAATATTACGTAACGTAATTAATTAGGTTCAATAAATTCAGATTAATATTTATATAGCTTAAAACAAGCTGTAAATACCAGGCTGTATTCCACGTGTGTAGATACAGCTGGAGCCAAGCTTGATAAGTCAAGCTTGAAATATAGCTTGAACTCTGCCAACTTTGATGTTTATTTCAAGCTAGAATCCAGCTAACAGGCTTGAATATTCCAGCTTTGATCAAGCTTATATACTTGAACTTTACAGCTGGAAACAAGTTTGAAACCGGCTTACTGTGCTATCTGGGAATGTTCTAAGGATTATGATGGTTATAGCAAGGAGGGCAGCCATTGATGATAGCGATTTGTATCACGTTTTTGTCTGTGTTTTCCTTAGAAAAAATTCAGATGTTTGCTTGATGAAGTCTAAATAGTGCACAATACGAAAGTAAGGTTTAATAAGCATTTAAAATACTTATCTTATTTGCTCTAACAATAGAAAGTCTCTATCAATTGTCTGCCGCCATCTTAACAATTATCTCAGCGGCAAATTCAAATTACGCAACTCTGCAGACATTAATGCCGAACGTAATACAAATGTGCAAAAATAAATGTGCACTGGTGGTCCCGAACTCATTTTAATGAAAATGATTCGAATCAGATTGGTTCTTTAAAAACAGTGCTCATAGCACAATCCTTATAAGAAACTTTTCTAGCTGATGTATGGAGCCGAAATTAATTACGCACGAGTTGCGAAGAATATTGTTTCAGGTAACATACGTCAGTGTTGTGCGCGGCTGGTATTCGGTGATTTTAACGATCATTTTGCTGAAGATAACTGCTTCCATCTTAATCAATAGTTGTATGGAATCTGTTGTATGAACTGTGATTTAGTGACACTTACACAACTTAACAGACAACACTTTAACACGACGATTTTTTTTACGGACCTTGACACGACGTTAACTAGGAGTTCTTTAGCAACTTGATCAAATCTTTAGCCGGGAGAAAAATTTTTTAGTAATTATTCAATGTAATAAAATAAGGTTATCATTTCCATTTACAAATTAGTTAAATACCAAACCACTGAATAACACAGCAAACGCCACAAATAACATACTTCATTCACGTCACTCCATTACATTTCTCACGCGACAGCCTCGACCGTACTTAGATAAATACAATCAGATAATTATTGAAGTTGAGTAGGTGCAGCTCTTAGCCATTCTGCCGAGTAAATAACATTCTTAAAGAAAAGGGATAAAAGAGCTTTCTCACACTTTGTATATAAATGTCATTAACAGGATTCCTATTCATAAGAGGTAACCTCCTGTTCCAAAAAGAACCCAGAAATTTGTGTATCAGTTTATAAATAAAAATTTCACTTGATTTTCTTAGAGTTTGCAATAAATAATATTTTCCGTTCGATTAATGTCTTTCTTACACTAACTAGCAACACTGCAGTACCCAAGTATCCCACTAGTCACGTAAGAAAATAGAATATTTTTGTGTCTTTTCCTTACAGCGAACGACTCCAGAAGATATTTATTGCTGAAAATTTTTCAAGCACTTCTTTTTGGTACGTTAGGAGCGTCTGTCTGACTTCTGTAGTAGTGTGGGGTGGAAATTGCTTCTTGCAGGAGCCAAAGGGTACTTGTCAGATCAATCCATTGCGCAATTCGACAATACAACACCCACACACAATGTAACAAACCCAGAGGATTTCGTAGTCCATTATTTATCTCTGTATTAAACTTGCGAGAACAGGGCATATAGTTTATTTATACAGGGTTAAGTTGTACAAAGAAAAAAGACAGGGTAGTGGTGCGCTTAGAGTGTAGCTTCAATGCTTGAGCCGGTACAGAGAGCAGGCGTCGAGGTCAGGAGAGCGAGATGAGCGGGAAGTAGACGGCGGCCCAGATGACGGTGGCCACCAGCAGACCCAACAGCACGCGCGACCGGAAGCTGTCCCAGCCCAGCAGCACCTGCCGGCTGCCGCCTCCGCAGCGGGGCTGCAACACCACAAACCAGCGTCCACAAGTCAGTAGGGTAGGAAGCACTTGTCGCAGCGATTGAAACACTCCACTAGTCGGTATGAAGCGAAAGAAATTGCATTGTTGTTAGCAGACTGACCTTGCATTAAGGAAGACAGACGCTCTGATCATCATCTGGTCATACTGGTTTAGGTCTTCTGTGGTTTTCTTAAACTAATTTAGGTTGATCCAGGGATCATTCCTATTACAAGGCAACGGCCGACTATTTTCCCCATCGTTGTCGATGATGATGATGATGATGATGATGATGATGATTGGTTTCTGGGGCGCTCAACTGTGTGGTTATCAGCGCCCGTACAAATTCCCAACCTTTGCTCAGTCCAACCTCGCCACTTTCATGAATGACGATGAAATGATGAGGACAACACAAACACCCAGTCATCTCGAGGCAGGTGAAAATCCTTGACCCCGATCTTTGTCGAACTGTCTATAAGCATGTAAACACCTGTGCATATGAATTATGTTTTTGTTCTTAAAATAGAATAGTACGACAAATCCACCTTGTAAATGTGATCTACGTATGAATAAAACAACATCTACATCTACATCTACATGGATACTCTGCAAATCACGTTTAAGTGCCTGGCAGAGGGTTCATCGAACCACCTTCACAATTCTCTGTTATTCCAATCTCGTATAGCGCGCGGGAAGAATAAACACCTAAGAGCTCTAATTTCCCTTATTTTATCTTGGTGATCGTTCCTCCCTATATAAGTCGGTGTCAACAAAATATTTTCGCATTCTGAGGAGAAAGTTGGTGATTGGAATTTCGTGAGAAGATTCTGTCGCAATGAAAAACGCCTTTCTTTTAATGATGTCCAGCCCAAATCCTGTATCATTTCTGTGACACTCTCTCCCATATTTCGCGCTAATACAAAACGTGCTGCCTTTCTGTGAACTTTTGCGATGTACTCAGTCAGTCCTATCTGGTAAGGATCCCACACCGCGCAGCAGTATTCTAAAAGAGGATGGACAAGCGTGGTGTAGGCAGTCTCCTTAGCAGGTTTGCTACATTTTCTAAGTGTCCTGCCAATAAAACGTAGTCTTTGGTTAGCCTTCCCCATACATTTTCTGTGTGTTCCTTCCAATTTAAATTGTTCGTAATTGTAATACCTAGGTATTTAGCCGAATTTACGGCTTTTAGATTAGACTGATTTATCGTGTAACCACAGTTTAACGCGTTCCTTTTAGCACTCATGTGGATGACCTCACACTTTTCGTTATTTAAGGTCAACTGCCACTTTTCGCACCATTCCGATATTTCTTCTAAATCGTTTTGCAGTTTGTTTTGATCTTCTGATGTCTTTATTAGTCGGTAAACGACAGCGTCATCTGCAAACAACCGGAGACGGCTGCTCAGATTGTCTCCCAAATCGTTTATATAGATAAGGAACAACAAAGGGCCTATAACACTACCCTGGGGAACGCCATAAATCACTTCTGTTTTACTCGATGACTTTCCGTCAATTACAACGAACTGTGACCTCTCTGACAGGAAATCACAGATCCAGTCACATAGCTGAGACGATATCCCATAAGCACGCAATTTCACTACGAGTCGCTTGTGTGGCACAGTGTCAAAAGCCTTCCGGAAATCCAGAAATACGGAATCGATCTGAAATCCCTTGTCAATAGCACTCAGCACTTCATGTGAATAAAGAGCTAGTTGTGTTTCACATGAAAGATGATTTGTAAACCCATGTTGACTGTATGTCAATAGACCGTTTTCTTCGAGGTAATTCAATTATGTTCGAACACAACATATGTTTTAAAATCCTGCTGCATATCGACGTTAACGATATGGACCTTTAATTCAGTGGATTACTCCTACTATTACTGGGGTAAATTAGACTGTTATGGGTCACAGGAAACACTGCGAAATGGTTCAAGTCGTATCTCTGACAGGAAACAGTGTGTCAGTAGAAAACAATACTGTATTAACCATTAGTCTTCATTTGAATAGGAATTAAAAACATCTGTGTTCAACATGGTTCCATCTGTGTTCCTTACCTGTACTTTTGTTAGTAAATAAACTTTCACCAGAAATATTGGCAGTTGCAAAGATTCTTTGGTTTGCAGCTGATATGAACACTGCAATAAATAGCAAATAAAGTACAGATTTAGAAAGAGCTATTAGCTAAACTTTCATGGTCAATAAATGGTTACTAGCCAATCAAGTGTCACTGATCTCTGAAAAATTTTTGTCTGTATCTCAGAACCTGCTGTTTGCTTCCACCCATTCTACGCACAAAATACGAGGAGTACAGATATATTAGACTGAAAGCGTCAAATTCTTAGCTTCCAATGTGGTTTAAAGCCAGTTCAGATCAGCAAACCACCAAAACACCTAACGCTCTTAAACAAATCTTTATTTACAATGTGAATGCTTATAGATGAATACGACATATAATTAAATAAAGCTCGCATAATTTGCTTATTTTCATTCCTTAATATAGTACGATATTATAGTCTGGAGTAGCTCATCAATCCAAGCAAAGTTTTCCAAATCCAGAAACGAGTAATACAAATTATTTGTGGTGTGGACTCAAGAACGCCTTGCAGAATTTTGTTCAAAGAACTTGGCATACCAACTACAGTTTTTCTCCATAGGCTTTTAACTTCTTCGTGAAATTTTTAGTAAGTAACACATCTCTCTTCCAATCAAACAGCTTATTTCACGGAATCGATATTAGGAATAAGAACAAGTTACGTAAAAAATTAAAGTCATTTGAGTCGATGAAGGGAGGTGTTCATTATACGTGAACACTTATTGTAAAAACGTGCTAATATTAATAAAAAGCTGGGCTGCAAACTAAGCGCGTTAGGAGCCTAAAAAATTGTTGGTGCCCAGCTCCTTTCATACCACTGGCCAAGTTTTAAGCAAAACCATAATTGATGTATACATAATTAACAATATCACATAATATGAGTGCTATATTGTGTCTGAGTTGCACAAATCGTCGAGGTAAGAAAGCCATTTGTGTGAGCATTGTATACTATTTTCTGTTAACAATTCTTGGCTACAACTGCTTGCGAATTATCTTATGTACTTTATTACGTATATTTTTGAAATATCTACTGTAACATTCTCTGTGGCAATTAGTCACATTTGATAATTAATTTCACATTCAATTATCATCTTCAGATCTGATTAATAAAAAATTTAGAAAAATCAAATTTCCTTAAAAAGAGCATAGTCATAAGTTGTAAAATAAAAGGGACACCATTATAGTACATTTTTTACTTGTGACTACATTCTTTTTAAAGAAATTTGATTTTTCACAACTAATGATTGTTCAGATCTCAAGATGATCATTAAATGCAATGAAAACTAGTTACCAAATGTGACTAATTGCAACAGTGACTATTAAATTAGAAATTTTAAAAACTTTTAAATAGTTGTGGCATCTCTTATGACAATGTATCATCCACTATTATGTTGGGTTGACTTTGGGGGAGGAGACCAAAGTGCGAGGTCATCGGTCTCATCGGATTAGAGAAGGGTGGGTAAGGAAGTCAGCCGTGCCCTTTCAAAGGAACCATCCTGGCATTTGCCTGAATCGATTTATGAAAATCACGGAAAACCTAAACCAGGATGGGCGGACGCGGTATTGAACCGTCGTCCTCCCGAATGCGAGTTCAGTGTGCTAACAATTGCGCCACCTCGCTCGGTCCATTATTATGTATTTGTTTAGATATTTGTGATATGTTTTGTAACAGTCTTGAAGAACATTTCTCTTTAGACCTGTGGGTGGAACTATAGCATATCAATGTTAAAAAATATATCGGCTCAACCACTTGTTTATAGTGTAAAACACTAAGATTAAGACTATCTTAGTGTTTTACACTATAAACAAGTGGTTGAGCCTATATATTTTTTAACATTGACATTCACAACCACGACCTCTCATCCAGTATAGATAAAATCAAAGTATAGCATATCATGTTCACATTTACATCTTATTGGAAGCACAGTAGTTTCAACAATTAAATAACCTGTAGTCAAGGCATTTACTTGAGAATTTGACAGCAATATACTTTACTGTTTCGCATGGACGTTCCACTGGGAATACATTGTATTCTTGTAATTTTGGTATTCGGTATAGGAGCTTCTTATTATAATTCTATTAAATAAATAGAGTGTCTGACGCGGATAATTAACAACACAAAGAAGAAGAGCAAAGCAGCTGCTGAAATACTGTGTCACTGAAGAATGTTGAAGACTGGGTGCTTAGACAGTGTAGTCAATGAAGTGGTAATCAATCCTGCTGAGAAGTAAAGATCTCTATGGTACTACCTGACTAAAAGAAGGGATAAATTGACAGGACACTACCTGAGGCATTGAGGAATAGTTAATTTTCTCAAGGAGAGAAGTGTGCGTATATGAGGGGGGGGGGGGGGTGTGGAGGTAAAGTTGTTGAGAGTGAGCGAGGCTCGACTGTAGCAAGCAGGTTCAGATGGCTTTAGGCTGAAGATAGCATGGCGAGCAGCATCAAATCAATCTTGAACTGAAGAAGATAACAAAAGTAGTAAAACGTAATCAAAGTCCACTTCAAATTATTAAGAAAAACCGCACATACTTCAAATCACGATGACTGAATGACAATTTGAACTCCACTGCTCCTGCATACGAATGCGACAAGTTAACTGTTGTGTAACCTAAGTCGGATTTCAGAAAGTACTCAACGTGTTAACAGTTTATTGTACCTCTCAGCTGCGGTGTACAACAGCAATCCAGTGCTAGAACGAGAAACCAGACATGCCATTTCAGACGTGCACATGCTCGTTAACTTTTTAGCTGAACGCAATTGTTTGAAAGAGCTTGTAATAAAGAAGACAACTCTGTTTTGAGATTAGCAAGGCATGTACCGGTAAATGTAGCTTAGCATGCGTTCCTTATCCCGTTTGTATCATAAATTTGAAAGAATAGCTGTCTTTGTAACAGAAACTGGATAGAGAGCCTGGGGTGTCTGTTGACGATGTGGGAATCATCAGAAATCTTTTAGGAGAGCTGCCGATGTGTTATCAGCTTCATTGACATCTATTTGAAGATACTGCAGGAAAAGCTTACATCGTTTGTATATATTGCAAGTTCTAATGACTGTAGTTTACGTACCAAGTTAGTAAACGATACGTTATTTCACAAAGAAGATTTTCTTGACTGCGTCATTTCTCTTACTGAATTGACATATCGCATCAACAGAAGGATAAATATGTACATTAATGTACGTTTCTGAATATAAGGCAATTCGCAGTGGATACTGCAGAGTGAAGCAGATTCTCCGAATTGTTTTTAGATATTTATGAGTCGTTTTTCTCTCTGAAGCAGATCTGCTTGCAATTACGTAACTTGATATGTTACAATTACGGTGCTTTAATCAACTGGAAGATGAACAGGAAATTGTTTCACAGTAGACTGGATCGCATTCTCACTGACATAGCTCTGTATGGGATTTGTTAAACAGATCTCTTTACACAATCTGACACCATACAGTTTCTTTCTGTGAACGTTCAGAAAGATCGAAATTACGCGCCTCCGCTACCGGTTCTCCTGTCTGATTAGAGAAACACCATTGAAGCAGTTGCCACATCATCTGCTTCACACTTTCCAGCCGAGGTATGAGAACAACTAGTTTATCGACTGTGTGTGTATTTTTCAATTCATACAGCATTTATCAGTGCAATTCAAAATCACTAAATATTACATAGTTTCTGAATCTTGATATCCCTCTTAGAATAGCTAATGGTGTGCACACGTGCAGCTCATAAACACATAATGGATAAAGAACCAAACATTTTCTATGTAGCAGTGATAAACAAGAAGAGTGAGTAATAAATAAATGTCGTGTGACTAGGGCCTCGGGTAGTCCGTTCGCCGGGTGCAAGTCTTTCGATATGACGCCACTTCGGCGACTTGCGCGTCGATGGGGATGAAATGATGATGATTAGGAGACCACAACACCTAGTCCCTGAGCGGAGAAAATCTCCGACCCAGCCGGGAATCGAACCCGGGCCCTTCGGATTGACATTCTGTCGCGCTGACCAGAGTGAATAATGACATACAAAATGAATTATTTCACACATATGAAGGAATAACACTAATAAAAGTCGAGCAACTGTAAAATAATAATAAAAATAAATAACGCTGCCCGCACAGACGCATTGTTCAATCTACAATAACTGCAAATAAAAACGTTTCGTACGAAAATTGTTAACGAATTTTGCAGCAAACATGTTGCTGAGGTAAAACTACCTCTCCACTACGTAGTAATAATTATAACACATTATCAAGCAAGTATTCATTAGAGGAAAAAACTGTGACAGTCTGCAAATTTCACTGGTTAAAAGCGTCGTCGTCACTCCGGTATTGTTAACAGCAGAGTAAAGGGGCAAAGGTCCCACAATGACAGCATCATTCCACCACGCAGCAGAGTTTCCAAGAACATTAACTAACTTTCTCACATACTTTTAGCAATACAGGGCGGCCAGGGTCCTACAGAACAAAGCCAGAAATTTTGCCGAAGCTGGGGAACCGCATTGACTATCCGAAATAAGCTCTTCGTGATGCGACTTGCATGTACTATGTAGCCGAATCCAGTTTCCATCCCTTATCTACGTTGTTCATTCGTCAATAGAATGGTTGTCTCTAAGAAGTTTTGTTCGCCATATGCCGAATATGATGCGTACATTCGGACGATGGCCGACGTGTGGTCGAAACCAGTTATAGTTATAATCATGGTCTCTCATAGTATCTAAAATAAAAGAAGGTGTGAAACTGAGAAAGACTCAGTAGTGAAAGTCTTTTTTTTTTTTTTTCATCAATATTCCAACTGGTTTGATGCGACCTGCCACTACCTTTGCTCTTGTGCTATCCTCTTCATCTCAGTGTCGTACGCAGTGCCCTCGATTATCATTTGTCCTACATATTCTATCCTATGTACCATTTGTACCCTTTCGTCTTTCTCTAGTACCGAAGAAGTTATTCCCTGAATCCTTACGCCGTATCAGCCTACCCCCTTTTTCTAGTTATTGTTTTCCATATACACTCCTGGAAATGGAAAAAAGAACACATTGACACCGGTGTGTCAGACCCACCATACTTGCTCCGGACACTGCGAGAGGGCTGTACAAGCAATGATCACACGCACGGCACAGCGGACACACCAGGAACCGCGGTGTTGGCCGTCGAATGGCGCTAGCTGCGCAGCATTTGTGCACCGCCGCCGTCAGTGTCAGCCAGTTTGCCGTGGCATACGGAGCTCCATCGCAGTCTTTAACACTGGTAGCATGCCGCGACAGCGTGGACGTGAACCGTATGTGCAGTTGACGGACTTTGAGCGAGGGCGTATAGTGGGCATGCGGGAGGCCGGGTGGACGTACCGCCGAATTGCTCAACACGTGGGGCGTGAGGTCTCCACAGTACATCGATGTTGTCGCCAGTGGTCGGCGGAAGGTGCACATGCCCGTCGACCTGGGACCGGACCGCAGCGACGCACGGATGCACGCCAAGACCGTAGGATCCTACGCAGTGCCGTAGGGGACCGCACCGCCACTTCCCAGCAAATTAGGGACACTGTTGCTCCTGGGGTATCGGCGAGGACCATTCGCAACCGTCTCCATGAAGCTGGGCTACGGTCCCGCACACCGTTAGGCCGTCTTCCGCTCACGCCCCAACATCGTGCAGCCCGCCTCCAGTGGTGTCGCGACAGGCGTGAATGGAGGGACGAATGGAGACGTGTCGTCTTCAGCGATGAGAGTCGCTTCTGCCTTGGTGCCAATGATGGTCGTATGCGTGTTTGGCGCCGTGCAGGTGAGCGCCACAATCAGGACTGCATACGACCGAGGCACACAGGGCCAACACCCGGCATCATGGTGTGGGGAGCGATCTCCTACACTGGCCGTACACCACTGGTGATCGTCGAGGGGACACTGAATAGTGCACGGTACATCCAAACCGTCATCGAACCCATCGTTCTACCATTCCTAGACCGGCAAGGGAACTTGCTGTTCCAACAGGACAATGCACGTCCGCATGTATCCCGTGCCACCCAACGTGCTCTAGAAGGTGTAAGTCAACTACCCTGGCCAGCAAGATCTCCGGATCTGTCCCCCATTGAGCATGTTTGGGACTGGATGAAGCGTCGTCTCACGCGGTCTGCACGTCCAGCACGAACGCTGGTCCAACTGAGGCGCCAGGTGGAAATGGCATGGCAAGCCGTTCCACAGGACTACATCCAGCATCTCTACGATCGTCTCCATGGGAGAATAGCAGCCTGCATTGCTGCGAAAGGTGGATATACACTGTACTAGTGCCGACATTGTGCATGCTCTGTTGCCTGTGTCTATGTGCCTGTGGTTCTGTCAGTGTGATCATGTGATGTATCTGACCCCAGGAATGTGTCAATAAAGTTTCCCTTTCCTGGGACAATGAATTCACGGTGTTCTTATTTCAATTTCCAGGAGTGTATTCTTTCCCTCACGTATTCTGTAGAGAACCTCCTCGTTAAATATCTTAAATGTCCACCAAATCTTCAGCGTCATTCTGTACACGCCACATTTTAAACACCTCGCTTCTCTTCATTTTCAACTTTCCGCAAGGTCATAATTGGCTTCTACACAACACTGCGTTCCATACGTACATTGTCTGAAATTTACTTCTCGATTTAGGTCCTATGTATGATGCTAGTACACTTACTTTTCCGAGGAATGCCCTCTGTGCTTAGGACGGTCTACTACTTATATCCTCCTTCCTACGTCCGCCACGTTTCATTTCACCTTCTGCGTGGCGGAATTGCTTCACATCTACTGCGCGGATCCCAATTGTGACATTATGTTCGTCGTTAATGCCACTTCTTCTGCTCCTCAATACTTTCATCTTTCTTTGATTTATTCTCAGTCAATCTTCTGCTCATTGCACTCAACAGATTCTTCCTCACTATCAAAGAAGATAGAGATGTCATCAACGAATCTTTACGGTGCCAGTCTTCAGTACTTCCGTAACTCACTTCTTTGTAAATTGTGCTTCTCGACGATAATCTCAAATTTCAGCGTGTTCTTCACCATTACTAAACAATGAACTGAGTCTGTAACTGCTCCTGTGTACACGTTAAAAAATTCTATCCCTGGTTTTGGATTCCCTGCCTCACCAGCATAAATCCAGCTGTTGTCTTTCTGTGTCTCCTGACTTTTTCCAAGTATTTCTCTTCCTCGTGAGATTTTCGAATAAAACATTGGCTATTACTGGTACAAATTTGATGCAGAACTAAAGAAGCTATCTCATTTCTATTGCCGTACCCATGTTCTCTAGTTATACTGCTTTTATTTTACTCCTATTAGAGCGTTCTAACCCTTCATATTATTAGATTTTTCGTCTCGTTATACAAACTGAAGCAGTCATTGTATCGCTCACAATATCTCCTATTTCTGAGCGTGTTGAGGCACCGGTGAGACACTGTACTCGTATTCGAGACGAAGACAGTTCAGATCCCATTTAGATTTAGATTTCCTTGATATCCCTAAATCGCTAAAGGCGAATGCCAAAAATATTTCACTCAAAGGGCGTGGTCGATTTCGAATTCTGTCCTTGCCCCTATACGAGGATGTGTTCCGTCTCTAATGAACACGTCGTCGAATGGATGCAAAGCTCTACTCTTGCTTTGCTTCTTTCATTGGTCTTCTTCTGCTTGCCACGTTGACAGCCGGCAGGTGTGACCGAGCGGCTCTAGGCGCTTCAGTCTGGAACCGCACGACCGCTACTGTTCGAATCCTGCCTCGGTCATGGACGTGTGTGAGGTCCTTAGGTTAGTTAGGTTTTAAGTAGTTCTAAGTTGTAGGGGACTGATGACCTCGGATGTTAAGTCCCACAGTGCTCAGAGCCATTTTTTTTTTAGCCACGTTGATTACTGGTTGCTTTCAAGTTTAATGACAAAACATCTGAGGTTACTATCAATACTGTCTGCCAAGCCATTACATACAACATGAACAGCAAGGGTCTCAGTACACTTACCTGGGGCATTCCTCAACTTCATCCAACATAACATGCTGTGTGCTCTCTACCGAGAAATCCTCAACCCAGGAACAAATTTTGATCGTTCCCCTTACGATCGTACTTTTTTCAGTGAAAATTGGGGTGGTATCGAGTCAAATGCTTTTCGGAATTCAAGAAAAACTTCACCTTACTGACAGCCTTGATGTATGGCTTTCAGGATATCATGTGAGAGTAGGACCAGTTGAGTTTCACTTGATAGATATTTTCAAAATACATGTTGGTTGGCGTACAGGAGATAATTCTGTTCGAGGTACCTTATTATGTTTGAACTCAGAATATGTTCTAGGACCAACGGGATTGGTTAAATAGAGCTCTTTACACACTCTTTCTGTGGAAATTACGCGCCTCGGCTAACAGTTCTCCTGTCTGATTAGAGAAACAGCATTGAAGCAGTTGCCGCATAAGATTGTAGGGTAGTTTTGTGGATCACTTCTGCTACCCTTCTTGTAACAGACCGTGACTGCGTTCTCGAAACTACTGCGCAAAGTTTTAGTTCGAGGGATCAACGGCGTATTAAAGTTGAAATGGGAGTTAAAGCAGATACAGAATCTGACAGCCCCTGTAGTCTTTGCTTAGCGATTTCGTCTGTTTCTCTACGCTTCGTTAGAGCATATCTGAAGTCTCAAAGTCTCTACTTCAGGAGAGTGCAGATTCGGTTTTGAGAACTTGACATCACAGTCGCCACAGTCGGTTGTCGGACTGTGCTAACAGGGGCGTGGCATAGCCTTGAGGGGACTGGCGAGGACTGGAGTGCCTGCAGGGCCTAAGCTGTGTGGAAAGCCACTGACGGTGACCTTCACAGCGCCGCAGACGTGAGGTCATGCGAAAACGTTGGACTGCGCTGTATTAATGCCTCTACAGTGAAAAGTTTCTAACCGCGATCAAGCACGTGCCTATTAGGTGCCTGTAACTTGCATTTTCTGGGTGGCGGAAGGGCCCTGCAGAATGGAAGGAAGACAGATGTGCCCAGGGACAGTGGGACTCGACAGTTCGGCAGAAGTTGGTGCCATATGTCAAGGTTAAGTGTGTACTTTGGTTGTGATTGTAATATAGCAGCTGCTACTGGACTCTTATTACTAAAAATTGTGTTTATGGCAGGGACAGCCAACCGAAGATAAATATATGTAACGCATTGAGCGTAAATAGGCGAAGAGGTCTACTACTGCTCGATTATTCCATTGGCGACAAATGACTGGATGCTACTAACTACAGTAAAATAAGTAGCAGTTGACAGGTGTCATGTATAATTTTGGTATGTGAATTTTTGGTATCTCAAGCAGCGAACAGCGATGTTGTAAGCTGTATCGCAGAAATTTAAGTGAGTATTTTTGAGCTGCGTGAGAGCGCAGTGGAGCAGTCGAAGTTTTGGCCATGTTTGAGTGAAGCAGACAATGTTTAGCTTTGGTAGCGAGTGGAGTCGAAGTACGACTGTGTTGGAGTTGAGCTGATTATTTTAAGCAGTGTTAGTGAGGAAGCTATGGCAATATTATGATTCAAATTAAAATCTATCGTTTGTTCAATCAACATGATTACGAAACTGATTTGTGAAGGAAGAAATCTAATGGAATGTCAGGTAAATACAATAATGACGTTATTTTTTCACTATTGCTGTGCCATCGAACGAACCTGGTTATTGTACTGAAAGTTGTCAGATTTGAGAGATAGTAAAGTGTATTGTCTGAATGTTCAGAAGTTCATTACATTTAAAATCTGCCTTGAGCACTTTTTCTCAATACACGAAGAAAACAAGGTATTATCATTTATGGGTATATTTCAATTTCTTACCAACCTTTCTCTTACAATTCTTTTTAGTGGATGAACCAACCAAGTATGTTCGATTTGCAATTAACAGAGAACTCAGTGAACCTCTCGAGTGTCTCTGTGTAGATACGGTAATTTGCAGCTTTAGCATAGCGGCGCGCAAGACAGAGCAGTACTGCAACGCGTTATCCAGATTTGCGCTGAATAGAGGTAAGGAGAAAATACTTTGAGTGTTTTATTTATTCAATCAGGGCCAACTTACGTTATTCAGAGACAGTTTTTGTGATCAAATTTTGCAAAGCCAATGACTCTAGGTTTCATGCCGAAGTTACTCAGGCAGTTTATACTGTTCAAAATTCTTACAGTCAGATTGTTAACTTTTACAGCATGAAAGACTTCTCGTTTCATTATGACAATTAATTATTGTTTCAGTGCAGCTTTCACTATTTTTATTATTTAAAGGGCACTTTCAAATGGTTCAAATGGCTCTAAGCACTATGAGACTTAACATCTGAGGTCATCAGTCCCCTTAACTAACTACTTAAACCTAACTGACGCAAGGACATCACACACATCCATGCCCAAGGCAGGATTCAAACCCGCGACCGTAGCAGCCGCGCGGTTCCGGACTGATACGCCTAGAACCGCTCGGCCACAACGGCCGGCAAAGAGCAATTTGACGGTAACCATCTAAAGCTTGGATGTCTTCCTTTAATCCGATCTCGGCCGGATCCCAAACACTAGAGCATGACTCAAGAATAGGCAAGAATAGATCGCCCTAGTGCCCTATATGCGGTCTCCTTTGCAAATGAACCACACGTCCCCAACAATTCTCCGAATAAACCGATGCCGACCATTCGCCTTCCATATCACAGTCCTCACACACTTGTTCCATTTCGTATCGCTTTGCAACGTTACGCCCAGATATTTAAACGATGTGAGTGTGTGAGGTAGGACACTACCAATGCCGTATTCGAACCATACGGGACTGTTTTTCCTATTCACCCACATTAAATCAGATTTTTCTATGTTTAGAACCAGCTGCCGGTCATCACATCAGCTATAAATTACGTCTAAGTCATCTATCTCTGATTACAGGTATCGTCAGGAGAGTCACAGGGAAGTGTGATAGAACCGCTATTATTTTCTACATGCATAAATGATCTGACGGACAGCGCAGGTAGCAGTCTGCAGTTGTTTGCTGATGATGCTATGATGTACGGGAAGGTGTCGAAGTTGAGTGACTGTAGAACGATACGCGATCACTTAGACGCAATTTCTAATTGTTGTGATGAATGTCAGCTAGCTCTAAATGTGGAAAAATGTTATTTAATGCGGATGAGTAGGAAAAACATTCCCGTAAGGTTCGAATACAGCATTGGTAGTGTTCTGCTCGACACAGTCACGTCGTTTAAATATCTGGGCTTAACGCTGCAAAGCGATATGAAACGTAATGAGCATGTGAGGGCTGTGGTAGGGAATGTGAACTGTTGACTTTGGTTTATTGGAAGAATTTGGAAAATGTGGTTCATCTGTAAATAAGACCGCATATCGGATGCTAGTGCGACCTGTACTTGAATACTGCTCTAATATTTGGGATCCGCGCCAGTTCGGATTAAAGGAAAACATCGAATCAATCCAGAGGTGGGCTGCTATATTTGTTACTGGTAGGTTCGACCAACATGCAAGTGTTACGGATATAGTTCGAGGACACGAATGGAAATCCCCGAATGGAAAGCGACGTTCTTTTCGGGGAATACTACTGAGAAAATTTAGAAAATCGGCATTTGAAGCCGACTGCAGAACGATTCTACTACCGCCAACGTCCATTTCACGAAGATAAGATACGGTAAATTAGCCATAGACAGCCATATTTCCTTCGCTCCATCTACAAGTGGAATTGGAAAGAAAACAACTAGTAGTTGGTACAGGATACCCTCCTCCACGCACCTTAAGGTGGCTTGCAGATTACGTATGTAGATGTAATTGTAGACCTGAAGTGGAATGGCCACATGAAACAAACCGCAGGGAAAGAAGATGCCAGGCTGAGACTGATTGGGAGATTCTTAAGAAAATTGACTTCATCCACGAAAGAAGGGGCTCGGACTCCAGTGGCATATGCTTCAAGAGAGGCGTTGGGCATCACGGAGAGGTTAACTGTTGAAATTGCGAGAGCTTACTTTCCAGGAAGAGGCGGAGGAGTTCCTTCCTCCCATATACGTCTCGCAAGATGACTATGACGAGAAAATTAGAGCTCATATTGAATTTTAGCTTCAATCCTTTGTAAGACGTGTATAATTCTATTGTCTATTGTCAAACCACAATTTATGAAATATGTTTATATTTTATTACTAGGATTAAGTAGGAATAATTAATATTTGTCATTTTGGAAGTAATTGTAGTAACAGGGAATGTCTGCACCAAAGTATTGTTGGCGGGAGAGACCGCACATTGATATAATTTTAAAAAATGGCGGGAGAGACCGCTATAGCATCCCCAGTGAAATAATACGAAAAGACTTAAAAAACAGTATTTATAAAGAAGAGACATTTAAAAATTGAATAATATACATTTTTCTCATGTACCCGTAAAATAATAATTTCTCTGTGTAAGTTTCGAGGGCAAAGAAATATAACAATATGATCTAAAGAGACGACAAGATACGCTCTTTTGTTAATTTTTTTAGTCGTCTTCACTTCTTCTCTTGTCTTGGTTGCGTGTAGACGGACATCTTGCGAGTGCTGGCAAATGTAAGCATATTTGTACTAATTAAGCAGATAATATATTGATTTAATATTATTGTGCACTTTTAATTTGTAAGAGGTGATCCCGATTTCATGTCCGCCTTCCTTTGAATGAACCTGCATTCGAGTAATTTACAGTTCAACAATCGCAGCAGCCGATGCAGCCAACGACGCCATTACGTGGCGATATTAACTTATAAAAAAATTTAGCGGGAGCGAAAAACTCGCCCGCTATTAACATAATATATATTTTTCTCCCCAGCCGCCCGACGCTGCAGAAAATACATAGCTTTAAGATTCTTATTTTCAGTACCACAGCCGAGAGCCAGAGCCAGGACTCCGACTAAAATGCAATGGTTAACGGAGGTAAGAAGAAATACTCTCGCGCGTGTGTGGGCCGCAATTGTAATTAATAACTAAAGATTTTTTGCTTTATAGTGAACTCACTAGCCGAGGAAATTAATATGAAAAGTTTATTCCATTGTTCAACTTATATGCTATTGTTTTAAGATTCAGCGAGCCTAACATTCATTAACGTAACAAATAATTTAATATTAATATTGTTAAAAAGGTGAACTTCACAAAAGCATTTACTTGTAAATCAAAATTGAATGAAATATTTTGATTAAGGCCCACCACGTAAGTCGGCAACAATCCACGTGACCAACAAATAATACATTAAATTACGGGGGACGCGAGACCGCGTATGGATACATTTTAAGAAAAGAACGGGAAAGACCGCATTGATACATTTTGTAATGGTAGTAGGGATTGTTTGCACCAGAAAGCATTGTTGGCGGGAGAGACCGCACTTCGCCTTCGTAGGAAGTCAGTATTAAGCGAGATGTGAAGCGAGTCGGTAGCAGGTCTGAAGCGAGAGGTTGAGAGGAGCGGTGTGCCTGCCAACCACCAGCTATGATTTACAAGAGGTTATAAACGGGTGTTCAGAGACATCAGGTAACTATTATTGTTAAGAGGAACTTATATATATATATATATATGTTTTATTTATTTATTTATTTTTTTTTTTTTTTGCGCAATGCTAGTTGTAAGATTATTGTAACAAGTAAGTCCCATTTGAACGTTTGTAAAATCATTTCATTACCAACAGTAAATGTTTGAAGAATCATTTTCAGAATATAATTAATTTTTGCCAGCAATATTGCATTACTGTTTTTAATCCACCCCAAAAACCATCAACGTAAAACTTTGCAAAATTTTATTGTCGGCAAGAAAAATTTTACCTATGAATTACGTAACTTCAGTCAAATTAATTAAAGAATAACGTCAGCTTTGCTATTAAAGAATAACGTCAGCTTTGGTGATAAATACAGTCACTTATTATGAGAACCCACGAGTAGCTAATAGAGTATAGTAAAACATAGTAAGTATATTCATGTCGCAGTTCGATGTAGCAGTCAGATAGAGATCCAGTAACAGTAAAAAAGGTAAGGAACAGTTTTGGGTTATTGCAGGTAACGACTGAGGGCCACGACGACGACACATTCTATGTTTCGTCGAAATAACCAGCAAATCACTTTTAATAAGCAGCATTTAAATTTGTATGCGAAGATTGCACTTATTATTATTGAGAAGGAGAATTTATTTCAAAGGGAAGATTTCATTTGTTATTATTAAGCAAGAGATAGAAATCCTAACGGAAGGTTTCATAGGTTATTGTAGAAGGGAAGGCTGCGTAACAAAAGAGATATAGAGGAGACGGGAAGGTTTCACGTTCTTTCCACGCATCATTCGCAGTGGTAGGGAAGGGGCAAAAAGACAGTGGTACCAAAAGTACTCTCTGCCGCACACCGCAAGGTGGCTTGCGGAGGCCGGCAGTTGTGACCGAGCGGTTCTAGGCGCTTCAGTCCGGCACCGCGCTGCTGCCACGGTCGCAGGTTCGAATCCTCCCTCGGGCATGTATGTGTGCGATGTCCTTAGGTTAGTTAGGTTTAAGTAGTTCTAAGTCTAGGGGACTGATGACCACAGATGTTAAGTCCCACAGTGCTTAGAGCCATTTGAACCATTTTTTTGGCTTGCGGAGCAGGTGCATACTGTCTAAAATCTCAGACCTATGCTTTGATTTTCCCCGATTTCGTTAGTGTTCAAAGCCTCATTCATAGCGAAGAAGTCACAGAAATATTCACGGTCTTCTATCACCCCTCTTTTCTTGAAATTACAGGAAAAAAAAACCCAGTAAAGTGCCCAGAATAAAGCTGGCACAGAAAATAGTTTTAACCATCGCAACCCTTGTTCTATCAAAAATTGATATTAGTATTGACCACTGTATTTATTAATTTGATACTACCTTACGCGTTTCGGCCTTGCGCCATTCTCAAAGGCGCAAAATACAGATATTAGTCATGACAACTACATTGCTTAAAGTTATACTGCCTTACGCCATTCTCAAAGGCTCAAAACATAGATGTCAGTCTAGCCCACTGTATCTATTAATTTTAAACTGTCTTACGCGTTTCGGACTTAAGCCTTTCTCAAAATCTCAAAATATAGACATTATGCTTGACGACTGCATTTATTAATTTTATACCACCTTAACTTTTTCGCTCTTAACGCCATTCTCAAAGGCTTAAAACGTAGATATTAATCTTGACCGCTACCTTCATTAATTCATTTAAAGGCTCAAAATATAGATATTAGTCTTGACCACTATATTCATTAATTTTACACTGCATTTCACGTCTCGGCGGCCTTACGCCGTTCTCAAAGGCTCAAAATACAGCTATATTAATCTAGACCACTACGTTTATTAATTTTATATTGTCTAATGTGCTTCTGGCCTTACGCCATTCTAAAAAGGCTCAAAATATAGATATTAGTCTTGACCACTACGTTCATTAATTTTACACTGCATTGCACGTCTCGGCCTTAAGCCCTTCTCAAAGGCTCAAAATATAGATATTAGTTTGACATCTGAATTCATTAATTTTATACTCCTGATGTGTATCGGCCTTACGTCATTCTCAAAATATAGGTATCAGTCTTAAGCACTACAATCATTAATTTTATACTGCATTCGCGTCTCTGAATTACGCCATTCTTGAATGCTTAGTGTTGATCACTGTATTTATTAATTTTGTACTGCCTTACGCATTCCGACCTGACGCCATTCTCAAAGGCTCAAAATACAGATATGAACATGGCTGTCATCTTGGAAGATGGGAGTGTGCACAAATTATTCATTATGAAGATGTAAAGAAAACGGCAACAACTGTTCGCCGATATTGCAACCGACTGGCGCATAAACATTACTAACGTTACCGCCCAGTACCAGGTTTCCACCACTTATGGCGCTGCAGTGCGTCCAGAGTGCTCTTTTAAGGGGATGACTAACATTTTGTTTGCCCCATTGAAGTATGAGGCTCTGGCGTCACAATTAACAAACCAAGACATTTAATGGGGAGCCATCTTGGGCTGACCAAAGTACCTCTGTTCTAAGCTTATGCGTGCATAGGGTTATCTCTAGTTTGGAAGGATTTTGACGTTTAATGGTGACGTACGTAGTTGTGTTTGGGTGCAGAAGTCTAAAAGGCGCGTGTCCACTATCAAGTAAACGTCCGTTAGTCGTTTGCAGGAGCTACTTCTGCGAGCTATTTGACGTGGAAGCACTCCAGCAAGGCTACAACCGCAAGTTTCGTCAACTTGCAGAAGTAGCTTCCGCAGGTTAGTGGAAACAGTTTGTACCATCTTGCTGCAAGTACTTGCGAAACTGTCGGTTACTGGAAGTTTTTCTCAAACTTGCAGAAGTTTTGTTGTTCAATACTGGTACGAAAATGTCAGTGTTGCAAAAGTGAATGGTGCAAAACATATAGACGAAAACAAATGCGTCATTGGAACCGCTCAACGTGTATTACACGCAGCCAGTGAAGCGCGAAATTAATTCATCAGAAGAAGAAGTAGAATGGCATACAGACGTCTTTAAATTTTAACAGATTTTTTCTATGATAGCATAAACATAAATTTATAGACAACATTTTAGATAGAGCAACCACAGCTGTGAGCAATCATCTTGGGTTTTTATAAACCTTTTCAACTGTATTTAGTCCTTTATTTTCAGATCACTACCGGTTTCATGGCACTAAAAGCCACATCTTCAGATGAATATCTGCATAACAATAAATCAAGAAGGAATAACAATCCTGAGACATTAACTGATTCAATAATTTTCTGAGTTTATTGTTAGATAAAAAAAATAAAAAGTTTTGTGAAACAGTATAAAATATTTGTACTACCATGACTAAAACATTAGAGCTAAGAAGTTCGGAACTTTGTACTTTCCTTTCAAATTTATTTTGAAAATTTTCTCAGGTTTTAACTGGACCTAAAAAACTAACAAAATTCACTACAGTCTTGGATCCTTTTAATTATACAAAGATTCTAAAAAAATGAAAATTTTTTTAACATTATTACAAGACATTAATGTTTAGAAAGTTAAAGTTTTTAAGGTTTTTTGAAGTTTAAGTTTTATTCAGTGGATACGGTCGGCAGATCTGTTCCTTTGCCGTAACATCTGATGTTCTTCTCTTGAGTCATTAAACGCCCTTCGTTCAAGAGTTCCTCTAGATTAGTATGAATTATGGACACTGCCGATGAAAATAAATGTCAACTGTAACTATTCTAGTCTAGGAATAATTTTTTTTAAGTTTGTACTGTTTATTTTCAAGCCGTCGGTAAGACAGGATGCGTCGTGTCCCACGTTCCGCGATTATGTTAAGTGTGTTTTGCAGGTTCTACTTTGCGACCGAACGAGGTGGCGCAGTGGTTAGCACATTGGACTCGCATTCGGGAGGATGACGTTTCACTCCCACGTCCAGCCATCCTGATTTAGGTTTTCCGTGATTTCCCTAAATCGCTACGGACAAATGCCAGGATGGTTCCTTTGAAAGGGCATGGCTGACTTCCTTCCCTAATCCGATGAGACCGATGACCTCGCAGTTTGGTCTCCTCGCCCCAAATCAACCCAATCCAACTTTCCCGTCAGTAGCCATTTTACTTGACATATTTTGTCCAGATTACATTGAATATCTCTTCATCTTGCTGCAATCACTTATTGTTTTTTTCATGCTTGCCGCAAATTACGTCTTAATAGTTTTTCAAATATTTTTACCTTACAAATGGATCACTATGGCATATTTTGTTCAGTCCCCATCCGTCATATTGGATTGGAATCCATGCGTCTGGCTGTTTTATTCAATGACATACCTCCTTATAGCGGTATTTTTTTCTGACGGACAATGAGTGCTGAGTACAAAGTTACGAGCTTTTTAGCTCTAATATTTTAGTTCTGTGAGTGCAAATATTTAGATATCTTATGTAAAAGATTTTAATTTTTTTTTTAAATCTTAAAACAATTTTGGGAAATTATCGATCAATGGGTGCCTCGAAGATCGTTATTCCTTTTTGATTTACTATTATGCAGATGTTCACCTGAAGATATAGCTCTTGGCGCCGTGAAACCGAAAGTTATCCACAAATAAAGGAAGCGGTTTATTAATACCCAAAATGATAGATACTAAATTTGACATCAAAGTAAAAAATACTGCTTGCAAAAACTGAAAGTAATTAAAAGGCCATCGCTTGGTGGTACAGCTTGCTGCAATTTTTGTATGCTGTTTTCGTATATTTGACTGTACAAAGACAAGGTTATGTTCGAAAATGGCAAACAGCATTCTCAGAAAGTTTTTAATGTGTACATGATCCTCTGATTTTATTCCGTTCGATAGTGTCACTTTGTAACTTAAGTATGTACACCACTATACCCATTTCATCACCCAAATATTTCAATTTTTCTTTATTTTGGTTTCGTGATGATTTTTCTTCAATAATAACAATGCAACAATAGTGACGGCTGGTCTGTTTTCAACCACGACACTGCTAACTTCCACTCGCCTATCTCAAGACGCAACTCTAGTGGAAACACTTCTGCAAGTACTTGTAGCAAGTTGCTCAAATTAACTTGCCGAAGTGACTTTCGGAAGTAAACTTGCATGAGTTTTTGCTCCAATGTAAACACCTCAGCAAGTCCTTGAAGAATTTACACGTGGAAGTTAGTTGTTAGTGGACACAAGCTTAAAGGAATAACATTTCATGAGTGCGTTGTCTCGCTAACGTGTTATCTTTCCACTTTTATTGCGAACAAATTTGTGTTACTTGTTTGCTTGTACTGTAGCGTATTTTTCTCTCATACGATTTCAGATTTCGAAGAGAGGAAGATCGGAAAGCTCTGTGTGAGAACGCCGTGAGGAGAAAGAACTGGCGAGCGTCAAAACTGAGTGCTATGTTCTCAGCATTTTCCAGAAGAGGACACCGACAGAACGTCTCCTTCAACAGTTCGTATTAGGGAAAAAGCTGTCCCATCAAATTTTTATGCTTTCCCAAAACATTTGCAAAAGGTACGTCATTTTATAGATCCCAAGTTCGTGTTTCTGTATAAAATATATTTGCCACAGGTAATCCGGAAGTGTTGAATTATTTACTTTCTCAATATTCATGTTCTGAGATTATATACTCATTTCCAAAGGTAACAGTAATTTAATAGGTCTAACGTATAAACAGGATGCCATGTAGTTTCACGATTATAATTATTTCCATACATGTTTCTATTTGCAGAAGAATGTTTCACAGTAATGTTACTTCACTTAAATGTGCTTGTAGGTACCACAAGCAAAATGTACGATACGTATTTATTCGTTGTTATAGCTGTTTTCCTTACTGATTGACAGCTGGTGTTTCAGCAGCTGCCTACGCAGTGTATATTTTACTTAAATGGTTACGTTTGAGACAATCCACCTACTGAATATTGTGACTAGGCAACAAATTATTCATCTAAAATTTTCAACATATTATTTCTTTTTTTGTACATAAAAATAATGATTCTGCCCTGTGCTAAGTGGGAAGAATTTTCTTTATTTTTGGAGCTGCTGTTCCACAAAATGGTAATAATTTATGTGTATCAAAACTTTTGACAGGTATGCTAATTTGATGCGTCTGTTTGTTTCTAGTGTTGCTAAAAGACGTTTCCATCAACTCAGACGCACCACGTCATGACACTGTTAGTCATATCAAGAAAAAGGTGTACACTGTGTGTGAAGTAACCGTGCAAAACAGGAAGAAAATAAAGATTCTTCAGCAGCCAAACTGTCCTCTCAAGCAGCGAAATAGTCATCTGAAAAATGTGCTAAAGGCCTCGCAGATGCAAACCAATACAAATTAAGAGTATTTTAGTGCTTAACAGTGTATTCAAGTAGCGTAAATAGAGAGTATCACGACAACATCATAGAACAATAAGTAATATCAAGGTGGGGCATCTGGTTTTGCAAGTAATGCAGTATGTACGTCAATCGAATTCCATTGATTTCTTGGTTAGTGAAGTCATAAGCAACTACTTCAACAAGACTTTATACCAGCTTGAGTGCTCACATGAGCCATTAGCGAGCATTTGATAATGACTTGGTTTCAAATGGTTCAAATGGCTCTGAGCACTATGGAACTTAACATCTGTGGTCATCAGTCCCCTAGAACTTAGAACTACTTAAACCTAACTAACCTAAGGACATCACACACATCCATGCCCGATGCAGGATTCGAACCTGCGACCGTAGCGGTCACGCGGTTCCAGACTGAAGAGCCTTTAACCACACGGCCACTCCGGCCGGCGACTTGGTTTCACAGTGTAGTATGGCTCATGCAAAGAGAATGTTGAAGGTCAGGCTCTCACAGAAAAAAAGTGAATGCAAAAACAGCAATTATATCTGAAGGACAGTGAACTAGATTTTTGATAAGAAAAAAATAATAAGTTGCAATTTTTGTGAAAGTGAAATAAGGATTGAATTTCTCAATGCACTAGAGTTTTGCTCTGTTGAATATAAAATGATCATTTAAATTGTATAACCCATTTGTTGTAGAAACTCCATTTTACGCACAACATAACTGAATATAAGTGCAGTAGTGATAGTAATGGTAAGTTGGTCCGCCCGGCTAGCCGTGCGGTCTAACGCACGGCTTTCTGGGCGGGAAGGCGTGCCGGTCCGCCTGGCGGATTTGTGTCGAGGTCCGGTGTGCCGGCCAGTCTGTGGATGGTTTTTAAGGTGGTTTTCCATTTGCCTCGGCGAATGCGGGCTGGTTCCCATTATTCCGCCCCAGTTACACTATGTCGACGATTGCTGCCCAAACACTTTCTCCACGTACAAGTACACCATAATTACTCTACCACGCGAACATTGGGGTTACACTCGTCTGGTGTGAGACGTTCCCGAAGGAGGGGGGGAGGGGGGGGTCCACTGCGGGCCGAACCGAACCGCACAACATCCGTGGGTTCGGTGTGAGGCGGCGGTGGGGTGAGTGGACTGCTGTAGCCTGTTGTGGGGTTGTGTACAACTGGGGGCTACGACGGGAACGAAGCCTCTCCGTCGTTTCGAGGTCCTGAGTTCCATAACGTAACATAATGGTAAGTTAAAATCATGACTGGAATATATATTCCTGATTGTTCAAAATTGTCAGACAGAGCTGATAGTATATAGAGTGACCAAGACATTCTTAGAAGAAGGAAAATATGTGAGAGACATCGATAGGCTTTACTCGACATTAAATGTAAGCTTTTGATTTTAGCAGTAATGATTAATTGCTTCTAAGGTCAATCAGAAATTTTCATACAGTATTGTAGTGAACATCTGACTAAAAAGCGTCAATTCAGTGCTTATATTACGAAAGTCGTACATTTTGGTAATTAAATGGTCGGAAGGATCTTGTGTCGTGTGTTTTGCTAACTATTACAGCTAATAGTTCGACTTAAATTAAAACGATCGGATGTTTTGCCGCGATGTAGTCATTGCTTAACGAATGACATTTCGCATCAATAAATTAAGTTTTCAGTTGCCTGGTTATAAGAATGCCTTCATGAAAGTACGCCGTATCTAAGTACATACTAAGATGTGATTGGCAGTTCAGTAACTTTAAGCAGAGGGGTAAGTTTCTTACAGTGTTTCAGTGGAGAAAGCCTTGTTTCGGTCTTAATAAGACGGCGGACTACCCTAACCATTGGCTTCAGCCAGTGCCTGCCCTCACCAGTGACAACGCTATCTCCCTTTATCCTTACCTCCGTGTTTTGTCCGGTGAGCCTACCCCGAAACTTCGTGTCACAGAGTTGTTAGAAAAAGGAGCGTCTCACTGAACGTAAGACTGAAACTGTGGGTGGGGCCCATTGTCTTTTCTGTTTACATTACCTTGTCATGAAATGCCAAAAACACAGCCATCCTGTATGTAGCTGATGTTTCAATTGGGCCATAAGACAGCTTAGTCGTTAGTACCAGTGGTAGAGAAAGAAAAGTGACTGATAAAATAACAGTACTGTAGTAACATGTAATAGCCGTAGGAATACAAAAGTAAAATCATTTGATTTGTTGGCTGTGTGACACCAAGAACTGATTGAGACGTCTACACACAAGATTTTATTTACTTGCAGACATTGCCACTTCGCCTTCACGAATTGTGAATGGTTTCTAAACTGCCACTCTTTCGTATAGTGTATATGGTGGTGACTGCATTGTTGTGCTTACACTGATAATCGTGATAAAAGTGAAAATATGAAAACAATATTGCGCTCTAGCATGGTGCAGGTACGGGTCACCATCAAAAGTGTAATATCTACATCTACGTGATTACTCTGCTGTTCACAATAAAGTGCCTGGCAGAGGGTTCAATGAACCACCTTCAAGCTGTCTCTCTACCGTTCCACACTCGAACGGCGCGCGGGAAAAACGTGCACTTAAATTTTTCTGTGCGAGCCCCGATTTCTCTTATTTTATCGTGATGGTCATTTCTCCCTATGTAGGTGGATGCTAACAGAATGTTTTCGCAATCGGAGGAGAAAACTAGTGATTGAAATTTCATGAGAAGATCCCGTCGCGACGAAAAACCCCTTTGTTTTAATGCCTGTGGCACTATCTCCCCTATTTCGCGATAATACAAAATTAGCTGCACTTCTTTGTACTTTTTCAACGTCATCCGTCAGTCCCACCTGATGCGAATCCCACACCGCACAGCAATACTCCAGAATAGGGCGGACAAGCGTGGTGTAAGCAGTCTCTTTAGTAGACCTGTTGCACCTTCTAAGTGTTCTGCCAATGAATCGCAGTCTTTGGTTCGCTCTACCCACAATATTATCTATGTGATCGTTCCAATTTTAGCTTATTTGTAACTATAATCCCTAAGTATTTAGTTGAATTTACAGCCCTCAGATTTGTTTGACGTATTGCGTAATCGAAATTTAACTTATTTCTTTTAGTACTCATGTGAATAACTTCACACTTTTCTTTATTCAGGGTCAATTGCCACTTTTCGCTCCATACAAATCTCATCATTTTGCAATTCGTTTTGGTCATCTGATGACTTTACAGGATTCATCTGCAAACAATCCAAGACGGCTAAGATTGTCTCCGAAGTCGTTAATATTGAGGGCCTACAACGCTTCCTTGGGGAACGCCGGATATTACTTCTGTTTTACTCGATGACTTTCCGTCTGCTACTACGAACTGTGATCTTTGTGACAGGAAATCACGAATCCAGTCGCACAACTGAGGCGATATTCCATAGGCATGCAGTTTGGTTAGAAGACACTTGTGAGGAACGGTGTCGAAAGCCTTTTGGAAATCTAAAAATCTGGCATCTATTTGACATCCCTTGTCGATAGTACTTGTTATTTCATGAGTATAAAGAGCTAGTTGTGTTTCGCAAGAACGATATTTTCTGAATCCGTGCTATGTGTCTACAAATCGTTTTCTTCGAGGTACTTCATAATGCTCGAATACAGTATATGTTCCAAAACCCTACTGCAAATCGACGTTAGTGATATGGGCCTGTAATTCAGCGGATTACTCCTACTTTCCTTTTTGGGTATTCGTGTGATTTGAGAAATTTGCCAGTCTTTAGGTACGGATCTTTCTGTGAGCGAGCGGTTGTATGTAATTGCTAAAAATAGAGCTATTGTATCAACATACTCTGAGAGGAAGCTGACCGACGTACAATCTGGACCGGAGGCCTTGGCTTTATTATGTGATTTAAGCTGCTTTGTTACACCGAGGATATCTAATTCTATGTTTCTCATCTTGGCAGATGTTCTTGATTGAAATTCAGTAAAATTTACTTCGTCTGCTTTGGTGAAGGAGTTTCGGAAAACAGTGTTTAATAACTCTGCTTTAGTGGCACTGTCATCAGTGACTTCACCGTTGCTATCGCGCAGTGAAGGTATTGATTGCGTCTTGCCACTAGTGTGCTTTATGTATGACCAGAATCTCTTTTGGTTTTCTGCCAGATTTCGAGAGAGAATTTCATTGCGGAAATTACTAAAAGCATCTCGCATTGAAGTACGCGCTATATTTCGAACGACTGCAAAACTTTGCCAGTCTTGGGGATTTTGTGTTCTTTTAAATTTGGCATGCTTTTTGCGCTGCTTCTGCAACAGCGATCTGACCCGTTTTGTGTACCATGGGGGATCAGTACCATCACTTATTAATTTGCGTGGCAATTGCTGTCGATACTATCTCTTTGAAATCATTCCACAACTTTTCTACGCTTACATGATTAGATCGGAAGGAGTGAAGACTGTCTCTTAATAAGGCGTTAAGAGCATTTTTATCAGCTTTTTTTAAATAGATGTACTTTGCGTTTCTTTTTGACGGTTGAGCGTGTTACGGTATTCAGCCTAGCAGCAACTGCCTTGTGGTCGCTAATCCCCGTATTCGTCACGATACTCACTATCTTTCGAGTATTACTTGTTACATGTCCTCACTCCAACATGTACTAAGAAGACGTTTGACATTTGAGCTATAACATTAATGCGTGGTCTGGATATCAGGAGCTTTACGCCCCCCCACCTCTCCTTACCTTGTTGCTCAAATATTGACATGCAAATGTCTCTAATGACCAGGATTCGAACCGCCTATTTCCATGTTGAGCTACTAGGCATCGGAGACCTTCGCATTGGGCTCAGACTGAGCAAAATAACTAAACGGTTGAAAAAGGTTTTTTAGCACTAGATATTTTACTATCCGTTGTTAAATTAATTCTTTCTCACAGAAAGATAAAAATTCTTAGTTTATCCTGTTTCTGTGCAGGTGAGGTCCCTGCCACTATCTTATGTCAATTCTTTGTCACTGAACTTTGAAAAGACAGATTACGTAGAGTTCAGAACTTGTAGGAAGTTGTCTGAAGTATGACGACAAGCAAGTAGAGGAGGTTGACAGTATTAAATTGTCAGGTTTACAGCTTGATAATAAATTGAATTGGAAGGTGCGTACCACAGAACTGCTGAAGCGCCTACTTTCAGTGCGGATGTTACCAGCAAGTGTATTTCGCTTACTTTCATTTCATGTCTTTCGAAATCATGTTGTACGGTATCTCGCCAAAGGAACTAAAGTTATTCGAGCCAAAAAGCCTGTAATTCGAACTATTCATAATGTGAACTCAACAACGTTTTGTAGAAGCCTCTTCACGAAATTGGGTATACTAACTACTGCTTCTGAATATATATATTACTTAATGTAATTTGTCGAAAATAATACGTCCCTTTTTCAAACCAACACTTGAATTCATGGAATGGGTACTAGAAACAAAAATAATATTAAATGCTTACGTTAATTGTAACAACAATCTCAACCGCGTTTATCTAATGCTAATGTTGTTAACACTTTCCGTCAGTTGACTGTCATCAAACCTCTGCTCAGCATGTGACTGGTGCCATTTGCTACCACGTATTTTAAAGCCCACGTCTCTGGTGCCTTATATGTTTTCCGATGATAGTCTACTCACCTAAAGCACTAACAACATTAAAATTAAACAAACACGATTGACACTTTTTCTGCAGTCATGGCAAAAAAATCACTGTAGTTCCATAGATGTTGGGTCTAAGATTATTCACTTTCATTTGTTCAGAAAAGTAGTCATTATTCAGGAATACACATTTTCAGTAAATTGCCAGCAGCCATGAAAAGTTGAACTACTGCTACAGTTCAATTTAAGAGAAGTCTAAAGGATTTATTTGTGACCAACTCCTTCTATTTCATTGACGAATTTCTTACAAGGGAAGCTCCCCATCTAACCTACCTCAGATTTAGTGGTAAGATGACCCGTTAAAAACTGAACGCAGATTAAGCATGAAAAGAGCAAGAGGGTGTACTGAACTTCGAAGAAAGAAGCCAAATAGTGTGAACGGTACAAGCTCAACATGTGCAATATCGAGCGAATTTGAAGAGCAGAGGCGTCGTGGTTGTTTTGTCCCAGTGTTGGACTACGAAGGGGGAGATCCGTGTTCAAATTTCTTTGCTGCCCCATATTTGTTTTTCACAATATTATAAACTGTCCGCCCGGTCATTGACATGTCTGTTCGCTATATTCAAATATATGTCTGTGCCATGGTGTAACGTCCGTTTGCAACAGCGAGGTGTCAGGAAGCTTTTGCAACAGCGAGTTTCAAGGAAGGGGCCTCCAGACATACGCACCTCATATTTGTGTTACCCAAGTACCACACGTTACGACTCTTGCGTTCCATTTTGGAGGTTTTGAGTCTTGAATTCCTTTGTTGTAACATAGTTCACACCCGTGTATTTGTTATTTTAATTTCTGGGAGAGGTCTATTCGGTATCTCGCCTGCTCTCACTATTCATCAGATTTACTTGCTACGTTAACATATTCTTACCAAATGACTCATTTTCTATTGTCTATGTATAGTGTGACAATTGCCAAGACTACAGAAGAACAACAGACATGTCAATGACCAGACGGTAAGTTCATAATTTTGTGAAAAAAAGGGGCACGAAAGAGGTTTGAAGACGGGTCTCCCGCTTTGCAGTCCAACGCCGTAACCACACAATGATTTCGCAGTTCTAGCAGTACGACCTATGTAGCACATCTTGAGCGTGGACCGTTCACTCTTTCTATTTTGCTTCTTTTTTCACAGTTCAGTACACTTTCTTCCTGTTTTCATGCTTGATCCGTGTTCAGTTGACAGGCTGAGCATTGGGCCATTTTACCACTAAATCTGAGAGAGGCGCGATGAAGAGTTCCCTTGATAGTACAGCCCGTTGAAGTTCACATTGTTAATAAAATCAAAAACGAGGATTGGACGGTAGTCAAAGTTCGAAAAAGAGACAACAGAAGTGGCCTCTAGTTGGCCAAAACGAAGAAAGATTATCAATTTGTTTCCTTAAATCTGACTTTTGCAGATCTTTAGTGCAGTAACACGATCAATTTAAATAAGAGATAAAATTATTTCCTCTACAACAGTCTATGAATTATCTTATGCATATTAGTCTACACACATTTACATATCCGTGACAAGTTCGGTATTATCTCTTAAATGAAAATACGTCTGAGATTTTGTTTCACTATTGCACATCCATGAGGACCGTTTCACTTAGTACCTGTGGAGGGTATATTAGCATAACCTTTTATTGTGTAAATATGTACTATGTATCGGTAATATTGTTGGGTGGTACGGTGTGTTCTACAGTTTTGACGAATTGCTCACCGAGGATGTATGGAACAAAAGGTATATCTAATCTAACCTCTTCCCGAAAGCGGTCTTTTCTATGCTGCGACCTCTTCAAGACGTGCGACGTCGCGTTTAAGGCCACATTCACACGAGGGAAATCGTGATTGTGACGAGAACCTATTGGTTCCCACCTCGCTCTTTCACCTCAAACGTCTTTTAGTACGTCGAGAATGTCGATGATCTGGTTACAGTTAGGCGAATAGCCAAAAGGGGATCATTCAAAACTGACTAGCATGTTTGCATGTTTTCGTGAACTAATTGATCACTAAGAGAGAAACATCAGCTGTTTCCATTCATCTGGGTCTAAGCTGCATTCCATCGCCACGACAGCTGACCTATTTTTTAGAAAAGTCAAACACAGTTCTTTCGCTCTCAGCACTACCTTACTGTGTACTAGCTTCGCTCTTCCTAGAGTTTCGTTTTGACAATGTCTCGTGTGTATTTGGTACAGTTGGAGAGGCGTTTATTTTTCTGTTTGAATAAAAAAACAAGGAGAAACGGTTGATCGATCTGCAGTGTGTTTCTTTGAATAGTTTGAACGTAAACCACGCCGGTTAAGAATGCAAATGAACGACTAACCACATAATGAACTGTGCAAAAAATGGTTCAAATGGCTCTGAGCACTATGGGACTTAACATCGGAGGTTATCAGTCCCCTAGAACTTAGAACTACTTAAACCTAACAACTTAAGGACATCACACATATCCATGCCCGAGGCAGGATTCGAGCCTGCGACCGTAGCAGTCGCGCGGTTCCGGACTGAAGCGCCTGGTACCGCTCGGCCATCGCGACCAGTATGAACTGCGCAGAATACGTGTAAGAGCGAATAAATTTTACGTGGAGCACAATGCTACATATACGTGCTAGTTACAAGGCTGCAATGGGAGTACAAAAACAAGGCAGCCTCGGGCATGTCTCTCAGAGAAGCGGTGATAAGAGGTCAACAGCGGGTAAAGCATGAAATACAACCACAGAGCTCTTTGTTTTTATCCTTATCAGTCATTTGCTGACTCACCGCTGGTATCAAGGCCCCAGTCGATAATTCTGCACTGCACTGCCATCTAACGACTGCCGCACTTACTACGTATCACGAGTGTACGACAGAGAGAGAGAGTGGGGGGGGGGGGGGGGGAGAGAAGAGAGAGAGAGAGAGAGAGAGAGAGAGAGAGAGAGAATGGTGCTTACACTCCTGTTCCCATGCTGGTACAGTCGCTTTTCTTACTGTTTTGTGGGCCGTTGTTTCAAATACCGCACAGCGTTGCTCTGCTGGCAACCCTGCAACTCCATCTGGACAACATCTTCCCGTGTAATGAGGGGTATCTTTCCATCAGTCCTATAAAAACCCAAGCAATATTTATAGAAAAAAGCACCGAAACATTTCTACTTTGGCCGACTTTTAACCTGTGCATGTCCATTCAGTGTTTTAAGAATCGCCAACTGTGTTTTTTTAACTTTCTGGTGACTTTTTTAACTGTCCCCCATGAACGTCTCCATGTCAGTCTATTTTTACCTCCATTTTCTCCCATTACTCTGTTTTATGTTCCCCTTTTATCGCCTTTTGTATGTAACATTTTATTCTTATTTTAGTTGTCACGTCACTCAGCTGAAGACCGGCGAATTGTGCTGCTGACAGCCCTCCCTTGCCCATATGGGGCAGGGGAATGAAATGACAATAAAGAAAAAAAAACCCGAAACATTTCGCCCAAGAGACGTTGGACTGAAAATCTGCAACCTTCGAACCCATCTAATTACAATACTAACTTCTAGAACTAATACTTGATCAAAAACGAACTTGGAATTTTCACTTATACTAACCATTAAAAATAAACTTCACAGTAATAAACTACTAACCAGTCAAACATTGGGATTAAATCCCATGACCATCATACACTCATGTAAAACCCTCATTCTTATCTGTGCCAGTGTAGCATGTTCTTCCACACTTTCCATGTTTTATTACTCCTTGGAACGACATGCGCTTTGCCTCTCTTTCCGTGTATGATTACCTTTCCCTACCCGTTTCCTTCACCAGCTCATACTTACATCTCCTCAAACACTGGAACATTTTCGCCTCTCCTACGTCTTCCATAAATTTGAGTCCCGAGATCATAGAGTCTGCCTCTCCTGAGGAACACTGACTTGGCGCAGCACTTTCCCATCATCTCAAAACTCTCCACGCACTTTCCCAACGTAGTTTAGATCATATTTTCCCCACAGACCATGAACTCATCCAGGAAATCGATCCCTCGTTCCAAGCATAATCTACCCTTCCCATAAAAAATGAAAGCTCTATCCGAACCTTTCCTTGCCCAGCTGCTATACCACTCATTTTCTAATACACACATTGAGGTGACAGTCATGGGATACCTCCTAATTCGTGTCGGACTTCCTTTTGCCTGGGATAGTACAGCAACTCAACGTTTCATGGACTCAACAGAAATATTGAGCCATGCTGCCTCTATAGGCGTCCATAATTGCGAGTGTGTTACCAGTGCAGGATTTTGTGCATGAACTGACCTCTGTATTATGTCCCATAAATGTTCGATGGGGTTCACGTCGAGCCATCTGGTGGCCAAATCATTCGCTCGAATTGGTCAGAATGTTCTTCAAACCAGTAGCGAACAATTGTGGCCCAGTGACATGGCGCATTTTTCGCCATAAAAAATTCCATCTTTGTTTGGGAACATGAAGTCCATGAATGGCTGAAAATGGTCTCCAAGTAGGCGAACATTACCATTTACAGTCAATGATTCATATAAACTCACCGACACCATTACAGAGGTACCACAAGCTCGCTCAGTGCCTTGTTAACTTGGGTCCATGACATCGTGGGGTCTGCGGCACACTCGAACCGTACCAACAGCTCTTATCAACTGGAGTCAGGTACCATCTGACCAGGCCACGGTTTTTCAGGCGTCTAGTGGTGGTGGTGGTGGTTGTTGGGATGTTTAAGAGGGACTAAACAGCTAAGGTCATCAGTCCCCCATTCCAAAAACAAGCGAGACAAAGTCGCAGAGTAGATAAAACCCCAAGGGGAAGGAGACTGCCCCCCCCCCCCCCGCCCCCCAGGTGCTAAAGAACACAAATTAGGCAACGAACACTACAGAAAAGAAGAGTACAGACGAACACCAGGCAGAAAGAAATAGAAGAAAAGAAGATGGCCGGAGACTGGTTGACTGACCACGACAACAAAAAAGGGAAAGAGTCAGCCAACCGACTACACACTAAAAGCTGCAACCAAATATGAGAGACTCGAGGACAAGAGACACACAAAGGGAAAGGTGCAGGACCACTCTAAATGGAACCATAAAAAGGACTAGCACGGATAAAATGTAAAACACTGTCAGCCATGGAGGCATCGTCGCATAAAATCAAAGGCAAGGTGCCCAGGAGATTAAAAGACTGCCGAAGGGTGCGCAGTCGGGGACACTCCAATAAAACGTGGGCGACCGTCAGCCGGGACCCACACCGACACAGGGGGGGATCCTCCTGACGTAAAAGATGGCCGTGCGTCAGGTATGTATGGCCGATGCGGAGCCGACACAGGATGACAGAGTCCCTGCGAGAAGACCGCAGGGAGGTGCGCCACACATCGGTCGTCTCCTTGACAGCCCGCAGTTTATTCTGGGCTGTCATGCCATGCCACTCAACAGACCACACCCCAAGCACCTTACGGCGCAACACCAGCTGCAGGTCGCGAGCTGTGAGGCCGATCTCCAAAGCTGGGGCGTCGATCGCCCCTTTGGCCAGCCTGTCAACACGTTCGTTCCCCGGGATGCCAACGTGACCTGGCGTCCAAACCAAGACCACCGAACGACCAGAGCGGGCAATGGCGGAAACAGACTCCTGAATAGAGGACACCAGAGGAGAAGAGGGATAGCAGCGGTCGATGGCGTCTAGTGTCCAACCGATATGGTCACGAGACCAGGAAAGGCGCTGCAGGCGATGTCGTGCTGTTAGCAAAGGCCCTCACTTCGGTCTAGTCTGCTGCAGTAGCCCAGTAACGTCAGATTTCGCCGTACTGTCCTAACGGACTCGTTCGTCATAAGTCCCACATTGATTTCTGCGTTTATTTAATGTGTTGTTGCTTGTCTGCCAACTGTTCGCAAACGGCGTGGCTCTCGGTCGTTACGTGAAGGCCGTCGGCAACCGCGTTGTCCGTGATAAGAGGTAATACATGAAATTTTGCATTCTAGGTACATTCTTGACACTGTGAATCTCAGAATACTGAATTCTCTAACGATTTCCGAAATGAAATGTCCCTTGCGTCTAGCTCCAACTACCGTTCCGCGTTGAAAGTCTTTTACTTCCCGTCGTGCGGCCATAATCATGCCGGAAACCTTTTCACGTGAATCACCAGAGTACAAACGACAGCTCCGCCAATGCACTGCCCTTTTACATCTTGTGTACTCGATACTACCGCCATGTGTATATGTGCATATCTCTATCCCATGTTCACAGTGTACATACCACCAATCAGTTCCTTCCTACATAGACATCCCATATTCTTTTCCACATACGATCCTCTTCAATACCCCTTACATCACAACCCCTACCTATAGTTACCAGGAACCTCCATTATGTCTTCCCCACAATGAAAAAATTGCATGCACATCCATGGTGATTTTACGAGGGTAATCCCAAAAGTATGGTCTCCTCTTTTTTTATAAGTACATAGACCTGTTTATTTTTAAAATGGTTTACATCAGTTTACAGCTTGAACTTTTAGCTATTTTTGGACATAATCACCATTTTTGTCGATGCATTTTTGTAGACGCTGTGGCAGTTTTTGTATGCCCATGTCATACCAGCTCCCCGCCATGCTGTTCAGAAAGTTATCAACCTCTTCTTTCACCTCGTCGCCGGAGCTGAATCGCTTTCCGGCCAAATGTTCTTTTAACCTAGGGAGCAGATGATAGTCACTGGGCGCCATGTCAGGACTATAGGGTGGGTGGGTGATTATGTTCCACTGAAACTGTTGCAGGTAAGCAACGGTTTGCCGTGCATTGTGTGGGCGAGCGTTGTCATCGAGAATGTGTACGCCCTTGCTCAACATTCCTCTTCTCCGGTTCTGAAGAGCCCGTTTGAGTTTTTCCAGAGTCTCACAGTACCTGTCAGCGTTAATTGTGGTCCCAGCGATTCAGCTCCGACGACGAGGTGAAAGAAGAGGTTCATAACTTTCTGAACAGCATGGCGGCGAGCTGGTGTGACATGGGCGTACAAAAACTGCCACAGCGTCTACAAAAAGGCATCGACAGAAATGGTGATTATGTCGAAAAATAGCTAAATGTTCCAGCTGTAAATTTATGAAAACCATTGTAGAAATAAACAGGCCTATGTACTTAAAAAATAGGAGACCTCACTTTTGGGATTACCCTCGTAGTTTTATGGGCATTAAGTTGTAGTCCAAGTCATTGTGATTTTAATTTTATTGGTTTTAGGCTGTGGTCCAAGACAGAGAAATATTTTAAAGCCCATAAAGCTAAAACCACCCTGGACGCAAACATCAGCTGTGAAACCATGAATTGCATAGACACAACATATCCATATTTTTGTCAGAATCATCATCACATATGCAAGTTCTTAAATTATTTTGTATTATATTTGAAAATTTTGTACTCGGCAGTAGAAGAGTGGCTATTTGTCGGCTACCAGCTCATACCCAGTGGGGGAGTGGTATCGAGACTATAGATAATCGTTAATTAAAAAATAAAAAAGTTCTGCTGACAAACATTGCAGAAATATTCAGTCAGTTTTCAAAGCACACAGACGAAACTGATCCTCAGATTCACATTCGCCATTCCAGTGTAAAAACGTGTAAAAGTTATCGTATTTATCGAAATGTGAGAGGAAGGAAAGGACTGCAACTTCAGGGTTGCCGGCTCCGTCGACAATGAAGGTATTAGAGATGGAGCACATGCTCGGATAGGTAAGCGAAATCGGCAGTCTTGTTTTCAAAGGAGCCACCCAGCATTTGCTTTAAGATATTTAGGGGAACGACAGAAAACCCAAATCCGGATGGCGAGGCAAGTACCTGAAACTCTATCCTCCCGAGTGTGAGACTAGCGTCCTACCAAAGCTTGACTACGCTTGTTTGGAATGTCATTAACGAATGTTGGAGCTGTTGCACTCTATGTACATGTGGATGGTCCGAATCTTAGTGCTGAAAGAATTTGTTTTCGTTATTTGCCTTAATGTTTTGTACCGCCGCGGTCATCCTTTTTTTGTAACCACGAACATCAGTTATCCTAAAGGAGGAAAATCGTCTGTGCCATTTGCCTGTGAATCGTGTGAACTTTGCTGCGCCTCTGTAAGTATTTTACTGTTTGGGTGTTATTTTTTCTGAGACGGAGACAGGGAACCAGACCGAAATTTGCCTAGACAAATTTGGGAAACCGCCTGAAGAATGCTAGCCATTACACCACAACAACGACTGTCAGTCAAGTGCGAGTATTCAGTTCGGGTTTGCGTCATCTCACTGTTATAAACTGCACTACAAGACATTATAAAAAAAATCACCAGAATTCTGTGGGAAGGTACGGAGAAGTGGTGACAGTTACGGATCACCAGACTACACCAGGGGTGGCCACTTACCTTACCTCTGGGAGCCGCAAAAGTACGGAGCTGTTTGGAAGCGAGCCGTATTCTTTAGGTACTAATAATTTACATCACTGAAGAAACATTATTTTAAAAATAACATCATTGAACTATTTTATTACACAACAAGAAACTGAAAGCTACATTTGTGATGCACTTTTTCGAGTGTTTACTTCTGCTGTGAGCTGTCTGAAATCTGGCTGATAATTTTGAGTGCAGTTCGCGCAAGTTCATATAAATGTTCATCAGATAGAACAGCTAGATATTTAGATCTGATAAACTTGAGTGTCGAGTATAGTGATTCACTCATACAAGTGGTCCCAAAAGGTAGAGATCAATCTCTTTGCACACTCTCCTGTTAGTGGATATTTTTCTTCTGGATTTTTCTTCCAAAATTCAACAGTTGAACCACTGCTACGTTTCAGACTTTTTAATCCTTCGTCCTCTCGAAGTTTCAGTAGCTCCAACTGAACGGTTGCTGATTCCTTAATAACTGGCTGTGAAACGGGACTACCACCTTCCACAACATCAACAAGGAAAGAATTTTCCAAGAATGGAAATAAGGTTTAATTGCCTTCAAATCACTAAACTTGACATTTCTTTCTTCAACAAGGTCAGACATTCTACTTAAGTAATCTTGTATTTCCACCTGAACTAAAGGAAGCCTTTCAATAATTTTCTCCAATCATATAAAATGAGTAAATGTTTTAGTCTCAAGGCCTTTCCGAAAGAGTCTTAATTGGCTGTAAGCACTATGGGACTTAACAGCTGAGGTCATCAGTCGCCTAAACTTAGAACTACTTAAACCTAACTAACCTAAGGGCATCACACACATCCATGCCCGTGGCAGGATTCGAACCTGCGACCGTAGCAGCCGCGTGGTTCCGGACTGAAGCGCCTAGAACCGATCGTCCACCACGGCCGGCTCTTAATTTGTTATTAAAATCTAATACAGACTGTGCTAAATCAGAAATAAGTTAAACTCTACCTTGTAATGAAATGTTTAGTGTTTGTAAATTATGAACTACATCAGTAAAAGGCCATATCTGACAGCCACTGTGGCTCACCACACTGAGGGAAAGATTTTCTGTTTTCTTGCAGAAATTGCTTGACTGGAGCCATTAATTGGAAAAATCTACCTAGAACATCACATACTGATAGCCACCTCACTAAAAATTACCAAGGCACATCATCAGGAAGGTCGTCATTGGTTGGTTGATTGGTTGGTTGATTTGGGGGAGGGGACCAAACAGCGAAGTCATCAGTCCCATCGGAGTAGGGAAGAATGGGGAAGGAAGTCGGCCGTGTCCTTTCACAGTAACCATCCTGGCATTTGGCTAAAGCGATTTAGGGAAATCACGGAAAACGTAAATCAGGATGGCCAGACGGGGGTTTGAACCGTCGTCCTCCCGAAGGCGAGTCCAGTGTGCTATAACCACTGCGCTGCCTGGCTCGGTAAGGTCGTCGTCATTGCTGATTCCTTCTGTGGAGGATATGAACTGTCGTTGTGTTTTGGAATTTAAACGAATGTAGCTCGAAATTTTTAGTACCATCTGCATAACATGTACATATTGAAAATATTAGGTTGGTGCGCAAGTTCGTAGCGTTTTTGTTTTGCATGTTGGTATTCCGGTTGCTATGTATTTACACTACTGGTCATTAAAATTGCAACACCAAGAAGAAGTGCAGATGATAAACGGGTATTCATTGGACAAATATATTATACTAGAACTGACATGTGATTACATTTTCACGCAATTTGGGCGCATAGATCCTAGGAAACCAGTACCCAGAACAACCACCTCTGGCCGTAATAACGGTCTTTATACGCCTGGGCATTGAGTCAAACAGAGCTTGGATGGAGTGTACAGGTACAGCTGCCTACGCAGCTTCAACACGATATCACGGTTCATCAAGAGTAGTGACTGGAGTATTGTGACGAGCCAGTTGCTCGGCCACCATTGACCAGACGCTTTTAACTGGTGAGAGATCTGGAGAATGTGCTGACCAGGGCAGCAGTCGAACATTTTCTGTATCCAGAAAGACCCGTACAGGACCCGCAACATGCGGTCGTGCATTATCCTGCTGAAATGTAGGGTTTCGCAGGGATCGAATGAAGGGTAGAGCCACAGTTCGTAACACATCTGAAATGGAACGTCCACTGCTCAAAGTGCCGTCAATGCGAACAAGAGGTGACCGTGACGTGTAACCAGTGGCACCCCGTACCATCACGCCGGGTGATACGCCTGTATGGCGATGACGAATACACGTTTCCAATGTGCGTTCACCGCGATGTCGCCAAACACGGATGCGACCATCATGATGCTGTAAACAGAACCTGGATTCATCCGAGAAAATGACGTTTTGCCATTCGTGCACCAGGTTGGTCGTTAAGTACACCATCGCAGGCGCTCCTGTCTGTGACGCAGCGTCAAGGGTAACCGCAGCCAGGTCTCCAAGCTGATAGTCCATGCTGCTGCAAACGTCGTCGAACTGTTCTTGCAGATGGTTGTTGTCTTGCAAACGTCCCCATCTGTTGACTCAGGGATCGAGAGGTGGCTGCACGATCCGTTACAGCCATACGGATAAATAAGATGCCTGTCATCTCGACTGCTAGTGACACGAGGCCGTTGAGATCCAGCACGGCGTTCCGTATTACCCTCCTAAACCCACCATTCCATATTCTGCTAACAGTCATTAGATCTCGACCAACGCGAACAGCAATGTCGCGATACGATAAACCGCAATCGCGATAGGCTACAATCCGACCTTTACCAAAGTCGGAAACGAGATGGTACGCATTTCTCCTCCTTACACGAGGCATCACAACAACGTTTCACCAGGCAACGCCGGTCAACTGCTGTTTGTGTATGAGAAATCGGTTGGAAACTTTCCTCATGTCAGCACGTTGAAGGTGTTGCCACCGGCGCCAACCTTGTGTGAATGCTCTGAAAAGCTAATCATTTGCATATCACAGCATCTACTTCCTGCCGGTTAAATTTCGCTTCTGTTGTACGTCATCTTCGTGGTGTAGCAATTTTAATGGCCAGTAGTGTATTTAATAACTGTCATTTTTTTATTTGTAGTTGCTATCTGAGCTTAAATACTGACATTTTGTCACTTGGGGATGATGAGCGGAGTTGAGGACCCTAGAAAGTGGGGTTTTAAGTGGAGACATCGCAACATTTCCTATAATTCTTCTGTCTGAGTTCAGTAGGCGGGTGACAGCAGCGGAGACAGCCACAACATTTGAGCCGTGTATCGGTATAATGCCGTGCATGAGAAAAATGCCATCGCACAGAGCACGGCAAGAAAATGATTTTCTTATTTTAAGGAGGATTCTTTTGACATTAGTAACACTCCACGTTCGGAGATATCTTTGAAATGCATCAATCCACAATGTTCCGCATACTCTAGATAGAACTGGGAAATGTGATAAACTGCGATCAGTCTACCATCGTGTGACATTTGGAAGCAATGGAGAAGATTCAAAAAATGGCTCTGAGCACTATGGGATTCAACTGCTGTGGTCATCAGTCCCCTAGAACTTAGAACTACTTAAACCTAACTAACCTAAGGACATCACACACACCCATGCCCGAGGCAGGATTCGAACCTGCGACCGTAGCAGCAGCGCGGCTCCGGACTGGAGCGCCTAGAACCGCACGGCCACCGCGGCCGGCGGAGAAGATTCAGAAATCGGTTGTATGGGTACCGCATGCTCTAAGCCAAAATCACAAAAATCTGCGGGTGGCCATATGTGCATCTCTGCTTGCTCGTCGGCAATTGGCTCGTGAAGATCACCGACCGTTCCTATGCTGTAGCATTGCTGGTGACGAGAAATGGTGTTTTTATGCTAACGTAGGGAAAAGAAAGGAATGTTTGAGTCCAAACAAAGCCGATACTTCCCGTACGAAGACCTGCGTGTACCCACAAAAGGTAATGTTGTGAATCTGGTGGAGCAATGACGGTATGGTGTACTACGAAATGCTTCTCCGAAGTGCAATCGTCACTGTTGACATTTATTGACAACAACTGACAGATCTTTGAGGCGCAGACCAAGAACAACACCCAGAAAGACTGCTTGAAGTGATGCTATTCCGCGGTAACGCCCGCTCACATTCTCCTAGAGCAGTAATTCCCAACCTGGGGGTAATTACCGTCTGAGGAGTAAAATATTTGGTAATTTCCAAGAATGATTGCCTGTCGAAGTCGATGGGTCAGAACGATACATATGGAGCATGCGATCGTAAATTGATCATGCGACTCTGGTGGCGGGCGTTATGAGTATGTTCACGTTTGTCACTCCTGTAACGACAAAAGAATTGCGTTACAAAAATACTTGTCACTGCAGAGGAGACGACTTATGTTATTCGTCGTCGGTGTTGTCGTCATGTGAAAGTCCATTACGGTGGTCTGAATGAATAATTTGAATGAGTCGAACAATGTATTCTTCCTGAAACTCGTTCGTTTTCAGCACTGTCCTCAATGAAAGTGTAACGGTATTTCGGCATTGAAATTGTTCTTACGAAGTTTAACACACTTCGCACCACAACAGTCTACACAGTCCCTTCTTTCCTCGTCTGGTAGTACCCCATATTTGCGACAGAAAGTCGAACAATTTTCTACGCTGGATAAACATGGAATTAGATTCTTCCATGTGAGAGAATCCGCCGAGAAATGTAAAGTACACCAGACATCCAACTGACTAACGACATAAATCGTCTGGGTTTCCCTAGCAACTCACGAATAATTCGCGGAGGTATGTAATTTAGAGCAATTAAGGGAACGATGCAAAACATAAAAATGACGATCACAAATAATTAATCAGAACGCCTGCCAGCGGAGTCGCATGATCGATTTACGATCGCACGCTCGATATGTATTGTTTGGACCCCTCGACTTCGATAGACAATCATTCTTGGAAGTTACCCAAATATTTTTTGAGCGTTAAAAACAAAAAGGTTCAATTGTGTTTTGTCCATGAAGATAAATCATTTTTGAAATATCATTAAGGGACAATGTTGGACGTAGAGGCTAGTGCACCTAGCAACACATGATGTTATTTGTTAAAAGTCTAGTGACTGATTTTAGAATTACAAGATGGAATGCGAGCTAGATACTGCCTTAAGCAGCTTACGCCATCTTCTAAGTTTATGTTGTTGTTAGACATGAGATTTTGATTTACGCACCATTTGTAACTATTCGCGTTTACACACTTACCTGCCATGTAATATATTAAAGCTATTTGGCATGGATTCTTCATTCTTCAGTTACAGAACTTTATGATAAGTAAATCGCTATACTTTTTGGAACTTTTATACAAGATGTGGACGCTTAAGCCATACTTCGTTGGTCATGCGCCATCTTGTACCTTCAAATAGAAGGAGGTCTTCTACCACGAAACATCTGTTATTTTCAGATCAACTGTTTTTTTTATGTCTTAACAAATTTACCCGTCTCTAACATGGAAATCTGTGTTAGTTTCCAATAGCTTCTACTGCAAAACGTATTTCCATCGAACTGGTTTATAACACTTCTGCTTAATGTGATTTCACTTGCTGCTTATAGGCACATAGTAGATTAATAATGTAACAGATACACTGTTAGATACAGTATGGGCAAGATTTTCTCGACTGCAGTGTTTTGAAATTTCAATCGAATAGTTGCTCCCAGGTACGAGGGGTGTTCTATAAGTAATGCAACACTATACTCTCTGCCAGTTTAGGCTGAAAAAATGCGGCTTTTGTTGTGGTACATAGAGGAATATTCTCACTTTCAGCCCCTATTGTTTCTTGAAATTCCTGCAAGAGGCGGCGCTTTACATAGCCTTCAGAATAGCGTCTTTAAAGGAGGTGCGTTCCAAGCAGAGAGCTATCATCGAGCTTAATTTGACGGAAAGCCAGAGAGTTGCAGATATTTATAAGCGTTTGCAGAATGTTTACGGAGACTTGACAGTGAAAAAAAGCACGGTGAGTCGTTGGGCGAGCCATCTGTCATCATTGCAAAAAGGTCGCGCGAACCTGTCCGATCTCCCGCGTGCCGGCCTGTCCGCCCCACACAGCAGTGACTCCTAAGGCGTTGGAACGTGCGGACACTCTCATTAGAGGTGATCGCCGTACCAGTATCAAACACCTCGCTTCACAATTTGACGTTCTGTTGATAGTGCTGACACACTATTCCACCAGTTGGGGTACTCAAAGGTGTTTGCGCGCCGGTTTCTCGCCGCTTAACAGAAGACCATAAAGAGCAACGAAGACCATTTTTTTGGTCATCAGTCTTCTAACTGGTTTGATACGGCCCCCACGAATTCCTCTCCTGTCACAACATCTTCATCTCAAAGTAGCATTGCAACCTATGTCCTCAATTATTTGCTAGATGTATCCAATCTCTGTCTTCCTCTACAGTTTTTACCCTCTACTGCTCCCTCTAGTACCACAGATGTTATTCCCTGATGTCTTAACTCACGTCCTATTATCCTGTCCCTTGTTCTTGTCACTGTTTTCCAAATAACTCTGTCCTCTCCGATTCTGCACACAACCTCCTCATTTCTTGTCTTATCAGTGCACCTTATTTTCAACAATCGTCTGTAGCACCATATCTCAAATGCTTCGATTCTCTTCTGTTGCGGTTTTCCCACAGTCCATGTTTCACTACCATACAATGATGTGCTCCAAATTAACAGCCTCAAAAATTTCTTCCTCAAATTAAGGCCTATGTTTCATACTAGCAGACTTCTCTTGGCCAGGAATGCTGTTATTGCCAGTGGTAGGCTGATGTACTCCTTGCTCCGTCTTTCATTGGTTATTTTGCTGCCTGAGGTAATAGAATTCCCTAACCTCATCTACTTCGTGACGGTCAACCCTGATGTTAAGTTTCTCGCTGTTCTCATTTCTGCTACTTATTACTGTCGCCTTTCTTCGATTAACTCTCGGTCCATATTCTGTATTAGTTAGACTGTTCATTCCATTCTGCAGATCGTGTAATTCTTCTTCACTTTCACTCAGGGTAGCAATGTCATCAGCGAATCGTATCATTGATATCCATTCGCCTTCAATTTTAATTCAACTCTTGTAATTTTCTGTTATTTCCATCTTTGCTTTGTCGTAGCATATACTGAGCAGTAGGGGCGAAAGACTACATCACTGTCTCACTCCCTTTTTATCCGAGCACTTCATTCTTGGTCTTCCACTCTTAGTATTTCCTCTTGACTCCTGTATGTACTGTATATTACCCGTCTCTCCCTACTTTCCTAGAAATTTCGAACATCTTTCACCATTTGACAATGTCGAACGCTTTTTCTTGATCGACGAATCCTGTGAACGTATCTTGATTTTTCTTTACTCTTGCTTCCATTATCAACCGCAAAATCAGAATTGCCTCTCTGGCACCTTAACCTCGCCTCGAGCCGAACTGAATCGGAATCTTCTAACACATCCTCAATTTTCTTTTCGATATTTCTGTATATTCTTGTCAACAACTTGGATGCGTGAACTTTTAAGCTGATGCTGCGATAGTTCTCGCCCGTGCCAGCTATTGCAGTCTTCGGAATTGTATGGATGATTTTTTTAGCGAAAGTCAGATGGTAGGTCGCCAGACTATACATTCTACACACAAACGTGAATAGCTGTTTTGTTGCCGCTTCTCAAATGATTTTAGAAATTCTGATGGAATGTTATCCAACCCTCCTGCCTTATTTGATCTTAACTCCTCCAAAGCTCTAAATTCTCATTCTAATACTATATCCCCTATCTCTTCTAAATCGACTCGTATTTCTTCTTCTATCACATCAGACAATTCTTCACCCTCATAGAGGCCTTCAGTGTACTTTTTCCATCTATCCGCTGGCTGCTCTGCATTTAACAGTGGAATTACCGTTGTATTCTTAATGTTACCACCCTTGCTTTTAATTTTACGGAAGGTTGCTTTGGCTTTCCTACATGCTGTATCAATCCTTCCGACACTAATTTATTTTTCAACTTCTTTCACATTTCACATTGTTTCATGCAACCGGCTCGTCTTAGCTTCCCTGCACTTCCTATTTATTTCACTGCTCAGCGACTTATATTTCTGTATTCCTGAATTTCCCTGAACATTTTTGTACTTCCTTCTTTCATCTGTGAACTGAAATATTTCTTCTGTTACCCATGGTTTCTTCGCAGTTACCTTTTTTGTACCTATGTTTTCCTTCCCAACTTCAGTGATGGCTCTTTTATAGATGCCCATTCCTCTTCAACCGTACTGCCTACTGAGTTACTCCTTGTTGCAGTATTATAAAATGTGCAAGAAATCTTATGGGACTTAACTGCTAAGGTCATCAGTCCCTAAGCTTACACACGACTGAACCTAAATTATTCTAAGGACAAACACACACACTCATGCCCGAGGGAGGACTCGAACCTCCGCCTGGAGCAGCCGCACAGTCCGTGACTGCAGCGCCTTAGACCGCTCGGCTAATCCCACGCGGCTGCAGTATTATACACTCCTGGAAATTGAAATAAGAACACCGTGAATTCATTGTCCCAGGAAGGGGAAACTTTATTGACACATTCCTGGGGTCAGATACATCACATGATCACACTGACAGAACCACAGGCACATAGACACAGGCAACAGAGCATGCACAATGTCGGCACTAGTACAGTGTATATCCACCTTTCGCAGCAATGCAGGCTGCTATTCTCCCATGGAGACGATCGTAGAGATGCTGGATGTAGTCCTGTGGAACGGCTTGCCATGCCATTTCCACCTGGCGCCTCAGTTGGACCAGCGTTCGTGCTGGACGTGCAGACCGCGTGAGACGACGCTTCATCCAGTCCCAAACATGCTCAATGGGGGACAGATCCGGAGATCTTGCTGGCCAGGGTAGTTGACTTACACCTTCTAGAGCACGTTGGGTGGCACGGGATACATGCGGACGTGCATTGTCCTGTTGGAACAGCAAGTTCCCTTGCCGGTCTAGGAATGGTAGAACGATGGGTTCGATGACGGTTTGGATGTATCGTGCACTATTCAGTGTCCCCTCGACGATCACCAGTGGTGTACGGCCAGTGTAGGAGATCGCTCCCCACACCATGATGCCGGGTGTTGGCCCTGTGTGCCTCGGTCGTATGCAGTCCTGATTGTGGCGCTCACCTGCACGGCGCCAAACACGCATACGACCATCATTGGCACCAAGGCAGAAGCGACTCTCATCGCTGAAGACGACACGTCTCCAATTCGTCCCTCCATTCACGCCTGTCGCGACACCACTGGAGGCGGGCTGCACGATGTTGGGGCGTGAGCGGAAGACGGCCTAACGGTGTGCGGGACCGTAGCCCAGCTTCATGGAGACGGTTGCGAATGGTCCTCGCCGATACCCCAGGAGCAACAGTGTCCCTAATTTGCTGGGAAGTGGCGGTGCGGTCCCCTACGGCACTGCGTAGGATCCTACGGTCTTGGCGTGCATCCGTGCGTCGCTGCGGTCCGGTCCCAGGTCGACGGGCATGTGCACCTTCCGCCGACCACTGGCGACAACATCGATGTACTGTGGAGACCTCACGCCCCACGTGTTGAGCAATTCGGCGGTACGTCCACCCGGCCTCCCGCATGCCCACTATACGCCCTCGCTCAAAGTCCGTCAACTGCACATACGGTTCACGTCCACGCTGTCGCGGCATGTTACCAGTGTTAAAGACTGCGATGGAGCTCCGTATGCCACGGCAAACTGGCTGACACTGACGGCGGCGGTGCACAAATGCTGCGCAGCTAGCGCAATTCGACGGCCAACACCGCGGTTCCTGGTGTGTCCGCTGTGCCGTGCGTGTGATCATTGCTTGTACAGCCCTCTCGCAGTGTCCGGAGCAAGTATGGTGGGTCTGACACACCGGTGTCAATGTGTTCTTTTTTCCATTTGCAGGAGTGTATTATATTGTATCTTTAGAGAAATTCAAGCTTATCTCTTCTGAGTAATTTCTTGAACTGCAGCCTGCGGTTATCACGAATCCACGAAGGACCACATGTGCAGAATTGCTTGTGCGAATTGCAGCGCCTCAGACCGCTCGGCTAATCCCACGCGGCTGCAGTGTTATATTATATTGTATCTTTAGAGAACTTCAAGCTGATCGTGACAGCTTTTTGTCGAACATCGTCACAGGCGATGAAACACGGCTTCATGGTTTCGAACCAAAAACAAAACGGCAATCGATGAAGGGCACCACACCACCTCTCCTCCGAAGTTCGAAGCCGCACTCTCAGTCAGCAAAGTAATGGCGATGGTCTTCTCGAACTTGGAAAGGGATATTCTGTTTGATGTCCTCCCTCATGGTGCAACGATCAACTCTGAAGTATGTTGGGCTACCCTCTGTAAATTGGAGAAACGACTTCAGTCTTGTTCGTCTCCATAAACATGCAAACGAATTTCTCCTTCTTCATGACAAGACAATGCCTCACACAAGTCTGCGCATCCGAGACGAGCTCACAAAACTTCACTGGGCTGTTCTTCCTCATACAATCTACAGCAAGGATCTCGCACCTTCTATCTGTTTGGCGCAATGAAGGGTGCACTCCGCTGGAAGCAGTACGTGGATGATGGGGAGGTTATGGATCCAGCAAGACGTTGACTCCGACGTCGACCAGTAGAGTGGTAGCCTGCCGCTGTGACCGAGCGGTTATAGGCCCTTCAGTCCGGAACCGCGCTGCTGCTACGGTCGCAGGTTCGAATCCTGCCTGGGGCATGGATGTGTGTGCTGTCCTTAGGTTATTTAGGTTTAAATAGTTCTAAGTCTAGGGGACTGATGACCTCAGATGTTAAGTCCCATAATGCTTAGAGCCATTTGAACCATTTGAGAATAGTGGTACCATGCGGGCAAATAGGCCCCCCCAGGAAGATGGCGTAAGGTCGTCGCATTGAACGCTGATTATGTTGAAAAATAGGTTTTTGTAGCCGAAAGAGTAGGGAATAATGTGAAGTTTTGGAATTACCGATAAAACTAACCTGCATCCAGAAACAAAAATTTTGTTGCATTACTTATCAGGCGCAACTCGTACATGACAAAGTTATACCTTGAAACATGTTTTCTCATTTGGAAAAACCCACAGTAATTTTTTGTAATTACAGAAGAACTACAACACGTATAGAAGTGAATGCCGTCAATTAAAAATGAAATTGAAAGTACGCTATAAGACAAAAACCAAGCACCAAGAAGGATTTAAACGAATGGGATGGAAATCAGTAGATGTGACGTACATGAACATGGCAGACAATCTGTTATAATTTCAGAAAAACTGTATGACTTATTCAAGAGAAAGGGCTTCACAAATTGAGCAAATCCGCCTCTGGTCCTTATGTAAGCAGTTTTTCGGCTTGGCCCTGACTGATAAGAGTTGTAGGATGTCCTCCTGAGGGATACTACGCAAAATAATGTCCTATTGGCGTATTAGGTCGTCAAAATCCTGAGCTGGTTGGAGGGCCCTGCCCATAATGCTCCAAACGACCTCAAGTTGGGGAGGGATCCGGTGCTTGCTGACCAAGGTAGGGTTTGATAAGTAGGAAGACAAGCAGTAGAAACTCTCACCGTATGCGGCTGGGCTTTATCATACAGAAATGTAAACCTAGGATGGTTTGCCATGAAGAGCAACAGAACGGGACGTTGAATATCGTCGGCGTACCTCTGTGCTGTAAGGATGCTGCGGATGACAACCAAAGGGGTCCCTCTATCAACAGAAATACCACACCAGATTATCACTTCTGGCTGTCGGGCCGCGTGTGGTCTACATTCAAGTTGGTATCCCACAGCTATCCAAGCGTCTCCAGACACGTCTCCGCTCGTCGTCGGGGTTCATTTCGGAGTGGGACTCATACTGAAGACGATTGTGCTCCATTCCAGACCGGAGATGTGTCTCGAGAGCCCCGGACAGTGGTGAGATACCAACCTGACAGCCGCGCGGGGTAGCCGTGCGGTCTGGGCGCCTTGCCACAGTTCGCGTGGCTACCCCCGTCGGAGGTTCGAGTCCTCCCTCGCCCATGGGTGTGTTTGTTGGCCGTAGCGTAAGTTAGTTAAAGTTAGATTAAGTAGTGCGTAAGCCTAGGGACCGATGACCTTAGCAGTTTGGTCCCATTAGAACTTACCACAAATTTCCAAATTTTTTCCAACCTGACTCCCGTCCGCCGTAAGGCCCGGCAACCAGGAGTGATGATCTGTGGTGCCATTTCTTTTCATAGCAGAACCCCTTTGGTCTTTTGTCATCCGCGGTACCCTTACAGCACAGCGGTACGTCGACGATGTTCTACGTCCCGTTTTGCTGCTCTTCCTGGCACACCATCCTGGGCTTACATTTCAGCAAGATAATGCCCGTCCACACGTGGTGAGAGTTTCTACCGCTTGTCTTCGTGCTTGCCAAACCATACTTTCATCAGCAAGGACGCCGGATCTCTTCCCAAACGACAACATTGGGAGGATTATGGGCAGGGCCCTCCAATCAGCTCGGGATTTTGACGATCTAACGCAACAATTGGACTGAATTTGGCACGATATGCCTCGTGAGGTTTTAGAGATTAGATTAGATTAGTACTTGTTCCATAGATCATGAATACGACACTTCGTAATGATGTGGAACGTGTCAGGTTAATAAAAGGTGTCTATCCAAGATATTACGTTACACAAAATATTACATGACACTTAATATTTTTAATTTTTTTTTTTTTGTTTTGGATGGGGGGTGGGGAAATTACCCACTTACTATATCCAAAATTCATCTAATGAGTGGAAGGAGTTCTTTTAATTTCCTTTTAAATGCCATATGGCTATCTGTCAGACTTTTGATGCTATTAGGTAAGTGACAAAAGACTTTTGTGGCAGCATAATTTACCCACTTCTGAGGCAAAGTTAGATTTAACCTTGGGTAGTGAAGATCATCCTTTCTCCTAGTGTTGCAGCCAGTTACACTGCTATTACTTTTAAATTCGTTCGGATTGTTAATAACAAATTTCATGAGTGAATATATATATTGTGAGGCTACAGCGAAGATCCCTAGCTCTTTAAATAAGTGTCTGCAGGATGATCGTGGATGAGCTCCAGCAATTATTCTGATTACACGCTTTTGTGCAATGAACACTCTTTTACTCAATGATGAGTTACCCCAGAATATGATGCCATACGAAAGCAGAGAATGAAAATAGGCGTGGTAAGCTAATTTACTGAGATGTATATCGCCAAAATTTGCAATGACCCTAATAGCATAAGTAGCTGAACTCAAAACGTTTCAGCTGATCTTCAGTGTGTTGTTTCCAGTTCAACCCCTAACCAATGCATACACCTAGAAATTTTGAATATTTTACCTTAGCTGCCGATTTCTGATCGAAGTCTATATTTATTATGGTGTCATTCCATTTACTGTGTAACAACGCTATCAATCAGTGCCAAGCCGAATAACTGCTTGCATAAGGGTGAGACGTGGACCAACGCGTTAATGATTTGCTCAATTTGTCAAGCTCTTTCCCCTGAGTAAATCGTTCATTATTTTGTGAAATTGTAATCAGTTTTTTGTCCATACATGTACGTCACATCTACCGATTTCCGTCCCACTCGGATAATACCTTCGTGGTGTCGCTTTTTTGTGTTACAGTGTATATTTAACTTCTATCACAGGTCTGGTTAGAGGCGAAAGTCAGAAAGTATACCAAGGTGCAACACACTCTCCCAGTTATCATCGCTATGTTGCATGACGGTAACATTGATAACATAAGTTTCCAATAAGTTTTTTTTTTATCAATACCGTCATTAATGAGTGACACAATGTGGTGAAGTTCACAGTTTTACAAAGGAATGTGTGTGAACAACATCTTCCGCACATAGTACACCCAGTATACGATTACAGACAGTAGGCCCAATTACAGTGTACACATTTTAATTTCTTTGGTTTCAAATAGTGGTGCAGGGTGTGGGTGAAACACATGTCACTAGGGAGCGCAGTGTCGCAGAGTAGGCATGTTCTGTAACAAGCGTCTATCCTTAATGTAGATGTTAACGTAAATTGGAAAGGGCACATAGAAAATGTTGTGGGGAAGGCTAACTAAAGGCTGCGTTTTACTGGCAGGACACTTAGAAAATGTAACAGGCCAGTAAGGAGACTGCATACACTACGCTTGTCCGTCCTCTTTTAGAATACTGCTGCGCGGTGTGGGATCCTTACCAGGTAGGACTGACGGAGTACACCGAAAAAGTTAAAAGAAAGACATTATCGCGAAATATGGGAGAGAGTGCCACAGAAATGTTACAGGATTTGGGCTGGAAATCATTAAAAGAAAGGCGTTTTTCGTTTCGACGGAATCTTCTCAGGAAATTCCAATCACTAACTTTCTCCTACGTATGCGAAAATATTTTATTGACACCGACCTACATAGGGCGGAACAATCACCACGATAAAATAAGGGAAATCAGAGCTCGTACGGAAAGATATAGGTGTTCATTCTTTCCGCGCGCTATACGAGATTGGAATAATAGAGAATTGCGAAGGTGGTTCGATGAATCCTCTGCCAGGCACCTAAATGTGATTTGCAGAGTATCCATGTAAATGTAGATGTAGATTTATGAGAAGGAGTTGTAGGTAGCAGTCGCGAAGAACTTTGAATAGCTTTGCCATTCTATAAAAAAAAAGGAAATAATAAAATAAAATAAAAATATAAAAAATAAAAAATACGGGTAATAAGTAATACCAATTCCTTCATTGATTCATTAGTTCGTGGTTTAATAAAAAAACTAAATATCATTATTTAATCTTTCATCATTTTAAAAGTGAAAGCGTTCAAAGAAAATTCTTTTTCATTCTAATTTACTTAGGCGTTAATGTTAGTGATGATGGGAGAAAAGGGGAAGATGAGGTCAGACAGCACTAACACGTAAAGTTTACCGGAAGGTCGGGAACCACTAGTATAAAGACTTGGAAAAAATTGCGCTTGACGTAATAAATGACAGTCCCCTCGAAAGCAGTACCCGTTATATCACCGAAGTTAAGCACTGTTGGGCTTGACTAGCACTTGGATGGTTGGATGGGTGTTATTGGCAAGTGGACTGCATTCATTCCCTGTGAGACTAGTTGAGGGGCTACGTTATTGAGCAGTAACGCCTCCTGTTACAAAATCTGATAACAGCTGAGAGAGCGATGTGCTGACTACGTGCCCCTCCATATCCGCATCCAGTGACGGTTATACGCGGAGGATGACACGGCGGTCGGTCGATACCGTTGTGCCTTCCGAGGGTTGTTCGGACGTAGAGAGTAATGAATGGCACCTCACTAAAAATGTTGATCAAGGTAATGCCATCATCGAACAGAAAGAACCCGAAGCAATCTGATTACAAAATTAGATGTCAACATTTGGAGAACGTCGCTCCGTACAAGAATCTAAGCGTAAGACTAAAAAGCGATACGAAATGGGACGATCACGTAGAATCAGTATCAGGAAAGGCGAATGGAAGACTTAGATTTGTTGGAAAGGTTTGAAATAAAGTCAGTGTCTCTGTAAAGGTAATCGCACGCAAGACGCTACAGCGACAAATTTTAGGCTATTGTTCCAGCGTTTTGAATCCTTATCAAACTCGCATGACATCAGACATGGAACGAATTCAGAGACACGCTGCTACGATCGTAACAGGTTGGTAGCATAAATGCTCAAGGAACTTAAATGGGAGTACCTGGAAGAAGAAGAAGCAGAAGTACTTACCGCGAAGCGCTGTTATGTAAATTGAGAATTTGTATTCAAAGAAGACTGTGCAGCCTCCGTCGTATAACTCGCGTAGGGAACATTATAATAAGATGACAGCGTACCGCCGCATGCAGATGTAGGTGTATAAGACCGTCTCCATGCTCCACTGTAGCACTACTACATCCTACTTAGGCCTCCCATGCGCTCTGATTTTTTCCAGGACTGTCCCGTTTGTTGTGGTCTTCAGGCTGGAGACTGGTTTGATGCAGATCTCAACGCCCGTCCATGCTGCACAAATCTCTGTCTCTGAATAACTGCTGGAACATATATCCACTTGAACCTGTTCACTGTATTCAAGCCTTGGTCTCCCTCCATTAGTTTTACCGTCCGCCCCCCCCCCCCCCCACACACACACACAAAAGCGACACCATAAAAATCCTAGTGCTCAACTTCCGAAGCAACGAAACAAAGTGCCAGAGCTTGAATCGCTTCTAGAAAACAGTGTAGTTTATGTAATATTCGTTACAGAAAACTAGTTTCTGGGAAGAATTTTAGGAAACTTTGGGCGTATATCGAAAGGACAGGCTAATGGGAAATGTATGGCTTTTTTCGAACTACAGACCAAAAGCCAAAAACAAAACAAAAAAGGACGGAAATGAAGGTGGTGTATTAGTTGCAGTAGATAAGAAACCCAGATTCACCGATGTAGAAATTGAAGCTGCATGTGAGATTGTTTGGGCAAGATCTGTATTTGCTAGTAGGCTACATAAATTTACCGTATTCATCGGAGGAGACTTTAATCATCCATCAGTTAATTGGCATAATCACACTTTTGTTCGTGGGGGACGTAACAAGACATTGTGCAGAACATTACTAAATGCCTTCTCTTAAAACTACCTAGAACAATTAGTTAGGAATTCCATCCATAACGGAATTATGCTGGATTTAATGTCAACAAACAGGCCTGACCTTTTTCAGGAGTCCACGTCGAAAGTGGTATCGGTGACAACGATGCAGTTGTAACAACAACTGATTACCAAAACACAAGTGCAACTAAAGCAAGTAGAAGTATTTATACGTTCAGTAAACTACATAAAGGCTCATTAGCGTCATATGTCAATGAGACACTTGAAATTTTAGCCCACGACACTAGAGTCTAGAAGAACTGTGGCGCTACAGTCTGGAACCGCGCGGCCGCTACGGTCGCAGGTTCGAATCCTGCCTCGGGCATGGATGTGTGTGATGTCCTTAGGTTAGTTAGGTTTAAGTAGTTCAAAGTTCTAGGGGACTGATGACCTTAGAAGTTAAGTCCCATAGTGCTCAGAGCCATTTGAACCAAGAACTGTGGCTCAGGTTCAAAAGAAAGAATACTTGGCCATGCACTGGATAGGTACCTTGTAGAACAGTTCATGATGGAAGGGGCGCTCCAAGCTGTATAATCACTGTAAAGAAATTTGAAAAGGTGTGAAACAATGCTAGAGCCGTAGACAGCAACTGAATAAAACGCGTTTAAGTGTCAAGCTAGTAAGACGAGAAACATTCAACGACTATCGTAGCAGAATATTGTCGAAAGATCTTCACAAAAACCTAAGATATTCTGGTCGTATGTGAGTGCTGTTAGTGGTACAAAAGTTAATGGTCAGACACTCATGAGCGAGACAGCAATTGGAATAAAGGTAGGAAAGCGAAAGCAGAAACGCTTCCTTTTCAAAGGTCCCTGTACAAAGAAAAACCCTTTAGTATTAACCCAATTTAGTTCTCATACCATGCAAAAAATGAGGGAGATATTACTGCCAGTGCGGTTGAGACACAGCTAAAATCGTTAAAATGAATGAAGCTTCAGGGCCTGATAGAATTTCTATCAGTTTGTATACCGAATTTGCGGGTGAGTTAGCTCCTCATTTAACCTCGAACAAAAATCTGTGTCCAATTATTAGTAGAAAGCACAAGTCACACCCATATACAAGAAGGGTAGCAGAGTGATCCACAAAACAACTGTCCAGTATCCTTGCCACCCATTTGTAGTAGAATATTAGAACATGGTATGAACTCGAATGTAATGAGGTATCTAGACCATAATGTCTCCTCCACGAATTCCGAAAACATCGACCATGTGAAATTCAACTCGACAAGCCACATGACATCCTGAAAGGCATGGATCAAGGCAGTCAGATAGATGCTGTTTTTCTTGACTTCCAAAATCCTTTTGACACAGTTCAACACCTACGCTTATTATCGAAATTACGATCATATGGAGTATCAAGCGAGATTTGTGAATGTATTGAGGATTTGTCGGTGAGGAGTACACGGCATGTTATCGTGGTTGGAGAGTCTTCGAAAGAAGTTGAAGTAACTTCAAGTGTGCCCCATGGAAATGTGTTGGTATCCTTGCTGTTCATATTGTATATTAATGACCTCGCAGATAGTAGTAAACTCAGACATTTCGCAGATGATGAGATGCCTGAAAAAGTCTCTACAAATATTTAGTCAGATCTTGATAAGCTTTCAGAGTGGTGCAAAGACTGGTAAGTGGACATAAATGTTCAGAAATAATAAACTCTGCGCTTAAAAAAAACATCGCCAATATCCTACGAGTACAATGCTACTGAGTCACAGTTGGACTCATTCAACTTAAACAAATACCTGTGTGTAACTTTGTGTACTGATTCTTAAGTAACGGAAGCAAGTATGTTGTCCTCGACGGCGAGTGTTCATCAGAGACAAGGGAATCGTCAGGAGCGCCCTGGAAAGTGTGACAGGACCGCTGTTATTTGCTGTATACGTAAATGATCTGGCGAACAAGGTATGCAGCAATCTGCGGCCGTTTGCTGTTGATGCTGTGGTGTATGGAAAGGTGTCGTCGATGGACGGCAATAGGAGGAAAGTGGGGTGCTTGACATGGTCACTTTGATTAAATGTCTTAGCCTAACGTCGCAAAACGATATGAAGTGTAATGAACGTCTAAGGATTGTGGAGGGAAAGGCGAATGGTCGACTTAGATTTATTGGGCCAATTTTAGGAAAGTGTCGGTCATCTGTAAATGAGACAGCGTATAGGACACTAGTGCGACCCACTGTTGAGTACTGTTCGAGTATTTGGGACGCACACCAGGGCGGATTAAAGGCAGTCATCGAAGCAGTTCAGAGACAGGCTGCTGTATTTTTTACTGGTAGGTTCGGAAAACACACAGGTATTACGGAGACGCTTCGGAAACTCAGATGAAGTCACTGGAGGGAAGGCTACGTTCTATTCGAGAAGCACTATTGAAAACATTTCGAGAGCCGACATTTGAGGCTAACTAGATGACGATTCTACTGCCGCCAACGTACATTTCGCATAAGGACCATAAAGATAAGATTAGAGAGATTAGGGCTCGTGCAGAGGCATATAGCAGTCGTTTTCCTCTCGCTCCGTTTGTGAGTGAAAAGGAGAGAAAGTGACTGGTAATGGTACAGAGTACCCTGTGTCATGCACCGTACGGTGTCCTGCGGTGTATGGATGTAGATGTAGACGTAGATACGAAATTGAATGATCACTTAGGCTCAGTTGTGGGCAAAGCAGATGGCAGACTTCGGTTCTTGGTAGAAACTGGGAAAATTCAGTAACTGTACAACGGTTACTGCATATAAAACACTAATGCGACCCATGCTAGAATATTGTTCAAGTGTGTGAGAACCGTGCCAAATAGGACTAACGGGGGATACTGAACGTAAACGGAGAAGGGCAGCGCGACTGGTTACAGGTTTGTCTCATTAGAGAATTTCACGGAGATGCTGAAAGAACTGAACCGGTAGACTCTTGAAGACATCAGTCCGGAACCGTGCGACTGCTACGGTCGCAGGTTCGAATCCTGCCTCGTGCATGGATGTGTGTGATGTCCTTAGGTTAGTTAGGTTTAAGTAGCTCTAAGTTCTAGGGGACTGATGACCCCAAATGTTAAGTCCCATAGTGCTCAGAGCCATTTGAACCATTTGAAGACAGACGTAAACAAACCGAGAAAATCTAAGGATACAATCTAGAACCATCTTCAAGCGATGAATCTAGGTACATGCTAGAACCGTCTATGTACCGCTCTCATAGGGTTCGCGGAGACAATAATACACTAATTGCAGCGTGCGCGGAGCTGTTTAACCATTCTTCATGCGCTTCATTCGTGAACAGAATGGGAAAAAGCTTTAACAATTAGTACAGCGATGTAGATGTAAATGAAGACGGTATAAAAGTTTCAAGTAAGTCCATGAAAATGATGAAGGCGATAAGCGTCCTGACCCATCATCAACAGATGAAATCGTGGAAAAAGCAAAATAAATTATTGTGAACGATCGCCGAATCACTACCAGAGGACTCGCTGATGTTGGCATGTCGGCTGGTTTATACTATGAAATTTTTTCGGGTGTTTTAGATACGAAACGTGTTAGAGTAAAATTTGTTCCAAAAGTATTGAATTTTGAAAAGGAAACCGCAGCGAGTGCAAGTTTCCCAAGAGTCGCTAGACGACGACGAATAGGTACTGAAACATTTCATAACGGGTCATGAAATATGGGTTTACGGATACGACGTCGAAACTGAGCTGTACTCGTCCTAGTGGAAGCTTTCTGTTCCGGTAAAAATATAAAAGCTAGACAAATGCGGTCAAATGTGAAGGTCATGCTCACTGTGTTTTCGACTTTAATGACATAATATACCATGAGTTTTTGCCTTAAAAATAGTTCAAATGGCTCTGAGCACTATGGGACTCAACATCTTAGGTCATCAGTCCCTTAGAACTTAGAAGTACTTAAACCTAACTAACCTAAGGACATCACACTCATCCATGCCCGAGGAAGGATTCGAACCTGCGACCGTATCAGTCTCGCGGTTCAGAACTGAAGCGCCCAGAACCGCTCGGCCACCGCGGCCGACTTTTTGCCTTAATTCAAACGATCAGTAGTGAGCCATTCATGAAATTTTCGTCAGAAATTGTACTGTAATGATGCCCAGACATCGTTATTCGCCAGAAATGGCCCTATGTGGCTTATCTGTTGCCAAATACAAAGAAAACATTAAAGGGTCGTCGTTTTACTTGGACAAATGACACTGAAAGCGCTTCGCTGAGAGAGCTAATAGTTAATCCGGAGATCGAGTTCGAGAAGTGCTTCGAGATTGGGAAAAGAGCTCCCATAAGTGCATAATGCCGTATAAAATGGAAATTACCGTCGGATTTGACCAATAATGTAGAGAACATGCGACAAACGACGTAAACAACATAGGGACTACAAGGTCATATCATTGGTGATATTTTGAAACATAAACAACACAGTTTTGCTTACAAGAATTTACTATATCAGGAAAAAATATATCAAATTACAAGTATTACCATCAATCACATTTAATACGTGAAACATTTCTTGGAACTAAAAAGAATCGAATATCGTAAAAACAAGTACTGATTCTGTAACGGATATCACGACACACAGTACAGCAAAATCTAAAAAATTATTTATCGCAAATACATAGTAACTGGTATCGGAAAATACATTTTAGCTACACAGCTCAACTGGAAGCTGCGATACGCTATTTCGAATATGTATATAGTTTTCAGAAGCAAATAGAAGACAGCTTGACAAGAAGGGCTTAAACCGTTTATTGGAAAGAAACCGTATCAGGTTTCGTAAAAATTGTTTTACAGCTGTAGTGGAAACCTGGAGACACACTGCGAATTAAAAATAAAATATGTGCCGTAAAGAAATCGAAAAACACTATTTAGCTGATGCAAATGGTTCAAATGGCTCTGAGCACTATGGGACGTAACATCTTAGGTCATCAGTCCCCTAGAACTTAGAACTACTTAAACCTAACTAACCTAAGGACATCACACACATCTATGCCTGAGGCAGGATTCGAACATGCGACCCTAGCAGTCACGCGGTTCCGGACTGAAGCGCCTAGAACCGCTCGGCCACCATGGCTGGCTGCTATTTAGCTACATATCTCAAGTGGAGAATACGATACGCAATTATGAATATGTGTTCATATCTAAGTAAATGGAAACGGTTATCACAAAAAGAATATTAGCTATTTAACGGAAGGAAAACTGAGGATGTAGTGTGGTCCACGATAATCAATACGGACTTTTTAAAAAAAGTATGTATTGTAAAGAAAAAAAGAGTGATAAATAGATTAAATATTACGATTCCCTATTTAACAGAAGAGATAGTATTATGTTTCTCTTAGACAGCAGAGATAAAAATGCAGTTTCTCTCGAAACTTTAAGGGCCCTACACACACACCAACCGACCGACAAGTTGAACATATGTAGGCATTTTGGCCAGCCGACCAACCGATTTCTCTTGTCGGGCTATCAGTTGAGTATGAGTGCCCGAGAGCTGCCGACCCTCTCAATTTCCCCCCCCCCCCCTCTCTCCTTTCACACCCTTACTTCATCCCCGATTAATTGTGTCGTGCGTAGCACTGTCGTACCAACCACCCGACAAAAGTTCATCTTTTGTCACTGCGAGCGAGGTTGTACGCGTTTCTATTATACATGACAGAAGTGCAAGGCAGAAAAAAACAGTTTCTGGAAAAATTGCAGATTTATGGAACACGTCGTGTGAGGAGTGTGCCAATAGAGATGCAAGAAATGAAGCACTCGTTTCATTTTTTAACGAATCCATAACGGTTCCATGTGGCACATAGAGAGTGTAAAAGGTATATGTTTCACGAATTGAAATCCGTCGGCGTTCTGTACTTCGGATTTTAAATTTTATTTCAGACATTTTACGAAAATGAAATCTGTACAGCGAAATACAGATAGACTAGATCGTATATCTCATTTCCGATCGTATTGGAAGTAAAACCTAAAAACCGAAATACAGACAGTCGATGGACTTTTATTCATGAAATACACTTGCTTCATTGTTAGAAACGTTAAAAAATCCAACCTATATCCAAGCTTTCTGTTATGAAGAGTAAAGAGTAGGATATTTTTACAGTCCTAACAATTTCTAAATGCTTCATTTCTTATGTACCTGTTGTATTTATTAGATGATGCGGGTCGTTACCATTTACAGCCTTCTTCTTCTAATTTTATATGAATTTGTTAAACTTACAGGGAAAGTATTTTATTTTACATACATAAATAAACGATTAACTTTTATATGAACGTGTTTTATTTATTTTACTTTACCATGATGTATTTCCTCAGATAACTATAAATCACGTTACATGTTTCAGGTATCACGTTGGATAATAACTGTGTGGATACAACTGCACTGCATTTGAAGTCCTCATAACTTCTGACAATGGCTAGAAACCGTAATGATGCTACCAGTCCCTCCTCACAGCTTACAGCCTCCTTCATGACTTTATGCTTTTTCGTTCAGAATGGTTTGATAATGTTCAGCGGCTCCGAAAAGCATGTTTCATCGATTCCTAGATAATAATGAAAATCATCGGCTCCTACCTCCTTACGTAACAGAGGGTCCGTGAATATATTTCCTTGCATTAGCCACAACTTGGCCCACAGATTAATTTCATTTGTTCGTGGCCTTATTACCCCTAACACAGTTTTTGTTTCTGTGTAAAACCAAGCAGCATCTCGTCGAACATACCCTCATGCACGTACTATGAACAATTCACTATCAGCGATAGAAACAGAGAGGCGCTGTAATCGCTGCGTGCAGCCGGTCGGGACGTGTGTAGGCTGACACGAAATTGGTCGGTCGGTCGGTCGCTAAGTTGGTGCGTTTTAGGGGCCTTTACGCTCGAAACCATGGAGGGTGCTCGTAAGTATGTCAACAAAACTCACTGTAAAAAACTGAAAACAAAGTACGCTCCAAGATGCGGCGTCACAGCAGCCGTTACCATTACGTCACTAGATAAATCACAAATTTCTCTTGACCCACAATATGTAACGGGGATTATTTGGAAAGCGATAACATTGACGAACACCAGTAAATAAAATTATTCGCAAAAAAAGTTACGGTTATATTTTGAACACACATTGCACGGATGAGGCTATAGGTAGCCTACAACGCGACTCACCTGCGCCGGTTGCGGTGAGGCGGCGGCGGCCGCAGCAGCCTCTGCGCTGTCCTCTCCCATGTCGGTAGCCTTGTCTTTGGCGACTGACCACTGCGTCTCTTGCTCGGCCATTATCTCTGCCTCGAGTCTCCGCCTCCCAGGTGGACAGCTTCCCGGGGCCGCTGGGAAGCTCGTCTTATCTCCAGCTCTCGCAACTATGCTTCCTCACGCGTGTATCAGTCTAGCAACACAACGCCACTTCCGATATCCTCAGATTCTCCACCCAGAGCTTTCCAACCGTTAAACACTCTCACAAGACGACAGTGCTGATAACAGGGACTATACTTCCAATCACCGATACTCATTACTTCTCGAATTCATTTTTGGGGGAGCCCCTCATGATTCAAACTACCTGACGTTTACGAGTGTCAGTCAACGGCTTTTGTCTACATTCATACCAAGCATTATCGAGAATGTTCGTAATTTTAAATTACACCAATAAAATCTCCAGTATAAAGAAGTACCTGACCTTTAAAGGGCGTTAGCATTCTCACGTTTCAGTCATAAAACCTTAGTCTTTGTTTTCATTCAAAGATAAGGTAATCTTCGTCAGTCTCTTAACGTGCGTCTTTCGTGTTTTGTTTTTAAAGTCAGAGATGATGCCACGTTCAGACTGTGAATCTGTGATAAAACGGTAGGAAATCTCCATCCAACCTTACAGCTGTCACTGCCATCATTGTGCGCATTTCACGCAGAAGTTTAGCGTGTCCCTAAAGTTCTATGGTGCTTTGATCTTAAGAAATATTTTCACGTATTAATATTTAAACCAGCGGAAAAATGCTCCTGTCGGAGCACAAAGGGACTCTGACAGAAAAGTGGGGAACCAGCTGTCTCATTCCTTGTTCCACCTTTGTCACAAATATTTTGGCGTGCGAACATAGCCACTCTCCTTTATCACAAAAATTCTAAATTCTGTTTGTATAAGAAGCGATCAAAAAGTTTTCCGTTAAGGGCGTCGCTAGAGCGTATATTTGCCGTAGCGCGACTCCGAGACGGGTATACAGGGCGGTCAGAAACAGTCTGAAAAGCTTCTAAATGATGTTGCAGGGGAGGTTGGTCTGAGAAATAATTGTTAACAAAATTCAGTACGTTGTGCCGTTTCAGAGCTGTTTATCATTAAAAAGTTAGCCAATCAGGTTGTTGCAGGTGCAAGTTCAAGCAGCCTGCCAGACTGTTTCAAAAAACATGCTCTTCGCTTGTTTCCCTCAAAGAACAAACGTAACTTCTGCTCGCCTGACTTAATCACTTCCGAAATCGACGCACTTTAACTGGTAATGAGCATCTGAACATAGAGTAACTCACGGACCTACAGCTGTCTGTGCATTGCCGCATTTTGGCTCATGGAAGTAGGCCTACTTGAACTTGCGCACACGGCGACCTCACTGCAATGATAAATAACTCAGAAACGGCGCAACGTAGTGCATTTTTTTTCTAAACTATTATTTATCAGCACACCCTCCCCAGCAACACCCTTACAAGCTTGTCAGATTGCTTCTGACCACCTTTGTTGTTGTTGGTGGTCTTCAGTCCTGAGACTGGTTTGATGCAGCTCTCCATGCTACTCTATCCTGTGCAAACTTCTTAATCTCCCAGTACCTACTGCAGCCTAAATCCTTCAGAATCTGCTTAGTGTATTCATATCTTGGTCTCCCTCTATGATTTTTACCCTCCACGCTGCCCTCCAATACTAAATTGGTGATACCTCGATGTCTCAGAATATGTCCTACCAACCGATCCCTTCTTCTAGTCAAGTTGTGCCACATGCTCCTCTTCTCCCCAATTCTCTTCAATACCTCCTCATTAGTTACGTGATCTACCCATCTAATCTTCGGCATTCTTCTGTAGCACCACATTTCGAAAGCTTCTATTCTCTTCTTGTCTAAACTATTTATAGTCCACGTTTCACTTCCATACATGGCTACACTCCATACAAATACTTTCAGAAACGACTTCCTGACATTTAAATCTATACTCGATGTTAACAAATTTCTCTTCTTTAGAAACGCTTTCCTTTCCATTGCCAGTCTACATTTTATATCCTCTCTACTTCGACCATCATCAGTTATTTTGCTCCCCAAATAGCAAAACTCCTTTACTACTTTAAGTGTCTCATTTCCTAATCTAATTCCCTCAGCATCACCCGACTTAATTCGACTACATTCCATTATCCTCGTTTTGCTTTCGTTGATGTTCATCTTATACCCTCTTTTCAAGACACTGTCCATTCCGTTCAACTGCTCTTCCAAGTCCTTTGCTGTCTCCGACGGAATTACAATGTCATCGGCGAACCTCAAAGTTTTTATTTCTTCTCCATGGATTTTAATTCCTACTCCGAACTTTTCTTTTGTTTCCTTTATTGCTTGCTCAATATACAGATTGAATAACATCGGGTATAGGCTACAACCCTGTCTCACTCCCTTCCCAACCTCTGCTTCCCTTTCATACCCGACTCTTAAAACTGCCATCTGGTTTCTGTACAAATTGTAAATAGCCTTTCGCTCCCTGTATTTTACCCTTGCCACCTTCAGAAATTGAAAGAGAGTATTCCAATCAACATTGTCAAAAGCTTTCTCTAAGTCTACAAATGCTAGAAACGTAGGTTTGCCTTTCCTTAATCTTTCATCTAAGATAAGTCGTAAGGTCAGTATTGCCTCACGTGTTCCAATATTTCTACGAAATCCAAACTGATCTTCCCCGAGGTCGGCTTCTATCAGTTTTTCCATTCGTCTGTAAAGAATTCGCGTAGTATTTTGCACCTGTGACTTATTAAACTGATAGTTCGGTAATTTTCACATCTGTCGACACCTGCTTTCTTTGGGATTGGAATTATTATATTCTTCTTGAAGTCTGAGGGTATTTCGCCTGTCTCATACATCTTGCTCACTAGATGGTAGAGTTTTGTCAGGACTGGCTCTCCCAAGGCTGTCAGTAGTTCTAATGGAATGTTGTCTACTCCCAGGGCCTTGTTTCAACTCAGGTCTTTCAGTGCTCTGTCAAACTCTTCACGCAGTATCATATCTCCCATTCCATCTTCATCTACATCCTCTTCTATTTCCATGATATTGTCCTCAAGTACATCACCCTTGTATAGACCCTCTATATACTCCTTCCACCTTTCTGCTTTCTCCTCTTTGCTTAGAACTGGGTTTCCGTCTGAGCTCTTGATAGTCATACAAGTGGTTCTCTTTTCTCCAAAGGTCTCTTTAATTTTCCTGTAAGCAGTATCTATCTTACCCCTAATGAGATAAGTCTCTACATCCTTACATTTGTCCTCTAGCCATCCCTGCTTAGCCATTTTGCACTTCCTGTCGATATCATTTTTGAGACGTTTGTATTCCTTTTTGAGTGCTTCATTTTGCTGCATTTTTATATTTTCTCCTTTCATCAATTAAATTCAATATTTCTTCTGTTACCCTGACCACCTTAAACGAGGGTAATCCCAAAAGTAGTCTCCTATTTTTTATAAGTACAGAACTCTGTGTGGCATTTGTTCACACTGTTATGAACAGTGCTTTACGCGCTGTGTGTAAACATGCGCACGTCGCGCGGAGGCACGAAGTCTTGGCTTGGCAGCCGTTGAGAATGGGGCTCCCGTTGGATGTTACCGCCAAGTGCGAATTGCGCGCAGTTATTCGGTTTTTGAACGCAAAGGGCACTGCGCCGACTGAAATCCATCGCCAACTGACGGAAGTGTATGGTGAGTCGTGCATGGATGTCAAAAATGTTCGTAAATGGTGTAGAGAGTTTGCAGCTGGTGGGACCGAAATTCACGACAAACAAAGGAGCGGGAGACCGTCAGTTTCTGAGGAGACAGTGTTGAAGGTTGAGCTAAGCATGCGTGAAGATGGGCGGATCACCCAGGATGATCTCTGCACGTTGGTTCCTGAGGTTTCCCGAAGCACCGCTCACAGAATTTTAACGGAAACATGAACTGCCGGAAGGTGTGCGCAAGATGGGTGCCACGCTTGCTGACTGAGGATCACATGCGGCAACGAGTTGATGCTTCCCGCGCATTTCTTCACCGCCTTGCAGCTGAACGAGACAAGTTTCTGGATTCAATTGACACGGGTGACAAAACCTGGGCACACCACTTTACACCTGAGACCAAGCAACAATCACGCCAGTGGCGGCACCCTTCTTCGCCAAAGTCGCGGAAATTCAAACACAATCTGCCGGTAAAGTCATGACAACCGTTTTTTGGGATCGGAAAGGGGTATTGTTGGTAGACTTTATGTTAGAGATGGGCAAACTGAAACACGTAACTGTTTCGAAACAAATGAAACAGTACAATGTAATGTTTCGATACGCTGTTTCGAAACAGTGAAACAGTTTGTGTTTTGTAATCTAATAAACCTACACATTTTATCATCTTGACTGTCTACTGTATACGTATGTCCACATAAACACAAATGAGGTGCGAGAGCGCTAATCATATCGCAGAAAGTATGAAATTATCACTTAGGCGTCTTGGCAGTTTCGTATTTCTCCAGCAAATGCGCTGCTTTCGTGTCGTGTGACTTTCATACTTTTCAATTGGCTGAGGACAGCCATAGCTGAAGACAGAAAGGCCACCACGAACGGAACTGGAGGTGGGAGCAAACTGCAGAAACAACGGATATGCTACTGGAATTCCCACATTCCGTTAGTATGGGTAATATACCCATCCTGCTAATTTCCATGCACACAAAGGGAATCATTGACGATAATAGGCACAGTGACTATAGACTCACAAATATCGCCAACTAATTCGAATAAATAACAAAATGTAACAGAAAAAAATTTTGTCTTTCAAGGTGTTTCTAACCGTTACTATAAATTCACCATGCTTCCTAGTCCTTCCCGCTCCCCATTTCACTATCAGTGATATGTCAAACAGATTGCTTGCAATTATGCCTACATCAAATTTATGTATATGTCTAATAACTGTCACTCTACGCCTTTTTTATTCAAAATGTTGTAGGCTTACTTACGTTTCTTAATATGATTACTGTACATGAACAGAGAAGCGTATGTTATCAAAAAGTGTAATTTAACTGAATGATTTTCACATATTTATTATTTTGAATGTGAATAGTATGCGTTGTTTTATTAGTTAGTGTTTATAAAGCAGATGTTACGCCATTTCGGAATATGGCAGTCAGCTAGAAACGAAGCTTTATTTTCGGATATCTTAAGCTTCATGCTATTGCTTGTCAAAAAGATTTTGACACTCTTGAAAGTGTTTCATGAAGTGGTATGTTAAATGTGTTTCAGTACCTGTGCCGAGCCCGAATCTCGTCCGACACAGAGGGGAATGAAACATCACTGTTTCGATACAATTAGTCCGTTCCCAGCACTGGTGGACTGAAACAGCCTTATTCTGAAACAATGATACAGTTTCTGTGTCTGGCTCGAGACCGAATCTGGTCCAGTTATCCGAGACAGGGGTGGAATGAAACACCACTGTTTCGAAACAGTGAATCGTAGCCGTTCCGAAACACTGAAACAGTTCCACGTATCGATACACTGTATCGAAACATAGAAACAGTGGCCAAGTCTACTTTATGTCCACTGGGACCACGATTAATGCTGACAGGTACTGTGAGACTCTGAAAAAACTCAAACGGGCAATTCAGAACCGGAGAAGAGGAACGTTGAGAAAAGGCGTACACATTCTCCATGACAACGCTCGCCCACACATCGCTCGGCAAACCGTTGCTCTCCTGCAACAGTTTCAGTGGAACAATCAATCACCCACCCACCTTATAGTCCTGACTTGGCGCCCAGTGACTACCACCTGTTCCCTAGGTTAAAAAAACATTTGGTCGGAAAGAGATTCAGCTCCGACGACGAGGTGAAAGAGGAGGTTCATAATTTTCTGAACAGCATGGCGGCGAGCTGGTATGACATGGGCATGCAAAAACTGCCACAGCGTCTACAAAAATGCATCGACAGAAATGGTGATTATGTCGAAAAATAGCTAAATGTTCAAGCTGTAAACTGATGTAAACCGTTGTAGAAATAAACAGGTCTATGTACTTATAAAAATATGAGACCTTACTTTTGCGATTACCCTCGTATAAGCACCGACGTGTAGGCAAGGAATTAGTGTGGCATTCGTATCGTTCCTTCGTGCTTACAGTAAATGCGGAAACATGCACTATGGCAACACTATTACCAAATGCGTCCAGACAGGACCAATGTGCTGTTATTCTTTTCTTGGCTGACGAAGGACAAACATTGGTAGACATCCATCAGAGAATGAAGAATGTGTATGGAGTAGCATGTCTGATGAAAACCTCCGGAAACTTTTTGATCGTCTCTTACAGTTAAGCCTTCACACTCAGCATCTCCCTCTCACAGCCACTGTCTTTATCTGTCTTTCTTCTACTACCTGCTTTTTCTTCCACTAATTTACAGTGTATCCTATTGCACTGTCTCCTCTCTCACACCGTCTGCTTTTGTCGTACAGCCACGCACTGATTCTCAGAAAGCCTTTGTGGCAGCCCTTATTGACGAAGTGTCAAAAACGCCACAAATCAGTTATTTCCCGTTTTAAGCACTACAATATTCTTCTTGTAAGGGTAGGTAGTTTAACTGCATTCCAAAAAGGAACGAAAGACGTTTGAAGTTTAAAGTATTATAGTCGGTGAGGTCATTAGAGACGGAGCATTTACTCACTTTAACAAGAATACGATAGAGAAAAAAAGGCCATACCTATTCAAAGGAACCAAATCACAATTCGCCTCCAGTTACTAAGCGAAATCGCGGAAAACCTTTGTGTGGATGACCGATACGGGGCCTCTACTAATTAGATGATGTAGCTTGCACTTACTGCATCTTCATTTGTCGCCCTTCACAGTAATCTGTCTTACATCTATTATCTAGTTCCAAGAATGTCTCTCTCCTCCTTCTTCGTGTGGGGGTTGCATGTTTTACATTCCAGCACTGACTTTGATTCACAGAAGTCTATAATCGAGTTCTTCTATTCGTATTTTAGTTCTAACTGCCTTTGTAAATATTGGTCTTCATTGCCAGGAAAGATTTCCTCCAAGATTCGTGCCATTAAAACTGATTTATTCTTCATTGCGTATTACTGGGTCTCAGTCTGCAACTATTATTCGAAAGTCACCGTACGGTGTGTGACAGAGGATGTACCATTCTCATATTCCCTCTTTCCGCGGCAGAGCGTTTCTGAATGGGGTGCTTCAGAGCTCTTACAGGTTCTGTACTTCTCTGGTGTGAGTGATTCTTGATCGGTCGTTCAGGACGACTCAAGTTTTCTCACTCATTGTCAAACTGAGTTGGCACCCACACCTTAATTATTTACGTCTCGGAAGAATTGCTCTTCTGAGTCTCCTTCTCTTCTACGCTTCGTTCGTCCGTTCCCGGCCCACGTCTACAGGAAAATTAGTGGTATTTCTTAACATTTTACTGTGTTTTAAATCAATCAAAATTTCGTGATGACACCTTATATAGTTAGAAACGAATACAACTGTATCAGATGAAGGTCAGTGATGCTATATGAGAGATACACTGCACTTTTATTCAGTTTAGTTAACTGGACTTGTCGATGAAGATTACCAAAGTAAATAATGTAATTCTCATATCAAATTTATCAAAACCTCGTCTCCGAGTCCGACATCAAATGCAGCCAAACATTATAGTGCATCCATGGTAACGTGTTAAATTCATCTCGCAGTCCAAAGCGTTTTCATCCTCTGCTGTCGCACAGTAACAACTACATGACTCTTCGATGCAATAGTGTACTGAACAGTAGCAATACACATTTGCTTAGGCAAGAAACGGAAGCTGGTATGCTTTCAACTATCCACTTTCATGTGGGTAATAAACGAAGCTACTGTACTGTCAGCTACCTAGTTACAGCTACATTTTCCAAATATCCACTTTCGTCTACTTTTTAAGACCACTACCCAAAAGACGAACAACAATAAGATCCTTCTAAGATTATTAGCGAGGTAACGAATAAAAAAATTAATCTTGTACAAAATATTTATTAATTTTTGAAAATACATTTACATACAGAAAACAACTCTTTCTTTATAATTGTTTGGTGTAGTTTTAGTAAAATCTAGATCAATTTTTAACTTTTAGTTTAAATCTCTATGCAGATCATACAATTCACTTCCAAACAGTACTATGACAAAAACAAAGCGAGTATGTTCTCAAATTCTAATACACTACTGGCCATTAAAATTGCTACACCAAGAAGAAATGCAGATGAGAAACGGGTATTCATCGGACAAATATATTATACTATAACTGAAATGTGATTACATTTTCACGCAATTTAGGTGCATAGATCCTGAGAAATCAGTATCCAGAACAACCAATTCTGGCCATAATAATGGCTTTGATACGCCTGGGCATTGAGTCAAACAGAGCTTGGATGGCGTGTACAGGTACAGCTGCCCAAGCAGCTTCAGCACGATACCACATTTCATCAAGAGTAGTGACTGGCGTATTGTGACGAGCCAGTTGCTCGGCCACCATTGACCGGACGTTTTCAATTGGTGAGAGATCTGGAGAATGTGCTGGCCAGGGCAGCAGTCGAACATTTTCTGTATCCAAAGAAAGGTCCGTACAGGACCTGCAACATGCTGTCGTGCATTATCCTGCTGAAACGTAGGGTTTCGCAGGGATCGAATGAAGGGTACAGCCACGGGTCGTAAAACATCTGAAATGGAACGTCCACTGTTCAAAGTGCCGTCAATGCGAACACGAGGTGACCGAGACGTGTAACCAATGGCACTCCATACCATGACGCTGGGTGATACGCCAGTATGGCGATGACGAATACACGCTTCCAATGTGCGTTCACCGCGATGTCGCCAAACACGGATGCGACCATCATGATGCTGTAAACAGAACCTGGATTCATCCGAAAAAATGACGTTTTGCCATTCGTGCACCAGGTTGGTCGTTGAGTACACCATCGCAGGCGCTCCTGTCTGTGATGCAGCGTCAAGGGTAACCGCAGCCATGGTCTCCGAGCTGATAGTCCATGCTTATTTATTTTATTTATTTATTTATTGTTCCTTGGGACCAAATTAAGGAGAAGTCTCCAAGGTCATGGAACGAGTCAATACATGAAATTATAACACGATATTAGAAACAGATAAAATAAAATATAAAAAAAACATATTCAAGTGACAAGTCGTAAGTTTAAATGAAGACAATCAACAATGTAACACTGGAATTTGCCTAATTTTTTAACTCTTCCAGGAGCTCCTCGACAGAATAGAAGGAGTGAGCCATGAGGAAACTCTTCGGTTTAGACTTTAAAGAGTTTGGGCTATTGCTAAGATTTTTGAGTTCTTGTGGTAGCTTATTAAAAATGGATGCAGCAGAATACTGCACTCCTTTCTGCACAAGAGTCAAGGAAGTGCATTCTACATGCAGATTTGATTTCTGCCTAGTATTAACTGAGTGGAAGCTGCTAACTCTTGGGAATAGGCTAACATTGCTAACAACAAACGACATTAAAGAAAATATATAGTGTGAGGGCAATGTCAGAATTCCCAGATTTTTGAATAGGGGTCGACAAGAGGTTCTCGAACTTACACCACATATAGCTCGAACAGTCCGTTTTTGAGCCAAAAATACCCTTTTTGAATCAGAAGAATTACCCCCAAAAATAATACCATACGACATAAGCGTATGAAAATATGCGAAGTAGACTACTTTTCGTGTTGAAGAGTCACTTATTTCAGATACTGTTCTAATGGTAAATAAAGCAGCATTTAGCTTCTGAACAAGATCCTGGACATGGGCTTTCCACAACAGCTTACTATCTATCCGAACGCCTAGGAATTTGAACTGTTCCGTCTCGCTTACAATATGCCCATTCTGTCTGATCAAAATATCGGTTCTTGTTGAATCGTGAGTTAGAAACTGTAAAAACTGTGTCTTACTGTGATTTAGCATCAAATTATTTTCCACAAGCCACGAACTTATTTCATGAACTACATTATTTGTTACTGTTTCAATATTACACACAAGATCCTTCACTATCAAGCTGGTGTCATCAGCAAACAGAAATATTTTTGAATCACCTGTAATACTAGAAGGCATTTCATTTATATAAATAAGAAACAGCAGTGGCCCCAGCACCGACCCTTTGGGAACGCCCCACTTAACAGTGCCCCATTGGGACTGAACATCACTACCACTCTCAATATTGCGGAGAATTACCCTCTGCTTTCTGTTCTTAAAGTAAGAGGCGAACCAATTGTAAGCTACTCCCCTTACTCCATAATGGTCCAACTTCTGCAGTAATATTTTGTGGTCAACACAGTCAAAAGCCTTCGTTAAATCAAAGAAAACACCTAGCGTTCGCAACCTTTTATTTAATCCGTCCAAAACCTCACAGAGAAAAGAGAATATAGCATTTTCAGTTGTTAAACCATTTCTAAAACCAAACTGAACATTTGACAGCAAATTATGTGAATTTAAATGCTCCAGTAACCTTGTATATACAACCTTCTCGAAAACTGTAGCAAACACCGATGGCATAGAAATAGGTCTAAAATTGTCAACATTATCAATGTCTCCCTTTTTATAAAGTGGCTTCACTACCGAGTACTTTAATCGGTCAGGAAACCGACCACTCCTAAAGGAAAAGTTACAGATATGGCTGAGAACTGGGCTAACATACATAGAACAATACTTCAGTATTCTGCTAGATACCCCGTCATATCCATGAGAGTTCTTGGTCTTTAGTGATTTAATTATTAACTCAATCTCCCTCTTGTCAGTATCATAGAGGAGCATTTCAGGTAACAGTCTCGGAACACTTTTTTCTAAGAGCGCTATATGATTCCCCGTTGGGACTAGGTTTCTATATAGTTCACCTGCTATTTTCAGAAAGTGATTATTAAATACTGTACATATATGCGACTTATCAGTAACACGGACATTCCCACTACGCACTGATTCTATATCCTCGACCTGTCTCTGCAGACCAGCAACTTCCTTTACGACTGACCATATGGTTTTAATTTTATCCTGAGACTTAGCTATTCTATCTGCATACCACATACTTTTTGCCTTCCTAATAACATTTTTAAGCTGCATTTTTAAGCTGCAAACGTCGTCGAACTGTTCGTGCAGATGGTTGTTATCTTGCAAACGTCACCATCTGTTGATTCAGGGATCGAGACGTGGCTGTACGATCCGCTACAGCCACGCGGATAAGATGCTTGTCATCTCGACTGCTAGTGATACGAGGCCGTTGGGATCCAGCACCGCGTTCCGTATTACCCTCCTGAACCTACCGATTCCATATTCTGCTAGCAGTCATTGGATCTCAACCAACGCGAGCAGCAACGTGGCGATACGATAAACCGCAATCGCGATAGGTTACAATCCGGCCTTTATCAAAGTCGGAAACGTGACGGGTCGCATTTCTCCTCCTTACACGAGGCATCACAACTTTTCACCAGGCAACGCCGGTCAACTAAAAATGGCTCGGAGCACTATGGGACTCAACTGCTGAGGTCATTAGTCCCCTAGAACTTAGAACTAGTTAAACCTAACTAACCTAAGGACATCACAAACATCCATGCCCGAGGCAGGATTCGAACCTGCGACCATAGCGGTCTTGCGGTTCCAGACTGCAGCGCCTTTAACCGCACGGCCACTTCGGCCGGCTCGCCGACGCCGGTCAACTGCTGTTTGTGTATGAGAAATCGGTTGGAAACTTTCCTTATGTCAGCACGTTGTAGGTGTTGCCACCGGCGCTAACCTTGTGTGAATGCTCTGAAAAGCTAATCATTTGCATATCACAACATCTTCTTCCTGTCGGTTAAATTTCGCGCCTGTAGCACGTCATCTTCGTGGTGTAGCAGTTGTAATGGCCAGTAGTGTACGTATCTAATTCTTTTCCTGTTAACTATGTCTTGCTTCCACTTCACGATTAGCTCTGTGCCTTCTGTTCCTTCTTGCAATGTTTTTAGTCGAGAGCATTTGGGGTTTCAGTTTTGCCTTTTATTTCCTGCATTGCACAGTTGTTAAAGTAGTCCAAGTCATCTTGGGTATGTGTTGTCAACGCTTCTTCTCCACATTCTTGCAGAATTTCTGTATAGAACTTTAAGTTTACAATTTTGGTAGACAAATTACTATTAAATATACTTATTCCGTCAGTATTAAACTCTGAAAACGACTGTTCTGTTGTGAGAAGTACAATGACCAGTTCACCACATTTAAGATAAGTTCACCAGTCGGAAAATTAGTACCACTAGAGAAACCATTACACGAATCATTTAATACCGTGTAGTTCCACCATTGGTCTTGATAAGCACCTGGATTCGTTTAGGATGTGAATCCACAAGGTTGTGTCGTTATATCGCATCCAGTTTAAGCCACTCGATGCGGATTTGATTGAGCAGTTCCACCAAATTGCAGCGATGCCGATGTTGGCGTTTTAACCGCTGTTCCAACACGTCCCGCAGATTTCCTATGCGGCTGAAGTCAGGTGAGTTTGAAAGCCAATCGAGATGTAATAAAAATGGTTCAAATGGCTCTGAGCACTATGGGACTCAACTTCTGAGGTCATTAGTCCCCTAGAACTTAGAACTAGTTAAACCTAACTAACCTAGGGACATCACACACATCCACGCCCGAGGCAGGTTTCGAACCTGCGACCGTAGCGGCCTCGAGGTTCCAGACTGCAGCGCCTAGAACCGCACGGCCACTTCGGCCGGCGAGAGATGTAATAGGTTGGGGGCGTGTTCAGAAGATTGTTCCAGCCCGATGAACTCTGCTGTTTTCAGCTTCGTGTGTCTGTGTGAGGAATGGACCATCGTGAGATGACTGATTCCAAATGTTCATTGCATGCTGATGCAATCGCAATGTTCTCTGGCAAACCGGTTAGGATGGACCTTCGCTCACTGCCTGGAGCAATTTCTATCGGATTTGGAAGCGAATTTGTTTCACACACGGCGAAATACGTTCAGGTCCCTCTCAATCAGGATCTTTTTTCGAGCACAGTTCTGACGTCGTTAATCGAGGGCGCGTATATCACACCACTGCTTGTAGATGCACTGAACAGTCGGCCACGAAACACCAGCAAATCCAGCAACTTCACACACCGTGTGGCCATGGGCACAGTCAAACACGGTTGCCCCTTTTTGCCACTCTGTCACGTCCTTATACTTAACCCTGTTTACGTACAATGTCCGTTTGAAACATAAATGTCCTACTGACCACCCTTTTTAAGCAGATCCGAATGGAAATGGATGTTCATAAACCGATTTTCGTGTATCTTCTAATACATAAATGTCCTTGGATACAATGATTTCTGTGAATACTCCAAAAAGTGGCCACTTTGCATTAAATGCTGATATCTTCCATTCCCCAGTCACATCCAGATTTTCCGTACGTTGTGTTTGAAGAAATCTGTAAACGTTGCTTGCACATATGCTATGGCGTTTTCTTTTTCCAATAGCAGTTTATATTTTTTGATTACGGCAATTGCTTTCGCCATGTAATCCAGATATCGCTCATTGAGAAAAAATATGTTTCTCCAACCTTTAATGGTTTTCAGTGCTTCCTTGGTAATTTTATCTCGTATGCTACTTGCTATCACGTTGTTGTTCTCATTTAGAAGAAAAGGTAGTTTCCTCCTTGATGCTGTCTTTCACAAAGATGAACTTGGAGAATTTATCTTGTAAATAATTATTAAATGCACCACAAATTTCCTTTTTTAACGTTATGAACCCTTATCTTATCGTTCTTGCCAGTCAAGTTGATCAGTGATCTGACTAGCATAAGGTTGTCGGAAAACGTATCTGTAATGGGTGTAATCAAATTTAAATTCTTCTTGCTTAGGAGCACGCCATCTTTCGTGTAATTTATGTTACTAATGTCAGTAACAAGGCTGTCTAGGTTCTCAAATAATAACTACAAACCAAATCGTTCGTCAGTTGGCCTCATTTTGCTTCCAGAGTTAAGCACTTTGTAGAAAGGCATGTTGACACATTTCACTACCACAGAAACTGATCTGTTGCAGCTATCAAGACTTGTTGTATACTCTAAAGGTGCAAAATGGCAGCATTTTTGATCAAATAATCATGACGTCATTTCCGGTTATGCTTCCCAAATGAAGAAGGCTGCTGCTGGGTGTCAATTACATACCTCGTGCCATAAACTCACAGTGGGTGTCAGCTACTAGGATATGCCAGCTACTGGGAGGTGTAAGCTACTGCAGAATGGAACACAATGGGTCGGAATGGATTGGAACAGTACATAACAGGTCGGAATGGAACAGTTCGGAACCAGTCAGATCAGATAAGAGTGGAACGGATTGGGACAGAACAGAACAATTTCAAGTGTAAAAGGTCGGAATGGAAGGGAATGGAATCGAATGGAATTCAAAATGGAACCGATTGAAATGGATCGAAACATAAAATACCGAAACAATATGGGTCAGAACGGATCAGAATGGAACAGAAAGGACTGGAATGGGACAGGTTGGTTTGGAATGGACCAGGCCCAACTCGAATGGAATGAAATGAAGCAGAATAGGTCAGAATGGAACAACACAGATCAGAATGGAATGGAAATGAATGGAACAGGAACAGAACAGACTGAAGTAGTTTGGAATGCAGTGGATCAGAACGGAGTTAATCAGCATGGAACAGATCATAATGTAATGGAAAATGGAAATGAGCGTTTGGCGTCATTGGCCGGGAGGCCCCTCGCGGGGCAGGTCCGGCCGCCTTGGCGCAGGTCTTATTACATTCGGCGCCACATTGGGCGACCTGCACGCCGGATGGGGATGAAATGATGATGAACACAACACAACACCCAGTCCCTGAGCGGAGAAAATCTCCGACCCAGCCGGGAATCGAACCCGGGCCCGGAGGACGGCAATCCGACACGCTGACCACTCAGCTACTGGGGCGGACATAATGTAATGAAATGTAATGGATTAGACTGTAGTGGATCAGAATGGAATGGAATGGAAAATGAAAAGAAATGAAATGGAATGTATCACTACGAAACAGATGAGAAAAGAATGGATCACTTGATCATCATTGTGATACCCAATATTCTTTTTTTTATTTTTCAAGCAGTCTGTATGAATGAATTTCCCTCTCTTTCCATACCAATCTATTCCAATCCAGTCCAATTCCATTCTAATCCATTTTGATTGATTCAGTTCCGTTCTGACCCAGTCTGTTCTGTTCTGGCCCAATCCATTCCAAACCATTCGATTCTGTTCCACTTCCTTCCATTCCATTTCAACCCATTTCATTCTGTTCGTTTCCATTACATTCTGACCAGTTTCAGTTCATTCCATTCTGACCCATTTCAGTTCATTCCATTCCTGTCTGATTTGTTCCATTCCACTTTGACCCATTTCATTCCATCCCATCCCAAATCATTCCATTCCAGACTGTTCTGCTCCTTTCTGTTTTGATCTGTTCCATACCACTCCGACCTGTTCCTTTCTATTCTAGTCCATTGCATTTTGATCCATTTCAGTTTATTCCATTCTGATCTGTTCCGATTCATTTCATTCTGTGGAATTCCCTAACCCTTAAATATCTGCCCAGTCCGACTGCTCACAAGCAATGCAAGGGAATGTCATCACGAATATGCAAACAGCTGAAATATTCTCCAGAAATCAGTAAAATTAGTTCCATACTAGCTACAGCAAACCTGAATACAAAATCGAAATCATAATAAAAAGACGTCTCAACACGATTTTCACCTCCAACGTAGTACGAATTTTCGCAGTTTTATTAATATTCACATGAAAAAATTGTTTATTTTAAAATTGTTCACAATTATGCACACATTCATCAACAAATGTCATTCCATCTGAAGCAGAATAAGGACAGGTGTAGAAGCAGTGTATGTGACATTTTATTAAACAAAAGAGGAAATTGTTAGAAATAAAATTCCGTGTTACTGTCAAGGGAAGTCAGAGCAGAATTTCTCCACAGTTATGCTCAAAGGTATAGTCAATAAATTATTAATACAATTGTTCTTTATTGTTTATGTCTATTAATAAGAAAATTTCGCAGTATAATGTTGTAAGAGCACTAGTTGATTGTAACAATACCACAGGGTCATGGATTTGACTAGGCGTCTGTAGTTGCGATTTATAGCATAAAATAGTTATCTAAAATACATAACTACAGTTACATTTAAATTTAATGTGTACATTAATGGACGATATAAGCGAATCATGGAATTACGTATATATGGTGTGTTTAATATGAAATATTTTTAAATCCTGTAAATAATTACTGTGATGGGATAGAAGTTAAGAGCTGACATGACTACAGGAGCAGCCCTGTGATATAGTTGAGGGCAGATGGAGCAGAGTATGTTTAGATGTCTTTTGTTTGCTATTCTTCATACGGGTGAGATCTTGCATCGTCTACGAGCCGCTGGATAATGTAGTGTGTGGATTCTTTCAGTACACCAGGTTGCGATTCTGAAAATGTGTATCATAATGTGTTAATATGGACAGCTTGTATAGGACGTTAATTTGGAAGATGGTTATTTAACGAACTTCAGCGAACTGGTTACATGGGGGAATTTGCTTAAATTAACGAGTTAGTGCGATGTATAATGACGCTTGCAAAGAATGAAACTTTGCCTGTGTATGCTTTGCTTCCTTTGATTGCACTACTATTCCAAATAATATTCAATTCTTTAATTCTTAAAGTGTATTATTACTATTGTAAGACCACCATTTTAGATAACTTGCTTCTCTTTCTAATTTGAATAAAATCCAACAGTGGACGTAATTCTGGTTTCAGGGTACATCCTTGTTGTAACGGACTATTCGCACTTCATTTATTTAATATTTCATATTTATTTTTGTTTTAAGATCTATTCATTGACTGTTCCATAGGCTGACTTATCAATAAAATATTTCTTTAGGGTACAGTGCTCAAACAGACCCTGTTTTAGCAGATGACTCACTAAATTTATTAATTGGGTGTGTGCTTGCCCCTGGTTGTTAGGTAGCAGAAAACTGATTCATTTGAAAATTCAAATTTCACTTCGGTTTTGTTGCTACAAACCAACAGGTACATTGCACCATTCTGATCCCCTCTTATCCGTTCCATTCGAATCCGGTCCGATTTAATTCGTTCTGTTTCAGTCTATTCTGTTCCACTCTATTCCGTTCCATTCCATTCCTTTCATTCCTGATCTATTCTGTTCCAAATTATTCTATTCCAATCCGTTACTTTCTGACCTGCAGTTGGTCACACTCCCTATTTATCTCATTCCTAAGTTATTTATGTTGCTATATTCCTGTCTTTCCCTGAAGATTTCTGTACTCCCTTCTTTAGTTGATCAATTGGTTTACTTCTTCTGTAACCGAGGGTTCTTCACAGTTACCTTCCTTGTTTGTACCTATGTTTGTTTGTCCACCATCTGTGGCTGCTCTTTTTTTTACAAATATCTACTCTTCTTCAGGTGAACTGCCTAAGCTGATATTACTTGTTGCAATATCCAAACACGTGATCTTCAAACGTGTCTCAGTATTCTTTAATACTACAGTATCCCATTTCCATCAACAGTGATTACCTTACCGATCCGGACATAATGCAAGATTTTGCTGGTATTTTTAACAAATAGGAGATGTTCGAGTACCTAACATCAAACCACGACTCCTGTGTGCAAAAAGGCTACCAGGGACACAGGAATGTGGTTGGGTACAACGATAATAAAGTTAGAACAGACTGTTTAACGTGGGTGAGCTACAATTGCAGAATAAAGATTCATAACAAATTTGTATGCAGATACCAAGCCCATGAATGAACAAAATTATTGGTAACGATCTTATTGATTTTATGGAGTGTCCGAACACATAACTGTGAAAAACTTTTATGTCTTCCTTGGCTAAAAAAATTGTATTACCTACAGAACTACAGAATGGATGGTGCATTTGATCCAGTGGAAGAGCTTTTAAGGGCATTAAATGTATTAAACACCAACAAACAGTATTTGTGATGTGCTCCACTTACTCTATGGCAATTGCTTATATGTAGCGAAAATTATCAGACAGCTTATAGAGCAGTTATTGTATTTAATTGTGTTCTTCAATCTGTCTATTGTGGCGATAAAATACACAAAAGTTGACTGGTGTAGTAGTAAGATGACATAAGTGTTACACCCAACTGTTATACTAATGCTGGAAGAACATATTTTTCTCATTTCAGGACATTGTTTCCAAATACTGTCAAATATTGCCAAGTTATGACTGGTTCCAATAAATAATGTCATTCCACAGGTCTTAAGAAAAAGAATAAATGTTTAGCACAGACTTAAACCTTTCCCTATTACATAAATTATTTATTTGAATGCAATTAATGTGTTATACATATGGAAAAGAAAACTGGAAATGGAAGAGATCAGAGTCAAAGAACGATAACTGGAGTACATGGTGAACAACTGCTACAACAGAAGGATACAAACTGTTGCTGGAAGAAGAAGAAGCCAATGCAAACATGTAAGGAAGGCTTACCCATCACTTTGACCACAGTATATGGAAACATCTGGATGCAGCTGGGGAACGTAAGAGATCAGCATTTCCTCTAAATACCAAAGTAAAATGGTCACATGTTGGAGTACTCATATAAATAGTTTGATTCAAGGATGTTTACTGTAGTAAAGGATATGCAAAAAATCGGTTTATAAACATTCATTCCTCTTTGTATACGCTCAGAAAGGATGGTTACAATTTATAATTTGGTGGACATTGCAGACCTAGCAACAGAAAAGCTATTTGCAGAGTTTAAAACTGACAGATTAACTATACTTAACGATAATTTTTTCCAAAATTGTAAACTTACAGTTTTGTAAAGAAATCCTGCAAGAATATGAAAGGGAAGAGTTGACAACATACACCCAAGGTGACTTGAAATGCTTTAAAAATGGTGTAAAGCAGGAAATAAAAGGCAAAATTAAAATTCCTGAATGCTCTTGGCTAGGTGAGTTACGAGAAGGGACTGAGCTAAGTATTAAGTTGATGCAAGAGAGAGTTTACAGGAACAAAAATTAGTTATGCAGTAGAATTTGAGAACATACTTTCTTTGTTTCTGTCACTGTTTGGAAAAAAATTATTTGATTTCTACAGCCATTGCCTAGGTTGTTAAATTTCCTTAAATTTTATCCTCTGGCACTGCCCAGATTTAAATTTTTGAAGAGCTTAAAATTTGCTATCTGGCACGGCCAATTTTTAATTCAAGGGGCTTTTAGATGTAAAGACAGTATGTTAATAGGGATGCATTTATAACTAAATGGCTTGGTTACTCATTATGTTCTTCGTTTTGTATTATTCAAGATCCAATTTTCAGATTTGAATTGTGGTGTAAGATTCTCGAACGCCAGCTGGTTGTATTTATAAGAATAATCACGCTGTATATTGTCACTGATTTTTATTCCTTTTCCCAAACAAGTAAAATTCAAAATTAGACTAAATTCTGTTACTTGTTGTTCAAAATTTGCTTAAGGGTCCTTTGGGCTTGTTCTTAAATTGTTAAAGAACTTTTTGGATACATTCTATTTTGAATTTATTGGTTTATGCTGAGAGTTTGCTTAGTGTGAAACTGGGAATTTGCAACTTCTGATCTTTTGAAATAAATGTTTTACAAATGGTGAATAGTGGTTACCTGAAATCCAGTGCAGTCCTTCCACATAATTTACCCTGAGTGCCTGCGTGCCATTTGAAGGGTAGCAGTGCTTGGTTTTGATCCATGGACCTCTAGGTTATGGACCCAACATACTTCCACTGATTTTCAAATGGCACACATGCACTCAAAGGAAATTATGTGCAAGGACTGGACTGGATTTAAGGTAAATGTCATTTACTATTTGTAAAACATTTGTTACAGAAGATCACAAGGTGCAAATTTACAGTTTCATACTAAACAAACTTTGGGCATATCAATAAATTTAAAAGAGAATTGGAAGGCACTCTCTTCGGCGAGGGGATGTGCTTGGGTAGATCAGTTGGTAGAGCAGTTGCCCTCGAAAGGCAAAGGTCCCGAGTTCGAGTCTCGGTCCGGCACACAGTTTGAATCTGCCAGAAAGTTTCATATCAGCGCACACTCCGCTGCAGAGTGAAAATCTCATTCTATAATTGGATACTTTTGAATATATGAATGTGGTTTCCGAAAGAGCAGACACCATTGGTGATTTTGCAGCTTTCGAAGAATGAAATTACAGTGAAATCCAGACCTTTATAGCTGCTTACAGGCGTTAATAAATATCAACAGGGACAGTTGAAAATGTGTACCGCTACCGGGACTCGAACCCGGGATCTTCTGCTTACATGGCAGACGCTCGATCCGACTGAGCCATGGAGGACACAGAAGATAGTACGACTGCAGGGACTTATCTCTTGCACGCTCCCCATGAGACGCACATTTCCAACTCATCTAGATGAGCGTTATCGGCCAATGATCATCTGTAAAGCGGATGCACTCACATTGCTCAAGCTCTTACGGGATTCGGCAGATTGACTGACGCGAGTAATGAGTCTAGTGGGCAGGGGAAATACAAAGTGTGGATAGTAAGTTGGAAATGTGGGTCTCACGGACAGCGTGCCAGAGATAAGTCCCTGCAGTCGCATAATCCTCTGTGTCCTCGATGGCTCAGTTAGATAGAGCGTCTGCCATGTCAACAGAAGAGCCTGGGTTCGAGTCCCGACCTATTCCAAGTATACCTCTTCCTCTTGCGATTCTTGAACAGAGTATTCGCTATTACCATCTGAAATTTATTGCAGAACTCAACTAGTCTTTCTCTTCTCTCGGCCCTATTACCAAGCCCGTATTCTCCCATAACCCTTCCTTCTACTCCCTTCCCCTACGATCCCATTCCAACCCCTTTACTAGGAGATTTTCATTCCCCTATACATACTGAATTACCCGTCCAATATCCTTATATAATTTCTCTATCCGTAAAAGGATTAAAAATCAACTTGGAGGAATGAAGAGTCTTAGCAGAAGGCCGGGCTACCCCCTCGCAGGAGCTGGCCGCAAAAATACAAGGTCAATACAGAAAGCTGGAATGTACTGACGACAAAATAACATCTCCAACACCAAATATTCTGTTACATTATAGGAGAGGTGATGACAAACTCTTTTACTTCGATTTTCAACACTTGGGGTTTACAATTTGTTGCTTGTCTACCGGCAACCTCCTTATTTTCCTCCAGAGTATAAAATTCCTGAATAGAAATACTTAATCTATTTGGAAATTATTTTTCTATTAATTATTGCGGCCGTCGTTTCTCAGTGTATGATCAGTTCGCTCTCATTATTAACAGCAAATACCATTGGGGAATAAATATATTGGCACTTAAGGTCTTCTAAAGGGGTTCTGCATGATTCTTGATTATCAGCTTTACATAAGATTCTTACTGCACTCATATATTACTTTAGCGGCATGTACACACAATATTGTACCAGAAGATGGTACAAACTGAAACAATGTAAAGTATTACAGCGATTCCGTTCGTAAGTCAACGTCCTGAAAGATATTTCTAAATGTAAAGCAGGTAGAACTGAGCTATATGGTTGACTGATGCGACTACAGTTTGTCATCGACACACCGAGGGTGTGCCCAATGATGTATATTTCTCGTACCTGTAAGTCATATTTATGTATTTCGAATGGGATAATAAAAGATTTAGTAAGATTAAGTGTACGATGTTTGCTATCTACCACTGGTATACATGTTCTACTGTTATCGTGACTGTGTGTTGCTTCTGAATATGGTGCGCAAACTAATGATTTCGAACCATTCAAACAGTCAGAGGTGAATTAAGAAGTACTGACACAGAACTTGCTAACTTTCTGTCGAGAGACATACAGGGTGTTCTGAAAGTCCCGTTACAAATTCCTAGGACTTGTAGAGAGGAGCGTAATATTTTAAATAGAAACCCACGTCCGGAAACGTACCGTTTCCGTTCTGCGACGGTTTCAATTCAGATATGAACGCGTCCACGTCTGCTGAAGGAAAGAGAAAAGTCTCAGAGTTGCTTGTCCACGAATGCAATAGGCTAGACAGGATGACGTGTACTACATCAGACGGTCACGTGATGTCACTTAACGTCTGTCTTGCTGACAAGGGAACCTCCCCATCGCACCCCCCTCAGATTTAGTTATAAGTTAGCACAGTGGATAGGCCTTGAAAAACTGAACACAGATCAATCGAGAAAACAGGAAGAAGTTTTGTGGAACTATGAAAAAAATTAGTAAAATATACAAACTGAGTAGTCCATGGGCAACATATGCAACATCAAGTAAACTGTAGCATAAGGAGCGCCGTGGTCCCGTGGTTAGCGTCAGGAGCTGCGGAAGGAGAGGTCTTTGGTTCAAGTCTCGCCTCTATTGAAAATTTTATTTTCGCAAAGTTATGATCTGTCCGTTCATTCATTGACGTCTCTGTTCACTGTAAGAAGTTTAGTGTCTGTGTTTTGCGACCGCACCGCAAAACCGTGCGATTAGTAGACGACAAAACCGTGCGATTAGTAGCCGAAAGGACGTGCCTCTCCAATGGGCACCGAAAACATTTGATCGCAAGGTCATAGTTCAACCGATTCCTCCACAGGAAAACATCTGATATATTCTATACGACACTGGTGACGGCATGTGCCTCACATGACAGGAATATGTTGTCGACCCACCTAGCTTGTACACTTAGCGAATGGGTAAAAAGATTCTTCTACCTTGCCCGATTTAGGTTTTCTTGTGGATGTGATAATCACTCCGAAAAAAGTGATGAAAACATAAGAGTTTGTCACATAAACTGAAAATAAAAATTTAAACTTTTCACTCGAGGGAAGACTTGAACCTAGGACCTCTAGTTTGGTAGCTGCTCTCGCTAACCACGGGACCACGGCTCTCCATGACACTCCTTGTCCTTGATGTTGCGTATCTTCGCATGGACTACTCAGTTTGTATATTTTACTAATTTTTTTCATAGTTCCACACAACTTCTTCCGGTTTTCTCGATTGACCTGTGTTCAGTTTTTCAAGGCCTATCCATTGTGCCAACTTATAACTAAATCTGAGGGGGGTGCGATGGGGAGGTTCCCTTGTGAGAGACTGTTGTAGAGAGAGAGGGAAATCTGCTGGTAAGGGATCTGGCCGCTGCACTAGAAATTAAGGAGACACCAGGTGGGATGGAGTGTTGGTACCAGAACGTGCTTCGTAGGTACAGTGTCTGTAACAACGTCGATGGTCGCCACATTGAGTCGCTGTTGCAATGCATCAGTACTGTTCTGTATGTACAGTATGCTGGGTTCTTCTTTGCTTTGGAGTAACGTATAAATGGATGTTTCGTTATGTTTCCTTTCGAATTATTACCTGATGGAAGTTTATCACGCAGAAGTGGATGAGCTAAACATTAGAATTAAAACCACCGTAGAACGGAAACGAGCCGTTTCTGGACATGGGTTCCTATTCAAAATGTTATGTATTCAGTCCCCTCTACAGCTTGTAACAATATTTCCGAACACCTTCCGTATATTACGATCTCAGGGACGGGGAAAACGGAGGCAGCTGATGAGACACGTTACTGTTTGTTCGAGTGTACACTGTAATGAAAAATAGTGATAAATGAAACCGCGTGTCGGACCGCAACTCGATTGTACTGAGAAGGGCTAGCGGCAGCCTGAAGCTCTTAATCGGCTATTGAAGGATGCTAGGATAGCACAATTGTAGGTAAGTCTACCCGACAGTGAGGCCATTGAAAAAGGAGCACAGGTGCTCATCGACAGGGATGAGGGAGGACGGGAGAGGGAGGGGGTACATATCGGCCTTCACCTATAGAAGGAACAAATCTGACATTCGCCTCGAATGGTTTAGCGAAACGAAAGTATATACGTAATTACATAGGGTACGTTCGACATGATTTCGCAATGAGTTGAGTTTTGGAAGTGTTACAGATTCCTCCTTGCTCTTCTCGTGTATTTAAGGTAAAAAAGAAAATGTTAGCTTGCTTACAGCGTTGTTATTTTTAACGTAAAAATCCATTTTTATTCACTTTAGATTTCCATATTGATATGCCCGCTCCGCGTAAAAGCTGTACTGGGACCTGAATGTGCCTCCAGTGTCTTCATTATCGCCGTGCGTATCTTCGGTGTTAAATTGTTTTTCATTGACAGAAAATATAGAGGACAAATATGCAGGTACAGGCATAGACTGGGATATGTGAGGACTACTGGAAAAGGAAATTGAGGGTATGGTAGATGATGATGAGTTTGGTTTTAGGAAAGATACCAAAGAGGCAGTTCTGAAGTAGCAGTAGATGATGGAAGCCTTCATAGGATTTGTAGAACAAGAAAAAGCGTTCCATAATGTAAAATAATGCAAGATGTTCGGAATTCCCGGGGAAATGGTGCAAGATGGGTAATATGCAACATGTAAAAGAACGAAGAAGCAATTGTAACACTGGACGATCAAGATGATGATGATGTTTGTCCCTCAACTGTGCTGTTGTCAGCGCCCATACAAATTACCAGTCTTTACACAGTGCAGTCTCGCCACTTTCACGAATGATGATGAAATGATGAGGACAAGATAAGGACAACAGACACACTCAGTCCTCAGGCAGAGAAAATCCCTAACCCGGCCGGGAGTCGAAGCCGGGACCCCGTGATACAGAGGCAGCGCTAAGCACTAGACCACGAGCTGGCGCTAGGCACTAGACGACGAGCTGCGGACAGAAGATCAAGAACGGTGTTGCTCGGATTAAAAAGGCAGTAAGACTAGGATGCAGCCTTTCTTCCACATTGTTCAGTCCCTACATCGAAGAAACAATGACGGAAATAAAAGAAAGGTTCAAAATTGGGATTAAAATTCAGGGTGAATGAATATCAACGATAGACGCGAGGAAGAGTTACATACTGAACAGTCTACTGAAGACAGAATGTGTACTGAATATAAACTGATGAAGAACGACAGTGATGCGGATGAGCTGAAACGAGATTAGTGATAAAATAAACATCAAAATTGGGCACCACGAGCTAGGCGAAGTGAATGAATTTACTTTCAAAGCAAGCTAACGCACGACAGACGAAGCACGAGAACATAAAAAGCAGACCAGCATAAGTCAAGACAGCATTCCTGGCCACGAACAGCCTGATAGTATCAAACATAGGCCTTAATTAACTGAGGAAAAAATTTCTGAGAATGTTCGTCTGGATGGCAGCATTTTATGAAAGTGAGTCATGGGTTGTGGGGGAAACTGAGAACAAGAGAATCGAGGGGCTTGAGGTGTTGTCGTGTAGAAGGATGTTGAAAATTAGGTGATAAGAAATGAAGAGGTTCTCCGCAGAATCTGCGAGCATGAAAATATGTGGTAAAAATTGACAAGAGGATGGGACAAGATGAAACGACATCAAGAAATAAGAGAAATAGTGCAATATCTGAAATTAAAAAAAAGAAGCCTGAGTAGTGTCAGCCTGCTACGAAAGGAAATTGTTTCTGTCGTCGAATCTGGAGCCAGAACGCCTGAAACCTCACTCGTTTGCTGACGTGTCTGTAGGTAGGCAGTGGAGTTACTCACCTGGAAGCTAGTGACAAGTAGCTGGCTCCTTTGTTGCTGGGTCCCTGGTTCACTTACCTGCGAGGGCGTCTGCTCACCAGTTACCCGCCGTTCGCCTTCTACATGTTGTTCTTGTTGCTGTTGTGGTCTTCAGCCCACAGACTGGTTTGATGCAACTCTCCAAGCTACTCTATCCTGTGCAAGCTTCTTCATCTCCCAGTACCTACTGCAACCTACATCCTTCTGAATCTGTTTAGTGTATTCATCTCTTGGTCTCCCTCTACGATTTTTACCCTCCACGCTGCCCTCCAGTACTAAATTGGCGATCCCTTGATGCCTCAGAGCATGTCCTACCAACCGAACCATTCTTCTAGTCAAGTTGTGCCTCAAATTTCTTTTCTCCCCAATTCTATTCCATACCTCCTCATTAGTTATGTGATCTACCCATCTAATCTTCAGCATTCTTCTGTAGCACCACATTTCGAAAACTTCTATTCTCTTCTTGTCTAAACTATTTATCGTCCACGTTTCACTTCCATACATGGCTACACTCCATACAAATACTATCAGAAACGACTTCCTGAAACTTAAATCTATACTCGATGTTAACAAACTTCTCTTCTTCAGAAACGCTTTCCTTGCCATTGTCAGTCTACATTTTATATCCTCTCTACTTCCACCACCATCAGTTATTTAGCTCCCTAAATAGCAAAACTCATTTACTACTTTAAGTGTCTCATTTCGTAATCCAATTCCCTCAGTATCACCCGATTTAATTCGACTACATCCATTATCCTCGTTTTGCTTTTGTTGATGTTCATCTTATATCCTCCTTTCAAGACACTGTCTATTCCGTTCAACTGCTCTTCCAGGTCCTTTGTTGTCTCTGACAGAATTATAATATCAAGGGCGAACCTCAAAGTTTTTATTTCTTCTCCGTGGATTTTAATTCCTACTCCGAAATTTTCTTGTGTTTCCTTTACTGCTTGCTCAATATACAGATTGAACAACATCGGGGATAGGCTACAGCCCTGTCTCACTCCCTTCCCAAACACTGCTTCCCCTTCATGCCCCTCGACTCTTATAACTGCCATCCGGTTTCTGTACAAATTGTAAATAGCCTTTCGCTTCCTGTATTTTACCCCTGCCACCTTAAGAATTTGAAAGAGAGTATTCCAGTCAACATTGTCAAAAGCTTTCTCTAAGTCTACAAATGCTGGAAACTTAGGTTTGCTTTTCCTTAATCTGTCTTCTAAGATAAGTCGTGGGGTCAGTATTGCCTCACGTGTTCCAACATTTCTACGGAATCGAAACTGATCTTCCCCGAGGTCAGCTTCTACCAGTTTTTCCATTCGTCTGTAAAGAATTCGCGTTAGTAGTTTGCAGCCGTGACTTATTAAACTGATAATTCGGTAATTTTCGCATCTGTCAACACCTGCTTTCTTTGCGATTGGACTGAAAGGAAATCATCATAATCATCCACTGACTTGGAAAGAGATCATATCCGTTTATCAAATCAGTTTCTGAATTCAACACTATCAGAACTAACGAAACTTACGTTACCTTCAATTGTTATTAATGAGCGCTCACTGGCAAAAAAGGTAAGCACATAGAAGGAAAGGAGGGCGTGAAACGCTACTTCATTACAAATGCAAGTTAAATGAACAACGAAATTCTCAATACGAATAGATTCCCGACCCCTCTGGGCATGGATGCGTGCACTGATTTTGTTGGGAAGATGGCCTACGGTTGTTGTAAATGACCACTGCTATCCTGGATTTTGTCCCTGGGCTGAAGCTGACGTCGTAACGGGTCCCACATACGTACTGTTGGGAATAGATCGGTTAATCTTGTTGACTGAAGGGCGCCTCGCAACAGCATGCAAGTAGAACGTGGCGACATGTGCTGTACACGGATGGGCGTTACTCTGTTGTAAAACAGTAGTATGATAAAGTCTCACGGGGACGGAAGATGTCTGTGACTTAGAGGTGTACCATTAGAGTTCTCAGTACCAGAGGTGATGTGATCGATCATACCATCACTACACTACGGGTAACACCAGTGTCTCTCTCCAAACCATCTGTAGAATGACGTCTCCTTCCATAGGATCCACCCTACCTGACGATTATGGTCATTCAAGGTAGAAGAAAATGACGTTGTATAGCATGAATGGCTAGGAGACACCGAAGGGCAGCTTCAGGCGGCTAATTGGAACGGTTTTCCTTACCTTTCGTGTCTGCAGACAGCTTTCCTTCGCGACGTCTGAGAGCTGTGTGTGGAAATGTAGATGACTGTAATAGTGTGTTTAAAGGATAGGGTGAAACGTGGTGCTGGCACATAACCTACTCCTACCAACGAGCATAGAGAGGACCACCAATCTTAAAGTCTCCACCCAGCGGACGAGTCACCATCAGCAGTGTCGCATGCCCTCACTTCGTGAGACACTGAAGGAGAGGAATTTAATCCAGGAGACAGCTGCAAAGTCTGGCGATCAGGGACTTCCCGCCACCCCTCCTCCTGTCACCTCTACCCCAAAGGCAAATGGAAAATTATCAACAGCAGGCGGCATACAAGGCCGGTCACCCACCCAATACTGCCGACGCTTAATTTATCGCACGATTGGACCGGGCAGTCGCATGCAGAATCAGAATGATGCTTCTGTTGTGAATTGCTTATAACTTTGTGCCTGGCGAGCACGCAAGATTCACCGTGGCCCTTCACAATATGTACTAATTCATTCTATGCTCATTATATACACTACTGGCCATTAAAATTGCTACACCACGAAAGTGACGTGCTACAGACGCGAAATTTAACAGACAGGAAGGAGATGCTGTGATATGCAAATGACTAGCTTTTCAGAGCATTCACACAAGGTTGGCGCCGGTGGCGACACCTACAACGTGCTGACATGAGGAAAGTTTCCAACCGACTTCTCATACTCAAACAGCAGTTGACAGGTGTTGCCTGGTGAACGTTGTCGTGATGCCTCGTGTAAGGAGGAGTAATGCGTACCGTCACGTTTCCGACTTTGATAAAGGTCGGATTGTAGGCTATCGCGATTGCGGTTTATCGCATCGCGACATTGCTGCTCGCGTTGGTCGAGATCCAATGACTGTTAGCAGAATATGGTATCGGTGGGTTCAGGAGGGTAATACGGAACGCCGTGATGGATCAGAACGGCCTCGTATCACTAGCAGTCGAGATGACAGACATCTTATCCGCATGGCTGTAACGGATCGTGCAGCCACGTCTCGACCCCTGAGTCAACAGATGGGGACGTTTGCAAGACAACAACCATCTGCACGAACAGTTCGACGACGTTTGCAGCAGCATGGACTATCAGCTCGGAGAACATGGCTGCGATTACCCTTGACGCTGCATCACAGACAGGAGCGCGCTGCGATGGTGTACTCAACGACGAACCTGGGTGCACGAATGGCAAAACGTCATTTTTTCGGATGGACCCGGGTTCTGTTTACAGCATCATGGTGGTCGCATCCGTGTTTGACGACATCGCGGTGAACGCACATCGGAAGCGTGTATTTGTCATCGCCATACTGGCGTATCACCCGGCGTGGTATGGGGTGCCATTGGTTACACGTCTCGGTCACCCCTTGTTTGCATTGACGGCACTTTGAACAGTGGACGTTACATTTCAGATGTGTTACGACCCGTGGCTCTACCCTTCATTCGATCCCTGCGAAACCCTACATCTCAGCAGGATAATGCACGAGCGCATGTTGCAGGTCCTGTACGTGCCTTTCTGGGCAGCACATTCTCCAGACCTCTCACCAATTGCAAACGTCTGGTCAATGGTGGCCGAGCAACTGGCTCGTCACAATACGCCAGTCACTACTCTTGATGAAATGTGGTATCGTGCTGAAGCCGCTTGGGCAGCTGTACCTGTACACGCCATCCAAGTTCTGTTTGACTCAATGCCCAGTCGTATCAAGGCCGTTATTACGGCCAGAGGTGGTTGTTCTGGGTACTGATTTCTCAGGATCTATGCACCCAAATTGCGTGAAAATGTAATCACATGTCAGTTCTAGTATAATATATTTGTCCAATGAGTACCCGTTTCTCATCTGCATTTCTTCTTGGTGTAGCAATTTTAATGGCGAGTAGTGTACTCTCGAAACCTAATAACAAGTTCACGAGGTAGCAACGGTGACACACTCCGGTGGTCATTACAGCCGTCACAGAATGCAATTCTAATAAACTGTATGCTCACCGATGGAATGCAGAGTTGCGTACACATCGGTCCTTTCGTTGTAGGTGTTTATGCTAAATACCTTGCCGGCGTTTATGAGAAGGTTCGAGCATAAGTTCACTGGATCTGTTACCCTCATTACGAATCTGTTATTAGAGACGGAGCACAATCTGTGATTGAGGAAGGAAATCGGGCTCGCGCTTTCAAAGGAACCAAATCGAAATTCACCCTACAAAATTTTAATAAACTTATTCCGTAATATCTGTTTTGCTCATTTTCAGTCAGGCATCTATCAAACTGTAAACAATAATCGAATGAGTACTGTGCATATAAAACAGCTTTATTCAAACAACATACAATATATTAAATTTTCCATATTAAAACAAAGTTTATAAAGTTTCAAACGTCTTTGTGGCAAAAGAGTATTGTACGTTAAGCGGATTTATGCCGAATTCCAAGCAGTAGGTCTAGAATGTGTGCTGTCATAAAGTAAGATTATCACATTAATCATTACGTTATTTTATCTTACAACGACTTAGCATTATAGAAATGTCTTACTCTCAGTCTTTTGATATTTGTGTTTCGTAGAGGTAAAATCAACGTCCACGAAGAAAGCACATACAAATCTTATGCAAAAAAGTAATAACACGGAATGTAAGCACCATTACAATAACGAAAACATTAACAATAACAAACAATACAACAGTGTTCAAAGTCAGTTTGGTCCCTTCGGAGTAGCTGCCAGATTGGAACGTAAGCTCAGACGCGAGTTGAGAAATGAGACGTGGGTTGTGTGATTTCGCTAGCCTCATATTCCAGTAAGAGAGATCTCAACCGGCACCGATTAATTTTTCCATGATAGCTGTAATGTAATCCAATTTGCTTCCATCTGCAACATTCCACTATACAGCACCTTCCGATCAGGCTTCCTCTACTACCAGCACAACATGAGATGGTTAAGCAGCAGGAACTAGTTTCAATAAACTGCATCAAGTGTGCTCAACCAGCCCTGTGAGGAAGCGAACAGAAGAGACAAGAACAAATAAAAACCTCAGATTAGCAATCACATTTGACGACTAAAACAGTCAGCAAACCAGCTGCTGTACCACAGAGCGGCTAGCGGAACGATGTGCTCTGTGTAATAGATGGAGAGTTATTGACAGAGAAAAGGTGAGGAAACAGAGAAGACGAAAATCAGGGAGAAGGCCGAGACGAATGAAAAGGAGGAGAAATGGTGGAACGTCTTCCATAGAGAAAAGCAATAATTACTGTTTGGTAAATGCAGCGAGGAATGCCATTCATCTTCCATTTAACATCGTTGTGATGTTGGTAGGCGAGAGAGAAACATACAGTTCCTATAGGTGAAATAAAATGACCAATACAACACGAAAAGATCTATTCCTGCACTGACCTGACAAGCAGAAAGAAGTGCTGCAATTTTGTACGAAAGAAAAACATAATTACCATGATCGGACGACGAAGCAGTGAAAAAATAAAAGCATGAGAAAAATACGGAAAGCGACGAATGAAAATAGTAAATAACTAGCGTTTGCACTGAATTTGAAGAAAGTCATATTTAAGAGGTGGCCTGGTGGTCTAGCTTGTAGATCACTAGGTTCCGGCCCTAGATGTCCTGGGTTCGATACTGAATTGGGGGTGGAGATTTTGGATCTTTCCCATGAATAAATGGTGTTCGATAAGATGGCCTAATGCCGCGGCGAATAAATGGTGCTCTGCCTGCAGTCAAGCCAGTACCCTGATCACGCACTTTATTTTTTACCTCATTTAAGAACCACCGAGAGCTGTTGACGAAGTAAACTTTTATTTACTATCATTTTCAATCAGCCGATTATCATCAAGTAACATAAAGTTATTTACATAAGACTCTGGCGTCGAAAAGCAGAACAAAAAACAATCCTGTGTCACGAACTGTCGTCATAATTAAATGAATTTATAGAACTCATAGCATGTATCAGTGTCAGCAGTTTCAGTGACACGGGATTTTTCTTTTTTACGACACCATAATATCGATATCATACAGGCTCAGGTAGACATTTTTTTATATTACTGATCATAATGGAAAGTCTGTTTCATCAGCAGCTCTTGGTGGGTCTTAAATACAACTTTCTTCAAATATTTACGGGTTTTGGGCACCAGCTGCACAAAATATATTTGCACTGAATGTCCGATCCAACAGTTTTACCTGTAAATTAATTGGAATGTCTCTAACTAGTACCAGTGACATATAACAGTGTTCAAAGCCCATTTCATCTCCTGATTTAGTACGATGGAGTCAACGGATGCTTAGCGAGGTGAATATCGCAGCTTAGACTCTCTGTCGATTGATACTGTGGCTTGTGGAATGTAGAATGTTCAGTATTGCTGAAAGCCTGACATGACGCTCAGTTCATCTTGCTGATGCCAGCGTCGATGGAGGAAGTGCAGCTTCTCCTCCTGACGTGGAGGAGGATCCCGACTGTACCGTGAGCTGTGGGGCGACAGATGCAGACGTAAGCCGGGGACAGAGGGCCTGCCGCTAGAAGTAGCCTAGCTGGCTAAGGGTAGTGAAGACGATGACCCAGACGACGAGTATGGCGATGATGGTGGCGAGGAAGACGGTCTTGAGGCGGTTCCAGGGGCTGGGCGGCTGTTTGTGCGGCAGCGGCGGCAGCTGCGTGCGGCACAAGTCGGTGCAGACGACGCCGTTGCTCGGGGGTGGCGCCTCCACGGCCCCCAGCTCCACGCTGCGCACCGCCGCGACGCCGCTGCTTCCGGCTACCGACCCATCCCGCTCGAAAGCCGGGTTCTCCATCTGCGGACATAGTGAGAGCGCACCGTCAGAACATTAAGCTCGCCACAAAACTCGGAAAAGATTCAGTGCTTCAAATGTGCCGTGCTTATCACAACATAAAGGATATATCGTAACAAATTTCTAAACATAAGATAGAAACTGAAGTAATGAATTAAAATTTGTGCCAAGGCTGCGACTTGAACCCAGTTCTCCTGCTCACTAGGCAGATGTGCTAACCAGTACACCATTGTGGCACTGTGACTACCACAGCTGCACGCACTGCCCTGGTCCGATTTCTGGGATGGATGAACTGTCTGTATACATAATTAAGTTCGTACGGAACCCTCAATGTGTGAGGGCTACTTGCACTTGGCCAATGTTTGTCACACGCCCCATTTTATTTTCTTTATTGTTATTTCACTCCCCAAAAAGGAGTGGGCTGGCAACGGCACAATACGCCACTCTTCAGCCAAGAGAGTTACAAAGAAAACATAGGCAAATGAGAAAATAATACATAACATAGAATGGTATAAAGTAATGAGTAGAAACGGTACATTTACAAACAACATAGACAAAAGCCATACACACATGCTGAGAATGAACACTGTGACTCGACACGAAAACAAAGAAGCATCACCGTGGGAACACAAATGAATGACGCTGGCGACACTGCCGGTGCTGGTGGAATGTAGCACTGCACACAGCACTGGAATAACACTGACACCACAATAAAAACATTAAAAATTACTGCACTGAAGGGGACCTACCACCGGGTGAAGGGAGGAGGGGGGGAAGAAATGGGAGGAGAGACGGTAGGGGGAAACCAGGAGGGGGGTAGGACGGGGGCAGTGGAGGGGAGAAGGAAATGATAAGCCTGGGGCAGGGGGGGGGAGGTTGGAAAGGTAAAAGAAGGTGTTCGGCAGGGGAAAAGGAGGAAGAAGGGAAGGGGGAGAGGGAGGGAGAAAGGGAGCCCTGAGGAGGAGGGGAGCCCGTCTCGTTTTCACTTGACTGATTTATAGAAACAAAAACGTACCAGCAATGATGGGTCCACAAAAGTGCCATTTACAAGATAACTGCAAATGTGTGATTACGTACAAAAGGGATTAAAGTACAAGGGTTTATACAGCATGTTTAGAGAGAGTCACACAGTCCTAGAGGGGGCTGTTTGGCCAAAACTAGTTCTTATAGTGATACGCCGTCCAGTCGCATTAATGTGACAACCTTCTATGTTCGATGCCAACGTACAATAACCGCTCACAGACAGCAGGTGGCAGCACTAGCAGTCGAGGGAATATAAAGTGTGTCAGACAGACGCGGGAAACAATGCAGTCATTGTCGTAATGGGTACCGAAGCGATTATCTGACGTCCGGGCGGGCATGATCAATGACTTACGGGCCAAGTGTGGAAGTATTCCCGAAACGGCTTAGTTTAGAGAAACTGTTCGTGTGCCACCGTGGTTAAAGTATACCGTGCACGACAAAAGGGCACTATCCAAAACCGGCGCCGATGGAACTGTGGTGCACCATGGCCCACAGATGAAAAAATTCATGGCAATACCAGGGATCGAACGGCGCTCCTCTGCATAACACCCAGACGCGCTGATCACTGAGCTACAGAGGCGGACAGACATGTTTCGCAAATTTTATTTTTGAAGAATGCTCACTGACCTATGATACTTATTTTTTCTTACTATATGCATATACCGGATATGTGATGGAACAATTCTGATTTTATTTCTGGCTCATAGCTTATTGGCTTATAAGTTAAAAACAACTTCTTGGGACACAAGCTGCTCTAACTGTTTCACTGTTTTTCTTTCCAATTACGATTTCGTGCGGTCCTTTTAACATTATGCACCACAATGGATTGCAGTTGTGTGTGTGTGGGCGCGCGTGTACACACTCACATACACTCTCACCTCTCTCTCTCTCTCTCTCTCTCTCACACACACACACACACACACACACACACACACACACACATATCTACATCTACATCTATTCTCTGCAAGCCACTGTGAAACACATCGCTAAGGGTAATTCTCTTGCACCACTTATACGGAGCACGGGAAGAACGATTGCCTAGGCCTCTGTAGCCGCTGTAATTACCCTAATCTAGAGTTCGCGGTTCCTAGGAGAGCGATACGTGGGGTTGTAGTATATTCCTAGGTTCTTCACTTAATGCTGCTTCGTAAAACTCTAAGCTGGCTTTTGCGGGACAGGTTTGTCTTATCTTCAGGTGTCTGCCAGTTTAGCTTTTCCAGCCTCTTATGACGCTCTGCCATGGGTCAAACAAACATGTGGCCATTCGTGGTGCTCTTCTTTGTATACTTTCAGTATCCCCTGTTACTACTATTTGGTGAGTGTTCCAAACACTTCAACAATATTCTAGGGTGGACCGAGCGAATTTTTTGATAGCAACAGCAATTGTAATCTCACTGCACTTTCCCTGTATCCTGCCAATCAACCGAAATTTGCCACCTGCTATACCTACGCGTGAGCTTGTGTGATCATTTCATTTTATACTCCATCTTACTGTCACAATCATATATTTGTATCAGTTGCCTTATTCTAGTTGTGGCTCATCGAATTGCAGTCATAGAACAGAAATTTTTGGATTTCTTGAACTGCACAATTTTACAGTTCTGAACATTCAAAGAAAGATGCCAATCTTTGCACTGTCGTGAAATTTTATGTAGAAGTGACTGCACATTAGTGCAACTTTTTATAGATAACAGTACTTCATTATATATAACATTACCTGCAAAATGTCTGATTAATACTATCTGTCAGGTCATGAATATATATCATGCGCAGCAAGCGTTCCCACGCACGTCTCTGAGTTGCTTCAACTTCTTTCGGTGGTTCTCAGTCCAAAATAGCTTGCTGCGTCCTCCCTACCAAGGAATCCTCACTCACTCCTTTCACAAATTTCGTTCGCTACTCGATATCAGCGTAATGGCGTTAATAACGTTATTTTGTTACTAATTCAAACAATGTTCAGAAGAATGGAAATATTGCATCTACTTGACTGACTTCGTCCAAGCCTTTCTAGTCATATGAGAACAGTACACGACCGATATTTTTGGAATCTGTACTGGGTGGTATGATGGAGGGATACTGTACCAGATTCCTCATTACGCCTAAGCTCAGAACCTTTTTCCTTCAACAGAAGGATGTCAGTGTGTTGGAGAGTTGGTGAATCTTCCGCTCTTGTAGACAAAAGGGGCCTGCGACTTCTTCCAACGACTGGGATTTTTTTTAGGTATTAATAATTTACTGTGGTTAAGGCTGTAGATTCTGTATAGAATTAGACAGGGACTTCATAGGGCTGTGGGGTTTGGTTCTCGATAAGAATATATACAGTTTATTACAATACTGCTTACTGTAAATACCACTGGTTGCTACTACAGATACGGTCACTGCAGAACTGAACCAATAAAACGCCACAATAAGCGGCATACAGGTGGCAAGGAGCCCATCGACAGGTACAAAAACCCCCAACAGCAATAACAATTAGCGATGCCAGATACGAAAACTGCCTGTACAGATCAAGTACGGCAGATGCTTCTGCGACAGTGAAGGCTCTGTAATACGGTCTTCGTGCTCAACAGTAATGGTAATGCAAGAGCAGCGTGATCTAAAAGTAGATCATCTATTGAGGAAAGGAATACGTTCATGAGTCTGTGTGTGTATTTTCCGCGCAGGTTTTGCATTGCCAGTGCTGTACTTCGTGTTAATCCCGTAAGCATTTTGATACAGCATCATCATCACCGAAGTCCCTGATCTACGAAGCCGCTCTTTGTGCTGTTTCACTCGCAGACGCAGGGACAAAGTGCGGGAGTAATCCCAAGCACTGGCTCCAGACACCTGTCTCTTAACGAGATCTTATTGTGCAAAATCGTATCTTATCTTTATTTTCAAACATTCACAGCAGAATTCGCTAGAACCAATATCTCTCTCGCCGATCAGTTCATCAGAGATAAGAAATAGCTCATGTCAGAATTCACAAGTGCAGTGCTATTTATTGCTCATGAGTGACATCTCTTGCAACAATTGGTACGGAGGCATCAGTAGTGCTACGTTTGTTAGTAAAAAAGAAAAAAAAATAGTTGGAAGGATGGTTAAGGTATAATATCCCGTCTACGACGAGGTCATTACAGTCTCAGCACAAAATCGGATAGGGTAAGGATGACGAAGGAAGTCGGTCGTGCGCTTTTCAAAGGGAGCATTCTGGTTAGTTGGTTGATTTGGGGCAGGGGACCAAACAGCGAGGTCATCGATCCCATCGGATTAGGGAAGGATGGGGAAGGACGTCGCCCCGTCCCTTTCAAAAAAACCATCCCGGCATTTGCTTGAAGCGATTTAGGGAAATCACGGGAAACCTAAATCAGGATGGCCGGACCGGGTTTGAACAGCCTTTCTCCCCAATGCGAGTCCCTTGTGGTAACCACTGCGCCACTTCGCACTGTGAAGCGTTCTGCATTTACAGTGCCTAAGTAAGGGAAAACAAGAGAAACTTGCAGGCGTTTACAAATGCACAGCGGTAGCTTGTTATTTCAAAACATTGACGGAATATGTAACGTTGTTCTCGCTCTTGTTTAATGCGACGTTTACGTATTAAAATGGCAAATGTGTATCTGTATACACATGTTACTTGTCTGATTCCTGTGTATTTTATTAACATTGCCAATCCTTTTGCTTTCTGTTTTAACTTTCCGCATTTTTCCGCCATTTTACACTTTAAGTCACCGTTTTATCGCCTGTTTTTCTTGTTTCTTTTCTTCTTCCGTTTTTAAAAAAGTCTGTAGGCTGTAGAGCAGCGTACTAAGCTGCTGCCAGCCCGCCCCCTTCGGGGGGAATTGAAAATCAATAAAGGAAAAAAAAATCTGTATACACCCTCAACGCGTGAGGATTTAAATTTATAAATATAATTAGTAGTATGTACTTGAAAATGGCAAATAGCCGAAATCAGCTGTAGTGGTATAAATGACAGTGGTTTTATAAGAGCCAGTGTGAAAATGGTATTGTCTTCTAATAAATTTGTGGCTGTATTACCCACACGAAAAAGCCTGTTCTTCGTTGCTGAGTAATGAATATTTCCTTCTTCTAAATATGATGTCGCAAGATATATAGGACCGAAAGTGGCCAAAATAAGTAAGCACTTTTGGCATTCCTCTCACAAAGCCTGTTATTATTCATACTGTAAATGAAGCGGTAGTTTTAGTAAGCGACGTGTCGCAGTGGTTAAGACACTGAACTCGAGTCCTCAAGGCTTATACTTGAGATTCCTGTTCGACTGTCAAATTGTTAATTTTTCACGTTTCATGTCATTTTTCAATTACTGGGTGCATTGTTACAGATAATTATCGTGTTTGAAATTACCTGGAAATGTCTTTCCAGTTCTCTTTTATCTCGCGGTGCGCTGCAGTGCTTAAGATTTACGATATTGATCCTCCTGTCTTCCTTCGCACAGCTTTCGGTGCGTGAGAGACATAATTAGCGCGTAAATTTGTTGGCGATACTTCAAGCACAAGACAGCGATAACAGTGGAATGGTTCTGTGCTCTGAAATGGGCGTGAAATAAATTTGGGTGACAGGAATTGTACTGTTATTCACTGACAAAGCACACGAACGGAAACGTTTTATTTTGAGACTGAGGTATGGCACACAGGAGATCACGCGAACTAGAGCAACCGTTAAATCTATGAAGTACAGGAAATACATCGACGCTAAGTTTTCCGTTTTGAGTATCAATGCAGATCAAATATGTACGTTATTTTGTCCAACATTTTTTCTTGGACACAGGGAATCTGCAAAAACATTACATCAGTATTTATGTCATTTGCAGACTATTAACTGTAGCCATTACAAGTCGTATGTGTTCAGGTTGGCTAGTACCTCTATGTACATGGAACAAAACGAAGCCATAAATGCTTATTTTCCCCTGGGCAGCAGGTTCGGTGTTGAAGTGTGGATGCATGGACCCCAAACGGTTAGTCTATACCGGCGCATAGTTCAGCTAGTGGTGCAGTACAACGGTGCAGTAAACAACAGCTCGTAAAGTTTGCCTGAAAGACTGTTCAACGCAAACAAAAACAACCACCATAATGATTTGTATGCATATTAATATACTTACGTACCACATATAAAAATATCTGCTTTTATACCACGTTACACCCGAGACACACACACACACACACACACACACACACACACACACACACACACACACACACACCGAAAAATCACTATGGGCAAAACGAACTTCATGTGAGGTATAAAAACAAATTGAAGAATGTTCTGCCAACGTAATGTGGAAAGAAATTTCTATCAGAAATGCGCGTTATATATCGGAAACTTCATTTGAAACATTCAACTAAATTTTTAAAAAATATCATACTGGTATATTTAAAAAAGGAAATAACATTGAAAACTTGCAGGATGGTATCATAAATGTCATTCAATTTTCATAAGTGATCTGAAGATTCTTAAACCGCTGGAGTAGTAAAAAAAAAAAGTCTTATTCAAGAAAAATGGCAGGAATCACAAACAAAACTTACCATTCAGCGAACGTATGCTTATGAAGTAATCTATCGAAAACTTAAGTGATAAGAGATGCACAATGCAGCAAACATCTCTGTCTCTCATGAGCTATGACGTCATGTGCCAAAGAAGATAAACGTTATAGTACTTTTCCAACTGATTCCGCATTTTACGCTTGGACAGCAGAATAATGGGGTGTGTTCTGTTGCATGCTTCATCGGTATTACACTCAAACATTAATGTGATTAGTAGGACACCGACATGGAATAAATCGTAGTTTCAATGACGCTCAGTAATGGTGAACGAGGCTTAATGAAAAAAAGCAACTAATCACGAAATCTGTTAAGCTCCTATTATTGCTTTACAGCGAGGACTATTTTCCTCTTACCTTGCTTGTGAGCTAATCTTTTCATGAGTCCCACTGTAAAATAGTATCAGTACTACTACTACTACTACTACTACTACTAATAATAATAATAATAATAAGATAAGTGGTTGATTGATTAATTCATTCATCTTATTGCCTTGATATCAACATGAAGCAGAGTCTTTATGGATGCGAAAAGAGTCTGCGGCGATTAACTGCATAGCACATTATCCAGTGGACCTATTCTCAATGCACGGCACATCAGGAAAGTCACTAGTTCCTCATAAACTGCGAACTGAGTACGATACTGTCCCAAGAACTGAAAATGATCAAACTGTTTCATAAATTAGGAATCATAAAATGCTATAGATGTTCTCTAAATAATGTTTTTTCCAACGATAAGTGTCCAAGGAAACTTGTCGCTGTTACCGTGAGGAATTTCAAAAAAGAAAAGGGTTATTTTAGGGCTGTTCTTTTTCCTCTGCTGTGTTTACGACACATGTCTCGTACTCTTTTTCGAACTGAAAAGGAAAAGTCATGGAGTCGACTTGCGGACACGTGACTTGTTTTTCTACTCATCTGCGACTGTTAACAAAAATGAGGTAATCATGCCTGTTTTGACGATGCTAACTCCACAATATGGAAACTTACATATGTAACATGGAATGGAATTAAAATGTGAATTTAGAAGCGACATAACACCTGATCACTGGATCCGGCGTCGAGGATTTCGGTTTTGAATGCGGAATACCGAGTTAACCAGAGACTAAATGCCATGCAGCACCTCAATGGCGTAATAAAACATAGCTCTACTAGCATATATTATACGATTATTTGCGGAATCGTTCGATGCACTTCAGAAGTACAGGAGAATCGCATAAAATGAAACAAGGTACCGATAACTAAAGAAGGACATCACGTATGTAGGTAGCATATCGGATATTCTCGTAAATTTGATGAACACGGTTAACAAATGAAGTTAACACTTGGCAATCATTTCGGTGAATATCAAGGTGAGTTTCGAGATAGCAAATCTTTTTCAAAGCAGATATTCAATGTGAAATCAATAATTTACGACAGGTTACTAAACTCCAAGCATATAGTTGTAGGTACATTTGATTTTAAAAAGGTTTTTGACGTCGTTGACATGATACTTAAAAGAAAAAAAAATAGTTCGCGAACTCGAAATTAAATTTAAACTACTAAACCGTTTTAAAATAAATACATGAATAAGGTAAGGTGAGGGTTTATTTCCAGTTCAGTTATATTCTAAGAGAAACATAAGAGTCTGAAGTGATGTAAAATTGGAACAAAACTCCATCAATAATAGAAGGGATGCAAAAGTAAATTTCCTGGCTTTTAATGATGGTTTTGTAGTACTTTCTGAAAATGTAATAAATACAGCGACGCAATTCAATCTCATGGAGGAGGTAGCCAAGAAAACATACTGAAGAACATGTCTGGAAAAATCAGTATTACGAACATAAGAGACTGTTCAAAATTTTTCAGTAAAAAAATACTGGTCAAATAGAAAGAGCGCAAACTGAAATATTACGCCGGAATAATCCATGAAGCTGTTTCTTGAATAATACCCATGCTTCTTTCTCATTTAAGGTTCATTGTGGATTCAAAGTTAACATCAAGCTTCAATTTTCTAATGTCAGGTCCGACAAGGACGCCTTCTTTTAGTTTAGCTTCTGAAAGGTGTGGAAACTTTTGGCAGAGATACTTAAAAACATGGTCCATCTTTAGGCAAAGCCTTTACAAACTGTTTCATTAGACCTAATTTTATATGTAGAGGTGGTAGGAGTAGGTTTTTTGGATCTACAAGGTTTTTGCGTAGAATGTTCTTCTCACCAGGTTTTAAAGACTCTCTCGCAGGCCAGTTCTTTGTGCATCAGTGTTGATCCCTAGCCCTACTGTCTCATTCACACGACAAACCTGGAAATTTGGTAAAGCCGCCTTGCTGACCAAGGAGCATGCATGTTACTTTTAGATCGCCTCATATCATCCAACCATGAGCAGAATAACCTATTTTATTTAGCGTTACTTCTAGGTTTTCATAACTATCTTTCATATGTACGGAATGTCCAATAGGCATAGATGCATACATGTTACCATTGTGTAATAAAACAGCCTTTAAACTAGTTTCGGATTAAACAATAAACAGCCTCCAGTCTTCCTTTTTTATTCAATACCAAACTAATTCATCAGACCGGGAATGTCTGAACAGTACACTAAATCACCTTCTTGTTGAAAATACTTGGAAAATTGCTTCTCTCTCTTTCTATACATGTATATGTTGCTTCCAACTGCCAATAAGTTCTTTTCTTTTAATATAGAGCCAAGCAATTCAGCTTTTTCTTTCGTTAAGGCCAGATCCCTAACCAAATCGTTAAGCTCTGTCTGAGTAAACAATTTGGGCTCTAGACTTCATGAATTACAGTGGAATTCATCATCATCTGGTTCATGTAAATCAGATTGTACATCAGAAAATACTTCTGTTGGAAGAGAATTTAAATCATCTGGTGGTTCAGGAATTGGCAAATTTGTACCACGCCCTACTGATCGGATGGCGGACGGAAGTTTAGGGTAGCTTATTACCTTCTTGTTTTTCGAATTATGACCAGTAATATCAACACTGGAAAAGAAGCAATCATCAGAATGATTTATTGGCTCCCTCCATATCATAGGAACAGCAAATCTAAAGGCTTTTTTCTCCTTTTTGGACCATTTTCAACACACACACAACATACCTTATGCGGCGCCCAACATTTATCTTGATCACTAAGTTTAGATCCAAAGTATGATAGATAAACCTTTTTCATAAAGTCTGTAATGTTTCTTTGGTGTTTTTTAATCACAAATTCACCACAAATATAACAAAAACTGTCAGCAGAGTTTTTACAACCACGATTAGACATTGTACTGAGCACATGTACAGTAAATGGGAAAGTGAGGTTAGGTTGACAGTAAACAAAATACTATCTGTTAACACGAAAACAGAATCGGCCTTTTTCTGCCAGCAAATTTTTTCAACAGTGCTACCAATTACACCTACTTTTAAAATTATTTCAACTATTTAAAAGCTGTTAAATTCTTTAAAAATCGCTTAATTTAATAAATTTAACTGTAAAATGTGAAGAAATGGTGGGTGACACTGTCTCTTAAGTATCACATTTGGATTTCCCACCCTAAAAAACATAAGAATAATGTATTTTCAGCGAAAAGTTTTTCCATCGTTGGCCTGTTTTTTCTGGCTTCCCTACCACGTTCAAACTTCTGACGGTCAGTATTCCGACACGTAGAATGTTATCCCGTAGTAAGTTATGCTATTTTTTTCTCATGATCACCTCTCCCTTGGAAGTCCCCTCCTGGAGATCCGAAAGAGGAACTATTCCGGAATCTTTTGCCAGTGGAGAGATCATGACAACGCTTGTCCCGTAGATACACATGGTATGTCTTTAATGCAGTCGCTTCCATTGCCTTCTGCATTCTCATGCCGTTGATCATAGCTCATTCTTCTGCGTCTTATGGGCAGTTCGCAGCCCAAACACAAGAGAGTTCCCTGAGCCTTCGTCCGCTCCTCCGTCCTCTCTGACAAGGCCATTGGCAGCATGAGGGTGACTTCTCATGCCAGAAGTCTTAGGCCGCCGCCACGGCTGAAGATTTTTATTCAAAGTCTAAGCAGTGGCGAGGTTCGAACTCGAGACCCAGGACGTTTTGATTAGTAGTCAAAGACCATACGGTCCTACCACTAAAGTATGAGGAAGAAAATTGGTCGTGTCCACTTCAAAGGAATAATCGTAGTATTAGCCTTAAGTAATTTAGGGAAACCTCGCAAACCTCATTCTGGATGGGCGGACGAGGATTTGAGTCCTGCTCCTCGAGAAAACGAGGAAGATAAGACTGTGTAAAGACGGCTGTTCATTTCAATTGGATATCTCTAAAGAATATAGGATATCTTAAAATGTGGAACTGTAATTTCCCGGTCCGCTCCTCCAGTCGTAAGAAGGACAGGTAAGGCAGAGAACAACAAGTAAAGCAGTGAAAGAACTCATTGTTCGTGGGGAGATGTCTAGGAACCACCCCACGATAGTTTTGGCGTGACGGATGTGAGAAAAAGTATGTAAATTATATGAATATTTCAGAGCACGCTGAACGCTGCAGTTAAGCCGAGGAAGGTCAGTTTTCCGTGCGGAGAGCGTTGCTACCTTATCGCTATGGGTACATACCGGAAGTCATGGCTGACCTTGTGTGTCCTTTACTTATCTCTACCTGCTCACTGGTACGAAGACAGTGGGAAGACAGGGGGAAGATAAAAAACACACACACACACATCACACGCATCGCATCGCAGCGGAGCGTAGCGTAGCATACACGCCGCATGCAATTATTTGACAGTTTTATACGTAACGAATAGTATTTGTATTAGGTCTTGTCTTTGTACCTATGTACCTATGTGATTCTCAACCGCCTTCACTACATTATCTCTCAATGCTACCCATTCGTTTACTTCTGTATTCTTTTCCCACGTTTCAATTCAGCGTTACCTAATGCTCCCTGTACAACTCTGAACAACCTCTGCTCCCTTCAATCTATCCAGGTCCCATCTCCTTAGCTTCCTACCTTTTGGCAATTTCTTCAGTTTTAATCTGCAGTTCACAACCAAGAGTGATAAGAGTTCACTGTGATAAGAGTCCACATCTGCTCTTCTCAGATGTGTTTACCAACAAACCTTCCAAAATTCACAGAAGCTCTCCTGCGAAATTCGCAGAACTAGCACTCCTGGAAGAAAAGAGATGGCGGAGGTATTTCTGAGCCACAGCCTGGGTGATACTTCCAGAACGAAATGCTTGGGTAGCTCATTAGACAGAGTACTTGCCCACGAAAAGCAAAGGTCTCGAGTTCGAGTCTAGCTCCGGCACACAGTTTTAATCTTCCAGGAAGTATTCATAAACATGGAGTTTTTTCGACATTTTGGCGATAGTAATGTTTTTAAATTTTATTATCGTTTCTGTTCTATTAGTTATGATTTAAAACTGAAGTAATCACTGCATAAAACAAAGTTGTCCTATATTTTGAAAGTTTTAGTAGCCATCGAAATGACCAACGTATTCCATTGAAGTAACAGAATTCTCAGTGTTTCGTCAGAAGAAAAGTTTGGGAACCCCTGCACTAGATTCCCGTTCTCTCTGAGGGCACTACCCCTCATCAAGATGAGATGTCACCCAATACCATCTCCGCCTCCCACCCCGCACACACATAAAGTAGGATGAATAATATTTCGTTTAAATAATTTCACGTGTTATTGTACTTTTTTGATTAAAGCAAGAAAGATTAATTAATGAGACAGTTGGCACGATTTATTTCTAACTACAGTTTTGTTTTTATTTGGCTTGGCGTCGGGTAACAGCCAGCGGCCTTGCCGCAGTGGTAACATTGGTTCCCGTCAGATCACTAAAGATAAGCGCTGTCGGGCTTGACTAACACTTGCATGGGTCACTCTCCGGGTCTGCGAGTGCTGTTGGCAGGTGGGACGCAATCAGCCCTCGCGAGCCCAATTGAGGAGCTACTTGGTTGGAAAGTAGCGGCATCGGTCACGAAAACTGACAACGGCCGGGAGAGCGGTGTGCTGATCACATGCTCCTCTGCACCCGCATCCGGTGACGCCTAAGGGCTGTGGAAGACATGGCGGCCGGTCGGTATCGTTGGGCCTTCAACGCCTGATAGGACGGTGTTAGTTTTGTTTGGTGTCGGATAATGCCTCGGTACGTTATGCTGCTCCTAGTGCATTAGGTTCTCGCATTCTTTCACATTGCCACCATAATCGAAAATCTACTTTCTCACCTGTGAGTTCTGGCGAATTAAACTCGTATTTGTACATATTGTCTTGATTATAAGGGATATTCGTCACCAACCTGTCGCTAAAATTTTTCAAATTTTGTTTTATCAAAATCTAAGTGTCTTCGCAGAGTCCAAGAAATTGCTCTTACAACCGAGACAAAACACTCGTGAATGTTTATTAATGAAGAGTGGTGCTGGAGACTACGACAGAACGAGCAGTAAAAGAAATAAATGGAAGGAAACAAAGGCTAGCTGTGATTCTGGTAAAATAAACAGGGTTTTCAAAACTAAGCTATCGATAGTCTTATCTGATTGCAATCAGAAGAATATAATAATTACAATCCCAAAGAAAGCAGGTGTTGACAGATGTTAAAATTACTGAACTATCAGTTTAATAAGTCGCAGCTGGAAAATAATAACCTGAATTCTATACAGACGAATGTAAAAACTGGTAGAAGCCGATCTCGGGGTAGATCAGTTTGGATTCCGTAGAAATGCTGGAACACGTGAGGCAATACTGACCCTACGACTTATCTTAGAAGATAGATTAAGGAAAGGCAAACCTACGTTTCTAGCATTTTGTAGACTTAGAAAAGCTTTCGACAGTGTTGACTGGAATACTCTCTCTCAAATTCTGAAGGTGGCAGGGGTGAAACACAGGGAGCGAAGGCTATTTACAGTTTGTACAGAAACCAGCTGGCAGTTATAAGAGTCGAGGGGCATGAAAGGGAAGCAGTGGTTGGGACGGGAGTGAGACAGGGTTGTAGCCCACCCCTGATGTTATTGGTTCAAATGGCTCTGAGCACTATGGGACTCAACATCTTAGGTCATAAGTCCCCTAGAACTTAGAACTACTTAAACCTAACTAACCTAAGGACACCACACACACCCGTGCCCGAGGCAGGATTCGAACCTGCGACCGTAGCAGTCCCGCGGTTCCGGACTGCAGCGCCAGAACCGCTAGACCACCGCGGCCGGCCTTGATGTTATTCAATCTGTACATTGAGCAAGCAGTAAAGGAAACAAAAGAAAAATTCGAAGTAGGAATTATAATCCATGGACAAGAAATAAAAACTTTGAGGTTTGCCGATGACATTGTAATTCTATCAGAGACAGCAAAGGACCTGGAAGAGCAGTTGAACGGAATGGACAGTGTCTAGAAAGGAGGATATAAGATGGACATCATCAAAAGCAAAACGAGGATAATGGAATGTAGTCGAATTAAGTCGAGTAATGCTGAGGGAATTGGATTGCGAAACGAGACACTTAAAGTAGTAGATGAGTTTTGCTATTTGGGGAGCAAAATAACTGATGATGGACGAAGTAGAGAGGACATAAAATGTAGACTGCCTATGGCAAGGAAAGCGTTTCTGAAGAAGAGAAATTTGTTAACATCGAGTATAGATTTAAGTGTCAGAAGGCGTTTCTGAAAATATTTGTATGGAGTGTAGCCATGTATGAAAGTGAAACATGGACGATAAATAGTTTGGACAAGAAGAGAATAGGAAATTTCGAAATGTAGTGCCACAGAAGAAGTTGAAGATTAGATGGGTAGATCACATAACTAATGAGGAGGTATTGAATAGAGCTGGGGAGAAATTTTTGGCACAACTTGACTAGAAGAAGGGATCGATTCATAGGACATGTTCTGAGGCATCAAGGGATCATCAATTTAGTACTGGAGGGCAGCGTGGAGGGTGAAAGTCGTAGAGGGAGACCAAGAGATGATTACACTAAGCAGATTCAGAAGGATATAGGTTGCAGTAGGTACTGAGAGATGAAGAAGCTTGCACAGGATAGAGTGGCATGGAGAGCTGCATCAAACCAGTCTCTGGCCTGAAGATCACAACAACAACAACAATAACATGTATTAGTATCTCTGACTCCTGACTCAAGGAAGCGGGACATGGATTTCAGGGGCGGAAACGAATCAAAAAGTTAAGTTATGTTCTGTTTACTTGCGTCCACAGTCCTGCAATACTTTAAAATAACAATATTTTCCGCCTATTATGCTGTTCCTGCATCAACTGTTTTTTATTTCCATTCTGTGTACCAGACGATTCGACTTGGTAGCCGTTCTCAAGCAAATGTTTAACTCATAATACATATGTTTTCGGTTACAGTCATGTAATTTCATGGGTAAGTACGTAATTGGCCTGGCTTGATAACTATAGTATGGTATTCGGTGCAGTGTAAACAGTAGTACACAACGAAGCCATTTACTGTTATGCGAGGGCCCTTAACCGCGTGCAGCTATAGCTCGTGGCCAACAAGTCAAAGTTAAAACCACATAGTAGTAAATGGCTTGGCTGAGAGCTACTGTTTGTACTGCATCGAATATCATACCTGTAGCTCTCAAGCCAGACCAACTACGGACTGCTCACGGAATTATATGGCTCTGACCCAAAATACGTGTAGTTAAAGAGGTTCAACGTCTGCTTGAGAAAGGTTATACAGCCGAAAGGTCATAGCACACAAAATAAAAATAAAATGGGAATGGAAAACAGCCGAAACAGGATATTTATTTCTTGAAAGAAGTTCGTCACGGCTGTGGATCGTGTTGCAACTAAATTATTGACATTATCAACTGACAGCTCACTCTGACGTGTGTTACAGTATAACAGTTCCGGTGGGAAATAGTGTCTGTTCACAAAGTGAGGCTTGTTCAGTGACCAATGGAGAGATACACGATGGGAGTTATTTACAGAAAGACAAACAAATGTTCCAGAAAACAGACTCTGCAGTTATGGACTGTGCGGCTGGTCCCGGCGGAGGTTCGAGTCCTCCCTCGGGCATAGGTGTGTGTGTTTGTCCTTAGGATAATTTAGGTTAAGTAGTGTGTAAGCTTAGGGACTGATGACCTTAGCAGTTAAGTCCCATAAGATTTCACACACATAATAAAGGAAACAGACTGGAGTTGAAATCGTAATTATGGCTGTACTGCAAATTAAACGGAAATGGGAGGGGGGCGGCACGTGTTGTCGGGCTAATGGACTGCAGATGGAGAAACGAATTTCTTGGCTGGACGGAAAGAGATACGGCATCACCGAAACAACGACATGACGAGAGGTTGGAGGAGGAAATCAGGACAGGGGTAACCTGGATGCGAACAGTTAAAAACCTCTATGACTGAAAATGTCTGGAGGAGTGGACGTTTAATGCCTGATGGCGATCAAGTGTCGCCTCGTAAACGTTTGTGAATACTTACTGTTAATATTAAGGAAAGGAAGGAAGAAAGGGAGAGTCGAGTTCACTATCTCCTAGACAACGACTTCATTAAAGCTGAACGACGGGCTCTGATGGTGGAACCACACAAAACTTAAGTCAGGAGCGCTAGATATGGATTTGAACCACTGTTCTCCCGAATACGAGTCTAGTGACACTGTACCACCTGGCTTTATGTCAGTCTGTGGTCCCACACAGAAAAACAGAAAGCGGCGAAGCAACAACATTTACGCCTTCGGATTGTGGTTCACAGCTTATCATGCTGCAAATGTTGTGAAATACTGGCCCGCACGTGTCACTGATAAACTGCAGACAATGATATTTCACTCTGGATATTGCGTCTCTTCGCGTTCGATAGATAACCGACTCCTGCAATCGCAAGACATGTCTCCGAGCTGGTAGAAAAAAGATGTTGTCGATGACCCTCCACGTGCATCTGCAAGGGCGAAGTCCGCCGCTGGCTATTTTCAACATTCGCCGTGTACAACTTCTCATTCTGAGCTATATTGTTTCCTGCCCCATTGCCTGCATACGAATCGTGCATGAGAAAACCGACTGCCAGTAAACGGCCGTATGAGCTCAAATTTCTCCGGTTTCCTCGTCAGTATCATTTTGGACACATATGTCGAGGAAGTAATATGTTACCTCAACAGTCCAACACCGATAAACAGTACTCAAGAATGAATCTTTCAAGTGTTTTGTAAGTCACACCTTTCGTGGATGAATTACATTTCCATAAGATGAAGGAGAAACAGGAATTAAAATAGCTAGAATACAAATAAATAACGTTATACATGCAGAAAATACCATCCTGATGGCAGAAAATGAAGAAAAGTTAAAGATGTTCTTACTGAAGATCAAAGAAGGAGGTGTAAAGTTTGGTCCAGTGCTCAATGTCAAGAAAGCGAAATTTATGGCAACTAAACCTGTCACTCTTGGAATTTAGAGGAGAAACTATGGAAATAGTTTCTATCTTCAATTAGCTCCTAGATTTCTGGTGATAGTGACTGCAGCCATGAAATCAAGAGCTGCTTGTTACGTGATAGTAAGGCACTGTCCAACCTTGACAAAGTTTTCTAGAGTAGAGACATAACCATAACAACAAGGATCCGAAGGTAAGCGCTACAGTCTTTCCATTTGAAATGTAATGATGTGAGACTGGGGTCATAAGAAAGGCTGAATGGCGTAGAATGGACACCTTTGAATTTCGGTGTTGGAAGCATCTGTGGACCGCAAACAGAACGAATAGGTCAGTATCACAAAAGTAATGGATTCCAATCTGGAACGTCTGCAGGAGAAAGTGCGGTACAGAAAAAATTGGCGTGCTTTAGTTCATGGGGTTACAGAGAGTCGGAATCAACTAAACGAATAGAGAGAGAAATGGGGAGGGAGGGTTGGTTGGAGGGAGGGGGGAGTGAGGAGGAGAGAGAGAGAGCAAGAGCGAGAGAGAGAGATATTCTCTCAGTGAATCTCAGCTAGGCGTCTGATTTTCTTGCAATTACCTCTATGTGAACATTTCTGCTTAGGTAGCTCTGGACGGTGCCTCCCAGATTTTAACTCCTATTACTGTTTCCCGTTTGTTACTGTTTACTACTGTATAAGCAAGGCGAAACTATAAGCGTTATATTTCCAGAGAACATGCAGCTCCAGGTGTACAGCTTAATGCCGATGGCACCCTCTTGGGTAAAATATTCCGGCGGTAAAATAGTGCTTTACTCGGATCTCCGTGGGCGACTACACAGAAGGATGTTGTCATACGAAAAAACAAAATTGCCGTTCTCCAGGTGTGAGCGTGGAATGTTAGATCCCTTAATAGCGTGGTGGGTTAGCGAATTTAGAAAGGGAAATGGCTAAACTGAACTATGTAGTGTTAATTAGTGAAGTGCGTTGGCAAGAAGAACAGAACTTCTGATCAGACCAGTACAGGGTAATGAACACAAAATCAAGTAAGGGTAATACAGGAGTAGATCTAATAATGAATAGGAAAATAGGAATGCGAATAAGCTACCATGAACAGCATAGTGAATGCATTACCGTAGCCAAGATAAACACGAAGCCAAAATTCACCACGTTAGTACATATTTAATGCTAACTAGTTCCATAGATGACAAAAAGAACAAAAGAATGTATGGTAAGATAAAGGAAATTATTCAGATCATTAAGAGAGACGAAAATTTGACTGTGATTGGCGACTCGAATTCGATAGTAGGAAAAGGAAGAGAAAGAAAAGTAGCAGGAAAACAATCCCTGGGGAAATGCATTAAGTAAGGAGCTGCCTGGTAGAATTTTGCACAGAGCATAATTTAACAGCAGTTAACACTTTTTTTAAGAACTATGAAAGAAGGTTGTATACGTGGAAGAGCCGTGGGGGCAATGTGGGGTTTCAGACTGGTTATATATTCCTACTGCGTGAAGAGTTTGACAGAGCACTGAAAGACCTGAGTCGAAACAAGGCCCCGGGAGTAGACAACATTCCATTTGAACTACTGATGGCCTCGGGAGAGCCAGTCATGACAAAACTCTACCATCTGGTGAGCACGATGTATGAGACAGGCGAAATACCCTCAGACTTCAAGAAGAATATAATAATTCCAATCCCAAAGAAAGCAGGTGTTGACAGATGTGAAAATTACCGAACTATCAGTTTAATAAGTCACAGCTGCAAAATACTAACGCGAATTCTTTACAGACGAATGGAAAAACTGGTAGAAGCCGACCTCGGGGAAGATCAGTTTGGATTCCGTAGAAATGTTGGAACACGTGAGGCAATACTGACCTTACGACTTATCTTAGAAGAAAGATTAAGAAAAGGCAAACCTACGTTTCTAGCATTTGTAGACTTAGAGAAAGCTTTTGACAATGTTAACTGGAATACTCTCTTTCAAATTCTGAAGGTGGCAGGGGTAAAATACAGGGAGCGAAAGGCTATTTACAGTTTGTACAGAAACCAGATGGCAGTTATAAGAGTCGAGGGGCATGAAAGGGAAGCAGTGGTTGGGAAAGGAGTAAGACAGGGTTGTAGCCTCTCCCCGATGTTATTCAATCTGTATATTGAGCAAGCAGTAAAGGAAACAAAAGAAAAATTCGGAGTAGGTATTAAAATTCATGGAGAAGAAGTAAAAACTTTGAGGTTCGCCGATGACATTGTAATTCTGTCAGAGACAGCAAAGGACTTGGAAGAGCAGTTGAACGGAATGGACAGTGTCTTGAAAGGAGGATATAAGATGAACATCAACAAAAGCAAAACGAGGATAATGGAATGTAGTCAAATTAAGTTGGGTGATGCTGAGGGAATTAGATTAGGAAATGAGACACTTAAAGTAGTAAAGGAGTTTTGCTATTTAGGGAGTAAAATAACTGATGATGGTCGAAGTAGAGAGGATATAAAATGTAGACTGGCAATGGCAAGGAAAGCGTTTCTCAAGAAGAGGAATTTGTTAACATCGAGTATAGATTTAAGTGTCAGGAAGTCGTTTCTGAAAGTATTTGTATGGAGTGTAGCCATGTATGGAAGTGAAACATGGACGATAACTAGTTTGGACAAGAAGAGAATAGAAGCTTTCGAAATGTGGTGCTACAGAAGAATGCTGAAGATAAGGTGGGTAGATCACGTAACTAATGAGGAGGTATTGAATAGGATTGGGGAGAAGAGAAGTTTGTGGCACAACTTGACTAGAAGAAGGGATCGGTTGGTAGGACATGTTTTGAGGCATCAAGGGATCACAAATTTAGCATTGGAGGGCAGTGTGGAGGGTAAAAATCGTAGAGGGAGACCAAGAGATGAATACACTAAGCAGATTCAGAAGGATGTAGGTTGCAGTAGATACTGGGAGATGAAGAAGCTTGCACAGGATAGAGTAGCATGGAGAGCTGATTCAAACCAGTCTCAGGACTGAAGACCACAACAACATATCTTCGTAACATTTAGAACCCAAATTTTAAACTGTACGATGTTTCCAAGAGCAGATCTTGACTCTTGTCACAAATTATTGGTTATGATCTGCAGATTAAAACTGAAAAAATTGCCAAAAAGTAAGGTACTATGGAGATGGGACCTGGATAAGTTGAAGGAAACAGAGGTTGCTGAGAGTTCCAGAGTTAGCTATAGGTAACGCCGAAATGAAACGGGGGAAAGGAATACAATAGACAGCAAATGGATAGCTTTGAGAGATAACGTAGTGACAGCTGTTGAGGATCACATAGGTAAAAATACAACATCTAATAGTAATACTTGCGTGACACAGAAGATATTGCTTTTAATTGACTAAAGGAGAAAGTATAAAAATGCAGCAAACGAAACAGGCTTTAGGAAATAAATACGACTAAAAGCTGACAGGAAATGCAAAACGGTTAAGTAGGAATGGCCAGAGGACAAATGCATGGCCATAGAAACGTGCATGATTAGGGAAAAAAATAAATTTTCCCCACACGAAAAGTAAAGAGGCTTTTGGCTACAAGAGAAGCAACTTTATGCACAGTTAACATTTCGAAATTCACTAATTCACAGAAAAATGTTGGTAGAGAGTTAAGACTTGATACTCGTACCTGAAATGGCATTAGGTTTTATTGAAACCAAAAACGAGTGCAGAAACTGGCTAACATATGGGACTGGACAGCAGGGTGCTGCTTTTCAAACTGTCAGCCTGATGGTGCGAGGTACTCCGATATGTAACAGAATCGCATCATCCCCAGCCTCGTTGATAAACTCCTGCTGGAAGGTACGTCTTTTATGCAAGATGGTGCTCGCCCCATATTGCTAGACGCGTGAAAGATCTCCTGCGTGCTGAGCCACCACTTTCGTCTTACTTTGCCCCCAGCTCCCCAGACAATCTGTGAGATTATTTTTTGTGGGGTTACCTGAAGTAGTAAGAGTACCGCGGTCGTTCGACCTCATCTAGGATAGTAAAAGATAAAATCCGATGGTAGTTTGTCACCATACCTAATGATATGCTGTACAGTGCTGTTTACAACACTGTCCCTCGTCTACAGATATTGTTGATGAATGAGGGCCGACATGTTGAGCACTTGTCTTCGCTAAAATTCACTTGTTATGCTAATCATCGCTTTTGTATCATATGATGTTCCATCAGTTGGTCATTTTGCGAACTTTCTTTGGTTTCAATAAACCCCCGTATCATATCTCAAGCACTGTATTAATTTTTAAATCTCTATCTATATTATTCTGTGAAGTATTAAATTTTCGAATGTTTGCGGACTTCTGGCTGACCCCGTTTATTAAGAGCTTAGATGACAAACGAGTACTAAGCAAAGAAGGGAAAGCTGAAAGGTGGATGAAATATCTAGAGATATCTGTAGGGTAAACAAACTTGAAGACTGGAGAGGGAATCGGTCAAGGATGAGACAGGAGATATGATATTACGAGTAGATATTGAAAGAACACTGAAAGACCTAAGTGGAGACACGACCCCTGGAGTAGACGACATTCTTTCACGGTTATTGAGATCCTTGGGAGAGCTAGCCATGAGAAAAGTACCTTCACATTTCAAGAAGAATGTAATAACTGTGACCAAAGTAGAAGGAAATAAAATGCAGACTGGCAATAGCAAGATAAGAATTTCTGAAAAAGAGGGATTTGTTAGTATGTAATACAAATTCAAGTGTTAGTAAGTCTTTTTGAAGGTACACTGAAGATGCAAAGAAACTGGTACACCTGCCTAATATCGTGTAGGGCCCTCGCAAGTGCCGCAACACGATATGGCATGGACTCGACTATTGTCTGAAGTAGTGCTGGAGGGAACTGACACCATGAACTGTGCAGGGCTGCCCACAAATCCGTAAGAGTTCGAGGTGTGGAGATCTCTTCTGAGCAGCATGTTGCAAGGCATCCCAGATATGCTCAATAATGTTCACTTCTGGGGAGTTTGGTAAACAGCGGGGTATTTAAACTCAGAAGAGTGTTCCTGGATCCACTCTGTAGCAATTCTGTGTATGCGGGGCGTCGCTTTGTCCTGCTGGAATTGCCCAAGTCTTTCGGAATGCACAATGATATGAATGGATGCGGGTGATCAGACTGAATGCTTACGTGCGTGTCACCTGTCAGAGTCGTATCTAGACGCATCAGGTTTCCCATATGACTCCAATTGCACGCGCCCCACACTATTACGGAGTCTCCACCAGCTTGAACAGCCCCCTGCTGATATGCAAGGAACATGGATTCATGAGGTTGTCTCCATATCCGTAAACGTCTATCCGCTTGAAACAATTTGAAACGAGACTCGACCGACCAGGCAACATGTTCCCAGTCTTCAGCTGTACAATGTCGGTGTTGACGGGCCCAGGCGATGAGTGAAACTTTGTGTCGTACAGGCAAGGGAACACGAGTGGATCTTCGGCTCCGAAAGCCCATATCGATGATGTTTCGTTGAATGGTTCGCACGCTGACACTTATTGATGGCCCAGCATTGGAACCTGCAGGTTTGCGGAACGATTGCACTTCTGTCACGTTGAATGATTCTCTTTAGTCGTCGTTGGTCCCATTCTTGCAGGATCTTTATCCGGCCGCAGCGATGTCGGAGATTTGATGTTTTACTGGATTCCTAATATTCACGGTACACTCGTAAAATGGTCGTACGGGAAAATGTCCACTTCATAGCCAACTCGGAGATGTTGTGTCCCATCGTTCGTGCGCCGACTATAACACCACGTTCAAACTCACTTAAATCTTGATAACGTGCCATTGTAGCAACAATGACCGATCAAACAACTGCGCCAGACACTTTTTGTGTTATATAGGCGCTGCCGACTGCAGCGCCGTATACCGCCCTGTTTACATATCTCTGTATTTCAATAAGCATGCCTATACCAGTTTCTTTGATGCTTCAGTGCATTTGTGTGGATCGTACACTTACATGGTTGTGGAACGTGGAGGAGAAGTAGAAAAGGAAAGAAGACTTGAGTTTAACATACTGTCAACAGCGCGGTCATTAGAGACAGAGCACAAGCTCGTAATACGAAAAGGTGGGGAAGGGAATCGTCCGTACCTTTTGCAAAGGAACCATCGCGACATTAGCCTTCACCGATTTAGGGTCATTGCGGAAAATCTAAACAGGGGGATTTGAATCGTAGTCCTCCCGAATATGAGTCCAGTGTGCTAACCACTGCGCCATCTCGGTCGGTGACGACAAGCGAGTCAGACAAGAAGTGAACAAAAGCTTTTGAAATGTGGTGCTACCAGGCCCCCACAACGGCACGAGTCGTCGACTGTGAAGAGCGGACTAATTGAATGGCTGGGCGGCGGCCATTAGAGTGGTAAACTGACGCGCGGAGTTCGAATGTTTATACACCGCTTTTGGTTACAAAATGCCTTCCCTTGAGTTAGGTCACAAACATAATGCCTCATTTAAATACGTTACTACAATATACGTTTTAATTTATGAACAAACGGCAACTAGTCACTGTTTATGAATTTATCTTACGTACTACATGGAATCTGCTGTAGGTAAAAGTTATGTACTGGACACCTAGCATTTTTCGTAGTTCATTTACGATAGATGTACGCAAAATGCATTAAAATACTCGAAGATTTGCCCACTATATTAATAGATATTTTCTGACTCTACCTTGCTTTAGATTTTATGACGAGAAGTGCGTTATATATGGCATAGTGCTTTGGCAACTCACGACCAAATTATCAAGTTTCGACCTAACCTAGGCCATGAAAACACTACCGATCAGCCAACTTTCTTCAAAATGATCAGAACATATAAAATGGTATTCTGTCGGTCGGAAATCTTGCCTCCTGACAGCGTGTAACCATTTTTGTAACAGCTGTCGTTTTGAGAAAGGAAACCTGCAAATAGATGCACAGACATTATGCTAATACCGTGTTACGAAAACATTTATGAAGCAAGTGCACTGACATACAACACAACTTCAAATATTCACATATTCACATACCTGTGAACTGTAATATTCGTACCTTTCTCGAATTTATTTGTACAATTAATCGCTGCACAACTCTTCACCATTGTACTTCTTTTGATTGGAACGTACAGACAGTAGAATTACGAGTAACAAATACTGTATATACGCCCCAAGAAATATACAACGTTGAGTCAGCGTCTTCATAAACAACAATACTACACAACACATTTTTTTAAATCTCATTTTGTTCGTTTTCGTTGGCTGTATTTGCTCGGGGTAGACGTCGAAGGCACCCGTTTCAGTTCGTAGCTGATCCATTAACTCAGTTTTTTCTTTTTCTTTTTTTTTTTTTTATTACAGAGGGCAGCTAACCCTCTGACCGAACACGCTGAGTTACCGTGCCGGCATCAGACTACAACCACTATAATGGCGTCCAGCCGAAGGTTCAAATTATCCCGCGACTGCAGCGCCATCAGTGAGTCTAGTTATTTTTTACAAGGTCTTTGGGTGCTACACAAGAATGTTAAGGATTTTATGTGTAGCTCGAATGACTAATGGAAATGTACTGAATCGAATTCGGGGAAAAAAGAGATTTACGGAACAACTTAACTAATAGAAGGGATAAGATGCTAGGACACATCCTGATGCATCATGGAATTGCCAGCTTAGTAACGGCAACTGCACGACGAGGATAAAACTTGTAGGGACAGACATGGGCATGAGAGCGGTAGTCAGGCTCAAATCGATGTAGGGTACAGTAGTTAACTCAGAGATGAAGAGGCTTTCATAGGACAGACTTGCATGGAGAGCTGCATCAAGCCAGTCTTCGGATTGAAGGTAACAGCAACAACAGCAACAGAAACTGTTTGCCAATAGCGCAACAGAAAATTAATGCAGCTCCTCGCATTTGTATATGCAACTTGCTACGTTTATTTACGTTCATAGTCAACAGTCATTCACTGCACAATTCGCCGAACCTCTGCAAATCTTTCAGCATTTCGCTGCAGTCTTCTGGCGTCGCCACCTTATTTATAGAAGACAGTATTGTCTGCGAACAGTTTCATACATCCGGGGGTTCAGCCAAGTTGCTGTTTCCATATTATGCACAATATTTAAACGATCTTCCCAGTTTTCTTCAGGTGTTACGAGTTTTGCTGTTATGTGTTCTAGCAATTTATACACACATCAACAATAGTTTTGCATCACCCTTTTATTTCGCAGTTCATGGCACAGAAAACAAAAATTGGCTCTGAGGCATGTGTATGTTCACTCGCAACACGTCCAGATCACCAAATAATAATAATTAAAAAATATGTAATGACAGAATCGTCTGTATCCCATGAGGTTTTATGACAGCAGTCCTGAGCAATTTCAACAACGTTGGAACGTCCTCTTGCACGGATTCAGGCTTCAATCCGTCGTGTCATACCATCGATGAGATCATCAAGCCAGCCCAGATACTAATTGTTTCACTCTTCAAAGGCGACTGTACGTTAAGTTGCGCAGAGTATGTGGTCGTTGTCGATGTTCTGAAACAGCTCATTTAAATCCATCTCATACATCGATTTGGTTCATCTCTGGAGAACAGGCAGGCTACTCCATTCTGGTGACCCTAGTATGCAGAAGGGACGTGTTCACGGGAACAGTACGATGAGGACGCGTATTACTATTCATCAAAATGAAATTCTCACCAAATGTTGATGATACGATCCTACTATCGATTGCAGGATCTTGTCCCTGCATCGTAGAGCAGCGAGACTACCATCAACAACCACGAGAAGTGTACGGCTGTCTCACGTGATGCCAACACAGAACGTCGCTCCTCCAGTACCTTGTTGCACATCTGGGACGCAGTATTGGAGGTATTCGATGTTACCAGATTGTCTCGAAACACGTTGTCTGCGATTACCATGTTACAAACAGATCTTCTGTAAACAATACCCGACACCAATAATGCAGCTCCCCTTGTGCACGATTTCTTGCCCATCTGTGACGGAGTCCACGATATTGCTGTGTAAGACCTAATGCTCACCATGGCAGTCGGAGATCCGCATGATGCAGTCATCTCTTAACAATTTTATCCGATGTATGACGTCCTGTCCCTCTTCAAACGCCGAATTCAGTTCTGAAGCATCTAGTCCATGGTTTTTCTGACTCAAAAGTCGTAGGTATCTTCTATCTTGCTCATTTGTTAAACGTGGACAGCCTGCTTGGTGTAAGTCCTCCAAATTTCCTGTGAGCTGAAACCGATTCCATGTCCTCGCCGTAACACTTCGACTCTGGTGCACAGGTCGAGCAACTTCCGTGGCTGACAAGCCCTCTGCGGGTAAAGTGATGATGCTGAGCGATCACTGGTCGCGATTGTTCTTTGCGGCATGATGGATATTGACTCGACTGTTCCACAGAGGTCTCTAATGCGCCCCTACTGGTGCTTTACTTTCAGCTGAAATACTGCAGTCCATTCGAGTGCGGCGTTCTGCCTCTAGGTAGCGCTCATGCCGAATCAGGCGTTCTGGATCAACTCAAAGTCTCGCCCTTTTCTTCTATAAGCACAACATTTAAACGCAAATGCTTTCCCACCTAGAGAATAGGGCCTCTGCAAACAAACAGTGGGATAGGGAGCCTCCTCTGCGTGCAAGTCGAGCATGTGGGAGGAAACACCGAGTGACATTAACAATTTGGGATGTGTACTTGGCTAACTTAATGGAAAGGCGATTGCTCGCGGAGAACATCAAGTCCAGGTTCTACATCTACATCTACATCTACATATATACTACGCTAGTTACCAAGCGGTGTATGGAGGTCGGGACTATTCGCGCCAAAGTCATATTTACCCCCTCTGTTCCACTCGCGGATCGCGCGAGGGAAAAACGACTGTCTGAACGCCTCAGTACGAGCTCTAATTTCCCTTATCTTTGAATGGCAATCATTGCGCGATCTGAAAGTTGGTGGTAATAATATATGCTCTACATCCTCGGCGAAGATCGGATTTTTGAATTCAGTGAGCAGCCCCTTTCGTTTAGCGCATAGTCTATCTGCAAGTGTGTCCCACTTCAAACTTGCTATGAGATAACGTAACGCTCTCGCGATGGCTAAATGTACCAGTCACGAATCTTGCCGCTCTTCTTTGGACCTTCTCAATCTCTTGAATCAGACCCAACTGGTAATGGTCCCATACAGATGAACAGTACTCTAAGACTGGACGAACTAAAGGATTGTAAGCAATTTCCTTTGTTGAAGGACTGTATCGTTTCAGGTTTCTACCAATAAACCGAAATCTAGAGTTCGCCTTACTCGTTACTTGTGTAATCTGATCATTCCATTTGAGATCATTTCGAATAGTCACACCCAGATACTTGATGGATGTTACCGCTTCCAAAGACTGAGCATTTATTTTGTACTTGTTCATTAATGGGGATTTTCAGTTTGTTATGCGCAGTAGGTTACACTTACTAATATTGAGGGGTAACTGCCAGTTGTTACACAACGCATTTATTTTCTGCAGTGTGTGTCAGGGCGCTGATGACCTCGACGTTGAGCGCCCGTAAGCCCCAACACACACACACACACACACACACACATATCCACTGATTTGTTCACAACTTTCGTGTGATACTACTTTCCTGTAGACTACAGCATCATCGGCTAACAGTCTAACGACGCTGTCAGTACCATCAACCAGATCGTTTATGAAAATCGTAAAAAGCAGCGGACCTATTACGCTGCCCTGGAGCACGCCTGATGTTACGCTTGTTTCTGTTGAGGTCTCCCCATTCAGGACGACATACTGCTCTCTGTCTGTTAGAAAACTTTCTGTACAACCGCATATGTCATCGCATAGACCGTAAGCGCGCACTTTTTGAAGCAAGCGAACTGGATCGAACGCGTTCCGAAAGTCGGGGAATATGGCATCAGCCGGGGAGCCGGTTTCTAGAGCCTGTTGTATATCATGCACAAAGAGGGCCAACTGTGTCTCGCATGACCACTGTTTCCTAAAACCGTGCTGGTTTCTGCAGATGAGCTTCTCAGAGTCTAGGAAGGTCATTATGTCCCTGAGATCATTTATTCAGGGGTCACTCTAGATATAACCACAAACTGCCTGAAATTTCTAAGAGGTCGCCCCTTTGCATATGAATAGGGCCCCATTGCCTCCCCCCGCCCCTCGCCTGTCTTTTAGAAGTTTAGATTAACTTCACGTACAGGGATTGGACAAATGCTTGGACATAAACGCAGATGCTGCAGATGGCGCTGTTGTATTTGAGCGAGAACGACACCTGTGCAATGTCCTCCGTATATTGCAAATGTCAGTCGTGGTCAGGAGAGTGTTCTGTGTAGTTGTGAGTGCATTGTGTCGGATCTAAGGGAATTCGAAAGGGGACGAATTGTTGCTCGTATGGTGCGTGCTGCTGAAGCCAAGGTAGTCGAAATGTTTGGTGTTTCAAGAGGCACCGTACGGAAGATTTACACGGCATAGAGACAAATCGGAAGAACATAATCCACTAAGTCACAACAATGACAACAGTATGTGCTGAGTAATCGTGACACACGGTCACTGAAGAGGACTGTGACAAAAAATAAAAAGACGACAACCGCAAAAGTCAGTGCTGAACTGAATGTCGAACTCGAGAATCCTGTCAGTACCAAAACGACACAAAGGGAGCTCCAAAAGCTGGCAATTACTGGGTGAGCTGGAATTCCGAAACCACATATCAGTGATGGAAATGTCCATAGAAGGAAAACGTGGTACCGAAGTCAAAAAACCTGGATTATGGAGAAATACAAGAAAGTAATTTGGTCAGATGAGTCTTGCTTCACACTGTTTCCATCTTCTTGGTGTGCACTAGGTTGTTACGTTGCGATCATCGAATAGTCTCACAGATTTATTAATTATTGGAAACCATTTCGTGATTACCGTCGATATGGCGCAGGGAAGATTTGTATTCCAGGGTGACTCCTCAGTCTGAGCTGGTCTCGTGGTTAAGACTTTCGAGAGGCGGGAACATCAGAGAAGACGCCTCGTAGAGTGCCTGTCGTTCGTCACATGTTCCACTTGGCGGCGACCGATAACCGACAAGTGGTTGCTGGTGATCAGAGAGATAGTGCAACAAAGTAAGCGGATGGGCGCAGCCGCTGGCTCACTTGGAGCGCTTGCCACCCTGCGGGCACCTCTGGCTGACCTCTGACCCGTGGCGCACTCACTCCCGGAGCAGAGAGGCTCCTTCTACGTGCCTTTAGGTTTCCATAGACCGCTGCCGATAAGTTATTTACACCAATGAACAAAATCATACCGACACAAGACTGAAATCTAGGAATAGGCCCGCAATTATTCTGTTCACCATTTAAGCATTTACAATATTGTCGTCACCTTACGCGGTTCAGTGCGTTCATCGTCATTAGCGATATTTTAACTATGTGAAATTCTATCCATGTTTATGACAATGACCACACGAATCACTTGTTTTTTCGGAGTCATCTGTTGTATGTTTGTTTTACAGATTGAGAACAATGTTCTTTCTATATGATCATTGAGTAGTTTATTTTTAACAGTTTGTATTATTCTCTAACGGCATGTTTTGCAGTTGCACTGTTTGCTTCACAGTTGTATTTGTTCGTGCACGTTTTTCTTCCGTGCTTCGTGTCTTGCTAAGGTCATTTTCTGTACTTACTAATTACAAATATTTTACACTCGTGAACTATTTTTCGTGTGCAGCGCATTTCACAATTTATAGCCATCTCGCGAACGTTAGGGTGCTTATTTTACGGTATGGCTGATTTTCGTAACCTTCTTTATCTACTTCGACAAAGAGACAAGCTATATTGTACTTTTAGCTCACCTTCGGTAATTCTTAGAAAGTGGAATATTTGATAACAAACCTGTCAATCGTCGGAGTGAAATGAAATGACTGTTTGGAATTACTGATCGAGAGACTCGTCTGGGATTGTTCGGCCGCCTGCTGTTGGCGCCACTTCGGCAACTTGCGCCTCGATGAAGATGAGATGAAATGATTAGGACGTCACAAACACCCAGTTCACGAGCGAAAAAAATCTCCGACATGGCTGGGAATCTGAATGCGGTACCCTACGACCTAGGGGCAGCGGCAGTAACCACCAGACCATCAACTACGGATACCTGGAGTGAAAGGTTATAAAAGAAAAAACCTAGAAGGTCAAGGGCATGGTGCAGTTTTACATCGAATAGCAGGACTAATGTGATGGTAGACTGTGACCTCACAGAATAGTTCTCGGATTTCGAAAAATGGCTCTGAGCACTATGGGACTTAACTTCTGAGGTCATCAGTCCCCTATAACCTAGAACTACTTAAACCTAACTAACCTAAGGACATCACACACATTCATGCCCGAGGCAGGATTCGAACCTGCGACTGTAGCGGTCGCGCGGTTCCAGACTGTAGCGCCTAGAACCGCTCGGCCACCCCCGCCGGCGTTCTCGGATTTGTTTACGTCATTTTTCACTATAAACACTATCTTATGTATGTGGCTTTGCAAGTTCTGCGACGTTTAGAAGTAACTGGCGGAAGTAAAGCTGTGAACGTGAGTCGTGAGCAGTATCTGGATAGCTCCGTCAACAGAGCATTTGCCTACGAAAGGCAAAGGATTCGAGTCTGGTACAATGTTTTCGACTGCAGTTGAAAGACTAAGAATTTCCCATGAAGAAAAGAAAATATAGTTTTTCAAAATCTCTGTAGATAAAAACGTTTCGAGCATTAACAACACCCCAAAATATTTTCATACAATCATTTTTTGAAAACTATGACCCTACGTTCTGAACCATTTTATAAAAGTTGAGGTATTATTGGTACAGACAGACGTGTTTCCAAGCTACAAAGAATTTTGCTATTTAATATATGTGTCTAAAGTTTCCTAAAACTAGTCAGTGTGCATACAATTTATTATCTGATATACGCGATCACAGCATTTGCTAAAACATCCGTTCTCCAGGTCTGAAACGAGACTGTGTTCTGTTTGCGTCACAAGCTACGTCAGATTATCTTGGCCTCCTCTGACTGCGGGAGCCATCTTGTGAGAAACCGAGGAACCTAATGAAACAAAATCTTGCCTCTGTATAAGCTCCTCACCCTGACCTAGGCATCTATTTTAACAGAATGAAAGACTACCATTTGTCACACTTTATTTTACACGTGATAGATAAGTAACTACGTAAGTGTCTCAGTTATGACCTGATTAAACAAAGACAGCCATCAGTCAAATTTGTGTACTGTGTGTTTGTCACGCCGCGCATGGGCTCCAGGTGCTTTAGCGTCCTTTCAATGTACTTGGCACCCCTATCTCAGTCGTTCAACCTGACACCCATTCTCTAAAAAAATTTCTAAACTCTAGATTATGTTGATGGGTAAGACGATTATAATGTATTAAAGTTGGTTAAGTAAGAATTTTTAAGGTTTAGTTACAGAAAAAAACAGTAGAGTAATGACTAATGGTATTAAAATTATTGGGAGTCAAGAAATGTTAGTAAATATCAGTCTGCGCACCTTTTTGTGTGTTTACAGGCTGAGTCAAGAGGAAAGGTATATGCTTACAGTGTTAGTGACAGCGTTAGTGATTCTGAACAAAAAAAGTCATATTCAGACATGCCCTATTCCTAATTGTTTCCAAGCTAGAGCACTTATAACGTACACTGTTATTTATTTTTTATATTGTGCAAATATTGTCATTGTTTAGAACGTACCACAGTAGTGTAAAGGAGGCTGAGATGAACAATTTGGTACCGCACGCTTATGATCTATTTATTCGGGAAACTACCTCCAACTGGCCTCCAAAAACTACCAAATCTACAGCGCATTCTTGTCACGCGTGGTTTTCAATAGTCTCGCTCTCTTCGTGCAAACTATTAATCCTAAAGAAAAATGAACAGGATTTTTGTAGCAAATTTCATGTAGTTTAAATTTGTACTGCAACACGTTTTCGCGGGAGGGTGCGGTTTACGAGTTATTCCAGAAAAACGTACAACGATGATATTAAACGTGTTCCATCTCTGAAACCATTCGGAATAGGTTGTATGTCCATGTGAAATTCGTTGTTCAGAGTCACTAATACTATCACCCCTCGACACACATATCTCTCCTCCTGACTCACTCTGTACAACAACAGTGTATAACTCATGTGCAGAGGGAAGCAATAGCGATTCTCAGCGACAGAATCACAATGCAGCACAAATACCTCTCCACTTGCACTTACAGATCACATCATAATTTCCTGCCTCACTTGCTGCTGCACAACATCTCCATTGCTTTCCACTAACAACAACCAGGTGGAAGGCACCTTCCACCTGATAATGATGGTTAACAATTGAAACGCAGAAATGTGTTTCCATTCAGTGGTAATAAAAATAGTTTTACATATTATTTTGAATCTGTGTGACTATATTGATGTACGTGAGGAAAAACTTGCAGAGTCAGCAGACGCTTTTCTTTAATCAAGCCATATTTGCTTTGAGACAAATGCATCAGTTCTTAGGTTGCATTCACATAATATGGCTTCAATGAAGAAGTAAATCTTCATAGTTTAGTGACTACTGGCTTTTAATTTTCTTCCAGTATGTAAAAGTAACATTGATGATGGGCCTTCGAATTCCAGATGGAACTGGACAGTTTTTCATCAATTTTATTACCACATCAGCGTCATTAGTAACAAGTTTGGAGCGAAATACAAGATTTATAAGCCTAATTATCCGGGATAGCACTAAAGCTATGCCATCATTCATTTAGATGATGTATTTTTGTGCGACATGGCATATAATCGAGTTTTGACTGTCGGAGCAATCTACCTCAATAGGGTCTGAACCCGTGTAATGGGATACGGGAAACAAGATAATAGTCCATCCACAACAACAGTGATAATAATTATAACCGTTTAATTACTAATATTAAGGTTGGAGGAAATACGGAATCATTACAATAACTGGAAGCGTTATGCCATGTTATTTAAGATAAGACCAGAAGTGAAGAGGATATTCATCAGCTACCTGACGAAGAGGTACTAAATCGAACTGGAGAGAAAAGCTCTTTATGGCACAACTTTACTGAAGAAAAGGTGTAGGGTGATAGGACACAACCTGAGGTAACAAGGAATTTAATTTGATAATGGGTGGAAGTATGGAGTAAAGACTGTATTTAGACACGAGGGCTTGACTGCAGCAAGCAGGTTGAAGTCTTCATGCAGAGATGAAGAGACTTGCAGCGGACAGTGCATGAAACCAATCTTCGGAATAAAGACCACAACAGCTTGAAGATCAATAAAAAATGATCTTAATGTGTACGTATTATTTTTCGATGTTCTGTTGATAGTTGTGCATACATGACCGTTGCCTGCGAAGCGACAACAAATGGTTTGGTATTATTCTTGTTAGTGTGGAAATTTGTGGTAAGGTCTAATGGGACCAAACTGCAGAGGTCATCGGTCCCTAAGCCTACACACTACTTAATCTAACTTAAACGAACTTACACTATGGTCAACACACACACCCATGCCCGAGGGGGGACTCGAACCTCAGATGGGGGGAACAGCACGTACCGTGACACGGCCCCTTAGACCGCGCCGCTACCCCGCGCGGCTTTGTTAGCGTGCTAAGCTGTTAGCCGGAATAGCAAATGTCTATTTGTTAAAATGCAACCCAAAATTTAGTAACCTCCAAGTTTACGTGCTCTAAGCCACTGCCTATTTAGCACGCATGGTGAAGCCGGCCCTGAATGTAGTGGTTAATGTCTTTGGGCTTTGCTCATCTTCACTAAGCTTTTACTGCATTTCGTAAAGTGAATTTTTGTTGTAAGGAACCTCTCTGCTTTTATGTCGAAACATATTATAAAGCTAAAACTGAGGCGCATGTTCCTTCTTCTGTAAAGGCAGAGTGATTGCTGAACGGTAGTTGTAAGAACATGTGACGCTGGGCGTGAGATAAATATTCCCCTTTTTGTATAAAGCAGACCAAAACTAACGTACCGTACATCACCTTCTGAATTTGGACAAATACTGTAACAGATAATGATGTAATCACCTGAAGTGTGGTTGGTTGCTGCCTTTGTATATAGTGAAGATGCATCTAGACACAACCCTTTTTCAGTTGCACGGACGGTAATACAAATACTAATGGAGAGGACGGAGAGGGACTGCAAGTAAAATTGAAACGTCCCCTTAGAACAACTTATACACGACTGTGCTTTACCTGACACACAATGTTTTTAGCGCAACGCAATCTGACTTTCAATAATCCCTACAAAACAATGGCCCTGACTAACTTTAACCTATACCTTTCAGAAATCACTTACCTCACAAAAATCTTCGTTGCTCGAACTACTGCAATACAGCGAGCGCCACTACTGCCAGCTAAATAAAAGATACAAACTACGGAAGGCACTAACTACTGATAGTCTTAGCAAATGAAAGATTCTAATAGACAACAAACAATGTATTTACCTCAAGATTCGTAATATATACAGCAGTTCATGACATTTTTCAAAACTCCGCCATCTCTCTCCCCACATCCACCACTGCTGGCGGCTCACCTCCAACTGCGCAACGCTACGCGCTGTTCACATCCAGTTATAGCAGTTCATGACAACAATGGCAGACAACAATGCAAACTAGCCACAGGCTGCACACAGCACAGCCAGTGATTTTCATACAGAGAGCGCTACGTAACGTTGCCAATAAGAAAACATAAACAGCCTACTTACATAGCCCCCATGCTCCCCACAAAAAATTTTACAAATTTTTTTGGCCAGTGGCCAATAATGATTTGATAAAATTTTTTATAATTACACTAACAAAGATATCCAATGCACACACTTATTGAAACAATGTTGGTGTCATTTTTCAAAACTCCGCCATCTCTCTCCCCACATCCACCACTGCTGGCGGCTCACCTCCAACTGCGCAACGCTACGCGCTGTTCACATCCAGCTATAGCAGTTCATGACAACAATGGCAGACAACAATGCAAACTAGCCACAGGCTGCACACAGCACAGCCAGTGATTTTCATACAGAGAGCGCTACGTAACGTTGCCAATAAGAAAACATAAACAGCCTACTTACAAAATGAACTAGTGGTTTTAGTTACATATGATCTTCGCTCCGATATTTAACAGAAAGACAATAAATCTTTAATCTCGTCTCATGTAACTTTGTAGACGTTATACTAATTACTTTCGAAACGATACAGATGACTGATGCGGATCAAACACATCTTCCGTCGTAAATTACAGGATTTGTAATTGGTCCTTCAGTTGGAGATCAGTATTTACTCATAATATTAAATAGGTAACACTTTCCTGATATTCTGAAAAATCTTAGTTTTTTTTTTATCACGAACTGGCTTCCGCTCCTTTGGTCATCTCCAGGTGACAACTGAATGTTGCAACCGCAGATAAAATGACGTGCGATGTGATAAACCTTTTGCATTTCTTTTATGTTTTCGTCTTCTTTAAAGGCAAAGAGAAAAGATGAAGCGGTAGCCCATCATAGAGCCTATGCCTACCGTCATGTATTTTTGACTTTCAGTTGTTAAAAAACTGAGGATTTTTTCTGGTACCAGTAGGAGGAAGGAAGGATTCGCGCTCAGCTAGTGAACGAGTGAGAAGCACGCCATTTTTAGCGAGTAATTGTAGCCACTTTGGGGTCGCTATGAATAAGTGAGGAGTATGTATTTCATATGTGCACCGTTTAGAAAAATAGAGTCTTGTTTTATTAACAGAAAGGTCGTGTGAGTTGTTATTTCAAATAGTACAATAATTACAATAAGTGAAGCCCACCTGTGTACTTCGGAAAATTACGAAGATCCGATAGGCGTAATGGGAACACGGTCAAGACTTCAAAGGTACACACGGCGACCAAACGTAGCATTATAAAGAATGGTAAGCACAAATCTACAGCGGAGAAAGAAACTACTTCGCCCTGCAAAATAATATGAACTAATAACGAACTTATTTCCAGGCATAGCTCAGCTTATTGTGCTTGTCATTCATGCCGAAAAATTAATCTCATTAATTCAATACATTTTAAAAAGCCACGAATTTCAACATTTTATTATCATCTATTCCATTATTTTATTATATTATAGCGACTTGTGCAGATCTTACTGGAGGAAATACTGAAAATACATAAAAGGAGGGGACACGAAGTGTTTAGAAAGGAACTGATATCTTCTTTATTTTCAGCAGAAACATAAAAAAGTAAAAAGTAATTATTTCTTTTGCAAACGCACTGTATGCCATCATTTTATGTATCTTGTGCATCTGAGTCAATGATGTGTGTGTAAGTCATGGAGGGACAGTAAAGGCAGACTTACGCTGTACGTTGCTTTGAAGTAGACGCCGCCAAGTTAGAATCCCAACACATAAGAAGTCTACTGTTTAAGACTGCTTTTAGTTCCTAATTTCTGTAGTGTGTACGCAGCACTTGCTTTAAATAGTAAATGTTTCAGTGCATTCGTTAATAACACAGTGACAGGAAGGCGATTGCAGACATTTTACTGGGCTTGCAAGTCTATACGATTCAGTAATACGTTTTAGGCCTCGTTAACCAACTTCCATTTCGTTACACGTTTCAAATAACCAAGAAGAGAAGAATCGTTATCCAACATTTTTCTTAATGTGGGCTGACGAAATTATTGTTCGGTCTATGTGCTCTTCCCGAAAATGCTGAGAACATATTTTGCTATGTTTGGTCAATTCCCAGTCTTTCCTTCTCACAGCGTTCACCCAAAGAGATTTTAGAGTTTGGCTGAAATGAAATCTAAGGTCAAATGACATTATAAAACTACTACAGTAAAAGTAAACAGCACAACCAAAATTCATATATATATGCTCGAAGAAGTCCACTTACGTACGAAATATGATTCCAATATACTACAGACTATAATCAGAACCATTAGTATCCCCGTGAACGACGCCGCTGACATTTTTGATCAAAGCACTTCCACCGGAAGCTAATGTTTTCGCAAGTAACGTCGCGAATGTCGGCTTGATGTATGTGACGTCGTGATGACTCCCCTTATTACACTTCCACGGTGTAAGTAACACACACACACACACACACACACACACACTCACTGGTCATACCAGACTCGAGAGTCCATTACCACAGCAACGTATTTTCGCCCTCTGTCCCTGTCTTGGGCTATTTCATTCCATTCACCTTCAATACCTAGGCTCCTCAAATCAGCCTTCACATTGTCCTCCCATCTACGCCTCGGTCTCCCCACGGGACGTTTTCTCTCTAAGTGCCCTACCAGTACTCTGCGCGCTGTCCTGCCCTCATCTATTCGAGCTACGTGACCCGCCCATCGCAGCCTACATCATTTAATAATACTGATTATGTCAAGGCTTGAATAAAGTTCGTGAACCTCTTCGTTATGCAGTTTTCGCCGCTCTCCGCTAATGTCATCCCTTTTTGCTCGAAAATTTTCCTCAAAATTTTGTTTTCAAATACTCGAAACGGCTTTTCATTTTGCACAGTGAGAGACCAAGTCTCACACCCATACAGCACAACTGGTAGAATAATAGTTTTGTATATTCTAATCTTTAAATTCCTAGGCAATATCCGTGATGAAAGTAATCTATTCAGCGAGAAGTAGCACGCATTTCCCGCCCGTAATCTCTTCTTCAGTTCGGATTCAATCTCATTTCTCGAAGTGATAACCACGACTAGATACTTAAATGTGTTCACTTTTTCAAACTGCATGTCTCCAACTCTTAACATTTCCTGATCTACTGCTGTTGACATTCTAGTAGTAAACAGGTATTTAGTTTTGTCTTCACTTATCCTTAGACCCACATCTTCACTAGCCTTGATTAACGCGTTTGCTGTTACAGATTCTTTCCTATCGCTAATGATATTTAGGTCATCTGCATACCCTAATATCTTAATATTTCCATTTAACTCCACACCCTCTGAATTATCTGCTGCCATTCGTACAATATATTCTAGGACTAAATTAAAAAGTAGCGGAGGTAGGGCATCTCCCTGCTTACTGCTGTTACAACATTCAGTTGGTATATAACTATGGACTAAGAAGTGGAAAGTTGGTTCGCCATCAAATGAACATTATTTTGCAGAAAATCAGGGAAATGTTTCGTATTTAATGTTATTCTCATGTTATGTCAAGCACCGACGGAAAATTCAGTTTACGCGTCCAGTATTAAGTAAATAAATTTGGACTTCGTCCGGTAGGTAGATACTTGAAAGACATTAAGCGGATATCACGTTTAAAATTCTCTGATAGATAGAATGATACTCTGCGCATGCCAGACGGTTGAGTATTGGCCTAAATTTAAACGTTACCACGCTCGTGCCGGATTGTCCTGCGTACTGACAATCTTCCAGAAAATGATTCACGTAAGAGGCATCCACCCACGTATTGCTGGACCGCTTCCAAGGCGATATAACAGCCTTCGCGCTCTGGTTTGCGCCTACTGATGAGACTAGGCTAAAATAGCTGCGTGACGCCTCTTTCCCACACCAGAGCTCTAGAGGCACCGTGATAGTCTTCGCTGAGATGAGGATCTGAGGCACCATCTCAGCACGCCCTACACCGTACCTCACAGTGGACGAAGTTACTGGAACCAATACAACGCTTATACTTGTATCATCGTCACGTCCTGTGTTTAATTGGTGTGGTGTACAGACAGGTTAAACGTAATACTAGAGAAGCAAAAAGCTGTTAATTTAGGAGATATGGATGAGAAAATACTTTTAACTGCAGAATATTTAGTACCTATATGGCAGGAGCCTATTAAAGGTGTACGTCATGGAGAACCGCAGTCCAGCAGTAAGACAAAAGTAGAAGAAGTTGATATGGAAAAAATGATTGTCCAGTAATGCATCAGTGCTTGTCATTCCAGTGAATGACATGAGCTGAAAGAAGCAGAAGTCGATGAAATACGAATGGATTTACTAAAGTCAGTGGAAGCTACAAGAACAAAACGACTGTCTGAGATAATGTACACAATATGTGAAACCAGTGACTTAGATTTCCAGCAAACTAGCACTATCAGCAAGCTAACGAAGACTGAATAAATGAGAAAACTTTCAGCGGACCAGACTGGTATCTCACGCTAGTAAACTGCAGAAGAACAGAAACAATAATCGAAGTTACGGTGTTAAAGACAAATTCAGTTTCAATTAGGGGAAACATGGCAAATAAGCAATTCTGACAAATCGCTCAGTAATGGGAGAAAGAACAGAGACAATTTGAATCTACACTAGCATCTGTGTAAATAAAGGTATGCTGACTGGAAGGGATATCATTTTTAGCACAGGCAACAATAATAAAATTTAAGACTAAAGTTGTTTATTTATTTAAAACTAACAAAGTGATGAAGCGCAGTAGGAAAGAGAATAGAGGCACTATTAATACCAAAATAAGTAGTTGAAGCATTACCATGTGCCAGAAAAAGGAAGATAGGAGTATGTAAGTGGGCACAGGCGAATAAAACTATCTTCAACAAAACGGCTACACCGGTGTCAAATACTGACGAGGAATTCAGGAATGCCTTCCATTCAGGAGTGTTAGTTATAGATGTGTGTAGATTCAGGCACTATTTCATTACAACCAGTTCTACATGTATGTATAGCTCGGTAGCTACATGCGTATCAGATTGCGAATCCAATGGTCTGGAGCTCAGTTCTCGGAATTATAGAGTTATTTCTCTTTCTTATCGTTTCATTCACATCTGGCAGAGATTTGATTCACACCTGGCAAAGATATATTAAAACTAAAATGTGCCAAGCTGCACATTGTTTTGAAATCCACATTAAACTGTAGGTTCCCTTTTATTTGTTTGATAAGATTTTGACAATAAGTTCCCTCACATGAACCACAGCCCTTGCCGAGGTGGGGTGGCTTGCGTGCCTCAGCGATACATATAGCTTAACTGAAGGTACAACCGCAATGAAAGAGTGCCCGAACAGGTCAGACAAACATGTGGTTCCTGAAGAGGGGCAATAAGCTTTTCAGTAGTTGCAGGGGCAACAGTCTGGATGATTGATCTGGTCTTGTGACATGGGCCCGCCGTGCTGGTACTGCGAACGGCTGAAAGCTAGGGCAAATTGCAGATGTTATTTTTCCCGACGGCATGCAGCTCTACTGTGTGCTTACAATAAGCAGATTCAAATGGATTTAGGTTGCAGTAGTTATTCGTAGATGAGGAGCCTTGCACAGGATGGAGTGGCGTGGAGAGCTGTATCAAACTAGTCTTCGAAATGAAGACCACAACACCAACAACAAAGGGGTTGGAGGTAAGCAAGGGTTAACCAGCTCCAATAGGTGCTTGCCTAGGAAAGCACCACGGTTTTCAAAGCAACCTACAGGTTGAGGAGAAATGTGCTTTATGTATATGGATTGTAAGAGATTACATGAAGTAAGCGTTCATTATCTCAGCAAATGAAAAACGCATATATGGAATGGTACCGATGATGAACCGACTTAATGGTGCGTAGATAAAATGTGTCATTAAGCATACTTGAACAATATTTCTCTCACGAATAATAAGATTACCGATTTATTTATTTGCTGGCCACAGCTTTGCCAGTTCATTAGACTTAAAGCATGATGATGGTATAATTACTGTATGAAAATTAAATGGAGATGATTGGGTCTTGTAGCAAGAAGAATGCGTGGGAGAAGGATCAAGGAAGTTCTTTGCTGGATTACGAGACGTAAGAAAAAATCGAGGCGGCGAGGTAACTATAATGAGAAGAGATGACATTAGTTACGTGGATGCGTGTATCTGGAGATCGGAATGCACGTAATGATGATGATGATGATGACGACGACGACGTTGAAATCTGACGATTCGATCAAGAAACCCTCACTAAGTAGCGGAGGGTATGTTGCAATCAAACAACTGTGCAACGGACTGGGACTCGAACCCAGCATATTCCTTTCATGGGCATGGGGAGGTAAATTCAACCGGCAGAGCGTCAGCACCAGTCAGTTTGCTCTAAATAGCTCTTTGTGTCGCTCTGACGTAAGCGAAACGCAAAACCGCAGTCTGTTTTAACGCCTCATGTTTGTTTCCAAACGTATGCGCTTACGCTACATTCTATTTGAGACTAGCATCTCTCTCTCTCTCACACACACACACACTCTCTCTGTGTGTGTGTGTGTGTGTGTGTGTGTGTGTGTGTGTGTGTGTGTGTGTGGTTTGAGGGAGAGAGAGAGAGAGAGAGAGAGAGAGAGAGATTATATCAACAGCAGAATTCCTAGGGACTGCCTTGAGAGAGGCCGTGCGCTTCATCCTCGAATCATCATTTTCGACTCAATTACAATTTGGCAGAGCGAGGGTAGCGGTGCTTTACGCTGCTGGTGCCCGCGCTCCTAGTCCCCTGGTACCGGCGGCCCCACTGTTCCAGAGAAGCAACACCTCCGCCTAGTGCTGCCACCTAACGGCCAGCCCTGCGTCACTTTGATTTACACAGTAACGTAAGCTACGGAATGGAAATACCCTGGCTCTTACGTTCTATTTCGGAAACTTCAAATTTAGGCCGCTATAAACAAACTCCATCAAGTTTCACAGCACCGCTTGCGTTTTGCGGCAGATGGTGACTCTTAACAGACTTGGTGTACGGAGCGCTGGATTCCAGCGCGTTTTTAGTACCAAAACGAAGCGGAAACACTACGTTACAGTTTGACGGCAATCTCAGTAGAGGAAGCAGCGTTTATTGCAATAACTCCACTCTATACACGTTCTAACTTTGCTTCGCCAAGAAAAACATCAGGGTCAACCACACACGTCTTAAAAACTCTTTGTCTGTGATATGTTTTTTCGAACGTTCTCGTCTCCTGTCATCCATTATTCCGTACATTTCAAAGCTTTTATTCTCTTTTCAGCCCTTGTCTTCTGCTGGCTTTCTTCCAGATATGCTCCTTTTCTTTTATAGTTAAAGCCTAATGTCTTCTCTTGAAGAGGTCTGAACTCTGTGATCAACTGCAAACACTACGCCGCGTTATAAACCTGATATCTCTCCTAAACGTCGCTTTTTAAAGGCGCTTTTATTCTACTGTTTCGGCAGATACTTGCAATTACGCTACTGCAATATGTAACTGGAGTCAGCCCAAACAAATACTGCTCATCACGTCTTTCATGGCATGCCCAGTGCCAACAGAATGAGTCGGTTTGTTCTCAGTTACAAATAGAACGATTTCTCAAGCGCAGTTTTACGCGCTCATTCGATACAGCGGTCCAAAATTAGACCAGTGTGATATTCGTTTCATAGATATTTATAAACAGGAAAACTGAAATAGAAAGAATAACCAGTACGTCAGTAGCGACTCTCGTGCCGCCTTAGTTCGAGCTGTCCTCCTGCCGCCATGCATCAGCACTACTCCGCGCGGTTTGAGGCGCCATGTCACGGACTGCGGCCGGCCGGAGTGGCCGTGCGGTTCTAGGCCCTACTGTCTGGAACCGAGCGACCACTACGGTCGCAGGTTCGAATCCTGCCTCGGGCATGGATGTCCTTAGGTTAGTTAGGTTTAATTAGTTCTAAGTTCTAGGCGACTGATGACCTCAGAAGTTAAGTCGCATAGTGCTCAGAGCCATTTGAACCATTTTTGAACGGACTGCGCGGCCCTTCCCCCCGGGGGTTCGAGTCCTCCCTCGGGCATGGGTGTGTGTGGTGCTCTTAGCATAAGTTAGTTTAAGTAGTGTGTAAGTCTAGGGACCGATGACCTAAGCAGTTTGGTCCCTTAGCAATTCACACACATTTGAATATTTTTTCAGCGCTACTCAGTCATGACTGAAGTACTGGTTATTCTTTCTGTTTTAATGTCCCCATTAATACAAATCGATAAAACGAATATTGCACTAGACTAATTTGGGACTACTCTATCGAATAGACACATACAATTACGCTTTAAAAACTATTCCGTTTGTAACGGGATACAAACCTACGCTTTCCTTTGACACTGGCCTTCACATGCAAGACGTCATAAGTACTATTTGCCTGGTGTGACTCTATCTACACGTTGCAAAAATTAAGTTGCAAGTATCTACCGAAACACCGAAACCCCTGACGAATCTTGGGAGAGAGACCCTGTGCAGCGCAACGGTTAGGACAAAGTCACCAACTAGCGGACAGGTCGCCTTACGAAGCCTGCATAACTAGGGAATCGGAAACCAACATTCTGTCCCATACAAAATACCCACTCAACGAAAAATTGTGTAAACACTCAGGCAGTCCATCAGTCTTTATTGCATATCGTAAAAATGTCGTCAGTTCACTCATCGAGCCTACACAGCACAAAAACACTGATACCTTCGTTTCGAGATACATTAAACATAAATTGTATCTCCAATCAAGGTATATATTTTGGTTACTGTCGTTATAGTAACGAAGTACTAATGGTTCTTTCACAGATACGGAACCATGCTGAGCCGGCCAGTGTGGCCGAGCGGTTCTAGGCGCTTCGGTCTGGAACCACGCGGACGCAGGTTCGAATCCTGCCTCAGGCATGGATGTGTATGATGTCCTTAGGTCAGTTAGGTTTAAATAGTTCTAAGTCTAGGGGACTGATGACCTCAGATGTTAAGTCCCATAGTGCTCAGAGCCATTTTTTTTTTTTTTTTTTTTTTTGACCGTGCTGAAAGGTACTGCCTCCGAACTGTTTACGTGAAACTCTTAAAGCTTTTTAAATAATACGTTATTAGCTTTCTACAGATTTACTCTTCATGTCTACATATTTATTCCTCAACACAGGCACTCTGGCAACGAACACTGTTCCCCCAGCGAGACGTCAGTTTTTTCATGTCATCACTGTAGAATGTTTGGCTTTGTTGACAGAGCCACAACATCACCTCTGCTTGTACTGTCTAAGTTAAGTCTTCGACGGAGTTCTTCAGTGTTGGAAACAGAGGAAAATCGGCTGCGGCCAAATCGGGACCGTGTGGAGGATGGTGGATGACAGTGAACCGGGGGCGTCATATTATTGCAAATGTCGCAGTGCTCATGTCTGCTCTGGCATTGTTAAGCTGAAGGAGAGGATGCTGCCTGGGTGAAAAAACTCTTATAATTAAAGGCTCCATTACAACAGCGGTATGTGGGCAATCGTTATCCTATTGGAAGGCACCCCCTGAATTACTGTTCACAGAGTGCGAGGAATAACTACGAGAGTTGTTAAATGGCTTGGCCTATGCTGGTCGATGAATTATATCGTTTCAATGATCTTCCCATGGTTTTCGGTGTAAAGTGAATATATAACACGAGGTGGTGCGTTTCGCCTGCGCGAGTGAAATAATTATTCTGTGAAGTCGCGTTGCTCCATGGCGACAGAAGTAAAGTAAGAAAACCGGAATGTGACTGGACTTTGTTACGAGACACGATAACGAGAGGGCGTGTAGGAAGGGTGTACAATGAAACAGTCATTGTTAGCCGCCATATTATATAATTTGTGTTTTTAAGATTCACAAGCAGTATGTAATGTTAATGTGGAGTTAGTAAGGTCCAGAATACAGTCTGTTGCATTTTAAAGGTAACTGCGCGTATTTAATTTTTATCAAAGGATTCTGTGAGGAACTATTATGCACTATAAACTTGTATAAGCTTAGAACATTTGGTGGTCAATGTTTGCGGTAGAACCTGCTTCTATCACACGGTCAAAGCATACAGAAAGTTTTCTCTGATAAAAAGAACTCATTTCATTCACAGCCAGTAATCGAATGACCAAATGCGAATGGCAGCGTTTCAATTCTAGAAGATCCTATAGAAGTTTTCTTTCTCTTACATTTCAAGAATTTTACAGGGAAACATCGGAGTCGGCAGCTGCTTCTACACTACGAGAGAACTTGTCTACGCGTACGAAATTACGTACGTTGTGGGGATCGTCGTCACTGACAGAGATAGTGTTCTTCACAGACTTACGAACGGAACACTACACACACTAGTTCAGTAACAACGAGTTTAATGTTACCAGCTTGAAATCATTAATTCTTCCTTTGAACAGAAATACACTCCTGGAAATTGAAATAAGAACACCGTGAATTCATTGTCCCAGGAAGGGGAAACTTTATTGACACATTCCTGGGGTCAGATACATCACATGATCACACTGACAGAACCACAGGCACATAGACACAGGCAACAGAGCATGCACAATGTCGGCACTAGTACAGTGCATATCCACCTTTCGCAGCAATGCAGGCTGCTATTCTCCCATGGAGACGATCGTAGAGATGCTGGATGTAGTCCTGTGGAACGGCTTGCCATGCCATTTCCACCTGGCGCCTCAGTTGGACCAGCGTTCGTGCTGGACGTGCAGACCGCGTGAGACGACGCTTCATCCAGTCCCGAACATGCTCAATGGGGGACAGATCCGGAGATCTTGCTGGCCAGGGTAGTTGACTTACACCTTCTAGAGCACGTTGGGTGGCACGGGATACATGCAGACGTGCATTGTCCTGTTGGAACAGCAAGTTCCCTTGCCGGTCTAGGAATGGTAGAACGATGGGTTCGATGACGGTTTGGATGTACCGTGCACTATTCAGTGTCCCCTCGACGATCACCAGTGGTGTACGGCCAGTGTAGGAGATCGCTCCCCACACCATGATGCCGGGTGTTGGCCCTGTGTGCCTCGGTCGTATGCAGTCCTGATTGTGGCGCTCACCTGCACGGCGCCAAACACGCATACGACCATCATTGGCACCAAGGCAGAAGCGACTCTCATCGCTGAAGACGACACGTCTCCATTCGTCCCTCCATTCACGCCTGTCGCGACACCACTGGAGGCGGGCTGCACGATGTTGGGGCGTGAGCGGAAGACGGCCTAACGGTGTGCGGGACCGTAGCCCAGCTTCATGGAGACGGTTGCGAATGGTCCTCGCCGATACCCCAGGAGCAACAGTGTCCCTAATTTGCTGGGAAGTGGCGGTGCGGTCCCCTACGGCACTGCGTAGGATCCTACGGTCTTGGCGTGCATCCGTGCGTCGCTGCGGTCCGGTCCCAGGTCGACGGGCACGTGCACCTTCCGCCGACCACTGGCGACAACATCGATGTACTGTGGAGACCTCACGCCCCACGTGTTGAGCAATTCGGCGGTACGTCCACCCGGCCTCCCGCATGCCCACTATACGCCCTCGCTCAAAGTCCGTCAACTGCACATACGGTTCACGTCCACGCTGTCGCGGCATGCTACCAGTGTTAAAGACTGCGATGGAGCTCCGTATGCCACGGCAAACTGGCTGACACTGACGGCGGCGGTGCACAAATGCTGCGCAGCTAGCGCCATTCGACGGCCAACACCGCGGTTCCTGGTGTGTACGCTGTGCCGTGCGTGTGATCATTGCTTGTACAGCCCTCTCGCAGTGTCCGGACCAAGTATGGTGGGTCTGACATACCGGTGTCAATGTGTTCTTTTTTCCATTTCCAGGAGTGTATAATAGAGTCTCCTGCTCGCGTCCAAGACCATATTCCAGGTGTAGGTGTAGCACACAGACCGGTTGACTGCAGGCAATCACCTTGCCTCCCTTCTAAATAAAGAGAACCAATTTTAATCATACCTCGATCCTGTTCCCCCCCCCTCCCCCTCCCCCCTCCCCCCTCCCAAAATGAACTCTCTCTTGACACCACTGAGGTCGCAAATGGCAATGGAGCCAAGCAAGCGTTCATTGGACGGCATGGTGGAGGTTCGATGAAAGCTGGTTCTGGTTGTTTGTAACGGTGGCCAGCTGAGGGCCTGCTGCACCTACACCTGGAATATGGTCTTGGATGCGACTCCGTATGTCAGCAGGAGCACTCTCGTCGTTATCCCTCGCATCCTGACTGCCATTCATGAACGGCATTTCAGAGGGTGCTTTCCAACTGGATAACGATTGCCCACAAACAGCTGTTGTAGCCCATCATGTTCTACAGAGTGTCGACATGTTGCACTGGCCTGCCCGATCACCAGAACTGTCTCCAATTGATCTCATATCGGATATCATCGGCCGACATCTTCACTGCCATCCACAAATAGCATTAACCGCCCCTGTATTGACCGCCCAAGTGCAACAGGCATCGAACTTCATCCCACAAACTGGCATAAGTTACCTAGACAAATACATTCCCGAAATTTCATTACTCTACATTAATTATTTTTTGGTCTTTCGATTTCTCTTCCATCAGTGTACGTAGCGAGTTTACTTGTTGTCCCGCCATAGTTTTGTACTCGCAGTGTCGTCATGATACAATGTTTTTTAGTTGATCCGTGGGATACCTTCTTAACTCATGGATATGGATGAATGTACTAATGGCTACTACATTAGACTTACCTCATATAATTCACAATGCTTCATTCACATTATGCAGTGAAATCTATCAGTAATCATAGTTCAATGGCGGTGAAACTGTATTTTTGTAGCCATTTTACTCCGCTGCCACAATACAAGATTATCGCGCATGAAGGACCTATGTAGGCCACTGTGAAACCGTACTGAACAGTAAAAAAACATTCTGTAGCTAGCCGGATTACACTTTAGCAAGGTGGTTCTTATTCATTTCTGGTCATCTATTCCGGCAGTCACCAAATATATGAAGATACAGTCTGGGAAGTACACTGAAATAAAATCTTCAGACGCAAGTCTATTTGCGTTGTTGCACGTACACCCATGGCTCACTTTTCGCATTAAGAAGTAGGACGAGAGGTGGTTCATCACGACATTTTTGTTCCCATCCAAGAATAGATTTCTGGCTTCTTCAGGACCCCAAACATCAGTGATTAGTCGCTGTCAGTGTCAACAGAAATATCGCTGGCAGTGGGTCACTCTCTTCGACTCCGCCACATACGTCCGAGTTACCAAGCACGTTTAGCCAGTATTTCGGACGTCACTGTGTCGTGAAGTTCTCCTTTCGGAAATGATCTGTCATGTTTAGCAGTGGTGGTAGTTGATATGTATGCAGAATAACGCTCGTAAAAAGAAGAAGAATGGGAGCAGAGATTTATCGACCTTCTTTCTCATCGTTTTTCTTGGGAACTGTAGGCGATGTTACAGAATCCATTACATTTTTCACTAACGCCAGATGTGCTGTACACATTTTTCCAGTCAGTATTTCGCAAATGAGTTCTAAAATCCTTATTTCTTTTTCTTAGTCTCCTAATTTAATGACAAATATTTATACTATTAGTTGCAGTCTTGATGTGTCTCTAAAATGCTTTTAACAGAAAAGCTGATGGTTGCCTCAACTGTTGTTCTAAATTGTATAAGGGAGAGTTATATTATAAGAAATGGCAAGAGACTGAAGCATAACTTTAGAAGGGAAATGAGATAAAAAATTAAAATTAAAACCTCCAGTTAATGTTACCTCATTCTGCTTAGTTATTTAAAAACATGGATTAAGAATGAATACCTACAGATCACCAGCTTTAGACTTGTATATTGTGATTATTACTATTAACTCCCCATGAGTTTTTATTTTTGCGACACAAGCTTCAAAATGCTGATCACCGCAAAATCTGGGGCTATCAACGTTTTTATATTTGTATCCCTTCTTAACTTATGTGGCAACTCCTGCTTCTGTTTCATTTTTCAGAGGGGTTCGTGATAATGACAAAAGTTTATAAATTCTAACGTTAAGTACTTACTAAGTGTGACCGTTGCGAAAGAAAACCAAACTGCTCTGGCAAGAGTGATTGCTAGGCTAGAGGGTCGCAGTCAGTCATATTGACACTCATGAGTAACTCATGGATTACTTGGGAAATACGAGAGGTCAGCGATCCATTGCTGCGATCTGCTATTTGTGTCCAATCGTGCGATCAAGGGACGGACCACGCTACTTCTGCAAGCCATAGCTGAGATCCCTCGGTCGTGTGTGGAGCCTTTTAGGCGGTCGTCGACTCACAATTGACTGTCGTAACAAATACATGAAATAAGCCTACGACAGATAAAGATATTAGACGTATATGAAGATAAGACACTTCCAACCAGAAAATTCATCTCATACACATTTTATGTAAACAGAAACTGTTCTACATCTACATTTATACTCCGCAAGGCACGCAACGGTGTGTGGCGGAGGGCACTTTACGTGTCACTGTCATTACCTCCCTTTCCTGTTGCAGTCGCGTATGGTTCGCGGGAAGAACGACTGCCGGAAAGCCTCCGTGCGCGCTCGAATATCTCTAATTTTACATTCGTGATCTCCTCGGGAGGTATAAGTAGGGGGAAGCAATATATTCGATACCTCATCCAGAAACGCACCCTCTAGAAACCTGGACAGCAAGCTACACCGCGATGCAGAGCGTCTCTCTTGCATAGTCTGCCACTTGAGTTTGCTAAACATCTCCGTAACGCTATCACGCTTACCAAATAACCCTGTGACGAAACGCGCCGCTCTTCTTTGGACCTTCTCTATCTCCTCTGTCAATCCAACCTGGTACGGATCCCACACTGATGAGCAATACTCAAGTATAGGTCGAACGAGTGCTTTGTAAGCCACTTCATTTGTTGATGGACTACATTTTCTAAGGAATCGCCCAATGAATCTCAACCTGGCACCCGCCTTACCAACAATTAATTTTATATGATCATTCCACTTCAAATCGTTCCGTACGCATACTCCCAGATATTTTACAGAAGTAACTGCTACCAGTGTTTGTTCCGCTATCATATAAACATACAATAAAGGATCCTTCTTCCTATGTATTCGCAATACAATACATTTGTCTATGTTAAGGGTCAGTTGCCACTCCCTGCACCAAGTGCCTATCCGCTGCAGATCTTCCTGCATTTCGCTGCAATTTTATAATGCTGCAACTCCTCTGTATATTACAGCATCTTCTGCGAAAAGCCGCATGGAACTTCCGACACTATCTACTAGGTCATCTGTATATATTGTGAAAAGCAATGTTCCCATAACAGTCCCCTGTGGAACGCCAGAGGTTACTTTAACGTCTGTAGACGTCTCTCCATTGAGTACAACATGCTGTGCTCTGAAACTTCCTGGCAGATTAAAACTGTGTGCCCGACCGAGACTCGAACTCGGGACCTTTTCCTTTCGCGGGCAAGTGCTCTACCATCTGAGCTACCGAAGCACGACTCACGCCCGGTACTCACAGCTTTACTTCTGCCAAAGGTCCCGAGTTCGAGTTTCGGTCGGGCACACAGTTTTAATCTGCCAGGAAGTTTCGTATCAGCGCACACTCCGCTGCAGAGTGAAAATCTCATTCTGGAAACCTCCCCCAGGCTGTGGCTAAGCCATGTCTCCGCAGTATCCTTTCCTTCAGGAGTGCTAGTTCTGCAAGGTTCGCAGGAGAGCTTCTGTAAAGTTTGGAAGGTAGGACACGAGATACTGGCAGAAGTAAAGCTATGAGTACCGGGCGTGAGTCGTGCTTCGGTAGTTCAGATGGTAGAGCACTTGCCCGCGAAAGGCAAAGGTCCGGAGTTCGAGTCTCGGTCGGGCACACAGTTTTAATCCGCCAGGAAGTTTCATATCAGCGCACACTCCGCTGCAGAGTGAAAATCTCATTCTGGAATGCTGTGCTCTGTTTGCTAAAAACTCTTCAATACAGCCACACAGCTGGTCTGATATTTCGTAGGCTCTTACATTAAAAGAAAAAAAACTTTAGCTTCGTAATTTAGGCGCTAACGATTTTGCTTTTAACAGAAGGGAAAAATTGAAATATTTTTGGTCATTCAAAATTAATCTCATGTTTCCAACATTCTTAGCCGGAGAACATAACATTTCACATCATCTGGATGGCGTTTAATCTGAAAACGTCCATGAAAGGTTCGTAGTTTCTCGGTGTCTAATAACGTAAAGCGAAGCTCGACGTTCCAACGCTGTTGTGCAACACATTTCGCAAGCTTCCACAGCTGGGAACGCAGCTTATTATCCTCTCAGCTTACAGTCGCAACAGCCAGCTCTATTTTCCATATTTCTTTTTCCATAATTTTCTCTTTTTCTCTTCTCCTCCCTCGCTGTCTAGCTTACCATGTAGTTCGTCCTTGCAGCGTTGTTACGTGCTTACATCTCTCCGCGTTATGCCTTATGCTCACAGCCATACCAATGTTCCCAATGAAAGAATTCGTGCACGTTGTAAATGTTTGATTTTTTGGGTGGTAGAATTGAATTCAGCATTTACACTTCAGATTTATAGTGCTTCAGTTAAATTTATCCCTACATTGTTCTAAGGATTGTAATGTGCATGACTATGGGTATAATTTTCACTGGTGATGGCGTAAAGTTCCTGATTCCAGGCTACTCTAAAGTCCTTAGTCGAACATCAAACTTCTCCATGCGCCACGGGACCATGGCATGTAACACTGTCGATTATGATTCCTTCGATGGTTGAGGACATCAAGCTTGGCGTTCCCCTAGGTGTCACTCAAGAGCAGCATGCTGTGAATCGGCATCTGGTACTACCCTCTTCCCTCTCCCATCCTCATCAAAAGCACAATAACGACATTATATTCTACACACACCCACTGCAGCTATCTACATTTAAAAAACAGTTATAATTGATGTACCTGTCATACAAGTTGCAGATACACCATCATCTAGAAAAGGCTTCACGAGGTATTGGGCAAACACGAAATCACACAAACTGAACACTGTTGTTTAGGAGACACGCCAATTTATTTGCCTCTGTTATGCGTTAAGGTTATCTTCACAACCCCTGCGTGTGTCGAAATGAGCAGTTTTCATTTGTGTATGTGTTCGAAACCCGTTGTTCGCATAAGCTAATATGCAAAACTCGCTCTCTGTTGATATTCAAATAGCGGCCGCGCAAATGTGACACACTTCAGTTTGCTTGTATGCTACCAATGAGCTAAAGCCTGTCACTCACTTTATCTGCTATTGAGACCATGTGATCATTCCGCTTAAGATCCCGGATAATTGTTAGCACCACGTAAAATGACGCTGTGACTCATCAATCCTTTAGTCTAGGGGTTTCCAACCCGCGGGCCGTCCGCGGCTCGTGGCCTAGGAGCTAGCTGGATCATGGAGTCCCGGGTTCGATTCCCGGCCGCGTTGGGGATTTTCTCTGCCCGGGAACTGGGTATTTGTGTTGTCCTCATCATTTCATCATCATCATCATAATCATTCGTGACAGTGGCTAGATTGGACAGAGTACAAATTGGACTGTGTAAAAATTGGGACTTTGTACGGCCGCTGATGACCGCGCAGTTGAGCGCTCCACAAACCAAACATCATCATCAACCCGCGGGCAACTACCGATGCGGCCCAAGAAATGGGACATCTGTCACGTCACATAATCGGTAAAAAGTATCATTTTTTGTAGAATTACGAAACTAATGAAATTTCATACATAAAATGTCTAACTGTCGCTTTTTTTAGAAAAAAGAATCATAAACGACAAATTGCTTAAATGTGTTAATTATATACATCCAATCGATTTTTTCCCTCAGTGGATATCGTTGGTGTTAAGTATATTATGTATGGTCCAAAAATTAATCGTCTTCTTGCAATATGGTCCAGGTAAGCTGAAAGGTTCGACACTAGTACTTTAGCCCAAATCTACCTCAATAATTGAGTGGCTACGTTCTCTTTTCAAGCTTCATTATTTTTCTGGTCATCAGTGTTCCTACAGAACGAGAGAGAAATCTGCATCAGGGAGCCAATGGATACCGCTAGTAACGTTCGTGTTTCCTTGAAAATTGTAAAAAATACATCACGCCTTCTCGACGGCGATCCGTTTCAAAGGAGACAGGAACTGCTGTTGTCAATGGACGCAGGTCCGTCTCAACCAGTTTCCAAGCCAACATCTGGAGTCGATTTCAGCGGCACGTTTTTAGTGGAGAAAATAACGCAGAACATGGCCAGTTGCCCACTGAAATTCGATTCGACGAGTCGTGATTTTGTCTCCTTTTCGAATGACGGAAAGTGTCGAGTACACCAATGGTCCAATGAGTCGTTTATCCAGCAGCTGATGGTTTGTTTCAGTGCATAGGTGATGCTGTTTTCCAATCATGACTGGGGCCCACTCATTTAGGTCACCGTGAACAAGAGCCACGAATATTTCCTGTCACCAAATGTTGTCCCTTCTTCTGCATGAGTATGCTATGGAAACTCTCGTTTTCCAAGATGACAACAGCCGTGTTAACAGGACTGCACGCGTATGTTCCTGTTTTGACGAACACCGAGCCACCGTACCGCATCTTGACTGGTCCGCTATGTGATCCGATAGCAATCCAGCTAAAAATATCTGGGACTATTTGGAACAGAGGGAGAAGCGTAGGAATCAAGGTCCCCTCAATTTGATAGCTCTACGGAAGACTGTTATCAAGGAGTGGCTACAGCGGATAGCGTATGTGCTGAGCGTTGTTGAATTTCTCCCTCACTGAAATGATGCCAACATCAAGGCTAGAGGCGGTGTCACTTGGTATCAGCTTCATGTCACGTGGGAGTTACTCATTTTTTGGCTGGTGTGCTTACATTGTCGTAGACTCTCATTTAAATCGCTAGTAATAGGTTGTGGAAAGAAAGATAAGTTTCTGATGTTCCTATACATTGACTGAGCTGCAAAACGGCGTAAGATAGAAAAACAGTCGCGCACCAATACATTACGTCAGCTCGACCCGCGCTTTAACAAATATGAGATACTCTAGATTGAAGGTTTACAGTCCTCACACTGCCTTCATTGGTGACCTTCAGGGAACATTATACCAGCAATGGAGAAAGTGCAAGCTGGGCTACATGGCTTGACATAAACAAAGGAGAGCCGTTGTGCACCCTATAAGGACATACACCGTCCGTCGCTTATACGGCAGGAATAAAATCGATCTCGGAACTTTTTGAACGGACACGCGCGCAAAATAAATGAATACAAACCTGCAGTCAAATAGCGGAGATTTCTTTCAAAAAGTTGTATATTGTGGTCCCCCACGTAGGAAAAATATAAATTAAATGTTCAAGTCATTCTCCAGAATGTTCTAAAGAAGAGAAAATTGTGTATAAAGTTTATCCCACACACCTTCTTCACCCTCGAACAAAAACAACGTCGCGACGCTTGCCGCGACTCGATTGAAATTAAAAACGCGGACAGCTCTTTGCTGGAAAAAATCATCACGACTGACGAGACTTGGTGTTATCAATATTAACCTACCACAAAACGAAAAAGTGCAGAATGGTTCTCTGATGGTTCGCCAAGACCGAAGAAGGTGCAGATGTGGCGCATGAGTTGAACAACATCCCGAAGGAGGACTTTTCTGGAAGTTTCTCTAATTTATCTTGAAAATTTTGGACACCCGGGGTAAGAGGGCGTTAGTGACGACCTTATGCCATCGGCAGGGAAGCACATACAGAAATGCCGCCCACGGCCTTCGTACACCTAACACCACCCGTAGCATAGCGTCACGAGTCACAGGGAACTATTTAGTGCGCTCTTCTCGCCGTGTCTCATGACCTCGAAGATCTTTACTTTACGGAACTGTGTAATATAAACCAACGTCGAGTTCTGAACTATTGTGATGACCTCCTGTGTAGAATTACCACAACATACCTCAGTTTTTACCGCGAGATCAGTTGGACTGAATTTGGCACGATATCCCTAAGGAGTGCATCCAGCAACTATCAGTCAGTGCCACGCCGAATGACTGCTTGCTCAATTTATGAAGCTCTTTCTCTGGAATAAATTATCCATTTTTTCTGAGATTTTAATAATTTGATTGTCTGTACATGTACTAGATCACATCTACCAATTTTCGTCCCATTCGAATAATTCCTGCGAGGTGGGTCTTTTTTTTGTCTGAAGAGTGTGTTTGTACTTTTGTGCAGGTTTTGTAAACATCGAAGCTCCTAGGGAGCATACCTTTTAGAACTGATCTTGTGTAATTTCTAAGATAAAACCGCTTACAGGACACTACTCTACTGTACGGGGTACATTTGTACAATTTGAAAACCTGAAACTTTCGAAACTAATTCGAACATGGCGATGGGGCACGTTAATGCAGTTCTGATGGGGAACGTTTATGCACTATTTCGCATTAACATTTCTAACTTATATACCAGTCAACGAAACTAAGGTAATAGTAGTTGGGAAAGCAATCTAAAGAAAAGGAAGGCGCATGAGAATGAAAGGTAGAAACTGCTAAAAAAGCTATTGAACCTCATTTATCTCAAGTTGTTGTTGTTGTTGTGGTCTTCATTCCTGAGACTGGTTTGATGCAGCTCTCCATGCTACTCTATCCTGTGCAAGCTTCTTCATCTCCCAGTACCTGCTGCAACATACATCCTTCTGAATCTGCTTAGTGTATTCATCTCTTGGTCTCCCCCTACGATTTTTACCTCCACGCTGCCCTCCAATGCTAAATTTGTAATCCCTTGATTCCTCAGGACATGTCCTACCAACCGATCCCTTCTTCTAGTCAAGTTGTGCCACAAACTTCTCTTCTCCCCAATCCTATTCAATACCTCCTCATTAGTTACGTGATCTACCCATCTAATCTTCAACATTCTTCTGTAGCACCACATTTCGAAAGCTTCTATTCTCTTCTTGTCCAAACTATTTATTGTCCATGTTTCACTTCCATACATGGCTACACTCCATACAAATACTTTCAGAAACGACTTCCTGACACTTAAATCTATACTCGATGTTAACAAATTTCTCTTCTTCAGAAACGCTTTCCTTGACATTGCCAGTCTACATTTTATATCCTCTCTACTTCGACCATCATCAGCTATTTTGCTCCCCAAATAGCAAAACTCCTTTACTACTTTAAGTGTCTCATTTCCTAATCTAATTCCCTCAGCATCACCCGACTTAATTCGACTACATTCCATTATCCTCGTTTTGCTTTTGTTGATGTTCATCTTACATCCTCCTTTCAAGACACTGTCCATTCCGTTCAACTGCTCTTCCAAGTACTTTGCTGTCTCTGACAGAATTACAATGTCATCGGCGAACCTCAAAGTTTTTATTTGTTCTCCATGGATTTTAATACCTACTCCGAATTTTTCTTTTGTTTCCTTTACTGCTTGCTCAATATACAGATTGAATAACATCGGGGACAGGCTACAACCCTGTCTCACTCCCTCCCCAACCGCTGTTTCCCTTTCATGCCCCTCGACTCTTATAACTGCCATCTGGTTTTTGTACAAATTGTAAATAGCCTTTCGCTCCCTGTATTTTACCCCTGCCACCTTTAGAATTTGAAAGAGAGTATTCCAATCAACATTGTCAAAAGCTTCTACGTAGGCCATATTATATTCACAGGTGCAAATTGGCCAAAAAATTGTTTACTGCCAGTAAAATTTTTGTATTTAACGATGTTACTTGGCGTAAGCAAGCCTGTAAATGGGGCACATTTATGCATTCGACTTGAGCATACGAAAATTATTTTGAACTACAAAAGGTAATGTTGAACTAGACGCACATACACAAAGCTATACTTCCAGCCGTGTTATGGGCCTAAACAATATTAACATGATAAACAAAACCCAAAAAAAAAATTAAAAACTCTGAAAACAATTCCACGTTAATGTGCCCGTCTTCTCTGAGTCACAAGTAAAGCTTGAATTCAGTTTCAAAAAGCTCAAGTTTTTCAATTTCTTCGGGAAACATACAGGATTGGATTGGATTGTTTGGGGGGAAGAGACCATACAGCGAGGTCATAGGTCTCATCGGTTAGGGAAGAACGGGGAAGGAAGTCGGCTGTGCCCTTCCAAAGAAACCATCCCGGCATTTGCCTTGAGCGATTTAGGGAAATCACAGAAAGCGTAAATCAGGATGGCCGGACGCGGGATTGAACCGTCGTTCTCCCGAATGCGAGTCCAGTGTGCTAAGCACTGCGCCACCTCTCTCGGTGAAGCATACAGAAAATGGAGGATGCAGAATTCAATGGCTAAGAAAGTATTATGCAAACAGTATCATTGAATCAATACTACAGTACTGAATGAGTCCATCTTCTTACCCACATACAGTATCTCATGTGAGCGAAATTGACAGTTCTTGAAAACATGTTAGAGTATGAATATCAGCAAAACTAGAGCAAGGATAATGTAATTTTGTCGAATTAAATCAGGAAATGCTGAGAGAATTGATTAGGAAATGAGACACTGGAAGTAATAGGTGTTTTATGCTGTCTTGACGATAAAATAACTGACAGCGCCTGAAGTAGAGATCGTATAACATATTGACTGCAAGTAGCAAAAAATACTTTACCGAAAAAAGAAATTCCTTAACATCTAATATAAATTTAAGTTCAAAAGGTTGAAATGGCTCTGAGCACTATGGGACTTAACATCTGAGGCCATCAGAACTACTTAAACCTAACTATACTAAGGACATCACACACATCCATGCCCGAGGCAGGATTCGACCCTGTCGCGCGGTTCCAGACTGAAGCGCCTAGAACCGCTCGGTCACAAAGGCAGGCATAAATTTAAGTATTACGAAGTTTTTTGTGAATGTATTTGTCTAGAGTGTAGGCATGGAAGTGATATGTATAGAATAACAGCTGGGTCAAGAAGTGTATAGAGCATTTGTAATGTGGTGCTACATAAGAATATTGGAGATTATATGTACGTGTAGGAAAACTAATGAAGACGTACTAAATCGATTTTGGGCGAAATGTCATTCACACCACAACTTGACTAAAAGAAGAGATCGCTAGATGAGACACATCCTGAGGCATCAGGGATTCGTGAATTTGCTAATGGAGCGAATGGTGTTGGTAAATTCAAATCGAGGACTGACTACTAAAGCACACAAGCATCTGTTTATCAAGTAGATTAAATATTATTGGTCTTTTGCAACTGAATACTTATTTTGTTTCTGATCAGACGTATTTCACCTTTTTATATATTAGGCTTTATCTATGATTTTTCCTAATACACTCTAAAAGAAAAAAAGAAAAAAAATCAACGACGCACCACGAAGGAATTGTGCGAATGGGACAGCAGTCGGTAGACGTGATGTACATGTGCAGACAAACAAATTATTACAATTTCAGAAAAGCTGGATGACTTATTCAAGAGAAAGAGCTTACAAATTGAGCAAGTCAATAACGCGTTGATTCAAAAATGGTTCAAATGGCTCTGAGCACTATGCGACTTAACTGCTGAGGTCATCAGTCCCCTAGAACTTAGAACTACTTAAACTAAACTAACCTAAGGACATCACACACATCCATGCCAAGCAGGATTCGAACCTGCGACCGTAGCGGTCGCGCGGTTCCAGACTGTAGCGCCTAGAACCGCTCGGCCACTCCGGCTGGCGCGTTGATTTACCTATGGCCCTTATGCAAGCAGTTATTGCGTTTGACATTGATTGGCAGAGTCGTTGGATCCACTCCTGAGGGATATCGAGCTAATTTCAGTCTAAGTGGCGCGTTAGGTCTCAAAATCCCGAGACGGTTGGAGGATACTGACCATAATCCTCCAAACGTTCTCAGTTGGGGAGAGATTCGGCGACCCTGCTGGCTAGGACGGGGTTTGCCAACCACGAAGACAAGCAGTGGAAACTATCGCCGTCTGCGGGCGGGCATTATCTTGTTGAAATGAAAGGCCAGGGTGGCTTGCCAAGAAGGGCAGCCAAACGGAGCGTAGACTAACGTCCACTTACCGCTGTGTTGAAAGGATTCCGCAGATGACAACCAAAGGGATCCTGCTATGAAATGAAATGGCACACTACTCCATCACTCCTACCGTCGGGTCGGGCGCTGTGGCCGAGCGTTTCAGGCGCTTCAGTCCGGAACCGCGCGCCTGCTACGGTAGCAGGTTCGAATCATGCCTCGGGCATGGATGTGTGTGATGTTCTTAGGTTATTTACGTTTAAGTAGTTTCTAAGTTCTAGGGGACTGATGACCTCAGATGTTAAGTCCCATTTGAACCTACCGTCGGGCAGTGTGGTGTGTCACAGGGCGGTATCCCATAGCTGTCCAGAGCGTCTCCAGACACGTCTTTGCTGGTCATCGGGCCCTGGAATCTCGTTGAATGGAGTAGAATTGTGTTCAGTAGTGAGTCCTACCTCGAACCGAGCCCCGACGACCGGCGAGGACGTGTCTAGAGACTCCCTGGAGAGAGCTGAAATACCAACCTTACTGTCGACCGCCATACGGTTCGACAACCAGGAGTGATGGTCTGGGCTGCCATTTATTTTCATAGCAAGACCTCTTTTGTTCTGTTCCGCGACAGCACAGCGGTACGTCCCGTTTTGTTGCCCTTCATGGCAATCCATCCTGTCATCACATTTCAGCAAGATAATGCCTGCCCGTACACGAAGTTCTTCTACTTCTTGTGTTCGTGCCCGCGAAACCCTACCTTGGCCAGCAAGGTTGTCGGATCTCTCACCAATTGAGTACGTTCGGAACATTGTGGGCAGTGCCCACCTCTCCTACTGAAATTAGGAAAATAATAAATTCACTCAAAAATAAAAGCTCGCATGGATTTGATGACATTTCCAATAGAGTACTAAAAGCTTGCTCCCAACAGATACAGGATTATCAGCAACATATCAGCAACTCACTGAAACAGGGCATTTTCGTAGATAGACTGAATTATGCTGTTGTTTAACCATTGCATAAAAAAGCGGATAGGTCTGATGCTAACAACCACCACCCAGTCTCACTTCTGATAGCTGTATGCTAAATTATTGAAAAAGTAATGTATTCAAGAGTACCATCACATATTTGTAGAAATGAAGTACTAACAAAATGTCGATTTGGTTTTCAGAAAGGCTTCTCAACAGAAAATGCTATGCATGCTTTCACTGATCAAATATTAAATGTTGTCAATAACCGAACATCATCCATTGGGATATTTTGTGATCTCTCAAACGCTTTTGATTGTGTAAATCATGAAATTCTTCTAGATAAGCTTAAGTACTGTGGTATGAGTGGGGCAGTGCACAAAAGGTTTAATTTATATTTAACTGGTAAAATGCGGAAGGATGAAATTAACAGTACAGAAGATAGTCTTAATACATATTAATGACTTGCCACTCTATAGTCATGAAGATGCAAAGCTAGTTCTTTTTGCTAATGATACAAGTATAGTAACCACACACAAAAAAAAAAACCGAATTAGCTGAGCGAATTGTAAATAATGTCTTTCAGAAAATTATTAAGTGGCTCTCTGCAAATGGACTCTCACTGAATTTTGAGAAAACACAGTATACACAATTCTGTAGTGTAAATGGCATAATACAATTGATAAATATAGACTTCGAACAGAAGTCTGCTGCTAAGGCAGAATATTCTAAATTTCTGAGTGTGTGCATTGATGAGAAATCGAATTGGAGAAACACTTTGATAATTTGATGAAACGATTAGGTTTAACTACTTATGCTATTAGTGTAATTGTAAATTTTGGCGATAAACATATCAGTAAATTAGTCTACTACGCCTATTTTGATTCACTGCTTTCATATGGCATCATATTTTGGAGTAATTCACCATTAAGAGAAAAAGTATTCATTGCACAAAAGCGTGTCATCAGAATAATAGCTGGAGCCCATCCAAGATCACCATGCAGACATTTAAGGAACTCGGGATATTCACAGTACCTTCGCAGTACATATATTCACTTACGAAATTTGTTATTAATAACACCTCCCAACCCAAAAATAAAGCAAAGTGCATAGCTACAACACCAGAAGAAAGGATTGCCTTCACTCTTCTAGGTTAAATCTGACTTTGTCACAGAAACGGCAAATTATGCTGCCATAAAAATCTCTGGTCATTTGCCAAATACCATTAAAATTCTGACAGCCAGCCAACCAACATTTAAAAACAAAAGAATTCCTGAATGACAACTCCTTCTACTCAATATCTATATATAAATAAATCTATTGCGTAGAAGGAGTTGTCATTAAGAAAACTTATATTAAACTGACACATTCCACATCATTACGAAATGTCGTATTCCTGATCTATGGAACAAGTATTAATGTAATGTAATGACCATCTCGGGATTTTGATGATCTAACGCGCCAATCGGAGAGAATTTGGCATGATATCCGTCAGAAGCGCGGCCAACAACTATCAGTCAACGTCAAGCCGAATTTACTGCTTGCACAAGGCCTACAGGTAGATCAACCCGTTATTGATTTGCTCAATTTGTGGAACTCTTTGTCTCGAATAAATCATCCATTTTTCTGAAATTGTAACAATTTGTCTGCCTGTGCATATACATAACATCTACCGATTGGGGCCCTCCCACCCCCCACCCCCCTCCCCCTTTGAACCAACCAAACAACCATCTACCGATTTCTGCTTCATTCGGATAACTCCTTCATAGTGCGTCTCCTTTTTCTCTTAGAGTGTACATTTCCTGATATGAATAGGTGAAACATATCTCGTTAAAAACAAAATGAACATTCAGTTGCAAAAGAGGGATGCTGTTTATTCTTATCTCAATAATAAACGTAATTGAAACAGCAACTGAGGAAGAATGGTAATAAATAGCAACACTAATACTGTAAGCAGGGGTTCAAACACAAGAAGGCTGCGGATATGAAGAGCCTTGCATAAGATAGGCTAGCGTGGAGACCCGTGCCAAACCACTCTTCCGACCGAAGACCACGAAAAATCCCACGAGGGAACATATACGAGTCGATTACAAAGAGCTCTAGGCGCTGGGGCAGTGGTCTATGCGAAGTACGGAAACTGACACCTCATATCGGTCTGACTCGCCAATCATGGGCTTCTATTCTTACTGAAGTTTCAGAGACGAGTGTCGATGGATACAACAGAATGAAAAGAAGCACAGAGTGTTACCTTTCGTGTGTCAGTGAGAGTGGAAAGTATTACGACGGCGAAGACACCAATTCACAGTATCTGCATTGCATCCTGGGTGATGAACTGTCAGGTTATGTTCCTATCCATTTTCAGTTACTTCAGATTTTCGAATACACTGGTTGTTTTTACCAAGTGGCGATAAAAAATGTCGTTTTTACAAGAATTCTGCAAGCTGTGTTGCAATTAACAGACAATCTATTTTCAGTACACCACGTGCTGTCTTTAGCCACTAATTTAATATGTTGTTGTTTGTTGTTGTCTTCAGTCCTGAGACTGGTTTGATGCAGCTCTCCATGCTACTCTATCCTGTGCAAGCTTCTTCATCTCCCAGTACCTACTGCAACCTACATCCTTCTGAATTTGCTTAGTGTATTCATCTCTTGGTCTCCCCCTGCGATTTTTACCCTCCACGCTGCCTTCCAATACTAAATTGGTGATCCCTTGATGCCTCAGAACATGTCCTACCAACCGATCCCTTCTTCTGGTCAAGTTGCGCCACAAACTTCTCTTCTCCCCAATCCTATTCAATACTTCCTCATTAGTTATGTGATCTACCCATCTAATCTTCAGCATTCTTCTGTAGCACCACATTTCAAAAGCTTCTATTCTCTTCTCGTCCAAACTATTTACCGTCCATGTTTCACTTCCATACATGGCTACACTCCATACAAATACTTTCAGAAATGACTTCCTGACACTTAAATCTATACTCGATGTTAGCAAATTTCTCTTCTTCAGAAACGCTTTCCTTGCCATTGCCAGTCTACATTTTATATCCTCTCTACTTCGACCATCATCAGTTATTTTGCTCCCCAAATAGCAAAACTCCTTTACTACTTTAAGTGTCTCATTTCCTAATCTAATACCCTCAACATCACCCGACTTAATTCGACTACATTCCATTATCCTCGTTTTGCTTTTGTTGATGTTCATCTTATATCCTCCCTTCAAGACACCATCCATTCCGTTCAACTGCTCTTCAAAGTCCTTTGCTGTCTCTGACAGAATTACAATGTCATCGGCGAACCTCAAAGTTTTTATTTCTTCTCCATGGATTTTAATACCTACTCCAAATTTTTCTTTTGTTTCCTTTACTGCTTGCTCAATATACAGATTGAATAACATTGGGGAGAGGCTACAACCCTGTCTCACTCCCTTCCCAACCACTGCTTCCCTCTCATGCCCCTCGACTCTTATAACTGCCATCTGGTTTCTGTACAAATTGTAAATAGCCTTTCGCTCCCTGTATTTTACCCCTGCCACCTTTAGAATTTGAAAGAGAGTATTCCAGTCAACATTGTCAAAAGCTTTCTCTAAGTCTACAAATGCTAGAAACGTAGGTTTGCCTTTCCTTAATCTTTCTTCTAAGATAAGTCGTAAGGTCAGTATTGCCTCACGTGTTCCAGTATTTCTACGGAAATCCAAACTGATCTTCCCCGAGGTCGGCTTCTACTAGTTTTTCCATTCGTCTGTAAAGAATTCGTGTTAGTATTTTGCAGCTGTGGCTTATTAAACTGATTGTTCGGTAATTTCCACATCTGTCAACACTTGCTTTCTTTGGGATTGGAATTATTACATTCTTCTTGAAGTCTGAGGGTATTTCGCCTGTTTCATACATCTTGCTCACCAGATGGTAGAGTTTTGTCAGGACTGGCTCTCCCAAGGCCGTCAGTAGTTCTACTGGAATGTTGTCTACTCCGGGGGCCTTGTTTCGACTCAGGTCTTTCAGTGCTCTGTCAAACTCTTCACGCAGTATCGTATCTCCCATTTCATCTTCATCTACATCCTCTTCCATTTCCATAATATTGTCCTCAAGTACATTGCCCTTGTATAGACCCTCTATATACTCCTTCCACCTTTCTGCTTTCCCTTCTTTGCTTAGAACTGGGTTTCCATCTGAGCTCTTGATTTTCATACAAGTGGTTCTCTTATCTCCAAAGGTCTCTTTAATTTTCCTGGAGGCAGTATCTATCTTACCCTTAGTGAGATAAGCCTCTACATCCTTACATTTGTCCTCTAGCCATCCCTGCTTAGCCATTCTGCACTTCCTGTCGATCTCATTTTTGAGACGTTTGTATTCCTTTTTGCCTGCTTCATTTACTGCATTTTTATATTTTCTCCTTTCATCAATTAAATTCAATATTTCTTCTGTTACCCAAGGATTTCTACTAGCCCTCGTCTTTTTACCTACTTGATCCTCTGCTGCCTTCACTACTTCATCCCTCAAAGCTACCCATTCTTCTTCTACTGTATTTCTTTCCCCTATTCCTCTCAATTGTTCCCTTATGCTCTCCCTGAAACTCTGTACAACCTCTGGTTCTTTCAGTTTATCCAGGTCCCATCTCCTTAAGGGGATACGGAATCACCTATCCCCGCAATGTTAATATATGCCTACTATAGGGAACATTTTCTCACAAACTACTGGAGACAGAGAGGTAAAAATTTTACTGTATGTGCATTCATATGTTACAACAATACTGAAACAACAGTTTATTGTCAAAGTATTTTCTTACAGAGATATTGTACATTTATTTTTAAGTAAATTTTTTCCATCGCTTTTTACTAGACTATCACCCCTAAGTCTTTTGTAAATCAAGTAATTAAAAAATCGTTGTTTCAGTATGTAATAGGGACCTATGTCACTACGTCATAAAAATTTCAGACTTCTAGGTTGACCAGTACGTGAGATAATGTTCCTAGATGAAGTAAAAAGTAAACTTACGGGAAACGGAGAAAGAAGATTAAAACATTCCTGATCCGTAGCTAATACCCCCTTCACAGTCTTCATAATCATCTTCAAGTCTTCTTTTGGCACCCCTCTGCACCTGTCTTGCTTTTTTCACTAATGTCTTGATTATATTATCAGCATGCCTTAGTCTGTGCTGATCTAAAAAGAACATAGCACGTACCGTACGGGAACCAACACACATACCCAACTTTTGAAGGACCTGGCATTTAGTTATATTTCCAAGATTGAAGGTTGCCACAGCTTCATACACACCAAAATGTAGTGTATTAATTCCGACAAACACTGTTTTTGGGAGACGATGCCATATCACACTATTCAAGCACTCGTTGGGGTTCTGCGTTTTTCCGTGAAGACATTTCATCAGAAGACTTCTGTCAGCCAGATCTCTGAAAATGGGCTTTATTTCTGCCATGATGGCTGATGGTAGACTGTGGTGGTGAATGTATTTCTCTCCTGTTGTTAGTCCCCTATTGTATTTACACCAGCTGTTTTCACCTTTGGGGCACAAACCATGTTGTGGATGCTCATCCGTGGATGCGGTGTGGAAATATAAAGCCCATATAGCTCTCCTCATTTCTTCAAGATTGCCTGTATTTTGCCTGATTGCAAGGCCATAGCAGTTCTGAATGTGGTCTATTATGGAATCAGTCAATCTTCCTCTGCCATCCAAGGTTTTCCCATCATCTAGTTTTTTCCCTTTCATAACTGATTTTAACCTTCTCAGCCTGGCACCCATTCTCTTCTGCACATGTCCTATACATTCAAGTTTGCTTATATTTACACTGTTCCCATATGGTTTGCTTTCCAAAACTTCTTTGAATGCTTTAGAGTCACCATCTCTCAGATATTTGACATAGCGAACATTATACCACTGTGAAGAGCGATGAAAAATTTTCTTCACCCCAGCAACCTCCATGCCACCACTACTATCATAATAATTAGCAATACAGTCATCACTGTGTTCATTTTTCAGCCTGCCTGTGCACCTACAGTATTTAGACATTATTGCAACATCAATAACCTTGCCAGTATCAACACTAGTTGCTGTTACAACACCATTGTTGGAGGTGTGGCCCCTTTTCTGCCACGTGCCATCAAACGCCACTGTGAGGTCACGACTGCCGTCATTTTCTTCCACTGCTTCTTCCACAGCAACCTGCATTGACTTCTGTGCTACATCTTCAACTGCAGATCCTAGTACATAATTGTAAGCTTCAAACTTTGAAGGTGCACTTGGAAGATTTAGAACACCACATAGCATATCACCAGCTGCTTTGCCCTTACCAATTGCTCGCAATCCATAAACTAACCTAATATTTACACTATAAAGTTCAGTTTTCTTGTATCCATTATTTACAGTTACTGAAACCGAACTTGGAAACTTACAGCTGTATTTACAAACACTGCATATTAAATTAAACTGGGCAGCCAGGCCAACATGGGATTCTACTTTCAGAGAAACGTTTCCATGACATTTTTTGCAGCACAAACTGTTTTCAAGAGCTTCACACAATATATTCGTATCAATGAGTTCAAAAACTTCATTCCCTCTATCAAGTAAATTATATTTCTCTTCCAAATCTCTTAGTTTTTTATGAGAAGCACTGTTTTCATTTGGTGTAAGTTCGTTCGGCAAATCAGTAATAAGTGGATTCACATTTTCCAACAGTGATGATGATGAACTGCTTTGCTTTGCTAATGAATCATTATTTCTTTTCTTTTGCCAGTTCACACGCTTTTTAAATACTTTTGCTTTAGCTCTAGGCATTTTCACTGCGAAAAATGAAGCACTAAATACGAAATAACTCAACAACAACTACTTTCTTATATCACACTGTTTACAAAACAGTCCCGCCACAAAGTCAAAGAGTAACTTGAGGAAACCAGAGAGAAACATTTTCGGGCAACTAGTGTATAAATAGTCGCTGGAAACCGGGATATTTGAATTCATGTCACTTTAAAGGTACTGCCAAAAAGTTCATGGTCAGCCACGAGAGACGTGTATAACTAAAGCGCAATACCCAATCTCACAAATATATAAAAATAAAATAGTTATAATTGTAGTAGAGCTATGTATGATACGTCATTTTAAAGAGGAAACATGGCAGAATATAATACGCCAATAAAAAAAAATTCGATTTTTTAACCCAAAATCCGAATCCGTATCCCCTTAAATTCCCACCTTTTTGCAGTTTCTAATTTAATATAACATTTATATTCTATTAGTCGTCTTACACAGTGCCCTTTCCTCTGGTATGCATTTGTATTATTGGGGTCTAAGCTAGTTGTTCTCCATGTAGTCCACTTTAGTTCCCTAAAGGAAGCAGTGCAAACTGGAAATCAGAATCTCTGGATCTCCTGCCTCCAGACTACGTAAAGGTGTCCTCAGGGTCAAGGGTGGTTTGAATGTTCCTGCGCATAACTAGGTATAGTTCTATTGGAAGTAGTAGGCACTTTCTTACTTCGAACTTTCAAAGTAACTTACCAACTTAGCTACAATTTAACGTCGACTCTGAACCAAAGTGCAACTTGACATTTTCCACATGAGTAGATCATTGCCAGAAGTGATAGATACGGTAAGTGACAAAGAAAATTCTTGGACAGACTGTTTATTGGACACTATATCCTTTTATTTGCAGTCACTCACTTACCTGCTTAGCTACCGAGCCATATGATTCCTGATAGACAGATATCAACTAGAGATAAGAAGATCGGCAACAACGGAAGTATATATATCACATTCAACGGTGTTAACTTAGTGACAGTTACATAATGTAAAGCGTATTAACGTTGCAAATCATGACAACATATGGTCTTACATTCATGGATCTCAGAGCGTGGGTATAATGAATACCAATCATGAGGCCACATATGTCTGCTCTCATTATTGTGATGTATAAACCAGAACAGCTTATGTAAGTCATAACAGCTGTGCGTAACAAGAAGAGACAGTTGGGCTGCTATCGTTAAGAGTGAGGGTGAGAAGATGATGGCTTGTAAAAATAATTTATCGATACTATTGACGAATCCATAGTCTTTTGGTCCACTAAGTTGATTAATAAAGGATCCAGTAACACGAAAATACACGATCAGTTAAGTAGAATGAATAGAACTCTTTACAAATATTTTAAATATAATTGAACAAAGTGGTAGTTTTAATTATCAGAGGCAAGAGGAGTACCACAGCTCGTACGGCTAGAATCGATTAAAAATTATTTTAAGCTACGGAGATACGTGTGTTTTACAACCCATCAAGGTTATTTATCTGTTAAAATCTGCATTTATATACAATCGATCTTTGAAGCTTGACGCATCCAGAGATGACAGAAGACCAAGTCATGAAGAAACAACACTGTGTAACAGACACTCATGAGCAGCAGGTCCACAAGAATAATAAACGTAGTATTTGGTGAGAAGCTAAATATTTGCGCAAAACAGTATGTGTTCACACATGCAGCATTTGCAGAGTAATGTTTCTCAAAGTAAAAATTGCTGTGTTGTAGTACCTTCTTCCTTTATTCGTCATCGAAGTGCAAAGTCTAGAGTCCCAACGACGTGATTAAAACATGGCGCAATTGAACAATGTGCGTATCATTTCAGGTGTAGTCCAACGTCAAAGGCCACAGTGATCACGTAATCTAGATCTCTGCCACGAGCTGTTCCAATCTGTTGTTTTAGTCACTTCAAATGAAAATCCACATTTGCACTTCGACGAAGAGTACCGGAAGAACACACGCCAACTGAATAAGTTCTATATTCGGAAATATGACTCTGTAGTTACGGCATGTGTTGACACACGTTATTTCAAGTACATGATTACCTTTTTGCTAAATTATACACTACTGGCCATTAAAATTGCTGCACCAAGAAGAAATGAAGATGATAAACGGGTATTCATTGGACAAATATATTATACTAGATCTGACATGTGATTACATTTCCACGCAATTTGGGTGCAAAGGTCCTGAGAAATCACTACCCAGAACAACCACCTCTGGCCATAATAACAGCCTTGACACGCTTGGGCATTGAGTCAAACAGAGCTTGGATGGTGTGTACAGGTGCAGCTGCCCATGCAGCTTCAACACGATACCACAGTTCATCAAGAGTAGTGACTGGCCTATTGTGAAGAGCCAGTTGCTCGGCCACCATTGACCAGACGTTTTCGATTGGTGAGAGATCTGGAGAATGTGCTGGACAGGGCAGCAGTCGAACTTTTTCTGTATCCAGAAAGGCCCGTACAGGACCTGCAACACGCGGTCGTGCATTGTCCTCCTGAAATGTAGGGTTTCGCATGGATCGAAAGAAGGGTAGAGCCACGGGTCGTAACACATCTCAAATGTAACGTCCACTGTTCAAAGTGCCGTCAATGCAAACAAGAGGTCACCGAGACGTGTAACCAATGGCACCCCATACCATCATGCCGGGTGATACGTCAGTATGGCGATGACGAATACACGCTTCCAATGTGCGTTCACCGCGATGTCGCCAAACACGGATGCGACCATCATGATGCTGTAAACAGAACCTGGATTCATCCGAAAAAATGACGTTTCGCCATTCGTGCACCCAGGTTCGTCGTTGAGTACACCATCGCAGGCGCTCCTGTCTGTGATGCAGCGCTAAGGGTAAACGCAGCCATGGTCTCCGAGCTGATAGTCCATGCTGCTGCAAACGTCGTCGAACTGTTTGTGCAGATGGTTGTTGTCTTGCAAACGTCCCCATCTGTTGACTCTGGGATCGAGACGTGGCTGCACGATCCGTTACAGCCATGCGGATAAGATGCCTGTCATCTCGACTGCTAGTGATACGAGGCCGTTGGGATCCAGTACGGCATTCCGTATTACCCTCCTGAACCCACCGATTCCATATTCTGCTAACAGTCATTGGATCTCGACCAACGCGAACAGCTATGTCGCGATACGATAAACTGCAATCGCGATAGGCTACAATCCGACCTTTATCGAAGTCGGAAACGTGATGGTACGCATTTCTCCTTACTCGAGGCATCACAACGACGTTTCACCAGGCAACGCCGACCAACTGCTCTTTGTGTGTGAGAAACCGGCGTCAACCTTGTGTGAATGCTCTGAAAAGCTAATCATTTGCATATCACAGCATCTTCTTCCTGTCGGTTAAATTTCGCAGCTGTAGCACGTCATCTTCGTGGTGTAGCAATTTTAATGCCAGTAGTGTACTTTGATGGGTGGTAGAACACACACATTTCCATATTTTTAAATAATTCTTGTTCTGCTTTAGCGGTTCGAGCTGCGATACTATTTAAGTGGGTTATTGAGGCCTCCTGCAACATTGGAATCGTTTACGCTCTATTGCTCATTCCAGTGCCAATCTTCTTTTCGCCACTCTTTGTCGCCTTCGTCTTTGATTCGCCTAGTCTTAAGTCGTATCCTAAACTAAACATGCTGCCCATTCTTTTCAACACACCTACCTTACTACTAATCCCTGCCTAAATGGCGCCTGCCTTTGCCAGTTTTTTTTTTTTTTCTGTTCCAGAATTTTCTTTCACTTCCTGTACTCCTTCTTCCATATGCAGTTAACATTGGAGGCGAGCTGTAAGCCTGCCGCACACCCTCCTTAACGCGAACTGGCCTTTTTCAACTTGTACTTCTATTACCCCTCTTGCGTTCTACAGATATTCTCTAGATCCAAATGCTACGAGAATAACCTGATTTTTTGTCAATCTACCTTCCATTACAAACTGAAACGTCAAAACAGTTTCTCTGGTACCTTTCGTCTTCTTGTAACCGGCCTGATGTCTTCAAATTTTATTTCTGTTCTTCTGTATGTTACTCTGGTGTGGCTTTTCAGACTAATCAAATGGTTCAAATGGCTCTGAGCACTATGGGACTTAACAGCTGAGGTCATCAGTCCCCTAGAACGTAGAACTACGTAAACCTAACTAACCTAAGGACAGCACACACATCCATGCCCAAGGCAGGATTCGAACCTGCGACCGTATCAGACTAATCAACCTATAGTTTTCACATTTATCGTCTTCTGTCTTCTTTGCTTTGAGAACGTAATTTTCTTGGAAGTTTGACGCTAAGTCGCCTATTTAACAGATTTTTATCATCAACTGAAACAACCTACTATTTCCTACTCCTCCCACAGATTTCATCAACTTCGAAGGAGTATCATCGTTTAGTGCTCACTCAAACTCTGACCGCATCAGTGCCTCGCTTATTTCATCCACATTAGCTTCCTCCTCCTTATCTATTTTACCTTCTATTGCACTTTTGGGCCGTTTATCTCCATCTCTGATGCGCTCTGCCACCTGTCGGACTAGTTTTATCGTATTCCATAGAGGTTCTTCATCTGCACCTGACACTTTAAAAACTTTTTGTTTTAGTAACATTTAACCTTTCTGTGACCCCCTGTCGAGTTTTGCTTTAATGCCTTTCTGAATACATTTACTAGGAGGCAGTTAACATGTAACTTGCTGCCAGTTAAATTGTGCGCCAGCCAGAGACTCGAACCCGGAAACTTGACTTCCAGACACAACTCACGACCCACCCCATAGCTTTACATTCGCCAGTATCTCTCTTCTACCATCCAAAATTCACTGACTTTCTCTCGCAAAGCAGGGCGCACTCCGCTGCAGAGTGAAAATTCATTCTAGAAACGGTCCCCTGCGCTGCCATGTCTCCACAATATCCTTGCTTGCAGGAGTCCCGCAAGGTATCCAGGAAAACATTCGAGAGTTTGGTCAGCAGGATAAAGGTACTGGCGGGAGTAGAGCTGTGAGAGCGACAGCGAGTCGTGCCTTGATAGCTTAATCGGCAAGAGCACTGCCCGCGGAAGTCATGGTTCTGGATTCGAGTCTCGATCTAGCAAGCATAGTTTTAATCTGTCAAAAAGTTTGAAACAGTGCACACTCCGCTGCACAGTGAGAGATTCATTTGAGGCACTTAAAATATTGGAATTCGAATGGATAACTTAATGACGACATTTAACGAACAGTAAATTTTAGGTTAATTGCTGAGGACCTGTTTTCAACGAGGATTTTCAGATAGTATAATCAGGGAGATATACACATCACAAGATGTCAGTAGTATCAAAATACGAACAATTAGATGCCCACGACATCATATAAATGTGTTTGGGTCTTCATCGTTACAAACGTGTAATTCCTGACGGAAATGACAACTCAAATCCAGTTCGTGTCGCTATGCATAACTCTTGCAAGAAACTAGCAAACTCTTTGTCATTCGGTTGAACTGGCAGTAACAATGGTAGGTTCCACGGCCGGTATTTGCACCCTTGATGATTTTTGCTTTATGGCCATGAAACAGAAGTTATCAAGGAGGAAAAACTAACTTTTTTCTTGAGCATTTTCCGCCAACTAAGTTCTTCAAGTAAATGATTGGGTTACGCTCGGAGTAACTTTTACACTGACGCTCTGATGCTGAAACCTGGCTGTGACATCAGTCCAGCATTTGCCTTGTTATGTAGCGTGTACACAACGTCGTCAGTTAATTACAGGCATTTCAAAGAAATTAATGACTGTGTGACAGCCACAATCTCACAGTTATTTGTTTCGCTCCTGTTGCAAAGGCTCGTAAGTTGCAACACATCTGTCCTGTATGCATATTGAAACGAACTCCAATCTAATCGACCGTGGAAAAAAATAACTTTATTTGCTACACGACCAGCGCTTACTTCTATTGGTGCAGTGTTCGATCGCACAGCAGAAAGTAGAGAGCTCTCCAAATTGTTACTGTGTTGTCGGCCTCCACTCTGTTGGACAAGTGCCGATTTGTTCTGGTGGCGCAATATTTACACTGATAACGCCTCATGCGGCGGACATTCCACTGGACTCCTCAGACTACGAAGTAAACACTCGATACAGTCTGTTCGTCTGAGAAATACTCAGGGGAGTGAAATTAGATGAAATGTTTTTGTTTCCGAGAGCATGTAAAGCAAATAACGGCCTAGAAAGTACACGGAATTTGGTTCTTGATGATACTTCTAAATACACTTCTGGAAAACATGTAACGGGGCGGCATCAAAGAATCCTAGCTTCGTCGCAGTATGGAAACAGGAAGAAGGTGTACTGAACTGTGGTTCAAATGGCTCTGAGCACTATGGGACTTAACATCTGAGGTCATCAGTCCCCTAGAACTTAGAACTACTTAAACCTAACCAACCTATCACACATATCCATGCCCGCGGCAGGATTCGAACCTGCGACCGTAGCAGCAGCGCGGTTCCGGACTGAAGCGCCTAGAAGCGCTCGGCCACAGCGGCCGGCTCCGAACTGTGGGGGAAAAAAAGCAAAATAGAAACAGTAAACGGTCCAAGATCAACATGTGCAACACCGAGCGACTTCGAACGACCGCGGCGTCATGGTTGTGTGGCCATGGTGTTGCTGTGCGAAGGTGGAGATCCGGGTATAAATCTCCCTCGTGCACAATATTTGGTTTCAGAACTTTATGAACGGTCCGTCTGCCCACTCACGTGTCTGTTCTGCTTCTGTAGTCTTGGCAGTTGTCGTACTGTACACTGGTTTTCGATAATGAGTCATAGTATAAGGCTATACTACAGCCGCAGGTAAATGTGATGAATAGTGAGAGCAGGCGAGATGCCTCATAGACCTATCACAGAAATGAAAACAAATAAACAGCTGCGAACAATGTTACAGCGAAGGAATTCAAGAGTCAAAACATTCGAAACGGATCGCAAGAGGCATAGTTAACTTGCGAAGAACGAATAGGAGGTACGTACGTCTGGAGTTCCTTCGTTACACGTCGCTATTGCAAATGGAAATTACACCATGATAAAGGCACAGATTTGAATACAGCGAACAGACGCGTTCATAATTTTGTGGGAAAAAAAATTAGGAACGAGGGAGATTCGAACGCGCCCTTCCGGAGTCCAACACCGTGACCATATAACCACGACTCCATTGTCGTTAAGTGTCGCTCGATGTTGTACATATTGATCTTGGACCATTCACTGCTCCTCTTTTGCTGCTTTCTTCCACAGTTCAGTACGTCTTCTTCCTGTTTTCATGCTTGATCTGTGTTCAGTTTTTTACGGGCTATTCGGTGGACCATCTTACCACTAAATCTGAGGGGTGTGCGATGGGGAGTTTCCCTTGTAAGTAGTTCCATCCTTGATGAGGCGTAGACGTCCAGCATCTCGTGGTTTCACCGTCATTCAACAACTACCAGTATATGCTCACGACAGCAGCACGCCAACACCGGAGAGCTTCGTCGTTTCCGAGATGTTTCGATATCTTGAATCGTGCAAGGTGCGTGAAAAGTCAGGTGAATGGTCCCATATGCCAAAAACCGCGCTGGTTGGGATGAGGCATCCGCGTATACGCCTTGAGAGACATGTCAACAAACAACAAGTGCCTCCTATCGCGCAAATCACCGAAATGGAGCAATGGCGGACTCTGCGACCAGGCTAACGGAGTCATCGTGACAATTCGTATATATGACATATTAGGGACTGTTAGTAACTACTTTCAAACGATTGATCTATATTTGTTTATGAAATATGAGGAGTAGCAGCTTCATGTCTGAATTTTCTCTGTTTTTGTTTGGGAAGGCAATGAATGATCTTACCACAGCCACTGTTCATATGCTCTGTCTCATAATTTTCAAGGTCTTTCTCAAACGTTTGCTGGTTCAATTTGTCGAATAGCAAAAACTTAGATATTAGCGATAAACTGCAGTTGAACGTTATTTTCTTAGTAAAGTATCAAGGAATTTATAGCACCGTTCTTTGCTCCTTTCTGAGTTATGCTTAGTACAACAAGGCAAAAGGTACTTTTACCTTCTAGCAATTTATTGTTGAAAGTGTTCGTTATTCTTCTGCTGTATGGATCTGTGGAAATTTATGATAAGTTCCTATGGGACCAAACTGCTCTGAGGTCATCGGTCCCTAGGCTTATATACTACTTTATCAAACTTAAACTAACTTGCGATAAGGACAACACACACACACACACACACACACACACACACACACATGCCTGAGGGAGGACTCGAACCTCCGACGGGAGGAGCCGCGCGAAACATGTCAAGGGGCCCAGACCGCGCGGTTTCTCCGCGCGGCCTGGATCTGTGATAAACGCACTGTAAGCCCATTCTTACAATTCATAATTACTTAGAGATATGACAGTTGATTTCTTTTGTTCAATTAATCCTTTGGGCATAAGCCTTAACTGATCTTTGTTGAAGATAAGTGACTGTAAATAAGCAAAATATGGCAACTGAATTCCATATTCAGATGAAAAATTTTAACGCTCAGGGCGTCGCTTATGTCACAAGGGTATGAGCCAGACCCCAATCGAACCTTCATGCCGTACCAATGCTCGTTGTTCTGGTACGCTGACCAGCCTGAATGCGGTTTTACGCGGTCTTCCACATTATTCCAGGCGAACGACAGACTCATGTCCCGCCTTCGTCTCAGAAATACAACACCTAAACGGTTAAAATATTAATAGATAAAGAACAAAGTTTACATGGCTCACAAACAGATGGGGCACATGACTTAGGGTAGCATATATGTGGTGACAGGAGAAGCACCTGACTGCAGAATGAGAATAAAAGTAAGTGGCGAATCGTGGGAGGGCGATTGTCAATCATTAGAAAATACTGCCACGGACAGTAGAAATTCATTGTCATAATAACAAAAAGAAGAAGAAAGTAAGTTGATAAGTCGATCTAGAAGATGTTCAGTCTTCATATTCCACATCATTCTAACCGTTGTGTACTTCCAAAATGTGAACAGTGTTTAAGTGCAACAGCTCCTCTGAAAATAAATACAGTAAACAGGGTTCAATGTCCCATTAGCGGTTGGGCCATCACGAACGGGAGCCCCCTTGCCGTACGTACTTCCCATAACGATCGCATTTAATTTCATCCGGACAGTGAGCACAACACTACATCCTCTGGACTGGTTAGCCTTCCTGCTATTGATCTATGACGAGGTGTAATATCTCACATTACAAAAGAACTTCCCTCTTTTATAGCGATTCAACTACTCATGACCTGTCAGATATCTAAATACTGACTAAATCACTACATTAGCACACCCACCACAAGTCACCGACTTAGATCTTTGTGTGGCACCATCATTTGACGCTCTTTCTATTCCACTCACTGACTCACTGATGGTCGATATCGCGTCGTACTGAGTAAAGCTATATATATATATGTATGTGTAAGAACGTACTGTCCTTTGCTTATCAATTTAATGGTCTCCATTACTGACAACATTATCGTAATATGATTCCAGCACAACCATGGGCGCCCATACGATAGTTTGTGGGAAGGGGGAAATACCTTGGGTATGGAGTATTTATTATAATTTGGAGGACAAATGGGGACTTTCAAGTAGCCATAAAAAAGTTCCATTTCCGATCCTGTTAAAAACCTGCGTAATACCGACGTTTAAATCATTTTCTTGAAAGAAAAACACTGACTACGCTATGTTTTTTCCTTTCCCTGAGAGTTAGAAGGGGCCGCGAAGCCTCCCTTGCCCCCCGGGCTGCCCTTGAGTAGACCCGACTCGCAGAAATTTTCTACCTGTGACGATAACAAGCAACAAAAGACATGTTTCACATTGCTTTCGACATGGAGATCGCATGTGCCGCAAACGTGGTATGTTTGTTTCGTGAGTCAATCCTTTCCATCAAATCCCTAGTCATTTTCGACAGTCGTTCGCCACGCTTTTCATCGTGGTACTTGTCATATACGAACTGAAGCTCTGCAACAACCTACAACAATGAGTTTTTTGCATAATCTTCCGAAACTTCAAATTTTTGTTTGTTGAAGGTATCTTTCTGGCATTTCTCTAGAATAGGGGCAAAAAATTAAAACTCTAGTCTCACATCCTGCGGACTCTTTTCAGCTCTGAGCATCTTTAAGATCGTCAAGGGAGTCTTATACGACTATTTCCGTTCACGATGTAAGTGAATTTCCTGGGTGTTAACGGGAAAGCTCCTTGAGGCTGAGGACGGAAAAAGCATTTGCGTATTGGGAAGTCGCAATGATAGACCATTGTAACGAAATGCAATATGCCCTGTAGTGCAAATAAGCTTGGTATTGTGAGTAAATATACAAAAATTGCTTAGATGCACTGTGAAATATCTGTGAGTACGCACCTTTAGCGATTGGAGACGAAGTGACCACATAAAAATAATTCTACGAGGAGCGTTCAATAAATAATGAAACATTTTTTTCTCTGTCAGTTTCGGTCGAAAAAAAGCGGAATTTGTTGTGAGGTATTGTGGAATATTCCCGCTTCAGTCCCTATAGTTTCATGAAGTTGGGATAGGTGGCGCTATACGTAGCCTTCAAAATGGCGTCTGCAACGGAGGTCCATTCCAAGCAGAGAGATGTCACTGAGTTTCTTTCGGCGGAAAACCAGAGCATCGCAGATACTTAAAGGGGGCTTGCAGAATGTCTACGGAGACCTGGCGTTGAACAAAAGCACGGTGAGTCGTTGGGTGACACGTCTGTCGTCATGGCAACAAGGTCGCGCAAACCTGTCCGATCTCCCGCATATCGGCTGGCCGCACACAGCTGCGACTCTTAGTGTTGCAGTCACATTCGAGTTGATCGTCGGATCACAATCAGACACCTCGCTGCGTAACTAGACGTCTCTGTCGGTAGTGCTAACACACTCGTCCACCAGTTGGCATATGCAAAGGGGTGTGCCCGCAGGGATCGGTGGCACAGCCCGGATCTCGCACTTCCCACTTCCGTGTGTTTCGCTCGCTGAAGGACGCTCTCCACCGGAAACAGTACGTGGCTCATGGGGAGGTTATTAATGCAGCTAGACGTTGGCTCCGATATTGGTCAGTAGAGAGTGGTACAATGCGGGTATTGTAAGGTGGCGTGAGCCTGTCCCATTGAACGGAGATTTTGTTGAAATAAAGGATTTTGTATCCAAAATAGTGGTGAATACTATGGCATATTGGAATCCTGAATAAAATCGACCTGCTTTCAGGAAAAAAAGATGTGTTGTGTACTTATTGAACGCCCCTCCTACAGGGTGTTTCAAAAATGACCGGTATATTTGAAACGGCAATAAAAACTAAACGAGTAGCGATAGAAATACACCGTTTGTTGCAATATGCTTCGGACAACAGTACATTTTCAGGCGGACAAACTTTCGAAATGACAGTAGTTACAATTTTCAACAACAGATGGCGCTGCAAGTGATGTGAAAGATATAGAAGACAACGCAGTCTGTGGGTGCACCATTCTGTACGTCGTCTTCCTGCTGTAAGCGTGTGCTGTTCACAACGTGCAAGTGTGCTGTGGACAACATGGTTTATTCCTTAGAACAGAGGATTTTTCTGGTGTTGGAATTCCACCGCCTAGAACACAGTGTTGTTGCAACAAGACGAAGTTTTCAACGGAGGTTTAATGTAACCAAAGGACCGAAAAGCGATACAATAAAGGATCTGTTTGAAAAATTTCAACGGACTGGGAACGTGACGGATGAACGTGCTGGAAAGGTAGGGCGACCGCGTACGGCAACCACAGAGGGCAACGCGCAGCTAGTGCAGCAGGTGATCCAACAGCGGTCTCGGGTTTCCGTTCGCCGTGTTGCAGCTGCGGTCCAAATGACGCCAACGTCCACGTATCGTCTCATGCGCCAGAGTTTACTCCTCTATCCATACAAAATTCAAACGTGGCAATCCCTCAGCGCCGCTACCATTGCTGCACGAGAGACATTCGCTAACGATATAGTGCACAGGATTGATGACGGCGATATGCATGTGGGCAGCATTTGGTTTACTGACGAAGCTTATTTTTACCTGGACGGCTTCGTCAATAAACAAAACTGGCGCATATGGGGAACCGAAAAGCCCCATGTTGCAGTCCCATCGTCCCTGCATCCTCAAAAAGTACTGGTCTGGGCCGCCATTTCTTCCAAAGGAATCATTGGCCCATTTTTCAGATCCGAAACGATTACTGCATCACGCTATCTGGACATTCTTCGTGAATTTGTGGCGGTACAAACTGCCTTAGACGACACTGCGAACACCTCGTGGTTTATGCAAGATGGTGCCCGGCCACATCGCACGGCCGACGTCTTTAATTTCCTGAATGAATATTCCGATGATCGTGTGATTGCTTTGGGCTATCCGAAACATACAGGAGGCGGCGTGGATTGGCCTCCCTATTCGCCAGACATGAACCCCTGTGACTTCTTTCTGTGGGGACACTTGGAAGACCAGGTGTACCGCCAGAATCCAGAAACAATTGAACAGCTGAAGCAGTACATCTCATCCGCATGTGAAGCCATTCCGCCAGACACGTTGTCAAAGGTTTCGGGTAATTTCATTCAGAGACTACGCCATATTATTGCTACGCATGGTGGATATGTGGAAAATATCGTACTATAGAGTTTCCCAGACCGCAGCGCCATCTGTTGTTGACAATTGTAACTACTGTAATTTCGAAAGTTTGTCTGCCTGAAAATGTACTGTTGTCCCAAGCATATTGCAACAAACGGTGTATTTCTATCGCTGCTCGTTTAGTTTTTATTAACGTTTCAAATATACCGGTCATTTTTGAAACACCCTGTAAATAAGGTAGGCATTCGCTGAAACAACAGTAAAGAAATACTCAGGCTGTATCATAATCAATAGCGAAAACTAACACGGGTGAAAGTATTCGGCAGTATCAGTAAATCTGCCAATTTCGCGATAATAGCGAACATGTGACTACGAGCCAAAAGTGATTTCAGTGTGAAGCACATGGTGAGACAGAAATGACTTTACAACTTTGGATTGATACAAAAATTTATCTCAGTAACTTACAGAATCGGTAGATGTGTCGTTTTGTAGCAAACAACTTCAAGTTTCACATGAAAATGTCAAGTGTTATTTTGGTTCGCTGTGACTACCATCTGTTATGCTGCAAACATCCCACCCGTAATCAATTTCTCCCCACACTCGTTGCAGCAAATCGGGCGCAACTTCTGCAACAGCAGCGTAGATTCGATTTTTCACGTCCGCTCAGTTGTTTAGTATGGGAGCAACATATACACGGCGTCCGCCCCCGGTAGCTGAGTGGTCAGAGCGACAGAATGTCCATCGTAAGGGCCCATGCTCGCAGTCAAAACAGGGTACCAGTTTTTTTTATTTAACTTTTCTTCCATTATTTGTACTATACTGAATAGGAAACAAGCATTACTTGGTGGAAAGTGCCAACTACTCATTATTATTATTATTAGATATTTTTCTTTAAATGATTTCCTTTACTTTGTGCCTATAAAATTCTATTGATTACTCACACTATCCTTTCTGCTTCTCTTATGTAATATGACAAAAATTTCTCTCTTCTTCAATTTAGGTATATTCTGTAGTATATGTAAAAAAAGTTTCTTCCACTTCTGCTCCACCTATCATGGTGACGTTTCCCTCATACTGTCCCACTTAACAGTGTAACTAGAGGAAGAGATCAAACCAGAATACACAATGAGCCTGCGGCATCACAAGCGCATCACATACAGAAACATAAACTCGAAATCAATGCATCGATGCCAAATATAAACTGTTATGCCTGTCCTGCAATGTCTACGCCCTAAAAAAAAAAAAAAAAAAAAAAAAAAAAAAAAAAAAAAAAAAACGACAAATGGCCATGTAAAAGGGTTTAAGGAACAACAATAAGAGAAGAACGAAAAAGGAAAATATAAAAACGAAAACATATAAAATGACAGTATTATTAACCAACACTAGGAATATAATACATTAATAGAATAAAATGTCTTTTTTTAAATGTATCGTTGTTAATATATTTAAATAAATATACATGGTTACAAAAAAAAGGTTCGATTCCCGGCTGGGTCGGAAATTTTTCTCCGCTCACGGCCTGGGTGTTGTGTTGTCCTAATCATCATCATTTCATCCCCATCGACGCGCAAGTCGCCGAAGTGGCGTCAAATCGAAAGACTTCCTCCAGGCGAACGGTCTACCCGACGGGAGGACCTCGTCTCACGACATTTTTTTATATGCACGGCAGTTAATGAAACACCAGAGAAAGAAATCCAGTGGTCTTAATTGTGGGGAGTGAGTGATACATGCGATTGGTCCTTCACGGCCAATCCCCCGATCTGGGAAGCGATTATCGAGGAAACCTCGAACTTCCGTGAGGAAATGAGGTGGTGCAGCATCTTGCTGGTAGTAAGCGATCCCATCTCGGTCATCTTCATCCATCTCTGGAGTTAAAAAGTTTTCAAGCATATCCAGACACACAGTGCCACCGACAGCGAGCACGCTACGCACCAGTGAAAGTAGCCATATTTAATTGTGCACTACAGTGGCGCCCCTGGTGGCGGAACAGGGTACTGATGCACTATGTGAATCCAACTTGAGGTTGTTTGCTACAAAATGACACATGTACCGTTTCTGTAAGTTATCTCAATAAATTTCTATATCATTCCAAAGTTGTAATGTTCTTTTTGACTCACTCTGTGTTGTCCTAGATAGTCGAAAAGTTGATATCTCAAATACATTTGTACTAAGTCCCCATCTAACTGAGCTCAAATTTCACGTATGACCCGTAGTTGGCGAAGGTGTAGATGAATGATGGGGCAGATGCATATTTTGTTGCTGATTTAAGACGACATCTAACGCACAAATATGGTTCAAGGTGGTCAGGTCGAGTAGTAGTTGCACGTTGACTTCTAGGATGATGTGATCTCAATCCTCTGGATTTTCTGTCTGTGATCATCTGAGAAGTGAAGTGTGTAGCACTCCAGTTGACGCGGCTGAATGACTGGAAGAGTGTAGTGTACATTCTTGTCGAGCTTTCCGGGATGGACCGGAGGTATTTGAAAGCTTTCGTAACTTACGGCAGAGGCGTTTGCATGTTGTACCCAAACGCGAGGACGACACGTGGAACGTCTCTAGGTACCAGTGTACAATAGTTTGTAACGTGCTGAAGTAGTATTGTATATCTTGCTAAGGTACGCCATGGGTGAAATTTGAGGCCAGTTAGATGACATAATTAAAAAGTTTGCATTTCATATAATTTTGTGCTACATAGGATAACATTTCATGCTGAAGTCAGTGATGGTTCTTAACCATACATTCATAGATATCTCGCGAACGGCACATTTGCGGGCCATTGTTTACTGGAAGTTGTTGCTTCTACTATCGTACACGTTCACCTGTGTCACTTTCCGCTCTCTTTGAAATTCTAAAGTTAGAGGGGATAATGTAAAGGGAGTGAAAGGTTATATGCAACCCGGACAGAAACCAGTCGGCATTAGAAGCGTCGAGGGGCATTAAAGGGCAGTAGTGGTTGAGAAGTAAATGAGACTGGGTTGTAGCATATTCCCGATGTTATTCAACATGTACATTGAGCGGGCACTAAAGAAAACCAAAGAAAAATTTGGAGACGGACTTAAAATTCAGAGAGAAGAAATAAAAACTTTGAGGTTTGCCGATGACATTTTACCAGGTGTAGAAATATGAAACCGGAATTTGGTTGTAATAATTACACGTCTGTTGTTTCAAACTGATATACAATATTTTATTCAAAATAATAATCTCCATTGCTGTTTATACATCTCTCCCACCTCTCCGGTAGGCTACGAATGACACGCCAAAAAATAGTTCTTGTTTTGAAACGAACCAGTCAGCGAGCCGTTTTCGTACTTTTTCATACGAACTGAAGCTTTGTTCAGCGAGTGTGTGTCTCTGTGATGCAAACAGATGATAATCGGACGCAGCTAAGACTGGAGAATAGGCCGTATGCCCAAGTATTTCCCAACTGAACGCCTCGATCGTTTCCCTGACCCGTTTTGTTGTGTGTGATGATAAATATGATTGTGTTGCCTTTTTCCATATTCCGGTCGTTTTTTACGTAATGCTCGATTTAAATCGATCATATGCTGTTGGTAGCGATCAATGATAACGCTTTCACCAGGTTTTAGCAGCTCATAGTAGATGACACCCATCGGATCCCACACAGAGCATTGTCTTGTTTCCAAAGCGATTTAGTCTTGCAGTGGATGTCGATGGTTTGCCTGCATTCACCCATGATTTACGGCGCTTAGGATTCTCAAAATGTATCTGTTTTTCATCACCTGTCATTATTCGACGGAGAAACGACTTTCTTTTGTATTTGGCGAGTAGCATTTCACAAGTTCGGGGTGCACTCAGCCTCGTGATGCCAATTGAGGAGCTACTCGACCGAATAGTAGCGGCTCCGGTCAAAGAAAACCATCATAACGACCGGGAGAGCGGTGTGCTGACCACATGCCCCTCCTATCCGCGTCCTCAACTGAGGATGATACGGCGGTCGGATGGTCCCGATGGGCCACTTGTGGCCTGAAGACGGAGTGCTAAATTTCACAAGTGGTCTTTCGATTTGCTTGCTGTCTTTCATTCAGTTCATGCGGAACCAATTTTCCTTCTTTTTTCACCTTTCCCATAGTTTTCAACCGAAGAGAAACGGCTTTCTGTGTCACACTCAACTGTTCCGCGAGTTCCTGTTGAGTTTGAGTACCATCTTCATCCAATAAGGCCTGCAATTCGTTGTCTTCGAACATTTTCGGTGGTTTCCCGCACTCGTCGTTTCTCAAGCCAAAAGCACCACTTCTGATTTTTTTCAACCACTCGAAACAGTGTGTTTTCCCAAGGGCATGTTCACCGAAAGCTTCGACAAGCATTCGATGCGATTATGCGGTAGTTTTCTTCAAATGATAAAAGAAAACCAATGGTGTCCGCAAATTGTAGCTCGTAGGCTCGATATGTTTACGAGTTTACAGATATCGATGTATGGAACTTGGGTTACTGTGTGTTGACATTCATCGTCAGCCGTTACAGGAAGCAGATGGTGTTGCAGACGTGGCCTCACGGACCCAACACTGACGGCTAGCACCATCTGTAGGGGAATTTCCGTTTCATAATTCTACGCCTGGTAATTCTGTCAGATTAAGATACGGCAAAGACCTTGGAAGAGCAGTTGATGGGAATGGGCAGTGTCTTGAAAGGAGGATATAAAATAATTTGTATGATTCTGGAAGGCATGACGTCGGCAACTCTATGATTTAACAAATTATGCAGTTAATCTGAAAGTACCGTCCAAGTTGCAATATTAATTTCCTTTATTACGTGATGACTAGTTCTAAGACTAACGTCATTATCAAATCATCCACTAAGTTACGCAGTAACATTCTTTACGACAGCACATGACTGTTCATTCCAATTAAACACATCTCGTAATTCAGTACAGAGCTGAATTAATTATTTAGGTAAATGAAGTTCAACCCTGTATTAATTTATGAGATGTGGTTAACTAGAATGAATAGTCAAGTCTCAGTCGTAATGGATTTTACTGCAAAGGTCAGTGAATGACTTGATAATAAGTTTAGGCTCGAAACTAGTCATTAAGTAATAAAGAAAACTAATATTGCAACTTGGACTATTCCCTGCTATTTATGTTATAATTTGATAGGACGATGTAAGACGAACATTAGCAAAAGCAAAATAAGGGTAACGAAATGTAGTCGGATTAAATATGGCGATGCTGAGGGAATTTGATTAGGAAACGTGGCTGCAGTGGTAATAGATGAGTTCTGCTACTTGGGCAGTAAAGTAACTGATAACGGCCGAAGTAGAGAGGATCTTGTCGAGTCATCAGTCTTCTGACTGGTGCCAACCTCTTCATCTCACAGTAGCACTTGCACCATACGTCCTCAACTATTTGCTGAATGCATACCAATCTCTGTTTTCCTCTACAGATTTTACTCTCTACCGCTCGCTCTAGTATCATCGAAGTTCATCACCTTAACAGATATCCTACCACCACGTCCCTTCTTCTTGTCGGTGTTTTCTCGCTGATTCTCCCGAGAACACCCCATTCCTTACCTTATCAGTCCACCTAATTTTCAACATTATTTTGTAGCACATCATCTCAAATGCTTCGATTCTCTGTTTTTCTCGTTTTCCCACAGACCATGTTCCACTTGAAGTGCTCCAAAGGTACATTCTCATTAATTTCTTCCTCAATTTAAGGCCTATGTTTGATACTAGTAGAGTTACCTTGGCCAGGAATGCCCTTTTTGTTAGCGCTAGTTTGCTTTTGATATCCTCCTTGCTCCTTTCGTCATGGGTTATTTTGCTGCCTAGGTAGGAGAATTCATTAATTTCATCTACTTCGAGGTCACCAGTTCTGATGTTAAGTTTCTCGCTATTCTCATCTCTGCTACTTCTCATTATTTTCGTCTTTCTTCGATTTACTCTCAGTCCATAATCTGTACTCACTGTGTTCATGCAATTCAGTAAATCCTGTAATTTTTCTTCACTTTCACTGAGGGTAGCAATATCATCAGCGAATCTTATCATTGATACCCTTTCACCTTGAATTTTAATTCTAGTTTTGAACATTTCCCTTATTTACATCATTGCTTCTTCGATGTATAGATTGTATAGTAGGGGCGAAAGACTACACCCCTGTCTTATACTTTTTTTTAATCCGAGCACTTCATTCTTGGTCTTGCACTCTTACTGTTCCATCTTGGCCTATTGTATATTACTCGTCTTTCCCTGTAGCTTACCTCTATTTTATTCAGAATTTCTAATATCTTGCACCATTTTACTTTGTCGAATGCTCTCCCCAGCTCGATAAAGCCTATGAAAGTGTTATGATTTTTCTTTAGTCTTGTTTCCAGTATGAACCTCATCGTCAGAATTGCCTCTCTGGTGCCTTTATCTTTCCTAAAGCCAAACTTATTGTCATCTAACACATCCTCGACTTTATTTTACATTCTTTTGTATATTATTTTTGTCAGCAACTTGGATGGATGCATGTGTTATTAAGCTGACTGTTCTCAAGCTTGTCGGCTCTTGCAATCTTCGGAATTCGGTGGATGAATTTTTCCGAAAGTCAGATGGAAGGTTGATTTGAATTTTGTATATGCTGAGTCAATCCTAACGACAATCATTTCTTTTTTGATTTCTTCACGTTTTTCATGCAGTCATTTCGCCTTCGCTTCCGTGCACTCCGTATTTATTTCTTTCCTAAGTGATTTGTATTTCTGTATTCCTGAGTTTCGTTGTAAATTTTTGTACTTCCTTCTTTCATCGATCAACTGAAGTATTTCTTCTGTTACCCATGGTTTCTTCGCTGTTACTTCCTTTGTACCTACGTTTTTCTTTCCGACTTCCGTGATGGCCCTTTTTAGAGATGTCCATTCTTCTTCAACTGAACTACTTCCTGAGCTATTCACTATCGCACTACCTATAGCCTCAGTTTGGACAAGAAGAGAATAGTAGCTTTCGAAATGTGGTGCTACAGAAGAATGCTGAAGATAAGGTGGGTAGATCACGTAACTAATGAGGAGGTATTGAATAGGATTGGGGAGAAGAGAAGTTTGTGGCACAACTTGACTAGAAGAAGGGATCGGTTGGTAGGACATGTTTTGAGGCGTCAAGGGATCACAAATTTAGCATTGGAGGGCAGTGTGGAGGGTAAAAATCGTAGAGGGAGACCAAGAGATGAATACACTAAGCAGATTCAGAAGGATGTAGGTTGCAGTAGATACTGGGAGATGAAGAAGCTTGCACAGGATAGAGTAGCATGGAGAGCTGCATCAAACCAATCTCAGGACTGAAGACCACAACAACAACAACATAGCCTCAGAGAGCTTCAGACGTATCTCCTCATTCCTTAAAACTTCCGTGTCCCACTTCTTTGTGCGTTGGCTCTTCTTTACTATTCTCTTAAACTTCAGCCCACTTTTCATCATTACTAAATAGTGATATGAGTCTATGTGTGCACCTGGGTACGCCCTTACAATCCAGTATCTGACTTCGGAATCTCTGCCTGACCATGATGTAATCTATCTGAAATCGTCCCTTTTTCTCTCTGTCTTTTCCAAGAGTACCTCCTCCTCTTGTGATCCTTGAACAGAGTATTCGCTACTACTAGTTGAAATTTGTTGCAGGACACAATTAGTCTTTCTTCTCTCCTGTTCCTGTTACAAGCCCATATTTGCCCATAGCCCTTTCTCCTGCTCCTTCTCGTACAATCGGATTCCAATCGCCCCTGATTTTCATCTCCCATTACGAACTGAATTACCCGTTCAGTATTCTCATGTGGTTTTTCTCTCTCTTCATCTTAGGCTTGCGACGTCGGCATGTACACTTGAACTATCGTTGTCAGTATTGGTTTGCTGTCGATTCTGTACAGTTCACCGTAACTCGCTCTCTCTCGTACCCTCCTATACATGACGAATCCTACTGCTGTTATAACATTTTCTGCTGCTATTGAAATTACCCTGTACTCATCTTCTTTTCATTTCACTTCACTGACATCCACTGTATCTAGACTGAGCCCTTGCATTTCCCTTTTCAGGTTTTCTGGCTTCCCTACCACGCTCAAACTTCGTACATTCCACGACCCGATTTGTAGAACGTTATCCTTTCTTTGGTTATTCGATCCTTATTTCGCGGTCACCTCCCCTTGGCGGTTCTCTCCCGGATATCCGAATGGGGGAGTAGTCCGTAATCTTTTGCCAATGGCCGGCCGCTGTGGCCTAGCGGTTTCCAGGCACCTGGAACCGCGCGACGCTATGGTTGCAGGTTCGAATACTGCCTCGGGCATGGATGTGTGTGATGTCCTTAGGTTAGTTAGGTTTAAGTAGTTGTAAGTTCTAGGGGACTGATGATCTCAGCTGTTAAGTTCCATTGTGTTCAGAGCCATCTGAACCTTTTTATTTGCCAATGCAGAGATCATCATGAAACTTTTTCAATTATAGGCCGCATGTCCAGTGGATATACATTATACGTCATTAATGCAGTGGTTCCCATTGCCTTCTGAATCCTCATGCCGTTGATCATTGCTGATTCCACATTTAGGGGCAGTTTCCCACGCCAAGGGCAAGAGAATGCCTTCAACATCTGTCCGCTCTCTCGCTCTCTTTGACAAGGCCGTTGACTGAATGAGGGTGACTTCTTATGCCGGAAGTCTTCGGCCGCCATTGCCGAAGATTTTTATTCAAAATTTAAGTGGTGGTGAGGTCCGAAACCGGGACCGAGGAGATTTTTTTTAATAATCAAAGACGCTAGTCCGAGATCACGGACAGCAATGTAGAGAGGATATTAAATGTAAAACTTTAACTGGCAATGGCAGGAAAACAGTTTTTGAAGAAGGGAAATTTGTTTACTACGAATATAGATCTAAGTGTTACCAAGTCTTCACTGAAGGCGTTTGTCTCAAGTGTAGCCTTGTACGGAAGTTAAACGTGGACGATAAGCAATTCAGAGAAGAAGAGAATAACAGCTTTTGAAATATTGTGCTACAGAAGAATGCCGGAAATTAGTTGGATAGATTATGTAACTAATGCGAAGGTATTGAATAGAACTTAGGAGAAAAGAAATTTGCAGCATTCCTTGACCGAAAGAGGGGATAGGCTGTTAGGACACATTCAGAGACATCAAGGTAACACCGATTTAGCATAGGAGGGAAGTGTGGAGGGTAAAAATTGTAGAGAGAGAGACGAAGAGATGAATACAGTACGCAGGTTGAAAAGAATGTATATGTTATAGTAGTGACTCGGAGATGATGAGCATTACACGGGATAGAGTAGCGTGGAGAGCTGCATCGAACCAGTCTTCGGACTAACGGCAAGAACAACAACAACAGCCTGTATTTCGTCTACGAATGACGTTGCTTAGAAGATTCTCACTGGACAAATGGATGATTATTCTTGCTCATTCTGGGACTCTCTTAATATAGACGACTCAAGAGCTGCGTGTTCCGTCCCAGGTTTGTTTAGCAAGCGCGGCAGCGTCACGGAAATGCTCATTGATCTCCAGTGGCTGACATTACAGAGGAAACGTTCTGCATCGCAGAGAGGTTTACTGTGTGCGTTCCAAGAGCTCAAGTTCCAAGAAGAGTCGTACAAGACAAATTTCTTCCCTCCACGTATACCTCACTAAATCAACAAGCCGAGAGAGAATTTCAAGTTCATTCAGTGGGTTAGCCACACTGTTTCTTCCTGCACACCGTTTGAGAGGAAACAGGTTCTCATTCCAAGATGCCTTACGCAATGCAGGCACGTAGATGTATCATTTCTCGTGCGCAGCACATAATAAAATGGCGACGGCTCTTATTAGCAGACAAACAACCACCTTTGTGTGAAGCAAATCGATTGCTGCGCGGCTACCGCTGCTGACATTTCTCAATGGAACTTGCGTTTGGTTATCTACTCCCTTAGTGAATAATATTAAACAGAAACAAAACTTGTAGTAATAAGAACTATTCAGAGTGCATCGTACTGAATATTGTGGAAAGACACGAAAATTACTTAGCGGGCTTATATTGCCAGGCGATCTTCGTTACAGCCACTGGAAAGTGACTCACTTGCGAAAGCTGCCAAACACGAAGTTTACGGACCAAATAGGAATACCAGCAAGGCTAGCCTGGCGTGTAAGTTCGACAGTTAGTGGTCGTTACTCGCCTTATCGCTGCTGTGTCATAAACGAACGGGCGAAGCGTATGTGGACTGGATTCTGGCTGCAGCAGTTCGTAGCGGTTGGTACACTATTTGGCGCAACTCATGAGTTTATGCTTCACATTTATATTTTCAATGTCGTTTAGAAACAGCAAGATAAATCTACATCAGTACATACATAATCATGATTAAGTCAGATATTAGTGAAGAGGTAATTTTAACCTTAAAAGTATTTTCGTAAAAAGTACTAACACATTTTTATGCAATAACTAGCTGTACCCGACCACGTTTTGCTGTGACTCGGTCCGCTTAAATGGAAAAGAAAGAAAAGAAAAAGCACACGTTTCTAATATGTATGGGAATTTGATACACGTCCTAAACTCCTCCTTCTCCCCCTTTCTTTGTCTGTCTCGTTCGCCTTCTGCCTCTCTCTGACCATCACTCCCCCCCCCTCCCCTCTCTGTCTGTCTTCTCCACCCTCCTCTCCATTTCCTTCTGCCCCCCCCCCCTCTGTCCATCTTCTCTCTCCCCCCCCCCCCCCTCTGACCTTATTATTACTGAAAATTCAGATTCTGTAGTAGTATTCTGATCATAAACCAATAATCCATAGATACATCTTTCCTGTTCGCTAACAATGTTTCACTATTGTATATTTTATATATTAGAAACTACAGGGTCTTTCAAAATGAACATACCGTTTTTAACGCGTTGTAGTATTTACTACGTTCGCCGCGCGGTCTAAGTCGTCCTGCCACGATTCGCGCAGCTCCCCCCCGTCGGAGGTTCGAGTCCTCCCTCGGGCATGGGTGTGTGTGTTGTCCTTAGCGTAAGTTAGTTTAAGTTAGATTAAGTAGTGTGTAAGTCTAGAGACCGATGACCTTAGCAGTTTGGTCCCATAGAAGCTTACCACAAATTTTCAAAATTTATTACGTTCACCTTACAATTGTAAATAATACACCAAATGAAAGAGCAACTCAAACAGTTTGGTTTGTATACCTATGCGCAGTGGAAAGAGTATGGAATGACAAAGAGTGACTGATAAACGTGTTGAGCGAGAGCAAGTCTTTCAAGCTTAGCGCCAAGAATTATCCCCGCGGAAAGTTTATGGGCCATTCTTTTTCAGAGAATCAACTGTAACTGATGTTTCTTATCTTGATGCGCTACAGTTATGGCCCGTGCCTCAATGGGAAGAAGCTGAACAACACATCTTTATTTGGGAGCAAGACGGTGCGCCGGCTCAGTGGCATAACTCAGTACGCGACTGGTTAAACGACGTTCTATCCGACCGGTGGATTGGGAGCAAGGGGCCGGTTGATACAGCATTTTCTGCATGACCTCCACGTTCACACACGATCTGACACGATCATGTGTATGTTCCTCCGATACCAGCTCATCTATCCGACTTTAGAAACAGTTTCGGAGCAACTCGCCTATCGACTGAATAATTTTAAGAAAAACTGTTCGTGTTTCTCTTTCATTCGGTGTATTATTTATAATGTAAGGTGAATGCAATATGTGCAACAAAGCCTTAAAACCTGTATATTCATTTTGAAACACCCTGTATATAGTTTATGTGTGTAAACGTTTATTACAGTAACGTGTAAAAATCTGAAGTAAATCGGAAGGTACATTGAGATTTTTGGTAACACTGCTCTCCATGATATACATATATTTTAAAGTATTAGGTACTAGATACTAAAAACACGCCCGTATTAGAATTCAATGTTGTGTCGAAATTTCAAACCAACTGGTCAAGAAATTTCGGAGACACCCGATTTTGAAGTAAGGAACATTTACATTTTTATTTATATCGATTATGTTTATAATTGTAACATTAGCAGATTCCATTTAAAAAAGTGATGGGGCGGGGTTGTTTCTGCCGTTGTGAAATCTTCAGAACTGCAAATCAAGAAAATGTTACTACTGTATGCGATTTGTGTCTACCGCTAATTTCATGTCTCGAGATGGGTATAAGAATAGCTTACGAAACGCCTATTGTAATTAGTCCTTGGAATCCTAGCAACAAAAATACTCAGCGGAGGAAACTATGTTCAGAGACGTCAACCGTTGTACATTGTTCTCCGCAGTCAAACCGCGCCACAGAGCTGTTTCTCCGAATGCACCCAAAGTAAAAGCATTCCAATCATGACTTCACAACTGTAGGAACAACTAGAAATGTATTAGGAAACTTACGGAATCTGATAAGATGTCATTTGGAAGCAAATCACTCAGATTTTTTTGATGAGTAACCAGTTTGGATCGACAACTAATTGAGTAGACCCAGAAGAAGACCGCTGCAACCGTGGCCGAAACGTCGGTTTTTCTCCAACAGCAGTAGTTTTATACGTTATGACGCTGTACCAGACCCAGAAAACTTTTATGTCGAGTGACTCTGGCCGCGAAAGCCTACGCAATTATATGACAACTAATTAGTTGCTTTCTAAAACCTCATTACGACACTGGTTAGGAGTTCTGCATGAATTCACCTAATATTGTGATAAGGCCAGTAAAACCACTACGCATTCGTCAAACAACATACTGCAGTCTTTGGGCTGCAGATTCGGTCAGCTTAATTCGGTCTGTTTCTACTCAATTAGAGCATGGATAGCCATTAAATTTTTTATGAATTACTAATCGGCTTTCCCTTACCTCACCTGAGCTGTACCTTGCTGGCCCAAATACAGTTCCTCCAGAAATTCTGAAAGTATGAATTTCTTTGATTAACGTTCTATAACAAATTGAATATTAAATATGTGATGACCTTTTCTGGACCTCATCTCGCCATTAAACTTGCCTATGTGGAATTACATGAGATTTATACACAAGCTTGTATATCGTTTGTCTTAGAGGTTGAGTCATGTTGCATCGTCATTCCTGAAGCGTAACAGCAGCATCAGTGGTACGCCGTGCCATAGCGGCTTATACCACCACAAAGCTGTCTCTGTGTCCACGTGGTCTTCGTAGTGTTGAAATGTTTGAAGGTAATCATATGTCGCGGCATATTCAGTTCATTTGGTTCGCGTCCAACAGCAACTGCCGAAATTGGTTGTACGGGAGTTCTGACGCCACCTGTGTCGCAATGCCAACGCTGTTCTTTGTGGCAGCCTTCTTGAGAGTTCGGATTGCGCTGATACCGGTCACTGAGATGGCTGCGGGCTTTGGTTCGATGTTCAGCTGACCCGGTGACGTTTTGCTGACGTCTGTGCACGCATTCACTACCTGTCAACACCCCGAACGCACTGGCAGTCTTCAGTTCACTTGAAGGGGTCTAGACGGAACAACACTCGGCTCTTGTAAAAAGCCGGAGGTCTTATTTTGGTATCCATTCGGTGTTTTCCATTCGGGTGTTCAGCCGAGTTGTTTTCATTTCCTGCAGTAATGAAGCGATTCGTATTCTCAATTTTTTTTTTATCGAATAATCGATTGAGGCAGAAGGCAGACGTTCTCGAATCGCGCGGTGAAAGTAAATTATTAAATGAGTCTCTGAGAGTTGATTTATTGTGAAGCAGCACAGATGTCAAAAATCTTCATTTTTTTGGTAACATACTAGTATATTTGCCCAGCTGCATGGACAAATACGTAATCAGAATGAGAAATGCTCCTATCATAGCACAAAGAAGAGTTGGGGATGTAAAAGAAGGGAATTAGCTTTTCGACTTATCTGGCAGCTTCAAAGCTTGTGCTATGACAGAGGCATTTTTAATTCTGATTCCAAACTTTTACTCCATCATAATTTTAACGTTAGACCGCCGTAGCTTGGCAACCGATGTAGCTTTTTGTTGACTCTGGTGACGACTTATCCGGTACAGGCTTTGCATTGTCTTCGAATCATGTTTGCTTGTATCCTGGCAACGGATAAAGCTCCCACAAAAAAATAGGACGACCATAAATTGCATGACTTTGTCTGCCATCTTACGAAATGTGAACCGATTCGCACAAGTCAGAAACATATAAGTTGCTCGAGTAGGAAACCTCACAGAAAAACTGCTGTTTGCACGTAAAATCCGAACAGCGCGCATACAGATGGTGCTATCAACTGAGCATTTTTTTTTTCAGCCCAATTAAAATCTTTTGGAAAAGGAATTAATTGATTCGCACAATTTGCCTGCCCGCCAGCTCCGGTTCGGCGTTCCAACCTTGTTCATCAGTAACACAGCTACAGTAATACAGATGGTAGAATGACGACAAATGGCCACTGGTCCACGCTAGACGAGAAACATTTTACCGAATGTTCCTAGCTCAAGTAGGAACCGAGCACCAAGACACTCCGTAAACTGCGATTCCGCGCGCTGCCTTCCCAAACATATTTGTTAGCGCTGTAACGATAGACGTTTTGCTTACACGGGACAGATGTGTTTGCATTGCTCTGATAACCAAGTTGTCCGACCAAGCTATGCGAATGCATTGTGGTGGGGGCACCGTCGAGTCGTGTTGAAATGTAAAAGGGAGGATTCGTGTACTGAGAGCAACTAAGGTGGTTGGTGGTGGTGGTTAGTGTTTAACGTCCCGGCGACAACGAGGTCATTAGAGACGGAGCGCAAGCTCGGGTTAGGGAAGGATTGGGAAGGAAATCGGCCGTGCCCTTTCAAAGGAGCCATCCCGGCATTTGCCTGAAACGATTTAGGGAAATCACGGAAAACCTAAATCAGGATGGCCGGAGACGGGATTGAACCGTCGTCCTCCCGAATGCAAGTCCAGTGTGCTAACCACTGCGAGAGCAACTAAGAAGCGGTGTAACGTCCTCAGCCGAAAATTTGCTGTTGATAATTTCCATTTAGTATACATTGGTCAAAGACATATGTGGTGAAGCCGTCAGCTGCCGTATTAATATCTTTCCTGAGACATTTGCAAAAATCTCACTTAGCTAGTTGAGTAACAATTCAAGAGACTTGCACGTATGTACGTTTTCTTCTTATTTCCACGACATGGTAGAGGTCACAAACAATTCACTGTTCTCGCATTAGGCTGCATATTAACAAATGTGCGTAGGCCGTGAGGCATCTCTTAACAAATCAGGCGATATACCAAAAGGTTTTATCATTTATGACAAGCAATATGAATCATTTTCGTTAACGAATTTTCACGATGTCGTGTACTCTATAAATTTCGAGATCTCGTTTGGCGTTGAATCTCTTGAAATAGAAAAATCAATGCGCTGGTTTTACGTCACAATCGGTTTTGCCTTTATATATTCCTCAGTATTATGTGGAATTCTCGTTGCTGGGCGCTCTGGATTTCTGTTCTGCATGAAGGTAATCTGACTTCGCTGACAACTAAAGCCTTACCTCTCTTTTTGGTATAGAATTCTTTGTAGCTGGAAATATTTATAAAGGCTTTGCTCTCCAGTGACGCTAAGGCCAAAAAAATCTAGAAAAATTCGTTAAGGTAGTTGATTCATAGTGCTAGTTATAAATGATAAAACCTTTTGACATACCACCTGATTTACTGAGAGATGTTTCACAGCCTATGTACAATGTTGATGTACAGCGTAGGGCGAGAATAGTTAACCCTAGAACATTAAAGGGGGGCATAATGTTGCATTGCTACTAAACGATTATAAAGTTCAATACTTCACGTTTTATTCAGATGAATTCAGTATATATAGGTTATGCATTAGTTAATTTCAATTTCAATTCTTAGATTTCGAATGGTATGGTACATACCAAATTAAGTACAAAATTACTGTTTGTAAACCCGACGGCAACCGTAAATTTTACGCGGGTTTAGTAATCTAGGATTAATTACGTAAGATCTCTACCATGTTCCTACACAAATTAAATGAGAGTTTAGCAGACGTCTCTGGGAAAATATTATTATGGTAGCTGAATGTCTCTCGACTTATGTCTTCACCAAAATACACCAAATGGAATTTTACAGACCATATCATCATCATTTCTGGAGACGAACCGCAAAAGATAAAGTCGTCCAAGACATACAGCAGATCAATTAGTTTCCAACACGTCTCTGTCCTTCCCGATAAATGCTTGATCGGTCTATCTCACTGAAGAGCTCCGTGTTCGACAGGTTCGTTCCACTGCCGTAACACGAAGTGTTCTACGCGCCGATAGCCCCTTGACACTGCGACTGCGACCCGACTGCATCGGCGTAACGATTATAAAAAGCACGAGCTGTGTACTCACGCGGTTGAGCGCGGCCGCCATGGCGGTGCGAGGACAGCTGACTGGCGGCACGCGATAACACAGCTGCCTCGCCTCGCGGCACTGTGACAGTTGACGGCGCAGTAAACCGACAGGTCGCCAGCGGGCAGGAGGGGGACGCGTCCTCTGCTTCCCGTGTAGCTGCGCTGCTCGCTGCCGCCGCTCAGCTGTTTCCAGGGAACGGCCCCCTCCCGCGCCACGCCGAGAAACCTGTCCGCTGTAGTCGCACAGGCAATCCCGCCGTTCGAAATGACGTAACGTCAGGATACACCTCCACCTGTCCGGGCGAATGGGACAGTTCTTGAAATATGGTGAGATAACGGAAACGAAACCCAGTTAGAGACCCATAAATGTAGTTACTAGATCACGCGGTTTATCCGGATTCTACCCGATTTTTAATGCTCTGTTTCAAGACGTGGTTTTATATGTATACACTACTGGCCATTAAAATTGCTACACCAAGAAGAAATGCAGATGATGAACGGGTATTCATTGGACAAATATATTATACTAGAACTGACATGTGATTACATTTTAACGCAATTTGGGTGTATAGATCCTGAGAAATCAGTACCCAGAATAACCACCTCTGGCCGTAATAACGGCCTTGATACACCTGGGCATTGAGTCGAACAGAGCTTGGATGGCGTGTACAGGTACAGCTGACCATGCAGCTTCAACACGATGCCACAGTTCATCAAGAGTAGTGACTGGCGTATTGTGACGAGCCAGTTTGCTCGGCCACCATTGACCGGACGTTTTCAATTGGTGAGAGATCTGGAGAATATGCTGGCCAGGACAGCAGTCGAACATTTTCTGTATCCAGAAAGTCCCGTACAGGGGCTGCAACATGCGGTCGTGCATTATCCTACTGAAATGTAGGGTTTCGCAGGGATTGAATGAAGGGTAGAGTCACGGGTCGTAACACATCTGCAATGTAACGTCCACTGTTCAAAGTGCCGTCAATGCGAACAAGAGGTGACCGAGACGTGTAACCAATGGCATCCCATACCATCACGCCGGGTGATACGCCAGTATGGCGATGACGAATACACGCTTCCAATGTGCGTTCACCGCGATGTCGCCTAGCACGGATGCAACCATCATGATGCTGTAAACAGAACCTGGATTCATCCGACAAAATGACGTTTTTCCATTTGTGCACCCAGGTTCGTCGTTGAGTACACCATCGCAGGCGCTCCTGTCTGTGATACAGCGTCAAGGGTAACCGCAGCCATGGTCTCCGAGCTGATAGTCCATGCTGCTGCAAACGTCGTCGAACTGTTCGTGCAGATGGTTGTTGTCTTGCAAACGTCCCCATCTGTTAACTCAGGGATCGAGACGTGGCTGCACGATCCGTTACAGCCATGCTGATAAGATGCCTTTCATCTCGACTGCTAGTGATAACGAGGCCGTTGGGATGCAACACGGCATTCTGTATTACCCTCCTGAACCCACCGATTCCATATTCTGCTAACAGTCATTGGATCTCGACCAACGCGAGCAGCAATGTCGCGATACGATAAACCGTAATTGCGATAGGCTACAATCCGACCTTTATCAAAGTCGGAAACGTGCTGGTACGCATTTCTCCTCCTTACACCAGGCATCACAACAACGTTTCACCAGGCAACGCCGGTCAACTGCTGTTTGTGTATGAGAAATCGGTTGGAAACTTTCCTCGTGTCAGCACGTTGTAGGTGTCGCCACCGGCGCCAACCTTGTGTGAATGCTCTGGAAAGCTAATCATTTGCATATCACAGCATCTTCTTCCTGTCGGTTAAATTTCGCGTCTGTAGCACGTCATCTGCATGGTGTAGCAATTTTAATGGCCAGTAGTGTATATATATAGACTTCCATCTTAAGTTTTAGTTTCGTGATGGCAGGTGTCATCTGGCGGATTGAAATTTAAACTGGGCATAAATTGGGAAAGATAAAAGCAGGTTGACAACACTTCATGCGATCGTCGATTGTCACGGCACGGCGAGTTGATCTTTAGCTTCGTTCCTGTTAAAGAGCAGTTTACCGCGCATCCAATTCGCCGTACTTGCAGCATCGTCATTGATATTAGCTGTTGATTGTTTGGTTCGTTTGGAGAGTAAAGGGACCAAACTACAAGGTCATCAGTTGAGATTGTAGACAACATTTCGAAAATGCCTAAAATGAACTGTAAATGCGAAAATATTTCACTTGTTCTCAATGCTATAATAACATTATATCCGAGAACTAGCCATTTAAGAAGGTTCGAGGAAGCTAGAAATGATTTTGTAAAGTAATCCATTTTGTTCACGTAAGGATCGTTTGTAATACTCTCAGGTTTTTTCATTCGGAAATATGGTAAGCATACATAAATTTAAATCTCGTAACACTTAATGACGTTACTGGAGAACGCAAATCTCCTCTACAAGAACCAAAATGGATTCCACAGAGTTCTTGCGAAAAAAAGCCTGCTCTGTTTGTCCATGAAATGCAAATCGCCGTAGAAAAAGGCGCCCAGATTGCTGCCCTGTTCTGTGATTTCCGGAAGATATTAGATAGAATGCACTGTCATTTGGCAAACACAATACGGGCTTACCGGATATCGAACCAGATTTGTGACTGAAGTCAGGACTTGCTGGGAGATAGACGTCAATGTGTTATTCTTAACGGGACGAAACGGACAGCAGCAAAGGCAATTTTTGGAGTACCCCAAGTCAATGTTACAGGGCCACTACTGTTTACATCATAGAAACGATGAGTCCGTGATGATATTACAAACTTTCAGGGATTATAGAGAAGGTAAATGTGTCAACCTGAGGTAAGAGAGTAGTCTGGAAACGATCGAGTCGAAAGGGCCCCAACTACTGAACACTGATCATGAAGTGCAGAATTCCCGCTGAATGCTCTCCAGTACCTTCAGACGTCTTCCCCTATTGGACCAGTAACGGTACACGTAACTTATTTTCAGAGAGACCGAAAAATCTTACGTCTACGGTACAGTAATAATAAATTCCATTACTTGCGTGGGTTTCACAAGCTGCTACGTTTACAACAGTTGTTCAGAATGGAGGCCCCCTGCGTGAAAGCAGGCATGCCATCGTCGCACAACGTTCCAATACTGTCGGCTTCATTTGAACAGCGTCGTGGTCAGTAAGGATTTTTGTCAGCAGATCCTCCTCACTCTCGACAGATGTCAAGAATACAAGACGTCTCACATGGTCCCACCAGAAGAAATCAAGTGGGTTGAGATCAGGTGAACGTCCTGGCCACGAAACAGGACCTCCTCTGCCCACCCACTTTTCAGGGAATGTCTGATCCAGGTGTTTGCGAACCCTCAATCCTAAGTGAGGTAGGGCTCCATCATGGAACCATGTATGTTGATGAACAGCACGTGGGATATGTTCCAGGAACCCTATAATTTTAGCAACAACTGTACCGGTACATGTATTTCATCACAGTAAGAGGTATCAGAAGGCTTTTCGCTTATAATTTTCACCCAGTCGCGTTCAGCCTACAGTTCTTTACCTCAAATTGATACATTTAGCCTCATTTATCCTTCTTCATCACCCTTCTGTTTGTGTGTGTGTGTGAAATCTTATGGGATTTAACTGCAAAGGTCATCAGTCCCTAAGCTTACACACTACTTAACCTAAATTATCCTAAGGACAAACACATTCACCCATGCCCGAGGGAGGACTCGAACGGCCGCCGGGACCAGCCGTACAGTCCATGACTGCAGCGCCCTAGACCGCTCGGCTCCTTCCGTTTGTAACAGCGTCACTAAATCACCCTGTGTGAATGATTTAGGGGATAAGGTTGGAAGTTCCATGGGTCTTTCTGTTATGGTGACGACGAACGAATCGTCGCCAATGTGAATGATTGGTGACCAATGCTAAACAGAAACATATAAATCTCTTCTTTACATATACAGCAGGTTTGTCAGTGAAGTCGATAAGGAGCTGGACGCATAGTCTGAGTCTACAATGACTAAAACAATTAGAAGTCATTGGTAAAAAATAATATATTGTACTTAACTGGTGGTACAGGAGTCTTCATAGTCAGGAGGAATATAATTACAGAGAGCTATAGAGGCATCACGTATGCCATACTTTAACTAAGCGTGTTGTTAGAGGTTGCTTCCTATCAGCTGAAGGCCATACTACACTCCTGGAAATTGAAATAAGAACACCGTGAATTCATTGTCCCAGGAAGGGGAAACTTTATTGACACATTCCTGGGGTCAGATACATCACATGATCACACTGACAGAACCACAGGCACATAGACACAGGCAACAGAGCATGCACAATGTCGGCACTAGTACAGTGTATATCCACCTTTCGCAGCAATGCAGGCTGCTATTCTCCCATGGAGACGATCGTAGAGATGCTGGATGTAGTCATGTGGAACGGCTTGCCATGCCATTTTCACCTGGCGCCTCAGTTGGACCAGCGTTCGTGCTGGACGTGCAGACCGCGTGAGACGACGCTTCATCCAGTCCCAAACATGCTCAATGGGGGACAGATCCGGAGATCTTGCTGGCCAGGGTAGTTGACTTACACCTTCTAGAGCACGTTGGGTGGCACGGGATACATGCGGACGTGCAAGTTCCCTTGCCGGTCTAGGAATGGTAGAACGATGGGTTCGATGACGGTTTGGATGTACCGTGCACTATTCAGTGTCCCCTCGACGATCACCAGTGGTGTACGGCCAGTGTAGGAGATCGCTCCCCACACCATGATGCCGGGTGTTGGCCCTGTGTGCCTCGGTCGTATGCAGTCCTGATTGTGGCGCTCACCTGCACGGCGCCAAACACGCATACGACCATCATTGGCACCAAGGCAGAAGCGACTCTCATCGCTGAAGACGACACGTCTCCATTCGTCCCTCCATTCACGCCTGTCGCGACACCACTGGAGGCGGGCTGCACGATGTTGGGGCGTGAGCGGAAGACGGCCTAACGGTGTGCGGGACCGTAGCCCAGCTTCATGGAGACGGTTGCGAATGGTCCTCGCCGATACCCCAGGAGCAACAGTGTCCCTAATTTGCTGGGAAGTGGCGGTGCGGTCCCCTACGGCACTGCGTAGGATCCTACGGTCTTGGCGTGCATCCGTGCGTCGCTGCGGTCCGGTCCCAGGTCGACGGGCACGTGCACCTTCCGCCGACCACTGGCGACAACATCGATGTACTGTGGAGACCTCACGCCCCACGTGTTGAGCAATTCGGCGGTACGTCCACCCGGCCTCCCGCATGCCCACTATACGCCCTCGCTCAAAGTCCGTCAACTGCACATACGGTTCACGTCCACGCTGTCGCGGCATGCTACCAGTGTTAAAGACTGCGATGGAGCTCCGTATGCCACGGCAAACTGGCTGACACTGACGGCGGCGGTGCACAAATGCTGCGCAGCTAGCGCCATTCGACGGCCAACACCGCGGTTCCTGGTGTGTCCGCTGTGCCGTGCGTGTGATCATTGCTTGTACAGCCCACTCGCAGTGTCCGGAGCAAGTATGGTGGGTCTGACACACCGGTGTCAATGTGTTCTTTTTTCCATTTCCAGAAGTGTACTTTCCTACTTGACGTCCCGAGCAAGAGTGGCCGAGCGAACGCTAGAGACTTGTTGCAGGCCGCTGTGCGGCGCTACTCTCGACTCGCGGGTCCAGCGATACTAGTACGGACCGCGGTCGATAACTGCTACCCCTAACAAGTGTGGTATCGAACTTTGATACCACACTTTCACCACAGGAAGCGCTGAGCGGTATCGTCGATTTGTGTCGGTACTAGCAGTTGACGTTTAAAGTGAATAAATGGAATATACTGCATCTAAAGATGCTAAAGAGAACCGTTACTGTTCGTTTAAGCCATTGGTAAAAAATCACTGAAGCAGTAAAGACTGTAAATTACAAAAGAGTAAACGCCCGGAGCGATATAAAGAAGAATGGCCACATAAAACTAATAATAGAAAAAGCAGCGCCGCGGTGCGATTCATTGGAAGAATCTTAAGAAATGTAATTAATCCACGAAAGTAGTGGCCGACGAAAACCTTGTCCGACCAATTCTTGAGTATTGTTTATCAGTCTGTAACTCGTATCCAGAAGTATTAATAGAAGAGATAGAGAAGAGTGGCACGTTTCGTCATCGGATCATTTATTAGGCGCGAGAGCGTTTACCCTCCGCCACACACCGTGATGTACCTTCAGCGGTATAGATGTTCAGCCACAAGGAATCAGCGACTAAAAGTTCCAGAATAGTATGTCAAACCCCAAACGTGCCCGTTACTTCCGTTATTGTCGATCAAAGAGTCAAACAGCGACGACACAATACATTAAAACCCGCTTATATATACATAAAAATGAAGTGAGGGCATATGAGCTTGTAGACCACAACGATTTTGATTACTCGTGGTGTCTCGTCCTCCCTAAACTTAGGACTGGGACACTAAATCTGAATCTGAAAATATTTCTAACAGTTTCAAAGATATACAAAAATTAAGTTTTTATGGTAAATTAAAGCTCATTCCGGACCGAAGTTCGAAACTGAGGATGGTTGTCTTTTTTATGCGTGCAGAGATTACGGTATATTCGTCTGGGTGTAACTTGGAGGACGGGTTTCAGGTCTACGTCGGATCATCCAGATAAAGGCTACCTAAATCGCTTAGTGTGACTGTTGGACTCGTACCTACAATAAGGGCCTTTTTGTGTTCATCTGACGCATTACTTTATCTCTAATGACCTCCAAACCGTCTAGACATTTGCCTAAAATTCACTGACGGAAAAAAACGCAAAACAAAAAATAATTGATGTAAAGTAATGAAATTTCGGGAGTATATGTGATGGGTAACATATAATATTCATGTGGTTAATATTGCAATATCACATGTTAATGTAAGCGCGGGATAAGCTACTGGAAAATGTGAAATGCTGGTACATTAAAACAGGTGTAACTGCTAGAATGTTGAACGCAAGCATGCAAACGTACATGCACTGTGTTCAACAGGTGCCGGATGTCGTCTGTGGTCCATACCTGTCGCACTTGGTCGTTAGCACAGGGATGGTTAATTCTGCTTGTGGCTGTCGCTAGAGCTGTCGTCCAATGATGTCCCACATGTGCTCGACTGGAGACAGACCTGGTGATCGATCGGGCCAAGACAACATGCTGACATTCTTTAGAGCATGTTGGGTTACAGCAACAGTATGTGGGCGAGCATTATCCTACGGGAAGCACCCCCTGGCAGGCTGTTCACGCATGTCAGCATGTCAGGTCAAGTACAAATTTAGGTCAGTATATGTGGGATATACCACGGGAGCGCTCCTGGTGTCGTAAGAAATCGCGCTTCGGACCGTAACTCTAGGCGGGGTACAGTGTGTCTAGGCTGTTGACAAGTACAGGGTTATTACAAATGATTGAAGCGATTTCACAGCTCTACAATAACTTTATTATCTGAGATATTTTCACAATGCTTTGCACACACATACAAAAACTCAAAAAGTTTTTTTAGGCAGTCACAAATGTTCGATATGTGCCCCTTTAGTGATTCGGCAGACATCAAGCCGATAATCAAGTTCCTCCCACACTCGGCGCAGCATATCCCCATCAATGAGTTCGAAAGCATCGTTGATGCGAGCTCGCAGTTCTGGCACGTTTCTTGGTGGAGGAGGTTTAAACACTGAATCTTTCACATAACCCCACAGAAAGGAATCGCATGGGGTTAAGTCGGGAGAGCGTGGAGGCTATGACATGAATTGCTGATCACGATCTCCACCACGACCGATCCATCGGTTTTCCAATCTCCTGTTTAAGTGTGTGTGTGGTTTGAGGTTTTCGGGCGCTAAACAGCGTGGTCATCAGCGCCCAAACGCATAGAAACAGGAACACATGCAGTGAAGGGACGAAGACGGACACCGAACAAGGAGAACGGCTAAAAGACACAGACCTGACGCAGTTACAAATCCTCACATACAGAGGCAAAACAAGAGGAGAAGAAACGCACTAAAAGAGGAAAGGAAACACAAGGAAAAGAGAACAGAAATCGAAGTGAAACAAGTAGGTAATCGTGACTGGCGGACCTCTTACCTAAAGCCTGGGTGAGCCAGTCACCCAGCAGCACATTAAAATCCTCTCCCTAAAATCCGAGGCGACAAATTGGACAGGACACAAAACCGCAAGACCTTAACCACAGTCGTTGCGTCGTCTTGCAAAATAGAGGGCAAATCCGGTGGCAAGGAAACCACCGCCCTCTGGTCAGAGAATAAAGGACAGTCAAGTAAAATGTGGCGGACCGTAATCTGGACGCCACAAGTACTGCAGATTGGGGGGTCCTCCCGCCGGAGTAAAAAACCGTGCGTTAAGGGACTGTGCCCGATGCGGAGGCGAGTGAGGAGAAAACCATCCCGCCTGCATGACTGGTAGCACGTACGCCATGGCCGCGTGGTGGCCTTGACCAGACGCAGCTTATTTTCACCGACTGCCAGCCACTCCTCTTCCCATTGACGCATAACACGAAAACGCAAAAGGGAGGTAACAGCATGGAGGGGGACGACACATTCAACAACGTGAGGGAGGGAACATGCATCTTTGGCAGCCACATCCGCCAGTTCGTTTCCCCTAATTCCCAAGTGCCCCGGCACCCAGCAGAAAGAAACCTCCTTCCCCTGCCGTTGCAGGTGGAGTAGGGCATCATGGATGTTCTGGACGACCGTATCCGCTGGGTACAAATGTTGCATGGTCTGTAGGGCACTCAGGGAGTCAGAACAGATGAGAAACTTAAGACTGGGAACACATCTCATCTGCTCCAATGCCCGCAAGATCGCAAACAATTCGGCACCAAAGATGGTAAACGCTTCAGGAAGCCGTAACTTGACGACTCGATCAGGGAAAACAACAGCACAACCAACAGAGTCCCCCTGTTTAGAGCCATCCGTAAATACTGGTACATGGTCGGGATGCTGGTTTAAAATATCATAAAATAAGGAGGTAAAAACAAACGCAGGAGTGCAGCTCCTCCGGTACTCTGACAAGTCTAAAAGGACGCTGGGCCTCTGGAGCAACCAGGATGGCAGACGGGTAAAACCCTGGAGGTTTAAGAAATGCCGAACATCATGATGGAAGTGCGGTGGACACCATCCTGTTGAAAGATGAAGTCGGCGCTGTCCGTCTCCAGTTGTGGCATGAGCCAATTTTCCAGCATGTCCAGATACACGTGTCCTGTAACGTTTTTTTCGCAGAAGGAAAAGGGTCCGTAAACTTTAAACCGCGAGATTGCACAAAACACGTTAACTTTTGGTGAATTGCGAATTTGCTGCACGAATGCGTGAGGATTCTCTACCGCCCAGATTCGCACATTGTGTCTGTTCACTTCACCATTAAGAAAAAATGATGCTTCATCACTGAAAACAAGTTTCGCACTGAACGCAGCCTCTTCCATGAGCTGTTGCAACCGCGCCGAAAATTCAAAGCGTTTGACTTTGTCATCGGGTGTCAGGGCTTGTAGCAATTGTAAACGGTAAGGCTTCTGCTTTAGCCTTTCCGTAAGATTTTCCAAACCGTCGGCTGTGGTACGTTTAGCTCCCTGCTTGCTTTATTCGTCGACTTCCGCGGGCTACACGTGAAACTTGCCCGCACGCGTTCAACCGTTTCTTCGCTCACTGCAGGCCGACCCGTTGATTTCCCCTTACAGAGGCATCCAGAAGCTTTAAACTGCGCATACCATCGCCGAATGGAGTTAGCAGTTGGTGGATCTTTGTTGAACTTCGTCCTGAAGTGTCGTTGCACTGTTATGACTGACTGATGTGAGTGCATTTCAAGCACGACATACGCTTTCTCGGCTCCTGTCGCCATGTTGTCTCACTGCGCTCTCGAGCCAGAAACCTGAAGTGCGGCTTCAGCCGAACAAAACTTTATGAGTTTTTCTACGTATCTGTAGTGTGTCGTGACCATATGTCAATGAATGGAGGTACAGTGAATTTATGAAATCGCTTCAATCATTTGTAATAGCCCTGTATGTTGTAGATGCTCACCTGGCCTCCTCCTAACCAACATGTGGCCATCACCGGCACCGAGGCAAACCACTTTCATCAGAAAACATGTAAGACGTGTACATTTCTATTGTCTATTGTCAAATTACAATTTATGAAACATGTTTATATTTTATTAATAGGATTAAGTAGGAATAATTAATATTTGTCATTTTGGAAATAATTGTGGTAGCAGGAAGTGTCTGCACCAAAGTATCGTTGGCGAGAGAGACCGCACATTGATGTAATTCTAAAATGGGCGGGAGAGACCGCGTATGGATACATTTTAAGAAAAGAGCGGGAAAGACCGCGCGTTGATACGTTTTGTAATGGTAGCAGGGACTGTCTGCACCAGAAAGCATTGTTGTCCACTTTAGCGTTCGTAGGAAGTCAGTAGTAAGCGAGATGTGAAGCGAGACGGTAGCAGGTCTGAAGCGAGAGGTTGAGAGGAGCGGTGTGCCTGCCAGCCACCAGCTATGATTTACAAGAGATAATAAACGGATGTACAGAGACATCAGCTGACTTTTATCATAAGAGGAACTAATATTATTGAATTATTTTTTTGAGAAACTCAAGACTACTGAAGGTATGTTTACGCAATGCAAGTTGTAAGATTATTGTAAAAAGTAAGTCCCATTTGAACGTTCGTAAAATCATTTCATTACAAACAGTAAATATTTGAAGAATCGTTTTCAGAATATAATTAATTTTTGCCAGCAATATTGCATTACTGATTATAATCCATCCCAAAAACCATCAACGTAAAACTCTGCAAAATTTTATTGTTGTCAAGAAAAAGTTTAACTATGAATTACGTAACTTCAGTCAAATTAATTAAATAATAACGTCAGCTTTGGTAATAAATACAGCCACTTATTATGACAGCCCACCAGCAGCTAACAGAGTATAGTAAAACAGAGTAAGTATATTCATGTCGCCGTTCGATGTAGCAGTTAGGTGGCGATCCAGTAGCAGTAAAAAAGGTAAGGAACAGTTTTGGGGTTATTGCAGGTAACGACTGAGGGCCACGACGACGACACATTCTATGTTTCGTCGGAATAATCAGAAAATCACTTTTAATAAGCAGCATTTAAATTTGTATGCGAAGATTGAGAAAGAGAATTACTTTCAAAGGGAAGATTTCATTTGTTATTATTGGTGCCAGCTGCTACTCAGATTGCTGCTGCAGATGAAGTACGATGCGTTAGAGCCATAAGACGATTACGATGGTCTTCCCTCTCCGTAGTACCACGTGGCCGTCCGGAGGTCGGTCTTCTTCTACATCTACATCTATATTTATGCTCCGCAAGCCACCCAACGGTGTGTGCCGGAGGGCACTTTACGTGCCACTGTCATTACCTCCCTTTCCTGTTCCAGTCGCGTATGGTTCGCCGGAAGAACGACTGTCTGAAAGCCTCCGTGCGCGCTCGAATCTCTCTAATTTTACATTCGTGATCTCCTCGGGAGGTATAAGTAGGGGGAAGCAATATATTCGATACCTCATCCAGAAACGCACCCTCTCGAAACCTGGCGAGCAAGCTACACCGCGATGCAGAGCGCCTCTCTTGCAGAGTCTGCCACTTGAGTTTGCTCAACATCTCCGTAACGCTATCACGGTTACCAAATAACCCTGCGACGAAACGCGCCGCTCTTCTTTGGATCTTCTCTATCTCCTCCGTCAACCCGATCTGGTACGGATCCCACACTGATGAGCAATACTCAAATATAGGTCGAACGAGTGTTTTGTAAGCCACCTCCTTGGTTGATGGACTACATTTTCTAAGGACTCTCCCAATGAATCTCAACTTGGTACCCGCCTTACCAACAATTAATTTTATATGATCATTCCACTTCAAATCGCTCCGCACGCACACTCCCAGATATTTTACAGAAGTAACTGCTACCATTGTTTGTTCCGCTATCATATAATCATACAATAAAGGATCCTTCTTTCTATGTATTCACAGTACATTACATTTGTCTATGTTAAGGGTCAGTTGCCACTCCCTGCACCAAGTGCCTATCCGCTGCAGATCTTCCTGCATTTCGCTACAATTTTCTAATGCTGCAACTTCTCTGTATACTACAGCATCATCCGCGAAAAGCCGCATGGAACTTCCGACACTATCTACTAGGTCATTTATATATATTGTGAAAAGCAATGGTCCCATAACACTCCGCTTGCGACCGTACATTCCCGTGACCGTCAGCATTCACATACTGTGGCTGCATTCCAGCCAAGTCTTTCTGCGGTATCGCAGAAGGAACATCCAACTTCTCGTGGCCCTGCTACACGATGTCTATCAAACTCAGTGAGGTTTTGATAAAAGCGTCTTAAGGGCATTCTTGATCAGAATCAACTCACCACGTCCATTCTCAAAGGTAACTAACGCTCACACCGTTATAGCGTGTATTATAAGCAAAGCTGATTTGTATTCATAAAGCGGCGATACAGGCGCCACTGTTACGCGACTGGTGCGAAATCTGAATAGTCATCATCTTTCACATGCAGAAACACGCCTACCAACCTTTGTTTATGTCGCAGAACTCCTTGTAGGTGCAGCTTTTTTTTTTTTTTTTTTGTCCGTGTTTGTGATGTCGTCTGGGGAGGAAGTACAGCAAGAGGAAATGTCATGATGGAACCAGAATAGAGATTAGACGTCCCTTAATAGGTAGAGGGAAACAAGTGGAAAGACAAATAACAAGGGAAAAGACATTTTATTTTTGTGAATTACCTTCTGAGCATGAAATTGCTAATTTTCTTGTTCGTGTTTCAGTAAGTGCAGAGTACAGGGAATATACCTGAAGCAATTACCGCGTACTCATAATTTATTTGTAGTCCTTGGGCCTGTTTCGTGAGCCATTTGCGCAACAGATAATGATTTCCAGAATAATTTGCAGTTATAATTAGCTAATTAGTAGAGGACTAGGAGCAACACTGTTTCTTTCAAAGAGACGCCTGTAAATGATTTTATGACTTCTGCTGACTGTAGAAGTTTCCTTATATCCTCCACCTGTAGTCGAGCATCTTAACGCACTATGAAGCATGTGTACTCAACTCGAGGTACCCGATTTGAGTCCAGATAGTGGAATAAATTTTCGTTTTCCAGTATTCGGCAGAGAGCAACGGCCTTGCCGCAGTGGATACACCGGTTCCCGTGACATCACCGAAGTTAAGAGCTGTCGGGCGTGGTGACCATCCAGGCCGCCATGCGCTGTTGCCATTTTTCGGGGTGCACTCAGCCTCGTGATGCCAATTGAGAAGCTACTCGACCGAATAGTAGCGGCTTCGGTCAAGAATACCATCATAACGACCGGGAGAGCGGTGTGCTGACCCCACGCCCCTCCTATCCGCATCCTGCACTGAGGGTGACACGGCGGTGGGATGCGGTAGGCCACTCGTGGCCTGAAGACGCAGTGCTTTTTATATTTTTTTATATTTTTTTTTAGTTTTCGGCAGAGAAGGCAGTTGCAAGTGGTAGTGTGCAGTTCCTAATCACCAGAACATGCGTTAGTGCGTGGATTAAACCCGAAATATCTTCACAGTATCGCACGGAATGAGGGGGTGTGACACGGTTGACGATGATGCGTCGGTCGCATGGAAATTTTAGGTTCGGCGGGCCACCTGATGCTAGTCGAGAGACATAGGCTATACTCTGCCACCATCAACCTGCGTTTCTTACCACAAGCACCCAGAAAACTCAAACGTAACACTACATTTGACACATAAGGACCGTCCGCTGTGGCCGAGCGGTTCTAGGCGCTTCAGCCTGGAACCGCGCGACCACTACGGTCGCAGGTTCGAATCCTGCCTCGGGCATGGATGTGTGTGGTGTCCTTAGGTTAGTTAGGTTTAAGTAGTTCTAAGTTCTAGGGGACTGATGACCACAGATGTTAAGTCCCATAGTGCTCAGAGCCATTTGAACCATTCTTGAACACATGAGGAAAAAAGCGGATCTCTTTCTCAGTATTCATGTTCACAATCAGTCGTGCAAGTGGATCGGGATGTCAGGGTTCGAACTGACGTGTAGGTACCACGCTACTAACTCGCTTTTAAATTTTATACTGCTCATGTTGTATACACTGACGCTCTTCATATCCGCGGGGGACGTTCTGTGTCGTGACCGGTCATCTAACTGGTAGCTGGTACTAAACGCATCTGTGTCCACATTATCCATAATGTCCCTGGACACGTAAACAACGTCCTTGATGACTGTTTTCGTGAAACTTTTCCACGTATTTTTTTGGATCATCGGATACCATGGTCAAACTCCTCGGCTAAGATGTGTACTGCATGCGATGATAAATGCTTCAAAGCTGATGACGTTTTCACGGATATCCGCAACACATTCTCGAAACGTGTAGGCGTTGCATTGGAATTACAGCTGAAAGCAAAATCCCTCGATGGCAAGAACCGTTATTAATAAAAATAAGAAATATTTCGATGATACACATTTCCGGAGAACGCTGTACATTATCGTGAACTTCTAATCTACATCTACATCTACGTGATTACTCTGCTATTCACTATAAAGTGCCTGGCAGAGGGTTCAATGAACCACCCTCAAGCTGTCTCCCTACCGTTCCACTCTCGAACGGCGCGCGGGAAAAACGAGCACTTAAATTTTTCTGTGCGAGCCCTGATTTCTCATATTTTATCGTGATGATCATATCTCCCTGTGTGGATGGATGCCAACAGAATCTTTTCGCAATTGGAGGAGAAAACTGGTGATTGAAATTTCATGAGAAGATCCCGTTGCAACGAAAAATGTTTTAATGACTGCCACTCCAATTCACGTATCATGCCTGTGACACTATCTCCCCTATTTCGCGATAATACAAAACGAGCTGCCCTTCTTTGTACTTTTTCGATGTCATCCACCAGCCCCACCCGATGCGAATCCCACACTGCACAGCAATACTCCAGAATAGGGCGGACAAGCGTGGTGTAAGCAATGTCTTTAGTAGACCTGTTGCACCTTTTAAGTGCTCTGCCAATGAATCGCAGTCTTTGGTTTGCTCTACCCACAACACTATCTATGTGATCGTTCCAATTTACGTCATTTGTAATTGTAGCTCCCAAAGTATTTAATTGAATTTACAGCCTTCAGCCGGCCGGAGTGGCCGTGCGGTTCTAGGCGCTACAGTCTGGAACCGCGTGACCGCTACGGTCGCAGGTTCGAATCCTGCCTCGGGCATGGATGTGTGTGATGTCCTTAGGTTAGTTAGGTTTAAGTAGTTCTAAGTTCTAGGGGACTGATGACCACAGCAGTTAAGTCCCATAGTGCTCAGAGCCATTTGAACCATTTACAGCCTTCAGGTTTGTGTGACTTATCATGTAATCGAAATTTAACTGATTTCTTTTATGTGTATAACTTCACAATTTTCTTTATGCAGGGTCAACTCTCATTCTTTGCACCATACAGATATCTTATCTAAATCATTTTTCAATTCATTTTGGTCATCTGATGACTTTACAAGACGGTAAATGACAGCATCATCTGTAAACAATCTAAGACGGCTACTCAGATTGTCTCCTATGTCGTTAGTATAGATCAGGTACAATAGAGGGCCTATAACACTTCCTTGGGGAACGCCGGATATTACTTCTGTTTTACTGGATGACTTTCCGTCTATTACTACGAACTATAACCTTTCTGACAGGAAATCACGAAACCAGTCGCACAACTGAGAAGATATTCCATAGGCACGCAGTGTGGTTAGAAGACGCTTGTGAGAAACGGCGCCGAAAGCCTTCTGGAAATCTAAAAATATGGAATCAATTTGATATCCCCTGTCGATAGCACTCATTACTTCATGACTATGAACAGCTAGTTGTGGTTCGCAAGAACGTTATTTTCTGAATTCGTGCTGACTGTGTGTCAATAAATCGTTTGCTTCGAGGTAATTCATAAAGTTCTAACACAATATATGTTCTAAAACCCTACTGCAAATCGACGTTCGTGATACGGACCTGTAATTCAGCGGATGACTCCTCTTTCTGTGAGCGAGCGGGGGGGAGGAGGGGGGGCGGTAAAACTATCCAGTTAATAGTTTAGTCCGATCGTGAAGTATGACCTCTACCCACAATATTTCGCAGGAACCAACTACTTCAATTTCGCTACAAAGTAAACTACTTCTGACATCAACTGCATTTAATCTATCCTTTCTGAACACTGTTAGGTCGTTTGAAAAAATTTCGGCTGAACTTATTTTCGGCTTTAGCCAGCTTTCCGGAACTATTTGAGCTTCAGTGCTTTCTATTGGGGCTTGGAGCTCTGGTTCTTTCCCAACACAGCTACAACAATTTACAACTACAAAACCGGTCGTTTCTACAACTAACTTACTGTGTTTTACCTGCCCCCTTTTAGACGGACGCTGTTTCTGTGGTTTCCTGAGACCCTCTAACCTAAAAGACCGCCCAGTCCCTTCCACACAGCCTCGCCTACCCATGTAGTACCATTAGTTCTAAAGGAAAAAATGAATCGGACCTTTTTGGTAGGAAATCTGACACAGTTTAATTTTGTAGTGCGACACGTTTTCGCTGGAGGGTGCGGTTCTCGAGTTATTCAAGGGAAACGTACAAGAGTGATGTTAAATGTGTTCTATCTTGGAAACCTTTCGGAATAGGGCAAAGTCCATATGAAGTTTTTTGTTCAGAATCACTAATACTATCAGCTCTCGAAGCATGTACCTTTCCTCCTGACTCACCCTGTATACGCCGCTACGCTTTATTTTACTTACATAGGGTAAACAGCACAAACTCAAGAGCAACTAAAAATTCCTGGCAAATTACAAATGATGCCGAACCGAGACTCGAAATGTGGACCTTTGCCGTTCGCAGGCAAGTTCTCTCTCGGCTGAGTTACCCAAACACGATTCACGACCCGTTCTCACAACTTTACTTCCGTCATTTCCTCATCTCGGTAGAGCATTTGCCCGCGAAAGGCGAATGTGCCGAGTTCGAGTCTCTGCCTGGCAAACAGTTTTAATCTATCAGGGAGTTTCATATCACCGCACGCTCCGCTGCAGAGAGTGAAAATTTCATCCTGAAGTGCAACTAATACATGAATGCAAAATTTTACAAAATAAGTAGAACTAAAACACTAAATCTACATGTTAGATCTAAATTTAGAATCAATTCAACGGTTGCCTCTCTCTCATTTCAAAGAAATCTTCTAGATTTCCACGTTAAGCTCACCTGCTACATGTTACTGCACTGTGCTAGATGGCACGATGTTCATTGCCACAGTTGTATTAAGAAGATGAAGCCTTTCCCCATTGGTGGAGGCTTTCTGCATAGTTGCTGCGGGCGGTACAAATCCTGTTAATTGTCTTCGAAGCACGTCGCGGTAATTCCGTGGCGGCTGGCCGTGTACCAGGACTCATGAGAGTGGGACGTTCCTCCTGCGCAGTGATATTCCACGTTTCTGACTTCTTCCTGGGCGTATTGAAATCCACTGGTACCCGCGATTCTGCCAAAATTATGAACGACTGCCTGGGTTTTAATAGGCTCATTTTAAGTGCAGGCACATCAGAGTGGGTTATAAGCTAGGGAATTTTAATAATTTTTTTTTTTTTAATTCCATGAGAAGGGCATTCTGTCTGTGCAGACTTGGTGGCGCAACGTGACAGAGATGGTAACCAGTGAAGAGGAGTAGACTTGATGCCTCCTGTAACGATCCTCATTGCTGCTAATAGCTGAACATCGATTTTCCTCACATTTGAACCATTAAGCCATACGGTACCACAGTATTCGGCAGCAGAGTAGAGGACTCCTAAGGAAGAGCATCTCCCAAGTTTTGTAGCTCTTGCGCCCCACGAGGTATCACGTATGATGTTACTGGGCGATATGAGCTTTACTGCGGCGTTTTGTCTGTGTTTCTTCTATGACAACGTTCTATCAAGAGTTACACCTAAATATTGTGGAAAGTTGATGGTGGAGGATTTGACTATTAAAGGTGACATTTAACTTTGCATTGGCTATTCTGTTAAGATGGAAAGTAATTAACTTCGGGCCGGCCGCGGTGGTCTCGCGGTTCTAGGCGCTCAGTCCGGAACCGCGCGACTGCTACGGTCGCAGGTTCGAATCCTGCCTCGGGCATGGATGTGTGTGATGTCCTTAGGTTTGTTAGGTTTAAGTAGTTCTAAGTTCTAGGGGACTGATGACCACAGCAGTTGTGTCCCATAGTGCTCAGAGCCATTTGAATCATTTTGAACCAAAGCTGACAATGGGCGGGAGAGCGGTGTGCTGACCACTTGCCCCTCCACATCAGCATTCAGTGACCCCTATCGTCTGAGGATGACATGGCGATCGGTCGATACCGTTGGGCCTTACGAGGCTTGTTCTGGCACAGTTCCACACTGGCCGCTAATGAGTAAAATACTAGCGTATGGAATACCACAGATGTTAAGTTCCATAGTGCTCAGAGCCATTTGAACCATTTTTGAATTAACGTCGGACTTCATTAGATTAGACGTCAACCTGCACTGTTTGAAGTACTGAACTAAGATCTGCAGAGAATATCTCTTCACCAGCTCCAAGGTTTCTCTGTTGAGTGGTCAAAGCCAGATCGTCCGCATAACAGAACTACCACGACTCTGCTACAGAGAGATCAAATGTATATAAGCTGAACAGAACTAGTGCCAAAATTGAACCTTGGGGAATACCATAACTAAGTTTCCTCCGTTTGCTTAATCGATTGCCGAGGACTACTTGGAATACCTCTCTCGTACGATTTATTGTAGCTGTAGGTTTCTTATTTCATTTTATTATCAACTGAAAGTGTAAAAACAGAAGAAAAATTGACAGTAATAAAACCGGAGTCGATCATTTCAATAAAGAGACCTCAAAAGTAAATAGAATTAAATGTAAAAAGGCTTCCAAAATAGAAGTTTTATTGTCCAGATCGCAGTTGATATATCTCCCGATTATCAGTTCCAGCAGAGTTATATTGTCATCTTCAGATCATTGGATACGTGAATTATGCCCATACTTGTGGTGCATCACCATCTGGGCAGTGAAAATATGGAGGTAAACTCACAGAAAAGAGACTCCCATGTAACACTACGTACACTAAAATAAAAGCCATAACTTTATCATCCTTACGGAGCCTGTTATCAAAACACACACACACACACATCAGACAGGAGTGGATGTCCTCTATCTGACCTATCTGACATCTGTGTGCCTTGCTGATACAGTTATGGCTTTTGTTTTAATGTAGTTAGTGTTGCATGAGAGTGTCTTTTCCGCGTGTTTACCTCCATGTTTTCAATGGCCGTATGACAATGTGACGTACGCAGGGGCTTTATAAGTCTAGTATCCGCTGATCTGAAGATGGCAATGTAACTTTGCTGAAACTAGTGTAGAGATGATATGTTTCAGCTGCGATCTGAGCAATAGAACTTGACAGTGGTTCAAATGGCTCTGAGCACTATGGGACTTAACATCTGAGGTCATCAATCCCCTAGAACTTAGAACTACTTAAACCTAACTAACCTAAGAACAGCAAACACACACCCATGCCCGAGGCAGGATTCGAACCTGCGACCGTAGCGGTCACGCGGTTTCAGACTGAAGCGCCTAGAACTGCTCGGTCACAGCGGCCGGCAAACATGACAGTGTCAGATAAATAAAGTATATTTCAATTTAACCGAGTGTGCCAGTCATTCCTGGCATGTACGACCGATGGCGACGCTTCATATGACACAAGGGTTCCTACGATGTTGTTAATTGTTCCGGTGCCTTTTCTGCAGTTGAGATTCGAAGAGAAGTACATGCGCAACAGGAGATTGAACCGCAAACGGTATATTCACACTGTTTTGACTTACACTATATTCATGTAGGCCTACTGTCCACCTTCACTAGTGTCTCCGCAACACGCATTGCTCCGTGGAGGATGGTGCGACCATGTATGAAAATGGAAATGGAGTGCCCACTTCAACACAGAATAGTTAAAGATATCCCTACATTATCCCGATACATTAGCGACCCCAACGTCACTGACCTTACTCTGAAGATTTGTAACGGTGTTACTACTTTATCACGATACTCGACAACCACTAAAATTGTCACCTTCCGGGATGTTCCGGGCATAATAAGCTGATGAATCAGGAGAACCGTGGTTCAAAAGTTCCGTTCGGCCTGATTTGGGTTTTCTGTGCTTTCCTAAATGGCCCGAGGCAAATGCTGGTGTGGTTCTTCGAACAGGGCGCGGTTGATTTCCTGCCCCATCCTCCCAAAATTTGACCTTGTGCTCCCTAACTATCCCGCCATCGACGTGACGTTAAACTGTTATCTCCCTTACTTGTGTGGACGTGACTAGCGAACCCTTTCGTTGAGACTGTTGTAGCGTGTACCCATGTGCTCTTAATACTTTACATGTTGGCGGCTGTCACGATGCACACGCCCAGCTTGTACCCTCTTAGTAGCGGCCCGTCGCTTCGTTATAGGACGTAAATTCACGCGACCCACCGTTATCAAAGCGACGATGACGCACTGTCTCGCCTTAAGCCGATCAGCGTTCCCCCTACGATCTTCCCGCACTCAGCTGACGCATTCTAGCTATCGTTCTACAGTATCGTTCACTGCGTGTCGTCTTATCGCACTATTGAATGGTTTCACATCTTACAGTGCCCCGCGGCCGTGGCGCATGCTTTGTAGACTGACTGCAGCAGATTTTCCATGTTAGATTAGCTGGGCTCCCATAAGGCTGTTGAGTTTACTGCTGAAAAAGATAGCTTTTCTTCAGTGCTTTTTACCAGTAACTTTACGTATGTTTTGGGAATTCTACCTTTTGAGGATTTTGTCAGGGTTGGTAACACGAGTTTTCCCTCACAGAGAGGGAAAGAGAGAATGGGGTGGGGGAATTAGTTCCCTTCCACGTAGAAATAATTAAAAACGAAGAACTAATCTTAGTGATAATTAGGGATACCAGGGATAATTTTAAAAAAGAGACCACTGCAGGAATGCAAATACCATCCACACCTAATCCAAGACCTATTTATGATTTTTAGCCATGGAACGTTTAACCGGCTACTCGTATGATGACAATCAAATCTGTAACACGTTAGCAGCTGTTATTATTACAGGGTGTACATAAAGTCTGAGAACACTTTCAATTATTTATTGCACAAGAACTAAACATTGTACAGATGTCATACATTTTGTAGAGAAACTCTGAAAGCTTTTTTTTATTTTTTATTTTACAAACATTCGATATGTGAACCATGAGTGGCGGTACATACACCAGATCTTTAATCTGTCCCCACAGAAAATAGTCACACGGAGTGAGACCTGGTGATGGGGGGGGGGGGGGGGCGGGGGGGGGGGCATTTCATGAAACAGCTGTCCCCTTCTGTAGCACGGCAGATCCATCGATGCGATTCATTGTCCGCTTCTCTTTGCCGGGTACAAGCAACCCATCGTAACGAATTCGTTTGCCACTGGGAAATGGCCTTGCTTGTTGGTGGCTTCTTATCGTACTTGGTTCTAAACATCCGTTGAACAGCTGTAGCACATTTGTTTTTGTAGAACTCCAACACACAGAAAGCTCTCTTCGCACCTGAGCTCGCCATGTTTGCGACTAGCGCCGACTATCGGCAAATTACCCAACTACACATGAAAAAAAAGAAAGAAAAAAAAACAACCACTTTCAGGGTTTCTCTTCAAAATGACATATTATGATATCTGTACAGTCTTTGGTTCTTGTGCAATAAATAATTGAATGTGTTCCCGTATACCCCGTATACCAAGAGTTTGTAAAGTGGAATTTTTCAATAAAAGGTTATGTTCTTTGTAATGAAGAAAGAACGTGGGAGGAAACTGACAAAACGACTCTCTGATTTAACGTCTCGATATAAGCAAAAGATCTAGAGTTAATGTGGAAAAGTGACTGCTTCTTTTGGCAACAGTGGGCCGTGGGATTTTTTCTGTCGGTTAAAGTCACTATTATATCTGACTATGTGTTGCATATGTGGATATGTCAAAAAAACAAAGCGTTTCATTATTGTTTGCTCATTCAGAAGCAAATATTAATTTTGATAAATAAATACAAACGACTAGCAACATTCTCTTTTACTGTCGCATTTTCATAACTTGTCGGTGCATCTTAAAACTAGGTCATCAACATTTCTGCATTGGGTGGTTATAATTAAACTTGCACTATTTGAGAGTACAATGAAACTTTGTGGACACGTCTGTAAAGATATGCAGAAGAGAAATAACTAATAAATTATTGAAAAAGAACGCATTTTAATTTCCACACGAAAGCGCAATGTTTCTTAACTGTGTACCATATTTACGTTCCAAGTTACAAATGCCGCTCAGTCTGAAGACGATCTACATCCACGACAGCCTGGAAACACACTAGAAATTGTTCTATTGCTGGCGGAAACATCTCACGCTCATCTTCAACCTTCAACGTGTCTTAGTGTCCGTTTGAGAAACCCTGTCTTTCAAATAACCCCACAGCCAGAAACAACACGGGTTCAAATCTAGTGATCTTGTTGGCCACGCGGTTTGGAACGATCGGCCGATGATTTAAGTTTACTCCAAATGTGTTATGTAGTAACCGAGTGACTTTACGAGAAAAAGTGAGGTGGAGCTGTATCATGGATCTGAATAGTTGAGTCCAAAGCCCCTCTCTCCCGTACAGCAGGGATCACATGTTGTCGAAGCAATCACAGTAACGTCTGTCTTTCACGCTGCATGTCCTTGATCTTTGTGGTCCGAATTCCTCCTAGTCGCCGCACCAGTACTGGCGCCTAACGGCAAGTCATGACACTAACACTATTAACAACGCAAATCCAGCAGCGCATTGTCTTAACATTATTCCTATAAAGTTGGTGGGTACCCATACGATAAACAGTTTTCCATCTATACTAGCACAAACAGCGAAAGTTTAATGGTAACCACCCTGTATAATATCGATCACGCGAAAGACTGTCCTAGTAACGTACTTTTGCTACAGAGCAATCACACAATAAATGATAATTAATTGAAACCCTCAGCTGCCGACAGGTGTTGTTGATATACCTCGATGGGGTCAGCTTCTAGAGAAGGTGCACGGTCATCAATGGTATCTTTTCTACCGAGAACAGTTACTATCTTCATATAATTACACAAGTTACCAGAACCATGTATCATGGCACATATTGTTGTGGCAACACAAGGAATTATTAAAAAATTCCACGTCAACATTCTTTAATTCGACGAAACAAAACAGGATGTCGACAAGAGACGTAAGGCACGTTCCTTGGGCGGGAGCTGGAACACAAGCTCGTAGCTGGGCCCGGTTCCAGAACAGGTTCCAGGCACCTCAGGAGGTCAATACCAACGACCAAACACTTTCGCTCCATGTGTTTCTCCTCCGGGGCCACACTCTGTGACTTCACACAAGCTGGATACCTGTCTGTCGAAGGGGACTGATGACCTCAGAAGTTAAGTCCCATAGTGCTTAGAGCCATTTGAGCCACTTGTCTGACGATGTTAAACTAGGTAATTTTTTTATGCGAGTTCCAAAGCCACTCTGCACTCAAAAGGAGCCTGAAGTTTTATTTGTTTTTTTGTTTTATTTCTTATCATGGGCGTAGCTTACCTCTCGGCATATTCCAGTTGTTCTCCTTCTGGCCATCTCACACTGAACAAGAACGTAATGGGAAGTCACTTAACGTTAGTAGTGTTGCCACATGAAATAAATACATAAATAAATAAACGATATATTTAAGTATACTGATCTATTTCAGTACCATGAAAAATTACTATCCCTATGATTTCACACAAACGCGACCATATGTGTATGTTGCGCACATATTGAGGAGACAAAACATTATGACCACCGCCCAACGCTATACCTAAGCGGAGCAGCGACAAATAGGGAATCATACCCTGGACGAACGCTTGAACTTCAACTAGCGTGGAAACCCCGTCCACTAACTGTTCAACAGTAAGCCCACAATAGACTTAAACCAATAAACTACTAACCGACCGAACATGGAGTTTGAACCCTTCCACGATCCTCCACGTCTATAAATCCCAGATCCATCCCATCCTCTGCTATACAAATGTAGCGTGCACTTCCGTTTCTCCCAATTTCTGTGGCGCCCTACAGGTACTAGGACGTCACGCATTCCGCTTAGCCTTTCGTATCCGCTTACCCACCACTACATGAGTCAACTTACAAAATTCCTCACCCTCTCTTCCATAATGAACGCTTCCGAACGTCCTACACTACCTGTAAGATTCACACTAACAACCCTCTGGTTTCCCTCCTGCTCTCGTTACTAGTACTCTGTTGCACCGATACCAATATATTGCCCCAACGATAAACCTGCACGCTCCACATATCCTCTCTCAACGAAATTTTAATCACTTCCTCTTACACGACCGTGAAATCCACCTAGATACATACCTGCCCTAGCATATTTATCAGAACCTATCCCTCCTCCTCTTGTCAGTGCTTGTGTTTTCAACATTTTCCTCTACCCTCATTCTAAGGCTTGGCTCGGAATATCATCTCTCATAATTTTCCAGATTTCTCAACCAGACATTCGTTCAGATAAAATTCATCCTAAAAACACTTAAAAATCTGCAAATCATATTATACCCTTACCCGTGGCAGCCTACGTAAAGTCGTCAGTTCATTCATCAGCGTAACACTTTAATTTATCAATAACCCAGCCTTTTATCTTTTAACCAAGGCAGCTCACTACCCGCAGTTTATTTTGTGAAAACATTCGAAAACGTAAACACCTCTCAATCTGCCCTCAAGAGGATGAGTGAACCCCGTTCCAGACCTCCATACCTCAGAAAAAATCTGAGGAGCTGTCTTGAATCTAATCCGAGTTTTTTTTTTACAATTTTGGGATATGTTTTATGCTTGCGTGTTATTATATCTCTGGAGACCGAAAATCGCTCCTGTTGGAATTAATATCGGCTCCGAAAAGAAAAAAAAAAACGTGTGTAACCCAGCTCGCTCTGAAGACCCAGAAAGCCACAGATACTGGCGCTCATGTCGATTCCGTGTTGTTTGACGTCGATAGAGTTCGCCCACAGCGTTGCCGCAATGCTAACACTGGTTTCCGTTAGACCACCGAAGTTAAGCGCTGTCGGTCTGCCTAGCACTTGGATTGATGACCGTCCGGGTCCGCTGAGCGCTGTTGGCAAGCGGGCTGCACTCAGCTCCGGTGAGACCAATTGAGGAGCTACTCGATTAAGAAGTAGCGGCTCCGGTCGCGAAGGCTGACAGACCGGCTGGAGTGGCCGAGCGGTTCTAGGTGCTACAGTCTGGATCCGCGCGACCGCCACGGTCGAAGGTTCGAATCCTGCCTCGGGCATGGATGTGTGTGATGTCTTTAGGTTAGTTAGGTTTAAGTAGTTCTAAGTTCTAGGGGACTGATGACCTCAGAAGTTAAGTCCCATAGTGCTCAGAGCCATTTGAACCATTTTGAACCAAAGCTGACAATGGGCAGGAGAGCGGTGTGCTGACCACATGCCCCTCCACATCCGCATTCAGTGACGCCTATCGTCTGATGATGACATGGCGATCGGTCGGTACCGTTGGGCTTTACGAGGCTTGTTCCGGTGCAGTTCCGAACTGGCCGCTAATGAGTAAAATACTAGCGTATGGAATATCAGTCCAGTTGTCTGATAGCATAGAAGAGTTTCTAGCAACCAGAAAACAGCATGTCATTCTCAATGGAGAGAAATCTTCAGAAGTAAAAGTGACTTTGGGCGTATCGCGAGGGAATGTTATAGCTCCATTACTTTTCCCAATATATATATCAGTAGACTGCTGACCAAAAAAAAAAAAGTATGAAACATCATCGACCGCGAACAGCCTCATGGAACTTCGGGGATCATATATATATATATATATATATATATATATATATATATATATATATATATATATATCCCCGAAGTTCCATGAGGCTGTTCGCGGTCGATGATGTTTCATACATTTTTTGTTTTTTTTTTTTTTTGTTGGTCAGCAGTCTACTGACTGGTTTGATGCGGCCCGCCACAAATTCCCTTTCGTTGATTATTCAAGCTTTTTCTCATGGCAACCTCCCCCTTGGCAGTCCCCTCCCGGAGATCCGAATGGGGGACTATTCCGGAATCTTTTGCCAATGGAGAGATCATCATGACACTTCTTCAATTACAGGCCACATGTCCTGTGGATACACGTTACGTGTCTTTTAATGCAGTGGTTTCCATTGCCTTCTGCATCCTCACGTCGTTGATCATTGCTGAATCTTCCGCCTTTAGGGGCAATTTCCCACCCTTAGGACAAGAGAGTGCCCTGAACCTCTATCCGCTCCTCCGCCCTCTTTGACAAGGCCGTTGGCGGAATGAGGCTGACTTCTTATGCCGGAAGTCTTCGGCCGCCAATGCGGACATAGAAGTCACAGCGATAGAAAATTGTCGCGAATTGCAAGAAGATCTGCAGAGGGCAACGTTTGATGCAGGAATGGAAATTGACCCTCAGTATAAACAAATGTAGCATTATATGCATAAACAGGCAGAAAGACCCGTTATTTATATGATAACACGATTGCGAAACAACCACTGGAAGCAGTGACAACCGTGAAATATCTACGAGTATACATACGAAGCGATTTAAAGCGAAACTACCTCACAAAACTAAATGCAGGTAAGGCAGATGCCAGACTGCGACTCATTGGAAGAATTCGGAGGAAATATAGTTCACCCACAAATCTGGTGGCTTACAAAGCACTCGTTCGAATTGTACTTGGATATTGGTCGTCAGTGTTGGATCCTTACAAGATGGAGGAAGTAGAAGAGCACCAAAGAAGAGCAGCGCGTTTCATTACAGATTCATTTAGTAAGCGCGATAGCGTCGCGCCGATTCTCAGTGGCAAACGCTGCAAGAGAGGCGTTCTGCATCACGGCGTGCTTTACGGTTAAAGCGTATTGCATCCTCCTACGCACATGGCACGAAAAGACCATGAAAGTAAAATCAGAGAGGTTCGAGGTCACACGGAGGATTACCAGGAATCGTTATTAGCGCGGTATATAAAGTACCCCCCGCCACACACCGTGAGGCGGCTTGCTGAGTATTAATGTAAACCGTAGATGTAGAGTTTGGCTCAGGTGGTCCCACAGAGCCTGACAATAAATAAAGTATAAATAAGAATTAAATTGCGAAAGAAAGAAGGAAGATGGGCAAATCGCGTCGAAGGCGCCTGGCGCGTAACTACGGAAGTCAGGAATTTAAAATTACAGTATTTTGTGTTGAGCCGGAAGGTTATGTCCATGGTTTCGTCGTGAGACGGACATAACTGCCTCTCGAAGAGTGAAGCTCTAACTCCTAGGAAGTATTTCATTCACAAGTTTCGTCGTTTTCCCCACCTAGTGTAACTGTTAAGCGACAGCTACGGAACACTGACAGAGCAGATTTTGTTGCATTGACACACACACACACACACAGACACACACACACACACACAGAGAGAGAGAGAGAGAGAGAGAGAAATGGTTCAAATGGCTCTGAGCACTATGGGACGTAACATCTATGGTCATCAGTCCCCTAGAACTTAGAACGACTTAAACCTAACTAACCTAAGGACAGCACACAACACCCAGCCATCACGAGGCAGAGAAAACCCCTGACCCCGCCGGGAATCGAACCCGGGAACCCGGGCGTGGGAAGCGAGAACGCTACCGCACGACCTCGAGATGCGGGCAGAGAGAGAGAGAGATGTATTACAGTGTGACTGCGGCTGGCTGCTTTAATGCTGTCAGCTGCCTCAGGGTCAACGTCCGCGCCGAGTCTTCCAAACAGACGCATAGCAGCACAGCAGACGCGCGCGCTCTCACTTTCACTTCACCTCCCCTTCCCTTTCTGAGAAGTGTCGGCGTTCGCTCACGCTACTCTCCGTAACACAGTTCAGCAACTCATGCTGAGCTAGCAGACTGCCCTGTGCACAAAACTGGTCGCTAAAGCCGCTACACCACTTAGCTAGACTCCAGTGTCCGTCCCTCGACTAATGTCAAGTGCTTGAGCCACACGTTTCTGCTGTCTGCTCTCAGAGACTCGGCTGACGTACAAATTAAGTCCTTCGACCCACTTAGTCGTTACGTAGCGGAATGTATGTTAAGCTAATGACTGAAGACTCAGGTTAATGTAATACATCAGTGCTGAAATGACAGGTAACCCAAACTACTGCAGAAGCATTTTATAGAAAAGTAGGCTGGTACCAATCGCACTAGAATCCTTCTGGGTGTACACTGCGTCATCTTGTAAAACTGTAAAAATATTAAAACACTAAAAAACCGACGTTTCGGCCGTGTTGCAGCGGCCTTTCTCAATGCAAAGATAGCTGGGTAGTGGGGGCTTCAATATATCGCATACCACAAGATCTTCTGTAACTCTGTAACACAGAAGTGACATTATTATGAGAAGGATAGAGTGCTACTCACATTATATACAAAATGCTGAGTCGCATCAGGCATAACAAAATGACTGCCAGACAAGTGAGCGGCCAGAGACAATGGTCATGTGTACGTGAGTTGTCCTTGCGTGAATGTGTGTGTTACTTTAGAAGATCTCACTTGTTTAGCAGTCTTTTTGTTGTACCTGTCTGCGAGTCAATATTTCCTCTATATGATGCGTAGCAATCAATCCTTTTCATAATAATGTCATTATTTCATCCTGGATTTTCCATTGTTTGACAGATGTAACACTAATTTTTTCCAATAATTTTCTCAAATGTTACCCAATCTTTCAGTAGCAAGAAGGCTGATTTGCAATTAAAACTAAAACTGAGTAGGACAACACTGTAATTGCATGTGAATAATTATTGCCCTAGGTCACTGTCCTTAGGGAAACAGCGAGGACACGTTAGAGAAAGGTGGGTGTTTTTGTGGAACTGGCAAAGAGTAAGCTGTAACAGTAGTAACGCTTCTGTTACGTCAGCGAGTGCGTGCGCTGGACAGTCCAGGATTTCTGTGTTAGCCATGAAAAGGTGTGCAAATGAGCAGCACATGTAAGACGAGACGTGTGCCGATGTGACGCCGACGTGCTATTTACGAGGCACACTGGAAGACACGTATGTGGGCAGATAAATTAAGCTGTACAAACATCAAGATCCTGCCCCATATTCTCTTACGACTAATCAGAGTGATCTCGTAATAAGTGGAGCCAATGGAGCATTGTCGCCGACGCCAGCACCATTGTCTCAACACTGTTAACAACATCGACTGATGTTTCACATTCAGCGTAGCTTAGAACTTTTGTAAGACATACCCAGCGAATTTTGCAGTGACACGAATTTAAATATTATTTGTGTAAAACCCTAACTCATTGATCTTGATCTCAACCTTTGTTACCTGGACTAGGGTCCTGTACCATTCTGAATTTAATATATCAGAGTGTCGTTAATCTCCCAAAGAAAATTTTGAAGATTTATGGAAGTTTTGCTTTTGTTGAAAATAATTACGGCCCAATAAGTCAATCAATTTATTCTTTTTAACAATCGGAGGCAGTTCATATAATCACATTTTGCTTGAGCTAAGATAAATAGTGAAGTTAATTAAAAGTAAGTTAAAAAAAGATAAAAAGTAAAACCATTCTTTCATGGAACTTGCACTTAAAATCATTTGTGAAAGGATTTCCTGTTTGGCATGATTGTTCGCATTTCGCCGTTGCAACTATACTGAATCTCGAGTTATTTATTTAACGCAATAATCTTTGAATTCCTTTGAAGGTGAACTATAGGTTGTATTTGGGAAGTTAATGAAATTAATCTTTGTAGGTAAACGTTACTTTCAGAAATTTCACTACATAAAGATTTAAGTGACAATCCTTTTGACATCTTTCCATATAATTACGTCGAGTCTTTCTTTAGTAAATTCAAACAACAGATAACATTTCCGTTTGCTATTTAATAAACTTTTTGTTGGTTACGTATGCTTTACTTCGGTACACCGTTTGTTCAGATTAGTTACTTAATAATTACCGTTCTGGTAATCTTCTGGTTGACAAAAAGAGCTTGTCCAGTTGGACTGGCGCCTATATTTACGGATAATTACATTGGTTTGCTGTGGGTTCCTAAAATACATCGTGGTACCTTTTCATCTTTATCGCGTATGACTTCACTACTTTGAAACATTCATTCTGAGTAGTTATAGCCTCTGATGATGTCTCCAGCACTGCAAGACGAAACTACATGCTGAAAAATATGCCTTGAACGACGGCGTAATAGACATAGAACAGATATCACAAACAACCTAATACCGTCCGTGAAAGTGTACATTCTATGATTTATCCCAAGTTTACGTAAGAATAGAGTGGAGTAAGTTATTTATTAAAACTAATTTCTCGAAAAATTTTTCTTACTAATCGCTTCGGAACGGTTTGCCTTAAATTTTTTCTGATGTGTTTAGACTCTTGCGATCATGGTGATTTTGCATAGAGAGGGGGACTGACATCGCATTTATTATATTTACCATTGATGGGTATTAGGAGAGAGCGAGAGGACATATGTTGCAGACTATTTGTAGCTTACACGGCTGGCTGTCAGTTCGCAGTCCGCTGCGACTCAGCGACACACTTATGGGGCCCGTGCTGCCCTACTGCTGGTAGCGGAGAAACGACGCCACTTGCTCGTGCGCTGTTTTGTTTAGACAGTCGCGGCAGTGCCCTGCGATTACAATCGCCGCGACGGATGGGGAATGCTGATAGCCTTGCTGATGTCAGGCTGCTCCAGGTGTTCAGTCGCCTCTCTCATTTTGCGTGTGCGCTCCCAGTGCTGTCTCGCAAGTAATCGAGCTTCTTGAGACTTGATAGCCTGCCCACAATCGCAATGGTGTTCCGCTAGTGTCGATCTGCTGTGCTGCACCAACCAAACACAGAGTTCCTACTTTGAGATGGGGGTGCTAACAGGCCCTCCGGTTTCCTCAATATAGGCCGCACCGCGCTCACAATGCATCTCGTATACACCCCTGGCGTCGAGGGCTTTTACTGGATCCCTAGTGCCTAATCCTAAATCCTGCGACCACTCCGGGATATTGATTTGATGGCCTTTCGCTGAAGTATCTCGCCTATCCTATCACTGACGTCCTTAACGTAAGTAAGCTAAGTACACTACTGGGAACTGTTCTTTCATTCCATTTTCTGTATCTGACTTCCTGCTGAACTTGTAGTTCTTTTTATTGTCTCACTTCTGTGTTCGTTGGCGCAAATGATGTCATGCAGCTCTTTCAATTCTTGTTTGATACCATTTTTATCACTGATGCAGTGGGCTAGGGCGGGCAGCGTGTGTAGAACGGAACGCTTCTGAGTCGGATGATGATGGGGTTCTGGGTGTAGGAACCGGCTGACTTTGTATCCCAGTTTGCCGTTGGTAGTTCTGTAGACCTCCACGTCCAGGAACGGAACTCCACCGTTACTTTCTTGCTCTAGCGTGAACTGGATTTTCTTCCGCAGTCTGTTAATGTGCTTGAGGAACTTATGCAGCTCTGCTTCTTCATTCGGCCAAATGACAATTGCGTTGTCCACGTATAGCAGCCAATAGCGTGGATGGAACTGCTCGGAACGTAAGGCAATTTGCTCGAACGCTTGCATGAAGATGTCCGTTGCTATCGGAGAGAAAAAGAAAGATAAAAAGAGAGAGAGAGAGACAGACAGATAGACAGAAAGACAGAGACAGAGGCAGAGACTGAGACAGAGAGAGTGGGGGAGGGAGGGGGCGGGAGATCCCATTGCCACTCCGTCCGTTTACCATTATTTACCACTCTAGGTAAAATCGATTGATAACAAATGTAACCGAACCGGGTCGTAGATATCAGGTGGTGGGTTGATGAGGAGAGACCTTATATCAAAGCGGAACATTGCAACAGTTTGTAGTACGTGCTGCTCCTGTAGCAGATGAACGATGTTAGTTGAAGCCTGCACATACAATTATGTGTGACCCACAAGCATTAGCGTTGCCAATACTATGCCCTTAAATGCTCTAGAACATTATACAATTCTCGTCAATGATGTTTTTTTGCCTGTAGAAACCAGGAAAATTAAATTATTCGAATATTTTTAAAATTATTCATCTGTGTCAGTAATAAGAGGGAAAGAAAATTGTATGTGTCCCTCTACGATTTTTACCCTCCACGCTGCGATCCAATACTAAATTGGTGATCCCTTGATGCCTCAGAAAATGTTCTACCAACCGATTCCTTCTTCTAGTCAAGTTGTGCCACAAACTCCTCTTCTCCCCAATTCTATTCAATACCTTCTCATTAGTTATGTGATCTACCCATCTAATCTTCAGCATCCTTCTGTAGCACCACATTTCGAAAGCTTCTATTCTCTTCTTTTCCAAATTATTTAACGTCCATGTTTCACTTTCATACATGGCTACACTCCATACAAATATTTTCAGAAACGCCTTCTGACACTTAAATCTATACTCGATGTTAACAGATTTCTCTTCTCCAGAAACGCTTTCCTTGCCATAGGCAGTCTACATTTTATGTCCTCTCTACTTCGACCATCATCAGTTATTTTGCTCCCCAAATAGCAAAACTCCTTTACTACTTTAAGTGTCTCATTTCCTAATCTAATTCCCTCAGCATCGCCCGATTTAATACGACTACATTCCATTATCCTCGTTTTGCTTTTGTTGATGTTCATCTTATATCCTCCTTTCAAGACACAGTCAATTCCGTTCAACTGCTCTTCCAAGTCCTTTGCTGTCTCTGACAGAATTACAATATCATCGGAGAACCTTAAAGTTTTTATTTCTCCTCCATGGATTTTAATACCTACTCCGAATTTTTCTTTTGTTTCCTTTACTACTTGCTCAATATACAGATTGAATAACATCGGGGAGGGGCTTCAACCCTGTCTCACTCCCTTCCCAACCACTGCTTCCCTTTCATGTCCGTCGACTCTTATAACTGCCTTCTGGTTCCTGTACAAATTGTAAATAGACTTTCGCTCGAAAGAGAGTATTCCAGTCAACTGTCAAAAGCTTTCTCTAAGTCTACAAATGCTAGAAACTTAGGTTTGCCTTTTCTTAATCTAGCTTCTAAGATAAGTCGCAGAGTACCAAGTGAAATCACGTATTTGTTGTGCATAACAGTCGCCATTAAATGGCGATTCGTTAAGTCTCGCGAGTCATTGAGTGTCGCTTCCATTCCACGGAGTTAGTTGGCTGCCAATGTAAGCAGAAGAGAGTCTTCTGACAGGAACGAAATTACTTATGGAATTCCACAATGCTCAATCTTAGGTCCACTAGTGTTTCTCATATATGTAAACGACCTGTAAGAAAGTGCTTTAAGAATAATGCTTGGTGCTCATCCACGATCATCTTGTAGACATTAGCACGAGGAGTTAATCATTTTAACTAGTGCTCCACAGTACATTTATTCCTTCATGAAGTTAACTGTATATAACCCATTACAGTTCGAAAGAAACAATGATGTACAGCCGGCCGCAGTGGCCATGCGGTTCTAGGCGCTTCAGTCTGGAACCGCGCGACCGCTACGGTCGCAGGTTCGAATCCTGCCTCGGGCATGGATGTGTGTGATGTCTTTAGGTTAGTTAGGTTTAATTAGTTCTAAGTTCTAGGGGACTGATGACCCCAGATGCTAAGTCCCATAGTGCTCAGAGCCATTTGAACCATTTATTTATGTACACAATTAGGCCTATAATATCAGAAGAAAAAACTATATTATTCCACATCAAGGTTATCCTCAGCACAAAAAAAGGGTGCAAAATTCTGCCACCAAAATTTTTGGTGGCTTAGCCAATGATTACTAATTAACAGCTGTATTTTAGAAAATAAAGAAAAAACAACTTCTAAGTGGTCAGGATGTAGCCATATTTACATTTTTTCGAGTTATCGGTGTTCCGACAGGTTCGATGCGGTCCGCAATTAATTCCTCTCCTGTGCCAACCTCTTCATGTCTCGGTAGTAACCGCGTTCTGCGACCTCAGTTATTTCTTGGATGTATTCCAGTTTGTCTTCCCCTACAGCTTTTGCCATGTACAGCTCCCTCTAGTACCATACAAGTTACTCCTTGATGTCTTGAGACGCTTCCTATCACCCTGTCTCGTCTGCTTGTTAGTGTTTCCGTATGTTCCTTTCTTTGCCGATTCTGTAGAGAACCTCATCATTACTTATCACAGGCGTTTTTCGTTGCGACGGAATCTTCTCATGAAATTCCAATCACCAACTTTCTCTTTCGAATGCGAAAATACTTTGTTGACATCGACCTAATAGGGAGAAACGATCACCACAATAAAATAAGGGAAATCAGAGCTCGTACGGAAAGATATAGGCGTTCGTTCTTTCCGCGCGCTATACGAGATTGGAATAATAGAGAATTGTGAAGGTGGTTCGATGGACCCTCTGCCAGGTACTTAAATGTGATTTGCAGAGTATCCATATAGATGTACATGTAGACTCCACTTAATTTTCAATATCCTTCTATAGCACTGCATCTCAGATGCTTCAATTCACTTTTTTTCTGATTAAGTTTATCCATTACGGATGTTTAAGAATCCGTTACTGTTGATTCAATGTAAATACATAAAACTGCAACCAGTCACTTTTTTTAAATAGTTATTTATTATTCCAGGAAACGGTTTTGGAACCTTTTCAGGCTCATCTTCAGATGGTTTTCCGGAAGTTACATATCTATTTCAAGCATAATGCTGGGTTCTGGCTCTGTGACAAGAAGATGGAACATGCTTTAATGCATCGTCATGAGGATTGTTTATCTGTTGATTTGGATCCAAATTTTAGTTTTGTACTTACTGCGACAGTATGGGCGGCTTTTTTGTTAGTATCTATCTGTCTCCTTCCATTGTGATGGCAAGTTGGTACCACACCACACACTTTTACGCAATACGTGTGCATATACGAGGTGCATTCAAGTTCTAAGGCCTCCGATTTTTTTTTTCTAATTAACTACTCACCCGAAATCGATGAAACTGGCGTTACTTCTCGACGTAATCGCCCTGCAGACGTGCACATTTTTCACAACGCTGACGCCATGATTCCATGGCAGCGGCGAAGGCTTCTTTAGGAGTCTGTTTTGACCACTGGAAAATCGCTGAGGCAATAGCAGCACAGCTGGTGAATGTGCGGCCACTGAGAGTGTCTTTCATTGTTGGAAAAAGCCAAAAGTCACTAGGAGCCAGGTCAGGTGAGTAGGGAGCATGAAGAATCACTTCAAAGTTGTTATCACGAAGAAACTGTTGCGTAACGTTAGCTCGATGTGCGGGTGCGTTGTCTTGGTGAAACAGCACACGCGCAGCCCTTCCTGGACGTTTTTGTTGCAGTGCAGGAAGGAATTTGTTCTTCAAAACATTTTCGTAGGATGCACCTGTTACCGTAGTGCCCTTTGGAACGCAATGGGTAAGGATTACGCCCTCGCTGTCCCAGAACATGGACACCATCATTTTTTCAGCACTGGCGGTTACCCGAAATTTTTTTGGTGGCGGTGAATCTGTGTGCTTCCATTGAGCTGACTGGCGCTTTGTTTCTGGATTGAAAAATGGCATCCACGTCTCATCCATTGTCACAACCGACGAAAAGAATGTCCCATTCATGCTGTCGTTGCGCGTCAACATTGCTCGGCAACATGCCACACAGGCAGCATTGTGGTCGTCCGTCAGCATTCGTGGCACCCACCTGGATGACACTTTTCGCATTTTCAGGTCGTCATGCAGGATTGTGTGCACAGAACCCACAGAAATGCCGACTCTGGAGGCGATCTGTTCAACAGTCATACGGCGATCCCCCAAAACAATTCTCTCCACTTTCTCGATCATGTTGTCAGACCGGCTTGTGTGAGCCCGAGGTTGTTTTGGTTTGTTGTCACACGATGTTCTGCCTTCATTAAACTGTCGCACCCACGAACGCACTTTTGACACATCCATAACTCCATCACCACATGTCTCCTTCAACTGTCGATGAATTTCAATTGGTTTCACACCACGCAAATTCAGAAAACGAATGACTGCACCCTTTTCAAGTAAGGAAAACGTCGCCATTTTAAGTATTTAAAACAGTTCCCATTCTCGCCGCTGGCGGTAAAATTCCATCTATCGTATGGTGCTGCCATCTCTGGGACGTATTGACAATGAACGCGGCCTCATTTTAAAACAATGCGCATGTTTCTATCTCTTTCCAGTCCGGAGAAAAAAAAATCGGAGGCTTTAGAACTTGAATGCACCTCATAGCATTGCGTTAGCGCAACTTTGCCAGCATCTGGCATGTGCTACACAACTGTTACTTGTTACAAAGATTTTGACACTAAGATACGACACATTCCTACTTCGCTCAGAGATATTATTTGTTTTTGTTTGAATGTATCAAAGTCGATAGATGGACAAATACTTTAATTAAAACTGGGGTTAACATGTGAGCCCAAGATAAAATAAATAAATAAATAACTACAAGAAGAAATTTCAAGTAATCTGATGTCTTATTTCTATTCGTATATTAACGTATAATACAGTCAGTTTATGAGCATATACTTTGATCAAGATTGGTATTAACGTGAGTCCCCAAGAATAAAATAATACAGAGTTGTAGTCTTTGCCATGAACTGCAGCTGTTTGTATGACCATGAACTTAATATTTAAATTTGAAAACAAGAACAAAACTTCAAATGAACTGCTGACTTATTTCTGTTGTTACATTAACATGATCTAAAATATTAGTAAAGGCAAATTCTGTTTATTTCAGCTAGAGGTAGTACCTACATCTGAAGATGAGCCTGAAAAGGTTCGAACACCGGTTCATGGTATAATAAATAACTATTTAAATAAAGAGACTAGTTGTAGTTTTATGTTTTACATTGTACTTCTTTCCCGGTTTTCCCGCAGTCCATTATTTACTGGCACACAGTGCTGTGCTCCAACCATACATTCTCGGAAATGTCTTCCTAGGATTAGGAGCGGTATTTGATATAACTTCTCTTGGCCAGGAACGCACTCTTTTTCCTGTGCTAATCTGCTTTCTATGTCCTCCTTGCTTCTTCCGATACGTATTAGTTTACTTCCAAAGTAGCAGAATTCCTTAACTCTGTTTACTTTGCCGTCTTCAATTTCGGTGTTAAGTTTATCCGCTAATCTTATTTCTGCCACTCCTCATTACTCTCGTCTTTCTACTGTTTACCCTCAATTCATATTTTATACTCATTAGACTGTTCATTCCGTTCAACATGTCCAGTAATTCTTCTTCACTTTACGTACGAAAGTAATATGAAAGTATAATGACTCGCTTCATGTCATTACGATTAACCGTACAAATGGTCCATGGAATGTGTAACTATCTCTGTGTGGTACAATGTACCACAAAACAGGACAGGACAGGACAGGGCGATGGAATGCTGGTCCGCAAGCGGGCCTTGACTGTGGGCTCGGCCGGCCTAGCGGTAAGTCCGTAATGAGCTGCTTTCATTAAGGCGAGCCGGGCCTCTGCCAGAGACCTGATCACAGACACATTGTGTACCAGACTGGCGACAGGTCCAGGTGCCGCAGCAATAGCAGATTATTCACCGTACGAACACACGTGAGTGCTACGGCAATGCAATCATAGGCTCCTCAACGCTGCAACATCATGTTACACACCTTAGGACGGAAGAGGATGAGCAATGCAACTAGCCTTGTTTAATACGCAGGTAAAGAAAGCTAACTTTACACCACGAGAAACAAGACAGACTTTGGTGCACCGCATTTATATATAGATTAGATATACTTTTTCTTCCATATGTCATAGCCAGGAGAGCCTTTAGGATGTAGACGGTCATGAAGTAAGAATACATAACACATATGTACGAAAAAATCAACAAAAGCAAAACGAGGATAATGGAATGTTGTCAAATCAAATCTATTGATGCTGAGGGAATTAGATTAGAAAATGAGACACTTAAAGCAGTAGGTGAGTTTTGATATTTGGGGAGCAAAATAACTGATGATGGTCGAAGTAGAGAGGATATAAAATGTAGACTGGCTATGGCAAGGAAAGCGTTTCTGAAGAAGAGAAATTTTTGAACATCGAGTATAAATTTAGGTGTCAGGAAGGCTTTTCTCAAAGTATTAGTATGGAGTGTAGCCTTGTGTGGAAGTGAAACATGGACGATGAATAGTTTGTACAAGAAGGGAATAGAAGCTTTCGGAATGTGGTGCTACAGAAGAATGCTGAAGATTAGGTGGGTAGATCTCATGACTAATGAGGAGTTATTGAATATAATTGGGGAGAAGAGAAATTTGTGGCACAACTTGACTAGAAGAAGGGATCGGTTGGTAGGACATCAAGGGATCACCAATTTAGTACTGGAACGCAGCGTGGAGGGTAAAAATCTTAGAGGGAGACCAAGAGATGAATACACTAAGCAGATTCAGGAGGATATAGGTTGCAGTAGGTACTGGGAGATGAAAAAGAATGCACAGGATAGAGTAGCATGGAGAGCTGCATCAAACCAGTCTCTGGACTGAAGACCACAACAACAACAACAACAACAACAACAACAACAACATGTACGAAAAACAGAGGCTAATGTCCCTTCTACAGATCCCAAGTGAAACGGTCTTAATGGATGCGAAATAAGTAAAAAAAAAGTTAAATGTATTTCATACGACAGGCAATAACAAACTTATAAAGGAAGGAAGGAAGATATAGAGTTTAACGTCCAACGACAAACTCGTCAAATCTTCTAAATGTACAATACACTGAAGTATACAATTCTTAAGCTAGCACAGTCAGACAGTATCTAGCATAAAATCAGTTTACGTCATTTACTGATATTGATCAAGTGTACAGAAGTCAGATTTCACACAACACTTACTTTATTTGACATTATGAGAAATTCACTCACGTCATTTGGTTCTAGTAATAAATTCGTCGGTAGAGTAGTTGCACATCAATAAATCCTTTAGATTCCTATTAAACTGAGCTTTAACTGCTGATAAACCTTTTTTGGATGCTGGCAAGTTATTTGAAAATGTGTGTTTCTGACTAATAAACACATTTCTAGACCAAAGTAAGTGACTTTGAATCTTTTGAAGAGTATTCTTATTTCAACTATTGATTTCATGAAATCTGCAGGGTTTTTATTTGTGATAAATTTCCTTAAGAAACAAATATAATGGTGTGCAAAACTTAAGGGCGAAAGTAAGTTTCGCATGATGTGTCACTACCAAATAAAATACCTCGAAACTTGGACCATCGATTGACAGAATTGCTACAGTATGGTAAAGAGGGTAACTGAAAGAAATAATTATACTAATGTAATCAGGATTTATGTTAGTCCCCTGGACATTACAAAACGGCGGGACATGGTTCTTAATGGGTGTGCGATCACCACAGATGGCGATGCATCCTTTCCAACGTGCTCCCATGCTGGCCGCAAGGCTGGCACGGGGTTCTTGTGGTAGGGCGTTTCATTTTACAATCAACACGGCGATGACTGTTGTATGGTAGTTGGTGCACGTGGGCTTGCTGCGTTACGTCTCCCTAACGCATCCCTTAAGTGATTGTTGGGAATCCCACATTGGGGAGACGTAACGCAGCAAGCCCACGTGCACCAACTACCATACAACAGTCATCGTCGTGTTGATTGTAAAATGAAACGCCCTACCACAAGAACCCCGTGCCAACCTTGCGGCCAGGATGGGAGCACGTTGGAAAGGATGCATCGCCATCTGTGGTGATCGCACACCCATTAAGAACCATGTCCCGCCGTTTTGTAATGTCCAGGGGACTAACATAAATCCTGATTACATTAGTATAATTATTGTCTGCGAATAAAATTGTCATTTCTGCTCGTCTCAAGCCATATTTCTTTCAATTACCATCTGCACTATACACTGTAGCATCAGTGCGTGGTCCATGTTTCGAGGTATGATACTTGGCAGACACATCATGCTAAAGTTACTTTCGTTCTTAAGTTTTGGACACCGGTATATAATAAGAAGCAGTAGTTAATATTAGCAGTTCCTTGAACAGGCCTCTGCAAGATATTCTTGATTCCACATCCCAGTGGCCTGTGAATCAGAAACACGGCCATCTGAGGTGACTTGTTCAGCTGTGTTTCTTGAGTAGTAAAAAAAAATGATATTTTTTGTCCTTTCCGTGGTTATCTCCAAGAAAAAGACGTTCTTGTAAATGGATCGTGGTGCCTCTTATGCATCACGCCATGGTTCGTGTGGTCATGTCTGGCATCTATAACGGGTTCTCCGATAAACACAAACAGAATCGCGTACTTTAAAAGTACGTACGGACATTTATGGATTAATGCATTTTTTTTAATGATTGTTGGTATGTCTCGGCGTCTCAGTGGGCACGGCTGTACTACAAAAGTCCAGGCTTCAATTCTCAAACAGTCTAGGATTCTTTCTGTCGCACGTTGCTCCTTTCACCTCTGGCAAAGGTTAGTCGTGGTTTTGAGTCCGTGTTTAACAGTGGTTCCGTCTGTAAGTCGCTGGTAAATCATTAAAAAAAAATAGGACGAAGACAAAGCATGCCACCTAGTAACGTTCTGTGGCATTCAGACCAGTCTCCAAGCCGACGCCAACGTTACATTTACTATTACTGTTATTAGTCACCACGAGCAATCAAGTTAGGCGTTGTGCGCTGACAAGACGTTCATAACACATTTTTGCGGCTCATCAGCCGTTTGACATCCTCTTCATGGCGGCCACCTTTGACTTCCCCGTGCATTAGAGTCTACAGTGATAAGCTCCATATTGCTCCCGTAGATTTTCTAATGTCATTCATCCACCTTCCATTAAGTCATTGTCCAGTCTTTTGCAATCTAATGGAAGCCAGGAAGGAAAGTGCAAAGCCCGTCCACCATCAATTAGACATTCTGCTTGTCTCGGCAGCATCTATTACAGTCATAATTACGACTTCTATTTTTGTCGGGTCCCTGATTGTTTTGTTTCTTTTACTGACCCTCCTAATAATTCTCAACAAATATCTCTCCATCTACAGCTGCGACACCCTCAGTCTTTGAACGATATTAGCATTAAAAGTCGACATTTCACTATCATAAGTCAATATTGGTAGCGCATTATCACTGTAACCTTTCTATTTCAGATACATTGGAATCTTTGTTTGGGAACTTTGTTTAGTTTACCGGAAACACGCCAGGCCTTGTTTACTTCTTTCAAACTTTCAAATGTGTGTGAAATCTTATGGGACTTAACTTCTAAGGTCATCAGTCCCTAAGCTTACACACTATTTAACCTAAATTATCCTAAGGACAAACACACACACCCATGCCCGAGGGAGGACTCGAACCTCCGCCAGGACCAGCCGAACAGTCCATGACTGCAGCGCCTAAGACCGCTCGGCTAATCTCGCGCGGCATGTTTACTTCTCTGTTAATTTACTCTGCTGCGTATCCAGTCATTCCCGGCCAAGAGCACTCTACTAGTATCAAAGATAGGTCTTAATTTGAAGAAGAAATTTCTGAGAATTTACATTTGGAGGACAGCATTGCATGGTAGTGAAACATGGACTGTCTAGAAAACGGAGCGGTTCTAGGCGCTTCAGTCTGGAACCGCGCGACCGCTATGGTCGCTGGTTCGAATCCTGCCTCGGGCATGGATGTGTGTGATGTCCTTAGGTTAGTTAGGTTTAAGTAGTTCTAAGTTCTAGGAGACTGATGACCTCAGATGTTAAGTCCCGTAGTGCTCAGAGCCATTTGAACCAGAAATCGGAACAGGAGATTATTGAAGCATTTGAGGTGTTGTGCTACAGAAGAACGTTGAAAATTAAGTGGACCGATAAGGTAAAGAATGAGGAGGTTCGCTGCAGAATCGGGGAGGAAAGGAATATATGAAAGACAAGAAGAAGGAACAGGACGATAGGACATCTGTTAAAACATCGGGGAATAACTTCCATAGTACTAGAGAAAGCTATAGAGTGTAAAAATTGTAGAGGAAGGAAGAGATTGGAACAAATCCAGCAAATAATTTAGGACGCATGGTGCAAGTGCTACTCTGAGATGAAGAGGTTGGTACAGGGGAGGAACTCATGGCGGCCCGCATCAAAACAGTCTGAAGACAAATGACTCAATAAATAAATAAATCCAGTCTCTGTCTTCAGCTGCCCTAAATACGTAAACTCATAAACTGCCTCGATGACTCTGTGATTAGTTCGTCAAATTTTATGTGTTAATTTAGTCTAACTGGTCATAATTTTTTTCATTATCACTATATATGTACAAATACACGTTTACCTATTTCACTGTAAAATCCACACAAAAAGACTGATAATGTTTCGCCTAATATTTTTGCATATCAGAAGCAAAAGCTATTCATAAAAGGGCATTCATTTGTGCAGTTTATGAAAATATATTGCATTCATGAAGTGATACTAGGCCAGCTTGAATTCTGTGGTCTCACGAGGTTTTTTGTGAGATCTCGCTCCAATTCAATTTTTAGTTCTCGTCTGTTATTTACAAAACGTTTCAGCTTTATGCTTTTACACAGTATCTACGACTGTAGTAGTAAAGCATACATAACCCGTATTCAATTTGAATACGATAGTGTTTTGGAGGCTTGGTACTGGTGGAAGAAGTAAGTCCTTGCCTGCCACCGATCTGGGTACCATGTCAGTCATAAAAGACCTAACGTTTAAATCTGTGATATGAGCCTCCTTGCAACTTGTAATACACAAAACTTTAACCAAAACAAAAATCACTTTAATAAATCAAATAAGTTCGATTGGGAAACGAATCTCCGAGCCTTTCCTAAGGTATTGTATTGTATGTTAACCGGGGGCCTAGAAACGATGGAGAGGCTCCGTCCCCGCCGCAGCCACAGTGGTTCACAACCCCACGACGACTACCGCAGTCCACTTCACCCCTCCGCCGCCCCACGCCGAACCACTCTTTCAGGGATATTGTGCGGTTCGGCCCCCGGTGGACGCCCCCAGGGAACGTCTCACACCAGACGAGTGTAACCCTTATGTTTGCGTGGCAGAGTAATGGTGGTGCACGCGTACGTGGAGAACTTGTTTGGGGAGCAATCGCCGACATAGTGTAGCTGAGTCGGAATAAGGGTAAACAGCCCGCATTCGCAGAGGCAGATGGAAAACTGCCTAAAAACCATCCAAAGACTGGTCGGCTCACAAAACCTCGATACAAGTCCGCCGGGCGGATTCGTGCCGGGGACCAGGCGCTCCTTCCCAATCCGGAAAGCCTTGTGTTTCACCGAACGGCTAACCAGGCAGGCTTCCTAAGGTACTCCGCTCATTTACAAAGCAACGTTTCTCTATACCAAGCAGATATTAAGTGTGAAATTTTTTGCTAACTTTCCAGAAAATGTTGACACTAGAGAAACGCCACATGTTCTGTTGTTCTCCTAGTTCTGTAACAGAGCCACTAACATGTGTACACAGTGAGACTCCGTGGCCGAAATCATCAACTGACAAAGATACTCTATCCAAAAACAGTGACAAGTAATTTAACTGCGGAAAAAAATTCATTACCGGTCTTTTGCAGCGCACATTTCCTCATTACCAGATAGCACGTAGAGATTCTTGACAAACATTTACTGTCTACTTGATAGCGATCTGTCTATCTATCAGCTGCCCCTTGGCGCTGTTCAGATGTGAACTTTGTACCGGCAGTACAAAGCAAAGTCACAACTATTGGGATCACACCAAGAAATTACTGTGTGACCCTGTGCCGTCGCCGTATTAATAACACAGACTACACATCCCTTCCTGTCCCTCATTTCTTTTCTTTAAAAGCGTACAATCACGGCAAAAAAAAAAACACCAGTGCCTGAAACAAGCTTTAATGGTCACTGAACAAAACTGACAATGCGCTAACAAGTGTCCGTGCCTCTCCGGCCTGTTGCAAGCACTTAAATCCCGGCAAGTTTACTGTATATCAATCATATGAATAACAAACTAGCTAATCCAGCTAAACAAATGTCCAAGGTTTTTCTGATCTTTGTCAAAGCAAAAGTAATTGCTTTTTTTTTCAGCGGATTTTATTTATCTCACTGTCGAAGGAACAGCCTACCCGTACCTGAAAAACCCGAGCGACTTGATGCAGCGTTTAAGGCACTGCCTCAGTATTTGGGAGGAGAAGTTTTAAAGTTCCGGAGCTGCCATCGCGACTTAAGATTTCCCGTGGTTTCTCTTAAATCATTTTTGGTGAAGCTTCTGAGCAATCCATCATCTCTCATACTATCTACACGACATTAAATCCTAATCTTCCTTCTTTTCCCCCGAACAAAATGAAAATATCTTTTGCTGTCGTTAACAATAAGGCATTAAACGCTGTTCAACAACTCTTGGATGTGAGTATCCTTTAAGCTAGACGCAGACCTTAAGATAATGTTCAGTGCAAGGAGACGTTTGTGTCTATACTAAAACAAGCTCTATGTACCAGTCCTTGCTTTTGCACGGACGTAAGTTTGAAATTTCCGCAACCGTACAAAGAAAAAGGGACTGAAAACGAAGCGTTACTGAACGAGAATATAATGCATAAATATTTTATGTAGACATTAAAGATGGAAAAACTCGAGAAAGGAAAACTGAAATAATCATTCCACTGAAATGATAACTAATATTTTTTTAAAAATGGCATAAGAAGTATAGGTAATTTGGACTGCAATTTATTTGAGACCACAGTCTAGTTCGCTGTATAATTTCCCCTTCAGCTTGAAGATGTGTAAAAACGTGGACAAAAGCTTCTTGAGTAAATTAACCGAAACTTGAAGGGTAGATTCTGGAACCAAGAGTAACGTAGTAAAGAAGTCAGGATGATTCCCTGAGATGGGTCTGAAACAATGGGAAGAGATTGCCGCTATGGCTGTATACAACTGCTGCAAGGATACAAGATAATAATTGATCATCCGATCCTGAAATGCTGATCTAGCCCTCGGGTCTCCGTCTGACAACATTCATACTCCATTATGCAGAGAAGAGCAACGTATGTGGACATTCATTAATCGGATGACAATCTTAACGGAGGACTGAATAATCAGGAGTGACAGACGTTCCAAGAAAATAATCGATTACCTAGTCTAAATCTATATTTTCTAAACCTGCTTGAAGAATGTAAGAATATCACTTTGTTGCATATAAGGATTTCACGCACGGGTGGCCCCTGTTAGTGAATTCATAGTACATACATATCATCAGTACTTCAGTCTCCAACTCGTTCCTAAATGAAATATTGTCTGTATTGGTAGAGTGCAGAAACTCTTTGTCATACACTTCACGCTTGATACAAACAAACAGACATCGATGCAGAAGTATTACAAAGGCCAAAGTACACTACTGGCCATTAAATTTGCTACACCACGAAGATGTGCTACAGACGCGAAATTAAACCGACAGGTAAAAGATGCTGTGATATGCAAATGATTAGCTTTTCAGAGCATTCACACAAGGTTGGCGCCGGTGGCGACACCTAAAACGTGCTGACTTGAGGAAAGTTTTCAACTGATTTCTCATACACAAACAGCAGTTAACCGGCGTTGCCTGGTGAAACGTTGTTGTGATGCCTCGTGTAAGGAGGAGAAATGTGTACCATCACGTTTCCGACTTTGAAAAAGGTCGGATTGTAGCCTATCGCAATTGCGGTTTATCGTATCGCGACATTGCTGCTCGCGTTGGTAGAGATCCAATGGCTGTTAGCAGAATATTGAATCGGTGGGTTCAGGAGGGTAATACGAAACGCCATGCTGGATCCCAACGGCCTGGTGTCACTAGCAGTCGAGATGACAGGCATCTTATCTGCATGGCCGTATCGAATCGTGCAGCCACGTCTCGATCCCTGAGTCAACAGATGGGGACGTTTGCAAGACAACAACCATCCGCACGAACAGTTCGACGACGTTTGCAGCAGCATAGACTATCAGCTCGGAGACCATGGCTGCGGTTACCCTTGACGCTGCATCACAGACAGGAGCGCCTGCGATGGTGTACTCAACGACGAACTGGGGTGCACGAATGGCAAATCGTCATTTTTTCGGATGAATCCAGGTTCTGTTTACAGCATCATGATAGTCGCATCCGTGTTTGACGACATCGCGGAGAACGAACATTGGAAGCGTGTATTCGTCATCGCCATACTGGCGTATCACCCGGTGTGATGGTATGGGGATGCCATTGGTTACACGTATCGGTCACCTCTTGCTCGCATTGGCTGCACTTTGAACAGTGGACGTTACATTTCAGATGTGTTACGACCCGTGGCTCTACCCTTCACTCGATTCCTACGAAACCCTACATTTCAGCAGGATAATGCACGAGCGCATGTTGCAGGTCCTGTACGGGCCTTTCTGGATACAGAAAATGTACGACTGCTACCCTGGCCAGCATATTCTACAGATCTCTCACTAATTGAAAACGTCTGGTCAATGGTGGCCGAGCAACTGGCTCGTCACAACACGCCAGTCACTACTCTTGATGAACTGTGGTAACGTGTTGAAGCTGCATGGGCAGCTGTACCTGTACACGCCATCCAAGCTCTGTTTGACTCAATGCCCAGGCGTATCGAGGCCGTTATTAGGGCCAGAGGTGGTTATTCTGGGTACTGATTTCTCACGGTCTATGCACCCAAATTGCGTGAAAATGTAATCACATGTCAGTTCTAGTATAATATATTTGTCCAATGAATACCCGTTTATCATCTGCATTTCTTCTTGGTGTAGTAATTTTAATGGCCAGTAGTGTACATGTGTGTAGCAGAACAACTCTCAATATTTAGGATTATAGCCCTTACATTACTTTATTACCGATGCGGTTCGAGCAACTAGTGCTCCATATCAGGCATCATTTCATACCCATCATAAACATTATTTACGCTAAGAACTATAATATAGCTATTTTTCTTTTTCACGGGTTGCCAGGGTTTTCATTAGGTACAGAGTTTTCCCCATATGGAAATGGAAAACTGTGTGTGGTGTATTTCTTGACAAAAGACTTGCTGTCATGTAAATAAGTATAGTGATACTACGCCGATGAGTTACTGCGAGTGCGCCCGTAGGCTGCGGTGGTGGATCAGCACCTGTTAAGAGATCACCTAGCGCCTGTTTGCACTATTTTCAGTCACGTTTCGTGTCCACAGTATTTTCAAAGCGATAGAGTAGGTGTGTGTGGAAATACAACATACTAATGACTCATAAGAAGTGACGGGAAGTCATCGAGTAAAGCAGAGGTGATTTCTGGGCGTTCCCGAAGGTAGTGTTATACGCAATCTGCTGTTTCTTATTTTTATAAACGATTTAGGAGACAATCTGAGCAGCCGTCATAGGTTTTTTCAGATGATGTTGGCGTTTATCGTCTAGTAAAGTCATCAGAAGCTAAAAACCAATCACAGAACGATTTAGACAAGATATCTATGTGTTGCAAAAAGTGGCAATTGATCCTAAATAATTAAAAGTGTGAGGTCATCCACAGGATTGCTTAAACGAATCCGTTAAACTTCGTTTACACGGCAAATCAATCAAATCGATAGGTCGCAAATTCAACTAACACTTATTAATTGCAATTATGAACTACTTAAATTGGAAAGAACACATATAAAATGTGGTAGGGAAGGCGAAGGCGAAACTGAGACTGCGTTTTATTGGCAGAACACTTAGAAGATGCGACAGATCTACTAAAGAGACTGCCGGCCGAGGTGGCCGAGCGGTTCTAGGCGCTACAGTCTGGAACCGCGCGACCGCTACGGTCGCTGGTTCGAATCCTGCCTCGGGCATGAATGTATGTGATGTCCTTAGGTTAGTTAGGTTTAAGTAGTTCTAAGTTCTAGGGGACTGATGGCCTCAGATTTTAAGTCGCATAGTGCTCAGAGCCATTTGAACCATTTTTTACTAAAGATACTACCTACACTACGTTTGTCCATCCTCTTTTGGAGTACTGTTGCGCTATGTCGGATCCTTGCCAGATAGGATTAACGGAGTACATCGAGAAAGTTCAAAGAAGTGCAGCACGTTTTGTATTATCGGCAAGTAGAGGAGAGAATGTCAGTGAAATGATACAGGATTTGGGGTGGAAATCATTAAAACAAAGGCTTTTTCGTTGCGGCGGGATCTCCTAATGAAATTCCAATAACTAACTTTCTCCTCCGAATGCGAAAATATTTGTTGATGCCGACCTACATAGGCAGAAACGATCATCACAGGGCAATCAGAGCTCGCACGGAAAGATATAGGCATTCTTTTTTGTCCACAAGCTGTTGGAGAGTAGAATAATAGAGAATTACTGTGAAGGAGCTTCGATGAATCCTCTGCCGGACACTTAAGTGTGTTTTGCAAGTAGCCATGTAGATGTGTACATATGTATGCTGTGTTGACCTCACATTAGGAACGTTGTGGACATGAAACGGGAATGGAAATACTGAAAAATGTGATACAAGAACAAGAAGTTGAACCACCGCCGCAGCCAATGAGCGGACACGCAGTATGTCACCAGCATAGTATCACCGTAAATATTTACATGTTAGCAAGTCTTTTGTCATGAAATTCACTACACACACTTTTCCGTTCATATGTAGGGACACAAATGTGCTGCGCCTAATTAAGAACATACCAACTCAAAAAATTAGCGATATTCTAATTAATAGCATGAACAGTGCAAATAATATAAGAACGTAGGCTTCCACGGCCGGTGTCATAGTGATTAAAATTCTTGTGGGTGTTATGCCGCGTCATTGCTAAAAACTAACAACAATAATAAACTAAAACCGACGTTTCGGCAGAATTGCAACGGCCTTCCTCAGGGCACGACTGGTTTTGCGCACACCAGGAGGAAAACTTGCCGACCAGAAGCCGAACGCTGATTGGTGGACAGCTACCAATCTTTGACGACATGGGCATTCACAAATAACCTCTTTCCTTCCATCTTCCCTTACGTCATGACTAGCCAATCATATTAGAGGGCCAATTAAAAGTTTTACAACAGTGACGTCAGACATCAACGGTCTGTAATAAATAGAAGCACCTATCCCCATGCAAAACCAGTCGTGCCCTGAGGAAGGCCGTTGCAATTCGGCCGAAACGTCGGTTTTAGTTTACTAGTTTTTAGCAATGACGCGGCATAACACCCAGAAGACTTTTAATCACTAGTGCAAATAATGTTGAGTGATTTGTATGCCTTGGTACCTGATGAGCACTACTGGCTGAAAACGCTTCGCTAATAAATAGTCATAACGATTAACAATCCTAAACTTTATGACTGGTTGTGGACCATAATATGGAAAGCCAGTCTGCCAATATTGCTAATGATTAATCTGCAGTACGCAGATCTAACTACGTCAAATTTAGGGTAGCACTTGCAAGGACGAGAGGAGAAAAGCACACTTACAAAGCGGGCAGTACCTGAGGACGCAAGTCAGTAGGTGACCCACCTGGCGAGCTGGCGGCAGAGGCATACGAATCGACGCGCCCTCAGTATGCACTTCGGCGGTCACCCGTCGTCACACCCTCAGCTGACTGTGCAAGGTTCGCCTGCCTCGCTCGCTCGCGAGACATCTCCGCGCAGACAGACTGAACTTGGCTGCCCTCTGGCCCTCGTGCAGTGACTCACTGCGTAAACTGTTGCGAAGCTCGCTGTTTAATCACAGGCGCTGCCTTCAGACCGCGTAGGTCAAAGGCGTGCTAGCTGCCATGATTCCAACGCAGAGGTGATAATCGTATGGCATAACTGATGAAAGGAGTAAATATAAAAATGCAGTAAATGAAGCATGCAAAAACGAATACAAACGTCTCAAAAATGAGATCGACAGGAAGTGCAAAATGGCTAAGCAGGGATGGCTAGAGGACAAATGAGAGGATGTAGAGGCTTATCTCACTAGGGTAAGATAGATACTGCCTACAGGAAAATGAAAAGAACCTTTGCAGAAAAGAGAACCACTTGTACGAATATCAAGAGCTCAGATGGAAACCCAGTTCTAAGCAAAGAAGGGAAAGCAGGAAGGTGGAAGGAGTATATAGAGGGTCTATACAAGGGCGACGTACTTGGGGACAATATTATGGAAACGGAAGAGGATGTAGATGAAGATGAAATGGGAGATACGATACTGCGTGAAAAGTTCAACAGAACACTGAAAGTCCTGACTCGAAACAAGGCCCCGGGAATAGACAACATTCCATTAGAACTACTGACAGCCTTGGGAGACCCAGTCCTAACAAAACTTTACCATCTAGTGAGCAAGATGTATGAGACAGGCGAAATACCGTCAGACTTCAAGAAGAATATAATAATTCCAATCCCAAAGAAAGCAGGCGTTGACAGATGTGAAAATTACCGAACAATCAGTTTAATAAGTCACAGCTGCAAAATACTAAACACGAATTCTTTACAGACGAATGGAAAAACTGGTAGAAGCCGACCTTGGGGAAGATCAGTTTGGATTCCGTAGAAATATTGCAACACGACTTATCTTAAAAGAAAGATTAAGGAAAGGCAAACCTACGTTTCTAGCATTTGTAGACTTAGAGAAAGCTTTTGACAATGTTGACTGCAATTCTCTCTTTCAAATTCTGAAGGTGGCAGAAGTAAAATACAGGGAGCGAAACGCTATTTACAATTTGTACAGAAACCAGAAAGCAGTTATAGGAGTCGACGGACATGAAAGGGAAGCAGTGGTTGGGAAGGGAGTGAGATAGGGTTGTAGCCCCTCCCCGACGTTATTCAATCTGTATATTGAGCAAGCAGTGAAGGAAACAAAAGAAAAGTTCGGAGTAGGTATTAAAATCCATGGAGAAGAAATAAAAACTTTGATGTTCGCCGATGACATTGTAATTCTGTCAGAGACAGCAACGGACTTGGAAGAGCAGTTGAACGGAATTGACTGTGCCTTGAAAGGAGGATATAAGATGACCATCAACAAAAGCAAAACGAGGATAATGGAATGTAGTCGAATTAAGTCGGGTGTTGCTGAGGGAATTAGATTAGGAATGAGACCCTTAAAGTAGTAAAGTAGTAAAGGTTGGGGAGCAAAATAACTGACGATGGTCGCAGTAGAGAGAATATAAAATGTAGACTGGCAATGGCAAGGAAAGCGTTTTTGAATAAGAGAAATCTGTTAACATCGAGTATAGATTTAAGTGTCAGGAAGTCGTTTCTGAAAGTATTTGTATGAAGTGTAGCCATGTATGGAAGTGAAACATGGACGATGAATAGTTTGGACAAGAAGAGAATAGAAGCTTTCGAAATGTGGTGCTACAGAAGAATGCTGAAGATTAGATGGGTAGATCACATAACTAATGAGGATGTATTGAATAGAATTGGGGAGAAGAGGAGTTTGTGGCACAACTTGACAAGAAGAAGGGATCGGATGTTCTGAGGCATCAAGGGATCACATATTTAGCATTGGAGGGCAGCGTGGAGGGTAAAAATCGTAGAGGGAGACCAAGAGATGAATACACTAAGCAGATTCAGAAGGATGTAGGTTGCAGTAAGTGCTAGGAGATGAAGAAACTTGCACAGGATAGAGTAGCATGGAGAGCTGCATCAAACCAGTCTCAGGTCTGAAGACCACAACAACAACAACATGCTAAGCTCCTAGTTTCGCTTCCACCAAGGTCTTTGTTGGACGCCACTTGGGTGACTCGTAAATTCCTCTCCTACCCCAGTAAGCCTATTGTTAAACGCGCCATCAGAACCGTGTCTCATTGCTGGCAGATTTTCACACCATTTCAGGTATTTTGCGAGACCATTGTAGCACTTGTTGGCGGACAATATTCGTTTTTGGATTCCAGAGCTGACTTATTCTTAGAGTTTACTTCTAAGGTAAGTGAACGTAAGCGCGACATCAAACTTATATGAGCCAATTTCTATCGATGGGGGCTCTTTTGGATAATCTTTCTTAATTAGAGGTTTTTCACGGATGATGCTGTAGTATACAGAGAAGTTGCAGCATTAGAAAATTGCAGCGAAATGCAGGAAGATCTGCAGCGGTTAGGCACTTGATGCAGGGAGTGGCAGCTGACCCTTAACATAGACAAATGTGATGTATTGCGAATACATAGAAAGAAGGATCCTTTATTGTATGATTATATGATAGCGGAAAAAACATTGGTAGCCGTTACTTCTGTAAAATATCTGGGAGTATGCGTATGGAACGATTTGAAGTGGAATGATCATATAAAATTAATTGTTGGTAAGGCGGGTGCCAGGTTGAGATTCATTGGGAGAGTCCTTAGAAAATGTAGTCCATCAACAAAGGAGGTGGCTTACAAAACACTCGTTCGACCTATACTTGAGTATTGCTCATCAATGTGGGATCCGTACCAGTTCGGGTTGACAGCGGAGATAGGGAAGGTCCAAAGAAGAGCGGCGCGTTTCGTCGAAGGGTTATTTAGTAAGCGTGATAGCGTTACGGATATGTTTAGCAAACTCAAGTGGCAGACTCTGCAAGAGAGGCGCTCTTCATCGCGGTGTAGCTTGCTGTCCAGGTTTCGAGAGGATGCGTTTGTGGATGAGGTATCGAATATATTGCTCCCCGCTACTTATACCTCCCGAGGAGATCACGAATGTAAAATTAGAGAGATTCGAGCGCGCACGGAGGCTTTCAGACAGTCGTTCTTCCCGCGAACCATACGCGACTGGAACAGGAAAGGTAAGTAATGACAGTGGCACGTAAAGTGCCCTCCGCTACACACCGTTGGGTGGCTTGCGGAGTATAAATGTAGATGTAGATACTTAGTTTTCCCTTCTTTTATCTATAGATTCATCTTTCTAGCAGCTCCTTCAAGACTTATAAAGGCCTCTTTCATTGCCTTTGGCATTGTTGCAATTATATCAATATCATCTGCGCATGCTAGCACTTGAACTGATTTATACAGAATTATCCCTCTTGTATTGATGTCAGCATCTCTTCCATACATCTTCAACGCTATATTAAGTAGAAGGCAGGGTAATGCGTCTCCCTCTCTTCCTCCAACTTTCTGTGATCACAGAATTTGATAACATATTTTGTATTTTAATTTGACTCCGGGTGTTTTCCCTAGTACCTTCCGGTAAGGCAATCAGTTTATTAGGAATGTATAACTCTTACACTGCTGTATACAGCTCCCTTCTGATAGTTATTTACAACTTGACGCGGTATCATACTCAGAAAACTTTCACGTTGTACTAGGTTACATTTACGAAAACTGCGAGGGAACAGGCTGTGACGATGTTGTGCAGTGAAGCTGAGCTGTGTAATAAAGGTGGAAGAAGAACTGTTCATGGGTGGGCAGCAGAGTGTGGGGAAGGACCTCCAGTGAGCATGACATCAGCTGCACTTCGTGAGTCTCTTCGGACAGTCGTGATGCGAGTTTTTATATGGGTGTTTTTGAGATTACATTTTTGGAAGCTGGAGATGAAGATTTTTTAATGCAACGCATGATTTACGCATACTACTTGCAAGTAAATAGCCCAAATGTTAGGTATGCGCAAGTGTTGACCATGAGTTTTCAGGGTCTACATAGGTTCACCTATCAATGATGAAACCTAAGTTGCTGTTCAGGAAAACCAAAGTTATGATGTATCAAGTTTCAGTAAGGTCGTTGCGGGAACAGGGACATCAACAAAAAGTTCATAAAAGGCTGCTAGATATATTTGAAAGATCTCGAGACAAATTCTTGGGTCATTGGAAGAAAATGGTGTTTCGAGGAGGAGGTTGAACTATGAATTATATAACATGTATACTGAACTAGACATTGTCAGCTATATAAGTATTAAAACTCTGGAACGGACAGGACATATACCGAGAACAAACGACAGAATGATGAAGAAGATATTCAGCGCAGTGCCTGAAGGAACCAGGAAAGTAGGAAGACCAAAGCTAAGATGGGAGGAGGATGTGAGAAAGCACTTAAAGAAAATTGGAATTCAAAATTGGAGGAGTTCGGCATTAAACAGGGGAGAATGGACTAATCTTCTACAGAAGGGTCGAGGCTCACAGAGGGATGTTGCACCAATGATGATGATGATGATGATGATGATGAGATGTGAAGGATAGATTAAAGGGAGACTGAAATATTCCGTGGTCCGACCTGAATTTGATTTCCAGGCATGTAGTTTAACACTACACCATCAGGCCCTACACATCGGCTGATGAAGCCCACACAGAAGCGACCACAACGTCGGTTCAGCATCTTACAGTATGGCAGTAGTCTCCAACCCAGAAGAATTTTATGGAGCCTGATAGCGCATGGTACCATGGGTGCGTGCCTAAGATGTCGGCTATTTACTTGCAAAGCAATGTGTGGGTTCCATTAAAAAAATTTTCATCTCCAGCTTCCTAAAATGTAATCTCAAAAAGACTCATACAATAACTCGCAACGCAACTGTCTGACGAGACTCACGAACTGCTGCTGATGTCATCATGCTCACATGAGCTTCTGCCACACTCTACCGTCCACCCAAGAGCAGTCGGCCCCCACCTTTACTGCAGCTCAGTTTCACTGTACAACAACGTCAAACTCTGTACCCTAGCACTTTATGTAAATGTAACGTAGCATAAAGAGTAAGTTTTCTGGGAATGGTACCGCGTCTTGTAGTAAATAACTATCATTGATGAAACCAACGTTTCGCACACGGTTATAGTGGTCTTCTTCTGGGTCTGATGGTGTATTTTATGCTGTCCATAGTCACGTGTATTTGGTTATGACTGCTCTGCTGAGCTTTACATTACGTCACAATTTTAAAAAAATACATCGATATTATTGACGTCTAGCTGCAGAAGGTTCCACCAAGGCAAGATAGATGCTCTGCACACGGCAGTTGTGTACAAGGTAGACTGAGAGCGTGGAGAAGCCTACATCGATAAACAGGCAGACCTGTAGCTCTGCATACGGGAGCACTAGCGCTACATTCGACTTTGGCAGCACAACAAATACACAGAAGCCGTGCACCAGAAAGAGTGCACAAGAAAATATAATTCAGCCTAGCTCGCGTACTTGTCAAGCAACCGGGAGCGGTGAAATGCAAGATGAGAGAGGCTATCGAAGTATTAAAACTCTCTAATATGAATAGAGAGGATGGTCTTAGGCCATTCCCATTCTCGCTGCCAACCATCAGAGCCCAACAGGTCACACTAACTACACGAGACGTGGGCGTTAGCCGCGAGTAACTGCTACCGAGTACCCTACGTCCAACATGAGGAAAACAAGAGGCCAAACCACATTCGACGATGACTACAAATTATGTCATTCACTGTGAGATGCAATAGATAAGAGCAAATCTCCACTCCCTCCACCATAGTATACCTATTACAATAAAGTTTCCCAGACCAATAATATTACCTTTTTTAAACTTTTTGAGGTTATGTCACTGACTGAGTGACTCTGAACAACAAAAAATATACACCAGTAGATTCAGGAGAAGCCCGCTGTAGACGTGGCCGAAACATTGATTTCATCACTGTCATCATTGTTTACGATACGAAGCAGTATCACACCTAGAAATCTTCCATGTCAACTGACTCTGGACACGGAAGCCTTTGAAACTGTATCAACCTGGTATACTTGAAATCTTGTATTTTAAAAATTTCAAATGTTGGTTGATTTTGGGGAGGGACCAAACAGAAAGGTCATCGGTCTCATCGGATTAGGGAAGGAAGTCGACCGTGCTCTTTGAAAGGAACCATCCCGCCATTTGCCTGAAGCGATTTAGGGAAATCACGGAAAATCTAAATCAGGACGGCCGGACGCAGGTTTGAACCGTCGTCCTCCCGAATGTGAGTCCAGTGTGCTAAACACTGCGCCAAAAGTAACACTGGCAAAGTGGCAATACGGTTTCTCAGGCCTCGAGAAGAGATTAACTCTGCTACAAAGAAAAAGCGTCGCGCGAATTGGAGCTTCGTCGTCAAAAATTCGGCAGTTGTCGCGGATTCCTTCTGAGTGGTTTGGTATCAGTGACCTGTGGTCTCTGGTGGCTCGTAACAGAGTAATAATTTAATTATGATTTATTCGATTTATTCTACATCTACATTCATACTCCGCAAGCCACCCAACGGTGTGTGGCGGAGGGCACTGTCATTACCTCCCATTCCTGTCCGTCGGCTGCCGAAAAGCCTCCGTGCGCAATCGAATCTCTCTAATTCTACGTTCGTGATCTCCTCGGGAGGTATATCTCATCCAGAAACGAACCCTCTCGAAATCTGGACAGCAAGCTACACCGCGACGCACAGCGCCTCTCTTGCAGAGTCTGCCACTTGAGTTTGCAAAACATCTCCGTAACGCTATTACGCTTACCAAATAACCCTGTGACGAAACGAGCCGCTCTTCTTTGATCCCTATCTCCCACACTGATGAGCAATACTCAAGTATAGGTCGAAAGAGTGTTTTGTAAGCCATCTCCTTTGTTGATGGACTACATTTTCTAAGGACTCTCCCAATGAATCTCAACCTGGCACCCGCCTTACCAACAATTAATTTTATATGATCATTCCACTTCAAATCGTTCCATACGCATACTCCCAGATATTTTACAGAAGTAACTGCTACCAGTATTTGTTCCGCTATCATATAATCATACAATAAAGGATCCTTGTTTCTATGTATTCGCAATGCATTACATTTGTCTATGTTAAGGGTCAGTTGCCACTCCCTGCACCAAGTACCTATACGCTGCAGATCGTCCTGCATTTCACTGCAATTTTCTAATGCTGCAACTTCTCTGTATACTACAGCATCATCCGCGAAAAGCCGCATGGAACTTCCGACACTATCTACTAGGTCATTTATATATATTGTGAAAAGCAATGGTCCCATAACACTCCCCTGTGGCACGCCAGAGGTTACTTTAACGTCTGTAGACGTCTCTCCATTGAGAACAACATGCTGTGTTCTGTTTGCTAAAAACTCTTCAATCCAGCCACACAGCTGGTCTGATATTCCGTAGGCTCTTACTTTGTTTATCAGACGACAGTGCGGAACTGTATCGAACGCCTTCCGGAAGTCAAGGAAAATGGCATCTACCTGGGAGCCTGTATCTAATATTTTCTGGGCCTCATGAACAAATAAAGCGAGTTGGGTCTCACACGATCGCTGTTTCTGGAATCCATGTTGATTCCTACAGAGTAGATTCTGGGTTTCCAGAAATGACATGATACGCGAGCAAAAAACCATGTTCTAAAATTCTACAACAGATGGATGTCAGAGGAATAGGTCTATAGTTTTGCCCATCTGCTCGACGACCCTTCTTGAAAACTGGGACTACCTGTGCTCTTTTCCAATCATTTGGAACCTCCCGTTCCTCTAGAGACTTGCGGTACACAGCTGTTAGAAGGGGGGCAAGTTCTTTCGCGTACTCTGTGTACAATCGAATTGGTATCCCCTCAGTTCCAGTGGACTTTCCTCTGTCAAGTGATTTCAGTTGCTTTTCTATTCCCAGTTTCGTTTGTTCGCCTGAAAATACCCTAACAACAATGAAATTGCATGTAATATACAATCAGTAAAACGTGCAACATAAAATACAGAATAATGCAACAAGCCTCAAACAGATGTGAAGTATTGTGATGTGCCTGCCGTCGCGTCGCTCTTCCACTGCACTCAGTAAATCCATACGTAAAGGCCGTATCAGCCAACAAAATCACTAAACCTATCCATATGGCTGTGTTCGCTGTTTATGTACAGCTGAAACTGCAGGAAAAGCAAATCCCAGACAGAACCGTCCAGTAACGAACAGAAGGGCGAGAGCGAAGAATGTTGTTGTCAACAGCAAGCAGCGAGAGTGAATGGAACAGGTTTGCTTACAAAACAAGGCACACAGCAGATACCGTTGAAATTTGCAGTGTTATTAAGTTATTTTCACTGCAATATACAAGATGAACATGAATAAAACCGACAAACTGCAGGGAACTGATTCCTCACTGGAAATGGAGGAAAAAAGCTCCTATGAACATGTGTCCGGAAATGCTTCGTTGCCAGGGTAGACGGCGCTGACAAATGGAACTTCCTCTGGCCATGTGCCGTGTATTCCTTGTGTTTTGCAGCGGAATGGTTCGGTATTCATGTCGGGAACAAGCCGAGATGGTGTTTGTGTACGGCCAAGCAATGGAAACGGGCGAGAGGTAGCACGGTTATGCCAAAACAAGTGCACCACAGACACCAACCACATCACACATTTCGAGCGCTTTTTGGGCGTTTAATGTGATCGTGCGTCCTTTCAGACAGACGAGCGTGCAGGGAGGCAGCGGACTGTGGTATACAGCAGATTTGGAAGACCGGGTTCTACAGGATATTGACACGAACCCCATTATACGCTCCAGCCAAGTGACCCGCCAACCAAAGTTTGACACGAACCCCATTATACGCTCCAGCCAAGTGACCCGCCAACCAAAGTTTGACACGAACCCCATTATATGCTCCAGCCAAGTGACCCGCCAACCAAAGTTTGACACGAACCCCATTATACGCTCCAGCTAAGTAACCCGCCAACCAAAGTACGATTATGTGTATCCTGCATGACAACCGCTACCATCCCTATCACCTGAAACGAGTGCAAGGATTAACAGGAGCGGATTTCCCTCTACGGGAAGGATTTTGTCGACGGTATTAGCACGAGACTTTCACAACTATAGGATTTCTGTCACCAGTCTTTACCGACTAAGCAACCTTTACCAGAAATGGTATCATCAGTTAGCATAATCGTCGTCTGTGGGCTGCAGACAATCCTCGGGGAATGACTGAGGTGTCTCATCAGCATCGGTTCAGCATCATTGTGTGGACAGGGGTTCTTGGCGACCACATACTTCGATAGGTTATTATTCCACAGCGCCTCGACAGGGTAACGTATCTGGACTTCCTGCGGAATACTCTGCCGGAGCGGCTTGAGAATGTACATTTGGCAATATGACAGGTTGCGTGGTTCGCTGACACTTCAACAACGTCTTCCCAGGGCACAGAAGTCCTGTAGCGTGGCCTACTGGATCATCGGATTTAAACCCCTCTGGGGCGGCATCTGAAAAGCGTTGTGCATGGTGAACCAGTTCCTGATGCGCAGACTCTTCAACGGCGTGTTCTCGACACCTGTGACACTATTCGGGGAGAGGGCGGAAAGTGCAAAAAGTGCGACAATCCCTAATGCGTATGAACGCGTGTATTGCTTCCCATGGGCGCCACTTTGAACATCTGGTGAGAGGTGGGTGCGACGCGGCTCTGTACTGTGTTCCAGGACGATTTGCTGTCACTGCACACGCCACATCTATTTCCGCACACATGTTCAAAGGGCCATTTTCCTCCGTTTCCACTCAGGAATCCGCCCCTGCAGTTTGTCGATTTTATAAATAATCATCCTGTATAGGCAGAGACAAATGGGAGTTAAGAAATCAAACAAAGTGTAATTACTCTGTAACGGGTCATCGGAGACCTCGAGTGCCTTACACAAAAATATTTTTAAAAAATTCTGAAGAAGCGTTGATTTTTTTGTTGGTATAGTTCGTGCTGCTTCCACATATAATACCAACACATTTGAAACAAGGTAACTCATTTCAATTTTTTTTAATGCTGAAGGTACTCTACACTCAAATTTCCATTTGAAAAGCACTTGTCGGCCGCTGTGGCCGAGCGGTTCTATGCGCTTCAGTTCGGAACCGCGCTGCTGCTACGGTCGCAGGTTCGAATCCTGCCTCCGGCATGGATGTGTGTGATGTCCTTAGATTAGTTAGGTTTAAGTAGTTCTAAGTCTAGGGGACTGATGACGTCAGATGTTAAGTCCCGTAGTGCTTGGAGACATTTGAACCATTTTGAAAAGTACTTCTGTGGCAACGTCCCCTGTATTACTGAACAGATGACGGTTTCTGTACTGCTGGACACATGACAGTCAACATTTAGTTTGGCGCATCGCCCGTCGCTGAGCCAAAGGAATTTTTCCAGCGGGGTCAGAAAGGTATCTTTCGTTCTGCCTAATTATAAAGATTAGTTTTGGTGTCAGACTACCATCGTCTGAGTCATAAGGACTGTCGGCCGTACAACCCCCTTCTTTTTATTAGAGAAAAAGTAAGGGGCAGACTAGCCTTGAGTTATTGCTGATTTTCCCCGTAGAACGGGTTTACACTAAAAGATAATTCCATACCATACTAGCGAATGAAAAGAAATAGCCGGCCGTGTTGGCCGAGCGGTTCTAGGCGCTACAGTCTGGAACCGCGCGACCGCTGCGGTCGCAGGTTCGAATCCTGCCTCGGGCTTGGGTGTGTGAGATGTCCTTAGGTCAGTTAGGTTTAAGTAGTTCTAAGTTCTAGGGGACTGATGACCTCAGAAGTTCAAATGGCTCTGAACACTATAGGACTTAACATCTTAGGTCATCAGTCCCCTAGAACTTAGAACTAATTAAACCTAACTAACCTAAGGACATCACACACATCCATGCCCGAGGCAGGATTCGAACCTGCGACCGTAGCAGTCCCGCGGTTCCAGACTGCAGCGCCTAGAACCGCACGGCCACCACGGCCGGCGCTCAGAAGTTAAGTCCCATAGTGCTCAGAGCCATTTGAACCATTTTCTTTTGAAAAGAAACAAAATATAAACAGTTGTACATAAAATATGGAAATTTTTTACTCCATATGTTTATCTACGAGGTAGGTCTATGTTTCGTGCAGACTTCTACAAGCAACAGCTGTTTGATAGGGTTTCTACAATCTACCAGACATGTGCAGCGTCTTTCTTACCATAAAATGAGGAAACTGAGAGGACCGAGTATCATCTAAGTACTTAACGTTGACAGTGTTTGTTCGAACATCGTCGACATATGTACAGTGGTAACGTAATTTCTATCGACGTCGTAGTTTTATAGTGAGAGATTTGCACGGAGTTATGTATCACATGGCTGTGAATGGTCCGCAGCTCGTGGTCGTGCGGTAGCGTTCTCGCTTCCCGCGCCCGGGTTCCCGGGTTCGATTCCCGGCGGGGTTAGGGATTTTCTCTGCCTCGTGATGACTGGGTGTTGTGTGATGTCCTTAGGTTAGTAAGGTTTAAGTAGTTCTAAGTTCTAGGGGACTGATGACCATAGATGTTAAGTCCCATAGTGCTCAGAGCCATTTGAATTTGAAGCTGTGAATGCCATTTCGACATAGGTTGCAAGATACATCAAGAAGCCGAGGGCGCAACGTTTACCTGAATCATGAGTAACACTCCTCAGATGTTTTGTGGCACCTTCATGTCAAGTACTAATGGAATATTCCAGTAATGCGTAAGTATTCGAGAGCACAATTATTGTACACATCATTGTTTTTACGTCGCCTCAGGAAACAACAAAACGATAACCTAACCTTGATCTGTTGTTCACAGAGGAAAATCCTAGAAATTATCTGTAGTCGACTTTATATTTTTACCACTTTTTGGTTCGTAACTTTATGTACCACGTAAAGAAATCTAATTTTCTGTCTCACAGGTAATCGCGACCAAAAAATGGAAAACTAATTTCCGGATGCAGTTCGGTTACGTTATACTGATCCTCTTTATTTTTCCGACTCCCAATTGATGGCTACGTTTAATGAGCTTCTTCTATTGAAGGAGCAATGAATTTAATTGATGCTTCTTTTTTCAGATCGGAACGCGTCATCTTTACCAGCATTTTCCCCACAACAGTCCCATCAACAGCTGGAATATTCGCTCTCAGTTCTACGAAATGTCTATTTTCAACTTCAAGTTATCGTTTATTCAGGATGAGTTAGCTAAAACAGGCCACCCAAATATATCCAGAGCGAGTAAATATAGTACTTTGAAGGCGCAGTTTGCGGTAACTTATAGCAGACCACGCAGCAAATTTTCTACCGTACGAAAGTAATTTTTAACTTCGTTGCATTACGACATCATAGCTTTTTAAAGAAACTATATACTTTTCTGTGGCATTGGAAAGAGCTTTCGCGAGGACTACAACGTCCACACGTGTGTGGAACTCCATCAAATAGTAAGAAGGTAAAAGTGCCACAGACCACTCTCCCACCATCAGGAGAAGAAGCCCTACAAATGTCTTCCCTATCGTACCAAATGTAAGGAGAAGGTAATTCATGTTCGGTTCGCGTGTTAAGCTGTACATCTGAAGCGCATTTGTCTGAGCTCTGCTACTTTAGCGATCAGTCAACTGTCTCGTAAAGCTAGCCAGACTTTCATCATGTTCAAATGGTTAAAATGGCTCTGAGCACTTAACATCTGAGGTCATCAGTCCCCTAGACTTAGAACTACTTAAACCTAGCCGGCCGGTGTGGCCGAGCGGTTCTAGGCGCTTCAGTCAGGAACAGCGCGACCGCTACGGTCACAGATTCGAATCCTGCCTCGGGCATGGATGTGTGTGATGTCCTTAAGTTAGTTAGGTTTAAGTAGTTCTAAGTTCTAGGGGACTGATGACCTCAGCTGTTAAGTCCCATAGTGCTCAGAGCCATTTGAGCCATTTGAACTTAAACCTAACTAACCTAAGGACATCACACACATGCATGCCCGAGGCGGGATTCGAACCTGCGACCGTAGCAGCAGCGCGGTTCCGGACTGAAGCGCCTAGAACGGCTCAGCCACAACGGCCGGCTCCTTTCATAATGTGTTCGATGGTAAATGGAAATGGATATGGATTTCGTTCATGGTGAATGTCATTAAACCCTTAAGAGCAAAGTCGTGGTTTTGTACTGTATGGTATCCTGATGTTGCTAAGACAGCTCGATTAGTCTTCGCAAACAGTAACTGAAAAATTTTCGAAACTGGAAATGTAAAGAATAAAATGCGCTAACGAATATGAACAGCAACGGCCGAGAAAAATGCATTTAACTTTCCGGCAGCGGCAACATGTACTCCGCATGTCGCTACGAGGCAGCTTGAATTCGCGAGTCGGGTCAGCCAAGGAAATGTTTTGCGAGAACTACACTGCAGCTCATTTCATCGTTCTCGAAGTTTCCTTGAATGAACAACCTGAGTGGAACGTTTTTCAAAATCGGTTATAGTTCTCCAGACGATGTCGACTAAAAGTGCAAAGTAATGTGATTTTTCTATGCAAAGTTTTGCGCACAAAAGTTTGCAAAACATGGGCAAATCAATCTCTGCAATATGGACTACCGGTCAGTTGAAAATCCACGCCGGCTGACGGAAATGAGTAAACGACATTGGGCTGCCAACCAGTCCCACGGACTCTACAATAAGCGACCAAACGGTCCCCGTATTATTGATTGGACTCAAAATAGTCACAACTCTGTAGTTCTATAGTTGGAGCGGATCCCAATTATTGTAATGCACACCGTATGGTACCAATATGACGGATATCCCCCCCCCCCATAATTATTTATAGGTCCTATCCGCTTCGGTAGCTGCCGGGTCTGTGCGGCAGACTGCTAACCGAATGAGCCCGGGGTTCGATTCCCGCAAGGGTCCGAGATTTTTTCCGCTTGGGGACTGGGTGTTGTCCTCATCTTCTTGTCCTCATAACTGACACAAAAATCGTGTGCAACTTGTCACATAACAAGTCTAAGCTTGTGATCTGAGGCTTTCCCGGCGTATATGCTGTTAGGACCCGTTAGAGATAAATAATAGAGACAGAGAGAGGACGGACCACTGCATCAGTACCACCTCATGATGGCGGTGTGGCTATTCGCCTAAATATCGTGGATATTCGACGATCGTATCCGGCTGGACACCCGAGAACCCTTCAAACAAACACGTCTAAGCTTATGTAACTTCGCAGCAGGGGGTACTGCTTGGTCCTAATGAACATTCAGAACTGTCGAAGCACATTGTTGTGTCTTCCATTGATGAGATAGCTGTATGGGCACGTTCCGAAAGCCGGTTTTTGTCTGATCATAAAAAATTGGACATTATTGTATCGCTCGTTGGGGAAATATGAATTGGCCTGCACGCTCACCTGACTTAATGCCTCTGAACGCGAGGAAAATAAAAACAAGAGTTCTGCAAGCAAACAGCGAAGACTCCCGAAGACGTGGCATGCCGTAAAAAACGGGCCTCTGCTGCCGGGTGAAATCCAACGTGCAGTATCGTACGTCTGGAATAGCTCTACAGCTTGTATCAACGCTCACACCTATCCTGATAGCCGCGAGCGTTAGCTTGCCGCTTCCAGGTTTTAGGAAGCCGCGCTGATCCCGAATAGAACCAGCGCGGCGGATTAACGACGAGGGCCAGTGTGCCAGCCAGCTTGGATGTGGGTTTTAGGCGGTTTCCCACATCCGAGTAATTGAATAGGGGATGTTTCCCGTCCCGCCCGAGTTACACGCAAACGTTTAACTCAAAAACGTTGACACACCTTCACGTGGGATAACACTAGACGCTGACAAATTGGGTTCAAAAATTCTGTCCGAGGGCCGAATGGGTGGGGTGGAGGGAGAGGAGGGGGAAGGAGAGCCGAAAGGAAGGGCATCCGGCCACTCTATACCACTATTTCCAAATCCAGATTAACATGATGAATCTGCGAAGACACGGAAAAAGCCTGTAAAATAAATAAAATGATGTATCAATGCTCAAGGTCATTATTTTCTGCCCTTGATATGGCAAACACTATAATCAACACACGGACAGTGCCTAAGTTACACACTGGACCCACATTCGGGAGGACGACGGTTCAATCCCGCGTCTGGCCATCCTGATTTAGGTTTTCCGTGATTTCCCTAAATCGCTCCAGGCAAATGCCGGGATGGTTGCTTTGAAAGGGCACGGCCGACATCCTTCCCCATCCTTCCCTAATCTGATGAGACCGATGACCTCGCTGTCTGGTCTCCTCCCCCAAACAACCTAACCCCCCCCCCCCAACCTAAGTTACGTGTTTGTTTACACTTGGTACAAAAGGGCATAAAATTATGGGACCTTTCCCCGACAGTGTAACAGTGGTTTGTGGCTCTGTTATCTTCTTAGTATAACATCAACTTCCACGCTTGTTATGTTGATTAAGAACCCTTTGAAGGCTCTTTCCAAAACTGCAGAGTAGTTCCAATAAAATACATAACCGGTGTCATAATTCGGCAACTATAAACGTTAAAAATTACCTGTGTATGCCAGAAAACTGGTGTCATAGTCCGCTATAACCCAGCGAAAACCACTTCTCGATATACGAGGTGCGTTCAGTAAGTGATAAAACACGCTTTTTCCTGAAATTAAGTTGGTTTTATTCAGGATTCCAATACAACATACAATTCCCCAGTCTTGACTACAAAATCCTATTTTTCAACATAATCTCCGTTGAATGCGACGGCTTTACGCCACCTTACTGGTAGGGCCTGTGTGACGGCATTGTACCGCTCTACTGATCTACGTCGGTGCCAGCATCTTGCTGTATCAATAACCTCCCCCTCATCCACATACTGCTTCCTTCATTGGGTCAAACAGATGGAAGTCAAAATGTGCGAGTTCCAGGCTGTTGTATGGATGAAGAAGAACAGTCCAACGAAGTTTTTGAGTTCTTCTCGGGTGCACAGACGTGTACGAGCCCTTGCGTTGTCACAGTGAAGGAGAAGTTCGTTTGCATTTTTGTGCTGACGAACACGCTGCCATCGTTTCTTCGATTTCCTGATGGCAGCACAGCTGTGTGCGGCGAGTGGGAGAGCGGACAGGTTTGCGCGACCTTGTTGCGGTTACGACAGACGCCTCGCCGAACGACTTACCGTGCTTGTATTCACCGCCGGATCGCCGTAGACATTCTGCAAGCGGCTATGAATATCTGCGGTGTCTAGCTTTCCGCTAAAAGGAACTCAATGACGGCTAACTCGTTGGAAAGGAGGAGGAGGAGGAGGAGGAGATTTAGTGTTTAACGTCCCGTCGACAACGAGGTCATTATAGACGGAGCGCAAGCTCGGGTTAGGGAAGGATGGGGAAGGATATCGGCCGTGCCCTTTCAAAGGATCCATCCCGGCATTTGCCTGAAGCGATTTAGGGAAATCACGGAAAACCTAAATCAGGATGGCCGGAGACGGGATTGAACCGTCGTCCTCCCGAAGGCGAGTCCAGTGTGCTAACCACTGCGCCACCTCGCTCGGTAACTCGTTGGAAAGCACCCTCGTTACAGCTGCTATTTTTAAGGCTACATATAGCGCCGCCACCTATCGGAACTTCATGAAACTATAGAGGCTGAAGGTAGTAGTTATATCCTCTCAGCTTATGAAGAATTTTGATGTCCGCATCATTGTTTTTTGTCGTGCGGTAGCATTCTCGCTTCCCACGCCCGGGTTCCCGGGTTCGATTCCCGGCGGGGTCAGGGATTTTCTCTGCCTCGTGATGGCTGGGTGTTGTGTGCTGTCCTTAGGTTAGTTAGGTTTAAGTAGTTCTAAGTTCTAGGGGACTGATGACCATAGATGTTAAGTCCCATAGTGCCCAGAGCCATTTGAACCATCATTGTTTTTGTAAGACACAATAGTGAAATGTGCGTGCTGGAAGCGACACCTAGCACCCAAACCTCTTCAGTTGTCTACACTGCAGCTTCTAGCACAGTATGCTGACAGTCACCCCACGTCACGAGTAATTTGTGCTATTATGTTATTACATCTTTTGACGATGCCTATCCTGTCTACAATTTTTTTTGGTTTTGTGTGCTAGCTTAGGCAGACACATACGTTGACTTTTAGCTGCTTCTCAGGTCACGCACGTTAATGCTGTTCAGTAGTATTGTACAATACCGTAATACTCTCATTAATAAGCTTTCACATTACTTTTATCCCTTTTAGACGTGTCTGATGATGATGTTTGTAACGTTCCCTGGCAGCACACACACTATTAATAAACTAAAATTTAATTGTACTATATACGCCGCTATGAAGCAATTTGTATATACTGTAATTATTTAACAAAAAATATTATTTAATTTTGTGTAAAGGACATTCTTTATTATTGTAATATTTTCTGTAGTAATATTCTCGATGTATTTATGATTGTAATATTTCTATACTCATAATGTAATTACGAAATTTGTCAATATCTGCGATAACAAAAATGTAAAATACAGCCGCAGATTGCAAAGAGACATTAACGGTTGTTAGTGATATAAATAGGAATACATAGTGTGCATTCTTTGTCTTCTTCCTCGAGAGCTGAGAGAGAGAGGAAACTGTGACGTAGCATTTTATGAATGGGTAGACTTCATTTGTCTCTATCTAGATTTAGCCGCCATTAGAGGAGAAATTACAAACTAATATAAGTTGAATTATTGTTGTGGTCTAAATACATTATAATTTATCAAAAATGTGTATTATTAATGTAAATTAGCTTGCCCATGTCATCTATAATATTTCTTTAAAGAATTTTCAGCATTTTTAGCAATTGTCGCTGGTGTTGCTGGGCTGTGCCGCGACCGAACGATTTGCAGCGGCGGCACATTTAAAAAATTGTTCCGCTAAGAAAAATTAACCAAACCCGTAAATCGGGAGCAGATAAAAATTAGCAGTGAATTAAGAAAATGTTCTTCTTTTACAGCGATCCAGAGACTGACGGAATTTATTACTAGTTTCACATTTGTGCATTCATAGGCGGATAGTTAACACTGAAATTTAACAATTTGTTGGTTCTTTCAAATAACTTAAATGTATAGTGAAGTGTGTTTTATCAATGATAATTAAACGTCGGCTTGGCAATATGTAACCATTTTCAGCTAATAGAGACAGTCTTGTGTTCCATAGCTAACGCCGGGAAAGAATCATTAAATATTTAAAAAAAAACCACTGCATTTAGAAAATGTGTGCCAAGGCCGAATTATGTAAAAGATTTAATTCTCAACTAAACATTCTTAATCAGTTAATATGAATTTATCAGCATGAGAGGGTTGACTAAGTTCACGTAATTTTAAATTTACTTAATTCTGTCTAAATGAATTTTTATTACCACACGTAAATAAGGGATTCTACAATAAAGTTCGTACGTACTGAAAGAAAGAGCAAATAACAAAAACAATGTGAAACGTAACATTTACAATCCCCCCCTCCCCACCAAAGATTTGTCAATTCTACAAATTGTAAACTTTGGGTCGCTGTATGTAATTATGTCACATGTAATTATACGACGGCCTGCAACAGCGTGTAAACACCAAAAGCAGTTATTTATAACCATCAGTGTTGCTAATCAACACTTAAAAATTGTTTGTTTCAACTGACTATAATTTTTGATTCTGGTCTATAGAGGGTGTTGTTGTTGTTATCGTCTTCAGTCCAGTGACTGGTTTGATGCAGCTCTCCGTGCTACTCTATCCTGTGCAATCCTCTTCATCTCCGAGTTGCAGTAGTTACTGCAACCTACATCCTTTTGAATCTGCGGAGTGTATTCATCTCTTGGTCTCCCTCTACGATTTTTACCCTCCACTCTTCCCTCCAGTACTAAATTGATGACACCTTGATGCCGCAGAACGAGTCCATAGAGGATATGCCGCCGTTTTGTGTCGACGAGTAATAACGGTTTCTCTTGCAAGGTGTGCGGCTGGTGGGAAACTATACACTTTCAGCATTACTGTGCTCCCTTCATGTGTTCATCTAACACAACTGTTCAGATGACTATAGTCGGTTCACGTTCAGGCTATCACTACCTAATCATTATCGCCTGGTTCTCATACAATGCTTTGTGTATCTCGTAAGATTCATAGCATTTGTAAACTTGCTTCGTAGAATTATACATTCCTCAAGAAGGATTAACTTAAGGGATCTAACTGCTATCAAAAAATCTGCCTGAGGGCAAAAGGAGACGTTATCCGTCATCGGCCGTACCACGATGATAATGCTTAAGCGGAGGCGAACACAGGCCAGCGACACGCGTAGACGCCGGCGGATGTGTAGACAAGTATGTGGCCATCCATTCAGCCGCGACCCACAGCAAGGTGGCCCCAAGGCTGCAAGAGACGTGCTCTGCAACTGCGACACGCAGCTCCGCATTGCGTGTGCCAACAGGGCACTCCGTTGTAATAAGTAAATGCCAACGATTGTTGTCAGCTATTGGTAATCGTGGCAAGCTGAGCAGAATACGGGGAGGAGGGATATACAAGACACGAAAAATAAAAAAGAATCTAGTGAACACATGATTCTAAACAGAAGATATGCCAACATACGTGTATCAACATTACCTTTAAGTTACCGACGACGATACAACGAAACTTGTCACTGTTTTGTTATTTTTTGCCGGCCGTGGTGGCCGAGGGGTTCTAGGCGCTACAGTCTGGAACCGCGTGACCGCTACGGTCGCAGGTTCGGGCATGGATGTGTGTGATGTCCTTAGGTTAGTTAGGTTCAAGTAGTTCCAAGTTCTAGGGGACTGATGACCTTGGAAGTTAAGTCCCATAGTGCTCAGAGCCATCTGAACCCCAATTTTTTGTTATTTTTTTGTTTTTTTGTTTGCAGTCAACAAGGAGGGGATTAGTGATTGAAAAGGTATACATTTTTTATGATTTTGAGAATATGCTGCAACCAAAGCCTCCAAATGTTGAGCCCTGGAAGCAGAGAAACTAGGTGTCTTCCTGACGCATCTTTATCCACGTGGTTTGCCTGTACGCCCACACTGCATCCGCAGGTGTTGCCGGTGAACAGTAAAGAACAAATTACCGACTAATAATATCCCAACCACATTCTTTCGACGCATGTTTAGGTGAATGTGCAGGCCTTCGAATAAGAGTCGTGCACATTTCCTCGCCATGTGTGGCTGGGCATTGTTCCACTATGAAGTAGCATCCGACATGCGCTTTACCGCGGCTTGGGAGTGTACATGTGGATGTAGATAAAAGCCTACGTCTGTGCTATATCTATCTCTTAATCATTTAGGACTAAGGGTGACAATTCACCGAATAGTAATCGCCTAGCGTCGTCAACAGGACACAACAAGATAAAAAACTTCGGTAATTTTCGGACGAGTCCTTTAGGCGACCGATCACAGTGACACAATTGATAATAAATATAAGATCCTACTACGGACAATGTTTTCCTTTGCACAACTTTTGCAGTCTGTGGACTTACAATAAAAGCTGTTAGTTAGGTTGTTTACTTGAACAAATCCTACTCGCTATTCGTCTCGTATCCGGTTCAAATGGCTCTGAGCACTATGGGACTTAACTGCTAAGGTCATCAGTCCCCTGGAACTTAGAACTACGTAAACCTAACTAACCTAAGGTCATCACACACATCCATGCCTGAGGTAGGATTCGAACTTGCGACCGTAGCGGTCGCGCGGTTCCAGACTGTAGCGCCTAGAACCGCTCGGCCACCCCGGCCGGTCTCGTCTCCGGGAGGTTCACCAATGGACGACTGTACCCTTTAGTAAGATTTTGTTGTATCACTGGTATGTGGGCTCATAGCAGCAGTTTCGTGTTCCTGTGATTTGGTGTGGTAACGTAATGGGCAATCGTATGATATTACTGACAAATCTGTATCTGGATCCATATTTTTCAAGCTAGGAAATTTAATCCAATACTAGTAATTTCATGCCATCTTTGGCTTATGAAGCTCAACGAACACTTTCGCACTTGTTATTAAGTGAAGGTATCATCAACTCGGAGGTTGCTCTGAATACCATAGTGCTTCACTAGATATAGACCTGTTAGATGTGATATTTTCTAGTCATCCTTGTTGAACTACCTTACCTACCAATTTGAGGAGAGGGGAATGGGTGGTTGACGTACAGTTACGCATGAGCTCCACACGAAGATGCAATTTGGATTTTACGTTAACAACATGTTGCCAGAGGTGAAAGAAACGACAAGTGGTGAAAACAAGCTAGGACCGACTGTGGGTTTAAACCCATAGCTTTATATTTCTGGTCTTGACACTTGCCCGCTGGGTTACCGCAGCATTCTGATCTTCTTTATTAGATGTAAAAATACATTTTAATTCCGACCTGCCTCTTTAGAAAGTTCAGACATTATTCCACTGCTGTTTCTCAAGGATTCTCCCATGAACTTTGCATGTCGTCTTTAGATGCAATCACGATGGGCACCCCTTGGCAAATTTCAGACGGGTGTTACGAGTACAGCCAACGACGGCGCACCGACGATTACCTGTCGTTGGGAGACTTGTTAGTTTCGCACGACTTAATTTAACAGACCACACCTACAATATAGAGCTACTGGCTCCTAATAATACTATTGTGCTATATACTCTGTCCTCTTTTTTTCCTAATTTATCAGCGACACACTACAGTAGTGGTTAAACGAAGCTGTTAAGGCCGGCCGATGTGGCCGAGCCGTTCTAGGCGCTTCAGTCTGGAACCGCGCGACCGCTACGGTCGCAGGTTCGAATCCTGCCTCGGGCATGGATGTGTGTGATGTCCTTGGGTTAATTAAGTTTAAGTCGTTTTAAGTTCTAGGGGACTGATGACCTCAGATGTTAAGTCCCATAGTGCTCAGAGCCATTTGAACCACTTTTTTGAAGCTGTTAAATATCCGTAGCGTATGGGACTGCAAGACGTAATAGGGAAACGTGTATTTCTCTGAAGCGACATTGTTTTGTGAAAATACTAACGCGAGCAAACGAACACCAAATGGGCACTTAGTCGGTAATCACCGCGTCAACTTCCTGCTCGGGTATACCTCTAATACGATAAGACAGAGGTCACAAGTATCTCTCGTCACTTAAGCACTGTCAGTGACAAGGCTAGCGTGAGTATTGTAAGGGTAAATAGGGACTTGCTGTTGAGCACATGGCAACGTTCCTTGTGGAAATATACCACCAGCATTATGGAGTTGAATTTTATTCATCCGGACTGCAACAAAAAATAAAGGTAATTGCTTAACGTACCGACGACGACGCGCAATTAGGGACAGCGGATATAGAAGAAAATCGACCGTCTCTTTTTCAAAGTAACCGTTTCGGCATTCGCTTTAATCGTGTCAGAGAAACCATGAAAAATCGAATGCAAGTTGGATGGACGTGGTCACACACAAATAGCACTACACAGTACACCACGTAACGCCTAGTATTTCATAAACACTTACAGATATGTATACTAGACAAAGGAACGATCTTCTTGCTGCGAGAATAATACGCGAAGTGCTTCTTTAACGAGATACTGAAGCATTGACAGCTTTCTGGAACGGAACGAGCCACCATTTTATTGGCATTCCAAACCCGTTAAGAAGACGAGGGCAGTGATACAACACATAACGAACATAGAAAAAATGTTCACGGAAGTACCCAAGACCGATGACATGGAAGGACAATTTCAGTTGTTATATCATAAACGAAACTCGGCTGAAGCGAATCGGCTTAGTCGCGAAAATTTCGAGCTATCTAATTTTGTTCTGATCCAACAACGAGTGAAAAGTGTGATACTAAAAAAATTGACTGCTAAGTAGCTGGCACGAGCTGACACAACGCCCACCCTCGCTCCAGTTCCCAAGTACGGCCTAAGCATCTTCTGCGTCCGTCAGGAAATCTCCTTACGGTGTGACAAACTGCGTTTGCTCCGTTGTTAAATCCTGGGTGGCCCGACAAATCCGCTCTAATATTAAAAATGAACGTATTATAATTTCTGGGTGACTGCGCCTTGTCAAATTATTTACTTTGAGAAGAAGATGTGGCAGTGAATCTGTCGTCTGCCAATTGTAGAATTTATTGAATATTTCCGAATTCCGCGCTGACATCTATGAAGGTAACATTAGCTCGTAAGGACATGTGATAGTACTTTAACATTGACTTATCAGAGACAATATGGTCACCTAGAAGAACGAGGCCAATTTTAATAGCCCTTGCCTTAATAGAAATATAACAACGTATAGTTTTCGCCAACTTGCCCACGTGCGATTTTCCCCTTCTGCTAGCTGATATTGTCCAAGTACTTACTGGCCCTTAGAGAAGTACCGGCACTTGGTATTGTTCCGTATAGTGTTTCCAAAGGTTTATGCTCAAAATTATACGGACGGTACAGGATCCTAAAGCGAGTATTTGGAGGGCAATTAACCAGTGGTTGAAAACGAATATTTCAAATGTTCCGATTCTTGAAAGAGCAATGCTTTTGAAGAACTTGTTTGTAAACCGCTTATGTCTCCTATGAAACAATTGCCTGCCGCATTGACATTGAAAACATTTCGGAACGACGAATTTATCACTGTTTACAATTCATGATTGGGTATCGGATATGGATTATATGAACTTGTATGCACAAGCGACAGGTGTAGTTCCCGGAAAATTTGAACATGTGTAAAGATAAAAGAGACTACTGGCGGAGCAGCAGTCTCACCTCTCTCACAAACAACGCGTGGAATCAGCGAGTCCTAATGATTTTGCGCCCCCAATTCTGTCAATGGACTACGTCGAAATGTATGCACTCTGAATGGCAGTCGTAACTTCGAACTGTTGCTACAATTTTAAGTTTTTTTATCTCAGTTAAAAAGTAAATACTAATTTCCGACTATCAGTTCCTTATCTGAAACTTCTGAGTTCAGATTCCACTAACAAGTGCGTAATTTTGACCCTAATGGTTCTTGACATCTTCTGTGTAGGAGTTGACATTGTCTCGATACGGCAGACGACGTGAGAAAGGGTCTAGGTAAAGTTGCCATAAATCCACTGGTCGGTGTGGAATTCATCGATACAGATTCCACAGCAGGTGACTATGGAACGTGGAGGGAGGAGCGACGAAGATGTGTTACATTTGTCATTCTGCTATACGACTCAATGGCCGTGACAAATGAACGTTTTACTGCCAACCTGGATCAGCCTCCATCACTCATGAATTTTTTTTTCTTCGTTACCCTGGAAGCGTGGGCCCTTTCAGTAAGAACCCATTACAGAGTCAGGACTTTTCAGCCAAACACTAGGCAAGCTGGTGGAGAAGGCCGGGGTCCCAATTGGGAAAATTGGGAAGGTGTTTTCCAGTTGCGTAAATCGCCTTACAACCAATGAAAACCTCCAGAGAATCATTGGTCAGGAGCACGGGATGGAATAGTTTTTAATTTAATACAGGAACAATATGTCGCTCAAAAAAACTGAGAGTGCAGCGTGTGTGGAAGTGTATTTGTTTGTGTACATATTAAAGCAGATAACTTGCTTGACTGCTGTGGCCATCAAATTATTATAATAAGAGTCGCCTCCCACGCTTTGGCCTACGAGTCATTTTCAAACTGTCTCTACTCATTATTCTGAGGCCACTTGCTACACAAACCCACCAGGAAAACTTAAATTTTGACCAGTGGACTGGAAGACGACTTCGACTGCCCTATGCACTCATAACTGCCTGGTACTATCAATCAATATCCTCAAGATCTTGGAGAGTAACGACAAGGAATAATGATTAAAGTGTCCAGTCAGAGGTGAAATGCTAATTTCCATAGCGACAACACTTTTCCATTTCAACCAAGCCTCGTTAAAGCGGTTTCTTTGAAGAAATACTTCTCCGTCCATCTCTAAAAGCTAACACAGTGCATCTGCCAAGGAGACATATCTAGCCAAAACCAAACAAGTGAAAACCGCACTCTTCAAAAAGTTTTATTTGCCTCTTCCAGAGCACCTCCCACTAAGAGTTAGCATTTCAGCCAAATTTGTTTACAAAGTGATTAGCTTTAGATTTAGGAGCAAAACGTTCCTCTCGACATTGCTTCTTCCTCTGCTAATTACATTAATCTATTTGGTTCTGCACTCTGATTATTAATTGATTACATGCTAAGATTCCTAAAAATCTTCCACTGACGTCATGAGAAACTGGCTGATACTAGAGTAGTCCATAATTCTGACAGTGCGAATCTTGCCAAAGGCCAATTACATTTAGCTTAGGCAAATGTACTCTTTTACTACGATGATCCACAAATACGAAAATTATGTGTATACAAGACTCGGAAACAATGCAAAGTACTGTGATTGTAATGTATTACAAAAAGAGCTAATGGATAATGTCGGAAGTTCCGTGAGGCTGTTCGTGGATGACACTGTTGTATACGGAGAAGTCGCAGCGCTAGAAAATTATAAAGAAATCTAGGAAGATCTGCAGAGGACCGACAGTTGGAAGATTGACGGTCGACCCTCAACAGTAGCAAATGTAACGCATGCGTAAATAGATGGACAGATCGGTTACTGCATGATTACAGGACTGCCAAACGGGCGTTAGAAAACAGTCACATGCATTAAATAGACGGGAGTGTGAATTCTAGGTAATTACAAAAGAGAATACCCACATAAAACTAAACGTAGATAAGGCAGAAAGAGTCATTAGAAGAATCCTGTGGAAGTGCAATCCACTCAACGCTGGAGGTAACTTAGAAAACCGCCTTTCGACCGATATTTGAATACTGATATTCAGTCTGTGACCTGTATCAGAAAAGACTGAGAAGATAGTAAAAGATCGAAAAAAATCACCGCGTTTCGTCACAAAGTCGCTTTGTAAGCGCGAAAGCGTCACAGATCCTCATCCACCTCCAGAGCGAGACGTTACGAGAGATCGGTTGTGAAACACGACGTGGTTCACTGACGCAAATCCGGGAGCGTGCTTTCCTACAAGAGTCTATAAGTAGATCGCTTCCTTCTATGTATAGCTCGTGAAAAGACCATGGAGGTAACATTCGAGATGTTTGAGCTCACGCGGAGGTTTATAAGCAACCGTTCTTCCCACGGACCGTTCGCGACTGGAACAAGTATAGGGCGAAGTGACGGTAATGTACAGAGTACCGCCTGCCACATCCCATAAGGTGGCTTACAGAGTACAGATACAGACGAAGATCGCTACCATAAGAATAGGCTTACCGTACGTCCGGGATTGGCCCGGATACTCGTGCTATTTCGGTACTTTCCGGCGTAACGTCCAGGGTTGCAAACATGTCCGGGATTTGAGAATTTTACGGCTAGCGAGGATTTTTTTTTTAATTGAGACCTATATGCTCGACATCGCATTTTTTAACGTTCTCTTACAGTTTTGCCTCTCTCAGCGGAGAGAGACAACTTTTCGATTAGTCTTTTGGCAACACAACATGGGCAGTGCGTTTATGCCGTTTTCGTATGTGAAGTAACTCGTCTACAAGTTTTTAATCATTTTAGGTCTACTCGTTTTTTTGTCTTGTCGTTTAGCAATGGGCGAAAGAAAGTGTGTGTTTCATGCTAACCTGCAACAAAAATGTAAATTTTTGAAGCTGCGTAATGACAATTACAATGGACGCTGTTATTGCAAACTATGTAATGGAGAATTTCCTGTTGCACATAAACGAAAGGATGATATTAAAGACCACGTGAAAACAGCTAAACATAGGACTCCTACTAATTTTACTGCTTCGCCAAACATCAGAGACGTTTTTAAATCCAAATATACACTCCTGGAAATTGAAATAAGAACACCGTGAATTCATTGTCCCAGGAAGGGGAAACTTTATTGACACATTCCTGGGGTCAGATACATCACATGATCACACTGACAGAACCACAGGCACATAGACACAGGCAACAGAGCATGCACAATGTCGGCACTAGTACAGTGTATATCCACCTTTCGCAGCAATGCAGCCTGCTATTCTTCCATGGAGACGATCGTAGAGATGCTGGATGTAGTCCTGTGGAACGGCTTGCCATGCCATTTCCACCTGGCGCCTCAGTTGGACCAGCGTTCGTGCTGGACGTGCAGACCGCGTGAGACGACGCTTCATCCAGTCCCAAACATGCTCAATGGGGGACAGATCCGGAGATCTTGCTGGCCAGGGTAGTTGACTTACACCTTCTAGAGCACGTTGGGTGGCACGGGATACATGCGGACGTGCATTGTCCTGTTGGAACAGCAAGTTCCCTTGCCGGTCTAGGAATGGTAGAACGATGGGTTCGATGACGGTTTGGATGTACCGTGCACTATTCAGTGTCCCCTCGACGATCACCAGTGGTGTACGGCCAGTGTAGGAGATCACTCCCCACACCATGATGCCGGGTGTCGGCCCTGTGTGCCTCGGTCGTATGCGGTCCTGATTGTGGCGCTCACCTGCACGGCGCCAAACACGCATACGACCATCATTGGCACCAAGGCAGAAGCGACTCTCATCGCTGAAGACGACACGTCTCCATTCGTCCCTCCATTCACGCCTGTCGCGACACCACTGGAGGCGGGCTGCACGATGTTGGGGCGTGAGCGGAAGACGGCCTAACGGTGTGCGGGACCGTAGCCCAGCTTCATGGAGACGGTTGCGAATGGTCCTCGCCGATACCCCAGGAGCAACAGTGTCCCTAATTTGCTGGGAAGTGGCGGTGCGGTCCCCTACGGCACTGCGTAGGATCCTACGGTCTTGGCGTGCATCCGTGCGTCGCTGCGGTCCGGTCCCAGGTCGACGGGCACGTGCACCTTCCGCCGACCACTGGCGACAACATCGATGTACTGTGGAGACCTCACGCCCCACGTGTTGAGCAATTCGGCGGTACGTGCACCCGGCCTCCCGCATGCCCACTATACGCCCTCGCTCAAAGTCCGTCAACTACACATACGGTTCACGCCCACGCCGTCGCGGCATGCTACCAGTGTTAAAGACTGCGATGGAGCTCCGTATGCCACGGCAAACTGGCTGACACTGACGGCGGCGGTGCACAAATGCTGCGCAGCTAGCGCCATTCGACGGCCAACACGTCGGTTCCTGGTGTGTCCGCTGTGCCGTGCGTGTGATCATTGCTTGTACAGCCCTCTCGCAGTGTCCGGAGCAAGTATGGTGGGTCTGACACACCGGTGTCAATGTGTTCTTTTTTCCATTTCCAGGAGTGTAGAAACGGGGACGGAATAGCAGCGATTTGGAGTGTCCTGCTAAAGAGGCTACATTTTCATCCCACACTGCTAGACACGTACTCAGTTTCAAAACATCAGATTGTACTTTTGAACTGGCTAAAAATTATATGGCCCAAATGATTCATCTACTAGAACCAAGACCGCGTCAATTATAGTTAATGTTGTTTCGCCGTATCATGATAATGTCCTGCGTTCTTTCGAAAACATAAATTATGTAACAGGAATGATGGGTAGCTCAAACAGAAGTTAAACTTGTTCCGATTGTTGTAAGTCACGAGAAGGGAGTTCAAGCTAAACTGCTAAATATTTAGAAAGTGTCGGGTGAAATTGTTTAAACTTTGACTTAGTATCTTTTGCAATTTGCCAAAAAATACAAACGTGAAGAATAGTTGGTTTGTTAGACTGCTGATAACACTAACAGCAATTTTGACGGTGTGACGTCACGTGTAGTGAAAAATACAACTGAATAAATGAAGTTCAATGTTTCAGTAAACTGTTACGCAGCCCCCCCCCCCCCCCCCCCCGCCGCTTCCACCATGATTGGATGGTTTTTGTGCCTCAACGATACAGGTACCGTACTGTGTGGGCAACCATATTAGAGGAGTATCCGTTGAGAGGCCAGACAAATGTATGCTTCCTGAAGAGGAAAATCAGCTCTTTCAGTAGTAGCAGGGGCAACAGTCTAGATGAGTGACTGAACTGGCGTTGTAGCATCAGTCAAAATGGCCTTGGTGCGCTGGTACTGCGAACAGCTGAAAGCAAGGGGAAACTACAGCCGTAATTTCTCCCGGTGGTATGCAACTGTACTGTACGGCATGGAGAGCTGCGTCAAACCAGTCTTCGGACTGAAGAACACCACCACAACAACAACAACAACAAGCTGTTAACACTTTTAAGTAATTTTAAAACTGTGTCCTAAGATGGCGAGGGAAAAAATGGCATTGTGTCTTTGGTTGGAGCGAAAAAAACATTTAAAAAAAACAGTGTTGGTTGGAAAACGGTTGCTGCATCAGCCAGGCAATGGAGTGGAAACATTTTTACAAAAAATTTGGTAAGCCTACATTTGAATCATGCACGAGAGAGAACTTAGCGTCAATAAACTGTATCCCTATTTGGTGTGCGAGTCAGCGGTTTGCGGCCAACTTTTCCAAGCACTTCGGAAAGAGAAACTGCATCTTGCCGCAAACAGCATGGGACAATAGTGTTTTTTGTTGGTTGACGGCGAGACCGCGGAGCCGCCGGCTGCTGTCGCGGCTGGCACCCTGCGTGCGTGAAGCGCGCTACGTAACGTACGTGATAGAGGTTGTCGCTGTCGTCGTCTTCGGCGTCGGGGAGGCGCCGGTACCAGCGGACGGCGCACATGGGCGCTGCCGCAGGACTCGCCGGACCGCGACGCCCACGCAGCGGCCGCCACGACAGGACAGGACAGGCCGGGACGGGACGGGAAGGGAAGGGACGGCACAGGATGTGACGCAACGGCCCAGACGGCGGCGGGCGGCCTTGGGAGCGCTGCGCTGCGCTCGGCTGCCTCGTGGGGCCACCGGGCCACGCGGGGAATCCTGGCGAGGGATAGCTCTTCCGCGAAACACCTGCCGTCACCACAGGCACGTCTAAATACGGGCCCCGCACAGTGGCGGCCCGTAAGCTCGGCGTGCCTCTCTTTACACATACTTTCCGAGAGGTAAGGTGGCTTCGCTCCCCTGAAAGATATACAGTGATGTGACGAAAGTCACGGGATACCTCCAAATATTGTGTCGGGCCTCCTTGTGCCCTGCATAGTGGAGCACCTCAACGTGACATGGACTCAACAAGTCATTGGCAGTCCCTTGCAGAAATATTGAGCCATGCTGCCTTGTTGTTGTTGTTGTTGTGGTCTTCAGTCCTGAGACTGGTTTGATGCAGCTCTTCGTGCTACTCTATCATGTGCAAGCTTCTTCATCTCCCAGTACCTACTGCAGCCTACATCCTTCTTAATCTGCTTAATGTATTATCTCTTGGTCTCCCTCTACGATTTTTACCCTCCTTGCTGCCCTCCAGTACTAAATTGGTGATCCCTCGATGTCTCAGAACATGTCCTACCAACCGATCCCTTCTTCTAGTCAAGTTGTGCCACAAGCTCCTCTTCTCCCCAATTCTATTCAATACCTCCTCATTAGTTATGTGATCTACCCATCTAATCTTCAGCATTCTTCTGTAGCACCACATTTCGAAAGCTTCTATTCTCTTCTTGTCTAAACTATTTATCGTCCACGTTTCACTTCCATACATGGCTACAGTCCATACAAATGCCTTCAGAAACGACTTCCTGACATTTAAATCTATACCTGATGTTAAAAAAATTTTCTTCTTCAGAAACGCTTTCCTTGCCATTGCCAGTCTACATTTTATATCCTCGCTTCTTCGACCGTCATCAGTTATTTTGCTCCCTAACTAGCAAAATTCCTTTACTACTTTAAGTGGCTCATTTCCTAATCTAATTCCCTCAGCATCACCTGACTTAATTCGACTACATTCCATTATCCTCGTTTTGCTTTTGTTGATGTTCATCTTATACCCTCCTTTCAAGACACTGTCCATTCCGTTCAACTGCTCTTCAAAGTCCTTTGCTGTCTCTTGACACAATTACAATGTCATCGGCGAACCTTAAAGTTTTTATTTCTTCTCCATGAATTTTAATACCTACTCCGAACTTTTCTTTTGTTTCCTTTATTGCCTGCTCAATATACAGATTGAATAACATCGTGGAGAGGCTACAACCCTGTCTCACTCCCTTCCCAACCACTGCTTCCCTTTCATACCCCTCGACTCTTATAACTGCGATCTGGTTTCTGTACAAATTGTAAATAGCCTATCGCTCCCTGTATTTTACCCCTGCCACCTTCAGAATTTGAAAGAGAGTATTCCAGTCAACATTGTCAAAAGCTTCCTCTAAGTCTACAAATGCTAGAAACGTAGGTTTGCCTTTCCTTAATCTTTTTTCTAAGATAAGTCGTAATGGTCAGTACTGCCTCACGTGTTCCAATATTTCTACGGAATCCAAACTGATCTTCCCCGAGATCGGCTTCTACCAGTTTTTCCATTCGTCTTTAAAGAATTCGCGTTAGTATTTTGCAGCTGTCACTTATTAAATTGATAGTTCGGTAATTTTCACGTCTGTCAACACCTTCTTTTTTTTTTGGGATTGGAATTATTATATTCTTCTTGAAGTCTGATGGTATTTCGCCTGTCTTATACATCTTGCTCACTAGATGGTAGAGTTTTGTTAGGACTGGCTCTCCCAAGGCTGTCAGTAGTTCTAATGGAATGTTGTCTATTCCCAGGACCTTGTTTCGACTCAGGTCTTTCAGTGCTCTGTCGAACTCTTCACGCAGTATCGTATCTCCCATTTCATCTTCATCTACATCCTCTTCCATTTGCATAATATTGTCCTCAAGTACACCGCACTTGTATAAAGCCTCTACTTCTTCCACCTTTCTGCTTTCCTTCTTTGCTTCGAACTGGGTTTCCACTTGAGCTCTTGGTATTCATACAAGTGGCTCTCTTTCTTCCAAAGGTCTCTTTAATTTTCCTGTAGGCAGTATCTATCTTACCCCTTACCTGCCTTTATACCCGTCCATAATTGCGGGAGTGTTGCCGGAGCAGGAGTTTGTGCACGTACTGACCTCTCGATCATGTACCATAACTTTTCTGAAAGGTTCAAAGAAAAATTGAGTTTGATTTCAAACACGTACCCGACTCATACGATAATAGTTAGTGGTGACTTTAATTTACCCTCGATATGTTGGCGAAAATACATGTTTAATTCCGGAGGTACGCATAAAATATCATCAGAAATTGTGCTAAACGCATTCTCTGAAAATTATTTCGAGCAGTTAGTTCATGAGCCCACGCGAATAGTAAACGGTTGTGAAAACACACTTGACCTCTTAGCAACATACAATCATGAGTTAACAACTAGCATAAAAATCGATATAGGGATTAGTGAACACAGGGTTGTCGTAGCGAGATTCAATATTGTAATCCCCAAATCCTCGAAAAATAAGCGAAAAATATACCAATTCAAAAAAGCAAATAAAAATTCACTTGACGCCTTCCTGAGAGACAATCTACACTCATTCTAAATTAATAATGTAAGTGTAGACCGGGTGTGGCTTAAATTCAAAGAAATAGTATCGGCAGTAATTGAGAGGTTTATACCAAATAAACTAACGAACGACGGAGCTGATCCTCCTTGGTACACAAAACAGGTTAGAACACTGTTGCAGAAACAACGAAACAAACATGCCAAATTTAAACAGACGCAAAATCCGCAAGATTGGCGATCCTTTACAGAAGCTCGAAACTTGACGCGGAGTTCAATGCGAGACGCCCATAACAGTTTCCACAACGAAACTTGGTCTCGAAACCTGGCAGAAAATCCGAAGAGATTCTGGTCCTATGTGAAGTATGTTAGCGGCAAGATACAATCAATGCCTTCTCTGGATGGAGACACTATCGAAGACAGTGCTGCCAAAGCAGATTTACTAAACACAGCCTTCCGAAATGCCTTCACAAAAGAAGACGAAGTAAATATTCCAGAAATCGAATCGAGAACAGCTGCCAACATGAATAACGTAGAAGTAAATAACCTCGGAGTAGTGAAGCAACTCAAATCGCTTAATAAAAGCAAGTCTTCTGGTCCAGACTGTATACCAATTAAGTTCCTTTCGGAATATGCTGATGCATTAGCTCCATACTTAACAATCATATACAACCGTTCGCTCGACGAAACATCCGTACCCAAAGACTGGAAAGTTGCACAGGTCACACCAATATTCAAGAAAGGTAGTAGGAGTAATCCACTAAATTACAGGCCCATATCGTTAACGTCGATATGCAGCAGGATTTTAGAACATATATTGTGTTCGAACATTATGAATTACCTCGAAGGAAACGGTCTATTGACATACAGTCAACATGTGTTTCGAAAACACCGTTCCCGTTGTAACACCGGAAATGCATATCCTCTTATTTCCATCTATTGTACTATAAATTTGTTTTCCTTATTTTTGTTACCTGAATATATGACATTTCTGTGTCTTTACATATTGTAATTGTTTTACTATTTGTATATATATATATATATATATATATATATATATATATATATATATATATATATATATATATATATATGCATTTATGTCGATGTATAATTGGTTTGTTTCGTAAATATTATTTGTATTTTTACGCTGGGTCTTGCCTAGGGAAAACTGCTATCGAACGATTACATCGATAGGTCGTGTGAAGAACGAAAGTGTTTAGGATCTTTGGGTAGTGTTAACTCGGTCGCGTGGAGCGCGGGCAGAGGGAGTCTGGCTGGAGTAGCGAGTGGAGCAGGTGTGTTGGGTAAAGCTCCCGCGAGTTGCCGCGCTTTCGGGGTTTGGCAGCATGTAATTGCGCTCGACTTGCGATGATAGTTTCTGACATGGTGTCGCGGACGGGAAGCATTAGCTGGCGCACGTCAAGAGCCCGTTTCGTCTGGTGACCGTGTCGAGAAGAAGGCGCGCCAACATCCAGCTTCTGCAACAGCGACGGCCGACAAATGAGTGACTGTCGCCACCTCCTCGATCGACGGCTTCAAACCTTCAATCAACCAACAAGGAAGACTGGAAGCACGTAAAGTTTTAGAACTGTATGGCAGACCTCAGCTTTTCAAACTGTACCATTTTCGTAACTATAATTACAGCAACTTAGCATGAACCTTTGTTGCTCATTGTCCCAATTGCATTTTCCGAAATGAGCCCGAGTGTCGTTGAAATTCAAACGCCAGCATCATTTTATTTCACTGCTTTAATTTCAAAGTTCAGTTAAGGTATTCATAGCTGGCTACAATATTTAGATTGCACAAGCACAAATTAAGAGTGCGAGTTTTGTTACCGTATTTTAGTTACCTGTGACTGCAGCTCAGCTTGGTACGTACTAAATTTTACTATTGTTAATTGTTCAGAATCGTTTAATTCAAGTTCAAAGTTAAATCTCTTCTTTCTAAATTGCGTAGTCCAAGACTAACTGTATTTTACTGAATTTCGATGTGCTTCAGAAAGAAAGCTCACTATTAACTTCAGTCACTAAATTAACTTTCGATTTTCCTGTTTTATTAATTCTTTTGCTAAATTAAGTCAGAGTGTAGCGAAATTTATTACTTCTGACAAACTTTCAGTTTTCACACTACACGTGTCAACCTTCAGTTGCCACGCTTCTAGTGCTGATTATATGTGTAATAACCTTTTTTTTCAGTTACTATAGTAATTGTCCTTAGGATTGGCGACCGTAATTTCCCCCAAATCCCAAATATCTAATTACCGCTAGTTGATTGTTAACGTAACGGCCGCACATTTACTTTCTTTATTAACTTTACCCCTTTTCCAAAATTAATTTCCACCAGTTTCATTTGCATTTTTCCTTTCATTTAGATGTAACCCTTTCCTCCCTCTTTACCGACAAATTAACTTCGGTGACGATTGCTTTTCCCAAATTTCCATTAGGTACACGCGGTTTAATTTTTCACTGTCATTAAGGTCGATAAGTGAGGGGGAGGTTACACCGTGAAACACAACTAGCTCTTTATTCACATGAAGTGCTGAGTGCTATTGACAAGGGATTTCAGATCGATTCCGTATTCCTGGATTTCCGGAAGGCTTTTGACACTGTACCACACAAGCGGCTCGTAGTAAAATTGCGTGCTTAGGAATATCGTCTCAGTTACGTGACTGGATTTGCGATTTCCTCTCAGAGAGGTCACAGTTCGTAGTAATTGACGGAAAGTCATCGAGTAAAACAGAAGTGATTTCAGGCGTTCCCCAAGGTAGTGTTTAGGCCCTTTACTGCTCCTTATCTGTATACACGATTTGGGAGACAATCTGAGCAGCCGTCTTCGGTTGTTTGCAGATGACGCTGTGGTTTATCGACTAATAAAGTCATCAGAAGATCAAAACAAACTGCAAAACGATTTAGAAAAAATATCTGAATGGTGCGAAAAGTGGCAGTTGACTCTAAATAACGAAAAGTGTGAGGTCATCCACACGAGTACTAAAAGGAACTCGTTAAACTTCAGTTACACGATAAATCAGTCTAATCTAAAAGCTGTAAATTCAACTAAATACCTAGGTATTACAATTACGAACAACTTAAATAGAACATGTTGTGGGGAAGGCTAACCAAAGGCTGCGTTTTATTGGCAGGACACTTAGAAAATGTAACAGACCTACTCAGGAGACTGCCTACACTACGCTTGTCCGTCCTCTTTTATAATACTGCTGCACGGTGTGGGATCCTTACCAGGTAGGACTGACGGAGTACATCGAAAAAGTTCAAAGAAAGGCAGCACGTTTTGTATTATCGCGAAATCAGCGAGAGAGTGTCACAGAAATGATAAGGGATTTGGGCTGGAAATCATTAAAAGAAAGGCGTTTTTCGTTGCGACGGAATCTTCTCACGAAATTCCAATCACCAGCTTTCTCCTCCGAATGCGAAAACATTTTTTGACACCGACCTACATAGGGCGGAACGATCACCACGATAAAATAAGGGAATTCAGAGCTCGTACGGAAAGATATAGCTGTTCATTCTTTCCGCGCGCTATACGAGATTGGAATAACAGAGAATTGTGAAGGTGGTTCGATGAACCCTCTGCCAGGCACTTCAGTGTGATTTGCAGAGTATTCATGTAAATGTAGATGTAGATGGATTCATGTCGCGCTATCTGGGTGGCCAAATAATTCGCTCGAAGTGTCCAGTATCTTCTTCAGACCAGCTGCGAACAACAGCGGCGCGGTGACATGGCGCATTGTCATCCAATCGTTGCTTGGGAACATCAAAACTATGAATGGTTGCAAATGGTCTCCAAGTAGCTGAACATAACGGAGCACACAGTCCATTCTACACTCCTGGAAATTGAAATAAGAACACCGTGAATTCATTGTCCCAGGAAGGGGAAACTTTATTGACACATTCCTGGGGTCAGATACATCACATGATCACACTGACAGAACCACAGCACATAGACACAGGCAACAGAGCATGCACAATGTCGGCACTAGTACAGTGTATATGCACCTTTCGCAGCAATGCAGGCTGCTATTCTCCCATGGAGACGATCGTAGAGATGCTGGATGTAGTCCTGTGGAACGGCTTGCCATGCCATTTCCACCTGGCGCCTCAGTTGGACCAGCGTTCGTGCTGGACGTGCAGACCGCGTGAGACGACGCTTCATCCAGTCCCAAACATGCTCAATGGGGGACAGATCCGGAGATCTTGCTGGCCAGGGTAGTTGACTTACACCTTCTAGAGCACGTTGGGTGGCACGGGATACATGCGGATGTGCATTGTCCTGTTGGAACAGCAAATTCCCTTGCCGGTCTAGGAATGGTAGAACGATGGGTTCGATGACGGTTTGGATGTACCGTGCACTATTCAGTGTCCCCTCGACGATCACCAGTGGTGTACGGCCAGTGTAGGAGATCGCTCCCCACGCCATGATGCCGGGTGTTGGCCCTGTGTGCCTCGGTCGTATGCAGTCCTGATTGTGGCGCTCACCTGCACGGCGCCAAACACGCATACGACCATCATTGGCACCAAGGCAGAAGCGACTCTCATCGCTGAAGACGACACGTCTCCATTCGTCCCTCCATTCACGCCTGTCGCGACACCACTGGAGGCGGGCTGCACGATGTTGGGGCGTGAGCGGAAGACGGCCTAACGGTGTGCGGGACCGTAGCCCAGCTTCATGGAGACGGTTGCGAATGGTCCTCGCCGATACCCCAGGAGCAACAGTGTCCCTAATTTGCTGGGAAGTGGCGGTGCGGTCCCCTACGGCACTGCGTAGGATCCTACGGTCTTGGCGTGCATCCGTGCGCCGCTGCGGTCCGGTCCCAGGTCGACGGGCACGTGCACCTTCCGCCGACCACTGGCGACAACATCGATGTACTGTGGAGACCTCACGCCCCACGTGTTGAGCAATTCGGCGGTACGTCCACCCGGCCTCCCGCATGCCCACTATACGCCCTCGCTCAAAGTCCGTCAACTGCACATACGGTTCACGTCCACGCTGTCGCGGCATGCTACCAGTGTTAAAGACTGCGATGGAGCTCCGTATGCCACGGCAAACTGGCTGACACTGACGGCGGCGGTGTACAAATGCTGCGCAGCTAGCGCCATTCGACGGCCAACACCGCGGTTCCTGGTGTGTCCGCTGTGCCGTGCGTGTGATCATTGCTTGTACAGCCCTCTCGCAGTGTCCGGAGCAAGTATGGTGGGTCTGACACACCGGTGTCAATGTGTTCTTTTTTCCATTTCCAGGAGTGTATGTAAACGCAGCCCACGCCATTATGGAGCCATCATCAGCTTGTACACTGCCTTGTCGACAACCTGGGTCCGTGGCTACGTGAGATTCTGCCACATGCGAAACCTAACACAACCACTGAAATTGGGATTCATCTGACCAGGACACGGTTTCCCAGCCGTCAAGGGTCCAAACGATATGGGCACGAGCGCAGGAGAGGCGCTGCTGGTCACGCCGTGCTGTCAGCATTGGCACGCGTGTCGGCCGTCTGCTGCCATAGCTCACTGACGCCAATTTTCGCCGCGCTGTCCTAACGGATAAGTTCGTCGTACGTCCCACATTGATTTCTGCAGTCACTTCACTCAGTTTTGCATGTCTGTCAAGACACAACTCTACGCGAACGCCGCTGCTGTCGGTCGTTAAGTGAAGGCCGTCAGCCACTGTGTTGTCATTGGTGAGAAGTAATGCCTGGAACTTGGTATCCTCTACATCTACATCTACATTGTTACTCTGCAATTCACACTTAAGTGCCTGGCAGAGGGTTCATTGAACCATTTTCACTACTTCTCTACCATTCCACTCTTGAATGGCGCTTGGGAAAAAGGAACACCTACATCTTCCCGTTTGAGCTCTGATTTCTCTTATTTTATGATGATGATCATTTCTCCCTACGTAGGTAGGTGTCAACAAAATATTTTCGCATTCGGAAGAGAAAGTTGGCGATTGAAATTTCGTAAATAGATCTCGCCGCAAAGAAAACCGCCTTTGTTTCAGTGACTGCCACCCCAACTCGCGTATCATATCAGTGACACTCTAACCCCCATTGCGTGATAACACGAAACGAGCTGCCCTTCTTTGCACTTTTTCGATGTCCTCCGTCAATCCTACCAGGTAAGGATCCCACAGCGCGCAGCAATATTCCAGCAGAGGACGGACAAGTGTAAGCAGGCTGCCTCTTGAGTGGGTTTGTCGCATCTTCTAAGTGTTCTGCCAATAAAGTGCAGTCTTTGTTTCGCCTTCCCCACAATATTATCCATGTGGTCTTTCCAATTTAAGTTGCTCGTGATTGTAGTCCTAGGTATTTAGTCGAATTGACAGCCCTTAGATTTGTGCGATTTATCGTATACCCTAAATTTATCGGATTTCTTTTAGTACCCATGTGGATGACCTCGCACTTTCTTTCTTTAGTGCCAATTGCCACTTTTCGCACCATACAGAAATTCTCTTCAGATCTTTTGTAATTGGAACTCATCGTCTGATGATTTTACTAGACGGTAAATTACAGCATCACCTGCAAACAATCTAAGGGGGCTGCTCAGATTATCTCCTAGATCATTTATGTAAATCAGGAACAGCAGAAGGCCCATGACACTACCCTGCAGAACGCCAGATATAACTTCTGTTCTACTCGATTATTTACCCATCTATCACCACGAACAGTGACCTCTCTGAGAGGAAATCACGAATCCAGTCACACAACTGAGACGATAGTCCATATGCACGCAATTTGATTATTAGTCGCTTGTGAGGAACGGTATCAAAAGCCTTCTGGAAATCACATTCTTAACACTGTAGATCTCGGTTTATCAAATTCCCTAACGATTTACAAAATGGAATGTCCCATTCATCTAGGTCCAGCTACCAGTGCGTGTTCAAACTCTGTTAATTCCTGTCGTGCGGCCATAATCACCACGGAAACTTTTTCACGTGAATAACCTGAGTGCAAATGACAACTCAGCCAATGCACTGTCCTTTTATACATTGTGTACACAATACTACCATCATCTCCATATGTGCATAAAGCTATCCCATGACTTTTGTCACCTAAGTGTACTTTGGCTGAAGGACATTGAAGACGCCGTATTGACGTGCTTTACATTATAACTTACGTGCCATATATAAATGCTGTTTCAAAACACCTGCACATTCAGTATGTCTCGAAATGGCGTCCATATTGGTACAATTTGTGCAGTTAAATTTCAGTCAGTCACTAAACGGCGTTTAAATTTTTTAGGTGATCGATGACGCAGGTCAAACTCACAATTTGTACATCGTTAGTGACGTGCGATTGGTATAGATGTGGAGTTATGAAACTGAAAGCTGTGGTTCGCATCCTGACAGGTGCAAAAATTTTAATACTCTCCTTCACGTTTCTGAAAGATTCTGGGACTTCTCTTATTAATATAAGTATGTTCTGTAATATTCGATGTTATGTACATATAAAAATGCTCTCTCAGGTGTGAGTTGTCATTGTCAGTACTTTACAAATTAAGCATGAAACTTGTGAATGAGTGTAAATATCCAGAACACGTCGATTATCTGGTAAAACACTACCACTCAGAATAAAAAAAACATAGAAAATATTGATACATACTATATAAAAAGAATTACAGGGTCACTTAGTTTCAGCCGTCTCGAAAGTATTATGTTTCCGCAACTGGTTGCTACATTCTTTATAATTTTTCTTTCTTGTTGTTTCAGTTACTTTCAGGTGTAAAGGAAAAAGTTTACTTTTCTGGCATCGAACTGTAATTTTTCGCGCATATTAGAACATAATTTGCAGAACCAGCACCTTTCCTTAACACTGTGGGAGTTTGTTGTTAAGTAATTTTCGTAATATATAACGATATGTAAATAATGAATAAGAAGTTAGCAGGTTCACACTTTCAAACAAAGACAAGACAGTAACAGTTTCCAAAATTGCAGTGAATGCACCAACTGAAGGTATAATGAAGCGCAACTTTAATTCGTCTACTCGAATGGCTACCACAGTCACTGCAGTATATTGCAGAGACATCTATTGGTGCGTTCGAGAAAGCCAGAGCATATCCTTGAAAGGAGTGGTGCCACAGTATCTCTTGTAACATTTGTGTACATAAAGGCAAGCCTCATACGGAGTACTGTCGGTTTTGTAGGTGGTGCGCTTGACTTGGCTAGCAGGGAGACGCAACAGCTGGCTCACATGTTGAAGCACTCACTCAGTGTAATATTCGACATCGCAGGTAGCTAGCTGGCTAGACAAGTCAATGGCAATGCACGCAAGCCGGATGCTCAGCTATCTTTCTCACTCGAGTTTAAAGTATTTGGTAAAAAAATTTGAATCTCTCACATATCAGAGCCTGATTAGCCATTTTCGTGATGGATTGTCTCATCATTCCGCTAATGGTCATAGTTATTGTAATACATCTAAATTAAGTATGCTACTGCGAGAAATTTGAATAACTTTGAATGAAAAATAGGGGTCTCTCTGAGTTTGCATTTGGTGTACGTTAGGCCGTATATTGCTGCATATTAAATGTAGCTGACGTATCTAATTATTCTTTAAACTTGGGATGAGTTCTATATCTCTCCTCATTCTCGAGAACATGGATTGTAAATACTGCACTCTGTCCCACCCGTTGCCCAAATGATGAAACGAGAGTGAAATATTCATTTCTATTTAATGACAGTTTGAGATAACGAAGCCGGCCGAAGTGGCCGTGTGGTTCTAGGCGCTGCAGTCTGGAACCGCGAGACCGCTACGGTCGCAGGTTCGAATCCTGCCTCGGGCATGGATGTGTGTGATGTCTTTAGGTTAGTTAGGTTTAACTAGTTCTAAGTTCTAGGGGACTAATGACCTCAGCAGTTGAGTCCCATAGTGCTCAGAGCCATTTGAACCATTTGAGATAACGAAATGAGATTTTGGCAAATGATAGCATGCAAAGAGGACAGTGGTTTACCACATGGTTAGTATCCGAAACATCCTGATTTACCATGATATACAAGTAACTACTGTATCATGGACAGATCCAAGATGGACTCCAGGGGGAGGGAGGATGAAAAAAAATTTCTGATCATCTGAAGATTTTAAGTAGTTTGCGGTGCTTTTCATTACCAATAACCAGAGTTAGAAGATTTACGGCTCATGGAAAAACCGAAAAAGTACATCATTTTTAGGCTGAGTTACGAGGACCCAGGCTTTTTCAGCAGTGGTCCCTGTGCTGCTGGGGTGAGAGGCGAACAATCCTTTTCGCTCTTCCCCCTAATGCACCTATGGGAACTACAGATTTTTAATGCACTTTTTTAAGAGTCATCGACAAGGGAAATAGCACCAGGCCTGTCACAGAAAACATGCACAACTCTCTGCAGGGAAGCTGGCTAGCTTACGATGGAGCCAGCTAGGGAGCCGTCGAGTGGGCCAGCAGGCAAGCTTAGAGAAAATCTCACTCCGTGTGACACGGGCTTACACAGTTCTCATGCCATTCTGAAGCTTCTATTCTCACGTAAAATATAGTACCGCACAGTAACAAAAACTGGTATCAGATAAAGTAAGGTTTACTGCAAGTTTACTTGGCAGAGGACTCCCAAAAAATGGCTCTGAGCTCTATGGGACTTAACATCTGAGGTCATCAGTCCCATAGAACTTAGAACTACTTAAACCTAACTAACCTAAGGACATCACACATATCCATGCCCGAGGCAGGATTCGAACCTGCGACCGTAGCGATCGCGCGGTTCCAGACTGAAGCGCCTAGAACCGCTCGGTCACACCGGCCGGCGAGGGCTCCTAAACAGGTGCCATCGACTGCTAGGATGTTTGTAAGATGTGAACTTTCGAGCCCAGAAATGTCGCACGTATTAAAATATCTTCGGCTATTACTCTGAAGTTGATTTCTGGCAGAAACAGAATGTTGCATCCCCATCTGCAAAGGACATCTTCAAGTGGAGTTGTAAGTAATATGAATGCCCGAGTCACATCCTGGCTCAGTACTGAAGCGCTCACGTGTTATGACAGGCTACACAGAGAGGCAATAAGGTTTATTAAGAACGCAAGTAACTGTAATCGGAAAGGGAAGGTGTGAAACTGAATGGTGTCTGAATCGGTCTTCCTCTGTACAGTGACTGCAATAACAGACGACTATAACCGATAACGGTGTCACACTCAAGATTCGAAAACATGTGATTTAATGACTCTGTTGGGGGAGAATGCAGATACGTGCAGTCAATAGCAGGCCAGCGGACATTCATAGAAAAGTTATGTTCCTCTAAGAAATTCATTAGACCACGAGCTAATAGCCTGGAATATTTCAATATGTGTGCTCGGCTGTTTTTCTTCAAGGTGCTCTACATGACTGCAGGTGATTGCTCCAGTGCCACTTTCGTTGAAAGATTATTTGGATGCATCTGTGCTGGCGAATCAGGAGTCCTCTCAGCAGCTGAAAGCAAAGGCAGCTAGGAAGACTTCATCTCACAGCCCCTAATAATTACCACGAATATTTCCACAGTGGACCAAAGAAAGCATGATTGCTTTAATTGATGCTCACAAAATAGCGACGTTCGCTTGTATGAGGCTAAGGGTAAACCAGACTTGACACTGCATTAACTCAGAACACGGAACTACATTCGATACTTTGATGGCACCAAGTTTGCTTGGCTTTGCATGGGCACAGATCGGCGGTTTTACTTCTGCTGTAATTGGCTTAAGTGCTTGAAGAAAAAGAAGGAAGAAAGGTGGATACTGATAAGAAACCATATCGGTATTTGCATTAAGAGATTGAGACCGATCGCGGAAAACCTACATCTGGATAGCTGGTCAGGAATCTGAACCGTCGTCCTCTCGGATACGATTGCAGTCTCGTAGCGCTGCGTCGCTTCAATCGTTTTCTATTTGGAGTCTTGATCTTCTCAGCGGGTAACGTTACTTAAGGTAGCCTCTGAGTCATGGAAGGTCGTGATTAGTTGCTAATAGCAGAGAGCGACAGGAATTAATGATGAATGGTTCCTCGAGGCTCCGCGCAAGTCGCTCTAGTTATTAGTGAGGATTGAGGCAGTGTGTTATGAATGTTAATGCTGACGTTGAAGGAAGTGTATTGACATTGAGCAGACTGTCTTGTGGCAATCGTATCTCTCGTGGTGCAAGTGAATTATTTATTGATCTCTGATTTTCTGTTGAACCTAATCGACAAGAGATTGTTGAATTATTTTTGGAGGGATACGACTTTCATGTACGTATGGGGAATGACGAGAGGTGTCAATACCATCATTGACATTCAATAAAAAGAAAATTTCTTCCATTGTGGTACATTTATAAGAAGTACAATTGTGAATAACGATCTTGTGTGTTTAGCAAATATTGGACATACTGTTGTCTGTTCTCGTGCTGGAAATTCCTGTATTGCTGTACGCTTTGTTAATGGTCGAAATCTGTTTAAGTTGTGTATGGCTAAACTGAAGAAGAAGAACAGAATAGTAGGTGAGGCTAAGTATTATCACCGAGAAACAAGTTAATAATATTACAGAAGCATATAAAGCAGATACAGCGATATGGAACGGTTCAGAAGGCAGTACAGTTGAAGAGGATGGACGTCTCTAAAAAGGGCAATCACAGAAGTTGGAAAGGAAAACATAGGCACAACGAAGGTAACTGCCAAGAAACCATGGATAACAGAAGAAATACTTCAGTTGATCGAAGAAAGAATGAAGTACAAAATTATTCAGGGAAATACAGGAACACAGAAATACAAGTCAGTGAGGAATCAAACAAATAGGAAGTGCTGGGGAGCGAGGGAGAAATGGCTGCAAGAACAATGTGAAGAAATCGCAAAAGAAATAATTGTTGGAAGGATTGACTCAGCATACAAGAGCGTCAAAATAGCAAGGGTGGTAACATTAACAGTGCAACGGGAATTCCACTGTTAAATGCAGAAGAGAGAGCGGATAGTTGGAAACATTACATTGAAGGCCTTTATTAGAGGGAAGATTCGTCTGATGTAATAGAAGAAGAAACAGGAGTCGATAGGGATCCACTATTAGAATCAGAATTTAAAAGAGATTTAGAGGACTTAACGTCAAATAAGGTAGAACGGATAGATAACATTCCATCAGAATTTCTAAACTCATTGGTGTGGAGAATATATGAGTCTGGCTGCACATCATCTGAGTTTCGGTAAAATACCATCCACACAATTCCGAAGACTGCAAGAGGAGACAAGTGCGAGAAGTATCGCACAATCAGCTTAACAGCTGATGCATCCAAGTTGCTGACAAAAGTAATACATAGAAGAATGGAAAAGAAAATTGACGATGTGTTAGATAACGATCATATGACTGTAGGAAAGATAAAGGTACCAGAGAGGCAATTCTGACGTTGCTGTTGATAATGGAAACAAGACTCAAGAAAAAATCAAGACACATTCATAGGATTTGTCGACTTGGAAAATGTATCCGACAATATAAAATGGTGGAAGACGTTCGAAATTCTGAGAAAATTAGGGGTAAGCTATAGGGAGAGGTGGGTAATATACAATACGCGCAAGAGCCAAGAGAGAATAATAAGGGTGGACGACCAAGAACGAAGAGATCGGATTAAAAAGGATGTCAGACAGGGAGGTAGTCTTTCGCCCTTACTGTTCAATCTGAACATCGATGAAGCAATTATGGAATTAGAAAAAAGGTCCAGGAATGGAATTAAAAGTCAGCGTGAAAGGATATCAATGATACGTTGTGCTGATGACATTGCTACCCTGAGTGAAAGTGAAGAAGAATTACATGATCTGCTGAACGGAATGAACGGCCTAATGAGTACAGAATATGGACTGAGAGTAAACCGAAGGAAGACGAAAGTAATGAGAAGTAGCAGAAACGTGGACAGCGAGAAACTTAACACTGAGGGTTGATAGTCACGAAGTAGGTGAAGTTAAAGAATTCTACTACCATGGTACTAGAGGGAGCTTAGAGGGCAAAAACTGTAGAGGAAGACAGAGACTGGAATAGCTCCAACAAATAACTGAGGACGTAGGTTGCAATTGCTACTCTGAGATGAAGAGGCTGGCACAGGAGAGGAATCCGCGGCGGGCCGCGCCTGTGAGAGGCAATTTGCCAAATGCTAGTTAAAGCTGCACAAAACGATCCACAGGCTGCGACTGCGACAGTTACTTCAATTTGATAACTGCTTAGCTCATAGATAGTGGTCCAGCTTTAAAACAACTTATAACATCTATTCATGCAATTATTGTACTCTTACTGTAAGTACTAGAGACGAACAGTACTATGTAAATAAGTTATACACAACTGCAACCAGTCACTTTTTTCAATAATAATGCTTTATTACATTAACCGGTTTTCGAACCCTTTCAGGTTCATCTTCAGATGATTTCGGGAGGATCCGGGAAGTTACATCATTACTGGTAGTAGCTTAATGCTGGGTGCTGGTTCTATGGCAGAAAGATGGGTCACACTTTAATGTATCGTCATGACTATACCTTATCTGTCGATATGGATGTAAATTTAGTTTTTACTTACTGTGACAGTATATGCGGCTTTTTTCGTATCTGTCTGCCTCCATTTTGGTGTCCTGAACACTTTCACACGAACTATATTAGTTCACACTGTTAAACTGTGAACTAATATAGTTCGTGTGAAAGTGTTCAGGACACCAAAATGGAGGCAGACAGATACGAAAAAAGCCGCCTATACTGTCACAGTAAGTAAAAACTAAATTTACATCCATATCGACAGATAAGGTATAGTCATGACGATACATTAAAGTGTGACCCATCTTTCTGCCATAGAACCAGCACCCAGCTTTATGCTACTACCAGTAATGATGTAACTTCCCGGATCCTGCCGAAATCATCTGAAGATGAACCTGAAAGGGTTCGAAAACCGGTTAATGTAATAAAGCATTATTATTGAAAAAAGTGACTGGTTGCAGTTGTGTATAACTTATTTACATTAATATACAGTCACGGTTCTAAAATATCCGTAATGGATACGCATAATCTGAACAGTACTATGTCATAGGAGATTTCGTTTACACTCATTCATACTTCTAATTCCCAGTTTTAAAATCCGAAAGTTTCCTCTAGGGCTGCTGAGACCACAGGAAACGATGCTGAATCTTCTTGCCTGAATTCTCTCTTCCAAATTCCTCACTATCTTGATGGACTCTAATGAGAACTGCAGCACTGATACACATATTCTTCAGTACGCTACCATCAGAAGAACCAGTGTCTTGTTTCTCAAAGGTTGTTACTATAGATTTGGTTGTGGCTGAGGCGAAACCTCTTGCAGCATTTGTTAACTGCAGGCAAAGCGTGCTTTATCAACTTCTAAACCTTGCTTGCACACAGACTTAAGTAAAGGATAACGTGCCTAAGGAGACTGGAAGCCTGTTATAGAATAACAGGCTAAATACGGTTGGTGATAATTTTAGTAAATATTTTGTACGTCACAGAGACGAATCTGAAAGGCAATATATATAAAAGAAGGCTATAGGCTTGACTAGTTTCTAGTGAAATCTAATAATTACGTCAGTGTTCCATTTCTAGGAAATCATCTTCCCTGCAGATTTCGAAAAACAATGTTGTAGATTCCTTTTGTACTAGTTTGCCTCGAGCTGTAACCATTTCTATTGAAATACCATCATCCCCATGCGCCTTTCCTTCAGTCTTGCTTGGCTTAATACATGTCTTACGGCATTTCTTCCGGAGTGTATTATTTTCTTTGTTCAATTGTCTGTGTTCCAAAGATATCCCCTCAACTACGCAAACATTTAAAGAAGTCTTGGAATGTTTGCACAGTTTTCTCATTGCTGTTAGTTAATGGGACGCTTTCAATGTTAACTGATGATAGGTGGTGTTTAAGCAGCAATTTTTTTTGTCTCCTTCATTCTCTTTTTGTTTTCATTAAATTATCTTGTCATATCCTTGAAGAGATTTGATCAAGGATGTGTGAGTGTAGACTTCAGCAACCATTGTCAGATACAATAAATCAGTGAATAGGGCAGTATAACAGTGATGAGCTATCTTTGTCATAATAATTACATGCAGACCCGGAACTGGGGAGGTGCTCCATCCCCTCCCCACGCCCCGTACAACAATTTATCCATAGCATTCTATCTTTAAGCATACCAATTTACAATTTTTTCAACCACGTTTCAGAAAATAATAAAACATCATGACATTGGAAGGGTATTCTAGACGATTACAGGCAGGGTGAGACAAGGCAGAAATAAAAGGTTCTCCACTAAGAAAAAATAACAATATTTCCGAATACAGACAGAAATGACTTGAAAGAAACAGTCTTCCCTTCATTAATTTCGCATGCTTCTAGTCTGTAGGTATGCTTTCACAGTCAAAGTGCTACGTGAATTACTGATGATGGTGAGTGTTATGACGTAATGAAAGTTGTAAGAGTTTGATGCTATGCTTCTTAAATGAATTACATCAACTAAGTAGTTTTCAACTGTCTGGACGAAAGCTTTTCAAATTATTTATTTCTCAGAAACATTTTCTTGGAAGTTGCGTCCAAGCGACAGATCAGGCAGTTACCTAAACAAATTACCGTTATATTTAAACATTTTACTTATTAGGTTGGTGGATAAGTTCGTTTTTATTTTTCATGTGGATATTCTGGTCGCTATGGGTTTATTTATCGATTGCCGTTTTGTATTTGTTGTTCATTGTTGTTATTTTAGTTTATATATTACCATTTTGGCATTTGGAGATAGTGAGTGGGTCTGTGGATGCTAGAAAATGGAGAAATCGGGACATTTCCGACACATTCTTCTCTTTGAGTTCAATATTGGGGTGACAACAGCAGAGGCGGCCAGTGACATTTGTGTCGTATAGCGGGATAATGCCATTGGACAGAGCACGGTAAGAAAACGGTTTTCTCGTTTTAATGAGCACTTCGGGGTACGATTAAGATCGTTTAAACGCGTTAGTCCACAGTGATCCATGTTAGTGTATTCGAGAACTGGCAAATGTGATGCATCGTCATCATTCCACCATCGTGCGACATTTGCAGGAAACGGGGAATGTTCATAAATCAGGTGTAAGGGTACCGAATGCCTTAAGCTAAAATCACAAAAATTAGAGGGTGGCCAAATGTGCATCTCTGAATGTTCTTCATCAATTGGTTCGTGAACAGCATCGACCATTCTTATCCTATATGGTTAATGGTGAAGACAGATGGTGTCTTTATGCTAACATAAGGAAAAGAGAGGTATGGTTGAGCCCAAACAAAGCAGCAACTTCCGGTGCAACGACCTGCACGTGTCCACAAAAGATAACGTTATGCATCTGGTGGGACAGCTACGGTGTGGTGTACTACGAAATGCTTCCATTGTAAACCATTACTACTTACATTTATTGTCAACAACTGAGACGTCTTGCAGACGCAATCCAAGAACAACGATCAGAAAGACTGCCCGAAGCCATAAGGCCCGCCTGCGTTCCGCTAAACAACAAAAACTATACAGGAGTTGGGTTGGGAAGTTGTTCAGCACCATCCTTGTTCACCTGATCTTGCGCTCTCAGATTTTCACCTTTTCCGCTCTCTGTCAAAAGCCTTCGATGGACTTACTTTGATGAAAATGCGCGCCGAAAATGGGTCGACAAGTTCCACCTCTCAAAACCACGTGATTTTTACAATTGAGGAATCAAAAATTGACCCCAGTGTTGGCAGACTTGTAAGTAGTGATGGAGACTGTATTATTGATGACTAAAGTCTTATGGGAAAATGCTACGAACTTATGCACCAACCTAATATTTTATTGTTATATTATTTTGCTGGCAGTCAGCTGTGGCATGTTAAAGAGTTAGGACTGTGGCAATCTATGCAGGCGACTTTGAAATTAAAGTTGTTCAATACTGCTCTTTTTTTGTAAAATACAATACATACCATTACACACATATGCCTAGCGGTCAAATAACCCGAAATTGAATTAGGATTGATTATACAGGGTGAAGCGAAATTCGCGCACTCGGGCTTCGCAGCGCGACTCCTCACATGCCAGCGATACAAAAATGTCTCTCACAAAATTTCGTCTGGCGAGTACATATGGCAGAAAAAGGACGTTAAAGAGTAGCAATCTGGCAACACTGTAATTTTGTTTGCTAATTTCATTCTGACATTTCATACTGTAATATACACCGTTTCTTATGTCACATGTATCCTAAATTTACAATATTTTGTAACGCTGAACACAACAAATACGTGTTTAGACAAATAAGAAATAGACAGCTGAAACAATTAATGGGACCAATGTGATAACACATAAAAATAGTAACGTTGCTAGTCCTACTGCTAACGCAAGGCTCTAACGAAATGTAGTGGACCTGAACGAGGTAAGAATAATAGTTGGTACTAATCTATGTGACCATTGGAGGAGGGTACTAAGAAAACAGGTTTCGCAACTAGTAGAGGAAGTGGTGCGAATAAATTCGAGCCCACGACATGGAAAGGGCATGTTTCAAAGTTGACCAATCTTCCATTTCTACGATTGTCGCATGAAAGTGCAAATGTTTTACAGAGGACCGCTGCAATCGCTGTTGACGATTAACATGCCAGATATGGTACCATTTGGACTACATTTACCAAATAAAAAGCATATGCTTGAACCCAGGATCGAACCCTCAACCTCCTGCATGTTACCACTACCACAGCATCAGCTGCACAGCACTACTGTGTGTTGACAGAGGTAGTTATAATAGATGTGGTTACCGTGTTGCCAGATTGCCACTCTTTAACGTCCTTCTCCTGCCGGATGTACTAGCCGGACGAAATTTTGTGACAAACACTTTTTTATCGTTGGCGTATGGGGAGTCGCGCTGCGAAGCCCGTGTGCGCGAATTTCGCTTCACCCTGTATAGTGATCACCTTAAAGAAGTTTGCTTCGCGCAGGATCATTAGTAGAGGCACAGACACCACAAGCTTATCATTCACTGCGTGTGGAGCTCGCCGGTCCGTGGAGAGGAAGTGTGAATGTGCGGAGCACGCTTTGGCGGCCTTTGATCTAACACTCGAGCTGTGGCAGCCGTTCAGGGGACCGTAACGTACAGCTGCCGCAATAACACATGCCCCACAGTTTTAACCGGGTCAACCGCATTTGTCGGAGGCGTACAGCTAACTGGAACGAAACGACGACCACACGATACAAGGAGCCGGCCGAGGATCACCACACGATAAGGGTTGTGCAGGCAGTAGTAATGTCACTCCCTATACCCGTCCCCCCCCCCCTCCCCCGCCGCCCGTCCACCATCCCCTCAAGACACTTTTCACTAGAAGCGTTTGTATTTTTAGATGTGTCGATTTCCAAATTTCACAGCCATTTTGTGGAGAATGAATAGCATGAAGGCTAAGAATCTCGAAAATAGCGAGGGATTATCGAAACTATCATATACATTTAATACAGGATACGTTTCACTTGTTTGTATGACAGCCCGCTCACATGAATGACCTTACTGTCTAACCGGTATCGGTAACTTTCTAGCAATGCCTGACCGTAACTGATATGGATAACTAATCCAACACGGTTCGTAAGTCCACCACACGTAGAAGCGAAAAACCGAAGGACGCTGAGTGGGGGAAGACAGAGAGGGAGACGTCCACTAAGATGAAGAAAAGAAAAACAACATAAAAACTGACTTCGCGAACGCAGGTCGAAACAATTGAAAGAGAAAGAGCATCCTCTTACTTACTCGTTCGCATAACCATCGTCTTCAGACCTATGTTCAGAGATGTGCTAATTGATGCTGAGGCACATAACCATCGTCTTCAGACCTGTGTTCAGAGATGTGCTAATTGATGCTGAGGCGCACTTCGATTTTATATTGTGTAAATCACGATGGTCTCAAAGCTGTGAGTGTTTGTCACTACTATTGTTGTTAAAATAACTATGTGTCACATGTTGTCGAATTTTCGGACGAATGCTTCTCAAATGCTACATTTCTCTGAACTGGAATTTCTTTTGTTACCATAAAGCGACATGCAGAATGTTATTATTATGTGAAGACATTTTATATATTTGATTGATACAAATATTAAAATGGTAGGCATGTGTGATATGTTAACAGTGTGGGGTGACTGAAAGTAAAAGTTGAAGTGCAAAGGGCGGGGGGGGGGGGGGGCGGCAGGAAACAGTAAAAAAACTATGACCCTCACTCCCAGCTACCACAAGTGAATCTAGGATCCGCCCCTGACAGGACAACACATTTATCAACACAGCAGCTCCGGGTTAATAATTTCTGTAATGCCTTTCTGGCATACCCGCGTTATCTGCACAAAAGAACAGCCACTGCTTCATTAATTTCGAGTCCAGCGTTAACCGTCTGACCGAGCGAGGTGGCGCAGTGGTTAGACACTGGACTCGCATTCGGGAGGACGACGGTTCAATACCGCGTCCGGCCATCCTGATTTAGGTTTTCCGTGATTTCCCTAAATCGCTCCAGGCAAATGCCGGGATGATTCCCTTGAAAGGGCACGGCCGACTTCCTTCCCCATCCTTCCCTAATCCGATGAGACCGATGACCTCGCTGTCTGGTCTCCTTCTCCAAACAACCCCCAACCCCGTTAACAGTCTGCAGAACAATGACATCCTGTATCAGTTTAGTGTGTCGAAGACTTTTATTTATACACTTGTCGACACATTCCTGAATTGGGGAACTCCTTCTAAATGGACAAAGGGAGAAGGATTACTGTTTCACGTCCCGTCGACGTCGAGGTTATTAGAGACGGAGCATAAACTTGGACATAACACGAGTTGTCAAGGAAACCGGCATTCTTTTTACCGAGACACTGAAACTTAAATCACAATCGTTGGAGGACGATTTCAATACTTCTCCCAGATACGGGTTCACTGTCCCAATCATTGCACCACCAGCAATGTCGCAGGATGGACAGTCGTTTTGGTGCAAAACCTGTAACTGCAAGATTTCCGAAAGTTGTAGACCACTTGATCTAAATAGCTTTAAAAAAATGTAAAATGAATTAAAAGCGGTCTCGACCGCAATAAAACATTTATTGACAATGGTTACTGGTTTCGGTCTTAATGTGACTATCTTCAGACCATTTATACCGCGATGGTAGGTCTGCCATCATGGTATAAATGGTCTGAAGATGGTCGCACTCTGACCAAACAGTAACCATTGTCAGTAAATGAATTATTGCGGTCGAGACTGTTTTTAATCCATTTTTAAAGTACATTTAGCCAGGCCCCTGTTTCTTCACGAGAAATGTTCTCAAAAATTACGGTATCTGTTACAGAGCACAACATTGCCGCCACTAGCAACGAAGCCGCGAGAAAATTAAAAAGCGCAACGTGATAAAAACGCTGGTTAAATTGTATAATTGTGAATAAATAAAATCCTAAGACATAAATGAATCGAAAATTTGGGCATGGTGGTAAGTGTGGAGGGAAACTAATGTTTGACTACCGTAAGCAGGTTCAAATAGGTACAGTGCGTAAACTTTTAGATAGCAGACCCCTAGTCCTGAATCGGCAGAAGTCGGTAAACGACGGACGGCTTCGGTAGGCACGCAGTTTCGACTGCTGCCAACATTACGTAGCTGACTGTGTTGTACAAGGTAGCCATTGTCGTCTGCTTCGTTATTGTTTTGCGCTGTACTGTTCTGCGTGTTTTTATTGTGGAGTTGTGCTAAACATTATCAAAATGAGTGAAGAGGTAGTTGCTGGCCCATCTCGGGAGTCGCCAACAACCCCTACCGGTAGGCCTACGGTTACAAGGAAACCAGTATTACGTAGCGATGCTCGCAAAATTATATTGCGTGTGATTGAATGCTGCGAAAGGGAAAGGGAGCAGAAAAAATTGCTTCACCCCATTTACAAATCTTCAGTGGGAGCTGCTACATACACAGGACAAAGCATGCGTAGCATTGGAAGATTCAAACACTTTTCCAAGGGTCATCCTGGCGTATCACCAAAAACGCCTGGCAAGAAAAGGTGAGTTTCCATTTCAGATATTTTGTTCGCGATCACTTTGAAGGAGCCCCCTATTTCGTCCGAATTACCTTATATTTCATTTTTCCTTGCTACCGTATTGCTTTGTATGGAAACACCACTGGTTACTGTATTATTTCGAAACACATTCATATTACTGTACTTTGCAATCGGATGAATGGGGTATATATATATATATATATATATATATATATATATATATATATATATATGCTTTCGTGTAAGCACGACGCGCAATTTGTAGTGCCAGCGCTGCAACTGGTAGGCGTGCCTTGTCCCCCCCCCCCCCACCCTTTCACAACGGCTCCTGTCCCCTCGCCAGCCAATGCTTGCTTCCTTCTCTCCCCGCACTCCCATCACAACCCAGCCGTCTTTCAGTTAACACACTGTATGGGTCGCGATAGCTAAGCAGAGATGACGAGGCTTGCACAGCAGAGCTGCCTCAAGCAAGTCTTCGTGTTGAAGACCACAACATCGGCAAATAAAATTTCTAAAAAAGGAGTGGTGCACCAAAAGATACCAATCTCTAAAATACGAATTGTTTATGCTTGACTGCCCTTGTCGGATACTTGGCCTAGAAACCACTTTGGTTCTTCTTCTACCTCTGATTGCCACATTTGACACTCATTATCCATTTAGTACGCCCATAAACATCCTTACTCAACAAACTCTATACTGAACTGTGCATGCCCTTCTTTGATTGCCACACATCAGAAACATAACTATGCTATGAGCACGATTGCGGAAAAAGTTATATACATACAGGGTGTATCAGAATTAATGACGTAAACACATACAGTTGAAAGTGCACGATACTAGAAGCAAAAACGTCTGAGTAAACATAGGGTCGAAATGCATACCTTAAGAGCTACCAGCAATTTTTCATGTTCGATACTGTGAAGCAAATCTCTTCTACTGCAAGCTCTTTGCTATCAACATTTTAGGAAGTAGTAGTAGTACGGACCAAAACAGTAAAAAAATGTCCAGTAAACATTTGTTCTAAAATGCATACCTTAAAAGTTACGAGCAATTGTTCATTAGAAGAGTTGTGTTTCCAATTAGCAAAGATCAGCACGTGTTCAGAGCCCTGAAGGTATGCATTTTAGAGCACACCTTTACCGAACATTTTTTTCTTGTTTTGGTCCATATTACCATTTCCCAAAATATGGAAAGCAAAGAGCTTTCAGTAGAAGAGATTTGCTTCACAGTATCGAAGATGAAACATTGCTGGTAGCTCTTAAGGTATGAATTTTCGACCCTATGTTTACTGAGACTTTTTCGCATCTAGTATCGTGTACTTTCAACTGTATGCGTTTATGCCATTAATTATGATACACCCTGTGTATATACTCTACTGGCCATTAAAATTGGTACACCAAGAAGAAATGCAGATGATAAACGCGTATTCATTGGACAAATATATTATACTAAAACTGACATGTGATTACATTTTCACGCAATTTGGGTGCGTAAATCCTGAGAAATCAGTACCCAGAACAGCCACCTCTGGCCGTAATAACGGCCTTGATACGCCTGGGCATCGAGTCAAACAGAGCTTGGATGGCGTGTACAGGTACAGCTGCCCATGCAGCTTCAACACGATACCACAGTTCATCAAGAGTAGTGACTGCGTATTGTGACGAGCCAGTTGCGCGGCCACCATCGACCAAACCTTTTCAATTGGTGAGAGATCTGGAGAATGTGTTGGCCAGGGCAGCAGTCGAACATTTTCTGTATCCAGAAAGTCCCGTACAAGACCTGTAACATGCGGTCGTGCATTATCCTGCTGAAATGTAGGGTTTCGCAGGGATCGAATGAAGGGTAGAACCACGGGTCGTAACACATCTGAAATGTAACGTCCACTGTTCACAGTGCCGTCAATGCGAACAAGAGTCACCGAGACGTGTAACCAATGGCACCCCATACCTTCACGCTGGGTGATACGCCAGTATGGTGTTGACGAATACACGCTTCCAATGTGCGTTCACCGCGATGTCGCCAAACACGGATGCGACCATCATGATGCTGTAAACAGAACCTGTATTCATCCGAAAAAATGACGTTTTGCCATTGGTGCACCCAGGTTCGTCGTCGAGCACACCATCGCAGGCGCTCCTGTCTGTGACTCAGGGATCGAGACGTGGCCGCACGATCCGTTACAGCCCATGAGGATAAGATGCCTGTCATCTCGACTGCTAGTGATACGAGGCAGTTGGGATCCAGCACGGCGTTCCGTATTACCATCCTGAACCCACCGATTCCATATTCTGCTAACAGTCATTGGATCTCGACCAACGCGATAGCATTGTCACGATACGATAAACCGCAATCGCGATAGGCCACAATCCGACCTTTATCAAAGTCCGAAACGTGATGGTACGCATTTCTCCTCCTTACACGAGGCATCACAATAACGGTTCACCAGGCAACGCCGGTCAACTGCTGTTTGTGTATGAGAAATCGGTTGGAAACTTTCCTCATGTCAGCACGTTGTAGGTGTCGCCACCGGCGCCAACCTTGTGTCGGTTAAATTTAGCGTCTGTAGCACGTCAACTTCGTGGTGTAGCAATTTTAATGGTCAGTAGTGTATATAACCTATTAAAACTTGAATACACAGTGTTAATTTAATGTTCAGCACTAATACAGTGTATTCAAGTTTTTAATATATGAGTGTTCCCCCAAGAACCGACGGAATAGTCCATAAATAAGAGTTGTGATCAAAATGAAATGGGAATTTTTGTTTTTCTAGTAGAATCTTTATTTATTCATCCACATCAACTATTTCCCCTTCAACGTAATCTCCCTTAGATATACAACACTTACGCCAAAGCTTTTCCCAATCTCGGAAGCACTTCTGGAACTATTCGTTGTGGTGTTCAGATCTTTCAGCGATTCTGTTGTCTCATCAGTCGTGGCAAAAGACATCCTTTCATGGTCCTCTTCAGCCTCGGGAATAGAAAGAAGTCCCAGGATGCCATGTGCAGTGAATGCGGTGGCTGAGGAAACACAACTGTTTTGTTTTTTGCCAAAAGAACACAAACACTCACTGAGGTATGAGGGGGATGCAATTTCCACGAGTTGTTTTGCCACAATTTTTATCGTTTTCTTTACATTACTTCACGCAAACGGCGCGTAATTTCCTCATTGCTTGTACGACCATAAGGCAGGAACTCATGATGCTCTAGCCCATTGTAATCGATGAAACCAGAGAGAAGAACCTTCACATGCGATCGAACTTGTCGAATTTGTTTTCGGTCTTGGCTCTTCAGGCAGTTTCCATTGGGACGACTGGGTCTTGGGTTCGACGTCATAACCGTAAATCCGATCGGAATTCAGCAGTTTCGGAACAAACTTTGCTGCTACATGTTTTATGCCCAAAACATCCGAAAAAATTGCTTAGCATGAGCCAAAGGATATGCCTACATCATCAGCAACCTCTGTGATGGTGATCCGGCGATTATCCAGAACCATTTTCGTTACTACTCCCAGATTGTCGTCAGTGATTGATGTGCTAGGGCGTGCAGAGCGGTCGTCACATTCAACGTCTTTTCGATCCTCTCTGAAACGTCTTACTCTTCCCTGACAGCCACAGTCAAGCTTCCGAATGTGGTTTGCACTTTATTCCATTTTTCAGGAAAAATTTAATGCGTACTCTCGGATCCCTCTTTTACGAAAATAAAAATTCGCTGAGCACTCAAAAACACGTATAATCTTTTCGAATGTCAACAGTAAACTAAATATTCAAAACAGTTGGAAATGTAAACATACATCAGGAAAATGTGTACCGACAGGATAAAAAAAATATGATTTTTGATCACACCTCCTGTATGTAACTGCTAGAAAAATTCAATGGCGGTTGTGCCCTTCACGAATAAGTAATAATAATAATAATAATAACAATAAAAGAACAACAGGCATCAATTAAACAATCAGAGGAAAACGAAATCTTAAGACAGCCACCAGAACAAGCACAAATAGAACACGAAGTGACACACATGTTAGATATAGAAGAAAAAATTCGGCTGACATATGTAGAATACAAAGACACAAATACAGACATTAGACCATTCTTACATAGACCACCAAATAACCTACAAGTCGAAACAACAATAACAACTATCAACACAATCATACACAACAAAATAAATGAAAATATATCTATGGAAGAACTATGGAAAAGTTACAACTACTGGTTTGTACAGGAGCACTCACTACACTAAATATACACACTATGCAGAGATCAGAACTAACCAACACACAGAAGAAACCCACAAAACCAGCATGGCAACACATGCTACAGATCAGAATAGAAAAACTGAGAAAAGACATCGGACAGCTAACACAATTTATAAGAAATGAAATATCAGACAAAAAACGAAAAAGGTTAGGTAAAATCTCACAACAAGAAGCGATAGAGCAATTAGATGAAAAGAAGCACAAATTACAAGCATTGGCCAAACGACTTAGAAGATGCAAAAAAAGTGAAAATAGAAAGAAACAAAACCAAACATTTAACACAAACCAAAAGAAATTTTACCAGACAATAGATAACACACACATTAAAATAAACAATCCACCAAACATAACAGACATGGAACACTTCTGGAGCAACATATGGTCAAACCCGGTACAACATGACAGGCATGCACGGTGGATAAAAGCAGAAACAGACACATACAAGATGATACCACAAATGCCTCAAGTGATAATTTTGCAACATGAAGTCACCCGAGCAATTAATTCTACTCACAATTGAAAAGCCCCTGGAAAAGATAAAATAGCAAATTTCTGGCTAAAGAAGTTCACGTCAACACATGCACATCTAACTAAATTATTTAACAGTTATATCGCAGACCCATACACATTCCCTGATACACTTACACATGGAATAACTTATCTGAAACCTAAAGATCAATCAGACACAGCAAACCCAGCTAAATATCGCCCCATAACATGCCTGCCAACAATATACAAAATTTTAACTTCAGTCATTATACAGAAATTAATGAGACATACAACACAGAACAAAATTATAAATGAAGAACAAAAAGGCTGTTGCAAAGGAGCACGAGGATGTAAAGAACACCTGATAATAGATGCAGAGGTGACATACCAAGCTAAAACTAAACAAAGGTCGCTACACTACGCATACATTTATTACCAAAAAGATTTTGATAGTGAACTCCACTCATGGTTACTACAAATATTGGAAATATACAAAGTAGATCTTAAATTGATACAGTTCCTAAACATAGTAATGAAAAATTGGAAAACCACACTTAATATCCAAACAAATTCAAATAATACCACATCACAGCCAATACAGATTAAGCGTGGAATATACCAAGGAGACTCATTAAGTCCTTTCTGGTTCTGCCTTGCTCTGAACCCACTATCCAACATCCTAAATAATACAGATTATGGATACAATATTACTGGAACATACCAACACAAAACCACACATTTGCATGATCTAAAACTACTGGCAGCAACAAATCAACAACCCAACCAATTACTAAAGATAACAGAAGTATTCAGCAATGATATAAATATGGCTTTTGGAACAGACAAATGTAAGAAAAATAGCATAGTCAAGGGAAAACACACTAAACAAGAAGATTACATATTGGATAACCACAGTGACTCCATAGAAGCGATGGAAAAAACAGATGCCTATAAATATCTAAGATACAGACAAAAAATAGGAATAGATAATACAAATATTAAAGAAGAACTAAAAGAAAAATATAGACAAAGACTAACAAAATTACTGAAAACAGAATTGACAGCAAGAAACAAGACAAAAGCTATAAATACTTACGCTATAACAATATTGACCTACTCGTTTGGAGTAATGAAACGGAATAACACAGACCTAGAAGCACTCAATACACTTACACGATCACAATGCCACAAATATAGAATACATCACATACATTCAGCAGCAGAAAGATTCACATTAAGCAGAAAGGAAGAAGGAAGGGGATTTAACGACGTAAAAAACCTATATTATGGACAGGTAGACAATTTAAGAAAATTCTTTATAGAACGAGCAGAAACTAGCAAAATACACAAAGGAATCACTCATATAATTACATCGGCTACACCACTGCAATTTCATTACCACTTCTACAACCATTTAGATCACATAACATCAACAGATACGAAGAAAGAAATTAAAATGGAAAAAGAAAACACCCGTATCATCTAACACAGCCACACATCGATCAAGACGCATCCAACACATGGCTAAGAAAAGGCAATTTATACAGTGAGACGGAAGGATTCATGATTGCAGTACAGGATCAAACAAATAAACACCAGATATTACAGCAAGCATATTATTAAAGATCCCAACACCACAACAGATAAATGCAGACTTTGCAAACAACAAATAGAAACAGTAGATGACATCACAAGCGGATGTACAATACTAGCAAATACAAAATACTCCAGAAGACACGACAATGTAGCAAAAATAATACATCAACAACTAATAAAACAACAAGTTCCACATACAAGTATGCACCACAAAATGTACTGGAGAATGATGAATACAAATTGTACTGGAACAGAACCATTATAACAGATAAAACAACACCACATAACATACCTGACATCATACTCACCAATAAAAAGAAGAAATTAACACAACTAATCGAAATATCCATACCCAATACAACAAATATACAGAAGAAAACAGGAGAAATAATTGAAAAATACATCCAACTGGCTGAGAAAGTCAAGGACATGTGGCATCAGGGTAAAGTTGACATTGTACCAATTATACTATCAACTACAGGAGTCATACCTCACAATATCCACCAGTACATCAACGCAATACAGCTACATCCCAACGTATATATACAACTACAGAAATCTGTAATTATTGATACATGTTCAATTACCCGAAAGTTCCTAAATGCAATGTAACATATACCGTACAGTTAGAAGGAAGTCACGCTTGATCAATGTCCGCGTCACTTTCCATTTTTAACCAGACATAACGTCTGAGAAAGGAGAGAAAGAATAATAATAATAAATTCGTGTGACTCAATGGCCTGGAGCAAGTCGTTCAAATGGACGCCACTTTGGCGACTTGCATGACCCAATCCCACCCGAGCTATCGAATCGGGGAAAGGGGACCTAGAGTTTAACGCCGTATCCGAAACATGTGTCGTTTCTGGCAACTCCTCACATCGTTGAGAGGTGAAGGCTAAAAGCAGACTGAAAAATCCGTGAGCCCACCGGAATGCGATCCTGTGGCCTCTCGGTTTCCGGGCACGCACGCCGCTGCTAAACCACCACGTCCGGCTCGTAAATAAGTGATGAACATCTACTGATTATAGATTGTGTTTTAAATCAAGATTCGACTATTCCGTCTCTATCAGTCACTTCATATAAACGTATAGACACTTTTCGTAACTCCCTCGAGGACTCCACTCACAAATGTAGGAGTTCCGACGACATTTCGGGCACACTCGCAGTCACAAGCTTTCTACTTTCGTTTCATGCATTACGTTAGGGTTGCAGGGCACAGTTTGTATAACCATATTGACCTTGAGTGGAAATCAGTAGTTATCATTTTCTTATAAGGTCCGTCGCTTTTTGCTCTTAACTCAGAAGCTAACAATCCCAAACGCTCAATTTCAGTGCAGTTTCTGTCATTTACATGCTTCTACTTTCGACACAACCTCATTTATGAAGCTGTACCTTGATATTGTCGTCGGACTTTACAGTAGCGCTCAGATTTTAATTTTACATTTTGCTCTCTTTGCACAGTTAATCTATCTCTTGTTAGTTACTTCGCCGCCCAGTGTGGCCGTGCAGTTCTAGGCGCTTCAGTCCGGAACCGCGTGACCGCTACAGTCGCAGGTTCAAATCCTGCCTCGGGCATGGATGTGTGTGATCACCACCATCAAGAAAGTATACAGAGCAGTATATAGAGTACAGCAATACAAATTGAAGTCTAACTCGTTAAAGTCTTACGTCAGCACATAACTCAAGGTTGGGGCTACGATTTTCTCGACTCAGAGAGTAGTTAACCAGCTTAACAATTTATTCTGTCTTACCGTTTTCGAGATTAGGTTACTACAAAAATAACAATATTCTAAAAACTACCAAAGTACTAACACAGAAACAACAAATTATGAACAGAATTGCAGAGAACATGTTCAAAGTTCCGGAATATACAGAAAGAAAAGCTATCTTTCATATACTAATTGTGTCATGAGATCATTTATTTCCCAGTTTATTTTATTCATTTGTTTGTTGTGTAAATGTAGGTTCAAATCGATACACAACAGTTACAGTACGGGCGACCGGTTGGAGAAACAAGCCAACTTTAAAGTTTGGAATTACAATGGCGGCTGCGCGTTCCTATGCGTTAATGACTTACGCGGCGAGCATTTAGATTAGTTGGCAACGTCAACAGCTGCATGTACAATGCGCTGCAAGCTTATGTGACACACATATGTGGAACTTGAATGAGATTTACATTCCGCAACGGAGTGTGCGCTGATATGAAACTTCCTGGCAGATTAAAACTGTGTGCCGGACCGAGATTTGAACTCGGGACCTTTGCCTTTAGCTCAGTTGGTAGAGCACTTGCCCTCGAAACGCAAAGGTCCTGAGTTCCAGTCTCGGTCCGGCACACAGTTTTAATCTGCCAGGAAGTTTCATATCAGCGCAAACTCCGCTGTAGAGTGAAAATCTCATTCTGGAAACATCCCCCAGGCTGTGGCTAAGCCATGTCTCCGCAATATCCTTTCTTCCAGGAGTGCTAGTTCTGTAAGGTTCGCAGGAGAGCTTCTGTGAAGTTCGGAAGGTAGCAGACGAGGTACTGGCGGAATTAAAGCTGTGAGGGCGGGTCCTGAGTCGAGTTCGGGTAGCTCAGTTGGCAGAACACTTGCCCGCGAAATGCAAAGGTCCCGAGTTCCAGTCTCGGTCCAGCACACAGTTTTAATCTTCCAGGAAGTTTCATATGTGGAACTTGTCAATTACATCCCACACGTGTGGTATTCGACTTAACGCTGCCTACAGAGAATCGTCGCATAGCCATAACGTATTATTATACATTTCTAATAACGTAATTAGTCGTGAAATCAGAACCATTCTATAAATTGGGTCAATCCGTTTGCAATAAAACAAGAAACGATATGAACGTTTACAGGAATGTTATGATCCTATGCGACAGTTTGCTAGATTACCGAGGCTCCTGTATAGGACGTGCCCAGTTGGAATCCTACCGATAGATAAAAGTCTGATCGGCGATTGGTGCCGATATTACGTAATTTCCAAACTGTGGTTCAAATGGCTCTGAGCACTATGGGACTCAACTTCTGAGGTCATTTGTCCCCTAGAACTTAGAACTACCTAAACCTAACTAACCTAAGGACATCACACACATCCATGGCCGAGGCAAGATTCGAACCTGCGACCGTATCGGTCGCGCGGTTCCAGACTGAAGCGCCTAGAACTGCTTGGTCACTATGGCCGGCTAACGTGCTAGACCGATCGGAAATGTAAGGAGTACAGGTTGTTGAGTTATAAAATGGTGGCAAGCCCTTCATGTTAACTGAGAATTTAGTTAGTAAAATATTGTGACGTAAGGAACAAATTACGTTGGGTTCTCGCTCCATGTAGTTCAAACTCCTTGCTTGCGAAGAACACTACTAGCCATTATCTATGTGTGACTGAAACCTGTGTTTTACACATGTGGTAGTCCTAGGGGTATATTGGAAAGCCTTTACTCTACATGCATTTCCCACAGTGTATAAAATAAGGGGCATATTTAAGTGACTCACTTTTCAATTCGTCAATATGCAGATTTTTGGCTTTTATTTTCGTCCTTAATTTATTAGCACCTTAAATCAGCCTTTACAATTCGAAGTATGCTATCAGTTTCAGATTTTGTGTTATGTGCCTCATGGACTAAATAGTGTCGTCAAGTCGACGAGAAACCGTCAGCGGAAGAAAGTAATTATTTTTTATTAAAGTTATTAACTGGTTTTGCACTAACCGCTAGCTTTAAAGTTTGAAAAGAAGGCAAATCATCCAGTTTTTCATTGTTAAACATACTCCATCTCCATTTCATGTGTTGTATCAACAAGAAATAATAAATGAAGCATAAAGTTCCCCAAGTTCTTATGTATGTATATTGCTCAAAACTTAAACTGGGAAGGTCATAATAGCCTTTGTAAATCATTAACTTCAGTTACTTTTGCAATAAAATTAACTTCGAAGTTCGGAGACATAGACATGAGCAACCACAACTTTCAACCTAATCTAGTCGATGATGAAATTTGTCATCAACAATGCGTTTGAGTTTATCAATCCTAGTCATTAACAATAGGCTTGAGTTTATCAATCCTAGAGATATACACAACTGCATTACTATAAGGGAAAATGATTTACTCTACTCTACATCGAAAGTAACTGTGTTACAGAAGAGTAAAATTATCAGTTATGAATTTCTTGGACGATGTGAAACGTTCCTTTCACCTCGTCCTACAGGTCCTTCCGTGGCGTTGCGCGAAATGCAACTCGCGGCTAGGGCGTTGTGCAGTGCGAGAGACAAATTCAGCGACATATTGCTACCCAGATTTACTAGATGGTTCTCTGCGCTGCTACATCATTAAATAAGCATAAATAAGGGTCGCTAGCAACTGTGAAGTGCGTGCCAGAGTGCACTTCCCATCGTACCAATTATTAATGTTTCGCCGGCCGGAGTGGCCGAGCGGTTCTAGGCGCTACAGTCTGGAACCGCGCGACCGCTACGTTCGCAGGTTCGGATCCTGCCTCGGGCATGGACGTGTGTGATGTCCTTAGGTTAGTTAGGTTTAAGTAGTTATAAGTTCTAGGGGATTGATGACCACAGCAGTTAAGTCCCATAGTGCTCAGAGCCATTTGAACCATTAATGTTTCTACCTCTTCCATTCACGTGTTGAACGTGTGAAGAATAGTTGTTTAAATGTCTCTGTGAGCGCTGTAATTAATCGTGTCTTTGCCACGTACTGTAGCAATATCTAGAGAGTTGTGGTACATATCTAGATTTCTCTGAAGTAAGCTTTTGGGGAATAGTTGACATGTACCCTCCACCAGTTACGCTTACATTGGTAGCCTGCAACCATCTGTGAAGAGCATGGCAGGGGGTACTTAGCACGGTATCACATGTTACGGTTTCGAATCAACCGCAAATGGACCGCAGGAGGAATGCTTACTTAAATGCCTGTGTGAATGCTGTAGTTAGTCTAATTTCGTCTTCACAGACCGTATGAGAACGATACTTGTGGAACGGAAGAATATCTATAGGTTCTTCGGATAATACTGATCCTTGAAATTTTGTAACACGCAAAAGAAACTCACACACAAATGGTCGTAGTCTCTGGCTGCTGAGGCTGAAGGAAGGTTGGAGCTTAAAGACCTGTCGCCAGCGCGGTCATTAGAGGAGGTGCACAATCTCGGATTGCAAAAGGATGGGGAAGGTAATCGGCCGTACCCTTTTCAGAGGAACCATTCCAGCAATTGCATGGCGCTATTTAGGGAAATCCTGGAAAACCTAAATCTGGATGACTGAACGTGGTTTTGAATCTCCATTCTCCCGAATGCAGGTCCAGTGTGCTAACCACTGCGAAATCTCGCAGTGTTTGTAAGCAGGCTGTCTTCAAGACGCTGCCAATGCAGGTTCTTCGACATTTCCGTGGCACTCTTCATCGAAACAGACCACCTGTGACCATTCGTGTCAGCCCTCTTGGTATGTGTGTGTATGTCCTGCTAGTCCTATTTGGTATGGAACCCACACGCTTGAGCAATATTCTGGGATGGATTAGTCCAGGCAGTTGCTGGGATGGTTCCTCTGAAAAGGGCACGGTCAATTTCCGTCCCCATTTGTTTTGTAAGAAATGCCCTTTGTCGATTCATTGCATTTTCGCAGTATCCTGCGAATGAACCGAAGTCCAACACCTGCTTTAGCAACGACTGAACCCTGTGATAATTCAGTTTCGCATTCCTACAAATTGTTCCACTCAGGTATTTGTGAGAGCTGATTGATCCCTATATTGACTAATTTGTTTTGTATTCAAAAAGTACATCCTAAGTGTTTATGTGCTTTGCTTATACGCGTTTGTGCAAGTTTATTATAGTCTTGGGCGTGAAAATCTTAAACAGAATGTTGATTACAAAACAGACAGACAGACAAAACACACACAGGAAGATAATTTTTCTCATTTATGGCTTTTGACAAATATTTCTGTGATGCATCTGTGACTGTGGGCACTACGGGTGCGTATTATGGACCGCATGCAGCGGACTACGATGCACTGAAGAAAGATAAACCCGCTGTCTCCTTTTGGCACACAACAAAATGTTATTCCTGTCACAGTTTTGACAACTGAAGGCATTAGGAAAAGCACCAACGTTATTTGGTTCTCAAATTCCCTTCTATTTTTTTATTTCTTTTTTCTCAGGAGATGTGATATGCATCTTTAATAGCACCAGCACCATTACTTTTCGGTTTATCTGACCTATTTTTCGTCAAACCAGTATAGAAACCGTGAAATGGCACAGATTTTAAACCATCTGCAGGTTGCAATATCTGCTCAGAAAGGCAGTGAGTTATGAGGGGCGACTGGTCTTCCCTAGAGCAGCCCATAACCCGTTCTGTCAATTACATGCCCTTTCCTCCGTAGTCGAACAGTTCAAGGACAATTTACTTGACCTTAGGCTGACGTAATGATGTCGGAGCTACGGCTGGATTCCGTGGCCAATTAAGAATGAGGTTGTTGGCCTAGCGTACCGCTCTAAGTTCAGAGAACTGATCATGTTTACGTTTCTCCGTACATCAGAACTGCCAGAAGCTTCAAGTATCTGAAGGAAAAGTGAAACGTATATATAATAATTCGTTATCTTACAGATTAACATTGCACAGTATACTGTTAACAATAGTACAACGATACCCAAATTTAACTTCGCGTACTATGGCCCTTTAACGTTTCCGTACACCCCCAGAAATTGTTCTTTCTGCGAACCATTCGCGACTTTAATAGGAAAAAGGTGCAATGGCTGTGGTACACATAGTACCCTCCACCGCACACCAGACAAGAAAGTGAGTTAATATTGTATTGTCGTCCAGTTCCAAGCTCTGCTGAAAGTTTAAAGTCTCTAGCTCATCATGAAGTTAGTTTAAAATCAATCTCAAAATTTGTAACAGACAGACAAGACAGCGACCTAATAAAAACGTGGTAATGAAATACGTAACGTAAAGTAAAAAAGGAGAACAAGGAGGACGAAGACCCAGTTCGAAGCCTTTTCCATACACTTCAGCCATTGTGACTGCTGCATTGTGGGACATTGTATTGTCGAGGTGGAGATGCGCCTTTTTGCCTCCCATTCTATGTTGCTTTTCATGCATCTCGCGTTTCAAATGGTCTAATAGCAATGCACAATAGTACTTTTCCCAAGTAATCTTTGAGGACTGTCGTCAAAAAACAAATGCATGTCATTCTCAATGTAGAGAAGTCTTCCGAAGTAAGAGTGATTTCAGGTGTGCCGCAGGGGAATGTCGTAGGACCGTTTCTATTCACAATATACATAAATAACCTTGTGGATAACATCGGAAGTTCACTGAGGCTTTTTGCGGATGAAGCTGTGGTATATCGAGAGGTTGTAACAATGGAAAATTGTACTGAAATGCAGGATGATCTGCAACGAATTGACGCATGGTGCAGGGAATGGCAACTGAATCTCAACGTAGACAAGTGTAATGTGCTGCGAATACAGAGAAAGAAAGATCCTTTATCATTTAGCTACAATATAGCAGGTCAGCAACTGGAAGCAGTTAATTCCATAAATTATCTGGGAGTAGACATTAGGAGTGATTTAAAATGGAATGATCATATAAAGTTGATCGCTGGTAAAGCAGATGCCAGACAGAGATTCATTGGAAGAATCCCAAGGAAATGCAATCCGAAAACAAAGGAAATAGGTTACAGTACACTTGTTCGCCCAATGCTTGAAAATTGGTAACCAGTGTGGGATCCGTACCAGATAGGGTTGATAGAAGAGATAGAGAAGATCCAACGGAGAGCAGCGCGCTTCGTTACAGGATCATTTAGTAATCGCGAAAGCGTTACGGAGATGATAGAGAAACTCCAGTGGAAGACTGCAGGAGAGACGCTCAGTAGCTCGGTACGGGCTTTTGTTGAAGTTTCGAGAACATAACTTCACCGAGGAGTCAAGCAGTATCTTGCTCCCTCCTACCTATATCTCGCGAAGAGACCATGAGGATAAAATCAGAGACATTAGAGCCCACACAAAGGCATACCGACATTCTTTCTTTCCACGAACAATACGAGACTGGAATAGAAGGGAGAACCGATAGAGGTACTCAAAGTACCCTCCGCCACACACCGTCAGGTGGCTTTCGGAGTATGGATGTAGATGTAGAGATGCCAGCTGACAAAAGTCTTTGGCTTATTTGGCGCGCACTCGGCAGTTATTAATTGAATTTTCCCATGTTGAGAAATGAGGAGGAGCAGTGTATTTTAATCGGCAAAAAATACTTTTTAAAGCTAAGATCGCATAAACAGTCCTCTATTTTTAACAACCAATTTCGACAATGAACACGTTTTACAACAAAAATTTTTGAAGACCTGAAGATGAGAGAAAAATCTGTGGAAACCGGTTGTTGAAAAAGAAAAAGAATTTACATGATTGTTGGGTTTAGGAAGTTCTAAAGGGCAGTTACTGCTCCCTGTGTAGACTAAAGTTTCAAATTTTGTCGTACAATAATGGATTCAGATGTCAGTCATAGCCACGAATCGACTCATAAAAGCTGCAGATTGCGATTAAACGTTGCCAGTTATTTTGTTGAAATGTTCCGGTTGCGTTTTTATGGGGAGCTAGCAGTAACGGCAGTCATCGCACACAACAGCCACTTTTTTCCAGTTCTTCGTAGTGATGTACTCGTCCAGATGAGATAATAAAGTCTCTGCTTCCTCCTACATTACGCTATCATGGATTTTTTTTCAACGTGTTTTGACTTGTGGGAACCCCAACTAGGCGACCAGAGCGGTTTTCATCTTCACATCTACTAAAGCCACACTTAAACTCAGATATTCAAAGTAAAATTTTCTTCTGTATTGGTGCAAACGTCCCATTGAGACAAAACTCAACAATCTGATTATGGACAGGCACAACAAATATTCGTTTCAACCCACGAAACAACTAGCAAGTAACAGTTCGGAACCGCGTTCCTGCTACGGTCGCAGGTTCGAATCCTGCCTTGGGCATGGATGTGTGTGATGTCCTTAGGTTAGTTAGGTTTAAGTAGTTCTACGTCTAGGGGACTGATGACCTCAGATGTTACGTCCCACAGTCCTTAGAGCCATTTGAACTATTGGAACTAACAAGTAAACAAAATATTACCCCGAAGAACGAATCTCAGTCTAAGCGACTATGGGCGGAATGCATGATGAAAATATTTGGTAATGTCCCTGAGGATGTTTCGTCAGTGACGTTGTACCTCTACGTCAACGAGAAGGATGCGGTACTCTGGCACTGAGTCCTGAAAGGTTTATACCAGAAGCAGAAAATACCAGGAACAGACACTCGACAGACTTATGATAGCTTCCAGTACATATTGAGTCAAGACTGGAATGTCAGAAAAGCTTTGGCAGCTCGGTACGATATGGGAAAAGGTACCGGCCGTCCGTACAATCCAATGTGTATGACAGAAAATGTTCTCATTCTTCTATCTAGAAGTAATATCCATAGTGTAGGACCCTGAAGCAAATTTTGCTCGATTAGTTAAGTTATGGATTAAATGAATGTACTTGGAAATTTTTCTGGTTTCGGAAGCTTAGGTTCCTTCGGTTTATCAACAGTGAAGATGGCGGCGAGTAACTTGTGTACTTCGAAGTGACAGGTTTAGTACAGCGTGGTAATCGTCTCACAAACGGAGTGATAAAATCACAAGCACACATTAAGAATTCGTTTAACACTTGAGAGTAGTATTGGTGCTATACTGAAAAACATATTTGTTGGAGACTACACCTTAATGTCAGAAAGAGATCTGAGCAGTTGACTGTTTGAGCAGTCGATATCAGTGGGTGGCATCCACAGTTCCATATGTCGTCACTAGCGTATGGTCCGAAGATGATCCACTTCGGGTCGAAACCTTTCACCACTGACGAATAAAAGTGTTTTTCTATGCGATCAAGACTGTTCTGTATAACATTTTCTTACTAAATTAATTGAATCGCTGCTGTTTCCACAACTATTGCAAAGATTATCAGAAAATGTTTTGTTTGTTTTTACTTGTTACACACCAGTCGCAGAGATCTGGAGAGCGCTGACGGCTATATAACACGCAGTGCGGGGTTTATGAGGTCGCTGGACGCAATACCTAGGCTGTCGACGGTCATCCACCGCAAACAGAAGCGTGAAATTATACATCACACCCTCCGACGATTATGATCTTATAATGAAATAAATGAATCAGTAATGTATGTAATGTATCTCTTTAAAATGTAGTCAGTCTCCTCGTGGCCTTTCTCGAATGAAGTTCGCTCTTAAGCTATGAGTTAAAACATTTTATTACGTGGTGAACCTTTTTATATCGTCAATAAACGACGTGAAAGTGTTTTATGGAAATAACGCACACTACTGACCATTAAAATTGCTACACCAAGAAGAAACGCAGATGATAAACGGGTATTCATTGGACAGATATATTATACTAGAACTGACATGTGATTACATTTTCACGCAATTTGGGTGCATAGATCCTGAGAAATCATTACCCAGAACAACCACCTCTGGCCGTAATAACGGCCTTGATACGCAAACAGAGCTTGGATGGCGTGTACAGGTACAGCAGCCCATACAGCTTCAACACGAAACCACAGTTCGTCAAGAGTAGTGACTGGCGTACTGTGACGAGCCAGTTGCTCGGCCACCATTGACCAGACGTTTTCAATTGGTGAGAGATCTTGAGAATGTGCTGGTCAGGGCAGCAGTCGAACATTTTCTGTATCCAGAAAGGGCCGTACAGGATCTGCAACATGCGGTCGTGCATTATCCTGCTGAAATGTAGGGTTTCGCACGCATCGAATGAAGGGTAGAGCCACGGGTCGTAACACATCCGAAATGTAACGTCCGCTGTTCAAAGGGCCGTCAATGCGAACAAGAGGTGACCGGGACGTGTAACCAATGGCACCCCACACCATCACGCCGGGTGATACGCCAGTATGGCGATGACGAATACACATTTGCAATGTGCGTTCACCGCGATGTCGTCAAACATGGATGCAACCATCATGATGCTGTAAACAGAACCTGGATTCATCCGACAAAATGACGTTTTCCATTCGTGCACCCCAGTTCGTCGTTCAGCACACCATCGCAGGCGCTCATGTCTGTGATGCAGCGTCAAGGGTAACCGCAGCCGTGGTCTCCAAGCTGATAGTCCATGCTGCTGCAAACGTCGTCGAACTGTTCGTGCAGATGGTTGTTCTTGTAAACGTCCCCATCTGTTGACTCAGGGGTCGAGACGTGGCTGCACGATCCGTTACAGCCATGCGGATAAGATGCCTGTCATCTCGACTGCTAGTTATATGAGGCTGTTGGGATCCAGCACGGCGTTCCGTTTTACCCTCCTGAACCCACCGATTCCATATTCTGCTAACAGTCATTGGATCTCGGCCAACGCGAGCAGGAATGTCACGATACGATAAACCGCAATCGCGATAGGCTACAATCCGACCTTTATCAAAGTCGGAAACATGATGGTACGCATTTCTCCTCGTTACACAGGGCATCTCAACAATGCTTCACCCGACAACGCCAGTCAACTGCTGTCTGTGTATGAGAAATCGGTTGGAAACTTTCCTCATGTCAGCACGTTGTAGGTGTCGCCACCGGCCCCAACCTTGTGTGAATGCTCTGAAAAGCTAATCATTTGCATATCACAGCATCTTCCTCCTGTCGGTTAAATTTCGCGTCTGTAGCACGTCATCTTCGTGGTGCAGCAATTTTAAAGGCCAAAGGCCAGTTTTTTTTTTTTTTTTTTTTTTAGACAACAGAGTTGTATGAGATAAACAGTGATTAATTTACTTATAATCAATTATTCAAAATGACAGTCACAATCACGTTATTTATTTTGCCGCCATCCGGTTTCAACCCGCGATGGGGTCATCTTCAGGGCAATTAACACCATTTGGTCGCTAGCTGGAGTCGTCACTTTCCTGTGCACGGTTGGTAACAATCAACCGTGCACAGGCTGGGTGACGACTCCAGCGAGCGACCAAATGGTGTTAATTGCCCTGAAGATGACCCCATCGCGGGTTGAAACCGGATGGCGGCAAAATAAATAACGTGATTTTGACTGTCATTTTGAATAATTGATTAATGACTTAGGCTCCAGTCCATCGGCGTCAGAGTTAAAATTTATTGATCTGAAAAAGACGGTGAAGCATAATAACGATATGGTATCAAATCTCTCAGGCGCAAGTGTTTGATGAACGTGCGTTACGCCGCCTCAGCTGAGCCATACAGGGTGACTGATTGCGACTAATTGTTGAATCAGATGGCCTCTAATGTGACTGTGTTTGTGCGTCGGGTGGTGGAGGGGATTGGGGGTGGGGTCATGAAGCTGTTGCAGTATACGTCAAATTAATCACTTGGTGGTGATTTATAAAGAACACGGACACATCGATCCGGAAGACAGACACCGCTTCGACTACACAGGTGTCGCGGTACTTACGAGTCCGCACGCTGCGTTTCCCTGAGTGCCGCAGCTATTGGATTCCAGAAGCGCGTCTCCAGCCGGAGCGCTTAGTACGCCGGCGGCCCCCACGGCGTCCGCTGCCCACGCAAAGCCACATCAGCCGCCCGGAACAGCAGCCAAGGCCGCGCGCGTGAACACAGGCCCGCTGAATACCGGCCGCGGGCCCTTAATGGCCCGGCGCAGCTCGGCTCCAGCGGGCTGTGACGGCGCGCCGCGCCCGTCCGTCACTCGCGCTGCCCGCCTCCAGCTGATGCCTCCGGCCTACCAACGAGGCCAGCCGCTGGAACGCTCCTCTCGTCCCTGCCGCGGAGCTTCCAGGCCGTCGGTACACGGACCGTGCATCCGAACGTTGAGCGTGCCGTGTTTCTGACGTCATAGCGTGGAGCAGCACGTTCGGGAGTCTTTCCGAACGTGCAGAGCAATATCTAGCATGTCAGATACTCTCAGAGTGCGTCTGAGCGTTGACCAATCAGGAGCCACAACGCCACCTACATCACACGCACGCCATCTCCCTTCAGTGCAGAGCTGAGAGGCGCCATACTGACATTCAGTTCAAGCCTATACGTATACAGGGTGTTACAAAAAGGTACGGCCAAACTTTCAGGAAACATTCCTCACACACAAATAAAGAAAAGATGTTATGTGGACATGTGTCCGGAAATGCTTAATTTCCATGTTAGAGCTCATTTTAGTTTCGTCATTCCAACGTGATCAAATTGTAAATTTTCACAGTCAACATGTGTGGGCTGACGAGAATCCGTACGCAATTGTGCAATCACGTCATCAACACAGATTTTCTGTGAACGTTTGGGCAGGCATTGTTGGTGATGTCTTGATTGGGCCCCATGTTCTTCCACCCACGCTCAATGGAGCACGTATCATGATTTCATACGGGATACTCTACCTGTGCTGCTAGAACATGTGCCTTTACAAGTACGACAGAACTTGTGGTTCATGCACCATGGAGCCCCTGCACATTTTAGTCGAAGTGTTCGTACGCTTCTCAACAACAGATCCGGTGACCGATGGATTGGTAGAGGCGGACCAATTCCGTGGCCCCCACTCTCTCCTGACCTCAACCCTCTTGACTTTCATTTATGGGGGCATTTGAAAGCTCCTGTCTACGCAACCCCGGTACCAAATGTAGAGACTCTTCGTGCTTGTATTGTGGACGGCTGTGATACAACATGCCATTCTCCAGGGCTGCATCAGCGCATCAGGGATTCCATGCGACGCTGTTTGGATGCATGTATCCTCGCTAACGGAGGACATTTTGAACATTTCCTGTAACAAAATGTTTGAAGTCACGCTGGTACGTTCTGTTGCTGTGTGTTTCCATTCCATGATTAATGTGATTTGAAGAGAAGTAATAAAATGAGATCTAATATGGAAAGTAAGCGTTTCCGGACACATGTCCACGTAACATATTTTCTTTCTTTGTGTGTGAGGAATGTTTCCTGAAAGTTTGGCCGTACCTTTTTGTAACACCCTGTATATGCCGTTTCTGAGCCCCAGCAAATTGAGAATCATTCGAAAACCCCTTGATTAACTGTAATTCGTTGCAATAAAATAATGTTAAACATCAGATTCGTGGCAAAAGAATTATTGTAACTTGCGTATTATGAGAGTATGTCATTTGAAGGTAGCGACACGACGAGGATCCACAAACAATCCATTGCTCTTGGTACAATTTGTTACAATTAAATTTCAGCAGTAACATAACTACGATTAAAGCATTTAGCATGTGGTAACATATCAGAATTGTCCACAAATGTGTTGTTGCCACGTTAGTGTAATGAGTAGCGTCAACGATCCATATCCAGCTTGGTGGTAACACGAGGGTTCGTGCCTCGTCAAGCTGCAATATTTTTCTTCCTAAAATTTACGTATTTAATAGGTTTTGATACTTCATTATTATTTTAATGCAAGTATATACCACATATGTGATGTTACGTAAATATAAGTTCACCTTCTTTTGAGGTGTGAGTTTGTTTCGATTGGCTTAATCTACAGAAGAGCTTGCGATAATAATATTTTGTTCCTTTTCCTTTTGAGTATCGTAATTCACGTCTTGTTAAAGATTCTGCTGCTGGGTAGGAACAGAGATCAAGTAAGAATGACCTAAGGGTTTGACCAAAATATGGGAAAGATAAAATAATGTTTATGTTATGTGGAGAACTATTGCAAATTTGTGTCGCACTGTTTGTATTGGAACTTTTATAAGTATGTCTCCTTATTGATTGGACATGGTACTTTCCTTTTTGTCTTAAAACATGTACCGTACATTGATATTGAAGTTCTTGTGTATATTACATATAGTAGGACGTGACTAGGATATGGACAATGGAGGAAACGTGCATTTTAGTAGAGCTAACGTGGGAATTTTACGAGCGCCCTTTGAGCAAACAGTGTGATTTACGAATAGAAACATCCCACAACTGCTTAAAGCCGCGGCACACGGACCGTGCATCCGAGCGTTGAGCGTGCCGAGTTTCTGACGACATACGACATACCGTGGAATAGCACGTTCGGGAGTCTTTCCGAACGTGCAGAGCAATATCTGGCATATCAGATATTCTGAGCGCGCGTCTCAGCGTTGACCAATGAGATGGCACAACGCCACCTACGTCACACGTACGCCGTCTCCCTTCAGTACAGAGTTGTGAGGCGCCATATTGGCATTCATTTCAAGCTTACATGTGTATATGCTGTTTCTGAGCACCAGCAACTTGCGTATTATGAGAGTAGGCTATTTGAAGCCAGCGACACACTGAAGATCCACCAAAAATGCATTATTCTTGGTACAATTTGTTATAATTAAATTTCAATTAGTGACATAATTATCTAAATTAACGTTTTTAGCAAGGGGTAACACATATGGTTACATATATAGAGAAAATTGTTGGTTTAGCGTGCCGGCACGGTAGCTCAGCGTGTTCGGTCAGAGCCGGTTGGCCTCTGTAATAAAAAACTGAGTGGAAGGATCAACCACCGGACTTGAACAGGATGTCTTGCGACGTCCGCAACGACCAAAAAAAAAAGCGTAATGAGTAGCGTCTGTGTTCACAAATGACATTTTGACATTTTGTAGGGGCTGTGGTTCGCGTATTAACACTTCCAAAATTTTTTTTTCTAACATTCACGTTTATATTAGGTTCTGATACTTTATTATTAGTTTAATATACGTATATGCTATAATATTTGATGTTATGTAAATATAAGTTCACCTTTTTTTGAGGGGTGACTGTTCGATTGGCTTCATCAACAGGACACCTTGCGCTACTTGTATAAAGATATTTTGCTCCTCTTTGTTTTACGCTTCGTAATTCACATGTTGCAAAGATTCTGCTACTGAGTAGGAACAGTGATCAAGTAAGACTGACCTTGAGGTTTTACTAAAATGTGAGAATGATGAAATACCGGTAATGTTTATCTTATGCAGAGAAGTATTCCAAATTTGTACCGCGCTGTTTGTAATGGAACTTTTATAAGCCTGTGTCCTTACTGATTGTACATTGTACTTTCCTTTTCGTGGACGGTGTTGGAAATGTGTGTTTTAACAGAGCTAACGTGGGAATTTTACACTCGCCCGTTTAGTAAACAGTATGATTTACGAACTAGAAACATCCCTGAACTGCCGTTGGAGTGTGTTGTCATCGCTTATACCACGCTGGGGCCTACGTACCATATGCACAATTCGCATCGTTCCTGAGCGTTCAGCAGCGCGTTGAACTTGGTACGCTCAACGTTAACGTTCGACAGCACGGTCCGTGTGCCGACAGCTTAACGCGGAGTCACTCGCGCGGCCGCTGCCTGAATGCACGCACTCCTGGCGACGTGAGGTACGCGAGACATATTACGCGAACACAGCTTCGCGGAGTTGATTAGAAACATTAACTGGCGGACATGGATGAATTCCCTACTCTGCTGCACTATCAAATCAAACTAAATATGGGTCACCAGTCTCTCTCTGACTCGAAAGACGGGTTAAAATTCTCCCTACTATGTCGAAATGTATGCCGCTTCGTACCTGTGGCCGTGGTGGTCTATCAGGTTCAGCACTGGACTCCTGACCTGGAGGTCACGGGTTCAGTTTCAGAAAGGGTGATGATTTTTCCTAGTTCCAGTCCCTCGAGGACGACCCCAGGTTCACCTGGCGTGCTATCAAATACGAGGGTTGACTGAAAAGTAATGCCTCCATCTTCGTAACTGGTTCAAATGGTTCAGAGCACTATGGGACTTAACATCTATGGTCATCAGTCCCCTAGAACTTAGAACTACTTAAACCTAACTAACCTAAGGACATCACACAACACCCAGCCATCACGAGGCAGAGAAAATCCCTGACCCCGCCGGGAATCGAACCCGGGAACCCGGGCATGGAAAGCGAGAACGCTACCGCACGACCACGAGCTGCGGGCCTTCGTAACTCTTCAACAGTTGGCGGCATTGGAATGCGGCAGGTTCTGGCTTGTTCTGTAGCCTCTTCTCTACAGCTCCAGTTGGCGGGAAGCCTTAGCATTGAATGGTTGTGTTGTTACAGTGTAAAGTATGGAATCCTGCACAGATTGTCGGTCAATCCGATTTAAGCAACGTGCAGTCGTTGAATTCTCGACAGCGGAAGGTGTCACCCCAAAGGAGATTCATCAGAGAATGAAAGCAGCTTATGGTGATTGTGTTGATATGAGCACTGTGCTTCGTTTGGCGAGTAAATTTAAAGATGTTGAGGCGGCAACATCTGACCTGCGTGACAAAGAGAGAGTTGGACTTCCTGTGACAGCAACCACCAAGTTTCACAAGCAAAATGTTCAGACTATTGGAAGATCTGTGCACGATGGGTACCCCGGATGCTGACTCCTGAAATGAAAGCGCACAGACTTGAAATTTGCCAGGAGCTCCTCTCGCGTTACGAGAATGAAGGTGACGCCTTTCTCCATTCAATTGTTACAGGAGACGAAACGTCAGTCTATGGAATATCGGCACAAAGACTCGCCCCAGAAAAAGAAATTCAAGACACTCAGCTGGAAAAACCATGGCCACAGTGTTCTGGGACGCAGATGGTGTTATCCACGTTGGTTTCCTTGATCGTGGAACAACAATAAATTCAGAGCGTTACATCACAACACTGCGAACTCTGAAACGACGGCTAACAAGGGTCCGAAAGGAAAAGGGAAATGTTTTCCTGCAGCATGACAGTGCCAAACCACACACTTCACGGGCCACCACAGCAGAACTTCAGAGACTGATTCCCACCACCGTACAGCATCCTCCATACAGTCCAGGTTTAGCACTGTCTGACTTTCATCTGTTCCCGACCATGAAAGACGATCTGCGGGGTCATCATTATGATTCTGATCAAGACGTTGAGAGAACTGTGAGACTGTGGTTGCGGAAGCAGAGTGTCGACTTCTTTCGTGATGAGTTCAGAAAACTTGTTCATCGTTGGCAGAAATGTATCCAATTGGCTGGTGATTGTGTGGAAAAGTGAATTGGTAATTAAAGATCACATTCTAAGGATTATTTCTACGTTTGATTTATTAAACTATTCCCATCTAAACCCAATTAATGAAGATAGAGGAATTTCTTTTCATTCGACCGTCGTCGTAGCGCAAAAGGCTGGGATTGTAACCCTTCCCTCCCCCCCTCCGCCCCCCCCTTCCTAGTGCCAACCTGAAGGAAGGCTGTACTCTACTACAGTCAGATTAGTAGCTCTGTGGCCGGCCGCTGTGGCCGAACGGTTCTAGGCGCTTCAGTATGTAACCGAGCGATCGCTACGGTCGCATGTTCGAATCCTGCCTCGGGCATGGATGTGTGTGATGTCCTTAGGTTAATTGGGTTTAAGTAGTTCTAAGTTCTAGGGGACTGATGACCTCAGATGTTAAGTCCCATAGTGCTCAGAGCCATTTGAACCATAATAGCTCTGTCACCGGATTGTGCACAGACTTTTAATTTTACATGTCCTATACCACCTCCATGTGACTCTTAGCATGTTCGGCTGATAATCTCCACATAATAAAACTTACAGGGGGTGGGAAAAATATGGAAACACCAAAAAACACAACATTTTGCTATACCTAATACGGTGTAGGAAACATGTCGGCACTCAAGGCAGCTTCCAGTCATCTCTGAATACATAAATACAGATACAGTTTGGTTTTCAAGAGAATTATTCTTTCTGCAAAAGCCTTGTTGTAATTGGGCAAGACACGAAATAAGAGCATCTTTGACCGGCACGTTCAAACAGCTGGAGATCGACATCCAGATAGTATAGAGATGGATGAGAATACCGTCCATGAAGTACCACGATTCAGCTAACAATGAGGGAGGTGGATGGCGATCATGTACTCTTCTCTCCAAAGTAGACCACAAAGGGTCAATAATATAGAAATCTGGTAACTGCAGGGGCCAGAAGAAACGCGAAAATTCATCCTCTTGCTTACAATCCCTGTCGTCCTGGAACACAGCATCTTCATTGGGCAATGAACGTTCTAGCATGGCATGAATCTGATAGGCCAAAAGGGTCACTTAATCCTTGGCAGTAATGCGATCTTGCAGAATATCCGGCGATCTCTGTACTACCTGGATGCAGCTCTCTGATCTCAGAGCATGAACTTCGACATGCCATGCCTGCAGATTCTTCTCATCTACACAGTCCGCTATATTGTAATTAGCCAATGAAATTTCCATAGGTCTGCAAGTGGTAAAGAATTCTTTACTTATTTCTGGCTTTGAACTTTATATCAATATGCGGTTAATAGGCTGATATGGGAGCAGCATCGAAAAGTTTTTTTTTTTTTCCGCTGTGATGATATTTCGTGGCAGCCATGTTGTAACTGGGGAAGAAACGAAATACGAGGATCTTTGACCGGCACCCCGGAGTTCGACATCCATATAGTGTAGAGATGGATGAGAATAACGTCCATGAGCCGGCCGTGGTGGCCAAGCGGTTCTAGGCGCTTCAGTCCGGAGCCGCGCGACTGCTACGGTCGCAGGTTCGAATCCTGCCTCGGGCATGGAGGTGTGTGATGTCCGCAGGTTAGTTAGGTTTAAGTAGTTCTAGGTTCTAGGGGACTGAAGACCTCAGATGTTAAGTCCCATAGTGCTCAGAGCCATTTGAACCAATAACGTCCATGGAGTACCACGATATTGCTGCGCAGATCATTGCCGAACCTTCGTCATGTTTCACTCGGCCAGAAGTCGCAAACTGTACGAAGCAAGAGTCATCCGACCAAATCAGTGTCTTCCGCTGCTCCATACTCCAAGTGTTAAGGCTTTGGCACCATATTTTCCCGTTACAGCCATGTGCATCACTATAAGCGGAGTTCCTGATAGCCCTGCAATTCCCAGCCTGTGTACCTCCTCTCACGGTTTCTTTTTTTTCTTTTTTTATGCTGACAGGGTTTACGAGTGTAACATTCATTTCTGCAGAGACCTTTGCAAAAGCTGTTGTCCCCATATTTTTCGTCACAAACCTCTTCAATGATCCTTCGCCATGATGATCACTGAACACACGTTTCCGTCCACGTTGTCACTTGGAGGACGATATTTTTCCGCCTGCCATGTATGCGGTAAAAATCTCCTATATGGTGCCTCCTCAAACGCTTCGGTTATATTGGTTACGGAAGCACCCACCAGAAGAGCATCGACAATCTGCCCACGTTAGAATTCTCTTAGCACCGGCGTTGCTACACAGAACGCTGTTCTGGCCACGACTGACACTAGAAACGCATTGCGGTCACTGCGTGCGTGCCGTTTGTGGTCAAATACAACAGCGAAACCTGCAGGCTTCGCTAACATCTGCATTTGTTGAAGGACGGTCCAACCACTGTACAGTTCAGTATCAATAAAGGAGAACGTCTGACGAAAAACCAACACTCAAATTTCCACGGAACGGCTGGAATTTATTTTCTTCAATTAAATCTCGCCAAGTCCGTTTCGTTCGGTGTCTCGACACCTTCCAGCTAGCTACTAGTTTCGCTCTCTGGTGTAAAGGCTCTGCCTACCAGGCAGTGCACGCAGACTTGATCGAACCACTCACTGGAAAACCAAAAGTGCTTGAGCAGTATCCCACGCTGGCTCGTGGGAACGGACTGTAGGCTACTTGTCGACTTTCCGTGAGGGAAAAATGACCACCAACTAGGGCTTCAGAAACACACTTCAGAATACTACCTGCTCCGCGAGGATTGTCAGCCGACGCCTCGGGTACACGAGCTCCCAAAACGCTCAGCGAAATTATTTAACATTTAAGCCTTTCAGTCAATCAGATACAGTTGCGCACGCAGACAAATTCTTTGGCCATTTCTCGCTCGCGCTGATCACTCCACTACAAAATACACTCCTGGAAATTGAAATAAGAACACCGTGAATTCATTGTCCCAGGAAGGGGAAACTTTATTGACACATTCCTGGGGTCAGATACATCACATGATCACACTGACAGAACCACAGGCACATAGACACAGGCAACAGAGCATGCACAATGTCGGCACTAGTACAGTGTATATCCACCTTTCGCAGCAATGCAGGCTGCTATTCTCCCATGGAGACGATCGTAGAGATGCTGGATGTAGTCCTGTGGAACGGCTTGCCATGCCATTTCCACCTGGCGCCTCAGTTGGACCAGCGTTCGTGCTGGACGTGCAGACCGCGTGAGACGACGCTTCATCCAGTCCCAAACATGCTCAATGGGGGACAGATCCGGAGATCTTGCTGGCCAGGGTAGTTGACTTACACCTTCTAGAGCACGTTGGGTGGCACGGGATACATGCGGACGTGCATTGTCCTGTTGGAACAGCAAGTTCCCTTGCCGGTCTAGGAATGGTAGAACGATGGGTTCGATGACGGTTTGGATGTACCGTGCACTATTCAGTGTCCCCTCGACGATCACCAGTGGTGTACGGCCAGTGTAGGAGATCGCTCCCCACACCATGATGCCGGGTGTTGGCCCTGTGTGCCTCGGTCGTATGCAGTCCTGATTGTGGCGTTCACCTGCACGGCGCCAAACACGCATACGACCATCATTGGCACCAAGGCAGAAGCGACTCTCATCGCTGAAGACGACACGTCTCCATTCGTCCCTCCATTCACGCCTGTCGCGACACCACTGGAGGCGGGCTGCACGATGTTGGGGCGTGAGCGGAAGACGGCCTAACGGTGTGCGGGACCGTAGCCCAGCTTCATGGAGACGGTTGCGAATGGTCCTCGCCGATACCCCAGGAGCAACAGTGTCCCTAATTTGCTGGGAAGTGGCGGTGCGGTCCCCTACGGCACTGCGTAGGATCCTACGGTCTTGGCGTGCATCCGTGCGTCGCTGCGGTCAGGTCCCAGGTCGACGGGCACGTGCACCTTCCGCCGACCACTGGCGACAACATTGATGTACTGTGGAGACCTCACGCCCCACGTGTTGAGCAATTCGGCGGTACGTCCACCCGGCCTCCCGCATGCCCACTATACGCCCTCGCTCAAAGTCCGTCAACTGCACATACGGTTCACGTCCACGCTGTCGCGGCATGCTACCAGTGTTAAAGACTGCGATGGAGCTCCGTATGCCACGGCAAACTGGCTGACACTGACGGCGGCGGTGCACAAATGCTGCGCAGCTAGCGCCATTCGGCGGCCAACACCGCGGTTCCTGGTGTGTCCGCTGTGCCGTGCGTGTGATCATTGCTTGTACAGCCCTCTCGCAGTGTCCGGAGCAAGTATGGTGGGTCTGACACACCGGTGTCAATGTGTTCTTTTTTCCATTTCCAGGAGTGTATTTCCGGTTCCCAGAGCTTTTAAAATGTAATTTCCCAGCAAGGGTTTAGAAACACGTGTCGGCCGAGGAAACCTCTCACCCTTGAACCGGTTCTTTAGGTCTCCTCCACAAACCCCCTTAGGAAGATCAGTTAAGGACTGACCCTTCTAGTCCAGGCTGAAGGGAGTCTCCTTCCACCAGAAAACGTCGCTGCTGTATACAGTAGGCCCAGGAAGTGCCATAGACGCGGTCTGGGGATCATGCGTTACAACACGACCACGCAGTGCTTCATTCGTCTTCCGCGACAGCACTGCCCATTGCTGAGCCCCACCGATTAGACACTGTGGTATAATTATGTTAAATTCACCGTACTTCTAACATTAAACGGTGCACATCAAGCAGTCGATCGAAATCTGATCGATTATTTCCGACTGAACGTTGTTTCCTTAAGCTAAATTATTCCGTATTAAAAAGTTGATTCCAACGATTACGCTATTGCCGATAAATCAATAGTGAGGGTAACTACGTAGGCATAACTGTACGGTGTACGGAACGACCTAAAATGTAATCTGTTTCAGGAAAAATAGATGCCACTCTGACTTCATTGATAAAATCCTAAGCATATGTAATTGATCCACGGAAGACGTATCTCACTAAAGACTCGTTCAATTGATTCCTGAATGTTCCCTTACCAGATTTGACCAACAGAAGGAACAAAGAAGACTCAACGAAGAGCCGCGCTTTTCGTCTCGGGATCCTTTAGCCGTTACGAGAGCGTTATGGAGCTCAAGAAACTCCAGTGGCAGCTGTTCCATCACGAAGAGGGTTGTTGTTGACATTCCGTGAGTTTATGCACCATGAAGAGTCGGACAACATAATACTTTCTCTCACTTATATCCTGCGAAATGACCACGAAGAGAAAATCAGTAAAATACGACCTCATATGAAGGTTTGTCGACATTCGTTCCTCCCATGCGTTATTCGTGAATGGAACAGGAAATGTGGAAACACAAGTAACCTTCCCGCACACTTAAAGCTGATCTGCAGAGTACAGGCGTAGCTCTACTTCTAAACTCTGCGCCGGCCGAGTGGCCGAGCGGTTCTAGGCGCTACAGTCTGGAACCGCGCGACCGCTACGGTCGCAGGTTCGAATCCTGCCTCGGGCATGGATGTGTGTGATGTCCTTAGGTTAGTTAGGATTAAGTAGCTCTAAGTTCTAGGGGACTGATGACCTCAGAAGTTAAGTCCCATAGTGCTCAGAGCCATTTGAACCATTTCTAAACTCCGCCAGCCACCTTACTGTGTGTGGCGGACGGTACTGCACGTATCACTATCACTTCATCCTTTCATGTCCATTTCCTGGATGAAACAATGGAGTAACTATTGTTGGCAAGACCCTGTAAGAGGTAGTATCTCTCAGATTCTACCTGCAAGATCCTTTTGTAACATATATGTAGGAGGATGCAATATGCCGGTTCTCTTAGAAACACAGTCTCTCGGAATTCCAACATCGCTTATTTTTCAAATGCGTTACCTTGACCAAATCCGATCCATAACCATACTCCCGAAATTAAACATTATTCTTTGGTACGCATCATACAATTTTTATTTTTACCATTTTACTGTCTTTTTTATGGTTTCAGATCTTCTATCTTAATGTCAATCAGAGTCAGTCAACTTATTATAAAACTGATTTACACGCATACAGAACAAACACTCTGGAAGGAACCAGTGTTTTTGTTGTGATGAGCTGAACCTTATGGGGATGTCAAGTTCTGTGTTATCGTAAGTTTTATATCTGTGAGTGAAAGATTAAAATTATTTATTGTTAACATAACATCGAAATATCCTCAGAATATAAAGGCAAGCCGCTATCCTACACCTCTAGATAAAACACGCGAGCCCGGAGGTCAGATAGATAAATAAATGTTATCGATCTACACACGTATATTCATTGGGTATCGTATATTTGCGAATTAATTGTTATGAAGATGCATGAAGATTGTTCTCTCAAATTGGTAGCATTGATAATATCCTATTGTTTACCACTGCACCGCAAAATCTTTAAAAGTTTCTCATTCATCAGTACAGAAGCGATAACTGTGTTAAATCTGCCGTCACAGGCGACTTTACAGATATCCTTTGAGATCAAGTTGTCGGCGCACACTCAACTGATGCATCCGTGTTAAGTCATAAATCTACTGTTTCCAGGACGATAACGCCCCCACAAACATGACTAGGAAGGTGTGATGTGGCTTTCTGAGCAAATGGATGAAGTATCTCTTTTCCCTGTCCTCCACAATCACCAGATTTGAATGTTATTGAACCATTGCCATCTTCGGGTTTTAAAAGCAGCTTAGCTCTGACTATTGAGACCCGAAGACGGTCTGATGTCAGAATTAAATAGATTGTCTTCAATCAAAAATAGGGGTATAGCTATGTATTTTCTAATACAATTTTTAGCATTTCAAAAACACTTCAGGCAAACGGCAGAATTGACCTCCCAACAATGCAAAAGTCGATATATTCCGCCATTCTTATCCAGCTGGGTTGAGCAAGACATCTTCAATGCGTTAGGCTCTAATTTCCTTCCTACGTTTCTTCTTTCATTCTTTACATCGCTTGTTATCACATTTAACTGTCAGATGCGGGTCACTTTGAAAGTGTAGAAACGTTTCAGCCATGACAATGATGACAACGACAATGATAAACGGTCACGTCTAACCTGATGTTCGTAGGGAAAGCGTAAACAACATAAATAATGTATGTGAAGTTAATGAAAGAAAACAGATAAGTTAAACAACACGCAACATTTTTGGATTCAGCCCACAAATATGTTGGTGGTGGAAAAATTGCACAAAAATTAATCACATAGCAGACCTCATGCGCTTGACGTATATATTCGTTGTAAATATACGAAATTTCATACACTATTTGTTTCAAGAGGGATGAATCGCTCAAATCTTTTAAATCAAAGCTTTTTCTATAACACTAACTAATAACCCAACTCATCCGAAATTCTACGACAGTGAACGTTCTCGCCAAAAATTTACAGAGAACTCTAGTGATCACTCCTTGTACTACAGAACAACAGGGTCCATAGACGTTTCCTTGCCCTGTAATCAGTATTCTGGTGTGCAGAATAAGATTACGGTGTGAGAACAACTCGAATCCATTCAAAAGGGCTGCCTACTGAAGCAGATCTTGAGAACAAAAACGTAAGCGTGCGGTGGCAGAATTTTCACTGAGCGCTTCAGGGAGGAGAAAGCGAGCCTAGTTGCCTAAGCTGGGAGGCGGGGAAGCATAACACAGCAATCAACAAAAGCACTGGGGCTCTACGCCCCGCTTACGGAAGCTTTCCGTCAATGGGGCCGGCCCAAACTTCAGACCTGCGACATTGGAAGCGTGTATTCGTCATCGCCATACTAGTTTATCACCCGGCGAGATGGTATGGGGTGCCATTGGTTACATGTCTCGGTCACCTCGTTTTCGCACTGACGGCACTTTGAACAGTGGACGTTACATTTCTAACGTGTTACGACCCGTGGCACTACCCTTCATTCGATCCCTGCGAAACCCTACATTTCAGCAGGATAATGCACGACCGCTTGTCGCACGTCCTGTACGGGCCTTTCTGGATACAGAAAATGGTAGACTGCTGCCCTGGCCAGCACATTCTCCAGATCTCTCACCAATTGAAAACGTCTGGTCAATGGTGGCCGAGCAACTGTCTCGTCACAATACGCCAGTCACTACTCTTGATGAACTGTGGCATCTTGTTGAAGCTGCATGGGCAGCTGTACCTGTACACGCTACCCAAGCTCTGTTGACTGAATGCCCAGGCGTATCAAGGCCGTTATTACGGTCAGAGGTGGCTGTCCTGGGTACTAATTTCTCAGGATCTATGTACCCAAACTGCGTGAAACTGTAATCACATGTCAGTTCTAGTATAATATATTTGTCCAATGAATACCCGTTTATCATCTGCATTTGTTCTTGGTGTAACAGTTTTAATGGCCAGTAGTGTACTTTCCTCTCCGATTCTAAGCAGAACCTCCTCATTCATTACCTTATCAGTTCACCTAATTTTCAATATTCGTCTGTAGCACCACATCTCAACTGCTTCGATTCTCTTCTGTTCCAGTTTTCACAAAATCTGCGTTTCACTACAGTAGAATGCTGTGCTCCAAACGTACATTCTCAGAAATTTCTTCCTCACATTAAGGCGCTGTTAGGTGCTAGCAGACTTCTCTAGGCCAGGAATGCCCTTCTGAAAGTGCTAGTCTGCTTTTGTTGTCCTCCTTGCTTCGTCCGTCATTGGTTATTTTGCTACCTAGGTAGCAGAATTCATTAACTTCCATCTACTTCGTGACCATCAATCCTGAAGTTAAGTTTCTCGCTGTTCTTATTTCTGCTACTTCTCACTACCTTCCGACTTTCTTCGATTTATTCTCAACGCATATTCTCCACGCATTAGACTGTTCATTCCATTCACCAGATCCTGCAAGTCTTCTTTACTTTCCCTCAGTATAGCAAGATCATCAGCGAATCGTACCATTGATATCCTTTCACCTTGGCATTTTAGAAAGCATTCTTGACTGGAGCACAGCGATCGGTATAAAATGTTAAAAATCAACAAAAACAAAACGGATCGAGTTCCCTAGAAGTACTGTTGTTACTGCAGTGACAACAATACTTCTATGGATATCGCTCCGTCTGCTGTCACCAGCAGCCATAATGGTGGTGTAAGTTTGAAGATGATCCGAGGAAAGGGCCGAAACCAGTTACCAACGAATAAAAAATCTGAGAACGCTATCAAAACTGTTTTTACTGATTTTTAACTTTCGTCTAGAATTTTAATTCCACTCCTGAGCCAGTCTTTTGTTTCCGTCATTGCTTCTTCTACGTACAGATTGAACAGTAGGGGTGAGAGACTACATCCCTGTCTTACACCTTTTTTAATCCGAGCACTTTGTTCTCGGCCGTTCACTCTTGTTATTCCCTCTTGGCTCTTGTGCTTCTAGTATATTACCCGTCTCTCACTACAGCTTACCCCAATTTTTCTCAGAATTTCGAGCGTCTTGCACCATTTTACATTGTCGATCACTTTTTCCAGGTCGACAAATCCTATCAATGTGTCTTGAATTTTCTTTGGTCTTGTTGCCCCTCTGGTGCCTTAACCTTTCCTACAGCCAAACTGATCGTCATCTAACAAATTCTCGGTTTGAGCACTAATTTATCGTATCTTTTCTTCGTGATCCTTACGCGCAATGTACGAGGTGCATTCAAGTTCTAAGGCCTCCGATTTTTTTTTCTAATTAACTACTCACCCGAAATCGACGAAACTGGCGTTACTTCTCGACGTAATCGCCCTGCAGACGTTCACATTTTTCACAACGCTGACGCCATGATTCCATGGCAGCGGCGAAGGCTTCTTTAGGAGTCTGTTTTGACCACTGGAAAATCGCTGAGGCAATAGCAGCACGGCTGGTGAATGTGCGGCCACGGAGAGTGTCTTTCATTGTTGGAAAAAGGCCAAAAGTCACTAGGAGCCAGGTCAGGTGAGTAGGGAGCATGAGGAATCACTTCAAAGTCGTTATCACGAAGAAATTGTTGCGTAACGTTAGCTCGATGTGCGGGTGCGTTGTCTTGGTGAAACAGCACACGTGCAGCCCTCCCCGGACGTTTTTGTTGCAATGCAGGAAGGAATTTGTTCTTCAAAACATTTTCGTAGGATGCACCTGTTACCGTAGTGCCCTCTGGAACGCAATGGGTAAGGATTACGCCCTCGCTGTCCCAGAACATGGACACCATCATTTTTTCACCACTGGCGGTTACCCGAAATTTTTTTGGTGGCGGTGAATCTGTGTGCTTCCATTGAGCAGACTGGCGCTTTGTTTCTGGATTGTCACAACCGATGAAAAGAAAGTCCCATTCATGCTGTCGTTGCGCGTCAACATTGCTTGGCAACATGCCACACGGGCAGCCATGTGGTCGTCCGTCAGCATTCGTGGCACCCACCTGGATGACACTTTTCGCATTTTCAGGTCGTCATGCAGGATTGTGTGCAGAGAACCCGCAGAAATGCCAACTCTGGAGGCGATCTGTTCAACAGTCATTCGGCGATCCCCCAAAACAATTCTCTCTACTTTCTCGATCATGTCGTCAGACCGGCTTGTGCGAGCCCGAGGTTGTTTCGGTTCGTTGTCACACGATGTTCTGCCTTCATTAGACTGTCGCACCCACGAACGCACTTTCGACACATCCATAACCACATCACCACAAGTCTCCTTCAACTGTCGATGAATTTCAATTGGTTTCACACCACGCAAATTCAGAAAACCAATGATTGCACGCTGTTCAAGTAACGAAAACGTCGCCATTTTAGGTATTTCAAACAGTTCTCGTTCTCGCCGCTGGCGGTAAAATTCCATCTGCCATACGGTGCTGCCATCTCTGGGACGAATTGACAATGAACACGGCCTCATTTTAAAACAATGCGCATGTTTCTATCTCTTTCCAGTCCGGAGAAAAAAAATCGGAGGCATTAGAACTTGAATGCACCTCGTATATTGGCGACAGTATAATTGCTTGGCAGTCAGCTTTAAATGACGGTTCTCTAAATTTGCAATGATGAGGAGGGCAAGAAAACACTCAGTCTGCGAGCGGAGAAAATCCTCGACCGGGTCGGGAATCGAACCCGGCCCAGCTGCATGGCAATCAGACGCTCTGACCACTCGCTAAAGGGGCGGACTGGCAGCAGGTTCACTAAAGAACTCACTCACAACATCTACGATTGGGACGAAAGAAAAAAATCAAAGCTGTCTTGTTTAATTATAAAAAATCCCATTCCTGACGTTTACAATCTTCTCATAGTTATTTTGTAGTGAAGAGCAAGAGAGCCTTAGTGATATTGGAGTCTTCGTCATACCCAACGTACCAGCTGTCCATCGCTTGTTAACTAACTACGTAAGGCAAATAAACTGCGATCTTCGAATGCCGCTCCTGAGACACTCTCCTCTATGGTGGGTAGCTACTTTTCAGTGGGCGCAACGCGGGACAAATTACGAAAGTGTAATCAGCATCTTGGAGAATGCCTGCCTGTCTTGTAAAGTTTACAGTACAAACGTCGATGTTGATCATCGCTACTGCTAACGGCGAAAACTGTTTGACTCTGCATTCGATGTTACTGGTCACGTAGTCCTGCTAACGAGGTCTCGATTCGGAAGTTTTCCATCAAGCTGATACTGTCTTGGCAGCAACCGATCGATGCACGGCCAGTTACGTTCAAATGAGTAATAATCTCTGAGAAAGCATCGTTAACACGGTGCTAGACTATTTTGCAACTCGCTGTACAACAGCAATTCTTAAAGGTGTGTTACCATTACCATTCTTGAAATGCTTCGAAAAGCAGGACAGCACTTCTTCAGCTCGAATGACGGGAGAAATCTAGAAGTTTTCTGTTCAGATATAAAAACGATACCCTATGTCTCTAAAATATTAAGCAAGTGCTTATGTTCGCTAACGTGCGTCTGCTCCATGCTACGACATACTCTCGTCGATCGGAAATTCCCAAGTCGATTTTTCCATACAAATTTAGAACAACAGAAAATAGTGTCCAGAAAAAAAAATCAGGAATATATGCCCGTTCAAGGTTAAACATGATTGTTTTTTAATTCCTTTAAATGACTTGCGTAGGACTCCATGTGGACAATAACCTTAACAGGAACGAAGGTCTGAAAATGTACCAGGTGTGTACACTGTAGGAATTACTACAGGAATAAATGTAGCTACATCACTGTTTTCCACTCTATCGCAGCTGATCGATTGAGAAACGATATAAATTTCGTGTGAACAGAACATTTTCATGCAGCCAACTTGAATAGCAGCGATGGCCACTCGCTCAGTATGTTTGTGTGATTCTGAAGTGCTATTAGGCTGTGACCGTCCGACTAGGGAGTCTACACGATTTGGTCTGAATGAGTGTGTGTTGTACTGTGTAACTCAAATGGTTCAAATGGCTCTGAGCACTATGGGACTTAACATCTGAGGTCATCAGTCCTCTAGAACCTAGAACTACTTAAACCTAACTAACTTAAGGACATCACACACATCCATGCCCGAGGCAGGATTCGAACCTACGACCGTAGCAATCGCGCGGTTCCGGACTGAAGCGCCTAGAACCGCTCGGTCACCGCGGCCGGCTATTGTGTAACTGTTTGTGTCACAGTTCCTGTAGTATCGTGTAGGAGTCAATGTAACTCTTTTAGAAGAAGCAGCAAGAGGTTCATTGCCTAAATTTATGATAAGGTTGTGTAGCGAAGTGCATGATTTTTCTTACAATTTCACTGACTTTTCCTGTATTAGGGAGTAAATGGATGGTTCCCCTAACTGTGTTCTAAATCTTGGGTATTAATAATCGCTTCAGCTGTATTTTAATCCTTTATTACTGTACCACTACCGGCTTCGTGGCGTTAAAGTCAAATCTTCAGGTGACATATGATTAAAACATTAGAGCAGCAACGCTCGGAATCTTTTTTCCAAAAATTCGTTGTCTGTCAAATACAAAACACCGTCTTTTCTCGGACAGTTTCTGTTGAAAAATGCGAAATTTGCTGTCGGATGTCCTCGAATATTCCCGCTTCAGATTCTATAGTCTTTTAGCGGGGTTTTATATTTGACAGACAACAAATTTAATCATATGTCACCTGAAGATGTGGCTTCAACGCCACGAAACCGGTAGTGGTACAGTGATAAAGGACCGGAATACAGCTGAAGTGATTATTAATACCCAAGATGAATATGCACAGCTGTGGTTGCCCCACCTATAAGGTTGTCTGCGTTCTAAATGTTGGGGACGAATATGACAGCTCCTGATACTGCAGTGGTCGAAAAAGATGCAGTTCATTGGTGGAAGAAAAGAAATGACATGCGTAATGTGAGACGTAAATATTTGTTCAAGAATTTCCTGCACGGGCCTGTTCAAGGAAATGAGGATATTGACTACTGTTTCCCTTAATGAAATTTGTTATATATAATACACCTAGTTTACAACATCAACAGTTCTGGTCACGGAATCAGTACTAAATATAAGAATAGTCTTCACATAGATTTAAAGCCACTTAGCTTCGGTCAAGAAAGGCGTCCATTGTTCAGGAACACATTTTCAGTAACTTGCCAGCATGTATAATGAATTCTAATAGAGTCCAGATTAGTATGAGAGTCCACTGACGAATTTCTTAGTTGAACTGTTTGCTGTGTAGATACTTTTAATCGTATCAAATACAAATAGTGCGGATGTTAGCGAAAATCTGACTTCTACGCATCCTCAGTGCACTGATGTGATCGGCGTAAATACTAGTTGTAACGTGGTCACTCTAAATAAGAGTTATAAACTGAGTTCTCATTTATGATGCACTACTGCTGCTACGAATTACCATATGCAGCTCAGTTTATTGTACATTTACACGTTTTGCGACAAGTTGGTTGTTATCTCTTAAATAAAAATATGTTACATTTTTGGCCATTGGCATCTGTGGAAGGGACATTAGCATGTCTCATCTGCATGTCAATATGTGTCATGCATTCTTGTTTTATGGCATGCTCTACATCCTTGAGGATGTCCGTATCATGGATCTATGGAAGAATAAGTACAAGGGACGTCCAATAACTAATGCAACTCGTCTTTTTCTCGGCCAGTTTCGCTCGAAAAAATGCGGAATTTGCTGTGGGACACCCTCGAATATTGCCGCTACAGATTCTGTATTTTCATGGAGTTCTGACAGGTGGCGGCGCTATACGTGGCGTTCAAAATCAGAGAACTGTCGTCGAGTTTCTTTTGGTGGTAAACCAGAGCGTCGCAAATATACATAGGCGCTGAAGAATGTCTACGGAGTCCTAGCAGTGAACAAAAGTACAATGAGCCATTGGGTGGGGCGTCCGTCATCATCGCAACAATGTAGCGCAAATCTGTCCGATCTGCCGCGTACCGACACCACCACCTAAAGAGAAGGCCGCGGCGCGCTCTTGTGACGTCACGCAATGCGGGCCAGGGTTGCCTTGGCGCTGCGCTTAAAGAATCGAGACGCACGGCCTGCAAATCTTTGTCAAACGGTTTTACAGAACCTATTCCGTAAAAAATAATTAATTTCTGAAATACTTTTAGCTTTATATGGCAGCTTCATGATGAAGTGCCAATCATTTCGATAATGGTCATAACTATTGTGGTATTTCACAGATGAGTATCAAATTTGAGAACGTTGCCATCAAAAATAGGGGTCGCTATGAATTTGTGTTTGATGCATATTACACATTCTATTGCTGAGTATGAAATACAGATGAGGTTTTGAAATTTTCGTAAAACTTTGGATCAATATCTGCTTCCAATCTCGAAAAAATTGAGCACCTGCAGCAACTTCACTTCCGATCGCAACGCGCGGGAATGAAATATTCATAACGCCTGTCATATCTCGTAAACCGCTGGAGATAACGAAACGAGATCTTGGCAAATGATACCACGCAAAGAGGAGAGTACTTTGCCGAATGGTTAAAATAAGTAACTTTATCAATCGCGATATAGCAGAAACTATAGTTTATAATTCTTTTTTACCGGTAATGTAATTGCATAAGACTTATCAATAGCCAGTGAAAACGTACGGGTGCGGGATGTAAATAATATTGCGATATACATGATAAAACAAGGTACATTTGTGAAAAATGCACTGTGATAAAGTACATTCTTTCTGGACCAGACAACTCACTTGAAAAATTCTGCACTAATACAGTGTATAATATTAAATTCCTCTGCCTTTAGTATCCTAAATAAATATTGTGTAGCTGTTTATAGAGCTCTCTCAGGAAAGCTGAGTACATTCCCCAAGCAAACAATCACTTTTAACTCACCTCACATAAACAATTATGCGTTGTTATTGTAATGTAAATTTTCTTTCCTGTAAAAATATGGCAGATTTTGAGCATAATTCAACAGTGAAAATCTACAAACCTTCAGCAGACATTTGCAGCAGTTGGAATGAGACAACGAGTCAAGCTAAAAACGTCAATAATAAATTTAACCTACGAGTCAAGCTAAAAACGTCAATAATAAATTTAACCTAGTTCTAGATTAATTTGTTCCATTGTTTGACACAGCGAAAAATAAAACAGATATGCTTCATACAGAGAGATCGCTTTTTAAACATGAAAACAGCAATTTCAACATTCGTTAGCACTCATGCTAACTAATGCGAGAGTGAAAAACAACATCCACTTACAAATAGAGAATAAAACGTAAAGGTAATGCGTAACAAAATACGAACTGCAGAGAAATTTAAACACGAATAAAAAATACCACGAGCCACAAATTTATATTTCGTTTTCAAAATCAAAATAAAGCCACTTGATAACGAATACTAGGCCTATTTACTGCGAACTTTTGCTCACAATTTTAGTCAAATGTATCCAAAATGCAAGATATTCCACCAGAAAAAAATAATAATTGTACTAGGTATATAGTTTTTACATACCTTCGTGTGCTCAGTGGGTCGGAAATTGTCCCGATGAATCGCTGAAAGACATTTCCAACGCAGATTCGCATCTTTCGGAAAGGAAAACAACATTACTTTCGGTCGAGTTCCGTAATTCCCACGACACCTTGGCACACAACACTTGTAAACCATGTTCACAGTAGCTTCACTACACGTAAACACTGTAATCGCTAGTTTTAAGCACGAATATAGCACTCGATCCAACAAACGTGTAGATAAACAAACGCTTCGAAACACAACATGGTGACCCGCTTGGAGTGACGTCACGACCTGCTATGAATTTCGCGCCGCGGCCTTGTCTCTAGGTGGTGGTGGTACCGACCGGTCTCACACACCTGTGAACTGCAGTGTTGGAACGTGCGGACTCTTTCATCGGTGGTGACCGATGGATCACAACCGAATACCTCACGGCATAACTGGACGTTTCTCTTGATAGTGCTGACACATCCGAGAGGAACTCAGGAACTTCATTGGACTGTTCTTCGTCATCCACCCTGCAGCCCGTATCTCACACCTTCCGACTTCCATCTGTTTGGACCAATGAAGGATGCACTCCGCGGGAATCAGTGCATGGATGATGGGGAGGTTTTTGATGCAGCAAGACAGCTACTCAGACGTCGACCAGTAGAGTGGTACCATGCGGGCATACAGGCCCTGTCAGTAAGGTGGCGTAAGGTCGTCGCATTGAATGGAAATTATGTTGAGAAATACGGTTTTGTAACAAAAACCGTAGGAAAAAATCTGGTATATTGGAATCCTCAAGGAAAGCAACCTGCTTTCAGAAAAAAACATGTGTTACTAAACTCCCCTCGTACATCCACTCTACTCCTTTTTTTGTCTTATGGGACTTAACTGCTAAAGTCATCAGTCCCTAAGCTTACACACTACTTAATCTAAATTATCCTAACGACAAACACACACACCCATAACGGAGGGAGGCCTCGAACCTCCGTCAGGACCAGCCGCACAGTCCATGACTGCAGCGCCTTAGACCGCTCGGCTAATCCCGTGCGGCCACTCTACTCTGATCTACGTTTGGTTTGTACCTTAGCAGTAAGCACTACAATGTACTTCATAAATCTGCAGACCTTGCATAGGCCAAAGACTATACTGACGACAAAGCAAGTGCACAACAAACGTTCACTCTGAAAATAATGTATTGATTTCAGAATATTAGTACCAATGTTAGAAATGAACCATTTTCGTTTTAAGCAGCTTTTTGTATTAAACATACTGTCGTTCAACAGACTGCTGCTGCTTTGCATCTCAGTAATGGAAGCTCTCTATGAGCTCTGCAGTAGTACAACCAGTTCTAAAAAGAGAAACAAGATTCAACGATAAATATAGCACACGCTGCAGCGTGACATTGTAAGAGGTCCGAGCAGATGTAATTTCGATGTATTGCTCACGCGCTGCCTGCGATATGTAAGGTATAAGACAGACCAGAGAGCAGTGTTGACTGCAGTAGGAACTGTGTAGCAGTAGGAGTAAGTTGTTGCCAGCGAGCAGTCTGGTCTGGTGTATCGCGTTGGCTGGGCCGGTCGTGGTGCAGCGATGCCGGAGCCTGAGCATTACTGTATAAGGTAAAAAGCAGCCTCGTGCATATGTAGTATTGTTATCTCAAGTCCCATGTAAATGTTTTAAAAATCTCCTAATAATAATCTTTCTCATAAAAAGTAACTTTTAACAACCATTCATTTCAATTTAAAGAATTTACTAATTTCTCCAATCCATGATCTTCCCGATTATTGCAAAAGAAAAAATCAGTTGGTTCCTTTCATAAATGACAAATCTATCGGCCAGCATTGCACAGGGCTGTGCCTGAAAAATTTATTGTAAGAGCAGATATATATGCGTTATCCGGCGACCTTCATTGAGGTAAGAATTTTTTTTCCTTTTTTTTATGAGAAAGATTATTATTAGGAGATTTTTAAAAAATTTACATTGGGACTTGAGATAACAATACTACATATGCGCGAGGCTGCTTTTTACCTTATACAATAATGCTCAGGCTCCGGCATCGCTGCACCACGACCGGCCCAGCCAACACGATACACCAGACCAGACTGCTCGCTAGCAACTACTTACTGCTACTGCTACACAGTTCCTACTGCAGTCAACACTGCTCTCTGGTCTCTCTTATACCTTACATATCGCAGGCAGCGCGTGAGCAATACATCGAAATTACATCTGCTCGGACCTCTTACAACATCATTGAAGACTGCAGCCGTACGACGTCGATGAAGAGTATTGATTATTCGACATGTGTTCCGGCAACTGAACTTAACAATGACCGACCCAGAGGCATCCGTTCACGTACTGAAGTCGATGTCTATACTCTGGCCTGTGAAGAGAACATCGACAAGTGGAGGATGAAACCATCCTCTGGTAATAGCTGGTCTGCTGGCTTGAAACCAGCACGGCTTAACCCGGCGGTGCTCACCACTGAGTCATACCCAGAAGCGGTCTGCGTCAGGTACTCCAGTCACGATGCTAGCGATGGCCGTCGGCATACAAAGTACCAGCAAGCAGCGTAGCGGAACAGGCCTTCCGTCTGGACACGGATTCCTGGGAAGATTGCGCTGCCCTCGTTTCCTTTAAGGTGGAGGAGTCCAGCGTCTCGAATCGACACATTATTACACATCGTTGGAAAGTAGCGCTACGTCCTGATCTGTGGTTCCTGAGAAAGAGAAATACGCTGACCACTCACTCAGTTGCTTCTAACAGGTGTTTTGGCTCAGCTATCGGCTGCACTATTATGTACGCAAGTGGTAACACTTCTCCTCCAACAGAAGCTATAGTATGCATTTGTGTATTTTTCGACTGCTCTTTGATACTGTACAGAAACTAAGAGAGAGAAATTCGCTGGTCACCTATACCAAGATATTGCCAGGTAGAGAAATAGGAAGGCCAAAACAGGTACATACACTATAAATCTCCAGTTTGGCACATTTCACTGCAGCCATTACGCAGACTGTAAGATGTCCTTCGTCAAAGATACTTCAAACACACGCTGCTCCATAGGAATGAGCATCGTGTACCGGACCCATCAAACTACAAATTGCCATTCCGCTCTTCCACGATACAGTGCCTTATGCTGTTCTGTGGTACACAGTGTTTACCTTTTACTGAAATAACGCATGGCTGTGAGTCAGCTGTTCCCCACAAAAACAAAACTTGTTCCACTTCATGTGGAATAACTACTGTTGTAATCGCACAGCTCACTTTATATTGTAATGTTCTACATCTACATCTACATTTATACTCCGCAAGCCACCCAACGGTGTGTGGCGAAGGGCACTTTACGTGCCACTGTCATTACCTCCCTTTCCTGTTCCAGTCGCGTATGGTTCGCGGGAAGAACGACTGTCTGAAAGCCTCTGTGCGCGCTCTAATCTCTCTAATTTTACATTCGTGATCTCCTCGGGAGGTATAAGTAGGGGGAAGCAATATATTCGATACCTCATCCAGAAACGCACCCTCTCGAAACCTGGCGAGCAAGCTACACCGCGAAGCAGAGCGCCTCTCTTGCAGAGTCCGCCACTTGAGTTTGTTAAACATCTCCGTAACGCTATCACGGTTACGAAATAACCCTGTGACGAAACGCGCCGCTCTTCTTTGAATCTTCTCTATCTCCTCCGTCAACCCGATCTGGTACGGATCCCACACTGATGAGCAATACTCAAGTATAGGTCGAACGAGTGTTTTGTAAGCCACCTCCTTTGTTGATGGACTACATTTTCTAAGGACTCTCCCAATGAATCTCACCCTGGTACCCGCCTTACCAACAATTAATTTTATATGATCATTCCACTTCAAATCGTTCCGCACGCATACTCCCAGATATTTTACAGAAGTAACTGCTACCAGTGTTTGTTCCGCTATCATATAATCATACAATAAAGGATCCTTCTTTCTATGTATTCGCAATACATTACATTTGTCTATGTTAAGGGTCAGTTGCCACTCCCTGCACCAAGTGCCTATGCGCTGCAGATCTTCCTGCATTTCGCTACAATTTTCTAATGCTGCAACTTCTCTGTATACTACAGCATCATCCGCGAAAAGCCGCATGGAACTTCCGACACTATCTACTAGGTCATTTATATATATTGTGAAAAGCAATGGTCCCATAACATTCCTCTATTAGAGAAGTGACAGATGGCTGGTGATTCCACTGAACAACTACATTCGATGTTCTACTCTCTATGGAGATTAAAATTTAAGATCCATCTGTTTAGGAGGTTTAACCCCCCTGTACATGTGACATGCAACGCAGAACCACTGTGGAAGTCCATGAGCTCCAATGGCCGAGTCATTCGACTGAAGACTACTTCTGTGGCGTTATATATACAGCAGACTATTTTGTCTTAGTCCACGTCATTTACAGGGCGTGTCAAAAAGGATTTTGTAACTTTGGAATGATACAGAAATTTACTGAAATAAATTACAGAATTGTGCCATTTTGTAGCAAACAACCTCAACTTTGATTCACGTCATGTATCAGTACTCCATTCCGCCACCAGGAGCGCCAGCGCAGTGCAGAATCAAAACAGCTACTTTCGCTGGTGCGAACCGCGATCGTTGTGTGTTTTGGTTTCATGAAACAAACTCTGCGACAACTGTTCAGCGGAAATTTCGCTCCGAATACGCTAAAGAACCTCCAAGCCGGTCTACAATTTACTGTTGGTACAAGAACTTTGTTGAGACGGGTTGTTCACTGCGACATGATAAATCAGCAGGTCGCCCGCGTGTTGTTGATCATGTCGAAGAGGTTAGGGAGAGCTTTGCCTGCAGTCCACAAAAACCAACGCGATGTGGTCTCGCGAGACTGACATTCCACAGAAGACTGCATAGACGTTTACACTAGAAAACGTACAGATTCACAATGGCGCAGCACATTTGTGATGCAGATAATGTTGCTCGTGGGGAATTCCGTACGGAAATGTTGCATCGGATAGACGACCAGGAGACATTCCTGAACACAATAAAGTTCAGCGATGAGTCAACCCTTCATATCAGTGGCGTGGTGAACACCAGTAACTGCAGAATACGGGGTAGCGAAAATCCACGTGGATTTCTTTCTCTGGGGTTTTATTAAAGGCCGTGTGTATGTTCCTCCCCTACCAAACAATTTAGCCAACCAGAAAAATCGAATCTACGCTGCTGTTGCGCAACGAGTGTGGGGAAAAAACTGATTACCGGTGGAATGTTTCACATCGAACCAGAGCGACATTTGGCACTTTTATGTGGATGTCGAGGTTATTTGCTAAAAAGTTATGCATCTACTGATTCTGTAGGCTATCTCAGTAAATTTCTGTACTATTGCAAAGTTGGTTCAAATGGCTCTGAGCACTATGTGACTCAACTGCTGAGGTCATTAGTCCCCTAGAACTTAGAACTAGTTAAACCTAACTAACCTAAGGACATCACAAACATCCATGCCCGAGGCAGGAGTCGAACCTGCGACCGTAGCGGTCTTGCGGTTCCAGACTGCAGCGCCTTTAACCGCACGGCCACTTCGGCCGGCTTGCAAAGTTGTAAAGTCCTTTTGACTCTCTCTGTATATGCAACGGACTACTTTACTTTATCTGCAGATCAAGCCACGGATGGTGTCCAGTGTCTTTGGGCTTGGGATAATAAACACATATATAACATAGTGATGGCTAGCCTTAGGCATGCAAAACAACCTAAGTTCTTGCAAAGATCTTGTTCTTTTTCTTACGCCAATATCCCGTATCGGCGCAGGATTGGCAGAGTTATTAACGGATTGGACACGGTGAATTTAAAGGGTGGCCGGATGCCCGGATGCCCTTTCTGTCGCCAGTAAATTCTGCTAAAGACAGGTGACTACTAATTTTGAATGGTGGTTAATAGGATTTTGTACTGCTCATCTAAAGGAAACTGATAACTTGAGAGGTGATGACAGATGGTAAGCATAAGCACTGCTGCTCTTGCAACAGACGGGCCATTCGGGTCCGACCGACCGCCGTGTCATCCATCAGGCAATGGCCAATGTCACGTGGATGCGGTGTGGAGGGGCGTGGGTGCAGCACACAGCACGCCCGCTGTTGTCGGGTTAGCAGACCTGGAGGCGCTGCTACTCGGCGAAGCAGCTCCCCGCTTGGCATCACGGAGCTGCGTGCTCCTCGTTCCAGTCCTCCAACCAAGGAAAAATCCCTAGCGGTTCCGGGAATCGAACCCAGCTTCTCTGCATGCATGGCAGCCAGCCACGCCGACCACGCAGCTACGGAGGCGGACATGGTGGAGGGCAAGAGGCCGATAATTCATTAGCGCATTCCGACTACCATGGAATGGTAATATTACATGCCACCGATTTTGAAGGCCAGAGAAGATGGTATTTAGATTCAAGCTCATCTTGACAAACTGTGGCATTCTTGGCGTCAGAGTGAAGGATTCATCGTAGTAGGAACAATGAACATTATCAGCAAAAATGGTTTCATCGGGGATGTAGTATGATAAAATAGCAGAATATATAAAAATTTAGGACACATTCAAAATAAGAACATCAAATTGTTTTTTTATTGTTTTCTGATTTATACTGTACAAATTGACTAGTAATCCGCAGTTTCACAGACTTTACCACTTAATTTTCCTTTCAATGTGATTATAGGACGAAACTGGAAATCACGACATAACAGCCCTAACTGGTACACAGCTACTACCATTTTCAGAGTTGGCAATATACATGGCGAACGGTGCGCTTTCCCTGAAATTCGCCAGTGGTCGGAATCAGTGTAAAAGTACAATGGTCGGACTGCATTACTGGGGCTAATTGGTTTCTTTAAGTCTAGGATTTCTGTCCGTTTCACCAATGCATGATTTCTTCATGTATTTCCCGTAGCATTGTTTTAAATGCACTGTGTCCTCTATACTAAGATTTTCTTCAGCTGTCATATTATTAGAATCCTCTTTATTTCCCGCCTGTCCATGTCAGTGAGGTTATGGTAGCTTCTGTAATTATTCGACACCGTAGTAAAGCCGCCAACGCACGATTGTATGGAGGCTCCCAAATCGTAGGTAGCCAATTCGATTCCGGTGAGGAAATTTTTACGCCGGTACTCGTATTTGGCCGGCAAAATGATGGCGTGGAGAGATGGTGAGGAGTAAGGTTCCTGAGCAACAGTCTTCTCGCCAGTGCTCTGGATTGAATTCCAAACCTGTGCGCAGTGTCTCATGGGGTGAACGCATATGACATGGCCGAAGGTGTCGTGTGTTGAACGGGAACGATAATCCCGGCGGTCCGAGTGGCTTAGGTTGTGTGCCAGCACCAGCTTTCAAATTCTCCTTTCTCGCAACATAAACGTAACACCACAACACATAAGCACCCATTACATTCAACTACTCTCAGTAGCAACACTTAAGACACAACTGCCATAACAGCGAAAAAAAGAGCCATTGTGCGTGGAGAAAGAAAACACTTTCCGAATAGATGGCTGAACGACGTCTTGTGGGTCAACGATCCAACAGTACCATACGCTTCTTCCTTTCCACTACTATTATGTGACGCAGATGACATTTTGCTATGATACCATATGCATTAGCTCTAGCTACTCTTGTCATAGACACATCAACTGAACGGGCACCGACGATTTGTGGCCACTGGAAGTCTGTAAACCTCGACAAGAAGCAAGAAAAATGCGACACCGCAAAACGCCTGCAAATGTACACATCACTCTAAGATCTCCTAAAGGTATTCCAGTAAAACGGAAACGTTAAAGACAAAGTCACTATATCACAGGTAAGTAGGTAACAAAGCTCTACAAATAAAGTACACTGCACAACACAGTTAAAGGACCGCTTTTTCGCAACGCCGTAATTGTCTCCTACTGAGGCGTAGAAATTTGAAATTTGGCTCTAAGTTGCCTACAATATTCCTCTGTAACAGTGCAAAAGCGTGGCGCCCTGCGATGTCATCCTCGGATTCGGCGACTCTTCAAACAGCAAAATATCAACACATGCGAGAAGAAGGTCAGAGCTCAGTAGCTGATGTAGTGTGTAAAGTTGATTAATGATGCCATATTCGCACCAAATTTCACAAAAATTTTATCTAACGCCACCGTGGGCGTGTCGCACCATGGGAACTTCGTGACCCCCCACCCCTATTATTCATATTTCACCCCTTCTTTTGATACCTCTGCGGAGGACATTAGAACAGCGAAGCCCAGCGTTGAAATCTCGCAGTTTTCTTATCGGTAGCCAAGGAAAACACCTCAAACACACCGCCCCTTGGAATCGACACGAAAAGACCTTAGGGGGTAGCAACAAGGGTGGTAATCAAACCTGTCCTTTCCTTGGGGCGTTTATTCCCACATATTTCATGATCAAAAGCGATACTTCACAGTGTGATGAGCAACAGGACGACTTTCTTGATAAATTTTGACACTGCTGACGCTCCCAGACGAATCTCTAAGAACATCATGTACCAGCAATCACAATGAACGTGATCGCACCCTTCTGAAATGCAGTGCGACTGCAGTTTTTGCTATGGTGCACTAGCGACTGTTGAAACCATTCGATGAAATTTGGACGTGATCCGAAGCAGCAAAGGGCTTTTATGCTTTCTCAGCCCTACTGTTTTGCGTCCTTCTGGGGTGTGATCACAGAGGGGTGCGATATTATCACATGCTTAAATAAAATACCAGAGATTTCCTATAAGATCCCATGAGTTCGGAACATCCTTGGTGCCACCAGCCCATTTTTATTGAGCACTTTAAAATACCGAAACAAACTGTGACGAGAGTCCTAGGCGCCTGCAGCCAGGCTGCGCTGCTGCCCTTGCGCCTGTTAGTAGGCATGCAGAATCAGTGAAATCTCAAGGGATTAACTGCAAGTGCCTTGGGGTCCGTCACGGTTCATCTCTGCACAGGTACATTTTGAAAGAGCTCAGCAAAGGCAGATGGGTGGCGCCGAGGGTGTTGCCGAACTGGAGATCTTGGAGGGACCTTTTGCTGCTTTATTCACCCACATGTCAATGTTGCAGCCGCCACCCCACCCATGATCACTCCACAGGAGCGCTGCTTCGGATCACGTTCAAATTTTCGTCGAATGGCTTTGGTCCCTAGTGGTTCCACGCTGTACATCAAAGCGAACCTGTTGTACAAGAGGGGTTGCTGGCCCACTGTGTCCTTAGTTAAGGGTTGAATCGTCCAGGGGGTGTCAGCAGTCTCAGAGATTGTCAAGAACGACGTCATTTACTGACCACACTGCAAACTGCGTTTTCGACAGCGATAGGTGTGTGGGAATCAAAGACCCAAGGAAAGGCGTGGTTTTATTGACACCGTTCGTGCCATCCCTAAGGCCTTTCTTTTTGTGTCGATTCTGAGCATCGGTGTGTCGACTATCTACAAGAAAACTACGTGATTTCAACTCTGGACGCCGCGGTTCTGACCTCCATCACAGAGGCGATGGAAGAAGGGGCGAGATGTGGGTAAGAGAGGGTTTCACGAATTTCCCATCGTGTGATGGGCAGAATTGGATGTCAATATGACATCATTTACCCACCTTTCACTTCACATGAACTTCTGCGCTCTGGCCTTTTTCTTTCGCATATATCGACACCTTGCTCTTTGAAGCTCAGCTAAGCCCGAGGCCGACGTCGTAGGGTACTGGTCGTCAAACTACAGCCCGCGGGCCGCGTGCGGCCCGTATCAATCATTCGTGTAGCCCGCGATTCTCAGCCGTATTTTATAACAATACGCATATGACAACCAACAGCCGAATCCAAAACGTCAACTAACGTTAACAGCTGTAGTTTTCCAGCTTGCTAACAAAAAAATACTTACACAGCGAGTCACGATTTTAAGATGTCTTTAGTTTTAATCGATGTTGATGAATTCGTCCATGAGGTAAGTAAAGTTGGCCGCTTACCTCAGGCGTATAGGGGCAAGTAGCGCGGCCACTGCTGTTGTACAACGGGAAACGTTTATTATTTTGTTTTCTAGTACCGAAAACTCACGTGTGCGAACGTCTCGTAGCGATCAGATGCTACGGTATGAATTTTGAGACAGAAGTAAGAGGTGCATTCAAGTTCTAAGGCCTCCGATTTTTTTTTTTTCTAATTGACTACTCACCCGAAATCGATGAAACTGGCGACGTAATCGCCCTGCAGACGTACACATTTTTCACAACACTGACGCCATGATTACATGGCAGCGGCGAAGGCTTCTTTAGGAGTCTGTTTTGGCCACTGGAAAATCGCTGAGTCAATAGCAGCATGGCTGGTGAATGTGCGGCCACGGAGAGTGTCTTTCATTGTTGGAAAAAGCCAAAAGTCACTAGGAGCCAGGTCAGGTGAGTAGGGAGCATGAGGAATCACTTCAAAGTTGTTATCACGAAGAAACTGTTGCGTAACGTTAGCTCGATGTGCGGGTGCGTTGTCTTGGTGAAACAGCACACGCACAGCCCTTCTCGGACGTTTTTGTTGCAGTGCAGGAAGGAATTTGTTCTTCAAAACATTTTCGTAGGATGCACCTATTACCGTAGTGCCCTTTGGAACGCAATGGGTAAGGATTACGCCCTCGCTGTCCCAGAACATGGACACCATCATTTTTTCACCACTGGCGGTTACCCGAAATTTTTTTGGTGGCGGTGAATCTGTGTGCTTCCATTGAGCTGACTGGCGCTTTGTTTCTGGATTGAAAAATGGCATCCACATCTCATCCATTGTCACAACCGACGAAAAGAAAGTCCCATTCATGCTGTCGTTGCGCGTCAACATTGCTTGGCAACATGCCACACGGGCAGCCATGTGGTCGTCCGTCAGCATTCGTGGCACCCACCTGGATGACACTTTTCGCATTTTCAGGTCGTCATGCAAGATTGTGTGCACAGAACCCACAGAAATGCCAACTCTGGAGGCGATTTGTTCAACAGTCATTCAGCGATCCCCCAAAACAATTCTCTCCTCTTTCTCGATCATGTCATCAGACCGGCTTGTGCGAGCCCGAGGTTGTTTCGGTTTGTTGTCACACCGTGTTCTGCCTTCATTAAACTGTCGCACCCACGAACGCACTTTCGACACATCCATAACTCCATCACGACATGTCTCCTTCAACTGTCGATGAATTTCAATTGGTTTCACACCACGCAAATTCAGAAATCGAATGGTTGTACGCTGTTCAAGTAAGGAAAACGTCGCCATTTTAAGTATTTAAAACAGTTCTCATTCTCGCCGCTGGCGGTAAAATTCCATCTGCCGTATGGTGCTGGCATCTCTGGGACATATTGACAATGAACGCGGCCTCATTTTAAAACAATGCGCATGTTTCTATCTCTTTCCAGTCCGGAGAAAAAAAATCGGAGGCCTTAGAACTTGAATGCACCTCGTAATATGGGTTTGTGAATGCACGCTACAGAGCCGGCCATCTTCAAATGTGGTACTTACTTGCAGCAAGTAACACTACATTATAGATCTTATAACACAGTGCAATGAGTAGAGGAAAACTGACATTCAAATCACATGCCATAGTGTCTCATATTGAATAATGCTTCGAAACATAAGTACAGTTTCTTTTATTAACCAATTAACCATCCGTTCACACAGACAACACAGGACATAGTTAGGCAAAGCTGTGCTACGACTTTGCGGTCACTGAGGGTGCAACAATCTGAAATAGACAACAGCTGACACGAAGTGGTCTGAATGGTACCGATTTTTAACGATCACTACATGGGGGCCAGCTGCCAACTTATCGCGCCCTTGCCACAACTAGTCTACTGGACGTTTGCAACATACCAATTTGTATAGTTTACCAATTAATAATAACATTGGTACATATGCAGCCCGAGGTGTCGTCCCTCAATGTTAATACTGGCTCTTAAGCAAAAAGCTTTGACGACCACTTTCGTAGAGTGTCACATCATTACAGCGGTCCACCCCCGGTAGCTGAATGGTCAGGGCGACAGAATGTCAATCCTTTGGGCCCGGGTTCGATTCCCGGCTGGGTCGGAGATTTTCTCCACTCAGGGACTGGGTGTTGTGTTGTCCTAATCATCATCATCATTTCATGCCCATCGACGCGCAAGTCGCCGAAGGTGGCGTCAAATCGAAAGACTTGCACTCGGCGAACGGTCTACCGACGGGAGGCCCTAGTCACACGACATTTACGTCATTATAGAGAAAGGTTGTAAACACCTTTGAACCAAATTTCTCACTTCTACACCACAGTGGGAGACAGTTACGGCGTTCCGGAAAAGTGATCCTTTAATTGTGTTGCATAGTGTATTTTTACAAGAATATTTATAAAATTTTAAAATTTTGGCAGGTATAAGAAAAGGTTGTGGTGGAAATGGAGCTGTGAGGGCAGGTCATAAGTCGTGCTTGGACAGCATACTCGGTAGAGCAACTGCCTGCAACAGGCAAATGTCCCAGGTCCGAGTCCTGGCCTGGCACTCAGTTTTAATCTGCCTGGAAGTTGCAGATCAGCGTAAACTCAGTTGCAGAGTGAAAATTCATTCTGTCATCATACTTTGTCCGAGGCCTGTACCTACGTCAAACGGCAGATACAATGTGAATGACGGAAGAACAGCCACTATTGCAAATATGCTGTGCTTTTCTCTTTCTTCGAAACGAAAACCTATCGTGCACGTAACAACAGAAAGAACTATGCAAAAACAAAACCCAGTCCCCATAGTCGAGGGCGCCAACGCACACCTGTGCGATGGCGCACCACTAGGGAAGTAGCCGGCACGGATCCCGGTGGTGAAAGCAATTTTTACAGTTAGTACGTGGCCAGTAAGGGGAGAAAAGGAACCATCCCAGCATTTCCCTCAGGTGATTTAGGGAAATCACGGAAAACATAAAACTAGATGGCCGGCCGTGGGTTTGAATCGTCTTCCTCCCGTGTGCTAACCACTGCGCCACCTCGCTCCGTTTGTGCTATTTGACAGGAGAAGTTACGTGCCGATATCAGTTTTCACTTCTTCCTTCTCTCACCGTCCACCACAGACAGGGCACAAAATATTGACACAATCCCATAACTGTCATCTATATTCAACACTTAAGACATTGTTCTCCTAAAGCGCGTCGAAAGTTGTCCCCATACAAGGGGAAGAAAACCATTTCCTATTAGGTGTCTCCCACCTAGCAATGGCATATGACAGAAATAATTTTCAAAGGAAATGGCAATTTCTATACGTAAGACGTGTTGAAATGTATGTTTCATCTGCATTCAAGCATTCGTTGCTCAAGTATCCTTGGACGGTAAGACAACGCTATTGCAAACATACTCTCTCTTCCATTGTTCCCCTTCAGCTTGTCAGAATACCCTTCAGAATTACTGACCACAAAATAAAATGGGTTCAGTAAGTTTTATTTGTCTTAGGATCATTTACGTATATCTGAAGACGGCTGCAAAGCTTAAACGAGCAGAATAGTTCATAGATAAAATTGAAAGTTGTGACTGACACTTATTACTAAACGGTTCTTCTACGGAGTCATAGCAGGAAGAGCAACCACACTTCTCGGTCAGAGACCCACAATCACAGTTCCGTGTTAAGGCCATCTGCCGCTTCGCACAGTTGACTCACCATTATTTTTTCCTAACTGTTTTGTGGTATATTCCATTATTAAGTGATTTGGCAGTATTTCCTACTATTATCATATTGATCTGCCTAGTAACTTTACTTCTCTGAACAATTAAATCATGCTTTCTTAAGTACTTGTACATTTTGTAAGGAATCCATGAGCATTGTTCAATCACATGTATGTCTACACGTCTACAGACCAGACGAAATAAGGGTGTTGTGTGCAGTGCTAGTGTACCTGTCCTTTTTGCCCCAGGTGGAGGCGGTGTGTAGATCACTTAAAGTTGACTATTCTGGAATTCGGTGTTTGTCGTACTTTGCCGTTTGTGTTTCTATCAACAGCTCGACTTTTGTAGAGGCTTAATGTGTACATTGCTGAAATTTTCCCAACGTTAAATGTATCTCTTTTAATATGTTGCTTGATATCGTGGTTAGCAGCCAGTAATCCTAGCATTTTCTCTCTCACTTGCGGACCACGCTGTGTGGAAGTTAACCCTAATATAAGACACTTTTTGTTACCTAGAACTTCAGTGCTCATGTCATCTCTCTCACGGGATTAACGTTAACGAAAAGCATTCTTGAACGAAACGAAACTTCGACCCGAGTAATATTCAGATTCAGGTTTTTAACACTTCTCTCTAAACTCATCAAATACTTGAGGATCAAATATTAAGACCTGAAAACGTACGGTTTTTCAGGGAATGGAATGTCCGCTTTGAACAATCTCTCGTATATACAGAACTGATAAATTGGAAACAAAGTTGGTATCTAGAAATATGCCTTGTGGAGAACAGATATGTTTTTGACGTCTTCTGGGCGAGCACCATAATGTCAGTGTTTTACTAAGTGCTACAAGCCAGTTTCGACGGTATAATAACTTTCCACCGTAGAGGTGGATGTGGGTACATCATCCTCATAGGTAAATAACTAAAGTCACGTACCATGCACTGTGACACAGGTCACGCATGGCTTGATAGTCAATGGTCACCACCTTGGAATGTATATCCAGAAACTTCGCGTTCACAGCTATTTATAATCCAACACATGTTTTCACAAGTGCACGCGGTAAAGCTTAAAATTTTGTGATAGCAGTAGTTAATGAAGTACTCATTTAAACCAACTGCCTGGAGGAAAAAATAATGTTGTTCATTGAAGAAATATTCTTCTTTCTTATGTTCACTATACTGTGTTTCCGCACAAATGTACCATCGTCAATGGTTACAATATTCAATCATTTACAAACAGAAGAAATTGTGTATCATTTCAAATATTCTTGTTTTCAGGTCTAAACTAGCAAATGCGTATGTCGTTTTCTTGCTGTTTCAGTTTAATGTGTCTCACCCACATCTTAACTTACGGGATGACATGGCTCCAGAGTTTTTTGTGATGGCATCTTTTGTTAATATTCTCTCGTTGTTCACGCTAATACATTTTAATAGAGATTAGAAGCTGACATTGTAGGAACGATTAGACAAGTTTGCTTTTGCTCCAGAAATAAAAATAACAAATAAAAATATTCATGGACATTCCACAGTTCTAATGGTAGCAATAGCGCTGCACTTCCAAATCATGTCACCTCATAAATTAAGACGTAGATGATAAGCACACTGAGGTAACAACAGAGTTAGGCGTGCATGTCGATAATGTTCGAAATCATACAAAATTGTATTGTGCACCGTTCGAATAATATAAATACCAACAGAAGATGTTCGTAGTAACCGAGGCATATCTGGGTGACCGAAATGAAAGAATATTTGTGTGTTTTGTAGAAGGCGTATTAACACACACCAAATTTTTTTCGCAGATATCGATGAATAAAGAGCATCAGCCTTCAAACTATCGAGTTGGTTAGAGACTTTATTCGTCAATAATATATTCTCCTTCATTGTTTACAACAGCTAGCTAACGCTGGGGTAACTTTTCAATTCCGTGGCGTTAGAAACACGTGGTTTTGAGGTGAAGAACTCGTGGAGACATGTTAGGAGCGCATTTTCATCCGGAAATGAAGTTCCTTGAAGGTTGTTCGATAGAGAGCGGAAAAGGTGAAAATCTGACGGTACAAGATCAGGCGAATGAGGGGGATGCGGAATGACTTCCCAACCCAATTCGTGTACAGTGTTTCGTGACAGTGCAGAGGAATGCAGGCGGTCGTTACTGTGGAGTAGCATCACTTCACACAGTCTTCCTGGCCGTTGTTCTCGCATTGCATCTGCAAGACGTCTAAGCTGCTGACCAAGAATGTCATCAGTGAATGTTACACGTCGGGGAACCAATATATTGTACACCACACCGTCGCTGCTCCACCAGATGCGTAGCATTACCTTTTGTGGATGCGCACAGGTCATTGTACGAGGAGCTGCTGCTTTGTTTGGGCCAACCATTTCTTTCTTTTTCTTACGTAACCTAAAGACACCATTTCTTGTCACCAGTAACGACACAGGATAGGAATGGTCGGTATTATTCACGAGCCAATTGATGACGAGCAAGCAGAGATGCATATTCGGCCACCCGCTGATTTTTTGTAATTTTCGCTTAGGGCATGCGGTACCAGTACACCCGATTTTTGAACCTTTCCCATTGTCTGCAAAGGTCGTACGACGGTGGAATGATCACAGTGCATCACATTTGCCAGTTCTCGAGTGCGGTGACGTGAATCATTTTGGATTAATGCGTTTAATAAACAAAGTAAGAGCATATGGACTATCAGACCAATTGTGTGGTGGATTGAGGATTTCCTAGATAACAGGACGCAGCATGTCATTCTCGATGGAGGGAAGTCTTCTGAAGTAAGAGTGATTTCAGGTGTGCCGCAGGGGAGTGTCATAGGACCGTTGCTATTCACAATATACATAAATGACCTGGTGGATGACATCGGAAGTTCACTGAGGCTTTTTGCAGATGATGCTGTGGTGTATCGAGAGGTTGTAACAATGGAAAATTGTACTGAAATGCAGGAGGATCTGCAGCGAATTGACGCATGGTGCAGGGAATGGCAATTGAATCTCAATGTAGACAAGTGTAATGTGCTGCGTATACACAGAAAGATAGATCCTTTATCATTTAGCTACAAAATAGCAGGTCAGCAACTGGAAGCAGTTAATACCATAAATTATCTGGGAGTATGCATTAGGAGTGATTTAAAATGGAATGATCATATAATGTTGATCGTCGGTAAAGCAGATGCCAGACTGAGATTCATTGGAAGAATCCTAAGAAAATACAATCCGAAAACAAAGGAAGTAGGTTACAGTACGCTTGTTCGCCCACTGCTTGAATACTGCTCAGCAGTCTGGGATCCGTACCAGATAGGGTTGATACAAGACATAGTGAAGATCCAACGGAGAGCAGCGCGCTTCGTTACAGGATCATTTAGTAATCTCGAAAGCGTTACGGAGATGATAGATAAACTCCAGTGGAAGACTCTGCAGGAGAGACGCTCAGTAGCTCGGTACGGGCTTTTGTCAAAGTTTCGAGAACATACCTTCACCGAAGAGTCAAGCAGTATATTGCTCCCTCCTACGTGTATCTCGCGAAGAGACCATGAGGATAAAATCAGAGAGATTAGAGCCCACACAGAGGCATACCGACAATCCTTCTTTCCACGAACAATACGAGACTGGAATAGAAGGGAGAACCGATAGAGGTACTCAAGGTACCCTCCGCCACACACCGTCAGGTGGCTTGCGGAGTATGGATGTAGATGTAGATGTAGATGTAGATGTAAAAGATCTTTATTAAACCCCGAAGGTCTTCCTGAATGTGGTGAGTCACTAATGACAAAATGATCATTCTGAACCACTTAATACCTGAATAAATTTCCAGATGAAAGATAAAAGTCAAAAATCGTGGCGCTTTAGAGGAGAATGCAGCAGTTGTCAGAAGCACTGGTAGCTTTATACAGTCAGCACCTACTAGCACTGACGATCGAAAACAATCTTCCAGTTATTAGCACAGCACTGGAGTGATGCGAATTTGCGACACTCGGCATTACCGGGTTAAAACGAGAAAAACGTTTTCTTGCCGTGCTCTGTCCAATGGCGTTATCCCTATAAACGGCGCAAATGTTTCTGGCTACTTCCTCTGCTGTCACCCCTCTACTGAAGACAAACAGAAGAATATGTCGAAAATGTTCCGATTTCTACACTCCATTTTCCAGCGTCCACAGTTCCATTCACCATCTCCAGATGACAAAATGGCAATATGTAAACTCAAATATCAACAGTGAACTACGAGTAAAAAATGACCAAAAGAAAAAACCGCTAAGGACTTATGCACCAACCTAACAAAAACAAGGTTTGTCGTAAACATAAATAATACATGGATCCAATCGCTCAATGAACATGATATTAACAAGGTCGTCCTTTCAGTCTCAATGTTCGTTCTTAATAACTAGAAAATCAGTTGTAAACTCGGCTTCATTGCAAAAATGTCATACAGCGCAGCAGCAACCGAGTTACGCCGCTCCGGTTTACCTGCTTATTGTTCTTGGTTGCAGCGCATGCGCAGAGTACCGCAGGTTGAACAGTTGCGGCGCGCCGGCATACCAGGTGACACGAAGCACAGGTGGGCGCCGACCCGGGACTGGCGTGTTCACAGAGACTGGGCACTGACGCTCGCAGCGCGTTGTTGCTGACAACACACTGCTGCCTTCTGGAGCTGCGGCGACGGCGGCGGAGGCTCGAGGTCGCGTTCCGTGGCTGCCCCCACCCCGGCTATGCCAGACGAGACCGCAGCACGCTGCTCTTCGGCCAGCCTTTGCGTCCGGTATTTACACCGGCTCGTTGTGGGATTTCGGGAGTTCTTAGGTGCGTGTCCAGAGGTCTCCAGGCACCTGACTAACAGCGCACTGTATGACGTCAGTGGAAGCAGAATACGTCGATTGTTGTTGTTGCGGTCTTCAGTCCTGAGACTGGTTTGATGCAGCTCTCCATGCCACCCTATCCTGTGCAAGCTTCTTCATCTCCCAGTACTTACTGCAACCTACATCCTTCTGAATCTGCTTAGTGTATTCATCTCTTGGTCTCCCTCTACGATTTTTGCCCTCCACGCTGCCCTCCAATACTAAATTGGTTCTCCCTTGATGCCTCAGAACATGTCCTACCAACCGATCCCTTCTTCTTGTCAAGTTGTGCCACAAACTCCTCTTCTCCCCAATTCTATTCAATACCTCCTCATTAGTTATGTGTTCTACCCATCTAATCTTCAGCATTCTTCTGTAGCACCACATTTCGAAAGATTCTATTCCCTTCTTGTCCAAACTATTTATCGTCCACATTTCACTTCCATACATGGCTACACTCCATACAAATACTTTCAGAAATGACTTCCTGACACTTAAATCTATACTTGATGTTAACAAATTTCTCTTCTTCAGAAACGCTTTCCTTGCCATTGCCAGTCTACATTTTATATCCTCTCCACTTCGACCATCATCAGTTATTTTGCTCCCCAAATAGCAAAACTCCTTTACTACTTTAAGTGTCTCATTTCCTAATCTAATTCCCTCAGCATCACCCGACTTAATTCGACTACATTCCATTATCCTCGTTTTGCTTTTGTTGATGTTCATTGTATACCCTCCTTTCAAGACACTGTCCATTCCGTTCAACTGCTCTTCCAAGTCCTTTGCTGTCTCTGATGGAATTACAATGTCATCGGCGAACATCAGAGTTTTTATTTGTTCTCCATGGATTTTAATACCTACTCCGAATTTTTCTTTTGTTTCCTTTACTGCTTGCTCAATATACAGATTGAATAACATCTGGGAGAGGCTACAACTCTCTCTCACTCCCTTCCCAACCACTGCTTCCCTTTCATGCCCCTCGACTCTTATAACTGCCATCTGATTTCTGTACAAATTGTAAATAACCTTTCGCTCCCTGTATTTTACACCTGCCACCTTCAGAATTTGAAAGAGAGTATTCCAGTCAACATTGTCAAAAGCTTTCTCTAAGTCTAGAAACGCTAGAAACGTAGGTTTGCATTCCTTAATCTTTCTTCTAAGATAAGTCGTAGGGTCAGTATTGCCTCACGTGTTCCAACATTTCTACGGAATCCAAACTGATCTTCACCGAGGTCCGCTCCTACCAGTTTTTGCATTCGTCTGTAAAGAATTCGCGTTAGTATTTTGCATCTGTGACTTATTAAACTGATTGTTCGGTAATTTTCACATCTGTCAGCACCTGCTTTCTTTAGGATTGGGATTATTATATTCTTCTTGAAGTCTGACGGTATTTCGCCTGTCTCATACATCTTGCTCGCCAGATGGAAGAGTTTTGTCAGGACTGGCTCTCCCAAGGCCGTCAGTAGTTCTAATGGAATGTTGTCTACTCCGGGGGCCTTGTTTCGACCCTGACAAACTCTTCACGCAGTATCGTATCTCCCATTTCATCTTCATCTACATCCTCTTCCATTTCCATAATATTGTCCTCAAGTACATCGCCCTTGTATAGACCCTCTATATACTCCTTCCACCTTTCTGCTTTCCCTTCTTTGCTTAGAACTGGATTTCCATCTGAGCTCTCGATATTCATACAAGTGGTTCTCTTAACTTCAAAAGTCTCTTTAATTTTCCTGTAGGCAGTATCTATCTTACCCCTAGTGAGATAAGTCTCTACATCCTTACATTTGTCCTCTAGCCGTGCCTGCTTAGCCGTTTTCCACTTCCTGTCTATCTCATTTTTGACACGTTTGTATTCCTTTTTGAGTGCTTCATTTACTGCATTTTTATATTTTCTCTTTTCATCAATTAAACTCAATATTTCTTCTGTTACCCAAGGAGTTCTACTAGCCCTCATCTTTTTACCTACTTGATCCTCTGCTGCCTTCACTACTTCATCCCTCAAAGCTACCCATTCTTCTTCTACTGTATTTCTTTCCCCCACTCCTGTCAATTGTTCCCTTATGCTCTCCCTGAAACTCTGTACACCCTCTGGTTTAGTCAGTTTATCCAGGTCCCATCTCCTTAAATTCCCACCTTTTTGCAGTTTCTTCAGTTTTAATCTACAGTTCATAACCAATAGATTGTGGTCAGAGTCCACATCTGCCCCTGGAAATGTCTTACAATTTAAAACCTGGTTCCTAAATCTCTGTCTTACCATTATATAATCTATCTGAAACCTGTCAGTACCTCCAGGATTCTTCCATGTATACAACCTTCTTTATGATTCTTGAAGCAAGTGTTAGCTATGATTAAGTTGTGCTCTATGCAAAATTCTACTAGGCGGCTTCCTCTTTCATTTCTTAGCCCCAATCCATATTCACCTGCTACGTTTCCTTCTCTCCCTTTTCCTACTACCGAATTCCGGTCACCCAAGACTATTAAATTTTCGTCTCCCTTCACTATCTGAATAATTTCTTTTCTTCAATTTCTTCGTCATCTGCAGAGCTAGTTGGCATATAAACTTGTACTACTGTAGTAGGCGTGGGCTTCGTGTCTATCTTGGCCACAATAAGGCGTTCACTATGCTGTTTGTAGTAGCTTACCCGCACTCTTTTTTTTTTTTCATTATTAAACCGACTCCTGCATTACCCCTATTTGATTTTGTATTTATAACCCTGTATTCACCTGACCAAAAGTCTTGTTCCTCCTGCCACCGAACTTCACCAATTCCCACTATATCTAAATTTAACCTATCCACTTCCCATTTTAAATTTTCTAACCTAAGGGATCTGACATTCCACGCTCCGACCCGTAGAACGCCAGTTTTCTTTCTCCTATTAACGACGTCCTCCTGAGTAGTCCCCGCCCGGAGATCCGAAGGGAGACTATTTTACCTCCGGAATATTTTACCCATGAGGACGCCATCATCATTTAACCATACAGTAAAGCTGCATGCCCTCGGGAAAAATTACGGCTGTAGTTCCCCTTGCTTTCAGCCGTTCGCAGTACCAGCACAGCAAGGGCGTTTTGGCTAGTGTTACAAGGCCAGATCAGTCAATCATCCAGACTGTTGCCCCTGCAACTACTGAAAACGCTGCTGCCCCTCTTCAGGAACCACACGTTTGTCTGGCCTCTCAACAGATACCCCTCCGTTGTGGTTGCACCTACGGTACGGCTATCTGTATCGCTGAGGCACGCAAGCCTCCCCACCAACGGCAAGGTCCATGGCTCTTGGGGGGGATACGTCGATATCTATACATATATATCTGTGTATATTTCCGCGGCGTATCAGTGCAATAAAATCTTAAGGAGTTATCTGCCGCATATAATAGCAATATGAGTGCAGCGTTTCGGAAAACGTTACTCTCGCTTTCCCTCTTCTGGTGAAGAGTAACCTTTCCGAGACGTTTCGCTCACACTGCGATCTTACGTGGACAGTAACCCGTGACGATTTCATTGTATCATTGTTGTGTTTGTGTTAAAATAAAACATCGAAAATCATTCATAGGTTTCAAATGGCTCTCGCATGTTTTGATACAACGCGAGAAATACTTCACAGAAATCGTTAAGTGTCCATGAACCACTGTTACCTAAGCTATTGCGAAGCGGGAATGTAAGAGAATTGCTAAAATCCATCAGCACATCGTCAGACATATTTGTCAAGTACTGCAGGGTATTTTACAGTGGTCAGTGACAGAATGATACACCGAGCAACTACACTGAGGTAACAAAAGTCCGGAGATACCTCTTAATATCGTGTCGAACCTCCTTTTGTCCGGCCCATTGCAACAGTTCGACATGGCAAGGACTCAAGTCGCTGCAAGTCACCTGCAGAAATGTCCGCCCCAGGTAGCTGAGTGGTCAGCGCGACGGGATGTCATACCTAACGGCCCGGGTTCGATTCCCAGCTGGGTCGGAGATTTTCTCCCCTCAGGGACTGGGTGTTGCGTTGTCCTTATCATCATCCTTTCATCCCCATTGACACGAAAGTCGCCGAAGTGGCGTCAACTCGAAAGACTTGCACCAGGCGAACGGTCTACCCCACGGGAGATCCTAGCCACACGGCATTTCCATTACCTGCAGAAATAGTTAGCCATGCTGCCGCTATAGCTGTCCATAATTGCGTAAGTGTTGCCAGTACAGGATTTTGTGCACGATCTGACTTCTCTATTACGTCCCATAAATGTTCGATAGGATTCACGTCGGGCGATCTAGGTGGTCAAATCATTCGCTCGAATTGTTCAGGATGTTCTGATATGACACACTGTCATTCATAAAAATTCCATCGGTGTTTTGGAACATGAAGCCCATGAATGGCTGCACATGGTCTCCAAGTAACCGAACATAACCATTTCCAGTCAATGATCGGTTCAGCTGGACCAGAGGACACAGCCCATTGCATTTAAACACAGCCCACACTATTATGGAGCCAACACCAGTTTGTAATAGATATACTATGCCTGTCTGAGCATCACATTGTGTCTGATATGGAAAGGGTAAATATCAGTGGTTATAAACTAGCTGCTCCTGGTTTGTTTAGATGACATTGAATCTAATAATGTAATAGATATACTATGCCTGTCTGAGCATCACATTGTGTCTGATATGGAAAAGGTAAATATCAGTGGTTATAAACTAGCTGCACATATGAGTAGAGAGAATAAGGTGAGAGGAGGAGTTGCCATATATGTCAAAAGTTATCACTGTGTAGAAAGCTTAGATACAAAAAAGTTTTGTCTAGAGCAACATATAGAAGCATGTGCCTGTCAACTTCAACTGAAGGAGGGCTCTTTTATAATTGTAACAGTATATAGGTCCCCTTCAGGGAACTTTAATTTATTCCTGGAAAATTTGGATGCCTTGTTGTGCTATCTGTCAGATAGGGGAAAGCAAATTATTATTTGTGGGGACTTCAATGTTGATTCACTGAAAGAGTGTAATAGGAAGAATGACCTGGAAGTCTTGCTCAGATCTTTCAATTTGACATCTGTCATTAATTTTCCTACTCGGGTAGTAAAGGACAGCAGCACACTGATAGATAACACTTTTATAGACCAAGACAGGTTTAAAAACATAAATTCTTGTCCTGTTGAGAATGGGCTTTCTGATCATGATGCTCAGCTAGTTACAGTAGATGACATAGCTCCATTCAGTAATTCAAAACTACCCTCCAAAGTTGTGTGTTCAATTAATGACTCAACAATTAGAAACTTCAGAGAAAATCTTCAGCAGTTAGACTGGGATGAGGTGTACAAGGAACCCAGTGCTAATTTAAAATATAACTTATTTCATGATACACTTGTAAGAGAATTTGAAAACTGTTTCCCCAAGAAAGCAGTTAAACCAAATTATAAGAAACCATGCAAAAAAGCTTGGCTTACTAAAGGAATAAAAATATCTTATAACCACAAAAGGGAACTGTACCTAACAACAAGAAAGAGTAATGACCCAGAAACAGCCAAATATTATAAAAACTACTGTGCTACATTAAGAAAGGTTATTAAAAATCCAGAAGCATGTGCATCATGTCTGAGATTAATACCTCTGATAACAAAATCAAAACAATTTGCAATATTATTACAAGGGAGACAGGGCAACCAAGAGTACAGGATGATGGCATCACCATCAAAGCGAATGGAAACTTGATAAATAACAAGCCGGAAGTCGAAAACATTTTGAATAATCATTTTCTAATGTTGTAGAGAAAACAGGATCTAAACGCTCATTAGAAGAAGCAAGAAAGTTAATGTAAGAGGCCTTACCCACACCATTTGATACAATTGAAATTCCACCCACCTCCGCTGCTGAAATTAGGAAGATAATAAACTCTCTCAAGAATAAAAGCTCACATGGAATTGATGGCATTTCCAGCAGAATATTAAAAGCTTGTTCCCAAGAAAAAAATGGGATTCTTAGCCACATATGTAATAGCTCTTTGAAGCAGGGTATGTTTCCAGATAGACTGAAGTATGCCATTGTTAATCCACTGCATAAAAAAGGGGATACGTCTGATGTCAACAACTACCGCCCAATCTCTCTTCTGACTACCCATCCAAAATTTTTGAAAAAGTAATGTATTGTAGAGTAGCTTCACACCTTTGTAAAAATAAAGTTTTAACAAAATGTCAGTTTGGTTTCCAAAAGGGTTTTCAACGGAAAATACTATATATACTTTCACTAATGAAATATTAAATGCTCTGAGTAACCAGAAGTCACCTGTTGGGATCTTTTGTGATCTATCAAAGGCTTTTGATTGTGCAAATCATGGAATACTTCTAGATAAGCTCAAGTACTGTGGTATGAATGGGACAGTGTTCCAATGGTTCAAATCATACCTAACTGGAAGAGTGCAGAAAGTTGAAATGAGCAGTTCACATAATATGCAAAAAACTGGTGATTTCTCAAACAATCAAGAATGGGGTGCCGCAAAGTTCGGTCTTGGGTCCTCTGCTGTTCTTAATATATATTAATGACTTGCCATTCTATATTCACGAAGACGCAAAGCTGGTACTTTTTGCCGATGATACGAGTATAGCTATCACACCCAACAGACAAGAATTAACTGGTGAAATTGTAAACGATGTTTTTCAGAAAATCATTAAGTGGTTCTCTGAAAATGGGCTCTCATTAAACTTTGACAAAACACAGTATATACAGTTCCACACAGTAAATGGAATGACACCATTGATAAATATAGACTTCGATCAGAAATCGGTAGCTAATGCAGAATATTCAAAATTTCTAGGTGTATGCATTGATGAGGGATTGAACTGGAAAAAAACACACTGAGGATCTGCTGAAACGTTTTGAGTTCAGCTACTTATGCTATTAGGGTCATTGCAAATTTTGGCGATATACATCTCAGTAAATTAGCTTACCACGCCTATTTTCATTCTCTCCTTTCCTATGGCATCATATTCTGGGGTAACTCATCATTGAGTAAAAGAGTGTTCATTGCACAAAAGCGTGTAATCTGAATAATTGCTGGAGCTCATCCAAGATCATCCTGCAGACACTTATTTAAAGAGCTAGATATCTTCACTGTAGTCTCACAACATATATATATATATATATATATATGAAATTTGTTATTAACAGTCCGAACGAATTCAAAAGTAATAGCAGTGTAAATGGCTACAACACTAGGAGAAAGGATAATCTTTACTACTCAAGGTTGAATCTAACTTTGGCTCAGAAGGGGGTAAATTATGCTGCCACGAAAGTCTTTGGTCACTTATCTAATAGCATCAAAAGTCTGACGGATAGCCATAGAACATTTAAAAGGAAATTAAAAGAATTTCTTAATGGCAACCACTTCTACTCATTAGATGAATTTTTGGATATAATAAGTGGGTAATGTCCCCAACACCCACCACAAAACAAAAAAAATTAAAAATATTAAGTGTCATGTAATATTTTGTGTAATGTAATATCTTGTATGGACACCTTTTATCAACCTGACACGTTCCACATCATTACGAAGCGTCGTATTCATGATCTATGAAACAAGTACTAATCTAATCTAATCTGTCGCAGGCAGTCTACCATTCTCTGTCGGCATCACATTGCCCACACTTAACTGATCCAAGACCACATCCCAGGATGTGAGGATCCATCCTACTGTCAGTGTGGTGCCCATCTGATAGTGGCCCACATCCTACTGGACTGCCCCGACCTACCTACCTTAAAGTTGCTGACACGCAGCCTAGGATGCTAGTAGACAACATCAAAGCAGTGTGGTGTCACGATTTTTCCTAATAGTAACTACACGTAGAAATCCTTCAGAGTATGTCATTCACAGCGTTATTCCGCCCTAGTGCTATGAAGTTACACGAAACAGAGATGAATGACAGTGCAGTCTCGCATGGTAGCGCCTTTGGACACAATGCGTGCCCGCAATGAATAGTAGAGCCACTCTGCTTCGAAGCAAAGTCCAGTTCACCAGTTTACTGCAAGGAAATGCTCAAGCTGGAAGACTGTCAGACGTATAAATCTGACGCCCCTTGAGAGAGAGCAGGCTATCCCAAAACACGGGATTTTACCACTTTTATCCGCCTAAAGAAGAAACCAGAGTCGGGTGATTTTTTCCACTTGAAATGCAAGCCTGCATTCGTTAACAGCAACAAACGTCGCTTAGAGACCAGTGGAGATAATCAGAGGGAGACGGAAAATATTTGCAGCCGAGAGGATTGGAGGTAGGGTGGCAAAGTTAATGTCAGAACTTGAAACGAACCCCACCACTGAGTGGAGACAGAGAAGTGGGAGTCGATAGGACATTTCCACCCTCTGAAGAACTAATGATTAACCACAATAAACTAAAGTGTGGGAAAGAGAAATTTATAAAAGCAGCCCTCGCGAAACGGTAAGCTCACACGAGGCAGCATAATACTTGTAAATAGGCTGTTTAGGTTTTTATGTTGGTAATGCCACGTAGCGCTCTATATGAAAATCACTGACTGTGCTGTGTGCAGTCTGTGGCTGGTTTGCATTGTTGGAATTTGCTATTGCAGTGTTGGGCAGTTGGATGTGAACAGCGCGTAGCGTAGCGCAGTTGGAGGTGAGCCGCCAGCAGTGGTGGATGTGGGGAGAGAAATGGCGGAGTTTTGAGAGCGGATGATCTGGACGTGTGTCCATCAGAGACTAAATTTGTAAGACTGGATGTCATGAACTGCTATATATATTATAATTTTTGAACACTATGAAGGTAAATACATTGTTTGTTCTCTATCAAAATCTTTCATTTGCTAACTATGCCTATCAGTAGTTAGTGCCTTCAATAGTTTGAATCTTTTATTTAGCTGGCAGTAGTGGCGCTCGCTGTATTGCAGTAGTTCGAGTAACGAAGATTTTTGTGAGGTAAGTGATTTGTGAAAGGTATAGGTTAATGTTAGTCAGGGGGAGTATTGAAAGTCAGATTGCGTTGCGCTAAAAATATTGTGTGTCAGTTTAGTGTTGATCAGAATAGGTAAAGAGCGAAATGTCTGAGTACGTTCAGTTCTGCTCAGCTGTTTGAAAATCAAATAATGTAAGAGTTTATCAGCACAGTAATTCATTAATTTTTCTAAGGGGACGTTTCATACTTCACAACTTGCAGCTACCTCGCGCTCCGGCATCTGAACAGATGATATGGTGAGAGCGAACCAGCAGCAACTAGGGAATTTTACTGGACGAGCAATGTTCAATAAGCTTCACTTATTCCAGTTTAGAATCCAAATTCATTCTTGAATTTTCTAATGACTTGATTTCAACCGCAGTCTGTTCGATACTTTTTCATCTCTGAATTGCGCATCACTTTCAGTTAGTTGGTTTCCTCTGTTTTTACAGTCAGTCAGAGGCGCCCATTCAACTTTACAGTCAGATAGCGTTTTTGAGTGTTTGATTTACTTTGAAGTCAGATTGCACTTCGAGAATCTTTAACCTTTCAATGTTAGAATACATACCAGGAGTCATTAACCATAATTTAAGGCCAGATTGCCTGTGAGGTACCCCGACCCTTATTACAAGCACATAAGAATGCATTGATAGTGAGATTTTTGGCAGTTATGTTCTTGAATGGAATTAATGAACAAACATCAATTTAAAACCATTCATTTACCTACTAACATCCCTACAGTGGCTGATCTGGTTTTACATTTTTCCCGTGAAGGTGGTTTCTCCTACTCTCTGTGAGTTAGGCTACATTGGCCTCGTCGGCCGCTTGAAGTGTTGGAGGGTTGGTGCCCATAGCATGCTCACACCCAAGGGGTCCATGGTTGCCGTTGCTCGGTGGTACGGCCTGGCTCCTACAACTCCCACCTTTTTAATTCTTCTTATTCTTTTACATCTGTCATTGGTTTACTGTCTCGTCGTCGTTGTTCTCTTTCGGAGATTTCTGTATCTTCGTGTACACGATTATTCTGCAATTTACAATAAAGTGCCTGGCAGAGGATCCATCAAACCATGTACATATTTTTTATAATTTATTTTGTCACTACCAGTTTCAACGCTTCATTGCCTCATCTTTAGGCTGTCTTTGATGCAGTACAGGTTGATATGATCCCCATGCATAACCCATCAGTTGCCACCATTACTGGATACGCAGATAATGTGTCAGCACTCCAACCATCAACTGAAGAAATTAAAATCATAAGGACGACTGTGAGTGTTTTTAATTTTTTGTCACGATAGTAAACGGCCGTCGTCCCAGAGACCTCCTGCTAAAAGGATGGACATAAAAAAAATGCACTTATTTCTCCTATTTTATCGTGATGGTCATTTCTCGCAATGTAGGTGGGCACTGAAAGAGTATTTTTGCTATCGGGGAGAAAGTTGGTGATGGAAATTTCACGATAACATCCCGCTGCAAAGAAAAACGCCTTTGTTTTAAGGACTGGCACCCCAATTCACGTGCAATGTCCGTGACACTCTCTCCCCTATTTAGCGAAAACGTAAAACGAGGTGCCCTTCTTTGGACATTTTCGATGTCCGTCAGGCACATCTGATGCCGATCTCACACCATACAGCAAGACCAGAAGAGGTCGTACGAACATGGTGTAAGCAGTCTGTTTAGTTGACGGCCGGCCGGGGTGGCCGAGCGGTTCTAGGCGCTTCAGTCCGGAACCGCGCGACCGCTACGGTCGCAGGTTCGAATCCTGCCTCGGGCATGGATGTGTGTGATGCCCTTAGCTTAGTTAGGTTCAAGTAGTTCTAAGTTCTAGGCGACTGATGACCTCAGCTATGAAGTCCCATAGTGCTCAGAGCCATTTGTTTAGTTGACCTGTTGCACTTCATAAGTGTTCTCCCAATAAATCAGTCTTTTGTTTGCTTTCTCCACAATGTTATCTATGTAATCTTTCCAAATTAAGTTATAATTCGTAACTGTCGTCCCTAAGTACTTAGTTTGAAGGGGTGCCCCATCGCGTTTAGATTTGTGTCATTTATCCTGTAACCGAAATTTAGCAGATTTCTTTTAGTACTCATGTGGATGAGTTTACACTTTCCATTCAATTGCCACATTTCGCACCATACAGATATCTTGTCTAAACCATTCTGTGATTGGTTTTGATCATCTAATGACTTCACAATCTGGTGACTTCACAAGACGGTAAATGACAGATTCATCTGCAAACAATCTAAGAGCGCTGCTCAGGTTGCCTCCCAAATCGTTTATGTAAATCACAAACAATAAAGCTTCTGTAACACTTCCTTGGGGAACGCCATTTATTTTTTTGTTTTTGTTTTATTCGATAAATTTCCGTCAGTTATTGCGATCTATGACCTTTCTGACAGCAATGCACAACTGAGGCGATACTCCCTAGGCACGCAATATGATTAGAAGACGCTTGTGAGAAATGGTGTCAAAAGCCTTCTGGAAACCAAAAAATATGAAATTAATTTGACATCCCCTGTCGACAGCACTTATTGCTCTTTGAGAAGAAAGAGCTGTGTCTCACAAGAACGATGTGTTCTGAATCCGTGCTCTTTGTCAATAAGTAAATCGTTTTCTACGAGGAAACTCAAAATGTTCGAATACAATATGTTTCAAAATCCTACTGCAAATCGACTTTAGTGATATGGATCTGTAATTCAGTGGATTTTCCTATTTCTGTCTTGGGTATTGGTGCGATTTGTCCGACTTTCCAGTCTTTAGTACGGAAACGAGCGAGCGAGCGGTTGTATGTGATTGTTAAGTACCTATTGTATCAGCATACTCTGAAAGGAACCTAACTGGTGCACAATCTGAACAGGAGACCTTACCTTTATTAAGTGTTTTAAGCTGCTTCACTTCACCGAGTATATCTGCTTCTAAGTTACTCATGTTGGCAGTTGTTCTAGATTCGAATTCTGGAATATTTACTCCGGCTTCTTTGTTGAATGAGTTTCAGAAAACAGTGTTTAGTAACTTTATTTTAGTGGCATTGTAAAGAGATACATCACCATTATTAACGAGCAGTTAAGGTACTACGTCTTACCGCTGGTATACTTTACATATGACAAAAATCTTTTTGGGCTTTGTGGCAGATTTCTAGATAGAGTTTTATTGTGGAAACTATTAAAACCAGGTCACATTGAAGTTTACGCTAAATGTCGAGCTTCTGTAAAACTTCCCCAAGATTTGGGATTTTGCGATCTTTTAAATTGGGCTTTTTTTTCTTCTGCAACTTATTAATTTCTGTGGCATACATCTGTCAATCGACATCGATATTACTTCTCTGAATTCAAACTACATCCGGTATACGCTTACGCAATCAGATCGGAAGGAGTGAAACTCTTAGAACATCTACATCTACATTTATACTCCGCAAGCCACCCAACGGTGTGTGGCGGAGGGCACTTTACGTGCCACTGTCATTATCTCCCTTTCCTGTTCCAGTCGCGTATGGTTCGCGGGAAGAACGACTGTCTGAAAGCCTCTGTGCGCGCTCTAATCTCTCTAATTTTACATTCGTGATCTCCTCGGGAGGTATAGGTAGGGGGAAGCAATATATTCGATACCTCATCCAGAAACGCACCCTCTCGAAACCTGGCGAGCAAGCTACACCGCGATGCAGAGCGCCTCTCTTGCAGGGTCTGCCACTTGAGTTTGTTAAACATCTCCGTAACGCTATCACGGTTACCAAATAACCCTGTGACGAAACGCGCCGCTCTTCTTTGGATCTTCTCTATCTCCTCCGTCAACCCGATCTGGTACGGATCCCACACTGATGAGCAATACTCAAGTATAGGTCGAACGAGTGTTTTGTAAGCCACCTCCTTTGTTGATGGACTACATTTTCTAAGGACTCTCCCAATGAATCTCAACCTGGTACCCGCCTTACCAACAATTAATTTTATATGAGCATTCCACTTCAAATCGTTCCGCACGCATACTCCCAGATATTTTACAGAAGTAACTGCTACCAGTGTTTGTTCCGCTATCATATAATCATACAATAAAGGATCCTTCTTTCTATGTATTCGCAATACATTACATTTGTCTATGTTAAGGGTCAGTTGCCACTCCCTGCACCAAGTGCCTATCCGCTGCAGATCTTCCTGCATTTCGCTACAATTTTCTAATGCTGCAACTTCTCTGTATACTACAGCATCATCCGCGAAAAGCTGCATGGAACTTCCGACACTATCTACTAGGTCATTTATATATATTGTGAAAAGCAATGGTCCCATAACACTCCCCTGTGGCACGCCAGAGGTTACTTTAACGTCTGTAGATGTCTCTCCATTGAGAACAACATGCTGTGTTCTGTTTGCTAAAAACTCTTCAATCCAGCCACACAGCTGGTCTGATATTCCGTAGGCTCTTACTTTGTTTATCAGGAGACAGTGCGGAACTGTATCGAACGCCTTCCGGAAGTCAAGGAAAATGGCATCTACCTGGGAGCCTGTATCTAATATTTTCTGGGTCTCATGAACAAATAAAGCGAGTTGGGTTTCACACGATCGCTGTTTCCGGAATCCATGTTGATTCCTACATAGTAGATTCTGAGTTTCCAAAAACGACATGATACTCGAGCAAAAGACATGTTCTAAAATTCTACAACAGATCGACGTCAGAGAGATAGGTCTATAGTTTTGCGCATCTGCTCGACGACCCTTCTTGAAGACTGGGACTACCTGTGCTCTTTTCCAATCATTTGGAACCTTCTGTTCCTCTAGAGACTTGCGGTACACGGCTGTTAGAAGGGGGGCAAGTTCTTTCGCGTACTCTGTGTAGAATCGAATTGGTATCCCGTCAGGTCCAGTGGACTTTCCTCTGTTGAGTGATTCCAGTTGCTTTTCTATTCCTTGGACACTTATTTCAATGTCAGCCATTTTTTCGTTGGTGCGAGGATTTAGAGAAGGAACTGCAGTGCGGTCTTCCTCTGTGAAACAGCTTTGGAAAAAGGTGTTTAGTATTTCAGTTTTACGCTTGTCATCCTCTGTTTCAATGCCATCATCATCCCGGAGTGTCTGGACATGATGTTTCGAGCCACTTACTGATTTAACGTAAGACCAGAACTTCCTAGGATTTTCTGTCAAGTCGGTACCTAGTATTTTACTTTCGAATTCACTGAACGCTTCACGCATAGCCCTCCTTACGCTAACTTTGACATCGTTTAGCTTCTGTTTGTCTGAGAGGTTTTGGCTGCGTTTAAACTTGGAGTGAAGCTCTCTTTGCTTTCGCAGTAGTTTCCTAACTTTGTTGTTGTACCACGGTGGGTTTTTCCCGTCCCTCACAGTTTTGCTCGGCACGTACCTGTCTAAAACGCATTTTACGATTGCCTTGAACTTTTTCCATAAACACTCAACATTGTCAGTGTCGGAACAGAAATTTTCGTTTTGATCTGTTAGGTAGTCTGAAATCTGCCTTCTATTACTCTTGCTAAACAGATAAACCTTCCTCCCTTTTTTTATATTCCTATTAACTTCCATATTCAGGGATGCTGCAACGGCCTTATGATCACTGATTCCCTGTTCTGCACTTACAGAGTCGAAAAGTTCGGGTCTGTTTGTTATCAGTAGGTCCAAGATGTTATCTCCACGAGTCGGTTCTCTGTTTAATTGCTCGAGGTAATTTTCGGATAGTGCACTCAGTATAATGTCACTCGATGCTCTGTCCCTACCACCCGTCCTAAACATCTGAGTGTCCCAGTCTATATCTGGTAAATTGAAATCTCCACCTAAGACCATAACATGCTGAGAAAATTTATGTGAAATGTATTCCAAATTTTCTCTCAGTTGTTCTGCCACTAATGCTGCTGAGTCGGGAGGTCGGTAAAAGGAGCCAATTATTAACCTAGCTCGGTTGTTGAGTGTAACCTCCACCCATAATAATTCACAGGAACTATCCACTTCTACTTCACTACAGGATAAACTACTACTAACAGCGACGAACACTCCACCACCAGTTGCATGCAATCTATCCTTTCTAAACACCGTCTGTACCTTTGTAAAAATTTCGGCAGAATTTATCTCTGGCTTCAGCCAGCTTTCTGTACCTATAACGATTTCAGCTTCGGTGCTTTCTATCAGCGCTTGAAGTTCCGGTACTTTACCAACGCAGCTTCGACAGTTTACAATTACAATACCGATTGCTGCTTGGTCCCCGCATGTCCTGACTTTGCCCCGCACCCGTTGAGGCTGTTGCCCTTTCTGCACTTGCCCGAGGCCATCTAACCTAAAAAACCGCCCAGCCCACGCCACACAACCCCTGCTACCCGTGTAGCCGCTTGTTGCGTGTAGTGGACTCCTGACCTATCCAGCGGAACCCGAAACCCCACCACCCTATGGCGCAAGTCGAGGAATCTGCAGCCCACACGGTCGCAGAACCGTCTCAACCTCTGATTCAGACCCTCCACTCGGCTCTGTACCAAAGGTCCGCAGTCAGTCCTGTCGACGATGCTGCAGATGGTGAGCTCTGCTTTCATCCCGCTAGCGAGACTGGCAGTCTTCACCAAATCAGATAGCCGCCGGAAGCCAGAGAGGATTTCCTCCGATCCATAGCGACACACATCATTGGTGCCGACATGAGCGACCACCTGCAGATGGGTGCACCCTGTACCCTTCATGGCATCCGGAAGGACCCTTTCCACATCTGGAATGACTCCCCCCGGTATGCACACGGAGTGCACTTTGGTTTTCTTCCCCTCCCTTGCTGCCATATCCCTAAGGGGCCCCATTACGCGCCTGACATTGGAGCTCCCAACTACCAGTAAGCCCACCCTCTGCGACTGCCCGGATCTTGCAGACTGAGGGGCAACCTCTGGAACAGGACAAGCAGCCATGTCAGGCTGAAGATCAGTATCAGCCTGAGACAGAGCCCGAAACCGGTTCGTCAGACAAACTGGAGAGGCCTTCCGTTCAGCCCTCCGGAATGTCTTTCGCCCCCTGCCACACCTTGAGACGACCTCCCACTCTACCACAGGTGAGGGAGCAGCCTCAATGCGGGCAGTATCCCGGGCAACCACAGTCGTAGTCCGATCGGGGGATGCGTGGGACGAGCTGGCCGTCCCCGACAAACCCCCATCCGGACCCCCACAGTGATGCCCATTGGCAACAGCCTCAAGCTGTGTGACTGAAGCCAACACTGCCTGAAGCTGGGAGCGAAGGGATGCCAACTCAGCCTGCATCCGAACACAGCAGTTGCAGTCCCTATCCATGCTAAAAACTTGTGCAAAGAACGTCTGAACTAATCTACAGAGAGCGCAAACAAAACGACACAAAATTGAAGCGGTTATTAAAATACAAGATTGCCTAGTAAATGCAGTAATGCTGCCACTTGTGCACTGCTGACACACTGCTCGGCGGCGGAAGGAGACTACGCGATTTAACACTATTCGAGTACTAAAACGTGATGCTACAACTCTCAAATACTATAATACGCCCGAAATTTATGAATTAAACAATGCAAGTACCAAAAACACGCAAAGAAATTAAGAATTAAACTATGTAACAAATGAGTGAGCTAGGAGTATACGACTTGCTGCTGCAGCTGCTTATCCAACGGCGGCAGGGAGCACACTGACTGTGACCAACCGACACTGGCCGTTCAAAACAAAAACAGATGACAGACGACTACGCGAATTTACACTATTCAGGTACTAAAACGCGATGCTACAACTCTCAAATACTATAATACGCCCGAAATTTATGAATTAAACAATGCAAGTACCAAAAACACGCAAAGAAATTAAGAATTAAACTATGTAACAAATGAGTGAGCTAGGAGTATACGACTTGCTGCTGCAGCTGCTTATCCAACGGCGGCAGGGAGCACACTGACTGTGACCAACCGACACTGGCCGTTCAAAACAAAAACAGATGACAGACGACTACGCGAATTTACACTATTCAGGTACTAAAACGCGATGCTACAACTCTCAAATACTATAATACGCCCGAAATTTATGAATTAAACAATGCAAGTACCAAAAACACGCAAAGAAATTAAGAATTAAACTATGTAACAAATGAGTGAGCTAGGAGTATACGACTTGCTGCTGCAGCTGCTTATCCAACGGCGGCAGATGTACTTTGCCTTTACTTCTGTTGGGTTCGGATGTTAACGGTATTCAGTCTCATTACAACAGCCTTATAATCACTAACCCCATGATTTTTTCAACTTGTCTGCGTTGGTAGTCTTCTTGTGGTAATGGAGGGTGAGGGAACACTGATCAGATGCAGAGGGTGTGTCTCCCATCACACAACATCCCGGAGGATTTCTGGTGCTTTCTGGGCGGAGCAACTCACCCTCTTACACCTTTCCCACTTCACTTCTTTCTATCTCTCGGTTTCATTGATTCTCGGTTAAAGTTGGGTTTATAAGGTTTGTCTTCCTTGTCCTGTGTCCTTCTCTGAGGACTCTTCCCGGATTGACAGATCCAGGATGTAGAGGATCTAGGGACTGATGACCTCGTAGTTTGGTCCCTTTAACCCATCATTAACATCAGAGTAGGAAAACTTCGTGAAATTAGGTTTTAACGCCTAACTGGAAACAAGTTCAACACAGAATGTTCACAAGCTCGGACTGGAGAAGGATGGTAGAAGGAATCGGCAATGACATCGTTGTGGTATCTGCCACGTGTAAAAATTACAGGATACGCAAATCCGTCCTCCCGAATGCAGTAGCTTGAGCACAGACGTGTGAAGCAGCTTGTTCGCTTCAGTTTTTAGCGCACTCGAGGGAAAAGTGCAAACGCACGCAAGTTGGAGAATATTCTCCGTAAAGTACAAAGGATCCTCCCATTTCTGCGAATGACGCCATAAAACGAACATTATATCGATGTTTTCACCAGAAATACGGGTCAACACCCAACGCAAAGCACCATGTTTCACGAAACGTCGGTTCTGCCCGTTCCACGTGTAATTCTTGTGGAGCGCTATCACCGACACCCACCCTTTCTTCTTTGTATGTACCATGACCTCATGGCTGCGCAGAAAACAGTAATTGATTTGCAACTGTGATGTTGTCCCGGTACCGAAAAAAAACGAAAACAAATGTTTTCTCCCTTCTTTTCATATTATAGTTTTCATTTTCTTTCTTGCATGTCTGCAAGAGAGAAAAATGTAGGTACACATACTTAACAGAAATCTAAAAACAATGAATCGACGCCGTATACAAAACGTACATTGTTATACACTGTAAGGAAGAAAAAATTACGCCCCACGAAGGATTTATACGATTGGGATGGAACCCGGTAGATGAGATTTACTTGTACAGACAAACAAATGATTACAGTTTCAGAACAGTTGTGATGATTTGTTCAAGAGTAAGAGCTTTAGAAATGGACCAACTCAATAATGCATTGGTCCATCTCTGCCCCTTACACAAGCAGACAGATCTTCGAAATTCCGAGGTGGTTGGGGTGCCCTGCCTGTAATGCTCCAAACGTTCTCAGTTTGGGAGAGTTCCGGCGACCTCGTTGGCCCAGGTAGGGTTTGTCAAGCATGAATACCAGCAGAAGAAACTCTCACCGTATGCTGGCGGGCAATATCTTGCTGAAATATGAGCTCAGGATGGTTTGCCATGAGGGGTAACAAAACGAAGAGTAGAATATTGTCGACGTATCGCCGTGCTTAAGGGCGCCACGGATGACAGCGAAATGGGCCCTGCTATGAAATGAAATGACATCACTCCTGGCTCTCGGTCCATATGGTGAGCGACATTCAGGTTGGTATCCCACAGCTGTCCGGGGTGTTTCCAGACACGTCATCGGGGCTCATTTCGAAGTGGGACTCATCACTGAAGACAATTCCACTCCAGTCAATGAGATTCCAGGCCGAATGTGCCCGACACCGCTGCAAACGGACCTGTTGGTGTGTAGAGGTCAACGGCAGTCGGCGTAAGAGGCGCCGTGACCTTAGTAGTCTTTCTGTGAGCCGCCTTTTAATGGTTCTTCTGGTCACTGAAGCACCAGCCGCAAGTCGGATCGATAATAATGATGTATCTGGAGGCCTGAATGCATCTCTGACGAGCACAAGGTTCTCACGTTCTGTCGTCTCTCTAGGTAGACTGCTGGTAGCATCACTCTTATTCAAATGTCGAGCGATTCGCCGATTACTCCAACCGACTTTTTCTTTAAGCCCAGCTACACGTCCTCCCTCAAATTCTGACATGTGTGCATATTCTCCACACGCCTTTCTGCGGGACAAGTGTCCACAAAAATTCAGAAAAACCTTGTGCCCTGGTATCGACAAGTAAGCTGCTTGCTATCTTTGCCAGCTGCGCGGTAATGAAATGAGCGTTTGGCGTCATTAGCCGGGAGGCCCCTTGCGGGGCAAGTCCGACCGCCGTGGTGCAGGTCTTATTACATTCGACACCACATTGTGCGACCTGCTCGCCGGATGGGGATGAAATGATGATGAAGACAGCACAACACCCCGTCCCTGAGCGGAGAAATCCCCGATACAGCTGGGAATCGAACCCGGGCCCGTAGGACGGCAATCCGTTGCGCTGACCACTCAGCTATCGGGGTGGACAGCTGCGCGGTGAAGGTGCATTGCAGAGTCACACAGTCATCCAAAGTTTACAATTTTGCATTTTTCCTCAATATCCGTATCAATATCAATTTGTCGCCAATTTACATAACTCCTTCGCTGTGCGTATTTTTTTTTCTTTTTTTTTAAGTGTATAAAACTGTACCGATATAATATAGAAAATATTGAAACGTGCGACGAAAAGTCAGACACAAAACAAAGTAAAATGAAAATAGTGAAAAACTATGAAAATGCGCTTGCGATTAGCTCTCAAAATGGTAATTTATAATAAAATGATATAGTATTGGTACAAACAGACTCTTATAAGATAACTGTATAGTATCTCTGTGCTAATTAATTATTCTTTTAGTCGCTGGCGAGAGAAACGAAAAAATTCAGCGTTATTACTCACTCTTTGTTCTAGTCTTGAAGCTAACACGCTACGGCGGCCATTGCGCATTGTAAGTTGTAAATTTAAAAAAAATATATGATAATTTATGCTCATTGTGTATTTTTCCTTTATATGTGTAGTGATCTTCATGCAGAAATAAAAATATTATTTGTAAGGTTTTCAGCACGCTGGATAAACGACAATAACGGTCGAAGACTTGACCGTTCTTGGCAGACATCTTGCGTAGGAAAAATTTCGTTATAAATCTCATTGCGTCCCGTCATCAACAGACGCATTAAAAGACTTGCACCATAATTATTAAGGAAAAGAAAGTGAATATACTATTTTATGTTGTGTGAAAGCAAAAACTAAAAACTTTCCAATAAGTTCAGATATTGGGCGTTTCTCGGCAAGACGAAGATTATTACGTTAAGAAAAAAGGGAAATACTTTTTTTCAGTACAAGGTTTCTTTTAATTGAATTTCACTACAGTAAAGATATCCTGCAGCAATATTTTAATGTAATAACTGGGCATACAGTTCCTGAGATTATGGTTTTTTATTCTTTTGTCAGTATGAACGCTCCACGTAGACCTCAGTTTTAACAAATGCTTAAAAGCGCCTCATGCAGTCCTATATTAACAAGGCGGTGAGTCGCGCGCTGTTGAATATTCAGAGTTCAGAGAATTATTTTACGAAAGTATAGATTCAGGTCGACATACGAGGGTGAGTCAAATGAAAACCTTAAATATTTTTTTAAATATTATTTATTGTGCAGAAGTGGTACAAAGCTGTATCACTTTTCAACATAATCTCCCCCACGCTCAACGCAAGTCCTCCAGCGCTTACAAAGTCCATAAATTCCTTTAGAAAAAAATTCTCTTGGTAGTCCGCGCAACCACTCATGCACCGCATGGCGTACCTCTTCATCAGAACGGAACTTCTTTCCTCCTATTGCGTCTTTTAGTGGTCCAAACATATGGAAATCACTTGGGGCAAGGTCTGGTGAATGTGGTGGATGAGGAAGACACTCAAAATGCAGGTCTATGATTGCTGCAACAGTTGTACAGGCCGTGTGGAGCCTTGCATTGTCATATTGCAAGAGGACACCTGCTGACAGCAATCCACGTCGCTTTGATTTGATTGCAGGCCGTAGATGATTTTTTTAGGAGATCTGTGTACGATGCACTGGTGACAGTTGTCCCTCTAGGCATGTAGTGTTCCAAAATGACGCCTTTTTCGTCCCAAAAGAGAGTCAGCATAACCTTCCCTGTTGATGGTTCTGTTCGAAATTTCTTTGGTTTTCGTGATAAGGAATGGCGCCATTCCTTGCTCGCTCTCTTCGTTTACGGTTGGTGGAAGTGAACCCAGGTTTCGTCCCCAGTAACGATTCTTGCAAGGAAGCCATCACCTTCTAGTTCAAAGCGCCGAAGAAGTTCTTCACAAGTATCAACACGCTTTGTGAAACTGGAGCACAATGTGGTGTGCTGACGCATGACTAATCTGTAAACATGCTGCAATGTCATTCACTCGGCGTTTTTCCTTCACTATGGCTTCAACTGCTGCAATGTTCTGTGGAGTCACAACTCGCTGTGCCAGACGAAGTCACACCATTTGCAAACTTCCTACTCCATTCATAGACTTCCTGCTGTGGCAAACATGCTTCACCGTACTGAACCTTCATTCATCGATGAATTTCAATAGGTTTCACACCTTCACTACGCAAAAACCGAATAACAGAACGCTGTTCTTCCCTGGTGCAAGTCGCAAGTGGGGCGGCCATCTTTATACTGATACTGTGACGGTATGTGTGCTCGTTGAGCACACCGTAAGTATACTTAAGACGGTGTACAGACCTGGGCGGTAGCGGCACAAAACCGAAAACTGACCTTGATTAAGTTCGAAGAAGCTGCATTGTCTGACTTAAGTTCTGAAAACCAATGCATTCGTTTGTTACAAGACTCGGAGTTGATGCCTTACATGTGTAAAAGTAACACTGACATAGAATAATTAATTATAGAACAATATTTGTAAAAATTACACTGTCAAGAAAAATAACTCAGAATAATCGAAGTTCAGAGGACATTCCGGATAGTTTACCAGCAACAGGTATTAGAAAAGTAGAGTGGTACGGCATGGTTAGCTGAGTGACACTGAAGGGAAGGTTCAGGCGCCTTATTAGAAGGATTTTTCCTATCCTTCGCGCACACCGGCACCATTCATTCGTGAAGTGTGAGAGGTGTCTGTTAAGTGTATCCGATATGTGTAATGATTGCGTGTGCAGGGTGGAGTCATGTTTTCGTTGTATGATGCTGGGAGAAGGGAGAGGGTGGAACCAGGCTCCGACACATAGCCTATTCCTCTCGAAGAACATCAAAGGGACCGCCAAGCTAAATGTCCCCATCGACGAACGGATCACCACGACAGGGTCACATGCCCTTATTTTATGAGACACAACGGACAGATATGAAATGTCATCCTGGACACTGGCACAAAGTTTTGTAATCAGGTACTTTGCCCCAAAGGGAAAAAAAACGCTGGTAACAGAGCGTGACGTACTATAGAGATTAACCATCCACGCCCGACGTTGGATCTGAGGGAACCGGTGTATTCAACGTGGCAAGGCTACTAGCAGCAATAAGCTTATGGGCTCGCGGAGAATTTCTTGAAGATATACAGCGACCAACCACTTTTTCTGCAGCTTTATTTATGCCGAGAAGCGTTTTGGGCTTTCACCCATCTTCATCAGGCGCAATACATTCAATACAACATGGTGAATGTTGTGCTGCAACAATGATAACGTTTCGTGTTATGCATAAAAGGCGAAAGATGCGCTACAAGTTTCAGAACAAAAGCAGCTGCAGCTTTCAAAATACGATCGACAAAAACGTTGTATTGGCGAAGACATAAATATATTTCGTCAATTGAAGATGGGTGAAAGCCCGAAACGCGACTTGTCATAACAAAGCTTTATAAAAAAATGGATAGGTGGAAAGAGTACACCGAAGGCCTCTGCGAGGGGGACGACTTGTCTGATCACGTGGTCGAAGAAGAAACAGGAGTCGACAGGAAAGAGATGGGGATCCAGTATTAGAATCAGAAGCGCTTTGGGAGACTTAAAATCAAATAAAGCATTAGGGATACATATCATTCCAACCAAATTTCTCGAAACATTGGGGGAAGTGGCAACAGCACTGCTATTCACGTTGGTATGAAGACTGTACGGGACTGGCTATATAGCATAAGACTTTCCGATAAACATCATCCACACAATTCCCAAGATTAAAAGATCCTACAAGTGTGAGAATTATCGCACAATCAGCTTAACAGCTCATGCATCCAAATTGCTGGTAAGAACATCATATAGAAGAAAGGAAAAGAAAATTGAGGGTGTGTTAGATGACGATGAGTTTCGCTTTAGGGAAGGTAAAGGCACCACAGAGGCAGTTCTGACGTCGCGGTTGCTAATGGAAGTAAGACTATAGAAAAATCAAGACACCTTCACAGGATTTGTCGACCTGGAAAAAGTGTTCGACAATGTAAAATAGTGCAAGATGTTCGAAATCCTAAGAAAAATAGGGGTAAGCTGTAGGAAAAGAGGGGTAATATACAGTATGTACAAGCACCTAGAGGGAAAAGTAAGAGTATAAGACCAAGAACGAAGTTGTCGGATTAAAATGGTGTTAGGGATGTAGTCTTTAGCCCCTGGTGTTTGGTCTATACGTCGAAGAAGCAATGAAGGAAATCAAAGAGAGGATCAAGGATGGGATTAAAATTCTAGCTGAAAGGATATCAATGTTAAGATTCGCTGATGACATTGCTATCCTCAGGGAAAGTACAGAAGAATTATAGGATCTGTTGAATGAAACGAAAGTCTAATGAGTGCATAATAGGGACTGAGAGTAAATTGAAGGAAGACGAAAGTAATGAGAAGTAGCAGAAATGAGAACAGAGAGAACCTTAACATCGGGATCGGTAATCACGAAGTGGATGAAGTTAAGGAATGCTGCTGTCTAGACAGCAACATAACCTATGACGGACGGAGCAAGGAGGCATAAAGAGCAGACTCACACTATCAAAAATGCTATTCCTGGGCAAGAGAAGTCTGCTAGTATCAAACTTAGGCTTTACTTTGAGGAAGAAATTTCCGAGAATGTAAATTTGGAGCACAGCATTATATGGTAGCGAAACATGGAATGTGGGAAAACCGAGACCGCAAGAATTGATGACCGCCAACTTTCCCCCGTGGACGTAAATCACCAGACAAGTCAAGTTATAAGGTGCAATGAATAATAAGACACCAGGCTCCAATTCGGGAAGTAGGCGGTCAGATCCCTGTCCCGACATTTTGATTACGGTTTTCCGTCATTTCCCTAAATCGCTTAAGGCAACTGCTGGGACGGTTATTTTGAAAAGACCGCCGATTTATTCCCCATCCTTGGCCAATACAAGTTTGTGTTTGGTCTCCAATGACGTAGCCGTCGACTGGACGTGTCACTCTTCCTTCTTCCTCCGTTTATAGACTGCACAGTTTCTTTCCTGGCGTTGTCTCGGTACTGGAGCATTGAAACGGGTGTGGAGTGTCTGCATCGAACGACTGACACCGTATACTGCCAACTCACATGCCGTCGCGTCGGCATCCATTGTTCAGAAACTACAAACTCGTCAGGTTTCAACATGCACGTGGACATTGTCGCCGTGCTAAGTGGCTACGCGTCCTGTCATTGGCCGAATCCGGTTCATCCTTAACACCATAGCGTAGCAGTCGGGAAACAAAGAAACTAGAATAGACTGCCCGAGGGGCGGGAAGCGGTGTGGGGTAACAAACCCCATCTCGCTCTCATTGGCTGGCGGCCTATACTATAGTCCTAGCCCTCGCCTATACTCCAGTTCTGTGCTTTTGCGAAAGGATCGCCGATTCCTTCTGCTGTTGGAGCCGTACTCAGACCTCATATGGACCGGGATTAGTGTTTCCACACATTTGAAAACAAGAAAGGAAAACAGCGAGTAACATACCACCCAAGGCAAAGTGAGGTAAACAAAATACCTTTTCGTAACTGCTGCGCAACTCCGTGGTTGGGAAGGCAGTATTGTAAACGTGGAAGTTCAGGCCTGACCTCTGACCGTATCTTATGGAAACACAGTTCAAAATCAAAACACCCCTCCCAAGACTGCCACGTTAAAGTATCTGCATAATATCTGCAGTAATAGTGACTTCACGAATGAAGGCCGCATCGATGTCACAATCTCTGGGTGTATGTGGTTAAAAGTTCGAGAAGAGTGTGGTATAATTCATAATCGATTGTCGAAGGAAAGTCGACTGCGACATTGCGACATTTAGCAGTATTTGCATAATATCTGCAGTAATAGTGACTTCACGAATGAAGGCCGCATCGATGTCGCAATCTCTGGGTGTATGTGGTTAAAAGTTCAAGAAGAGTGTGGTATAATTCATAATCGATTGTCGAAGGAAAGTCGATTGCGACATTTAGCAACAAACACTTTGACCTTGGCCTAAATTTATATCAAGTGAATTTCATTTTGTCTTGTACATCTATAACAACAGCACAACGTTGCTGACTGCTTGCTCATACCGTAGATACCATACAGACTTTCTGAAATTGTGTTTTCGTAGTCCTGTAAGAAATCCATATTTCGATTGTTGAAACCAGTTTAACTCATCTTGCTACAATGAACTGAGGATCTATAACAGCTAATGACTATAATTCATTTGACTTATTCCAAAATTGTATCTCACCTTAACTAAGAAAGGCGTTATGGAATTTTAATATTCAATTGAGGCATAAGGGCCCAAAGCACAGAAACAAAGTTTCGCAAAAAATACACGCTTGTGAAAATCTGTTTTATGGACAAACCACCAGCTTCAAAGGTCTCACTTGTTTTTTTTTTCACCAGGTCTCAACATCTTATATTTCCTATGAAAGAATAACGTAACCACTTTATGTTATGAGATGTTAATTAATATTTAGGATTATATTTTACTGTTAATGTTAATTCACAAAATTTCCATGTATATGCTAGTGACTGTAGTGTCTTTTGACAGCTGCGAAGTTTGTAATTGGTTCAAATGACTCTAAGCACTATGGGACTTACCATCTGAGGTCATCAGTCCCCAAGACTTAGAACTACTTAAACCCAACAACAGAAGAATGGAAAAGAACATTGAGAATGCGCTAGGTGACGATCAGTTTGGCTTTAGGAAAAGTAAAGGGGCGAGAGAGGCAATTCTGACGTTACGGCTAATAATGGAAGCAAGGCTAAAGAAAAATCAAGACACTTTCATAGGATTTGTCGACCTGGAAAAAGCATTCGACAATATAAAATGGTGCAAGCTGTTCGAGATTCTGAAAAAAGTAGGGGTAAGCTATAGGGAGAGACGGGTCATATACAATATGTACAACAACCAAGAGGGAATAATAAGAGTGGACGATCAAGAACGAAGTGCTCGTATTAAGAAGGGTGTAAGACAAGGCTATAGGCTTTCGCCCCTACTCTTCAATCTGTACATCGAGGAAGCAATGATGGAAATAAAAGAAAGGTTCAGGAGTGGAATTAAAATATAAGGTGAAAGGATATCAATGATACGATTCGCTGATGACATTGCTATCCTGAATGAAAGAGAAGAAGAATTAAATGATCTGCTGAACGGAATGAACAGTCTAATGAATACACAGTATGGTCTGAGAGTAAATCGGAGAAAGACGAAGGTAATGAGAAGTAGTAGAAATGACAACAGCGAGAAACTTAACATCAGGATTGATGGTCACGAAGTCAAGGAAGTTAAGGAATTCTGCTACCTAGGCAGTAAAATAACCAATGACGGACGGAGCAAGGAGGACATCAAAAGCAGACTCGCTATGGCAAAAAAGGCATTTCTGGCCAAGAGAAGTCTACTAATATCAAATACCGGCCTTAATTTGAGGAAGAAATTTCTGAGGATGTACGTCTGGAGTACAGCATTGTATGGTAGTGAAGCATGGACTGTGGGAAAACCGGAACAGAAGAGAATCGAAGCATTTGAGATGTGGTGCTATAGACGAATGTTGAAAATTAGGACTGATAAGGTAAGGAATGAGGAGGTTCTACGCAGAATCGGAGAGGAAAGGAATATGTGGAAAACACTGATAAGGAGAAGGGACAGGATGATAGGACATCTGATAAGACATGAGGGAATGACTTCCATGGTACTAGAGGGAGCTGTAGAGGGCAAAAACTGTAGAGGAAGACAGAGATTGGAATACATCCACCAAATAATTGAGGACGTAAGTTGCAAATGCTACTCTGAGATGAAGAGGTGAGGTTAGCACAGGAATTCGTGGCGGGCCGCATCACGCATCAAACCAGTCAGTAGACTGATGAAAAAAAAAAAAAAAAAAAAGAAACCTTTGAACATCACACACGTCTATGCTCCCGAGGCAGGATTCGAACCTGCGACCGTAGCAGCAGCGCGGTTCCGCACTGAAGCGCCTAGAACCGCTCGGCCACAACGGCCGGCAAAGTTTTTAATTAATTTGAAACTGGAATCAGAACATAAAGACTAGATACTAAGTGCACAAACACAATTATGACCTATTCGAACACTTCATGGTCCTCGTTATCATTTTGATTAAGCCTATTCTGTGGCTTGAGGCTCAGATAAAACTGCCAATACACCTACGATTAAGAAGTATTACTACTGCATAAATGGTGTGGATCTTAGATACAACTGAGCAGTGCAGAGCTACAAAATTATGCTTTGTGCTTCGGGTCCATAAGGAAATGAATATCCGAGATATCGTTGAGACACCTATTCGTAAATGTTCATGTACACAGTGTGAAGCTACAGATGGAGGACAAAAGTCATGTTTTACTAACATAACTGCAAGCGAAACGTATCAGCTAAATTAATATTACTCAAATATAAATGATAACATCAAATTCTCCATAACTTCGGAATTATTATAGACTCACAAAATCTAAGACTAGTTTAGGAATCAGTACCAAAATTCCTTTAAGATGAGACACGTTGAAACTCAATTCTCTGTCATTTTTAATTTTATAAAAATTTCAAAGTCTTAATGCTAAGATGCAGACAGATTAGTGGAGATAATAGTGGGCTCAAGATAGTTGCTACCACATTAGTACAATCTCTAACGAATTTATTACGCAAGGAAAAACTCTAGCACCAGCCTTCCGGCATCTTAATACTCTTATTAAATTCATGTTCATATTTTGTTTTGTGAGCTCACATCCCTTAAACTGGTTGGAAGAAACTAAGCGCCTCTTCAGAGGTGATTGATTTTGTGATAGGTCGTGTAGACCTGCAGTCCTTTTAAGTTCTGTTAATGCCATCCAGATGTAGGCTGGCAATAGTGTATAAACATGGCCAGTATCAGGTGTTACTGTGAGTGTCTTTAGTAAGCTGTTTATGAAACAAATATTTTCCTATAATTTTTTTTTACTTACCAATATTTACATGGCAAAACCCGGTGACCTCTGGAACCAGAAACCTGGAACTGGTTGCAGTCATTAAAATTCATGGCATGATATTGATGAAATCCACAAGCTGAATTTGTGGCGTGATTTAATGGGGACTCAGTTTTTATCGAGTCTGAAAGTAGGAAACGTTACAATAATGTAAGTTTTACGATTTTCCTCTTATTCTGCATTACAAGTGATCGATAATAATCATGATTATTGTTCCAGTCATTATTAGTAACCTACCGGAACTGAATGCCTCTGTATTTTCTTGAATGCGCTGTTTTCTGTAGAGTGTAGACGCATTGTTTACATCTGCTAGGACTAAGGATAGCGATTGGTGATCCTCCCGGTTTCCCGCACGAATATACGTACAGCCATCTTCCGTCATGTCAGCAGTAGCCTTACGATTGAATCATTCCAGTTTCGTTTACAGTAATTTCGGAAACCTACTACAAACCGGCAGGAAGGCTGTTCTAGGGCATTCCATCCTTGGGAACCTTTGCTTTATGATCTGACTCTTGGTTGTGTATCACATACGATATAAACAATGATCATGAAAGTGGTACAACGTTACATGAACCTTACATACTCTTCCTTCGTAATTCTATAGGATTCAAAGATATCGAGGGCTAAATTCTCAATAAACATAAATGAGTATTTACTTAAAATTCTATCTCTGTACTAGTAACGCCTTTGGGGCAAAAGCAAACATTTGTGTGGACTAAAGCCCACCTTGGAATTTAATGAAATGAAAAAGCAGACGACTTGACCAAGCAAACTGCACACCATGGGACGCCATTAGCCATAAAACTTCCTTTTGCGGGATGTTGTCACATAATTCGCAAGCGAGCGCTCGTATTCCGGCAAGAAGATTGATCTTGGACTTCCAAATTTAAGAACAAGACTTCCAAAATTGAACCACAACTCACTAGTAGACCTTAGTTTGAGTTCAACTACGGTCCCCGGCGATAAGCAGAATTAAATAAAATCATGGATCATTCCAGTAAACCGAGCGAGGTGGCGCAGTGGTTAGCAAGCATACTGGACTCGCATTCGGGAGGACAACGGTTCAATCCCGTCTCCAGCCATCCTGATTTAGGTTTTCCGTGATTTCCCTAAATCGTTTCAGGCAAATGCCGGGATGGTTCCTTTGAAAGGGCACGGCCGATTTCCTTCCCAATCTTTCCCTAATCTGAGCTTGCGCTCCGTCTCTAATGACCTCGTTGTCGACGGGACGTTAAAACACACTAACCTAACCCTAACCATTCCAGTACATGTATTTCAAGTACTTATAACCCTTTCCTCTACCTGCGACTGCGATGATAACGACATTTGGAGGCAAAAAACTACATTTTATTTCAATGCCCGAAATATGAAGACACTAGGATCATGCTCTTTACATCCATCAATTGTTGTTGTTGTGGTCTTCAGTCCTGAGACTGGTTTGATGCAGCTCTCCATGCTACTCTATCCTGTGCAAGCTTCTTCATCTCCCAGTATCTACTGCAACCTACATCCTTCTGAATCTGCTTAGTGTATTCATCTCTTGGTCTCCCTCTACGATTTTTACCCTCCACACTGCCCTCCAATGCTAAATTTGTGATCCCTTGATGCCTCAAAACATGTCCTACCAACCGATCCCTTCTTCTAGTCAAGTTGTGCCACAAACTTCTCTTCTCCCCAATCCTATTCAACACCTCCTCATTAGTTACGTGATCTACCCACCTTATCTTCAGCATTCTTCTGTAGCACCACATTTCGAAAGCTTCTATTCTCTTCTTGTCCAAACTAGTTATCGTCCATGTTTCACTTCCATACATGGCTACACTCCATACAAATACTTTCAGAAACGACTTTCTGACACTTAAACCTATACTCGATGTTAACAAATTCCTCTTCTTGAGAAACGCTTTCGTTGCCACTGCCAGTCTACATTTTATATCCTCTCTACTTCGACCATCATCGGTTATTTTACTCCCTAAATAGCAAAACTCCTTTACTACTTTAAGTGTCTCGTTTCCTAATCTAATTCCCTCAGCATCACCCGACTTAATTTGACTACATTCCATTATCCTCGTTTTGCTTTTGTTGATGTTCATTGTATATCCTCCTTTCAAGACACTGTCCATTCCGTTCAACTGCTCTTCCAAGTCCTTTGCTGTCTCTGACAGAATTACAATGTCATCGGCGAACCTCAAAGTTTTTACTTCTTCTCCATGAATTTTAATACCTACTCCGAATTTTTCTTTTGTTTCCTTTACTGCTTGCTCAATATACAGATTGAATAACATCGGGGAGAGGCTACAACCCTGTCTTACTCCTTTCCCAACCACTGCTTCCCTTTCATGCCCCTCGACTCTTATAACTGCCATCTGGTTTCTGTACAAACTGTAAATAGCCTTTCGCTCCCTGTATTTTACCCCTGCCACCTTCAGAATTTGAAAGAGAGTATTCCAGTTAACATTGTCAAAAGCTTTCTCTAAGTCTACAAATGCTAGAAACGTAGGTTTGCCTTTTCTTAATCTTTCTTCTAAGATAAGTCGTAAGGTCAGTATTGCCTCACGTGTTCCAACATTTCTACAGAATCCAAACTGATCTTCCCCGAGGTCGGCTTCTACCAGTTTTTCCACTCGTCTGTAAAGAATTCGCGTTAGTATTTTGCAGCTGTGACTTATTAAACTGATAGTTCGGTAATTTTCACACCTGTCAACACCTGCTTTCTTTGGGATTGGAATTATTATATTCTTCTTGAAGTCTGAGGGTATTTCGCCTGTCTCATACATCGTGCTCACCAGATGGTAGAGTTTTTTCATGACTGGCTCTCCTGAGGCCATCAGTAGTTCAAGTGGAATGTTGTCTACTCCCGGGGCCTTGTTTCGACTCAGGTCTTTCAGTGCTCTATCAAACTCTTCACGCAGTATCTTATCTCCCATTTTGTCTTCATCTACATCCTCTTCCATTTCCATAATATTGTCCTCAAGTACATCGCCCTTGTATAAACCCTCTATATACTCCTTCCACCTTTCTGCCTTCCCTTCTTTGCTTAGAACTGGGTTGCCATTTGAGCTCTTGATATTCATACAAGTGGTTCTCTTCTCTCCAAAGGTCTCTTTAATTTTCCTGTAGGCAGTATCTATCTTACCCCTAGTGAGACAAGCCTCTACATCCTTACATTTGTCCTCTAGCCATCCCTGCTTAGCCATTTTGCACTTCCTGTCGATCTCATTTTTGAGACGTTTGTATTCCTTTTTGCCTGCTTCATTTACTGCATTTTTATATTTTCTCCTTTCATCAATTAAATTCAATATTTCTTCTGTTACCCAAGGATTTCTATCAGCCCTCGTCTTTTTACCTACTTGATCCTCTGCTGCCTTCACTACTTCATCCCTCAGAGCTACCCATTCTTCTTCTACTGTATTTCTTTCCCCCATTCCTGTCAATTGTTCCCTTATGCTCTCCCTGAAACTCTCTACAACCTCTGGTTCTTTCAGTTTATCCAGGTCCCATCTCCTTAAATTCCCACCTTTTTGCAGTTTCTTCAGTTTCAATCTGCAGTTCATAACCAATAGATTGTGGTCAGAATCCACATCTGCCCCAGGAAATGTCTTACAATTTAAAACCTGGTTCCTAAATCTCTGTCTTACCATTATATAATCTATCTGATACCTTTTAGTATCTCCAGGATTCTTCCAGGTATACAACCTTCTTTTATGATTCTTGAACCAAGTGTTGGCTATGATTAAGTTATGCTCTGTGCAAAATTCTACAAGGCGGCTTCCTCTTTCATTCCTTCCCCCCAATCCATATTCACCTACTATGTTTCCTTCTCTCCCTTTTCCTACTGACGAATTCCAGTCACCCATGACTATTAAATTTTCGTCTCCCTTCACTACCTGAATAATTTCTTTTATCTCGTCATACATTTCATCTATTTCTTCATCATCTGCAGAGGTAGTTGGCATATAAACTTGTACTACTGTAGTAGGCATGGGCTTTGTGTCTATCTTGGCCACAATAATGCGTTCACTATGCTGTTTGTAGTAGCTAACCCGCACTCCTATTTTTTTATTCATTATTAAACCTACTCCTGCATTACCCCTATTTGATTTTGTATTTATAACCCTGTAATCACCTGACCAAAAGTCTTGTTCCTCCTGCCACCGAACTTCACTAATTCCCACTATATCTAACTTTAACCTATCCATTTCCCTTTTTAAATTTTCTAACCTACCTGCCCGGTTAAGGGATCTGACATTCCACGCTCTGATCCGTAGAACGCCAGTTTTCTTTCTCCTGATAACGACGTCCTCCTGAGTAGTCCCCGCCCGGAGATCCGAATGGGGGACTATTTTACCTCCGGAATATTTTACCCAAGAGGACGCCATCATCATTTAATCATACAGTAGAGCTGCATGTCCTCGGGAAAAAATTACGGCCGTAGTTTCCCCTTGCTTTCAGCCGTTCGCAGTACCAGCACAGCAAGGCCGTTTTGGTTAATGTTACAAGGCCAGATCAGTCAATCATCCAGACTGTTGCCCCTGCAACTACTGAAAAGGCTGCTGCCCCTCTTCAGGAACCACATGTTTGTCTGGCCTCTCAACAGATACCCCTCCGTTGTGGTTGCACCTACGGTACGGCCATCTGTATCGCTGAGGCACGCAAGCCTCCCCACCAACGGCAAGGTCCATGGTTCATGGGGGGGCATCCATCAATAACTGCATAATATTGCATCATGTGTTGATTATGTCTCTTTTATCAACACATTATGCAATATTATGCATCCATCAATAACTGCATAATATTGCATCATGTGTTGATTATGTCTCTTTTATATGGAGCCAATAGAAAACCTATAAAATTATAATAGCTCTTTCTGTTGTGCCAACATCAAAATTTAATTGTTGATGCTATTCGACAATGGACATCAAGAAGGAATTGTACCAGAACTACTATTTTGTACTTGCAATGCATATCCTGTTCCATAAAAACGGGTAAATCGTGAATAACCAAAATCAGACAAACGAACAAGTGAATCATCGTAGTTGAACACTGAGGTAGGCAGATCACTGCCCAGTGGAATGTGGAAACCAAAATCGAAGGTACGTAGACAGCCGAAAATGCAGTGACGAGCGAACTATACGATTACAAGTAACGTCAGTCTGAATCATTACCGACGAACGAAAGCCACAGTCATGTTACGCAACAAAACACAGTTCAACCATACCTACTAAAGAGATGGCGTAACTGCCCTCACTTCTAATAGGTGCATTCAAGTTCTAAGGCCTCCGATTTTTTTTCTCCGGACTGGAAAGAGGTAGAAACATGCGCATTGTTTTAAAATGAGGCCACGTTCATTGTCAATACGTCCCAGAGATGGCAGCACCGTACGGCAGACGGGATTTTAACGTCAGCGGCGAGAATGAGAACTGTTTTAAATACTTAAAATGGCGACGTTTTCCTTACTTGAACAGCGTGCAATCATTCGTTTTCTGAATTTGCGTGGTGTGAAACCAATTGAAATTCATCGACAGTTGAAGGAGACATGTGGTGATGGAGTTATGGATGTGTCGAAAGTGCGTTCGCGGGTGCGAGAGTTTAATGAAGGCAGAACATAGTGTGACAACAAACAGAAACAACCTCGGGCTCGCACAAGACGGTCTGATGACATGATCGAGAAAGTGGAGAGAATTGTTTTGGGGGATCGCCGAATGACTGTTGAACAGATCGCCTCCAGAGTTGGCATTTCTGTGGGTTCTGTGCACACAATCCTGCATGACGGCCTGAAAATGCGAAAAGTGTCATCCAGGTGGGTGCCACGAATGCTGACAGATGACCACATGGCTGCCCGTGTGGCATGTTGCCAAGCAATGTTGATGCGCAACGACAGCATGAATGGGACTTTCTTTTCGTCGGTCGTGACAATGGATGCCATTTTTCAATCCAGAAACAAAGCGCCAGTCAGCTCAATTGAAGCACATAGATTCACCGCCACCAAAAAAATTTCGCGTAACCGCCAGTGCTGAAAAGATGACGGTGTCCATGTTCTGGGACAGCGAGGGCGTAATCCTTACCCATTGCGTTCCAAAGGGCACTACGGTAACAGGTGCATCCTACGAATATGTTTTGAAGAACAAATTCCTTCCTGCACTGCAACAAAAACGTCCGGGAAGGGCTACGCGTGTGCTGTTTCACCAAGACAACGCACCCGCACATCGAGCTAACGTTACGCAACAGTTTCTTCGTGATAACAACTTTGAAGTGATTCCTCATGCTCCCTACTCACCTGACCTGGCTCCTAGTGACTTTTGGCTTTTTCCAACAATGAAAGACATCTCCGTGGCCGCACATTCACCAGCCGTGCTGCTATTGCCTCAGCGATTTTCCAGTGGTCAAAACAGACTCCTAAAGAAGCCTTCGCCGCTGCCATGGCGTCAGCGTTGTGAGAAATGTGTACGTCAGCAGGGCGATTACTTCGAGAAGTAACGCCAGTTTCATCGATTTCGGGTGAGTAGTTAATTAGAAAAAAAAATCGGAGGCCTTAGAACTTGAATGCACCTCGTATAACGACACACGAATTGCTCGATCGGCACGGCCCGTCTTTGTGGGTATTCATTTCCGGTAGATGACTCACAAGCAGCTCTCGAGCCTAAATAGGCAGTCTACACTAAGGTGACGAAAGTCACGGGTTAGATGCACATATACAGATGGCGATAGTATCGCGCACACTTGGTATAAAAGGGCAGTACGTTGGCGGCGTTGTCAGTTGTAACTAAGGTGATTCAAGTGAAAATGTTTCCGACGCGACCGGAATTAACATACTTTGAACGCGGAATGGTAGTTGGAGTTAGAAGCATGGAACAATCCATTTCGTAAATCGTTCGAGATTTCAATATTCTGAGATACACAGAGTCGAGAGTCTAACGAGGATACCAAATTTCTGGCACTACCTCTCAGCACGAACAACATGGCGGCCGACGGCCTTCACTTACGGCCGGGAATTGCGGCGTTTGCGTAGAATTATCAGTGCTAACAGAGTAGGAACACTGCGTGAAACAACCGCAGAAATCAATGTGGGACGAACGTATCCGTTAGGTCAGTGCAGCGAAATCTGGCGTTAATGGGCTGTGGCAGCAGCTTGACCAACACGAGTGCCTTCGCTGACAGAGCATGACATCGGCTGGAGCACTTCTCCTGGGCTCGTGACCATATCTGTTAGATCCTAGACGAGTGGAAAACCGTGGTCTGGTCAGATGAGTCCCGATTTGAGCTGGTAAGAGCTGATGGTAGGGTTCGATTGTGGCACAGACCCCAAGAAGCCATGGACCCAGGATGTCAACAAGGCACTGTGTAAAATCGTGATGGCTCCATAACGGCGTGGGCTGCATTTACATGGAAAGGTCTGTGTCCTCTTGTCCAACCGAACGGATCATTGTCTGGAAATGGCCATGTTCGGTTGCTTGGAGACCATTTGCAGCCATTCATGGGGGTCATGTTCCCAAACAATGATGGAATTTTTGTGAATGACATATTTTGGGACCTAATCGAGAGGTCAGTTCGTGCTCAACATCTCGCAGCGGCAACCCTTTCGCAATTATGGACAGCTGTAGAGACATCATGGTTCGATTTGTCTGCAGCACACTTCCAACGACTTTTTGAGTCCATTCCACGTCGAGTTGCTACACTACGCCGGGAAAAAGCAGGTCCGACACGATATTAGCAGGTATCACGTGACTTTTGTCACCTCATTGTACATAGACCAGGGCAAGCGGCCCGCATGTGGCCTGAAGCAGGTATGAATGCGGAAAGAAATGAGCTTCTGTGACACGATCGATAAAAAAAATCCGTTTATCTAACTTTGATAAAATGAATGCTTTCGATCTGAAACTCCCGCCACACGATGTTATTCTCTCGCTGATCCATCCTGTTCTTAACATTGCCGCCCTTGCTATACTTGAAACCCCAGAGTGTCGTTATTGTAACCGGCCAATTCGTTCAGACGCGCTGGTCTGTGATCTTGCGGCTACTTCAACTGTGTTATTTCTATCCAATTGTGATAAAGAAGTAGTCTGCTATGTAACATTACCATAATTCTGTTGTAAAAGGTTTAATTTGATATCATATCCGCTGCTACAACAAAAGCCACATATGAACATGAACGCCTATGTAACTGAATTTCACGAAATCTTTTTACATTCGTGTGTAATTTCTATCATAGCAGATGATCGGTACAAAAAGATGAGGTTTAATTCAATTCAGTTTCTTCGTTCGACAGTCCAGAGACTATCTTCCTATCGGATTGAATCCCGTCAATTTCACGAATTACTCAAAAGTTTGGATAATGAATATGGCGTATCATGTATTTTACAGAAGTAAGATACTTCAGTCGAGGTCAGATGCTAAAAAGATTCGATAGCCTAATTAATAATATGAAACCGTACATGATATCAAAAGCAAAATGTGTGCCATAACTTGACGGTGCCAAGTGGGTGGCAGTTTTTTTTTGGTACCTTTAGGTGACTTAACAGGCGTCTTCAAGTTAGAAACCTACTTACCAGTACAGTGTGTCAAACACTAAAAGGGTTCCAAATGAAACTGTAGTTATGGCGAGCGCAAGTCAATGCGAACAATATCTTTCAACACGTTGGCCAAACATAACCCTAAAAAGGGGATGAAAAACACAGCCATACTTATTTCAGGATTTTCGAAAAATTATCAAAAATTTTTTTAATGCTATATCTTTTACAAATAATATAGATACGTTGCCAGAAGATTTTCATATGGAGGGCATAGAGTTGCAGTCTGACATCCAACTAAAAGAAAAATTCGATCATGTACCGGTACCTTTGTTGGACTTTTACAGATCGCTCCTGCCCAGAGACAAATCCCTTCGACTGATGACCTTAGCAGTTAAGTCCCATAAGATTTCACACACATTTGAACAAATCCCTTTCTGCACAGTCATGCATTTTATATGTCTGTTTGGAAGCACGTACGTATGTGAACAGTTATTTTCAAGAGTAAAGCAAATGAAGAGCAAAAATAGTACCAAAATCTCAGATGAACCCCTTGTGAACACCTTGAGAACTGAAAAATCGTTACATCAGTTTCCAAAATTCAGAGTCAAATGTCAAAATAATAAACTCGATTTGTAATTACTTATACATAAAATTATGAATGGAATCCCATACATCAAATGTTAAATTAATTCCATCTTGCTTTAATAGAATAAATAATCATAAAGTAATTACTTAAACGTGTTAACTCTCTACCTCCGACAGTCCGTTTTTTCTCAGTCGTTATTGTTAGTGTTAAGTATATCATGTGCGGCCCAAAAATACTCGTCTTCTTCCAGTGTGGCCCAAGGAAGCTAAAATGGTGCCTACTCCTTCAGTGGCCCCATTTTTTTAACAGACCCCCGATGGAATGTACAATTAGGTACTTTCACAAGGTGAAATACAGTCTGGGTAAGAATTAACTCAAAGTTTTTGGCTAACTTTTAACACAGATTTTTCTTGGATGTAATGTGAAACACATATGCAGTTTTGTCAGTGGTATGTCTAACTTTGGTGCATGTATTGATTGCAGATTTAATTACTTGAAAATGATCTAAGGTTGAAATTACAATCGTGGAAACTGTAATAAATAGTACAGTCGATGGAAAACGTGATGTCATTTAAAAAAAGTGTAAGAGACTGTGATACTACCTCAATAAACTGTGTCTAGGGTAAGTTGTTCGTGACAAGCTAAAAATTAATGTCAGGTTCGGCTTCGAACTGCATCGCTGTCTTTCTCGAGCAGCGTCCTACAAACTATGCTATCCAAGCGAACCTCAGCAGCTGACACACATCTCCAGTTTGTCTTACAAAACTCGGCAGTCTCGCCTACAGCACAAATACAGTTCGTTTGCAGCCCATGTCTGACAACAACGGGATCTCGACCCCAAAAAACAGGGCATTGTCAACGCGTTCCTTTGATCTGAATGTCGAACGCTGTACAATATCGTAAACTCATACAGCCGAGGGACATGGCTATTGTAACGCCAACATACACTGTGTGTTTGAGAGAGATCGTCACACATATTTATGAAGCCAACAGACCAGAGTAGAAAGCAGAGGTTAACCTCATCTTTGCAGCGTTTCACCGCTGTGCTGGAATACAGTACAGCACACCTTACGTCTTGTCACGACATCGCTGCTGACATTACGACAAAGTCAGTCAGTTTAGTCAGGAAAAATGTTCGCGTTTACTTATCGAGTAGACGATTTCAATTGTTTGGGAAACTTTCTATACCGAGCAAGGTCACAGTTGAGTCTATATTCAATCTATAAGCCAAGAAAATGTCATCTTACGGCGTTGCCCAAGAAATCGCTGGCTTAAGCCCGAAAGAAAAATAAACTTTTTATTTTACATTAGTTACAGGGTGTTGTTTTTTATTACAGGTTTTCAAGGAAAAAAAATGCCCAAATGTGATGTTAAAACTTAATAATCGATCGACGTCGGAATGTGTGTGACTGTGAACGACGAAAGACACCAGTAATTTACAAACGTTAAACAGCCGTTTCCGAAAGAGAACCGAAACCACTGCATGACATTAATGGTTTTAATTACCTTTACAAAAATATTCGGTTTGGATTCACAGGTTCAGACACACCTTAGTCATATAATAATATGTACTTTGTAACCAGGATAAATCAAAAGATATGTCACATATGAATTCGTGCTTTGTATAAAGTTTGCGATACGAGACTCTTAAGAAACTTATTCTTTGCTGTTGTTAATACCAACTACGTAATTGCTAAAATAGAGCGGTTTTTGTCGCTGTAAGAATTTCTGTTTGTTGCTATCTACCTCTTCTATAAGCCGGCCGAAGTGGCCGTGCGGTTAAAGGCACTGCAGTCTGGAACCGCAAGACCGCTACGGTCGCAGGTTCGAATCCTGCCTCGGGCATGGATGTTTGTGATGTACTTAGGTTAGTTCGGTTTAACTAGTTCTAAGTTCTAGGGGACTAATGACCTCAGAAGTTGAGTCCCATAGTGCTCAGAACCATTTGAACCATTTGAACCTCTTCTATATTTCTTTCACCCCATTCTATCGTCTTATGTCTCTGCTTGATGAGAATAACTCACAAGCTGCAAGAATATAACGAGAAAATTCCCAACTAGCAATAGGACTGACATTCATAAAAGAAAAATATGTTTACTTTCCTATACATAGTCATTACTATTATTATTATTCTTGATTGTTATAATTATTTTTTGATTGTTATAATTATCATTGTACTACTTTTTATAATCTCTAATTTTTTTCTGTAACATTAATACTGTATAACATGTTATATGTCCTTAATGTTCTGTAGAAACTGAAATTTGTTGAATCTGAGTATGCCTGGTTAGGTGTAAGAGAGGGCCTGAAGGCCCTCATCTTGCCAGGTAAAATAAATGCATAAATAAATAAATAAATAAATAAGCATCGTCAATGTTGGCGTCCACAGACCTGTGTGGACTGTTACATAGAGTTTAAAAGTGTGCAGCGTGGGGAAGTGTTTTTGTGGAGGATAGCTTCCGTCCTACAATCACACAAAACCTGCCATGTGAGTGCTGCTTAACTTAGTTTGCGACATTTTTTTTTTTTTTGGAAAACATTCTGAAGCAGTTGAAGTATCGCAGTCGATGTATGAGGACGAAATACCTCGATACATGTAATTTGTTTCAACTAAAAACTACTTTCTATTTATCATCATCATCATCATCATCATCATCATCATTTAAGACTGATTATGCCTTTCAGCGTTCAGTCTGGAGCATAGCCCCCCTTATACAGTTCCCCCATGATCCCCTATTCAGTGCTAACATTGATGCCTCTTCTGATGTTAAACCTATTACTTCAAAATCATTCTTAACCGAATCCAGGTACCTTCTCCTCGGTCTGCCCCGACTCCTCCTACCCTCTACTGCTGAATCCATGAGTCTCTTGGGTAACCTTGCTTCTCCCATGCGTGTAACATGACCCCACCATCTAAGCCTGTTCGCCCTGACTGCTACATCTATAGAGTTCATTCCCAGTTTTTCTTTGATTTCCTCATTGTGGACACCCTCCTGCCATTGTTCCCATCTACTAGTACTTGCAATCATCCTAGCTACTTTCATATCCGTAACCTCAACCTTGTTGATAAGGTAACCTGAATCCACCCAGCTTTCGCTCCCATACAACAAAGTTGGTCGAAAGATTGAACGGTGCACAGATAACTTAGTCTTGGTACTGACTTCCTTCTTGCAGAAGAGAGCAGATCGTAGCTGAGCGCTCACTACATTAGCTTTGCTACACCTCGCTTCCAGTTCTTTCACTATGTTGCCATCCTGTGAGAATATGCATCCTAAGTACTTGAAACCGTCCACCTGTTCTAACTTTGTTCCTCCTATTTGGCACTCAATCCGTTTATATTTCTTTCCCACTGACATTACTTTCGTTTTGGAGATGCTAATCTTCATACCATAGTCCTTACATTTCTGATCTAGCTCTGAAATATTACTTTGCAAACTTTCAATCGAATCTGCCATCACAACTAAGTCATCCGCATATGCAAGACTGCTTATTTTGTGTTCACATATCTTAATCTCACCCAGCCAGTCTATTGTTTTCAACATATGATCCATGAATAATATGAACAACAGTGGAGACAGGTTGCAGCCTTTATTAGTAAATAAAACTTTGGGACAAGATCGTTGATAATTTAAGACTTAGTTTGCCTTGGAAAAATTGTGTACTCAGCTGCCCCTACCGCTGGGATTTATGCAATCCACAACGCCTTCGAATACCATCCACAAGATTTGCACATTCTCTCGCTCACTACGCCTACAGTCCTACAGAAAAAAAGGAAGGGGCCTTTTTGTACAAAATTTTATGCAGTTAAATATTGTGCTGGGATAATGTTTAGCTAGAGGCCGTAGTTCTCGAATTATTCGAGAAAAACGTACGAAAGTGATGTTCAAACCCGTTTTTCCTGAATAACACGAAAACTGGGGCCTCCAGAGAAAACACAGCCCAGTACAAAATTGAACTGCATTAAATTTCCTACAAATAGGCTCTACTCTTTTTTGCTGTAGAACTAACGCTTTGCAGATAGTGAGTGAGAGAATACAAAAATGTCGCATGTGGTTTTTGAAGGTGTTACAGGTTGCATAAAACCGATAGATAGGGGCATTTGAATTACTCTGTGTATAGAAATCACATTCTCTTTGATTTTTTGCACTTTTGTTGTGATTTTGGCTTTTGTATGTTTCTAGCCCTTTCATCCCTGTACTAAGCCAGATGAAACAATATAGAAGTTACGACTTCCATGCAAACAGAACCCACAATCTATGAGAGTTCCCAAATCCTACTGCGATTCACTGAATCGTTTTGAAACTTTACTTTCAGTATCATTCGAAAGTGTACAAAAGGTGGTTTTATTCATCAGATGGCCCATAATTTTGATGAAGCGCTTGGTTGACACCGTAAGAATGATGACACTTTCTCTCTCCCTTTAGCGTTCAGCTCTGAGGGTTTGCAGCCACGATAATAAAAGAAGCCGCCTTAGCTGAAAGCGTACAGTTCTGGAGAGTTTTCAAGAGATTTGGTGCAGTTATACTAGCAAAGCGACCGGAGCGATAGTTTCAGGCGACACTGGGCGTCTTCCATTCTAACAACTAGAATGGTGGTAACACTGACGACGCCATATTGAAATGGAGCAATATGTTTTTATTTAGTTTTAACGATAGTAAACAATCATCACGCATAGTTGTCCGCAGCTCGTGGTCTTGCGGTAGCGTTCTCGCTTCCCGCGCACGGGGTCCCGGGTTCGATTCCCGGCGGGGTCAGGGATTTTCTCTGCCTCGTGATGACTGGGTGTTGTGTGTTCATCATCATTTAATCATCAATGACGCGCAAAGACGCCGAAGTGGATTCAACTAAAAAGAACTTGCAATACGGCGGCCGAACTTCCCCGCATGGGGCCTCCCGGCTAACAATGCCATACGATCATTATCACGCAAAGTTTATGTTCGTCATTGCGTTTGATTTGCAATATACATATTTATGCCAAAATAGCGAATCATAGGCTGATCTCAACGCCACTCCCACCACTGAGGACATTTCGTCTCAATAAAACAACTTGTGTGCAATGGCGAAAAATGCACAGACGGTACTTAAATCAATAAAATGCCTGTACAGCAACTACGAAATCACGACCACGGAAATGAAGCATTTAAAACTTTTATTATGTAATTTATGTGGACAACATTGCTTACCTCCGTCGCACTGAGACTCGAAGTAAGCTAGTGGAGTATCGTCATGCAGTCTGTGTAAGAAAAAGCACAATCTGTTTTACGGTTTGCCTCATTTAAATCTGTTAGTTCAACTTATGCTTATACCAAGATTTCGTAGCGCCATAGACACAGGACGTGATATCCTGCTATACCTTTAGAAATTTGTACACCAATTAAAAGCTTATTTTATTAATCACTCGTCTTATTAACTATTAGGACATCTTGATTCTGGATTGGCGAGTTATTTGTACACTTTCTATGTTTTCTTTCCAATTTAAGTTGTTCGCAACTGTAATTCCTAGGAATTTACGGCATGTAGATTTGATCGATTTATCGTATAACCGAAGTTTAACGGATTTCTTTTAGCACTAGTGTGGATAACCTCAAATTTTTCATTATTTAGGATCAACTGGCAATTTTTCGTACCATACGGATATCCTATCTAAATCGTTTTGCAATTGGTTTTGATCTTCTGATGACTTTAACAGACGATAAATGCCAACATCATCTGCAAACAACCCAAGGCGCCTGCTCAGATTGTTTCCTAAATCGTTTATTGAGATAAGGAACAGCAGAGGGCCTATAGCGCTGCCTTGAGGAACGCCATAAATTATTCCCACATACTGTCTTTACATAGTCCGCCCCGGTAGCTGAGTGGTCAGCGCGACAGAATGTCAATCCTAAGGGCCCGGGTTTGATTCCCGGCTGGGTCAGAGATTTTCTCCGCTCAAGGACTGGGTCTTGTGTTATCCTAATCATCATCATTTCATCCGCATCGACGCGCAAGTAGCCGAAGTGGCTTCAAATCGAAAGTCTTGCACCCGGCGAACGGTCTACCCGACTGGAGGCCATCTTTACATAACATTTCCAGTCAATGAATACTTTATATCTATGTGTAGAGTTATTCTAGAAAATTAATTCATATAATGCTAATGCACGGAAATGTATGTAAAGTAGGCTACCTTTCTGATGCTTTGATCACCTAAGACAGCTGTCATATCTAGAGATAATCAGGCATTTTATAGGAACTACTGGTTGTGATTTCCAATTCATGTCTTTATCAATAGCCGGGAATTTTCAACACTCAGATTTACAAATTTTCTTTTTCCATACTCTGTTGTCATTGATGATAACGTATTCTGTCGTTTACGGAATTAAAAGAACAAAGATTTTCTTTCTAAGTGAAGTGATGGACAAAGCATCGCGCACCTATCAATGATTTTTCTAAATACTTCACTTGTTGTTGATTCTGTTGTTGCATCTCAATTAGACTTGATTATGATGACTGCGTCATCCTGCTTTGCCAGTGCAATAAGGAAGTTCTTTTTCTGTATATGGTAAGAGTCCGCAATCGTGGTCTCGCGGTAGCGTTCTCGCTTCCCGAGCACGGGATCCCGGATTTCCCGGCGGGGTCAGGGATTTTCACCTGCCCCGAGATGACTGGGTGTTGTTGTGTCGTCTTCATCATCGTAATTCATCTCTATTACGGTCGGAAGAAGGCAACGGCAAACCACCTCCATTAGTAGCTTGCTTAGTACTGTAAGGTGGTGCGGATCTCCTGCATCGTTCCCCCCACGCTCTGTCAAGAAGCACGGCACCATATATGTGGTAAGAACTGAAGCAGTTCGAGTACTCAACCTTGTGGAACAACAGTACAGCTTGTCTCCACTCTGAAAAATATTCATCTTGAAAACTGCATAAGCTATCCGTCACAACCAGTTTATTTCCTCTCAGAATATTGCATTGTGAGCGGAGGAAGCTACGTTTACTTTAAATAAGCCCCTTTCCATTACCAAGCTGCCTTAAGTAGTAAGCATTAGACTGAAATACGCTACTGGAAAATTAAAACCATACCCTTTGGAAGATGCGACGGAAGAATATCACATATGAATGGCACAAATACAAGGCAGAATGGGCACCAATTTAAAGCACTGCAAAGTAGAAGTAGCAAGAATTACGCGCTGAGCATAAAAACACTTGCTGAAAGAGATGTTGTTACTTGCAGCGTTCAAGTGGTTAAGTAAACAATATAGACGTGCACGGACGTCGTCGGCGAATAAAATTTGTGCTTTTAACTGAATTTCAGAGAGCTTATGCTGTGGCTATGGAGAGATCGTTTGGTGCTCCGATATACTGCCCGCTGGACGTGAGATGTGACCTATGTATTGGTGTAAGAAAAGAACTCGTGCTCTTATTCCTGGTCTTGATGACAGCAGCTTGAGGATCTATGACTTGGACGCCGTCAGATGACCAACCAGTGTTGATGGCACCATGACTGCAGCTAAATTAGTAGCGCCAGCGAGAACTAGAAGGAACCGCGTCCTTGACTAAGAATAGAATGTCGTTTGCCAAGATTTTTTCTCGGCTCATCATCGTCGAGTACTAATGAAAAGACTTGAAATAGCAAAATGAAGTGATTAAACATCGATGCTGATTAATACGGAATAGATTAAGAAATCCTAGAATACAGACGTTGTAAGATATGTATATTTCTATTGTCTATTGTCAAACCGCAATTTATGAAAAATGTTTATATTTTATTAATAGGATTAAGCAGGAATAATTAATATTTGTCATGTTGGAAATAATTGTGGTAGTAGGGAATGTCTGCACCAAAGTATTGTTGGCAGGAGAGACCGCACATTGATATAGTTTTAAAAAGGGCGGGAGGGACCGCGTATGGATACATTTTAAGAAAAGAGCGGGAAAGACCGCGCATTGATACATTTTGTAATGGTAGCAGGAATTGTCTGCACCAGAAATCATTGTTGGCGGGAGAGACGGCACTTTAGCGTTCGTAGGAAGTCAGTAGAAAGCGAGACGTGAAGCGAGTCGGTAGCAGGTCTGTAGCGAGAGGTTGAGAAGAGCGGTATGTCTGCCAGCCACCAGCTACGATTTAAAAGAGATTATAAACGGATGTACAGAGACAGCAGCTAACTATTATCATAAGAGGGACTAATATTATTGAATTATTTTTTTTGAGAACCTCAAGACTACTGAAGGTATGTTTGCGCAATGCTAGTTGTAAGATTATTGTAAAAAGTCACACTTGAACGTTTGTAAAATCATTTCATTCAGAATATAATTAATTTTTGCCAGCAATATTGCATTACTGATTATAATCCAACCCAAAAACCATCAACTTAAAACTTTGCAAAATTTTATTGTTGTCAAGAAAAAGTTTAACTATGAATTACGTAACTTCAGTCAAATTAATTAAAGAATAACGACAGCTTTGCTATTAAAGAATAACGTCAGCTTTGGTAATAAATACAGCCACGTATTATGACAGCCCACCAGCAGCTAATAGAGTATAGTAAAACAGAGTAAGTGCATTCATGTCGCAGTTCGATGTAGCAGTCAGATGGCGATCCAGTAGCAGTAAAAAAGGTAAGGAACAGTTATGGGTTGTTGCAGGTAACGACTGAGGGCCTCGACGACGACACATTCTATCTTTCGTCGAAATAATCAGAAAATAACTTTTAATAAGCAGCATTTAAATCTGTATGCGAAGATTGAGAAAGAGAATTAATTTCAAAGGGAAGATTTCAATTGTTATTATTAAGCAAGAGATAGAAATCCTAAGGGAAGGTTTCATAGGTGATTGTAGAAGGGAAGGTTGTGTAACAAAAGAGATATAGAGGAGACGGGAGGGTTTCAACGTCACTAAGACAAAGCGCAGCAAAATGTACTTCAGTTGCCCATACAACATGTGCTCGTTTTACGTAGCTCTGGGATTACGAGTACACTGTGGTACGTCTCAGATAACAGATTCCGGAAATATTGCTTACTTCTTATCGTTCACGAATACGGAAAACGTTTTTGCTGAATATGTCCAAAATTTCTCTTAACAGACTGAGCAACATGACACAAAAACAAAGCCATACCATCTGTGGCATCGCGGCTGGAGAAGTGCTCGGTGTGGTGTGGAATGGCGACCTCGACCCAGCTGCCCGTAACCTCGCACCGCTGCGACTGCAGACAAAAGAAACGCAAAGTGAATCCTGAAACAGCCAGACAAACATCAAGGACAGTTCAGCTTCACTGGAAATGTGGAAGGCTGGACGCAATGGATTTGTGTTGGGAAGCAAGCGAGCATAAAGAACACCACGAGAAATTGAAGTGAAACAGCGAGGCGCGAAACTGAGACTCTCAGATACTACCCTTCACCAAATTTTTAGAGAAATCTCGCGCTCTCTCAACGTGCCAATCCGATGGCAAAATTTTTCTTCCTTACCCCGTACCAGTCGTCTTTAGCATGTTAAATATTCCCTAATGCCCTGACGCTGAATTCGTATATATATTAGTGACAATCTCAATCGTGTACACTGTATAACAATATACTCATTTTTTTTCGAAGTACATATACAATTTCAAAATCTCCCACTGTTCTCCTGCACATACCTAGTGAATTCAGTGGGTATGGGTTCACCTCCACTGCACTCTCCACCCCATCAGCAACGAAATCCACAACTGTACGCAACTTCTTTGCTATGACAAAACTATTCTACCTGTTATACAAGATATGAGAAAAATGTAGTAATTACAGGGTGACAATAATTGAACTACATGAGAAAAACGTAAATTAGTTACAAACTACAGCGTGCACGCACTTTATTCGATATATAAACGTCATTACAGATATTCGAATTTAGGTTATGACATGTTAGATATGCCTGCCATCACTGGCGATGATGTGGCGCAGACGAATAGCGAAATTCTGCATGATCCGCTGAAGTTCGGAACATCGATGCTGTCGATGACCTCCTGAATGGCTGTTCTCAGCTCGGCAATGGTTATAGGGTTATTGCTGTACGCCTTGTCTTTACTATAGCCCCACAAAAAGGAGTCACATGTGTTCAGATTCGGCGAATATGGCGGCCAATCGAGTCCAATGCCAGTGGCCTCTGGGTACCCCAGAGCCAAAATGCGGTCCCCAAAGTGCTCCTCCAGGACATCAAACACTCTCCTGCTTCGATGGGATCGAGTTCCGCCTTGCATGAACCACATCTTGTCAAAATCAGGGTCACTTTGGATAATGGGGATGAATAAATCTTCCAAAACCTTCACGTACCCTTCGGTACTCACCGTGCCATCAAGGAATATCGCACCGATTATTCCGTGACTGGACATTGTACACCACACAGCCACCCGTTGGGAGTGAAGAGACTTCTCGATCGCGAAATGCGGATTCTCAGTCCCCCAGACGCACCAGTTTTGCTTATTGACGAACCCATTCAAATGAAAGTGGCTTCGCCGCTAAACCAAACCATGTATGAGCATACTAATTCCCATCATGCTACGCCGTGCAGTTTGAACGTCCCAACGCAAACTGTTCAGAAGTTATGACGATTTTATTTCGAATAGTTCAATAATTGTGACCCTGTACAGTCACATAGAAGATAGGTGATGATAGGTGTGAGTACTACAAAACCGCCAGTTTCATAAGTAATGGTTGCAAAATTCTGACCACAATTATTTACAGAAGAATGGAAGAACTGTTAGTAGCTGACGTCGGGGAAGATCAGTTTGGGTACCGAAGGAAAGTACAAAGCCGTAGTGAAAAGTAATGCCTCCGAACTTTTGTATGTAAAAGCCCTTCAAGTTTTTTAAATACAAGAAACATTATTAACACTCTACATTTTTAGTCTTCGTGTCTACATAATTATTTCTCCGCATAGCTACCCGGGCGCCGAACACATTTCTCCCGAGGGACCACTTTGTTGATACGCCACTGTAGAATGTTTGACTATGTTGACGAAGGCATAACGTCTCCTCTGCTTGCACAACTTCATCACTATCAAAATTAAATCTTCGAAGGTGCTTTTTAAGTTTTGGAAGCAGATGAAAATCGGGTGGAGAATGATCGGTGACAAAGTATGATAGGACCGTTACCGTTTGCAATGCATATAAACGATCTAGTAGAAAGCGTCGCATTCTCTTTAAGACTGTTCACAGTGATGCCGTTGTTCATAACAAGGTAGCAGCTCCTGAAGACAGTACTGATTTGCAGAATGCCCTGCAGAGGATTGAAGAATGTTGCAGGTCCTGGCAGTTGACACTGAACGTAAACAAACGTAAAACATTGCGGATAACAGGAAATGAAAGCGCTCCTGTAGGACTACAATATTGATAACAAACTTCTAGAAGCCGCATCTACCGTAAAATATCTAGGGAAACTATTCGCAGCGACCGTAAGTGGAAAGACCACCTAAAACAAATAGCTTGAAAAGCAGATGCCAGAGTGAGATTCATGGAAAGAATCTTAAGGAAATGTAACTCTTCCACAAAGATGTGGCTTACAAGGCGCTGGCTCGACCGACTCGTGTTATTATCAATCTGGGACCCTTACCAGGTAGGACTCTGCTGCCTCTAGATCACGGAGGCCTGGTTTCGATTCCAGGCCGGGTCGGGGATTTTCTACGCCCGTGGACTGGGTGTTTGTGTTGTCCTCGTCATCTCATCCTCATTTGGGAAGTGCCGAGAACGGAAATGGAAAGATTAGGAACTGTACGGACGCTGATGACCACGATGTTGAGCGCCTCACAAGAAACATCATGGCGAACCCAAGGTGTCGGATTGTTGCGGATGTCGCAGAGCTCGTGTATGGTCTGGCATTGTCATGCCGAAGAAGAGGGTGCTGCATGTGTAGACGAACTCTTCGAATTCGAAACTCGATCACAGCATGCTGTTTCTGACGCACCGACATATTTACGTTACACAGCACTATGTTACTCGTCGCAATTCGGAGCCCTCTGGCGGCAAAGCGTTGCATATATGTAGACATGAAAAATGAAGATGTAGAATGTTAATAACGTTTGTAAAGCAATACTGACCTTACAACTTATCACAGAGCGAAGGAAGGCAAACCTATGTTTATAGCCTTTGTACACTTAGAGTAAGCTTTTCCGAATGTTGACTGGAATACACTCTTCGAAATTCAGAATGTAGCGGAGTAAAAGGCAAGGAGGGAAACGTTGTTCAGAGCTTTGTATACAGCTTGTACAGAAATCAGGCGGCAATTACAAGACTCGAAGGGCATGAAAGGTAAGCAGTGGCTGAGGAGCGACTGAGAAGGTTTCAAGCCTATGCCCGATGTTAATCAGTCTATACACTGAACAAGCAGTAAAGAAAACCAAAGAAAAAATTTGAGAAAGAATTTTAAACTTCAAGAAGAAGAAATAAAAATTTTGAGGTGCTGAAAATAGTAAATTAATTTTGCTTTCTGGACAGCAAAATAGCTGATGAAAACAAATGTAGAGAGAACATAAAATACTGGCTAACAATAGTAAGAAATCATTTCTGCACATGAGAAATTCATTGACATCTAATGTTAATTTACGTAATAGAAAATATTTTCTGAAGATGTTTGTCTGGAGAGCAGCCTTCATGGCAGTAAAAAATACACCATAAACAGATCAAAGAAGAAGAGAACAAAAGCTGTTGAAATGTGGTGCTGTAGAAGGATGCAGGAAGTTAGATGAATGGACTGGATAACTGATGATGATGTATATTGATTCGATTTAGGGACAAAAGAAATTTATGGCACAACTGTCTAACTAGAACTATGGATAGGTTGATAGGACACGTCCTGAGGTGTCAAAGAATAGTCAGCTTGGTAATGGACGGGAGTATGGAGGGTTAAAAATTGTGAAGGAGAGCAAGATTTAACTACAGTGGGCAAGATCAGCTGGATGTAGGTTGTTGCAGCTACGAAGAAATGAAGAGGCTTCCGCAGGATGGAGTAGTGTTGAGAGCTGCACCAAACCAGTCTTCCGACTGAGCACCACCACAACCACCACCACCACAACAACAACAACAACAACAATAATAACAACTTGACTCCAGCTCGTCAGGTGCCACCTCATTTCTCCGAGTACTATTATGTTGCCTGTATTTGCGGCAGTACTGTAACGTCAACTTTAGGTCCATGCCCGATGTTTTTGATTTATAATTCGTGCCCAATTTTTGCAATACTGGTAGTACTTTGCCCTCACAAACTTACTTACAAGATAATCGGAAAATTTCAAACATTTTCAACGTGGTTGCCTCATAATCTTTCCGAGGTTTTGGGATATTACTTGTAAAACATATATTTCTCTTCGAAAAAACAGTTGTTTCACTAAGATTTCATTACCAGTACGTGAAATACGATGCCTTTCGCGGTCGCACATCGAATGCGCAACTTTCAGATAGAGAATTCGCTTTGCACCTGTGCATTGTGCGAAGTGTGATAGCCACGAATGTTGGAGGTATGCTGACAGAAACATTAATCCCTCCCCTTTAAAACGAGACTCGGACGTCGGTGCTATGACTATTTTTAGCAGAGTTACCCAAGTTTGAGATTATCTTGACAAAAACTGTAGTTTATTTCGGCGTGACTGCCTCTGCAAACACGAAATCTATTTTGAAGACGTTATCATGTTAAAGGGGAAAAGCTGTTTAGCTAGTTTTAGAAGAAATATCGCAGTAAACTACATCCACTAGTACTGAGGTATGCGTAGTTAAACTACGTCGACGTTCGTAAACAGTATACAATACTGCATAGGTCAATGTTGGGTTCTCACTTTATAATTTTTTGTACTGCATTGCAGGGTGAGCGTTAATACTACTACATGTTCCCAACATATTGGTTTTAGAAACAGTGACTAAAAAAATTGTAAATTGCACTTGTTTCAAAGAAAATGCCTTTTTCGTTTGCTGCACATCGAAATTTTAATTTTTATTTATGCACCCAGACGCGTTTCGCCTTTTTTACAAGGCATCTTCAGTGGGTATCCTGAAATATTACATGATTTGTCCATTTTTACACATAGGTTATGGTTTCACACCTAGGTTATAGATTTAAAAACACTTCCTTAACGTTTTTTTATGAAATGGAAAGGTACTTACAGGTAACTTCTAATTCATTGCATCCAAGCAAACTGTTTTTTCTCATCTGGCAAGCAGGTGGACACCTTACAGTCACTGTTTGCGTTACACATCACTGTAACTGCCATTTCTTAATACAGAATTTCATTTGTTTTTCTAAGTGTTACCAACATTCACAGTTTTCTGCATTCAACTGTTTTGTGTATGTGTGCGTGTGTGTGTGTGTGTGTGTGTGTGTGTGTGTGTGTGTAGTGTGTGTGTGTGTATTAGAGAGGGAGAGAGATTTCTTTTTTTTTAATAAAATAAAAATACAAATAAAATAAAAATTATTTTTTTATTCTTAAAAATAACAATAGTAAGAATAATAATAATAATTATTATTATATTTTCCTGTATATACTTATGAGAGGAATCAGATGTGTAATCATTTGTTGGGATTTATGTCTGTTATACGATCAATCAGTGTAAACAGTGAGTTAGTCGTATTTACTTGGTCATTTAGTAGTTGTTTCTTCTCAGCCTTTGTTTTGTATATATGATAATTTTCCTGTAATGTTAGGAGATGTCCGTCATTATTTATTCTAATTATTTTCATATCTTTTGTCTTTAGTAGGTTTGTGGTTATTTTCTCTCAAATGTTCTGCAAAAGTTGAGTGGCTCGTTCCATATTTCCATGCTCTGATATGTTCTTTGTACCAGGTGTCAAATGTTCTGCTGGTTTGTCCTATGTACCTTCCATCATATGTGTTGTACTGTAGTTGGTAAATTCCTGCTTTTTGGTAGATATCTGTGTTTTTGTTATTTTTGGTATGTGCCTTTGGATTGAATTGTTTGTTTTGAATCCTATGTTTATCCCTTGTCTTTTAAAAATGTTTGTTGTTTTATGTGTGAGTGTTAAAAAATTGTGTTTGCTTTAGTCTACGTTCGCACATTTATTTTCCCAAATGATTAGCGGGTACTGTACCAAACACCATTATCAAAACAGCATAAGATCAGAAACATAACAGTGGACAATTAAAATAGTCTTTAGGAACATTCGAAGAGTGGAAGCGGGAAACGTTTCAAGTACCAGAGCTGAAATTAGTTAAGAAAATCAAGAAGCAATGTATCTTTCATTTGCATTCGAAAAACTGAGAAGGTAAGTTGATACCGTAGAATTACATTGCCCACTTCATTACAGCAAAAAATTAACAGACAAATTAGAAAATAAATAATATATACAACGTCCTAAGTGCAATATCAGGAAAATGATAGATTCTAAGTGCCAATTAAGAAGTTTTTGTTCCACGTGTCATTAATACAGAGGCAATGTGTTTTATCTGTTATAATACAAGTACAGAAATACAGCAGTAACATTTTAGTAGAGCTGTAGTCAGCAAAAACCATTTCTCAATGCTTTTATTTTTTATTTCTTTGCAAGAGAATAACAAAATTAAACTCACGAATAATACGTCTCAGTACCGACTTCTGTTTCTTATACAACTCTGTTCTTGCTATGATATGTTGCGAAGTTTACTGCAAAACTTCCTGTGTTGTCGAGGAAGAAATGGCAACATCGTGACCAGGTCTTTCTGTTTTGCAACCGTTAAACACGGCTGGTCTTTCAGATGAAACACGGCATGGCAAACGTCTACCACCGTTTTTCCTCTTTTGAAAACATTTTTCCATTCTTCTGTTTCAGAATATTTGAGAGAGATGAGTATGAGACACTTTGATGAAACTGCATTTGGAGATCTTACACGCCTGCGTTTAAAGTAATGTTCCAACAGCAACTTTAAAAACAGATAAGTCAGTTGTATGGATTGGAATTAAACGACTGGGTTTATAACTTTAGCTGACTCAAAAGACTTGTGTAAATCTTGGGGAACAAAGGCCTCGCTTACCTTCCTTCTTCGCTTCTCTACAACCGTAAAATCTCTGTCGCAACTCAAAAAGCTGCGCCCATTCACCAAAAACTTGAGTGTTGTTTTTTCAGACTATCCCAGGCCAAATGGAGGTGGCTTTGATGCACAGCACTTTAAGGAACTCGCATCTTCTGGTAATGAATGTATGAAACACTTCCTTCATGATTTGGCACAGAACATAAAAAAAACAGCCACTATCACTGGAAACGAGTTTATGAAAAAAATTCACATAGAACGTTTTCCATTTCTACTCTTCATTCATGAAATATTTTTCTGTGCAATCGTTGAAGTATAGTGCGAAGTGCAACCATAAAATATAGATAGCCCCTTCCCCCTGGCATGCAGTCGCCAAATTCGCTTACCCACGTAAGTAAAAAAAAGTCTGTGCTATGCGTTCATCATTTCCTTCTTACATTCCATGTGTTACGCAATGCCTTAATATTTTCGTATATCTTTTTTAGTATTACTGTATCAAAATAACTCCGTATACTTCTCGCGGCAGTTTGTATCTTGTTAACACATAGTATTACTTTGTAATATATTGTCACCTACTTCCGTAATCGAGTTTGGCGAATGCGCACCAGGGATATGGGGCCTCACGTATTTTAATTTTGCTGTTCGTACCATATATTAGCTATCACGCAGAAAAATGTTTTGTAAATAATCCTAAACAATATTTTAATCGTGCACTGTTTCGTTTCTGATCGTAGATCACTGATAATAGTACTTGGTATCGAACCCAGTACTTATTTAACTAAATAATAGTGCTGCTGTAGACTAAAGAAAACAAATTTTTCTGTTAGTATTAATAGACATGAGTTTTAGAAACCGTCATAGTCATCTTAGAGTGTTAAAATTATTATTTTTTTTAAATCTAACATAGCAGTTTCGGTCTTTAGCGTTTCTCTCGCGGAACACAACGAAAATCTCGTGTTTTAGTGCATGTCAGAATGTGAAACTGTCAGACATGTAGGCCTATACATGTCATGAAAGTTTTGCTGTGTTCCACTCGAGAATGGCTAAAGGCCGAAACTGCAATAGTGGATTTTAAAAATTAATAATTTCAGTAGTCGAAGGTGACCATGGCGTCATTTAAAAAGTTTTATTCGACTGCAAACACCACCCAAGAACAACGACTTAATGTTTGTGGTGAAGAATCACTGATCAGTTGATAAGAAACTTTATTTATTGTAAGTTATTATAACCTAAAACATTACCTTAAAAATTCTATCATGTAAATTGCAACAGTTACTACTAGTGAAGATTGTAGAAGGTATCTTCTAATAGCTAAGTTCCATTCTGTAGGGCCTTTCATAAGAAGACTATTAATAGGCAACTGTCCTGTCCAATGTCAATTGAATCTACACTAGTAGAGCAGACTGGGATTACAAGTGTAGTCAAACGAATACAAAACTACTACGTATTGTTTCCAGATATGAACTGTGGTTGTTGTTCAGTGATAGTGGTTTTAACCATTCAGCGTCGGTATAGACACAGGGGGATAAAAAAAACTAAAATTAGAAATGCACTGTGATAGACAACAGCCGTTGGCACCATTGCGTAACAGAAACCATGAGCGATACACTATTAGCCATTGGGTAATAATGACGCGTTGTAACGTAAAGTACAACGCTTTTCCCAACAAGAAGAAATATACAAAAACAACGACTGCTTGCTTGAAAGTTGAACAGAGAGAGTTTCTACGTTTGTAATGCTTGGGTGCCTTTAAGTTACGCAATACAGACGCAGACTGGAGACCTACAGAAAAACTAGCAAAGCCTATACTTCACACAATATCGAGTATTAAACAACGCGTCAATCTTTGTCATCCATCCCTTTAGAATCTTTTAACGTATTCAGAGTCAAACTTAATGAGATTCACTATGTGATGAAAAGTATCAAGACACCTTCAAATACATACTTTTTCATATTAGGTGCATTGTGTTACCACCTACTGTCAGGTACCCCATACCAGCGACCTCAGTAGTCATTAGACATCATGAGAGAGTAGAATGGGGCGCACGGACTTCGAATGTGGTCAGGTGATTGGGTGTCACTTGTGTTATATGTCTATACGCGAGATTTCCACACTCCTAAAAATCCCCAGGTCCACTTTTTCCGATGTGATAGTGAAGTGGAAACGTGAAGGGACACGTACAGCATAAAAGTGTACAGGCCGACCTCGTCTGTTGACTGACATAAACCGCCGACAGTTGAAGAGGGTCATAATGTGTATAGGCAGACATCACACAGTAATTCCAAACTGCATCAGGATCCACTGCAAGTACTATGACTGTTAGCCGGGAGGTGAGGAAAGTTGAATTTCATAGTCGAGCGGCTGCTCATAAGCCACAGATCATGCCGGTAAATGCTAAACGACGCCTCGCTTGGTGTAAGCAGCGTAAACATTGGACGATTGAACAGCGGAAAAAAGTTGTGTGGAGTGACGAATTACGGTGCACAATGTGGCGATCGGATGGCAGGGTGTGGGTATGGCGAATACCTGTTGAACGTCATCTGCCAGTAGTGCCAATAGTAAAATTAGGAAACGGTGATGTTATGACGTGGTCGTGTCTTTCATGAAGGGGGCTTGCACCCCTTGTTGTTTTGCGTCGCACTATAACAGCACACATTGATGTTTTGTTCATAATGCGCGGCCTATAGCGGAGTAGTTACACGATAATAACATCCCTGTAATGGACTGGCCTGTACAGAGTCCTGACCTGAACCCTACAGAGCATCTTTGGGACGTTTGGAACGCCGACTTCGTGCCAGGTCTCACCGACCGAGGTAGATTCCTCTTCTCAGTGCAGCACCCCTAAAGAATGGATTTCCATTCCCCAAGAAACCTTCTAGCACCTGACTGAACGAATGCCTGCGAGAATAGAAGCTATCATCAAGGCTAAGGGTGGGCCAACGCCATACTGAATTCCAGCATTAGCGATGGAGGGCGCCACGAACTTGTAAGTCATTTTCAGCCAGGTGCCCCGTTACTTTTGACCATATAATGTACCTCGAACAAAATGACATCTACCACGCCAACCAGCATGGATTCCGAAGACATCTTTCACGCGAAAGCCACACGCGCTCTTCTTGCATGACACCCTGGTAGCCATGGATTAATCCAGTCAGATACATGCCGTATTTCTTGACTTCCAAAAAGCATTTGACCCAATACTACACCAACGCTTGTTAATGAAACTAATACTGTATGGGATATCAAAAGAAATTTGTTACTGCTTGAGGATTTCATGGTAGGGAGGACGCAGCATTTTATCTTGGATAGAGAGCCACTGACAGATGTAGGAGTAGCTTCAGGCTTGCCTCGGGGAAACGTGTTGGACCTCCGTTATGTTGAATATTAATGATATTACTGACAATGTTAATAGTGACCTCAGATTTAATGTTATTACTTACGGATCTGAGATAACGGTTGTTATGTTTTTTCAGTAATAATTGGTAGCATTGAACCGTAAATTTGTCCTACACACAGCTCAACAACGCCGTTCGAGGGACAGTACTCACATCATCAGTTTGCAAAACTTACCGTTTTAATCCCATGAGCTAAGTTTTACAACCTAAACATGAGAGCATTTTCTCTCGAAAAGCGTTGTTGAGTTGTGTATAGGACATAAATTAAGGTTGAATGCCATGAGTTGTCATCGTAGTAATCACAGACTTTTCGTAGATAATGTAGTTATCTATAATGAAACACTGCCTGACAGAAACCTACACAAATATTCAGTACGAACTTCAAGAGCTTTCAAAGTAGCGTAACGATTGGCAATTCGCTTTAAATATTCAGAAATGTGAAATTATACTCTTCACAAAAAAGAGGGGTCCTACGACTACACCATCAATGAGTCACAACTGGAATCAGTCAACTCAAATAAAAATCTACGTGTAAAAATTTGTAGGTATATGAAACGGAATTATCATACAGGCTCAGCCGCAGGTGGCAGGCTTAGGTTCACTGATAGGGTGCTGGGAAAATGCTGTCTACAGAGGAGACTGCTTGGAAGGCATTCGTGAGATCCATTCTAAAATATTGTTCAAGAGTATGGGACCCGTACCATATGGAACTAACAGGGGATATTGCACGGATACAAAGAAGGGCAGCACGTACAGCCATAGGTTTGTTTGACCCATGTGGAGGCGTCACGAGATGCTGAAAATCGTGAATGGCTAACGCTTGAAGATAGACACCCCAACTATCCAGCGTAAGCACGCTTAAAATGCTTCAAGAAGAAGCTGTAAGGAAGGAAATTAGTAATACATTTATCGCTCCCTAGTACCGCGAGGCAAGACTGGACATTACAGCGCACAACGATGCAAATAGGCAGTCATTCTTCACGCGCTCCATTCGCGGGTGGAAGGGGAAGATTCTCTAAGAAGTAGCACACTGGGAAATACCCTCTGACATGAACTTCTCAGTAGTTTCAGAACATAAATCTAGATGTAGATGATTGTTATTTGGTGTCAGTGTACTGAGATGTTGCAGCCTTTCCTGGTATCTACTTAGCATTATTTTATACAACTATCTAAAATGGATGATGATAGGGCGGTATGTTCGCAACTGAAAAAAATTGAAAAGTAGAAATTTCTTCCGATCCAATGGTCCGTACGAGGTGGCTCAGTGACAAGACATTGGACACGCGTTCAAGTCCCCGTTCCAGCCATCTAGATTTAGGTTTTCCGCGGTTTCCCTAAGTCGGTTCCTTTGAAAGGACACGGCCGATTTCCGTCTTAACCCTCCCGAATCGGATTTTGTGCTCTTTCTCTAATGACCCCATTGTTGGCGAGACATCAAACACTAACCTTCCTTCCTCCTTTCTAACAACTTCTTTGTTAGAAAAGGATTAATTTCCCAATTCTTCAGTTTTCAGTAACTTTAGGATACTCGACATCACACATTGGACAATAATCCACACAGCATTTCTGATCGTAGTGGGCATTCTATCCCACGTATTCTGAGATAAAAATGCTGCTGATGGCATATTTCTGATGCTTGACGCAAATTTGTCACTTTCACCGAACTTGTCCGTTCGCAATTTCTGAGTGCTGCAACTGTTTATTTACATGTTCCATTCTGTTACTATCGTTTCTTTAAACATAAATTATTCATGTAGCACCAAAATTGTATTAAAATAATGATTCACTCTGAATATTTTAATAATAATTATTCTGTAGACAATGCTTTAGTAGACGCGCTTCAAACCACAAAGAAACACTCTCATTAAATTTAGAGCTTACTTCAAACACAAAGTAAAAATAAACATCACCCTCTCCGTATAATTTTGTTTAATATTTCGTATTTAAAAATATCTATTACTCAAAAATTAATTCTTCATTGTAAGTTTCTCATATCTTCCAAAAATCTTGTACTTCAGTCAATTGAAGGTAAATAACATTACTACTGGTGTTCCAACTAATAAACCTTGCAACATTATTAATGTTTTTAAATGACAACATCGCCATTTGACAGGATTGATGTTTATCTAATTACGAACCAGGTTTCTGCCTTTTATGTCACTTTGAAGTGACTGAGTTTATGTCATTAACATATATTACAGGACACCACGCTCGAAATTGGGTGAAATTAAGAAAAATATTAGCTCCCCACGAAATGCCAATATTTTTATTAATTTTGACCAATTTGGAGCCTGATGTCCTGCAATATATGTTAATGACATAAACTCAATCAATGGAAAATGGCATAAAAGGGCGAAGCCTGGGTCGTAACTAAATAAACAAAATACAGTCGAAAGGCAGTGGGTTCATTTGAAAATTATTGTAAGACTGTTGCTCAGCAACATCAAAAACTGATTACTAATGTTGTTGTTATATAGTTTCGAGACAGATAAGACCAGTCGTGATTCATAAAAAATTAATTAAAAGTCTGGTTAATGTTCAAGTAAAAAGTTGGTATGTGCACAACAGAGGTCAAATCAGTTAAATGGATGTAAAACTGCCTTTATGTTAAAACCGTTTGAATTTACGTAAACCTGGCTTCGTGCACAACAGTATGAAAATATATTTATTGTTTTAAAAAGTACATTAATCATCAAAAAGAGTTAGATACTCAAATGCTTGAGAGTGGTAGTTTTGGGCCATATGCATTTACGATGTTAGTTGGTTCTTGGGCTCAGGATAAAAAAGACCTGTATGAGATGGATTTAAGGTGTTTCTGAATTTTGTGAATTTGTCAACATTGACAACACGGTTATATTACGCCACAATGAGCAAAACTATACAGAAATTAAAATTTAGATTAAATCGACAGCAATGGAACTAGTAGTTTACTTATGAATGGCGCTAAAAAGAAAAATCTCGAACCCTTTTACAGGAAAACATCACACCCTTCGAGAATAGTAGAAGATAAATACATTATTTTTTATTTTATTATTCAGACTCCTTTGTTTCATTCCGCGGGCTACTTACTATGAATGGCAGGAAACTGCAAACGTTGCAGTGTTTTTTTTTATGAGAGTGTATTTAAAGGCTGCTAAAATCCAAGATTATTCCTCAAATTTGTATTAAATACGAAACAATGGGCCTATTAAATATTTAAGATAGAATGTGCTCACTTCTTGATTCATATCAACCATGAATCGTATTTTCTCTTGCATGTCTTCACAGACGCACACTCCGCTTCAGAGTGAAAATCTCATTCTGGAAACATCCCCCAGGCTGTGGCTAAGCCATATCTCCGCATTTCAGGAGTGTTAGTTCTGCAAGGTTCGCAGGAGAGCTTCTCTTAAGTTTGGAAGGTAGGAGACGAGGTACTGGCAGAAGTAAATCTGTGAGGACAGGTCGTGAGTTGTGCTTGGGTAGCTCATATGGTAGAGCACTTGCCCGCGAAAGGCAAAGGTCCCGAGTTCGAGTCTCGGTCCGGCACACAGTTTTAATCTGCCAGAAAGTTTCATATCACTGCACACTCCGCTGCAGAGTGAAAACAAGAGCTCATTTCTCGCTCGGGAGAACTTGTATCAGATGCGTCCCGGGAAGGATTCGACGATGTACGCTCATGAGGCAAGACATTATGACCACCTGCTTACTAGCATGTTGGTCTACTTTTGGAACTCGCTATGACAACTTTTCTGTGTGGCATAGATTAGATAAGTCCTTGTTATGTTTCCGGAGGCATGTGGCACCATAAGTCAACGCATGGCTCATCAAATTCCCATTATTTGTAGGCCAGTGGTTTGTGGGCCGATAGCATCCGCAGGTAATTTCGATCGGGTTCAGATCACGTGAATTTGGTTACAAAGACATCAGCCTGAGTTCAGTATCATGCTCCTCAAACCACTGTAACACAATTCTGGCCTTGTGACGCAAGGAGTTATCCTGATGGAAGATATCATTGCCGTCGGGGAAGACAACAGGCACAAAGGGATGCAGGCTATCCACCATTACGTTCATGTATTCCATAGATGTCTTGGTGCCTTCGATTACTGCTTCAGGTCTCACTGAAGCCCGGGTGATTATCCTTCATAGCACAATACTTCTCCCGCGAGTCTACGTATCTGGCGGGGTGCATGTGTCGATCGGCCTTTCGCCCAGATGACGGCGTATTCGGGCACGACTATCGATCTGGTGCAAGAAGAAACGTGATTCATCTGACCAAGTAACATGTTTCGGTTGATCCACGATCCAACCTCGATGATCCCGTGCCCAATGCAATCGTAATTGACGATGTTGCTGGGGTAATACGGAAACACATAGGGTCGTCTACTCTGGAGCCCCATGTTCAATAATGTGCGCTGAACGCTGTGCTCCGAACCACATGTCTCTGAACCAGCATTGTACTCTCTCATCAGATCTGCCACAGATCGCCGCCTATCCTGCTTCACAGAGCGGGCAAGCTTCTGTGATGACGCATGTTTGTCCAACACTTAGTCACCTACTCGTGGATTCACTGTCATTCAATCGTTTCAATGGATGTCTACACCAGTAGCACGTGAACAGTCGAACAAAAAATGGTTCAAATGGCTCTGAGCACTATGCGACTTAACTTCTGAGGTCATCAGTCCCCTAGACTTAGAACTAATTAAACCTAACTAACCTAAGGACATCACACACATCCATGCCCGAGGCAGGATTCGAACCTGCGACCGTAGCGGTCGCTCGACTCCAGACTGTAGCGCCTAGAACCGCACGACCACTTCGGCCGGCAACAGTCGAACAGCTTCGCCATTTCCGAGATACTCTAGGTTTCAAATCATTCCACTGCAGAGAGAAAATTCGTTCTTAAGAACGAATTCTTTTAAGAAAGCGGCACAGAAGAGATTGCTTGGTACAATTATTCAATTATTATTACTCTGTGAAACAAGACGCAGAGAGTTCGACGAACATTAGCAGCCACGAGAAACGATAAGTTGCCCAGTATGGAGAAAAAATGGTTCAAATGGCTCTGAGCACTATGGGACTCAACATCTGAGGTCATAAGTCCCCTAGAACTTAGAACTACTTAAACCTAACTAACCTAAGGACAGCACACAACACCCAGCCATCACGAGGCAGAGAAAATCTCTGACCCCGCCGGGAATCGAACCCGGGAACCCGGGCGTGGGAAGCGAGAACGCTACCGCACGACCACGAGATGCAGGCCCAGTATGGAGACATCGGAAGGTTAACGAAGAAATAAAAATAATAGTGGGAGTAGAAAGATACGTGCTTGAAGATGTAGATGATCGTAGGCTCAAATAGTACGGCCTGGCACAAGACAGAGGAGGAGAGTAGAAGGTGGACGAGGAGGTGGAGGAAGAGGAAGAGGACAACGAGAAGAAGAAGAGGGAGAAGAAGAAGAAGAAGAAGAAGAAGAAGAAGAAGAAGGAGAATTCAAAGACAGGTTGGACAACATATATTGCCTGAAGGCATATATGTTTCAGATTCTTAGGCGGGCAGCTGTTCCATTGATAATACAGCGTTTCGCCACCACGAATGGCTGGCATTCTCAAATAATTATATCCGATTACTCATGGTGGACCAATCCATTGGTCTGCTAGAAGACCTGTGGTAAGAATTGGGAAAAGAGTATAAAGCTGTAACAAGCTGAAAAAACACTGATTAGTTACAAAGGGACTGAAGGGAGATGAGGGTTTAACGTTGCGTCGGTGATGAATTCGGTAGAAATGTAGAACAAATTCGGGATGAACGAGAATAGAGAAGGAATTCCAATGGGTAACTTTCGAAGGAACAATTCCAGTATTCATCTCTCAGATGATTTAGAGAAACTACGGAAACCGAAATATGGATAGTCGCGCCTCTCGGATCCGAGTGGAGTGTGTTAATCATTGCGACGTCTCACTCACTCTTACCAGTCCATGGAAACCTATTTTTCGCGGTGGCCGTGCGGTTCTAGATGCTTCAGTCCGGAACCGCGAGACTGCTACGGTCGCAGGTTCGAATCCTGCCTCGGGCATGGACGTGTGTGATGTTCTTGGGTTAGTTAGGTTTAAGTAGTTCTAAGTTCTAGGGGACTGATGACCTCAGATGTTAAGTCCCTTAGTGCTCAGAGCCATTTGAAGCATTTTTGAAACCTCTTTTGCGCCATCTTGATGCTGCTGGGCCCACAACAGATGACTCTGCTCATCGTGAGTTTGTTGTTTGTGTCTGTTGCTGCGCTTCCTCTCTTATCCCACACCCATCACCATCTAAGGACAGCAATCAAGAAAAACTCTCAGACCACAACCAGGTTAGTCGGTGTACCTAACGAACGGTCAGTGGTGCGGAGTGCAGATTCAAACCAGGTCTGGTTCACCTCCCTATCTCAAAGCTAGGGCTACATCAAAACAGTCATCAAAATTTCACATCTACATCTACATGAATACTCCGCAAATCACACTTAAGTGTCTGGAAGAGGGTTCATTGAAACACCTTCACATTAATTCTCTATTATTCCAATCTCGAACAACACGCCGAAATAACTAACATCAGTATCTTTCCGTATGAGCTCTGACTTCCCTTATTTTATTATGATGGTAATTTCTCCCTATGTAGGTCGGCATCAAAAAAATATTTTCGCATTCGGAGGAGAAAGTTGGCGATTGAAATTTCGTGATATGCGATAAACGTCTTTGTTTTGATGACGTCCATCCCAAATCCTGTATCATGTCAGTGACACTCTCTCCCCTATTTCGCTATAATACAAATCTTTCTGCTCTTCTTTGAACTTCCTCGATATACTCCGTAAAACCTATCTGGTAAGGATCCCACACCACGGACCAGTACTCCAAAAGAGGCCGGACAAGCGTGGTGTAGGCATTCTCTTTAGTAGATCTTCTGCCTCTTCTAAGTGTTCTGCTAGTAAAGCGCAATCTTTGGTTCGCCTTCCCCCCAAAATTTTCTGTGTATTCTTTCCAATTTAAGTTGTTCTTAATTGTGATTCCTAGCTATGTAGTTGAATTTACGGCATGTAGAGTAGACTGATTTATCGTATAGCCGAAGTTTATCGAATTCCTTTTAGCACTCATGTGGACGACCTCAGACTTTTCATCATTTAGGGTCAATTGCCAATTTCCGCACAGTATAGATATCTTATCTAAATCTTTTGAAATTGGTTTTGATTTGCTGATGACTTTACTACACGATAAACGACAGCACCATCTGCAAACAACCTAAAGCGGCTGCTCAGATTGCCTCCTAAATCATGTATTTGTTCGTCTTCTTTGGTGAAGAAAATCCGTAAGGCTATGTTTAATAACTCTGCTTTAGCAGCACTGTTATCAATAGTATGTCCATTGCTATCGCGCAAAGAAGGCAATGATTGTGTCTTGCCGCTAGCATACTTTACATACCACCAGAACCTCTTTCGATTTTCTGGCAGGTTTCGAGACAAAATTTCTTTGTGGACACTATTATAAGCATCTCGCATTGAAGTTTGTGCTAAGTTTCGAGCTTCTGTAAAAGATTGCCAGTCTTAGAGATTTTGCGTTCGTTTGAATTTGGCACGGTTTTTTCGTTGATTCTGCAACAGTGTTCTGACAAGTTTCGTGTACCTCTAGTTTTAGTCAAATGTTATTGTTGTACGAGGTGCATTCAAGTTCTAAGGCCTCCGATTTTTTTTCTCCGGACTGGAAAGAGATAGAAACATGCGCATTGTTTTAAATGAGGGCGCGTTCATTGTCAATACGTCCCAGAGATGGCAGCACCATACGGCAGATGGAATTTTACCGCCATCGGCGAGAATGAGAACTGTTTTAAATACTTAAAATGGCGACGTTTTCCTTACTTAAACAACGTGCAATCATTCGTTTTCCGAATTTGCGTGGTGTGAAACCAATTGAAATTCATCGACAGTTGAAGGAGACATGTGACGATGGAGTTATGGATGTGTCGAAAGTGTGTTCGTGGGTGCGACAACAAACCGAAACAACCTCGGGCTCGCACAAGCCCGTCTGACGACATGATCGAGAAAGTGAAGAGAATTGTTTTGGGGATCGCCTCCAGAGTTGGCATTTCTGTGGGTTCTGTGCACACAATCCTGCATGACGACCTGAAAATGCGAAAAGTGTCATCCATGTGGGTGCCACGAATGCTGACGGATGACCACACGGCTGCCCGTGTGGCATGTTGCCAAGCAATGTTGACGCTCAACGACAGCATGAATGGGACTTTCTTTTCGTCGGTTGTGACAATGGATGAGACGTGGATGTCATTTTTCAATCCAGAAACAAAGCGCCAGTCAGCTCAATGGAAGCACACAGATTCACCACCACCAAACAAATTTCGGGTAACCGCCAGTGCTGAAAAAATTATGGTGTCCATGTTCTGGGACAGCGAGGGCGTAATCCTTACCCATTGCGTTCCAAAGGGCACTACGGTAACAGGTGCATCCTACAAAAATATTTTGAAGAGCAAATTCCTTCCTGCACTGCAACAAAAACGTCCGGGAAGGGCTGCGCATGTGCTGTTTCACCGAGACAAAGCACCCGCACATCGATCTCACGTTACGCAACAGTTTCTTCGTGATAACAACTTTGAAGTGATTCCTCATGCTCCCTACTCACCTGACCTGGCTCCTAGTGACTTTTGGCTTTTTCCAACAATGAAAGACACTCTCCGTGGCCGCACATTCACCAGCCGTGCTGCTATTGCCTCAGCGATTTTCCAGTGGTCAAAACAGACTCCTAAAGAAGCCTTCGCCGCTGCCATGGAATCATGGCGTCAGCGTTGTGAAAAATGTGTACGTCTGCAGGGCGATTACGTCGAGAAGTAACGCCAGTTTCATCGATTTCGGGTGAGTAGTTAATTAGAAAAAAAATCGGAGGCCTTAGGAGTTGAATGCACCTCGTATAAGGACTGTGACAGATCTAGCAAATGCTTTGAAAAACGTCAGCTCCTTCCAGCTCCTAAATCATTTTCTGAATCATTTAATACAGTGTAAGTGTCTGAGGTAAGATACATCGGTCTCAAATTCAGTATAAAAGTGTCATCTGTGCAGGCTCGTCCAGCTGCACAGAACTAGCACAGCATATGGTCGTCCAGCGAAGGATATCCAGTCCAGTCAGCACCCCGAGTTGTTAATGCTTTAGCGTATAATGTGGTTAGACTAGATTAGATTAATATTTGTTCCATAGATCATGAATACGACACTTCGTAATGATGTGGAACGCGTCAGGTTAATAAAAGGTGTCTATACAAGATATTACATTACACAAAATATTACATGACACTCAATTTTTTTTTTCTGTGGGGGTTGTGAAATTACCCACTTACTATATCCAAAAATTCATCTAATGAGTAGAAGGAGTTGCCATTAAGAAATTCTTTTAATTTCCTTTTAAATGCTAAATGGCTATCTGTCAGACTTTTGATGCTATTAGGTAAGTGACCAAAGACTTTTGTGGCAGCATAATTTACCCCCTTCTGAGCCAAAGTTAGATTTAACCCTGAGTAGTGAAGATCATCCTTTCTCCTAGTGTTGTAGCCATGTACACTGCTATTACTTTTGAATTCGTTCGGATTGTTAATAACGAGCTGAATCCGGTCACAGCATCGTGAGGAATACTAACAGAAAACGTGTCCACGATGTACTCTTATAGTGCATGCCACTGTGGTTAGATGACAGACGTCCTTGCGCTTACCATAACGAACCTGTGATGGAAAGCGCTGCTATTGTTTTGAATGTTCTCTATCTCCCACAGTGTCAGCAGTACTCGTGAATCGTCAAACAAACATTGTGAGAGAATTATTCTTGAAATTCTGCCCGTGCTCAGCTGTCAGAAATCAGCCCTTCTGACAACTAGTTTAATGCGGTCGCTCCACTAAAAATTATTGAATATATTTGCGATTGCGAATGTGGACAACCGTCAGCCGTAAAATGGAATGACGACAACGAAAATTTGTTCCGGACAGGTACTCTAACCCGGATTTCCCGCTTATCGCAAGCGGTCGTCTTGACCATTTCGCTATCCGAGCACAACTGAAGCCTTACCCGAACTCCCACATATCGTCAACCATGTGCTCATACATTACAGGGTTATTACAAATGATTGAAGCGATTTCACAGCTCTACAATAACTTTATTATTTGAGATATTTTCACAATGCTTTGCACACACATACAAAAACTCAAAAAGTTTTTTTGGCATTCACAAATGTTCGATATGTGCCCCTTTAGTGATTCGGCAGACATCAAGCCGATAATCAAGTTCCTCCCACACTCGGCGCAGCATGTCCCAATCAATGAGTTCGAAAGCATCATTGATGCGAGCTCGCAGTTCTGGCACGTTTCTTGGTAGATGAGGTTTAAACACTGAATCATTCACATAACCCCACAGAAAGAAATCGCATGGGGTTAAGTCGGGAGAGCGTGGAGGCCATGACATGAATTGCTGGTCATGATCTCCACCACGACCGATCCATCGGTTTTCCAATCTCCTGTTTAAGAAATGCCGAACATCATGATGGAAGTGCGGTGGAACACCATCCTGTTGAAAGATGAAGTCGGCGCTGTCGATCTCCAGTTCTGGCATGAGCCAATTTTCCGCGGGCTACGCGTGAAACTTTCCCGCACGCGTTCAACCGTTTCTTCGCTCACTGCAGGCCGACCCGTTGATTTCCCCTAACAGAGGCATACCATCGCCGAATGGAGTTAGCAGTTGGTGGATATTTGTTGAACTTCGTCCTGAAGTGTCGTTGCACTGTTATGACTGACTGATGTAAGTGCATTTCAAGCACGACATACGCTTTCTCGGCTCCTGTCGCCATTTTGTCTCACTGCGCTCTCGAGCGCTCTGACGACAGAAACCTGAAGTGCGGCTTCAGCCGAACAAAACTTTATGAGTTTTTCTACGTATCTGCAGTGTGTCGTGACCAATGTCAATGAATGGAGCTACAGTGAATTTATGAAATCGCTTCAATCATTTGTAATAGCCCTGTATGTGTATTCCCCTATAGATGAGACATTTTACTTGTAAGTCGCTTGCCCGGCGTTGGCGGATGAACAAGATATTTATTTTTGGACATGCATGTTCAAAGAAACTTTACATCGTAATTCGAAATAACACGGGCACTGATGCAAGTCCAAATGAACTTTGCATCGTAATTCAGAATAACACAGGCGTTGCAATATTGTATTTATCCGCTGACACCGGGCAAGCAACTTTAAGTAAAATGTCTCGCTTGTACGGAAATATACGTAACGGTATGTCAGTACAGGTTGTAGACACATGGTTCAGGACATGTGGAAGTTTGAGTCGGATAGCCAAACGGTAAGGCGGCAGCTTTCGATAAGCGGGAAATCCGGGCACGAGTCCGGAACCGGCACAAATTTTCACTATCGTCACTCCATTATACAGCTGATGGTTGTTCATGTTCACAGTTGCGAATACATTTATTGTATTTCATAATGCTGTAGTCGCCACAATGCCTGTTCCTTTGGACATGCATGAATAGGACAGGCACTGGAACACCGCCACTAAAAATTGGTTAACAGGCATATTTAATGGTTGGACGGTTTTGCCAGTGATTCATCACTGGTCGTGTAATCCAATAACAGTTGGTATTTTCTCCTGTTAGTACCTAAAACGTTACATTTGTCTTTGTTGGCGGTTGCTGCACGACCGCCATTCTTCTCCAAGTCTTCCTTCATTAGTGAACATTTTCTGGCGTTACGACTCTCTTTATACAAGGACTTCATCCGTTAACAACTTCATTTGCGACGGTTGCATCTGCGACTGTATGTTTCCGTTACAGTACCAAAAGTAATTCTTAGGCATACATTGAGATTTTTATTTACAAGGCATGGCGCAATTTGGAGCCTTAGCTCAGTCTTCTGGTGAACTTTGGTTTTAATCGCACATTATTGCGAAGATTGTCATCAGAAGTTCACAGAGCTATCCACAGGCACAAAAGAAACCTTACAAAGTAAAGACAGTATATCGACTGTCCAATGTGGATACTGTTGATCAACGTCAGTGGAGGGTTGATCATAAGAACCTCCGGTGTTTTAGAAAACGGCTGATTAAAACTCTAAGACCAACAGAAAATAGGCACATACTCGACAAGCCAAAACTTTGTGATCACCTGCTTAATACACTACTGGCCATTAAAATTGTTACACCAAGAAGAAATGCAGATGATAAAGGGGTATTCATTGGACAAATACATTATACTCGAACTGACATGTTATTACATTTTCACGCAATTTGGGTGCATAGACCCTGAGAAATCAGTACCCGAACAACAACCTCTGGCCGTAATAACGGCCTTGATACGCCTGGGCATTGAGTCAAACAGAGCTTGGATGGCGTGTGCAGGTACAGCTGCCCATGCAGCTTCAAAACGATACCACAGTTCATCAAGAGTAGTGATTAGCGTATTGTGAGGAGCCAGTTGCTCGGCTACCATAGACCATACGTTTATAATTGGTGAGAGATCTGGAGAATGTGCTGACCCGGGCAGCGGTCGAACCTTTTTCTGTATCCAGAAAGCCCCGTACAGGACCTGCAACATGCGGTCGTGGACTATCCTGCTGAAACGTAGGGTTTCGGAGGGATCGAATGAAGGGTAGAGCCAGTATGGCCATGACGAATACAAGCTTCCAATATGCGTTCACCGCGATGTCGCCAAACACGGATGCGACCATCATGATGCTGTAAACGGAACCTGGATTCATCCGACAAAATGACGTTTGGCTATTCGTGCACCCAGGTTCGTCGTTGAGTACACCATCGCAGGCACTCCTGTCTGTGATGCAGCGTCAAGGGTAACCGCAGCCATGGTCTCCGAGCTGATAGTCCATGCTGCTGCAAACGTCGTCGAAATGTTCGTGCAGATGGTTGTTGTCTTGACTCAGGGATCGAGACGTGGCTGCACGATCCGATACAGCCATGCGGATAAGATGCCTGTCATGTCGGCTGCTAGTGATACGTGGCCGTTGGGATCCAGCACGGCGTTCCGTATTGCCCTCCTGAACCCACCGATTCCATACTCTGCTAACAGTCATTGGACCTCGACCAACGCGAGCAGCAATGTCGCGATACGATAAACCGCATTCGCGATAGGCTACAATCCGACCTTTATAAAAGTCGGAAACGTGATGGTACGCATTTCTCCTCCTTACACGAGGCATCACAACAACGTTTCACCAGGCAACGCCGGTCAACTGCTGTTTGTGTATGAGAAATCGGTTGGAAACTTTCCTCATGTAATACCGTTGTAGGTGTCGCCACCGGCGCCAACCTTGTGTGAATGCTCTGAAAAGCTAATCATTTGCATATCAAAGCATCTTCTTCCTGTCGGTTAAATTTCGCGTCTGTAGCACGTCATCTTCGTGGTGTAGCAATTTTAATGGCCAGTAGTGTAATTCTGTCAGAGACAGCAAAGGACTTGGAAGAGTTGCTGAACGGAATGGACAGGGTCTTGAAAGGAGGATATAAGGAGAACATCAACAAATTCAAAATGAGGATAAGGGAATGCCGGCGAATTAAATCAGGTGATGCTGAGGGAATTAGTTTAGGAAATGAGACATTTAAAGTAGTAAATGCGGTTTGCTATTTCGGAAGGAAAATACGTGATTGTTGTCGAAGTAGGGAGGATGTAAAATGTAGACTGTCAATGGCAAGAAAAGCGTTTCTGAAGAAGAGAAATTTGCTAACATCGAGTATAGATTTAAGTGTCAGGAAGTCCTTTGTGAAAGTATTTGGATGGAGAGTAGCCATGTATGGATGTGAAACATGAACGTAAACAGTCTAGACAAGAAGAGAATAGAAGCTTTTGAAATGTGGTGCTACAGAAGAACGCTGAAGAATAGGTGGGTAAATCACGTAACTAATGAGGAGGATTAACAGAATTGGGGAGAAGAGGAATTTGTGGCACAACTTGACTAGAAGAAGGAATTGGTTGGAAGACACAGTCTGATGCATCAAGGGATCACCAATTTAGTACTCGTGGGGAGCGTGAAGTGCAAAAATCGTAGAGGGAGCCCAAGAGATGAATACAGTAAGCAGATTCAGAGGGATGTACATTGCAGTAGTTACTCGGAGATGAAGAGGCTTGAACAGAAAGGAGTAGCATGGAAAGCTGCATCAAACCAGCCTTTGGACTGAAGACCAGAACAACAACAGTACTGTCACAAATCAGGAACGGCAAAAATTTGGCTCTGGTATCATTAGTTTTAGATTACTTTTATGTGTTACTCCATGACAGTTTCATCCCACCCCTAAGGCTGTCAGGAGTGTACATTTCCCTCAACAACATACTTTTCCAAGTACTAAGTTTATATTTGCCTACTAAGCTTGTGGAAATTTGCATTCCTGAAATGGGATGGCGGGCCCAGACTCCCGACCTTAACCCAAAGGAACACCTTTGGGATGTTCGACTTCGCTCCACACCCTATTGGCCATCATTACCTTCTCTGGTTTCGGCTCCTGAGGAAGAATGGGCTGTCATTCGTCCACAGGCATTCGTACAACTCAGTGAAACCGAGCGAGATGGCGCAGTGGTTAGCACACTGGACTCTCATACGGGAGGACGACGGTTCAAACCCGCATCCGGTAATCCAGATTTAGATTTTTCTTGATTTCCCTAAATCGCTTCAGGCAAATGCCGGGATGGTTCCATTGAAAGGGCACAGCCGATTTCCTTCCCCACCCTCCCCTAATCTAATGGGATCGGTGACTTCGCTGTTTGGCCCCTCACCCAAATCCATCAACCAACCAACTCAGTGAAAGTGTCCGCAACGGAGTTCAGGCTGTCATAAAAGCAAAAGGTGGACTCACCCCATATTAATGAGCACTAATAGGCGTCCGGATACTTTTGATCAGATGGTGTAAGTAGGCATGAGACGATATTAATTTGCCTTGGTTCGGGGAACAGAATGTAAGCAGAATGTATGTACGGAAAGACACTGTTAAGTGCCTTTGTTCGCACATAATCAGTACCTAAACAGAATATAAATACAGATGAGACTTTAATTGTCCGCCCCCATTAGCTGAGTGGTCAGCGCGACAGAATGTCAACCCTAAGGGCCCGGGTTCGATTCCCGGCTGGGTCGGAGATTTTCTCCGCTCAGGGACTGGGTGTTGTGTTGTCCTAATGATCATCATTTCATCTTCATCGACGCGCCAGTCGCCGAAGTGGCGTCAAATCGAAAGATTTGCACCCGGCGAACGGTCTACCCGACGGGAGGCCCTACCCACACGACATTAAATTAACTTTCTTAATTGCCTTCTTTCGCATATACTGAGAACCGACATCTACGTCCATACTCTGCAAGCCACCTGACGGTGTGTGGCGGAGGGTACCTTGAGTACCTATATCGGTTCTCCCTTCTATTCCAGTCTCGTATTGTTCGTGGAAAGAAAGATCGTCGGTATGCCTGTGTGTGGGCTCTAATCCCTCTGATTTTATCCTCATGGTCTCTTCGCGAGATATACGTAGGAAGGAGCAATATACTGCTTGACTCCTCGGTGAAGGTATGTTCTCGTAACTTCAACAAAAGCCCGTACCGAGCTACTGAGCGTCTCTCCTGCAGAGTCTACCACTGGAGTTTGTCTATCATCTCCGTAACGCTTTCGCGATTACTAAATGATCCTGTAACGAAGCGCGCTGCTCTCCGTTGGATCTTCTCTATCTCTTCTATCAACCCTGTCTGGTACGGTTCACACACTCCTGAGCAGTATTCAAGCAGTGGGCGAACAAGCGTACTGTAACCTACTTCCTTTGTTTTCGGATTGCATTTCCTTAGGATTCTTCCAATGAATCTCAGTCTGGCATCTGCTTTACCGACGATCAACTTTATATGATCATTCCATTTTAAATCACTCCTAATGCGTACTCCCAGATAATTTATGGAATTAACTGCTTCCAGTTGCTGACCTGCTATATTGTAGCTAAATGATAAGGGATCTTTCTTTCTGTGTATTCGCAGCACATTACACTTGTCTACATCGAGATTCAATTGCCATTCCCTGCACCATGCGTCAATTCGCTGCAGATCCTCCTGCATTTCAGCACAATTTTCCATTGTTACAACCTCTCGATATACCACAGCATCATCGGCAAAAAGCCTCAGTGAACTTCCGATGTCATCCACAAGGTCATTTATGTATATTGTGAATAGCAACGGTCCTACGACACTCCCCTGCGGCACAGCTGAAATCACTCTTACTTCGGAAGACTTCTCTCCATTGAGAATGACATTCTGCGTCCTGTTATCTAGGAACTCTTCAAACCAATCACACAATTGGTCTGATAGTCCGTATGCTCTTACTTTGTTCATTAAACGACTGTGGGGAACTGTATCGAACGCCTTGCGGAAGTCAAGAAACACGGCATCTACCTGGGATCCCGTGTCTATGGCCCTCTGAGCACAGAATGTAAGTACAGATGAGGCGCTGTTAATTGCCTCGGGTCATGACGTCGAGGACAGGGAGGTTTGCGGGGAGGGGGAGGAAGTGTGGGCGGTCCGGAAGCTCGGCCGCTCGCTCACTCACCTGTACCGTTGCTGCGTCGCTGCTGGGCCGGCGTCCGGGCACGACTAGCGCTCAGCGCTTAGCGGTAGTGGACGCGCGCAGCGGAGAAAGTGCAGAGCTTCCTGCAGACCTGCCGCCAAGGAGAGCCGGTAGGCGGTCGGCAGCCGGCGGTCGTCGGTCGGTGGTCGTGCGCAGCGCCGTGTCCTCCCTCCTCCTCTCCTCTCCGCGCCTGTCCCTTACTGCATAATCTGAGCCGCTCAGAAGCGATCAGCCGGATGAGCCGGCGCTGCAACTCGCGCGTCACCTGTTCCGCGCACGTGACGGCTTTGTGCAGGTGTCTGGACGTGCCGCGCTAATACGGCGTGTCTGGCGTGAGTAAACAAGTGGCCACTAGCGTTCTCAATGCCGTCCGTCCGCTTACACACACCGACCGGGACAGCTCTGTATGCAATTAACAGCACATCGTCTCCACGTATTTTCATTTAAGTGGTTAAGTTACGAGTGTTTAATGATAGTAAGCAGCAAATGTCCGCGTCAGATGAAATTTATGACAGTTAACGACTCTTACGACCGCAACTGTGCACTGTAAAATAAAGTTTTCCAAAGCCTCGTTTGAATACTATAGCGTTTTACTAACAAGGGAACCTCCCCATCGCACCCCCCTCAGATTTAGTTGTAAGTTGGCACAGTGGATAGGCCTTGAAAAACTGAACACAGATCAATGGAGAAAACAGGAAGAAGTTGTGTGGAACTATGAAAAAAATAAGCAAAATATACAAACTGAGTAGTCCATGAGCAGCTGCGGAACGAGGGGTCCTTGGTTCAAGTCTTCCCTCGAGTCAAAAGTTTACTTTCTTTATTTTCGTAAAGTTATAATCTGTCCGTTCGTTCATTGACGTCTCTCTTCACTGTAATAAGTTTAGTGTCTGTGTTTTGCGACCGCACCGCAAAACCGTGCGGTTACTAGACGAAAGGACGTGTCTCCAATGGGAACCGAAAACATTTGATCGCAAGGTCATACGTCACCCGATTCCTCCACAGAAAAACATGTCTGATATATTCTATACGACACTGGTGGCGGCATGTGCGTCACATGACAGGAAAAAAATGGTTCAAATGGCTCTGAGCACTATGGGACTTAACATCTGTGGTCATCAGTCCCCTAGAACTTAGAACTACTTAAACCTAACTAACCTAAGGACATCACTCACATCCATGCCCGAGGCAGGATTCGAACCTGCGACCGCAGCAGTCGCGCGGTTCCGGACTGAGCGCCTAGAACCGCTAGACCACCGCGGCCGGCCACATGACAGGAATATGTTGTCGACCCACCTAACTTGTACACTTGCCGAATGGGTAAAAAGATTCTTCTACCTTGCCCGATTTAGGGTTTCTTGTAGATGTGATAATCACTCCGAAAAAAGAGATGAAAACATAAGAGTTTGTCACATAAACTGCAACAAATGAATGCAACAGTTTCACAGTCGCAGTTTCCCCTGTGCTCTGTCAAAACATGTTTTTAATCTTTTCAAATTTGTCCGTGTGTAGACCGTCAAACCCTCCATATGCCCAAGCAAATCTGAACATGTCCTGGAATTTTGGAGAGCGAAGTTGATTATGTGTGAGTGCCTGATTTTTGACAATTGTCTGAAAATAAAAAATTAGATTTTCATTCGAGGGAGAACTTGAACCTAAGACCCCTTGATCCGCAGCTGCTCACGCTAACCACGGGACCACGGCGCTGCTGAGCTCACACCATTCTTGATGTTGCATATCTTGCGCATGGACTACTCAGTTTGTACATTTTGCTTATTTTTTTCATAGTTCCACACAACTTCTTCCTGTTTTCTCCATTGATCTGTGTTCAGTTTTTCAAGGCCTATCCACTGTGCCAACTTATAACTAAATCTGATGGGGGTGCGATGGGGAGGTTCCCTTGTAAGCAGCTTCATTTTGGATGTGGTATGCCCTTTCTTTCCTCCGACCTTTCAACCGCTTTCCTCTTCCATTTTAGAGGAAAGTTGTAAGGGTGCCTTATCGATACTAGCGGCTCATTTCCAGTCGCTGCAAGATGCGCTAATACACGGTCGGCCAAGGTGTGCCAAACTGCACGCGAGCCTCGTGTGTGCAAGCCAAAGCTCGGCCTGTTTCGGCTTTGCTCGTCAGTTCCCGGAAGTACTCGGTACAGCGCGTCATTTTATTCAGCATTGCAGTCCGCCATTTTTCGGTTAGCACGACTTTCTTGAGTTCGGTAGAATCGTGGCGTGAGCGCTGTTTACCCTTCGCTATTTAAGAACTTTCAACATCGCAGCGCGTCAGCAATCGTTGGTTAATATATCAAAAAACTAAAAACCCGCCTCGATTGCGAAAAAAGCACCTAGTGTTAAGTGTTAACCCAGGTTTCGGCGTAGATAACTACACCTTCCTCAGAACAACAATAAAACCCACAAGTGCCTAAGAAGACCTTTATCAATGATTAAAAGAACACCATAGCTATAATTTATAAACGAAAAAGAAAAGGAAAACACAAACAGTACATATGTACAAATTCAAAACCACTACTTAATGGTGTACGCTCCACCCCACACCGGCCTATGTTCGATGGGCCATGATCCTCCATAAACTGCAGTTTATGGCCCATCGAACATAGGCCGGTGTGAGGTGGAGCGTATACCATTAAGTAGTGGTTTTGAATTTGTACATATGTACTGTTTGTGTTTTCCTTTTCTTTTTCGTTTATAAATTATAGCTATGGTGTTCTTTTAATCATTGATAAAGGTCTTCTTAGGCACTTGTGGGTTTTATTGTTGTTCTGAGGAAGGTGTAGTTATCTACGCCGAAACCTGGGTTAACACTTAACACTAGGTGCTTTTTTCGCAATCGAGGCGGGTTTTTAGTTTTTTAATACCTTCGCTATTTGTTCGTCGTATAAAAGAAGTTCAGACATGGTCAAGTGGCTGTTTGCACAAAAAGAGGGAGTCTAGCGATCTATCATCACAAGGCTCTAAAATGAATGACAGAAGAGAAGGATAACAATTCTCAATATCTGTTATGCAATATACAGTCGAATAATCGACAGGTACTGCAAATTTGCTGTGAAACGACATTACAACACCGTGCAGAAAGGGTTTAACGATTTAGTTGATGATGGAGGAGCAAAAAACTACAACTGTCGTCAGACAGGATTCATTTTTCTGCACATCAATAAGCGGTTTGTGTTAAATTTGCAGGTGTGGTATAGATGATACAAATGCCAAATTATCTAAATTTCTACACATTATTCCACTGTCAGTTGCAACAATTTTTAGTGTAACTGAACGACAAGAATGGACATTTGATATACTACTGTTAAGCATGTTGGCTAAGTCAGGTGGCATGCCTGGAACGATTCTTCGATTTAAAACCCGCTATTGTTGAATTATAAAAATCAGAACTTCTGGGGTCGATTAGTCGATTACAGACCTGACAGTTCAAGTGGACTCGACTGCATACTGCCGACAGTAGGACATTGCAAAAAAAATGGTTCAAATGGCTCTGAGCCGGCCGGGGTGGCCAAGCGGTTAAAGGCGCTACAGTCTGGAACCGCGCTGCCGCTACGGTCGCAGGTTCGAATCCTGCCTCGGGCATGGATGTGTGTGATGTCCTTAGGTTAGTTAGGTTTAAGTAGTTCTAAGTTCTAGGGGACTGATGACCTTAGAAGTTAAGTCCCATAGTGCTCAGAGCCATTTGAACCATTTTTTTGGCTCTGAGCACTATGAGACTTAACTACTTTGGTCATCAGTCCCCTAGAACTTCGAACTACTTAAACCTAACTAACCTAAGGACATCACACACATCCGTGCCCAAGGCAGGATTCGAACTTGCGACCGTAGCGGTCGCGCGGTTCCAGACTGTAGCGCCTAGAACCGCTCGGCCACCCCGGCCGGCAGGACATTGCAAGGTGACAAACAACGTATTTCTGACTTGATTAAAAAATGGTTCAAATGGTTCTGAGCACTATGGGACGTTACGGAAGGGGCAAATTCTGACAAGAAACGCCGTCCATATCCATAATCTCATTCACGTTAAAGAAAATGTGAGATTTGAATAATTCAGTGTTTGGTTGAAATAATTGCAGGGTTAGTTTTCTAAACGTTCTGAGGACAATGTCAATCTTACGTCTGTTTTCGAGACTATTTGCCATTTCAGTTGAAAGTGACACTCTGCATGTGCAGATGGAACTGACTGATGTTCAGTGCAGTTCCAATTTAAAAGGCACTGCTGTAGATGCACTCAGCCTCATGAGGCACATTTGCTGAATGAGCTGCTGAATGATAGCTGAATGAGAAGTAGCGGCCCGTAGGTTAAGAAAGCCAATAACAGCCTCCATACCACACCCAGTGACACAGGATGACACGGCAGTCGGTCGGTCCCGATTTGCCCATCAGGCTGGAGGGCGAAGCTTTGGTGTGCTTTGTATGTCCGGTCAGTGAGGACATCAGTTTTCAAAACTTCCATTACCAACAACGCGATACAAGTTTGCAGTAGTCTTCCAAATAAGATAAAAATTATTTCATCAATCTAACTTTTTAGTAAAGCTCTAGGTCCTTATTACTACATCACTGCTTCTAATCAGTAACAAAATTTTTAGAAGGTGTGAAATACAAGAGACCCGAAACGGGAAGTGCAAAATGTCCAAATGAAAGTAATGCAAGCTCTCTTGGAGATAAAGACAAAATTGAGTAAGTGCGTTAGTCTGACTCCGGGAGAGAGGGAGTGTGTGTGTGTGTGTGTGTGTGCATGCATGCATAAAATTTTTAAAAGAATTATGTATCTCGCCATCTGGAGGTGTTTTTTTGGCGAATAAATAAATATTATATTTCGATCGAATCAGGCAGTGACAAGAATGGCAATCCTGCAGTTCGTTATCTCATTTTCCTGGTGTGCTTATGAAATCAAAGAAACTCACTCCTGGAAGAAAGCGCTCTTACACATACATAATATCGAAAGTTACATAATACATATCAGATTAGTACGAACATCTCAGCTCCTTGAGCACTAACGTCTTCGCATCCCGTGTGAGGACTGTTGCAGTGGTAATTTCTACATCTACATCCATCTACATCCATACACATGGTGAAGGTCAAGCTGCAATCTGGAAGCTCGGACAAAAGTTTGATTTTGAAGAAAAAAAAGTTTGAAAGAAACAAGAAGTAGTATTGGAGTCGTGATAGTAATTGAATATTCATGTGAAAAAAAGAATTTGTAAAGGATAGTGAGTTTTTAAAAGTTTGGAGATCACAAAATGATATTTAAATGGCAGCCATTTGCAGCACATGGCAAACTAAATCCTTTTATTTTTAATCTCTTTATAGGCTACCACGTATAAAAGTTGGATATTGCTAAAAATCTTAAATAATTTTGGGTGAAGTAACTAAATAATTGAAATATTCTTAATGGGAACTAGGTTAAAGAGGCTGACTTATACTGCCAAGCAGGGTAAATGGTGTTGGACTGAATGAGACTGATCAGAGCCACAAAATTTGCTCTATTTGTAAAACACGCTTACCTTTATCATTTCAGAGCAATTTTCAAATATTTTTATTGTATAGTTCCATACTAGAATAGAGCGCAGTGCACCGTTGGTTTACGCACCAGTTCATTCCAATAGCCACTTGCGTATCTGATGTTTGACTCGTCCATCTGCCCAAACGTGGCTGAACATTATTATTATTCTCAGTATATAGAGAGGTTTACAACCTACATTGAGAAAGTAGTAATGGAAACCAGAGAAAAATTTGGAATAAGAATTAAAGTTCGGGGAGAAGAAATAAAAACTTCGAGCTTTGCTAATGACATTCTAATTCTGTCAGTGACAGCAAGGGACTGGGAAGGACAATTGAACGAAATCAAGTGCATCTTGAAAGGAAGATATAAGATAAACGTTAACAAAAGGAAAACAAAAATAATGGAATGTAGTCCAATTATAGCAGATGATGCTGAGAGAATCAGATTAGCAAACGAAGCCGGCGGTTGTGGCCGAGCGGTTCTAGGCGCTTCAGTCGGGAACCGCGCTGCTGCTACGGTCGCAGATTCGAATCCTGCCTCGGGCATGTATGTGTGTGATGTCCTTAGGTCAGTTAGGTTTAAGTAGTTCTAAGTCTAGGGGACTGATGACCTCAGATGTTAAGTCCCATAGTGCTTAGAGCCATTTGAACCATTTGAACCATTAGGAAACGAGACACTAAAATTAGTAGACTTTTTCACTATTTGTGCAGCAAAATACCTGATGATGGCCAAAAATGTGGACTGGCAATGGCAAGTAAAGCATTTCTGAAGAAGAGAAATTTGTAAACATCGAATACAAACTTAAGTCTTAGAAAGAAGTTTCTGAACGTATTTGTCTGTAGTGTATGCAAGTGAAACACGATCGATAAACAGTTTAGGCAAGAAGAGAATAGAAACTTTTGAAATGTGGTGCTACAGAAGAATCCTGAATATTAGATAGACAGATCGCGTAACTAATGAGGAGGTACTGAATAGAATTGGGAGACAAGAAATTTGTGACACAACTTGACTAAAAGAAGGGAGCGATTTATAGGACACATTCTGTGACAACAAGGTTTCACCAATTTAGTATTGGAGGGAAGGGTATGGGGAGGGGGGGGAGAAAGACCAAGAGATGAATAAAGTAAGCAGATTCAGAAGGATGTACGTTGCAGTAGTTATTCAGAGACGAAGAGGCTTTCACAGGTCAGAGTAGCATGGTGAGCTGCATCAAACCAGTATTCGGACAGAAGAGCACAACAACAACCTAGAGTTTAACATGGACGCCGAACCACAATAACTTGGCGTTTTTACCTTGGACAAATTATTTTTTAGAGAAGATAGAAGCGATAGGCAACAGAGAAAAATCCTAGGACAGACTGGCGATCGGAAAGAAAGGAAGCAAGATTAGTGTTTAACGTTCCGTCAGTATCGAGGTCATTAGAGACACAGCACAAGGTCGGATTGTGTGAAGGATGAGAAAGGAAATCGGCCGTACATTTTCAAAGGAACAACATTGGCATTTGTCTGAAGTGATTTAGGGAAATCACAGAAAACACAAACATGGTAGCCGGACGCGGGATTGAACCGTCGTCCTCCCTAATCCGAGTCCAGTGTGCTAACCACTGCGCCCCCTCGCTCGGTGTTGGATTCGTCTGCTGCTGAGTAGAAGTTAGGGGCTCACGCAGTCCTCTCACAAAGGAAAGTCTATTTCCGCTTATCGTCTTTGGCGTACTCGTAAGTCTTCAAGAGATACTGTGACAGCCGTCGTTCCGTGACCATAATGGCACTAAAACGGAAGACGACACAGAAAAGACCGAAATACCAAACGTCTTTTTCAAAACTGTTTTACAGTGGAGGATAGCACCGTAGTGCCTCCTTTAAATCGTCGCACGAACGACAAAATGACTGATACCAAAAAAAGAAAAGCAACTGAAATGACTCAACAGAGGGATAACCATTGCATCTGACGCTATTATTGCGATTCTATATAAAGTATGCGAGAGAACTCTCCCAGCTGCAGTGTTCCTTAGGTCTTTAGAGTGTCGAAGCGTTGCTGATGATTGGAAAAAGCGCAGGACATTCCCGTTTTTATGAAGGGTCGCCGCACAGACACACAAAACTATAGGCCTATATCTGTGACGTCGGTCTGTTGAAAAATTTGGAATATACCTTACTGGCCACTAAAATTGTTACACCACGAAGATGACGTGCTACAGACGCGAAATTTAACCGACAGGAAGAAGATGCTTTGATATGCAAATGATTAGCTTTTCAGAGCATTCACACAAGGTTTGCGCCGGTGGCAACACCTACAACGTTATGACATGAGGAAAGTTTCCAACCGATTTCTCATACACAAACAGCAGTTGACCGGCGTTGCCTGGTGAAACGTTGTTGTGATGCCCCGTGTAAGGAGGAGAAATGCGTGCCATCACGTTTCCGACGTTGATAATGGTCGGATTGTAGCCTATCGCGATTGCGGTTTATCGCGATTGCGGTTTATCGTATCGCGACATTGCTGCTCGCGTTGGTCGAGATCCAATGACTGATAGCAGAATATGGTATCAGTGGGTTCAGGAGGTTAATACGGAACGCCGTGCTGGATCCTAACGGCCACGTATCACTAGCAGCCGACATGACAGGCATCTTATCCGCATGGCTGTAACGGATCGTGCAGCCACGTCTCGATCCCTGAGTCAAGACAACAACCATCTGCACGAACAGTTCGACGACGTTTGCAGCAGCATGGACTATCAGCTCGGAGACCTTGGCTGCGGTTACCCTTGACGCTGCATCACAGACAGGAGTGCCTGCGATGGTGTACTCAACGACGAACCTGGGTGCACGAATGGCTAAACGTCATTTTTTCGGATGAATCCAGGTTCTGTTTACAGCATCATGATGGTCGCATCCGTGTTTGGCGAATCGCAGTGAACACACATTGGAAGTGTGTATTCTTCATCGCCATACTGGTGTATCACCCGGCGTGATGGTATGGGGTGCCATTTGTTACACGTCTCGGCCACCTCTTGTTCGCATTGACGGCACTTTGAACAGTGGACGTTACATTTCAGATGTGTTACGACCCGTGGCTCTACCCTTCATTCGATCCCTGCGAAACCCTACATTTCAGCAGGATAATGCACGACCGCATGTTGCAGGTCCTGTACGGGCCTTTCTGGATACAGAAAATGTTCGATTGCTGCCCTCCAAATCTCTCACCAACTGAAAACGTCTGGTCAATGGTGGCCGAGCAACTGGCTCGTCACAATACGCCAGTCACTACTCTTGATGAACTGTGGTATCGTGTTGAAGCTGCATGGTCAGCTGTACCTGTACACGCCATCCAAGCTCTGTTTGACTCAATGCCCAGGCGTATCAAGGCCGTTATTACGGCCAGAGGTGGTTGTTCTGGGTACTGATTTCTCAGGATCTATGCACCCAAATTGCGTGAAAATGTAATCACATGTCAGTTCTAGTATAATATATTTGTTCAATGAATACCCGTTTATCATTTGCTTTTCTGCTTGGTGTAGCAATGTTAATGGCCAGTGGTGTATTTTATAGTCGCCTATCATGAAATTTCTGGAGATCAAAAATCTGTTCAGTTGTAATCAACACGGGGTTCCGAAAATAACTATCGTGTGAAACGGAGCTCCACGAGAACCAGAAAGCAGTAGATGCAGGCGCTCAGGTAGAAGCTGTGTTCCTCGACTTCCGGAAGACATTTGATACAATTCCGCACTGCCGCCTAATGAGTGACACACGGAGTATAGGGTCAAATGTACGATTCGACTGAAGACTTTCTAATGAACAGAACATAGCATGCCATTCTCAACGGAGAGAAGTCTTCAGACGTAAAAGTAAATTCGGGCGTGCCCCAGGAGAGTGTTATGGGATCATTACGTTTCAGAGTATATATAAATGACTTAACAGATGACGTCGGAAGTTCCGTGAGGCTTTTCGCGGATGATGCTGTTGCATACACAGAAGTCGCGACGCTAGAAAGTTGTAGCGAAGTGCAGAGAGACCTGCAAAGGATAGTGAGAGTGGCAATTGACCCTCAACGTAAACAAATGTAACGTATTGCGCACACGTAGACAGAAAGACCCTTTATTCTAGTATACAGTTTTGGAGAGCAATCGCCGGAAACAGTCATGTAGATAAGATGTCTGGGAACAACCTGAAATGGAACGACCACATAAAATTAACCGCTAATAGGGAAGATTAATTGGAAGTATATTGTTCACGAGTAAAAGAAAATATTTTACAAAACACTCGTTCGACTAGTACTTGAATAATGTTCGTCAGTATGGGATCCGTACCATAGAGGACTCTTAGAGGAAATAAAGAACATTCAAAGAGAGCAGCGCATTTGACTACAGCTACACTTAGTAAGCACGAAAGCGTCACATTTATGATCAACCAACTCGAGTGCCAGACGCTGTGGAAGAAGCGTTTTGCATCAGTGCGTCGTTTCTTGTTAAAGTTCCTAGAACATAAGACTCTAGACGAGTCAACAAGTATATTGCTTCCACATACGTAATTCTCGCGAAAAGACCATGAAGATAAAATTAGAGCGCTTCAAGCCACAAGGAGGATTACCGTCAAACGTCCTCCTGGCGAGCCGGTTCTAGGCGCTTCAGTCCGCTACGGTCGCAGGATGTGTGTGATGTCCTTAGGTTAGTTAGGGTTAAGTAGTTCTAAGTTGTAGGGGACTGATGACCATAGATGTTAAGTCCCATAGTGCTCACAGACATTTTTCCATAACAACTAGCCGGCCAGTGTGGCCGAGCGGTTCTAGGCGCTTCAGTTTGGAACCGCGCGACCGCTACGGTCGCAGGTTCGAATCCTGCCTCGGGCATGGATGTGTGTGATGTCCTTAGGTTAGTTAGGTTTAAGTAGTTCTAAGTTCTAGGGGACTGATGACCACAGATGTTAAGTCCCATAGTGCTCAGAGCCTTTTTTTTTTTTGTTCTCCCAGCGAACTTTTTGGCGAGTGAAACAAGTAAGAGGCAAAGTGACAGCAGTACACAATGTACCCTCCACCACATACGGCATCGTAGCTTGCTGAGTATAGATGAAGATATGGACGCGAAAGACGAAGAGTACATGTTTTCACTGTAGAGTAGTGGATAAAGACGTGGATACAGATTTGAAGAAAGTAGGTTCATATCCTGCTATATGGTATTTTTTTTTTGGACTTCGAGTTTTCAACACGTTCTGGGACTTTCTAATAAACATAATACAAATATATTCTCCAATATTTAATGTTGTTACATTTCCGTCTGATTAGGAAACGAAGGATGATATAAATTTTTGGCTGCTTATTTCCGAATATGTGGCGGTTTTCAAGTGTTTATTAAGGCAAGAACCTATGAGGACAGCTTAAATTCATGTTTTTCCTTGTCATGGTGTCTCCAAAGTTGTCGAAGAAAGCCATAATAATAATTTTATAATATAAAGTAAATTTAAAAAAAAATCAGTAACCTGGTAGATTTTATGACGACAGCAGCGCTGCGCCTTGGCCCTGTATTCTGAATAAAAAAAAGTAAAAATTCTTACCTCAATAAAAACTGCGAATATATCTGCTCTTACATAAAAAATTTTCGGCACAGCTCCGTGCAATGCTGGCCTATGCTTTGTGATTCATGAAAGGAAAGATAATCCATTGAATAGAATCTTTAAATTGAAATGAATGCTTTTTTTTTAATTTACTTTATATTATAAAATTATTATTATGGCATTTTTTTAAAAGAAATTGGATGACAGTTAACATACATTACTAGATATGCGCAAGGCTGCTTCTTTACCTTCTACAATAATACTCATCGTCCAGAATCCCGACCAGAGCAGACCGCAGACAAGCGTCGACTACCGCCGACTACTGCCGACTACTGCATACTACTCAAGACTACAGAAGACTAATGCCGACTAGCGACAAGCAACAACTAACTACATACTGCTCTCTGGTCAGAGACTCTCTTGCCTGTTGCAGGCAGCGCATACATCGCATACCTCTTACAAGCTCTTAGATCATTAACGTGCCTTGTCGGTTAACAGATATGATTAGCATTGTGCTTGATAGTACAGAAGCAGCCATGAACAGTCAAATGGAGGATTATTCTTTCAAAATACACACTTTCTGTGATGGAGCCTGAACGTGCAATACCCTATCGTCGACTCGTAATGTAACGGTCCTATTACACAGTTTCTTTATTCCTCCCTAAAATATAAATTTAAAATGTAACAAAGAGGATAATGAATCTTAAACGACTGCTGATTGATGGGAGAAGGTCGATAAGTGAAAATCTGTTGCATGTGCACTGCAAAAAAGGTGAAAAAGGTGCCACGCATTCCAGGGAATGGTGTACACGGGCATCTAATATGGATACTGTGGAGGTGTGTAGCAATCGTCATGAAACAAGAGGCACTACATAGCCCACCAGCTGATTTTTTAAAAGAAAAACAAAATTTGCCATATGATAGGTGTTGTTGTTGTTGTGGTCTTCAGTCCTGAGACTGGTTTGATGCAGCTCTCCATGCTACTCTATCCTGTGCAAGCTTCTTCATCTCCCAGTATCTACTGCAACCTACATCCTTCTGAATCTGCTTAGTGTATTGATCTCTTGGTCTCCCTCTACGATTTTTACCCTCCACACTGCCCTCCAAAGCTAAATTTGTGATCCCTTGATGCCTCAAAACATGTCCTACCAACCGATCCCTTCTTCTAGTCAAGTTGTGCCACAAACTTCTCTTCTCCCCAATCCTATTCAATACCTCCTCATTAGTTACGTGATCTACCCACCTTATCTTCAGCATTCTTCTGTAGCACCACATTTCGAAAGCTTCTATTCTCTTCTTGTCCAAACTAGTTATCGTCCATGTTTCACTTCCATACATGGCTACACTCCATACAAATACTTTCAGAAACGACTTCCTGACACTTAAATCTATACTCGATGTTAACAAATTCCTCTTCTTGAGAAACGCTTTCCTTGCCATTGCCAGTCTACATTTTATATCCCCTCTACTTCGACCATCATCGGTTATTTTACTCCCTAAATAGCAAAACTCCTTTACTACTTTAAGTGTCTCATTTCCTAATCTAATTCCCTCAGCATCACCCGACTTAATTTGACTACATTCCATTATCCTCGTTTTGCTTTTGTTGATGTTCATCTTATATCCTCCTTTCAAGACACTGTCCATTCCGTTCAACTGCTCTTCCAAGTCCTTTGCTGTCTCTGACAGAATTACAATGTCATCGGCGAACCTCAAAGTTTTTACTTCTTCTCCATGAATTTTAATACCTACTCCAAATTTTTCTTTTGTTTCCTTCACTGCTTGCTCAATATACAGATTGAATAACATCGGGGAGAGGCTACAACCCTGTCTTACTCCTTTCCCAACCACTGCTTCTCTTTCATTCCCCTCGACTCTTATAACTGCCATCTGGTTTCTGTACAAACTGTAAATAGCCTTTCGCTCCCTGTATTTTATCCCTGCCACCTTCAGAATTTGAAAGAGAGTATTCCAGTTAACATTGTCAAAAGCTTTCTCTAAGTCTACAAATGCCAGAAACGTAGGTTTGCCTTTTCTTAATCTTTCTTCTAAGATAAGTCGTAAGGTCAGTATTGCCTCACGTGTTCCAACATTTCTACGGAATCCAAACTGATCTTCCCCGAGGTCAGCTTCTACCAGTTTTTCCATTCGTCTGTATAGAATTCGCGTTAGTATTTTGCAGCGGTGACTTATTAAACTGATAGTTCGGTAATTTTCACATCTGTCAACACCTGCTTTCTTTGGGATTGGAATTATTATATTCTTCTTGAAGTCTGAGGGTATTTCGCCTGTCTCATACATCGTGCTCACCAGATGGTAGAGTTTTGTCATGACTGGCTCTCCCGAGGCCATCAGTAGTTCAAATGGAATGTTGTCTACTCCCGGGGCCTTGTTTCGACTCAGGTCTTTCAGTGCTCTGTCAAACTCTTCACGCAGTATCTTATCTCCCATTTCGTCTTCATCTACATCCTCTTCCATTTCCATAATATTATCCTCAAGTACATCACCCTTGTATAAACCCTCTATATACTCCTTCCACCTTTCTGCCTTCCCTTCTTTGCTTAGAACTGGGTTGCCATCTGAGCTCTTGATATTCATACAAGTGGTTCTCTTCTCTCCAAGGGTCTCTTTAATTTTCCTGTAAGCAGTATCTATCTTACCCCTAGCGAGACAAGCCTCTACATCCTTACATTTGTCCTCTAGCCATCCCTGCTTAGCCATTTTGCACTTCCTGTTGATATCATTTTTGAGACGTCTGTATTCCTTTTTGCCTGCTTCATTTACTGCATTTTTGTATTTTCTCCTTTCATCAATTAAATTCAATATTTCTTCTGTTACCCAAGGATTTCTATTAGCCCTCGTCTTTTTACCTACTTGATCCTCTGCTGCCTTCACTACTTCATCCCTCAGAGCTACCCATTCTTCTTCTACTGTATTTCTTTCCCCCATTCCTGTCAATTGTTCCCTTATGCTCTCCCTGAAACTCTCTACAACCTCTGGTTCTTTCAGTTTATCCAGGTCCCATCTCCTTAAATTCCCACCTTTTTGCAGTTTCTTCAGTTTCAATCTGCAGTTCATAACCAAAAGATTGTGGTCAGAATCCACATCTGCCCCAGGAAATGTCTTACAATTTAAAACCTGGTTCCTAAATCTCTGTCTTACCATTATATAATCTATCTGATACCTACTAGTATCTCCAGGATTCTTCCAGGTATACAACCTTCTTTTATGATTCTTGAACCAAGTGTTGGCTATGATTAAGTTATGCTCTGTGCAAAATTCTACAAGGCGGCTTCCTCTTTCATTCCTTCCCCCCAATCCATATTCACCTACTATGTTTCCTTCTCTCCCTTTTCCTACTGACGAATTCCAGTCACCCATGACTATTAAATTTTCGTCTCCTTTCACTACCTGAATAATTTCTTTTATCTCGTCATACATTTCATCTATTTCTTCATCATCTGCAGAGGTAGTTGGCATATAAACTTGTACTACTGTAGTAGGCATGGGCTTTGTGTCTATCTTGGCCACAATAATGCGTTCACTATGCTGTTTGTAGTAGCTAACCCGCACTCCTATTTTTTTATTCATTATTAAACCTACTCCTGCATTACCCCTATTTGATTTTGTATTTATAACCCTGTAATCACCTGACCAAAAGTCTTGTTCCTCCTGCCACCGAACTTCACTAATTCCCACTATATCTAACTTTAACCTATCCATTTCCCTTTTTAAATTTTCTAACCTACCTGCCCGATTAAGGGATCTGACATTCCACGCTCCGATCCGTAGAACGCCAGTTTTCTTTCTCCTGATAACGACGTCCTCCTGAGCAGTCCCCGCCCGGAGATCCGAATGGGGGACTATTTTACCTCCGGAATATTTTACCCAAGAGGACGCCATTATCATTTAATCATACAGTAGAGCTGCATGTCCTCGGGAAAAATTACGGCTGTAGATTCCCCTTGCTTTCAGCCGTTCGCAGTACCAGCACAGCAAGGCCGTTTTGGTTAATGTTACAAGGCCAGATCAGTCAATCATCCAGACTGTTGCCCCTGCAACTACTGAAAAGGCTGCTGCCCCTCTTCAGGAACCACATGTTTGTCTGGCCTCTCAACAGATACCCCTCCGTTGTGGTTGCACCTACGGTACGGCCATCTGTATCGCTGAGGCACGCAAGCCTCCCCACCAGCGGCAAGGTCCATGGTTCATGGTTCATGATAGGTAGACTATGCATTGTATCCCTTCACAAGAACTCTAAACTTGTACTAGGCCAGGGCAACTGAATTTATCATTGGTTATTATTCACGCTATTAGGGCAGTTAGTTCTACGAAGTGTAGTGCCTCTAATGTTATTGAAGGAATAGGTTACCTTTTCAGACCTGTGATCGCTGGTTTATTTTACAAGATAAACTGACGTGACTGTGGACTCGATTTTTTCCCAATTAATTTCTTTAGTTTGCATCCTTAAATGGTGCAATGAGCTAAAAATTTTTATTCCTTGGATCAATATTTTGTGTTAAACTGTATTTTTAGCAGTGGCTGTCGCGAGGGAACGTTTCACTCCAGTTAGATGCTAAATCTACGGTCCCTGAAATGCCTTTTATAATGGCAACTTCATTTTTCCAGTGACTTCTTATTTCGAGGCCTTACTGCGGTGGTTCTCTCGAGCAAAATTATAAAACTTAGGCGGGAAGTAGCGCTCGGGATTAGAGGTAATCGTAAATAACAATTAAACAAATTCGACTATCATTTTAAGAGAGAAACCGCAATAGTTTCACCGTCCTTAACGACTCTCCATAGATTTATCAAGGAGGATCGCCAAACAGCCGAACATTTTAGAAGTTATTTTGTTTTATTTTGACTACCAGTTTCGGCGTTTCAGTATGCCATCTTCAGATCCCATATGCACTTCATATATACATTCAGATGTATCGATATTGACACACTGGAGCCATCAGTGTCTGGATATTGTGAATTCGTTATCCGAATGCTTCGTTTGGAGCCAACATAAGTTGTTGTCAAGTCTTCGAAGAAAGCACTCAAATAACAAATTCACAGTATCCAGACACTGATGGCTCCAGTACGCCAGTATCGGTACATCTGAATGTATACATGAAGTGCACATGGGACCTGAAGATGGTATACTGAAATGCCGAAACTGGTAGTCGAAAATAAAATAACTTCTCAAATACGCACAGCTGTTTGCCGATCTTCCTTGATAGAAATTTGACGAGTTGCTGTCCCGGGCCCATAACGTTCCATAGACGTTCACGACAGTTGCAAGCGAGCAGCCGATCAACTCTGTCGTTTCCGAGGCGCTCGTTCCCAGGCACCGGACCATAACTATCTGCCTTGTTCAAAGTCAGTTATGCCAGTGGATTTCCCCGTTTGCGCCCCGTATAATCGCTAGGTTTTCCCATTCGCCTCTGCTCCGTTTAAATACAGGCTGGCTCTAATTAAACGTGTGCTACTTGAAAAGGCCCCGTGGGAAACGAGCGATCGTGGGACAATGAAACTTTGTGGAAACATTTGTAAGGACATGAGGGAGAGAAATAACGACTAAACCATAGAAAGAAACACATTTTAATTTCCACATAAGAGGGTTCAAATCTGGTGATCTTGGTGGTTACGTAGTTTGTGACGGTGGGCCAATGATTCAGTTTGCTCTTGGGAGAGGCCGAAGGCCAACTGCTCCACAAATTTTTGAAGAAGTTACTGTTTCCATGGCTAAGAATGCTGGACGCATTGCTCGATCTTCATGCAGTGCACGAGCTGTGTCATGACAGCCGAACATTCCATGGTCCACCGTTCGAAAAATGTCAACTGCGAAATGGTATCCGTACAAACATCATGTTGGCCACCAACTTTTGCGGCTTGACATATGCAGGTAGACTTTTATCTTACGTTTCTTTACAAAAAAAAAAAAAATGGTTCAAATGGCTCTGAGCACTATGGGACTTAACAGCTATGGAGCTATGGTCATCAGTCCCCTAGAACTTAGAACTACTTAAGCCTAACTAACCTAAGGACATCACACAACACCCAGTCATCACGAGGTAGAGAAAATCCCTGACCCCGCCGGGAATCGAACCCGGGAACCCGGGCGTGGGAAGCGAGTACGCTACCGCACGACCACGAGCTGCGGACGTTTCTTTGCAAGCGTTGAAGCTGATGATATGTGCCTTAGAACATTATGTGGTATGATGAAGCACATTTTACCCTCACCGGAGTAGTGAACACTCACTGTTGTCACATTTGGGAATCGTCACTGCCAACGAACGTTCAGGAGGTTCTCCTGCATGCATGATGTGGCTTCGCGGCTCGGACCCCATGAACATGCAGCCTGGTTCAAATGGTTCAAATGGCTCTGAGCACTATGGGACTCAACTGCTGTGGTCATAAGTCCCCTAGAACTTAGAACTACTTAAACCTAACTAACCCAAGGACATCACACACATCCATGCCCGATACAGGATTCGAACCTGCGACCGTAGCGGTCGTGCGGTTCCAGACTGTAGCGCCTTTAACCGCTCGGCCACTCCGGCCGCATGCAGCCTGAACAGGGCACGTTACTGTGATCTGTTTCACCAACTTGTGATCCGAGTCTGTGGCAGAGAGTTACCTAGGACTCAACTGTTTTGATGCACGATGGAGCTCTACCTCACATTGCTCGTGAGGTCGGTGGGTTACTCCGCAACACATTTGGAGAAAACCGAATAAATGGCCGATAGTTCCAAACTGCGTAAGGTATCCAGATTTGAACCCTCTCACGTGGAAATTAAAATGTGTTTCTTTCAATCGTTTATTCGTTACTTCTCTTCCACATGTCCGTACAAATGTTTCCGTACAAATGTTTCATTGTCCTACGATCATTCGTTTTTCATGTGGGCCTTCTCAAGTAGTGAAAGTTTAGTTATAACCACCCTGCATTTTTCTTACCTCTTCATGTACCCACAACGCCGCTAGGCGACTTTCAATTTCGCACTGGACAGTGGTCACGTTTTGGCTCATCAATACACATATACGACGGTCACTCCAAAAGAAATGAACACTATTTTTGTAAAAATACAGTCTTCATTCTGCATGTGTGGAAGTTTTACAGTGTGTAGATACATCCTTCCCGCTTATTTTCAAACTTAGTTCAACCTGTTCCCGTGAGTGGCGCCGTCACAGCATGTCTTCAAGATGGCTGCTACATTTGACGTTCGTCCCCTGTTATGGGTCCTCATCCTCCATCAGCTCCTTTCCCGGTTCCCCCCCCCCCCCCTTCGCTTTTACTCTCCTTTCCCCCCTTTTTTGTTTTCCCATCTCCTGTCCAGTTTCCCCCCACCTGCTCTCGACTGTGGTGTCACCTTTGCCGACTTTTTCGTGCTGTGTTCTAGTGACTATTCAGTGTTGTTTGTCTTCCACGTGTTGCGAACAGAAACCATGCTCTCGCTGGGTGTGAATTTTATATACTTTGCGAACAGAATCCAGACTGTCGCCGTGTTTTTTTTAATTGTCTATTGTTTTCCCTGTCTGCTCCGTATGTATTTTTATTCGCTTCATCATCCCTCTGTTGCTTGTTTTAAATTTCCCCGTTTTCTTTTCACCTTGTTACTCACTAAGTCCCCGATTTTATCGCCTGTTTTTTATTATTATTTATTCTCCTGCTCTTTGTCAGTAAATCTGTAGGCTGCAGAGCGGCGTCCTAAGCTGCTGCCAGCCCGCCCCCTTCGGGGGGAATTGAAATTCAATAAAGGAAAAAAAAAAAAAAAATTGGCGTTCGTCAGAAGCAACGAGCTGTCATAGAATTTCTGTGCTGTGAAAACGAGGCAGTGCGAAACATCCACTAGAAGTTGAAAAAGATGTATGGAGACGCTGCAGTCGATCGCAGTATAGTTAGTCGGTCGGCTAGCAGGTTACGTGATGAAAGCGGGCACGACAATATTGAGGATTGTCCTCGCAGCGGCAGGCCTCGTACTGCACACACTCCTGACAATGTGCAGAGAGTTAACGAATTGGTGACTGCTGACAGATGAATCACAGTGAACGAATTGTCACACTACGTTGGGATAGGGGAAGGAAGTGTTTGCAGAATACTGAAAGTGTTGGCGTTAAAAAAGGTTTGTGCCAGGTCGGTTCCCAGGATGTTGACAGTGGCTCACAAAGAAACAAGAAAAACGGTATGCAGGGAACTTTTGGAACAGTGCAAGAATGGTGGAGATGAATTTCTTGGAAGAATTGTGACAGGTGATGAAACATGGCTCCATCATTTTTCACCAGAGATGAAGAGGCAATCAATGGAGTGGCATCATGCAAATTCACCCAAGAAAAAAAATTCAAAACGACACCTTCTGCTGGAAAAGTTATGGCTACAGTGTTTATCGATTCCGAAGGACTCTTGCTTGTGGACATCATGCCAAGTGGAACCACCATAAATTCTGATGCATATGTGACGACACTGAAGAAACTTCAAGCTCCACTGAGTCGTGTTCGACCACATCGGCAAAAGCAGGATGTTTTGCTGTTGCACGACAATGCACAGACACATGTCAGTCAAAAAACCATGGAAGCGATCACAAAACTCGGATGGACAACACTGAAACACTCGTCTCACAGTCCTGACCTGGCTCCATGTGACTATCATCTCTTTATCTCTTTAGAAAACTGAAAGACTCTCTTCGTGGAACAAGGTTTGAAGATGATGACTCCCTTGTGCGCCGGCCGGAGTAGCCGTCGGTTCTAGGCGCTACAGTCTGGAACCGCGCGAACGCTACGGTCGCAGGTCCGAATCCTGCCTCGGGCATGGATGTGTGTGATATCCTTAGGTTAGTTAGGTTTAAGTAGTTCTACGTTCTAGGGGACTGATGACCTCAGAAGTTATGTCCCATAGTGCTCAGAGCCATTTGAACCATTTGAACTCCCTTGTGCAAGCTGCCAAATAGTGGCTCCAGCAGGTTGGTCCAGAATTTTACCGTGTTGGTATACAGGTGCTGGTTCCAAGATGGCGTAAGGCAGTTGAGAGGGATGGAAATTATGTGGAGAAATGAAAATATTGTTCCTAAAGGATGTATCTACATGCTGTACAACTTTCAAACATGTAGAATAAAAGATGGATTTAAAAAAAACAGTGTGCATTTCTTTTGGAGGGACTCTCATACGTATATACATGGTGCAACTAAACTCTCTTTACAGGCTTTGAGTACAGGTTCCCTACACCAAAACAAGAAAAAAATGTCTAGCAAACATGAGCTGTAAAAACCATACCGTGAGAGCTGTGAGCACTTGTTCGTCTGCGATACTGTGGAACACATCTCTTCCACTGAAAAAGTGCTCAGAGATACTAACATGTGCATTCAAAGCCCATGTTTATTGAACATTTTGTCTTGTTTTGGTCCATATTACCTCCTCCCAAAATTTGGCAAGCAAAGAGCTCGCAGTAGAAAAGATGTATTTCACAGTGTCGAAGACGAACTAGTGGTCATACTTCTTAAGGGATGCATTTTAGAGCCCATGTTTACTGCACTTTTTGATGTAAGAAATATGTCCTCAGAGCCTGTAAAGAGAATTTAGTTGCACCCTGTATATAGGTATAAAAAACTACGCACACCCGTTTATAGAGCTATTAGAGGAGATAAAAACACTTTCGTCACGTGACATAGATATCACAAGGGCACGGTTTCCTCACGAGAGGTCCTACGAAGGATCTGACGCTGGACTTCCCTTAGGCCAACGTTCGTTACATCTTCGCGCTGATAACCTCGCCGTTGAGTGCCCATAAGCTCCAAACACACACACACACACACACACACACACACACATACACCCTTGTTACTTCTTACTGCTGTGAAGGGGTAAGTTTTCATTACTGCTAGCTGTATCCACGTCCCTGGATAAACGATTACATCATTACTGTCTGTGTTATGTTGATACATGAAGTTTATTTTGATGTTTAGATGTTCTTGATTGTTGATTACACTCTAATAGAGTTAACTGATATGCGTCTCATTTTTAGGGAGACACAACACAACAGCGAAGCACTAAGGTCCTTGCATGATCTACAGAGAAGAGGTTACCAAATCGTGGAACATTTCAAAGTCTTGATGGGCGTTTTCGTGAAACAGGATCGCTTAGAATAGACCGATGGGAAACTGATAGACCTCGCAGTGTGCGTACTGTTCAGTTTGAGGAAGCTGTGTTGCGGCTAACAGGGGAAAACCACAACACCAGCACACGATTCGGAGCGAAGGAACTAAATATCTTCAACGTCAATGTGTAGTACTTCCCACACGAGACGGACATGCCCCCATTCAAGTATCAGAAGATATAACGCCTATCAGCTGATGACTTGGCGCAGTGCGTGGAATTCTGCCAACGGTATCGACACCAAATTGTAAACATCCCAGAGTTCCAAACGTGCATTTTGTTTACTGACGAGGATGCCTTCGCAAGGGCGACTCGTGTGTTCCACTATCAACAGGATTTATCACAAATGGTTAGGCTGGTGTTGTTCACCACCATTTAAGACTGGGCCGTATCTTCTGCATAACACGCTCATAGGAAATTACCGTATCCTTCTCCATGAGGTACTAGCGGAATGATGCAGAACATCCTGCTAGCATTCAAGCAAGGGAGTGATAACCTTAGTAGTTTAGTCCCTTTAAACAACAAACAAACCAACCATTCAAGCAACCATTATCGTTGCAGCATGGGAGGGTCACACCACAACTTTGTCTAAATGTTCTCTGACATCAACGGCAATTTTTCCCAAATTATTTGATTCCGAAGTGCAAGCCTATACTGTGGCCACCACGTTCTCCTGACCGCACTCTTCTGGATTTCTTTCCGTAAGGGTAGATGAAGCGTTTGATGCGCGAGTCGCTGAAAGGCACTCAAGAAGAGCTGGTTGTCCGTTCCGCTGAAGCTCCAGCCATCATTCGTGAAACATCCTGTTATTTTGAGCGTATTAGACAATCATTACTATTAAAATTGTAGAACAGCTACAAGTCGCATGTAACGTTCCTTTGTTTTGACATGTTTCACTCGACCAGCGTGAGCATATTCAGAGCTACGGAAGTGTAATGTGTTACACCACAATACACTGAAATAAGGTTCGGGTTCAACGTAGAATGTGATAATATGCGTTACATAGCCGATGGCCACAAGAGTATCGGGATGTGTGGGCGCACCCGTCGTGTTTAATCCTGGAGGTACCAATTGTCTATTACTGTAAACGGACGACATTTTTAGCAACATCGCGAAAACAACAGACAACAGTTTGAACACCGTTTCTGAAAATCACTAGAATCAAGAACTTCATGGAGCCCCAGCTGGGAAACGGCACAATTGGGACATATTTGTCATAGGTGAGAAGTGTTTCTTTTTATCTTCTATCAACACACTAAAATATATATGCGTAGTTTCTTTACACCCTGTATATTGAGAGGTGTCGTTAGAATACCGGGTGGCCACTGAAATTAGAAGCATAAACTGCCTCACCATGCAGGAAATCTCTCTCGTATCCACATGCGATTCAAAATTTAGTAAAATATTTCCACTTAAAACGAAAGTAGTCCAGTCACTAGTGCAACCCAAATTATTACTACTATGACGTAGTTCAATACGGTACAAATAACGGAAACTCCAGATGGCCTGAATCAGGATGAGAGCTTGCGCAAGTTTTGTGAGTAACATTTCGTTGTTTGAGCTCATTAGTCCTTCATAGGTTCAGAGATTGTGCTACCGAACAGACGACGTAACTTTCTCACGATGTGTTTTCTTCCTTCTTCCCAACAACAAATCATACATTTTTTTCACGTTGTCAACATTACTCCAGCTTTTGGAATTTTGTGGTAAGGTACTATGGGACCAAACTACTGAGGTCATCGGTTCCTAGGCTTACACACTACTTAATCTAACTTTAACTACATTACTGGCCATTAAAATTGCTATACCAAGAAGAAATGCAGATGATAAACGAGTATTCACTGCACAAATATATTATACTAGAACTGACATGTGATTACATTTTCACGCAATTTGGGTGCATAGATCCTGAGAAATCAGTACCCGGAACAACCACCTCTGGCCGTAATAACGGCCTTGATACGCCTGGGCATTGAGTCAAACAGAGCTTGGATGGCGTGTACAGGTACAGCTGCCCATGCAGCTTCAACACGATACCACAGTTCATCAAGAGTAGTGACTGGCGTATTGTGACGAGCCGGTTGCTCGGACACCATTGACCAGACGTTTTCAATTGGTGAGAGGTCTGGAGAATGTGCTGTCCAGGGCAGCAGACGCACATTTTCTGTATCCAGAAAGGCCCGTACAGGACCTGCAACATGCGGTTGTGCATTATCCTGCTGAAATGTAGGGTTTCGCAGAAATCGAATGAAGGGAGGAGACACGGGTCGTAACACATCTGAAATGTAACGTCGTCTGTTCAAATTGCCGTCAATGCGAACAAGAGGTGACCGAGACGTGTAACCAATGGCACCCCATACCATCACGCCGGGTGATACGCCAGTATGGCGATGACGAATCCACGCTTCCAATGTGCGTTCACCGCGATGCCGCCAAACACGGATGCGACCATCATGGTGCTGTAAACAGAACCTGGATTCATCCGAAAAAATGACGTTTTGCCATTCGTGCACCCAGGTTCGTCGTTGAGTACACCATCGCAGGCGCTTCTGTCTGTGATGCAGCGTCAAGGGTAACCGCAGCCAAGGCCTCCGAGCTGATAGTCCATGCTGCTGCAAACGTCGTCGAACTGTTCGTACAGATGGTTGTTGTCTTGCAAACGTCCCCATCTGTTCACTCAGGGATCGAGACGTGGCTGCTCGATCCGATACAGCCATGCGGATAAGATGCCTGTCATCTCGACTGCTAGTGATACGGGGCCGTTGGGATCCAGCACGGCGTTCCGTATTACCCTCCTGAACCCACCGATTCATATTCTGGTAACAGTCATTGGATCTCAACCAACGCGAGCAGCAATGTCGCGATACGATAAACCGCAATCGCGATAGGCTACAATCCGACCTTTAAAGTCGGAAACGTGATGGTACGCATTTCTCCTCCATACACGAGGCATCAAAACAATGTTTCACCAGGCAACGCCGGTCAACTGCTGTTTGTGTATGAGAAATCGGTTGGAAACTTTCGTCATGTCAGCACGTTGTAGGTGTCGCCAACGGCGCCAACCTTGTGTGAATGCTTGAAAATCTAATAATTTGCATATCACAGCTTCTTCTTCCTGTCGGTTAAATTTCGCGTCTGTAGCACGTCATCTTCGTGGTGTAGCAATTTTAATGGCCAGTAGTGTAACTTACGGTAATGACAACACACGCATCCATGCCCGAGGGAGTACTCGAACCTCCGACGGGGGAAGGCGCGCGAACCGTGGCAAGGCCCCCAAGATCTGGCGGCACCAGCTTTCATCATCCTTATAAACATTTGTTTTTTGTTTGTTTTTGTTTTTTTAAATATCTTTGTCCTATAATGTATCGTGGTTCCGGGACCAACACACTTCTCCAGATTTGATTCCTTCTGACGTGCTGAACTGCTGCTATGTCTCTCTGTTAGTATATCCTTATTCCCAGTACATAAGAACGTAAAGAGAAAATTACTTTACATAACTGACAGTATTGTAATACTAGAAGTTCATTAGTATGTGGTGAACCTGAACTACAGGGTGGTGCAAATAAAGGTGGCCCGGAGAACAGAATTCCAGGGCACAAAGGAACACAGCAGAGGAAAGGAAATACAGTACTAACCTGACTATAGCAGATGTTGAATTCATCTTTTGGCACTTTTGGGCCCTCGTAAGCAAGTTGCTGTAGGCAGATCGCAGATGGACTGCTGGAATTACTGCAGTCTCATCCGAAATGTTCTGCTGCAGTTCTTGAAGACTATGAGAGATGTTGCAATACCCGTTAGACTTGAGGACCGCCACACAGAGTAATCGCTCACTGACAGATCAGGTGACCTGGGCGGCCAGCTGGGGCCGCGACCCGACTGACCTCTGCTAACAACTCTTTCAGGCGCGTAGATTGTGCACACGTGCTCCAAGGTTCGGCCAGCTGTACTGGCAGTTGCTCCATTCTGTTGTAAGTAGCTGTAGGTCTTTTCCTCCTCCGTTAAAGCTGCCGCAAATTCACGTCCAATCGTATCCACTTTTCCGGGCCACTTTCATTTGCCCCAGCCTGTATTTCTGAGGTTGTTCAAGGATTTTTTCTGAGCAGCCTGCTGTAAGAGACCTGTGGTCTCCAGTGGCCTATTTCGGAGTAATGGCATAATTATGTTTTATTCGATTTTTTACCCAATAACTTTTGTTTCTATGAAAGTACCTTAGTAACAGTGAAAAAGACGGCCGGAATGAACGAGCGGTTCTAGGCTCTACAGTCTGGAACCGCGCGACCGCTACGATCGTAGGTTCGAATCCTGCCTCGGGCATGGATGTGTGTGATGTCCTTAGGTTAGTTAGGTTTAAGTAGTTCTAAGTTCTAAGGGACTGATGACCTCAGATGTTAAGTCCCATAGTGCTCAGTCATTTGAACCATTTGAACAGTGAAAAAGCTTCAAATAGGTAATCATCAGAAAGTGCAGCACAAAAATCAAAGTAGCAACCCTCAGTCGAAACACTGTAGTGTCGTGTGTTTGCCGTCTCTACGCGAATGGATCGACAAAGCGTCGTTATGCCGCTCTTCCATTGCATTCAGTGAACCCACACACTAAGCGTATGTCGTCAACTGTACATCAGCACACCTATCCATAGTACTGCTGTGCATGACTGTTAACGTACAACTAACACTGCCGGCAAGACGATACCGGGCAGTACTGAATGCAAACTTCAGCGCAAAGAGTAGGTGGACAGTTCTCTTGTCAGCACCAAGAAGCGTGCGTTAATGTCCGCCCCCGGCAGCTGAGTGGTCAGCGCGACAGAATGTCAATCCTAAGGACGCGGTTCGATTCCCGGCTGGGTCGGAGATTTTCTCCGCTCAGGGACTGGGTGTTGAGTTGCCCTAATCATCATCATTTGATCCCCATCGAGGCGCAAGTCGCCGAAGTGGCGTCAAATTGAAAGACTTGCAGCAGGCGAAGGGTCTGTCCGACAGGAGGCCCTAGTCACACGACATTTCCATTATTCATTGCCGTGAGTTAATGGTACAAGTTTCTTTCCAATCGAGACACACAGCGAATACTACTGACAAGTGTGCCGTTTGTGCAAATGTCATAGCGCTACAAAAACAAATGAAAGTAAGAAAACAAACGAAATGCAAATACTCTGCAACAGGCACTGGAGACCACGGGCGCCTAATACCAAAGTAATCAAAATACGTCCCTGAATAAACTACGGAATTTTCTCGGTGGAATTATAATTCAGCCTGTGTATCTATTATTATGTGTTAGTCATGTGCTACGGGTATATCAATTTTAACTCACTAGAGATGTCTGGTTAGACAGACGAAAGAGGTTGAAGGCCCTAATCTTGCCAGGTTAACAGCAATTTGGAAATCGTGAGTCCGTCCTGATGCAAAACACTTTTTGTTATTTGTTTACTCATTTATCTCGCCAACTAGTTTCAGTGCCGGCCGCGGTGGTCTAGCGGATGCCGGCACGGTAACTCAGCGTAACTGAGATAATGGATCAACTACGAACTGAAACGGGTGTCTTGCGACGTCCGCACCGAGCAGATACAACGAACAAAAACGAACAAAATGAGACTACAAAAGAAAAAAAAAGAAAAAAAAGGCGGTTCAGGCGCTCAGTCCGGAACCGCGCGACTGCTACGGTCGCAGGTTCGAATCCTGCCTCGGGCACGGATGTGTGTGATGTCCTTTGGTTAGTTAGGTTTAAGTAATTCTAAGTTCTAGGGGACCGATGACCACAGATGTTAAGTCCCATAGTGCTCAGAACCATTTGAACCATTTTTTTTAAGTAGTTTCAGTGACAAATAGCGCCATCATCAGTGGATTCTTTAAATGTAAAACATGCAGAAAATAACATAATTATACAAACACTGTAACACATTATTACATTTTTACTGCTTGTTTTTTTAATATAGTTTTCTGTCGATACTTTCATACTACCTTATTTATTGTATGTTATAGCATGTTTTTGAAGAATTATTGTGGCTGTTTGTGGCATATTCTTTGTGCTTTTTCTGTTGCCGTTCTTCTCGGCATACGTCATGTCATCTGCAAGTGTGTGAGCGGCTGTTAGTAAAAAAATAGTATTTAATCTGAGGAGGAACTTACTCGCCAGCAAGAACATCAGTCTCAAAATAAGGAAACGTATCATGAAAGCTTTCGTTTGGAGTGTGGCGCTATACAGATGTGAAACTATGACAATGGAAAGAGAAGAGAGAAGACGGCTGGAGGCCCTGGAGATGTGGTGCTATATAAGGATGATGAAGATCAGTTGGAAAGACAAAGTAACAAATGAAGAGGTGGTTGGAAGAGTACAGGAAACCGGATCTCTAGAGGCACATCCAATCAAGAAGAGATTGTAGGGCACAGTCTAAGACACAACAAAGTCATTGGAACAATAGCAGAAGGAGCTATTGAGGGAAGGAATCGGTGGGGACGACCAAGTATCGTACATGCAACAGATCATGAATCATATTGGATGTAACACGTACGTGGAAATGAAGAGGAAGGCAGACAGAAGATAGAAATGGCGCTCTGCTGCAAACCAACCTCAGGGTTGAACACTAAAAGAGGACGGAGAAGAACTTCGTAATGACAAACGAGTGGAGTTGAGATTGTACAGATCTCTTGTTTTGCATTTGGGTGTAGACACTATGGATGCACAAACTCCGAGCAAAGAAACATCTCTGGTGCAAAGTGCGCTCGTAAAAGTGACATTACGCGGCGTGGCACCCCTAAGGGAACTCTGAGCTAAAGTGTCGCATTTCTAAAGCACCCCGACCTCAGCGGGCCACATGTACTGATGAAGCTATCTTGGCCATTCTGCCCTAAGCCTCCATGTGCCGTCAGCCAGTACAAGGTGTAACAGACGCGATGCACTGCACTGTCCCATTTACCCTCCCGTCTGGAGCGCTCTCTTTCTCCAACACATCAGATACTCGAATCCAGTTTTTCACGAGTGAATCATGCAGCAACAAATTTAATTTAATTCTTTCCCCACACATCACAGGTAGCTGCCTACTTCTACATTGTTGCCATCGAATACAATTGAGTATATTTGCCCCTAAATTCTGAAGCATTTTGAAAGTTGTTGGTATCATCGAAAAAATTGCTTAAGAATAAATAAATGGAACTGTACCTGTTAGAGGAGGCCTTTCACCAACAATGTATGATAGATGGCTGGCACTGTTGCTGTTGCTGATGATGATTATGTCCAGCTAAACACAGACTTTTTTCCTTGAGTGGCTGGAAACAGGCAGATTCCACCCCGTTCGTCATTTGTTTACCGTCATCAAGAATGTGTCAGCCTACGTAATTGTGTAATTGTGTACAGGCACAGTAATTAATACACACTTATAAACAACTTTATATTTTTGGAGCGTGCTATGAGCACTTTTTGTTGGTTTTAATTGTTAACTGAAAGCTTTGGGAGAGCCAGCCCTGAAAAAACTCTACCATCTGGTGAGCAAGATGTATGAGACAGGCGAAATCCCCTCAGATTTCAAGAAGAATATAATAATTCCAATCCCAAAGAAAGCAGGAGTTGACAGATGTGAAAATTACCGAACTATCAGTTTAATAAGTCACGGCTGCAAAATACTAACGCAAATTCTTTACAGACGAATGGAAAAACTGGTAGAAGCCGACCTCGGGGAAGATCAGTTTGGATTCCGTAGAAATATTGGAACACGTGAGACAATACGGACTCTACAACTTATCTTAGAAGAAAGATTAAGGAAAGGCAAACCTACGTTTCTAGCATTTGTAGACTTAGAGAAATCTACAATGTTGACTGGAATACTCTCTTTCAAATTCTAAAGGTGGCAGGGGTAAAATACAGGGAGCGAAAGTCTATTTACAATTTGTACAGAAAGCAGATGGCAGTTATAACAGTCGAGGGACATGAAAGGGAAGCAGTGGTTGGGAAGGGAATGAGACAGGGTTGTAGCCTCTCCCCGATGTTATTCAATCTGTATATTGAGCAAGCAGTAAATGAAACAAAACAAAAGTTCGGGGTAGGTATTAAAATCCATGGAGAAGAAATAAAAACTTTGAGGTTCGCCGATGACATTGTAATTGTCAGAGAGAGCAAAGGACCTGGAAGAGCAGTTGAACGGAATGGACAGTGTCCTGAAAGGAGAATGTAAGATGAACATCAACAAAAGCAAAACGAGGATAATGGAATGTAACCGAATTAAGTCGGGTGATTCTGAGGGAATTAGATTAGGAAATGAGACACTTAAAGTAGTAAAGGAGTTTTGCTATTTGGGGAGCAAAATAACTGATGATGGTCGAAGTAGATAGGATATAAAATGTAGACTGGCAATGGCTAGGAAAGCGTTTCTGAAGAAGAGAAATTTGTTAACATCGAGTATAGATTTAAGTGTCAGGAAGTCCTTTCTGAAAGTATTTGCGTGGAATGTAGCCACGTATGGATGTGAAACATGGAGGTCAATAGTTTGGACATGAAGAGAATAGAAGCTTTCGAAATGTGGTGCTACAGAAGAATGCTGAAGATTAGATGGGTAGAACACATAACTAATGAGGAGGTATTGAATAGAATTGGGGAGAAGAGAAATTTGTGGCACGACTTGACTAGAAGAAGGGATCGGTTGGTAGAAGATGTTTGAGGCATCAAGGGATCACCAATTTAGTATTGGAGGGCAGCGTGGAGGGTAAAAATCGTGGAGGGAGACCAAGACGTGAGTACACTAAGCAGATTCAGAAGGATGTAGGTTGCGGTAGATACTGGAAGATGAAGAAGCTTGCACAGGATAGAGTACCATGGGGAGCTACATCAAACCAGTCTCTAGACTGAAGACCACAACAACAACAACAACAACAATTGTTAATCAATCTAAAAGTTTCATAGAATTTGCACTACTTTCCGCATGGTCATTGGAGCACTGCAGCAGGCACTGATGCCTCGTCGTGTTACTTCCAAATATAACAAGATGTTCTTCTGCGAGGGCGTGTGTCTGGGGAGCGGGACGTCGGATTTGGAGGTGTACCGTGGCTTACCAAGCCAGTGTCATATGCACTGGTGATCTAACACATCACCTCCACTGCCCACCGCGAAACTTAATGCCGCATGCTGGTACTGCGGGCACGTGACGCGGTAGAAAATGTATGGAAGAGGAGCAGAGGCGAATGGGAAGTGATTCTAGCGACGATGCGGGTCACAAATGGGAAAATCCACTGACAAACCGATTTCAACAAAAGGCAGATTGTTATGGCTTGGCGCCTGGTAACGAGTAGGGATGTTGATAAAATATCGATATATCAGTATTTTTACAGAAAGTACCGATATATATCGGCGAAATTTATTACATCGATATCTCGATATTCTAAAGGCAATGTCGAGTGGCGATATTTTTATTTTGTATTATATTTTCGGCAAATCTTTGAAATTGTAGGAGGACATAATTTTACTTTCACGATGTGGAGAAGTCTTCCTACTTTTTGAGCTTTCATCAAGTCCAGTCTTTTTCTTTGATTGTGTGAAGTAAGTGTAGGTGGGACAAGGAAGAAATCTGATTGCACTTGGGAAGGGGGGGAGGGGGGGTGAATGGAATAACAAAATTTTCGACGTGAAGAAATAGCACACCAGATGCTTTAAACTAGTGTGCTATTTCTTCTTACCGACATTCTTCAAAAACAGTTGCCGAAACTGAAAAATCTGAATGACAAGATTGGTCTTTGCGGTAGGCGGGGACGTGTGAGGGGAAATGCTGACGTAAATAGCGCTCGGCGCTACCAACAAAAACGGCAACGTTTTTCACCACGAAATTTTGACACTACGACTGCTAGTTCGCTAGCGTTTGCAGAAATGAAAAAACAGGAAAAATATTCCAGATAAATTCGATATATGACGAAACCGAACGACCGACCCATCGGACACCTTTTATTGTGCCACTTACTTGCAGTTACTATTGATAGCAAAGTGGTTATCGTCAAGCATGAACGTGCATCATTTTCCTTTCACTTCGTGCTCTAAGGGGGATAAATAGGCTGCTAGCTTGTTGATTTACAGAATATCTAATAATAAATATACAGATGTATAAAGATAACATTTGCCAAGTGAAAGTTGGTAATAAAGTTTCACAGAAATTTAGAACAAGCAAAAGCCTTTTACAGGGCTGTCACATGTCACCATCATTATTTAAAACCTATATAGATATTAGTCTTAGAACGTGGTCTCGTAAATGTAATAATAAGGGATTAGAAATAAGAGGTGGAGGTTACCTACATCATTTATTGTTTGCTGATGATCAAGTAGTTGTAGCACAAGATGTGGAGGCTGCTAGCTATATGTGCAATCAACTAGCAGTAGCGTACAAAACTTGGGGTTTGAGGATTAATTACCAAAAAACCAGAATACTTGACTAATGATTCACATGAACTGTACATTAAAGGAAAGAATATCAAAAAAATAAACATTTTGTGTTATTTAGGATCCATTTTAGAAATCTAGGGAAAATCAGAGTCAGAAATCAATAAAAGAATTAGTAGCGGACGGAAGGTCATTGGGATGCTTAACTCAGTCATATGGAGCAGGAATGTAATGAGCAGAACTAAAAAATCAATGCACAAATCTATATTAGAGAGTGTTGTTCTGTATGGAACGGAGACCTGGACAATTAACCTGAAGCACATTAAAAAATTACAAGCTATAGAGGTGGACTTCTGGAGAAGATCGGCAAGAACCTCCAGGAAAGAGAAGATAAGGTACACTGAAATAATAAGGAGAATGAAAATAAAAGAAAGAATGTATGACGTAATGGATAGGAAGAAATTACAGTGGTACGGGCATGTACGGCGAATGGAGAAAACCAGAATACCAAAACTGATACTGGAGTGGGAACCGGAGGGGAGCAGAAGAAGAGGACGACCTATGACCACCTGGCTCCAGAATGTACAGCACACAACGAGGAGAATGGGCGCAGATGAAGAGGACACACAAGATCGAAACACCTGGAGAAATATTTAAAAAAAAAAAGTTTACGGACTTTTATTCTTTGTATAGTAATTTCCGAGTAAATTTATTATGTTGCAGATAAGCCTCTGTAATGAGGAAAAGCTCAAACTAATAATAAATAATAATATACAGATCTAAAACTGGCAGTATATTTACAATGTGGAGCCAATATTTTTATAGGGCGGTGCGTCGATATTATCTCCGTTGACATATCGATAATTTTTTCGATATAACGAGGTCCGATAATGACACTTCTTTAAACATCGATACATCGGATTCCTGATATTTTTAAAAATATCGACAGCGGTAGTTACGAGTGTGTCGGAAATACCAAACGTGATCTGCTGTTCGAAAGCTACTGTCATAAATACATATTGCAAGTGGCTGAAGACTAATGAAATAAGAAGTAAGTGACAATACCTTGAATTCCAGGTGTCATTACAGAACATAGTTTTCGGAGCTTGCCCGTTCTGGAAAACTGGGCGGGCGGTCATCTGTGCCAGATCTGACGACAGAGTGCAATTCTGCTGCAGACACAAGTGTTTCAGGGCACAAAAGGGTTCTGCAGCATTTCTCATGTTGACCCAACGACACCGTTAATAAGATTACGAGATCAGTGGGAACGAGTCACCTGGTCAGATGGACCACGTTTATTGTTACGCCAGGCCGATGCTCGTGTCCGAATACTCGAATACTCGTCGTCTAGACGAAAGGCTGTTCGAGAGAGAGGAAAAAAAAAAAAAAAGAAACGCGTCATGGATGCCGGTCGGCGGGGGAAGTATGGGGGACATATCCTTGAGCTTCCATGAGACCTCTGGCGGTAATCAAAGGCACCACGATAGCTATGGACTACATGAACGTTATTGTGAATGACCCACATCCCCTCATGCCTGATGCCTTCCCTGACGGCGATCACGTTCAAAATGGGTCAAATGGCTCTGAGCACTATGGGACTTAACTTCTGAGGTCGTCAGTCCCCTAGAACTTAGAATTACTTAAACCTAACGAACCTAAGGACATCACACACATCCATGCCCGAGGCAGGATTCGAACCTGCGGCCGTAACAGCCGCGTGGTTCCTGACTAAAGCGCCTAGAACCGCTCGGCCACAGCGGCCGGCGGCGATCACGTCTTTCAGCAGAATAACTGTCCGTGTCACAAGGCCGGGATCGTCCTAAGTGGTTTTAGGAGCTTGATAGTCAAAATGCATTGACGCCTTGACAGCCAAATTCGCCTAATTGGAACCCGATCCTATAATCTCTTTTCAAGACACTATCTATTCGATTCAACTGCTCTTACGCGTCCTTTTCAGTCACTGACAGAATTACAGTACCCCTGGGAAATTATTTATTCTCCTTGAAATTTAATTCTGTTTCTAAATGTCATGTTGGTTTCCTTTGCTGCGTGCTCTGGATGTACAAACTATACAAGTATAGCATCGGGAATAGGCTACTATAACATATGGAAATGTCTAGAGAAGGCCTGCATCTAATGAGTGTGGAATTTCACAAGCTGTACTTTAGTAACACTTTAACGTATTAGCAGCAGATTTCGTTGTATTGCTCACTTATGCTGCCTACTCTATTCTCCTTTTCGGCAGCTGACTTATTTATGTAAACAGCTAGCCATCGTTCTCTCCTGTGGGCGCGTTTTTCGTTTGTTTCTTGTGTTTCTACTTTAAAGTGAAAGTGCGGTTCACTCTGAATCTGAACGCGGCTGTCCTTCTTTAGTACGTATCAAGCTTACGTTCTATAAGTGACGATAATGTACTAGTCTTCGTATTAAAGTTGTTCTGTAATTGAAAGGTGGTTTCCATTACAAAAGTCAAATTAGCAACATTTTTATGTAAACTGTTAACGTTATGTAGACGTTCATAACCGGAATATTACAGTGTCGGAGCAAGGACACCTTTTATCTGAAGTTCTTCCGGCGACCCTCGATACCAAAATGTCAGCAGACCACGTGTGTGTTGAACATTCCGCAGTGCTGTGTAACTTAATGTACGTCCTGGCCTGCCGGTGTGTCTCCCAATATCTGGTCTCCCTGGCACAGTTTATTGCAACACGAGTTGGTTCAGATGACGCCAGATGTTTCACAAGCTTGCCTACTTAACAGTTAAACTTAGATTGTGGTCGGAAATAGTATGTTCCTGAAACTGCGACGTGTGAGCTTCGCCACATGTGTGTCCCACATTCGCCACCGACAGCAGCGTCCACAGCTCGAGAAAGACGCTGAAATTTTACTCAGGTCGTCAGTGAAGTGAGTGTCACTGATGCTGCTCTTCAACTATCAATTTTTAAATACCCGATATTTCAACATGAATATCGAGGTTTTATAGTTTTGTAGCACTTACTGCATTCAGCTTACGGTTATAAATAATCTACATCGACATCATACTCAGGAAGCCACCTAAGGGTGTGTGGCGGAGGGTACTTTTTGTAACACTAACTGAGTCCGCCAACCCTGTTCCACTCACGAACAGAGCGTTGTTGTCGTTGAGGTCTTCAGTCCAGAGACTGGTTTGATGCAGCTCTCCATGCTAATCTATCCTGTGCAAGCTCCTTCATCTCCCAGTATCTACTGCAACCTACATCCTTCTGAATCTGCTTAGTGTATTCATCTCTTGGTCTCCCTCTACGATTTTTACCCTCCACACTGCCCTCCAATGCTACATTTGTGATCCCTTGATGCCTCAAAACATGTCCTACCAACCGATCCCTTCTTCTACTCAAGTTGTGCCACAAACTTCTCTTCTCCCCAATCCTATTCAATACCTCCTCATTAGTTACGTGATCGACCCACCTTATCTTCAGCATTCTTCTGTAGCACCACATTTCGAAAGCGTCTATTCTCTTCTTGTCCAAACTAGTTATCGTCCATGTTTCACTTCCATACATCGCTACACTCCATACAAATACTTTCAGAAACGACTTCCTGACACTTAAATCTATACTCGATGTTAACAAATTCCTCTTCTTGAGAAACGCTTTCCTTGCCATTGCCAGTCTACATTTTATCTCCTCTCTACTTCGACCATCATAGGTTATTTTACTCCCTAAATAGCAAAACTCCTTTACTACTTTAAGTGTCTCATTTCCTAATCTAATTCCCTCAGCATCACCCGACTTAATTTGACTACATTCCATTATCCTCGTTTTGCTTTTGTTGATGTTCATCTTATATCCTCCTTTCAATACACTGTCCATTCCGTTCAACTGCTCTTCCAAGTCCTTTGCTGTCTCTGACAGATTTACAATGTCATCGGCGAACCTCAAAGTTTTTACTTCTTCTCCATGAATTTTAATACCTACTCCAAATTTTTCTTTTGTTTTCTTTACTGCTTGCTCAATATACAGATTGAGCGTAGGAAGAATGATTGTCGGTAAGCCTCTGTATTGGCTGTAATTTCTCGAATTTTCTCTTCAGGGTCATTACGCGAGGCGTATGACGTGGGAAGTAATATGTTGTCCGACTCTTCCCGAAAAGTGCTCTCTCGAAATTTCAATAGTAAATCTCTCCGTGAGCACAACGCTTTTGTAACGTCTGCCAGTGGTGTTTGTTGAGCATCTCCGTAACGCTCTCGTGCCGACTAGCCCATCCCGTGACGGAACGTGCCGCTCTTCATTGGACCTTCTGTATCTCTTCTATCAGTCCTGTCTGCTAGGAATCCCAGACAGACGAACAGTACTCAAGAATCGGTCGAATAAGTGCCTTATAAGCCATTTTCTTCGCGGATGAGATTTCTTAAGATTCTTCCTATGAATCTGTGTCTAGTATTTGCTTTTCCCGCTATTTGTTTTCTGTTGTCATTCCACTTAAGGTCGCACCGGATAGTTACTCCTAGATATTTTACGGCAGATACTGTTTCCAGCGATTCGTCGTCAATAGTGTACCTTTACAGTATAGGATTTCTTTTCCTATGTGTGTGAAATATGTTACATTTATTTACGTTCAGGGTGAACTGTCAGAACCTATACCATTCACCAGTTCTCTAGACGGAATTCTGCACATCGTTATATCTCCTAGCGTCACTATTTTGTTATAGACAACCGCATTATCTGCGAACATCTTTAGAGATCATCCGACGCGTCCTACTAGATCATTTACATATGTCGTAAACAGTAACGATCCCATCACACTCCCCATGGGGTACACCGGAAATAACCTTTACATCTGCCGATTTTGTTCTGTTAAGAGTGACGTGTCGAGTTCCGGCTACAAGGAAGTCTTGAATCCAGTCGCTAATCTGCTCCGATACTCGGTAAGCTCGTATTTTTTTCACTAAACGGCATGGCGGGACGGTGTCAAAAGCCTTCCTGGAGTCAAGGAACATGGCATCAACCTGAACGCCATTGTCTACGGCACTGCGGATCTCGTGAAGGAACACAGCGAGCTGAGTTTCGCAGGATCTCCTTTTGCAGAATCCATGTTGATTTTTGTAGAGCAGATGTTCCTTCTCCAAGAGCGTCATAATTCTTGAGCATAAAACATATTCCATAATTCTTCAACAATACACCAAATCAAAGAGCAACTCAAACAGCTTTTGTTACAAGTGTTCAATACGAGCACGCTTCGCCATTCGGTACACAACATGTCGATAGGCGAGTTCTTGGATTGTCTGGAGAAACTGTTGCAACAACTACTTCAACCCGTTTCTTAAGTCGGTTGATCAGCTCGTAGAGGAGTCACAGACACATGATCCTTCATCGACCACCAGAGGAAAAACTGCATGGAATCAGATCGAGTGAACGTGTAGACCAAGCAGAACAAATCCGTCACCGGAGCCTTTGCGGTCAATCCAACGGTCGGGTACAACATCGTTTAATCAGTCGCGTACTGAGTTACACCAGAGAGATGGCGCACCATGTTCCTGCCAAATAAAGTGCTGTCGTTCAGCTTCTTCCAGTTGAGGAAGGAGCCATAGTTATAGCGCATGACGATAAGAAACGCCAGTTACAGTAGCGTCGTCCATATACTTTCCGCCGGGATACGGCACAAGATACATCCAGTTTAGATGAGTCTCGAAGCAATTGCACCATCTCGTGATGATTTGATGGCCCCCAGATGTGTAGATTGTGTGTTCACACTTCTACTTAGGTGAAATGCCGATTCATCACTGCACACGACACGGTCCAGAAAATCTTCATCGTCATGCAGCAACATCTCGTTTGCAAGGTTGACACGTAAATCATAGTCTTTAGGCTTTAGAGCTTGTAACAACAGCAAACGATAAGGGCGTAGTTGTAATCGTCTGCTTAAAAATCTCCGACAGACGTCACTGCAAATGCTAATTCACGACTAACCTTCGGAACAGATTTCTTGGGGCTAGGCGTGAAGGACTCTCTCACCCGTTCAACACGTTCTTCAGTCAATCTGATCGTCCCGCACTCTCCCGTTAGCAAAGACAGCCGGTGTCTTAAAACTGATGAAACGATCTACGGATGTTATTATCACTTGGAGGATTACAGTGGAACTTAATACGGAATGTATGTTGCACTCTAACAACAAATTCAGTCCTTGCAAACTGTAAAACTCAAAAAGCGTCCTGTTCGTTAGGAGACAGTGCATGCGTGTGCACACAGGTATACAAACAAAAATGTTTGAGATGTTATTGCATTTGATGAAGTATTTATAATTGTAAATTGAATGTTATAAATGCTACAGAACCTTAAAATCCCGATATTAATTTTGAAACATCCGGTATATCAATAATTCGAATCTCTGAATGCTGTAACCGGTGGTACTTAACCAGCACACCTGTAAAAACTCTGGCAATACAAATGAAACCATCTGAGCACTCTGCCCCCATGACCTCAGACGAAATGTGCACAACAATCCTGTCCACCTCACTAAAACTATAAGATCTCCAGGATGAACACTCACTCCAGAACTAGCTCGGAATCTCTACCTGCCCACCATAATAAAGAAAACCCTCAACAAAATAAAAATACTAACTGGCCAGACATGAGAACTAAATCACATGATCATTATGTACACATATAAGACCCACAATCCTCCCATCCATGGTCTAGGTGTGGTGTCTTTGGCTAGTAATTAAAACGTCTTGGGTCCTGGGTCCGATCCCAGCCACTGGTTAAATTTTGAATAAAAACATCAGCAATGGCCGAAGGCTTCTGCACATAAGGAATCTCCCTCGTTCTGCCAACTGCCTTGTCGAAGAATGCGGAGGAGGGAAAAAAGTTGGAGGCACCTTCTTGCCTTTGGAGTGGGAACTGCTCCTAAACGGTAGAAGAATCATTAACAATCAACGGCATGAGGACGCAGATGGCTATAGAAACTGCTGAATTAAAGTCACATGTATGCACAGAAGACGTGGTCTATAATTGGAAAATTTTCATGATTCTCCCTCTGTTTGCAAAAGACACAGCATCAGTCCCCCCATTCGTATTTCCCGGAGGAGATTTCCAAAGTGGAGGTGACGATGGGAAAAAGATTGAATAACCAAGGTAAAGGTGACAGTCTATGAGTCGGGGGGTGGAGCATCAGAAACCAGATTGTTGTAGGGAAGCTGGAAAATATGAAAAATGAAACGCAAGGGCCCAATCTGCATATAATGGGGGTCATTGCACTAAAATAGAAAGAAGATAAGGACTTTTGGTCAAACGAGTATAGGATCTTATCAACAGCAGCAGAAAATAATGTAACGGAGAAGGATTGGTCATGAACAGGAATGTAGGACACAGAGTGAGTTAGTGTGAACAGTCCAGCGATAGTATTATTCTGATCAGAACAGACAGCAAATCAATGGCGACGACTACAGTGCAGGCATATGTGGTGACACCTCAACCAAAAGATGAAGAGACAGAAAAAGTATGTGAGGAGACTGAATGGGCAGTGCAGTATCTAAAGGGAAACGAAAATCTGAACATCACAGGCACTGAAACGCTGTAGAAGTATTGTGTTGTGTTTGTGATGTTTCCATTTCTCTCCAACCCATTTTTACAGGCGTCCTTAAGCGTAATAAAAACTGCAACTCATTCTGTTTTGCTTTAACATTCAGCTGCGAAAAGATCTATTCCCGATCAGTTCTGGACAATTAGAGCGAAGCCCAAAAACAGGTTCTTGTCAGCTGCTGAAAGGAAACGTTAAAAAATTCGATCAAGAGAATGCAAAATCCGTGTACAGCATCGTAGCACGAGAGGAAACATGGACATATTCATACTGTAAGTAGGCTGTTTAGGTTTTTGTATTGGTAACGCCACGTAGCGCTCTGTATGAAAATCACTGGCTGTGCTGTGTGTAGTCTGTGGCTGGTTGGCATTGTTGAAATATTCTCCATTGTAGTGGGCAGTTGGCTGTTAACAGCGCGTAGCGTTGCGCAGTTGGAGGTGAGCCGCCAGCAGTGGTGAATATGGGGAGAGAGATGGCGGAGTTTTGAGAGGGGATCATCTGGACGTGTGTCCATCAGAGACAGTAAATTTGTAAGACTGGATGTCATGAACAGATATATATATTATGACCTTTGAACACTATTAAGATAAATACACTGTTTGTTCTTTATCAAAATCTTTCCTTTGCTAACTATGCCTATCAGTAGTTAGTCCGTTCAGTAGTTAAAATCTTTTATTTAGCTGGCAGTAGCGGCGCTCGCTGTATTGCAGTAGTTCGAGTAACGAAGATTTTTGTGAGGTAAGTGATTCATGAAAGGTATAGGTCATTATTAGTCAGGGCCATTCTTTTATACGGATTTTTGAAAGTTAGACTGCGTTGCGCTAAAAATATTGTGTGTCAGTTTAGTGTTGATCAGAATAAGTAAAGAGCGAAATGTCTGAGTACGTTCAGTTCTGCTCAGCTGTTTGAAAATCAAATAACGTAAGGGGTTTACCAGCACAGTAATTCAATAATTTTTCTAAGGGGACGTTTCAATACGAGCCGGAACCAGTTGGAGAGATCACCTGGTTGAATGTTCCATGATGAGTGTGGTCTTCCGCGAAGCATTTCCAAGAAAATGATGGCATGTTTCTGTGGTTACCTTGGAATGTTGCGAGCATTACTGTAGAGGATTGAAAAGCAATTAAAACTGAATGAAAGCAGTCTTAAAGCATGGTACTATTTTGAGAGCCGCTACTACCCATCACACTCATATATTAACCTAAGTTCATAACAAGTTATGATTCCGTATTAACGCACTGAAATGTTGCCGGCCGCTGTGGCCGAGCGGTTCTAGGCGCTACAGTCTGGAACCGCCCGACCGCTACGGTCGCAGGTTCGAATCCTGCCTCGGGCATGGATGTGTGTGGTGTCCTTAGGTAAGTTAGGTTTAAGTAGTTCTAAGTTCTAAGGGACTGATGACCTCAGAAGTTAAGTCCCATAGTGTTCAGAGCCATTTGAACCATTTGAACTGAAATGTTCCAGTTGGGATGAAATTTGACGCATAGATTAACAACAACACGATGTGACTAATGTTCATGAAATATGAGGTAGCAAGCAAACTTTCATTGCGTAACGGAATAAATAAAGGGGCCTTTAACATAAAGGTAGATAAATTGCAACATAGATATTCAACCTTCCTAATATAACGCACCACTATAACTGCATATCTCCTCATAGGGGGCAGGCCGCGGTGGCCGTGCGGTTCTAGGCGCTCCAGTCCGGAGCCGCGCTGCTGCTGCGGTCGCAGGTTCGAATCCTGTCTCGGGCATGGGTGTGTGTGATGTCCTTAGGTTAGTTAGGTTTAAGTAGTTCTAAGTTCTAGGGGACTGATGACCACAGCAGTTGAGTCCCATAGTGCTCAGAGCCATTTGAACCATTTGAACCTCATAGGGAAGACACGTATCATGCAGATGTAACTGCACTTTGCGTCTCCTAATGGCTAACGACAAGAAAATCATTCACTGAAACGCAAAATATCGAAGTATTCATTGCCGCAGCAGGTGTCCTGAAGTTCTCTACTACTCACACTGATCTTCTTTGGCTGAAAATTGAAGAATAAAATGCTATGTCTTCAGAAGGCAATTTATTTTAAGTTGTATCGCTCGCACCTGTTACTAGTATGAACGAGTGGGGTGTCCCAGGAGTAAGACGACACGTGGGGCCGAACGTTTGAAGACGATAATGCACACGGTTTGATGCGAGTCGGCATACTGCACATTAGGAGACCTGGCCCCCTGCTGTTGACGCCATATGTGATTGGGTAATGTTTACGAGTCCTACGACCGACGGTACACGGTTACTACAACTCTCATAATGTTCCGTTAAATGTTCGGCACCCAACTAGGGATGCCGCCCCAGTGGCGGCGAAAATTTTTACCCAGCTGGACGCAAGGTTTAATAATCTTCTGGGGATGTGATGCAGATGATTTTTTTCTTTTGACTCCCGCCCGTGACAAGGATTGTCATTTTTGTTTCTCTTCGTTGTATTAAAAAATAAAGTAAAATAAATCAGTATAAGGAGTATATATAAAAATATCTTAAACTTCCTTCTTTTATTACTACTGATGTAAATCACTGCCCACAAGCAGCTACATGTCTTAATTCACTTGTGTGACCGAGCGAGGTGGCGCAGTGGTTAGGACATTGGACTCGCATTCGGGAGGACGACGGTTCAATCCCTCGTCCGGCTGTCCTGATTTAGGTTTCCCGTGATTTCCCTAAATCGCTTCAGGAAATGCCCGGATGGTTCCTTTGAAAGGGCACGGCCGACTCCCTTCCCCGTCCTTCCCTAACCCGATGAGCTCGCAGTTTAGTCTCCTTCCAAATCAACCCAACCCAACTCTTAATTCGTTTGTGTCTTTACTGATAATGGCTGCAGCATCAGACTGCTGTCTAGTCTTTCGGACATGTCTGAAACAACAGATACCACTTATATATTTCATTATTTGACAGAGAAAATATGAAACTAATGTGTCATTGCGCCTATTCATCCGATATATCACCTAACGACTTCTTCTCGTCCCACTACGTAAAAAAAAAAAAAAAAAAAAAAAAAAAAAAAAAAAAAAAAAAAAAAAAACTGCTGGAAAGCGATTTTAATCACATCAAGAAGCTATTGAATCCTTTCAAAACCACTTTTTTGATGTATCAATATCAGAGAGGAAAAGACGTTTCCAGAATTTGTACGAACGCAGGCAAATTGTATAAATTTTAAAGATGAGTATTTTGAGAAAGAGTAAACCGATTTGCACCCAAACAATGGTTTTTGTTATGCCAGAGCTAAGGTAGCCCCTGAGGGCCGGAAACCCATATTACACCACAGAGGACGAGGTTGTCTGTGTCCAAGGCGAACCAAAAGCACCATGGTAAGCACCGGCTATTTACATACAAGATAATGGAAACCGACATTCCGAGCACTACTTCCTGCAGGGGGACCTCGAGCCACGGCCTGCAGGAAGTATCAGTACGCCACAACCTGACTGGCTGGAGACAGCTGTTTAGGGGCTAGAACCAGCCCCGAAGTTCAGTTCACTCTGAATGCCGATCTCGTGTACTGCGACTGCTGAAGCTTACGTCTTCGTCTCTGAATTGGACTCTTATTAGTGTGTAGTGTGTGTGGTGTGTGTGTGTGTGTGTGTGTATGTGTGTGGTGTGTGTGTATGTGTGTTACCACGAACCTTTGTGGAAAATTGGAAGTGAACTTTTGTTTGCCTCAGTTAGGAGACTTTTACTGGCATCGTTATTGTTACCTTTCGTTTGTTGTTCAGTCATTAACCTTGACAACTTACATTAATAAAAGTTTTGTTTGTGAAAAATTGCGAATTGTCAGTCACAACAGTTTTCTTTAATTGTCTTTGCAAAGGCTTAAAAAGCGGTCTTCGCAGGTAGCTAACTTCTGAAGTGACATCTGACTTCTACAGGAATAAATGGCTCTGAGCACTATGCGACTTAACTTCTGAGGTCATCAGTCGCCTAGAACTTAGAACTACTTAAACCTAACTAACCTAAGGACATCACACACATCCATGCCCGAGGCAGGATTCGAACCTGCGACCGTAGCGGTCGCTCGATCTACAGGAATAGTCGAGCAGCTTGGCGCAGTGGTGAAGCCACTGGACACGATCGGACTTCAAAGTCCGTCTGTCCACCCGGATTTAGATTTTCCATGGTTTCCCTAAATCGCTTAAGGCGAATGCTGCGAGGTTCCTGTGTAACAGATATAGATGACTTCTTCTCCTATCCTTGTCCTATGTGATTTTGTGCTTGTCTTTAATTACTTCGACTTCACGGATTATTAACCACTAATCTTCTTTCCGTCCTTCCCCTAGAAAATAATTTTCTTTTTCAGCATCTTTTGGTGCTGTACATTTCTTGAGACAACGCCGTGGACGAACTCATCTTCATGTGATTAAAAGAACAATCGGGCATGCTCTGACAAACCTTTTACAATATATGTAACGCCGACCGTTGTGGCCGAGCGGTTTAAGGCGCTTCAGTCCGGAACCGCGGTGCTGCTTTGGTCGCAGGTTCGAATCCTGGCTCGGGCGTGGATGTGTGTGATGTCCTTAGGTTAGTTAGGTTTAAGTAGTTCTAGGGGACTGATGGACTCAGATGTTAAGTCCCATAGTGCTTAGAGCCATTTGAACCATCTGATAAATGTAACTGCGCAATAATTTTCGAAACACTCGGTTATGCTAGTTTCCAATTAAAATCTTGCATCTTTCATGACGTCTTTGTTCTTAGACAGTCGTTGATATTATTTTGGCAGCGTTCTGGAAGATCATTTGGTGACTAATCGCAGTATAAGAAGAATAAGCGGAGGATTCTTTTTTAAATTGACTAAGCATTTCAGTAAATGTAGTGAAACGTGAGCATCATATATGAAGTAATTAGAAGTGCAAGTGTGAAACTGTTAATAAAAATTCCAGTAAAAATATTAAATATCGTGAACGGAGGCACTGGAAATAAACAGAATTGCAGTGAATCCCGTTGTTACACTGCAAGACGGGTGTAGTACCAGTCACCTCTGTGAATGAGCTCTCACACTCCTAGGAAGTGCTATCATGACTATTTCTTCTACTCCATACTCTGCTGACAAGTCCCGTAGTCACTACTTAACGTGTACCAAGTCCGCACGTGTGCAGCATGACGTCACATATGGCTCAGCCTGTGCTTATCTTCTATAATCTTCTCCATGTGCTCCTCTCCAGGTTGTCCCGCTGGGTCACGTGTAGGAGCGACAACAACACTGAGTTTCACCGATACAGTGAAGACATTTGTTTTTAAAACTACGACTCCGAGGTTCACCGGTTCGAGCACTGATGGTGCAAGAAATTTTTATCAAAGTAGTTATGTTGTACGGGGAGGTGAGCTGGTGCTCTGGTGCTGTACCGCTCCTAATGACCAGACTTTGTGCCATTATCCTGGGTTCAATTTCAAATCCTTCCTCAGAGTCTCGTGGGGCGAGAGCATAGAATGGGGACGTGACAGCTCGGCGGTCCCCGTGGTGCTATTCGAGTGGAATAGGCTATGTGCCGCCATCGGGTTTCACCCTTTCCCTTCTCTCATCATTCAACACAAACACGACACTACAGTATACGCAATGCTTCCATCCTTGGCAGGTTTTACTGCATTTCGTTAAAATTTTCTAGCTTTGCAACCTCTCCGTACACAGAAACACTTAAAGCGCAACGCTCACACAATGCACCGAGGCAGCAAACCCGTTCCGATGAGGTGCATGAACCTCACCCTCGAGGTCTCTCATCCAGGAATGCCTTATGACGTTTTTTTTCCTTCTTTTCCTTTTTTGTCTTAAGGTAAGTCAGAGTGCTATCACTTGACTTGCATGGTGAGGTATATTAGGTAAAACAGGCCGATGCAGCTTCCGCCAGTTCTCCTTTCTGGTACCGACGACATGCAGTTAAGGAATGTGTAACGCCGCGAGTCAAACCGCAATAGCATTTTCTTGCAGTAAGCTACCTTGCAGTACGGGCATGTAGCTTTGGAGTCGGCAGCGTTGACAGCCGCTTGTATCTCGGCGTGATTCACTCTCACCAGTCGCTATCACGACCTTCGCAAGCGCTACTTGTGTCAGTTCCAGCGACAGAATATTCAAACCCTTAAGAATCTAAATAAACTATACTAAATCTTATTCAATTTCGAAAAAGCTTTATATTTAGCCTTATGTTATAAAAAAAAAGCTGTTGCAAAATCTCAGCTTTCTGGCTGTCGTACTTTCACAGTTAGAGAAAATTACCAAAAACTGACACTAGTAAGATTAAAGTCAGTTCGGATGCATAACAGTTGGTCCTTTGCTATCAGTTGGAATCATTACTGAAGTTTACAAAATGCTAGGTCAGTATGTTTGAATTTTTATACTTAAATAACGTTCACTATTTTTCGTTTCCGTAATAGAGAATTCAGCAAGAATTAGTATTAATTTAATAACTATTTGTTTTGTTGTGTAAACAAATTAGAGTAAATGAGAGTGTGTATGTGGGACATACGCAAAGATTCAATATTGTCTCCTGTTAAACATTATGTTACTTAGTCAAGGGAAAGTGTGCAACAAGCTGTTGCAACGAAAGCTGTAATTCCCCTTACGTGCTGATGACGTATGTCCAAGTGTGCTTGTTTTTGTAAGAAGGCAGCCAGAATAGTTATTTGTTGAGTAAAGTTTTTCTAAAGTTATTTCAAGATGTTTTCGTTTGGTTTGGTTTGGTGGAACATTTTATTAATATTTGCAGCATAAAATGACGTAAATGCATCTGTGAATGTTGATTGGAGTAAAACAGTTTAGGTGCGAATGTGACCTTGAAAAATTGATCTGATTGGCTGTTCATTTGATCAACCAATTAGAGTGAAGTCTTTCCCGCGCTCTGTCAAGTAGTATATGCGCGGGAGCAACGGCATTGAGGCAGTCGTAGTCTCGCTGTCGAACGCGCAGTTCGTGTTTAATGGGTCCGAAAAAGTTATATGAACAATGAAGAAGGTACTGTTATTTCGCGTTCCGTTTATATCGCCATGAAAGCAGATGCATTTACAAACAGATTGTGAAAATTTGAACGTTGTGAAGGAATTAGTTGGAGAGATAAACGCGTGTTAACTCTCGGCCTTTGTGAAGAATTCCGCGTGGCATATTTCGTAATCGTTTACGGAATAGTTGGCGAGAAACTTCTTTTAAAGAAATCCAATGAAAAGGATCGAATGTAAAACTCATGTAGCTGAGTATAAACTGTGAAAATCGCGTAACAATTTGGGTTGAACTTTGCTACATCTCTGGCTGTCTTGCGTATGTACTAGATGGTATGAGCTATGAAATGAGGAAAGTGATATTAGCTGTTAGTTTTAAATGCGGGTTGATGGCACCTATTTGATTTGGCATCTAAAGCCGAATTTTCACATTTTCCTAAGAGATGAAACAATCGCCCTCCACCTGAAAATTGTTATAAGTTATTTACATGATATTTAGCTACACAATTAATGCGGACTGTGCTAACGTAAGTATTGACGATGTTTTTCTTCAACGCTGCTTTTAACTTCGTCAGAACAGCATCTACGTTGCAGAGAAGCGGGTTGGTGACCAGACACCGTACTGAGGTAGGTGGACCTTTTGTGGTTGACAGTACGCCGAAAGACAGGGAACAGTTAAAGTTAACAGAATGCGAATTTTAACCCAGCAACGCCACAAATGGGCGATGAATTTTGTGATCCTGCAAAAATTCTCATTCGTATCAATAGAATTGTACGGCGATGGTTCTGAGAAAAGGATAATAATTACACAAGGGGAAAAAGTATTTTCTTGAAGTTCCGTAGCACATTTTTCCTCAGTAACAAGTTTCGATTTGTTAAGCAATATTCGGATGATGACTGACATTTACAACACCAAATAAAATAACCATAGAGTTTCAACACTAGAAGAAATTTCTGCATATCTGCTAATCTGTTGTTACAATTATTAGATTTACATGTAGAGCTGCTATACTACATGAACTTGTTGCTTACTAAAAATTAAAGATAATCTGTTGTCAAAATTATCTAGTTTTTTCAAAGATGCAAGCACTAAATAAATATTGAAGCGTAATTCAATCTGGAGGAAGAAAGAAACTTTTTTTCATTTTGAAACTAAGTTACTGTTTGAGGATTATCACAATTTGCAACATAAGGATGTTAGAGTGTACTCGGCAAAAGCTGTATCAGTTGTTGTGCAGTAGCCAGCTTCTCTCATGTTCACACGACCCTACTGCCTCAGTTGTACGTCACTGATCGACGTATTTTTATTGTATTTAAAGATGTCTCTATAATGACCACGCCGTTTGAAAGTTTTAACAGTAATTTTGTTTACAGTTAATATTTTAAACATTATTATAATTAAAATATTCATGTATCTGTATCTAAGAATTTTTAGAATTTTTTCAAGTATTTCTTAAAATTGTTCTGTTCATGGTACCAGAATAATAATTTTTTTTTTTTTTGCTTCTGACCGCGTTGTGGTTGCCAGTATACATAAGGGGCATAATTATACCAATCAGTTCAGAATTGCAGCCAATTCCGAAACCGGTGTTTTTGGTCCTCCGCTGTTCGGTTTGAAAGTCTGATCGGATAATGGAGCAGAGCTATATGAGATAACGCACCGTGGAATGGAAAACTACACATATGCAGTAGCCTCCTCGGGTTTGCTGCCACATGCTAAAATCAACATGACTCGATATTTCGGCAATCCACCTGTCCACCATCTTCAGGATAGACTGTGCTGCTGCTGAGCCCTTAGTAGAACACTAGCGGCAAAGATTTGACCTAATGAGTATATTCCGTCCACATGGCAAGATTAGGCCACTACTCGGCTCTGTCAAGCATGGTTTGAGACTTAAGAAGCCTGGCACATATAACATTCCGTGTCATTGTGGAAAGACTTACACTGACCAATCGATTCGCACATCTCTGTCACTTGAGACTACAACAACCTGAAAAATCACCAGTAGCACAACATTGTTTCAACAAAGGACACGGGATAAAATGTGACGAGTCCCTGACACAGCCGGCCGGAGTGGCCGTGCGGTTCTGGGCGCTTCAGTCTGGAACCGAGCGACCGCTACGGTCGCAGGTTCGAATCCTGCCTCGGGCATGGATGTGTGTGATGTCCTTAGGTTAGTTAGGTTTAATTAGTTCTAAGTTCTAGGCGATTGATGACCTCAGAAGTTAAGTCGCATAGTGCTCAGAGCCATTTGAACCATTTGAACCCTGACACATACCAGAACATAGGCTTTTGGAGCGGAGTTTATAAGAATGCAGTTGAAATTAGGTTGGGAGATAATTTGATTAACAGAGACAAGGATTTTCCTCCCAGTAGAACGTGGAATCATGCGTCATCTCATGGGCCCGAGGGTTTTAGAATATGGTCTTTGTGTGCCATACATTGTTGTCGCGGGCTTGGGGGTAGTAATTGTGGTGGGCGGGGCATGCGCCGTATGTGGTACGAGGGGCCTAATAGGGTTATTCAGCTTACCCTATAGCTGTCGTTTTATGCAAACCGCAGTGTTATAGTTGGCCTTCATAAACCCACACGCAAGATTTTCATATTCTCTCGCCAGCTATGCGCAAATTATTAGTCCTACGGAAAAAAATTAACAGGACTTTTTGTAGGAAATTTACTGTAGTTAAATTTTCTGCTGGGATAAGTTTTCGAGTCATTCAAGGAAAATGCCCCCCCCCCTCTTCTTCCGTCCCCTCCCCCCCTCCGCCGTTTCACCACACTCATCCCTCACCTGTCCGGATTTCTAGTACGTTATTCGTCGCATTCCTTTACGACAGCACGAATTATTTTTCACATTCGACCTTTTGTGGTCTTGTTATGCCATCGCCCTAGTCGAGCGCTTAAAAACTGCAAAACTGACATTTGTGTCTTACGTGAATTTTAACAGCATAAAATAAACAACTTCATCGTTGTATTCGTCATGCCATCTGACTAGGAAACTACTGTGCTTGTAAGGGGTAAGTTTGGATCGAATGGTCAACATAATTAGTTTTAGCGTAACATTTACAAAAGACATTTTTCGTTCATTGTACTCATGGGCATGTTTAAATTAATAATGTTACAACTAGCCGATTATGCTGGTGGTATAGCAGCCCAGTCAACAGAGACCAAGAAAGACCGAGTATTGCGAATGGTTCGTGTAGTCGGAAATTTTTGTACAGGGGTAGGAGGGAGTGTCACGAACAACATACCAGAAATCCTGACTGTTGAAGGGTGAGTATGGGGTAGAAGTGCATTTCATCCACATCTATATGGATACTCTGCAAATCATTTTTAAGTGCCTAGCAGAGGGTTCAACGAACCACCTTCACAATTCTCTATTATTCCAATCTCGTATAGCGCGCGGGAAGAATGAACACCTATATCTTTCCGTACGAGCTCTGATTTCCCTTATTTTATCTTTGTGATCGTTTCTCCCTATGTAAGTCGGTGTCAACAAAATATTTTCGCATTCGGAGGTCACTTTTGTACATTTTACTTCAATAACTCAAAAACATATCCTGGCACAAAATTTAACTACATTAAATTTCCTACAAAAAGATCGCTCCCATTTTTTTTTTTTTTGTTGGACTAACAGTTTGCGCATAGCAAGTGAAACAATGTGAAAATCTCGCGCGTGGTTCATGGAGGCCAAGTACTACATTTCGGGCTCCACAAAACAATAGCAGTAAAGGCAGCTGAACCACACTGCCGTAGGACGACGGTTTCCACTCCACATGACTCTGCGCACCGAGCGGCAGAATTTATGATCAAACTGAACTCTCAGATGGCGACGCTCGCATGTTAACAGGTATGCTGACTCCGAAACTGGCCCAAGGAGACATCGTCAGTGCCCAAATACAACGGTAACCTACCCACTACTAACATTTCCTAACACCCAACCATGAACTGTCGCTAATGGCAGCATAAGTCTGCCAGTAGCCCTCCCTAGCCGTCCAGACTGTCGCTGAGCTCTTTTCTCCAGCAGCATCTGGAGTGGCATTTTCTCCCCTTTGCTCTAAAACCGCTACTTTTCATTGCTTTCTATCTACTATCTCCCAGATGGGAGCGTACTATTGGATGATCACAGACGACGGACAACACCATAGCCACGCATCCCTTTACTTCTCGATATAATTACTAACCCTTTCGCAGAGGAGATTGTAGAACTTGTCTTTAAAAAATGAAAATAAAACTCGTCTTGGCATCAGTTTCCAGCGGGACTCAGAGGGAGCAGCGTCTCTCCTTTAGACGGTGGACAGGTGTATCGCCGAAATACCGAGTCATCTTGATTTTAGGGTTCAGCAGCAAAAACCGAGAAAACTGCCAAGATTTATTACTCCATGAAAGCCTGCACAGTTACTTGTTTGAAACTTACTGTGAGTTTGAAGAGTTGGAGTATTAGTAACTATTTTTTTCCTATAAATGCTAAAGCAGGTAAATACATATTTACACTAGCTGACAAACCCGGCATTGTTCGCCTGTTCATTTTGCCAATTTTCTATTTTAAATGAAAGCAAAAAATGAACTGTGTAGAAAAGCATCGAAAAAATTTTGTTTTCACTTATTCGTGAAAACACCTTTAAAACTATAAAATGCACGTAATGTAAAAGTGTATCAGTGCGGTATCCAAATTAAGAAAATGATCTCGGGCAGTTTCTCTAAGCTGGGCGTTGCTGCTTCCCGTGTCTACATCACGATTTTGTAAACATACCTATGGTAACACCTGTTCATAGCTCTACAGACGGGTATCGTTTTCGCTTACTGCCATTTACGCTTCGCAGTTGAAAACTGTCAAAAGCGCTGTCAAAAATGGTTCAAATAGCTCTGGCACTATGGGACTTAACATCTGAGGTCATCAGTCCCCTAGAACTTGGAACTACTTAAACCTAACTAACCTAAGGACATCACACACATCCATGCCCGAGGCAGGATGCGAACCTGCGACCGTAGCGGCCGCGCGGTTCCAGACTGTAGCGCCTAGAACCGCTCGGCCACCCCGCCCGGCAAAAGCACTGTCAGATGTCAGGGATATCCTTAAGTCGACTCGACTATAGGAACGTCTTAGTAGTAAAGAATAAATGTATTAAAGCTTCATGAATGATGTGGCATTTTTTTCACGTACCTGTATACTTATCTCCTGATCTACGTGCCATACAATGATATAATTTTGTCGGTACATTCAGCGGCATATGTGGATACCGTCTGGCAAATATGTTGCGAATGCAATCAGTAGAAAAGAAGTAATAAATTTAAACATCATGCACAATGCAGCAGGTTTTCACGCATCTCAGTGTTTAAGATGTTTTATCTCCTGAACTATGTGTGGCACTACGATATACTTTCGTATGTGCACTTTTCAGCATATGTGGATACTGTCTGAGAAATTTATTGCAGACAGAGTAAGTAGCACCGAAGTAATACATTTCACGCATCTCACTGATTATGACGTCGTATATTCTGAAGTATGATATGTAGGTGGTTCTTACCCCCACAGCGATGCTTCCTGACAGTCAGGGATATGCGTACGAAGTTCGGTTGAAACAGGTCCAGTAGTCTAGGAAGTGTGGAGCACACACTCACATACATCCATTTTATAATAAGTATGGATTAACGTTCAATATTTTTTTTTTGGAAACAAATCCTAGCTTCAGAGTGCATTCAGTTTTTATCATGTTGAAAATGATAAGTCTTCAAGGCATTATTCCGTCGTTGAGTTGTATCAGTTCACAAGTACAGCTGACCACACACATTCGTGATCCAGTATTTGAATGTAATGTGAAATAATTATCGCTTCGCCAGGTAGCAACAGATTTGGAGAAAACTGTTGTCTAAGTTCTATAGTTCCGTTCACGACTTGCATTCAGCATTTTGTGATGAGTGTGAAATAAGGGGGACTGAAACTAGAGGCTAATGGGAATAATATTTTCTTTATGTTTTTATCGATGAGTTTCAAATGACAGGAATTCGGACAGTGCCAGGACATAGGATGGAAATGTGATAAGTCAGTGATTTCATCAAATGATATCGTTTTTATTGCTTTTGCGATTTATGTCTGTGGTTTGACTTTTTTATTTATACATGGTCGTTGAAATTTCGTTTGTATGGTTGCTAGAAGTAATAATATCCGGAAGCAGGCTAGTGTGCATTTCTGTGCTGAAGTGTAGAACAGTTGTACTGATATAGTACTATTTACAGCATAGAAAATAGCATAAAACCAGAGAAAAACTGGAAACTTATTACGGGGAAGCTCCGCCTTCAGTGTAGTAGGGGCCCCTGTCTGCACTCAACTTGTTTATGCAATTCCCTTACCGTCGTTCGAGCATAACTGACGCCGGATGTTTGGAGGGTCAGCTAAACCGACTGTATTATGTTGAACGGTCATAGAGTGAACATTCGCGATACAGAGAATATTATAAACCTCTTGGGTTATAAATGAACATTGCGGTATGAAGCTGAGTAAAAGTGAAATCATTTTACGTCCTGGCAGTGTTTGCACACGCTCAGTTGTTTGGTTACGCGCACGGCATATGTGTTATTAAGATACTTTATTACTGTTGACGAAGCGTATGTATGTATCGTTGGAAAGCGAGGGACCACTATATAAGTAGGCTTTCCTTTGCAAATGTGCTTCACGGTTTCTTGATGCGTAACCAATTGATGTTGTCGCAAATGCTACTGAAAAAATGTGAATAATAAATTCTCATTATCAAATTAGATTACCCGCCGAGACACCTGCAGTTAAATATTAACAAATGAATAATTGCGCCATTAACAGATATTTCGTCCACCACATTCTGCATACTTGTCAGTACTGTCTCTCTGATAACTTAGGGTAATCTGGTGAAAACCGGAAATTCACTTCGAATTAAAAATGATTTTAATTTTTATGTTATGTATATAGTTGAGAGTATGTAGAAACCAAGTTTTCGACTTTAAAGCCGGCCGATGTGGCTGAGCGGTTTTAGGCGCTTCAGTCTGGAACCGCGCGACCGCTACGGTCGCAGGTTCGAATCCTGCCTCGGGCATGGATGTGTGTGATGTCCTTAGGTTAGTTAGGTTTAAGTAGTTCTAAGTTCTAGGGGACTGATGACCTCAGATGTTAACTCCCATAGTGCTCAGAGCCATTTGAACCATTTTTTTTTTCGACTTTAAAAACCCTCGGGATAACTTTTGTGGAAGAAAAACCAAGAAATTTTGGCATTTTATTCAGGTTTTTGCCTATTATTTGGTAACTGTACACCATACTGAATCTGTTACCATTACCAGTACGAAAGAGCATTAAATTTTGTGTCGAATGACATACTTACATGTCAAAATCTTTGCAGTCGTTTGGTCACAATCAATTGTCAAACTTCGGTCATTTTCACCGACTTTGCTAAAAAGTCGGCTTCAACACCTGTAAGTCAAAAACTGCTATTCCAAACGAAAAATGTCTCGCTACCAAAGTTGTAGAGCATGAAATTTCGTGTTACGAAAGCATCTAGTCTTTCAGTTTTAGGCACTATTTAGCGTTCATGCACTTGAAAGCAAAGTAATTCCATTTTTTGTTTTTTGTTAGTCAAAGTTATTCAACGAAGCGAAATTTCCAGTTGTAAGTCATAAATTTGTCCCACCTTCGGGTGTAGAGGTATCTATAGATCTCCCTCGATTGACATTTCGTAAACAGCTGAGGCTGCCAGCTCCTCCGTTCCTTTGTTATTGTTTCTATTTTTAGCCGTGTCTAGTCTTCGTGTGTTGTGCAAGCGACGTGTTCAGAACTTCTTGTGTCTAGCAAAATTCTCGTTTCCTCGTTTGAGATTACTTTCATTGTGCGGTCAGTGCATTTAAAATGAGTGCTTCAGATCGTCAGACGTGTGTTTTATATGCGACGGCAATTTGGCAGATGGTGATGTGGTCAAAATGAAACAGAAAGGACTGAAAATGCTACTACAATCCACTACGGATAAGAAAATCGCAGCACATCGTAAGTTATTAACTGGAATAGCTGAAGCAGAAGTGCACATTGCTTGTCAGGAGAAGTACAATAGCCGAAAATTGATTAAAGCATCTTTGACAAAAGGCCCTGCACCGTCGATCACACAAGAAGATATTTCATTTCAATAAGCACTGCTTTTATTGTGATGAGGAAATTGACGCTGATTGGGAGAAACTTAGCAGACTTCCCTATGAAAAGTGAAGTATTGTTCATAAAGTGATGAAACTTGAATTAAGAGACACTGTTACTGGGTAGCTGAAAGGCGAGGTGATGACTGGGCTCGCGAAGTAATGCAACATATCTGTGTTGAGGACCTTAGTGCTAAAAGTGTTCAATATCATAAGTTATGTCAGAGGGACTTTTACCTGCCAATCAGTAGTGGAGGACAGCAAGGAAGTCCTGGATCCAGACAGACCGATGAAGCAATGGAAATGGTTTCTTTCTACATCGAACAATCAGAAGCATGCCAGTTTCCTTTGCAGCAGTTAAAGGACCAAATCACAAATGGCTGGGAGGCAGATGTGAGGACTATAAAAACCAGACTCTTCCGGAAGTATGGTGAAGATATAATGATCATCGACAGACTTAAAAAGAACGCAATAGTGTGTTTCAAAAGTACAGACTGTAAGATACTGTCTGATAGTTTCTATCACGGCAAGCTATCAGATCCACGAGAAGAGCGTCTGAGAACTAGTGCCCGCTGCTGCAGATGTACTCGTACTTCGTGAGGACATCGGTACAATGGTCTGTGATACATTACAATAACCCCCCCCCCCCCCTCCCAAACATAATTTCTTGTCGGATGTCAAATTAGTGATCCCTGAATCACTGCTCCATTTCTCTGAGTCGTTGATTTTGAAAAACAAACGAGTAACTCCAGATAAATGGAAAAAGTGTGTTGCTTTGTCACATGCAATGATTTGTGCAGTAAGGCCACGATCATTTGTATCTTCACTATTGACTGGGCTCAGTACATTCATGTACAAAAGATTCAGATCAAGAGTTATTGTCGACGCTCTTAGTGCAGTTGGATTCGCAGCTCCATATTAGGAAGCTTCCCTTTTTGAGGCATCCTCGATTGCACGACCTGTTTAACATAACCAGTGAAGGATTCATCCAGTTCATCTTTGGCAACGCCGATTTTAACATCTACACAATTCACGGGTAGAACACTTTCCATTCCACGGGAAGAATCATGGAAGTCACTCCCTACACAGCTACGAAGTCTGATAAGAACGTTGATTGGGAAAGAAGACCTTCAGCTTTTGAATTTTTGTCTACAGTTGCTCACTTATCAAAAAGCAAATGATGTTGGCTTAAACAGTATTATTATTAAGGATCTCAATTTCGACGACCCTGTGTCCTTGAAGACATTGCTCTCTGACTTTGTAGAAAATTGAAGAAAGTGACTGACGTGCCAAAGTGGAATCGAACCATGGAAGAAGCCACAAACCACCGACAGTCGGTTCATTCAGAAATAATCTGCCTTACATTCTTAAATTACCCTCCAATTTCGTACAACACAATATTTATATCTCTTCTAACAACATTGAAAAATGCAGTAAAACATGGTCAAAATTGGTGTTTTGTCACTTTCGATCAGACGCTTTATCTGAAGGCGATGGATATTGTAAGAAGCGAAGACATTGATTTAAAGCATGCCATTGTACAATTAGGTGCGTTGCACCCTCTAATGACCTTCTTGGGGTGCATCGGTCTAATAATGCTAGGAAGTGTCTTGAGACGCTTATTGGACACAATATTTGCTGAAAACAGTTTGGATAAAGTTTTGAGTGGGCATGCGTACACTCGAGCAATAAGACCTCATATGCGTACATTGGTTTACAAGGTATTGTCATATTACATCTTCCAGGAGACTGAGTTCAAAGAAGATGAAATGTAAGTAACTGAGGAATTCATGAGTAGTGGGATAATGCGGCTGCAACCCCAATTTTGATATCAAATTGATAAGCAAATTAATTAAATTCATCAATTAATTACCCCCACCCCCAGATGACATCACGTGTTCTCCCCAGCCGGCACGTGGATCCAAGCCCCTCCCCCTCCTCCACCTGCCCTATTGGTGGGTTTTCGAATTATATTGGCGGTTTAAAATTCAATTGCCAATTTAGAGGAAGTAACATTAACAGAAATTGTTGGTGTAAATTGTTTATATAACGGGGATAGGTAGCAGCAATGGAAAAAATTTCCGAGGGGAACTGTGCACTGCAGAGGACATAATTTGCATTTCGTAGGCCAGGGATACTCTTTATTTATCTTCCGATTGCATCGTATATTGTGATCGCTCCAATGGGTGCTGCACGCTTATTTAATGTGCAGCGCAGTCGTGACTGTCCATCGAGGGGTCCCGCTTGTTCGACGGTCTGTTGTCAAATGAGCACTCATATGCGCCACCCCAGGTGCACCAACCACCACTTGGCGTGGTACCTGGCGTCCCGCAGTGAAACCACGGGAGCCGTCCCCAGGCCAGACCACAGCTACCTAGTATGTCGTTATCAGACCGCAAACTCTGAGCCTGACCTCCACCCCCCACCCCCTCCCCGAAGATGGCCTCCTCGCAGTCCGCTACCGCTTAGCGCACAGGAAGGCCTGCAATGGCCAGTCAGCGGTCAAAGAGAAAGCAGCACATGATTGTAATGGAAGCAACTGTCCCACGCACAAGGTTTTGGGCATCTACCACGAACAATAGATTTGTTTTTGAGGGTTAGCGTCTTCCTCCCAGATCTGGACCCTAACGAACAACAACACATATTTCGAGAGTTGCAGCTGATGTGTGAAGTGCCAGGCTAACTGTTTGTCCCAGAGTGAACAAAGTGTGTTTTTTCTAAAGGTAGCAGCTGCATCCAGTTTTCCAGCCACATGCAGTCACTTGCCAGCAATCAAAGGATGTTTCCGAAAGTTCCCTCTATCTCTTTGTCCCAGAATATTTTTCTCCCTCACGGCAGCACATCTCAGCCACCTGCACCAAGTCTGCTTCATCCTGCATGAAGAAAAAGAAGGCATTTTGAGTTCCTATTTGCCCTCTGCGAAATAGAGGGTGGAGTCTGAAGGTAAATAATGCCCAACCTTCCCCCATCAGCCACACAACCATCATCAGTCTTTGACAGTGCCATGGCCGGCCTGAGTGGCCGAGCGGTTCTAGGCGCTACAGTCTGGAACCGCGCGACCGCTACGGTCGCAGGTTCGAATCCTGCCTCTGGCATGGATGTCTGTGATGTCTTTAGGTTAGTTCAGTTTAAGTAGTTCTAAGTTCTAGGGGACTGATGACCTCAGAAGTTAAGTCCCATAGTGCTCAGAGCCATTTGAACCATTTTGACAGTGCCTAGTTGTGTCCGTGTGTTTCTCACAATATGAAACGGCCAGCCAGTAGTGATTCCAGCAGCAGTGGTGATGGGAAATGGCCAAACTTGGGGCGACTGCCATGTAAGCGTTTATAAAAAAAATTATGAGTTCAAATTGCGACAGTCCTAAAATTTTGTAGCAAAGCATTCAAATTTTTCGACACTGTGATGCACTTTCGTAACGAGTGGTAATAAAAATTCTTTTTTCGTGCTATTGCAGGATTCGTTCCCGAAGTGCTGGCTGAAGTAGAGCGTCAACTGGAAGTTGAAAGTCGCCAGCAGTATCAAGCCTAAGAGGTTGTGCTACCATCATGCAAGTACATCTCAAAATTCTGCGTGTGATAGTTTACATTTTCACAAAAGAACTCTTGATGTATTCAAATAGTAACAAGTGTTTATTATAAAATTTTTGATCCCGCTGTTGCCGCATTAGAGTGGCTTCAAAAAATGGTTCAAATGGCTCTGAGCACTATGGGACTTAACATCTATGGTCATCAGTCCCCTAGAACTTAGAACTACTTAAACCTAACTAACCTAAGGACATCACACACATCCATGCCCGAGGCAGGATTCGAACCTGCGACCGTAGCAGTCGCGCGGCTCCGGACTGAGCGCCTAGACCCGCTAGACCACCGCGGCCGGCTACAGTGGCCTCTGGCGAACCTTGAGCGACTGCTGAGGGCCGAAATGCAGCAAAAACGTAAGTACATTTCTAATATATTTTTTCATTGTGTACAGTTTTATGGAAATTGAAGGTGTAAAGCGGAAGAAACGAAAGGAAAGGGAGGGGATCACTACTGTCATCTGTACTGGGACATTAAGCGCCATTAGCAGCGATGAATGAAAATGTGTACCAGCCCGGCATTCGAACCCAGGTTTTCCTGCTTAAGCGGCAGGTTGCGGTAACCACTTCGCCATCCGGGAGACAGCGTTGTCGCAACTGTACAGACTATCTTGGCATGCCTCGCAGCCAATCCACACTCCCACCGAGCGCCACCTGTCCGAAGTTGCTCCATGTTCACTCTCTGAGGTTCCCACATGAGGTCGGACATATTTGTGCATCTGCACCGAAGATGGTGGGTCCGTTGTCCAGCTAGGCGTATCATATTATATGAATGCGTGATGTCTGTTCTTACCGACATGCCGAAAAAACAGACACCACACAGAATCCGTAGCTGTTCTACATGATATGTAAATTGAAGTTGAAGAGAGGAAGAAAGGAAAGGAGGGGATCATTGCTGTCAGCTGCACTGGGACCTTACGTGGAATCAGCAGCAATAAGTGAAAATATGTACTGGTCCGGGATTTAAACCCGTTTCGTTTTCAAAGTTACATATAATCAATATCTCGCTGTACACAAATTCAGTACCGATTTTGTGTTGTTGTTTGTTATAATCAGTATCTTGTTGAAGACGACTACTGTGAGATCGATCAGTGGCTCCACAAAAACAGTCCTGGCGAGGGTGAAATACCGAAGGGGGTGCATGAGGATGGCGGCTGCCAAACGTCAGTGCCATCTCTCTCTTTTGGATGAGGAGAAGGAAATATTTGATTGGGTGGGAGAACTAGCCGAAATGTCGACTGAACTGCTCAATCCTGGGATCCAGAGAGTAAATGGTGATTATAATGCCACCGTCGTCATTATTCTAGAATGCTGATGTACTTAATTGTTGTTCTTTGTTTACAGCATATATTAAAAAATCTTGAGCACTCTACTTAATTTCTTCCCATTATTCGTATGTTACAGAGTTGCCACCGACATCGTCACCACAACAGCTCGCTGCTGCATGGGCACCTAGAGCAGTGGTTGTCGCAGCAGGCATGAGACACGCACCTCAGCGGCATGCACGGCCGTGCAAAGCGCTGCTTGTGACTGCGCGAGAGGCAGTGGAAGTACAGTAGCTGCGGCCGCTGCAGTGCCAGCCCCTGCACCGTCGCATGCCTTCTGGCGTCCATTGTTCACAAGAAGAATTGATTAATGATATAATAAATCTTCGTCACCAGTTATAAACCTGGATATTCGTCTACCTTTATCATAATTCAGATTTAAAAAAGTCAGTGATCGGAAAAATCGACCACTGAGAAAAACCATATTAAAATAAAAAGCTAATAAAAATTACATGCAATAAATTATGACCATTCCCACGACAGCTGAAGCAGTCTCAAACACATCTAAGGCGAATTTATTTGAATTTATTCAGAATAACAACAGTATTGTTTATAATAATAAAGATGTTTTATGATAATCGATAAAACGAATAATCCATGGTTTACAGCTAAAGATTTTGTACAGTTTTTGGAGTATAAACATACTGACAAAGCAGTTTGTAAACATGTAGATATTTTTAACATCAGTGATATACCAGGATCAAGAGGTAACGAAAAATCATCAATATTTATCAATGGATCTGGACTATACAAGTTAATATTTAGATCAAACATGCCACTTGCTGAAAGGTTTATTAAATGGGTAACTAAAGAAGTTTTACCATCAAATAGAAAACATGGTCAATACAAACAGCAATCAACAACTGAAAATTTATAAGAACAGATTGAAGATTTACAAATTAATAAGGAAATGGCTACATGTGTTGTGAAGAAAGGAAGGGAAGACAGTCAGAACTTGAGAAAAAATTAATGAAAAGATGAAATAATTAGAGAAATACAACCGCAGGTAGTTACACCAACTCAAGATCCTAATCTGAGACAAGTGTTTTTCTTTTAACGTTATTTGATGATGAATGTTAATATACTTATTATGTAATTAGAATGCAAGGAAGAAATTCACAACAACAGTTATATGAAATTATAGATAGACTTCCAAACTGTGAAGAATAGTTGAGACTTGAATATGATCAAAACCCAAAAAAAAAAAAAAAAATTGACACCAAAGAATGAAAGAAAATTTGAGGATTGTTTCTCGACAAATTTATTTCAATATTTTGGATGTCAATACACAAGAAGAATTGATTAATGATATAACGAATCTGCATTAGACTGAATTAACATTCTGTTTTTTTAAGTATTCATAAGTAATACAAATTTCGTCATCATAGAGACTGTACAAATAATTCACACTTTCAACAGTTAACTGATTTATGCATGTTCAGGTCTCTTCATTCAGATAACATACAGCTAGAAAGAATGAAAGTGCAATTTTTTAATTCTTAGTGTTGGCATTTTTACAGAAAAGTTTTTATTAAGATTTTATAAAATAACATTACTTTTATTTATCCAACTGTTGTGTGAATTATCCAAACCCTACCATTTAACATATACTTTATCTCCTTTCTTTCTCAAAACTTTTTCAAATTAGATATACATTTGGATATTTTGTTTTCTGTAATTCTTGTTCATAAAAATGTCCTTCGATATCTTTTAATTTATATGTGATTGGATTAGAATGAATAACATCTTCAATTTCAAAAATTTATGTCAATCATTTGCCAGTAAATCCTTTTTCAAATAGTCATTTATGTTTATTGATTCTTTCTTTATATCCATTTTTAAATTTCACTTTCTTATCAGATGCAATAGTAGTGGGTTTATAATTTCTATCATTAACTTTTATTGGTTTCATTTTTATTCTGGAATGTTTTGTGTGGCATTGATCAACTAGTTCATTCGAAACTAGTTCAATAGATTTATAATTTCCTTGAAGACTAAATCTCTTCCACATCTTTTGTTACAATGTCCTATTAAATTGTTCAACAACAGATCCTTTAATTCGCTAAATGTCGAATAATGATTAATGTTAAATTTTTTCATAGATTCCTTAAAATCTTTATTATAAAATTCTTTACCAGTCCTGAGACTGGTTTGATGCAGCTCTCCATGATATTGTATCCTATGCAAGTTTCTTCATCTCCTAGTACCTACTGCAACCTATATCCTTCTGAATCTGCTTAGTGTATTCATCTCTTGGTCTCCCTCTACGATTTTTACCCTCCACACTGCCCTCCGATACTAAACTGGTGATCCCTTGATACCTCAGAACATGACCTACCAACCGATTCCTTCTTCTAGTCAATTTGAGCCACAAACTCCTCTTCTGCCCAATTCTATTCAATACCTCCTCATTAGTTACGTGATTTACCCATCTAATCTTCAGCATTCTTCTGTAGCACCACATTTCCAAACCTTCTATTCTCTTCTTGTCCAAACTATTTATCGTCCATGTTTCACTTCCGTACATGGCTACACTCCATACAAATACTTTCAGAAACGACTTCCTGACACTTAAATCTATACTCGATGATAGCAAATTTCTCTTCTTCAGGAATGCTTTCCTTGCCATTGCCAGTCTACATTTTATATCCTCTCTACTTCGACCATGATCAGTTATTTTGCTCCCCAAACAGCAAAACTCCTTTACTACTTTAGGTGTCTCATTTCCTAATCTAATTCCCTCATCATCACCCGAGTTAATTCAACTACATTCTATTACCCTTGTTTTGCTTTTGTTGATGTTCATCTTATATCCTCCTTTCAAGACACTGTCCATTCCATTCAAGTGCTCTTCCAAGTCCTTTGCTGTGTCTGACAATTAACAATGTCATTGGTGGGCTTCAAAGATTTTATTTCTTCTCCATGGATTTTTAATACCTACTCCGAATTTTTCTTTTGTTTCCTTTACTGCTTGCTCAAGATACAGATTGAATAACATCAGGGAGAGGCTAAAACCCTGTCCCAGCCACTGCTTCCCTCGACTCTTATAACTGCCATCTGGTTTCTGTACAAATTATCTGTTTGTAAATTTTTTAGTTATCTATTTTTAAATATTTTTTCTAAAGAATCAACTATGTTCTTTGAAAAACAACCTGCTATAACAGGTAATAAATATTTAAATCCTTTATTTATTATTGAAATCCTTTTAATATTCTGGAGTCCATTTCAACTAAATCAGCTTTCCATAAATCATCTATACCAAGTGAAACAACATTTCTTCTTTTAAAATTTTCTCACATTGGATGATGTAATTCATTAATAATTTCTTCATGAAATTTAGCCCTTTGCGTACCAAAGCTTTTTTAACGAGTTTATTCTTTTTGATTCTACATACTGTAAAAACACCTTCAATCCTCTTTCTTCCACTTTTAGTTGTTACTCTGTGAGGATTATGTGTTTCAGTAAACTTTTTACACTTCAAACAGTAGATGTGATTATGATAATCCATTTATATAGAATAAAAATTTATCAAATTAAATTAGATTTCACTACTTCTAAATCTTTACTGACTTATCTAAATTATTAATTTTGTAAACTATGTAACGTTGTTACTTTAATTTGGTATGCTGATGTGTGAGGTTGTATCTTTAATTTTGTATGCTGAAATCGGTGCTAATTGACAATGAAAGTGGGTTAAAAGCCGTGATCTGTCTGGGGACATTAACCGTGGCTTACTGGGCAACTGTTTCATCAGATATTTAGTCTAGGTTTACCAAGCAGACTAACATTAATGATAATCTTTTAATAGTCATACAAAACCGGTAATATATATATATAAAAAAGGAGAATTTAAATAAAAAGAAAGAAATCAGTTTATATTTGAAAATTTATTTTAAGATTGTTCATTGAAATTTCAGCATATTATAAATGAGTTATATCTGAGCTGGTGCCTTATTTACGATTAAAAAAATGTGAGATTGTAATCTTACGGAACACATAAAATATGGAGCCAAGATTGTGAGACAGCATACAACACTACATTCATAAAATAACACACGAAGAACATTGAAACATAAGCAAGAAGAAATTAACCACAACCAACAGATTCAGTTTTTTACCCAAAGAAATTACGTTCATACCACAATCCTGTCCGTCATGTAATTACCACACACTGGTATACTAAATTAATATTAACTCTTTGTGAAGTCTTCGCAAAAAGAATAGCTGAGGGCTACTTTGATGATTACACCACATGCTTCACGTGGTCAACTTGGTTTACACAAAGCGTACAACTCCACAATAATTTTGATAATTAGATCGAAAAGCAATTGACCAAAGAAAAACCTTGAACTGGTTACTAACGTCTTACTATTAACCTGATGGGTCAAACAGTTATATAAGCACGTGGTAGTGGTCTCGCAAAGTACACCCCACGTGGGCTGAACATAAAGAAAAGTTGCTATATTGAAAATATAGTCAAGACGAGACGTTATAATCACACAAGCATTCGCATTTAAGATTGATGAACTTAGTTAGAGTTACTGATCAACACGTGGTTCCACTTTACTCACAAAGTAGTAACAAAGCAACTACCGCAAAATAATTTGAATTTAACACGAGAATTACACTCCGCTGCACTTTAAGATAGCATTAGATATTTTAGAGCTAAACCTGAAATCAAGGTGATTAAATTTTCAGTTAGGCTGAACTTAAGAAATCCATTGTCCTACGGACTTAACAGACACGCGCTTAGCCGGAGATCTTACCACTTCAGACGCTCGCCACGGCCACACAGCAACTGCCCTACTGCCGAGCGTGCTTCCCGAGGGTGGCTCACAAAGACCAACGGAAGTGGCCAGAGGGGCAGCTTCCTATACCAACATGACAACGGACGGACAGGACCATACTAAGGATAGAAACCTCTTTGCTTTTAGGAAGCGGAGCTACCTGTTCCGACGTTGGTCCTACTGTTCTCTAGCAGACAGCCTTGTCTGCTACCCTCAAGCATGCAACTAGAAATACATATGCTCATTCATCCTCTCACACAAAAGGGAAGGGGGATGATAGTATCTTATCATATACAGTATATAAAAGAAAGCGGATGTAGGTTCCGTATGAGACTGTGTGACATGAATTACATATAAGAATTACATATAAACTGTGCTTTAAAGTGTAGTAGTGTGACAGATCGTTCTTGTTTATGTGTAAAAGTAACACGTTCCACTGCTCAGTCTCCTCCCAGATAGTCAGAAACGCCACAGTACATTTAGAAGAGGAATTTATTCCATAAATGGCAACAGATTTAAGAAATTAAACATGAAAGGAATCCAACAGAGACCTTTCAACTAATAACTTAAGTTTTCTTCCTAGAAAATCTATTTTATCTAATGTTTCATGAAGACTTGTTTTCTTTATTACGATATTCCATTGTACCTTCATAAATATCATTTCTATGTTTTAAATCTGGAAGAATCTTGCTATATTCAGGTTTTGTAACAAGATTTCATAATTCTTCATTTATTGACATTATTACAGAGTTGTGTTAGAATACTTGTGTTCAGGTTTTGTAACAAGATTTGCTAACTCATTCTGTAAATATTGTTCAATCACTATATCTCTTAAATCTATTGGTTCACTTACATTCAGAATTCTTCTAACTTTAAAACCAATATAAACTCTAATTACTTTAAAAATGACTTTTAATTCTTTCTGAAACTGTTTAATTACATTAATTATTTTGAAGTCTACTTAGGATTCAATATTTTTGATTTTTGAAATTAATTCATTATTAATTTTGGATCCAATGATTGAAGATCTAACTCGTTATTGAGCTTATTTCCAAAAATGTCCATTTATTACAGTCAAAAATCATTAAGCTTATAATTGTCTGTTAACTGTTTTAAAACAATTAGGCATATATTGACACAAATTACTTCATTAAAATTTTATATTTTCTCAGCATTGTAATACAGATCGTTTTTTCCAAATAATTAAGTACTTTACTTGGTATCTTACCACCAAATAAAGCTTATAATAAAAAATCTGTGAGAATCAACAAGTTAGCTATTCCAGATTCTTATTCTCTAGGATGACCTGGTAATTCATCAGTCATAAAAACGCTACAAAAATATTTGATTCTTAATTGTTTAACTAGTTTTTCTGTATCAAAATTAATGCATTGGAATATAAATGTATTTTTTATATTTTTTCTAGATCCAGTGCCTTTCTTTTCCATTGCTTGATTATGTCTTTTCTGTTCTTCCAATTCTGTGATGTCTTCTTTCTTGCTTATTACTGCATTTGCGATTAATGCAAAACCAGCAGCAAGTGAACCAATAGTCACTATATATGCTAATCCAGCTAACAGTAATGGAAGAAATCCACCTTTGTGTTCCTTTTTGTTAGATACTCAATAATCTTTATCACAACAGGAATACCTAATGTAATAAGTAAATTCCTGCTAGTTTTTTTCACTATCTTTCTTCTCTATGCATCAGTTAAAAATGGTTCAATACTATGTAATTGTTCATTATTCAGTTTAAATTTAATTGATTTTGGTTTAGTCTTGGCACTAGGTAGCAAAGTATAATCAACTGAAAAGTTATTCATTTATATAGATTAAAAATTTATAAGAATTAATATTTTTTGCACTCTCCTACCATTGTCATCCACGCCTAATCCAGCGCCATAAGTCATGGCTGTGCACATACCTAATTTTCTCTTTCCATAGATTATTCCTCTAACAGCAGTTGCTACTAATTTTTCTCTAATGAAGCATTACTTGCATGCATTCTTTCTTTTGCGGCTGACTGAAGTTCTTTATGTGCTTTGTGCCTTTTTTTCTAATTCTTTATTATCTCTATATGCAATATCGTTTTTTTTACATTCTTCATCAGATTTATTTATTCTTGGATCACCATTTGCTAGACTTTCTTCAAGGTTAGTAAATGACCTGCAGTAATTAAATCCTGGAAGATGCATCTCTGGCATTGGTAAATTATTTAAAACTCAGTTGGCTAATCCTTTACCATGTTTTTCACTTTTTCAAAATGTATGTGGAAGATTTTTCAAAATTCTGATCAAATATGAAATTTCTTTTGGTTTGTTGATGATGAAATCACAAAATTTATTTGTCTACATCTGCATTAGTCCTACGTTTTCTTTTTGGTAATTTTTATTTCCAGCTAATTACTCTCCATCAATTACTGTTCATCTGTCAATTAATTCATGGACATTATCCATCCAAACATATTCGATTGGCTTTTCTGAGTATTTTTTGCTAAAACTTCACCAGTTATGTCTTCCACACTTTTTAGAAAATCGTCTAAATTTTTTGTCTCAATGCTGGTAAAAAGTCATCAATCATTTTTTAATTAAATATTTATATTTATTTCCTCTTCTCGATTTTCTTTTATTTGAATTACTATCAGAATATAATGCTTCCAAATGGTGTAATATACCTGCATAATTTGATAAATCAGAAGCTGTAAATAGTGTTTTCATGTCTTCCATAGTAATGTGTTTTTAGTTAAGAAATTCGTTAATCCATCTGTACCTTCATGTGCCTCTAACCAATAGTTAATTTATCTGCATCAAATTTTACTGGTAATTTACTAACAAATTTAAATGTTCGAACACACATTAATCCAAAAACTGTTATTAATATATTCTAACATTCTTTAATTAATATTTATTTTCTTAACATATTTATCATTTTTTCTGTTTTTAATCTCTTCTCCACACTTACTGAACAGATATAGGAATCACTAGTTTTTCAACCTCTCTTTTTTCTTCAATCGCTTTTAACACATTATCACTTAATCCTCCAATGCCTTTTTTAACGTTTTCAATTGCAACGATAACTGTCCTATTTTCTTTTTTAAATTTTTCATATTCTGTTTGTGGCTTTTTTTCCATTATTTAAACTCCTCTTTTAATGGTTCTTTTACTCTGCTATCTCACCTAGCTGTTTTAACAACTTATGGATTGTATTTTGCAAACTCATTAGAGATGAAAAACTTAGCAAACACTTTTTAGCATTATGAAATTCTGTATTTTATTTCTGAACTTACCTTCATTCGGTTTTCTATTAATTTCTACCGTAAATAATCCAAATTGATCATTCCAACATTTAATACACATTTCTTCAAAATTATTAAATGTTAAATCAACACAAATAAATTCATGATAAATATGTATTAAATTTGTATCATCTTGTCTTATTAGATTTAAAAAGTTAAAATTATAACTAATTGCTTTGTTATTTTAGAATAAGTCTGAGTTAAATAAAAACAATCTGTTCCTTTATCTCTTCCCCTGGTAAAATATTCTCTAACTATATCCTGATTTTTAAGAATGAAGTCATCAAGTGCTACTACTGAATTATCTACACATCGATCTAATGGAATAAAGCAGTAATTTTTTGTTACATTTATATTCAATTTTTTCACATCTTTTTATAAATTCTCGATATTTTGGTTGATCTAAACATTAGAATAAATGTACAATTGATTAATTTTGTTCCAGTTCAACCATTCAGTTGCTAGAATATAATTATCGATCATTAATATTGTTTTTCCTCAACCACTTGGACCTATGGTTGCACATCTAATTGAACTTGGTAATAGCTTACCATGTTTGTTTTTTATTTCTTTTCTACAATTCTTATTTTTGGTTCACAGTCTATCATTTATTTTTTAAAAAAAATTAGTAGTAAATGAGTAAATTATTTCAATTTTGTGATAAGTCATCTGTTCTCAAAAAAAGATTGACTGTACCTATACGAGATATCTTTAATAATGGTGCACTCGTTGGCTTCGATTCAACATTTTTAACTCCAAATATTACATCAAAAAATAATAATTTATACTGTGATGGAGGGACAATAGAAATTTCTGTAGGTCAATACAGTTTAAAAATTTAGAAGAATTTACTCAATCGCAAAGGCCAAATATTCATATTAAAGCAGATGACATTTTAAATAGAGTTGTCATCGAGAGTAATGTAAAATTGTATATGGATACAAAAGAAGATAATACTGCAAGTGTGCTAAGATTTAATAATCAAATTATTGAAGCTAATAAAAAGACTGTTGCTAAAGATGTTCCCAAAATTATGCCATTTGAATTGACTTAAGTAAATTTTAATTTGCAATGTTTGTAAAGCATACTTATCTTTTCATCGAGAAACGAATATTATTGCTTCATTGAAGCCTAATGCAGAATTTGCTGGGCCAATATTTCATGAACCACTTTATACTATGTATGTTCCAATTTTTAACCTATTCAACATTTACTGTAACTGATGAAAACGATAAGTTGATTGACGTTAGTGGTGCTTATGTGACAGTAATTTTGGAAATGTCGTAATAAATTTTATCCTTATTAAATCATTAACAAAATCGACATTTATCAGTTTTACTCATTCTCTGTGAATGAGCAGACTAAAAATAATCTAAACCTCCCCAACAAAAATGGAGAGATTAATATAAATATTAGAGATGATTGGGGTCATCCTAATCATGCTCAGCTGTATATGAGGTTTAGTATTATTGGACTGATGGCACAGATTTTCCATCATATGATGGAAAATCCAATAAAAAATTAACTGATAACTACGTGGTATAGTTGTTTGAGGTCGTCGCTATATAGGTAGGAAACAATGTTTTGTCAAGAATGGAACATCCATTCATTTTGTCATCTCTCCTTATCCAATTAACTTCAATTGCAGCTCATGAGTTAACTTTGGAAGGTCATATCCTTAATAATGGTAAGATGAAAAGTAAGAAAAATGAAGTACTTTTTCCACTAGATTTTGTTTGGTCGATTTTTCAGAGATTATAAAGAAATAATGTGGGAAGGAGATTTAACTGTAATTTTTACTTGGAGTTCAAATGTTTGAGATACCATTCTTAGATGAGCTGATAAAATCGATCCTGGAATTGAAATAAAAAATACACTTCCAAAAGAAGGTAAAATCGTCGTAGAATCTATGGAAATTCGTGTTCCTGTCGTAAAATATGAACCAGAATATTCACTAGAGCTAGAACAAGAAAGACTAAACAGTCCAACAGCTCCAATTTCTTTCTTTGAGTGACAAACAGTTGAAATAGCTGGATTAGAAGGAAAAACAAATTTTGAACTAGATATTACTAATTATTACAATTCTTCAGAATCTGATATGCCTTACTTTATTTTTGTTGTTTTCCAAACTAATCGAAAAAATAAACAACTAACTGATTCTTCTTTTTTTGATCATGTTAAATTACAAAATGTATACATGAGAAATGGAAGATAATGAAAATTTTTCCTCAAGAATTATGAAATCTTGATCTACCAAATAATTATCTGAAAACATATGATACTTTCCTCGATTTTAAGAGAGCCACTCAATTGAATGATGATTTCAATGCAAATCGCTTCAATTTTATTGAAAATTATCCTATTTTTGCTATAAGTATGTCTAGGAGATTGAATGTGTTAGCCACACACAAAACTACAATGAAATTAGTTGACACTTTTAATTATAACATTCCAAAAGATACAACTGCCTACATAGTCATGTGTAGTAGGAAAATTTAACATCTGTTGCTGAGTATAGAATTTTAAGTGAAAATTTTCAATATTATTACTTTTCATTCTATATAAAGAGTTCCTATGGCACCAGACTGCTGAGGTCATCGGTCCCTAGGCTTATGCACTACTTAACCTAACTTAAACTAACTTACACTAAGGACAACACATACACCCATGCCCGAGGGAGGACTTGAACCTCCGACAGGGGGAGCCACATGAACCGTGGCAAGGTACCCAAGACCCCGCAGCTACCAGGTGCGGCACATTTAGCATCATGGAATTTCATAAGCTGTTGCTCTAAAATGTCTGGACGTGTTCAGACCGGTACAATAATCTTATGAATGTTACGTGCATCGAGGACCAAGCACACTTTGCCCTCTGGCTTACTTGCGGCCAAAACAGGACTACAATAAGGTGAAAATGATGTTTGTATTATCCCACATTCAAGCATCCTGTTAATCTCTTTTTTTACTGCTTCCATCATTGTCTGGGGTATAGGGTATGCAGTAGAACAAAAAGTTTCGTGAGGATATACTTACATTTTGTACACAAAATTCTTAGCATCAGTTCCCTAAGTTCCACTTGTTGTTCTTGAGACAAGCACTTTGATTCACTTGCGCACTTTGATTCACTTACCTGTGTGTTTATTGTGTCGACGTTTACCTTTTCTGCAGCCGACCATTCGTTATTGTAAGTGTTGATAAACATAACTATGGGAGTTGCCAACTGAACCCCAAAGTCGTGTGTACTTTAGTTTTACATCTATTAGTACTCCCTCTGATTAGATCTACTGCAAATAATTGGTTATTTACAGTGAAATGACATTGGCCCTTTCCTGTATCAATTTGTACTTGGTATGTCTTAAATGTATCCCTACCGATCAAACAACCAACTATTAATGTCTCTACTATCAAAAAATTGCATTATAGAGGAAAACGTCCTTATTGGACGGGAATTGAGGCTTGTATTTTGACTCCTTTGAATTTCTGACCATTGGCAGTTTGTACCTTGCAATTTTGCACTGGCAATGTAGGCATAAGCCATGTCTCATTGAACAGTGGCATATGTGGGCGGGCAAATAATTAAAACTGATTAATAATTGCTGCTTGAACAATTGAAAAACTGAATAACTGAAAGAAAAATTGATTGGAAATAATAGTTAAAAGAAATTTGAAGGTAATTTATAAATCTGTGCACATATCCTGGGTGAACTTTAACTGGTACCAATGTCAACAGACCTTCAATGTCAATACATTTAAGATCGATATTCATAATTTGAGTTATATATTGCTTCACATTAATTCCATTGTGCATAGTCCTAATCCAGACTGCTGATGCTGATGCAAAAAAATGGCTCTGAGCACTATGGGACTTAACTTCTGAGGTCATCAGTCCCCTAAAACTTAGAACTACTTAAACCTAACCAACCTAAGGCCATCACACACACCCATGCCCGAGGCCGGATCCGAACCTGCGACCGTAGCGGTAGTGCGGTTCCAGACTGTAGCGCCTAGAACCGCTTGGCCACCATGGCCGGCAATGCTGATGCAGGATCACTCTTCCACTGCTCATGCAAATTCCTCTTGTCTGCTCCAAACCTCCTGATGCAGGATCTTGGCAGTGGGTGAAATGATGAACAGACAGATGTGGTCGTCGCAAATGTATGAATAAACTTTGCTTTCCGAATAACTTTTTATAACACTTTTAAATGTACATTTGAAATACACATTTTAAAACAATACTGGTACAACAGATCTAATCATATGTCAGCCAGCTACCAGTTATACAGACTAACAGGTGAAGATACAGAAATTAATAAATTGAAGAGCATATTTCTTATTCCTTTTTTCATACAGATGCATCAAAACAGTTGATTGGAAAGAATAGCTGGAAGAAATTTTAAGATAATATATAAATCTGTACACATCTCCTGTGTGAGCTTTAATTGGTACCAATGTCAACAGATCTGCAATGTCAATATATTTAAGATAAATATTCATAATTTGAGTTACATACTGCTTGACATTAATTCCATTGTGTGTAATCCTGATTATAACAATACTGATGCAGGATCACTCTTCCACTACTCAAGCAAATTCCTCTTCCCTGCTCCGAACCTCCTGATGCAGGATCTCGGCAGCGGACGAAATGATGAGCAGGCAGGTGTGGTCATCGAGAATGTACTAACAAACTTCGCTTTCCGAATAACTTTTTATAACACTTTTCAATGTACGGTTGAAATACACATTTTCAAACAGTACTGGTTCGACAGGTCTAATCGTACATCCACCAGCTACTACTTATAGAAACAAACAGGTGAAGATACAGGAATTAATAAATTGAAGAGCATATTTCTTCTTCCTTTTTTTTTCATGCAATGTATCAAAACATTATCCTTGCCACAAAACAACTTGTTAATTTATCTTTGTCGTGGTCTATAAGTCATTCAGTTTACATATAGCTTACACGTATAAAAAGAAAAGAATGAAAAGAAGAAAAATGATTCAACATAGGTCTAGCAGCAGCATTCATGGCAACCTTTGACATTATGCACATTTTAGTCATTACTTGGTTCTGCTCCTGGCTCTGGAATTGGCAGCGTGGGTGATTGCCAAGAATTTGCATTTACAGTCACTGCTTGGTGGCCATACTGCTGATTTTGTGATGGCTTTCCATTGTGTTGGTAATCTGAGTTTGCATTAAATTAGCCATCGCATTTCCTCTTACATCCACCATTCTGTGAATTATTAGGTCGATTCACATGATTGCTATTGCTATTGTCGGTGGCATTCTAGTATTGTCGTTGGCATTCTGGTAATCATTACTGTAGTTATTATTGTGCCCTTGAGCAAAAGGAATATTTCCATTGCTATTTGTATTTCATGAATAATTATTGCTGATATTGTTTAGATTTCTAGTACCGTTGTTGTTACAGCTATCACTTCTGTTATCATTGCCATTTTGACCATGGTTGTAAATATTCATACCTCACAAGTAAGGAATAAATTCTTGATTTCATGCAAACTGTTTTATCTCTTTCTGGATAACGTCCAAGGAATCGACAAAAGATAGGAATAAATCAAGGTCGTGGCCTGGTACACATGCGGGTGTTTCTCTCAAATGTGTCAAAAGTTTTCCTTTTAGTAATCTCAAAACTTCACATGAAGATATGGGCTCATTCAAATATCTCGTTTTGTTACTATAGCGCTCGAAGTGTTTCATAGAATTCAGGTTATAGAATTCAGAATTTTAAACCTGATTTCTAAGTTTCTCTTGTTTACTGTGAGACCAATATCGAGATGAATATCCACTGAAACTCCTCACAGTTATCACACATGATGGAAATTTCACATGCCCATAAAACAGCTTCTTGTGTTGTACCAATACAACCGTAAATTGTATCTTATGGTGCTCCAGTCAAGAGTGCAGAAACACATTTTGGAAACTTTTAATAAATAAGATTGGATGCTGTTCGTCCTTTTCCGCCGAATACGACTGAAACTGTCTGCTTTTCATAAAGCTGTTTTCTAATTTGGGTGATAGTGAGTCAGAAAAATTGCTCCACATTTCACCCATGTGATTAGAACATGGGCTATACAAATCATTTCTATTTTCAGACATATGATATTGCCTACTAAGTTGCTGTAATGCCGCAAACCGTCTTTAGCCCAAAAAGCGCATCATTTGTTTGTATCGACTCAGCTTACTATCGATTTTTATGTGCTATAAGAATAAAGAGATTAAGTTGTTGACATAGTTTTCTTATATTTTTGAGTTACATAATGTTATATATATATGATACCTGATGGTCGAGAAAAGCTGTGTCCTGTCAAGTCAGCAAGTTTGCAACGCCAAGACGACTGCTGAATCGCAGCGTGTGGCAAAGATGACAGCTACGATGCAGCCAGCCACTACGAACATTTGCTGGCGACTGCTAAGAATAAACACCTATTGTTAAAGAGAGAACACAATTGTTTCTTAGCAGAGAATGGTTCTTGGCTTGCTCTTTTGGGAATTTGAGTAGTAGTACCCGAGTGTTATTTGAGTCGTGAGCCTTGAGAGAGATTATCTCAAGAGTGTGATGTGATCGGCTCACAAGTACGATACGTGAATTAGTCTGCAATGGGGATAGAACTCAAATGTGTTCAAAGCAATTCTAAGTCGTTTAGAAAGGTATTTTGAGAAGACTATCGACTTATGTAGAAAATGATTATTTCGCCGATTTTCGTAGTGTAGATTCGCCAGATATACGAAAAACCTCCGATTTATTGAACCGTGAGATCAGTTTCTCCTAGTAGTGATTAATGGGGCGATGTGCTGCTTAATAGCCACGCGATGGTAGGCAAACGGTAATTCAATATTTTCATGAGCTTTCCCCTTGGTGTATGTGAAGAGCCGTGTCCATGTGAAGTCGTTTAGTTATTTTGTGGTTGAGGATTAAAGTACGTACTAGGGGATAGTAGCGTTGCATTGTATTATTGTGACTGTATAGGTGTACACAAGCACTAAGGAGTAGTGGCTTAGTGATATTTGGGTTAGGATTTATCGTGTGACTTCAGCGTGAGCGTCGCAATATAGTAAATTCAGGAAATCTCGTTGGATGCACTGAACGTATAGTCTATATGAAGAGAAGGGTCGTCCTGTGTAACAGTTATTTATTGAGAAATAATAGGAAGTTTATTGAGAATGTGATAGCTTTTCCCTTTGGCCCTAAACGACAAATCGAGAATCATTTCAAGAGAAAACGCTAATCCTTGCTGAAAGAGTTCATCGAGTGCTGTGTTTCGAGTTTCAAATATTAGTGGGTTGCGGAATTCAACGGCTGAAGTGGTTCAGCTTTGTCTGGTTATTTGAAGTTCATGTATCTGAAAAGTTGCGGTGACACTCAGGTTTACTAGCACTCGTAAAATAAAGCACTGACTAGTACCTGTAAGTGATTTCATTGCAGGAAATTAAGAAAACGGTTTTAAACTTAAAAATTCAGTACCTGACTTGTCCTTTACCCCCAAACTATTACAAGAAAAAAGTAATCAAATGCTTATTTGAAAGCAGATTAATATCTTGAATACGTCTTTGCAGAATAAAATAAATCCAAAGGTCAATAAAGTAGAAGACTGGAATACTGATAAAAGCAAAGTTGAAGGAAATTTGCAATGACAAGGAAGATAATGAATCTTTAGACAGGGAAAGCACGTTTGCATGTTATTGAAAAGTGATTAATTATAAATGAAAAGTTATTCCATTTAATTCTGAAAGGTTGAGATTAATGAAACAGTTTATTATGATAACATTTCAATAGAGTCAGGGATATTGTTGTAACAAGGTGCTACCTATAGAGGTTATCATTGACTGACAACAATAGATAAACAATACAAAAACTGTTCTCCGATTTACGTAAAAATTTATAACGTTCCCACTGATTGGTGTATACACGATTATTCGTTGAAGCTTTAAAAGAGGAGCATCTACAAGAGGCAATGGATCTATATGACGTATTCATCAGTTATATAAAAAACTATAGTTTCTGGTACTTACATTGTTGAGAAAGTGTTTACTTATGTAGTCAGAATACGCAAAGTAAGCTTACCTGTTGTTTGCTGTTATTGGCAAATTAAATACATTATTCCTACTCCATGCAGACTGTCGCATTTAGTATTTTTCTGGTGACTGATACTAGCTTTTCTGGTAGATTATCTTTCGTACCTATTGAACGCTGATAGTTAGATGTGTTGTTGTAATTATATCCACATAGCTACCACTGACCCCATTATAACACGAAAAGTGTTATTTTGTCCACAGATATTGACGTTGTGGCAACATGTAGTGTGATTTATAGCGTGAGAAGTTGAATATCAAATCTTAATGTGACGTTGTCGTGTTAGTACAGGTGATTATTTCAAGGCGCATAGATTAAGATGTTGAGTGTAGGCAAGGTCTTGTCAGTACAACTTATTGTAGTCTTACAAGAGTGAGCTACATAGTCTGACGTTGCTTTTCACCAATGTATTGCAGTGCTGTTAGAGCCTGTTCATACAGTATATCTCCAATGAGTTAGTGGTATTAAAGGATAGTGCAGTACATTGCCTCACATCTCTATGATGAGTATCTGTTTCAGTCTTTCGATTTTATTAACATGGAAAGTAATATCTATCTGCCATTGTAAGGTTCCATTTAGCACTTTATCTTTCATCTGCTGAAATTCTCGTCTGATTTGTTCAGCAGACTCTTCACCATTTGCTTCGATTCTTTAATGGTTTGATGTAATGCAGAAGAAATTTCCGCAGTAACACATTGGTTTATTTCATTGGATTTATTTTCAAGCCACTCAGACATTTCATCTTCCCATTTCTTAGATTGATTGACCAAATAATCATCAATTTGTTTCTTACTGTTTATTTAGAGATATTTAAAGTGGGTATTTATACTGTCTACTGTAGTCTTTACGATGGATTGAGTTCATTTAGTTTTCTGTACTTTGCCTTTCAGCTGATTTACTGAATCAGCAATGTCTTTGTGCTTCTCATTTACCTCACTTAATTGAGATGTGATTTGCTGTAGGTCTTTTAAAATCATTTTATCTCGCTCTTCCAGTTTTCTTTCGCATTTTGCTTCTGAAGCCACTTGTTTCCTTTCACGTTCAGTGTCTAGAGTCACAAATTTTTCGTCTCATTTCTGATCCCTTTGTTTCAACTTCATCAAGAACTTGGAAAATGGATCTCGGTATCTAGTCCAGACATCACAGTTTCTACTGCTTCAGATTTTTCCTGCGAGTGTTCCTGAAAATCTGACAAGACGTGACTAGATGCATCATCATTTTTATCTAACTATGATGCAGAATCCTCTTCATTGGCCATTCCTGTGTGATCAGCCACTGGTGAAATCTCGACATCCAAACTATCCAGTTCATTATGAATGTCCTGAGACCCATAGTCTAATACATTCTGGATTCCATTTTTTCCTTATGAATTTTTTTCACCATTTCACCCGTATTAGCTTTTCAAGAAAAAGCTAAAGTTTTTAGAACGCAGATGCTAACTATATTCCTACTAAAATCGCTTCCTCACCTAACACCTATATTCACACAACAAAAGAATGTCACCCACAAAAAATAATAGTAAAATGTGTCAAGATCTTGCCTTGGTGTAACCAATAAATACGATCACAATTAATTAGTGGCGTCAACTAAACAGACTTGCAATATGGCGGCCTAACCCTGAAGGGGATATCACCACCAATAAATCAATTCAAAACTCTTTCTTAAATCTTCACTCGTAACACAATGAAACATTTGTGTGGTAATATTTCAGTTCAGAAGGCAAGAAGCCACAGATATGAGCATCCTTACCTTAGCAATAACAGGATACATAGACCAGGATATTGCATCATGGTATTATTGCTTCTAGATTCGATGTTATTGGGCTAGTTCAGCTACAGTTGCCCACATATAATATATGAAACAGAAGACACAAATCGCATTAGTTATACAGCAAAAATCACATCTCATAATTAACAGTTATTGAATGAAAATTAACCTATATTTTTGCTTTGTCAGGCCCCAGGTTGCAGGGTACCATTTGAAGTTGGTTCCATCTTGACTTCACTTCTTGTGCTTGGTAGCACGTCTTGTAATTTATATCTTGGGATTTTCGTGGTTCTTTTCATAGTAGCAGTGTCACTGGGTGCAGCAATCTTAATGTGACACTTTGTTAGAAAAGATTTTGCTATTGTTTTACTTTGTAATGATGATGCTATTTTGTAAATAGACAATGACAAGATACACAACCTGGGCCAAGGTAACACAGTTCATTATTATATATTGTTTTAATAGTTTTTGATGTGTACTGTGTGTGATGCATTACTAATTCCATGTTTATTCACCCTCCTTTATAATGGACTGTGTCAATAATTTCAGATAGCCTGTGTTAAGATTCAGTTACATAATTTTATGATGTTAAATATATTAGTCTTTCCTAACATGCAAGACCCAGAAATTTTAATCAAATATCTGAAAAAGGTCTGGCTAGCTCACGAAAATTTGAGCAAAGAGTAGTAAGTGGGCAGGTTGGGTGCACTAGGCGATTAGTTAATGATCGACCCACCCACTCGCAAACATAAAGTATAAAAAATTAAATCAATAAAGATTTACTCACACAATGAACTCCAAATCGTGAAATTCGTTATCATTATTTTTAGATCTCTTTATTACTTTATATTTTAGCTTAATATTACCATCTTCCAAAAACTGAAAGTCCCAGGTAGTTATTATTTTATTGAACTTGTCTGACAAAATAATTTTAAATTTATTATCAAGCTCCATACAGATTTTCTCTCCATATCTAGTTTTTAAATATTCACATCCTATAATGTAATACCATTCATTTACTTCTAGCTCACTAGTTTTTTTAATCAAATTAGAATTGCTTGCCTTATTAACCTTTTTCAGTAGAGTATAATTTCCAATTTGCTAAATGTCTTACTTTAATCCATCTCCAGTTCTCATAATGGCAAACAACACTACATGAAGAAAGTCAGAAGTATACCACCTAGATCTTAACTGTATTGACATTGAAGGTCTGTTGACATTGGTACCAGTTAAAGTTCACCCAGGATATGTGCACAGATTTATAAATTACCTTCAGATTTCTTTGAACTATTCTTTCCAATCAATTTTTCTTTCAGTTATTCAAGCAGCAATTGTCAAACAGTTTCCATTATTTGCTTGCCCACATATTCCACTATTCAGACCCTGGCCATAGCAAGAGCACAGCATTTGCGTCGTTGACAGGACAAGCGAACACCGAAATGAAGCACCTTGTTCAACAAGCTAACTCCGGCCAATCTCAGCCTTTCTTGGCTGGCTGGTAGATGAGAGGAAAGTAAAATTACGCAAAACGTTGTTAGGGAGCTCCATTAAATAACAGGAGAGATATTCGCAAGGAGCTAAGCTATAAATTACAGCCCTGCAAACTTGGACAGCAGGAACTAGTGGTATACAGTGGAATATGGACAACCATAATGAACCAGTCGTTTTTTAGGTCAAGCAATCAGAATAGAAACATTCCAATCTTGCTGATTCAGAACTGTACTGTTACAGGAGCCCTAAGGGTGCACTCAGAGACTGTCAATTTTCAGGCTGGTGTGGAAGTAATAGCAGGGAAGAAAAACCTAAATGTACCTTTCTTATAGTGCCTAAACTGTCCACTGCCTTTGTATGGGGATGGGATTTCCTGTGTGAGAGAACAGCAATACTTAACCTCTCCACAGGAAAGTTAACGTTAAACGGTGAGTATAATAGAACAGAGCTGGACCTGGTAAAGGTATCAGAACAGCATGGTAAATACTGCTGTGGCCTAATAGTAGTGTAATTTGAACCAATTATTCTGCATATCAAGACTGATTGCGACCCTGGAAAAATAACTCAGGAATTAGGTAGTGATGGTCCAGCATTAACTGAACAAAAAGTACTGAATGTAGCTGTCTGACAAAATCTCAAGAGAGAGACTTATCAGAGTTGTTGCACAGGTACTTCCAAGTATTCAAAGAGTAGCCTGGTATCATCAATGTTTGTGTATACCACATGAAAGTATACCCTCATAATAAGTTTTTCTGTTCCTCCTACTCGATTCCTTGGACAAAGAAGGAAACAGTGATCAAAAAAATGTGCAAGAAGTTAGACTGACTAATTATCGAGCTTGTAGCAGTCCACTATTAACAGGAGCAAAGGCCAATGGCTGCGTCAGACTCGTTCTGGACGCCATGGATATCAATAAGATCATTGTTTCCATCTGAACATGTCCTAAAAATTTGGAAGAATTACTGCAGCAGTTTAATGGTGTGAAATTTCTCATACTGATAGACCTGTGCTCATCTTTCTGGCAAGTCATACTGTCAGAGGATTCTAGAAAGTATACCAGTTTTATATTTTTGGGACATAGTCATCAATTCCGAGTACTACCTTTCAGTTTATATGTTAGTGGTGGAGTATTTATTGCCACCCTAGACACAGTTATAGGACCAGAACTGTTAAGTATGATCATGGCAGACATAGACAATCTTTTAATCGTCAGAAAGACCTGGGAAAAGCGCCTCAAAATTCTCAAGGAAGTGTGGAATCAATTAAAGAATATGGTGTGACAGCTAATGTAGTAAAATCAAAATTGTGTCATGAACAAATTAAGTTTTTTAGGTCACTTGATTCCTTCAGCAGGGGTTTAACCTGACCCAAAGAAATTAGATACAATAAAAAACTTGCCACATCCTAGTATGAAAAAACAGCTAAAGTCATTTCTAGGTTTAACTTCGTTTTTCCGATGATTTGTGGCCAACCATTTATTAAACATTGATCATTTGCTAAATCTATTGCACAAAAACACACCTTGCAATTGGACACCACAGTGTGCTCAGGTGTTTGATGAAAAAAATGTTCTTATTAATTTGGATATTTTGCACCACCCAGTAAATAGTTTTGTCTATCTGCTGACGTTTCTTCCATGGGTCTTGGTGCATATCTATTTCAGTGGTACACAGCAGGAGATAGGTAAGAAATTAGAGTAATAGAATTTGCAAGCTGTGTCCTTTCTAGCTGTGAAAGGGAGTATACAGTATCAGAACTAAAAGTGCTGGCAATTCAGTGGGCTTTGGATAAGCTTCACTATTTTTTATATGGAAAGAAAGTCAGAATTTGCTGTGACCATCAGACAGTAAGTTTTTTGTTGTCTTGTCAGCTGCTGCTCGTAGGACTTGCCCATTGGGCTATGGTGCTGCAGTCATATGGCAATGAAATTAAACCCATCAGAGAGCAAAGTAAAACAATGTGATATCTGATGCTTTGTCTCACTTGCCACAGGTACTGACAATGTGCCCAGACATTGTAGAGCAGATCTTAAAGTTCAGGGTGATACTGATAAAGGACTCACCCTTTAAAAACGATTATTTATTCATGTGCAGAAACATATCAAGACCACAGAATGAGGAACACTGTGGTTTCCAATTTAACAGGGTGTATAAGCAGACAAGGAAAAAAATTCCCAGACTTCCCAGTTAAAAATACATTTTCTCCCAGGTGAAAATACACTTTTTCCGTGTGAAGTGAACAGTATACTTTCCCTCGAACTATAAAAGTTATCAATCCTTTGAATGGCTATGGTTTTATTCACCGACGTAGAATTTCTCGGCACTTTAGAAAACGAAACTCCGGGGGGGGGGGGGGGGACACGTTTTGGAAGGATCTTTGAAGTGCAGCAACATGTACGCTGCTTATTTTCGTATTACAAACGTATATATGCGAATTCCACCAAACACCGCATGTTACTTTCCGAAGCATTGAAATAGAAATTGCGATGTGCTTTTGTAAGCCAGTCACAGCTCAAGTCACGTAGTCTCACCAGCGGATATTCAGAGTATAGAATACGTGATGTAGTCCGCCAATAGCAACATCACTGAAGAGATTAGCGCGAATACACAAATAGGGAAAGTTAATGGTTTTAATTAATATACGTTGTGTTGCTACAAGAAAGCGACACTTTCACGTATAATATTGGTCTCGAAGATTTGTGGGGAAGTAGAACCACTGGCTCACCCCCTAATAACATCTCTACCCCACCGCAAAGAGAACAACTGTATCTCTGCCAGATCAATTCTCTGTAGTACGCGCTCTATGCTACACGCATTGTATATACAAAGCGAGAACAAAAGGATTCATAGTAACTGACCACACCCGCTCTCCACTACCTGTGCATTAATAAGCTGCAAGAGAAGCTATGCTTTCACATATAATGTTGATTTTTTTTTGCACGTGTTACACTTGAAGATACATCACATAAATGTGCCAGTAAAATGTTTAATAACGACATAAATGTCTGATCTCCTGGGCTTAAAATTCTTCTAAATCGCTCGTCCTCAAAGAGTTGATTTTTAAATGAGAGTCAAACCCTCTGTGATTTAAGAAATTCATCGTACATTCTTGCACACAGTTCACCTTGGGTAAAAGAAAATTTACTTTGAAAGTAAAACTTAGTTTACACGATGACACGACCAACTGCGCTACCGACCACTGCGCGTTGTGGGCTGCGCGTTTGTCCAACATGCTGGTGAAACACTTTCGGCGTGTTCCAACTTTAGCGACACTAGTTGCATGAGGTCTGAGGTTATGTGAGTTCATAGTCTGTGGACAAACTGAAATATGAAGTGGGGAACAGAGAACAATGTCAGCTTTTTGGATATCGATGCTTTGCATAGGTGTCTGTGGGATTTCAGCGATGCTGAACAAGTGTCTTTAATCATTTTAGTGTTCTTGCGAAAACTACAATCTGCTTTAAACGTGTATACATGTAAATTGATGCTCTTCTCGTAAGTCTATTGCATGTGTTGAACTCACTAGTACACAAATTACTTGCTCAACTCCAGAAATTCTTTAAGGCACCTTGTAAAGTCTACAACGCCTTTTCATTTCAGAAAATCGTTTTAGTACCACACACAAACTTCCAGATGCCGCCATCTTACCACACTAAATGTCAGCCTTCTGTAAAAACTATGACTATGAATAAGATGCAGAAAATAAAATACCTATTCAAATTTTAAGTGAACTAGCCAGAAATTTTTCTGATATTTAATTAAATCATATTTCTGGGCCTTGTATGTTATTTAACTGAATCTTAATGCACGCTATCTTAAATAATCGACGCAGTCCGTTGTATAGCATATGAATAAACAGTGCATTAGTAACGCATCACATGCAGCGCATATTAAAAACTATTGAAACAATATACAGTATAATAACGAACTGTATTGTTTGAGGCCAGGTTGTGTATCTTGTCAATGTCTAAATAAGACTAGAGTAAATATTTACAAAATAGCGTCGTCGTTACAATGTAAAACAACAGCAAGATCTTTTCTATCAAAGTGACGCATTAGGATCGCTACACCCGGCGACACTGTTACTACGGAAAGAACTAGGAAAAATCCCAAGAAACACATTACCATACTTACAAGGCAAGATGGAACCGGCTTCATTTGACAAGTCCTTCTCGACAGTCTCCTTTGAGGGATCTATACTTGGTCCAGCGTTCCTCCAGCTTTTTCATCCCATTGGAAAAAAAGATTCCATCAAACTCTGCAAAATACTTGTTGACTGCCACTATCAGTCCAGCTAGCCGAAGTTCCAAGTTAGGTAACAGGACGAAATCACTTGGCGCTAAATATAATGGTTGTCTTTGTTCAGCCAATATTAGGGTCTGGTTGTGGTTCCTACTTTTTCCAGGTAATCTATGGGGATTATTTCATGGGATTTCTAAATAACAGTGGCCATCAGAGTTCCATCGTACAAAATGGAATTTTCCTTTTTCGGTGCACTTTCACCAGTCTTCGTCCATTGTTTTGACTGCCGTTTTGACGCTTCATCAACAGTCACAGATCAGCGCAAAACGTCTTGCGGACTGGATTAAACATCGCTAGGCATTATGTTGAACAGTTGTGCCGGATGCAGTTTTCGTCAATTGTGACCAACTGTGGCACCCACTTCACACAAAGTCTCTGTGCATGTTGGTATGCACTCGTGCAGGTGATCATACCTACAGTCTCTGCAATCTCACGAATTTTTATTTGACGGTCTTGTATTTTGTCAGTGGTTTTCTTTGTGGTGACCTCAATAGGACGGCTGGAGCGCGCTTCGTCTTCGGAACTTCTCCAATCACATTTAAATTCATTAATCCAAAAGTAAATGGTCTTCCATTATGTTGCATACTGCATGTGAACTTCATCCTTTTCTGTTCTGATTTGTGTGGGAGTCTAACCCCTCAAATGAAAACGTTTAGTAACTGCACGAAAGTCGGATTTTTCCATTTTCAATCACAGTCGATACATTGACCAATTTATTTGGCTTTCGTCAATCCCGTCTGAACTGTATGTTGTACATTGTTGAAATTGGATTAATCAAGCTTAACATCCATGAAGGCGCAACAAAAATCTTCCATTCTTCCATGGAAATTTAGAGGGCTTATCAGACCTACCTAGTATGTCTGTCGGGTTAAAATAAAAGATAATGAACCATTCTTTTGTATACCATATCCTGTTCCATTAAGTTTACAACTTGCAGTTTACGACTTGCAGTGAACGGAGAAATAAACAAAATGGCGGAAAATAAGGTGATAGAAATATAAGGATATATAACAATTCCCTATTATAAAACGTAAAATTTCATAGCCGGAAATGTCAAAAAATATTCGGGGCTATTATGCAGTGGTCGAATGGATTTCACCTTAAAACTCGACGTTTCGTCCTCATTTGTGGAGGATATTTTCAAATGTTCTTCGCAGATGGGGACGAAACGTCGTGTTTTAAGGTGAAATACCACTGCATAATAGCCCGGAATACATGATTAATCGTGAATCCCGTATTAGCAATAAGGAAAACTACAGGAGGGGTGCACTTGTTATTAGACGAACAATTGTTACCTAAATTTGAACAGGGGGACTATTTTAGCTCAATGGATTTGACTATCGGGTCCTGGCAGCTAAATCTTCATGAAAATTCGCAAAAGTATACTGTATCCATTAGAACTACTGACGGCCTTGGGAGAGCCAGTCCTGACAAAACTCTACCATCTGGTGAGCAAGATGTATGAGACAGGCGAAATACCGTCAGACTTCAAGAAGAATATAATAATTCCAATCCCAAGGAAAGCAGGTGTTGACAGATATGAAAATTATCGAACTATCAGTTTAATAAGTCACAGCTGCAAAATACTAACACGAATTCTTTACAGACGAATGGAAAAACTGGTAGAAGCCGACCTCGGGGAAGATCAGTTTGGATTCCGTAGAAATATTGGAACACGTGAGGTAATACTGACCTTACAATATATCTTAGAAGAAAGATTAAGGAAAGGTAAACCTACGTTACTAGCATTTGTAGACTTAGAGAAAGCTTTTGACAATGTTGACTGGAATACTCTCTTTCAAATTCTAAAGGTGGCAGGGGTAAAATACAGGGAGCGAAAGGCTATTTACAATTTGTACAGAAACCAGATGGCAGTTACAAGAGTCGAGGGCATGAAAGGGAAGCAGTGGTTGGGAAGGGAGTGAGACAGGGTTGTAGTCTCTCCCCAATGTTGTTCAATCTGTATATTGAGCAAGCAGTAAAGGAAATAAAAGAAAAATTCGGATTAGGTATTAAAATCCTTGGAGAAGAAATAAAAACTTTGAGGTTCGCCGATGACATTGTAATTCTGACATTGTAATAATGGAATGTAGTCGAATTAAGTCGGGTGATGCTGAGGGAATTAGATTAGGAAATGAGACACTTAAAGTAGTAAAGGAGTTTTGCTATTTGGGGAGCAAAATAGCTGATGATGGTCGAAGTAGAGAAGATACAAAATGTAGACTGGCAATGGCAAGGAAAGCGTTTCTCAAGAAGAGAAATTTGTTAACATCGAGTATAGATTTAAGTGTCAGGAAGTCGTTTCTGAAAGTATTTTTATCGAGTGTAGCCATGTATGGAAGTGAAACATGGACGATAAATAGTTTGGACAAGAAGAGAATAGAAGCTTTTGAAATGTGGTGCTACAGAAAAATGCTGAAGATTAGATGGGTAGGTCATATAACTAATGAGGAGGTATTGAACAGAATTGGGGAGAAGAGGAGTTTGTGGCACAACGTGACAAAAAGAAAAAAGAAGGGACCGGTTGGCAGGACATGTTCTGAGGCATCAAGGGATCACAAATTTAGCATTGGAGGGCAGCGTGGAGGGTAAAAATCGTAGAGGGAGACGAAGAAGGATGTAGGTTGCAATAAGTACTGAGAGATGAAGAAGCTTGCACAGGATAGGGTTGCATGGAGAGCTGCATCAAACCAGTCTCAGGAGTGAAGACCACAACAACAACAACAACATACTATATCCTTGCTTGACATAGGTTGTATCAGTTTAGAGCATTACCTTTTGGTCTCAGTGTTTATATGAGCACTGGATGAATCCTAAGGTAAAGATTTACTGCGAGAATTAATTATTTATGCAGATGATATTTTTTCTAGAGTCAAAGACATGGAACGAACAATGCATGTTTATTACTAACTCGGTTTTACGAAAAAGGCATTACTATCAATTTATCAAAATTCGCAAAAGAAGAACTAATGTTTTTAGGGCATCTAGTAGGAATACATGGAAAAGACCAGATCTGGAGAGAATAAGGGCGATTAACGACTGGGCAGGATATTTAAAGGGGCTTGTCTAACAATCTTTACTGATCTTCTGACACGTTCCAACATATGCAGTGCGGTGTACCATGGTTTGTTCATTGTTAACTGGACTGGATATACCTGGATTGAAAAGGTGGATTTTTTTTTCTGTCCCCTGTGACACGAAGTGTTACTCTATTGTGCACTGCGCATTACAAAGTAGTTCGTTCCGAAAATTAGCAAAGCTCTGTACCTTTTGTTTGTGCACCTATCGACAACACACTGCATCTGCTTTCGGTGAGTCGTCTCCGTTATTCCTAAATAACTTGTAATTTTCAACCAGAACTTTCTGTCCAGTATTATATGCAATCAGTATTAGTCTAAATAAATGAAAAAGTGAGATACAACCATTGGGTCCCAGACATCCCAAACTATTTTTTCGTTATTTTTGAAGTGGGTGGAGTGAGACCGCTTTGATAATAAAAAAAATAGATCATTGGCAAATAACATTTGGTAACATGTTCATGAGTGTTACACATAATAAAGGCAAAATTACGCAGAAAGGATGACATGAGAAAAGGAGTGTGAAAGAAGCAATCAGGAAACATGACATTTAATATAACTGGGTAAAGTCATATGCTACAAAGAAACCTCATCATTGGAAGATATAAAGGTAAGGGTCAGAGGCTGGGCACTTGATTAAAAAGTTTACGATGGGGTGGAACTGATCTTATAAAGATATGGGAAGACGAAGGGTAAGCGAACCCAAGGAAAGGATGACCTAATCCTTGGTCAGGTGAATCTATGGAAGGAATACCTGAACAATTTTTGTATTGAAGAGTAAAGGAAGAGACCTGACATCGCAAAGGCGACAATGTATTTACACAGTATCTGTTTGGAGGATAAGGTGGAAGTGCAGCTCTTACAGAAATGGAAGATGTAAAGAGATTTGAGTCACACTAATGAAGTATTATTCAAAATAGTTAAAAGAAAATAAGACTTACCTGGGCAATGACGATTCTTTGAATCCTCGTTTCCATACATGTTTTATTGAAAGCAGGCCTGGCATTTGAAATCATGGAAATTAAGAGTAGATTCTAAATAAAGATTTAAACTTTTTACCCCTCAATAAATTTAAGGAATCTTATACTGTTACAAGCTATTCAGATGTACTGAACAAGAATACTGTAATCATGATAGCGCCTGATCAAACAGGGCAAATACCTTTCGTGGGTTTTTAAGACGTGCAAAAATTTGTAATCAAAGTAGTTGGAGGGTAATAATAGTGCGATAAAATTTGAAATGAGACAATCATTTACGATCAGAATGCAAGAAACAATCTCATGGTTAAATGAAAATTCGCTAGTAATTTGAACGAGTGATGTTAAGAAAGAAATAATGAAATTAAAAAGACACAACACCTTTTTGTCCAAGAAGCTGAATTAATGGTTGTTCATTCAGAGTAACATGTTACATTCTTCCTCTCACATTAGGTTCACCTCTTACTTTAACAACAGACAACAAAAGGTCATTATTCCCAGTGTTGAGAATGGCTGTGATGTGGGGTCTGAGTAGGGTACGGTCAAATGGGTGGTGCCCTAGGGAATAGTGTTGGTGCCACTTCTGCTCCTTACCTTTATAAATGATATGCCTTCTAGTATTATGGGTAACTCTTAAATATTTCTGTCTGATGATGACGCTAGCATGGTAGTAAAGGATGTTGCGTGCCAACATTGGCTCTGTTTCAAGTAGTGCAGCTCAAGACATAAATTCATGGCTGGTAGAAAATAAAGAAACTTTATATCACAGTAAGGGTCAGTTTTTACAGCTTCTAAGACATAATTTAACAAAACCCGACGTTTTAATTTCACAGAATGGGCATATGATTAGTGAAACTGAACAGTTCGTATTTCTAGGTGTTCAGATAGATAGTAAACTGTCGTGGAAAGCCCATGTTCAGTATCTTGTTCAAAGACTTAATGCTGTCATTTTTACTATTCGATCGGTATCTGAAGTAAGTGATCGTTCGATACGAAAATTAGTCTCCTCTACTTATTTTCATTCGTTTATGTCATATGGTATTATATTTTGGGGTAACTCTTCCCATTCTGGAAGGATATTTTTGGCTTAGAAACGGGCGGTTCGTGCAATAAGTGGTGTAAGTCCACACACCTCTTGTCGACCCCTGTTCACTAGTCTGGGTATTTTGACATTGGTCTCTCAATATATATATTCTTTACTGTCGTTTCTTGTTAACAATATCAGTTTATTCCAAGAATAAGCAGCTTTCACTCAGTTAATACTAGGCAGAAATCAAACCTGCATTGGGATTGGACTTCCTTAACTCTTGTGCAGAAAGATGTGTGGTATACTGCTGCATGCATTTTCAATAAGCTACCACTCGAATTCAAAAATCTTAGCAGTAATCCACGCACTTTCAAATCTAAACTGAAGAGTTTCCTTGAAAAATTAAACTGATTCTTATATTGTATTGTTGACTGCATTTACTAAAACTTACGGCTTTGCTTTTTTGGATTCATAAACATACTGTTTTTAACTGTTATTACTTTATGTTGTAATTTCATGTACTGACATGTTCCATGACCATGGAGATTTGCTCCTCAATTTGGTTAAGGAACTTGACGTTGTGACGTCCCTTCTCTCCTTCTTCACTCGCCGGAAGGAGATGCGACTCGTAACGACGTTCGTCCCCGTCGGTATGACGTGGAACCGGCACCTGTAACTCCTCGCGTGGTTTAGAAATATTCTGTTATCTGTCCGCAACAGTCTTCTCAACTTGTTCGAACTGGTAAACTGCAATCGTTTATTTTTATTTTTATGCCCGGTTAGTTCCGTGATGAAATAAAATCTTGATTCTTGATTTCATCATTACGGTCGTTTTTTCACATCATACATGGCGAGGGTGAAATTTTTCTGTCTACTATTCCGTTGCTACGTCAAGTTATTGACAATGGTCCAACGTAACTCCAGATGTTGTTTTTTTAATACGCCATAATACTGGTTTAAACTAATCACTTTTCACTGTCCATTATTCATGTACTCACTTAGTCACTTAAAATGTTTAAAGGGCCAATCAACTTGCATTAATACACATTGTATTGTCCGTTTAATGAGCTAGGTGGCACGTAAGATTTACCTTTTGACTCAGATTTTATTGTTCTTTCTGTAATTAATTGTTTGTCCCTACAACACACGCACACCGATATGTCATTCAAGATTAAATACTGTTCAGTTCAGTAATCGTGACGCTGATGACAACTTTTGACTAGTCGGCGTACTGGTCTTTCTTCGTGTCTTCGTTTTATTGTGTCCTACTCAAGACTACGAATTGTTTTTCTGTCGTTGATCCATTTCTCTCAAGGTTTGTAATTGTTCATCAGTACGAAGTCTAAGTCCGATAAACCAATACCACTCAACTGAAGTGTAACACTTGTATTACTATACCGTCGTGTTGAGAACGGTAAAGATAAACTTTCTTCAGTCGAATGACTGAGCTATACTTTAATCTCTATCTCACAAATTATCAAACTTCCAAAACTGAAATAATCTAATAGCGTTTTCATCCAGACAACTATCACAAAAGTACTCTAGAACGACTCAAGAGCAACTAACTAAACATTTCCATATCTGAGTTGCATTGTAGTCGCATTGAATTTCCGTTTCGATGCGGCTACAACTCTCTTCCACGGTAAACGTTATCTTTGACTGAATTACTTTCTTGGATTTAACCTTCGTTCATATGATTTTGAATTTATTCTATAGATGTTTGCTAAAGAATCTATGATAATCCTTTACTTTTATCACCCCTTTTTGTATGCTATTCTCAGTATTTGAATGATATAAGTGTTAATCAAAATATTACCAGTGTAGATTTTATCGTCAATAGTTGCCATCACTGTCAAGATGAGTCACTTCCCTACATTAAGTTTCCACAAACTTTGTTAACTGGGGTTTCTGTCCTTTGGGCGTTACAACATGTAAATAAATAAATCACCACACGTATCTTAAAATGGAAATGCATACTACGATATTTGCTACTGGCAAATCAAATAATAATTAATTGAATGCCAATCATCAATTGGTGCGGTGTGACATGTTGTTCTGCATGAACAACATGTTACACTTCTTCCTCTCAAGCCAACGAAATATATGCGTGTAAAAACATTTTTATGTAATACTTAAGTAGAGAACTTCCCACTATACACTGTGGTTTGATGCACATGAGGATGTGAAAGTAGCGTGAGCACAGAACATCGTCAAGGTGCGACGGCCATAGAATGTCTCCACCTCCAGTGGCAGGGTTGCTTATACTTTAGCGTCGCAACTTGATGATGCCTTAGAAGGCATAGAGCAAGAGGTGCTGCCAATAATGACAATGTCCAGAAGCAGTTGTAGAAAGCTTATCAAAAATTTCACTCTCTTCCGAAATTCTCCACGGAAATGATTACATGTAACAATTTATGCGAGATTGAAAAGTTATAAATGTTCTTATACTTTGGATACGAAATACGTAAGTTGTTGAAAATCATTTACATCATTTAGTAGCTGCATAGTTGGAGCTCTCTTACAGCCCTCGACCCTCTGTACGAGGTACAAGTAACATGGCACTGCATAGCAGGTCCACTAATCAAGAAAGTTTGAGAAAGATAACCGAAAAAAATAAGATATAATTGTTGTTGTGCTCTTCAGTCCAGAGACTGGTTTGATGCAGCTCTCCATGCTACTCTATCCTGTGCAAGGTTCTTCATCTCCCAGTACCTACTGCAACCTACATCCTTCTGAATCTGTTTAGTGTATTCATCTCTTGGTCTCCATCTACGATTTTTACCCTCCACGCTGCCCTCCAATTGGTGATCCCTTGATGCCTCAGAATATGCCCTACCAACCGTTCCCTTCTTCTAGTCAAGTTGTGCCACAAATTTCTCTTCTCTCCAATACTATTCAATACCTCCTCATTAGTTATGAGATCTACCCATCTAATCTTCAGCATTCTTCTGTAGCACCACATTTCGAAGGCTTCTATTCTCTTCTTGTCTAAACTATTTATCGTCCACATTTCACTTTCATACATGGCTACACTCCGTATAAATACTTTCAGATACGACTTACTGACATTTAAATCTATACTCGATGTTAACAAATTTCTCTTCTTCAGAAATGCTTTCCTTGCTATTGCCAGTCTACATTTTATATCCTCTCTACTTCGACCATCATCAGTGATTTTGCTCCCCAAATAGCAAAACTCCTTTACTACTTTATGCGTCTCATTTCCTAATCTAATTCCTGCAGCATCACCCGATTTAATTCGACTGCATTCCATTATTGTCGTTTCGCTTTTGTTGCTGTTCATATTATATCCTCCTTTCAGGACCCTGTTCATTCCTTTCAGCTGCTCTTCCAAGTCCTTTGCTGTCTCTGACAGAATTACAATGTCATCGGCGAACCTCAAAGTTTTTATTCCTTCTCCATGGATTTTAATTCCTACTCCAAATTTTTCTTTTGTTTCCTTTACTGCTTGCTCAATACACAGATTGAATAACATCGGGGAGAGGCTACAACAATGTCTCACTCCCTTCCCAACCACCACTTCCCTTTCATGCCCTTCGACTCTTATAACTGCCATCTGGTTTCTGTACAAATTGTAAATAGCATTTCACTCCCTATATTTTACCCCTGCTACCATCAGAATTTGAAAGATTATTCCAGTCAACATTGTCAAAAGGTTTCTGTAAGTATACAAATGCTAGAAACGTAGGTTTGTCGTTCCTTAATCTATTTTCTAAGATAAGTCATAGGGTCAGTATTGCCACACGTGTTCCAACATTGCTATGGAATCCAAACTGATCTTCCGCGAGGTCAGATTCGACCAGTTTTTCCATTTGTCTGTAAAGAATTCTTGTTAGTATTTTGCAGCAGTGGCTTATTAAACTGATGTTCGATAATTTTCACATCTGTCAACACCTGCTTTCTTTGGGATTGGAATTATTATATTCTTCTTGAAGTCTGAGGGTATATCGCCTGTCTCATGTATCTTGCTCACCAGATGGTAGAGTTTTGTTAGGCCTGGCTCTCCCAAGGCTGTCAGTAGTTCTAATGGAATGTTGTCTACTCCGGGGGCCTTGTTTCGACTTAGGTCTTTCAGTGCTCTGTCAAACTCTTCACACAGTGTCATATCTCCTATTTCATCTTCATCTACATTCTCTCCCATTTCTATAATATTGTCCTCAAGAACATCGACCTTGTATAGAGCCTTTATATACTCCTTCCACCTTTCTGCTTTCCCTTCTTTGCTTAGAACTGAGTTTCCATCTGAGCTCTTGATATTCATGCAAGTAGTTATGTTTCCTCCAAAGGTCTCTTTAATTTTCCTGTAGGCAGTATCTATCTTACCCCTAGTGATATGTGCCTCTACATCCTTACATTTGTCCTCTAGCCATCCCTACTTAGCCATTTTGCACTTCCTGTCGATCTCATTTTTGAGACGTTTCTATTCTTTTTTGCCTGCTTCATTTACTGCATTTTTATATTTTCTCCTTTTATAAATTAAATTCAATATCTCTTCTGTTACCCAAGGATTTCTACTAGCCCTCGTCTTTTTACCTACTTGATCCTCTGCTACCTTCAGTATTTCGTCTCTCAAAGCTACCCATTCTTCTTATGCTGTATCTCTTTCCCGCATTCCTATCAATCGTTCCCTAATGCTCTCCCTGAAGCTCTCTACAACCTCTGGTTCTTTCAGTTTATCCAGGTCCCATCTCCTCAATTTCACACTTTTTTGCTGTTTCTTCAGTTTGAATCTACAGTCTATAAACAATAGATTGTGGTCAGAGTCCACATCTGCCCCTGGAAATGTCTTACAATTTAAAACCTGGTTCCTAATTTCTGTCTCACCATTATATTATCTATCTGACACCTTCCAGTATCTCCAGGCTTCTTCCGTGTATACAACCTTCTGTTATGATTCTTGAACCAAGTGTTGGCTATGATTAAGTTATGCTCTGTGCAAAATTCTACCATGCGGCTTCCTCTTTCATTTCTTCCCCCGAATCCATATTCACCTACTGCATTTCCTTCTCTCCCTCTCCCTACTATCGAATTCCAGTCACCTATGACTATTAAATTCACTATCTGAATAATTTCTTTTATCTCATCGTACATTTCATCAATCTCTTCGTCATCTGCAGAGCTAGTTGGCATATAAGCTTGTACTACTGTCGTAGGCAAGGGCTTCGTATCTTTCTTGGCCACAATAATGCGTTCACTATGCTGTTTGTAGTAGCTTACCCGCATTTCTATTTTCCTACTCATTATTAAACCTACACCTGCATTACCCTTATTTGATTTTGTAATAATAACCCTGTATTCACCTGATCAGAAGTCTTGTTCCTCCTGCCACCTAACTTCACTAATACCCACTATATCCAACTTTAACCTATTAATTTCCCTTTTTAAATTTTCTAACCTACCTGCCCGATTAAGGGATCTGACATTCCACGCTCCGATCCTTAGAAAACCAGTTTTCTTTCTTCTGATAACAATGTCCTCCTGAGTAGTCCCTGCCCGGAGATCCGAATGGGGGACTATTTTACCTCCGGAATATTTTACCCAAGAGGACGCCATCATCATTTAACAATACAGTAAAGCTGCATGCCCTCGGGAAAAATTATCACAAACAGCATTGGCGTGACACAATTTGGAAGGTAACACTTCATTTTGGTTCAGTCAAGCTACATAACTTGGCCGTTACACTTCATTTGACAGGCAAAATATATACATTCACACACTGCACATCGCACAATGCATCACCACCCACATGTAATGAGCAAAAAACCATATATCCATTAAGTAAGTTCACAGGTCAGAGGAAAACAAGGGCACACCACCTCCGATAACACAATGCTTAGCATGACACTGTGACATTAAAAACAACTTCAGCTTGTAGATTTACCTTTGTAAGCATGTTTTATCTATACTTTCCATCTCTAACAAATTAAAGAGCTCAAAAGAACAACTTTGAGATTGTTTAGGTGAATGAGCAGTGTGTCACTGAAAACACGAGCAGATGGTGAAAGTTCATGTTCTAGTTAAAGATAATAAATGAATGTGTGTAACCTGCACCTTTTATTCGAACAGTGCAACCAGACAGATCCTGGAACGATAAAACTGCATCAAATTTCCCTAGAGTGTCAGTTCTTCTCTCTCATGTATATCCTACCCACTTTCCTTTCAATTTGTAAGCGACAAGGCGCAAAACCTAAAACAGTGTGCGTTTGGGCACGAGTTGGACAGTTTACAGATGAATTGGAAGACTTACTTGTAGGCTTGACTAAGAAAGTAATGATGGACCAAATTTACATCTGTAGTTGCCACTGGAAAAAAACAACAGGTTGTGCTATCCCGTTGACCATCATCCGCTTGCTCCTATTTTAGTTAAAGCAGACTGGACAATGTTTTGGCATCAAAGTAACACAGACTTAACCTTCATTTATCGATATATACGAGGGGGTATCCAAAGAAACGGAATTATTTTTTTAAGGCTATACATTTTCAAATTGTGTATAAAGCAACCTTATCCCCTTCAAAAATTTCTCCAATACAACTAAATACATTCGTCCGACCGGTGCTTCCACAGTTCGAAACATTTTGTGTAGTCATCTTTAGAAATGGCTGCCGCTCCTCCCCTTTTTTTGTTTTTTTGTTTTTTTGACTTCTTCAATGTTGTCAAATCGGTGTCCTTTCACGTCTCTTTTCATGATTGGGAATATGAAAGAGTCGCAGGGAGCCAGGTCAGGCGAGTAAGGTGCGCTGAGCTGCGGAACCATTACATTTTTAGCCTAGGGCTATCTACCACAGATGGATGTATGTGCAAGTGTGCTGGAAGAAACAATCTCCTGTACTATTAAAAGTTGCTGAACCGAGCTCCACAATAACCCACTAATCTCTTGACAGTTAATCAATTGTGTGTCGACGATCTGCGAGCACAAACTCTCGAATTTTTTCAGTATTTTCGTCGATTCGGGCAGTTGATGGATATCCAGAAATCGACATGTCGCCATTTTTAAATCAAACTCTTACACTTAAGATTTTCCCATAGTGTCGTCCTGGTAAGTCGCTTTCAACATTAAAACAGTTTCAGCCGCATTTTTAGAACAAGCCAGGTCGGCAACACAGGCGGCAATGAACTGGCAATGTGTTGCGTTATACACACCTGTATGCAGAAATGCGTACTACACAAACTCCGCCCCCGATAATGTTATTCCAGTTTTTTGTGGGGGGTGGGGGGAATTCGTATTTAAGGTTTACACAGAGATTTTATGTGAATATTTCATTGTGAAATCAAATTTATTACTTTCTTCACGGCACATTAAATGGTGGTGGAAGTTGATCTACTGAGTTTATTACCCAGTGTGCATGATGTAGCTCAAAGTTTCTTGATGACACAATTTAACAAGGTTCTCTTCCGTTGCCTCAAATAAGTTGTTGCTGCACAAATGTTAGTGAACTGACTCTTTTAAAGGTCTTCCAGAAGCTTCAAGGTAGTTAAGATAAAGGCACCAGTAGTTGACACATTAAGAAATGAAACTACTTTAATTTGATATTTATGAATACAAGTGGATGTTGGGCGCAAACACAATTAATCTTCAGGTTCTTTGATCTTTTGTGATTTGATATTTATTGTAATTCACTATGTTAAGGTACATTAAATGGTAAATAAAAATTATAACAAAAGAATAAGTGCAGTCATCAGTAGTTGACAGCAATACTGTTTTGGAATTCATATTTCAAATGTTCATTAGTGATATTTGAGAGTGGTAAAGGAAGCTTGTCAATAACCTGTGTTGGACTAATAACACTAACATCATATTCATCAACATAAAAAACTTTTTTCTGACAATTGCAAGATTTTAGAGCCATTACTTCTATTTCACCATCCTCAAACACATGCTGAACAATACAAAAATATTTGAAATCTCTCTTCTTTCCAGGAAAAGAAACAAGAAGGAATTCGCCATTTTTATAAAATTTATTCCTATTTTCTTCTTTGTTTGCTGTTCCATTTTCTGTTATAATTGTTTGATCAGAATTGTCGCCTTTCTTGCCATCAGACGTCTGCGAATCACTGTCAGGGAACATCCTAATGTCATCCACACTGCTGCCTGACTCACTCCATTCTTCATCTTCAGAATCTGAGGACACTGAAATTGTTCTTTTCTTGTGCACGTTTGGCTTTCTACGATTCTCTGCTTTAGTTTTCTTCTTGAGTTTCTTAGAAATCTCAGACTGTCCTTTCTTCAGATTTCGTGCTTCTACTCTCTCAGCTTTTAGTCTTTCTCTTTGTAGCTTCAGTTGTTCCTTGTTATGATGATATTCCTGTCACTGGTTGGGTGTCACACCACTTGGAAGTTTTTATCTTAATCTTCTTTTCCCTTGTTTTTCTGTATTCTGTGGCCAAAATAATGCACGTTTGAATGGGGCGGGGATTAGTTGGTCCCCTGATTTCCTATTAATATTTCTACTAGAAGCACACTGAGGAAAATCAGAATTTTTCACTTAATTCTTGGGTGTGACACAATGGTCTGTTACATTAGTCTCCTCTCTTTCGTTATTTTGCTTGTTGCCTGCCAAGCTTTTCACGTCTTCCTGTTTTTTTTTTTTTAAATTTTCTATTATTTCATAATTTTGTTTTTCATCTGGATGGACATTTCCTTCCTCCACTTTTTCATTTTGATTTGCGACACAGTTGTTTGTGTCATCAACAGACCGGGAAAGGATAGAATTATGACAATCATTTTTAATTTCCTTCCAAAGCAAAAACAAAGACTGGTCATTTATATTTCCTTCCCACACGTCACTTGAACACTCAAAACATGAAAGTTTATCTTTCCCAACGTATGTTTCTAGAACCTCTAATCCAACTCTTAAGTTTAATTTTTCAGAAGTGGCAGTTCTGTGAGTAGTAAGTATAACATCACTCACTGATGGAATTTTTGAGTTGTCTATAGCCTCTGGATTCCATGGAACAAGTGCAGTTCTCCTGGATCCATTCTGCAGAACAGACAGTTTAATGAACTCATCCAAAGTTTGTTCCAGTAAGGATGGACCTTCTTAAGCACTGGTTGATCCAAATGTTCCAATCTCTACTGATGTACATTGTTTTTCCAACTTTCTTTTAACAAATGAAAGACAGCAACATCCATAGGTTGAAGATGATGTTTAGAATTTGGAAGTAAAGCTACGAGTATTATCCCAAGCTCATTACAAAACTTACTAGTGTGTAAGGTGAGATGTGACACATGGCCATCAATAAATACACTCCTGGAAATGGAAAAAAGAACACATTGACACCAGTGTGTCAGACCCACCATACTTGCTCCGGACACTGCGAGAGGGCTGTACAAGCAATGATCACACGCACGGCACAGCGGACACACCAGGAACCGCGGTGTTGGCCGTCGAATGGCGCTAGCTGCGCAGCATTTGTGCACCGCCGCCGTCAGTGTCAGCCAGTTTGCCGTGGCATACGGAGCTCCATCGCAGTCTTTAACACTGGTAGCATGCCGCGACAGCGTGGACGTGAACCGTATGTGCAGTTGACGGACTTTGAGCGAGGGCGTATAGTGGGCATGCGGGAGGCCGGGTGGACGTACCGCCGAATTGCTCAACACGTGGGGCGTGAGGTCTCCACAGTACATCGATGTTGTCGCCAGTGGTCGGCGGAAGGTGCACGTGCCCATCGACCTGGGACCGGACCGCAGCGACGCACGGATGCACGCCAAGACCGTAGGATCCTACGCAGTGCCGTAGGGGACCGCACCGCCACTTCCCAGCAAATTAGGGACACTGTTGCTCCTGGGGTATCGGCGAGGACCATTCGCAACCGTCTCCATGAAGCTGGGCTACGGTCCCGCACACCGTTAGGCCGTCTTCCGCTCACGCCCCAACATCGTGCAGCCCGCCTCCAGTGGTGTCGCGACAGGCGTGAATGGAGGGACGAATGGAGACGTGTCGTCTTCAGCGATGAGACTCGCTTCTGCCTTGGTGCCAATGATGGTCGTATGCGTGTTTGGCACCGTGCAGGTGAGCGCCACAATCAGGACTGCATACGACCGAGGCACACAGGGCCAACACCCGGCATCATGGTGTGGGGAGCGATCTCCTACACTGGCCGTACATGACTGGTGATCGTCGAGGGGACACTGAATAGTGCACGGTACATCCAAACCGTCATCGAACCCATCGTTCTACCATTCCTAGACCGGCAAGGGAACTTGCTGTTCCAACAGGACAATGCACGTCCGCATGTATCCCGTGCCACCCAACGTGCTCTAGAAGGCGTAAGTCAACTACCCTGGCCAGCAAGATCTCCGGATCTGTCCCCCATTGAGCATGTTTGGGACTGGATGAAGCGCCGTGTCACGCGGTCTGCACGTCCAGCACGAACGCTGGTCCAACTGAGGCGCCAGGTGGAAATGGCATGGCAAGCCGTTCCACAGGACTACATCCAGCATCTCTACGATCGTCTCCATGGGAGAACAGCAGCCTGCATTGCTGCGAAAGGTGGATATACACTGTACTAGTGCCGACATTGTGCATGCTCTGTTGCCTGTGTCTATGTGCCTGTGGTTCTGTCAGTGTGATCATGTGATGTATCTGACCCCAGGAATGTGTCAATAAAGTTTCCCCTTCCTGGGACAATGAATTCACGGTGTTCTTATTTCAATTTCCAGGAGTGTACAATGACTAGCAGTGGTATTTTCTTTTCTATAAGGTAAGGATGGAAAACATTCGTTATAAATTCAAAGAATAATGGACCTGTCATCCAACCTGTTTCAGATTTACCTATTCCCGAACGTTTTGATACATTCTCTGCTAGTTCCTGTGGAATTCTAATGTATTTAAACACTGTCAATGGAGGTGCTAAATCACCATTTGCATTTCCAGTCAACAAAACAGTCAGACATTCTTTCTCGTCACTATTCACTTGCTGGTACACTTTTTTTCTCCTTTCATGGCCAACATTTTGTGTCCTTTGGGGTTCAGAAAGAAAGCATTTTCATCTAAATTAAAAACCCTTTCGGGACTTTGAAGAAATGACCTAAAATAGTTCTCTGTTAAATATTTATCTATCTCATCAAACCAGTTTCTTATAGCTTCCGGCTTTACTCCTGCCCTGCTTGATGTCAGATTTCGTGACATTCTAATCCCAATATTGGGATGGCACTTCAGAAAAGCATTGTACAAAGTTTTACCTGGGCGGTCACAAACGAAGAGAGTTTTACGTTTCAGTTGTTCAATCAGGTGTTGCACACTGTCCTGAAGTTTGAGTTTTGTTATGGGGAATCCAGTCTTAGCCATAGTAGAAATCCAGTGTACTAATAAATCCTCCTCCTCTTTGGTAAGAACTGTAACAGGACCCATGCGACGATTTCTAGGCGTCTTCCCTCTGGCTTTGTACATTAAAGTAATTCGAAGAAATGAGAAACTTTTTGCTGCTGTAGAAACAGGCATTATTCCATTAAGTACTGCATCGATGGCAAGCTGTAATTGTTCCTCTGGATAACTGAGCATCTTCCCTTTTATTGGTGGCATTATAATGACCTAAATAATATAAGACATAATGTCACATTACACGAATGTCAGTAGTTGATATGGTATGAAGTAGTGGTTGACATAGGGTGCCAACTACTGGATCTATACATGCAACGATAAATTTAACACAAACTCCACAGAGCTAAGCTTATGAGGATACAGGGAATCGAAACGGTATTGAAAAAGTTGTTGGATTCAGCAGTTGACAGATGTGTCAACTACTAAAAATAAGGAACATATTAGCACCAGTACTTGACACCTGATCCCTGACCATACCATAACCTAAATTCACAAATTTGCTTACTTTGTTTAATACTGGAACCATCTACAAAACTATACCCAAAAAATAATCTTACGTTTGCTTCACCACATCAAAAAACTTACCTCCTTATCGATTTCGAGAAGAAAATCAACAAAAGCAGAGAAACACAAACACACTCTTACAAACAGAAGCACCCACTTCAAGATGGCTGCTAGAAAAATATGATAGTAATCAAGTTACACTGTAGATGGCACCACCATACAACAACAGTCAAAACTATTTCTGAATAAAGCGATTTACTTATTTTAAAAACTTTTATTTGAAAGTGTCAACTACCAGTGCCTTCACCTTATAGGAAAGAACATTAAACCATAGTGACTGACCAAACTTGTTCTTTCATTGTAGATCAACAGGTCATAAGTGTGAGCAGCACTTCACCTTGCAGTGATAGTTATTTCCAATGTTTTAGAAATTTAAAACGGTTTCAAAAGGACCTCCTCTCAGACAAATGCACAAAAAAAAGTCAGAACCTACGAAAATCTCACTACTATGACTAGTAGTAAGAAGGCAGAGTCAATTTAGCTATAAATATTCCTGCTGTGCAGTATCAGTGTTTTCAACTGTCATTTCAATCTACATTTATCTCTGTTAAGTGCATGGCAGAGGGTACTTCCCATTGTAATGCCTATTGGTGTTTTTTCATGTTCCATTCCAATATGTAGTGTGGGAAGAATGACTCAAGAAATGTCTTTGTGTGCACTATAATTAGTTTAATCTTGCCTCTGTGGTCTCATACATAGTGAGCTGTGGTATATTCCTAGACACTTAACTTAATGCTGGCTTGTTCACAGGACAGTTGGTATTTATCTTCAACCATCTGCCAGTTCAAGTTTTTCAGCATATCAATGAGCATAATTTTTTAATAAAAATGCATTTCAGTAAGAGGTCCATCAGTGAGTCATAAAACTGGTCTTCTATACTAGTCTTGTTATTAAAACATAAAATAATTCTATAAACCTCCACTGAATAAGTAACACATTTCACCTAACAGGCTCCAGGCAGAAATGGGAATATCACCGATGACAAAATATCATCCTTAGAAATATCCCTTGTGAAAGTAAATAATCATCCTGAAGCAAGCCTTCCACTCCCCTTAGAACAGACTGTTTATTAGGAAGATTTTGGTATTCAAAGTACCTGCCTTCTGGTAGAGATACCTTTGTATAACATTTACATATACATTAAGAAAGTACATTTGAGCCAATCTACAGTGGTGGAAGCCACTTATGATTCATATTCTCCTGTTCAAGTATACCTGTATTTCAATTTCTGCTACTTAATGCCTATACATGAAAGACTCAATACAACTGTCTCAGAAGGAGCTGTCTTCCTTTTTCATCACTATGCTCTTACATTGCTGCAGTGATGTACTTGGTTATTTGTAAATAAAATAATTGTCAAAATGCTAATTGTGATTTAAGTAAACTACTACCTATTTAATCACACATCAGCTTAGAAAAATTACCTACAACTTCTACAAATTAGCAGTAAGCTTAATTGTGTTCCATTGAACTAATTAGTACGTTCTTCCTTAGTTATAGTCTTAAAACCATCCTGAAATGGATTACAATGTTCTTTAAATAACTGAACACAAGAAACCTAAAGCAAGCAGGAAACTATTCCTATGTATCCTAGGTGGTATTGTAGAACTATGCCACGCAGCGAGTGAGGAAACCATTCTAATGAAAGACTAAGCTTTGGCACCCCAGTGACATAGAGGCTCTTGAAAAAATGCACAATTACGTTGTTAAGTCATATGTCGATTCCCATCGATCACGATGTGCAGAGCATTGATGCTTGTTTACAACTACTATCGATTTTGGTCAACCTTAACAAAATTCATTACAGAACAGTAACGAAATTCTGGAAATCAATTACAAACAGTATTTTCTGATAGAGATTAAGAACCAAAAGCTGAATGAAGTGATTCAGTATATTGATGAGATAAGCATTTACGAAAATTTAAAAAAAAAACATCCAATGAAATTTACAATTTTACACAGTTTGTTTCTTTAACACTCAATGTAAACAAATTCTACGTTAAGTTCTGAGTTTTAATAACAAAATATGTTAAAACAATAGTTATGTCACATTCTGATATCACTATCTAATTCAGCTGTGATTTGCAAAAACTAAAGGAGACCCTCGTACAAATTATAGTTTTTATTTAAAGGGTTCCTGTTTGGTTTTTAAAATTATCAAAAAGAAAGATTATCTAGTGACTTTAAAAACATTTCAAAGTGAAAAGGTCTACAACTAATACACTAAGAATTATTTGTAACACAATGTAGGCTTTCATGGCTGGCATTTACTTCAGTTAAAACTTCCAAACTGAAAAGTCTTGATTGAAGCACACATTCAGTGCCATTTTGTCCCCATCTCTGCGAGCTGTCAGTTGCGTTTCTCTCTGCAGATGAGAATGAAATGTCAGTGAATAGTTTAATGCTTCAACCACAGCCTCACAGCCTGGGTGTTTTAACTGAAGGAATAATTTGTAACTATTATATATCAGAAGTCCTGCGTGTTACTGTCACCCTACTCCACTCTGAAAAAATACAAGGGTGATTTGCTAGTTTTGGTAAATTTCCATGAAAGAATGGAAGATCTGTGGTAAGCTTGATTATTTGAAGGATCGCACAGCAAAACTTGATCAAAGCAGATCGTGTATAATTCGGAAATCTACCAAAACAGTACAAGTATTTCGGTCTCGACGCTTTCAAAATACTTTTATTTGCTACTTTCTTTGTATAAACCGGAACGTGCCTAAGGCATGGGTGTCTGTGTCGTCCTTAGTGTACGTTAGTTTAAGTAGTGTGTAAGCTTAGGGACCGATGACCTCAGCAGTTTGGTCCCATAAGACCTTACCACAAATTTCCAATTTCCGGAACGTGCTTAACGCGGACACGGAACGCAAATTTTAATAAACAATAAATTGTATAACGCAGAACAGCTTATACAGTACTACTGTGTTTATAGTGTACATAAATTATTCACGACTCTAATAGGACGCTACTTTCAACACAAAGACTGTACAGCCCTGACAATGCTATTAAGTGGCGCAAAACCAAGAAAAAGAGAATGAGATTTTCACTCTGCAGCGGAGTGTGCGCTGGTATGAAACTTCCTGGTAGATTAAATTGTGTGCCGGACCGACATTACACGGGACCTCTGCCTTTCGCGGGCAAGTGCTCTACCAACTAGAGGTGGCAAAAAATAACGTAACTGATAGAAATAACCGGTTACTGAGAAGTAACGGTTAGCGCGATAACCGTTTCTCTGATTCTGGCAGTTATTTCAATAACTGTTTAGTGTCAACAGTGCCTCGCGCCATCTGTTGACCGAAGATCGTACTGCGCATTTGTAAGGCGTTCTATAGACCATGGGAATAACTGTGAGACTACGCGCCATCTGTTGATGAGAACTGTGTACTATTTCGTGGGCCTTCGTTACTTTTAGCATAAACAATTAAATAAAGTTAATGTCCGAGCCGTGGCTGATAGGAGCTGCAGTACAGGCATTAACAAGTACGGTCGTTCCCTTAAGCCACCGCCTTACGTGTTAATTTAGCTTGGACGGGTAGTAGAAGGAAAGTTACTTAGGAATTCGAGCGACTATGGAAATAACTGTCAGAGACCGGTATTCTCCTCTGGCAGTTATCGTTATTGGCTCGTAGTTCTAGTTCTCTGGTAGTTATCGGGCTACCACCACAGATAACCTGGAAGCTGGTAACGGAATAACTGTGTGTCTAGACGTTCCTGACTCGGTGACTCCAGTTAAAGGTCGTAGTTCCAGGTGATATTTCCAGAGAGGATAGTAACTGGAGCGAACAAATATTTTCGTACTGCTACGGAAATAGCCGCTGGCAATCGCGAATGACAAATAACATGTCAGAAAGTATAACATAATACAGTGGAATATAATAATTATTATCCTCATCATTTGTCAGGAGATTGTCAAAATATGTGAATATATCACAGTAACTGCTAATATTTACAGAATTGGTACACTGACAGAATAAAACACAGTTACGTACTTCTAATAAATTTATCGTACACAGAATACCCGATCTTGACTGTTGCAACCAAGTGCTGTCAAAACTGAAATATAGCAGAATTTTTTCCTAAGCTGGTCTATCAGTCTCTGTTACGATATTCATCTACAGAGTAGAAGGAGGGGTCAATGGAAGCGTCTGATTCCACCCGCCTGCTTCGACGTAAAGGTGTTGTGGTGTGTGAATGTCATTACAGCACGGTGTTTATGAGTTGGTTTGTGTGTGTGTGTGGGGGGGGGGGGGGGGCTTCGATCTAGGTTGCAGTGCCGGAATTTGCTGGTGGTAATTAATTTTTTTTTTTTTCTAGCTGTGATGTTTTGTGTATTTATGATGTATTGAATGTGATTTAATTTATGTAGGGATGATTGATTTGTGGACTTTTGGGATTGTGGTTTTATTTTTCGGTTGTAGGTGTTGGTTTTTTGGCATCAGTAGCTGTGGTGGACCTATATAGGTCACCGGAAATGACCGATTCCCATTTTCATAGTTGTGTGTGTTGATGTTTTAGTATCGTCATCTGAGGTTGACCTATATAGGTCAAGGGAAATGTCTGATTCCAATTTTCGTACTTTTAGTTGTGGTTATTGGTGTTTTGGTATGGTCACCTATAGTTGACCTATATTGTTCAAGGGAAGTGTCCGATTCCTGCAGATTTTTGTTGGTGTAGCAGAATGCTGTAATTTTTTTTTTCTTTTTGTTCTTCATTTTGTGTTTTGGGATCATTGTGTGTTTTTTTTACTAGCTTGTCCTCACCCTAAAACCCCCAACTTCCCGCAGTTGTCCCATTGGTTTGATTGTATTTTTGGAGGGAAATGTAATTGTATTATTTATATGTATCTTTGTGTTTGTTGCCATGTGTATGTAGTGACGTCATAGACACACTTAAAATAGCCATTTCCGACATATTGATGACGGGTGGAATCAGACACTTCTGTATCAAATAGTCTTTCAAACACACTGTAAACCGTGCCTTATTTGTAACCAAGTTTTTATGGTTGCTGACTTGCTGGCAGTTTATTGAAAATGCATGTTCCTGAATATTGGACCCCTTTTGGACCAAGGTAAGTAATTTTAGGTCTTTATGTAGATTGCTGTTCCCATTTCAAGTACTGATATTATGTATTAAGCTATTGGTTGGAAATACTTGTAACAAATTTCATAAAGGAATAAATATACTAGGAAGCAGTGGTTAGAATACAAAGTTCCTTAAACAGGTTCCTACATGATGTTCTTCAATTGACACCACAAACGATTTTTATTACACGCTTTTACATGCGAAAAACTTTTGCTACGTTTGATAAGTTCCCACAGAATATGCTCCCTTATGAAATAACAGAATGAAAAAATGTGGTATGCCCTTCCCAACTGAATTTATTATCGAGTTGTAGTCCCAGAAATGTAACACTGTCAACCTTTTCGATCTGCACGTCTTCATATGTTATAAACATGCTGTCGCTGGAGAAATCGAGCAGTTTGCAAATCTGACATAAAACTTGGATTAGCGTACTCACACTTTCCCCAATAGGACTAGCTTTTACAGCACAGGAGTAAACGAATCTGTCACATTACGTATATTTTTTGTTGTATTATAAGGCTGTACACTTTATTCTATTATGTGAGCAGCACAAGAAATTAAGCTTCGAATTTAACCTACAGTACTCAGTTTACATATTACTTCATACTTAAAAACGCACGTTGTTAACATTTTACTTAAACAGTGCTTTGGCGAAGTTCCGCGTACTTTCTGTCGCAGCTGCGAAGATAATATTTCTAATAGCGACCGATAACCTACAAACATATAATATGAAACACTAATAATCGTTCTAACATCAACTAAAATGTACCCGGAGTTAATAAGCTAAGGTTATGACACGATTAATACGACATTCCTGCTATTTCACACTACTCGCAGTTATACTGATAACTAAACTGATGGATTCCAACTATGGCGTTATTTAACTGTCGGAGTTATCGGTATTCGCTAGCGAAAAATAACTTGGCAGTTATTAATAACGGTTAACGATAACGGTTATCAAAGAATAACTGGAACTGTGATAACGGTTACTCCAGAATAACCGTTTGGCCCACCTCTACTACCAACTGAGCTACCCAAACACGACTCTCGCCCCGTCCTCACAGCTTTACTTCTGCCAGCTGTGAGGACGGGGCGTGTATCGTGCTTGGGTAGCTCAGTTGGTAGAGCACTTGCCCGCGAAAGGCAAAGGTCCCGAGTTCGAGTCTCGTTCAGGCGCACAGTTTTAATCTGCCAGGAAGTTTCATGAAAAATAGGTTCGGCGCAACGCGACGCTGCGGGTGTGGACATCAAACCGCGCCGCCTTGTGCAACAACGTAGTTACGTACAGTGTCGATACATCAAAGGTAACGGGTCGTTCATGACGGCTCTGTCTGTAGGCAACTCGTTTTCCATTATTACTGATGCGCCCGGGCGCACACAAACACTGCTGCGCACCTACGAACACGCTGCTGAAATAGTGTTCCGTTAAACAATGAATGGTCTTACTCAGCGAAGTCAAGCAATCCAAATAAATGCAGTACTTGTATTATTTGGTGCCAGTTACAGTTGACTGGAAGCACCTTAAGTGATAACATTACGCCGAACAAAAAGTATAAGTCGCTAAAAATTAACGAAAAGATTAAGGTAATCGAGGTGAGTGAGAAAGGAACAATTCTCTCTGTAATCGAAATAAGGCTACGTTTCAAATGCGGTAACATAAATTTATGGTACTTTAAGAAACAAGGATAAGATACAGGACGAATGGATGAAAGGGAACGAGCAAACGAAAAGAAAAGCGAAGAAGATGGGAAACGAAGAAATCAAATGCGCGGAAAAAAAAGAAACCTCTGTCAGGACCCGTGTTGAACTACGCACATCGTGTGGAGTGAAGTATGTGGGGAAGCTAAGGATGTGTAGCAACAGAATGGAAGACAATGCTGTACAACGTATTTGTGAATTATGGTCCGTAAGACGTGTTCAATGCCGATGAATCTGGACTCTTATCGCGCACTACCTTCAAAATCTCTAGCAATTCGAGGTGAAAAACACTCCTGCGGAAAAATTTCCAAGGAAAGACTCACGGTAACGCAAAGTGGAAACATGTTATGTGAAATGGAGACGCCACTGATGATTGGAAAGGTGGCAAAACCGCGTTCTTTCAAAAACATACACGCAACTAAGCTTCCAGTCACATGGCGAAGCAATAAAAATACGTGGACGGTGAGGGTCTTACGGAAGAATGGGCTCGGCTATACCACTGCCAAAATGGAAACAGTAAATCGCCAAGTTCTTTTTCTAGGTAATGCATCCCATCCCACCACCCGAAAGTCAAGTTAACAAACTTAAAACTGGCCAGGTTCAACCAGCCTCACATAAGCAATGGGCCAAGGTTTTATTTAGCCATTTGATTCCATTATAGGTGGTTACTGATGCATTCTCTTATTCTTAGTGTTTAAGTCGAAAGTGCATTTGCTCTTAAACGGGCAGTTTCTATCCTGGATGTGATAAATTAGATTGGCTTGGCAATATGGGGGGGGGGGGGTAAAAATACGGAAACGGTTACCAAGTGCTACAAGTAATGGGGGTATTGGGGTTTGGAGGTGAAGAACAAGACGCTTCTGTGGACATTGAGCCTCAAAGAAATGCAGCAGCAATTGCTGAATTATTTAAAATGTGAAACATTTCAGGTAGTGAAGATGACATTAAAAATGAATTTCTGACAACTCATTCCAGTTTTACTTCAGCAACAGATTTAATAGAAATCCACAACACAGAAGATGATCAGGAAGAAATGAAGAAGAAAAAGAAGGGGCAAAATGATGTCCATAGGAAAACTAATAAGCCCGAGGAAGCTATTGCATGCCTAAACGATGTTATGCAGTTTGCAGCATGCACAAATTCTCGCAAGCTATTGAAACTATTGTACAGAGCAAAAAACTGAATTAACAACAATTCTGAATAGGAACTTGAAACAGGTTTTCCTCTTTGCTACGTAGCAAAAAAAGTTAAATGTAAAGCAAATTAAATATGGGAATAAGATGTGTGTACATAGAACTATAAATGAATTTAAAGTTAGAGTAAAAATATACAAATGCCATATTATTTATCATTAATGTAATAGTCTGGTGCTCTGTTATACAATATACAGTAAATGAACATTACTGTGTGGTAATGAAGGTACATAAATACATGCATAATTACAAATTTGTACTTTTGTGCATGATACCTGACGAATTTTATGTAGCATAGTGAGTTTTGTGTAATCCAGAAACTTGTCCAATTCAAAAGAGTATTTTAATCCCATGCGATTCTCTTTTGAGGGGTTTTTACTGTATAAAGAATTTCAACAATGTACAGTGTAAAGTTCATTGTTGACAGCCATTTGAATTGGTCAGCGTGTCAACTGTGATTGAAAATTTAAACAATTTAGTTTCATGGTGCTATTAAATATTTTCATTTGAAGGGTTGGACTGTCACATAAATCAAAATAGAACTCTGATGAAGTTCACATGCACTGTGCAATATAACTGAAGACCATTTACTTTTGGATTAATGAATTTAAATGCGGTTGGACACGCACCGAAAACAAAGCACGCTTGAGTCGTCCAATTGAGGTCACCAAAAAGGAAACCATTGACAAAAACCATGATATGGTAATGCAAGACCTCCAAATAAAAATTAGTGAGACTGCAGACACTATAGGCATCTCAACTGAGCGAGTGCAAATTATCCTGCTTGGAGAATTGGCTGTGAAGAATCTGCGTGCGAGGTGGGTGGCACAATTGCTCACAATTTCAACAAAATACTCATCCAGCACAACAATTCAACACAATGTCTGACGATGTTTAATCACAATCTGCAAAACATTTTGCACTGATTTATGACTGTCGATGAAACCTGGATACATCACAACTCAACAGTCAAAACAGTTGACAAAGACTGGTGAAAGTGCAGTGAAAAAGGCAAATATCATAACCATTTGAAAGATTCATTGGCTGAACAGATACTAAGGTTGACAAACAAAAATTACTCTTTCACCAGGATAGCGCACCATTCCACACCAGTGATAACAATGGCGAAATTGCATGAATTTGGCTTTGAATTGGATTGCTATTCACCAGACTTAGTCCCAAGTGATTTATTCCTCTTTCATAACTTCAAACTGTGGATTTCTGGAAAGAAATTGGACAAACCTATTTTTCAGATGCAATGCAAAAGCTTGAGGATCTCTGGGATTCAAGTGTATGTTGTTCAAAGGAGACAGAATTAAGCTGAGTTGTTTATGAAACAGATTTTTCATGCTTTTTTACTAGATTTATCAAACCACCCATGTATTAGCTTTATAGCTACACTATATAACAAAGGAATGTCATGACCAAAGGTCTAGTAGACATTTTAAATGTACAATACCGGCCAAAAGTTTTCGATCATCCTTGATAAAAACCATATACTTTACTTCAAAGTATGAACTAAACAGACCAACAAAATAAATATTATCCCTCTCTACCATTAGGTACAATACAATATGGTTTAGATTTTAGTCTCTTCGAAGAACCCACCTTTTGCCTTCAGAACAACTGCACAAATCCTTGGATTCTGGAGACGAGTTTCTGTAGTGGTTTTGCAGATACTGCAGTCCAACATGTCCATTAATTATTCCACAGATCTTCAACATTCGATGGCCTCAGTTTTCTGACCACCTTGTTGAGCTCATCCCATAACAGTGCAATGGATTTAATGCAAGGGACTGTCTTAGCCAAATCATATTCTTCAGTTCCCCACATTTCTCTGTCCTGCTGACATATCCTATGCACAATTTAGAAGAATATTTGGGATCATTGTCCTGCTGCAGAGCAAACCCATGATCAACAAGTCTTTTGCCAGATGGAACTGCATTGTCAATCAGTATCCTGCGATATCCTTTCTTTTTTAATGTTCCATTAATTCTCAATAGGCCACCCGACTTGGTCGCTTGCGAAACATCCCCATACCATGACTGAACCTCCACCATGCTTCACCACTGACATTCTGACTCTTCATACACTCTCCACGAAGTCAATGAACATACATTCAATGATGGCTTTCAGACACTTCAAACTTAGATTTGTCTACGAGTAGTACCTCGGATCATTGCTGCATGCTCCAGTTTTTACATTTCTGTGCCCACTGCATCTTTTCACATTATTTTGTTTGCATAATAAAGGCTCTTTGGCTGCTAAGCACCTAGTTAAACCTTGTTGCACTGTTGAGACAGAGATTGGAGCTGCTGACATACTGTTTACTCCCTTGTGAATTTCAGGTGCGGTACCAGTCCTCTGTCATGTGGTCTGTACATACACGAACTGATATTCCTTGTGTGACATTACTTGGGGGGGGGGGGGGGGGTCTTCCAGATTGCAAAACACATTTGCATCAGTTTGCTTGAACCCTGTGATGTATACGCCAGTGTAGATTGGGCTACACTTCCTTTTGTTGCTAATGTCTTAAGAGACTAGACTTTCTGATGCAGAGCTACAATTACCCCACATTTTTCAGTTCAAATCTCCTGCTTTTGTCCCATTAGGAGATAATCAGGTTCCAGCCTGATCGGATACAAACCACTAGTAGTGCACACAGTGAACTGTAAACTAATGTGAACTGATTGTCACGCAAACAGCTGAAGGAATGAGGCCCTTTCGAATGGCACCCTCTTAGGCAAAGGTTCAATATTATTGTGGATACTGATCAGTATCCCTCTATGAGAACAATCATTCAAATACACAACAGTCTTTACACATTTATACATGTTTTACTATCAGAACAGGGAAATGATTGAACATTCAAAGTGAAATCCCTGTTTTAACCACAAATCCATAGTTGTTACACTGATCTAAAACTTGACCCATAGTGTATGTGGCATGTAAGCTGACCACTAAACATGCAAATCATTCTAAACCTCTGCACGTGGAATGGTCACCTCACATTCCACATATATCTTCTAAACGTGCTCTAAAAAATTGTACACTTAATCACTTACTCCTGTGCCTTGTACAGGGGGCTGTGGTCTCAGAGAGTGAAGAAAATTTAATTTATTTTCTAAAATAACAATATGAGAAATTCTGAATGTTGGCAACCCCCCCCCCCCCCTTTCCCATTTTCCTTGCTGTTCCGGTCTGCTGATTAACTAAAATCACTTGACCTCACAGTAGCAACTTGCGGAGAACAGACAATGCTGTAATCTTAAAGATACTACATCACAGAACAATAGCGTCTCAGTGTCCATTCTGTCTTAATTTTGGTTTTATGAGACAGCTTGTGATAATTAAGTCCTGATAACCATTGATTACCATGGTTTTCACTTTGCTTTTTCTTCAACTTACCTTTTTTCCATTTGGTTATAACCCTGATTGTGAAGGGATAGAAACATAGATTTCAGCAGCCACTGACTGAACTATTCTCTCAAATAGACACAGAATAGTGTTTGATGAAACTAAAATCTTGTTCCACACTTATACGTACTGAGATTCAGTGATTAAAGAAGCAGTAGAAATTGGAACTTCTGACAGCTTCAACCATGACTGCAGTTATAATCTTAGTATTCTGTGGAAGCAATTTCTCAACACTGAGAAGACAGAGAGAAATGCACTGAATTATTTATTTTTTTATGAGTGTGCTGGCACCGCATGTGCAGACAGGGACACAATTTCTTGCAGCATGACATACACTAACCAATCACAAGCTGTCTAATTGCTATAACAGTACAACAACATTAGCCATGTCAATCATTTGTTGCTGACAAAGAAGATTGGAGGATTTCACCACGAGCTCAAGATTTTACACAGATCTGATGTGACAAGTAAACCGAAACTTTTTTTCCCCAACTTAATTCCTTCAGATTACGACTTCATTAAAATATCCTTTGTACTTCTATTTAATTAAATATAACAGTTTATAGCATGCAATCTGATAATGAAACAGATGATAGGGTACAACACATTACATCAGAAATAACTATTTTCATATGTAAACACCCAGCAATACTCCGTCTACTTTTTCCTTTCATTGTTCTCTGAGCAACTTACTCACACAACAGTAAAAAAGGAAGCACACAAAATTAAATTTTGCCAGCGACTGATTAACATAGCTACAAGAAATTAACATGGTTTTTACTAATATCTAACTGTAAATCATAGTGAGTAATAAATGAGGGGATGAAGGGAAAAAAACATGGTTACAGTAAGATGTTTTACAATTTTTATTTTGCAAACCATATTTGTTGTTGGTCAGTGACATACAAAAATTCTAGATACTCAGAATTAATAATATGAACAATCCAGGAGCACCATTTACACAGCTAGGCAGGAAATTTCTGTTGTTAAAATACATCACTTGTTATACTTGCAGTGTGTTTTGTTAAAATGCAATGTCTGCAAATCATCACAAGTCAACTGCCTGTATCCATCAAAATATCAAATCAACAATGTTTAGACCTCTGAAAACAGTGGTATCATATACCTCAAAAAATTAAGTTATCTGTGATTATTTAAAATTTTTGTTACAAAATAAAAGCAGCAACAAATTCTTTGGTATGAAAGATAGATAAATAGATAAATAAACAAATAAATAAATAAATAAATAGATAAATAGTTTAGAAACAAGTGTAATATTCACAAATAAATAATACATAAATTTAATTCTTTAGTTTGAAATCATTATTTGAACATGAAGTAATTTTGACTTCATTTTTGAATTCTACTTTTTCTACCTTGGCCATAGGACTGCCTGTTTCCTGTAGCCACTTCTTCCTGAAAAATCACAAAAAAAGAAATGAAGTGTATTGACAATAAATGACTAGTGAAAAATTTACGAGGCCTAAAAATCTCTCAAGTATACCTTGGTTAGTTAAGAATGAACTTAAACATTTCCCAAATACGTGAAAGATTTGCACGTAGTATAGCAAGGTTTGAATAATTATGACAACTGTTTTATACTCATGAGATATTTTCACGTACAAAAGAACTCTATATGGTTAGTACTCAAACAAGAGAAAATTTCGAAGTATAGAAAGTAAGTACTCTCCACTACACACTAAATTTAAAACTACAATGTGTGACTATATAAATTGGAGAGATGACAGCAGTGTCCTTTTATTTAAACCTGAGATATTATTCTTCCTCACACAAGCTTATAAAATACAATTTGGAGCACAGTACTACACAAAGGAGGAGTCGAGAATAGAAAACTACAGTGGAACAGACACAAAATCCTGAAAAGCAAGCAGCATTCACAAAAGGGGAAGGGGACACTTAACACACAACTTTTTTTGTTTGAAAGTCCTGTCAACAATAAGACAATTAGATGTAGGCTGATAAATCAGAACAGGTAAGCTTATATGAATGTGTGGTGTCTATTCTTTCCAACATGTCAAAAAGCACAGACACCACGCAAAATCTGAGGCTGTGATACATATCATACAAATCAAACATGGATGGGAGATAACTGAAAGGAAAGAACAGACACCACGCATTCATATAACTGATTCACATCAATGGGCAATGAATCCACAACCCTCAGTGTAGATGCACATTTACGTTCAACCTTCACTGAATCAAAAATTAGCAAGCGTAGAGGACATGGACAAAGACCGCAGATAGGTGGTGCTAGGTATGAATGTGAGTTAGGCAGGGGGTGTGCCGAGAGGGTCTACACATTTGCAATAAACACAGTCTCCAGGTACAGTGTAAGCAACTGCCTAGTAAACAGGATGATGATGATGATGACTATGACAATATCAGTTTGCGGGGTGATCAACAGCTTGGCTATCAGTGCCAGTACAAATTCCCAATCTTTTCACTGTACAGACTCACCGTTTCCCAGAATGAGGAAATGATCAGGACAATACAAACACCCAGTCCCATGCCAGAAAAAACCGTGACCCAGTTGGGAATCGAACCCAGGACCCTGTGATCCAGAGGCACCAACACTAACCACTAGACCATGAGCTGCAGCCTAGTAAAACAGCAGATTCCAGGTTCGTCTCCTGGTCCAGCACACATTTTCACTCGTCACCACTGATTCCGCATAAAGTCCGAATGCAGCCGATATAGTTTGTTCCTTCCCTTCTGTTTCCTTTCTCCCTTATCCATCTTAAATTTACGAAAGGACAGATAAGGTTTAATACAGGATGATACCATTGTACCACCTTGCAGCAACATGGCAGAAATCAGATAAGAGTTTCTGGATACACAGGAAACATTGTTGACATTTAACAGAAGTTATTGAGGTACTCACCAGTTTGTACTGAGAACTGCTCAACACTTGAGAAAACATTACACTACTGTTATCATTGTAAAATGGTGGCATTTCATTTCATTTTGTTCTAAATATATTGGCAATCAATGGCAGAGCCTATTTCGTGACCATCCTGTATATTCATTAGTAGGAAACAAGAATTTAGACCACAACAGAAATGTCACAGATACCCCAAATAATCTGAGCCTATTATCTAAAAGTAATAATGACATCCTATAGGATAAGTGGTTTATGGTACAGAAGTTGATGTGACAACTGATGACAACTTAAAAACTGCAAGTTGTTACAGATTTTAGTTTAGATTCTTTTACATTTCAGTAACTATATGAAAGTCCAAAAGAGTTTTTACAGTTCTGAAAGACAGATTGTAGCAATTACAGCAAAAACTCAAATTCTTGGCCAACACAATATCAACTAACAGACAGACAACTTAAATACAAGTGAATATTTCTCAATGATTCATTATCTCCCACATTTATAACTGCAAAAGGAGAGAGCTATTTACAGTGCCAAACAGGAAAGTTCTTACAGTGTGTGTCAAACTGCATTCACTAACAGATAAAAAAGAGGTATGAAATTATGATTTTTTGGAGCAACTGCAACAATGCTCAAACTTTGGACCAAAATGTGTCACTGCAACAAGATGACGAATTTCTTCTGTCTACAAAGAAAATATACTTTCCTTTACCACACAATCACTAGCAAGAATTTCGGCAATTAATGTGAAGATAAAAACTATACTATATAAATTTTATACTTTAAAGTCCGGCAATAAATAAGAGAGCAAGGGAGACTTAACACTCAGTTCAGGCAGGTTACAAGGAAAAGAGTGTGGTACTTTACGACTGAGAACTTAAGACTTGAGAAGGGGTGGATAGCACCTGAGAAATTAAAAATGCAGATATCTAACAAAACTCTGCAGAAGAAAGATACCGTGTTCCAGTTGCTTGAACAGGATAGTAGCTGAACCAATAACATGTAAGGCCGCAAAGGTTGAGCAAAAGATGGAACTCAAACATAAATTAATTATATACCTTATGGAATTCACTGTACCTAAGAATCTGAGGCATGATTATAAATTATGTTATTTCCAAATAGAAACACATTCGTCCACTAGTTCAAGTTGCACAAAATGGATGGTGACCTTCGATGAGAAATAGAAAGATGTGTGAAGAAATGATTGAATGGTATGTGCACAACATGTCTTGGACGACTGACAGACTACATGCAGGCACAAGACAGTGGTGGTTGCTTTTGTCTAGTGCCAGACAGTGCAATCATCAGCACAAATCTGAGTTAATGTATGGTTATAATAAGGAAATTGGTGAACAAGAACAGTAAAGTATATAAAATAATAAAATTTCTATAGAAGGGAAGTGCACAAAAGGATCTTAAAAAGGTAAAAAACATACAAAATAGAGAAGCTGGCTCATTGCATCATCTTTAAGGACAAGTTAAGTGTCCCTAACATGTAGTTGTACAGCTGGGAAACAAAAAAGTATTAGTATACATTTGGCACACTGTTTAAGTTTTTTTTTTTTTTTTTTGGAGGGGGGGGGGAGGGGGGGGGGGCGCACAACTTCAATGGTCATTAGCGCCCTGACTACTCTAAGAATGCACCGCGAGGCACAAGTTGACAACAACAACTAAAAGGGAAAACACGATAAAAGACAGACTGACAGGCATAGGATTAAAAAACAACATCATCAAATGTCCTTAGCGAGGTTTGTCAAATTGATAAAACAAAGAACACGAGCAGCTGCTCGTGGGTCATCCGCTAAAATGGCATCGAAAGTATTAGGCAGGTTAAGATCGAGGCGCAGTGTGTTAAGACCTGGACAGGACATTAAAATGTGTCTAACCGTCAGCAAGTGCCCACATGGGCAGAACGGCGCTGGCGCAGCCGTCAGCAGGTGGCGATGGCTGAACCGGTAGTGTCCAATTCTTAACCGGACCAAAACTACCTGCTCCCGCCGAGAAGGGCGTGAGGAGGACGTCCAAGCCACGGGAAGAGGTTTCGAGGCCCGAAGCTTGTTGGCTGTAAGGGCAGCCCAATCGGCATGCCACAGCGATAAAATGCGCCGACAAATAACCCTGCTAAAATCTGACGAAGGGACACAACAAGAAGCTGTCCGAGGCTGGAGGACCGCAGCCTTGGCCGCGGCATCTGCAGCTTCGTTCTCAGGGATACCAACATGGCCAGGGACCCACATAAAGCTAACCGGAGAACCGACGTCCACCAGCTGCTGAAGAGAGCGTTGGATCCGGTGTACGAAAGGGTGAACCGGGTACGGATCACTGAGGCTCTGGATGGCGCTCAGGGAATCTGAGCAGATGACATAAGCAGAATGTCGGTGGCGGCAGATGTAAAGAACAGCCTGGTAGAGGGCAAAGAGCTCAGCTGTGAAGACCGAACAATGGCCATGGAGCCGGTATTTGAAACTTTGTGCCCAGACAATAAAGGAACACCCGACCCCGTCTTTGGTCTTAGAGCCATCTGTATAAATGAAAGTCATGTTGATGAACTTCGAACGAAGTTCCAAAAAACGGGAGTGGTAGACCGAACCGGGGGTGACCTCTTTTGGGAGCGAGCTGAGGTCAAGGTGAACGCAGACCTGAGCCTGGAGCCAAGGTGGCGTGCGGCTCTCGCCCACTCGAAAGGTTGCAGGGAGTGAAAAATTAAGGTGTTGAAGGAGGCGACGAAAGCGAACTCCAGGGGGTAGCAGGGCAGAGACATACAACCCGTATTGACGGTCAAGAGAGTCGTCAAAAAAGGAACGATAAGACGGATGGTCGGGCATTGACAGTAGCCGACAGGCATACCGACAAAGCAGTATATCGCGCCGGTAGGTGAGTGGCAATTCGCCAGCGTCAGCAAGAAGACTCTCTAAGGGACTGGTATAAAATGCTCCGATCGCAAGTCGTAAACCCCGATGTTGTATGGAGTTGAGGCGGCGTAAGATGGATGGCCGTGCAGAGGAGTATACGAAGCTCCCATAATCCAGCTTGGAGCGGACGATCGACCGATATAGACGAAGTAGGACGGTTCGATCCGCTCCCCACGACATACCACTGAGAACACGGAGGACATTTAAAGAACGGGTACAACGGGCGGCCAAATATGACACATGTGGAGACCAGCTAAGTTTCCTGTCAAATGTAAGGCCTAAAAATTTTGTTGTCTCCACGATTGGGAGAGCAACGGGACCGAGTCGTAAGGACGGTGGGAGAAACTCTTTGTAGCGCCAGAAGTTAATACAGACCGTCTTCTCGGCAGAAAAACGGAAGCCATTGGCGACACTCCAGGAGTAAAGACGGTCAAGAGAATGCTGAAGACAGCGCTCCAGGACATGTGTACACTGCGCGCTGCAATAGATGGTAAAATCGTCCACGAAAAGGGAGCCTGATACATCAGCTGGGAGGCAATCCATTATTGGATTGATCGCGATGGCGAAGAGAGCGACGCTCAAAACTGAGCCCTGTGGCACCCCATTCTCCTGGCGAAAGGTGTCGGACAGGACAGAACCCACACGTACCCTGAACTGTCGATCCATTAAAAAGGAACGAATAAAAAGAGGGAGGTGACCGCGAAGTCCCCATGTATGCATGGTGCGGAGAATGCCCGCCCTCCAACAGGTGTCGTAAGCCTTCTCCAAATCAAAGAACACAGCCGCGGTCGGGCGCTACCGCAAGAAGTTATTCATAATGAAGGTCGACAAGGTAACCAGATGGTCAACAGCAGAGCGGCGCCTACGAAATCCACATTGGACATTGGTAAGTAGGCGTCGAGACTCGAGCAGCCAAACCAATCGAGAGTTAACCATTCGCTCAATCACTTTCAGACACAGCTGGTAAGCGAGATAGGTCGATAACTGGAAGGCAAGTGCTTGTCCTTCCCCGGCTTAGGAATCGGGACAATAGACTCGCGCCAGCATGCGGGAACATGTCCCTCAATCCAGATGCGATTGTATGTACGAAGAAGAAAACCTTTACCCGCAGGAGAAAGGTTCTTCAGCATCTGAATATGAATAGAATCAGGCCCTGGAGCGGAGGACCGTGATCGGCCAAGTGCGGTTTCGAGTTCCCGCATGGTGAATGGGGCATTATAACTTTCACAATTCGAGGAGCGGAAGTCAGGTGGCCTAGCCTCCTCTGCCTGTTTGCGGGGGAGGAAGGCAGGGTGGTAATGAGCGGAGCTCGAAACCTCTGCGAAAAAGCGGCCGAAGGCATTGGAGACAGCCTCAGGGGCCACAAGGACTTCATTCGCGACCTTCAAGCCAGAAACTGGGGAGTGGACCTTAGTGCCAGATAGCCAGCGCAGGCTAACCCAGACAACAGAAGGAGTAAAACTGTTGAAGGTGCTTGTGAAAGCAGCCCAGCTGGCTTTCTTGCTTTCTTTAATAATACGACGACACTGAGCATGTAATCGTTTATAATTAATACAATTCGCCACTGTAGGGTGGCGTTTAAAGGTGCGTAAAGCACGTCGACAAGCACGTAAAGCGTCTCTACATGCTGCGGTCCACCAGGGGACCGGTACGCGACGTGGAGAAGAAGTAGGGTGAGGGATGGAATATTCAGCAGCAGCGAGAATGACTTCCGTGAGGTGTGCGACCTGACGATCACAGCTTGTGAAGGTTTGATCCTGAAAGGTCGCCCTGGAAGAGAAGAGCCCCCAGTCTGCCTTGGAGATGGTCCAACTAGAGGAGCACGGAGAGGGAGTATGCTGCAGGAGATGGATAACACACGGGAAGTGGTCGCTCGAATATGTATCAGCAAGTGCATACCACTCAAACCGGCGTGCAAGTTGGGGAGTACATATAGAGAGGTCTAAATGGGAATAGCTGTGAGATGTGTCCGAAAGGAAAATAGGGGCGCCAGTATTGAGGCAGACAAGATTGAGCTGGTTGAAAAGGTCTGCTATCAAGGAGCCCCTCGGGCAGGATGCTGGAGAGCCCCAAAGGGGATGGTGGGCATTTGAAGTCTCCAGTTAACAAAAATGGTGCAGGTAGCTGAGCAATAAGTTGCATCATGTCTGCCCTGGTAACGGCAGATGACGATGGAGTGTAAACGGTACAAAAGGAAAACGTAAAAGTGGGGAGAGTAATGCGGATGGCAACTGCCTGCAGGCCGGTGTGCAACGTGATGGGATCGTAGTAAATATCATCCCGGACCAGCAACATAACCCCTCCATGAGCTGGGATACCTACCACAGGGGGTAGGTCAAAACGCACAGAGGTGTAGTGTGCCAAGGCAATTTGATCGCATGGGCGTAGCTTCGTTTCCTGGAGGGCTACGACGAGCGGACGATGCAAGCGGAGCAGCAACTTCAAGTCCTCTCGGTTGGAGCGAATGCTGCGAATATTCCAGTGAATAAGTGCCATCGTAAGAAAAGGAAGATGAGAGAAGGGGTCACCTCGAAGGCCGCTTAGGGCCTGGCTTCGAGCGAGCACTGCCGCCGCTATCAGTAGGCGGACAGTCATCGTCCATGGGGTCTATAGGGTCATCGGCCATCTCGGGAGGATGGCCGGGAGGGGGAGCTTCCTCTGCCGGTGAACGGCCAGATGTACGGCTACCAGCGGTGCGGCCAGGCGAAACGGATGACGGCCTGGGGCGGCAACCGCTGGGTGGCGCAGGAGAAGAAATGCGCCGTGGCGGAGAAGGAGAACTGTGCTTCCTATGTGCCTTTTTGGAAGGACGTTTGGTGGAAGTACCGGTCGAAGGCTGGGAGGTCGAGGGACGAAGGAAGTCTGCACGGGATGGTTCCTTCTTGAAGGCCCGTGCATCTGACTTCGGGGTCTTCGACTTAGCAGAAGCTGAGGAAGGGGCTGGTGTCTGTGGGGTGATGGGAGGAAGAGGAGACGTCGACCGTGTGATCTTAGCACTGGCCGAACGGATGACCGTGGTGCTGAAGGTCAGATCGCATGTCTGGGTTGCTACCTCCCGGGTAGTCCGAGGAGAGGCGAGGACAGTACTGTACTTCCCCGCTGGGAGCAGCGTGGGCTTCCTACTAGCCAATAGCTTGCGAGCAGCTGAGGTGGACACTTTCTCTTTGACCCAAATTTCTCGGATACAGCGTTCTTCCTTATAGACAGGACAGTCGCGGGAGGATGCGGCATGGTCACCCTGACAGTTCACACAATGAGGAGACGGAGGTGGACAGTCACTCATGGGCATCCCTGCCACAAGTGACACATTTAGCCGCATTGGAACAAGACTGTCGAGTGTGATTGAAACGCTGACACTGGTAGCAGCGCGTAGGTGTCGGGACATAGGGGCGAACAGAAATAACCTCGTAGCCCGCCTTGATGCGCGATGGCAGCTTAACACTATCGAAGGTCAAGAAAAGTGTCCGGGTCGGTACAAGGTTCATGACCCGATGGACAGCCGTCACGCCCTGCTCAGCGAGGAAAGATTGAAGCTCCTCGTCAGTCAATCCGTCGAGGGAGCTAGTATAGACTACACCACGAGACGAATTCAAAGTTCGGTGGGCCTCCACCCGGACAGGGAACGTTTACAGGAGGGTGGCCCGAAGCAGTTTTTGTGCCTGAAAGGCACTCTCAGTTTCTAGTAATAAGGTGCCGTTACGCAACCTGGTACAAGATTTGACAGATCCGGCTATGGCATCTACGCCCTTCTGAATAACGAAAGGGTTGACAGAGGAAAAATCCTTTCCGTCCTCAGATCGAGAAACTACGAGGAACTGTGGGGCAGGCGGTAGTACTTTTGTCACTGTTGGCTGGTCACGTTTCCGTTTTTGGGTCGAAGTCGAGAGAGATGGAGTAGAATCCATTGCGGAGGAATCCCCCATGATTGCCAGCGTCTCTGATGGCGCGCTCCTTCCTTGTGGGGACCCTCTCAGAGGGCACTCCCGCCTTAGGTGAATGTTTACACCTCAGGTCACACCTCCCGAGAAACAGACGGAGGGACCAATCGGCATGGTCAGAAGGTATCAGCTCAGGCAATCACCCCTCCCCGGGCCTGGCCTTTACCAGGGGGTACGCGCGTGCCTTACATGTCTACCCAGGGCGGGGACTTACGCGTTACCCCGTCACCGGCTACGCGTGCGAACGCGTGGGTCGGCCTTCAGGCACACACAGGGAGGAAGGAAGAAGAGGAAAAAGAAGAGAGAGAGGGAGAAAGAGGACAGACTGTCTCAAACGCCAAGGCGGAGACCAGAGAAGGCAAGGAGAAGAAGGCAATGAGAAGGCAAGGAGAAGAAGGCAATGAGAAGGCAAGGAGAAAAAGGCAATGAGAAGGCAAGGAGAAAAAGGCAATGAGAAGGCAAGGAGAAAAAGGCAATGAGAAGGCAAGGAGAAAAAGGCAATGAGAAGGCAAGGAGAAAAAGGCAATGAGAAGGCAAGGAGAAAAAGGCAATGAGAAGGCAAGGAGAAGAAGGCAATGAGAAGGCAAGGAGAAAAAGGCAATGAGAAGGCAAGGAGAAAAAGGCAATGAGAAGGCAAGGAGAAAAAGGCAATGAGAAGGCAAGGAGAAAAAGGCAATGAGAAGGCAAGGAGAAAAAGGCAATGAGAAGGCAAGGAGAAAAAGGCAATGAGAAGGCAAGGAGAAAAAGGCAATGAGAAGGCAAGGAGAAAAAGGCAATGAGAAAAAGGCAATGAGAAAAAGGCAATGAGAAGTCAAGGGAAAGAGTAAGGAAGACAGTGAGGTGGAGAAGAGCAAAGAAAGGAACCAACAAAAGGAAGGGAGAAACGAGAAGTGAAAAACCAAAAAGACCACGATTATAGGTCGTGGAACCGTCCGTCTCCGGACGCAGGCGCTAACTACCCCCGTGAGGGGAATGGACTCCTTTTAGTTGCCTCTTACGACAGGCAGGAATACCTCGGGCCTATTCTAATCCCCGGACCCGCAGGGGGGACTGTTTAAGTGATCAGTAGAGCCCAGATTTTTATGCAATTACATATCATTTTCCTTTGTTCCACCTCACATGAAAAGTGTAAATCTTCACAAATTATGTTTTTTATTTATTTATTTATCTTATAGCTCGAAACATGTATTTAACATGCATGGGCAATGTTACAATAATTACATTTAGATTATTAATACACAATATAAATAGATTACATGCTATTAAGTAAAAGATCATTTAAGTATATTTAATATAGCATTCCTGAGGTCAAATCATGTCAGCACCATACTGTATGGGCACTTCAATATAAGCCATTTTTTTAACTCATTTTTAAAAATTCTACCAGAAAGCTGTTTCAGGTTGTTTGGCAGAGAATTATAAAATATTGCTCCCTTAATGAATGGGGTATTTGTTTATTTATTTCTTTTTATCGCTACACTTTTTATGTATTTTGCTATAATTATGCACTTTACATGCTTTAACTTGATACTATATAAAATTACTTAGTACTGTTTTTTTTACACTTTTTCCTTACAAAAGTGTGCAAAGAGAGTTGCATACATAAAAGCTGAGACAGGAAGTAAATTGTCTGTAAAAATTCATGTTCTAGTACAATAAGAAAAAAAAAATGGTTCAAATGGCTCTGAGCACTATGGGACTCAACTGCTGAGGTCATTAGTCCCCTAGAACTTAGAACTAGTTAAACCTAACTAACCTAAGGACATCACAAACATCCATGCCCGAGGCAGGATTCGAACCTGCGACCGTAGCGGTCCTGCGGTTCCAGACTGCAGCGCCTTTAACCGCACGGCCACTTCGGCCGGCCACAATAAGACCTTTTTGTGCTATCAAGATTGGTAGCAGACCAAATAAAAGACTTGTGGCCCAAAGATTTTTGACTATTAGTGACTTCTACAGTCAGAACTACGGAGTGTGTGCACCAAGAAAAATTTACCAAATGCTACTTATTACGTGACCATAAATGTTGTGTTCCTGATGCATCCTGTTCAAAATTAAAATCCTGGGTTACAACAGACAACGCTTTCACTACTGATGGAGAGTTTGTTCTATGTTGAGCGAGCAATAAGTGAATTGGATGCTTTATGAAGTCACTTCAGCAACATGTACACAGAACAAAGAAATGCAATTATCTAAGAAGCAAACACTATAGATAAAGATGCAAAGACTCTGATCAATCAATGATGATGTAAAGTGAAGTATCTATTATAATATCTTTGGCTCGTACAGTGGAGCCGGACAATCTCTTGTTTACTGTTGAACTATGCGATCACTTGTGTAAATATGTAACTCATAATAAAGCATTACTCATTTAAAATGGTGTCTGTGATGTTATTTCACTATGAAAAGCACCTGCACCTACACTGGTGACTCCGTGTTACACGTTTTCCATGAACTTCTATGATTCGGGCAATTTCCTCGTACGAAATAACACAGGACAATGTGACCAACAATAACGACTACTACAACACAACAACTGACTTCATCCATCACATCACCTGTGCTCATTTCCCCTGCTCTGACCTGCCACCATGGTGCTTTGAATGGTGTGAAATTTGAAAACTGAACTGTTGCCGGTACAGCTCGCTCAAAAAACAGTGCAGACAATGAACTTTGCTGGATTAGTTTCTATGTCCCATGGACATTTCCCAGGACATTTAACATATTATATCGCTCCTTCGAGTGGCTTTTCAGTGCATGAAGAACCTGTAATGTTGCATGACCAGTTTGTCAAGCTTGCTGAGCCTAACTTACAACCCAGGCCGCCGGCTTTCCACCAGACACCTAATTGCCGACATGTACACATAACCTCATCCGATTCAACAACAACCCACAAGTGTTAAGCCCAGTGCAACAGAAGCAGAGCATTAACACCAATGAACAATTTGACTTTCACCATTTCCACCTTGCCCAGTGCTCCTACATCAAGCATTTTTAGTGCACCTGAACCTGTAAACAATGCACATAGTGTACTAAGTTGTGCAGTCTGATTTTCAATGGCCACGCCCTTTTTTGTCACGGTGGTCGTGTCTGTTACAGCGCCTGCTATGCTGGTTTATATACATGTACCTCTTATAAGGACAGTCCGAAGACATGGTTTTCTTTAGTGGACAGCATTTTGAACATCCAAGGCATCCTATCTGACGAAGTGTGGTTCTTCGCAGTGCTTACAACTCTATACAAGCATACAGATTTGATGTCCGATCTCAGCCACACAGCACTGACGAGGGACCACTACAAAAATAAAAAATCCACAATTCTTGAACAATTGTCGAAGTCCCCCCCAAGAGGCAGTTCATCACTTAGTGCATGAAGTATCGCTCAGTGAGCTCACACCTTCTCAACTTTGACAAAAGATTAGAACATTAATAGAAACTTCATTCCTATCAGATGAAATGCTGTGTTTGCTCTGAATAGTTAAAATACTGTCAAGCCCTCTGACTACAACTCTTATTCCATGCTACCGACCCACTAGAAAGATGTTTACAGCTGGCAGATGATGCCTACAAAATCGTAAGACATGATCAGCTCATTTCTGTGCCGAGTTCATCAGCACCGCCGACAGTTGGCAATCCTGTGAACACCAGAACACAGTTTTGTGCGTACCAGTCGACAACGTTGGTTGAGGTGCTACCTGGTGGCAGAAGTAACAAGTATGCTGGTCCCACCACTCCTGCTTGCTCGGCCTCCAACAAGGTACACCATCACGACGACAGGTGTCGCTAATCAACTGTGGGGATGCGACTTGGAAGTGCTGCCCGCCTTGTTCGCCAGACGCAAACTTGTACCACAGGATGAATTACATGCAACCTCTTGCAGGCAGCCTACAGGGCACCTACATCAACACCAGCCATCACATAATAAACAACTACCGCAAGGCAGATTGTATGTTCATGACCTCAACAATGACACGCTCTTCCTGGTCAACACTCGTGCAGATACTAGTGTTATATTCCCAGCATTTCTGCTACACCACTGACACCTTCTGCCCTGACTCTGTGAGTGGCTAACAACTTGTCAAGTCATGGTCCATGGCTTCATTCATCTTAACCATTTTGTTTTGATTGGACATTTAATGTGGCTGACATCTACGAACCTGTACAGACGCAGACATTCTACAACACTACGGACTCTCTCCAGACCTTTCAATGGCCACGCTGTCACAGCATTCCTCCAACCAAAGCACTGAGGGCTCCTCTGTCAGAGTATCTACAAATTCAAGAGTGACGACTGCTACAGTTAGCTGAACTCACATGTCTCACTTCTGACTTGGTAAATTCATTGTGCAAACTCCCCAACCAGCACCATGATATCAGAGCTCTACACGTGGCAAATGCATCATTGCAGGCACTCAACAACACACTAGTACATCTGGTATGTGCATGGACAAACATTGCTGCACTCATCAGGAACACCCATTAGTACTGCATGTTGTGCAGCCAAATCCTGCAACTGCAGTCATGGCTGTCACCGGGAAGGTTCACTTCAAACAGACATCTTGCTCAAACAGCAAGCAAACTTCTGCCTCTACAACAGAGAGCTTCAACAACAAGTCTGCCATCCAGGCAGACGATACCCTCTTCACAAAAGTCGAGCCAGTGAGCTATGCAGCTACCTCTAGCGCTCCCACTAAACTTTTACAAGCCTGCATCATCACACCCACCACAAATGCGGACTACGCCCTTCTCACCAAGTCACCACACCAAATGGCAGACAATCCAGCCTCCGCACCTGCAGATTACGCCAACCACGCCCATGACATACTCAGCAGAGGCAGCCTTGACAGCCCGCACTTCAGATCAGTCCTCTATTTAACAGTACTTCATGTGACGTGTGCCTACTGCTCGTGTGACTTCAAATGTGCTAATGGCATCCATTAAGGATATTACAAACAGTACTTCTCATAGGCTACATACCACCAAAGGACCTCCTGTCCAAGAGAAAGCATGCCACCTGTCGGCTATAAAACTTCACCTTGCTAATTAGTGCATTCAGGAACTGGTAAGCACAGGAAATGTATGTTCTTCCGATGGCAATTGGTCACAATCACCCCATCCCCCACATTCAAGATTTTGCATTGCTATTACATGGTGCTCAGCATTTCAGTGTCACTGACTGTCATAAGACATATCCCCAAATTCCAACGTACAAAGATGACGCCCTAAAATTGCCATTATAACTCCCTTTGGCTTGTTCGAATACTACTTTATGCTTTATGGACTCAAAAATACAGCTCAGATGTGGAAACGTTTTGTGGGCACTATTTCTCCAGTTTCCATTTTGTTACATTTATATTTATGACATTTTAATTTTTTTTCTGTCTCTGCTGAAGAACATGAGCAGCACCTTTCTCAAGTACTCCACGAACTCTCTGATAATGGCGTAGAGATAAATGACAAATCACAGTTGCATCTGAATGGAGTTACTTTCACAGATCGCACTGTAAACTGTAAAGGTTTATGCCCCATATCTGAATGCATCGCTCACACTATGAGCATAACACCAGCCATGCCCTCAGCATTTCTTGAGCACGATCAATTTTTTCTGATGCCACATTCCTCACGCTGTCTCTCTAAGTGTCCCTAACTGACACCTCACGAGACGAGCATACTACAGGTAATAGCAAAGTCACGTTTTCCCAAGACATGACTCAAGCCTTTAATGATCTGAAAATGGCTCTAGCTGATGCAGTCACACTAGCTCAGCCCAACAATGATGCCCCAATTTCAATCATTACTGATGCTAGCGATATCGCCTCACTGGCAGAAGTCTTTTACATCGAGCCCCCCATACTACCTGCTGGATTTGTGGAGGACTCTAATACTAGTGTTGCAACAACATATAGGCCAGACCTCTCAGTCATTGCGCTTCTTTTCCAAAAAACTGTCTTTCTCAGCATAAGTGGTCTGCCTTTGAAGGGAACTTCTTGCTCTCTATGAAGCCAAAAGCTATTTTTGAGAGAATATATAGGCACACAACGTCACTATTTACATGGACCACCATCACCTCATTGACACGCTGTGTAATCCCACCAGTGATCTCCCATTTTCGGCATGTGGACTTCATCAGCTAATATACGACAGATACCTATTTTATCAAAGGCACGGATAACACTGTAGTAGATTATATGTCGTGCCTTCATGCTATTACAAGCCTCTCTCCACCTCCCTGCACATCCCAACTTGCTCTTCCCTGGTGTTGCGCAGCCGGTCCTTTGTGATACATCAACAAATACACCATGACCACTTGTACCTCTCCCCCTTCATCGGACCTTCTTTCTTCTTCACCCCCCCCCCCACCCCTTCATCCACCGCCATGGATCATGGCTGCCAGTTCCAATCTTTGCTCTTTGACTGCTTGTACATTCTATGTGGTGCCAAGCAATTTCTTATTATAGCTTATCACCCACAAAGTAACTTATTGGTCAAATGCTGGCAACAAGCACTGAAAGTAGCTTTAATGTGTCACTTAAAACTCTCTGTCTGATGCACTTCCACAGGTTCTACCGGGCATACACACAGCCTATCAAGATGATTTGAATTCCTTGCTGGCAGAAATCCTTTACATCGAGCCCCTCGTACTACCTGCTGAATTTGTTGGGAGCTCTAATACTAGTGGCAACAGGTACTGTCCTCTAGTTGAGCAAGTTCACTCTCATATCACGCGCATACACATACCATGAACCCAAGCACATACATTACTCCAAGTTTTTCTCCAGAAAGGCATTGCAAGCTGTGACTATTATGTTACAGGATGATACTGTTCATTCAGTCCTAACTCTGTCATATTTGGGGCCCTATCAGGTTGTTAGTCCCTCAGAAAATACAATGACACTCATGGGTTCATAGCAAACAACCCAGTCTCCCTACAAGTTCCACCAGTGTGGTTTCTTGCCAGCCACACCTCAGATGATGATGACTCAGAGCTCATCCTAAGTGTAGCTACGACGAGTAACTTAATTCCTGGCAAGTATTCAGTAGGCACTCCCAACTCGCACTCCCTCACTACCTGTCACGGGTCACAGTAGCGTTAGTGATGGTGTTCCTAGCAGTGAAAATGTTGCACATGAAGAATCAGTCAGTCGTACCTTTCTACTCACCGGCCATGCCTTCTGCTGCCATGGCTATGTTGACTGTCAACGTCTCTGCATACCCGATCGCGGATATTTCCTTTCAATGTAATAAAGACTGTTATTCATGCACCACCTTGCTCCCTCAGAAATTGTAACGTTACGATCATCTGAGCTTTCCAATTACCTACTGACTTTGTAAACAGCTCTCTTCGAGCTTCCAGCAAGGACAGTCTGCTTACAACTCATGTCCAATGCAATCAGATGTCAAGATGGCATGGCAACATACCATATAACAGACTTGTGGACGACTGTCAGCATTCGTGGCACCCACCTTGAGGACACTTTTTGTATTTGCAAGTCTTCATGTAGTATTGTGCGCACAAATTCCTTGGAAATGCCAACTGTGGAGGTGATGTCTGCCACACTCATTCTGTGAACCTCCAAAGCAACTTTCTCCACTTGCTCCATCATGTCGTCAGATCAACTGGTACGTGGCCGAGATTTGTCTTTGTTTTCATATGACATTCTGCCTTCTGTGGAACTGTAGCACATATGAATGTACATTAGATACATTCATGATACATAAATACATGTATCACTAAACTGGCATTGAACTTCAGTCGGTATCACACCACGCAAGTGCAAGAAATGAATGATTACACATGGTCCTTGTAATGAAAACACGCCATTTTAAGTACCAAAACTGTTTTCACTTTCATTGCTGCCACTTGAGATCTGTGTGCTGTAAGTGCTGCTACCTCACACACATTCACAAGTGCACATGCACTTTAAAACAAACCATGTTTTTCAATCCATTTCCAGCTCTGAATAAAAAAGAAAAAAGAAAGAACGAACATCTGAGTAATTATAACTTGAATGCACCTCATAAATTGACCACAGTGATGGACTGATGTCAATGGTGGCCATCCCATACAAATTCGGTGCTTAGGCACCACACCTAACAGCCAAACACATCTTCACAGGCAGTAAATTGTAGAGACACCTTTCTGCTCTTGTGGAGAAGAGAAACATGCAAATCACCTTTTCTTTGGGTGCCCTAGAAACTAGGTATGTTTTCTCTACAACATGCAAACAAACCGATTTTCTATCAACACGCATATGAGCTCACAGGATGGTGCAAGTTAAATGTCCATAAACTCACTAAAAAATGGGAAAAAACTGGAAGCAAGAGGAGGGGCTGATCAATCCCGTGTTAGTCTGATTGTAAATGTTCTCTGGTCCAATCGTATTTTACCTATCCTATACATGCCATTAATACTCTTCATAATTTTTTTAATTCTTTCTCCTGATGTTCCTAGCATGTCAACGTTGACAATATCATAGGACCTCACAACATCCTTATAAAAGTTGAGGGTGATGTGCAATTCACAAATAATAGGACAGGCACTGCGACTATTGGATACTGTAAGAAGTTTGGTTGCTTGTTGTGAAGTAGCCATCTTGGTAATAAGGAAGCCATATGTATACCTTTTTTTCATAGATTTCGTTTCCTTCTAATCATTTTTTAATATAGAGAGATGAAACTTGGTCAAACAAAAGCCCCTCTCAATAATAATAAACTGTTTTTGGTACTGTAGTGCAGTATTTCAGTCTAGATGTTTTATGTTATTTGAGGGTTCCTCTCCCAGACAATCTTCATTACAACACTTAACAGTGGTTGCTGAACTCTGCCTTGAGTTTAAGATACTGAAGAACTTACGGCATTGAGCAGCCCCAGATCAGAGAAGGGAGAAACGGAGTCACAACAAAGTAGGCAGACATGGAGGAGGTAGTTTATTGGGATACAGTACGTACACTAAATAGCAAGAGAGCTGTAGGCTATGGAGAGAGTGAAAATTAGAATACCAGCACTGGTGAAGGCTGTATTGATGGCAGAAGAGAGCCATTATGGAAAGGAAGATTAAACTGACAGGTAGTGGTGCAAGGTTCACCTCTGTAGCTCATTGGTCAGTGAGCCTGGCTGCTATTGGAAGGACCTGGCTTCGATTCTCGGTACTGCCAGGGATTTTTCCTTGGTAGGAGGGCTGGAACAGCATGCTCTCAGCCTCATGACGTCAACTGAGAAGCAAATTGGGTGAGAAGTAGGGGCTCCAAGGTCAAGAAAGCTGAAAACAACTGGGACAGCAGTGTGCTGACACCACACCCCTCCACAGTGCTTCCAATGATACCATTACCACCAGAGAATGACATGGCTAATCATGGCCAGAATGTGGAGCTTTCCTCTGCTTTAGTGGTGGGAAGGGATTAGTCAAGGATGAGGTTGAGGGTGAGGTGGAAGAACAGTAATGGGGAGTGGGTTTTGACAGGAGTTTGATGATATGCAAAGGAATCAAGACACAGCATGTGACACAGGAATAGAGGAGATGGACATTGGAGGGACAGCAGATTCCTGCATGGCAGCAGATGGGAGAAGTGACACGGTTGTATGGCATAGTTTGGGGTGGGAGCAGGGGAACACAAGCAGTGTGAGGAATAGCTTAAGGATTGAGGGCAATTGAGATTTGACTAGATTTTTTCTTTCACTTTGCTTTAAATAAGAAATTAGGTATAATTTTTAATGCTACATATGTAACTAGAAGTGTTGTTGAGTAATGTATAGCAAAGCCAAGCAAAGTAAATGCCCAGAAGGGTAGTGGAATATTTTGAAGTAATTGGTCATCATTACTCTTATTTTGTATCCATTAGACACAGGGGACGATAATGCAGACAGTGAAATATTGTATCTACTATTCCAGTCTTCATTAGCCCTGAAATACAGAAATAGCTAAATTCTCTTTTCCTCCACATCTAATATAACAAAGAGAGATCCTCTTTGCCAGGCACACACACTTCATGGTATATTCATAATTTTTACTTATGGACCGTCTGACAGCAACTGAATAAAACACAATTTTAGTGCCATACGCGTTTCACCTTTATTTTCTGCAAAGCATCATCATTGGCCTGGAATATGTACATATGTTAGCTATTTTATTTACATTTTTGTCATTGTGCCTATAGGTTATAAACAGTTCTGGTGGTTGGTATTTCCTATTAAGTAGTAATGTTTTGAACTGTACTTACAGGTTGCGTGGACAATTTCCTACATATTACGCTCCTGTTGCATTTTTGGTGTTCTTCTTCTTATGAACGCCAACTTGCGGTTTTTTTCCCCATTCCACAACACTATGCACTGAACGCTTGTTTTAAAGCAATGTTTTGGTTTCTGTTGCCGACTGTCAAATGTTTTTGCCAAAGATCGAATGTTATTGCCAAACTTATTGGTGTAACTATTGAAGTACCTGTGGTCTGTTCGTGTATGCATTTGTGTGTGTGTGTGTGTGTGTGTGTGTGTGTGTGTGTGTGTATTTTGGAGATATACCGTAATATTACACGCAACTGAGGAAGACAGGACTATAAAAGTTGAAGATGACACAGACAGGACTATAAAAGTTGAAGATGACACAGACAGGACTATAAAAGTTGAAGATGACACACACTTCAATTTGGCCAGGTTACAAGAACACATTTGCCACTGTTATGAACTCATGCTTTCACATGCACATGCACGCTATACATTCCATATTTCACTATAACAACTGCCTTACATTAAATCATAAAATATGACCTCTGTTATTTAAGACAAAAAATCAATATTTGTAAGTATGTAGCTTATTGTTATTTAACTTACGGAAAATAGCAATGTTATATCACTTTTTAGTAAGCAGTTCATAAAACAAGTGTCAGTGCTTGACTGTGAAAGAAGCAAATGAGTATTGACGAATTGGAGCTTCATTTCTGAATTCCGCTTTTTCAATTTTGGAACTTGGGCTTCCAGTCGTTTGAAGCCATTTTTTCCTGGAACAAGTTCAGGTAAAAATAATAGTTTAATGAATATACACAGTATCTATTATGGCACAGGTATATTAGCAAGGGGTTTATGTGGCAAGTGATGTGTCCAGTCTCCTCTGTTTCATATCAGGAGTGAGGCCGTGTGTGTGTGTGTGTGTGTGTGTGTGTGTGTGTGTGTGTGTGTGTGTGTGTGTTTTTTCATAAATGACAAGTGGGGCAGAGGATGGCTTCAGTTCACTAAGGAGAAGTAGGAAAAAGGTAATAGATTAGTTTTGTGTTTGTTCATAAGGGGCAAACTTGAACCTCATTCTCAGCCTGTGCGCAGTTTTAATCTGTAAGGATGAGTCATATCAGAGGCAGCTTTGCTGAAAAATGGATTTTTCTTTCGGGGTAACATCTTATGCCAAAAATAGACCATTTATTTCTTCTCTGTTTCACAACAAGAACCTGTAGTGCATATTTTAAAGTGATCAGGAGTTTTGCACAGCAATAACAGTTTTGCTGCTTTTGAGAATTGACTGTTATAACTATGGAGTTAACCACATTTTTCTGGTAAAACTTCATGGGAGGGCCACTTGTTTTCTGCAAAAGAACTAGAACTAAAATCTCAGCTTTTTGCACGCATATGTAATTCTCAAAATTGTCATCCTGGTGATGCACACATTTATCCCAATTTGACACCAATTTGTTGATACCATCACTGTAGAATGTCTGACTGTTGACAGAACCACATCATCATCTCTGCTGGCACTACTTCATCACTAACAAAGTTAAGGCCTCGAAAGTGCTCTGTAAGTTTTGGAAACAGATGAAGAAACAGGATGGGGTCAATTGAGGACTGTATGGAGGATGATCAATGACAGTGTATCCAAAGCATCTGATTGTTGTAGATGTCACAGCACTCTTGTGGTCTGACACTGTCACACTGAAGGAGAGGGGTGCACCATGTGTCAACAAACTCTTCTAAGTTGTGCTTTCAGTTTTCTGGGGGTCTCTCAGTACCTTGCAGAGTTTATGGTGGTGCCTTTAAGCACGAATTCCAAATGCATCACACCTTGAACTTCCCAGAACATTGGGCATGACTTTGCCTGCTGATGGCACAGTCTTTAACTTTCTTGGCAACTGTGATCCTCTGTGGCAGAACCCCACTGATGCTCTTGTTTTCAGGGTCAAAATGGTGAAACCAGCCTTCAACATCTGTCACAATGTTGTTACAGACTCCATCACCTTTCTGTTCAAAATTCAACAGAAATTGTTGACCAATGTCCAGTCTCCTCTGTTTCATATCAGCAGTGAGCATTCAAGGCACCCACCATGCACAGTTTTCTGTACTGCAATGATGGACTGTAAACACCCTTGTGAAAGCTGTGTGTGTTATCCAATGATTTTCCCTGATGAGTTTATCAACCTGATTTAGGGTTGCCATAAGCATCACACACGTTGAGGTTAGCACCGCCATTTCTTTCATTATGAGCAAGAACAATCCAACATCACATATTACTGATGTCAATACAATGATCACTAGTCACAGAGCTCACTCTTCTATGGATTTCAACTGGAGGCACGTTTTCTGCAGTTAGGAACTATTACAGCACGCTCTTTCTCATGAACTGACATAGGTATGTTAAGTAGTGCCACGTTACACAGTACAATGCAGAGCCCTCTAGTGGCAGCGGGTTGCAATTTGCATCAGCAAAGCAGGAAAGTCTACCAATGACATTCAATACCTCAACCAACATTGAGAACAGAATGAAAATTCTGGAAGCATTATTTTTCAGCATGCCCTCTTATTTTTCATTTTTTCTTTAAGAGTCCTGTGCCCAGTAAGTAGTCTACTGTGGAAGTTTGCACTAATGAATAGGTCTGCAATGAAAGGAGATATTAAGGTTACTACCTTTCTTTTCTTCTTTTTTGCTCTTGTGCTCATCAATGAAACCTGCAGTACACAATAGCTGGTAGTAAATGAGACATTCAGACACAAAAATCCTTATGGTACTGCACAGTTAGGACACTTCCAAAGTGTCAAACTATTTTAGGTTGTGCTAGTCATTTTTTCTGACTGATAATTGACATGATCTTCTACTTCTTTCATTTTAAGTAATTGTATTGCTTGATACAGCATGTGTGAAAAGATTTTCAATAAACTTACATCATTTTTCACTTCAATATTCATTCCCTACATGAAAGATTGCACTTAACAAGCCTGGTCTGCCAAAAATCATATTTTACCGTCCCAATTGCTGTGCATATCTCTTACCTGGCAATCTGCAGTTTTCCTGCCTCTCATTACTCTTTTCTTCAAAAGCCAGCACCCTTACATAAAAACATCACAGACTCATACATTGTGACTGATATGGAGAATGTTACACTTTTCTGAAAGAGGTCATCTTTACTTTACCTCTTCCCTTATTGGCTGATGTCAAAGCCGGTTCTAAAAATTCTTCCTGTTTTGATGTACACTGACTGTCTCTGATGACTGTCGCCAATGTCACTGCAAATTACTTCCTTCCATATGAGTGGTGACTTTTTCTTATACCACTGTTAAGTTGAAGATTTACTTTTTTATGTAATTTGGAAATAAGTGGTGATTATTGATGTACTGAGTAATCAGATTTATCCACTTCATCTCAAGCAACTTATTGTTTGTTGCAGGGATGTGCTAATTTTAAGCCACAAGCTTAAATGATTAATGTCACACATGATTTGCAGTGTCATATTGTCACAAATGGCATATGAGAAAAAGAATTGAAATGTGAAGGTTTTGAAGAATGTACATAATGTTACGAGGACTTCAGACTTTCAAAAGATTTTGAAATATTACAGTTATTTCTAAAATGTCTTTTCTGAAATCAGTTTTGGGGACATTCTTATGTGGTTTAATCTGATACATTTATTTTAATGAACAAGTTAATTTTCTGAAACTGAATACTAGAAATTTTAGAAGATACCAATGACATGAAACTGTTCAGTTTTCATTACTGCTAAGCTATTTTGAAACAAATTTACTTGTGAAGTAGAAATGGTTCTATACAGCTGGAAACCTGTTGACAAACATTGCAAAGATATTGCAGCAAGAAAAGAGATTTTATACATAAACATGCAAATCATTACAGCTTTTCAGATTGCACAAACAATTAATGTGCGCACACACACACACAAAAATGTATTCTTGTGATTTATTGATGACATATGAGAATGGATGATAAGTTTTGTAATAACATTCTACAAAACATTTTCTTACAAAACCAAAAAATTATTTCTAAGGCCAATATAACACAACCTTGTGTCATACATGTTAGATTGTGGCCTGTAAACTGCAACTGTTTATGAAATAAGGGATAAAACCATTATGTGTACCAGTCAATTTCATTTTCTCCCACAGCACATGTCAAGGGCTTATGCCCTTTTCTTCAGGTGGATCAGTGGATTTCATACATTTTTTTTGTTTGCTGGGAGTAGCCAGTTCTCTGCTTTGATTTTATTTTATTACAAATAAAATGTAATTACTATTGGAATTACAACATGTTAAACAATACTGAAGCTGCTTAATTTTTTGATTCACAAGTTGTTTTCATGATTTAGGTTACTCAATAATAGATGGCTCGAGAGGCTTTGGGAACAGTTCATAGCCATTGTCTCAGCTTTGTCATCGAGTATATCCTGCTCATGTTTTCAGTTGCAGAAAAACTTCAAGTTCTTCATAAAGGTTCAGTTTGTGTGTTCCCCAAATCTAGTTTGGAAGCTTCGTCTGGTCTGACCCACATATTGTACTGGACATTTATTGGACAGTGCCTTGTAGACACCTGAGTTGGTAAATACATCACTGTTGTATTTAATGTTGCCTCAGGTGTCTACAAGATATAATGCAATGTATATCCAGTGCAATACGTGGGTCAGATCAGCCAAAGCTTCTGAACTAAATTTAAGGAATACATATGAATTTATGTACAAAACCTATAATAAATCTGCCATAGCTACTCACGTTAATGACACAGGACACATTTTTGACAACAGATAGTAATCTAACAAAGCTTTGTGAACTAAACAAAGCCCACAAGTACAGCCTCTATAACAAACTTAAGATGTTTATTCACAATAGGAAACATGGGCAGAACTTGCTCAATGGCAAAGCTTGAGACAATGACAATGATGTTTTTGGGAGCTTCTTCAACCTACTAGATGACTGATTTTTGCTATTATTTTTGAGTGACCTACATCAGGAAAACAACCCTCAAATCACCAAACTGATATATTACAAAATAATATATTATTTGTATCTTTATTTTGTAATCTAAATTGGTTACAAAAGCTCTTTGACTTACAAGACACTCGTCTCTACATCTGTACAATCTCTGGGCTGTTCATAATATCATTTCACATTTGGGTGGCATCTGAAGAGGAAAATGTACATTCATAGTAACCCTCAGGGTTCTTTCTGCAGAAACACCTTTAGTATCTTTATTACTGTTGTAATTTCAGAGCCATATTAAGTTAAAAAGTGTCAATCATACCTCATTTGCAGTGAAAAGGAAGTCTAAAAAGACAACTTGGTACTTCCAGCAAATAAGAAGGTAAAGTAATCCACTGATCAACCTGAAGGTGAGTGTATAAGCCCTAGAAACAGTGTTGGGGAAAATAAAAATGACTGACACAGATAACTGTTTTAATTTATCTTTTATCTGATCTCATACACTCCTACAAAACATATAGCATCAATACTCTCAACAGCTACTAGCCAGCATTTGCTTATTCAAACTATTTGCCAGTGAACAGAATAGTTAACAAAAATCACACTCACTCACCTACATTCAAGTTACTTAACATTTCCTACTGTTGAATAGACACTTAACAGACTTATCAATCCATCCTCATAATACATGCTAAGTTAAGTAAGTGTATAACACTTTCAAAATAAAAAAGAATAATCTATCATTATTGGTTTTTCCATCTCAAGCTTGCTGTAAGTATGTTTTTCACCTGACATTTCATTTCTTTTTTATAAAGAATATTCTGTGGTCATTCTGGAAATATGGGCACACAACCCATCTATAAATCCTATAAATCTTGATATTTACAGACTGAAAACAGCATTTCCTTATAAAATTGGCATACAATTTACAGTGTATTCACTCCTTGTTTACATATTTTGCAATCACTACTTTTTCTTTCATTGTTGGTGAAGATTATGGGTGAAAGAAAATTTGCTTCACATTCACTTTTGGCAATTTTTTGCCTTTCTTGAATCAACTTTTTGGTTTTTGTTACATTTAATATGGAAAAAACCAATAATTATTATAGCAGCCTTTGCAGAATATGGTCATGCAAACAAACATTATGAGAAAAGCAATTTTAAGTCAATAATGAAGTAATAGTGAAAATTCCTTACATGTGTTCCACTTTTTTAACTTCCCCTTCTATTCTTCCAAGAACTGTACCTTTTGGGGTGTTCATAATCCAGCCTTTTACACCCACTTTCTTGGCTTCATCAACTGTGTACTGAAAATCAAAAAATAAGTAAACAAATTAAATTAAAAAGATGAATAGAAGGTATTATTAGTGCAGGATCAGAGAGAAAAACAAAATGTATTGGTAATGCAGGTCCTGTGAGGAAAAAAATAATAATCACAAAACAATCTAAAATTCACTACAAAACAAACAAGAACCAGTATTTTACTGTAAATGAATCACAATGAAAATAAAAATAAACAATTAATTAATTAATTAATTAATTAATTCATTCATTCATTCAAAGACTCACCAACCCACCAATCACTCAGATTTTGTTCCATAGATCATACCATGGTGAAAGAGATCCTTCATACATGTGAAGAGAATCAGAATGTATGTTGGCAAAGAGTGGGTGCTGTGATGAGTGAATTTCTACTGTAGAGTTAATTAATGACTATTAAAAATATATGTGGCATGTGTCAACCATAATAGGCTCTTTCTGTAACATATGCAATATTTAGAAGGCATAAAATTGGCGTTCCATGTAATCTGGAGAAAAAAATCTGCATCTTTCAAAGAGGTTGAAAAAGCAGCTTCTTTCACAGGAAGAAAAAAGTTAGTGTCCATGAATATATGTGAAGCTTCTAAACAATATTGTTTTTTTGCTGCAACAAATAAGTAACTGAACTGAAATGTTTTGCTTCAGAAGATTATCCCACAAGATAGCGAAGAGTCAAGGCATAAAAAATAAATAAATAAATAAATAAATAAATAAATGTTTTAACACATTGTGTGGCAATACTCAAAATTTGGGACAAGTTTTCCACTGATTCATGCAGTGCTCTCTGATTAGCAAATAAGGTTACAACCATTTTGTCACACTTCAGTGACTGGAAAGATCTACAACACTACAAGGCAGTCACCAAGTAAAGCTCATGGTCCCCTCATTTTCAGTCATTCTTCTTCACACTGATGTGTGTTCATGTGCCTCAATGAAGAAGTGATGGCATACAGGTGGATCACACATTGTATCACTATATTTCCATTACAGGTATCATTAGCTTTCATGTCAGCTAAGTTATTTCCCTGGTACACAGCAAAACTAAACTTTTTTACGGCAATTTTCTAATGCAATGAGGGTATCATTCTGGGTTTGTTGTTTGGTAGAGTATACTTGTTTAACAGCTTTAAAGTAACTTATGGAAATGGAGTAGACAGAGAATTACTTAGAATGGTATCTCCCTAGTTCCAAGCACACATGTAACTCTGCATTATGCTTAAAACTGCTTTAGTAACCTTGAGTATTTTCAAGTAGTATAACTGAACACTCAAGACGGTACCCTTGTTTATTGAATGGCTGCTGCTGAAGGTGTGATGGTGTACACATGCATATTTCTTCATTTATATTTCTACAAGTAACAACAACAATAATCTTTCTTGATGTTCAAGTATCTTTAAAGGATGTCGAATTTGACTTAATATCGAGCAGTCTGTCACTGTCATGACGGGGCAGAACAACACAGAGATCTCCTTGGAAACGGGTGAGATGCACCTCACAACAGAAGTCTAAGCAGAAGAGGTGTAACACAGGAAAAACTGCACGTAAAAAGAATGTAGGAATCAACTGCCACTATCCTCTTTAAATGTTTTGAGAAAGCATGTAAAAGCAATCTGAGTCAAACACTCAAAACATTCTGTGAAATTTGTAACTTTGATGTTTAGACTGCATCTACATCTAAGGACTGTATGTGGATCGAAGGTGATTTCTGAATATCCATCATCTGTATTCATAAGAAAGACATTATGTCGCGACATCTGGCACAAAGTGAGTTTCAGGAAATATAGGAGGCAAAACCATGTTCTCACTCTGTAATTAAAAGATGATGGACTCAGGCTATTGAAAAGATTAAAGTTGCTGACATTCTGTCCTCCTCAGATGACATACATCCTGTTCATCATGAATTTTTCTTGTCACTAAACTCAAGACATCTGGACAATGGACACATCTGTGACAAGCGATTAAATACTTTCAAGCAACGAGCTATACTGTTAAGTCTTCTAGTAATTTTGTGTAAATGTTTTCATAAGGTTATCATTATGCTCTGTTGCTTGTGTATGTGATTTAGGTAACATAACAGTATCTCCAAACAACAATAAAGTGTGTTGTGACTTCTGAAATTTTCCCGGCGTATTTCTTCTTCTAATAATTTCCGGGTATGCAGCCGGATCCCGTCGACATTCTGCCACGATATTTCGGCCCAGAGACGTCCGGCCATCATCAGGTGAGCACACAACTACTGAAGAGCCCAGGTGCAGTCGCGGTATTTATGCCGAATCTCGCGCATGTGAAATGTACTGGCATCCTACAGCGCATGCGTCAGGTGTTGACATGCGCAGCATAGCCGAGTTGTACGTGCTGCCCTCGGTGGTGGAAAATTTTATCCCCGGTTTCCGGTTTTTGGGATTCCGTAATCAAGGAATCAGTGAAAATACGTCTTGCCAATAATCTTATAAATCGTGACAACGGCTTTCAGCTGGATAAAAATTGGAATCCTGTTATTAAAATTATACAATCACAGCGGAATCGACAGTGTCATTCGATACTCAATGACTAGATGAACCTTTATTTCCACCACCGAGGGCAGCACGTACAACTCGGCTATGCTGCGCATGTCAACACCTGACGCATGCGCTGTAGGATGCCAGTACATTTCACATGCGCGAGATTCGGCATAAATACCGCGACTGCACCTGGGCTCTTCAGTAGTTGTGTACTCACCTGATGATGGCCGGACGTCTCTGGGCCGAAATATCGTGGCAGAATGTCGACGGGATCCGGCTGCATACCCGGAAATTATTAGAAGAATAAAGTGTGTATTTGTGTGTTTCATGTGGTATAGTCTGTTTCTTATTCTTTTTATATCTTTATAGGAGAGCATAGGTGTTAAAGCAATCCTGAACAAAATTGTTGTTAGAATAAAACTATTCAGATTTGTGGACCAATGATAACTTTAATATGATTGGTCTCAATCCTTTAGCAACCCCCAAGCACCACCAGTGTTCCTAGATTTCATTCCTGTATTACATCCCGATGTTCTGAAGGTGCAGATTTCCATAAGTACGACAGAAATGATAAAAATTGGTTGTATCACTGGACGAAGGTTGGAATTCCCACTTCGCGTGCAGCTCAGGAACCTAAGGAAGCATGAGATGTGTAAGGCTATGTTCTGTAGCACTTGCAGCTTATGTATCTTATCTAAGTCACATGGACCACTTGGGACACGTGTAATACATATTGGGATGACACCACTTGCAAAATAGTTCGCAGTTGCCACACAATGCATCTTGTACATTGAACTACAACATGTGCAATTTCAGCTTAACGGATCTGAATGTATGACCTATTTTCCAATCTTAATTTAAATCCAAATGCACAACAAAATAAACATTAAAATTTGATTTATTTGCCCAAACAATGTTTAAAGGTAGGAAAACAATTTATTGAGGGAATAGGGCTTACATTGGAACCAATAGAAAATAATGTAAATGGTGGGGAAAATGTGTGCAAGTGCTAGTGCATGCATGTGCACACATACTTTTGTATGTGGAACCTTAACTATGTAAACACATCAGTGTGTAGGTTTTTTTTTCTCCTCTGTGTTAAACAGTCTTCTCATAACACATCACAAACTTTGCGACCTAATGTTTCCTGCACAGTCATAAATGCATCACAAAGAGGGCTATGCCTGTCATAAATGCATCACAAAGAGGGCTATGCCTGTCAAATGCATCACAAAGAGGGCTATGCCTGTCAGTTATAGGCTATCCTTTCGCCTCCACGAATCCATAATTCAATACCTGACCTGCTGCCCAGGGGACTATAAACTAATTGCTTCCTCGCACCACATGTACTAATCAACTTAAAAACATACACTATGTAATTAGAAGTATCTGGACACCCCCAAAAACATATGTTTTCAAATTAGGTGCATTGTGCTGCCACTACTGTCAGGTACTCCATATCAGCGACCTCAGTAGCCATTACACACCGTGAGAGCAGAATGGGGCACTCTGCGGAACTCACGGACTTCGAATGTCGTCAGGTGATGAGGTGTCACTTGTGTCATACATCTGTACGCGAGATTTCCACACTCCTATACATCCCTAGGTCCACTGTTTCCAATGTGATAGTGAAGTGGAAACGTGAAGGGACACATACAGCACAAAAGCGTACAGACTGACCTTTTATGTTGACTGACAGAGACCGCTGACAATTGAAGAGGGTCATAATGTGTGATAGGCAGACATATATCCAGACCATCACACAGGAATTCCAAACTGCATAAGGATCCACTGCAAGTACTAGGATTTCATGATCGAGTGGCTACTCATTAGCCACACATCACGCCGGTAAATGCCAAACGACATTTCACTTGGTGTAAGAAGCATAAACATTTGACAATTGAACAGTGGAAAAATGTTGTGTGGAGTGACTAATCATGGTACACAATATGGCGATCCAATGGCAGAGTGCGAGTACGGCAAATGCCCAGTGAACATCATTTGCCAGCATGCGTAGAGCCAACAGTAAAATCCGGAGGCAGTGGTGTTATAGTGTGGTCATGTTTTTCATGGAGGCGGCTTACACTCCTTGATGTTTTGCATGGCACTATCACAGCACAGGCCTACATTGATGTTCTGAGCACCTTCTTGCTTCCCACTGTTTAAGCGCCATTCGGGGATGGTGATAGCATTTTTCAACATGATTGAGCACCTGTTCATAATGCACGGCCTCTGGGAGAGTGGTTGCACGACAATAACATCCCAGTAATGGACTGGCCTGCACAGAGTTCTGACCTGAATCCTATAGAACACCTTTGGCTTGTTTTGGTATGCCAACTTCGTGCCAGGCCTCACTGACCGACATCGGTTCCTCTCCTCAGTGCAGCACCCCATGAAGAATTGGCTGCCGTTCCCCAAGAAACCTTCCAGCACCAAATTGAATGCATGCCTGCAAGAGTGGAAGCTGTCATCAAGGCTAATGGTGGGCCAACACCATATTGGATTCCAGCATTACAGATGGAGGGCACCAATGAACTTTTAAGTCATTTTCAGCCAGGTGTCCGGATACATTTGATCACATAGTGTACTAAATATAACAGCTATAATTGTTAGTCTTCAAATGAAGTAGATACTGATGTAACATTGTTCAGTACTCTGTCCTCAGACACCAAAGAAATATCTGCACTCGCACCCTTTATGCCCTGAAATCAAAATCTGTAAATGACACGCACAGAGAAAATGTTTCACTGAAGTGAAAAATCTGTGTGCACCCATGTCTGGAGATCTGATCTTTCGGACTATGATTGCTGATCCTGCCTGTCTGAGGATAACATTATGCCTGCATTCTGAATGATCAACAACATCAAAGCACTGTATTTGGCACTGCACACACTTTCCACTGGCTGGATGTATTTTTCTTTCACAACTTCTAGCACAATACCATTTCGTATCTTGTGAAGTGTCATCAGGTGGAAACAACAGACATCTGCTATCACAGATAAGAAAGCCAAGAGTCACTGCCTTGACTGGTTGGTAGTCAATGATGTTGATTTCTGATATCTTATCAAAACTCATAAATGAGGACTTCTACATGTTGCAGCCTCACTTCCACATATCATCATCCTAATTCATTTTCCTACAGCTAGAGAAGCATCTGGAATCTCTTCATTGGGCTACATAATGGCATAACCAAAGACTGTGGTATCACCATCTGTTTTGACCTAAGACTTCCCACAGCCTATGCAAGAGCTTATACATATGGTGCACTTTAATATGACATGGAGGGTATTCATGCAATATGGTGACCACAATGTCAAGCAAGCAACAAAGATACAAAAATATTTAATTGCAGAAATAACATGAAACTAACAGAACAAGTGGAAATACATGGTTTTAGGTGAGATCAAACTAAATGTAAGACAATCCTAATAACAAATCATACCAAAACAATTACTAAAAAAAATCAAGCAAACAAAATCCTCTGTAATGAACAAAAACAAAATAAAAAACTTACCACATATTTCACTCAACCTATATAGCTCTAACAAAAGGAAAACTAAAAGAAACAAAACAACCACCATTAACAAAACCCATTCCTCCCCAACCTTGCCCCCCCCCCCCCCCAACACCACCAACTGGCCAATACACATATCCGAACATGATAGCCAAATAAAAACATAATACACACAAAATATCATTATATACAACTTCGGGGAAAAAGAAAGAAAGCAAGCACAATCCAAACAAAACACTAATTTTACCCCCACATACATATTCTGTCACATATACTCATCCCTGGTTTGAGATGCAGCACTGTTGGTCAATTTCATTCCTTCACTGCACTGCTGGCACTTCACACATTCCACCGCAAGGTCATACAACAGTAGAAATTTAATAGCAGACGCCATATCGTCTGCCACAGAGGCAACCAACACACAATTCATAAATTTCATTTTAAGAACCCTGACTGGTAAACAGAAAAGAAAAAAAATTCCAACCATTAACAACACGGCAAACTAACAGTTCCAAAACCGAAAACAAATGATCAGCCAATAACTAACAACATGAAAAGAACTCACTAGCAACACAACAAGAACAAAATTCCAGAACACAGTAACAAAAAGCACAATGTCCAATGCCTCACCATCACCACTCACAACTTGTAAAAATAAACATTCCATCCTAGTGTGTACCACCGCAGACGACAAAACACAATCTCCAAACAATGCATTCATGTAATACAAATATGCCGTGCAAAAAGTCACAAAACGGAACACAACTACATCACAAGTCAAAGCAGACAGATAGTACTGAAAACTGATTGGCCATAAGTAACTGCTACAATATACCAGGCAGTAACTTTGATAAGAATGTGATTATGGGCTTCCTCCTGCAGTACAGCCATATTCACCTGCAGTTTCTTAGTGTGAATAAAATTGCTGTAATGATTCATGTCTTACAGTCTGTAAATAATTAAAAATATATATATAATTTTAGTTTTTTTATAATTTTTGTTGAACTGAACTGAGATGGATGGAAATATTTAAAAAATCTGTGAATATATTTAAACCGCGATAAGGTGGCATCGGACATATACTTTGAGAATTTCGTCGCAGTAAGGAGGAGGTTTGTGGGCCACGTTATTTCCGAGCTAAAATGAGAGAAATACTGAAAATACAGTTTACATATAATGTTGAAATTTTAGGATCATGGATTAAACAAATAATGAAATCACAATAGCGTTGATCATAACTATAATTACTGAAGTGCACTATGCTACTTACACTGGGAATACAATAATAATCACTAGTGATATGTTGATTATCCGCATGTCGGTATCTTGTCCGTGTGCAGTGGAAATTTCCTTATACAACTACTAGTATGCGCCCTGCAGTACGCAGTGACTTTTTATAAAATTAAAGAGTTTAAATTAGAGCGGCCAGTCTAATGCGCGAGGCTCTCCCTCAACTCCATTCCAGAACAGATAACAGAAGTAATTAACAAAAGACTAGACATCCTTTCTGTGTCTCACCAGCGATCACATGCAACCGTGCACAAGATAACTTGCATTGGCTTTTATACTTTATTAAACAGGGTTCTCTGATTTTAAAATAAATAGATTTACATGCTATGGCTAAAAATGTGCCTTTAAAGGTCTAATCATTGCTGAGCACTTTTTCTTTTTATAAACAGAGTCTATCATGCTCTCATAGTGTTTACAGTAGAAACATACTGGCATAACCTTGCACTCCAAATACCCATTCTTCTCCATCATTTTCAAATAGATGGTAATGCTAGTTACAGCAGTTCAAGTTATAGTGCCCAATCACATTCTTTAAAATGGGTTTGGGTGGCAGTAGATACTTGTGAGAAAATACGTGGTGGCCATCGAGCATTAAAAAAAACTACTGGTCACATTTCATGTTATGATCTTTGACTCTCCTCTCTTTTTCTTTGTGACTGTGCGCCATTGCGAGTTGTTCAGTTGCATTGTATTCCAACTTTCATTAAAGTTTTTGATAACTAATCACTTCTTGTGATTTCCATCCTCTACTGTCCTCGACCATTGGGACTGGAATTACCACAAGTTTAATGCATACTGCTGCATTCTGCCTCTGGGTTCAACATTCATAGCCACCATAAGCTCATCTATGTTCCCCGAAACTTGACATGTTATTGATGAGATATCCTGTTGGTTTTCCATTACTAGCATAGGCATGAAATTCAGAAGTCACTTCAACTTTTTATTCTCCTTTCTGGGGAATTTAGTTGATGTGATACCATCAATGTATGAAGTCCTTTGTTGTAATAGCATCACTTAAAAGAGGTACTCCACGCATAACTACAGCCACTCCTTTCATTGGGTGGGGGAACTATCACCTTTCATCATATTTGGATTTACAATAGGGCATACTGCCAACACTATGTATATTACTGTGTAATCTTCCCCCTAATGCTGAACCTTATGCTTTAATTGTTCAGTAAAGCATACTTGTTGTCACAAGATGCTTTTAGAACTTCCTCTTGTAATTTCTATCAGCTTCTAAGCTTGCTTTGTTGTTTTCAAACTACTGCTGGGCTGCGACACTCAACAAGAAGTAGGCACCGATACGACACAATAGCATTCACAGGACAATTCCACATGTTATAATGGTGATTCAGTGGAATTCCTTCAGCCTTTTTATCAATCCTTTTCAGCAGCTCTAGGAAACACTGGTGGGTGTTTGATAACAGAAATGTTTCTATGATCTGAATTACCTTGCATTGATGGTAACCAACTCTCAACACAGAAAGCATTTTCTCTTAAAAACATTCTACTTATAAACAAAATTTGTTTGTATAATCAAAGAAACATTATATTGACATGGTCAATCTTCTTGAACTCACATACTAAAATACTATTAGTATAGATGTGGCACAGTCTGTAGTGTTACATAGCAGCACAGCACATTATTTGACTTAATTTAAAGTCTCTGAGTAGGAGAAACAGATGATGGGGCCAAGTCAGTGGCAGCCACATATTCAAAGTTTCCACACATCCATCTTCTGATGGATATTGGCGCAACACCTGCTTTATATTGTATGTAGCAACATTAACACCAGTTCATTTTGTGATCACTATGAAAACATTTGGTAGTTCAAAATAATTCACAGTTCAGCATGGTTTACACAACACCACATGAGATAAAGACAAACTCTTGCTTTGTCTATTCCAATTCCATAATGCAAGCAGAAAATTCAAGTTCTGCATTGGAGAACATTCAGGCCCCACTCCTTCAAATGTTAAAACATTGTAGCAGCAGTTCACCAACTAATGTAAAAGTGCCTCCTTTACGATTGTAACATAAGGTTCCGCTGCTCCCTTGAGCCACCACTTAAAAAGTGTCCATCTCAACTTGATTCCAGCAGTGTTCTACCACTGCTTCTCCATTGGCTCAAGGCCACCCCAACCAAACTACATTGTTCCTCAACTTTATCACTTTCTGTACAACTCTAATATACTGGAATAATACTTAAATAAAGAATGTAATAAACATTGTCACACACAGACTATTCACAATAAATATAATAAATGTTTGTTCATAAATAAATAAGCCAGCATTCTTGTGCAAAAGAACTCACAATAAATGACAACAAATATTCATTAAACATTGTTTAAATAATTATTTATGCCTGCTTGGTAGAAACGTCTTTCGGCATTATTTTGAATAGTGGTGTCAGTTAACACTGACCAATTTTAAATCACAACCTTTTTTTATATTAAATATAATCAACATTTAAACTTACTGGCAAAACAGCAAAATATTTATTAATAGTTGCACAAGTATGAACAAGACAAGAAGTATTCAAGCTGCATTCACCTACTGTGTTATTGTGGTGGATGCCATGTTCTGACAAAACATTTGCATAAAGAAAAAGAAATAAAATGTAATAAATCAATGAATAAATAAATTAGATACAGATACATAGCTTTCAGGCATGATAGCTGTAGTTCAATGCTTTCATCTGAGAAATTGTTTGCTGAAATTACACATGACTTGCTTAAAAGCTGTTAATTCAAAGGTTCACTGTGAAAATAGTTATTCACTGTAAAATATTAAATTCTGTAGCTTTTATGGTACTGAAAATATTATTGTGTCATTGGATGCACCTCATTTTTCTGAGATTGCAGATGTATTCAGATTTACTCTATTATGTAACTGATTTATTACAGAATTTCTAAGAGTTGTAAGACAGGCTCACACTCCACCACTATCGGTACTTCTCTTGCACCGACCATGTGAGCAAGTGCCGTCTACATTCCCCATTGAAGGAGTTTCCCACTTGCAGCCACAATGTAAAAAGTATGGTGATTATTCCCATTATTATTGTGATCTCCCACAGAGTGGCCTAAAGATGGTGTATTGTAACACAGAAACCGGTTACTTGTAAACGAAACCAGTTACACAGTTGTGTTATTGTTACTACAAACAGTACATTCAAAGCTACTGACACGAACAAACAGTGGAAACAGAGTGTAACTATAAATGGCATGAGGGCAGTGATAGAAACTGCTTAAATGTTTGGAAGGGGGGATGAATAGTGGTGTGTGTCACAGACAAAGAAGGCTAACTTCTCTTTTTTGCTGTGTTTCCTCTCAGGTTACTTTAGTGGAAGTTACAGTTCCTTACAGCAGTGTAGCAGAATTCTATAAATGTGTTTTTCATAGAGATAATAGTTTTAAGAAGTTTCAGTTCCTTCCTCCCATTGCACCACACATTCTTTTTACTTGGCATGACCGAGTTAACAATAGGTGTCACCATGGTTGATACAAGAAGTGTCAGGGGAGCAGGAGACGAGGTCACCAAGGCATTCTTTTGCAAGAATGCTGTTGATGGCCAGGGCTGATGGCTTTGCCACATGGAAAGTTACAACACATCTGGGTCTCACCATCTCCATAAGAGCTGAAAATCAGACAGCAGAAGTACTGAAGCAGGCAGTAGTAACGCTGAAAAAGGTTATCACCCATTCTGGCCCAGCACTGGGCTCCTCCCTGTCTTATATGGCAATCTGTCAATCTGTGCTGGCCTGCCAAACACTGGTGCGTCAAACTGTCATAAATAATGCCAGTTTTAGTGGGTACCATCAGCCACAGTCTGCAGTCAGTATGAGAAGTACTCCACACCAGTGACCATTCTGACATGGGTCATCTAGCTGCCACTACTAGATACTGTCTGCACTACCTGCAGGAATAAAGGTTGCACCTGGGCCTGATGCTGCAGTACTGAAGGTGTCTTCCAGCTGGGAGGTGGGGGTGGCAGCGGCACTTACTGGCTGTCTGCTGCCAATTCTGGGGCACCTATCCATGAATCCAGAGCTCACTCCCAGACCTGACTAGCTGCCTAGTTGCCACCTGTCCTGGGTAGACACATGCTACACTTCTGCCACTGTAACTCTTGTCTAGACAGGTCGCTGGTTCAACTGAGCATGTTCCCTGCACTGAACTGTGCCTCCTCACTGTCAATGCAACCAGCTTCAGCAGATGCCCCGTAACTGCCTGCCTCCAACCACATATCCGACTCTGCACTGCTCCACCCGCTAAAGTGCTGATGGTCTGACTGCCTCGCCACACTTCTAGTGCTGTAAGCTGACCATTTATGAGAAGGCTGCTTGTTAAGATTCTACAACTTCTCACTCCATGGCAAACATCCAATGCTGACTACTGACTGTAACAATGCAACCACTGTAACTAATGGGAGTAAATAAATAAATAAATAAATAAATGTTTCTCTCACTTTTGCAACTTGGCAGCGGACATTCACATTGCCTCAAACCTGGCCGCCACCAGGCTAACCAACTCACACCATTATCACAGCCCACAGTGGAGTACCTGTTTACAAGCACTGTCCTGACACCCCTCTACATCTTATTTGAACTCATGGTCATTGGGTGACCTGGTGGTTTGCTCAAACATCAGTTTCCATCTCTTGTGTAAGTGGGTACAGTAACAGTTCATCATATAAGACCAATAACTGTTGGCCTGAGCACTTTTGAATCTTCTTAATCTGATTTTCCCCTGGATTTTTTATTTATTTATTTATTTTTATTTTTTTTATTTTGTGAGCATGATTTTGTCGGTGTGAAAGGTTCAATAACCTTTTATCTGTTAGGGTCTGTAGATATCTGGTACCCACAAAACAATTTTGCAGTTTTCAATAGGGTGCTTTCTTGCAATGTGGAGTCTGCAATATCTTTTAGTTACTGAAGGACATTTTCAGAAGTATTTGATATTCTTATTACTGACACTTCCTAGCTGATTAAAACTGTGTGCCAAACTGGGACTGTAACCAGAAACCTTTGCCCTTCATGGGCTATTGCTCTACTGACTGTGCTAGCTAAGAATGGCTCACGACTATCCCAATAGTTTTATTTCCACCAGTATCTCTACCCTGCCTACCAAACTCGGCATATGTTCTCCCGCACAACTGGCAAGACCAGCACTCTTCTGGAAGAAAGAAAGGTTGGAGAGGTACTGGTGGGAGAAAGCTGAGAAGCCAGGTCGTGAGGTTCCACGGAGTTCCACATCAATGCACACACAGCTGCAGATTAAACATTCATTCTAGACTCTTACCTTCTTTACATTTTTTGCAAAGTCACCTTTTTGTGGTGTGGGTGTTTTTGTCATCCAATGATGCACTCAAGTGGCTGGAAATGATTTTGGGAATAGTAGTTCCCATGGAAGTACTGCAACAAATTAGGTAAATGTAACCCCAATCACACTGAGCCCCCATGTGCCCTGGAAAGCCTCATGTCAATAGATGTGGCAAGTTTGCCATTGTTAAGTCACTATCAATTGTTTTGGCTCTGATAATCCAGAAATTTACCATTCTCATTGAGGTTGAGGTTAGGTTTGTGCCATCCTTGCAATTCAGGTTATTAATCTAGTGTCACCACTCACAGCAACATACAAAAATTCTACAATCATGCCCAACCATCGTCACTGAAGTACATTCAGATTGCTTTGTAATAGAACACGGGTGGCACTGACTGTCCCCCAGGTAGACAACTTTGCATTTGCCAAACTGCAAGGTCATCGGTCCCTTGTTGCCAGTGGAACAATTACCCATGGGAAAGAAGAAAACAAAGACGACATACGGCACAATAACAGGAGAAAGGAAGAATGACAGAAGGATAACAAACACTACAATGGACAAAACAGTAAAAGAAAACCACAGAGACATGCAAGAAACAGGGAGAACAGGTTAGAAACAAGAAAGCAGATTACCACAGCTGGCTGACCATGAGGATAAAAAAGGAGAAGCCAGCCACTCTGCAACACATTAAAACCTCCACCCTAAAATCCATACAGTGGAGGACCCAGAGTGACAAAGGACACACGCTAAAACTCAGATCAAATGATAAAACCCACCCTCATGAATAAAATGTAAAACTAAAGCTGCTGTTGAGGCATTGTCACCCAACATCAAAGGCAAGTTGCTGGGAAAGTTAAAAGTCCGCCACAGAGCGGCTAAAATTGGGCAGTTCAGCAAGAGGTGGACGACAGTCATTTGGGAGCCACAGCGACACTGAGGTGGGTCCTCACGACTGAGAAAGTAACCATGTGAGAGCCTTGGCCAATGCAGAGCCAACAAAGTACAACTGATTCCCTGTGAGAAGCCCACAGGGAAGACTTCCACACATTCGCAGTCTCCTTAATGACGCGCAGTTTGTTGTGCATACTGTTATGCCACTCCACCTCCCAAAGCCAAAAAACCTTGTGGCGTAAGACAGAACACAGGTTAGTTTTGGAGATACCCATCTCCAGGAGCGGTTTCTGAGTAGGCTGTTTGGCCAGCCTGTCAGCAAGTTCATTGCCTGGGATTTTGATGTGTCCTGGGGTTCGCACAAACACCACTGAACAACTGGACTGTTCCAGGCCAGAGATGGACTCCTGGATGGTCGCTACCGAAGGATGGCGAGGGTAGCACTGACCAATAGCTTGTAAGCTGCTCAGGGAGTCACATCAGAGAATAAACGAATCACCAGAACAGGAATGGATGTACTGAAGTGCACGAGATATGGACACAAGCTCTGCAGTGAATACACTGCAGCCAGCGGACAAGTAATGCTGTTCAATATGGCCTCTGTGGACATAGGTGAAACCAACATTACCATCAGCCATCGAGCCGTCGGTGTAAACAACTTCAGGGCCCCAGAACATGTCAAGAATCGAGAGGAAGTGACAGCAGAGAGCGGTGGGGTTAACAGAGTCCTTCAGGCCTACACTCCTGTTTCTGTTGTTTTATAAGCTGCCAAACAGGGGTACGAAGCAACTTAAAGGCTATTAGGTGCTCTAGGGAAGGGTGCTGCTTATATCGCCGTACAGCTCACTGATGCTCTTTAATTGCATCAGCGACTTCCGGTGACCGCCAAGGGATTGTCTTTCGCCGGGGACACCCTAGAGCATTTTTTTTTTTTTTTTTGTGTGTGGTTTTAGGGCGCACAACTCCAACGGTCATTAGCACCCAGACTACGTTAGGAATGCACCGCGAGGCACAAGTTTAAAACAGCAACTAAAAAGGAAAACACGATAAAAGATTGAAAGGCATAGGATTAAAAAAACAGCATAATCAAATGTCCTTAGACAGGTTTGTCAAGTTGATAAAACGAAGGACGCGAGCAGCTGCTCCTGGGTCACCCGCTAAAATGGCATCGAGGGTACATGGCAGGCCAAGATCAAGACGCAGTGTAGTAAAATCCGGACAGGACGTTAAAATGTGGCGGACCGTCAGCAATTGCCCACATGGGCAGAACGGCACCGGCGCAGCCGTTAGCAGATGGCGATGGCTGAACCGGCAGTGTCCAATTCGTAACCGGGCCAAAACGACCTCCTCCCGCCGAGAAGGGCGGGAGGACGACGGCCAAGCCGCGGGAAGAGGTTTCAAGGCCTGAAGCTTGTTGTCCGTACGTACAGCCCAATCGGCATGCCACAGCGATAAGATGCGCCGACAAATGACCCTGCTAAAATCTGATGAAGGGACACAACAAGAAGCTGTCCGAGGCTGGAGGACTGCAGCCTTGGCCGCGGCATCTGCAGCTTCGTTCCCAGGGATACCGACATGGCCAGGAACCCACATAAAGCTAACCGGAAAACCGTCGTCCACCAGCTGCAGAAGAGAGCGTTGGATCCGGTGCACGAAAGGGTGAACCAGATACGGATCACTGAGGCTCTGGATGGCGTTCAGGGAATCGGAGCAGATGACATAAGCAGAATGTCGGTGGCGGCAGATATAAAGAACAGCCTGGTAGAGGGCAAAGAGCTCAGCTGTGAAGACCGAACAATGGCCATGGAGCCGGTATTTGAAACTTTGTGCCCCGACAATAAAAGAACAACTGACACCATCATTGGTCTTAGAGCCATCTGTATAAATGAAGATCATATTAACGAACTTCGAACGAAGTTCGACAAAATGGGAGTGGTATACCGAACCGGGGGTAACCTCCTTTGGGAGCGAGCTGAGGTCAAGGTGAACGCGAACCTGAGCCTGGAGCCAAGGTGGCGTGTGGCTCTTGCCCACTCTAAAGGTTGCAGGGAGTGAAAAATCAAGGTGTTGAAGCAGGCGACAAAAGCAAACTCCAGGGGGTAGCAGGGCAGAGACATACAACCCATATTGACGATCGAGAGAGTCGTCAAGAAAGGAACAATAAGACTGGTGGTCGGGCATTGACAGTAGCCGACAGGCATACTGACAAAGCAGTATATTGCGCCGATAGGTCAGTGGCAATTCACCGGCTTCAGCATGAAGACTCAACGGCACTAGTATAAAACGCTCCGATCGCAAGACGTAAACCCCGATGTTGTATGGAGTTGAGGCGGCAAAGATGGACGGCCGTGCAGAGGAGTATACGAAGCTCCCATAATCCAGCTTTGAGCGTACGATCGACCGATATAGGTGAAGTAGGATGGTTCGATCCGCTCCCCACGACATACCACTGAGAACACGGAGGACATTTAGAGAACGGGTACAACGGGCAGCCAAATAAGACACATGTGGGGACCAGCTAAGTTTCCTGTCAGATGTAAGACCTAAAAATTTTGTTGTCCCCACGAATGGGAGAGCAACGGGACTGAGTCGTAAGGACGGTGGGAGAAACTCGTAGCACCAGAAGTTAATACAGACCGTCTTCTCGGCAGAAAAACAGAAGCCATTGGCGACACTCCAGGAGTAAAGATGGTCAAGAGAACGCTGAAGACAGCGCTCCAGGAAACACGTACGCTGCGCACTGCAATAGATGGTAAAATCGTCCATGAAAAGGGAGCCTGATACATCAGTTGGGAGGCAATCCATTATTGGATTGATCACTACGGCGAAGAGAGCGACGCTCAAAACTGAGCCCTGTGGCACCCCATTCTCCTGGCGAAAGGTGTCTGACAGGACAGAACCCACATGTACCCTGAACTGTCGATCCATTAAAAAGGAACGAATAAAAAGAGGGAGGCGACCGCGAAGGCCCCATGTATGCATTGTGCGGAGAATGCCCGCCCTCCAACAGGTGTCGTAAGCTTCCTCCAAATCAACGAACACAGCTGCGGTCGGGCGCTTCTGCAAGAAGTTATTCATAATGAAGGTCGACAAGGTAACCAGATGGTCAACAGCAGAGCGGCGCCTACGAAATCCACATTGTACATTGGTAAGTAGGCGTCGAGATTCGAGCAGCCAAACCAAACGAGAGTTAACCATTCGCTCCATCACCTTACAGACACAGCTGGTAAGCGAGATGGGTCGAAAACTGGAAGGCAAGTGCTTGTCCTTCCCCGGCTTAGGAATTGGTACAACAATAGACTCGCACCAGCATGCGGGAACATGTCCCTCAATCCAGATGCGATTATAAGTACGAAGAAGGAAACCTTTACCCGCAGGAGAAAGGTTCTTCAGCATCTGAATATGAATAGAATCAGGCCCTGGAGTGGAGGACCGTGACCGGGCAAGTGCATTTTCGAGTTCCCACATGGTGAAAGGGGCATTATAACTTTCACGATTCGAGGAGCGGAAGTTAGGTGGCCTAGCCTCCTCTGCCTGTTTTCGGGGGAGGAAGGCAGGGTGGTAATGAGCGGAGCTCGAAACCTCTGCGAAAAAGCGGCCGAAGGCATTGGAGACATCCTCAGGGGCCACAAGGACATCATTCGCGACCGTCAAGCCAGAAACTGGTGAGTGGACCTTAGTGCCAGATAGCCAGCGCAGGCTAACCCAGACAACAGAAGAAGGAGTAGTAAAACTGTTGAAGGTGCCTGTGAAAGCAGCCCAGCTGGCTTTCTTGCTTTCTTTAATAATACGACGGCACTGCGCACGTAATCATTTATAAGTGATACAATTCGCCACTGTAGGGTGGCGTTTAAAGGTGCGTAAAGCACGTCGACAAGCACATAAAGTGTCTCTACATGCTGCGGTCCACCAGGGGACCGGTACGTGACGTGGAGAAGAAGTAATGTGACGGATGGAATATTCAGCAGCAGTGAGAATGACTTCCGTGAGGTGTGCGACCTGACTATCGCAGCTTGTGAAGGTTTGATCCTGAAGGGTCGCCCTGGAAGAGAAGAGCCCCCAGTCTGCTTTGGAGATGTTCCAACTAGTTGAGCACGGAGAGGGGGTATGATGCAGGAGATTGATGACACACGGGAAGTGGTCACTCGAATATGTATCAGAAAGGGCATACCACTCAAACCGGCGTGCAAGTTGGGTAGTACATATATAGAGGTCTAAATGTGAATAGGTGTGAGATGTGTCCGAAAGAGAAGTAGAGGCGCCAGTATTGAGGCAGACAAGATTGAGCTGGTTGAAAAGGTCTGCTAACAGGGAGCCCCTCGGGCAGGATGCTGGAGAGCCCCAAAGGGGATGGTGGGCATTGAAGTCTCCAGTTAACAAAAATGGTGCAGGTAGCTGAGCAATAATTTGCATCATGTCTGCCCTGGTAACGGCAAACGACGATGGAGTGTAAACGGTACAAATAGAAAATTTAAAAGTGGGGAGAGTAATTCGGACGGCAACTGCCTGCAGGCCGATGTGCAATGTGATGGGATCGTAGTAAATATCATCCCGGACCAGCAACATAACCCCTCCATGAGCCGGAATACCTACCACAGGGGGTAGGTCAAAACGCACAGGGGTGTAGTGTGCCAAGGCAATGTGATCGCATGGGCATAGCTTTGTTTCCTGGAGGGCTACGACGAGCGGACGGTGCAAGCGGAGCAGAAACTTCAAGTCCTCTCGGTTGGAGCGAATACTGCGAATATTCCAGTGAATAAGTGCCATCGTGAGAAGAAAAGGAAGATGAAAGAAGGGGTCACCTCGAAGGCCGCTGAGGGCCTGGCTTCGAGCGAGCACTGCCGCCGCTATCAGTAAGCGGACAGTCATCGTCCATTGGTTCTATAGGTTCATCGGCCATCTCGTTAAGATGGCCAGGAGGAGGAGCTTCCTCCGCCGGTGGACGGCCAGATGTTCAGCTACCAGCGGTGCGGCCAGGCGAAACGGATGACGGCCTGGGGCGGCAACCGCTGGTTGGCGCAGGAGAAGAAATACAACATGGCGGAGAAGGAGAACTGTGCTTCCTATGAGCCTTCTTGGAAGGTCGTTTAGTGGAAGTACTGGTCGATGGCTGGGAGTTCGAGGTAGGTAGGAAGTCTGCACGGGACGGTTCCTTCTTGAAGGCCCGTGCATCTGACTTCTGGGTCTTCGTCTTGGCAGAAGCTGATGAAGGTGCTTGTGTCTGAGGGGTGACGGGAGGAAGAGGAGACGTCAACCGCGCGATCTTAGCACTGGCCGAACGGACAACTGTGGTGCTGAAGGTTAGATCGCATGTCTGCGTCGCCACCTCCCTGGTAGTCCGAGGAGAGGCGAGGACAGTACTGTATTTTCCCGCTGGGAGCAGTGTGGGCTTCCTACTAGCAAATAGCTTGCAAGCAGCCGAGGTGGACACTTTCTCTTTGACCCGAATTTCTTGGATACAGCGTTCTTCCTTGTAGATGGGACAGTCGCGGGAGGACGCTGCATGGTCACCCTGACAGTTCACACAACGAGGAGACGGAGGTAGACAATCACCCTCATGGGCATCCCTGCCACAAGTGACATTTAGCCGCATTGGAACAAGACTGGCGAGTGTGATTAAATCATTGACAGTGGTAGCAGCGCGTAGGTGTCGGGACATAGGGGCGAACAGAAATAACCTCTTAGCCCGCTTTGATACGCGACGGCAGCTGAACAATATCAAAGGTCAAGGAAAGTGTCCGGGTCGGTACAAGGTCATTGTTGACCTTTTTCATGACCCTATGGATAGCCGTCACGCCCTGCTCAGCGAGGAAAGACTGAATCTCCTCGTCAGTCAATTCATCGAGTGATCGAGTATATACCACACCACGAGACGAATTCAAAGTGCGGTGAGCCTCCACCCGGACAGGGAACGTGTACAGGAGTGTGGCCCGAAGCAGTTTTTGTGCCTGAAAGGCACTCTCAGTTTCTAGTAACAAGGTACCATTACCCAACCTGGTACACGACTTGACAGATCCGGCTATGGCATCTACGCCCTTCTGGATAACGAAAGGGTTGACAGAGGAAAAATCCTTGCCGTCCTCAGATCGAGAAACTACGAGGAACTGTGGGGCAGGTGGTAGTACTTTTGTCACTGGTGGCTGGTCAAGTTTCCGTTTATGGGCAGAAGTCGAGAGAGGAGAAGAAGAAGAAGAGAAATCCATTGAGGAGGGATCCCCCATGATTGCCAGCGTCTGCAATGGCGCTCTCCTTCCTTGTGGGGACCCTCTCAGAGGGCACTCCCACCTTAGGTGAATGTTTACACCTCAGGTCACACCTCCCGAGAAACAGACGGAGGGACCAATCAGCATGGTCAGAAGATATCAGCTCAGGCAATCACCCCTCCCTGGGCCTGGCCTTTACCAGGGGGTACATGCGTGCCTTACTTGTCTACCCAGGGCGGGGAATTACGCGTTAACCCGTCACCGGCTACGCGTGCGAACGTGTGGGTCAGCCTTCGGGCGCGCACAGGGAGGAAGGAAGAAGAGGAAAAAGAAGAGAGAGAGGGAGAGAGAGGACAGACTGTCTCAAACGCCAAGGCGGAGACCAGAAGGCAAGGAGGAGAAGGCAAGGAGGAGAAGGCAAGGAGGAGAAGGCAAGGAGGAGAAGGCAAGGAGGAGAAGGCAAGGAGGAGAAGGCAAGGAGGAGAAGGCAAGGAGGAGAAGGCAAGGAGGAGAAGGCAAGGAGGAGAAGGCAAGGAGGAGAAGGCAAGGAGGAGAAGGCAAGGAGGAGAAGGCAAGGAGGAGAAGGCAAGGAGGAGAAGGCAAGGAGGAGAAGGCAAGGAGGAGAAGGCAAGGAGGAGAAGGCAAGGAGGAGAAGGCAAGGAGGAGAAGGCAAGGAGGAGAAGGCAAGGAGGAGAAGGCAAGGGAAAGAGTAAGGAAGACAGTGAGATTGAGAAGAACAAAGTAAGGAACCAACCAAAGGAAAGAAGAAACGAGAAGAAGTGAAAAACCAAAATGACCGCAAATATAGGTTGCGGAACCATCCATCTCCGGACGCAGGTGCTAACTACCCCGTTGAGGGGGAGGGACTCCTTTTAGTCGCCTCTTACGACAGGCAGGCATATCTCGGGCCTATTCTAATCCCCGGACCCGCAGGGGGACCCTAGAGCATGAGGGATCGCGTTTTCCACCGCACAAATTATAGTTTTAGTGACCTGCTCAATCACAACATCAATGGCACCACGTGGGGGAGATTTAACTGTGACAGAAGAGGCGAAGGCTATTCAGTCTGCCTTGTTTAAAAGCCCATCTGGGTAGGCGTCCGTGGGCATGACGCCAAGGGAATGACAGGAATATGTGAAAGTGCTCAGCACCACAAAGGTCGTCATGTGCTCTCCAGTGGATTGATGGGATACGTCCTGGGCTGCAAATTGATAAATCAATGGTCGAGTAACTACCATGAGCCACATTGAGATGTGTGGCGGCCCCAATATTTAAGAGGCAGAGGTCGAGTTGGGGCAGTAAATTTTCAACATATCTGACACGGCCAGCAAGCATAGTTCTACCCCACAAGGAGTCATGGGCGTTAAAATCCCCCAAAAGTAAGCAAGGTCTAGGGAGTTGATCAATCAGTTCAGGGGTACTGCACCATCTGGAAGGAGATATACATTGCAGACAGTTATGTCCTGCATCGTCCGTATCCTTACAGCCACAGCTTCAAGAGGAGTTTTAAGGGGCACAGGTTCACTACATCCTGAGTTCAGGACATAAATGCAAACTCCACCTGACACTATTATATTCGCTATGGTTCTTGTAATATCCCATGTAGCTGCGAAGGGCAGGAGTCTGCATTGCCGAGAACCAGGATTCCTGGAGGGCAATGCAGAAATCAGGTGTAAAGCTTAACAGTTGCCGTAGCTCAGCCAGGTGGTGGAAAAACAGCCACAATTCAGGTGGTGGAAAAACAGCCACAATTCCACTGGAGGACGACATGATTGTGAGACTGGGAAGGCATGAAACACTCAATAAGGCAGTCCATGCCTTAGGGTCACCTGCAGTCACCAACTTAGTTCCTGAACAGGCTATATCCATTGTGTGAGGGTCTGGTGAGATCTAGGTCCTCAGCGGATGCCAGAATCGTCACCTCATCCTCAGACGCAGAGCTTGTAGGCAGCAGTGGTGTTGGTGCCACCACAATTCCCTTGGTCTTGAGGGTTTTCTTTCTGGATTTCTCTCACTGATCCTCGAGTTTCTCTGGCTGGGAGGGCATCACTGATTCAGTCTCCAAGACTCAGGGTGATCGTGAAGCCCTGCTGCTTTTGGGCACTTCAGCCATTGGTGGGTGTCATCTTTTCCACTAGCAGAAACCTGGGAAGGGAGTGACCCAAGGGACCCCTTCCTAGCGAGAGGAGCCGAAGACGATTTGTGCTTCTCCGGCTGAGAAGTTGGGACTGGTGTGCCCAATGGTTGGGGGGACAGTGCTCCCAAGATTGGTTGGTTGGTTGATTGGGGTTGAAGGGACCAAACAGCAAAGTCTTCAGTCCCTTGTTTCAAATGTGGTCCATTCGGACGGATTTACATCTCAGAAGAGTCCTAATGGTATAAGGTAAACGGCTAAAAAATGTGAAAGTGCAGTCACTTTGTCAATGGTGAAAACAAAAGGAGGGAAGACAGCAAGTGGGCAACCCCAAGGCTATGCTAGAGGCAGGAAATATCCCACCTCTGATGCAATACAGGAAAGACCACCTGCTATTCAAAAGCGTTCAACTGCTAGAACGTAAAAGTACTGCGAAACAGTTCCACCATCTGCGAATCGTCAGCCAACATTAAAGGTAAAGTGCAGGGAAGTCTGTACTTAGTACGCAGAGCCAAAAGAAGGGGGCATTCCACCAAAATGTTGGCTGCTGACTGGAAGGCTCCACAACCACAAAGTGGGGGTGGCACATTACACGAAAGAAAACAATGGGTCAGTCTGGTATGTCCGATGTGGAGACGACAGTGTGGTCGAGTCCTTTCAGGAGAGGTGGAAGGAAGAACGCCATGGGACAGGTGTCACCTTAATCGCACGAAGTTTATTAGACAGGGAGGTAGCCTCCCAAGAGTTGGCCCATGATTGTGCAAAGTGGGATTTGATGTTGTTGTTGTGGTCTTCCGTCCAGAGACTGGTTTGATGCAGCTCTCCATGCTACTCTATCCTGTGCAAGCTTCTTCATCTCCCAGTACCTACTGCAACTTACATCCTTCTGAATCTGTTTAGTGTATTCATCTCTTGGTCTCCCTCTACGATTTTTACCCTCCACACTGCCCTCCAATACTAAATTGGTGATCCCTTGATGCCCCAGAATATGCTCTACCAACCGATCCCTTCTTCTTGTCAAGTTGTGCCATAAATTTCTCTTCTCTCCAATTCTATTCAATACCTCCTCATTAGTTATGTGATCTACCCACTAATCTTCAGCATTCCTCTGTAGCACCACATCTAGAAAGCTTCTATTCTCTTCTTGTATAAACTATTTATCGTCCACGTTTCACTTCCATACATGACTACACTCGACGCAAATAATTTCAGAAAAGACTTCCTGACACTTAATTCTATACTCGATGTTAACAAATTTCTCTTCTTCAGAAACGCTTTTCTTGCCATTGCCAGTCTACATATTATATCCTCTCTACTTTGACCACCATCAGTTATTTTGCTCCCCAAATAGCAATACTCATTTACTACTTTAAGCATCTCATTTCCTAATCTAAATCCCGCAGCATCACCCGATTTAATTAGACTACATTCCATTATTCTCGTTTTGCTTTTGTTGATGTTCATCTTATATCTTCCTTTCAAGACACTGTCCATTCCATTCAGCTGCTCTTCCAAGTTCTTTGCTGTCTCTGACAGAATTACAATGTCATCGGCGAACCTCAGTTTTTATATCTTCTCCTGCTCCAAACTTTTCTTTTGTTTCCTTTACTGCTTGCTCAATATACAGATTGAAGAACATCGGGGATAGGCTACAACCCTGTCTCACTCCCTTCCCTACCACTGCTTCCCTTTCAAGTCCCTCGACTCCTAACTGCCATCTGGTTTCTGTACAAATTGTAAATAGCCTTTCGCTCCCTGTATATAAAGCCGTAAATCCACCACAGGAGGGGTTACAGAGAAGGGGGTAAGTGACTGCTCCCCCAGCCAAATGATCAGCAAGCTCGTTACCTGGGATACCCACATGGGCAGGGACCCAAAGGAAATTTACGGAACAAGCAGCACAGTGAAGATCAGGGAGATGGTCATGGATGGCAGAGACCAAGGGATGGCAGGAAAAACACCGATCAAATGCCTGAAGGCCATTCATTTGAGTTCATACATAACAAAATACGAGCGAGTAGGGACTGTTTAATAAAGGTAAGGGTCTGGGAAATGGCCATCAATTCTGCAGTAAACACCCCACATGCAGTTGGCAGATGATTTTCCATGCCAACGGAGGACGTGAAGGCATATCCCACACTATCAGTAGATTTAGAGCCGAGTCATTCCATGTCAAATCAACACACCTATTTTACCTCACCCTCTTAGATTTTGCTGAAAGATGGTATACTCATAGTGGGCACTGAGACTAAGAAAAATACCAAATTTCAATTTTTTATCTCAAACCATTCCTGAAATATGGCTATGTAAGGTTTTCAAAAACCAGCCAAAAATGTGTGAACGGACTTTTTTTAAATTGTCCTAGGAGCTGCCCTAATTGAGCTAGAGAACTGGGAAAGGTGTCATTTTGCATGCTATTTCCAGGGATATACAACAAAACATAGCTTCTAATTAATAACATTTTTCAAAATACTAATTAATATTTTGAGTTAATTTTAATTTTTTTACAAAAAGCACATAATTGAAAATTTTCAAAATATTTCCATAACTACTTCATACTATTGTAAATCACATGGCATAATATAAATGTGGGATGATGATGGGTTCATTGTTAAAAAAAATTATTCCGGACTCTTGTTTTTCACTAACGGCCCCAGTTTGACCAAACTGACCTTTAACAAACAGGAATTTCTTTAAAATATACTGAAAGGTAAGTAAAAAAAGTATTAGAAGTATCAAAACATCACCTTATTAAACCAAAACTAATCAGCATATTTTAAAATTAAATTGATTGCTTATTTTAATTTCATACAACTTCACTAACAGTATATTAACCAATATAACAAAAACAAGAAATTGAGCATTTAAGTACAAACTGAAATAAAGTATGAATAAGTACAAATATTTACATAATAGTTCTGGTCCATGATGTTTGAAATGGAACTATTAAATAAATTAAATACATAATGCTTGTTTTTGAGTAACAGGTATCTGTATATAGCTAAATTTAACACAATAGGTACTAACAATAATTTTGAAACAACTTTCTATAAAATATACATTAACACTAACCTGAGACAAAAATTAAGTTTTGAGTTGAAAGCAGTTTCCTAATAAATTGTCTTGGAACTTCACATATTACATTTTAATAAAGCTGACTGGGTTTGGTTTACATCACTTTCATTAAGAATGTAAGTTCTCCCTGTCTGAGTAAATGGATTCACTTTTGTGAGAACATCCACAACTGACACCCACAGGACATCTGCATGTGCAGGATAAGAGAATGACTTATCTGGTCCACACGGATGAAGAAAAGTTATTTTCACTTCATCAAGTTCTTAGTTTTTTTTTTCTAAAATGTACCCAAGCCACCAGTTTCTGCCATATACAGTGGTGACATAGCCTGATACATCTTGTAACTTCAGTTTGTCTGGTGATGTAGTTACTTCCCTCTCCCAACCCTGCATATCACCTGAGAAGTATTTGACAATTAATTTTGATGTAGTGTTGGGAATGAAAGTGTGAAATTGCTGTGTTCCTTTGATTAGCAATGCCTCTTCAAGTCGGCTTTTTAAGAATATTTCTGAAGCAGCGTAGTCTTCTTGAGTGGAATATGCAAAATCAACATTTGTGATATTATCTACTGCCCACTCAAACAGATCTCGTGCGGTTTGGATCTGATTTTGGTATGGCCTTTGCAACCTTGCACGAGCTGCCAGTGTCTTTACTGAACCCTCTTACTCCATCACAAGGCCCTTTCCCATGTGGTGTGACTGAAAAGTGCCACTCAGCTTTTATGTTGAAGTCTTCCTCATGAAGGCAAAGGCTCAGGAAGTTTTTCTTATTTTTATACTGAGCCGCAGAACTGTCAGAATAATAGTATATCTTTTTTGGAATCTTTTGAAATTTGTTAGACATGAAATTAGCTTCTTTTGAAAGGTGTAAACTGCAGTTGTATTGTGCTCCAGGCAATCAGAAACAATGACAAAGCTCATGTGCTCAATTTTGTCTTCCTGTTTATAATATATAACAAAAGGATGAATGGTAATCTGTTGTCTTGTCCAGTGGAAACTCTGAGCTTCATCCTGTAGAACTATACTATAATTTTCTGAAATATCACATATGACAACAAATTCAGATTCCATAAGGTTTTCTCTTGTGGAGTTAAGGAATGTCCGTTGTTACTTGGCAATGAAGTCATACCGAATCAAAGTCGACATCTTACTACAAAATAAATCTATGAATTCTTCAGAAGTTTTCTGAACAATTTCCAGATTACATCGGTCAACTGACATCCACTGCCGGAACTGAACTTGTTCAACAAAGTTTTCATGAAAAAGAGTCTTTTAAAATTTTACGTATGAGTTTCTCCTGGGCAGTATTCACAGTTTCCCATGTCGCAATCAACTGACGATGGGTTGCAAAGCTTTTTTGCAATGCACTGCTTATAATTGTTTAAGCTGCTGTTTGTTACTGTATTTAGTTTGGCATTTTCTATCATTAATTTTATGTTTTGGTGAGTTGTGCACACGCAGACAGTGTGTGTGCGCGCCACTCCGGCCAGCTAATACACAATGTTTTGGTCTCAACTCAGCAAATTTAGAGAAACCTATTTTTATGTGTGGAAAATTGTATTTAAAATGCTTGTAAGCTTCTTTAAGGTTACACAAAATAAGTCTTTTTGATATTTCTGTTTTATTTCCACTTGTTTCTGTAATTGTCACACAATCTTTAAAACCTGGCATTGCCCTGCTAACTTCATCATTTTCATAAAATGAATGTACAGTTTTGACAGTTTCTGTTGGTAAACACTTACCTGGTTTTGGGTTTGGACCTTCCATGAATCCTTTCCCTTTCAAAATTTTTTTGGACTGCCGAACAATGTAATTAGGAGCATTAAATTCCCTCATTATTTTCCTGACACTCCACTTTTCAAGTAAACTTTTAAGAATCATTAGTTTTTAGTTTTTTGCTCTACTTATAGAATTTTTAAAGTTTCTTTTAAGATTTTCAAGAACGGATTCATCAGTATCAGTATCTGACAAAGAAGTTTCAAAAGAAACGAAAAGTTTACGTGTCATTGATGAGATTTTCTTCACTTTTGATTAATGGCGTAATGCCTAGATGTCAGTTGGGGACTCACCTAGTTCTTGAAGTGTTGTGTTAAATGTTTTAACAGCTACTGAAGTTGGAGTGATGATTATCTCTGATCCAGAAGATTCTTCAACACTTTCATCACTGATGGGCTCTGGTGTATTTTTCCAATTTGGTTACATCTTTCCTACATTTATCACAAATCTTGGCACCACTTGGTACTTGAGGAAATAATTTGGACATCCATGTTGTGACATTTCTCATTTTTTTCTGTCTCTAATAAAATGATTTGACTTTTTCAATGGATTACAACACTGCACCCTTACAGCACTGCACTTTGTACTTGGTTCCATATTTATACAAAAGCCACTTCTAAACTATCCTTCAATGTATAGATTTATTTGAAAATGATCTATTAAATATAATAGATACAGACTGGTCAACACAGAGGTAACAATTGATTTGCACTAAAACCACAGTGCACAATAATGCTGTAGGCACACAAAGCCTTAGAAGGTAACAATACAGACTACATCATCTCAACAATGGCTCCAGTCTCTGAATTATTGTACAGACATCAAGCCCTATGTATACGGTCCTCTACTGACGTACTACCTTAAAGGTCAGTTTGGTCAAACTAGGGCCGTTAGTGAAAAACAAGAGGCCGGAATAATTTTTTTTTAACAATGAACCCATCATCATCCCACATTTATATTTTGCCATGTGATTTACAACAGTATGAAGTAGTTATGGAAATATTTTGAAAATTTTCAATTATGTACTTTTTGTAAAAAAATTAAATCAAAATATTAATTACCATTTTGAAAAAGGTTATTAGTTAGAAGCCATGTTTTTTGTCTATCACTGGAAAGAGCATGAAAAATGCTGCAAAATGACACCTTTCCCAGTGCTCTAGCTCAATTAGGACAGCTCCTAGGGAAATTTAAAAAAGGTCCGTTCACACATTTTTGGCCAGTTTTTGAAAAGTTTACTTGACCATATTTCAGGAATGGTTTGAGGTAAAAAATTGAAATTTGGTATTTTTCTTAGTTTCAGCACCCACTATAAGTATACCAACTTTCAGCAAAATGTAAGAGGGTGAGGTAAAATTTTCATTTAAAGTGTGTTGATTTGACATGGAATGACTCAGCCACGAGTGTAAAAAACAACAGCATCCCAAAACTCCCACAAAATTTGGCAGAAAAAACAACAGAACACCATCGGAGGAATGGAATATTTCGGACCTTGGCATAGATCCATCCGAATCCAGTGCCAAGGAACAACTAAGGGGGGGGGGGAGACGTGGGAGAGAGGACAAAGGAGGAAGCTGAAAATCACGGTGAAGAGAGGCAAGGTGGAGCCCAACCGGTAAACCCGCCCGAGGGTGGGAATCTGGTGGACGACGTCCTTGGTCTGGAAACAGGATAGGACGGATGAGTGGGAGAGGAACAGACAGTGATTGCATAAGAAACCAGAAGCTGGGACCACCAAGCAGAAAAGGGGGATCCCAGCTTCAACCAGGGGACTATGAACAGGGCTAGTAGAGAAGGCACCGGTGGCCAAATGCATACATCTACATCTACATCTACATCCATACTCCGCAAGCCACCTGACGGTGTGTGGCGGAGGGTACCTTGAGTACCTCTATCCTCTATCCCTTCTATTCCAGTCTCGTATTGTTCGTGGAAAGAAGGATTGTCGGCATACCTCTGTGTGGGCTCTAATCTCTCTGATTTTATCCTCATGGTCTCTTCGCGAGATATACGTAGGAGGGAGCAATATACTGCTTGACTCTTCGGTGAAGAGTATGTTCTCGAAACTGACAAAAGCCCGTACCGAGCTGCTGAGCGTCTCTCCTGCAGAGTCTTCCACTGGAGTTTATCTATCATCTCCGTAACGCTTTCGCGATTACTGAATGATCCTGTAACGAAGTACGCTGCTCTCCGTTGGATCTTCTCTATCTCTTCTATCAACCCTATCTGGTACGGATCCCACACTGCTGAGCAGTATTCAAGCAGTGGGCGAACAAGCGTACTGTAACCTACTTCCTTTGTTTTCGGATTGCATTTCCTTAGGATTCTTCCAATGAATCTCAGTCTGGCATCTGCTTTACCGACGCTCAACATTATATGATCATTCCATTTTAAATCACTCCTAATGCGTACTCCCAGATAATTTATGGTATTAACTGCTTCCAGTTGCTGACCTGCTATTTTGTAGCTAAATGATAAAGGATCTATCTTTCTGTGTATTCGCAGCACATTACACTTGTCTACATTGAGATTCAATTGCCATTCCCTGCACCATGCGTCAATTCGTTGCAGATCCTCCTGCATTTCAGTACAATTTTCCATTGTTACAACCTCTCGATACACCACAGCATCATCTGCAAAAAGCCTCAGTGAACTTCCGATGTCATCCACCAGGTCATTTATGTATATTGTGAATAGCAACGGTCCTATGACACTCCCCTGCGGCACACCTGAAATCACTCTTACTTCGGAGGACTTCTCTCCACTGAGAATGACATGCTGCGTCCTGTTATCTAGGAACTCCTCAATCCAATCACACAATTGGTCTGATAGTCCATATGCTCTTACTTTGTTCATTAAACGACTGTGGGGAACTGTACCGAACGCCTTGCGGAAGTCAAGAAACATGGCATCTACCTGTGAACCCGTGTCTATGGCCCTCTGAGTCTCGTGGACGAATAGCGCGAGCTGGGTTTCACATGACCGTCTTTTTCGAAACCCATGCTGATTCCTACAGAGTAGATGTGGGCCGAATCAAGGAGGTGCAGAGTGGAAGGAGCAGCCAAACCATAAACTTGACAACCATAGTCCAAGCGAGACAGCACTAAAGCCCGATAAATGCAGAGAAGAGTGGAGCGATCTGCACCCCAAGAGGTGTGGGCAAGGAAGCAAGGGACACTGAGTTTACAGAAACATCCTATCTTCAGAAGTCTGATATGAGGCAGCCAAGGGAGCTTGTTGTCAAAAAGAAGACCCAGGAAATGAAACTGTGGGACCACAGATAATAGTTGTGCATCAAGGTAGAGCTCCAGATCGGGGTGGACCGTAATACAGCGACAGAAGTGGACCACCCGCAATTTTAAAGAAGAGAATTGAAACCCGTGTGTGGATCCATGCAGAGGCATGCCATATAGCACCCTGGAGCTGCTGCTCTGCAAAGTCCATTGAAGAGGAACTAACCTAAATGCAGTAAGCATCCACATACAGAGCAGAGGTGACCAAAGGACTGATGGAGGCCAGTCCACCTATAGCAATGAGGAAAAGAAGTACACTCAGTACAGAACCCATTCTCCTGGGTCCGTGGAGAACTAAAAACAGTACCAACCCAAACCTTGAACGACTGATGGAACAGGAACTGGTGAATAAAAATCTGGGGTGGGGTCCCAAAGACCCCACTCATGAAGTGTAAGAAAGATATGATGGCACCAAGCCGTGTCATAGGCCTTGCGTAGGTCCAAAAATACTGCAACCAAATGGTGGTGCTGGGAAAAAGCCTGCCGAACTGCGGATTCCAAGCGAAATAAGTGATCGATAGCAGACATCCCTGTCGGAAGCCACACTGGTAAGCAGACAATAGATCCCGAGATTCGAGGACCCAACTGAGCCGACGGGCTACCATCCATTCAAGTAACTTGCAACCAATGTTTGTCAGACTAATTGGCCAATAGCTTTCAACAAACAGGGGATTCTTACCAGGCTTAAGGACTGGAACCACGGTGCTATCCCTCCACTGAGAAGGGAAGTCACCCTGGAGCCAAATACGGTTAAGCAACTGGAGAAGATGTTGTTGTGGAGCACTGAGATGTTGAAGCAATTGGTTATGAATGGAGACTGGGCCAGGGGCCTTGTCATGAGAAGAAGAAAGTGTGGAAAGAATTTCCCATTCAGTAAAAGGTTCATTGTAAGATTCTGACTGACAAGGGGTAAAACATAAGGTGGAAGCTTCAGACTGCTGTTTCCGGTGAAGGAAAGCAGCCGGATAGGAGGTTGATGTTGATGCTGATGCTGTTGCAAAATGGGTCACAAGATGTTCCGCGAGAATCAACGGGTCCGCGCAAAGGCCATCTAGGAGCGCAAGGCCCGGGAGGGTAGACAGCCGATGGCAACCTTGGAGAGAACGAAGTGTAGCCCATACCTGTGACGGGGGGACAGTAGAAACGAGGGAAGAAACAAAGAGTTCTGAAGACACTTGTTTGCTCTGTTTGATTAAGTAACGTGCTTTGGTGCGAAGGCGTTTAAAGGTAATAAGATTGATAGCGGATGGGTGCCTCTTAAGGTGTTGCAAAGCTTGATGGCGATCACGGATGGCAATGGCAATGGCTGTACACTACCATGGGACTTGCTGGTGGCGAAATGGTCCAGATGAGCATGGGACAGCAGGGCTAGCAGCGCGAACAATCGCATCAGACCCGTCACGTACGACATCAATACAACCCAACAAAGAGGGAGAAAAAACGACCTGTGCAGTATATAGAGGCCAATTGGCGCATTGGAAAGACCAACATGATAACTTGACCATCTGGGGGCAGGAAGGTAGCGAGAGAATCAATGGGAAATGGTCACTACCACGAAGGTCGTCATGTGGCAACCAGTGTAATGAAGGGAGGAGGGAGAGAGAAGAAGAGAAAGATCAATGGCAGAAAAGGTACCATGATTGGCACTGAAACCGGTGGGGGAGCCATCATTAAGAAGGCACAAGTCGTGGTCTGCAAGAAACTGGTCTATGAGAAGACCCCGACTAGACAGAAATGCACTGCCCCACAAGGGATGATGAGCATTAAAATCCCCGAGGAGGAGGAAGGGAGGAGGAAGTTGCTGAATAAGGGCAGTTAAGGCAGCAGGCATAAGAGTCCTGTCAGGAGGGAGATAAAGACTGCAAACCGTGACCTTAGAGTCCAGGTGGAGCCCAACAGCAACTGCTTTCAATGTCGTTTGAAGAGGAATCCACACGCTAGGAACGTCTGTATGGACCAACGTACAAACGCAACCAGAGGCCCGCAGGGGGGCTGACCCGATTTTGGCAGAAAGCACAGAACCCCAATTTTGGCAGAAAGCACAGAACCTATGGAGGGTCCGTGAGTGATCATCAGTAAAATGAAATCTCTGTAGAACCACACAAGCTGCAGAGTAAAACGAAATAAGGGATTTCAACTCCAGAAGATGACGGTAATATCCATTACAATTCCATTGGATAACCACAGAACGACGATTCAAATAGGGGGCGAACAGGCTAAAGCCAGTCATGCCACCAGGTCACCATCCGTCACCAACAAGGAGGGGTCGACATCCATGAACAGCACATCAGAGTCAGGTTGCGAAGATGGGGATGGGACCTCTGGCGATACCAGAGGTTCCTTGTCCCAGGACTTATATTTCTTCTTCTTTTCTGTTTGAGATCAAGGAGGGCTACACTGCAAAAGGGAGTCTGCTGCAGCAAGATCTGGATCAGAAAGAGAGCAGGCGACCTGGGGGCGCACAGACCGTGATTCTCATGGTTGTCATGTGGCAGCAGACCTTTCACCTGGAGGTTGCTGGGAAGGGGGGGGGGGTGTCCTGGGAGGGGTGCCCTTGACCAGCAGACACCAAAGAAGTGGGACACTTCTCCGGCTGAGGAGGGGGAGTGGCACCTGGAGGAGTATGGGAACCGCAGGGGAGGGGGGGGGGGGAGATTCGATACTTGGGGGGGGGGGGGGGGGAAGGGGTGAAGATGTACCTGAAGCATAGCTAGACGTCATTGACACAAGATGAAGACGTGCATACTTCTTACGAGCCACAGTGTAGGTTAGATGGCCAAGGGACTTCTACTCCTGTATCTTCTTTTCCTTCTTATAAGCTGGGAAATCCGGTGAAAGTGGAAAATGATTACCATGACAATTAACACACACAGAAGGGTGAACACAGGAACTCCCCTCATGGAGTGTATGTTCGCAGTCACCACAGAAAGGGGTCTGTGAACAGTGGGAGGACATGTGTCCAAAGCGCAAACACTTAAAACATCTCATAGGTGGTGGGATGTATGGCTTCATGTCACATCGATAAACCATAATCTTGGCCTTCTCAGGGAGGATATCCCCTCCAAAAGCCAGGATAAAGGCACCATTATCAATGCAATTGTCCTTCGGCCCCTTCTGAACACACCGAACCAAGTGAACACATCGCCGTCCTAGATTGTCTCTAAGTTCCTCATCAGTTTGAAGGATGAGGTCCCTGTGAAAAATTACACCTTGAACCATATTCAAAGACTGGTGGGGGGTAATGGACCCATGAATAGTGCCAAAATGGTCACCGGCACAAAGGGCTGCAGACTGGGCAGCTGCAGCAATTTTGATGAACAACAAAACCGACCGCATCTTGCCCAGTGTGTCCCCTTTGCCAAACTTGTCTTCAATGTGCTCCACAAAAAATAAAGGTTTGGTATTGGTGAAAGTATTCCCATCAGTCCTGATGCAAACCAGATAGCGGGGGAAAGGTTTTACCCCTAGCCGACGAGCCAGACCCTAATCCCAGGGGAAGCTATGGAAGGGAATGCCGAAAGGCCAGAAGAAGCAGCACTCAAAGAATCAGTTCCATTCAAAGAGATGGCTGTAGAAGAACAGCCCGAGTTCTGGACCTGTATGCATGTCATTTGCATAGCGTTTGCCCTGATACCACCCACTCCAATCAGGGGCTCTCCCCACGTGTGCCATCCAGCCACAGCAAGGGCCGTTTGGCACAGTGGCCATTGCTAGGAGTTCTGATGCTCCAGGATCACAAGCAACCACTCCTAGGCTTACATGAGGTGGTCAACGGCTCAGGTATCAGAAGTGTGATCCCTTTGTTTTCAGGGGGCTCAACCGAAAGGGTACAGAGCGACCCGACCACATGGGCTGGCTACCGTCCTGGTTATGTGCCCTAACATCAGAAAATGACGTGGGAGGAAGAGGCAGAACGAAGAGGCAGAACGAAGAGGCAGAACGAAGAGGCAGAACGAAGAGGCAGAACGAAGAGGCAGAACGAAGAGGCAGAAGGAAGAGGCAGAAGGAAGAGGCAGAAGGAAGAGGCAGAAGGAAGAGGCAGAAGGAAGAGGCAGAAGGAAGAGGCAGAAGGAAGAGGCAGAAGGAAGAGGCAGAAGGAAGAGGCAGAAGGAAGAGGCAGAAGGAAGAGGCAGAAGGAAGAGGCAGAAGGAAGAGGCAGAAGGAAGAGGCAGAAGGAAGAGGCAGAAGGAAGAGGCAGAAGGAATTAGGAGGGCACATGCCGGAGACACTAAGTAAGGTGCTCTTCCCCAAACGGCTCACACTACGGAATAGAAATTTAGTAATGGAGGTCAAACCCCAGAGAGGGACCAGAGAACGCCAAAAGGATGAGAGGAGAGGGCGAAGGGGAAGGAACAAGGATGGGAAAGGAAAGGAAATGCAACCCAGGAAAGAAGTAAGGCTGCAATAGCTCAGGGCCCCGTGCTCACCACGCACGTACTCACCAAACGACCATGAGCCCCCTGGGGGGGTTCGAAGTAGGTGGTGTGGGAGCAACAGGGAGGGAAGTGCCCCCCACCATCAAGGGGGCAGGTGTAGTCTTCCAGCTCTGAGAGCTGACTGGAACTCATGGAACTGAGGGGGGCTACAACTGTTCTCGTAGCGGCGGCATAAGAGGTGGTCATAGCCACAACATGTAGATGCTCAAATTTCCTCTTGGCCTCAGGGTACATCAGTCAGTCCAGGGTCTTGTATTCCATGATTTCCCTTTCTCGCTGTAAAATCCTGCAGTCTGGTGAGCAAGGGAAATGATGCTCTCCGCAGTTGACACAGATGGGAGGCAGGGCACATGGAGTATTGGGATGGGATGAACATCCACAATCTCAATATGTGATGCTGGAAGTACAGCGGGATGACAAATGGCCGAGCATCCAGCACTTAAAGCACTGCATTGGGGGAGGGATATATGGCTTGACATCACAGTAGGTAGACCAACACCTTGACCTTCTCGGGTAATGTGTCACCTCAAAGGCCAAGATGAAGGCACCGATGGCAACCTGATTATCCCTCAGACCCCGCTGGACACGCCAGACAAAATGAACTCCTCGTAGCTTTAAGTTGGCGCGCAGCTCATCGTCAGACTGCAAAAGAAGGTCCCTTGGAAAATAATATCCTGGACCATATTTAAGCTCTTATGAGGTGTGATTTGTTTTTTAAGTGCTTTATCTGAAAATTACCTTGAGCAGTTAAACAGAATCTACTCGTGGCGATAACATATTAGATCTTCTGATGACAAACAGACCCAAACTATTTGAAACAGTTAACACAGAACAGGGAATCAGTGATCATAAAGCGGTTACTGCATCGATGATTTCACTCGTAAATAGAAATATTAAAAAAGGTAGGAAGATTTTTCTGTTTAGCAAAAGTGACAAAAAGCAGATTTCAGAGTACTTAATGGCTCAACACAAAAGTTTTGTCTCAAGTACAGATAGATAGTGTTGAGGATCAGTGGATAAAGTTCAAAACCATCATACAATATGCATTAGATGAGTATGTGCCAAGCAAGATCATAAGAGATGGAAAAGAGCCACCGTGGTACAACAACAGAGTTAGAAAACTGCTGTGGAAGCAAAGGGAACTTCACAATAAACAAAAATATAGCCAAAGCCTTGCAGACAAACAAAAATTACGTGAACTGCAATGTAGTGTGAGGAGGGCTATGCGAGAGGCGTTCAATGAATTCGAAAGTAAAGTTCTATGTACCAACTTGGCAGAAAATCCTAAGAAATTTTGGTCTTATGTCAAAGTGGTAGGTGGATCAAAACAAAATGTCCAGACACTCTGTGACCAAAATGGTACTTAAGCAGAGGATGACAGACTACAGGCCGAAATACTAAATGTCTTTTTCCAAAGTTGTTTCACAGAGGAAGACTGCACTGTAGTTCCTTCTCTAGATTGTCGCACAGATGACAAAATGGTAGATATCGAAATAGACGACAGAGGGATGGAAAAACAATCAAAATTGCTCAAAAGAGGAAAGGCCGCTGGACCTGATGGGATATCAGTTCGATTTTACACAGAGTACGCGAGGGAACTTGCCCCGCTTCTTGCTGCGGTGTACTGTAGGTCTCTAAAAGAGCGTAGCATTCCAAAGAATTGGAAAAGGGCACAGGTCATCCCTGTTCTCAAGAAGGGAAGTCTAACAGTTGTGCGGAACTATAAACCTATATCTCTAACGTCAATCAGTTGTAGAATTTTGGAACACGTATTATGTTAGAGTATAATGACTTTTATGGAGACTAGAAATCTACTCTGTAGGAATCAGCATGGGTTTCGAAAAAGACGATCGTGTGAAACCCAGCTCGTGCTATTCGTCCACGAGACTCAGAGGGCCACAGACACAGGTTCCCAGGTAGATGCCGTGTTTCTTGACTTCTGCAAGGCGTTTGATACAGTTTCCCACAGTAGTTTAATGAACAAAGTAAGAGCATATGGACTATCAGACCAACTGTGTGATTGGATTGAAGAGTTCCTATATAACAGAAGGCAGCATGTCATTCTCAATGGAGAGAAGTCTTCCAAAGTAAGAGTGATTTCAGGTGTGACGCAGGGGAGTGTCGTAGGACTGTTGCTATTCACAATATACATAAATGACCTTGTGGATAACATCGTAAGTTTACCGAGGTTTTTTGCAGATGATGCTGTGGTATATCGAGAGGTTGTAAGAATTGAAAATAGTACTGAAATGCAGGAGGATCTGCAGCGAATTGACGCATGGTGCAGGGAATGGCAATTGAATCTCAATGTAGACAAGTGTAATGTGCTGCGAATACATAGAAAGATAGATCCCTTATCATTTAGCTACAATATAGCAGGTCAGCAACTGGAAGCAGTTAATTCCATAAATTATCTAGGAGTACACATTAGGAGTGATTTAAAATGGAATGATCATATAAAGTTGATCGTTGGTAAAGCAGATGCCAGATTGAGATTCATTGGAAGAATCCTAAGGAAATGCAATCCAAAAACAAAGGAAGTAAGTTACAGTACACTTGTTCGCCCACTGCTTGAATACTGCTCACCACTGTGGGATCCGTACCAGATAGGATTGATAGAAGATATAGAGAAGATCCAACAGAGAGCAGCGTACTTCATTACAGGATCATTTCGTAATCGCGAAAGTGTTGCAGAGATGATAGATAAACTCCAGTGGAAGACAGCAGAGGTGAAAGTTCCCCAGTCCGCCTTGTTCAAAGCCCATCTGGGCAGACGTCCGTATGCCTGACACTGGGGCAGTGACAGGAAGATGGGGAAGTGGTCACTACCACAAAGGTCGTCATGTGCTCTCCAGTGGATAGATGGGAGAAGTCCTGGGCTGCAAATTGATAAATCAATGGCCGAATAACTACCGTGAGTCACACTGAAATGTGTGGCGGCCCCAGTATTTAAGAGGCAGAGGTCGAATTGCGTCAGTAAAGTTTCGACATCTCTGCCTCAGCCAGTAAGCATGGTACCACCCCACTAGGGGTTATGGTCATTAAAATCTCCTAGAAGTAGGAAAGGTTTATGGAATTGATCAGAGCAGCTAATACATTTAGGGGTACTGCACCATCTGGAGAAAGACACACATTGCAGACAGTTATTTCCTGTGTTGTCCTTATTCTGACAGCCACAGCTTCAAGGGGGGTTTGAAGGGCGCACACGTTCACTACAGACCGAGTTTAGGACAAACACAAATTCCACCTGACACACTATTGTAGTCGCTACAATTCCTGTAATATCCCTTATAGCTGCGGAGGGCAGGGGTCCGCATTGCTGGGAACCAGCTTTCCTGGAGGGCAATGCAGATACCAGGTGTAAAGCTCAACAGTTGCCGTAGATCAGCCAGGCGGTGGAAAAAACTGCCGCAATTCCACTGGAGGATCATATTGTGAGACTGGGAAGTCATGGAACATTCAACGAGGCAGTTTACGCCTCAGAGTCACCTGCTGCCACCAATTTATTGCCTGAGCAGTCTATATCCATTGTGTGTGAGGGTCTGGTGAGATTTAGGGCGTCAGCGGACACCAAAATCTCCACCCCATCCTCAGCCGCAGAGTTTGTAGGTAGGGGTGGTGTGGTGCCACCGCAATTTCCTTTGTCTTAGGGGTTTTCTTTTTGGATTTATCTCGCTGCTCCTTGGGTTCCCTGGCTGGGAGTACTTCACTGGCTCAGTCTTTGGGACTGAGCGTGAGCGTGAAGGCGGACAACCAGCTGCTTTTGGGCTCTTCAGCCACTAGTCGTCTTTCCCACTAGAAGAGACCTGGGAAGGGAGTTACCTTCCTAACGAGAGAAGCTGAAGACAACTTACGCTTCTCTGCCTTAGAATTGGAAACGGATGGCTCCGATGGTGGGGGGGGGGGAGGGAGAGGGGGGGTTGCTCTCAAAGTAGGTGGTGCAGGAGCAACAGGGAGGGAAATGCCCCACCAAGAAGGGGCCAGGTGTAGTCTTCTGGCTCTGAGAGGTGACTTGGGTTGGCGGAGCTTATGATGCCACAACTGTTGTAGCAGCAGCGTAAGACGATGTCATAAGCATAGGATGCAGGCGTTCAAATTTTCTCTTAACCTCAGTGTAGGTCAGTCTGTCCAGGGTCATGTACTCCATTGTTTTCCTTTCTTTCTGGAGAATCCTGCAGTCAGATGGGACATCAATGAACGTTTCGGCGTCTGGCATGAGGGGATCTGGTTACCTCAAAGATCATACTAGTAGCCTTTGCTGTGGTTTCTTCTTTTTGTCTTCCACAATTTTTAGCAGTTGAGAATCTTCAGTGGGGTATACCTATTGTGTGTGGGAGTGGAGTAAGAACGCACAACTGGGGAACCTACAGTCTGTTGATCCTTCAGCCAATAGTTGGTGTGGGATTGCTCATCTATGGATTTATGGGGATAAGATTCCAGGAAGAGCCCTGTCACTGGCAGACAACTGAGGACAATCCTGCTTCTCCAGCCGGGGGTTATCGTGGAGGGGTTTCCAAAGATGGCACTGCAGGAACCATGAGAGGACAGGACTTATCGTCCCCATGGTTAAGTTTATTTGCACAATTGCTGGAGGTCAAGAGTTGACGGAGTGAACACACCAGATACTGCCTACTACTTGCCTACAGTAGTAACCAAAGGCCAGTCTCCACAAATTGGGTCGTATGTAAACCAGGAAGAGGTATGCCTGAAGCACTGGCATTAAAAGCACCACATCATGAGTGGGAAATATGGCTTCATATCACAGCAGTAAAGCATGACTTTGACCTCCTTTGGAAGCAAATCTGCCTCAAAATGAGGATGAATGCATTGGTGTCAAGCTTTTTGCCTGGCAGGCCTCGAAGTACACAATATACAAAACCAAGTATTTGCATAGTTCATCTGTTTACAGTATTAGGCACCAGTGAAAAATTAATTCCTGTACCAAATTTAGGATCTTATGGGATAGTTCATTAGCACATACATAAAGTTGTTTACAAGACAGTAATGCCCAGGACTGGGTAGGTTTTGTTGTCTTAACTGACATGGAATCACTTCACAATTTGCTAAGAAAAGAAAGTGTGCCAAATACAATTTAATATTCTCCACAAAGAACATTGGCTTAATAGAGAGAAAGGACCCTCCATCTATTTGGGTATAAATCAGTAAATGTCTGCAAGTAACTTGGCTTTGTTTTCCTCCTATGGCATGGCCAATGGGGAATAGTTCCAAGGATAATGACGACCTGCTCTGAGTTGCAGTCTGACTGAAGAGGCTGAAGGAGCCTCACACACACCAGCTGATAACTTTGGTCACTTCAGGATGCAAAATATCTGCCATGCTACCACATATTCTTATGTGCTCTCCTCACAGGCACCACCCAATCAAAGCAAAGGCTACCTGACATGATGGCCAATGCCCAGAATCCCACTGCCACCAAATTGACAGGCACCTCTCGTTGGCCCGTGCAGGAACGCGACAGCTCAGGTCATCACTAGTGCAATCCTTGTGTGGTCAAGGGACTACCACTGTAAGGGTACCTCACAACCCCTGTGTGGACTAGCCACCACACTGGGTATTGGGCAACATTACCCACTTATTCAGCAAATTAATTTTGAAAAGGTGGAGGGTCAAATCCAAATGTGTGTAGAAAACATAAGTTAATCAAAATATGTGATGTAAAATAAAAGGAGCAAAGTCAGAAAAAAACATAATTGCTGTGCAACAAGTAAGCTAGGTTGTCAGCAGAGAATCTGGCCCAGAGAGCAAGTTTGAGAAAAGATGTAGTCAGAAAATAAAACTCCAACACACAAATGGAAAAAGAACTGCAATGACTTGGGACCCATGTTTGCCATCCACAAACTCTCAAAAGAGCTGTGGGCCCCTTTGGGCACTGAGATTGACTACCACCTGACAGAAGCTCTGGGTCATATTTTCTTTCTTGCTATGGTCTTTTCTTTCATTGGAGGTGATCTCCAAAATTCATCTCAATCAATTGTGGGTGTTGCTTCGCAGGACAAGTACTATTTGTGGAATTATTGCCTTGTCTCCATGAAGAACTATAAATCCGTGTGGTGCTCTTCTTAAAGACCAGAGCAAATTATGCGAACAGATAGGATGTAAACAGTTTTTGATGTTGCTGAGCAACAGCCATACAATGATTTTTAAATGAACACCACCGCTTGTTTATCTAATTACGACCCAGGTTCCGTCCTTTTATGCCGTTTTCAAGTGATAGCTAAAAGCAAAAATTGCATACAGTAAGACCACATAAAATTTCAAAAGATGTAAAATGTCTTAACAATGAACATAAATCAAGAGTATAATTACGAAATATTTACTTACAGTTCATGTCATTAACACACACTGCAGGACATGAAACTCAAAATTGGCCATAAATTAAGAGAAATATATTTTTTTTTAATTTATGGCCAATTTTGAGCTTCACACCCTGCAAAATGTGTTAATGACATGAACTATAAGCACATATTTCGTGATTATACTCTGATTTACATTCACTGTTAAGACATTTTACATCTTTTGAAATTTCATGTGGTCTTACTGTATGCAATTTTTGCTTTAGTCACTTGAAAAGCATAAAAGGCCAAAACCTGGCTCTAAAGTTTGAGGTGTGATGAGATTCAACTTCTCATGACATTACTCATGAAGAAATAGTTCATGTGCAAATGGCACGATGCCAGTGTCCAACAGGTACACTATTTCGACAAGCGCTTACAGTATCATCATCAGGTGTGCTGACTGATTGCCTAGGAGCTGGCACAGGGCTTTGATCTCCTCCTCCTTCCCCCTGACCCTAGACTCTAAACATGGTCATATATAAAGCATTCTTATGAATATTCTCAATTTGGCACCAACTGCTAAATCCTCACCTATCACAGAATTCATCAGCACAGTTGAACATGCAGCTGCACAACTTCCACCTGAAGCAGTTAAAAAAAGTGTGTTGTGAAACATGTCACACTGTCACATGAACTAAACCTAAAACCAAATATATATAGCAGGGAGAGGGTGGCCATAAGGGAATTGGATTACTTTGAGAAGATGCAGGGCCTGCTAGAAGATGGTGCATATCAGAAGGTTGCCACTGATCCTACAAGTAGGGTGGAGAGGAAGACCATTGAACTACTCAGATAATCTCGCTTGCCAGACAAAGGTGCCCAAGACTGACTTTTGAAGGTCTACAAAGACATGGTGCCTTTACACCCCATTGTTAAAATATTAATGCCCGGATGTACTCACTCACTAAATACCTGAAGGATGTGCTTAGTCCATACATCTGAAAAATCCACATCATATTCTTAACTAACAAGCGGATTTTGATAGGCATCTTAATAACTTTAGGCTTAGTGATTCTGACATCCTTGTGAGGTTTGATGGAAGAATGGACGGATAGGCAGATGGATTTAAAAATGTTGGGCGCTAAATAGCGTGGTCATCAGTGCCCTTTCACAAGGTCGTAATACTGGTGAGTGAGTAGTTATTCTTGTTTTTTTTTAAAAAAAAAACCTCTGATGGAGCATTGACAGTGGGAGAAAGAGATGCTGGAAGCCTGCCTGTGCCTGGTTGGGGACTGCATACAGAACACCAGATTGGGTCAGAGGGGGAAGTGGAGGATGGAGTTGGGGAGTGGGGAAACAAGCCCTGCACCAACTCCTAGGCAATCAGTTCTCAACACAACCTGATGATGGCTACACTGTCACTTGCCAAAATGTTGCCCCCATCGGACACTGACATCCGGCCATCAGTTTCATCAATATGGGATGTTATCACCCAAGTGCCCTCCTTATTTTACCATAACACAACCTCACCAAGGACTCCATTTCAGAGTCTTCTCATATCTTTGAGTGCTAGTAAACATTTCTTGTCACATGAACAAAATAGATATATTAGAATTTGTCCACTCAGAATTGCTACACCATAGCAAAACAATACTGAAGCTCTATTTGGAAAAAAATTGATAGGCCTTATCTCAAAAGTTAACAAGATTAGAAAAACATGTATGTCATTATTTTTTGTGCCACTTGCAGCTAACAGCCTAGGTGAAAGCAGATAACCAGCAGCTATAATATGGCAAAAGATTTTTGTGGTGAAAGAGTTAATTCAGCTGGCATACAAAGCAAAACATGACACACAGCAAGAAAATAGTCTTTTGAATTGCAACAACAGGACACTGTATACTGAAGAAAACTTCTTAAGATTTACAACTGAGAAAGTTGGCACATCATAGACATAACACCACTTCATTAGTGGCTGGGCAATCTGCTTTAGTCGAAATGCTCATTCAGATTAACACTTATGAACAGCAGTTACAAAATGCACTGGCACTCACAGCCTCATTCGGTAAAAGTAAAGAAGTATTTCAAAGAAATGTGAAGAGTTGACACAGAAGTAATTTAGAAGCTACAGAAGTGAGCAACAAGAATATCAGCATTGCAAAGTAATCAGTACTATTATTAATTCATCTTCTCACAATAAAACAGTCGCTTTTTATATTTAATCTGCAACACAAAATATTCGATTTTTATAACAAGTTGGAGTTTGCAGTGATTCCCACCAGAACAGATTAGAACTTGTTCTGAAAATAATCCACCTTTTCCCACCAAACAGCGATTGTCCTATTTATGTACTTTACGTCCTTTTCAGTACAATTTTATATGTATCCCATGCACTAACAGTAATGTTGTAGAGTCCAATCTCTTCTGCAATCAAACAGCTATTTCCAAGCATTCTGTCAATAAAAGAATGCCTGCCATTTGCTCTACAATCTTTTTCCCTCAGAGTTTTGCCCCCTGTGGCTCCCATCAGTATCTAAAATTTTTCACCGACTTCTCAACACATGTCCTACAAACCTGCCTGTTGTTCTGGTCAGTGTTTCCCCACACACTCCTTTCCTTACAGATTCTGCGAGGAACTTCCTCATTTCATATTCGTCTGCTTAATCTGTAGCATCCTTCTGTAGCACTACATCTCAAATGTTATAACTGTCTCCTTTCCTTACACAGCCCGTGAAATGGAAATGATCATATGGTATTATGGGCCGAGTGACATTGGGGGTTGTACAGCAGCCTGGAACAGTCTTTCTATTGGACATCACTTCACTTCAGCAACTTGCATGTCCAATGAAGATGAGATGAATGATTAGGGCAATGCAAACTACCAGTCCCAAGCGAAGCAAATATCTGATCTGGCCAGGAATCAAACCGTGATCCTGCAATCTAGAGAGAGCGATGCCAAACACTAGCTGCTGAAATGACAGCATAAATTTAACTACTTCCTATCACATAACTTCTCTCAGGGCTCAAATAGTTCATCATTAGTTATCTTGATACACAATACACTTTTAATAAAGCCTCCAGTAAACTTACACAAAAAACAGAGGAGTGGGAGGAGACGTGAAAGATGTTCACTTTAGGTTTGCTCTGTCCTGTTGATGCTCATCAGCAGTCTGGCTACTTTAAATGACCCATCACAATTTCCTCTCCTGTGCCCACCTATTCATTTCAGAGCAGCAAATACATCCAATGTCGCCAAGTGCCCTACAATGCACTCATGAAGGAATAATACACAATACAGTGACTTCCGTTGGCCTGAGACTTTGACGATGCAGCTGAATAGGATTAAGATCACTCCAAGGTAATGGTCTGCTTGTTAATATACATGAAGTAATGGAAATGAGTTAAATCACTCATCTGTAAGATGTCTACCACAACCTGATCTTCAAAAATCAAGTACAGAAGGAATGCTTCCCATAAACATCTTCAGCTTTCACAATTTCTTCATTGTTTTTTTTCCACTCATTGTATTACAATCAGGTTTTGAGCATACACAGTTTTTGGTAAGCCACGGTTTTTTTCTTATCACTAATGAAATCTCCTCGAAGATATCAAAACATTTTTATCATATGGGCATGAAACATGATTTACATCATTCCCATCACCTCCCAATGATACAACAAAATTCATGAATTTTTTAATAACCATTTATTCTGTTCAACATGTATCATGTCTGCTGCTAAATCTAATACTTTATAGACTCAGTCATTAATGAACAATGACCATTTTGTGCCTAACGATAAATTTGTGCCAGGCTGGGACTAAGATTTTTCGGCTTTTGAGAGCATCACAACATATATCACTGAAACTGATTCAACTGATAAGAAACACAACACAAACTGTAATGGATCCATCACACTGCCAAGAGCATGCTTCAAATTGCATTTGTGCCCATGAAAGGCTTTCGGTCCACAAAAATGTGCTGTGTCTCAAAAAGCTAGTTAGATGTTCCACATGAATATATTCTCTTATTTTTATGAAGGCTGCTGTGGCACTGAATCTAAAGTTTTTCAAATATCTAGAAAGGCTGAATCTTTCTGGTAACTTCTAGCCACATAATGTAGGATATATATCATGTGAATAATGCAACGTAGGTATTAAGGAAGTACTGTGTTTTCAAAATTCACACTAGTTACCACAGGGAAGATTACATGTTTGAGAAAGATAATAATGCAGCAACACAAAAATCACTGCAAAATAAAATGAACACTATTGTTTCCACTTCAAAATGGTTCTTTGGGAACATAAATATGTGGATTACCACTGTTGATTCAGTTGGCAATAAGGTACTCACTTTCCGGAAGAACACGCCTGAAACAAAAAATGAAACAATTATGTAAAAAATTATACACTGTCAAATAGAAAGTATGGCACTATAACGCTAAGTATCACAACATGATCTATTTGATTGTATTTATTTATAATATCCATCCTATCAAACATAGTACTTTAAAATAAACTTATAATAAAATGCTGCTCACATTTACCATTAACACAGATGTCTTGGCAAAAATGTGCTTTTGGAAGTAACTGTTTACACAAATACTGTAGCATAATCTATTCCAGGGAGCAATAACATATTACTGTTTGATAATTTTCTGTTTAGAATTATCACATTGAAAACTTCTTTGCATATTAAAATTGATAATGGTTATAACCAATCCAACCAAAAAATTCGAAAACATTAAATAACACCAAAAAGGCAAAAAATAATGTACAGAAAATAAGTCGGGGAAAGAAAAGTAGCCTATAAAAAAATATACAGCTACTAAGAATTCCTGTTAGACTGTAACTACAATAATTCTGTAATCATTAGCCCATAATATATAAGTAAGGACAATATGAGATCATTTTAACAAGTATAATGTTTGTTTTTATTAGGAACCAGACAAGTAGCTAGAATGTGTGCAATTCACACCGTAAGATCAAATTTTCGGGACAACTGAATTCAGCAATAATGGATGCTGACTTCATCCTGTCACAACGTTGATATGTCATGTGACATCATATGTGCACAAAAAGACAGAACAGCACACAGAAAATATTTCTAAAAATGGCCCTGAGCACTATGGGACTTAACAGCCGAAGTCATCAGTCCCCTAGAACTTAGAACTACGTAAACCTAACTAACCTAAGGACATATCACACACATCCATGCCCGAGGGGGATTCAAAACTGCGACCGTAGCGGTCGAATGGTTCCAGACTGAAGCGCCTAGAACCGCTCGGTCACAGCGGCCGGCTCTGTGGACAATAGGAGAAGATGCTTTATTCTTGAGATTAAGAGAAAACAAATTCCAGTGGAAGTTATGTATTCCACAAACAGTGGAAAATGATTTAATATGGTTTATCTGTAAAGGATATGGACATTTAGGAATACGTAAGTGTATCCAACATATGAATTAATTTTATTATTTTAAAAATCTACTGACTATTAGTTTTTGGAATGTAGGTTGTGGTGACACACTAATCTGTGATGTAGCCCCTAGGAATAAATTAGGTTGGAAGGTGACTAAAATAAGTGATTCAGTTAAGATTTAGTGATGCCAACAAAGGTGAATATGAAATCTTATCCCGAGGTCGAAGTTGGGTTGAGAGCTGGCAAAGCACTATTGAATGCTTCAGACTATAAGTGTCCTATACTCATGAAAAAAAAAAGGCAAGCCTTATTGAATGGGCCACCACATTACCATTCTTAAAAACTGAGCTTAATAGTGGAAACAATATAATTAAACTTAAGGAAATGGCTTGTCAGCAAGTAAAAATATTGCTTAGTTTCTGATGAGTATGAACAAAGACACCTGAATGCACATGCCAACCTAATACTGTACTTATAATAGGTCATGAAAATACTGGGAATCAAAGTAATTCTCCAGACATTACTCCGTTCCCAAAAATATTCATTCCCAGCAAGAGAATGGTACTGAAATGATATTTAGTACAGATCACTTTCACTGACAAACTTATAGGAAATAGTAGCAATCTGTCATATTTGAGTGAATTCAAAATTCAATTCAATAGTGGTACTTAACACAGAATGCGTCATTCATCAAATCAATAAATACAAAATGAAATATTCAAATTATCAAAACACATTGACCTTCATTTATAGAAAACCTGTCTTTGTTTGTGCAATCTTCTTAGAGATTCCGGCGTCACACATCATTTTGAAGCTAAGGGATTTAGTGAGCTTGGATTGCCTTAGGACAACATACTTTGGACTATTCCAGTCACACATACTGGCAATCAAAGTAATTCTGATTGTATGGGGATAGTGACCTCACATCCAAGACTACTTTAAAGATACAAAAAAGTCCTATGCATAATGTGTGCAATAGGACACATGGAGGACTGTCGTCCTCTTTTCTTTCCAGACTCAGAATACTAACAATTATAAATTTATACTCTGTGTCCGTGTTAAAAATAATATTTTAGAATTTGCTGCTAGGGAAGAAACTCACGAACACAACACCACAGCTAAGGCTAATTTAGATATACCAAGGCACTGGTTAGCAAGAACTGGAAATTCTCGCAAAGTGAACCTACTCAAATTTCCCAACAAATTACCGGGCTAAAATTTTCTAAAAATTTTTAAAATTAAATGGTACAACTAGCTATTAGATCACCCATTTTATGATATTAAAAATTTTCTGAGATGCCTGAGGAGGATATTAGCATTTAATAAATTTTCCCCTAATCTGCTGTATCATTATGTGGCATGTTTATGTTTTGTATAATTAAGCTTATGTGTTACTACAACTTAATACAACAATGACAAAGCCTACTGTAAAATTATCAATGGTAATAAAAATTAACGCTTCTTGTCCAATCACCATTAACTTACCCAAAAGCTTCAATATTAATCTCTCAACGTTTAGCAGTAACTTTGCACACTAATCATGCATGTTTCGCGAATTTACGATTCTGTGCAACTCTAGTCTTAGTTGCAAAGAATTCAATGTGGTACTGTATGGAATAAGTATAAAATCAGTTGCGCCCTTTCCATTAGGCTTTGAAAATAATGGGAAGAAAAGAAACTACAATTAAAAATAACCTATACTATCCACACTTTGGGTCCCTTTGCTCTGTCATATTATCATGTAGATGATTAAGCCAGAACTGCCTACTCCCTCTACACAAGACAAGAATTTTCTAAAACGCAATAGCATAAGGTGACTCAGTGGATATATCAGTTAAGGAATATTATGGTAGAAAACCCGTCTCAGAACGCATACCACTCAACCAACTATCTACATTTAGTTAAAGTATCAGAATTAGTAGTGTAAAGTTTTCCACCAATAGTCTATGAGAATTTATCTAGCGATTATTTCACACACCTTGAACTCTCCCAAAAACTTCGAAATCCACGGAAACCATATCCTTTAGTTGTGCACTCATTTTTGTATGTGATATTTGATTTCCACACACTACCTTACGTACCAACACCAACGTATACCTCCCGAAACTCACTAACAAACATCCGGCGAAAACTGTTGCTACGAGCCGTCTCATTTGTTTTCCAAAGATATTATTTAAAAAAAAAAAACTAATATTGCCAAAGATACAACTAGAACGATGAACTTTAATTTCGGCATTACGTTTTTTTTCTTAATCTAATCCATGATTTCACTGCAATGTACTTACTCCCTGTTACTTGAAAAATACGTGAAAGTCGATGTTATTCATCACATTTTGTAAATAAAGGTTTAAAAATTTATTTTTGTCAGTAGTCCCAACCCTTGTTAATTGAGTTTAGGCCACTAGATAACAGATAGCGCTGTAGAGCGCTCCACGCTGTCGTGACAGGTATGGCAAGATCGGAACAAAATATACATCTAGCAGAACGCTTTCACATTCGGTAGTCGGCGACGCGATGGCAACAAAAATCGTAGTTGTGCGTAACACTCGGTGCTGATCACTTCTTCCAAATCACAGTTTTGAGTTTAGTCACATTGATATCTGAAATTAAAGTTATGTTAGTTACAATGAGTGCGTTCCTTGTGTCAATGGTTGAACTGTCAAACATATTTTCAGTTTTAGCACTTTTGATATGTTTTTGTGCTACGATTTTATTTATAATGAGGTGAGTACGACATTTTATACTTATCTTACTGAATTTTGCTATTTGTCATTAGCTCAAGTTTATAAGATTTTCTAAAGTTAACTTTCATAATTTTTTACGTTTACCTTGCGCATTCTTCTAATATATCAAATTATTTTGTTTTTTATTATTCATACAAATGTTATTTCTCATGTGTGGGGTGCCTAGCCTGCTCTTGTTACGGCGTGACATACTTAGTTGATGTAAACAAATAGTAGCTGAGCGCTAATAGTGAGACTGCCGGTGGCTGTAACAGTTTATGGACTTTCATGCGATAACTTTTTATGAAATCTAATCCCTTTAAAGTTACATTTAGTTAATATCTGGAACTTTAACATCAAAGCTATGCGATGTCAAAAACGGCGCCCCCATGGGATACCGGATTATGATTGCATCTTTTCAAACTGATGAGAAAGTAGTACGTTTTACAATGTCTGTAAGGTACTGTTTCCACAGAGGGACATTGCAATACTATAAATAGTTGCTTAATAACTTGTTCCTCCTGTAAAGCTAATGTTCACATAGATATAGTAAAACGTCAGCATGTGTGTGTAATACTGCATGGACTTTGAAATAGCGTCTAAAAAGGCAGACTGATCAAATATTTTCGCAGTAAGTACTGTATACGTTTTAGAGAAGTTTTTATTTCTAACTGAATCACTACAGGAGTCATTCTCCGTTCCGCTAGTGTGCTAAACCCTTAGTCTCACAATAACGCACTGTAATCTGGGATCCTCAAATGATACATACTTTTGTAAGCTCAATAAATTGTTTAAATGTACGACCCCTATTCATGTTTACATGTAAGTTGGTTTCGTGTTTGTATTTACTCACGCGCCTTAGGGTAATAGTTTATGTCGAAGCTAGTAGCAAAATAAAGAGCTTAATCTTTGCAAATGTTGATGTTCTTTACCTATATGCACACTCCGCAAGTAACTGTGAAGTTCATGGCAGCTATTGGGGCTTTTTCCCGTTCCATGCTTATATGAAACACGGAGAATGAGTGAGTAAACCCCTCTGCGCGTGACGTAATTAGTCTTGTTCTCACGATCCCTATGGGAGCGATAAGGAGCGAGCTGTTGTAAATTCCTAGTAATCATTTAAAGCCGGTTCCTGGAACTTTGAAAGTAGGCTTCCTCGAGATAGACGTAAACGAAGATAGTCTGCCAGTTCAGTTCTTTAAAGTTCTCTGGGACACACTCCCGCAGGTCAAACAAACCTGTGACAATTCGTGTTTTCCTCCATATAATTTCATTACCTTCCGTGAGTCCTACCTAGTACGGTTTCCACACACTTTAGTAATATGCTAGGATTGGTAGCACAAGTGATGTTAGCAATTTCTATTGTAGACTGTTTTCCCTTATCATTCCACCAATGTACCAAGTCAGCCACCTGCTTTACGTACGACTGACCTGAGTTGCATTTCATGTCTCTACAAAGTTTTGCATCCACCTATTCGTATGAGTTCACCGATTCCAGCTGTGACCCACTGATATTATAGTCATAGGGTACTACGCTTTTTAGTTTTATGAAGTGTACAGTATTACGTTTCTGAACCCTTACAGCAAGTTGACAATCTTTGCATCATTTTGAAATTTTATCAAGATATAACTAAATATTTATGGAGTTTCTTTCACATTGTACTTTATTATAGATACCTGCATCATCTGTAAAAGTCTAAGGTCGCTATTAATATCGTTAAGTCCATTAATGCAACATAATAGCAAGAGACCCAACACACTTTCCTGGGGTCCTTGGCTTTACGTCTGCATATGTTAATGTCTCTCCATCCAAGATAACGTGCTACGTCCACCCTACCAAGAAAACCTCAATCTACCAACAAATTTCGCTTGATAGTCCATACGGTCGTACTTTTGATAATAAGTGTGGTGTGATACTGAGTTACAGATTTTTTGGAAATGGAGAAATACTGCATCAACCTAACAGCCTTGATCCATGGCTTTCAGTATGTCTAGTGAGAAGAGAGCAAGTCGGTTTTCACTTGATCGCGGTTTTCGGAATCCGCATTGGTTGGCACGGAGGTCATTCTGTTAGACATCCCACTATTTTTGACTTGAGTATGTTCTAAGTTTTACAACAGTTTCTTAGAACATACTCCAAGGTCAGACATAAGGGGATATCTTAAACAAAATGACCTCCTCCATGCCAACCAGCACTGATTCGAAAACCTCAGTAATGTGAAACCTGACGTCGCTCTTTTCTCACATGACATACTGAAACGCATGGATCAAAGCTGTTAGGATAATGGACGGTAGTTCCGTGGATGACATCTGCTATCCTCCTTGTAGAAGGGTGTGACCTGTGCCTTCTTCCAGCTACTCGGAACTTTCTTGTTCGAGGGATCTAAGATTATAGTTAACAGAGGGGCCAACTTAGTTGCAAATTGGTTTTAGACTTGATAGGGACTGCATCGGGCCATAGGACTTTGTTCAGTTTTAACGATTTCAGCTGTTTCTCAGCCTCCATGTCACTATTATTCAGTTCACTCTCATTTTCAGTGGTACGAGAATTAAATCGCGGCAGTACTCCTGCGTATTTGTTCATAAAGGAACATTTGAAAGCAGGGTTAAGCCCTTCTGCTTTTGTTTTGCTATCAACAATTTCGGTTAATTTTCTTTATGGAAGGTGGTTTTCAGGGTATAGGGTATTGTTTTGCCGCTTTCTGTCCCTCTGTAACGCCCACGTTTACATTGCCTCCATATAAGCCAATTAAGTTATGACAAAATGGGGTTTTAACTATAGTGGTGGTGGTGGTGGTGGTGGTGGTGGTGGTGGTGGTGGTAGTAGTAGTAGTAGTATCGATTGCCCTTCCGATACTGTTAGAAGTAATAGATGGTGCGTGACGGGGAGAGATTGCTTTCCTGTATGCATTTAATCTTATCTTTATCATGATGCAAGGCGAAGAGATCTGTCGTGACGCGAACTAGACAAGGTTGTTTTTCACCCCCGAGCAGGCTTCATATTGCAGCGTTAATATCGTCGCGAAATTGTGGCTAAGGGAAACATTCAGTGTTTAAACATGTACAAACAATTTTACAGATCGAATCGCCGAAGGTACTAGCTTGCACTGAAACGCAAAGTGAGAAAACCATTTGATGGAAATGGTCCTGATTTAACTACAGAGATGAAAACAGAGTATCCTGCGGAGCGTCATTGGAAAAGCTCTTCCTGCACTTCAACGCACTCTATTGAAACTTCCAATAGTGGATTGGACTTTCTGGAATGGATCCTTTTTTTTTTCTTTTGTTTAAAAGATGTATCGTCATCTTGGTCAAAGGAACCGAACATTATTCGCATTAAAACAAGTTGGCAAGTCCTGGCGTGCAAAGCGTACCCAGCGTCTGAGCTAGAGGCAGTTAATATTCATTACGTAGAATGCAGAGGTATAAAGCAAACGAAGTAACTCTTTCAGTATTGTTGAAAAACTGTTCCTATTGATCACTATATATACTAAGTTTGCCATATTATATTTTATCTGTTAACTAACATGTAATTAACTAAAAGACTGTAGTTTGAGATTTGCACGTATTATACGCATTTTGCTGTTAGGCAGGTAACGTTGAGAAGCATGCGAATACCTCTGTTGACACTTTTTTCCTATATGTCGCGAGTTGAAGGTAACGTTGTTTCAGAACGCAGCCATTTGACATTTTCAATTGCAAGAATAGTTACAAACGGCGAAGTACTTTGGAGATTTCGTGACAGTGGCTCCGCGTACGGTTGACCCTTATAGTACCAACTGTATGTTCTCGCGTTCTTCAGACTAATACTAAATCGATGTTTGCCTGTTTCACCGGACAGGATGCGAGTTCGGTATAAGAATTCTTTTTAAGGCTGTCTACAGGAGGCAACTCACATCGTTCTTTCATGCGTGCATGCATGCTTGTCGGAAGGAACATTGCATCGTAATTCGGAAAAACACAGGCACTGAAATTTCGTACATTAATTCTGGGTCAAATTTTTGAACTCATACTATATATGTTGTACCCAAAACGAGGTATTCAGGAAACACCTAGATTCAGCAGTATTTTCTACCAAGAACTGATAGACTGAGCGTACTAACTGATAGCACACTGGATAATGAAGCCAACAGAGCAGTGTTGACTATTAACCACACGTATGTCGTTCCCCTCCCAGTCTTGCGATGGAAATATGGGGACGCCATTCGTATGCACCGGTCCTCGAACACAGGACTTAGCCTCACTGACGCAAGGATTCTGTGGAAGTTGCTATATTTCGAATTACCCGTTACAGGGCACCATTTATACTAACTGCGTTATCAAGTAGATACGCCTCACATTTTAATGTCACTTCAACAATTTTCTCATCTTTCTGCATTGATTTTCTTGTAGTCTTTGTATCACTTAGGTATGTCTCGACTGATATTACTCCTTTTTTGTTCAGTCATAAGCGCAGCGCAAATGGAAAAAAAAATGTGCCGTTCGAAGTAATGTGCTGTAGCGAAATCAAGGTCTGAGGGGGGAGGGGGGGGATTGAAGGACGTGACGAAAGTGCATCTTACAGGTTTGCCCTCTTCACATGGTCCACCTCGAATCTGCGCGTGAACAAGGACTGCCCACCTGCTCTCTGTATGTCCTACAATCCCTCTACGGTCCTTCCGTGTTACTAACTCCATGTGGTATCTTTGGTGTGTATTCAGGGCCGGTTTGAGTCCCAGGCGATACAAGCCGCCGCCTGGGGGTGCCAAGCTGAGAGGAGCGCTAGAACTGTAAGATTTCTAAGCAGAGCGTTCCTCAAATTAGTAGCGGTCGCTTGGGGCAACAAGCCGGGTGGCGCCCAAGAGCAAGATTTGTATACAGTGCGTATCACAACTAAAGGGTGTCCCATAAAGAATGCATTTTTTAAATTGAGCGCCTCTTCCTGTTTGTCTGGTTGCCGAGCCTGGAATTTAAGCGACTCTCGTCTGTTGATAGTGAGATTACCGAGTTTCATTGTCAGCTACCGTTGGGCTTATTATCAGCGATATACGATGGATCAACGCATCCACACATTTTGGAGGTGCGTTTAAAGTACGGTGAATGCTGTGTAGACCGTTCGAGGACTTTGGGCGCTTTTCGCCTACCAAAAATTACAGTGTCAACAGTGCAGACACTAGTAAGGAAATCTGGAGATATAGGATCGACAGTGAACATCAAATCACCTGACCGTCCTCGTTCTTGTCGATCGGTAGAGAATGTTGCTGTAGATACTTTAAGTTAAAGAAGTGCGTAAATCAAGGAACCGATGACTTCAGCAGTTTGGTCCGTTAAGAATTCACACTTTTAAACATTTTTTTGTCGTCAGTGAGAGCGTTGCCAAGAGTAATGAACTCGATCCACCACCGCTCTCAATTGTTAGCCATTCCTAGAAGCGGTTTGTATTGAATTATAAGAAAATATCAGCATCTGCATCCTTTTACGATCCAACTAACACAAGAGTTGAAGCCGGTGGACCATTTGAAGCGTCGAACATTTGCCGATTGCGTATTCACAAAACGAGAATTAGACAGTGATGTTGGTAAAAAAAAAAAAGAAAAAAAAATATCTTCAGTGACGAGCCATACTTCCAGCTTAATGGTTATGTGAATAAAGGAAACAGTCGGATTTGAAGCACAGAAAACCTGTCACACGGCCATTGAAACAACAAGGCTGCTGAAAGAGATTCCCTGTTTGTACCATCTCTCGCAAGGCGATCAGAACTGGCCACCGAGGTCATGTGATTTGACACCGTGTGACCTTTTTGTGAACGTATGTCAGATCTTGTTTGTTTATGTGAACAGTCCACGAGCCGTCCATCGACTCAAGGCAGAAACTAGACGTGTCAAGCTAAAATTCGAGCGGAGCGTTGCTCTAAAATTGTCGAAAATTTTGTACAGAGTCGATGTGTGCAGACGAAACCGTGGAGAACATTTGCCTCGTATTGTGTTCCATGTTTAATCGCAGTTTGTTTCATATTAAAATAATACTAGCAATTTTCAAATAAATCATGTGGTTTATTATTAAATTAAAAACTGCGTTTTGTGTGGGGCACCCTATAGTAGCGAAAACTGGTATGGGTGAGAGGAGGAAAGGGGGGGGGGGGGGGGGTGGCGTCGTCAAATAAGTCCCCTGTGTGGGAAAAGAAACATTCTCGAACCGGCCTGTTTATATTGGCATCGATAGTTTCGTGCGTTGCTTTTTCGTTTTCCACAAAAAGTTAAAATTTTATTTGTGTTTCGCTTCTATTGTAATAGCTTATCACAAATAACCTGTCACAATATGGGAAAGAATTTACATCAATGTATTGAGTGTAAAGTACGTTACATCATACGAAACCGTGGGCTCCTAATTGCGTAATTTTGTCTGTAATACCGGGAGTTAGTTTCTAGCACCGTATGTCTTCCTGTAATAGCATAGGGCGTTCCAAAAAGACTGTATCATTCTCTGTGAATGAAGATATAAAATTATAGCAAATTTTAAATTACTCTAAGGACTAAACAAGTTTTTATTTTCGAAACAACAATCCGAAGTTTCTAGGGTGTACCTTACGTGGATGGACATATAATCTCGGGGTACTTTTACGTTTCTGGAGAACAAAAATTTTCTCTACAAAAATTAACAAGGGTTCCGCAAACACAGATCTTGCGAAAGTCAGATCGCTCTGTTCCTCCATGAGATCCATAGCGCTCAGGTTGACGCAGAGTTCCTTGCCTTCAGGAAGCTACTCGACACCGTCCCGCACTGTCGTTTAGTGAAAAAAATAAGAACTTACCGAGTATCGGACCGCATTTGCGACTGGATTCAAGACTTTCTTGCAGGTAGAACTAACAGGTCGTTCTTAACGGAACAAAATCGAAAGATGAAAAGGTAATTTCCACAGAACCCCCAAGGAAGTGTGATAGGACCATTACTTTTTACAGTGTATACCGGGTGCATCAAAAAGGATGGCGCAAACTTACACGGCTGGAAGTACACGATAATACACTCCTGGAAATGGAAAAAAGAACACATTGACACCGGTGTGTCAGACCCACCATACTTGCTCCGGACACTGCGAGAGGGCTGTACAAGCAATGATCACACGCACGGCACAGCGGACACACCAGGAACCGCGGTGTTGGCCGTCGAATGGCGCTAGCTGCGCAGCATTTGTGCACCGCCACCGTCAGTGTCAGCCAGTTTGCCGTGGCATACGGAGCTCCATCGCAGTCTTTAACACTGGTAGCATGCCGCGACAGCGTGGACGTGAACCGTATGTGCAGTTGACGGACTTTGAGCGAGGGCGTATAGTGGGCTTGCGGGAGGCCGGGTGGACGTACCGCCGAATTGCTCAACACGTGGGGCGTGAGGTCTCCACAGTACATCGATGTTGTCGCCAGTGGTCGGCGGAAGGTGCACGTGCCCGTCGACCTGGGACCGGACCGCAGCGACGCACGGATGCACGCCAAGACCGTAGGATCCTACGCAGTGCCGTAGGGGACCGTACCGCCACTTCCCAGCAAATTAGGGACACTGTTGCTCCTGGGGTATCGGCGAGGACCATTCGCAACCGTCTCCATGAAGCTGGGCTACGGTCCCGCACACCGTTAGGCCGTCTTCCGCTCACGCCCCAACATCGTGCAGCCCGCCTCCAGTGGTGTCGCGACAGGCGTGAATGGAGGGACGAATGGAGACGTGTCGTCTTCAGCGATGAGAGTCGCTTCTGCCTTGGTGCCAATGATGGTCGTATGCGTGTTTGGTGCCGTGCAGGTGAGCGCCACTATCAGGACTGCATACGACCGAGGCACACAGGGCCAACACCCGGCATCATGGTGTGGGGGGCCATCTCCTACACTGGCCGTACACGACTGGTGATCGTCGAGGGGACACTGAATAGTGCACGGTACATCCAAACCGTCATCGAACCCATCGTTCTACCATTCCTAGACCGGCAAGGGAACTTGCTGTTCCAATAGGACAATGCACGTCCGCATGTATCCCGTGCCACCCAACGTGCTCTAGAAGGTGTAAGTCAACTACCCTGGCCAGCAAGATCTCCGGATCTGTCCCCCATTGAGCATGTTTGGGACTGGATGAAGCCTCGTCTCACGCGGTCTGCACGTCCAGCACGAACGCTGGTCCAACTGAGGCGCCAGGTGGAAATGGCATGGCAAGCCGTTCCACAGGACTACATCCAGCATCTCTACGATCGTCTCCATGGGAGAATAGCAGCCTGCATTGCTGCGAAAGGTGGATATACACTGTACTAGTGCCGACATTGTGCATGCTCTGTTGCCTGTGTCTATGTGCCTGTGGTTCTGTCAGTGTGATCATGTGATGTATCTGACCCCAGGAATGTGTCAATAAAGTTTCCCCTTCCTGGGACAATGAATTCACGGTGTTCTTATTTCAATTTCCAGGAGTGTAGAAGCACAACTGTCCCAGTAAACACGGGTCCGCGAACGAGCCGCTTGCGAAATAATCACGACTGTGTGGTTCCAAGCCGCCACTGACGTCATTGTAAACATCGTCGTAGTTACTACACATAATTTGAAATTCGGACTTTACTATTGGGTTGTACATCGCAATTAGTTTACATTTCAGGTATGCGGTACCTGTTAAAGGTGGTGTTCGAAGTGTTTTCCTTGCATCTCGATGCAATACTGTGCTCGTCTCTGCAATGAATTTCGAATCCTTTCGAAAACTCCTGGATCGTTCCGGAATTTCTGACAAACATGTACAACTATCTGCTCCAGTTCTTCAACGGTGTTAACGGGCGTGCTGTACACTTTGCTTTTGAGGTGACTCCAGACACAAAAATCCAAAGGATTTATTTAGATCAGGTGATCTTGGAGGCCTAGGTACAGGTACGCCTCGACCCATCCATCTTCGGCCTTATCTGCTCGTTAGATGCCGTCTCACACCAGCATCAAAATGTGCCTTAGCTCCATCATGCATGTACCACATACTCTGACGTTGCTGAAGGGGAACATCCTCAAGCAATCCTGGAAGATGACGCCGCAGAACGCTAAGGTACCTCCGTCCATTAAGTTCATCATCATCATCATCATTTAAGACTGATTATGCCTTTCGGCGTTCAGTCTGGAGCATAGACCCCCCCCCCCCCCTTATACAGTTCCTCCATGATCCCCTATTCAGTGCTAACATTGGTGCCTCTTCTGATGTTAAACCTATTACTTCAAAATCATTCTTAACCGAATCCAGGTACCTTCTCCTCGGTCTGCCCCGACTCCTACCCTCTACTGCTGAATCCATGAGTCTTTTGGGTAACCTTGCTTCTCCCATGCGTGTAACATGACCCCACCATCTAAGCCTGTTCGCCCTGACTGCTACATCTATAGAGTTCATTCCCAGTTTTTCTTTGATTTCCTCCTTGTGGACACCCTCGTGCCATTGTTCCCATCTACTAGTACCTGCAATCATCCTAGCTTCTTTCATATCCGCAACCTCAACCTTGTTGATAAGGTAACCTGAATCCACCCAGCTTTCGCTCCCATACAACAAAGTTGGTCGAAAGATTGAACGGTGCACATTAAGTTGTGGTGGAATAATGTGTGGCTCAATGAGTTGATCGCCTAGTACCCCTGACTACACATTCAGTGAGAAACGTTGCTGATGCGGTGACTCACGAACGGCTTGTGGGTTTATTTCACACCACAAATGTATATTATGATAGTTAAACACACCATCGCGTGTGAATCCTGCTTCGTCTGTAAATAAAATGTTACATGCGAAACAAGGGTCGACTACAGCCCGCTGTTGCAGCCACTGACGAAACTTCACTCTATGAACAAAGTCCGCGTCATTGAGACATTGAACTCGTTGGAAATGGAGAGGTACAATAAATTGCGATGTAAAATTCTCCATACACTACTGTGGCTTAGTACAGCCACTTGTGCGGTAATTCTTCTCGTCGACGTTTCTGTAGAGCGCTGTACTGTTTCCAACACATCCTCAACCTCAGGTGCAATGCGAGCAGGCATACCTCCTGCTCTGCCATGTGCAAAACCCACGTGTTCTATCAGCCGCTGATGGACCCTTGTAAATGTACGACTTTCAGGGTGTCTTCGATCAGGATATGTTTCTTGGCACAAGCATGCAGCCTCCCGTGCATTGCCATTAGCCCTACCGTACATGAAATGCATATCCGCATACTCTTGGTTACTGCACGGTTCCATTGTAACTACAACAGCTCACGTGACACTTCTCAGACGCGACTGATACCCTTTGAGACAGGGTATTGTATCAGTTCAAAATGGTTCAAATGGCTCTGAGCACTATGGGACTTAACTTCTGAGGTCATCAGTCGCCTAGAACTTAGAACTACTTAAACCTAACTAACCTAAGGACATCACACACATCCATGCCCGAGGCAGGATTCGAACCTGCGACCGTAGCAGTCGCGCGGTTCCGGACTGCGCGCCTAGAACCGCTAGACCACCGCGGCCGGCTGTTGTATCAGTGCTTTACGTTTTGCGTGTATGGTGTGATTCCAACTCCATTTTTCGGCAATGTTCCGTTGTGTAAACAGCGAACATAGGACGGTCTCAAGTGCGCAAGGGGGAAACCAGACGATGTTACAAAAAATGAAGTCGTGGCGGCGAAGAACCACACAGTTGAGATTACCTCGCAAGCGGCTCGTTCGCGGACCCGTGTTTACTGGGACATTTGCGCTTCTACTTTCAGCCGTGTAAGTTTGCGCCATCCTTTTTGATACATCCTGTATTAAAGATGTAGAAGAATGCGTCGGATACTTTTTAAGACTATTTGCAGATGATACGGTTCTCTGTGCGAAAGCAACAAGCCAGAAGACTGTATCGATTTGCAGGACGACCTGCAGAGGATTGATGAATGTTGTGGGCTCTGGAAGATGACCATGAACGTAAATGAATTCGCACAAATAGGGAAAGAAAGCCACTACTATACAACTACACTACTGATGGAAAAACTGCTAGAAACAGTACCTACCGTAAAATATCGAGAAGTAAGTGTCCAGAGCGACCTTCAGTGCAGTGGCCACATTAAAACAGGAAAGGTAAATGACAGACTGAGTTTCAGTGGAAGAATCTTAAGGAAATATAACTCAACTACAAAGGAAGCGGCTTGCAAGGCGCTTCTTGGACCGATTCATCAAAATGGCTTAGTCGCGAGGTAGGATTGATAGAAGAGATCGAGAAGATCCCACGAAGAGCGGCAAGTTGCGTCACGGGGTAGTTTAGTCTCGGTGCGTGAGCATTACCGAGATCCTTAAACTCATTCGGGAGACGTTATAAGAGAGGCTTTGTGCATCACGGATAGGTTTACAATTGAAGTTTCGTGAGTGCACTTTTCGGAAAGTCTGACAACGTATTGCTTCCTCCTACACACTCTTAAATCCGAAGAAATGATAATCTAGAAATCACAGCTAACAAAAAAGGCTTACCGACACTGAATCTTCCGACGCGCAATTCGCGAGTGAAACAGGGTAGGAGGGGGGGGGGGGGGGGGGAGGGAGGGATCAGTTGGTGGTACCAGAAGTACCCGCCGCCACACACCATTAGGTGGTCTGCGAAGTATGTTGAAGATGTAGAATCAAAGTTTTCATTTGTTTTTTCTGAATATTCCATGTGCGCTCATCCAGACGCACGACAAACATAGAGACGATAGAGAAACACGCCCCAAACTTCTTGCAGCATGTCTGGAGTTATTGCGTTCATTGCTGTCGCGATGCAGCGTTGCATTTCACACAAAGTTGTCGGGAAGGGAGGCATACAGTCGGAGTTTCTTACAAACTCCCAGAAAAAAATCGCATACCGCGGGATGAGGCAACATTGGAGGTCAATAGTGCAGCGAGAGATACGTACGCCCCTTACATCTGATCGCTAATTGAGGTAGAAATGCTCTGGCATGCAGGTGCCGATGCGATGGTGCTCCGCCCTGTTGAAAAATGAAATTTTCACCATGTACTCGGAATTATGGAAAACGCCAGATGAACGAGTGAGCGAGCTAGTTACACTGGGCAGTCAGCTCCCGGCTATCACATGAACTGACAAAACTGGAGCCAAAATAAACTTAGACTTTCGACCTTCCCCTGCTTCTCATGGGTCGCACTAAGTATCTAGGTCCGGACGACTTGTCTAGCGTAGCGGTAATAAACTGAATACGCAAAACCTTTCTCGCGAATCAGTCTCTCTGTATCAACATCCCTATAGTAATTATAGATATTCGCTTTGACGTACAAACGGACAGGAAAACGCGCTGGGGGACTTCAAGTTAGCAACACATGGTCCAGTCACATTAATATGTCCACCGCCTATATTGTACGTGCAGTAACCACTCACAGACGGCAGCACTTGTAGTTGGGTGTACACGAAGTATATGTCGAGTGGGGAGGGTAGGGGGAGGGGGAGGAGACGTGAAAAACACTAAAGACGACTAAAAGGGCATGCTCGTTGGCCTTCGGGCCAAAGGTGGAAGCATTTCCGAAACTACTAAGTCTGTAAACAGTTCGCGTGCCGCCGTGGTTACAGTATACTGTGCATCGCAAAATGGCTCTATCCAAAACCGGCGCAGAGGCAACGGTCCTGCACCATGGGCCATAGGTGACTGGGATGAGCGACGGCTGCGGAGATGTGCACGGGCGAATATACACTACTGGCCATTAAAATTGCTACATCACGCAGATGACGTGCTACAGACGCGAAATTTAACAGACAGGAAGAAGATGCTGTGATATGCAAATGATTAACTCTTCAGAGCATTCACACATGGGTGGCGCCGGTGGCGACACCTACATGCTGACATGAGGAAAGTTTCCAACCGATTTCTCATACACAAACAGCAGTTTACCGGCGTTGCCTGGTGAAAAGTTGTTGTGATGCCTCGTGTAAGGAGGATAAATGCGTACCATCACGTTTCAGACTTTGATTAAGGTCGGATTGTAGCCTATCGCGATTGCGGTTTATCGTATCGCGACATTGCTGCTCGCGTTTGTCGAGATCCAATGACTGTTAGCATAATATGGAATCGGTGGGTTCAGGAGGGTAATACGGAACGCCGTGCTGGATCCCAACAGCCTCATATCACTAGCAGTCGAGATGACAGGCATCTTATCCGCATGGCTGTAACGGATCGTGCAGCCACGTCTCGATCCCTGAGTCAACAGATGGGGACGTTTGCAAGAAAACAACCACCTGCACGAACAGTTCGACGTTTGCAGCAGCATGGACTATCAGCTCGAAGACCCTGGCTGCGGTTACCCTTGACGCTGAATCACCGACAGGAGCGCCTGCGATGGTGTACTTAACGACGAACCTGTGTGCAAGAATGGCAAAGAGTCATTTTTTCGGATGAATCCAGGTTCTGTTTACAGCATCATGATGGTCGCATCCGTGTTTGGCGACATTGCGGTGAACGCACATTGGAAGCGTGTATTCCGTCATGGCCATACTGGCGTATCGCCCGGCGTGATGGTATGGTGTACCATTGGTTACACGTCTCGGTCACCTGTTGTTCGCATTGACGGCACTTTGAACAGTGGACGTTACATTTCAGCCGGCCGGAGTGGCCGTGCGGTTCTAGGCGCTACAGTCTGGAACCGCGTGACCGCTGCGGTCGCAGGTTCGAATCCTGCCTCGGGCATGGATGTGTGTGATGTCCTTAGATTAGTTAGGTTTAAGTAGTTCTAAGTTCTAGGGGGACTGATGACCACAGCAGTTAAGTCCCATAGTGCTCAGAGCCATTTGAACCATTTGTTACATTTCAGATGTGTTACGACCCGTGGCTCTACCCTTCATTCGATCCCTGCGAAACCCTACATTTCAGCAGGATAATGCACTAGCGCATATTGCAGGTGCTGTACGGGTCTTTCTGGATACAATAAATGTTAGACTGCTGCCCTGTCCAGCACATTCTCCAGATCTCTCGCCAATCGAAAACGTCTGGTCAATGGTGGCCGAGCAACTGGCTCTTCACAATAGGCCAGTCACTACTCTTGATGAACTGTGGTATCGTGTTGAAGCTGCATGGGCAGCTGTACCTGTACACGCCATTCAAGCTCTGTTTGACTCAATGCCCAGGCGTATCAAGGCCGTTACTACGGCCAGAGGTGGTTGTTCTGACTATTGATTTCTCAGGATGTATGCACCCAAATTGCGTGAAAACGTAATCACATGTCAGTTCTAGTATATTTGTCCAATAAATACCCGTTTATCATCTGCATTTCTTCTTGGTATAGCAATTTTAATGGCCAGTAGTGTACATGCTACTGTTGAGCAGCTGACCACCCAGATGTATAAAGAGAGTATAAACAGTGTCTGCCCAACGACTGTTTGTCGACCGTTGCTGTGTGTAGACCTCCTCAGCTGGTGCCTGGTTCATGCAGCCGTTCTGGCTGTTGTTCATCGGGGACGATGGCTAGAATTCGCACGGCAGTATTGCAACTGGACATCCTCTGTTATGCGAAAGGTGACCTTTTCTGATGAATAAAGTTTCGCGCTCCAGCGGATACATAGCCTTTAGCCCGTATGCCCTGCAACAACAGTCGGGAGGGTCCAAGTTGGTGGAGGCAACGTTACGGTTTGGGGAATGTTATCGCGGGAGTCTCTGAATTACTTCGTCATTCTGGAAGCCACAATAGATAAACACAAATATGCATCTATACTTGGGAGCCATGCCCACCCCAAAATTCAGTTCTTTATTCCTCGGCACGATGTCGTCAAAAAGTAGGACAACGTAGCGTCTTACACAGCTCGCAGTGCACGTGTGTAGTTGAAGGACACCAGGATGAGTGTGCTGTACTGTACTCCCCTGGCCACCTAACTCCCCGGATTTAAACTCTATCTAGAATCTGTGTGACCACCTCGATCGGGTTGTACGCACCATAGATCCTGGACCGAGAAATGTAGCGCAGCTACCGGTCGGTACCTTCCAGAACTTCATTGACTAGTCCTACACGTCCGTGCTGCAAAGGGTGGTTATTCAGGCTTCTGAAAGGTGGTCACATTACTGTGACTGGATCATGTATGTATAGGTGCGTACATTAAAATTCTTCCGAAGTTTCTGTTTGCGTACATGTAGAGGAAACTGTTAAAAGAAAAGAAAAAATTCCTTGACGTCTATATTTATGTGCTGCTCCATGACTCTGCTGTCAATATCTTTATTCTTGTACGTAACTTTTGTGTTTTCTTTTCAGTAAATGTGGTTCTTTTTCGTATCCAGGGTGTAATTCTAAAGTTAATAAAATGTTTTCTTGCCTTTAAAATAATATTTTTCATCAGTTTATGGGCCCAGTACACGTGTAAAAAGCAAACAACATAGTTTAATTAAAACAATATTTGAAATGAGCCTATATCGGTAAAGAAACATGACTGCTAGCGGCGATTATAAGGTCAGCATTGATAAGCTTGAAGGACCTGACGACTGGGCCAAATGGAAATGGCATATTTCTATGGTGCTGCGTTCGTATGGACTAGAAGATATTATTAACGCTACACGTGAACGTGTAGAGTTGCCGAAAGGTGCGACAAGTGCACAAAAAGAAGCGTATGTGGAATGGCACAAGGACGACGCAAAGGCAGCAAGTCTTATAGCAAGTGCGCTAAGTAAACCTGTTGCAGAACTCGTCTTAACATGCAAGAATGCTAAAGAAATCTGGGACAAATTACACGCCCGATTTGAACGTAGCAGTACTCAGCGTTTGAATATGTTGATGGAAACATTTTTCCGTGTTAAACTTGATGAAACGTAAGATATTAGTGCACATGTGGCCAAACTGCAAAAGTTATTTGTGGACCTGAAAGTTGAATTAGCAAAACATGAAGAAAATACGCTATCTGAAAGAATCTTAAGTGGTCGAATTTTGTCTACACTGGGAAAAGACAACGACAATTTTAAGGATCTCTGGGATACGATACCGACAGAAAAGCAAAGCTTGAATTTATTGATTGAAAAACTCTGTACTATTGAACTGCGTGAACAAGACATTAATAGATGCGCAGCTTTTGTCGTTCCTAAAACAAGAAAACGGCAAACAAGTAATCAGCAAGTAAAGATGACGAAGTCACAATTAAAACAGAAGTTTCCGTGTAATATATGCAAACAATTAGGTCACTGGGTAGCAGAGTGTCCACAGAACACTCGTGACAGCAATAAAAGAAAAGAGAAGAAGCGAGAAAGTGAACAAGCTGCATTTACTTCATACGTATGGGTGTGTGTACCAGTAATCACAGTGACCCAAATAAATGGTATTGCGACAGTGGCGCTACAAATCATATCACTCCCAACAAACAGTATTTTGTTTCGTATAGTGAATTTGATGCTCCTCAAGTAATTTCATTGGGAAACCAAGATGTCAAAATGTGTGCGTACGGTCAAGGAATAGTTTACATCCAAATTCGACGAAACAATAAATGGTACAATGCTAGAATGGACAATGTTTTGTACGTCCATGATGCAAGTGCTAATCTGTTCTCTCTGAGAGCCACTGCCTGCAGAGGCTACAGTACTAATTTTAGTTATAATAATATCTGTGTTCGAAAACAAGTCAGTGGCAATATTGTTATGACAGGTTATGTGAAAAATGGACTTTGTGTTGAACATACGTGTTGTTAGAAATGCAAAAATGAATCGTGTGAACTTGATGACTTCATTCGAAACCTTGCAAGTGTACCATGAAAGGTTTGGTCATCAAAATAAACATGTGAAGAATATTTTAAAAGGAATGAACACTAATGTGGAAGAGGCCAAGAGTGTATTTTGTAACGGCTGTGCGGTTGCAAAGATGCATAGGCTGCCATTCAAAACACGAACAATACGCGCTACCAGTACCGGTGAATTAATCCACGCGGATGTCAATGGACCAATGAGCACGAAATCTTTTGGAGGCAAGCATTATTATGTATGTTTCAAAGACGATTTTAGTAAATTTCGTCGAATTTTCTTTTTAAGACCCAAAAGTGAAGTGTGTACTGTGCTTAAGCAGTTTTTAAATGAAGCACGAACTAATGGACATGTTGTCAAACAATTTAGATGTGATGGTGGCAAAGAATTTAACAATAAGAATGTCAGTGAACTGCTTGCAGACAGGGGAATAGAGCTACTGATTCCTCCTCCTTACACTCCTGAACAAAATGGTGTGGCTGAACGGGAAAATAGGACCATTGTTGAAGCTGCCCGGTCAATGCTACATCCGAGTAAATTACCTAAAGGGTTGCGGGCAGAGGCATGTAACACAGCAGTCTACCTAATAAATCGTACTGGAAAATCTTCAGTTGAAAATAAAACCCCTTATGAACTATGGTTTAATCGAACAGTAGGACGACTTGATCATCTCAGAATTTTTGGCTCAGGCTGCTTATGTTCACATTAACAAACAATTCCGTTCCAAGTTTGATGATAAGGCAGTTTTTGGACGAATTGTTGGATATGTTAATGACAAAGATGGGTTTAGAGTTTGGATTCCATCTAAAAGAAAAGTGGTGTTGAGTCACGATGTGAAATTTAAGCCAGAAATTGTTTGTGATTTACATAGTGATCATGTTGAATATAGTGATCATGTTGAATTTGAAGTCCCTCAGGAAGAATTTAATGATCCGAATTCATCTAAAGATGACCAATGTAAATCTCCTAGGCTGTACACTTCTGGAGGAAGCCAAACTCAAGAAAAAATTGGCACTCTCGATTCTGGAGAAAGTCAAGAGTCGAGTGATTCTGATGAAAATAAAGAATTAACAGAATTTCTAAAAGCAGAAGCTGCTGAATCTTCTAATGAAGAGAAACAGAAGAATAAAAGACAACGAAGAAAACCAACCTGGTTGGAAAGTGGTGAATTTTGTATGGCAACAAAAGTTGATGCACTTGAATTCAAAGATCAAAACTGTTTTTCAGAAATATTGCAGTCAAACGAGAAGGAAGAATGGATGCAAGCTATCAGTGAAGAACCTCAGTCACTAAAGAAAAAAAAATACATGGGTGCTTGTTGACCATCCGAAGAATGGCAAAGTATTGCAAAACCGAAGAAGAATTAAAGATTTACGCTGATGCAGATTTCGCAGGTGATAACCAGACAAGGCGCTCAACTGCAATTCTTGCAAAGTACTCAGGTGGTGCAATGTCATGGACAAGTCAGTTGTAGAAAGTAAAGCAATAATTTCACGATTTTTTTTCTTTTGGAGGAAGTGTTAAAAGAAAAGAAATTCCTTGACGTCTATATTTATGTGCTGCTCCATGACTCTGCTGTCAATATCTTTATTCTTGTATGTAACTTCTGTGTTTTCTTTTCAGTAAATGTGGTTCTTTTTCGTATCCAGGGTGTAATTCTAAAGTTAATAAAACGTTTTCTTGCCTTTAAATATTATTTTTCATCAGAAACAATCGCGTAAATATTTTTGATACACGCTGGACAGCGAAATCATCTTTCAGTGTGTAATTATTACGAATTTTAGTGGCCTTTATCACAATATAATCTAGTAAGAACTCGATGATAACCTGTTTCGGTTGATTAGCAATCATCCTCTGACGACGCTTACACTTTAGTTGATACCTGGATACAGTGTTAACCATCAGAAGGAAAGTAATTTAGACTTATAATGGTTTTACTCAGTCATGTCCGAACCAGCCTTGGATATTGACACATTACGCTTAGTAACGATGTTGTGATACTTAAATCTTTATTTAGGTACCAGGTAAAGCCTCGTGTGGTTGTTAATTAGCCGAAACTAGTTCCTCCATTATATTGCGATCAAGACTATTAAAATTAACAATAAATAATATAAATCGCTTTTTCTCCTTCCTTATTTTTCTTATCGCGTCGATGACAACCATTTAAATGAAGTGTAGCGCCTCAGCAAAGTGCACTGCTGTTGGGCATGCTGATGACAGATTCTCTTCGATCACGATGCGTGGGGAGAAGGCATAAACGGGGTAGTGAGGGAAATGGCTCATCGTCAGCTCAACACAACACACACGTACAGGAGACAACTTGGTTAACGCAGAGTCCTCATTTTAACATGGCAGATTCACTTTGGCCAGTTCCCATTCGAAGACGATTAAGTGGTCTGGTGGTATGAAGTAAGTTTCTCTTCTATCTTCAACTTAACTAAGGGGGCTATACTTGAGATAAAGCTTTCCCTGCTGCGAAGAAGTTAAGCAACAGGTTCATGCCCATGAAATGGGTGTCTATCAGTAGTGTTGACTTTGCTGCTTTCGGATTTCACTGTTACTGTCTGTCTGAAGTCGGATGCTGCTGTTCCGACCAGAACTTGGGTGTTATCAATTGGAGCTGGTGTCAAGCACCGTCATCTGGCGGAAAGTTTAGTGAAGAGCACTGTTAATCTGTTTAGAACAGCATTATTGATATCGTACAGGTCGCTGTACCCCCCTCATATGACAATGTGAGGTCTTGAAATCCTGTATACCTGTCGCCGGGTTTTAACAGAGGTAAGAATACAGGGTGATTCAAAAAGAATACCACAACTTTAGGAATTTAAAACTCTGCAACGACAAAAGGCAGAGCTAAGCACTATCTGTCGGCGAATTAAGGGAGCTATAAAGTTTCATTTAGTTGTACATTTGTTCGCTTGAGGCGCTGTTGACTAGGCGTCAGCGTCAGTTGATGCTAAGATGGCGACCGCTCAACAGAAAGCTTTTTGTGTTATTGAGTACGGCAGAAGTGAATCGACGACAGTTGTTCAGCGTGCATTTCGAACGAAGTATGGTGTTAAACCTCCTGATAGGTGGTGTATTAAACGTTGGTATAAACAGTTTACAGAGAATGGGTGTTTGTGCAAAGGGAAAAGTTCTGGACGGCCGAGAACGAGTGATGAAAATGTAGCACGCATCCAGCAAGCATTTGTTCGCAGCCCAGGAAAATCGACTCGCAGAGCTAGCAGAGAGCTGCAAATTCCACAATCAACTGTATGGAGAGTCCTACGAAAAAGGTTAGTTATGAAACCTTATCGTCTGAAATTGGTTCAAGCACTGTCTGCAGCTGATGAGATTAAAAGAATCGATTTCTGTGATTTTATCCTTGCTCAAATGGAAACAGATGAATCTTTCGTTTCAAAGATTGTGTTTAGTGATGAAGCAACTTTCCACACTAATGGGAAAGTCAACCGTCACAATGTCTGTATATGGGGCACTGAGAATCCGTGGGAAACAACTCAGTATGTACGTGACTCGCCTAAAGTGAACGTTTTCTGTGCCATTTCAACCAATAAAGTTTTTGGTCCCTTTTTCTTCGAAGGTGCTACTGTAACTGGACTACAGTATCTGGAGATGTTAGAGAATTGGCTGTTCCCTCAGCTCGAACAAGAAGCACAATTCATATTTCAGCAGGATGGAGCGCCACCACATTGGCACTTATCTGTCCGTAACTACCTGAACGTCAACTACCCGAGGCGATGGATCGGCCGCCAGGCAGCCCGTGACAGAGCACTTCATCACTGGCCTCCAAGAAGCCCTGATCTTACCCCCTGCGATTTTTTCTTATGGGGGTATGTTAAGGGTATGGTGTTTCGGCCACCTCTCCCAGCCACCATTGATGATTTGAAACGAGAAATAACAGCAGCTATCCAAACTGTTACGCCTGATATGCTACAGAGAGTGTGGAACGAGTTGGAGTATCGGGTTGATATTGCTCGAGTGTCTGGAGGGGGCCATATTGAACATCTCTGAACTTGTTTTTGAGTGAAAAAAAACCTTTTTAAATACTCTTTGTAATGATGTATAACAGAAGGTTATATTATGTTTCTTTCATTAAATACACATTTTTAAAGTTGTGGTATTCTTTTTGAATCACCCTGTATAATCAAAGTACAGGAGCGGTTGAACCTAGGAACGTGTAGCAGCCTCTTCCGCCCAGATGTTGGCGAAAACTCAGAAAACGCATCCTCCCTAGGACTCCAGGTGACATAAGTTTTGGGAGCTGCTGTGATAAGCAACCGTTCAGAATTGCTCCGATCAGGGTCCGAGTCGCGCACAACTCCTTCAGTGTGCTGAATCGGCTGACGTCAAGCCGCCTGAAAGGCACAAAAGCAGTGTCAAAAAATTCTGCCACAGCCTGGGAGCGATGGGGTGGTGCGTTGCCTTGCGGAAGCTACGTGTCGCGTGCGTTGTGTCGTATGCTAACAAACTGACGCACATGGAGGAGTCAGCAGGGTCTTGCATTGTTCGGTGGTGAAAGGCGATGTCAGACGTATCTAAGGGTCCTCGTGAGCATTCTACGACAACCACTTGCCTGAACGATGCTCTTTTGCTAAGTATGAGGTTTACCCACATGAAACCTGGCCAGTGCGTCTACCTCTGCCTTACACGTAAGGTGGAACCACGTAACTGCGGATATGGTGGCGCCATCTGTTGGTAGACTGACGCGTGCACACCGTTTGATGTTGCATAGCGCCAGTGTAGTTTCACGCCGGAGAGAGAGGGTGGTCACACAAGTTATCGTCCAATACCGAACATGCAGGCGAGTAAGCAGGAACAACGAGGAGCGATTAGATTTTTGGCGGCGGAGGGAGTTGAGGCCGTGAAATGTATCGACAGATGAAGGCTGTGTGCGGTTGAGTACAGTCTGAGTCGTTAGTGTTGTGGAATGGCGCAAACGATTCCTTGAGGGGCGCGAGCCACTGGAAGACGATGCTCGTCCTGGACAGGCTTGTCGTGTCATCACATCGGAAATGGTCGCTGAAGTGAATGCTTTAGTCTTGGACAACAGCAGAGATCCATCGGTTACTGGGTGTTAGCGTGGGCACCGCCGAAATGTGTGACTGGGTCCAAGCCTGGATCCGACAGCAGCCTACTCGCTTAAAGGATGGAATCGACCGTCCAGTGTCGCAGTGGGATAAATGTGCCAACAGTTTTGGCGACTGTTTTTGAGTATGTGTACTGTGTACAAGTACATTTTTGAAGTAATAAAATAATTACCGTTACTTTACACTAATGACCAGGTTTCATTTGAATGCCCCTTATAGAATGCATCGTCTCTTGATCTTCAACGTACTCGAACCTAGCCATCGGCATGTAGAAACTTTTAGCAGGACCTGTTGGTCCAGGCGACCATTTTTCCATGCTTAGGCCGTATTACACTATCAAATTTCTTTGTCAAAGATTTGATCAAAGATGTGATCAAATATATTTGACAAAGACCTTTGACGTGGCACTAAAAAGGGGTATTACACTGTCATATTTTTCGTCAAAGTTCAAGGTGGCAGGCAACTTGCTATTAACCGCAGCAGTTGCATGTACCACAATTGCACTGTGAGCACATGCGGAAGAGAAGAAAGGGAAAAAAAAGGGAACGTACCTGGGTGAAGCCATGGGTTTTACGACGACACGATAAAAACATTCAACAAAACTCGTTACGTGAGCTTATAGTGGAGGACGTAAAGTCGTACATAAATTACTTAAGAATGGATGAGCATACTTTTCTGTATGTGCTCAGTGAAGTGTATCCTCATGTAACAAAGCACAATACTCGCTTAAGAACTGCTATATCTGCAGAAGACAGGCTCACTGTAACACTCAGATTCCTTGCTACAGGAGAGAGTTAAGTTAGGTCATGTCTCCCATCTTTTTAATCTATTTTTGTATTCAGGGTGCCTCACGTTGTAGAGCGCATCAGCAGCTTCATACATCTCTATTAATTTTGTAGTTTTGGTACACACCAATTGTATTTACCAGCAATGTTTATAAAAACACTACAGATGACAGAACGCTGCAGGATGCTAGCGCTCGACGTGGTAACATGTCACATTGCAGTGAACAGAAGACAAGCGACTTCTTTGATCAGATCTACAGCGAGGCCCTAGATTTGATCAAATATTTGACAAAGATATTGGACAAAGAAATTTGATAGTGTAATACCGGCCTTACAGCGTCCAGTGACGCTGTCCCTCTGCCCGGACTAATCTCTCTGGCCAGTAGCTAGCGGTGAGCAGAGGTACAAGTGTTGGGGATGGATGCTTCGGCACATAACGTCGAAGCGGTTCACGATCATGTGGCTACCCAGCTGTTGTGTCCATTTTTGAATTCGCAAGCGATTTGCTGCTCTATGGCTCGTCTGCCCCTTGTCGCAATCTGCGATAGTTCGATGTCTGGTATTTGTGGATTTTTGAGATAGCAGATCACATCAAACATCTACCGCGATCTGTCTCAAAAATCCACGGATACCAGTCATTGAATGCTGGGCGCTGTTTTGACTTGACCAGAGGTGGGAATCTTCCTACACGTCGGTCAGGGGGCTTGAAGATGCCGTAATATATCGCCAAAACTGGTAGCTCAATAAAATAATTTGGAAACTTAGACAGCTGAAAGGTGTTTGATTCGACATTCTGGCTAGAGGAATGGTCGCGGACATGTAAAATCAAAGGCAGACGTTATGCATTAGTTCATCACACGATTCCAAGAGTACCAGGGTACAAGAAGGCACAAACATCGAGGAGCTTCACGACAATTATAGCACGGCTGAAAGTTAATCATTGGAGGTACAACAAACAGCTCTGTCATCTCAACCTCAGCGCCACCTCTCTTTGTGTTTGCGGAGACGAAGAATATCAAAACCATATATTTCTATAGTGTCCTGGAAACACGTATCACGTAAATGTCCTTGAAAGTAATCTCTGGGCTCTTGGTCATTAGTTCTCGAGCCGCCTCCAAATCTTTTTTAACATCCAAAGATTAACCGAAGTATAAGTTGCAGTGCTTGTTAAACAGTGCCAATATCAAAATGTAAGCTCCCTGTGCTGCTAATCTTGTGCTTCTGTTACTTATCGACCTGGACAAATTTTAAATTCTCTATCCGCAGCTCTGGAAGCAATTCTCATAGGACATACAAAGAACATAAAAAATTATATTAACAATATATATATATATATATATTAAAATATATATATATATTAAAATATATATATATTAGAATATATATATATTAGAATATATATATATTAGTCATTCGTGTGGACTGATTTGGGGAATATCCCAAATGTGTAGCAGGCCGGTGTGGCCGTGCGGTTCTAAGCGCTTCAGTTTGGAACCGCGTGACTGCTACGGTCGCAGGTTCGAATCCTGCCTCGGGCATGGATGTGTGTGATGTCCTTAGGTTAGTTAGGTTTAAGTAGTTCTAAATTCTAGGGGACTGATGACCTCAGAAGTTAAGCCCCATAGTGCTCAGACCCATTTGAACCATTTGAACCAAATGTGTACCAAAGGCGGTTCACCATTTCTCCCTGTAGGATTTGTTAGTACACTAACACTGTGTGTCCTGTGTTGCATTTTCGTTAATGTTTACTCGTTTTAATATAATCTGATTGTAAAACTTATTTTATGTCTAACAAGTCCTTCGTTAATCGTACTTACATTGTACCTTCATACGACTTAAAATAAAGTGACGATGAATTGTCAAAACCAGTTGTAACACAACATTTTCTGCGGTTGGATGAGCGAATGACACATTCCGAAAGCCAATAAATAAAAAATGATTACCGGTAATCGTATGGGCTCGAATCTTTGCGATTTTATCTTCAGTCTTTTCGCGAGCTATACGTAGGAGGAAGCAATACATTGGTTGATCCTCCTAGGAACGTTTGCTCTAGACACTTTAACAGTAAACCGCACCCTGATGCAGAACGTATCTCTTTGCAGCCCCTGCCACCGGAGTTGGTTGATCATCTCCGTGAAGCTTTCGTGCTTATTGAATGAGCCTCCAACGAAGTGCAATGCTCATCTTTGGATCTTCTGTCAGGCCAAACTGGTACTGGTCCCATACGGACGAGCAGTATGAAAGTGTTGGTGGAACGAGGCTGTCGCGAGCTACTTCCTTTTGTTGGCGGACTGAATTTCCTAAGGATTTGTCCAGTGAATCTCTGTGCCGAGCGGATTGGCCGTGCGGTTGAGGCGCCATGTCACGGATTGCCCGGTCCCTCCCGCCGGAGGTTAGTCCTCCCTCGGGCATGGGTGTGTGTGGTGTTCTTAGCACAAGTTTCAGTAGTGTAAGTCTAGGGACCGATGACCTCAGCAATTCAGTCCTTTAGGATTCACACACATTTTGAATCTCTCTGGGGCATCTGCCTATCCTGCAATTAGTTTTACGTGGCCCTTCAACTTTAAATAGCTCCGTAAATATGCTCCTAGATAACTATGGAATTAACTGCTTCCAGTGGTTGTTTCGCAATCGTGTAATCGTAGAATAATGGGTCGTCCGGTCTATGTATACGCAGTACGATAGTTTGGTGACTAGTATCTGTGGATTTTTGAGACAGCGATTACTTGAAACACTGCCACTCACTGCAAAAAGCTTCGATACACTGCAGGTCTTCCTGCGTGCCGCTACAGTTTTCTAGCGTCGTGACGTCTCCGTAAAGAACAGCATCATTCGCGAAAATCCTACGGAACTTGCGATGTTGTCTGCTATGTAATTTACTTATACGTAAATGAAAATCAATAGATCCATAAGACTCTCTTGGGGACTCCCGAAGTCTGAAGATACCTGTGCATTGAGAATGACGTACTATGTTTTGTTTGGTAGCAACTTTTCAGTTCATTCACATAGCTGGTCCTATATTCCGTACGCTCGTATTACGTTCATTAAGCGGTAGTGCGGAATAGTATCGAATGCCTTGCGGAAGTCAAGGAAAACACCTGCCTGGACTCCAGTATGGATCGCATTATGTGTCTCGAGCACGAACAGAGCGAGCTGTTTTACGCGATCGTTGTTTTCGGAACTCATGTTGGTACCCAGAGAGGAGAATTTTGGTCTCCCACAAATGTCGTAATATACCAGCATAAAACATGTTCCAAAACTCTGAAACAGACCTGCGCCAAAGGTATAATCCTTTAGTTTTGGGCGTATGTTAAACGACCCTTCTTGAAAACTGAAATGACTTTTTTCCAATCATCGGAACATTTCTCTCCTTCAGAGACCTATAGTTCACTGCTGTTAGAAGGAAAAGTTCTGCGAACTCCATGTAGAGTCATATTGCTATCCCATCAGCTTCAGTGTGCCTGCCTCTGTCGAGACATTTCGAGAAAATTAAATTTTAACGTGGTGGGCATTATGGATAGAGCACAGGCTTGGACGAGGAAGGAAGTCGTCAATGTTCTCTTCATCCAGGAATATTTCGGAAACTGTGCAAAATCAAACGGACGGAAATTAAAACGCCGCTACTGACAGTGTCCATTGCGCTAACCATTGCGTCACACGACTCATTTATACAGAACTGCAAAAGACTTTTAACAGTTTCTTGGTGAATAAAGCTTATCCTTGCAGATCCAAAGAACGTCAGGAGAAGGTGTCTTCGGGGAATTTAGAAAGTGGGTTGCGGTGTGCTTAATGCGTGCTAAGTTTCTACGCTTGTTTCCCCACAACAGTTCCCAGTGACCTTCAGTATCGATGCAACTGACGAATTCTCAGAAATCAACAGTGATGGAACCCCCTTTTGAGGCTTGGTAAAAGTGCAGCGAGAGTAGCCGTGAATGTGCACTTCCTTTAAGGCGTACTCAGTATAGTTTTTCTGAAACTCGGCGCCTTTTTCTGAAGAATGCCTCCAGGTGGTGCTCGGAGTTCCGCGTAACAGTTACGTCACCGTGACGTGGGTGTAACGCTACGCGGCTGCCGGCTGTCTGCTTCGCGGTCCGCTGCTCTGTAGTCGAGCAGGTTTTCGAACTCTGCAAGAAACTGGGTCTCACGTGTTCCGCGGGTATTTGTGGGGCACGCGGAACTGGGGAACGTTAAACTAACCTGCCCGCGCGCAGCGCTCTGGAAAGCTTTCGCCGCGCCAAAAGCGAACAGCGCCCTCGCGGGTTCGGAAGTCAGAGCATTATATGCGGGAAATGGAAGATCGCGAAACTTCCTAGCAGGTTAAAACTGTGCCGCACCAGGATTCGAACCCAGAACCTTACTTTTCTAGGTCATCCTTTCACCAACTGAGCTACTCAGGCCCTTACTGCCTTACTTCTGCCATTCCCATCTTCCAAACACCACAGAATCCCTCCTGCATACCTTGCTGAACTAGTTATCCTCGAAGAACACGAAGAATCACGAAGGTGGTGATGTGGAAGATTTGAGAGGGTACTGGCGGAAGCAAAGCTGTGAGGGCGAACCGTGAGTAGTAGAGATGGGGATCCGCTCTTGAACTAATTCATAGAGTTGAATCTTTCAAAGGAGTGAACAATCAGTGATTCAGAAAAAAAGAACGGTAGCTCCAAACGTTTCCCACGGCAGAGAGAGAGAGAGAGAGAGAGAGAGAGAGAGAGAGAGAGAGAGACGGATCATATCAGCAGCGCCTCTGCTGGTCAGAGCACAGTGCACGCCACGCAACACAGCCAGCACCGGCCTCTGCCCTGCTTCTACCTTGGCTGCCTGCATTGTGCAGTGCCCCATTGGATTTTGTGTTTCACATATGCCATGCCGTCTCTGTGCGTCGTCTGCCGTGTGCAGTGTCTGGCGCAGCTTAACTTCGCATCGCACTCTGTCGGCGATCGTTTCAGTCGCACGTCCTGCCCTCTGGGCAGTTGATGCGAGCAACAGGACAGAGAGCCACCTAGCGGATAACATAGAAACTACTTGCAAAAACCTGCTCGCAAGGGAACGGACGATTTGTCTCGGAGCGGGTGAGTTGACCGCTCCCCCCACCCTCGGAACTCGCCCGCTCAACGCTCACCCCACCGTCTCGACTCTAGCCAGAGCGTCGAGCAAAGCGACTCAGGTGTCACTCTGGTCTCTGCGGTCTCAGCTCGTGCAGTAATACAGCTCGCGGCTCGACCTGCTCGACTCAGCGCCTCTGCATCGGAGTTCGTCTCCACTGGATATTGTTTTTCGTAGTAATACCGCTATGTATATTACATTATTATGTTATGTATACATCAATTGTTTTTATTTTATTTTTATTTGTTTAAACTGATTAGATTAGGTTCCTGATGACTCCTCTTACTATAGGATTTTTATTATGGACACTCGAATTTACGCTTTAATTACGAGCGAACCGATAAACGTATCGCAAAATGTGATACACCAATATTTTCCTTGTTTTATTCTGCGTAAGACTATATGCAGCACTTTCGTTTTACAGTCAAATTTATATTTTTTTTTCTTATTCTGGTACGGATTTTGCGATTTTAGGCGTCTTCGGAAGGAAAGGTTCACTTTAAAAATATATGGCTTGCGATGTATTTGTATGAGGTTAATGAAATAATACATTATAGCCAAATATATTTTTAATGTAAATCTCAAGTTACAACATTTTCCGATCACCCAAAAAACCACGATAGTGCAAAATAAATCAATAATCAAAAACTTTGTCATATCGTGGAAATTTCAATAAACAATACAAAATTCTTACTCATTATCTGTGTTACTTCAAAATAGGATCAAATAAGATCAAAATACAGGTATAGTACTGGAATAAACCAAGTTTAAAGGGCAATGTGCCTTCCATTTATTTTCTATTATAAATGAGTGGTGAGTCAAGAAAAAGAGCTAATTCATTTCAGGGAGTGAACAGTTCTGATCCAATCTCTGAAAAGAACAGTTTTGCCCATCTCTAGTGAGTAGTGCCTGGGTAGCTCATTTGGTAAGACAATTCCCTACGAAAGGCAAAGTCCCGGGTTCGAGGATCGGTCCAGCACACAATTCTGATCTTGCAGCAAGTTTTGAAACAGCTCACATTCCACTGCAGAGCGGAGAGTAGCAGATTAAAAACCCTCGATATAGTCCTTGGAGAAGACTCTTAAATGGGTATGAGGAAAGGCTGGGACGACACTCTTACAGCACTTTAGAACATCCTCTCGGACGATTCTCTAATAAGTCATACTGTGGAATAGTCCCATACTCGTGCTGTGCTAGTGATTACAGGCTGGCACCCATTTTCTCTCTCTCGCTCTCTCTCAAATGAATGGACAATAAAACACCGAAATAAAGGTGTCCTCAACCTAAAGAGAAATTTAATCTACGTAGTGGTCTACTAGGTTCAGTGCTAATGGATGTTTTAAACCCTTGACTTCCACCGCCCTTTGAGCTGATTTCCCCAGTCGGCTGTCTGGGCACATGCAGTTAAACGTGTATTTGGACTTAACTTGGTATTTTTCTCATATGAAACCCTTACCAGAGGTCAGCTCTAAGGGATAGGGGCAACAACCAGAGGAGACACATCTGCACCTTATGATTACCGCTTTTGGCGTTCGCGATCTTCACTTTTTCCGAAAGTTCAATGCAAAATCTGTTAAGTTTTTCCGTAAGGCATATATAGTACAAGCCACAATTTAAGTGTGCACTTCAAAATTGTGACCGAGCGAGGTGGTGCACTGGTTAGCACATTGGACTCGCATTCGGGAGGACGACGGTTCAAACCCGCGTCCCTGATTTAGATTTTCCGTGATTTCTCTAAATCGCTTCAGGCAAATGCAGGGGGGGGGGGGTTCTTTTGAAAGTGCACGGCCGACTTCCTTCCTCATCCTCCCCTAACCCGATGGGACCGATGACCTCGCTGCTCGGTCCGCTCCCCTGAATTAAGACCTTCAAAATCGTGATGCGTACATGCCGTTCAGGAAAACTTAACACTATATATTCTGTATTGAGCAATAGGAAAAATTGAAGATGACTAACGCCGAAACCGGTAATCACAAGGGGCATGACCGAACGACTAAAAATAACCATAGTAATGAAATAATTATTTAAATAAAAATTTTTAGTATACCACTTTCTTAGTATACTACTTTCTTAAATCTGACCAAAAAGTATAAAATAATTTCTCCTAGACCTATAGAAATAGTCCTGAAAATTTATTGTGAATTTTTAATACCTATGAAAATACTAGAAAGATTTAAAACTAAAAAACGTGAGGCACACACGATAGATAATAGTAAGGAGGTGAACTATTCGTACATCAATTATGTATTGCATGCACCCCAGCACTCCTGACAGAAAGGATATAGCGGAGACATGGCTTTCAGGAGTGCTAGTTCCGCAAGGTTCGCAGGAGAGCTTCTGTAAAGTTTGGAAGGTAGGAGACGAGATACTGGCAGAAGTAAAGCTGTGAGTACCGGGCGTGAGTCGTGCTTCGGTAGCCCAGATGGTAGAGCACTTGCCCGCGAAAGGCAAAGGTCCCGAGTTCGAGTCTCCGTCGGGCACACAGTTTTAATCTGCCAGGAAGTTTCATATCAGCGCACACTCCGATGCAGAGTGAAAATCTCATTCTGGATAGAGGAAAAACTGTTCAAAGAATTAGCTGGCCATTGGATAATAAACGGTTTGAAGGTATCGGAAAGGGATGAAGAATGAATGATATGTAGAGACCATTGAAGTACAAATGCGTATCTGTGCAGTCGTAAGGTTAAAAAAGTCGCAACTGGAATTGCTAGTAGCAAGATACAATCCTGAGGATTCTCCACCGACACAATTACTCACAAAAAACCATCCGTAAAGTGTCAAAAACCCTCTGAGCAACCCATTAAAATGAAATCTGTTATTCCGTGTACTCTCCAGTACTCCAGGATTTCGTCACGTAGATACGCAAAAATTAAATGACGCACATTCGTTGCCTTAACGTGTTTGTGGGGGGGGGGGGGGGGGGGGGTGAAAGTGAACCAGCCACGACAACTATAACCTAACGTGAGAGTTATCACTATTAAGCAACCACTGCTCGCAAGGTAGGGTGCAGGCGAAAGAAATAACAGCGCGCATCCTGAGGAAATATCAGAAAGCCGACCGCGAAGAATTTAAGGCAGAAAACACTTCAGCTTGGATGGAGACAGTGGTCGTTAACATTTAGAGGGAACGCCGTTAGCATCTGGATAAGGATGCCGTTAAGCCAGTAGCGTAATAACAGGGTCCGGTATCATCTGATGACCGTGTCAAGATAGTCATTGCATCAGAATTCCCGGCTACCACTCCTTCTGGTGCTCGTGAATACTGTAGCAGGCGCGCTGTTCGCTCCACTTTTCGTTCCTGGAAACTGCCCCGAAGAGAAAAAGGTTAGTTACAATGGCAGGGGGGGGGGGGGGGTTTGTCGTCAGAAGAGTTCAACGTTATGTTACAGTTGCCTAATAGTGAAAAAATAGTAGATTGTAGTTCGGCTACTGCTGAAAATTTTTTTTATTTATTTGTCTTCGTAAGATTACAGCAATGAGGCTCTCATTTACATCAGACCAGGTATTCTTTATACACTATGTGATAAAAAAGTATCCGGACACCCCCCCAACATACGTTTTTTATATTAGGTGCCTTGTGCTGCCACCTACTGCCAAGTACTCCATATCAGCGACTTCAGTAGTCATTAGACACAATGAGAGAGCAGAATGGGGCGCTCCGCGGAACTCACGGACTTCGAACGTGGTAAGGTGGTTGGATATCATACGTCTGTACGCGATATTTCCACACTCCTAAACATCCCTAGGTCCACTGTTTCCGATGTGATAGCGAAGTGGAAACGTGAAGGGACACGTACAGCACAAAACCGTACAGGCCGACCTCGTCTGTTGACTGGCAGACTGCGAACAATTGAAGAGGGTCGTAATGTGTAATAGGCCGACATCTATCCAGACCATCACACAGGAATTGCAAACTGCATCAGGATCCACTGCAAGTACTAAGACAGTTAGGCGGGAGGTGAGAAAAATTGGATTTCATAGTCGAGCGGCTGCTCATAAGCCACACAAGACGCTGGTAAATGCCAAACGACGCCTCGGTTGGTGTAAGGAGCGTAAACATTGTGTGGAGTGACGAATCACGGTACACAATGTGGCAATCCGATGGCAGGGTGTGGGTATGGCTAATGCCCGGTGAACGTCATCTGCCAGCGCTTATCGTGCCAACAGTGAAATTCAGAGGCGGCGGTGTTATGGTGTGGTCGTGTTTTTCATGTAGGGGCCTTGCACCCCTTGTTTTGCGTTGCACTATTGCAGCACAGACCTACATTGATATTTTAAGCACCTTCTTGTTTCCCAATGTTGAAGAGCAATTCGGGGATGGCGACTGCACCTTTCAACACGATCGAGCGCCTGTTCATAATGCACTTCCTGTGGCGGAGTGGTTACACGACAGTAACATCCCTGTAATGGACTCGCCTGCACAGTCCTGACCTGAATCCTACAGAACACTTTTGGGATGTTTTGGTACGCTGACTTCGTGCCAGGCCTCACAGACCGAAATCGATACCTCTCCTCAGTGCAGCACTCCGTGAAGAATGGGCTGCCATTCCCCAAGAAACCTTCCAGCACCTGACTGAACGTATGGCTGCGAGAGTGGAAGCTGTCATCAACGCTGTGCCAATACCGTATTGAATTTCAGCGTACAAACTTGTAAGTCATTTTCAGCCAGGTGTCCGGATACTATTGATCACATAGTGTATTTTACATAATGTCCGTCACAGCACAAATGTTTCGAGAAGTCTTTAATCTAATATGGAATCCAAAACTCTGAAATAAGACAAGAATAGTGGAAACAATAATAGCTGCAAGAGAAAAAAAATGCAGTTTTTATTCATTCCTCGAAAGTAACCAATTACCTTAAGGGCAGGCAGATTTAAACTGGGGGCACTGATGTCAATGGCATAAGAGAAGGAAAGAGATAGAACACAAATAATGAGAGATGGAAATAGTCAGTAACTGAAGTGAAAGAAGATGAGAAAATTTGCTTTTAAGGTTTGTAAATAGAACTGGCCACATCTGTTAATTTTTTGGAGAACATTTGAGGTTGAGGAAATGAAGTGTCTTTTCTTAAACGGAACAGACCTTTAAAAATTGTGCCGACACTGCAGGGTAGCTTTTTACGAGGCGGACGGCAGAAACAGTATAGTTTGTGAATGTTTATTTTTTCTTGATTTGCGCACCTAGGTTACTAGCGAAGTGTTGTCTGGATGTGATCATACCAGTTTGGCGTATAAAGGAGTACATTGCCAAATACATGGATGTTATAGGTGCAACGCACACAAGCATTAATTGTATGTTCTTTCCGTCGAGTTTCCCCTGTTAGTACTGAGGTGGATTACATAGTAACGGTGGAGGTTCGGCGACTCGGAAGTTTATCACAACCCGTGGAAATATACTCGGAAATTCATCCTCAGTTACTTGTGAAAGGTTAAAAATTATGTGCCCGATTGGATCACGTATATGAACACGCTTCACAGGTGGACAGGAGGCTAATAGGGCTCCTCACCTCCTGATGTATCGTATCTACGGAATGCGTTAGACTGGATTAGATTAGATTCAGTTGCCGTTACATGGACCCAAAAACAAGATGATTCTCATGGCGTGTGGAACATGACAGAAAGTATAACACAAAAAAACATAGAACATTCGAATATAATACTCACTTTCCTGATCTGTCAAGGTATGTGAATACATTAGAATAAACTGGAACGGCTAATATTTACAGAATTAATACACTGTCAGAATGAAACATGCTATACAACTTTAATAAATTTATCATACACAAAATACCTAATTTTGCCTGTCTAAGTGCTGTCAAAAGTGAAATGTAATACACATTTTTACTTAAACCAGTCCCTGTTAAGGTATTAATCTCAGATTAGATGGAGTTGCCTCCCAAAAAGTCTTTCAGACAGAGTTTAAATTGTGCTTTATCTTAAATAAAGTTTTCAATGGTTGCTGCCAATTTATTGAAAATGCGCGTTCATGAATATTGTACCCCTTTTTTGGACGAATGTTATTATGTTGATTGTCCTTATTCCTGGTACTGACGTTAGTTGGAAATAGATATATATTATTTGCAACAAATTTCGTTAAGGAATAGATATGCTGAGAAGCAATGGTTTGAATACCCAGTTTGTCGAGCGGGTTTCTACATCATGTTTTTGAATTTAAAAAGCAAATGAGTCTTCTTATACCCTTTGCACTCAAAAAAACTTTGGCTCCTATTGGCGAGTTACCCCAAACTATCTCGTACGACATAATAAAATGAAAGTACGCAGAGTCTCCAAGTTTTTTATATTGATATCTTCTACAGTTGACATCATTCGCATTGCAAATACAGACTCATTTAGGCAGTTTAGCAATTTTATGCTATGCCCTTCCCAACTGAATTTATTGTCGAGTTATAATCCTAGAAATTTAACACTTCCAACGTGTTCTATCTGCATGTCTTCATAGATTATACACACGCTGGAAGGAAATCTCGTACAGGTTCTGTACTGCGTACAGTAAGTCTTTTCAAAGCTTGACAGTGAATTAGCTTTAAACTATTTATTAATGTCAGTGGAAATTTGATTAGCAGCCATTTCTAAATCTGAATCATCTATAAACGAAATATCTGGCAATGTAAGAGACACAAGAAAAAGCAACGGATCCAAGATGGAGCCTTGAGGAACACCACATAATTAATTCTCAAATGAAGATTGACTGCTTGTTCCACAGGTACATCGCAACGACACCCTTTGCTGCGCGTTAGTTAGGTAAGACTCAAACCATTTTGCAGCAGTTCATCAACATCTCTGCAGATCCTTTTTCAGAGTTGTGGGGGGAGGAGAGGGAGGTGCGGGAATTGGGCGTATTCATGGTTAAACTGTCTTTGAATTTCTCGGTAAGACGTGCCAACCGGAAGAACACCAGAAAGGATAGGTTAATCTGTGCTACACGGACACGTTTATGCTCGTTAATCACTAATGCCGGCGCAGATCCCAGGTGAACCTCGTATTATTAACTGTGCAGCAGTTAGAGTGAAAATATTAAACAGCACATAATTCTGTTTTTCTCTGTTTCCGCCCCACGCCATACTGGGCGTTTCGTTTGTGCGTAAAAACAGATTTTAAAAAATCTGTTTGGGACGTATATTTGCATATGTGAATGAAAGCTATTTGTTTCACCCTTGTGCGGACAATTTTACGAGTATCTTCACACACCAGATGAAGGAAAACGCTTGTATGTTCAGCATTATATTATTTGATGGACTCCATGACATTCATATGTGACACACAGCAGAGTAGTTACTATTTATATTCTGTTGTACGCCAGATTGCCACGGATGACGTAACTAGAGACAACTGTTGGTTTCAGTGTATAGTTCCAGTTACACATCCCGTGGATTGCTAAAATAAATATAATCCTTTCTTTATACATGTCTTTCTTGTAACAGTTTAGATTTCGAAGATACGACGCAATAAAACTGTCTATATTAAACTCACATTCGTTTGAAAACTGCAAAAATAAAGACTACCATGCTTACTTGGGTAGATGCAGTTAAACAAATTTTTCCTGTCTTTTACAGAATCAACCTGTCTTCTCAAACTGCTCTCGTATCGTCCACTGCATTAATTTGAAACTGGCGCCACAGATTTTAGTAAAAGATCTATTACGTGTTAAAAAGGAATAGCTGCAAGCAATCAGTGTTAGGTTAGAACACTGGACTGAAAATTGTAAATGAAATGTCTCTTTCCTTCCACGCTTGGCATTTCATTTCTCGTTCTGTCGAACGTGCATTACCGCCAGCTGACAACAGGTTACGTCATCGCAGAGCTGTCAGCTCTGTGTGATCGTGCTCAACCTTCCTCGTTCGGCTGAGCTGTGCCTCGCAACGGTGAAAGTAGCGGTTTCGCCGTTGGTTAGCGTTACGTGAAGCAAAGGGATCACTTCCCGCTTATCGATTTAACCGCCTGCCGTGATATTACAAATGATTGAAGCGATTTCATAAATTCACTGTAGCTCCATTCATTGACATATGGTCACGACACACTACAGATACGTAGAAAAACTCATGAAGTTTTGTTCGGCTGAAGCCGCACTTCAGGTTTTTGCCGCCAGAGCGCTCGAGAGCGCAGTGAGACAAAATGGCGACAGGAGCCGAGAAAGCGTATGTCGTGATTGGAATGCACTCACATCAGTCAGTCATAACAGTGCAACGACACTACAGGACGAAGTTCAACAAAGATCCACCAACTGCTAACTCCATTCGGCGATGGTATGCGCAGTTTAAAGCTTCTGGATGCCTCTGTAAGGGGAAATCAACGGATCGGCCCGCAGTGAGCGAAGAAACTGTTAAACGCGTGCGGGCAAGTTTCACGCGTAGCCCGCGGAAGTCGACGAATAAAGCAAGCAGGGAGCTAAACGTACCACAGCCGACGGTTTGGAAAATCTTACAGAAAAGGCTAAAGCAGAAGCCTTACCGTTTACAACTACTACAAGCCCTGACACCCGATGACAAAGTCAAACGCTTTGAATTTTCGGCGCGGTTGCAACAGCTCACGGAAGAGGATGCATTCAGTGCGAGACTTGTTTTCAGTGATGAAGCAACATTTTTTCTTAATGGTGAAGTGAACAGACACAATGTGCAAATCTGGGCGGTAGAAAATCCTCACACATTCGTGCAACAAATTCGCAATTCACCAAAAGTTAACGTGTTTTGTGCAATCTCACGGTTTAAAGTTTACGGCCCCTTTTTCTTCTGCGAAAAAAACATTACAGGACACGTATATCTGGACATGCTGGAAAATTGGCTCATGCCACAACTGGAGACCGACAGCGCCGACTTCATCTTTCAACAGGATGGTGCTCCACCGCACTTCCGTCATGATGTTCGGCATTTCTTAAACAGGAGATTGGAAAACCGATGGATCGGTCGTGGTGGAGATCATGATCAGCAATTCATGTCATGGCCTCCATGCTCTCCCGACTTAACCCCATGCGATTTCTTTCTGTGGGGTTATGTGAAAGATTCAGTGTTTAAACCTCCTCTACCAAGAAACGTGCCAGAACTGCGAGCTCGCATCAACGATGCTTTCGAACTCATTGATGGGGACATGCTGCGCCGAGTGTGGGAGGAACTTGATTATCGGCTTGATGTCTGCCGAATCACTAAAGGGGCACATATCGAACATTTGTGAATGCCTAAAAAAAAAACTTTGGGTTTTTGTATGTGTGTGCAAAGCATTGTGAAAATATCTCAAATAATAAAGTTATTGTAGAGCTGTGAAATCGCTTCAATCATTTGTAATAACCATATAATATATATATATAATGTGTGTGTGTGTGTGTGTGTGTGTGTGTGTGTGTGTGTGTGTGTGTGTGTGTTCCCAGGGTAGATCATCGAAAGCTACACGATATGCTCTAGTTCTACCTAGTATTAGAACTCGAAGAATGATACATTATAACACTACACCAGGGGATATGTACTGTCGGAGTTCAAAAGGACGTGAGAAGTTCGTTACGTAAAGGCGGGTCCACACTTGAGCGCGCCGCGCTGCGCAAAACTGCTGTGGGCGGCTCTGCGCGCTCAGTGAGGACGGCGAACCGCGCTGCGCCGCGTCGCGCTGCGCCGCGCCGCGCAGATTTCCGGCTGTTGTCGGTATATCAAAGGAAGTGGCGCGTTTGCGCGCGCTCAGTTTAGACGGGGCTTCGGCTCGCTCCAGCTTCAGACCGTGCGCGCGCTCCAATGGAACACAGTGCGCGCCTCGGAGTGGCGCGGACGGCGCGCTCCTCTCTGTTGCAGCTGTGCGCGGGCTGCAGCAGCGCGGCGCAGCACGGCGCGGCGCGCTCAGTGTGGACCCGCCTTAACGCCGTCATATTTCGACACATCTACATGCTCTGGTCCTTTTGACAGAAAAATTGAGATCAAGGTTTAAAGTCCTCTCGACGACGAGGTCGTAATTAGCGGACCTCATGCTCAGATTGGGGTAGGAAATCGACCGTGCGCTTTCCAAGGAATCATCCCGCCATTTGACTGGACTGATTTAGGGAAGTCGTCGGAAACCTAAATCTGGATGGTCGTTCTGGAATTTGAGCGACCGTCCAGCGCCTGACCGTGGAGACAACTCCTCCAGAACACTGAGAACGCTTACTTCAATATGTTTCAAATTACCAACGTAGATTAAACACTGTAACACTCCTGAATAGTAAGAGGTACGATCAGTGTGGAGTATTCTCACGGATACGCTATTGGATCAACGAAAGTTTGACTAACAGATCCCAGCACGTACTACGGAGTGCCCGATATTCAACAAAACGAAAGTAATCCTCAGAGGCATAATAGGACCACCGATACTTTCATTATAGATAAATGATTGCTCATATAAGGTCAGCAGCACTATCACACTTTGCTGACAGAGGCGATAGGAAAATATCATCGTGGGGCGATCGTAGAAAGTACAGAAAAAATTTGCGTCCGGTAAGTTCTGGAATGTTGCTCTAATGTGTGCAACACTTAACACGTAAGCAGGACACCAAACACAGAAATACTTCAGTGTTGCTGTACTAAGATTCTAACAGCTCGGATAGGCCATATGAAACTGTAACACATGCTCTCGGAAATCAAATGGCAATTCTTGGGAGAAAGAGGACGTTGTTTTCTTCAAGCTCTGTTGGAAACTTGTATTAGAGTATGAACAACTCTACGGCCACTGTTACATGTGTCGAATAAGGACCTTTGGAAAGCGATAAGAGGTTACGGTGCGAACACAGCCATGTACATAGTCATTTTCTCCTCGCGCATTGCGCTAATAGAATAGGACTGAAAAGACCTCCGTTGGTACCAAGTGCCCTGTACCGTGCACTGTGCAAAGCCTTTTGGAGTATATATCTGCCGCGCAGGGTAGCCGCGCGGTCTTGGGGGTCAGGAAGTGTTACACTCCTTTAAATCGTCGCACGAACGTCGAAGTTAGATACCGAAAAAAAGGTGACCACGGGATAAAAAGAAACTGGAATCGCTCCACAGAGGGAATGTCACTGGATCTAACGAGATACCAGTACAGTTCTGCTTGCAATATGCGAAAGAACTTTTCTCCTCTTCTAGCAGCAGCACGCCATAGGGAGATAGAAGACTGAAGAGTTTCTAGTGACTGGAAAAAAGCTTAGATCATTCTCGTTTTCAAGAAGGGTCGTCGAACAGACGCACGAAACTACAGACCTCAGTCCGTTGTTAAATGTTGGAACACGGCTTACGCTCTTGTATTAAGACACTTCTGGAGACCAAAAATCTCTGTAGGAGTCAAGGGCGCCGTAAGAAAACTATCCTGTGAAACCCAGCTCGTTCTGTTCATGAACGAGACGCAGAAATCAGCAGATACTAGCGTCCAGGTTGATGCAGTGTTCCTTGACTTCCGGAAGGCGTTAGACAAAATTCCGCACGGCTGCCTCATGGACAAAACTCCAGCATGCGGGTTATCAGACCAGTTGTGTGATTGGACTGAAAATATTATAGCAAATAGAACAGTTTATCATTCTCATTGGAAAAATCTTCAGACGTACACTCATGGATAATGCTGATACATAGTAAAACAACGCTCTGGTGGGCGGTTTGCTGGTTTAAATCACCTTGGGGTACGACTATGCGGTGGATTTGACGTGCAGTCGTCGCACGGTGGCGCAGGCAGCAGTCCACATACGCAGAGGTGTGTTGGTGCATGTCAGAGTACTGTGCAGCGCATAAGTGTGCAGACGTTTTCAGACGTGCTAATGGTGATTGTATATTGAAAATGGCTCAAAGAACACATATTGATGACGTTTGAGGGGTAGAATCTAGGGCGACTGGAGGCTGGACAAACACAGCAGGTCGTAGCACGGGCCCTCCAAGCGCCACAAGTGATCTCAAAATTATGGCAACAATTCCAGCAGACAGGAAACGTATCCAGGCGCTACAGTACGGGACATACAAAGTGTAAAACACCACAAGACCGATACCTCACCATCAGTGCCCAGACGGCCACGGAGTACTGCAGGTAGCCTTGCTCGGGACGTTACCGCAGCCACTGGAACTGTTGTCTCTAGACAAGACGCAGTCAATACCTTCGCCGCACAGTGACGATGGTACTGTTACCGACGACTGTGCCGCTAAAGCTGAGTTATTGAACGCAGTTTTCCGAAATTCCTTCACCAGGGAAGACGAATGGAATATTCCAGAATTTGAAACACGAACAGCTGCTAGCATGACTTTCTTAGAAGTAGATACTTTAGGGGTTGCGAGGCAACTCAAATCGCTTGATACTGGCAAGTCTTCAGGTCCAGATTGTATACCGATTAGGTTCCTTTCAGATTACACCGATACAATAGCTCCCTACTTAGCAACCATATACAACCGCTCGCTCACCGATAGATCTGTACCTACAGATTGGAAAATTGCGCAGGTCGCACCAGTGTTTAAGAAGGATAGTAGGAGTAATCCATCGAACTACAGATCTATATCATTGACGTCGGTTTGCAGTAGGTTTTTGGAGCATATACTGTATTCAAACATTATGAATCACCTAGAAGGAACGATCTATTGATACGCAATCAGCATTGTTTTAGAAAACATCGTTCTTGTGCAACGCAGCTAGCTCTTTATTCTCACGAAGTAATGGCCGCTATCGACAGGGGATCTCAAGTTGATTCCGTGATTTCCGGAAAGCGTATGACACCGTTCCTCACAAGCGACTTCTAATCAAGCTGCGGGCCTATGGGGTATCGTCTCAGTTGTGCGACTGGATTCGTGATTTCCTGTCAGGAAGGTCGCAGTTAGTAGTAATAGACGGCAAATCATCAAGTAAAACTGAAGTGATATCAGGTGTTCCCCAGGGAAGCGTCCTTGGACCTCTGCTGTTCCTGATCTATATAAATGACCTGGGTGACAATCTGAGCAGTTCTTAGGTTGTTCGCAGATGATGCTGTAATTTACCGTCTAGTAAGGTCATCCGAAGACCAGTATCAGTTGCAAAGCGATTTAGAAAAGATTGCTGTATGGTGTGGCAGGTGGCAGTTGACGCTAAATAACGAAAAGTGTGAGTTGATCCACACGAGTTCCAAAAGAAATCCGTTGGAATTCGATTACTCGATAAATAGTACAATTCTCAAGGCTGTCAATTCAACTAAGTACCTGGGTGTTAAAATTAGGAACAACTTCAGTTGGAAAGACCACATAGATAATATTGTGGGAAGGCGAACCAAAGGTTGCGTTTCATTGGCAGGACACAGAGAAATGCAACAAGTCCACTAAAGAGACAGCTTACACTACACTCGTTCGTCCTCTGTTAGAATATTGCTGCGCGGTGTGGGATCCTTACCAGGTGGGATTGACGGAGGACATCGAAAGGGTGCAAAAAAGGGCAGCTCGTTTTGTATTATTACGTAATAGGGGAGAGAGTGTCACAGATATGATACGCGAATTGGGATGGAAGTCATTACAGCAAAGACGTTTTTCGTCGCGGCGAGATCTATTTAAGAAATTTCCGTCACCAACTTTCTCTTCCGAATGCGAAAATATTTTGTTGAGCCCAACCTACATAGGTAGGAATGATCATCAAAATAAAATAAGAGAAATCAGAGCTCGAACAAAAAGGTTTAGGTGTTCGTTTTTCTCTTGCGCTGTTCGGGAGTGGAATGGTAGAGAGATAGTAAGATTGTGGTTCGATGAACCCTCTGCCAAGCACTTAAATGTTAATTGCAGAGTAGTGATGTAGATGTAGAAGACGCACAGTCTACAGGCGACTGAACAGACATTGTTTATTCGCCCGGAGACCTGCAAGGTGCATTATACTGACCCCTGGTCACAGGAGATCCCGTAAAGCCTGGTGTCAAGAACACAGTAATGGTCATTGGAACAGTGGTCTCAGGTTATGTTCACGGACGAGTCCAGGTATAGTCTGAACAGTGATTCTCGCCAGGTTTCCATCTGTCGTGAACGAGGAACCAGATACCAACCCCTTAATGTTCTTGAAAGGGACCTGTATGGCGGTCGTGGTTTGATAGTGTGGGGTGGGATTATGATTGGTGTACGTACACGCCTGCATGTCTTTGACAGAAGAACTGTAACAGGTCAGATGTATCGGGACGTCATTTTGCACCAGTATGTCCGCCTTTTCAGGGGTGCAGTGGGTCCCACCTCCCTCCTGATAGATAACACGGCCCCACTGAGCTGCCATCGTGGAGGAATTCCTTGAAACATGAGATAAAAGGCGAATGGAGTGGCCTGCCTGTTCTCCAGACCTAAACCCCATAGAGCACGTCTGGGATGCTCTCGGTCGACGTATCGCTGCACGTCTTCAAACCCCTAGGACACTGCAGCAGCTCCGACAGGCACTGGAGCAAGAACGGGAGGCTATACCCCAGCAGCTGCTCGACCATCTGATCCAGAGTATGCCAACCCGTTGTGCATCGTGATCATATCCCATAATGATGTCAGGGTACATGAGCAGGAAATAGTGGCGTTTTGTAGTACATGTGTTTCGGGACTTTTTTTTCTCAACTTATCACCAATACCGTGGACATACATATCTGTGTCGTGTGTGTTCCCTATGTACCTATGCTATTACCGCCAGTTTTGTGTAGTGCCACGTTATGTGGCACCACATTCTGCAGTTATCCTTAATTTATGATCATGAGTGTAGAAGTAACTTCGGCCGTGGCACAAAGGACAATTAACTTTCACGTTTTATATGTAAATGATCTTTTAGTTTATTGTCTTCATTTCAAAGTTTATTGAGAAAGATTATCGATTTCGGCTATGCAATAGCAATCTTTAAATCCCTAATTTTGCTGCGCTGCAATAATTCATAAATATGTAAAATAACACAAGTAATATATATTGCCGGAAACAATAGTACACCTCTTTCAGAGGTCTCCAGTTCACTCAAGATTTATTGTTGCAACAGTGTATACCAGGTACACAAAATCAACAGAATTTACGGATCAATAGCACAAGTGGTTCTGAGATACCAGATATCGTGTAATGCTGAAACTCCCGTATTAGTACATGATGTAGCCTCCACGGTCGGCCATGAAGGCTCTGGCTGTGGCATTCAGTTCACCATACATATGACAAATACTGTCCTAGGATACCTTATGCCACGCCTGCTTGCCCTGTTCACGTAGCTTTGCAAGAGTTGGCGGTTGACGAGTCTCACAAGTCACTTCTCATTCCATCAGATACCACACGTGCTCTATTGGAGACGTCTGGAGATCGTGTTGGCCAGGGAAGTTGATACACTCCTTGCAGAGCACGTTGACTTTAACGGGTAATGTGTGGGCGAGCATTATCCTCTTGTAACAACACATCACCTTCCTGTTACCTGAACGTTGCAGGAACCTCTCAGGGGGTCCACAACTCTTTTGTGGATGCATGTGTGGCGAGCACGGGACCCCGAGCTATTGCAGCCTTCCTTCCTTTCCAGGGCTGCATTTCCTTCCCCTTCCCCTCCTTGCTCCTTTCCCGTCGCCCTCTCCTCTCCCTCTCTTGGTGTCCTTGCTTATGTTGGCCCCCGCTATCCTCGTGGTTCTGTTGGTTTTACAATTCGGCTTTGTTGCGTAATCACCTCCTCCTTTTGGCATTCCCTGGTCCCCCTCTGGGGTTTGACCTTCATTACAAAATTTCTCCCCCGTAGTGAGAGTCATTTGGGGAAGAGCACCGATGTGTTCCCTCCTAGTACATTCCACCTTTTCTTTCACATCATTGTCTGATGGTAGGGTGCATAGCCAGCATGGTAGCCAGCCCTTTTGGTTGAGCCCCCTGAACACACAAGGATCACACTTCTGATACCTGAGCTGTGACCTCCTCATGCATGCCTTGGAGTGGTTTCTCGTCATCTTGGAGCATCAGAACTCCCAGCAATGGCTGCCGTGCCAGACGACCCTAGCTGTGGCTGGGTGGCGCCCGTGAGGAGAGCCCCTGCTCGGACTGGGTGGTATCAGGGCGGACGCTATGTAAATGAAACGCATAGGGGTCCAGAACTGTGGCTGTTCTTCTGCGGCCGTCTCTCTGTGTGGAACTGATTCTTTGAGTGCTGCTTCTCTTGCCCCTTCGGCCTTCCCTTCCAAGCCTACCACCTGGGAAGAGGGTCAGGCCCATCGGCTAGGGGCGAAACCTTTCCCCCGTTATCTAGTTTGCACCAGGACTGATAGAGATACTTTCACCAATACCAAACCTTTATTCTTTGTGGAACACATTGAAGACACGTTTGGCGAAGTGGACTCCCTGAGCAAGATGGGGTCGGGTTCGTTGCTGATCAAAACTGCTTCAGCTGCCCAATCTGCGGCCCTTCGTGCCTGTACCCATCTTGGCACAATTCCTGTGTCCATTACCCCGCACCAGTCTCTAAATATGGTACAAGGTGTGATTTTTCACAGGGACCTCCTCCTTCAAACTGATGAGGAACTTTGGGACAATCTCGGACGGCGGGGTGTTCACTTTGTTCAGCGTGTTCATAAGGGTCCTAAAGACAATCGCATTGATACTGGTGATCCTGGCCTTTGAAGGGGATACCCTCCCTGAGAAAGTTAAGATTATGGTTTATCGATGTGATGTGAAGCCGTACATCCCACCTCCTATGAGGTGTTTTAAGTGCTTGCGTTTTGGACACACGTCTTCCCACTGTTCACAGGCTCCTCTCTGTGGTGACTGTGGACGTCTACTCCATGGGGGGAGTCCCTGTGTTCCCCCTCCTGTGTGTGTAAATTGTCATGGTAGTCATTCTCCACATTCACCAGATTGCCCAGTATATAAGAAGGAAAAGAAGATACAGGAGTAAATGTCCCTCGATCGTTTAACCTACACAGAGGCCCGTAAGAAGTATACACATCTTCACCCTGTGTCCATGACATCTAGTTACGCCTTGGTTATATCTTCACTCCTTCCTCCCCCTTCCTTACCCCTATCCCGGACCCTCTCCTCCCCCCCCCTCCCCTGCGGCTCCCACACCTTCTCCTCTGGGCGCTGCTCCCCCTCCCCAGCCGGAGAAGTGTCCCAATCCTTCGGCGTCTGCCGGTCAAGGGCCAGGTCGCCATGTCTCTTTCTGTTCCTGATCTTGTTGCAGCTGGTTCCTTCATGCCACACAGCTCTCCTCGATCTCAGCCTGAAAAGAAGAAGAAACATAAGTCCCAGGACAAAGAGCCTCTGGTGTCACCGGAGGTCCCATCCCCAACTTCACAACTGGATTCTGACCTGTCATTCGTGGATGTCGCCCCCTCCTTGTCGGTGACGGGTGGGGACCCGGTGGTATGACTGGCGTTACCGTGTTCAGCCCCCATTTAAATCATCGTTCTGTGGTTCTCCAATTGAATTGTAATGGATACTATTGTCACCTTCCGGAATTGAAATCCCTTCTTTCGTCTTCCTCTGCAGCTTGTGTGGTTCTCTAGGAATCTCATTTTACTGATTCTCACTCACCGACCCTCCGTGGGTTCCGTGTTTTCTGTCGAAATCGAGTCGGACCCCTGCGGGCTTCTGGTGGCGTTTGTACATTGGTCCATACTGACATTGCTAGCACGTGGAGTCCTCTTCAAACTACATTGAAAGCGGTTGCTGTTAGGGTCCACCTAGACTCTGCAGTCACGGTTTCCAATCTTTATCTCCCTCCTCACAGCACTCTTACACCTGCTACCTTAACTGCACTTCTTCAGCAACTTCCTCCTCCTTGGGGATTTTAATGCTCATCATCCCTTGTGGGGCAGTGCCTTTCCATCTAGACGAGGTCTTCTCATAGACCAGTTTATTGCAGACGACGACTTGTGCCTTCTTAATGATGGCTCCCCTACTCATTTCAGTGCCGGTCATGGTACCTTTTCTGCCATTGATCTTTCTCTTTTTTCTCCCTCTCTCCTCCCTTCATTACACTGGTCGCCACACGACGACCTTTGTGATAGTGACCATTTCCCGTTGATTATCTCGCTCCCTTCCTGCTCCCCGATGGACAGCTTACCTCGTTGGTCTTTCCAACGCGCCGATTGGCCTCTATACACTGCACAGGTCGTGTTTTCTCCCTCTTTGTCGGGTTGTATTGATGACGTCCTACGTGACGTGTATGACGCGATTGTTCGCGCTGCTAGCTTGCTGTCCCGCGCTCATCTGGACTATTTCGTCGCCGGCAAGTCCCATGGTGGAGTACGGCCATTGCCATTGCCATTGCCATCCATGATCGCCGTCGAGCTTTGCAACACTTTAAGATGGACCCATCCGTAGCCAGCCTTACTACCTTTAAACGCTTCCGCGCTAAAGCCCGTTATTTAATCAAACAGAGCAAGCGGATATGTTGGGAACGATTCGTTTCTTCCCTTGGTTCTACTGTCCCTCTGTCACGGGTGTGGGCTACACTTTGCTCTCTCAAAGGTTGCCATCGGCAGTCCACCCTCCAAGGCCTTGACTCCCAGATGGCCTTTGTACGGACCCATTAGTTCTTGCAGACCATCTTGCGACCCATTTTGCAGTGGCATCAGCATCAGCCTCCTATCCAGCTGCTTTCCTTCTTCAGAAACAGCGGGCTGAAGCTTCCACCTTATGTTTTATCCCTTGTGAGTCAGAATCTTACAACGAACCTTTTACTGAATGGGAATTTCTTTCTGCTCTATCTTCTTCTCATGATACGGCCCCTGGCCCAGATTCCCTTCATAACCAACTGCTTCAACATCTCAGTGCTCCACAACGGCAACATCATCTTCGGGTGTTTGACCGTATCTGGCTCCAGGGTGACTTCCCTTCTCAGTGGAGGGATAGCATCGTGGCTCCTGTCCTTAAGCCTGGCAAGAACCCACTATCTGTTGACAGCTATCGGCCAATTAGTTTGACCAATGTTGTTTGTAAGTTACTTGAACAGATGGTAGCCCGTCGGCTCATTTGGGTCCTCGAATCTCGGGATCTATTGTCCCCTTACCAGTGTGGCTTTCGAGAGGGACGGCCTCCAATCGACCATTTACTGCGCTTGGAATCCGTAGTCCGGCAGGCTTTTTCCCAGCGCCGCCATTTGGTTGCAGTGTTTTTTGACCTTCGCAAGGCCTATGACACGGCCTGGCGCCATCACATCTTACTTACCCTTCATCAGTGGGGTCTTCGGGGACCACTCCCGATTTTTATCCGCCAGTTCCTGTTCCATCGGTCATTCAAAGTTCGAGTTGGTACTGTTTTTAGTTCTCCACGGACCCAGGAGACGGGCATCCCACAGGGTTCTGTCTTGAGTGTCCTTCTTTTCCTCATTGCTATCGATGGACTTGTGGCCTCTGTCGGTCCTTTGGTCGCCCCTGCCCTGTATGTGGATGATTTCTGCATTTGGGTTAGTTCCTCCTCGATGGCATCTGCAGAACGGCAGCTCCAGGGAGCTATACGGCGTGCCTCTGCATGGACCCTCTCACACGGGTTTCAGTTCTCTCCTTCAAAATCGCGGGTGGTCCACATCTGTCGCCGTACTACGATCCAACCTGATCCAGAGCTCTATCTCGATGCACAAAGATTGCCTGTGGTCCCACAGTTTCGTTTACTGGGTCTTCTTTTCGACAACAAGCTCACTTGGCTGCCCCATATCAGACTTCTGAAGGTAGGATGTTTCCGTAAACTCAATGTCCTTCGCTTCCTTGCCCACTCCTCTTGGGGTGCGGACCATTCCCTCCTTCTCCGTCTTTATCGTGCTCTAGTTCTGTCTCGCTTGGACTATGGTTGTCAAGTTTATGGTTCAGCTGCTCCTTCTACACTGCACGTGCTGGATCCAGTCAACCATCGTGGTATCTGTTTGGCCACCGGTGCCTTCCCTACTACCCCTGTTGATAGTCTCCTGGTTGAAGCTGGGATCCCCCCCCCCCCTTTCTGTTTGGCGGTCCCAGCTTCTGGTGTCTTATGCACTCGCTATCCGTTCCTCTCCCACTCATCCTTCCTATTCTATCCTGTTCCCAGACCATGGACGTCGCCCACCCGACTCCCGCCCTCGGGCGGGTTTACCAATTGCGCTCCGTCTTGCGTCTCTTTGCCGCAATTTTCAGCTTCCTTCTTTGTCCTGTCTTCCTCGCTCCCTCCCCTCCACCCCCCTTGGTTAGTTCCTCGGCCTTGAATTCGAATGGATCTCCGCCGAGGTCTGAAAGATTCCATCCCCCCCGATGGTGTTCCATTCCTTTTTCCGCCAAATTTTATGGGAGTTTCGGGATGCTGTTGTTTTTTACACTGATGGCTCTAAATCTGCTGATCATGTGGGGTATGCCTTCACGTCCTCTGTTGGAATGGAAAATCATCTGCTGCCACCTACATGTGGGGTGTTTACTGCGGAATTGATGGCAATTTCCCAGGCCCTTACCTTTATTAAACAGTCCCAACACAACTGCGTTTTGTTATGTACAGACTCAATGAGTGGCCTTCTTGCTATTGACCGCTGTTTTTCGCGCCATGCCTTGGTCTCTGCCATCCACGACCATCTGGCTGATATTCACCGTGCTGCTTGTTCCATTGACTTCCTTTGGGTCCCAGGCCATGTGGGTATCCCGGGTAATGAGCTCGCTGATCGTTTGGCTGGGGGAGCAGTCACTTACCCCCCGTTTTCTGTAACCCCTCCTGCAGCGAATTTACGGCTTCACATCAAATCCCACTTCGCACAGTCGTGGGCCAATTCTTGGGAGGCTACTCCCCTGTCTAATAAACTTCGTGCGATTAAGGTGACACCAGACCCATGGCGTTCTTCCTTCCGCCTCTCCCGAAAGGACTCGACCACACTGTGTCGTCTCCGCATTGGCCATACCAGGCTGACCCATGGTTTTCTTTTGCGTGATGAGCCACCCCCACTTTGTGGTTGTGGAGCCTTCCTGTCAGTAGCCCACTTTTGGTTGAATGCCCCCTTCTTTTGGCTCTGCGTGCTAAGTACAGACTCCCCCACACTTTACCTTTGATGTTGGCTGACGATTCCCAGATGGTCTCTCTGGTTCTCGGTTTCCTCCGGGAAAGTGGTTTTTATTCTCAGTTTTAAGGTTTTTAATCTCTCTCTGGTGTTGGGGCAGGGCGGTGAGTGTTTGGGTGTCTCCCACTGTAAGCCGTGTTTGGAGATTGCAGACTCACCTCCCTGACCAAGATCCTCTTTTCTTCCCCTTTTACTCTGTTTTTACCCCCTTTTTTTTTTTAAGGATTGGTTAGTCTCCTTTTCCCATATGTACTTCTACATTCTAGCGGTTGCACCTTTTAAGCCACAGGTGGTCTTGTCTATACTGCTTCAGCATAGCATTGGGTTCGTTCTCTTGCTGACTTCCCTCATTTTGTTTTTACCATTGACAACATGACTGCCCTTTTGCGTTTTTAGCCTTTTCCCTTTTATTGTTCTGACTTTCCTGAGATGTCACATTAGCGGAATGGACCACATTTGAAACAAGGGACTGATGACCTTGCTGTTTGGTCCCTTAAACCCCAAACAACCAACCAACCAACGTTGAAGAAACAGGTCTAACAACATTCTGCACGTGCCGAGCGCTGGTTAGCGTCCCCTCCAAAATCATCAAAGGCGAATGAGTGTTGTATCTTGTCGCACACCAGACCATAAGGCCTGCGGTGGGGCCAGTGTCTTGGACGAATTCTCTACACGAAACATTGCTCACCAGGGCTACGTCGTAAGCGTAAACGATAAACTACGATCACTTATGTGCACGCAGAATCTGCGTTCTTCGCTGAGACCACGGCGTGCTATTCTACCTTCAAAGTGATTCTCTCACGGCGCCCGTTGAACTGTGCACGTGTATGCTGTGGCGTGAGTGGAAGGCGAGCTAGAGTTGTGCGCGCTCGTAGTCCTACCGCTGGCAACAGTTCTTGTTAACACGTCGGGGTTCACAAGTCCTCTTATCGATATGATTGACAACTGTGGTCCTGAAAAGGACCAAGATGATGTTTCTGGTGTGAAAGGATCAGCCGCCAGGGAAACCTGACGCCCAGGGTACGACTGATTGCATGTCTTATCTCGATTGAACTCTGACATTCAAAACTCGCTGCAAGAACACCAAAATGAAAATCTCCGCTCGAAACAACCTAATTCGCAAACTATCGGGGACACAGTGGGGATCACATCCACAAACTATTCGCTATTCTGCAATGGCACTGTGCTTTTCTACTGCTGAATACGCTTCTCCAGTCTGGTACAGGTGATCTCATGCCAGACAAGTGGACATTGCTCTCAACAAAACCTGCAGGATGATCACAGGCTGCTTAAGACCTACCCCAACTGATAAGCTCTACTGCCTGCCTGGAATAGCGCCACCATGAGTATGCAGAACAGTGGCTGCCAACAAGGAGAGACTGAAAGTGAAACAGGACTGTTCCTATCCACTGCACGGACATAATCCACCACAGCAACGGCTGAGATCGCGAAAGAGCTTCCCGAGAACATCCGAGAAGCTCACCATTTCACCAGAGAAGGCAAGGCTGGAGTTATGGAAGAAGTCGACGCCTCACCTGCAGACGCCAGAAGCTGAAGAACTGCCACCTGGACACAACGAGAGCTGGCTGGTGTGGAAATCTTTAAACAGATTACGATCAGGAGTTGGACGAGCCAGAGACAACCTGAAGAGATGGGGCTTTATAACAGAAGATACGTCCTGTGATTGTGGACAAGAACAAACCACAAGCCACATGCTCCAGTGCCTTTTGTGCCCTACATCCTGCACGAAGCCTGATCTCCTGCAAGCCACTCAAAGCGCCTTGGAGGTTGCGACGTACTGGGCACATGTAATATGAATACAATTTGTTTGTATATATATATACACGAAAAACACGGTAACGACTACGTATAACGCTTCAGGGAGAGTGGAACCATTTCACCTATATTGATGTGTATGGCTACTGTAAATTTGTGTTTCTGACTCGAGACAATAGTAAAAGCCCTCTTATCTGTGCTGTGGTAGCTGTACGATCTGCCACTGTACCCTTGCAATACGACGAGCCTGGCAGGCGTCTGTGCTGTGTGGTTAACACTACGTGAAAACTTGCTAGTAACTTAATATACACAGGAGGTGAAATGGTTCCACTCTCCCTGAAGCGTTATACGTAGTCGTTACCGTGTTTTTCGTGAGAGGATTCGAGGCATCGTCGATACTTCGTTCACACCAAAGCTGGTAGATGGTGTTCATGTCGGAGCTAGTAAATTCGTCTCGTTTTCTTCGAACTACGAGGCGTCTGAACATAAAATCTCGGATTGGAAACTGCCGCAGTGTGAGAAGGATGCTGCAGGGTGATACACGGGAGACGGAAGGTTTTTAATGAAATAATACTCAGCCAACTTTAAAATTAATGCATGTTTATTTACGCACAGTCAAAGCTCATTATTTGCCATTTTAGTTAACAAAGTTATTCGTGAAAAATAATATCGTCAAGGTGATGTCCATCATTTCGAATGCAGGAATCAAGACTCTTCTCAAAATCCTCCATCACACGGACTAAAATCTCTGCATGGATGGCAGCAATTTCTTGAAAGATTGCATTCTTCAACTCGTCCAAGTTTCGTGGTTTCTGGTTACAGACACAGTTCTTAAGGTACCCCCACAGAAAAAAGTCACATACTGACAAGTCGGGATACCTGGGAGGCCAAGGAACATTGCCAAAACGTGAGATAATCCGGCCAGGAAACATGCGTCTAAGAACTGTCATTGAAGTGTTTGCAGTGTGGGATGTTGCCCCATCCTGCTGGAACCAAGCACGTTTTCAAATGGTTCAAATGGCTCTGAGCACTATGGGACTGAAGCGTTATCTGAGGTCATCAGTCCCCTAGAACTTAGAACTACTTAAACCTAACTAACCTAAGTACATCACACACATCCATGCCAGAGGCAGGATTCGAACCTGCGACTGTAGCAGTCGCGCGGTTCCGGACTGAAGCGCCTAGAACCGCTCGGCCAACGCGGCCGGCAAGCGCGTTTTAGAGGGATTCGTCGTCTTTTTAGTTCTGGTTTCAAGAATGTTTCAAGCATACGAATGTAGCGAACCGAATTAACAGTAACTGTGGCCCCCTTCTCTTAAAAAAAAGAAAACATCCAATAATGCCAACAGAGCCAAGAGCACTCCAGACTGTTACTTTTTCTGAGTGTAGAGGACGCTGGTGGATAAGGTGTGGATGCTCTGGAGCCCAGTAACGTAGGTTTTGCTTATTCACGGTCCCGTTTAAATGAAAATAAGCTTCATCACTCATAATAAAATTTAATTTTCATTCCATCCCAAAATCACTTGCATTCTGTGAGCGAAGTCTTCTTGTACAGCAAAATCAGTTTCCTTAAGTTGTTGGACAATGAGCATTCTGTAGGGATGGAATTTTAATTCTTTGTGCAAAATTCGCCTAACCGATTCATGATTGATTCTCAACTCACTAGCATGACGTCTAGCTGACCGTACTGGGCTTCTTACTGCCGCTTGCCTTACCCTTTCAACATTTTCTGGTATAGTTACTCTGCGTCTCGGGCCAGGATGCTTCTTATCCAGTATGTTTCCAGTTGATCAGAAGTTTTCCACCTATCTGAGGATTGTGTTACGGCTCGGAACAGCTCCATGTCGATCGACATTAAACCGCGCACGAAACAATCGCTGCGTAGCAATAATAGATTCGCCAGTTTTCACGAAACTGTCATAGACAAACACTCGACGTTGGAAGTCCCACTGCTCCATAGTAACTGAGTAAATGAAATGGCGTCTTGTGTGGATCAGAACTATCCCCACCACGACCACCTCCCACCACCGCGCTCTTAGTGCTACGCAGTTCAAAACCGTTCGTCTCCCGTCTGTCACCCTGTATTATCTAACTCTTTTTTTTGGAATTACCTCCGTTATATTTATCATCGAGGAAAGTAGTGACAGACTAAAAATTTGATACTTTTTGACCAAAATTTATTATTATTTGCAAAATCGCCTTACACTTTTCGACATTTCGTCATTTTGGAATAATAAAACAATTGCCGTCAGGACATCTGAAAGTTATTAAAGTGCATCCCAGTGGCCTCTTTGTCTCACAGCATTTTCGTGCAAATTGCAGCCGACTACAAATTGCGAAAAATAGGACCCAAAATTATACTGCTTCTACAGAACCCACGAAACATTCCGGTAAATAACATTCGCCGCGCATCTACCAGATTCACAGCCCCATTTGAGCGTCTCATCCTCTTTTGCGAACAAGCGCTTCGCGCACAACCTTCTCTTACTGGCCAACAGGCCAATAAGACTTCTTTACGCCACTGTAAGTGACGTCATTCTTACCGATAATGTCTTTCGGTTCTCAGCAAGACCATGAAATCTAACTTAATATCTTTGAATGTGCTATTTTCCTCGACATTACTTGGGACGTCCGATGGATGGGTCGCATAGTACACTCTGGATCGCTAGTATTTGGCCGGCGAGGACAGAAGACGTAGCGTCGGAAAATTCCGATGTTACTGATTAAATTCCAACCTCTTCGCAGGGTCTATTGTAGCACTGTTGATGGTGACCCTTCCGTGGGAAGCTCATTAGTGTTCTGCGCGATGAAGGAAAACCTTGCAAATTAGGTAGTTGAAGAATCCCTTGCGGGCTTCCTATCCAATAGTGCCATGCCAATGTACCTACTTACTGTTGCTGACAGTTACTCTATTAAGCCAACAAAAGCGACAATTACCGTTAGTACTTAAGAGTACTTTACTGTTGAGAGTAACAACGTCTGTGGTTTCGGGTTCTTAATACATGTGATGTGTCCAAATTTATACTCCCCCCTGCCCCCCCCCCCCCCCCCCCCACACGCACACATTACATATACATTCGAATTAATCGGTTCTCTCCATTGCTTCATGCAAAAAAAGTCTGATTTCACACGCTGTAAGGGCTTGGTGTACATCCTTTGATGCAACGAGGCACCTGTACAACACACCCGTGGTGTATACGGAGATTTTTCAGCCATGTGTTTCATAAGTCACTGGAAGTGTCTGAGGTTTACGAATAGTTGTAGCTAAGTGAGCAGTGCCTGACTGTCATAATCTTGTTAGGGCAATAAGCATAATTACAGACGTCAATAACAGGTAGAGGCTAACCTCAATTAGTTCTCACTGCGGCGTGTAGTAGTCTGTTGTGTGCAGTTTCCGACGGAAATTTTCAGCGGTGCTCTGGAGGTAGTATTGCGTTTGGTACCCGCGACTGTCAATTACTGAACTTCTGCTCCTCTTAGCAGTACGTCATGGTCCTTAGTGTAGATTTCCTTAAACAAGTAGCTAAATGTATGTTGGCCATAATGTTACTGTCATTACTAAACCCACGACAAAGTCCTCACCGTGAGTCTGTGGAACGAACATACATTAGGCCCTTAGAGTTCTTTTTTTTTCAATTATGCGTACATTTTCAGTAAACCAAGCTAAGGAACACATCGTACAATGCAAATAAAACTTGAAAACGCTTCTCCAGACAAAGAATCTGTAAGAAATTAAAACATGTTCAGAATGAAATACAGAAAATGAGGGTATCCGTTCGGTGTACAGCAATAGTCGCCTCTTATGTGAATGGCGCAATGTTTCAATGGGCTTCATCTTTCGGGGGTGGGGACACGCCCGCCGACTTTAGTTTGTGTCGCACAACGCCTTGTTTGTGTTGCCAGTGTTTCCCGTCAGCGTATTTTGTATAATGAGTTGTCTAAAAGTGAGATATATAACAGTCATTTGACGCGCAGTTCGATGATGCTCGAAATCATGTGCAACAAATCAGGTTGCGAATGAGAATTCATAGGCGGAATCTCAGAATTTTAAAGAGTTCCGGAGGATATTTGTCTGCTGGAGTTTCACTCAGTGGTCTCCAAAAGTTAATTAATGTAATAGCATCTCAACTTCTGTGTATGATTTTCGGCATCATTGAGGGACGCATCAAATTTTTCTGTGATCTGTTTCATTTCATACTTTTGGGCACATCATGCCACAAAACAGTTAACCATTTATTCAAAATTTGTTGATACTCATCTCGTTACTTCACATATTTGGGTCAGATGGCTGCGTGCTCTTCGCTTAAAACGTGTTTTTCAAGCGTCTTTCAACTACGAATGTAACTCTCTCCTCTGTCTGGGAGTTCGGGACTACGGCTGGTCAATTTCCAATAATACAATACCAGTAGCCGTTATTAGGTTTTATTTTTAGGCTAGCAGCTTAGACAATACATTGTCATCTTCAGGCCTGCTTAAATCGAGTAACATTCATGTTACAAAACACAGCAGCGCTGTTAACTGGTCTCGTAAAGATTATTATGGGCATGTGTGCTCCTTGGACAGCTGTCAGCAACTCAACTACGGTTCTTTCAGGACGTATTGGTTTTTGAGCGAGGTTAGCAGGGGGTAAATTCTTGCATCACGTATGTCTTCCGACTGAAATGGAACTCAGCAGTCCCTGTGATCGTTTCGGAAACAAGAACTTAAATGGATAACGATATAACATATCCGTGAACATTCGTAACATTTAATATATATGTGGGAGCGCGCGCGCCCAGTAAGCAGATTGCTTTGGTAATGTGATATCTTCCTCGTGTTGTAAGATTAGAGATATCTTACCGCCACTGTCTATGCTCTTATCTTCTGTGGCATGGAAAAACAACTGATACCGTTGAAAACATATGTCGTAAATTCCGAATGGAATCCCAGTTCGGTTTTACTGAGGAATGCTGTAGGGCATTGAACCGTAACCTAGATTGCATTTATCGGGAATCTCTCGCCCAGCGCGAAGTCCCAAGCGACTGGAGAAACGTGCAGGTGACTCATAAGAAGGACAAATGAACGGACCTTCGAGTTTACAGACCAATAACCTTAACAGTTTTTCTGCAGAACTCTTGCACTTATTCTATGTTTGAAATGAGTTATTTTGAGACGGAAAAGTTTCTGCCAAACAAATCGGCACAGATTTTGAAAGCATCGCTCCTGCGAAACCCTCTTTAGCCATATTTTACGTAATATTCTGCGAACCATGAATGAAGGAAAATAGACTGGTTCTATATTCCCAGTTTCCCGAGAAGTGTTTCCCACGTTGTCCCCCCTGCAGACTGGTTAATACGAACATGGAATGGGTTCCCAGGTATGTGAGTGGCTCGAAGGCTTCTTAAGTGATAGAATCCAATACGTCGTCCTCGAAGACGAGTGTTTACCAGATTGGACTATCGTTAGGAGTGCCCCAGGGAAGTACGATACGACCTCTTATTTTCTGTATACATCTCTGTATACACAAAAGGTCTGACGGACGTGCTGAGCAGCAGTATGCGGCGGTTTGCTGCTGATCCTGCCGTGTACGGGAGAGTATCGTTAATGAATGGCTGTAGGACGACACAAGATAACGTAAACAAAATTTCTACTTGGTGTGATGAATGGCAGCTTGTTCCAATTGTGAAAATGTAAGTTAATGGAGATGAGGAGGAAAAACAATCTGATATTTTTTGGAATGGGTCATCAATTGTATTCTGCCTGACACAATCACGTCGATTAAACATCTTCGCATAACGTTTTAAGGTTATGTGAAATGGAACAACCACTTAACGACGATAGCAGGAAAGGTGAACAGTCGACGTCGGTTCATTGGGAGAATTTTAAGGAGTGTGGTTCATCTGTAAAGGAGACTCACCTTGAGTAGTGTTTGAATGTTTTTTATTCACTTCATGTCGCATTAAAGGAAGGTATCGAAGCAAATTCAGAGGCAGGTTGTTTAGAACAACGCAAGAATATTACCGAGGTGTTTCAGAAACTGAAAACGGAATACCTGGAGGGAACATGACCATATTTTCGCACAACACTTGTGAGGAAATTTAGAGGAAGTGGATTTGAAGTTGACAGCTAAACTACTTTACTGCCGCCACCGCACATTTCGTTTATGGACCACGAAGAGAACAGAAATTAGAGATCGTACGGAAAGGAAATGACTGGTAGTGGTACAAGGTACCGAATGCGGTAGTTTACGGAGGATGCATGTAGTCAATGTGATTATGTCGAGCAGCGAGTATCAAATGCGATGTGTGAATCTGTTACATGTGGCTCTGAATCCAGACTAAGTTCATGTCATTCTTCTTATATAGTGACTGAAGTCGTGGGAAGGGTCCGAAACAGAAGGCAGAAACAACACTCCGTCGATAGCATCACAAACATGTTCTAAACCGGCGTCTCCAACTTTTTAGCTTACCTAGCCACATGGGAAGGTTTTTTCTTTCTTTTGGCTGCACGTAATATACACTCCTGGAAATGGAAAAAAGAACACATTGACACCGGTGTGTCAGACCCACCATACTTGCTCCGGACACTGCGAGAGGGCTGTACAAGCAATGATCACACGCACGGCACAGCGGACACACCAGGAACCGCGGTGTTGGCCGTCGAATGGCGCTAGCTGCGCAGCATTTGTGCACCGCCGCCGTCAGTGTCAGCCAGTTTGCCGTGGCATACGGAGCTCCATCGCAGTCTTTAACACTGGTAGCATGCCGCGACAGCGTGGACGTGAACCGTATGTGCAGTTGACGGACTTTGAGCGAGGGCGTATAGTGGGCATGCGGGAGGCCGGGTGGACGTACCGCCGAATTGCTCAACACGTGGGGCGTGAGGTCTCCACAGTACATCGATGTTGTCGCCAGTGGTCGGCGGAAGGTGCACGTGCCCGTCGACCTGGGACCGGACCGCAGCGACGCACGGTTGCACGCCAAGACTGTAGGATTCTACGCAGTGCCGTAGGGGACCGCACCGCCACTTCCCAGCAAATTAGGGACACTGTTGCTCCTGGGGTATCGGCGAGGACCATTCGCAACCGTCTCCATGAAGCTGGGCTACGGTCCCGCACACCGTTAGGCCGTCTTCCGCTCACGCCCCAACATCGTGCAGCCCGCCTCCAGTGGTGTCGCGACAGGCGTGAATGGAGGGACGAATGGAGACGTGTCGTCTTCAGCGATGAGAGTCGCTTCTGCCTTGGTGCCCATGATGGTCGTATGCGTGTTTGGCGCCGTGCAGGTGAGCGCCACAATCAGGACTGCATACGACCGAGGCACACAGGGCCAACACCCGGTATCATGGTGTGGGGAGCGATCTCCTACACTGGCCGTACACCACTGGTGATCGTCGAGGGGACACTGAATAGTGCACGGTACATCCAAACCGTCATCGAACCCATCGTTCTACCATTCCTAGACCGGCAAGGGAACTTGCTGTTCCAACAGGACAATGCACGTCCGCATGTATCCCGTGCCACCCAACGTGCTCTAGAAGGTGTAAGTCAACTACCCTGGCCAGCGAGATCTCCGGATCTGTCCCCCATTGAGCATGTTTGGGACTGGATGAAGCGTCGTCTCACGCGGTCTGCACGTCCAGCACGAACGCTGGTCCAACTGAGGCGCCAGGTGGAAATGGCATGGCAAGCCGTTCCACAGGACTACATCCAGCATCTCTACAATCGTCTCCATGGGAGAATAGCAGCCTGCATTGCTGCGAAATGTGGATATACACTGTACTAGTGCCGACATTGTGCATGCTCTGTTGCTTGTGTCTATGTGCCTGTGGTTCTGTCAATGTGGTCATGTGATGTATCTGACCCCAGGAATGTGTCAATAAAGTTTCCCCTTCCTGGGACAATGAATTCACGGTGTTCTTATTTCAATTTCCAGGTGTGTATTTAATACTAACAATAGCCGCAGAGGTGTGGGAGGGGGGGGGGGGAGGTGCTGGAGGGACCAATCAGAGACTAGCTTCATCTGGCGGGAGTTTAAAATTGAAAATATTAAGTTCGTCACAACTTTACATAAAAGGAATTTTTTACTTACTGTGCGAAAGATGTCGCTTTTTCGGCGGCACTCATGCGCTCAGCTCTTTGTTGTTATTGTCCATGAGTGAAAAAGTTGCAAAATCTGGTGGCACGTATTTGAATTTTAGTTACCTCCAGTCTGTTTGATCTTGCATCGCCGTTCGTTCGATAATGATGTCGCTATTAGAAGGGAAGGAAGAGTGGAGTTAAATCTCTCGTCGTCGTGAACGTGTTTAGAGACTAAAGGCGTAACATTGCAGAGAGATATGAAGTGGGACAAGCATGTAATGGCAGTTGTGGGGACGGCGGATAGTAGTCTTCGGTTCATTGGCAGAACTTTGGGAAGATGTGGTTCACCTGTAAAGGATACCGCTTATAAAACACTAATACGACCTATTCTTGAGTACTGCTCGAGCGTTTGGGGTCCCTATCAGGTCGGATTGAGGGAGGACATAGAAGCAACTCTGACTCGGGCTGCTAGATTTGTTACTGGTAGGTTTGATCATCACGCGAGTGTTACGGAAATGCTTCAGGAACTCGGATGGGAGTCTCTAGAGGAAAGGAGGCGTTCTTTTCGTGAATTGCTACTGAGGAAATTTAGAGAACCAGCGTTTGAGGCTGACTGCAGTACAATTTTACTGCCACCAACTTACATTTCGCGGAAAGACCACAAAGATAAGAGAGATTAGGGCTCGTACAGAGGCATATAGGCAGTCATTTTTCCCTCGTTCTGTTTGGGGGTGGAACAGGGAGAGAAGATGCTAGTTGTGGTACGAGGTACCCTCCGCCACACACCGTATGGTGGATTGCGGAGTATGTATTTTGATGTAGATGAAGCTCTAAAACAGAAAAAATGCTATAAACAACTAATGTTTTACTGCAATGTAACTAAGTCAGCAGCTTACAAGCTACTCACGAATACTGCCCACGGCAAATATTTACATAAAAATTGAACACGTTCTAATAGAGCTTCGCGCTGTACTCATCTCGATCACGTTCATGTGGACACAAAGCTATGTGGGTGTTCAAAGATACGAACAACCCGACAAATAGGCCAAGGAACATACACGAAGGAGTTTTAAATCCCTTTGACTGACTCGGGAACACAACAAGCGCACTTGACCTTTAATGTGACTGAGAAACGGAGTAGCCAACCAAGAAAACATACTATCAAGTTAAGTATGCTAATGGGATCCACAGCCAGGTGGAAGACTCCCTAGTAAAGCACCAGTCTCGATATGGAGACTACATGTTGGCCACATCAATAATCAACCTTCGATGAGAGGTTTCATCCTAGCCTTTATACTCAGAGTGCACACTCTTGGCCGACCTAAGGATGATTCAAATGGCTCTGAGCACTATGGGACTTAACATCTGAGATCATCACTCCCCTAGAACTTAGAACTACTTAAACCTAACTAACGTAAGGACATCCCACACATCCATGCCCGAAGCAAGATTCGAATCTGCGACCGTAGTGGTCGTGAGGTTTCAGATTAAAGAGCCTAGAAGCGCTCGGCCCCAGCGACCGGCCGACCTAAGGAGAGAGATAAATCAGAACAATTCACCACCATCTGTACTCTCTGATAACGAAGGTACTGTCACGTGAACTGTATATTATAAAAATTTGACGACTTTCCAATTCCCTGCAGCATGAGGCTGAGGAACTTTCGGCTGAGCTTCCCTCTACCCCAAATTTCTCAAAACTCTCCACAATTGTACTAATAGTATGACTTTATAGGCGTAATCCACAATAGTGCAAATACCTGTGACACTGTAGATAAAAACATCTGCAGTATAATGCAATGCGATTCACACTAAACTATAAATTATTCCCTTATCGCCTATTTTTATTTGACGTAGGCATCACGTCTCGGTAATAAGACCTCCAGCCCTCTCACAACGCTATCTGTTAACAGACAAGCACCCAGTTATGAGAGGGATGAGAACTAAGCACTTTAGCCCCTTGAAGCAACAGTCGTAATCATGTTGGAGCTTGATGTATAAGCTCAGATCGGTCATGGATGACGAAGGAAATTGGTCCTGTTCAATTAAGGAGTCATTCCGGTATTTGCCTTAAGCTGTTTAGAAGAAAACAAGGAAACCTAAACCTAAATGATCTGACTTGATTCGAAGTCTGTTCCTCGTGCCGTCTTGCGCGGCCGACCAAATTGGCCAAAAGGGCTTTTCTAGCAGCCTATGACCCCTCACCGCGTAAACACTTCCCCCCCCCCCCCCCCCCCCTCTCAAGCCTGCAGTTGTCTGTGTACAGAGTGTGAGTTCACCACATTACTGTCAACTCACGTTAGAGTTGCTGTCAACTTAAACGTAGGTAGACTTGCCCTGCAGTTCGAAGTACCGACAGTTGTTGGGCACTCGACTGTCCGTAAGCGATCTAAGACGACAACTGTCTTCACGAGTATTCAGAAGAGGGGTCAGAGTGAAAACTATTGAAATGGATTAAGCATTTCTGACGCTACTAGTGACATGGATAATAAAGTAACAAACCGAACTTCACATTAAACCAAAGAGAATATTACATTCTTACATAACCTGAGCTATTTGGTGGCTATCCGTTCTAACCTCGCGATGACCTCATAGGACGTCTGGTAACTTCAGTCACCCCCGAACCTCGTACTATGCATTTATTTTACCAGTAATAACTTATTGGCAACATAAGTCCGATCATTTAGCTTCTTGTTTGGTTATTGGCCTTCCAGCGGCACTCAAACAAGGAAGTGCATTCCACTAGGAATGCGTATGTGTTTGTTGCGCACGGAGACGGGAGTTCCACGTTACGCCTTGTATACAAGTGAGCGAATAAAAGCTAAAAGTGAACGAGCATTTGAAGAAAATTAGCAAGTGTTCGCTGTCATTTACATGTGCCTGTGAACAAGCGAGACCGGAAGAGAAGTATCAAGCGTTGTTCCTTTTACCGCTAAAATCTTCGGTAGTCAGGTTTCAGTAGATACAACACTGATCATAGTTGGGCCGAGTGCGTATTTCTGACGATACAAGTAAAGCCACATAGAAAAAGAAAAAAACATAAATTTCAGAATTTTTATACAAGCGCGAAAAGTCTGGTTGCAGTGCGATAATCAGTACATTGCAGTCTCCAACCCCAGTTAGCCTTATTTCGAAAATATTCTATGTATAACGGTAGAAGATTTTCGCTCGCTTCTCAGTACAGTTGAAATTTTCGAATCAGGACACTAATTAACAATGACCAATATCATCTGAAGAAAGACTAGCATTTACACCCCGGATTTTCGCAACTGGAGACAGCTACGCTAGTAGTTCACTCGCGATTAATAGTCGCTATGTTTTAGAATCTTCAGTGCTGTACGAGAAGCGCCGGCCGTTGTGACCGAGCGGTTCTAGGCGCTACAGTCTGGAACCGCGCGACCTCTACGGTCGCAGGTTCGAATCCTGCCTCGGGCATGGATGTGTGTGATGTCCTTAGGTTAGTTAGGTTTCATTAGTTCCAAGTTCTAGGGGACTGATGACCTAAGAAGTTAAGTCGCATAGTGCTCAGAGCCATTTTGTACAAGAAGCAGCCATGAACTTTTCTTATAGTACCTGTAAGGAAAAAACCAATAAGTACAATTAATGCAAAAATATAAAAAGCAGCTGTCACAAAGGCTATTTAATAAGATGTTATATAGCTTGTTGGAGAAGTATGCAGAAGGGTTTGAAAAACGAATACATTTTTAAATAAAACCCATTAAATAACTGCAATATATTTGTGATCTAATTACAGTTACTTAGAAACTAAGCCACGAGAATGAGGTTTCACTTTTTTAATTTTATATTAATAAAAAAAAAAATTCAGCCCGCATCTCGTGGTCGTGCGGTAGCGTTCTCGCTTCCCACGCCCGGGTTCCCGGGGTTCGATTCCCGGCGGGGTCAGGGATTTTCTCTGCCTCGTGATGGCTGGGTGTTGTGTGCTGTCCTTAGGTTAGTTAGGTTTAAGTAGTTCTAAGTTCTAGGGGACTTATGACCACAGCAGTTGAGTCCCATAGTGCTCAGAGCCATTTGAACCATTTTTAGCCAAAAAATTCATATTTGTCTACTTTCAAGAAAACGCATGTCTATGTTCACTCTCCTAAAACAGTAGAATTGTGAAAACTAGTGCTGTGTTCTGTTCACATTCAAGCGAAGGACACGCGAACTTCCTTTGATGGTTCACCGAAAGACGCAATAAGAGGACCATGAGCACCTGTGAATGGAAACTGAACACGACCGAATGCTATTCACTGCGCTCGCCTTCAGGTAACAACAGAGAGAGTGCCCCTTTGCTTCTATGTAAACCAGGCTTTGAGCAGTATATATCACGGATGTTCCATCCATTACATTAGGTTTGCATTTTAACCGTTGTGGTGTCTTCAGTCGTCGGCTGAAATTGGGAAATCCCAAAGCATTCGCCTAAATGATAGCAAGAAAGCGCCTAAGACCATGCTCAGAGTAACTGGTGTGCTACTTCAAATGTCGACACTCTGTATCTCGTATTCGATCTTGTTTCGCGCATCTTCAGTTGTGGGGAGACCATCGACTCCATTTAATACAAATTTATCTGTACTCGTGGAACATTAATACTGACAATTTGGGCTTGTATGTGGCAGTAGGTGAACCGATGTTTTTTTTTCTGGCTGTTCACGTTGAAGTTTACGATTTCTCCTAAATCGTACCAATCTGACGTCATGATTGTCAACTTCACAAGCATAAACGCGGTTCCATCCTATTCGTCGTATGTACCTGAGCTATTGTTCTGTTTGCAAAAACTTGTCCCGTATAAAGTAAAGTAAACTCTACAGTAACTCATAGAGCAAAACGAGGCCCGTTCGTTCACTGTAAAATGTTGTTAATTGTGTTGCCGTACGATTTACTCCTGGCTCATAGGAAATGCTACAATCTTAGCCAGTACCCGGCGGTTGTATTAATGCATCATTCAGCATTTCAGAAACTGAACACTAGGTCATTCATTATAAACACAAGAAAATTTAGACTCTGCAGTCAGATATTGGCAACCTCATGTTAAAAACATTCTCCTCCCATTGTTAAACTAAACATCAGATAGCATAAGAGCTTAGTGGATCATCATTAGTTGATACAGTAGCAGAAGTCCTTAAGATTTGCATGATCATCTTCGGAACAAACGACAATATTGGTGTGTGTATGCTTTCAGTCGCAAGGTGTATTTGTAGGTGTTGTCGAAGAACAGATTTGACAGTGGTAAGGGAAGTACACCAGCGAGGATTTTAAAATGTGGGATGTCTGCTCTACCTCAGTTGTCCTTTATGTGTAAAACTCTGCCGTTGTGTTCAATCGGTGCTTGAAGGTTAACAAAATATCTACGTACTACAGAAGCAAAAGTCGATCAAGAAATAGCACCTAACTGAAAATTGTGACCGGAAGAGTCACAAGAAGCATAAATTAGGCACTGCTTGTTAAAAAACCTAAATATTTGCGTCAAACAAGGTATGGGGGCACGTGCTGTATTTTCGAAATATTGTTTCTTCAGCGGCCCGTGCGTATGTACTCATTAGATCACTTAACCTCCAAACTCGGTTTTACATAAAAGCAGGGTTTTACAGATAAATGATCTTTTAAGAGGTCGAACACATACATCTCGTTTTAAATTCATTCGTAGCCGTTAAAGTTCAGTGATTGCTATATGAGTGTACACGCGGTTCTGATTTCGCATGTTCAACGAACAGTGGCCTTGTTTAGGTAATTCACCTGTGCAGAAGGGCTACAAACTCGACTGGTACCCCTCTGTTGACCGTGCTGTAAACTTTAATCACATGCAGCGAAACAAAGGTGCCCGGGAGAACTCGCTTGCAACGAAGTCGTCAGGCGGACGCGTCCTTCCTACAGAATCACGTCCTGGACGAACAGTGCGAATCGAAATGGTCGACCCTGCAACTGAAATGCTTGGAACTTTTATAGCAGAGACCGGCAGCGGCCATTCTTCTGTGAACTGAAGCTTTTAAGGTCCCCTGCAGGAGCAAGGGACGTGACCTTAAAATTAGAATACAAAGTCTTCTGGAATTGCGTGGGAAGAATACACGTGAAGCGAATGGGTGTTTCGCTTTTAAAATGACATTACTGTTCTTCTGAGCGGATTGGTCAGCAGCATTGTTAGTTACAGTTAGTGAAAAAAAAAGCCAAGCTGCTCAATATTTCATGAAGCTTACAAAGTTGCCATAGGGGGTGTGTGAGAAATGTAATGAGACTGATTTTTTTTATCTAGAAAAGTATTTATTTTCATTCAAACAATATTTCCCCTTCCGTGTAGTTCCCTTAGACAGCTATGCATCGGCGAAGTCGTTGTTTCCAGGCTAGGCAGCAGTGCTGAAAGGCTTCAACTGGTACGACCTTAAAAAGGTTGGTCACATCCTTGTGAATGCTCTCCTGAGACAAAAATGACGTCCTTTTAAGACCTCTTTCAACTTGGGGTAAAGTCGCAAGGACTCAGATGAACAGAGGGGCTGTGGAACAAGAATGTCGACATGTCTGTAACGCCTGGTCTCATTCTTTATGTACGATACCCCTACTGTGAAAAAAGCAAGCAAGCACTGTTTTGATCTTTAATTTCCTCATTCGAGCTTTCTTTCGGTAGAGGAGATCTGTGTGTGGCACTCCTCACTTTGCCGCTTACTTTCAGTAACGTACTAAAAATCACCGTTCTCGTCGCCTGAGAACAAAACTGAACCATTCGTGGCAGTGCTGTGTAATTATTTGCAAGCTGTAAAGAGTGTGCTCTTAGTCAGCAAGTCTGAGTTCGTATTATTTATTGCGGTTGACTTTACCCACAAACTGGCGACCCTGAGAAGAAAAGTGGACACCAAAGAGCAAGGTATTAAAAGCGACGCAATGATGCGTACGCAGAAAATGTTACGCCGAAACAATTCGGACAGCACCACGCAACCGAACAAAGTGTAAATAGTGACTTTAAATTCCAGGCTAGATCAAGTAGTGTAGAACAAATTTTCCGGCCAAACTCGGAATTGTCCATACTGGTTGTAGTGTCTCAAATTCATATTCTTTGTACCGACAACGCCGGCCGGTGTGGCCGAGCGGTTCTAGGCGCTTCAGTCTGGAACCGCGTGACCGCTACGGTCGCAGGTTTGAATCCTGGCTCTGGCATGGATGTGTGTGATGTCCTTACCTTAGTTAGGTTTAAGTAGTTCTAAGTTCTAGGGCACTGATGACCACAGCTGTTAAGTCCCATAGTGCTCAGAGCCATTTGAACAATTTGTACCGAAAAAAAGGTGGTGTTATGTTCTCATGTTGCTACCGAGTACCAGGAGAATACGTGACCCGTTAGTTGCTCGAACTGGCCGCTGTAAGCTGCTTGTGCGCCGACGGCCATCGCTCAAAGGGGAAGCGCGCACGCATTGCCCCGGCACGTTCTGAAGAAATACAGAAAATGTGATCGCAGTTGCGAACATGAACCACCACCGGCTGTATATTGGATTGAAGACAGTGGAAAATTAGTGTTGGACGGGATTCGAACCCGCATTTACCGCTTTTACGCGAGCAGTCGCCTTAACAGCTTCGGCTATCCGTGAACGAATCACGACCAGACCCAAACTTCCACATGTCGCCCGAAGTGTTAAAACCTGCACTCGCGCATTACTTATATTCCCGTCCAGGACTTCCTGAGTCGAGGGCCTGGTATTGGCGAATAAATACGAAATAGCAGTGACTGTGTTATTAAGAAAGTACGATGCAATGTTCCTTCGAACATGTCGTACTTCTCAATAACGAAGCACTGAACTTTCGTGTATATACACATTCTGAGAATTGTTTCAAAAGAATGGTGTCTGTTCCATGAAATGAAATCAGCGTGTGGCGTTGTTGGCCGCTAGGCCCCATCCGGCTAAGTTCGGCTGCCGAGTGCAATTCTTATTTCAGTCGACGCCACGATGAGCGACTTGCGTGCCGGTGATGTCGATGAAATAATGATGACAGCACAACACCCAGTCCACTAGAGGAGAAAATGTCAAACCCGGCGCCGGCAATCGAACCCGGGCCCACTGCATGGGACGCAAGCACGTTACCACCTAGCTTTTTTATTTTTTATTTTGTTCGTTACTGTTCGTTGTATTTGGTCGTAACGGACGTCACATGACATCCGTTGAAGTTCGTTTGTTGATCCATTGACGCAGTTTTTTTATTACAGAGACCAACCGGCTCTCCGTCCTAACACGCTGAGCTACCGTGCCCGGCAAGCTAAAACCAACGAGTGACGCAATACGTCACAGCCGCCATGATAGGTCGGGACAAGATGTCAGATTGTTCTACTAAACAGAAGAAATGAAACTGTTTTTTTACTAATACCACGTTACGCTGTCTAAGTTTAGTTTGTAGTTCAATGAAAGAATCGCTCGAAAGCACAACCCTGAATGAATGCCCCTCCTCAATATGACGTACCAGCAAAACATCGTCACTATTTTTTTATGCAGGGATGTTTTTGAATAGTCTTTCCATTTTAGTATCGAGCCGACTGGGTGTCTATAATCCTGCTATTGCCAAAAAGTTTAGCAGGTTTGATGGGGACTTGTTAAGATTATGAGAATTGTTATGAAGTATATACTGACCGAAAGTTGCCTATTATTATTATTTCAGAATAGTTGATGCATATCCTAATCCACAGAATGACAGGCCCATATCACTGACGTCGGTTTGTTCGAACATTATGAATTACATTTAAAAAAAAAAGATTTATTGACAAACAGCCAAGACGGATTCAAAAAATATCCTTCTTCTGAAACTAGCTCTTTACTCTAACGAAATAATGAGAGTTGATGTGGGATGTCAAATTGAATTTTTAGGTTTCCGGAAGGCTCTTTACACCGTTCCTCAAAACAGACTTCTAATAAAATTGTATGCGTATGGAGTATAGTCTCAGCTGTGCGATTGGCTTCGTTAGTTCCTGTCAGAAAGCTCATAAGTCGTAGTAACTGACGGAAAGTCATAGAGTAGAACAGATCTAATGTCTGAGCGTTCCCCAAGGAAGTGTTATGGGCCCTGTTTCCTGATCTACATAAACGGCATAGCAAATAACCTGATCGTTTGCAGATAATGCTATCATCTACCGTCTAGGAAAGTCATCATAAAATCACCATATCTGCGTGGTGCTAAACGGTGGTGCAACGGCACTTTCGCGTTCTCGTCAGTACGGTACCAGAACGTTTAAGTCCTACCACTGTAAAGACTGAAGATGCGTGATTCGGAACGTCAGAACCGTGTAGTGAGTAGCGGCAGGAACACCACCACAAAATCAAGCAGCACTAACCCTCCAAACCATCGATTCTCGGAGAGAGATTTTAACCGTGTTCAACCCAATGGTAAAGTATCGAACTATTTTTCTCCGAATCATACAGTTTGGGGGAAAAGCAGTGAGAATAATTACTTCTGGAAACATTTTATCAGACAAAGCCTGTTATAGCAATAAACTGTTTCGCTTAATAAAAAGGCCGCCAGCCCAAATCGGGCACAGTGTCTACGCAAAAAGATGAAGTCAATTTTCGACAGTGAATAAATAACTACTTTCACTTACTACGGCCACTTGGCAGTAAGTACTATTAATCCCACTTTCTGTTACTTATGGAATTTATCACTATATTTCAGCTATTATTTAGACACACATTTGTTTCAACAAGGATACAAAAAAATAGTAAACTTATAGCTATCATTCTTATGACCAAAACTATTATTTAACACGACTAAATTTCATTTCTTTAGAACTGTTATTTGCTAACGTTTCACTAACACCAATATTTGGCGCCCCCCGCGCCGCCACCTTTTCCATTCCACCACAGAACGGAGTTCCGTTCAACCTATGATCCCTACATCTTTTCAATTTACACTTCTGCTTACAAAAATCCTAAGTATGAACCATCTACAATTGCATGACAACATATACATACAAAACTGACCTAATTAATTACAGCTGTACTTAAAATATTACATAATTATTTACAAAATATGTTTTAATACATTTATTCCACCTACGTCAAAGAGGTTATTTTAAATAGAGAAACTACACTTAACAAAAGCTTACTGTCGTTATAGTATTTTCTTAATTTTTCAAAATTATTATGAAAAAAATTTAAAATATACAGATTAATAGCAGTATTATATTTACAATAGCATTACAGTGGCAACTGACTCTAAATAATGAAATGTTTGAAGTCATCCACATGACTACCAAAAGAAATCCGCTAAATTACGGTCACACGTTAAATCACACAAATCTAAAGGCTGTAAATTAAACTATATAGTTAGGGATCACAATTACGTATAACTTAAACTTAACGATCTCATAGGTAATGTTGTGGCTAAAGTGAAGCTAAGATTTATTTGCAGAAAACTGAGAAAATGCAACAAGTCTATTAAAGCGACTGCCTTCACGATGCTTGTCCATCCTCTTCTGGAATATTGTTGCGGTGTGGGATCCGTATCAGATAGGATCGAAGGAGGACACCGAAAAATTTCAAAGAAGGGCACCTCGTTTTGTATTACCGCCAAATAGGGGAGACGGTGTCACGAACATGATACGTGAACTGGGGTGGCTGTCATTAGAACAAAGGCGATTCTCGCTGCGGCATGATCTTCTCGTGAAATTTCAGTTACCAACTTTCTCCTCGATTGCGAAAAAATGTCTGCTCCCACCTACATAGGGAGAAGTGATCATCATTGTTAGTTTTTCCCGCTCCTTGTTAGAGTAGGACGACAGCGAAATAGCTTGAAGGTGGTTCGATGAACCCTCTGTCAGGCACTTAATTGTGAATTGCGGAAAAATATGTGGATCTTAAAGTAATTGCAGTGGATTTCTCTTCTATTTATGCCTGCTTCTGAGTGGGAAAAGGACCTGCGGAATATTTTGACGAGAGGTGAAGAATGATTTTGTTGATGTCAGATCATATTGTCGCAGAAGAAGTGTAGTATCGTGGTGTTGTGGTTATGAGACTAACCTGTAGCATGGAGGGTCGTGAGTTCGAAACTCACCTGGAGTGTACAATTTTAATTTCTATATTCGGTTCGAGTATATTCTAGAAGTATCCACAAATGTCCAGAATCATTGAACTCGAATGTTCTGTAGCCGTATATATACAGTATGTGTTCTGGTCGGAGGCAGTTTGCTCCGTGCTCTTGTATGTGCAAGTGCTGAATAAACCTACGTTAAGTGAAGTTAGTGTTCATCATTCATCTAATTACACCTTCTACGTGACAATATTTTATTTGAAGAGAAGGTTTAATATTATTGAGAATTTTCGGAAGAGGGTTCATGCAACAGTTCTTGGCGGCCAGAAGCTGAGTTCTAATTGCACTGATGGCAGCATTGTGGAAGAAGTCAACTGTGTCGTCATTCGTACGCTCTATTTGTTTTCTCTCTAGCATTACAAAGCAACGAACCTACAGCCGCCATTAACAACTAATTCAGAAAAGAGATTGGACCGTAACATCTGACAATAACAAACTTTGCTGGCTACATGGATCACCCGGCTTCGAAGCTGGGAGCATGTCTCAACAGAAGTGCCGTCAGTTCGAGTTTGCCCTATTTCGCGAACTCGTTAAATTATGTGGATTCCAGCACCATCACATCACTGGTTGTCACCGAGCCAGAAAGTGGACGGCAGAGCGCTGGCACGGAACACTAAAAACCGCGTTTTTATGCCGTGAGACGACCTGGATAGTAACATCACCGTTAGTGCTACTTGGCATTCGCACCGCCACCAGGGAAGACGTTGGCGTCGACGACCCACCAACTCGCCGCCGCTGTCCTACCAGATGCGACGAGCGAGGTCAATGAACCACCAATTTCAGCGGTGCTTACACCACCATCGTACCAAGGGCCCCCAGCGTCATCTCGCCGCCATTTTTTTACGTGGGCTGGACGTGAAGTTAGACACCAGCTCCTTTACACTCCAGGAGCTCTACTTCACCGCGAGTGGAAAATGGTTCAAATGGCTCTGAGGACTATGGGACTTAACATCTGAGGCCATCAGTCCCCTATAACTACTTAAACCTAACTAACCTAAGGACATCACACACATCCATGCCCGAGGCAGGATTCGAACCTGCGACCGTAGCAGCAGCGCGGTTCCGGATTGAAGCGCCTAGAACCGCTCGGCCACCGCGGCCGGTCACCGCGGGTGGAGGCTGTGTTCAACAATCATATTATGAAGGCTTTCACGACCGGATGACATATCTTCTGGTAAACCTTCCGGGATGTAAGGTCGTGGTCCATGAAACTCTTCAGCTCCTAACGTTTCGTCCAGAGCTGCGCTGGACATCTTCAGAGGGGTGTTTCTCCTCCGGTGAGTCTTGCCGAGTAGGCAGGACTCACCGGAAGAGAAACACCCCTCTGAAGATGTCCAGCGCAGCTCTGGACGAAACGTTAGGAGCTGAAGAGTTTCATGGACCACGACCTTACATCCCGGAAGGTTTACCAGAAGATGTGTTCAACAATGTTCGTGAGTACTTTTAAGTACTCCCACCTATCGTCATATGAGAGTACGTAATGCATCAAGGAACACTATCGGACATGATCGTTGTGGTCGTGCAGGTGTCAGGGTGTGGGAAGACTTAATGTAGCAGAGTGTACTGACCTCCAAATCTTTGAACGCGATACACTAACCGTTCAATATTGTGACTCTGTACTCCTTCCACATGTGTCTCTTCAAGAGTGCATTAACCTCTGCCTGCATTTTTATTCGCGACCTCATCGAACTGCGCAGGTGGAAAATCTCTCTGGAACGAGAGAATCAGCGGCAAACTGACTGGCCTGTCCGTTCCTCAGACGTAAATCCCATCGAGCACGTGTGGGATACGTCGCGGAGACGTAAAACAGCACACCCACATGCACCAACGATTGTACAGAAGTTGCCAGCCGTGGTGACGGAGGAATGGGACACCTTACCAAACTTATGGCCAGCGTGGAAGTACGTTGCAGAGCATGCATTGGCGCCCGTGGTGATCACACCCTACTGAAACCACATTCGCCTTCTTTAATATCCTGGGGACCATCATCAATCGCAATGACTTCGGTGTAACTATTGTCTTAACACTTTGCCGTCCGCACGTGGCGCCGGCAGCGCTAACTAGGATTACTTGGCTTGTCGCCGGCCGCTAGGCACCTCTCCGTTGATGACAAGCTTCAAACACATTGACTTTTGCGCGCATTAATTTTTCCGAAAATTCTCTATTTTGCCGTATCGTTCCACAAACTCGAATTTTCTTTTCAAGTAACTTCTCTGCAAGTTCTGCACTGAATAATTATCCATGTAGAGGTGATGCCAATTTCCGTAATAAGGTGTCAACAGTTCCGTCACTGTTTTTGCTAAAGGTTGTCCACCGCCGGAATATATCTAGAATGAGGAAATGTATCCCGTACTCGAATCACACAGCATCCAAATGAGTATGCCGTATTTCGTAATTTTCGACGGATTGTAAACTCCGCAGTGAAGTCCGCAGCTCGTGGTCGTGCGGTAGCGTTCTCGCTTCCCACGCCCGGGTTCCCGGGTTCGATTCCCGGCGGAGCCAGGGAATTTCTCTGCCTCGTGATGACTGGGTGTTGTGTGATGTCCTTAGGTTAGTTAGGTTTAAGTAGTTCTAAGTTCTAGGGGACTGATGACCATAGATGTTAAGTCCCATAGTGCTCAGAGCCATTTGAACCATTTTTTGTAAACTTTAAAATTTAACTGCCCGCGCCACGGTATTATTCCTTCATCAGTTGAGATGTTTTGACTTAGATTAAACGTTTCTTTAAACGTTTTGGAAAAATAATCAGTTATGAATTGCACTTTGAAAAGCACTTTGAAAAGCCGGTCGGTATTATCCGGTTTATTGTTGTTGTCGGAAAAATGTAAAAATATTTGTCTGAATCGATTGCGGGACATCGCTTTGCTAAATATCGGTGTTTCTATCAACGGATTCGTTGACCAGTAATCATCGATCCTTGATTTTTTTACAAGTAATACTTATTGGTTTCGTTGCTAATATATTCAAATCGATCGTTTCCAATATATAATTCTACGATATCCATGACGCTCCGTGTATCTTTAGGAAATGTGTGGACCCGGAAATGCTCCAATTTATACTGGTCCTCAGTAAATCAAAGTGTCTTCTTCGTCTGATTCATCATCAGTTGGCAACCGTAGCGTTCGCCGAAATCTTCTTGGACGTATTGCACTATCTTCCGATGATTCTGCTTCACTTTAATTTTTTTGATATCCAGTGTCTTCTCCTCAATCGGCCAAGTCGTCTGGAACGTCAGACAAGACGTCCGCGCATTCAGCGTAAATAATCGTATCCTCTTTCGTCTGCCATGATGAAAGTGCACAAGTACTTATAAAAACAAAAAACTTGTTGACGTGTGTAACTTATTGTTACTTAAACAAACCACCAACAGAATGCAAAAAATACTCAAGTGCCGTCGCCGGCCGCTGAGCGATACTATGCAGACTCCGCCATGTGGTGTCGTCGGCTGTTGACTGCTATTTCGCTCACGACACCACTGCGGTGTCGCCGGACGACAAAGTGTTAATAAGTGTCATTTGAGTTCGTCTCGTTGCATATTTGTTCCAGATACTTTCTGTACTATACTGCAGCAGTTCTTCCTATGTATGGTCGAAGATTCATCGACCTAAGTTACTTGACAATGACACCTCATGGTAAAGTTACTTTCGTCCTTTACTTTAGCACACCAGTGTGTTTGGGCACAAAGTAGAATTTGAAATGGTCTGTGGTTCTGTGTATAATATCCGTCTTTGGTTAGGTACTTCAATCACGGTAACACTGTTGAAATGCTGTACGTGAAGACCTTAGAACGCCCGAGCGTCTCTATAAAACTGTGCGTTATCTTTGATCATTGCTATCTCTTTGATTTCTTGTTTATGCACACGAAATGCTCAGTCGTGTTGCTTGTGCGATTGTATTCCGGGTGCGTCTTCACCGGAGGTATGCGGACCGTGCGGGCGAATACTTTTTGCAGTGACGCTACCGATACCCGGGACTGCATACACATTCATTTTTATTTTATCGATTAAACGAATGATGTGGAAGCACATTTTATGAACATACCGTTACAAGGAAAGTCACCACGAAATTTTAATATTTTTACTTACAATTTTTCCTTTCGCTCTTTCACAGATTCTTCTATTATAATTCTGATGTAAAGGGTTTCTTCTTCGAAACGAATCAATTTTAATGCTGTGGAACGTGATTGGGACGTACAATTTAACACAGATTTTGTTAAGGCCTCGTCGCTACTGCCGTGGAGGCAGAGTTGTCTCTGTTACGGTAGGCCGAGTTTGTGAGTTCGTGAAACGGCTTCTGGTGCGGTACACCGCTAAGGCAATTTCTTCCTGCTACTATTACACAGCTATGTCCCAGGGTCAGGTAACAGGATAGCAGACCGAAGGTTCACCAACACTGCAACAAATTAGTATCAAAGTCACACAGATTAGTTAAAAAGATTTACTTATTTTTGTGCCTTGAGGAATAAGGAAGTCTGCAACAGTGCTTGTAATATAACACAAAAAGTGCCCTCAGTGGCTAAGTGCAAATAATCGTAGGTACACTTCACAGTACATAACAAATGCCATTTACAACAGTATGTTCACTTCTAAGAGTTCACTAAACGACGTTTCCTGTCTGTCAGTCCTAGACGATGATCTGTCACCAGTCCGCCTCTCCCCTCCCTCCCATCCCCACCCCCGCCCTCGGTAGCTGAGTGGTCAGCGGGACAGACCGCCATCCTCAGGGCCCGGGTTCGATCCCCGGCTGGGTCGGAGATTTTCTCCGCTCAGGGACTGGGTGTTGTGTTGTCCTAATCATCATCATCATTTCATCCCCATCGACACGCAAGTCGCCGAAGTGGCGTCAAATCGAAACACTTGCACCCGGTGAACGGTCTACCCGACGGGAGGCCATAGTCACACGACATTTACATCTAAATGGTTCAAATGGCTCTGAGCACTATGGGACTCAACATCTGTGGTCATTAGTCCCCTAGAACGTAGAACTACTTAAACCTAACTAACCTAAGGACATCACACACATCCATGCCCGAGGCAGGATTCGAACCTGCGACCGTAGCAGTCGCGCGGTTCCGGACTGAGCGCCTAGAACCGCTAGACCACCGCGACCGGCGACATTTACATCTGTTACCAAATGGGCGAGATCAGTTCTTCTGTCTTCCGAGTAGGCTTATGTGCGTTGTCGTCCGGTCATTGGCTGATTGTACTCGGCCGGCAGTTGGCCGAGGCTAAGTCGATACCTTCATCCTCACAAGGGAACCTCCCCATCGCACCCCCCTCAGATTTAGTTATAAGTTGGCACAGTGGATAGGACTTGAAAAACTGAACGCAGATCAATCGAGAAAACAGGAAGAAGTTGTGTGGAACTATGAAAAAAATAAGAAAAGGGTACAAAATGAGTAGTCCATGCGGATGATAGGCAACATCAAGAATAGTGTGAGCTCAGGAGCGCCGTGGTTAGCGTGAGCAGCTGCGGAACGAGAGATCTTTGGTTAAAGTCGTCCCTCGAGTGAAAAGTTTAATTTTTTATTTTCAGACAATTATTATCTGTCCGTCCGTCTGTCCGATGCGTGGGAACTGCGCCGTAGTATGGGGACGCTACACCTAAACGGAAAAATTTGAAAACGTTAAAAACATATGTTTTGACAGAGCACAGGGAAAACTGTGCGACTGTTGCATTCATTTGTTGCAGTTTATGTGACAAACTCTTATGTTTTCATCACTTTTTTGGGAGTGATTGTCACATTCACGAGAAAACCTAAATCGGGCAAGGTGGAAGAATCTTCTTACCCATTCGCCAAGTGTACAAGTTAGGTGGGTCGACAACATATTCCTGTCATGTGACGCACATGCCGCCACCAGTGTCGTATAGAATATATCAGGCGTGGTTTTCCTGTGGAGGAATCGGTTGACCTATGACCTTGCGATCAAATGTTTTCGGTTCCCATTGGAGAGGCACGTCCTTTCGTCTACTAATCGCACGGTTTTGTGGTGCGGTCGTAAAACACAGACACTAAACTTATTATAGTGAACAGAGACGTCAGTGAACGAACGGACAGATCATAACTTCGCGAAAATAAAGAAAGTAAACTTTTCGCTCGAGGGCATACTTGAACCAAGGACCTCTCGTTCCGCAGCTGCTCACGCTAACCACGGAACCATGGCGCTCCTGAGCTCACGTACTCCTTGATGTTGCCTATCTTGCGCATGGACTACTCAGTTTGTATATTTTGCTTTTTTTTTCATAGTTCCACACAACTTCTTCCTGTTTTCTCGATAGATCAGTGTTCAGTTTTTCAAGGCCTATCCACTGTGCCAACTTATAACTAAATCTGAGGGGGGTGCGATGGGGAGGTTCCCTTCTCAGTGCCGCTCGTGGCGCTGGTGGAACTCGCGCAAGTGGCGAGTCTCTGTCACTGCCACCGGCTCGCGTCTTTGCGCCTGTGGTGCTTTTACCCTGGCTGTGTCTTGTTCGGACGACACAGCTGATTTAAAATGGTCTAGTGCAAGAGAAAACTCGTCAATAAGTAGCCATTGACTTGGCCATGAAATCCGCACTTCAAAGAACGCAGTGTGCATAATACTTGCGGAAAAGCGATTAAACCCTTATCATTAACAACGTGAGCAGTGGATGAAGCAACTGATGATAGTTACGTTCTGTGTTCCAAAGTCGATTGACTGGATAGTCATATGGTTGTCTGAAGATAGTTATGTAATTTTAAAATGAATAACATGTTGTACACACAAACAGCAAAAATAAATACAGCCAGTCGGAGCTTGTCAGGCATTTATATTTAGTTAAATATTGGCATCCGAGTACCGATTTGTTTAACCATTTCCACAGCAGAGGTCGCTAACACATGCCTCTGTGGTGCCACTCGAGTCGGTGGGAACAGGTTTGATCCTGGCGAAGCAGAAAATTTCAGCGCCAGTATTTGCCCGGAAAGAACCTTCCCTAATCGCGTTAATTCCTGTTCGACAGACTTTGCGCCAGTGTCATGAATTAAACTCAAAGCCGATATGTTAAGAGTGCGGCGGCGCGGTTCCTACCGTCCCTTTACTACGAACCTTCACCTACCTGTGAACATTGTCTCAGCAGATCTTCAGTAAGGAAGCCGAGCGAAACCTACTGTACTTCGACGTGAACCAGGCTGCAATTAGTCACTAATCTACGTTTCGGGAGAAAGTTTTCACACGAAATGAAAGGTTGGAAATTTTGTCCTTAATTAATATATTCTGAAACTTAGATGAACAAATATCACTGTCAAGTCCGTGATAGTCTTAACGCAGTCACTCACTATCCCTTTCACTCACGTTAACAAGTTTATGGTGTTGCATTTCCCGAAAACGTAATAGCTAAAAAAGTACGGATCGTTTTTGATTCAGAATGCTCGCCAAATGTTATGTCTGTCGGTACCTAATGCAGTCAGTTTTGAGCCACCGACCTGATCAATACGCCATGCGGAATATGTCTTTTCTCGTCACAAAATTCACTTAAAAATTCCGAAATTTCTACACACCTATCGGAATAATTATGCAGTCACTTTACCACACTTTTGACGTATGAAACACTGCTAGATCCGGCATCTTATCATTTCCATCGGAACTACTACTACTACACACGTCCGAACTGTTTCATGGCTAGGCTCCGACTCCTTCCTAGAATACTCTAAGTCTTCTCTACCAGCAGAGAAAGGCGCGCGAAGAATACTGCTTTACCATTGTTCAGTTTACTCAACAGCCAATAGCAAAACAACACTCTCCCGTGTCAGTCCGCGCTTTTCCATCAATAACCAATGGCAAAATAGTAAACCTCACGACCGCACTTTTTACCGACGTAATTATCTAATATGCTGAAGTTTTTTTATGCATAAAGTTATTTACTATTGTAATTTATACCTAAATTAACTTTCCCTTTACCATAAACTTACTTTACAAATCTGTTCTACAAAAATCCCCTTTGTTCATATCCATACTTCTTCGAAATCTTCCCACACTAAATCCTACTATACAACTCGTTAAACAATTATCTTCATATTAACCTTAAACCACACTCACGCATCATTCATACTGCTAAAACACATTTATAACATTTTACCTACACAAAAAGACATAACACTTTATGAAAATAGTAGAACAGTTTATGAAAAATATTCTATTACTTTAGTGCACTCTAGTGGGCACAATCGAAACTAAATCAGTCCACTATTCAATGTTGTCCTCTATCGGCTGATACATAAACTACGTGCGCGTCTAGTCTCGCCTCACCATCCAACTCTAAGACACATCTCCCACTTACCCGCCTCAAAGGCAGGATCGGTATACGGCGCTACGCCTCAAGAGCATGTGACTCTGCTGATGTGGTCTGTTCTTCGGACGGGGACATCATATCCGACGGCCCCATGGTGCTTGCTACATCTGCATCTGAAGTCTGCAACCAACTTGACAGTGAGTGGCAGAGGGAACTTCTGCTACCACTAACTTATGCCCATTTCCTGTTGCATTCACGAATGGCGGCTGGGAACAATGATTGTCGGCAAGTCGCTGCATGAGATGTAATTGTTTGATTTTATCGTCGTGATCATTTCGCTAGACGTATGTAGGAGGAAGTAATGTTTCTGGTCTCTTCTTGGAATGTGCGCCTTAGAAATTACAATAGTAAACGTGTCCGTGACGCACGCCTCTCTTGTAGCGTCTGCCGCTGGAGTCTCCTTAACGCTCCTGCGCCGAGTCACCGATTCTGCAGCGAAAGTCGCAGCTATTTATTGGTTCTTCCCTGTTCATTCTGTCAGTCTTAGTTGGTAAGCGTCAGAGACATAGCAGTACTGAAGACCTGGTCGAACGAGTGTTTTGTACATCTACATCTACATTTATGCTCCGCAAGCCACCCAACGGTGTGTGGCAGAGTGCACTTTACGTGCCACTGTCATTACCTCCCTTTCCTGTTCCAGTCACTTACGGTTCGCGAGAAAAAAGACTGCCGGAAAGCGTCCGTGCGCGCTCGAATCTCTCTAATTTTACATTCGTGATCTCCTCGGGAGGCATAAGTAGGGGAAAGCAAAATATTCGATACCTCATCCACAAACGCACCCTCTCGAAACCTGTACAGCAAGCTACACCGCGATGCAGAGCGCCTCTCTTGCAGAGTCTGCCACTTGAGTTTAACATCTCCGTAACGCTATCACGCTTACCAAATAACCCTGTGACGAAACGCGCCGCTCTTCTTTGGACTTTCTCTATCTCCTCAGTCAACCCAACCTGGTACGGATCCCACACTGATGAGAAATACTCAAGTACAGGTCGAACGAGTGTTTTGTAAGCCACCTTTGTTGATGGACTAAATTTTCTAAGGGCTCTCCCAATTAATCTCAACCTGGCACCCGCCTTTACCAATATTTATTTTATATGATCATTCCACTTCAAATCGTTCCGTACACATACTCCCCAGATATTTTACAGAAATAACTGCTACCAGTGTTTGTTCCGCTATCACATAATCATACAACAAAGGATCCTTCTTTCTATGTATTCGCAATACATTACATTTGTCTATGTTAAGGGTCAGTTGCCACTCCCTGCACCAAGTGCCTATCCGCTGTAGATCTTCCTGCATTTAGCTGCAATTTTCTAATGCTGCAACGTCTCTGTATACTAGAGCATCATCCGCGAAAAGGCGCATGGAACTTCCGACACTATCTACTAGGTCATTTATATATATTGTGAAAAGCAATGGTCCCATAACTCTCCCCTGTGGCACGCTAGATGTTACTTTAACGTCTGTAGACGTCTCTCCATTGAGAACAACATGCTGTGTTCTGTTTGCTAAAAGCTCTTCAATCCAGCCACGCAGCTGGTCTGATATTCCGAAGGCTCTTACTTTATCAGGCGACAGTGCGGAACTGTATCGAACGCCTTCCGGAAGTCAAGGAAAATGGCATCTACCTGGGGGTACCTCTTCATTGATTCAGTATTGCAGTGCCTGTGGTGTTAAGAAAGATGCAAAGTTCCTTAGAACATTCATGCATCTCCGAAGGAACAGGCATTGCGGCGACTACAGCTGCTGCGAATACGTAGACCCTTCAGCTGTTTAAGAGAATGACAGTGAAAATTTGTAGCGGACAGAGACTTCAACCAGGATTTCCCGCATTACGTGAACGGTCGCCTTAATGGCTTTGGATATCCGTGCACGACTCACGGCCAGAGCCAGAGCAAAACTGGACTTACCTGTGGGGGTATCCCAGCCAACGGTGACATTTGATGAACATTTCCGAAGGTGGACAGTGGAATGTCACTGCGGGTCTTCATGCGTGACTTTCAACGGCTGGGTGCGAAGGGCACGTCCATGTCTGCGACGTGATGCGGGGCTCACGAAGGCTTCTAGCGCTGGTGTTAAATCTGTTGTCACAGGATGCTGCGTAGTTTTCTTGGGGTGCCTTTGAGATGAAGATCTCGGTTGTTTGATTTGGCTCGTGGTCCGCCGTATAAACAGCGAGTGAGTGCTCTGTACCGCGATAACTGGTATTTGAGCCTGGCACAGCTTTGGCTGTGAGGATTCTCAGCTGTTTACTTCAGTTGTCATTCGGGCCACGAAGCGAGACGAGCCTTCGGTTTGTCCCATCTCGCCCGTTCAGTTTCACAGAGAGCGAAGGAAATGTGTCCAAGGCGATGGTATGTAAGGGATCCATTGCGACACAGGTTAGTGCTAAAGTTTTTTTTGTCTCACAAGGAGAGGCCACGACGTTGGGATCATAGATTACCTAAAACTTTGTAAATCATTAGTAGGCCATTAAAACAGCATAATGTGCAAGCAGCAAGGTGCACTAGTCTCTCAATTCCGAGAAAATAGCAAGAGCCGGCACGGTAGCTCAGCGTATTCATTCAGAGGGTTAGCTGCCCTCTGTAATAAAAAATTGAGTGACTGAATCAACAATGAACTCGAACAGGTTGCATGGGACATCTACCCCTAACAAATACAACGAAAAAAATGAGATAAAAAAGTAGTTAGCGTGTGAGCTATGTAAGACGAACGTGCATGAGGCGACGGTTCGTCTCCCTTTCGAACTTAATTTTTAATCTCTATTTTTTCATCGCTAGTCTTATTTAATTTGTATTTGGGACGTAATATAATAACAAAGGCGACGTATATTTGCATGAAGTTTTAGTGAATTTCACATTATTCGGCTATTCACTGTTCAATTACACTTAATTACTAGAACAATCGTATTTATAACTATCGACAAGTAAATTTTCCTGAAAATGTATGCCTGTCGTGAAATCCCTTAGGCATGCAGTCTGGTAAGGTACCCGGAACTACTTTGCACTTCCACGCTTCGAGCTGCAGACACAGAGACAGGCCCCATTTTGCAGTTAACCTGCGTAGCGGTGAAACGTTGCTCATGTAACAAGAGCGAATAGTGAACGTGCAATTTTAATATCGCAGAATTTACACTTGTACTACAAAAATGAACATTGGAGCGGGAATCGAAACGTTGCTTCATACACCTTGCTATTACGAAGCTCGAACGCTAATCCCTTTTTCAAATCTCATTTTGTTCGTTATTATTCGCTGCATTTGTTCGGTGCGGACGTCTCATGACAACCGTCAAAGTTCGTCGTTGATCCAGTCATTATTATTATTATTATTATTATTATTATTATTATTATTATTATTTCTTTTCTCAGACGTTATGTCTGGCCAAAAATAAAAGTGACGCGGACCTTGATCATGCGTGACTTCCTTTTAACAGTACGGTGTATGTTACATTGCATTTAGGAACTTTCGGGTAATTGAACATGTATCAATTACAGATTTCTGTAGTTGTGTATATACATTTGGATGTAGCTGTATTGCGCTGATGTACTGGTGGATATTATGTGGTATGAATCCTGTAGTTGACAGTGTAATTGGTATAATGTCAACTTTATCCTGATGGCCACATGTCCTTGACTTCCTCAGCCAGTTGGATGCATTTTTCAATTTTTTTCTCCTGTTTTCTTCTGTATATTTGTTCTATTGGGTATGGATATTTCGATTAGTTGTGTTAATTTCTTCTTTTTATTGGTGGGTATGATGTCAGGTTTGGGGTCGACAGAAGCGTCCGATCCCACGCGTCGGCTTTGACCCGTGACGTAAGGGTGTTGTCGTGTGTGACGTCATGACGGCGCGGAGTTTGGTTTGTGAGTGTGGCGTGTTGTGGTGTGTTGTGCTCTCCCGTGGTATGTTCAGGGTTTTCGTTTGTGTGGTGTTACGGGCTCAGTTTGCTTTTGCTCATTATCCAGAATTGTTGGAGTGTCGGCTGTGTTTGTAGTGGAATTCGTTTCAGTGAGTTAACGATTATGTGTGAAGGTTAATTTAGTGTTGTTCGCTGTACGTCGTGTGGTAATTTTAGTAAAATTAATCGGTTGTTGTTTTTGTTCAGGGATGGATATGACGGATAAAATTAAGTGCGCAGGTCAAGGGAAGTGTTCGATCCCAATGTGTGGCTGTGTATGTTGGTATTGGTATCGGGAGATATTTTTGAGCTATATAGGCCAAGGGAAGTGTTTGATCCTAATGTATGGGATCGGGAGCTGCTGTTGAGCTATATAAGTCAAGGGAAGTACCCGATTCCAGATGATATTGTGTTTAGTTGTATTTGGGATGTTTTGTGATGTCGGTTATTTTCGTCGTTTTGTGTGGTTTTGTATGGAGGTGGGTGTCTAAATTTGTTTATATTTAGTTTGCTCCCACCCAACAACACTAAATTTCCCGCGCTTGTGCCGTTAGTGTCATTAGGCTTTTTGTGTAAAGTGTGTGTGTTCGTTTTTCGATGTATTTTCGTCCTCATAATGTGTACGTAACGACTTTATATGCGCCATATTGGAATCGTGGTTTATGGTCGTTTCCGCCATATTTGTGACGTCATGGGTCAAAGCAGACGGGCGGGATCGGACGCTTCCGTATTTCCCAGGTTTGTTATGTGGTGTTGTTTTATCTTTTATAATGGTTCTTTTCCAGTATAATTTGTATTCATCATTCTCCAGTACATTTTGTGGTGCATACTTGTATGTGGGAACGTGTTGTTTTATTAGTTTATGTTGTATGGCAAGTTGTTGATGTATTATTTTTGCTACATTGTCATGTAGCATTGTGATCGTGGCATTGTGATCGTGTAAGTGTATTGAGTGCTTCTAGGTCTGTGTTACTCCATTTCACTACTCCAAATGAGTAGGTCAATATTGGTATAGCATAAGTATTTTTAGCTTTTGTCTTGTTTCTTGCTGTCAATTCTGTTTTCAGTATTTTTGTTAGACTTTGTCTATATTTTTCTTTTGGTTCTTCTTTAATATTTGTATTATCTATTCCTATTTTTTGTCTGTATCCTAGATATTTATAGGCATGTTTTTTCCATCGCTTCTATGCAGTCGCTGTGGTTATCCAAAATGTAATCTTCTTCTTTAGTGTGTTTTCCCTTGACTATGCTATTTTTCTTACATTTGTCTGTTCCGAAAGCCATATTTATATCATTGCTGAATACTTCTGTTATCTTTAGTAATTGGTTGAGTTGTTGATTGATTGCTGCCAGTAGTTTTAGATCATCCATGTATAGTAAATGTGTGATTTTGTGTTGGTATGTTCCAGTAATATTGTGTCCATAATTTGTATTATTTAGCATGTTGGAGAGTGGGTTCAGAGCAAGGCAGAACCAGAAAGGACTTAATGAGTCTCCTTGGTATATTCCACGCTTAATCTGTATTGGCTGTGATATGATAGTATTTGAATTTGTTTGGATATTAAGTGTGGTTTTCCAATTTTTCATTACTATGTTTAGGAACTGTATCAATTTAGGATCTACTTTGTATATTTCCAATGTCTGTAGTAACCATGAGTGGGGTACACTATCAAAAGCTTTTTGGTAATCAATATATGCGTAGTGTAGCGACCTTTGTTTAGTTTCAGCTTGGTATGTCACCTCTGCATCTCTCGGCAAAACACCCATCCGAGGCAGCTGACCATCATTACAGTTAACTAGATGTAAGCTTCATACTATCAAATACACAGATCGAAGCCCGAAAATATCGCTTGATTTTTTATTTTTATTTTTTTTTTATTTATTTATTTTTTTTTTTTGCAGCTTGCTACTAAGCTATTGAAGATAAGGAAATATATCTTTCAAGGTTTTTTGAACAAAATTGTCCCAGCAATCTGAAATATGTTCTTACAGTTGAGATTGGACGAGATGTTCAGCCGTCAAGACTCGCAAAAAGGAAACTTCTTGAGATGACGTCATCTAAATGGCTGCCAACTTAAATCAGTATAAGACCTGAAAAGGGAGGATGGATTTTGTCTAGCCCAGGCATATTAACCCTATCCATCAGTAATTGATATGTGACTAACTCGTGGAATATGCACGGACACCATCTCATTTTTGTAAATGATTTTCCACAATTTCTGTTTCTGGTTCTAGGGGCTGTAGAAGGGACTTAGTAAAAACAGTTCTGATATGAGCCCATGTCCAGAAATGTGCCGTTTGGATAAAAGTTTAAATATCGGATCATTATAAACTCCCCTGATTCACAGTACGCAGGCACTGGAGACAATGATCTCTGACGTGAGACTGTTTTTACCATATGGCGGAAGTAAAATCGGAAGATCTCCTCGCTTCATTTTTAACTGTTAAATGATCGTTCCAAATGACTCTCCCTTTCCTGGCATTTCCCACGCCTTACGGAGTCCGCTGTTTTCATAAACTGACAAATTTGTTTCAGATTTATGGCCGTAGGCTGCTCCTGTCTCTAGATCTGCCAGTTAACCTAAGGGAAAGGAATCATGTGCGCCATCTGTCTGTGAATCACGTAAACTTTGTCCTGTGCGTTGCCGTATTGTGACTGTTTGCATTTAGTATTTCCTTAGGCGAATTTTCTGGATCATCCCAGTATTCGCCTAAACAAGCGTGTACAACCTCCTAAAAAACATCATCTGGGCAGGGTACCAGACCTGTTGTCGTTAATCCGCCACGCGGTTTCGGTCCGGGTTCTCGCTCTGGCTCACCTTGGGTTCCAAGGTAGCCCATGTCATAGATCAGTGTGTTCACGATGTCAGATTCTTGTGTATCTGAATCGGGACATGAAGGGACAATTTATGTGCTAGTAGTTTAACTCGGAAACAAAACATTTACTGTTCCAAAATCTGGTTTGTGATCACTGCGAACAGCCACAGGTACTTCATATGTTTAGCACTTGTCTGCTCATAAATGACTGAGGAACATACAAGGCAGGTGCTCACTCAATGGTAATAACTCTTCAAAATATCGGACAAAGCGAGTTACGTCCACGAACAACGCTATGGCACGTGATGCTCATGGTGTGGATTGGGAGACCCGTACAATCGCCATTACTTATTGCTGTTCATATAACAGTTCACCTTGACTGTTCCGGATGTTAAGCGGTCAATTGGTTTGCATTCCACGATGCCTGCACATCAAGAGTGACAAATATTGCGCTACATGAAAAAAAAGTAAATTAGTTACGAACTATTGCGTGTACCCACTTCATCATGTAAACGTCACTACAGAGACTCAGGTCTAGGTTATGACATGGTCGATACGCCTACCATCCTTGGCGATGATGTGACGCAGAAGAATAGAGAAATTCTACATGACCCGCCGAAGTGTCGGAACATAGAGGCTGTCGATGACCTCCGGAATGGCTGTTTTCAGCTCAGCAATGGTTTTGGGGATACTGCTGTACACGTTGTCTTTAATACAGCCCCACAAAAAGGAAGCGCATGTGTTCAGAACCGGGGAATATCGCGGTCAATCGAGGCCGATGCCAGTGGCCTCTGGGTACGACAGAGCCAGAATGCGGTCCCCAAAGTGCTCCCCCAGGACATCTATCTCCTGCTTCTATGGGGTCGAGCTCCGTCTTGCGTGACCCTCGTCTTGTCGAAATCAGGGTCACTTTGGATAATGGGGATGAAATCATCTTCCAAGACCTTCACGTACCGTTCAGCAATGGTTCAAATGGCTCTGAGCACTATGGGACTCAACTTCTGATGTCATCAGTCCCCTAGAACTTAGAACTACTTAAACCTAACTAACCTAAGGACAGCACAGACATCCATGCCCGAGGCTGGATTCGAACCTGCGACCGTAGCGGTCGCGCGGTTCCAGACTGTAGCGCCTAGAACCAATCGGCCATCCCGGCCGACTTTCAGTAATCACCGTGTTATCAAGGAATATCGTACCGATTATTCCGTGACTGGACACTGCACACCACACCGTCACCCGTTCAGGGTGAAGAGACTTCTCGATCGGGAAATGCGGATTCCCAATCCCTCAAATGCGCCAGTTTTGCTTATTGACGAATCCATCCAAATGAAAATGGTCGACAACAATAAGTCGCATGCGCATACTAATTCCCATTATGCCCGGCTGCCAACCTTGCTCTTTCATCGTCGTAACGCAAAGCGTTCAGAAGTTGCGGCGATTTTATTTCACATCATTCAATAATTGTCATCCTGTATAAACGTGCTGACGCCAGGCTTCACACCCAACTATGACTCGCTATAAAGTGGTCGTTCAGTTAACTGCGCGTTCGACACCCCCCCCCTCTCTCTCTCTCTCTCTCTCTCTCTCTCTCTCTCTCTCTCTCTCTCTCTCTCTCTCTCTCTTCCCCCCCCCCCCCCCCCCCACACACACACACACACACACTCGTAACCAAGACTCGGTTGAATTTATTCCCATTCTGCACCTATTCTGACGAGTATTTGGTTTCTAGGTAACTATAGTATTTGGTGATTCTTGCTTGTGTTTTATCTACACCTGATCATTTTCAAACATGCCCACTTTCTCGAAAGCGAGTGTATACTCATAAAATTACACATTTGCACACTCGAGATTCTTCACTCTGTGACTGGTCACTGGCTATCAAACTAGTACCATGCCGTGCCAGCGATATTGGTACCGACTCTTTATGACGTATTTACTAGTATTATTCTGGGCATTAATACCGGTCACAGTCAACTCTAACTGTACCAGTTCTTGAGCCTGTTTCTTCCTCCTCTGAAGGTTAGAAGAAAATTTCACCAGCCACTCTGATCGAAGAAAATCAACGTATCATGCCTGGGGTAGAACGCCACCCTCTAAAAGGAAGAGGGCCCGACAGTTTGTGGGCGCTTATGCCACATTAGTTACAATGCGCGACTTTTTAACTAACTGCATTATGTGGTATATGAACTAGACGGTAAGATTTGACTTGCCTGAGTGTGAGAGGGGGGTATTATACCCCCTATCTTAGTTGCCAATGTAGCGCGAGCAATTAAAGTATAATGTTCTGGATACTGCGAGGATTTTTTCATAAACAAATGGGGAGGGTATTTGTTTTACAATAACTGACTCAACCATTTGTTAGCGATCATCCGCTAATATATATTTTTTGTCAGGCTTTCGTAACGTCTGGCTTCGCTTCTGAAACGAAATCTAATTTGAAAGAGTTTCTTGTATTACACTGTTTGTGTGTGTGTGTGTGTGTGTGTGTGTGTGTGTGTGTGTGTGTGTGAGGGGGGGGGGGGGACGGCGGCGGAGTGTTGTGTGTATCTAATTATCTCGATTGATCCCGTAACTAATTAAACACTCGCAATTGTCGGAAGCAAACGACAAACAACGAATGTAAAATGTTCAAATAGCTCTAAGCACTATGGGACTTAACATATGAGGTCATCAGTCCCCTTAAAATGTCTGTAATAAATTCTGCTGAGGATTTGCAATTATTTACAAGTATGGTGTTCAGAATGTTGTACGAGCAGCCACACTGATCTCTGTAAAACAGCAGCTTTCATTGCGCCATTGATCCTAAAATGATAAAATTAACTACTTGAGTTTTTCAAAGTTTGACTAATCGATTATATAAAAGTTTCATGTGGATGGGAAAGGTTGGTGTTGTTTTGTCTTACCATGAATGTGATAGACGCCTTTTTTATGCCCAGCAGAAACATGACGATGTTCCGGCTGAACGGTGACGAGTTGATGTTCGGCACCTCGGTGCACCACATACAGCAGCACATTCCTCAGATGAAGATGATGAAAGTGCACATACCCTTCACCTTCAAGCTGCTGGAGTCCACTAAGCCATCCTACTCGGGATCACCCACAGGTACGGCAGCGGAACAAAACATTTTGATTAATGTGTATAAAATTCTGTTCTTTTTGTTACTGTTCTTATCCTTTACTCAGGTTATTGCTCAAATTCTATAAACTTTAAGAATAAGAGTCTGTTTCGGTTTCTTAAGTTTCCCTCCAAAATGTATATCGCAAATAGAAAGATCCATCATGAAGGTTTCTAAGATCCACTTCAGGCTTTCCGCCACGACCTGGAGAAGCAGTCGCACTTGTCTATAACGCGAATACGCTTCGCTGCTGGTCCACTAGAATCTCTCTGCGTGCTCTTATTTCACTGCGGATATATCGTCAACAAATTCATTTAAGAAAATGTTGAAAATAAACAGGACAATATTCTCATACTTTAGTTTGTTGACAGGGTATTTGCAATGGAAAACAGGTAACTTAAAAGGAGTAGCATTGAAGCAGATTCTAGGAACAGGCTGGTGCTATTGCTGTATAAGGTCGTGTCGAAAGATCTTAGGTTAAGCTTAGAAACCATCATGTAAGAAGTAAAGATTTAAAAAAGAAATATCGAAATGCAGACAGTCCACGGACTTTCACTCATAAGACGTGTATTTCACTGTGTTTCTGAAACCAAAGGAAAGTTATTTTGTAGCTTTAATAAACTACCATTCTATGAAATATGGCATTTCTTCTCCCGACCAAGAATAATTGACGTGGTATAATTACAAATAAGAGTAAGAATCACTCAGTAGAGAAACAGTTATTTTTGATGACTTCTTTTGTCTGCTTTGTTTTACACGCGAATGTGGAATGAAATTTCTCGTATCTAAGTACGTTTGATCGTGCCAGGGAGTCAGGGACCTTTTCTCCGGCGATACTCTTACGCTGACTGATGCGAAGTAACCAGAATTAAATGAAATTCTCAGGCAAGTCGCAGGAGTTTTTCCCGTTAGTCGTCGCTGGCCTCTTAGGCCGCCAAACGACTTTCAAGAAAGTGCCAACGGTGAACACAATATTAGTTTCATTTTTGGCAACTAACGAAACGTTCAGTTTACATTTGAAAATGAAGTGCCGCGAGGTTGAGTGGGACGAACTTCCTGTCGCGACAAGCACTGGGTGTCTTACTGTGCTCCCGCTTTTGAGTTTGAGACTGACCGCTCAGCTTCAAAGGCCAGGTCTAAGTACCAAAAGTCCAATGACGATTACGTAATGATCTTGTATTGTTAAAAGTTAAATGGAGCTTTAATCAGCCTGGGGGTGATAGGAAAAAAAGTGATCTGTTCGCTGTGGTCTTCTAGGAGGCGGCATCCTCTTGCGTGCCTCAGATTTGCACCTAATGGCAAGTTCTCCAGGAATTACATCAAGTCCGAAAATTGGTGAGAATCTGAATTTCTGACGTGCACAAAATATTACCAGAAGTGAAAGTTGATAAACTGCTGGAAAATATAATTTCGACAATCGGTTAACAAATTTTGCTACCACGCTACCTGTAAGGTTGTTAAGTTTCCAGATTGTTCAGAAGTATTGACGGAAGACGGTAGTCATCTAAAGTATCGTTTTTAATTAAGAATAAATTATTTCAAATGTTTTCCTTTGTATTTATATTCTGTGTTTCCTGGTTCGTTTTCAGTTGGTGGAGCATAACGTCAGAGTAAATTTCGGCACTTCCCCTTTTTTTACTGTCTTTGTCTTACGAACTTCTTGAGGTTGGCCCTACGCCAGAAACTGCTTCTTAATGTCGTCCTTGCACGCGGATTTGAGCTGTAAATTTTTATCTTTTTTTTATGCCAACGATCTCTCGTGGGTTGCAAACATCACATTCATAATCATCGTTCGGAGATAAACATGAGGCCCCTCTCAATCAGAGATCGTGATTCAGCAGGTAGTTTGTCCTTGAACAACACAGACAAAAAGCTGTTTGGCAGAGCTCCTGTACAAATGTGTCTATGTTCTTGGTGCTGGAATGAGGCGGCCAATAATATGAAGTCATTCATTATCCCTCAGTCTTCAACCATCCGCTCAGACCGTGACGCACATTAAACGTATTAGGACATACTCAGTTTTTAAGTTGAGGCAGCAGACTTTTGACGCTGAGACTTCGTATTATTCACAGAGCGGGGTATCAGTTTATATAATCTTTCTAGCTGTGCGGCAGAAAAGTATTAAATTTGAGCAAGCGCATGAAACAAGACTTTTACAGCGTCAACATTCATTATATTCGTTTTTTTTTCTTTGAGAAAAACGCTTTCGGAGGTGAGAAGCTTGAAGTTTTTTAAGATTGTCGTTTTCAAGGCGTGTTACGAAAAAATGCAGAGCGAGCGGCACAGTCTTTAAGAAACTGAACTCCTTAGCGAGACGTGCGGGTTACAAATCCCAGTCCTGCTACCGAACTTTTTCTGTGGTGTCTCGAGTGACTTGAAGCAATACTTCCCACAGCAAAGACAGCAGCTAATCTTCTTTCCATCCTGTCCAATCGCAATATTTAGTAATTTATCAGCGTTTCTAATGACAGGAGTATCTTTGGGGCCGTTGTTCTTCCTTCTGCTAACAAACTCTGAAAGCTGAACCTAATGTTGCGTACATTTGGAAATTGTTAGACACGCTGTGTTAGTACCTCTGATGCTGTTTGAGTAAAAGCATATGAATTGGTAACATTTAACGGTTTTAGATCGCTCTTCTACACAAGTCCACTTCCCACGTGTCCTGCGTAACGTTTAAAATTAGTTAGCCTCAGTGCGCATGCATATAAATAAGAGAACGGGACAGAAAGCTATATGTTGCCTAGATCTGTGTGTCCTAGATGAGGGTGGATGTTTCTGAAATAGGTTTACGAAAAGAATCTATCATGACCCCGTTACTCTGCTTAGTTAAAGAATGCCGAAGTGAATTATCCTAAGTTATGGATTTTACGTGTCTAGCATTTGTAGACTTAGAGAAAGCTTTTGACAATGTTGACTGGAGTACTCTTTCAAAATCTGAAGGTGGCGGGGGTAAAATACAGGGAGCGAAGGGCTATTTACAATTTGTACAGAAACCAGAAGGCAGTTGTAAGAGTCGAGGGACATGAAAGGGAAGCAGTGGTTGGGAAGGGAGTGAGACAGGGTTGAACCCTATCCCCGATGTTATTCAATCTGTATATTGAGCAAGCAGTAAAGGAAACAAAAGAAAAATACGGAGTAGGAATTAAAATCCATGGAGAAGAAATTAAAACTTCGAGGTTCGCCGATGACATTGTAATTGTCAGAGAGAGCAAAGGACCTGGAAGAGCAGTTGAACGTAATGGACAGTGTCTTGAAAAAAGGATATAAGATGAACATCAACAAAAGCAAAACGAGTGTAATGGAATGTAGTCGAATTAAATCGGGGATTCTGCGGGAATTAGATTAGGAAATGACACTTAAAGTAGTAAAGGAGTTTTGCTATTTGGAGAGCAAAATAACTGATGATGGTCGAAGTAGGGAGGATATAAAATGTAGACTGGCAATGGCAAGGAAAGCGTTTCTGAAGAAGAGAAATTTAACACGGAGTATAGATTTAAGTGTCAGGAAGTCGTTCCTGAAGGTATTTATATGGAGTGTAGCCATGTATGGAAGTGAAACATGGACGATAAATAGTTCAGGCAAGAAGAGAATAGAAGCTTTCGAAATGTGGTGCTACAGAAGAATGCTAAAGATTAGATGGGTAGATCAAATAACTAATGAGGTATTGAATAGAATTGGAGAGAAGAGAAATTTGTGGCACAACTTGACTAGAAGAAGGGATCGGTTGGTAGGACATATTCTGAGGCATCAGGGGATCACCAATGTAGTATTGGAGGGCAGCGTGAAGGGTAAAAATCGTAGAGGGAGACCAAGGGATGAATAGACTAAGCAGATTCAGAAGGATGTAGGTTGCAGTAGGTACTGGGAGATGAAGCAGCTTGCACAGGATAGAGTAGCATAGATAGCTGCATCAAACCAGTCTCTGGACTGAAGACAACGACAACAACAACATGGATTTTTATCAATGGGAGGTGCCCATTCAGCCAGCTCAACAGTCAGTTGCCATTTATGACGATACGAACGTAAACACAGCACAACAACCAGTCCCTGAGTGGATAAAATCTCCGAACCATCCGGTAATCGAACCCGGGCCTCTTCAGTTGGCCGGCCGGTGTGGCCGTGCGGTTCTAGGCGCTTCAGTCTGTAACCGCGTGACCGCTACGGTCGCAGGTTCGAATCCTGCCTGGGGAATGGATGTGTGTGATGTCCTTAGGTTAGTTAGGTTTAAGTAGTTCTAAGTTCTAGGGGACTGATGACCTCAGATGTTAAGTCCCATAGTGCTCAGAGCTATTTGAACTTCTTCAGTTGCCAATCCACCGCGCTGACCACTCAGCCACAAAGACGGACTGCGTTATAGACTTCTTGGTAGAGCTAAGAATGAGCCGCAGGACCAGACGATTCTGCGCCTACTATTGTCCAAACGTGCCCCATGGGTAAGAGGCCCCTTGAGGAAAACGAATAATGCTTGACATCATAAATGCGAACATTTTAGGTTAGGCTTTACTGTGACTGTTATTGACATTAAATGAAACAATGTGTTTACTGTTACCAGTCACTGTTTTTTGATTGGATGTGTAGGATGCTGATACTTGGGTTGTTAACATGGTGTTTTGTTTCATGCAGGTTGCTGGCCATTGCTGATGTGTGGTATTTTTTGTATTTGGTGCTGCCGTGTGTTCTTTGAATTTAACCTCAAATGATCTGCCTGCCTGGCCTATGTAGAAGCAGTCACAGTCCAAACATTCAATTTTGTACACACCGGGGTGATAAAGTGGGTTTCGTGTGCTGATGTTGCGTGGTCACTTCTGCCCAGTCTTGTTGTCTGTGGTAAAGGATATGCTTATGCCTTTTCGTTTGAAGACATTGGCAATCTGATATGAAATGATACCTAGAAAGGAGATCGTATGGAAGATGTTATTTTCTTTTTGTTTTTTGCGATGTGATGGCTTTGCCACTATTGTTTTAGGGTATCTACTATGGAGCTGTTATAACCATTTGTAATAGCTGTTTGTTTTATTATTTCAATGTCTTGTTCATATTTGTCTTCAAAGAACGGTAGTTGAATAGCTCTATTGATCATGTACCGGAATGCTGCCATTTTGTGGGCTCTGGGGAGAGAAGAGGAGTTGTCGATTGTAGTATGTGCTGTGGTAGAGTTCCAATAAATTTCAAGCTGATTTGTTATTTTTTATTGTAATGGTAAGGTCTAAAAAACCTTATAACATCATCTGTTTGATGTTTAACTGTGAATTTTATGTTTTCATGGGACTTGTTGAATAACTGGTACCTCACTGATGTCATCTTTAGTGCCTTTAATTAAAATGATGGTATCATATACATATCTGTAGTAGTAGTAGATGATATTTTTGAGTAAGTGCTGATTGGAATTCAGGATTTTGTCTAAGTTACTTATAAATATTTCAGCTAGCAATCCAGGAAGATTTGAGCCCATTGCCAGACCATCTGTTTGTTTGTAGATTTTACTGTTAAAGTAGTTGTGTGAAGGTGTAAATTCAAGCAGTTCCATTAGTTCAGTAATCTGAGTTGAAGGAATTTTTTGTGCTTTTGTAGGTTGGCATTGATTAGCTATAGTGTGGGATCTCTGGGCACAGAGGAATAAAGGTTTTGTATGTCAAATGAGGCAATTGTGGCTCCATCAGGTACTTCCATGCATTTGACAGTGTTCTTTACATTTAAATCTATATTCGATATTAGTAATTTTCTTTCAGAAACGCTTTTCTTGCTAGTGCCAGCCTACATTTTGTATCCTCTCTACTTTGATCATCATCAGTTCTTTAACTATCCACATATCAAAACTCGTCTACTTCTAGTGTCTCTTTTCCTGAATTATTTTCCTCACCATCTCCTGATTTAATTAGACTGTATTCTATTGCCGTTGTTTTGCTTTGTTGGTGTTCATCTTATAGTCTTCTTTTCAAATCGCTGTCCATTCCAGTCAACTGCTCTTCAATGTCCTTTGCTGTCTGTGACAAAATTATCATCAAACCTCAAGGTTTTTATTTCTTCTCCCTGAACTTTAATTCTGTCTCCAATTTTTTCTTTCGTTGCCTTCACTGCTTGCTCAGTGCACAGATTGAATAACATCGAGGATAGGCCACAGCCCTGTCTCACTCCCTTATCACCCACTGCTTCCCTTTCATGCTTCTCTACGCTTGTAACTGCCATCTGGTTTCTATACAAGTTTAAATAGCCTTTTGCTCCCTTTATTTTACTCTCTACTACCTTCAGAATTTCAAAGAGAGTATTCTGTCAACATTGTCAAAAGCTTTCTCTAGTCTACAAATGCTATAAGCATATATTGCCTTTCCTTAACCTATGTTCTAAGAGAAGAGGTTGCCAGTATTGCCTCTCATGTTCCCGAATTTCTCCGGCATCCAAACTTATCTTCACCTAGGTCAGCTTCTACCCGGATTTTCCGTTCTTTTATAAATAATTGGTGTCAGTGTTTTGCAGCCATGACTTGTTAAACTGATAATTCGTTAACATTCACATCTGTCAGCACATGCCTTCTTTGGAACTGAAATTTAACATTCTTCTTGAAGTCTGAAGCTATTCCACACGTCTCGGACAAACCGCACGCCTGGTGAAATGGTTTCGTTGTGGCTGGCTCTCCCAAGGGGATCAGTAATTCTGAGAATGTCGTCTACTCTATGGTCCTTGTTTCGACTTAGGTGGTTCAGTGCTGTGTCGAATTCTTTTCATCTCATCTACGCCTAAGTCCTCTTCCCTTTTTAAAGTCGTGCCTCCAGCCTCATTTCCTTTGTATAGCCTCTCTCTACATTTCTTTTGCCTTTCAGCTTTCCCTTCTTTGCTTAGTTCTAGTTTTCCATCTGAGCATTTTATATTTATGCAGCTGTTTTTCTTTTCTCCAAACGTCTCTTTAATTTTGCTATAGGTGGTACCTATCTTTCCTCTAGTGTTATATGCTTCTATATCCTTACCTTTATCTTATAGCCATTCGTACTTCCCCACTTCGCATCTCCTGTCAAACTCATGTTTTAAACTGTATTTCCTTTGTGTGCTTCATTTGCTGCATTTTTCATATTTTCTCCTTCATCAATTAAATCCAATCTCTCCTGTGATTTCCAAAGATTTTACTAGACCGTGCCTTTTTACCTGTTTAATATTCTGATGCCTTTACTATATAATGTCTCAAAGTTGCCTCATACCCACTTGAAAATTGGCACATAGGTATGCTATATTCATGTACTAAACTTTGATGTAAGCAATATACTCGTATTAATAGTCTAGTATATTATATTTGCGTATTTTATCATTGCTATTAAAATCCTAGGCGTCTGTAGCACGTTAAAAATAAGTGACAGCGCGTTATACTTAGCAGTGTAGGGAGGGGGAGGCGGATGGTGTGACCCCAAACAGTGACGCCCCCCTTTCAATCAAACTCTGGATCAGTGCCACTCCCCTCTCCCCCTCTGCCCACCCTGCTCTCTCTCTCTCTCTCTCTCTCTCTCTCTCTCTCTCTCTCTAACCTTCACTTCTGCCCTTCTGCATTCTTGATTCTTGTGTAATGTCTTTTATTATCATTGATCACTCTTACGTACTAAAATCTCGTCTACTCTAATACTCCACTCGGCCCCAGCTAAACTATCCCTGACGGCATTGCTATGTGTCTTCCTTCTGGTAAGGGTTTCCCGTATACTTCTTAACTTCCTAAATGTTTGTGGTACCTCTGTCATACTTAATCGGCCCACTTAACTTTTAACATATTTACATACAGTAGTAGCACGTTCTCAGTGCTTGGTCTATCTTCCATTTATACCGCGCTTCACCTGCAAAAGAAAGCTCTTCTCAAGACCACAGGATGAGGACTATATTGTTCCTTATATTGTGATTTCCTGCCAGCAGAGCAGAGGAAATTGTGCAATACTAATACAGCTGCACGTGATTTTAAAGTTGGAGTTCTTTATCGGACAAGAGTCAGTTTGGAACCCTCATCCTGTCATTATACCTAGCTTTTCCTAACTTAATGTAACCCATTCTCAAGTACGTTGAGCAAAAATTCCGCCGCGCAGGATTAGCCGAGCGGTCTAGGGCGTTGCAGTCATGGACTGTGCGGCTGGTCCCGGCGGAGGTTAGTCCTCCCTCGGGCATGGGTGTGTGTGTGTGTGTGTGTGTGTGTGTTTGTCCTTACGATAATTTAGGTTAAGTAGTGTGTAAGCTTAGGGACTGATGACCTTAGCAGTTAAGTCCCATAAGATTTCACACACATTTGAACATTTATTTTGAGCAATAATTCCATTTCCCGTCGTCCATGAAACCGACTCCGTCTACGCCTTGTCATACAACAAAAAACATTCAAAGAAAGGACAATGCCCTCGGCAAATGAGGCGGTTAACTTGTATTCTTCCTCTGCAGAGCGCAAATAGGGCTGACTTCAGAAACAGGTTCTGCAGCGAGTTTTGAGTGGTCACTTTCTCGTAAACGGAAAACCTGATGCGGACCGGTACTAGATTGCTGCCCATTGCTTTCAGGAAATAAATGAGAACCACTATTCTTTCCCTGGCAGTATCCAGTAGCAGTTTAAGAGTGTAGCGTGTAGATGACATTCTCCCGTCCGTGGAGTAACTCGTTCTATGGTAGTGTTAAGTACTTGTCACAGTATTATGGAACCGTATGAAAGACAAGTGCGAATTTTCAGACTCTGTTAAAATCAAGGCGTCATAACGAGGAATGTAGCGTTCTTAGCGAATAATACGAACATACTGGCACAGCTTCCCTCCGTAGGGAGGGTGGTAGCCAGCCAGCATCCCATCGGACATGTTTCGGGCAACGGTAGAGCAATCTGCAGCGCGGTTCCATGCTGCGTAGACGCAGATGGTCGGCACACAGAGCAACATTTGTAACCTGCAACTTATGGTTTATTCGTGACTTCTTCCGCATGTCATTACAAACTTTCCCACAAAACTTTTGTTCTACAACTACTCGTTTTTCATGGGGGCCCTCTGAAGTAGTAGATTGGACTACGTTGTTGCTTAACACTGTATGGTAGGTAATACACCTCATCAGGAGTTTGTGCAGAAACTCCTCAACAGAGCTTAGTTGGGACGATATCCGTCGTGCATGCGTAGAACCTAGTGTAAGCGATTTTCAGCAGGTGTTGTACCAACATTGTGTGCAATTTTTGCGGGTAAATAAGACTACTACAAAAATATCTACCTGGAGTTTTTACTATGGCCAATAAAACAAGTCAGTTTGAAATTTTCTCGTTTTATAGCTGGTTCGGAAGCGAGCTTCTCTCAATGATACATTTGGCTTTTCCATCATGTCGTAAAATTTGAATCATCATAGGAAGACTCTCCTGACACACTGATCCCCACTTCCATTTTGTATAGGTGAAGTAAATCACTGACGACAGTATGACTGATACACAAATATGTGGCTCTGTCCCGTAGTCGGAAAATATGCCACACCTGTCAAAGGAAATTATATTTTCCTTTGTTATGCAACCGGTCCGTTGCTCGACCACCGTAAAATCTGACTTCAAATGTCTAACGGCTCGGTAGATCTACCTAACAGAGCAGTTCTAAACAGGGTATTGCTCTCAGCTGCCCATGCAGAGTCCCACGATTTCCTATCTAGAGCATCAGCTAACCAGCTCCGCGCGTTCTCTCTCGAACACCGCAACGCCAGGGAGTTCGAATGACTGAAAAATGTGTTCCTTCATCGCTGCATAAGGTTCTGACATGCCCACTGGGTGTGGGTATTGTGATGAACTTCGCAACAGAAAAAACTTGTAATGGAGACGTTGTCGGCGCGACCGACGTAATCCTCGCTACGGGGAAACAAATTTTGCAGACAGACATCTCAGCACGCAGCGTTTAACTTGCAAATGAGCTTGTCCGCTACTACATCGGAGGACCACAGAGTACGCACGCGGAATACCGTGGCCACCGATATGATCGTAGCGCGTGCTTCTCCCTACGTCCAGCATTTTTAATTCGTCTTCTAGCTAATGTTACTAACAACGAGCGAACCAGCAGAGCACAAGAATTTCAGACAACTTTTGGCCAACCGCTAACAAGCTTTGGGCAGCACCGTATACTTAGAAGCGGGTTCATGACCACGCAAAATACTAAGACTAATATCAAATGATGGTTCAAATGGCTCTGAGCACTATGGGACTAAACTGCTATGGTCATAAGTCCCCTAGAACTTAGAACTACTTAAACCTAACTAACCTAAGGACATCACACACATCCATGCCCGAGGCAGGATTCGAACCTGCGACCATAGCTGTCGTGCGGTTCCAGACTGTAGCGCCTTTAACCGCTCGGCCACTCCGGCCGGCTAATATGAAAACGACATCTTTTTCTATTTGTTATTTCTTTATTTGTTACTCAGTACCTGTTGGAGTGCTGTATCTCTTGTTGGCATCTAGGGAATATAACGTGTAGTGTTTCAATCAACAACCATGTCTAGCGTAGCTATTGCATAACTGTATGACAAATTAGTACGGAGAGTATTACACACTGCTGTTTTTCGCTTTCATGAATAAATATGTCATCGTGTTAAACGAAAAGATAGAAGTGTCCAATTTGCATTTCTGGTTCCACTTTAGTGATTTTCTCGTGAAAATCAGCCACCAACATAATTTCCTTATTTTTAATTATGTTTTGATGTTTCCTGTTGGCAATTCTCAATGGATGCAAACAATGCAATATAAGTTATACTGTTTTTAGGATTTAGGGCTTGACACGTAAGTGCTCTAGATTTTTCTGTCGGTAGCAGCTTCGTTGGTAACTATGATGTATATACGTAAGAAGATTGTACATCTGTGTTAGGTGATAGGGAATTCTCTTAATAAACAGAGCTGTGTGAGAGTGTTAGGTGCCACTTTGAGATGTACAAGGAAGCGTCTTATGTCTGACACTTCATCTTCGCTGCTTGCTAATTTTTGACCGTGCTTAATGGCATGTTAACTTTAAGGTACGGTATACTGCAGGACAATACAGATAGATTTACATAATGTTTCATCACATTAGACAAGAAATCTTAGAGTATCTGCGACCATGTTGATGCAATAATGAGTATATATCTATAATCCCCGAAAATTTTCTTTATTTTTAACTTCCCATAACACGTTCTGAGTTACGTTATCACGAGATCTGTGTTACAAGAATAAAATGGAAGACTTACAAGAATAAAATGGAAGACAAAATAGAGAAATGTACAGTACAATGAAGCAGTGAAGCCGAGTAACGTACTTTTAATATCGATATACAGTATACACTTCCGTATAAGGCTATACTGCGTACAAATACCTTCAAAAAAGCTGTCCTGACACTTAAACGTTATTTTTGATTACTGGTCAAAATAAATTTGTATACCTCGCAAACGCTTTCCTTACTGTTGCTACCCTGCATTTTACGAGGGTCGGTCAATAATGCCCCACATTTTTTTTAAAAAGCCATCAATATACGTAGACAAACGTTGGTGCATCACATTTGATGCGTGTTCTGTGCGCCGGTGAAGTTTCGATCCGTTTTGGGAAATGGAAGAGCCGTAGTACGACGTCAAAATGTCGTCTACATAAGACTCACGTTACAAGCAGCGTGCTGTTATTGAATTCTTGTGTGCGGAAAAAGAAACCGTGGTGAACATCCATAAAAGTTTGTGCAGTGTGTGGCGATGCTGCCGTTGACAGGAGTGCAGTTGTGCGATGGATGAAGAAGTTAAAGGCTCAGGAAATGCAGAAGCATCCATGATCAGCCACGATTGGGACGTCCTGTCACAGCCACTGGTCCAGACATGATGAATCGTGCGGATGCCATTATTCGTGCCGACCGGCGCATCACAACTCAATAATTAGCTCTATTGTTGCCGGTCAGCATTGCATGTGCGTACGAACGTGGAGACTACGTATAAAAAATAGGACATGGAACAGACATTTTGATGTGTATTGTATCCAGATTCTGACTCTTAACAACAAATGTGCTGAGAAAAAAAAGTGGGGAATACTTATTGAACGACCCTCGTATATTCTCTCTACTTCGGCCTTCGTCAGTTTTTTTCTGTAAAACTAACAAAATTCATAGACTGCGTTTAGTGACTTCTCCTAAACTAATTCTATCACCATCACCTGTTTCAATCAAAGTACATTCTCTTAGCTTTATTTTACTTTTGTTGATATTACTCTTACAACTTTTCGGGAACTACCTATTCCGCTCAACTGCTCTTCAGTCATTTGCCGTCTCTGACAGAAGTACATTGTCATCGGCAAACTGCGAAGTTTTCATTCCTTCTCCATAAACTTCAATTCACTTTACAGATTTCTCCTTTGTGTGGCTTATTTCTTGCTAGGTGTAAGAAAAATGCGCTGAAACTTTTTTTTTTACTGAGGTACAAATAAGGAAAAGATGTACAGGTCTTCCATGCAGGACAATGTAAGATTACACACAACGCTGCTGTGTCCACGATAGTATTACGGGGTGTTTTCGTCTATAGGAACTATCCTCATATTACTGCCATATACACATTGGCGGTGTGTGGCCTTGCATTGTCCTGCACGAAAGAGATGTGAGTTTTCCTTAGTTGTTAGTGTTATTAGTACCCTGTAACAACAAATACAAGAAGTTGTTCATATATATCAGAAATCTGGCGGAGGAAGGTAGGTAGATCCAAATATTCGTATTGCACTAAGTGCGCACAACAATCGCGTCATGAAGAGGTTTCGATGTAATTAGAGTGTGTTTTCAGAACTCCAGTGTCAATTGTTCCGAGTTCACATACTCAATGCCCTGGTGCAAGTCTTTCAATTGGACGCCACTTTGGCGACTACCCCAGTTACCCAACTGGGGAAAGTGGACCTGCAATTTAATGTGGAGACTAAACCACGTGCCATTTCTGGCGACTCTTGAGATCGTTGAGAGGTGAAGGCTAGGCTAAAGGCAGAGGGAAAATTTCCGTGGTCCGACCAGGATTCGACCCCTTAAGCTCTCTGTTTCCAGACACGCACATTGCCACTAGACCACAAGGCCTGGCAGTTTTATGATAAACCATCCCACCATACGTCCACCAACAGTATCTGAATCGGTCGATCACTGTGCTGGCACTATCTTCAAGAGTTTAGTTTGTGCGTAGTTCTGAGAGCAGATGCTACTTGGACAATAGTCTGACGTGTTAACTGACGCAACGATTAACGGCAGCTCCATAACTCTTCTAATTCGACTAAAATCGATTCGCCGCTTGTAAGAGTCCGAGCAGTGAGTCAGTGTACGCGGTGATCGCAGTTTTGCCTCTCCAGTAATTGGTTCCAGCGCAAAGCCGGAGACGGCGCATGCATCCTACGTGAAATGCCCTGTTCGTTTCTGTGTATATGTGAAAAATGCTAAGTTGGCCCGTGGTTACGAAAATTACAGTTTGTAGCATTATCACACCTTGAAATGTGTGGATCAAAGTCCTAGGTATAAACTGCTCCGCATGTGGGGACATCCTTCGTCCCCACCCATGAGATTTTCATTGTGACTTTTCGTAGGACGCTGATGTCGACGATGTCGAGCGCCCCCTCATAATCAAAAGTCCTAGGTCAAGATCGCTAAAATTTCATTATTGATTACTAGTTTCAAATCATTGTCAAGCCGCCTTCAAATCTAAAATACAGAAAATTACATGAAAGAGGCGGACAATAGCACAATAATTGTATATTTAAACTTCCATTCAATGATACATACCAATAGGAATTATTTAATTTCATGTGTATCAGACACCAGGCGTTAAACATCGTCCTGTTGTGTTGTAGAGACTGAAAAATTTATAGATCGAGACAAAAATAGACATACAAAGTAAATTTGGTAAGTGCTATAAAGCTACAATCGTATATAAAGTAAGTCGTCATGGTTACATAATGTATAATGTTAGCCATATGTTTCCAGTGCTCATTGATGTGTTGGCAGAAGAGCCAACACCGTGTTGCTAGAGGAGGCCGAAATGCACGCGTTTAAGCTCACGCAGACTGGCGTGAGGTCTGGAACAATGTAAAGTAGTTGAGTCTAGTAAGAAAAGAACGTAATTGCTGGAATACTTAACTTTAATCCATAATTGGTGTACATCGCTCTTGACGGTACATGTTTTACAATCTCAATATAAACTGGTAATGGCGCCTTGCTAGGTCGTAGCAAATGACGTAGCTGAAGGCTATGCTAACTATCGTCTCGGCAAATGAGAGCGTATTTGTCAGTGTAGCATCGCTAGCAAAGTCGGCTGTACAACTGGGGCGAGTGCTAGGACGTCTCTCCAGACCTGCCGTGTGGCGGCGCTCGGTCAGCAATCACTGACAGTGGCGACACGCGGATCCGTCGTATACTAGCGGACCGCGGCCGATTTAAAGGCTACCACCTAGCAAGGTGTGGTGTCTGGCGGTGACACCACACTCATATTGCCGCACTTGCGTTTAAATGCAAGGGGACTGGCAGTGGCAGCTACAATACACCGTGCGTGAATGTAAATACGGCATATCGAACGTTCCAGGAGTAAGGAAGTAACCGTCTAACGGCTATAAGAGAAGTGCCACGTATGTAGCGTTATAGCTACCGTATGTAGCGTTATAGCTACACGAAATCCCCAAATGCCAGATGGCGCTATTAATCAACTAACGTTTACATAATCGTGCCTTTATAATAATATAAAAAATTTCAACGTAAAGAACTTTCTAGAAGATTTACGTTATTGAAAATATAAGGAACTACGTTCAATTTCTACTCTCTGTAGTAACCATATTATAGAGGCACGACTGTAAAACTTCGTTGTTTAGGAGCTCCGTCTGGCAGTTAGGGTTTTCATGTAGCAATAACGCTACATACGTTGCCAGTTCTCTGACGGTCGTAATAAAGTTACTATCTTGTTCCTGCAACGTTGCGAGTGATAACGCCGTATTTGCATGTACACACGGGCTAAGGTAGTTACCACTGTTAGCCATCTTGCATTTAAACACGTGTGTGGCAATATGAGCACAGAAAACATACATGGCTAACGTTCTGTATTACGTAACCATGATGACCTATTTTACGTAATACTATAGCTCTACGCCACTTACCAAATGTACTTCGTATGTATTTTTGTCACTATCTATAAAAAATTTTCAGTCTGTAGGTAACGGGAGCGATACGGTTCAACAGATTGTGAAGATGTGTAATGCCTGGTGACTGATACGCCCTGAATTAAATAATTTTTATTGATATGTATCGTTGAATGCAAGTTTAAATATAAAATGTGTTTTATGCAATTTTCTGTACTTTAAATCTGAAGATGGCTTGTCAGTGAGTTGAAACCAGTAATAAATAAAGAAATTTTAGCAGTCTTGAGATAGGATTTTTATTCACTCATTTTAAGACAACAGATCGCGTGTCTTCAGATTCGACAGTACCAAATGACAATATACCTAGTTGATAAATGTCAATGTTCGTTTTTTTGTTGTACCGTTCATTACGGGAAATTCGCTTGTGATGTCACCCGAAAACTACTAGAAACTAAGGAAAATAAATCAAAGTTAATTGGAAAATCAAGTTATTCACAAAACTAAAGAAGAATTATTTATAATCACTTTATATTTGGACAGTTTATCGCCAATTTATTTAAATTCAAAGTTGATAACTGTTTACAAGCCCAAATTCCCGCAGAAAAACTAATCAAATGTATTCCCACAGCTATCCATACCGAAGACTGAAGTGAAGTGCGAATGTGTTACAATGTGCACAATAATTCATTAGCTGATGTTTTTACCTACTGTGACGATATTGTGATGTGTTTGTGTAATCTTAATTTTGTTAAATAAAAGGTCTAAACAAAACTGTCGCTCCAACAGTTCAGGCAGCTACTGCCTTTGCTGGTCAGCTTTTAGAACACATCTTAGTGCATGCACTTTCTTTGTAAATGCCGCAGAGGATATTTCAGTAGGTTTTTTTATCGCTCGTGCAGAGCACGCCGTAAACGCTGACCTTCACTCCATAACATTAAAGTTTCCTTAGTAAAACTTTATGACGTGCATGATAGAGAGCCTTGGCAAGGTTACACAGAATGACAAGAGGATACTTTTTGTTCTGTACTTTGTGACATCAAGCATCGCTTTATCCGTAGTAGAAATATTTTATGGCAGCCAGGTTGAACAGCCATTAGGTTATTGCAAAAAAGCTAATACTCTGTTGCACTTTACTATCACAAATAAGTCTGCGCACAGGAAGGTCGGAGACAAGTCTATAATTACGGGGCACTTGCTTACCTCCGCATCCATAAGCTGTATTATTAAAACATTTTTGTTGTTAGAGAGATACATCTTCGCTCATTGATGGATTACACTGGAGGTACTATTACTAGTACCTTGTATGAAACACCAGCCTAGCCAAAAGAGCAACGACTTTTCCTTGAGCTCTTTAACAGCTGAACTGCGGTGATGAAAATGTCCGTAACAGGAAAACGTGGCGCCAAAGTTATAAAAACTGGATTACGGAGCAAAGGAAGAATGTCATTTGGTCGCAGGAGTTTCGTTACACACTGTAACGCCAGGAAGGCATCTTGCCCAGACGGTATCTCCGTAAGATTATACGTTGACTATGCTACAAATATAGCACCATTCTTATGCATTATCTATTCGAGATAATTGGAACAGCGGAAAGTTCCACGGGACTGGAAGAAGGCCCAGGTCATAGCAATCTATAAAAAGGGTAGAAAATCGAATGCTTATAATTACCGCCCAATTTAACTGACATCGATTTGTTATAGAATCATGGAACATATTTTGTGCTCAGACATAATGACCTTTCTAGACTCTGAGGAGCTCATCTGCAGAAAGCAACACAGTTTTAGGAAACAGTGGTCATGCGAGACACATCTGGCCCTCTTTGTGCATGAGATACAAAAGGCTCTAGATACCGGCTCCCGGGTTGATGCCATTTTTCTTGACTTTCGAAAGGCGTTCGACTCAGTTCAGCAATGTCGCTTGCTCCAAAAATTGCGCGCTTACGGTCCATCCGATGACATATGCGCTAGGATAGAAAGTTTTCTAACAGACAGAGAGCAGTATATAGTCCTGAATAGGGAGACTTCAAGAGAAACAAGCGTAACATCAGGTGTGCCCCAGGACAGCGTAATAGGTCCGCTGCTTTTTACGATTTACATAAACGATCTCGTTGATGGTATTGACAGCGGCATTGGACTGCTTGCCGATGATGCTGCAGTCTACTTTCGTAGTATCACACGAAACTTGTGAACAAATCAATGAGGATTTGCAGAAAATAAATGTGTGGTGTAATGACCGGCAGTTATGTCTTAATATTAGTAAGAGTAACCTAATGCGTATAACAAGGCGAAAATCCCCATTAATGCAAGAGTACAAAGTAAATGCCCAGTCTTTGGAAGTGGTAACATCCGTCAAGTATCTGGGTGTGATTATTCGAAATGATCTCAAATGGAATGATCAGATTACACAAGTAACGGGCAAGGCGAATCTAGATTGCGGTTTTGAAGCGATGCAGTCCTTCAACAAAGGAAATAGCTTACAATACGTTAGTTCGTCCAGCCTGAGTATTGTTCGTCTGTATGGGACCCTTACTAGTTGGGTCTGATTCATGGGATTGAGAAGGTCCAAAGAAGAACGGCAAGATTCGTGACTGGTACATTTAGCCATCGCGAGAGCGTCACAAATTTCTAAGAAAGTTTGAGGTGGGACACACTTGCAGATAGACGACGCGCTGAACAGAAAGGGCTGCTCACTAAATTCCGAAGTCCGATCTTCGCCGAGGATGTAGAGCATATATTATTTCCAACAACTTTCAAATCACACAATGATCACCTTTTAAAGATAAGGTAAATTAGAGCTCGTACTGAGGCGTTAAGATTTTCCCCTCGCGCGATCCGCGAGTGGCACGGAGGGGGCGCGAATTGTGCCCTCCGCCACACTCCGCTTGGTGGCTAGCAGAGTATATATGTAGATGTAGATGTTTTCAACTTTCGGCCGAGTTTGTCCGAAGAGTGAAACATGGCGGGGAGGGTGGGGAGTTCGGTGATCTGGGTAGCTATACCGTGGTATTCGATGGCCCCTACGACAGCTCTGAAAGCTGCATTATTACGAAGGATTATGTGACCATTTTCGCTGATCAGTTCCAGCCAATGGTACAAGGTTTGTTTTCCAGTGGTGATGCTGCGTTCCAAGACAACAGGATTTCTGTTCATATAGCTCGCATCGTTCAAGAGTGGTTTTGCGAACACGAAGATGAATTGTCGCATCTTCCCTGGCCATCAGTCATCAGCTCTCAATATTTAACTTTTGTGCTCTACTTCGGAGAGAAGGGTGTGTGATTGCTATCCATCTCCGTTATAGTTACCAAAACTTGCCACTATTTTGTAGGAAGAATGGTAAAACATTCCCTTGAAAACGATACGGGATATGTATTTATCCAATCCGACACGACTGGAAACTGTTTTGAATGCCAACGGGTTTCCTACGCCGTATTAGGAATAGCAATGTGTCGTGTTTTTGATGTTTCCACACTTTAGTCCAATCCCTGTAATTTGTTTGAGTTGATTTGTTTCGTGCTTAATACCGGATTTTCTTTATTCCTGAAATTTTATATTTTTTGTGAGCATTGAATGGTTTTTGCTTATTTAATAGCAGGAGTATTTTAGCAGTGTTACTTTTAGGGCGCATTTAAGTCCCCATCAAAAGTAGTCCTTTGCACTAAATAAAACCATCTTCATTACTTATTAGATATAGCTGATCTTTAGCATTCTTCTGTTGCACTGGAATCTGGTTGCGCTGGACAAAGCGGATCAGGTTATGGAAAGGGGCCAAGTTCAGTTACTGTTAGTTACACAAGAACATAAACTTTATTCCTCGAAACAAATGCACAGTTTTCCCTTTAAAACAACAAGGATGAACTCACGGCTGAGGGCCCAAGTAACTTCTCCAAAATAAGTTTAAATGATTACTTCTAAAACACCAGGATTTAGGGAAAACGACTGAAGGCCTTACTTAAATAAAATTACAATATCTTATCGGCTAAAGGGCGAAATAATATTTCAGATCAGCTAAGGAAATTCTTTAAAAGCCAAGCATTTACAAATTCCGGCTAAAGGCCATATTAAGAAAAAATCAAATTAATTCTTCGGCTGAAAGCCCAATAAAATTTTTTTAACATAATAAAAGAGAGGATTTAAAGATAAGCTTTTACACAGTACAACAGAAAAACGTGCTGAAGGCCCAAACAATTGCTCGAGAATAATTAAAAGACAACTTTAAGACAAACATTTACAGAACACGGCTGGAGGCCGTTTCAAGAATTCAAGATAGTTAAAGAGAAACCTTACAGACAAGGATTTGCATATTAAAGCCACAGATTCTGAAACAATCACGACTGAAGGCCTAAAAACAGGGCAACAAGAATTTTAAATAAAACACGGCTGAAGGCCTAATCCTAAAATAGTTGTTATGAAGTAGGCTGAAGGCGATATACTAAACATAAAACAGACAATATTAATACTCGACTGAAAGCCAGGCATAATACCTGCGACCAAATAAAATGGCAATCACAAAAAATAAGTGGTGCTCAGAATTGTTCCAAGGGTCGGCTTGGGGAGGAAACTCTAACCACACAATATCCACGAGTACATCAGACAGCGAAGCGTACCACTAAATAATCGGGTGGCAACACGACCTAGGGACGGCTGAAGAACCAACAACCTAATTAATTCCCTCTGTCGCAACCGACCAACTGCCTACTCCACTACACAGACAGCATTCATCTGCTCAGTGGAAATCATAGAAGCTACACACGGCTCCACGTAAACACACTTCCACAAGAACTCCAACAATCGTAAAAGCAATCTCTGTGGAACAACAAGGATGAATCAATTCGACACAGTGTTTCCACAAGCAAAAAATATTCAAATGTGTGTGAAATCTTATGGGATTTAACTGCTAAGGTCATCAGTCCCTGAGATTACACACTACTTAATCTAAATTATCCTAAGGACAAACAAACACACACACACACACACACACACACACACACACACACACACACGCACACCCATGCCCGAGGGAGGACTCGAACCTCCGCCGGGACCAGCCGCACAGTCCATGACTGCAGCGCCCAGACCGCTCGGCTATTCCCGCGCGCCTTTCCACAAGCGGTCGGCGACCAAATACACGACGTCAGAAGAGACGACCGATCGAACGACCAACCAACGGTCGTTCCCACTGAAGTTACGCGTGTCGGCAGCGGTCGGGCGAGTCTTGGCTGTCCGAAGCTGAATGCAGCTGTAACCCGACTCAACTCGATGTCCGTTCGGAATTCGGAGACACCGCGACCCGGGCACACTAGCTCGGACCCAACCATTTCCCATTGGGCACGACATCTCTGCACAAGGAAGAAACCGACCCATGTCCGGCAAGATGACAAAGTGACGAGGCCCAGAAACGGTCAAAGACCAAATCCACATCGCCCGGTGAGACGACCAACCAACGGTCGTCCCGCTCCAATCTCCTTCCAACGGACAGCTCGTGTGTGGCCAGCGGTCGGCGAGGACTGGCTGTCAGCACTTCACTGGCGCTCCGTCCCCAACTGAACTGATGCTGTGTCCCGACTGAGCTCCCAACTGAACTCCAGACACACCACGACCCGGAAATACTATCGGTCGCTCCAGAGATGGTACGACAGCGCACTTACCGATACGCGCTGCAGCTGCCACTCACGAGCAGGTAAGGCAGGAAGTTAGTGACGCCAGTAAATGGAATGAGAAAACGAGGCGGCAGTACCGTAAGAGAAGATGACAAACAATAAACAGGACGAACACGAGCCGCGCGCGGCTGACACCATAAGTCAAAAGTTTGTGTTCTCTTTTTATTGTCAGTACACTGTTTATCATTCAATTTGGAGTTACCGACAGGCTACACTGCAGACTAATGCTCCCAAAAAAGGTGTTACGACTGTAATTGGCATCTTACTCATTCTACTGTTCTTTTGTCTTCCTTCCCGTAGGCCTACGCATTGCTTGGTTAATAGACATTGAGCAATTAATATATTTAATGGGAGAAGGGCGAATTTTGTGCGACAAACCTCTACATAATTACAAGGGACAAAATTGATATAAAAATGGGTGGAGCTATGTTCCCAAGAAATCCAGTGGATGAACTGAAAACATAAATGACAATGGAAACAAAATAATTGTGGCAAGTCCTTCAATAACTTAAAGATGTTGTACTATTTTCAAAAATATATTCACATTGTACTGAGTAATAACTCTTACCTGATAATAAATTTTAGAAATCTGATTTCCGAAAAAAAATTGTTGCGTCGTAACGAAGCCTTCAGTCGCCATTGTGGTTAGTGTTTACATGTTGTTGTTGTTGTGGTCTTCAGTCCTAAGACTGGTTTGATGCAGCTCTCCATGCTACTCTATCCTGTGCAAGCTTCTTCATCTCCCAGTACCTACTGCAACCTACATCCTTCTGAATCTGTTTAGTGTATTCATCTCTTGGTCTCCCTCAACGATTTTTACCCTCCACGCTGCCCTCCAATACTAAATTGGTGATCCCTTGATGCCTCAGAACATGTCCTACCAACCGATCCCTTCTTCTAGTCAAGTTGTGCCACAAACTTCTCTTCTCCCCAATCCTATTCAATACCTGCTCATTAGTTATATGATCTACCCATCTAATCTTCAGCATTCTTCTGTAGCACCACATTTCGAAAGCTTCTATTCTCTTCTTGTCCAAACTAGTTATCGCCCATGTTTCACTTCCATACATGGCTACGCTCCATACAAATACTTTCAGAAACGACTTCCTGACACTTAAATCTATACCCGATGTTAACAAATTTCTCTTCTTCAGAAACCCTTTCCTTACCATTGCCAGTCTACATTTGATATCCTCTCTACTTCGACCATCATCAGTTATTTTGCTCCCCAAATAGCAAAACTCCTTTACTACTTTAAGTTGCATTTCCTAATTTAATTCGCTCAGCATCACCAGACTTAATTCGACTACATTCCATTATCCTCGTTTCGCTTTTGTTGATGTTCATCTTATACCCTCCTTTCATGACACTGTCCATTCCGTTCAACTGCTCTTCCAAGTCCTTTGCTGTCTCTGACAGAATTACAATGTCATCGGCGAGTCTCAAAGTTTTTATTTCTTCTCCATGGATTTTATACCTACTCCGAATTTTTCTTTTGTTTCCTTCACTGCTTGCTCAATATACATATTGAATAACATTGGGGAGAAGCTACAACCCTGTCTCACTCCCTTCCCAATCACTGCTTCCCTTTCATGCCCCTCGACTCTTATAACTGCCATTTGGTTTCTGTACAAATTGTAAGTAGCCTTTCGCTCCCTGTATTTTACCCCTGCCACGTTCAGAATTTGAAAGAGAATATTCCAGTCAACATTCTCGAAAGCTTTCTCTAAATCTACAAATGCTAGAAACGTAGGTTTGCCTTTCCTTAATCTTCCTTCTAAGATACGTCGTAGGGTCAGTATTGCCTCACGTGTTCCAACATTTCTACGGAATCCAAACTGATCTTCCCCGAGGTCGGCTTCTACCAGGTTTTCCATTCGTCTGTAAAGAATTCGCGTCAGTATTTTGCATCCGTGACTTATTAAACTGATAATTCGGTTAATTTCACATCTGTCAACACCTGCTTTCTTTGGGATTGGAATTATTATATTCTTCTTGTAGTCTGAGGGTATTTCACCTGTCTCATATATCTTGCTCACTAGATGGTAAAGTTTTGTCAGGACTGGCTCATCCAAGGCTGTCAGTAGTTCTAATGGAATATTGTCTACTCCTGGGGCCTTGTTTCGACTCAGGTCTTTCAGTGCTCTGTCAAACTCTTCACGCAGTATCGTATCTCCCATTTCATCTTCATCTACATCCTCCTCCATTTCCATAATATTGTCCTCAAGTACATCGGCCTTGTATAGACCCTCTATATACTCCTTCCATCTTTCTGCTTTCCCTTCTTTGCTTAGAACTGGGTTTCCATCTGAGCTCTTGATATTCATACAAGTGGTTCGTGGTTCTCTTTTCTCCAAAGGTCTCTTTAATTTTCCTGTAGGCAGTGTTTACATACTTACCCGAAAGTGCTGAAGGCATTTCTCAGGATCGCGACGGAGCTCTTAAAATACGCGAAACGACCCGTAATCGTTCGTCTTGTAATCTGATTGTCTGAACCCTTCTGCATTCCAGTTCTCCTTTTTAAACGACGATAAACACAAATACATAGTTTTGTTCACCTTCCATTTCGTGGGAACTGTGCTGAGACACTGGGAAGGAAGACTGGATCTACTGTGCTAGCTCCCTGTACAACAGCAGCTGGATGTATGCTGAACAGTCGCGGCGCCATGCTGTGTGCACGGTACCTTTTAGACGACTGCCAGATAAGTGTGGGACGGGTATGAGTCTGTTAAAATATCGGTGGAAGGCAAGGGCATATCACCTTCAACGAGACAATGGCTATAGTGGTGTCAGCATTAGTAGCTCGGTGGTGAGGGGATGCGTGGTAGCAACGGGCAGTGTACCGCGTAAAGCCGTCGGCCCACGGGCCATGCTGTCGAATGTCAACGTTGAGCGTGCCAAGTTCAACGTGCTGCTGAACGCTCAGAAATGATGCGACTTGTGCATACGGTACGTGGGCCCCAACGTGGTATACGCCATCACAACGCACTCCAGCGGCAGTTGCGGGATGTTTCTAGTTCGTAAATCACGGGCGCACGTAAAATTCCCACGTTAGCTCTGTTAAAACGCACATTTCCTCCATCGTCCACGAAAAGGAAAGTTCAATGTCCAATCAATAAGGACACAGGTTTATAAAAGTTCCATTACAAACAGTGCGTTACAAATTTGGAATATTTCTCCATAACATAAACATTATTTCATCATTCCCATATTTTAGTAAAATCGCAAGGTCAGTCTTACTTGATCACTGTTCCTACCCAGTAGCAGAATCTTTGCAACACTTGAATTACGAAGCGTAAAAGAAAAAGGAGCAAGATATCTTTATAAAAGTAGCGCAAGCTGTGCTGTATGCCAATCGAACAAAGTCACCCCTCAAAAAAAGTGTAACTTACATTTACATAACATCAAATATTATAGTATATATTTATATTAAACTAATAATAAAGTATCAGAACCTAATAAAAAGGCAAATGTTAAGAAAAAAATTTGGAAGTGTCGAGTCGCACCACTACCCAATCATGCTTCATGCGCCTTTAACCGCACGGCCACTTCGGCCGGCCTACTCACTTCGCTAAACCAACAACACACTATTGACACTCAATTACAGCATGTTAGCAATTGCTGAAAACCTTAATCGTAGATATATTACTAATTGAAATTTAATTATAACAAATTGTACCAAGAACAATGCTTTTTGGGTGGATCTTCAGTGTGTCGCTGCCTTCAAATAGCATGCTCTCATAATACGCAAGCTGCAATAATTCTTTTGCCACGAATATGATGTTTCTGATTATTTTATTGGAACGAATCTCACAGTTAACGGGTTTTCCAGTGATTCTCAATTTGCTCGTGCCCAGAAACGGCATAATTATATACGTATAGGCCTGAAATGAATGCCAATATGGCGCCTCTCAACTCTGTACTGAAGGGAGACGGCGTGCGTGTGACGTAGGTGGCGTTGTGCCATCTCATTGGTCAACGCTCAGACGCACGCTCAGAGTATCTGACAAGCTAGATATTGCTCTGCACGCGCGGAAAGACTCCCGAACGTGCTATTCCACGCTATGACGTCAGAAACACGGCACGCTCAACGCTCAACATTCGGTTGCACGGTCCGTGCGCCGACAGCTTAACGCTGCAGCTAATATCATCATTCTGGAGCATATTACTGTGGCGTGCACTTCAGGGTGTGCGTAGAACCTTAGCGTTGATTTTTTTCTGATAATTTAAGTGTGGTGATAGTACTTTGCCACTGTAGTGTTTATTATTGGTGGCGTAAGCAAACACGACACATCATATGAAGGAGCTTCAGAAGAGTAGTTTTCCATGCGTATAAATTGTTCTAAGGGAATAATAAAGTCGTGTGACATTGCTGGGGAGACCCCGATTGGCATGTTCAGCCGGCTAATTGGAAAGATTTTCCCTGTCCAGTCACGTTACAGTGACCACCTGTTAAAAACCTGAATAACCACCTTTTGCGGTGCGAATCGCTGCAAAACGTGCAGCAAGAGTGTCACTGAAGGTGTGGAACGTACCGGCAGGGATACGGAGCTATGTTGTATGTTGACCCTAGTGACATGGCCAGCTGCGCAAAATTCCTCGGTTGGAAGATCCATGGCGCGAGAAGCCCAACCGAGGTGGTCCCAAAGACTGTCGATCTGGGGAGTCTGGTGTCTTGGCGAGTACAGTAAACTCACCCTGGTGCTCTTCGAACCACGCACGTACACTGAGTGCTGTGTTACATGTTGCATTGTTCTGCTAGTAGACGCCATCGTGCCGAGGGGGGTGCGTGGGTGGGGGGGGGGGGGGGAATGCATGCAGGGACAGACAAGGTCTGCAAGGATAGATGCAAAGTAGTGTTGATCCGTTACGCCGTTCGGAATGCCACAAAAACATTGCCCCGACCGTAATGCTCCCTCCTCCGACTTGGAGCCTCCCGTCGATTGTTGCAGGTCCATACCCGCCAACGGCCATCTGTTCAATCAGGCAGAAAACTTGATTCATCTGAAAAGGCCACCTGTTGGCACTCAGTCGACGTTCAGTTCCGGTACTGGCGTGCAAATTCCAGCCTCTGTCGCCGATGAACTGCAGTCAGCACCGATGCATGAACCGAGCGTCTGCTGTAGAGGCCCATACGCAGCAGCGTTCGCTGAACAGTTATCGAGGACACATTGTTGGTAGCACCTTGGTACATCGGTGCTGTCAGTTGCTCAACAGTTGCACTTCTATTCGCCCATACACATGTCCGGAGTCATCAATGACCCCTGTCATCTGTGCCCCGTGGCGCACCACAGTTGACTTGGCGCTGGTTTGGGGGTAGCGCCATTTTGCCATACACGGTATATTTTTACCATGGTGGCACATGAACAGTTTACAAGCGAAGTCACTTCACAAATGTTCGGAAGCCAATGGTCATGGCCTTTGGGTCGTCAGTTAAATTGCTTCGTTTCCGCATTGCGACGTCTGCACTGTTGCTTACGTCCCTCCCCCCACCCCTCCCCCTACTGAACGAGGTGGGACAGCAGTTAGCACACTGGACTCGTATACGACAGGACAGTGGATCACACCCGCATCTGGCCATCCTGATTTAGGCTTTTCTGTGATTTCCCTAAATCGCTTCAGGCAAATGCCAGGATGGTTCCTTTGAAAGGGCATGGGTGACTTCCTTCCCTATCCTTCTCTAACCCAATGGGACCGATGAGTGTAGGTGACAGTAATGCGCAAGTGGCATAGTGTTGGAAATTATGAGAGACGAGAGAAAATGAAACCTGGTGATGACACATAGCTTGTTCCTCCAGAACAGCACCAAGGGGAATGCCGAGCTTAGTGTCCCAATCCAACGGACGGATCACCATCAATAGTGTCACATTCGCCTGCTTCATAAGACACGGCAGAGAGGTTTGGAGTTTAATTCAGTAAATTGGCGCGAAGACTGGTGAACTGAAACGTTACGCCCCTTGCACGCCAAATACTTGCAGCGAAAAATTTCATCCACCACCAGAATTTGAACCGCCATACCTCAGAGTCGACCGCCACCCTCGACCTGGGATACGGAGGCGGGTCTAAGAGAGTTGGAGGCAGAAACAATGGCCAAGTGAGGGTCTTATTACAGCGTTGCCAGTTACCATGGGAGGTAACGGCTGGAGCGTGTGGCGTGGGACAGACAGAGCACACGGGCGGCGCCATCTCTGCTTGCGCAGAACGCATGACGCTTTCTCCTTTTTGCACAGTTGCGGTATAGCAGTGTGGTGATTAAACCAACCTCCTTATTGAGGACAGCTGTGGTTGGACTGATGAATCATAGCGTGGGAACAGCGCAGTTCAGTATTGGAGTCGGTCGGTCGGTCAGTCAGTCAGCGCATTGAGGCGGAGTGGAGTGAGTAGAAGGAAGGAAGGTAGGTAGGTAGGTAGGGGTGAGGGTGCAGCGGTCGTCTGCGGCACTCTGCCAGCAGAGGCAAGCCGTGCCAAAGACGAAGCCGGCGCGCGCCGCGCATGCGTGGAATCGGTCACCAGCGTGACGCGCCGCTGACCTGCCGCGGCCAAGGTCGGCTGTGGAGGCCGAAGCTTCTACCCACCCCGCTGCTGCTGCCGCCGCCGCCCAACACTCGTCGTTTTGTGACTGGCTTTTTATGTGCTTACGTCCGCATCGCATTTTGTGTCTTTTTAATGCGATCGTTGGAGGACCATTTATAATGTGCTGCAACTCCGGCGTCAGATTTCACACGGGTAGCTGAGCAGCAGAACTGACCGTGAACAGTGACGGCGTAACGAGTTTTTCTTTTCTTTTTTCCTTGTGTTGTCTATTGCGAAGGTGAAACAAAAACGTTCCTGTCTCTTCATTTTTTATTTTTTTATTTTTATTTTTTTGCGTATTTGGAATATAAAGTTGCTGTATCATCAACACACTTCCTTCCCTTGCCCAGAGCTACCAGAGGCTATAAAGGTTTCACGAGGGGAAACGAGGTAACACCGAATTCAGTTTTACAGATCTGCAGGATAGATTTAAAAAGTACCGAAGCCAACAGACGCTACCTATATCAATTAGTTCACCCTCCAGCACGGCGAAGTGCAGCAAATAAGCCTGGGATCCATCCACCTGACTAGGGAACAGAAGGCTGAAGAAATAATGTTGGGACTAATCGTAAATGCAGTGACACAGAGCAGAGATTTATCAACAGTCTAAAATTTTTGGCTGGGTCCGTATACGATGGTCAAGAGATTGACATCCGGAGTCTCGTCAAATTAGACATCTTCTGTAGCTAAACACGGGATGTTCATAAAGTCTCTCAGCATTGCCGTATGATTGTTAGCCGCGCGTGCCGTATGCTGCAGTGAATATAACAAATTGAAACTCAGTGAAATACAAGTTATTAATTTATTGAATATTCATTTTTACCTACAAATTTTCACATCAAATGTTGAAAGTGTCCCCCCCCCCCCCTATTGTTGAATACACAATTAAATTCGTCTAATCATGTTTCCAAACACAAGTGTGTTAATGAGATCTCGCACAGTATCGCGATGTGGGAGTGTTGTCTCCGGGGAAACCGAATTAAATGTTCGACGAACTGAAACTGTGTATTTACTTCCGAATGATGACCTCAGAAGTTAAGTCCCATTGTGCTCAAGAGCCATTTCATACGGCACGCGCGGCTAACAATCATTCGGCATTGCGGAGAGACTTTTTGAACACCCCGTATAATAAAGTCTTGAAGATAGCTGTATATTGTTAGAGTATTGTTATCAATAATAATAATAATAATAATAATAATAATAATAATAATAATAATAATAATAATAATAATAATAATAATAACAAAAATACTGAAAACAGAATTGACAGCAAGAAACAAGACAAAAGCTATAAATACTTATGCTATACCAGTATTGACCTACTCATTTGGAGTAGTGAAATGGAGTGACACAGACCTAGAAGCACTCAATACACTTACACGATCACAATGCCACAAATATAGAATACATCACATACATTCAGCAACAGAAAGATTCACATTAAGCAGAAAGGAAGGTGGAAGGGGATTTATAGATATAAAAAACCTACATTATGGACAGGTAGACAATTTAAGAAAATTCTTTCTAGAACGAGCAGAAACTAGCAAAATACACAAAGCAATCACTCATATAAATACATCAGCTACACCATTGCAATTTCATAACCACTTCTACAACCCTTTAGATCACATAACATCAACAGATACGAAGAAAGTAAATTGGAAAAAGAAAACACTACACGGCAAGCACCCGTATCATCTAACACAGCCACACATAGATCAAGACGCATCCAACACATGGCTAAGAAACGGCAATATATACAGTGAGACGGAAGGATTCATGATCGCAATACAGGATCAAACAATAAACACCAGATATTACAGCAAGCATATTATTAAAGATCCCAATACCACAACAGATAAATGCAGACTTTGCAAACAACAAATAGAAACAGTAGATCACATAACAAGCGGATGTACAATACTAGCAAATACAGAATACCCCAGAAGACATGACAATGTAGCAAAAATAATACATCAACAACTTGCCATAAAACATAAACTAATAAAACAACACGTTCCCACATAAAAGTACACACCACAAAATGTACTGGAGAATGATGAATACAAATTATACTGGAACAGAACGATTATAACAGATAAAACAACACCACATAACAAACCTGACATCATACTCACCAATAAAAAGAAGAAATTAACACAACTAATTGAAATATCCATACCCAACACAACAAATATACAGAAGAAAACAGGAGAAAAAATTGAAAAATACATCCAACTGGCTGAGGAAGTCAAGGACATGTGGCATCAGGATAAAGTCGACATTATCCCAATTATACTATCAACTACAGGAGTCATACCTCACAATATTCACCAGTACATCAATGCAATACCGCTACATCCAAACATATATATACAACTACAAAAATCTGTAATTATTGATACATGTTCAATTACCCGAAAGTTCCTAAATGCAATATAACATATACCATACAGTTACAAGGAAGTCGCGCTTGACCGAGGTCTGCGTCACGTTCCATTTTTAACCAGACTTAAGTCTGAGAAAAAAAAGTCAATAATAATAATAGAGCAATTAGATGAAAAGAAGCAGAAATTACAAGCATTGGCCAAATGACTTAGAAGATACAAAAAAAGTGAAAATAGAAGGAAACAAAACCAAACATTCAACACAAACCAAAAGAAATTTTACCAGACAATAGATAACACACACATTAAAATAGACAATCCACCAAGCATAACAGACATGGAACACTTCTGGAGCAACATATGGTCAAACCCGGTACAACATAACAGACATGCACAGTGGATACAAGCAGAAACAGACACATACAAGATGATACCACAAATGCCTGAATTGATAATTTTGCAACATGAAGTCACCCAAGCAATTAATTCTACTCACAATTGGAAAGCCCTTGGAAAAGATAAAATACCAAATTTCTGGCTAAAGAAGTTCACCTCAACACATTCACATCTAACTAAATTATTTAAGTTACATTGCAGACCCATACACATTCCCTGATACATTTACACATGGAATAACTTATCTGAAACCTAAAGATCAAGCAGACACAGCAAACCCAGCTAAATATCGCCCCATAACATGCCTACCAACAATATACAAAATATTAACTTCAGCCATTACACAGAAATTAATGACACATACAACACAGAACAAAATTATAAATTAAGAACAAAAAGGCTGTTGCAAAGGAGCACGAGGATGTAAAGAGCAACTAATAATAGATGCAGAGGTGATATATCAAGCGAAAACTAAATAAAGGTCACTACACTACGCATACATTGATTACCAAAGAGCTTTTGATAGTGTACCCCACTCATGGTTGCTACAGACATTGGAAATATACAAAGTAGATCCTAAATTGATACAGTTCCTAAACATAGTAATGAAAAATTGGAAAACCACACTTAATATAGAAACAAATTCAAATAATATCACATCACAGCCAATACAGATTAAGCGTGGAATATACCAAGGAGACTCATTAAGTCCTTTCTGGTTCTGCCTTGCTCTGAACCCACTATCCAACATGCTAAATAATACAAATTATGGATATAATATTACTGGAACATACCCACACAAAATCACACATTTGCTATACATGGACGATCTAAAACTACTGGCAGCAACAAATCAACGACTCAACCAATTACTAAAGATAACAGAAGTATTCAGCAATGATACAAATATGGCTTTTGGAACAGACAAATGTAAGAAAAATAGCATAGTCAAGGGAAAACACACTAAACAAGAAGATTACATATTGGATAACCACAGCGACTGCATAGAAGCGATGGAAAAAACAGATGCCTATAAATATCTAGGATACAGACAAAAAAATAGGAATAGATAATACAAATATTAAAGAAGAACCAAAAGAAAAATATAGACGAAGACTAACAAAAATACTGAAAACTGAATTGACAGCAAGAAACAAGACAAAAGCTATAAGTACCTATGCTATACCAATATTGACCTACTCATTTGGAGTAGTGAAATGGAGTAACACAGACCTAGAAGCACTCAATACACTTACACGATCACAATACCACAAATATAGAATACATCACATACATTCAGCAACAGAAAGATTCACATTAAGCAGAAAGGAAGGAGGAAGGGGATTTATCGACATAAAAAACCTGCATTATGGACAGGTAGACAATTTAAGAAAATTCTTTCTAGAACGAGCAGAAACTAGCAAAATACACAAAGCAATCACTCATATAAATACATCGGCTACACCACTGCAATTTCATAACCACTTCTACAACCCTCTAGATCACATAACATCAACAGATACGAAGAAAGTAAATTGGAAAAAGAAAACCCTACATGGCAGCACCCGTATCATCTAACACAGCCGCACATCGAACAAGATGCATCCAACACATGGCTAAGAAAAGGCAATATATACAGTGAGACGGAAGGATTCATGATTGCAATACAGGATCAAACAATAAACACCAGATATTACAGCAAGCATACTATTAAAGATCCCAATACCGCAACAGATAAATGCAGACTTTGCAAACAACAAATAGAAACAGTAGATCACATCACAAGCAGATGTACAATACTAGCAAATACAGAATACCCCAGAAGACACGACAATGTAGCAAAAATAATACATCAACAACTTGCCATACAACATAAACTTATAAAACAACACGTTCCCACATACAAGTATGCTCCACAAAATGTACTAGAGAATGATGAATACAAATTATACTGGAGCAGAACCATTATAACAGATAAAACAACACCACATAACAAACCTGACAACATACTCACCAATAAAAAGAAGAAATTAACGCAACTAATCGAAATATCCATACCCAATACAACAAATATACAGAAGAAAACAGGAGAAAAAATTGAAAAATACATCCAACTGGCTGAGGAAGTCAAGGACTTGTGGCATCAGGATAAAGTTGACATTATACCGATTATACTATCAACTACAGGAGTCATACCACACAATATCCACCAGTACATCAATGCAATACAGCTACATCCAAACTTATATATACAACTACAGAAATCCGTAATTATTGATACATGTTCAATTACCCAAAAATTCTTAAATGCAATATAACATATACCGAACAGTTAAAAGGAAGTCACGCTTGATCAAGGTCCGCGTCACTTTCCATTTTTGACCAGACATAACGTCTGAGAATAGAAAGAAATAATAATAATAGTAATAAGAATAATGGTAATGACAATAAAAATGATGGTAATACACTCCGACACAAAAAGAACAAAACGTACACACCGCAAAGAAACTACCCAAATAAGACCGAAATCGGTAGATGTACATGTACAGACGAACAAACGATTAAAATTTCAGAAAAAAAATGGATGATATATGAAAGAGCGAGAGCTTCACAAATGGAACAAGTCAGTAATGAGTTGTTCCACCTCTCGGCCTTACGTAAGCAATTATTCGGCATGGCACTGATTGACGTACGTCCTCCTGAGGGCTGTCGTGCCATATTCTGTCCAATTGGCGGTTTAGATCGTCAAAATCCCGAGCTGGTTTGAGGACTCTGCCTATAATGCTCCAAATGTTCTCAGTTGGGGAGATATCCGATGATGTGGGTAGCCATGGTTGTTTTTTTCCAAGCATTAAGACAAACTGTAGAAACTCTCACCGTGTGTAACAGGCACCATCTTGCTGAAATGTGAGCCCAGGATGGCTTGCCATGAAGCGCAACTAAACGGGGCGTACCACCTCTGACCGTAATAACGGCATTGATACGCCTGGGCGTTCAAACAGCTTGGATGGCGTGTACAGGTACAGCTGCCCATGCAGCTTCAACACGATGCCACAGTTCATCAAGAGCAGTGACTGGCGTATTGTGACGAGCCAGTTGCTCGGCCGCCATTGACCAGACGTTTTCAGTTGTTGAGAGATCTGGAGAATGTGCTGGCCAGGGCAGCAGTCGAACATTTTCTGTATCCATAAAGGCCCGTACAGGACCTGCAACATGCGGTCGTGCATTATCATGCTGAAATGTAGGGTTTCGCAGGGATCGAATGGAGGGCAGAGCCACGGGTCGTAACACATCTTAAATGTAACATTCACTGTTCAAACTACCGTCAATGCGAACAAGAGGTGACAGAGACGTGTAACCATTGGCACCCCATACCATCACGCCGGATGATACGCCAGTATGGCGACGACGAATACACGCTTCCAATGTGTGTTCACCGCGATGTCGCCAAACACGGATGCGACCATCATGATGCTCTAAACAGAACCTGGATTCATCCGAAAAAATGACGTTTTGCCATTCGTGCAACCAGATTCGTCGTTGAGTACACCATCGCAGGCGCTCCTGTCTGTGATCCAGCGTCAAGGGTAACCACAACCTTGGTCTCCGAGCTGATAGTCAATGCTGCTGCAAACGTCGTCGAACTGTTCGTGCAGATGGTTGCTGTCTTGCAAACGCCCCCATCTGTTGACTCAGGGATCGAGACGTGGCTGCACGATCCGTTACAGCTATGTGGATAAGATGCCTCTCATCTCGACTGACTCCATATTCTGCTAACAGTCATTGGATCTCGACCAACGCGAGCAGCAATGTCGGGATACGATAAACCGCAATAGCGGTAGGCTACAATCCAACCTTTATCATAGTTGGAAACGTTATGGTACGCATTTCTCCTCCTTACACGAGGCATCACAACAACGTTTCACCAGGCAACGCCGGTCAACTGCTGTTTGTGTGTGAGAAATCGGTTGGAAACTTTCCTCGTGTCAGCACGTTGTAGCTGTCGCCACTGGCGCCAACCTCGTGTTAATGCTCTAAACTGCTAATCATTTGCATATCACAGCATCATCTTCCTGTCGGTTAAATTTCGTGTCTGTAGCACGTCATCTTCGTGGTGTATCAATTTTAATGGCCAGTAGTGTATCTTGGCTTGTCATTGTAATTCTGCTCGAAGCATGACTGATCATTAAAGACAATTTCACTCCCGTCGAAGAGATTCCACGCCGAAGACTTCTCTGGAGACGCCCCAGATAGCAGTGGGATACCAACCTGTCACCCGCCATACAGCTCTACAACAGGAATGATGGCCTGGGTTTCCATTTCTTTTAGTAGCAGGACCCCTTTGTTTGCCATACGCGGCACCTTTACAGCAAAGCGATACGTCCACGATATTCTACGCCCCATTTTGTTGCCCTTAATGACAAACTACACTGGTCTCGCATTTCAGCAAGATAACGCTCGCCCGCACACGGCGAGAGTTTCTGCAGCTTGTCTTCGTGCGTGCCAAACCCTACCTTTGCCAGCATGATCGCCAGATCTCTCCCCAGTACAGGTCGTTTGAACCGTTGTGGAGCGCGAACTCCTACCAGATCGGGATTTCGACGATCTAACCGCACCACTGTGGCAGAATTTGGTACGATGTCCCTCAGGAGAAAATCCAAGAGCTGTAGCAGTCAATGCCAAGGCGAATAACTGCTTGCATAGGGGCCAGAGGTGGACTAACGCGTTATTGACTTGCTTAGCTTGTGAAGCTATTTCTGTTCTACAGTTGTAATCATTTGTCTCTACATGTAGATAACATGTATAGATCCCCGTCCCATCTGGATAACTTCTTCGTGGTGCGTCATTTTTTTTTATTTTCATTTTTACGGACTATTATATCCAATGAATTTCCCCGTTTTGAAATATAAACTAAATAAGAAAGCCTTCAACGCCAGTTATGCATTTACAATTTCCGTGCTAACTTACACTTTTGGCCTCCTTAACGGGAGGTAGAAGAAATGCAAAGGTTTTTTTACTAACTCTGACATCTGTCATCCCACATGATAAAAAGGAGGCAGGGAGTAAACAGATATTAAGCAGCTGCGCGTAAATCAACTTGGGTAAGTTCAGCAGTATTTTTGCAACAGCAACCCATCAGTCCTTAAAGCAGTAGTAGCCGAGCCGTTAATTACACACCAGTCAATCTCGCAGAAACGCCCAGAACATTCCCAAGGTCTAAGACAGAAATAATTGACATAATAGGCTGGTTTAGGAAAAAACTGCAGTGGTGACACACAAACGATTTCAGCCAGTATAATGTCAGTTTGGTTGCCGCACGCAGGTTTGCGTGCAGAAACAGAGGGATTTACGCAAGCGATAAGAGTTTAGGTCATTGCGACGAGGATCTGCTGGAAGTATACTTAAAGACCAAGGAGTAGATTATAGTTGCGGGAAATGGGGGGGCGGGGGGGCGGGAGGAGGAGGAAGAGGAGGAGGAGATAATATCGCAAATCTGGATCTAAGACCTTGGCACCCATGGAATATTTGAAAATGCATGATGATATCGCCAAAATAATAGTGGGAACGGTAGTATAAGTTAATAAAAGGCTTTGCTTCATACTATCGTGCAGCGACCTCATTGTTGCAGAAAAGCATAAATTTCAAAATTTACTTGAACCGCAGCATAACCCTATAACCCTTAATAATCCGTTGTAATGGCTCTAACGCAGTAGTGATAAATATAGCTGAGTATGCCACCTTTCTCGTAGACACTCGCTGTACCAAACACCAATCATCTGCAAAACGCCTTTCATTGAGAAGGTGGCCAAATTCAGCGAAACTTGGCACATAAGGCAAAATTCGTGTGGAAAAGTTGTCCTTGTAGTTGCCCCAAACTAGACTATGAGGAGCCTGCAGGACTGAAAACTGCATCCATCGCTCTATTGAAAACTGCAGAAGCTATTCGTACTGAACACCTGCAGAATAGCTCGTCGGGTTGTTGCACAACACTGTTAATTTAGTGATAAATTGTTATTTAAATCGTGATCGTTATATCGATAACATGCAAAAATGATAGTCGATGATGATGATGATGATTCGGATTGGACTCATATTAGAGAGTAGGGTGGTTCAAATCCGCGCCGGGCCATTCAAATTAAGTTTTTTCATGGTTTTTTAAATCGATTAATGTGAATTCAACGATGGTTTCATTCAAAGGAGAGTGCCGATTTCCTTCCCCAGTTTGTGTTCCATCTGTAACGACCTCGTAGTCTGTGGGACTTCAAACCCAAACCTTCTATCTTCCTTCTTTCCTTCTGTTAACTCCTTCTCTTGTAGTGTCACTTCAGTTGCTATTTCTGGAGATTTACTTGACCGTTCATATCATTTCTGTAACATTCCACTTTTATAGTTTATATCCATCATCAACAGTTCCAAAGGATATTTAGATATTCACTTACACAGCCAAGTGGTGTAAATTCCAACTGTTTCCGATTTTCCGTTTTCCTTCGTTTCACGTTCTGTCCCTCCTGGTCAAATGATAATAGTGAAGCCAGAAAATGGGTTTGAAGTCACCATTAACTGAGCACCTTCGTCACTGCCCGAAAACTCTGTAACAGATATGACTGCACCAACTGTAACGATACAGGTATCATCAAAACACTAAACAACCTTTATTAAAAGAATCGTTAAATTTCTGTTAGGTAAATCGTTCGTCTTCATGCATCAGAACTTTGAGAAGAACAGTTGACGCCGCAGAAGCAGTGGTCCGCTGGCATTGAAAGGGGCGCCTGTATGATATACACCTAATGTAGACGCTCATGCTATCCAGCGGCTCCAAAGATACAATCTGTTTGTAAAAACTGGTGGGTTATGAACATTGAGGTAAAAAAGAAGGGAGGCGGCACTACAGGCTTAATGTTGTACTTTTTCTTTTAAGCCAGATTGGGCGGGGCATACCGCCATTTTAAGTAGCCGAAAACATCGTTCATTCTTCTTGTTCATTATTTCCCTCATGCACGCAACAGCTGTTACATGTACTAAAAAGATACAGTTCACATGAATAACAGTGTCAGGAAGGCAATTTCAACCGTTTTTCCTGCTCTTGAATGCGTATTTAGTAATGTTTTTTTTCTGCTATATTTCGGCTAACCAGAAACATAAGGAAGTGATGTGAAAAGCTTGCTTTCGTCCATTTAATTCCACTTTTACTCTATTTGTGTCGATAGCGAATGAAACTGGAACTGCGAAACCAATATTTGTTTGCTTACTAGTATCGGTCCTGCTTCTTCTTCGTTAAATTTTCAGCTTTCAGCTCGTATGCACAACATTGTTAGTGTTCACGTTTGCAAAAGATCTTACATACGTCTTCTTTGCTAGCCCATAAACGTGTGCAGTGAGGAAAAAAGCAAGGCGTGCTATCGTATGTTGTGCATGTCAACAAAGTGAATGATTAGTGAAACGTCAAAAGGAAACAGAACAGCACAAAGGTATAACTCCATGCAGAATAGAATTATTTTGTTAGATCGCCAGTGCAATGGACTCACTGAGAGTACGCATCTTTTCACCTTGAAATCTTACCTATGATGCTTCATTTAGTGTGTGGCCAATAATAGGAACTTACAGGGTAAAAAAGATAAGTCTTTAAACATTATCCAGCATTGTAGAATGCTATAAATGTGGTTAAGGGAATAGTCTCAAACGCTAAGACCTATTAAAATGGATAACTTTTTGGTAATAATAGGCTAACCTGTGTACCTTTCCATCAGTGGCCTGTTTGCTTCTTTTCCCGGAACATTTCTCGCCAGTAACTCTGTCAGTTTTTCAGGAATAACCAAACATAGCACAATTGGAATGTGCATCTTTCTGATCATCTGCCTGATTTTACTTTTAAATTTCATTTTGTGGTTTTCAGAGTATATGTCTATACCATGCTTTGTGATAAACAGATAGTTAGTTAGTTAGTTCCATGTTCCATGTATCATTAGCACGAGAACACGTACTTATGTGGAACGAGTCATTATAAACTGGCATCAATTTATTGTTTGTAAATATGCTTCTATAATCATTTATTGGTTTTTGCGTTCTTCAATTACTGACTGACAGATGTTAGTCAGTAATTCCTACCAGCACCATTTACACATTACAGTAATATATAGTCTTGCGAGGAATAGGAGTTGTGCGAATAGATTAATTCTTTTGCAAAAGATTTTAACTGGGCTGAAATTATGCTCAGCCAATCGCATAATTTGAATCTACATCGTTACCATTTTACATGCAAAAAAAAAAAAAAAAAAAAAATTCTGGGAGGATTTTGAAGCGCGCTACTTCTGTACTTTAAACTTATAATTCGGTTCAAGTTTTTCACAAAGGTAGATAAATGGATAAAGTCAAAACGAAATTCTTTTTATCCATTTATCTTTATCCGTTGTCGTCGTACAGTAGTTTAAAGTCGAGCTACATGTACTACATAAAATTCGTTCGTATGTGAACTGAATGCACGAAAGCGGTTTAAAATGAATTAAGTAAATAAAAATGCGTTCTTATAACACTGAAAAGTATATTTCAAAAATCTAGCTTTATCGGGATTTCGCGTGCAAACACGTTCTTTCGTGAGTTTTTTACGCGTGCCGCTTCTGTGTTTCAAACGTGTGCTGTTCGGTTCAAATTTTGTAAGAAGGCAGGCAGATATATACAATTAATGATCGTACTGTTGTTTTCTGAAAGCTTTATCCGTTGCCACGATATAAGCAACATTGTTCGAAAGACACTAAAAAGCCTAAACCGGATCAGTTGCCGCCTGAGTCAACGAAAATCTACATCGGTTGCCACGCTGTGGCGGTCAAATTTCAAAATTGTGATAGAGTAAAAATTTGGGAATCAGAATGAAAAATGCTCCTATCATAGCACAAAAAAGGCGAATATATCGTGGGTAGAGTTGATGTAAAAGAAGAGAGCTATCTTTTCGATTTATCTGGCAGTTTCAGAGACATTTAAATAAAAACCACTTGACATAGAGGTATTAGCGCTTTTTTTGCGTGTTAAAACTACTTTCTCAGCGTAGTGGACTCCAATAGCTGCAGTGAAATATCCCGGAGGGGGGGTGCATGTATCCCAAAACATTAATGGCACGCTGTCACATAATTTCACTACAACAGAAATGTCGTCCTGGGTAACATGGCATGTGTCATGTTAGATGGCATGACATCGTGTATGATATTACTTTAGTTGGCGCGATGCATTTAATTACATATGACAAATAATACTAATAAGTAAAAAAGCGCGAATATGTCAAGATGTTTCAAATGTCTTAGAAACAGCGAGATAGGTCAAAAAGCTTGTTCCCTTCTTTTACATCCCTAACTCTGTCCAGGACATATTCGCCATTTTTGTGCTATGGTGGCATTTTTCATTCTGGTTACTATTAACAATGTTGTGCTGATAGTTTCAGCTGTCAAACGTTGATACATTTACGACGAGTGTTTCCTCATATAACAGGCGTGTAATTAACTGAATTGAAAATGACTCCATGTCTGCTTGCGACCGTATTGTTTAACGTTGTATAAAGATTTCAGAAATTGATAGTAGTTACCCAGTCCCCAGGAAATGCAATTTATTCCCCATGTTTTGTTATGTGCCTGCTCTTGGCGTAAGTCGCGTAATCCTCTGAAGCAGGTACTTGCTGCATTGTGCTGTTCCTGACATTTCGAGCGGACATAAAACGACTTCTACCGCTGGGCTTCCCGGACTAACTAAACAGAATGACTCAGAGTTCCTCTTTTCCTTCAGTTCTTGTTTTTTCATGCCCATTTGCAGCTGCGGTAGTTGTGTGTGAAGAAGGCGATGTATTTGTTATGGATTCTGAAGATTCATTCTGAGCACAAGAATGTGCTTTTTACGTAACTGCTACGTAGGTAAAACCTTAGAGCACAAACACATTAAACATTCTCGTTCCTCAAAGGTTTTTTTATTGGAAATAAACAGATAACGATGTACTACAATGACAAAGCAGCTATTGCAGCTGTTAGGCGATCATTTACAGTGACTGGAAAACCATGTCTTCTGCATAGTAGCTATCTGCAGACCTGCAGTTGCCGTTTATACAGAAAGGCAACTTTCATTTTTACTTGTCTATTCCAGGAATACTGGAATTGAGATGTAATTTCTTAATGCAGGAGAATATAGTTCTTTGATGTTGGCGGTGCATCATCGATTCTGCTGCAGGGTGTGTATTGCAAAATTTGAATTTTACACTGAGGGTGAGTTTATTTCGGATATAAACTCGACAATAATGTGTGTGTGTGTGTGTGTGTGTGTGTGTGTGTGTGTGTGTGTGTGTGAGAGAGAGAGAGAGAGAGAGAGAGAGAGAGAGAGAGAGAGAGAGAGAGAGAGAACTTCAAGTGGCTGTCACAGATCTGGGGCCCTATTCTGTATCGTTGATACCGATCGGTGCAGTAGGTTAGTCTCGGTAGTGACGTCATTTTCGGTTCTTTATCCGAATTTCCTATTCAGTAAGGTTCTGATACCTGTTACCGAACGGTCCTCCCGCCGATTTTTCTTCAATTGTACCGAGAAGCTTTGCATTTCGGTATGGCCCTGTCGTTCGGTTAGCTGTGGTTTCTTTACACCTATAATTTATTTTAAACATATTGAGCGGTTTTAGCTCTGGATTTAGTGATTGTGTTACTAAAAAGTCACCACAGGACGCGTCTGGTTGGAAAGTGAGTTAATAATAGACTATTTGCCTTTGTTAGAAATATGGTTAGGTTAGGTTGTTACTGTGAATGATTACAACATAAAAAATGTTTGCGGTCAATATTATCTCAAAATACCTGTTGTTTTATGCAATTAAGAGGTTAAAAATCATTAAATATCAAGACATCGCCTCTGCTTACGTATATTACACGAGTGTTAGTTGAAATTACTAGTGACTTTGCGTACTCTTTTCCGTAAATGGTTTACTTATTAACTATCTAAATGCGTTGAAAACTTTTAAGTAACAACGCAAAGGAATTTTGTGAAGCCTGCTGGAAGAAAACTTCCAAAATTTCATGCATTTACGCCTTACGCCTGCAGTCAGCGTCAATCTTGACTCAATTAAAAGTTCCAGCAGCACACCACCTGTAGTAGCGAAGATGGTAAGGCGACGAACTGCCGTGCCGAAGGACGTAGGTTCACATATAGCCAGATGCAAAAATGTTTTTTTTCCTCTCCGTGTTTGCATCGATAAATGAGACTTCGTTAACCGTAAAAGTTAAACATTTTTCTGAAATATTTGTTGTAATTTACACGTAAGAGCGCGCTTTCTCAGTAACGAGTTTCTCCGATTTCGTGACTTGAATATGTTCAAGAAATGAAAGATGAAATTACTGTGCGTGAAACAACTGACAGTGACATTTATACTTCGTCTTGTCACAAATAAATCACCATTTTTTTTGTTTTGGGAATACGTAGCGATTTCCGAGAGTGTGGTCAGACAGGAATCTAAGAGCACAACTTTAATTACTGCGAATGAAATTAGCAGCTTGTCACAAGTATTTATCTGCGATCGAATCCTTAACAACAGACAGAGATGAAAGGTTCCCGCCACAATATTTTCAGACTATACCACCATATACGAAACATTTTGATTAATCAGATGCATGTTATAAACTACAACGAACTTTCGTAGCTGCACTCGCCACACGGTTTTGAAAAGACGATTTTTTAAATTTTGTTTTTACGAACCAAATCGTTGATGTGCCATACAGGGAAGTAGGCTAATTCATCATTTGGATCTCTTGGAGCGAGCTATTGCCACATTCTATGCTTCTTCTTATTCTTTGAGACTCTCTTAAACAATTTTTTCGGGTTCATGGAGATGTGTTCAGTCTATGCAACTAATTGAAGGCAGTTCATTCCCAAACCGGTATGCGTTTCGCTTCTTTCATTTGTGAAGCATCATCACGAGTAGAGGAAGTGAAACGCGTATGACAATAAATAAACTGCCTTCAAGTACTTGGTCCGCAGCTCGTGTTCGTGCGGTAGCGTTCTCGCTTCCCACGCCCGGGTTCCCGGGTTCGATTCCCGGCGGGGTCAGAGATTTTCTCTGCCTCGTGATGACTGGGTGTTGTGTGATGTCCTTAGGTTAGTTAAGTTTAAGTAGTTCTAAGTTCTAGGGGACTGATGACCATAGATGTTAAGTCCCATAGTGCTCAGAGCCATTTTTTTTTTTCAATTACTTGCCTAGACGGAATGTACCTTCATGAAGTTTTGAAGCACCTAAGGAACCCCGGAAAACAGAAAAAATGACGAATACTTCAGGTGTTTCTATAGATGTATTTGTACAATGTGATACTACATTCCTAACTCACATTCCGAAACGTAAAATCCAAATCACGTCGATGTGAATAAGAATAAAATGTCATATTATGACATTTACGACAGTCTCCATAACACAGTCAATATTATATCGCTATCATGTATTCATGGAAGCCCGCGGTCAGCGAAATTTGAACAGTATTACGTAATCTAACCACACTTTTCAGTACTGTGAAGAATGGCATGCCTGTATCGGCTGCTAGTCGCTTAAGAGTTCGTGCCGATGTGGCGCTGCAGTGCGCATGCGCTGATCTGAGGCAGATAGCTTCTCATTGGTTGGCGCGACGAGAACTAATAACAGCGTTTTGGTTCCCTAAGAGGACTGTTCGGCATCGCTTTCGAAATGCTTACTGAATGATGTTGTGGCTCTGTTTCGAAAAAAGACGGTTCAGTGCGCTCGCGTAAATGGCGGAAGGATACAGAATAGGGCCCCAGTCTGATGCTGAAATAGCTTCCTTCCAGATAAGACTTCGGACACGAGTGTTGACAATTTAACTTACTTTGTTGGTTTTCATTCAGAACTTTCGTTAAAATACTATGGGGCAACTCTATATTGAGGAAGAAAACATTCATCGGCCAGAAAAGTAAAAGTAGTGTAGTATCTGGATCCCATCCCATATATCATAAAGCCAGCTCTCCAGACAGTGGGACATGCTGATAACAGCATTGCAGTATCTCTATAAACATAGCCGGCAGAAGTGGCCGTGCGGTTCTAGGCGCTGCAGTCTGGAACCGCGAGATCGCTACGGTCGCAGGTTCGAATCCTGCCTCAGGCATGGATGTGTGTGATGTCCTTAGGTTAGTTAGGTTTAAGTAGTTCTAAGTTCTAGGGGACTAATGATCTCAGAAGTTGAGTCCCATAGCGCTCAGAGCCATTTGAACCATTTTTTCTATAAACTTACGTTTGCCGTCAACAGTAAACTGCAGGCCGGCCGAAGTGGTAGGGGTTCTAGGAGCTTCAGTCCGGAACAAAGTCGCTGCTACGGTCGCAGGTTCGAATCCTGCCGCGGGCATGGATGTGTGTGATGTCCTTAGGTCAGTTACGTTTAAGTAGTTCTAAGTTCTAGGGGACTGATGACCTCAGATGTTAAGGTCACATAGTGCTTTTAGCCATTTGAACCATTTTGAAATAAACTGCAGTTCCAAAATAACAACAGCTTCTCATAATTTTCGAAAATAAAATACTAGGTAGAAAAATTGATCTTCACACTATCACCTACTGGTGAAGAAAGAAGTGGGATACGTTATATTTAAAACGTTTGACGTCTCATATCACTGTGTAAACAGAATGGTTGGTAACCCACATAAGTGATTTTAAAAGCAAATTAAAATCTGATCTGTCTGAAAATGAGTTTTCGTAACTATGACAGCTAGTAATATCCTGTTAGTGTGTGTGTTCGTGTGTGTTTCTGGAATTTCAAATCGGCAGTTAAGTTTTCTTACTGTTTGGGATTGAAAATAATGTGTTGGTGTTTGGTCTTAGATTTATATTATCTTCGTAATGTATCGTTGATTGTGGTAAAGAGCTATAATGTATGTGACGTCTTAAGAAATAATCAAGGACTTATATGGGGCTACTGTAAGTCCATCTTCATACAGATGGCTGCGGGAGTTCGGCTGTTCAATATTAACAAAAGACAGCTGAATGGTTGGTGTGTGAGTGAGTGAGGGAGTGAGTGAGTGAGTGAGAGAGAGAGAATATTCGTAAGGGACCAAACTGCTTAGGTCATCGGTCCCTAGCTGAAGGTGTTGATTCGAAGTTAACGCGGGGTTATTCTGTAAGTGCCTCCGGAGTTTCAGTATATGACTGTGCACAATCTACAAAACGTGCGAAAAATAAACACATCAGTAGACAGAGCAGCTCTCCAAGTTTTTAATTCGGACTACAGGTGTTCAGTGAGGGCACGTGCGTGCAGTTCATTTATGTCGCAGCAGCAGACTGTTGACCGCTTTGGATATCTGTTCATCGGGTTGCCTATCTGTATGCGCGAACTAATTCTTTGCGACCGTACGGAGCGGGTGATTCGTCTGAATGTTCCGACACGCCTCGCCCAAAGTGGTGCGCTGTGTGTGCACTTTATCCACTAATACGTGCCATTTTTTTGTACGTCTTGTATGTTTCGCAGATTCATCTTCTGAAACCCCAGAGGTACTTACGATTGACTCTGCATTATATTCATTGTTTTACAGACAAACATGTTAACGACAAACTTGTTGCAATAAAAAGCATTAACACATACTGAGTTATTAGCTTTGTCCCATGTTGATATCTCCCAAAACGAAGAGAATTGAAGTTAGCAACTCATGAAAATGGCTCCAAATATTAAGAGTTTGGTTCATGAGACTGGCAACTTAATAAACACAATCTTATCGAAGATCAAAACATGTAATTTAAACTATGTATACGCCTCGCAACAACAGGCCGAATGCCACAGGTTTCCATACAAATATACACTACTGGCCATTAAAATTGCTACACCAAGAAGAAATGCAGTTGATAAACGGTTATTCATTGAACAAATATATTATACTAGAACTGACACGTGATAACATTTTCACGCAATTTGGGTGCATAGATCCTAAGAAATCAGTACCCAGAACAACCACCTCTGGCCGTAATAACGGCCTTGGTACGCCTGGGCATTGAGTCAGAGCTTGGATGGCGTATACAGGTAGAGCTGCCTATGCAGCTTCAACACGATACCACAGTTCATCAAGAGTAGTGACTGGCGTATTGTGACGAACCAGTTGCTCGGCCACCATTGACCAGACGTTTTCAATTGGTGTGAGATCTGGAGAATGTGCTGGCCAGGGCAGCAGTCGAACATTTTCTGTATCCAGAAACGCCCGTACAGGACCTGCAACATGCGGTCGTGCATTATCATGCTGAAATCTAGGGTTTCGCAGGGATCGAATGGAGGGTAGAGCTACGGGTCGTAACACATCTTAAATGTAATGTCCACTGTTCAAAGTGCCGTCAATGCGAACAAGAGGTGACAGAGACGTGTAACCATTGGCACCCCATACCATCACGCCGGATGATACGCCAGTATGGCGACGACGAATACACGCTTCCAATGTGTGTTCACCGCGATGTCGCCAAACACGGATGCGACCATCATGATGCTCTAAACAGAACCTGGATTCATCCGAAAAAAATGACGTTTTGCCATTCGTGCACTCACGTTCGTCGTCGAGTAGGCGCTCCTGTCTGTGATGTAGCGTCAAGAGTAACCGCAGCCTCGGTCTCCGAGCTGATAGTCCATGCTGCTGCAAACGTCTAACTGTAGATGTAGATGATTGTCTTGCAAACGTCCCCATCTATTGGCTCACGGATAGAGACGTGGCTGCACGATCTGTTACAGCATGCGGATAAGATGCCTGTCATCTCGACTGCTAGTGATACGAGGCCATTGGGATCCAGCACGGCGTTCCGTATTACCCTCCTGAACCCACCGATTCCATATTCTGCTAACAGTCATTTGATCTCGACCAACGCGAGCAGCAATGTCGCGATACGATAAACCGGAATCCGGATAGGCTACAATCCGACCTTTATCAAAGTCGGAAACGTGATGGTACGCATTTCTCCTCCTTACACGAGGCATCACAACAATGTTTCACCAGGCAACGCCGGTCAACTGCTGTTCGTGTATGAGAAATCGGTTGGAAACTTTCCTCGTGTCAGCACGTTGTAGGTGTCGCCACCGGCGCCAACCTTGTGTGAATGCTCTGAAAAGCTAATCATTTGCATATCACAGCATCTTCTTCCTGTCGGTTAAATTTCGCGTCTGTAGCACGTCATCTTCGTGGTGTAGCAATTTTAATGGCCAGAAGTGTATGTACTAAAATGAGGTTCGGTAAGGTTGCAGGTGACAAAAGTACAGCAGCGGAAACCATTACAGACTCGGCTATGAGTCTACCTGGTGCTTATAATTAGTGATGTTATCGAACGCATGATACGACCAATCACGTGGGATCCTCACAGAAACTAAATCAGCATGTTACTGTTCGTGCCTCTCAGCGAGTTCGGCTGCCGGATGACCCCCAAGTCGCGCGGCAGAGGAGGCTACTTGAGATTGCAGGCGGCTCTTGCCGCTCGGCCGCCTGTTCTCCATAAGCATATATCGGTGCCAATGGCAGCGCCTTCCGTAGGTGCGCCCAGGCCCTGGCGGGGCCTCGCGCCTGCCTTCTGGGGAAGCTCCTAAAGTACTGCGACCTAGTGGTCCGCCGCAAGTGCCGTAGAATTTAGCCGTCCGCGTTTTCTCGCAGGCAGACGCGTTTTGCCAGCGCATCGATAATTTTATGCTATTGGGTGAAGACCACTTTCCACGAGTATCTGTAACGTAACGTAGCGTATCTATCTCATCTCCAAATCTACAAATTATTGCTCGTAGAGGGAGGTGGTAGTCGACGTTGTAGACTGACAACATAAAGTGACTGGCTCAAACTAAGAGAAAGTGTTGTCCCACAGGAAGATGTGCTGCATATGACGCCCGAATGTTGCTGCTGCAGGCGGAGTATGACGCGAGTGTAGACGTTATATCAAAGCAGTCTGCTAAATGCAGGTGTGTAGTGAACGTGGCAGCACGTCTCTAGCAGACTCCGAACGTGAGATATTAATAACGGTGCAAGACGCGTGCCTCATAGCATAAAGAGATTGCACAAGAACTGGGTTCAAATGGTTCTGAGCACTATGGCACTTAACTTCTGAGGTCATCAGCCCCCTAGAACGTAGAACTACTTAAACCTAACTAACCTAAGGACATCACACATATCCAGGCCCAAGGCAGGATTCGAACCTGCGACCGTAGCGGTCGCGCGGCTCCAGACTGTAGCGCCTAGAACCGGCCGGCACGAGAACTGGGGTTTGGGAACTTTCTGGTGGTGAGTTGACCGATACTTGGTCTTAAAACTTCTTTTTTGTCAGCTAAAAGTGGTAAAAATGACATTTTTCGCAACGGGGCGAGTATAGGACAACGAAACAAGCAAATAATTCTAACAAACATAGGCTAAGAAACCCACGGTTTCCTCAACAAGACTTACTACGACTGAGTATATAAATACTGTATAAGAGCCCCCAAGGACACAAACTGCAGGTATGCACATGAGGACACACAGTTCGACATGGTCACCATTTATGTGAAGGCAGGTTTCAGAACGTCTCGACAACGCCGGTGGACGTTCAGAAAGCTCAGGCATATTCCGAACGCTTTGAAAACCATACACTATGTGTTCCCAGAGTTGAGTCACTATCAACAGGGCTGGAATACACCAAAGCTTTTAAATATACCCTCACAACAAAGTCCAATAAGTCGTGGGACCTAGAAGCCTGTGTTATTGTCGAATCATGAGAGGTGCTTCTCGACCACGATATTATTACAGTTGGCCTACTGTGGCCGTATCGGAAACATGCGGGCACGCTACAATAAACAATTACAGTGGTCACTATGGAAAACGCATCGAAGTGTGATTATAGTGCACAGCGCTATTGTGTCAAGTGGTTGGGCGTGTCCTCGGGAAATATCACGTCAAAAACTCTTGATACGCCGGCCGAAGCGCCGTCACTCCCAGGTGCAATAATATTGTGGTTGATTAATACATTTACTGTCGAAATGCTTTTTCATTTCTGAGGTACTTCGCATGATGATAAAATCAAACGAGGGCTGTCTACATTGAACGTAAATCTCCCTATACCTAGCTGAGTCACACAGTTCAAAGGATAAACGAAGTCAAGACCTCACCACTTCCAACAGGACCGTGGCTAGGAAAGCGCAGCTGTGTTCAGACCAACCTTCGGATTCGAGACATATTAGCCTATTTACTGTATCGCGACACGCTCCAGAGTGCCTATCTATATCTCAAAACCTTTTTTCAGAAGTTGATAGACAAATAGCAACGTAGAAAGGTTTCGCACAAATGGGAAACCTTTCGAAGGCAGGATAAGCTAGGATAACAACATTAGTATAGTGCTGCAGCGATCAACAACTCTGGCCAGCCCGGTGCCAGGGGCACGTTCACCGGGATTAGCTCGGTGAACAGGGCCAACAACATAGGTTTATACTAAGCTGGCACGTCTGTAACGCTGCAGGTAGAAGTAGACTAGCATAAGTAGAATAAAATAACATGGGAAGACATAACGGTAGTGCCCATAGTGAGAGCAAAAGAAAACTAACATAGAGTAAGCTGTAGTACTAACACTTGAATTGTATCAACTAGGACTCACTAATTGCATAAGGTGGTGGGTTGTTATGTATCATATATATATTGAGGAATAAAGATTTTAAAAAAATGGGAACGAATTACATTGTATATGAACAACCAGCGAGTCACAGCACACCATGGTGAAGGTTTTCAGACTGGAAAGCTGATTCTGACCCGTGGAACCGAAGTGCAATTTATGAAAGGGCCACACTTTCGTCGCTGTTCAAGGAATTCAGTGCTTCTAAAACTTCTCCGGTTAGAAAGGCGTCCTTGCATCTCCAATAATAGCTAATGTCTCGCTTTGATGTTTTAATATTAGACAAGCTAGATGTGAACTTGGTAACATCAGAAGGCATCAACGGTTCGATGTTAGAGCCACCGCACGATAGTAACACTTTCTTATTTTATTGAGGTGACTTGTAGCTCTGAGAGTCATGTGTGAAAGAGAGAAACCCAGATTTGCACCGTGGTTTTAATTACTCGATGAACTATGGGTTCCCCTGCGACAAACCGGTTTAGAAGGCTCCCCGGTGGGAAAAGAGCCTTCGGCATTCCGCATACAAACAGGATCGTGACTAGCGCAGGACACTGACGTTCAAACTGTCCTCTTCCTATATATACAGAACAAGACATTCTCACTTCAAAGCTTTGTCACTTCAAAAAGTTACGTAACTCGTAGTGCTTTTGAGAAAAGTATGCTCTGTCAAAACGGCAATTCTACTGAGGTCATATAAAAACACATCTGCAGGTGCCCGCATGGCTGTGGCGGCACGAAAAAAACCTTTCCTCCAAGCTGCCGCAAGCAGTTTTCATTAAAGTTAACCCCCGTGCTTCATTTTACTTTGTCCGTATCAGCAACTACGTAACGTCTACAGAAACCGGCTCTGGCGACTTAATAAACAACTGCAATTTTGCATGAACTGGCGCCATTCCATGACGCACGTTCATGGCCCACAGCGTGCGTTGGATTTTAAGCAGCCTCCTATCAGTGCTGGCTGGGTTACCTGCCTAAGTACCCGCACGCACTATCCAAAGTCTTACTGGAGGTAACAGTCCGAATCCTAGTCCAAGAAGTGTGGGGCGGGGTATACAATACATCCGCTGGCAGTCAGGATGTGCGCCGGCGTCGTGCGATTAATTCCAGAACTCTGCACAGTGTCTCGAGGACGAGTGGCATTGTTTATGATTAATCGTTCATTCATACGTTGTACAGGTATAACGACGTAAAGCTCTTTTGTCTTACAGATCACAGTAGTGTTGCATGCTGTGTTTCCTCTATCGAACAACACGCTCTACAGTCTGTCATCCTCATCTACAGCACGAATAAAACTCTATCCACACACCCGTTAGCCATGCAAACGTTATAGGTAACTCTTCTTAACAGGCCTATTAAAGACGATGACAAATTACATTCACTAGGATTTGCCAAGAATGTCAACGTTGGATACGGACATTGTACCCTACAAGTTAAGAATGAAACTGGCGTCGTCATTTAAATTCTAGGCTACGTTGAGTAGGTAATTACGATATAAAATGTAGACTGGCAATGGCAAGGAAAGCGTTTCTGAAGAAGAGAAATTTGTTAACATCGAGTATAGATTTAAGTGTCAGGAAGTCGTATCTGAAAGTATTTGTATGGAGTGTAGCCATGTATGGAAGTGAAACATGCACGATAAATAGTTTGGACAAGAAGAGAATAGAAGCTTTCGAAATGTGGTGCTACAGAAGAATGCTGAAGATTAGAAGGGTAGATCACATAACTAATGAGGAAGTATTGAATAGGATTGGGGAGAAGAGACGTTTGTGACACAACTTGACCAGAAGAAGGGATCGGTTGGTAGGACATGTTCTGAGGCATCAAGGGATCACAAATTTAGCATTGGAGGGCAGCATGGAGGGTAAAAATCATAGAGGGAGACCAAGAGATGAATACACTAAGCAGATTCAGAAGGATGTAGGTTGCAGTAGGTACTGGGAGATGAAGAAGCTTGCACAGGATAGAGTAGCATGGAGAGCTGCATCAAACCAGTCTCAGGACTGAAGACCACAACAACAACAACAACAACAACGTAATAGTCAGAGACGAAGCAAAAGGATGGGAACAAGCGATCGCTGACAGGTATAACACAACTGGGGAACGTCATTGTTTATACAACAGCTGCTGCTGTTTTTTTAATTTTTGTACTAGTTTCAGTATACAGGGTGAGTCACTAACTATTACCACCAAGAATAACTCCGAAAGTACGAGGGTCACTCCAAAAGAAATGCACACGATTTTTGTAAAAATACTGTTCTCATTCTGCATGTGTGAAAGTTTTACAGTGTAGATACATCCTTCCCGCTTGTTTTCAAACTTAGTTCAACCTGTTCACGTGAGTGGCGCCATCACAGCACGTCTTCAAGATGGCCGAGACACTTGACGTACGTCAGAATCAACGTGCTGTCACAGAATTCCTGTGCTGTGAAATCGAGACAGTGGGAAACATCCACAAGAGGTTGAAAAAAGGTGTATGAAGATGCTGCTGTCAATCGCAGTACAGTTAGTCGGTGGGCAAGCAGGTTACGTGATGAAAGCGGGCACGGCAGTATTGAGGATTGTCCTCGCAGCGGCAGGCCTCGTACTGCACACACTCCAGACAATTTGCAGAGAGTTAACGAATTGGCGACTGCGGACAGACGCATCACAGTGAACGAATTGTCACGCTACGTTGGGATAGGGGAAGGAAGTGTTTCCAGAATACTGAAAGTGTTGGCGTTAAAGGTTTGTGCCAGGTGGGTTCCCAGGATGTTGACAGTGGCTCACAAAGAAACAAGAAAAACGGCATGCAGCGAACTTTTGGAACAGTACGAGAATGGTGGAGATAAATTTCTTGGAAGAATTGTGACAGGGTATGAAACATGGCTCCATCATTTTTCACCAGAGACGAAGAGGCAATCAATGGAGTGGCATCATGCAAATTCACCCAAGAAAAAAAAATTCAAAACCACACCTTCTGCTGGAAAAGTTATGGCTACAGTGTTTTCGATTCCGAAGGACCCTTGCTTGTGGACATCACGCCAAGTGAAACCACCATAAATTCTGATGCATATGTGACGACACTGAAGAAACTTCAAGCTCGACTGAGTCGTGTTCCACCACATAGGCAAAAGCAGGAAGTTTTGTTGTTGCACGACAATGCATGGCCACATTTCAGTCAAACAAAAAAAAAAAAACCCATGGAAGCGATCACGAAACTCGGATGGACAATACTGAAACACCCGCCTTACAGTCCTGACCTGGCTCCATATGACTATCATCTCTTTGGGAAACTGAAGGACTCTTCGTGGAACAAGGTTTGAAGATGATGACTCCCTGGCAAACAGTGGCTCCAACAGGTTGGTCCAGAATTTTACCGTGCGGGTATACAGGCACTGGTTCCAAGATGGCGTAAGACAGTTGAGAGGGATGGAAAGTATGTGGAGAAATGAAAATATTGTTCCTAAAGGATGTATCTACACACAGTAAAACTTTCAAACATGTAGAATGAAAGATGGATTTTTAAAAAAATAGTGTGCATTTCTTTTGGAGTGACCCTCGTATGATAGAAATTGAAAAGTTTGTGGGACAAAAGTTGCATGGGACAACGAGGGGCATAATATGACGTTGGTTTTTGTTGCTAGGTGGGGTCGCTTCAGATATAAGAAGGTCAACTTAGCTTTTTAAATGGGTTGCTATAGTTTGGAACTTACTTTCTGATAGCGGATATCGGGACGAATCCAATGATGTGTAACAGTAAGGTCTTTGAAACTCAACGGAGACCACAAAGGTGGCATGAACGTCCATTTACTGGAGGTGTTCGAAGTGATGATCATTGTAATCAATGCAGTGCTGCAATCATTCCATGGATTGAGTGGTATTCCATATCACATCAGCACTTATTGAAGCACATGCTCTGACAATACTCTCTCGCATAACTTCAGGTGTAGTTCGAACGTCGTTATAAATAATGTCTTTTACGAATCCTCACAAGAAAAAAAAAAAAAAAAATCCAGAGGCGTTAAGTCTGACGAACGAGCCGGCCACGACGCATCTCCTTCGCGTGCAAGCCACGATTTGGGAATTGTCTCTGCAACTTATTTATAGCCATCAGCCGAAAAATGTGCCGGACACCCATCGTGTTGATACCACATTCGGTTCCTTGTTCCTAAAGGTATTTCTTCCAATAACAGACCAAATGTTTCTTTTGGTATGTGGTGTCCTTCCTACCATTAAGATTTCCTTCGATGAAATAGGGGCCTATAATTCTGTGTTCCAGAATCGCACACCATACATTCACCGACCACGGTTTTTGTTGTGAACTTGTCGCAGCCAACATGGATTTTCAGTTGCGCAATAATGCATGTTATGCAAAGTAACGTTTCCATGGTTCGTCATTTGGCGTTTCCTGTGGCTCTTAATATTCTCGGGCCTTCAGGCGAAGTGCCTCGCTGAGAGGGGATTGATGGGTTTCATCAAGGAAAGAAAGAAATACTTACGTACATTCAGTTTGTTCAACATTAACGCCATTAAGTTTAATGTATAGGGTACAGAGAAATCCTAGTCCTTAGATTTATCAATCCGCATTACACTTCATTATAGTCCATATAATTCAATTCTTGACGCTTCTTCTGTAGTGGTCAATCCAAGGATTGGTTTGCAACAGCTACAATGGCAGCTTGTCTCTATTCTGTGCGTCTTTCAGCTTTTCTCTTCATTTCTTTATAGGTGTTAGATCCCACATTTTTCACGATTTGATCCATGTACCTCAGTCGTGGTCTTCCTCTTGGTCTTTTTCCCTCAACATATCCCTCTGATTGTGTTCAGCAGTCCTTTATGTCTTAATGGATGGCCTGTAAATTGCACTCTTCTTTTAACAATGAAACTCCAGAAGCTTCTCTTCTCACGTGCTCTTTCCAGAACCACTTCGTTTGTGACCTTGTCGATGCATGTTATTTTGAGCATGCGTCTATAGCACCACATTTCAAAAGAATTTAGCTTCTGGTCTTCCTCTGTCCCGAGAGTCTATGTTGCACACCCATAGCACGCCACACTCCACACATATGATTTCAAAAATCTTTTCCTGATTTCAAGCCTGATGCTCTTAGATGTTAAGATGTTTTTCTTCTTGTTAAAAGCAGCCTTTGCTTGAGCAATTCTACTTCTCACTTCTGCCTTGCTCCTTCCATCCCTGGTAATATTACTGCCCAGATAAGTAAATTTATCAACTTGTTCAAGCAGTTCATTGTCTACATGAACTTGGACTCTCACTTGATCTTTTTTGTCGCATGCCATTACTTTTGTTTTTGCTTTATTAATTCTCATATTATATTCTTCCCCATAACTTCTTGACGCTAAAGACCTTAAATACACGAAACGCTGTCACATCCGCACAGAGAGCCTTTCACATTGCCACCGTTTTTCTGTATATATCTTGCACTTCATAAACTAAACTTGCTGAGTGTTGGATCCTAGAGAAAGCTGCCTTCTTCCACGTTCTACATCTGCAGCTATACTGCGCAAGGCATCTCATGATTGTGTGTGGCTAAAGGAAGGCATCGGGGCAGTTCAGCAGCGTGCTGCTAGGTTTGTTAACGATGCGTTAGATCAGAACGAAAATGTTGCAGAAATGCTTCGTGATGTCAAATGGGAATCCCTGGAGGGAAGTCGACCTGGTTCCACGAGGCAATATTGCGGAAATTCAGAGAAAAGAAATTTGAGGCCGATTGCAGACAGACTCACGCAAGGACCACGAAGATAAGATGCGAGAAATTAGAGCTCGTGCGGAGGCGTATTAAGAATCTTCTTTTCCCTCGTTCTGTTTGCGAGTGGAACAGGACAGGAAATGACTACTAGGTACTCTCCGCAATGCAACGTACGGTGGCTTCCAGAGTATGTATGTGGATGTAAGACTGACAAATGTCAGTGTGTTCCACATGCATAGTTCTCTTAGGTTGTTCGCAGATAATGCTGTAATTTACCGTCTAGTAAGGTCATCCGAAGACCAGTATCAGTTGCAAAGCGATTTAGAAAAGATTGCTGTATGGTGTGGCAGGTGGCAGTTGACACTAAATAACGGAAAGTGTGAGGTGATCCACACGAGTTCCAAAAGAAATCCGTTGGAATTAGATTACTCGATAAATAGTACAATTCTCAAGGCTGTCAATTCAACTAAGTACCTGGGTGTTAAAATTACGAACAACTTCAGTTGGAAAAACCACATAGATAATATTGTGGGGAAGGCGAGCCAAAGGTTACGTTTCATTGGCAGGACACTTAGAAATGCAACAAGTCCACTAAAGAGACAGCTTACACTACACTCGTTCGTCCTCTGTTAGAATATTGCTGCGCGTTGTGGGATCCTTACCAGGTGGGATTGACGGAGGACATCGAAAGGGTGCAAAAAAGGGCAGCTCGTTTTGTATTATCACGCAATAGGGGAGAGAGTGTGGCAGATATGATACGCGAGTTGGGATGGAAGTCATTAAAGCAAAGACGTTTTTCGTCGCGGCGAGATCTATTTACGAAATTTGTCACCAACTTTCTCTTCCGTATGCGAAAATATTTTGTTGAGCCCAACCTACATAGGTAGGAAAGATCATCAAAATAAAATAAGAGAAATCAGAGCTCGAACGGAAAGGTTTACGTGTTCGCTTTTCCCGTGCGCTGTTCGGGAGTGGAATGGTAGAGAGATAGTATGATTGTGGTTCGATGAACCCTCTGCCAAGCGCTTAAATGTGAATTGCAGAGTAATGGTGTAGATGCAAATGTAGACATATGTTTGTACTTCGCAGCATGATCCACAGACCCGAGGTAAAATTTCGGTTTACCACGCGAACTCGCGTACGTTCTCAGCGACTTGGAACGCAGACGTGAGGACGTGTTGCGGAACGCTAGCCGCGCGCTCGGCAGTCATTCAGAGAGACAGTACACGGGAGCGCGGCGCGGCACGCGACGCCGTAAGATTCGCCGCCAGAAGCGAGCGAGCACGAGAGCAAGCGGTGGCGTGTTGCCTGAGGCGGCGCGTCACCGCGCGGGCCTTCTGCGGGGTCCTTGGCGAAGTTGCGCAACGGCCCGCGCGGCGCGGCGCGGCCCGGCCCGCCTAACGAGCTGATCGTTCGCCTGCCTTCCGGGAGGCTCTCCCCGGTTGGGAAAGCGGCCGCCGTTACCTGCTGACTGCCCGGTGGGCTGTCTGCCATCGCACTAAAACACCTTACCAGTCAGCTGTGCGTGCTCCACCTATTATTGTTGTGTGCAAGACGCAGGGCGGGCCATTGAAATTGTAGCATCGTTAGGGACAGCACATAATGAAATGGTACTGATCGTATGCTTAATAAGTCACCGCTGCAAAATAGTAACGCGAATTCTTTACAGACGAATGGAAAAACTGGTAGAAGCCGACCTCGGCGAAGATCAGTTTGGATTCCGTAGAAATATTGAAACACGTGAGGCAATACTAACCCTACGACTTCTCTTAGAAGATTAAGTAAAGGCGGGTGGCCGAGCGGTTCTAGGCGCTACAGTCTGGAACCGCGCGACCGCTACGGTCGCAGGTTCGAATCCTGCCTAGGGCATGGATGTGTGTGATGTCCTTAGGTTAGTTAGGTTTAAGTAGTTCTAAGTTCTAGGGGACTGGTGACCTCAGATGTTAAGTCCCACAGTGCTCAGAGCCATTTTAAGGAAAGGTAAACATACGTTTCTAGCATTTGTAGACTTAAAGAAATCTTTTGACAATGTTGACTGGAATACTGTCTTTCAAATTCTGAAGGTGACGGGGGTAAAATACAGGGAGCGAAAGGCGATTTACAATTTGTACAGAAACCAGATGGCAGTTATAAGAGTCGATGGGCATGAAAGGGAAGCAGCGGTTGGGAAAGGAGTGAGACAGGGTTGTAGCCTCTCCCCGCTGTTATTCAATCTGTATATTGAGCAAGCAGTAAAGGAAACAAAAGAAAAATTCGGAGTAGGTATTAAAATCCATGGAGCAGAAATAAAAAAATTTGAGGTTCGTCGATGACATTGTACTTCTGTCAGAGACAGCAAAGGACTTGGAAGAGCAGTTGAACGGAATGGACAGTGTCTTGAAAGGAGGATATAAGATGAAAATAAACAGAAACAAAACGAGGATAATGGAATGTAGGCGAACTAAGTCGGGTAATGCTGAGGGAATTAGATTAGGAAATGAGGCACTTAAAGTAGTAAAGGAGTTTTGCTATTTGGGGAGAAAAATAACTGATGATGGTCGAAGTAGAGAGGATATCAAATGTAGACTGGCAATGGTAAGGAAAGCGTTTCTGAAGAAGAGTAATTTGTTAACATCGAGTATAGATTTAAGTGGCAGGAAGTCGTTTCTGAAAGTATTTGTATGGAGTGTACCCATGTGTGAAAGTGAAACATGGACTCTAAATAGTTTGGACAAGAACAGAATTGAAGCTTTCGAAATGTGGTGCTACAGAAGAATGCTGAAGATTAAATGGGTAGATCACATAACTAACGAAGAGGTATTTAAGAGAATTGGGGAGAAGAGGAGTTTGTGGCACAACTTGACCAGAAGAACGGATCGGTTGGCAGGACATGTTCTGAGGCATCAAGCGATCACCAATTTAGTATTGGAGGACAGCGTGGTGGGTACAATCGTAGAGGGAGATCAAGAGATGAATACACTAAACAGATTCAGAAGTACGTAGGTTGCAGTAGGTACTGGGAGATGAAAAAGCTTGCACGGGATAGAGTAGTATAGAGAGCTGCATCAAACCAGTCTCAGGACTGAAGACCACAACAACTACTCATTGTATGTGTACAGTATAGTAGAAAGAGTACACGATTAAATTTTGACGTGTTTAGAGGTGTACAGGATGCGAAATTTTGTCACCTCCGGCAGAGGCCCTATGGGCCACCATACACAAGTGGACCAGTCCGCGCGACAGTGTCTTCCCCTAACCGTTCGCCTGTGTGTGGGCGATGTGCTCGCAGTCGGATCCGTGGTCAGCGTTCGTCGGTTCGATCGGCGGACCTCTGCCTGATGGTCCCTGCTCAATTGGCCTGGGCTGGAGGCAGTGTGTAATACACTACTGGCCATTAAAATTGCTACACCACGAAGATGATGTGCTACAGACGCGACATTTAACCGACAAGAAGAAGATGCTGTGATATGCGTATGATTAGCTTTCCAGAGCATTCACACAAAGTTGGCGCCAGTGGCGACACCTACAACGTGCTGACATGAGGAATGTTTCCAACCGATTTCTCATACACAGACAGCAGTTGACCGGCGTTGTGATGCCTCGTGTAAGGAGGAGAAATGCGTACTATCACGCTTCCGACTTTGATAAAGCCTATCCGGATTCCGGTTTATCGTATCGCGACATTGCTGCTCGCGTTGATCGAGATCAAATGACTGTTAGCAGAATATGGAATCGGTGGGTTCAGGAGGGTAATACGGAACGCCGTGCTGGATCCCAACGGCCTCGTATCACTAGCAGTCGAGATGAGAGGCATCTTATCCGCATGGCTGTAACGGATCGTGCAGCCACGTCTCGATGCCTGAGTCAACAGATGGGGACGTCTGCACGAACAGTTCGGCGACGTTTGCAGCAGCGTGGAGTATCAGCTCGGAGACCAAGGCTGCGGTTACCTTTGACGCTGCGGCACAGACAGGAGCGCCTGCGATGGTGTACTTAACGACGAACCTGGGTGCACGAATGGCAAAACGTCATTTTGTCGGATGGGATGAATCCAGGTTCTGTTTAGAGCATCATGATGGTCGCATCCGTGTTTGGCGACATCGCTGTGAACGCACATTGGAAGCGTGTATTCGTCATCACCAATTGAAAACGTCTGGTCAATAGTGGCCGAGCAACTGGCTCGTCACAATACGCCAGTCACTACTCTTGTTGAATTGTGGTATCGTGTTGAAGCTGCATCGGCAGTTGTACCTGTACACACCATCCAAGCTCTGTTTGACTCAATGCCCAGGCGTATCAAGGCCGTTATTATGGCCAAAGGTGGTTGTTCTGGGTACTGATTTGTGAAGATCTATTGCGTGAAAATGTAATCACGTGTCAGTTCTACTATTATATATATGTCCAATGAATACCCGTTTATCATCTGCATTTCTTCTTGGTGTAGCAATTTTAATGGCCAGTAGTGTATTCAAAATTTGTCCCTGTACTGTGGGATAGCTACAGTATTCCCGTTCTTTCGATATGTGTACAAATGGTCGCTAGGCCAAGGATTATCCAGAGCACTTCACCCCTTATCCTTTTGATCAACAGAACCTGATACGTGACTTATGAAAAATAACATTTTCGCGTGAGGGTTTTGGAACATTTTGGTATCGTGCACGGAGCGAAAAGTCTGAGACAGTAAGGACGTAGCCAACCATAACACATTGGTACTCATTTAACTTGTGGCTTGACAAATAGCACAAAAGCATCTAACTTTAACATACCTTAAAATAGATTCCTTTAAATACTATAAAAATTTTCATTGCCGTTATAAACTTGTATGGTTGTTTATAAATGTTAGTCGCCCGTTGCGGTTGGTTACAGTTGCGACTCCATTAATAGCGCTTAGAAACTGTTTTTTCTTCCCTACAATTACAGCGTTTAGTCACGAGAGAAATATTTGTGATAAGATGAAGATTGTAGTCAAATTATCGTCAGCCTCATTCTGCAGAGATACATTTCTGGAGCGTGCTTTCATTTTCAATGGAATAGTTTTCCTTCGGCGCACTCACTGGTCTTCTGGACTGAAAGTAAACCTTGTTGCACGTTTGCTATAGTCTGCAGCGGTCTTTCTTGAAGTTTCTTTTTCACAATTAACTGTACTGATTAGTACGTGTAAAGACGATTTACATAGTCCACACTGTGAGATAAGGACATAGTCCACACTGTGAGATAAGAAAGCCGCCTTCACCTAGAAATATTCCCTCGCTGTTCCGTTGAAAGACAAATTTTTAGCGTCTGATTCGTCCGCCTCAAATTGTGATCTAGTTTGCTTATTACTCACCGTATTTTCACCCCCTTGCAATGCGCATTTTGATTTCTATAACAGAACTGTATCTTTCCAAGAGCACAACTCGCTCCAAAAAAATGCAATGACATAAACAAAATATATAGAAGTTACGTACAGATTTTACTCCTGTTCTTTAATATTCACATATGTTTGTCACGTAGTCTCAGGGTAATCCAAGCCTTTCCTTTCTTCGCGCTAGACGTTCCATCGACCCAGCCCTGGCTTCCCTAGAATTAAACAGCTGCTCATCTAAGTTTTCGTCTTGGTAGATTAGCTAAGGTTTTCCGGTCACGGATTAACTCGCATTGTCCCCTCTCTGTTCGCGCAGCCATGTAATGAAGAGAGAGGCAGCTGTCTGGACTCACGGATCTTCGAGTTCGATCCAGACGCTTGTGCCGATTTCTGCCTTGTAGTAAACAAAGCCGGAGCAGACGACGCGTTACAAACACCGTTACGGAGCACTGCCGAAGCTAATGGATACTTGAGCGCTGCGGAATGGTCTTTCCAGTAAGAGCAGATTTTCCCCTCCTCCATAATTTCCTCTTCGTAGAACAGGCTGGGCGCATTTCCTTCTGATACATGAGTGGATCTCTGAGGCAAAAAATAAAAAAAATAAAAATAATAAAAATCCTGGAATACATGGAAAGCAGAAAGACACAAATTAACTGGCTGAAAGAAGTAAAAGAAGACATTGCAGAAATGAACATTATACCAGAGACAGTTTACAACAGAATGGAATATAGGAATGCCATCAACAAAATACAGGGATTCAAAGACCGAACGCAATCAAAGAAGACGGGAACAACCTGGTCGCAAGAACGTAAAGAAGCCCACTCAGAAAAAATGAAGAAGTACTGGGAAGAACGCAAGAAAAAGCACAAGAAATGACTGATGCTTAGCGTAGTCCAAAGTTGACTGTAACGAATAATAATAAATAATAATAATAAAAATTTGTGCTCCGTTTCAGAGAGTGCAAGATCTTTCTCGAGTTTTCTCGGTAGTATCACACGATGAAGTACAAGTAGAGCAGTTCGACAGTTCTGTAATAATTGTTCTCATAAATTAATGCCACTGCATTTGCGGCCGCAGAATGTGAGTTCATAGGCTGTGGCGTACTAGAGTAACTGGCACTCCTACCCAAAATTCGGCTTTGCGCCCCCCCCCCCCCCCTACCGATCTCTCTCAATTTTAAATCCTTGCCGGTGCTTAGACACTATTTTCGTTTATTGAGTTGAACAAAACTTCTCAAGCAGTAAAAGATTTAATCATACTTCATTAACGCTTTTCTTCGGATTCAGTTCAGAACATGGAGCAACACGCAGTCCTAAGTCCAATTGCTCGCAACAACAACGCGATTTCGTTTTCATTGTTTCACTACTAATCAATGCAATTTGGCAAAAAAATTCTTTTGTATATCTGAGCCCCCTTCCCATTTTTGTGCCCTCCAAACTTTTCCGTTCTACTTCTTCTTCTCCTCCAGCTCCTCCTCCTCCTCCTCCTATTTTCTTTTGCCCCTCATTTGTTCCGCCCGGCACAGAACTGCGCCACGAAGGAAATCTTGCTTATGGCGCATGCCTGCCATATCCTTGTTACTAGCGTTGCCAAGCGTTCCGTATTTGACATTCTTCTGCTAATTTATCTTATTCGTGTAACTCATTTGTAGAAATTACGTCAATGTTACGCTTATATGCCGCTGATCAATATATTGAAGTTATATTATAATTTGTCTTATGACCCGTTTTTTCGGAATAACTGTATGATACATCACATTAGGGTATTTATTTTTCAGAAAACAATGCTTTTAAGTTTGAATTTTTCCTTATGTAAACCTTAGCGTAAATCAATCCTCAAAGTAGTTTAAGACAGCCTACAGAGTATATTACTTAACAATCGTTTTGAAGTTCGAAAAGTTGCGACAACAATAAACGATGCTTTATTTAAATGAGCCATTGCCAACCGCTGCTCCGGATCAGTGGCAGTTACACGGTGACAAAGTTAATCCTCAACGACCGACTCCCAATATTAGTTGTTCAGAGAACAAATTTGATTAACATCCCCAAGCGAGTTAAGTGGCTGTTCGTTTATCAGGGAAGCTGAGAAAAATATCCATGGCTAGTAAACATCACTAAATTCGAGCAACGCAAAATACGTCCGTTGTAACAAGGTTTCATTCGAATTTACTAATACAATATTTTACACTAAACAGTTTAACGTAAGTTTTCTCGTCATTACCTTCTGCATGTACTCTCCTGATCAGCGTAAAAATTTGGTCTTATCTTTGATGTCCCGTACTGGGGCGTTGCAGAAGTTGGCAACCCTATCAGTTGCGCAACTATTTATAGGCCGAGCGTTGTTACGTACTTAGTTTTCTCAAAAACCTGTTATATCCCACTACCTTAGCATCCACTGCTTCGCTCGCGTCGACTGTATGGTCTTCACAATTTTTTAAAATTTTTCTGTAATCGAATTTTTATGTCTTTCTCAAATAGCAACACCTTCTACACTTTCCACGCTAATTAAGGTCATAGAAGCAAGTTATTTTTCCGAATGTGCCTCCGGCCAAAAAGCTAAACTCTTAACTAGAGTTTAAGGTTTTTGTTAACCATACCTTTTGCGTTGTTCTTGCTAGATTTCCGTAGAATCTTTCATCCCCTAAACACTTATTTCTGTCTGTCTAACCAGGATTTGAAATACGAATTTTCATAGATTTAGCTTTAAAATTTTTTTAAGACAACGAAATATTTTCTTAAATATTTTTATCCCCTATTTCATCCTCTTAGAGGTTGAATTTCCAAAAACACTGAAAGACTTGTTTTTTACTTACAACCGAGAAATCAAATACCAATTTGCATAGATGGACATTTAAAAAATGCTGTAGCAGTTCTTTAATATGATGTATTTTCAAAAATCTTTCACCCAGTATTTTATCCCATTAGTTGTTGAATTTCCAAAAATGGTGAAACATTTTTATTATTTCTGACTGAGAAACCAAATAAATTTTCGTAGTTCTAGTTTCAAAATAGACTATCAGCGACGTTTTACAAAAAGCCTTTCATCCCCTATTTCACCCCCTAATGAGTGGAATTTCGATCAACACATTCTTAAACGATGCCTACAGTGTAACATCCACATCCTCTCCAGATTTCAAATTTCTAAAAATGGTTCAAATGGCTCTGACCACTGTGGGACTTAACATCTGAGGTCATCAGTCCCCTAGAACTTAGGACTACTTAAACCTAACTAACCTAAGGACATCACACACATCAATGCCCGAGGCAGGATTCTAACCTGCGACCGTAGCGGTCGCGCGGTTCCAGACTGAAGCGCCTAGAACCGCTCGGCCACATCGGCCGGCTCAAATTTCTATTCTTAGCGGTTTGGGATGGGCGACGATGAGTCAGGACATTGCCTTTATCGATTGTACACGCTCAGTCAATTGTTTCCACGGTCGTGTACTACTTAGAAAAGCAGCAGCATTTGTTGTCAGTCCTTGTTGCATTTAAGTGTTATCCGTAACAAAAACCCTGTTATTTGTTTTTTCGCCATTGAGATCATTCCACAAGAAACAAGTGCAACGTCCCCTTTGAAAATTTATACAGGACTGTGCTTAAACTGACACACAATATTTTTTTAGCGCAACGCAATCTGACTTTCAGAAATCCCTACAAAGGAATGGCCCTGACTAACATTAACCTGTACCTTTCACAAATCACTTACCTCACCAAAAATCTTCGTTACTCGAACTACTGCAATACAGCGAGCGCCACTACTGCCAGCTAAATAAAAGATTCAAACTACTGAAGGCACTAACTACTGATAGGCATAGTTAGCAAATGAAAGATTTTAATAGAGAACAAACAATGTATTTACCTTAATAATCATAATATATATATGCCATCCAGTCTTACAAATTTCAAATCTCCGCCATTTCTCTCCCCACATCCACCACTGCTGGCGGCTCACCTCCAACTGCGCAACGCTACGCGCTGTTCACATCTAGCTGCCCAACACTACAATGGCAGACAACAATGCTAACTAGCCACAGACTGCACACAGCACAGCCAGTGATTTTCATACAGAGCGCTACGTAACGTTGCCAATAAGAAAATATAAACAGCCTACTTACACAAGAACCGGTACTAGATTCGTGCCTTGTGTTACTGCCGTAAATTAAAAGAAAAAAAGAAAGAAAAAGTGCGAGGTTCCTCCCAGAACATAATAAAAATCAATATATACAAGCTGTCTAGCCTCCAGCATATAAATGAGACCGCTAAAGTTACTCGCTATGTTGGCTTTTGTGCAATGGGAACGATGACCGCGTTGACGGGATCCGGTTGGAGTGGACCGGTTACGGCGGCCCATATTTACTACACGCCCAACAGCTGGCCTGGGAAGTGCGAGAGCCAAGGTCGGCGCGGAAATAGAACGATGCTGGCTCGCACGGCCTTGCACTACACGATAGGCGCTCTGGCTGAGGGCATTCCTCGATATGCAAAGTGCGTCCGACTGATCGGCCTAACTGCATACTGTACAGCCCGTCCAAGACAAGTGGCAGACAGCGCGTATTACAACTACATGAGCTACAGTATGCTCAGACAGTCTTACAGAAGATGACAGCGACTCTAATGTTCCCAATACACACAAACGATGTATATCATCAGCACCACTATGAATGTTTGCTGACTATATTGCTGTCTTCAGGAAAGTACTGTCGTTGAACGAACTTTGAGAAATGCATGCGGATCTGAGAAAAAATTTCTATTTGGTGTAAGGAATGATAGTTCTCTTTAAATGTGTACAATACACTGCATATAAGCGCAAACGGGTTCATCGAACAGATGGAACAAACTGCAGTGTTATAACGCTGACATCATCGTATTGCGGAATTGTATTAAATGTATTCGCAGTTGTGAATATGGTCAGCCTCCAGCTTTATGGTAGAATGACGACAATGAAAATTTGTCTGACCGGGACTCAAACCCGGATTTCCCGCTTATCGTGACCGGCCGCCTTACCGCTAACTAGGCTATCCAATTACGACTCCCAGCATACCCAGACTTCAATTCTTAATTTGAAATCGCCAACACCGGTCAAGCGACTTTAAATTAAAGTATCCTCTCTGTACAGTAATATACATAATTAATGCACGAGTGCAGCTTGCAGACACATGATTGACAAGATATGGAAGTTTGAGTCAGACCGGATATAGTTATCGGATAGCATAAAGGTAAGGCGACCGCTCGCGATAAGCGGGAAATCCAATTTAGAGGGCCGAACCGGCACAAATTATACAGCTGAGTGTTGTCCACATTTGCAACTGCGAATGCATATCGCACATTTCTTAATGGCTGCAGTCGCCGCATGCATGTCCCGAGGAATATTGCATCGTACCTCGGAATAGGTAAAGTACCGATACTTCGATAATTTTCCAAATATCGGTAAATATCGGCGATATTGTTTGCACAATATATTGATATCAAAATGAAATTATCGAGTGCCGATATTTTTATTTTATATCATTTTTTCGCAAATATATACAGTTGTAGTAGAACATAATTTTACTTTCACTGTGTGAAAGTGCCTTACTACTTTTTTACTCCCATCACTTCCAGTATCTCTCTTTGGCTGGGCCGCGCGGGGTAGCCGTGCGAATCTCCCCGTCGGAGGTTCGAGTCCTCCCTCGGGCAGGGGTGTGTGTGGTGTCCTTAGTGTAAGACAGTTTAAGTTAGATTAAGTAGTGTGTAAGCTTAGGGACCGATGACCTCAGCAGTTTGGTCCAATAAGACCTTACCACACTTTCTAACTTTTTTTTCTCTTTGGCTGTGTGAAGCAAGTACAGGTGGTACATAGTAGTCCGATTGCATTGTGGAGAAATACTACACCAGATTCGATAAAAGACAATCTTTAACCCAACTAGTGTGTTATTTCTTCATGTCGGCATCCTTCAAAAAGTTGCTGAAAAAGATGACCCTAATCTAAATGACAAGTTTGGTTTTTGTGATGGGCGGAGGCGTGTGAGGCGATATGCTGACGTAGTAGGTGCTCTGCGCTACCAACGGAAATCGCAATGTTTAACTTCAACATGCAGTTTTGACGCTACAATTGCTAGGTCGCTGGCGTTCGCAGAAATGAAAAGACTGGGAAGTCAGCGTGAAGTGTTCCAGAGAAATCCGATATGTGGCGAATACGAATAACGGACCTATCGGACACCTTTTATTGTGCCATTTACATGCAGTTGCCTTTATTAGCAAAGTGGTTATCGCCTAGCGTGAATGTGCATCGTTTACCTTTCAGTTCTAGCTCAAAGGAAGATAAGCAGGCAGCTAGCTTGTTGATGTACAGAATATCTAATAATAAATCAATACAGAGCCATACAGCTTTAAAACCCGCAATATATTTTACAACGAGCAGCCGATATTTTGTTGGCTGGTACGTTGATAGTGTGTTCTAGATATTTCGACGTATGGATGGATACCTTTTTCGGTATATTGAGGGCAGACAAGTTTTTTAAAATACAGATATACCGTGTTCCTGATATTTTTAAAAATATCAACAGTCCTACTTCGGAACATCACAGGCACTGCAATACCGTGTTGTATAATTTTCCAGCACATATTATGCTCGGTGACCTGAAATCTGTGTAAGAGTAACATGGATTCTGTAACTATCGATAGTATGACACTGGGCTCGCGAGAACCAGAAAGCGTTTGGTAAGGCGATTTCTTCATACGTAGACATCACTTCCCTACGATTAGTTGTAAGTGTTCGCCCGACTTCAAATCACTCCTTACGCACACACTCAGATAATGGATGTGACTACTTCCAGTGATTGTTCTGCAATCATGGAGTCATACGATATCGGATCTTTTCCCTTACATGTGCACAATAGGCTATTGTATATTTTTAGCGTTAACTACCAATCCTCGCAGCAAGCGCCGATGTGGATTTCGCTACAATTTTCTAGCGTTGCGAATTTCGTGTCTCAAAAATGGTTCATATGGCTCTAAGCACTATGGTACTTAACATCTGAGGTCGTCAGCCCCTAGACTTGTTGTTGTGGTCTTCAGTCCAGAGCCTAGTTTGATGCAGCTCTCCATGCTACTCTATCCTGTGCAAGCTTCTTCACCTCCCAGTACCTACTGCAACCTACATCCTTCTGAATCTGTTCAGTGTTTTCATTTCTTGGTCTCCCTCTACGATTTTTACTCTCCACTCTGCCCTCCAATACTAAATTGGCGATCTCTTCTTGCCTCAGAATATGCCCTACCAACCTATCCCTTCTTCTAGTCAAATTGTGCCAGAAATTTCTCTTCTCTCCAATTCTATTAAATACCTCCTCGTTAGTTATGTGATCTACCTATCTAATCTTCAGCATTCTTCTGTAGCACCACATTTCGAAAGCTTCTATTCTGTTCTTGTCCAAACTATTTACCGTCCATGTTTCACTTCCATACATGACTACACTCCATACAAATACTTTCAGAAACGACTTCCTGACACTTAAATCTATACTCGATGTTAACAAATATCTCTTGTTCAGAAACTTTTTCCTTGCCATTGCCAGTCTAAATTTTATATCCTCTCTACTTCGACCATCATCAGTTATTTTGCTCCCCCTAGACTTAGAACTACTTAAGCGTAACTAAGCTAAGGACAGCACAAACATCCATGCCCGAGGCAGGATTCGAACCTGCGACCGTAGCAGCAGCGCGGTTTCGTACTGAAGCTCCTAGAACCGCTCGGCCACAAGGGCCGGCTTTCTTGTCTCCAATAGCAGCATCCGAGAAAGTTTCGTGAGGCTTCCGACGTTATCCATTAGATACTTTTTGTACATTTTGTTCAGTTATGGTCATGAATACTTTTGGGGGTAGGCCCGAAGTTACTTTTACGTCAGAAAATTTCTCTCCTCCCAAAGTTAGTCTGATATTCCTTACTCCCGGTGCTTTCTTCTGGAAAAGGAGGAGCCAACAGCCAAGAAGATGATTTTATTCCAGCAACATCCACTAGTTCAACCTATCCTCAGATATACACTCATCGTTTCTAGTTCGCTTCTTGGTTCTGCTGCCAACTGCAGAGTGATGACCATGCAACAGCCCTCAAACTACGTATTACTTATACATTTAATGTATTCGCAGTTGCGAATTAGGACAGCCATCAGCTGTAGAATGGAATGACATTGAAAATTTGTGCCGCACCGGGACTCTAACCCGGATTTCCCGGTCGCCTTACCATTTTGGTTATCTGTGCGCGACTCACGGCCAGACCCAAACTTCCATGACGACATATGGAATTTGGGTGTGGCCATGAGTCATGGACGGATAGCCAAATGGTAAGGCGACCGCTCGCGATGAGCGGGAAATCCGGGTTCGAGTCCCGGTGCGGCACAAATTTTCACTGTCATTCCATTCTACAGCTGATGGTTGTCCTAATTCGCAATTGCGAATACATTAAATGCATTTCATAACGGCTGTAGTCGCCGCAGTGCCTGTTCCTTTGGAAAAGCACGCATGTCCAAAGGAACTTTGTACCGCAATCAGAACACAGGCACTAAAATATCGTACATATTTGTTAGGTTTGAACTGAGTGAGAGAAGGCCCTACCATCCCGCTAAACATCAGTGTGCAAGTTGTCAGCACTAGCATGATGACCTAGATGAAGTAACCATAAGATTCATATGAGAGTAAGCCCTTTCATACTCCCTGGAAGATATTGCATTTGGGCCCGAAGTGTGCTGAGGAAGTAGAGTATACGAAAATTTATTTTCTTGAAGATATTCACGGTAACGATGAAGTTTTTCTCTTTCGTGTAAGCGAAATTTTCGGGCTAACATATGAAACAAAACAAAAGAAGAGTGGTACCCACTTACTAAGAATAAAACTGGAAATTTCATTCGCAAAGACGCTGCCATCTGCCGGGATTTTCGTAACACATTTCGCTCTAAATAATTCTATCACCTAGGAACACTTAAGAAAAAAGGTGCCGGTACGACGTAGTTTTGCGCACCGCCTACTGTGTACGGGTGACTGCACGGAACGATGTGTAATGCCTTCTGAAAAGCAAGGAACACTACACCAAGTAATAACTAAGGTTAGAGCTTAACTTGTGTATTATGGTGGCGCGGTGGTTAAAAATATTGAAACCTTACTTGGAAGGAGCAATGTCGTAGTCGTCTTTTGGCCATATTAAGTTTCCTGTGTTTCGCCACCCCCTCCCTCAGCGTCACTATCACTTGGGCCAAATAACCGGATGATGCATTTAAGAAAGCTGTCATATGCCTCATCCATGTCTAACTGAGGTAGTGTTTGCTCTGTACTGACTCAACTGTCTGTAAGATTAGCTCTAAGCTATCTTCATTGCAAACGGCGCAGACGAAAGACATCTGATGGCATAGAATAATACGAGCACACAATCAGATGGCAAATGCTTCAGTACGGCACAATAGCAAGTTACGGAAGGAAGACTGTTCTCCGCCATTCTGGCTAACGACTTTGTTGTGTCTCTCAGCTTGTAACAAGGCTTTACATTGCCAGTCAAAAGTTTTTCGTTCATTTTAACCGATATGGGACATGCGTCTGGTTTTAATTCTAAAGATATTTTCAGCCTTGTTTTTGAAATTCCTCTTACGTTATTCCACTGTCTGCTGTTTATCTTCTTTGCAAAGTGACTAGGAGCACTGTCTCACGTAAAAAGAAAGATACTATCCAATGAGAAGGACTTTTTTTTAAACTTTTGTCCGGCTGTGGCGAAATATAGATTATAGTATAGCCACACAGGACGTTACTATTCTCAGATGTTTCGTCCAAATGAGCGTGTAAACCGAATGATGTATGACTGCCAATCTAGCCAACAATACCATGGGCGTTCTCGGCAGACTGATGGTACAACAGCCATCCGGCGAACCTCCTTTGCAAAGCACATGATGCGTTGCAATATTTATGTTGTTAGCAAAGTTTCACAGTAAACATTAAACCTCCACAGCGCGAGAGTAAATCCCCTACGAGTTTCTATACGTAACGTGCCCATCGCCACAGGAAAACCGCTGCGTACACTTTCTGAAGAACAGTCTCCGCACTTCCCTCTGAAAGTGATCTTTCTGACGCTGTTAATGATACACAAGTGAGATCACAGTGCATGAACACCAGAGGTTCTGTCACGATTAGACAACATGTAGCCTAACTTAGGGTAAGCGTAAGGCGAATCCTTACGCGATAGGAGTACAGTTATTCTGTCGGCAAGATTTTCGCATGAGATACATATACCCACAGCAAATTCTGAAGATGTCACTGTCAATGTGCAATGCTAGGAAGGCACTCAATCCAATTATCGCTGCTCTAAGTCGAATAAATCAACTAAGAAGGATCGCCTAATTCTAATCAACAGTCAGACAGACATTGCCTACTGCAGATAACTTCCATTGTAGCCTAACAAGGGAACCTCCCCATCACACACACACCCCCCTCAGATTTAGTTATAAGTTGGAACAGTGGATAGGCCTTGAAAAACTGAACACAGATCAATCGAGAAAACAGGAAGAAGTTTTGTGGAACTACGAAAAAAATAAGCAAAATGTACAAACTGAGTAGTCCTTGCGCAACATAGGCAACAACATGGACGACGGAAGTTCAGGAGCGCCGTGGTCCCGTGGTTAGCGTGAGCAGCTGCGGAACCAGAGGTCCTTGGTTCAAGTATGACCTCGAGCGAAAAGTTTACTTTCTTTATTTTCGCGAAGTTATGATCTTCCCGTTCGTTCATTGACGTCTCTGTTCACTGTAATAAGTTTAGTGTCTGTGTTTTGCGACCGCACCGCAAAACCGTGCGATTAGTAGACGAAAGGTCGTGCCTCTCCAATGGGAACCGAAAACATTTGATCGCAAGGTCATAGGTCAACCGATTCCTCCACAGGAAAACACGTCTGATATATTCTATGCGATACTGGTGACGGCATGTGCGTCATATGACAGTAATATGTTGTCGACCCACCTAACTTGTACACTTGGCGAATGGGTAAACAGATTCTTCTACCTTGCCCGATTTAGGTTTTCTTGTGGATGTGATTATCACTCCCAAAAAAGTGATCGCATCGGACGGACAGATATAATTGCCTGAAAACAAAAAAATTAAAATTTTCACTCGAGGGACCACGGCGCTCCTACGCTCACATTCTCCTTGATATTCCTTATCCCACATGGACTACTCACTTTGTGTATTTTGCTGTTTCCTCGATTGATCTGTGTTCAGTTTTTCAAGGCCTATCCACTCTGCCAACTTATAACTAAATCTGAGGGGGCTGCGATGGGGAGGTTCCCTTGTAAGAAACAGGCGTAAACTGTTTAAGATGACAGGATTATTCTGATAGCCACGTTCTGTCGATAAACCAGTGATCAGAGGGAGAATGCCTCGAATGGTGGAAGCAATGCCTTCTTTGGTCTATGAAGCAGTACGAGGAAGTTCTAGGAGGTGGTGATGTGTCATGATGCAAGCTATGGCACTTAGACGGGTAGCCACCAACCTACTCAGTCCATACTGTAACGCCAGAAATTCGGTGATTCAGGTGCGAAAGTCTGGGACTGTTTTAATGGCTTGGGCAGGGACTAATACTCATTGTAAACCTGTTTAGAAAGCAAAAACCACAGAATCGTGGCTCCATCGAAATCAGTTGGAATTTCTGGGCAAGTTGCTTGAATGATACACCTCAGAAACAGGTAACCGCCATACTTCTGGAAAAACGGGACGTTCGTCTTCTGAAGGAAAACCATTCCATTGAAGGTGAACGCACGCTCCAGAAATTTATCTCTGCAGAATGAGGTTGACGATAGTTTGTTTATGACTACAATGTTTAGAAATACCGTCTATGCAGTTCCGACAAATGTACTAATATTACATGCTTTATAAGCATCACTTCTCTGTCAAGTGAGAATTTGGTAGGTATTTACGTTAATGTAATAAGAAACATATTTGTATATTTTGTGATATGAAACCAATATTCATGATAAATCTTGTGTCCAATACTTTCCTAAAATTTCCTGTGGAGAAAAAGAACTAAGTCCAATGCTTGGCAAAACTTTATCTTTCCGTACAATAACTGTAATGAATTGATATAATAAAACTTAGTTGCCCATTTAAACACATGCGAACAGCACCCAAACCTTCAAAACTATTTAAATCGCGTAGTTACGGTGAATAAAGACAAAACTGAGTCCATAGAGTTAGGAAGAAGACAAGAGCAACAAGAGTTTCTTGAGACAGCTGGTATGAGGTTCAAGAGAGTTCGCCAGTTCAAATACTTGGGATCTTGGTTTACCAGCAACAGCGGCATAGAACTCGAAATCGAGGAAAGAATATCAGAGGAAATGAAATGCAAGTAATCCTCAGGGAGACGCTAAGCTCAAAATAAATATCAGCGAATGCTAAGGTGAGACTCTATAACAGTGATATGCCCAGCAGTCATCCACGCTTCAGAAGCCTGGTGCATGATAAAACGCTAAAACGACAAACTACTGATATTTGGAAAAAGACTAATGAGGAAGATATGGGAACCAATTTTAAATAAAGAAGAATGGAGAAAGAGTAGTAAGGAAATCTACCTCTCAACGCGTCAACCAACAATACTACAGAAACTGAAGATAAAAAGAAACCAGTGGGCAGGCCATGAAGCCCGTATGCCAAAAGAAAGAAGAGCGAAGAAAGCATTTGAGAGGAAACCAAATACCCTTAGGAGACAAAGTCAGCGCTTGACGGACGACCTGGCGAAGGATCTAGCACTCCTGGAACTGAAGACACCTCGAAGAACTTAGAATAAAACAGAAAGGAATGGAGCAGTTTGTGGAAGCAGCGCGTGGTGGATATGTATGTAGGTTAATTAATTAAAGTGGTTTACCTTTCCAATACTTCTCTGAAAATTGACTTTAATGGACTTGGCCCTCTTTAATTCAGAACCCTATAAATCTTATGCAGGAAGAGACTGAGAGATGTTCGAAGAATAAACATATGACGCGAAGATAATAAACAAGCAATAATTTCAGCTGCAAGTAAAACTGTCTAGAACAACGAACACATGTGAGTGACTACGTCCTGTGGAGACGGTGGATGCGTATTTCTTCACTCTTCAGGCTAAGAATACAAAAGCGGGTGGATAGTCGTATGATAATGTAAACATCGACATTTTGCCTTGCTTCGCAGATACAGACCATGACACACCTGCGTGAAACTCTCCCGTCTTAACAGCTTCAGCTTAAAGTTTTTTAACGATGAAAGAACGGAGCTAGACATTCTGTACGCCTTACATACAAAATACGGGCGACTTACGTAAGAGGATATCTGTTAGTAACATTGGCAGTTATTAGCTTATGTAATTTCGTTGTCATTAGTATTTAGGCAGCAGCAGAGTCTACTTTTTTGCTCCTGCAGCGTTTAGCAAGGCCACGAGTGATCGTAAGCGAGTTTTGAAAATGAATTACTTAAGTAACCTCGTTACTAATTACGTACTTTAGCTTTAACAGAAGGAAGAAAGGATATCCCCACAGTAATTGCGATACATTTCTTGCCCCCGTAGAAACTGTTACAAAACCGTCTCTTTTATGTTGCAGGTATGTCAGAGCCTATTGCTGCAACGTTGCAGCTCATGCGTGGTAAGTTCTCAACAGATCTGCTTATACTCAACCATACCACAGTGGTTTTTCGAGTATGGACGTCGGTCGAAACTTAAATAAAAATCATAGACAGGACGGCAGAGATCTCTCTGTACAGCTTAAAGTGCTGCGTGCTTGCTTGCAAGAACGGGAATTGCGACAAACCAGAAACGAATCCTCGCACCGTGTACACCGGCCAGTCTAAGTGCTGCTTACACACGCTTTGCCACACTCGTTAAGGCAATTGCTGCGCTAGTCCCTGTATTCCGCCTCAGAGTACACGATACACCAACAGTTAAAATACACTCCTGGAAATTGAAATAAGAACACCGTGAATTCATTGTCCCAGGAAGGGGAAACTTTATTGACACATTCCTGGGGTCAGATACATCACATGATCACACTGACAGAACCACAGGCACATAGACACAGGCAACAGAGCATGCACAATATCGGCACTAGTACAGTGTATATCCACCTTTCGCAGCAATGCAGGCTGCTATTCTCCCTTGGAGACGATCGTAGAGATGCTGGATGTAGTCCTGTGGAACGGCTTGCCATGCCATTTCCACCTGGCGCCTCAGTTGGACCAGCGTTCGTGCTGAACGTGCAGACCGCGTGAGACGACGCTTCATCCAGTCCCAAACATGCTCAATGGGGGACAGATCCGGAGATCTTGCTGGCCAGGGTAGTTGACTTACACCTTCTAGAGCACGTTGGGTGGCACGGGATACATGCGGACGTGCATTGTCCTGTTGGAACAGCAAGTTCCCTTGCCGGTCTAGGAATGGTAGAACGATGGGTTCGATGACGGTTTGGATGTACCGTGCACTATTCAGTGTCCCCTCGACGATCACCAGTGGTGTACGGCCAATGTAGGAGATCGCTCCCCACACCATGATGCCGGGTGTTGGCCCTGTGTGCCTCGGTCGTATGCAGTCCTGATTGTGGCGCTCACCTGCACGGCGCCAAACACGCATACGACCATCATTGGCACCAAGGCAGAAGCGACTCTCATCGCTGAAGACGACACGTCTCCATTCGTCCCTCCATTCACGCCTGTCGCGACACCACTGGAGGCGGGCTGCACGATGTTGGGGCGTGAGCGGAAGACGGCCTAACGGTGTGCGGGACCGTAGCCCAGCTTCATGGAGACGGTTGCGAATGGTCCTCGCCGATACCCCAGGAGCAACAGTGTCCCTAATTTGCTGGGAAGTGGCGGTGTGGTCCCCTACGGCACTGTGTAGGATCCTACGGTCTTGGCGTGCATCCATGCGTCGCTGCGGTCCGGTCCCAGGTCGACGGGCACGTGCACCTTCCGCCGACCACTGGCGACAACATCGATGTACTGTGGAGACCTCACGCCCCACGTGTTGAGCAATTCGGCGGTATGTCCACCCGGCCTCCCGCATGCCCACTATACCCCTCGCTCAAAGTCCGTCAACTGCACATACGGTTCACGTCCACGTTGTCGCGGCATGCTACCAGTGTTAAAGACTGCGATGGAGCTCCGTATGCCACGGCAAATTGGCTGACACTGACGGCGGCGGTGCACAAATGCTGCGCAGCTAGCGCCATTCGACGGCCAACACCGCGGTTCCTGGTGTGTCCGCTGTGCCGTGCATGTGATCATTGCTTGTACAGCCCTCTCGCAGTGTCCGGAGCAAGTATGGTGGGTCTAACACACCGGTGTCAATGTGTTCTTTTTTCCATTTTCAGGAGTGTACTAAACGCACAGAACAAAGTTCTACGTTGTACGGTGAAAGGGCGCACGCAAATTACTTCCCTTGGGTTACCTTGCCGACTTTGGTGTCAGGAAGGGCATCCGACCACAGTGTTCAGTAATAACACTAGTCACATCATGAAAAAGCACACCCGTACTAGTCGGGATAAACGCTACGAGAAACAAAGAAGACAGAGAATATGGTTCAAATGGCTCTGAGGACTATGGGACTCAACTTCTGAGGTCATCTGTCCCCTAGAACTTAGAACTAATTAAACCTAACTAACCTAAGGACATCACACACATCCATGCCCGAGGCAAGATTCGAACCTGCGACCGTAGCGGTCGCGCGGTTCCAGACTGTAGCGTCTGGAACCGCTCGGCCACTCGGGCCGGCAGTCAGAGAACAGTGAAACTATAGTCTGAACATTATATTGTGTATTTCGAACGTACAGTAGACTTAGTTTTCCGCCGCGCGGGATTAGCCGAGCGGTCATAGGCGCTGCAGTCATGGGCTGTGCGGCTGGTCCCGGCGGAGGTTCGAGTCCTCCCTCGGGCATGGGTGCGTGTGTTTGTCCTTAGGATAATTTAGGTTAAGTAGTGTGTAAGCTTAGGTACTGATGACCTTAGCAGTTAAGTCCCATAAGATTTCACACACATTTGAACATTTTTTTTTTACTTAGTTTTCCACGTATTTTATAGTTCCTACACCGAAATCAGTAACGGACATTTTATGAAACAAAAATTACGGAAGAGAGAAATATACAAAACGATTTTATTTTAACACTGTGTTTGAAATAACCATGACTGTGGTAATTCAAATAAAAACATACCAGAATGGAAAAATGCTGCTGTCGCAGCACAGAAAAGACGAATATGTTCTTGGCAGTCTCTGTAATGTAAATGTAGTTTTGTGTCAGATATCTTGTTGGAAAATGCCATCGCCGACGGGGAGGACATCAAGAATGAAGGAATGGGGCTGGTCCGCTAAAATTTTCACGTAGTCCACAGCTGCCACGGTACCTTACATTACTACCACAGGTCACACGGAAGCTCAGCTGAATGTTCCTTATACACTGAAGAGCCGAAGAAACAGGTACAGCCACTTAATATCTTGATGTCTGGCGCGAGACTCCGTTTAAAGTGAAATCAACTTGAGACCCAACTTTTTTGGCAAGGTGTCGCATTCAGTTAGCACCATTGCTTGGGTTTGCGGCTTGAAGGCTGGAATCCGCTTGCTGATTTCCACTACCTTCCCTGTCAGCAGTGTCTGGTATGGCTAATGCTGCTCAGATTCTGTTCCCACTGCCCTGTGTTTAGCTTCTTCACCTCGTCGCTGGAGCTTGCCTCATTGTGTCAACATCTAGTCGATCTTTTCATTAGAGTATCGACCTGCCCCATTCTTCTCATCGGCAGAGGGGCGGATTCGTAGATATCACGACGACTGATGCGATTTGCCACTGTTCTAAAGTAAACAAGTAAACAACCAATAAGAAGGGAGAGCAAATCCTATCAGACAACTACGATGTTGCAATGCTCGTGCCCAGCACGTGCCTCTGCCAGATGGTGACGCATTTGACAGACAGTTTGAGACTACTTTCCCCATTAGGAGAGATTAGTTCTATATGTGTGTGATGATCTCACAGTCGTCGGCCATTAAAATAATAAGAGGAAAAATAACTTTGCAGTGTCGTTTTCTGAGAACAGCTTACTGGCACTTGTCACGTGTAACTGGCTGGACAAAGTTATTACTGCTCTCTTCTACAAAAGACTAGTTTTCATATAACAACGTGTGGTTGGAGACAGCGCCGTAGTTAATTGTGTTGTAATTTTCAGTTTCAGGTTTGCTTTCATGGCCATGCTGTCCCAGAATGAAATTAAAAAAGGGTTTCATCCTCCGGTTGTGCACAAGATTTTCCGGGGGTCTCCTTTGTTTGTAAGGCAAATGCCGCAACAGGAAATCCCCCTCCCAAATATTCCCCGCTGGGACTTTGTGCCACGCTGTCACCTCGCCTGGTATTTGGCTGAAAAGACGCCCACTGTACTGTGTGTCATTACTTGAATAAACCGCTGCCCGTTGAGAATGAAAGCCGTAAAAGTAAAGTGCGTGTTAGGGAGTAATTTTTTGCTGCGGTGTGTACAGGGCGTCCGGATTATACGTATAATATTATAAAATGAATAACTTGAGACGTAATAGAGATGTTTATTGGCGGTTTGCTTCTACAAGTATGGTAACTCAATGTTTTCTTCGTTTGCTTGCGGCAAGTTGGTACAGCGTGCGCATGCGCTTAACTGCTTTTTTCACGTAAACGGGTGCCAGTAGCCATGTCTACATCGCAGACGAAGGTATTCCGCCCGTGTGCTTTCTGTCGCGGACTTAAAAGTATGTTACATTGGTATAACGTCGTTTTCGGCGTGAGTATGGACTGCGACCAACTGACTATGGTCCCACCTAACTTAACAATCTGAAATGGGACATGCGGCTTCGGGATCGCTGGATTGGGAGAGGTGGACCATCGATTGCTTGGCCACCTAGAAGCCCAGACACTATGACACTTGATTTTTTTTTTTTCTTCCTGTGTGGTATTTATGGCTCTAAGCACTATGGGACAAAACATCGGAGGTCATCAGTTCCCTAGACTTAGAACTACGTAAACCTAACTAACCTAAAGACATCACACACATCCATGCCCGAGGCAGGATTCGAACCTGCGACCGTAGCTGCCGCTTGGTTCCGGACTGAAGCGCCTAGAAGCACTCGGCCACCGCGGCCGGCTGTGGGGGGATTTATCAAGAATCAAGTTTATCGGACATCAGTTCGTGATGTATCAGATCTGAGCCATCGAGTTCATGCAGCTGTCGCAAATGTCAAATCTGCAATGCTGCAAAACATTTGGAGAGAATTGGAAAGCAGGTTAGATGCTCGTCGCGCCACCAAAGGTGTGCACGTAGAGGCCAATTAGGCAAGTATTAAAAAAAAAAGCGCAGGAGTATAAAAGGTAGCCATTGCTGAATAAGGTATTTCGACGTAATGAATCTGAAAGAATTAATTGTAAGAGGGGAAGGTCTGATAAGCGCAATAAATTGCTAAAAGCGAGAACAAAGAAAAGAAGTGGATAAGTCTACGTCTGATATCATGATTAGTGTTCTGCGCAAAGACAGGTTTTCACGTGGTAACTCTCAGCATTCTCCTGGCTTTCGCCATTAATGTCAGTTCCAAGTAATTTAATCTTCACTTTGTTGTCTACCGTCTTGTATCTCTTCCTTCCTCTAAATCTCGTTTCACAAGCTATTCCTTCCTCTCGTCTCTACGAATGTCCCATCCACTTGCTCTTCCTCTCTTACAACACGCAGCAGTCTGATGAGGAAAATGAAAATTGCCTTTGTATTTGCTGCTCGAAACGATACGACCACTCAAAAAGAAATCAGGAACGGGACCACTGCTTTAGGTCTGAAAGGGCTGACGACTATTCCGTCACAGGAAACATAATTTTTCGTGTGCATAAATTGCAACCCGGACAATAATGATGAATAACCCTTTAATTAACAATTACACTTCTGTGTAGGCCATTGATCACTGTTGCGTTTTTATCATTGGCGTAAACATGGCGCTTTACGTTGCGTAAACCTCTCCCATACCTGAGTCACGTTTATGCACTCGACTTCAACCTATATGACATTATTTTGCATTCTTAAATGTAAAGTCGAGTTAGAAGTACACTCCTATACACCAAGTTACAATTTTATAAACTCGCTATAAGACTAAACAATTTTAAACACGATAAATGTAACCGAAAATAATTTTAAAAAATTCCTACAAGAAATGTTCTGAATGTGGCCTGGTCTCTGTTACACTGAAAGTCCACCACCTGGGTTAACCCCTCGAACTCCTCGCCTCTCTGTTGTCAGCACGTCATTCACTATTTAGCCACCGATTCTCACTTGGCAAAGGGAAAGTGCCATTGTACACGAGGAATGAAACCTCTTATTAGACGACTGCACTGTTCTTTGGGTTCAGTGTCATTGACGCCATAAAACGATAGTTACTGTACCATAACCCTCCTGATACAAAGTAAAGCCAGGGCCTCTCCGTGAATTTTTGCGATGCTCTAGGCGGCTGCGTGACGGTAAACACCAGTGCGTCAGGAAAACGTTGTGCAGTTAACTGTTAAAAGGACACAGTTTGGTTAACGTGTGCCGCAGAAATTGGTAGCAGCTTTAAGCATAATAACTTAATTACATATTCTGTACAGGTCGAGTAATCAGAGTAATTATGCTTCCTGAAATTGTAGCCACCCATGTGGTTGTGAAAACCAAGTGATGAATTGAAGGAAGGAACAAGTAACAAGATTATTTCAGAAACAAAACTGGCAAACTTAAATGGGGGCCTTGTTGTCGAAAACTAGGAGCATGGAATTCAAACAGCTATTGATTTACCTTTTATTTTATTTATAACGAGGAATCAAAGGAACGGCAGGGAGGAGCGGTGGGGTTTATGGATAACAATTTCGGACTGAAAATGTAACGCAACTACTGTACTACATTATAATGCATAGTGAGACGTGGTATTAAAACTGCGCGTTCGGGATCCAGTCACCACGACACTAATGCCCATGAGCGAGAAAATAACGTTCCTGCAACATCTCCATCTACTGATGAGCGTACAGTGACTTGTAAACTTGTTAAAGGTACAATAAATCGTATCGGATTCAAAAATAGATTGGGTGCACATGACACCAGCATAAATCACTAATTTAAATAACAATTGCAGTGTGTTATCTACAGTGGATATAATGAACAACATAAATAACCTTATTTTGCAATTGTTATTAATGATCATACAATAGAATTGGGGTAAAGTTTACAAAGCTTTAATTAGAGATTGGGCAGATAAGGACAAAACGGTCTTGTCGGCGTACCAAATAATGTTTAGAATAAGTGTGGAATTCTGCACTAGTAATTTCGGTGGTATAAATTTTTCGAGTCTTTTCTTTTTATCTGTTTATCGACGGGTGTGACATGCACCCACGTCTAGTGACAGAGAGGAAGCCTACTGAGAGACATGCTTCATGGTATAATTAAGGGTAGATATGTGGTTTTCAGCTGCAAATTTCATTTAGGACCCCACAGGGATGTCATCGAACTCCACGCTCCTGTTGTTGTACATTCAATTGTTTTAGGTGCCGCCGGCAGTCATATCAAAAGCAATATTCATATGTGTTAGGCGAATCAGATTTTAGACGACTTAATTTCCTTTTTTTTGTATTTGGAAGTGTCAGAACAAGGAGAAAGAATTTAGATTTTTGGTTTTCATCGCCTATTTGAGCGTCTTTGCTGTATTATTGTGCCACTGACTTCTTTAAGAAAAAGCTTTCATCTAACTATGAAATAACTTTTGATATGCCTTTGCTATGGTAGCGATTAGAAATATAATCTTATAACAATTCTACTCTGTTTTAAAATTATGTATGGCAATGGCTTTTTTAAAAGCTTTCCCGTGCTTTTAGTGTGCCATGTGGTATATCTGTAGGCTAGTGACATGTTTTCTAGAACGTGACAAACTTTTAGGCCGAGTTGTCAGCTTCCTGATAAGAACTTAATGTTTCTAGTTTGTTCTTATCCACATCCATACAGTGTTTAGTGTGTATGTATAATTTTTGTGTTAAATGCATTTAGTGCTTTGCCAACTGATAAAGGTGAGAAACTTGCCGCAGAATGGTCACAATCACCTAATGCCAACATCGTTAATACATGTCCCCCGAAATAATTCTGCCATATTAAAAATTATCTGTAAAGGTCGGTGCTACATGATTTTTATGCTAGTTGCTGCACAAAGTCTTTGTTCAGTGATTCTGAACTATATGTACAAAAACTAACCCTAAGACAATGTAGTTAAAGAATGTGATACGAAGTTATAACGAGTACAAATTTGTCGTTATCTGTCAAGTTAGTGCTGAAACTTCAGTTTTGTTAAAAACGAGTGTGATAAGTGTATTTTGATAATATTGCAAAAACTTTTTTACCCCGATAGCAGGCTGCTCTGCACGACAGGTGTGTTGTGTGTGTAGTATCAGCATGCCTTTCAGGGAGTACAAATGCAGATTGGCACAGTCTGAAAGCGGCGGAGGGAGGGGGGAGTAGAGGGGATGGACAGACAGAAAAGGGGGGGCAGAAATTGGATGGAGGGAGGGGGAAGAGGAGGGGGGAGGAGGAGGAGGAGAAGGAGGAGGAGGAGGAGGATGAGGAGGAGGAGATCTGTGCAGTATGTATCGAATGCATATGTGAGTGAAGCCACAGGGAAAAGACTAGTCTTTCAATAAACATAAACATATATCTAGTTCCAATGACATAAGATTTAATTGTTCGACTCACTGTGAGGTGCCAGGGCTAGCAGTGTATTTAACACTAAATTCTTCTAGAATCTACATATGTAAATGATGCTCTAAGCCCCCCCCCCCCTATTCTAACTCAGACTTTTGCTGTTGCACATGGATTAAAAAGAAACGCAAACTGACTGTAATCGACCCTGCAAGTGGAGTAGAAAAGAGTTTGGCACCTGCAATAATTTCATTTGATAAATAAGTTATATAAAGGAAAGTTTCATTAACGTAGTGAGAAATGATAGGGTTGCTCTACCGATTTACAGAATGAAACTTCTGTCCAAAATAACAATATGATTTATTATAACTCAAAATAATAAACAAAAACACATGAAACATCTACAATACATCAAATTGGCTCAAATTGGATACTCAAATAAATGCTGGGAAGTTGTCCCTAAACTAGATTGTGACATTTATGACGAAGTGGTATGTGGAGCCAATTCCTTGCAACTCAAGTCTTAAGAGAAACACACAACCAGCCCAGCATTAATTGCTGCTACATTAGTGAGGACTTAGACAATGAACACCCAAGACAGATCAAAGTTAGAAAAGACAAACAGGGGCACTCTGCTGAGCTCGGATTATCACCTAGCAAAATTGCCTGCTTTGCTAGTGCTGCGGACGTACATTACCAAGCTGTCTTCTTAACTGCACGGACACGATCTGGCATACCGGAGGCGATGGCTGGTTGCTTAGACGTCCCGTCGTGGTGATGATAATGTCGCGAGTATAACCCGAAACAAATTATCCTAGCCTGGTTGTTCCAGACTAAAGACTTCCTAGCAATACAAATGCGCCTCTGAGGGAGACGAAGAAGGCTCGCCACACAATCACTGAGGTACAGTGATTGATTTTTAACAAGCGAAGTCACACAGTAACTCCGATACAGTCAACTTTAGCCAAAACTGCTCAAGACAGACAACATAGGCCTCTTGTATGCAGAACGCTCAATTGCCAACTGTACTCCGAAAGTTACGTTGAAGTCGAAACTTCAGCAACTTCGTCAAGCAGTTACAATTAAATAAAAGTATATTAGACAGCCAACGGAAGGCAGGCTGACCAGAGCAGCGAGAGCTCAGTCTTGTAACCTACTCCGACCGAAAGGCGAGAGCCGACTACCCCACAAGAGCACCCGTACAAAACCGAACACAGAACATTACTGCCCCCACGACAGTGGCCGTGGTTAACCGTTCCAATCAGCAACTCGAAAACCGGCGGAAAATTCCACTCTATTGCCGGAGCACTACCATTCCACCAATGGAGACTCTTGGCGCCAATTTTTGCGCTGATTTTGCTACGTCACGGAGCTATGCCCTGAGCAAGCCAATCACAGTTACGATTTTGCAGAAAGTGCGGGAATTTGCCCGCCACAACTGCCTGGGTACACAAGTCATTCCCACGCCTCGCTGGTAGCCCGCCAGAAAGTGTTTCTGCGAAGTAACGGAACCTCTAGCCCAGCCGCTACTTCAGGCCCCTGCGAGCGTGTCTCAGCCGCTATTCTACAATGTCGGCATCTGGAAAGCATTCACTCGACTCCCTCACACCCGTCGGCTTACCCTTTCAAGATCAGCAGAGCCCGCCTGTCACCGGACCACCCGGGTGACTAGAGACGCTGCGTGGGAAGGCCGCATGTGAAGGAATAGCAACTTTCCACCGCATGCAATTAGAGAGGAAAATCGTAAGATAGAAATATGAGAAGGGGCTCATGCCACCTCTCACCACTGGTGAAGATTTCTATTCATTTGGTATCTCTCTCTTCATCCATGTGTAACAGATACTCTGATCAGATGGTGCCAACGCTTTTTTCCATGTAAATACTTATTTTGCATGTAAGATGCTATTTTATTAAAACTGTAAACTGCTTACGGCTTTGCAGCCACCATCAGCAGTGACAACGAGGTGCGTACTCAGTATATTAAGTACTGACTACGCGCCCATGTGCCGCAACTGTAATGCTTAGACCTGATGATGGCTTCAGAACGGAAACTAGTTATGAATTTTAATGAAGTAGCATGGACAAATAACTTTTATAATGTAATCTGTTACGAAGGTCACTGGTCTCGTCTGCACATACAAACGGTTTCATTTCATGTAAGAATGGGGACGTTAAGGTTCGAGACATAACACCATAGTTTCTGACAACTGATGGAACGTCTGCTGTAGGGTAGTACTTAGGAAATTTAGATGCGTTGTGATATTGACTATCGTAACTGCATCAATGTACTGCATAAAAGGCATTAATTAGGTCGTGAATAACCGAGTACTTCCACTTTAACACTTTCAGCAAAATAGCCTGGAAACATGTTAAACATGAGGCCGAATTCTGCCTGCTCGGCGCGCTTCCAGCCACGTTAAGTATGTATGCGCAAAAAATATCAAAACTACGCTACATAGACTCATTCGTGACATTCTGACCTGTCTGTACCAAGTGTCAATGTAACTATTAGTGTAGTCTGTGTTACATCTCCGGGCTTGTTTCTGACGAGCCTTCGAATGCCGTTAAAATGAACAGTTCCATTTAACTGAAAAGTTTCTTCAGTATCGCGGGAGATATAAATTTTACTAGTATTAGCCGTGCAATTGAATACTTTTTGCCTACTAAAATTGTGAAAAAAGTTTTTTTAGAATCGTGTCACTAAATGATGATCTACCTCGTTTCAAAAATTTTTTAGAACTTACTGTAATATGGTTGTCTGATTAGTCTTTGTTACCACTACGTCCTTCATATAACGATCTACAACGTAAAAGCTTGCTTTGCTTACACTCATTAAGTGTATTCTTGAAGTCGTGAAACAGGACGCCTACTTGTTCACCGTAGCAACACATTTCGTAATTTCAGCCGCGACGGGAGTGAGCTGTTTAAAACGACAGGTGTTTTCGAAAGCCTGCTTACGGACTTCTCTCCACTCGAGGAAAGTCGTTATAGCCAAGCATAGCTCGTCCTGATGCAGTGTTCCAACTGCGGATCCCTCTTTCTCGATTAGTGTTTCCTGCACGCTCTCAGCAAAATGTTCTTTGGTCAATTTGTTTTGGTGCTGAATTATCCATCTAGGATCTGCGTACCAGTTTTTGAGTCAGGAAGAGTTATAGATACAGACAAAAAGCAATATAAACAGAGCATGATTTCGAACGAAATGTTACTAAAAATTGTGGCCAGTCCAGTTGCGTGTAAACAGAATGGCCATGCAGGGATTTGTACTTTTTCTGGTGTCTTAACCGCTGCACCATCCGTGTTGAAATGTACGCATTTTGTGAAGAACTGTAGATACTTCTCCCACTGGGAGAGTTAAAATTAAAGTTAGTATATGCACCGTGGTAATCATATTAGACAGTAGCCAATGGGACTCTGTCAGAATGGCCACAGTTCGTAGTAATAGACGAAAAGTCATCGAGTAAAACAGAAGTAATATCCGGCGTTCCCCGAGGAAGTGTTGTAGGCCCTCTATTGTTCCTGATCTATGTTAACGACATAAGAGACAATCTGAGTAGCCGTCTAGATTGTTTGCAGATGATGCTGTCATTTACCGTCTTGTAAAGTCATCAGATGATCAAAACGACTTGCAAAATTATTTAGATAAGATATCTGTATGGTGCGAAAAGTAGCAATTGGCCCTGAATAAAGAAAAGTGCGAAGTTATTGACATGAGTACTAAAAGAAGTCAGCTAAATTTCGATTACGCGGTAAGTCGCACAAATCTGAGGGCTGTAAATTCAACTAAATACTTAGGTATTACAATTACAAATAACCTAAATTGGAACGATCACATGGATAATATTGTGGGTAGGGCAAACCAAAGACTGCGATTTATTGGCTGAACACTTAGAAGGTGCAACAGGTCTACCAAAGAGACTGCTTACACCACGCTTGTCCGCCATATTCTGGAGTACTGCTGTGCGGTGTGGGATCCGCATCAGGTGGGACTGGCGGATGACATCGAAAAAGTACAAAGAAGGGCAGCTCGTTTTGTATTATCGCGAAATAGGGGAGATAGTGTCACAGATATGGTGCGTGAATTGGAGTGGCAATCATTAAATCAAAGGCGTTTCTCGTTGCGACGGGATCTTCTCATGAAATTTCAATCGCCAGTTTTCTCCTCCGATTGCGAAAACATTCTGTTGGCACACACCTACATAGGGAGAAATGATCATCACGAAAAAATAGGAGAAATCAGGCACGAAAAAATAGGAGAAACCAGGGCTCGCACGGAAAAATTTAAGTGTTGGTTTTTCCCGCTTGCCGTTCGAGAGTGGAACGGTAGGGAGACAGCATGAAGGTGATTCATTGAACCCTCTGCCAGGAACTTTACTGTGAATAGCAGAGTAATCACGTAGATGTAGAAACAAAAAAACACAATCAGCAGACTGTGCAGATTTATTGCTGTGATACACAATACTACCAACAACATCAACTATTTCCTGAAAAAGGATATGTAGTTTTTTACAAAAGGTACGTACAAACTTAGGCGTGCGCGCAGATCTGTGAGTGTTAGGCCGAAGAGGATAATGTTATCAGTAGACGACGTCAGATGTTAACGTTGCTGTTGTAAATATTTACATCTGGAACAAATACTGTTTTACTTAACGCTCGGAAAATTCTGATGCGTTTTGAGTTTGTCTATCCAGATAATTTTTAACTATCAACTTTCCAAGTTTATACATTTATGTTTAATTAATACTGCACATAACCCAATTTCCAAATCTCTAGGCTATCTAATAAACTGTCCTCGGCACACAGTATTTAATGTTACTACACAAACCTACTAGAATACGAAATTGAAAGAAAGATGTGCGCTACACTACACAGTAGAACACAATTATTTTACGTAGCTCATTGTCTTGTAGTTTGAACTCTTTAAGCGATTTTTGAGTATGAAGGTTGCTGACGTAAGGTTCGCAAGACTTTGCAGGCCTGTATTTAGCTACGGATCAAAAAGATGAAATAAAATGTTAAAATGCTTTACTCTTATTATGTACTTCCGATGCACTTTTTCGAAATTATATTAAGTTCTTAAAGAGCACGGAAGTAGTCTTTCTCCCTCTACCCAATACCACAATGTTCTTGGTTCTGTGAAAGACGAGCTGCTTTAACAACATTTACAGAATTCTGTTAGTGTGATAAGGCACACAACCGAAAAACTTCAAGCCACGTACAGACAGATGAGGCGAATCTGCTGTGTCCACCAATGGCGCCCGTGTTAGAGTTCCAGCGGCACATACGGACAAACGGTACTTACATTTACTATTATTTATGATAATTATTAGCTAAAAAGATAGTCTAATCATACGCTTCTTTGCAATAACTTCTGTTTTTCTGTCCACTTATGTCCTGTCTTGCCGGCCGGAGTGGCCGAGCGGTTCTAGGCGCTACAGTCTGGAACCGTGCGACCACTACGGTCGCAGGATCGAATCCTGCCTCGGGCAGTTAGGTTAAGTAGTTCTAAGTTCTCGGGGACTGATGACCTCAGAAGTTAAGTCCCATAGTGCTCAGAGCCATTTTGTCCTGTCTTCTTCTTTTGTCTTGTGGTTTCAAATTACAGTTTGTTGATGGGTTTTCTTGAATTCTTCCTGATTCTTCACGTCATCTGGTGTACGTAGTGGTGTAAAGTCATTTCAGCTTCCTTTGTCCACTTTCTTCCCTCTGCCTGAATGGATGACGTAGGGAAATGATCTCGCTATTGTGTTCTCATTCATCCTATGAATGTACACACAATTTATTTTTCTTTCCGGTGTTCCTTCTCTATTGATTGGCCCCAAAAATTTTTGATGTTTCAGAATAATTTTCACAACAGGGTATTGCTGTGTGTGTGTGTGTGTGTGTGTGTGTGTGTGTGGTGTGTGTGTGTGTGATAGAGAGAGAGAGAGAGAGAGAGAGAGAGAGAGAGAGACACCAACTGTTGAAAGAGTTGTCTAAAAGTGGTTCGAGGATAGACACCACATGTTACCTATTACGCTTGTGTGAGACATGAAGTTTTTTCGTCAATGACGAATTACTCCAGAAAAAGATTCTATACACTATTTAGAATGAATGATTTATTGAACGTAATCTATGTCCATGAGGCACTGATATAAAATTCATTACTGTGTTAATATTATAATAATGTATTACGCAGTTATACTCACGCTTAATATGACGTAATGAAATAATCTACCTTCACCGTCATCCCCCCCCCCTCCCCTCGTTTTTAAACCGTGCAGGGTGATACCGCCTGCTTCCCGTCATTTGGCAAAAGGCTTCTGTATAGTTGAATAGCTGTTTGCGCGTGACAAAATGAAGTGTCATGTAGCCTTGATCTGAAGCATAGGAATGATGCAGAAGCAACCCGCATTGGTAGGGCGCACAGAAACGTGAATGGCACTGTGACAGAGAGCGACGCAGCACAGACACGTGTCACAGTCGCACCGCCCAGTGCAACATGATTGCCGTACGCAAGTATCATATAGTACAAGGAGAGTGGAGGGGACATCCAAATTGTGGTTCATCTGATGTGCGTCGAAAAGATGTCATTTTTGTAAATGAAGCAAAGCTAGATCAGTCGCTCTACTTAGTATCTCAGTGTCTTTCACATAAAAAAATTAAAAATGATTTTGAGATTCGCATGTGTTCTCCGTTGTTTAGTCTTTCTCATTTTCTTATAAGAAAGTATCTAGTAAAAAAAATAGATTGCTTCTCATATAGCAGTTTAATGATAAACTGGTCTCCGTTTTTCTGTTGTGAATAGTTATTCTGATAATTCGAAATTAAGTAAACCAGACCTCGTATTTTGAAAAACTTGAAATAAAAAATATAGTCGCTGGGCATTTTACATTTGGTGCATTATAGGTCGTATACTGCTGTGTACAAAGTGTAGTTGACGTACTGAAATAGTCTTTAATGCTGAGAGGAGAGCAATGCCTCTTTCCAGTCTCGAGTGCATAGGTGATACATATTGCAGCGACACACAAGATAGGCTATTATTATTGCCTGCTATGCGGAGCTGCCTCGTGTTTCTCTTGTTCCTATGGTGACGCATGCATACTTTCACGCTGGAAAGAAGTCTGCACATCTGCAGTGTTCACCATCCACTGCTACACCATCGATGGTAACTCTATCAATTCAAAACTAGCAATGTGTCTTCTGACTGCACCTGAAGCCGAATCATACGCTACCCTGCGAAACTGAACAGTTGTAGGAACACTTTTGTAGCTGTATTAACATGTCACCGTTATTTATATGTGTACCACATCACATAAAATACGTTACTAGCCGGTGTTACTAAAAATAAACGTTTCTTGGTGGACTTCTTGTCACATTTGCACCAACTTCCCTTTCTTGTAATGAGTAGCTTATTTGCAGGAGAAATAGTAAGCAGAAAATTTGTGTCCTGCCTTGTCAGAGTAGCTGATACTAATTGCTTCAGAAAAGTGGAAACTGTCTGGTTCATTCAGTAGAATTCGTGGAATTTGTGTAGTGTTAAGAGCACCCGCGATAAACCACTGCTGAATTGTGCTTGACATGTATAGTATTATATGGGTGGACCCAGTACTTACTTTTCATTTAGTTTCCCGAGCTTTCAATAATAAACAATAACAACGTCCTCTTCTGAAGAGTTCACGATTGCACCTGAGCCAGAAACGTGATTCGCGCTGTCTCGTTAATTAAGTATTGCTACGGGGATGATGTGTGTGACTCTTTCGACACATCGAAATTAAACACATAACCAGTTTGTAGTCGCCACACACTTCTTTATTGCAAAGATACTGCTCTTTTCAAATTAACAGTAGCAACGATTATAGATAGGGGGTTGCCTTATATAACCACTTATCTTTCAAAATTCTCACCCAAATTTCATTAAATAAAACAGTATTCATAAAACCATTATTAATAAAATATAACTGCCATAACTAAACCTCACAAGCTTCATAACTTACATTGAAACTGTTTTTCGTATAATTCACATCAAAACTCTAAAACTTCACAACTAAGGGGGCGCATTAAGTGTAACAAATATAGATCTTTCAAAATTTGCTTAGACAACTTTCATTAATTAAAACAATACTCATAAAACCAGAATTAATCAAACCTCAAACATGCTTCAACTAACATAGAAACTAGTTTTCATGTAACTCAGGACCCAGCTAAGAACATTAATCCACTTAAGTCCAGTAAGCTCAGATCTTTCCAAAATTGGTCTTAAAATTTCTGTCAAATTAACAGGATTACAATACATTCAATATAATAATAACATATGAAATCGTCTTAACATGGGACCGCCTCGAGTTTACGATAAATTGGTGATGGACGCGAGCAAACCGAAAGGTTCTAACAGAGACAGGAGGTGCACGGACCAGAAGGTGAAATAAAAAATACTCAACTTTGATCTACAAGTAAGCTTGCGGAAAACCACAACGCTCCACCGGCAAGATGTAATTGTCGCACGTTAACAACGTAACCAAAGACACCGATCCAGGTCCTTAATTTTCACTCTTCCACCGTGATACCCCGATCGGAGCTTGCTCTCGTCGACCACCGCCTATTATCTGAAACATAAACATGTCAGCGGCAGACAACATTCTGACTCAGCGGATACACAAGGATATTACCCTAACCAGTTACCAATAAACCTTTAATTCTACGCGACACAAATGAACCTTAAGCAGAGTTAACATACGTCACAGTGGCTCTTAAGATTTGATTAGACAACCTCTAAAACAACAAATAAAATAATAAAATAGAAAAGGAATTTGGGAAAATGTTTCGACCCGCTTCTGAACGCCAGGCACAAACTCACGCACTATTTTGTATGCATTAAACACGGCTTCATGTCTATTGATTATGTTTCACTAACACTCCCTTAAATGCCGTCAACATATCAGGCAGTAAGGTCAAAGGTAACTGAAACAGCCAAGATAGTTTTCAGTGCACAGGGGTATTCAGTTATCATAAACAGAACCCACCGATGAACACTTCGGCGACTCCAGTTCATTGACTTTGAATCACATGCAAGAGACACGAAGGAAATCTGTCCGTCACATATCCGAGAAACCCCAATCACCGACTGCAGCGGATCTGCATTACAACGGCTAAACACGCCGCAGCAGCGGGCCACGCTCCTTCGTCGAGCCGATTCGGCCACTCGCCACGCTGCATACAAGCACAACGCCACAACTGACTGTCGGCCAGCAGCGCGCCAGGTCAGGGGGGATGCCAATGTTGAACGGATAACCGTCGTGTCGGGCATTATTGCAACCTGTCTATCGCCTATCGTCTGGTCTCAGGGGGAACTGCGCCTTTTTTTGCAGTGCGGCAGAACAAGTGCAACGAAAAGTGAAGGCAAAAGCAGTTCTGTATATACAAAGGCAATGTCCCAACTGACTGCCTCACCCACTGAATCATCATCGCCCAGCCCGTACCACTATGGATGACACTTCAACTGTCCGGATGGTGTTGATCTTATAATGTAGGCGTCGTTCAAGAAAAGATTTTTCGAAATTTCCTCCCCAAGGGGGTGAAATAAGGGATGAATAGTTTTTTGAAACTATGAGGCTACTAAGTCAGTTTTGAAGCTAGACATACAAAAATCGTATTTGGTACCTTGATCAGATATAGAGAAATGTATTTCAGCACTTACGAGAATTCAACTTCTATGTTGGTGAAATTCTTCTTAAATAAATAGTTATCAAAGATTACTAAGGTATTTTTAATGCTACATCTAAGAAAAATGATATTCGACTTCCTAGTTTCAAATTAAAAAAAACTGTATTTAACTGTATTTCAAAATGCGACCCTTGAACAAGTGACACAGGGAATTATTTATGCAATTATTTCATTATAAAAGCATTTTCAAAGCTGAATCTATGAAATTTAGTGTTTCGCTTCTCTGTCAGGATTAAAAAAGTACCTGTTCACTGCTTGTGGAAATGCAACCCCTATAGGAGTGGCATAGGGGATGAAAATCTGTAAGAAAATATTGTATTAAAATTTTTTAAAGTTAAATCTATGAAAACTGATATTTCACTTCTAGGTTGGATATAAAGAAATCCGTGTTAGGGGATGAAAGATTCTGTGGAAATATCAGTAAAAGAACGCAAAAGGCATGATTAACAAAAACCTTGTACTCCAACTACGAGAAACGCTTCTAGGTCAGAAGTACATTCGGAAAAGACAATAAGTCTATGGTCTTAATTAGCGTGAAAATGTAAGGTTTTGCAACAGCATAAAAATTCCATTAAAGAAAAACAAAAACAATTTGTGCAGACCACGGAGTCTACGCGAGTGAAGGAACGGGCTCCAAGCTAGTAATTGGACTAATTAATATTAGATCTTATTTTGCCTATGATAACGACGACGATTATATAAATCTCTGTTGGTCCATTATGGACAGGGGACCAGTTGTGATAGACCCTAGGCCCATAAATATGCATACTGTTGTACTTCATAGATTACTGTGTGATATTTTACTTTAAATGAAGATTGGTGCTCATATATAGTAGGGGTTCCCTCACCTATAAGAATTTTATATGATTGTATATTTAAATAAAAGCTTTGTTTCAAGGGAACTTCTGAGTGTACTCTGTTTGGTTCTAATCTTTCTTATGTTTTTGCACATTCTCTTGTAAATATGTGGTGTTAAATAGTTTTATGACTAACAAATATGTAAATGTGTTTTAGTCTACTGTGCTGGATGTACACAGAGATTTGGTATCACGCCTCTACTTTAATTTTTAAGCTTTAAGCGCTGTTAGCTTATCAGTCACTTTCTGTAAGCTTGCTTTGTGTCCCCTGATATACACGTATACTCTTTTATTATGCAGGGGTCTGAAGATGCCATAATGAAATGCTGAAACTGGAAGCCTTAAAAATAAAATAAAATAACATCGTAAGTTACAGGGCTGCTGGTGAATTTCATTGACATTGACGATTATATTAATGGCTTCTAGTGCATTCAGCTCAATTTAAACATCATATCTGTTCCTAATATACACGTTGACCTCTATGTTTAGCATCAGAATTAAAAGCGAACAGCACCAAGAATTCTGACCTTGGGTAGCACCTCACCGGAGCCCCTGTCCCCTTTGTCCTTCCGCGCTTCGTTATCCTCACTGTTCCGGGTCGATAAGGGAAGACCTCGAGTGTCAGACACGAGCGCGTACCCCGGAACGGACGTGTTTTTTTTTTTTTTTTTTTTACCGCTTCCCGCTGTCGTTATCTGGCCGACCGCAGGCAGCTCCGTGCCGCACGCAAATGCCGGCGGCGGTCTGTTTGCAGATGGCGCCGTGTGGGGCGCGTGTGGTAGGGCCGCCCGTTATCAGCGGCGCCGCTGTCTCAGCTGAGGCACCCGACGCCGGCGTCGCCAAGGCCGCCAACCAAGGACGCCGCTGCCCGCCGCCCGCGTCCTCATTCCCACTTGCGCAAAGCGGGCCTAACCACGCGCCCACTGCACTCTACTGTGTCCGCCTGGCTAAGTGTGCGCTTTGCGGCCACTGATTAGATCGTTTAAACTGCGCGGACCTGTACTTAAGCAACACTGCTGTCAAACTGTAACGCAAGAGGACGCTGAAGCTACTACCTTTCCACGAGAAGATGTAGTAGCAGCAGCAGCTTCCAGGCATGTCAGCTGGCGCCGACATCAGTCTGAGCTACCAGCATCTGTCCACTTACAGGGGAACCTCCCCATCGCACCCCCCTCAGATTTAGTTATAAGTTGGCACAGTGAATAGGCCTTGAAAAACTGAACACAGATCAATCGAGAAAACAGGAAGAAGTTGTGTGGAACTATGAAAAAATAAGCAAAATATACAAACTGAGTAGTCCATGCGCAAGATAGGCAACATCAAGGAGAATTTGAGCTCACGATCGCCGTGGTCTCGTGGCTAGCGTGAGCAGCTGCGGAGTGGGAGGTCCTTGGTTCAAGTCTTGACTCGAGTGAAAAGTTTAATGCTTTATTTTCAGTTTATGTGACAAACTCTTATGTTTTCATCACTTTTTGGGAGTGATTATCACATCCACAAGAAAACCTAAATTGGGCAAGGTAGAAGAATCTTTTTACCCATTCACCAAGTGTACAAGTTAGGTGGGTCGACAGCGTATTCCTGTCATGTGACGCACATGGCGTCACCAGTGTCGTATAGAATATATCAGACGTGTTTTCCTGTGGAGGAATCACTTGACCTATGACCTTCCGATCAAATGTTTTCGGTTCCCATTGGAGAAGCACGTCCTTTCGTCTACTAATCGCACGGTTTTGCGGTGCGGTCGCAAAACACAGACACTAAACTTATTACAGTGAACAGAGACGTCAATGAAGGAATGGACAGATCATAGCTATGCGAAAATAAAGAAAGTAAACTTTTCACTCGAGGGAAGACTTGAAGCGAGGACCTCTCGGTCCGCAGCTCCTCACACTAACCACGGGACCACGAAGCTGCTGAGCTCGCTGTCTCCTTGATGTTGCTTATATTCCGCATGGACTACTCAGTTTGTATATTTTGCTTAATTTTTCATAGTTTCACACAACTTCTTCCTGTTTTCTCGATTGATCTGTGTTCAGTTTTTCAAGGCCTATCCACTGTGCCAACTTATAACTAAATCTGAGGGGGGTGCGATGGGGAGGTTCCCTTGTTAGCACACTGAAGTCTCGGCACACGTGCGGCGCGGCACGTTACTTTTTAGCGCCCTGCCAGTGTCCAGCAATCTTCATTTGTCTAGCTAAAAGCTGTAGTAGAAAATACTAGACCACTACTGTCTATTGCAGGTCGCAGCATACATAGAATTGTCCGGTAAACGGGATGTGGCTAGCTACTGAAATAAAAGTTTTAACTTGGCAATGTAAATTTTCAGGTGTATTTTTACGATAAAGATCACAGTTAATACTGCCAAGTCCGTACTAAGTGGCAACACAATGTAAAGTTCACACGCACACCACAATCACCCACGTAGCCAGTTTATGCTATTTACACCCGTTACCGAAGTTCATAGAGTTCACGGGACCGTTTAGTTATTAAAATGCTCTCTCAAATGTTGTGCACTCTGCTCTACACGTAATACCTGTTCCAGTCTTAGATCGCACAACACGCCACGCGGTTTTTAACTAACAGTCAAAAGCAATAATTCTGATATTCCGTCCGAAATTCCACACGACTTCCACTATACTGTTCACTTAAATACACTTTGTACTACTTCGCGCACTCGTGATTAGCATTTTTCCGCGATTTTACAGTACTTACGTCGGAGCTGCTTTCAGTAAGATGTGACTAGTTCGAACCCTCAGCCCCGACCCCCTTAGATCACACCAAAGGCTTTGTTCGCAGCATAGATTGGCGCGAAACTGCATTTTTCTGATTGGCTGATATCGCAAACAGCAAATCAGGTTGCATTATTATCCCGCGCTAACCCGCGCTTTACTTCAGTGACCAATCATAGTAAAATATTTCTTTCTATGGCAATTGCTAAATAAATAAATTTAGAAAAGTATCAAATATAAAATTACTCCTCGTGAAATTACCGATTAATTTGTGTTCTACTCACGATTTATTAGAACCATAAACTGACTGCACATTTAATTATAGTAAATCCCCTGTATAGTTTAACTGGTACTTCGTGAATAAACAAAACAATTTTCATTTACTTCTGTTCTTCACTCATAAAACACTCGCACTGCTAATTACTACACATAGAAAACAATTATAATTATGCAAATACATTAAATATTAATCAAACATAACTTCAGAACATTGTTTTGACTACTACTCTAGCACTGTCCGTCAACTGCTGACCTCTGCCACCTACTAGTACAACTACGTGCAGCTCTGTAACTCAGGTCCATGTCAGCTGGTGACATCTGTCGATGACTCATGCCTAAACGATATCGTCCTAACAAGTGACAGGAGCGATGCGAAGGCGCTACGCCTCACACGGACCGGACATTCGAGCGTTGAGCGTGCCGAGTTAGTGCCGTTATAGCGTGAAGTACTACGTGGGAGTCTTTCCGAATGTGCAAAGCAATATCTAGCGGGTCAGATATCCTGAACGTGCGTTTGAACGTAGACCAGTGAGATGGAAGAACGCCACGTACGTCACACGCACGCCATCTCTCTTCAGTATAGAGTCGTGAGGCGCCATATTGGCTTTCAGTTGCAGCCCTTTAACATACGCTTACCATCTAAAATATGACCACTCCCACCGCGACGTTGTATGCCGCCTGGTAACGTTGCGAACACGTGACGCGGTAGCAGAAGTATGTATGAAATGATAATGAAATCAAGACCCTAAGCTGTCGACAGGCGTTGATATACATCAACGGGGACAGTTGAAAATATGTGCGACGACCGGGACTCGAACCCGGGATGTCCTGCTTACATGGCAGACGCTCTATCCATCTCAGCCACCGAGGGCACGTAGGACAGTGCGACTGCAGGGATTTATCCCTTGCACGCTCCCTGTGAGACCCACATTCCCAACTTAATGTCCACACACTACATTCGTAGTGCCCCTCCCCATTACAGTCATTAGTCGCGGCAGACAATCTTACCGAGTCCCGTAAGAGTCCGGGCAAAGCGTGTGCATCCAGCACAGGAGGAGGTCAATGGCCGGTTAGCCTTAACTAAATGAAGATGGTATCTGTTCTTTCGGACATGTCCGAATGTGGGTCTCACGGGGAGCGTGGATAAATCTTTGCAGTCGCACTGTCTTCTGTGTCCTCGAAGGCTCAGATAGAAAGAGTGTCTGCCATGTAACAGAAGATCCTGGGTTCGAGTCCCGGTCGGGGCACACATTTTCAACTGTCCCCGTTGATGTATATCAACGCCTGTCGACAGCTTAGGGTCTTGATTTCATTATCATTTCACTCGAAGAGAGCTGCATGGTCACAGATGGTATCTGTTCTTTCGGACATGTCCGAAAGAAGACACCATCTTCATACAAAAGTATGTAAGCGGACACGGACGGGAATCGCCCAAGCAAAGATATGGACTGCAAATCAGGAAATCCATTGAGATAAGCGACTTAGACGAAGGGCAGATTATTATTACGCAAAGCCTGTGAACAAGTATCCCGAAAAGGGCGGCGCCGGTCGAATGCTAACTTGCTACTGTTGTGAACAACTAAGGAAAGAGAGACGGTGAAATTACCAATAGGCACTACATGGTTGGACGTCCACGACTCTTCACAAAACGTAGAGTTCAGACGCTTTTCTGCTCTGTAAAGTAGGGTAGAAGGTGATCTGTGGCTTCCCTGCCTAAAGAGTACAATGCTGGTGCACGCACAAGTGTTTCGGAGCACAGCTTTCATCGTACATTGTTGAACGTGGAGCTCCGCAGCAGACTACCCCTACGTGTTCACATGTTGACTCGACGACCTCGTCAGTTAAGATTCCAGTGGGCACAGCACCATCGGGATTCTACCGTCGATGAATTGAAACGTGTCGGCTCTTCGGGTGAATCACGTTTTTGCTACACTAGGTCGATGGTCGTCTCCACAAACGCCGTCATGGAGGTGAACAGCGGCTCGAAACGTGCAGCGCTCCACGGACGCGGGCTGATGGGAGCGATGTTGTCCTAGGGAAGACATTCTCCCGAGCTTGCATGGGAGCTGTGGTGGTAATCTAAGACACATAGCTGCGAACCACCTGCATCAATCCATATTTGATGGTTTTTCCCGACGGCGATGTCAACTTTCTGCACTATAACTGTCCGTGCTACAGTGGTTTGAGGAGCGTTATAGCGAACTCACGTTCATATCTCGCTGACCGAATTAGCCTGAGGTAAATCGTATGGAACCCACTCGGTCGCTATTGAGCGCCATCATCGCGCACGCAAATCAGCGGCCCGTTATTTACGCGAATTATATGTCCCGTGGGTAGACGTGTATTGCACACAAACCACCAACAAACTGTCGGATCCCTGATAAGAGGTTGAGGAATTACTGTAACTTAAATATTATTAGAGAATGTCGTTTGAAGGGAACGGCTCCTTGAGGATCGATCAAAAACTCATTGTTCGTGGTACAATTTGTTATAATGAAATGTACGTGAATTACAAGTAAAGCTTTCAGGCTACTGTAACATGTAAAGTAACGGTATGATCATGGGCGTACCCAGCGAGGGGTATTCGCAGTTTTTCACTAGTTTACTGTTTTATTTAATAAGAAATGCTGCATGTTTTCTCGGATTGTACAAGTGCATTCTTGTATTTAAAATGTTTATTAAAAGCAGTTTTTCACTGGTTTACTGTTTTATTTAATAAGAAGTGCTGTATGTTGTCTCGAGTCCTTGTTTCCTGAGACTAGTATGACCTCCCTCCCCCCCCCCCCACCCCTACTTCACATCCTGGGGTATGATCGTACATCACTCGTGGTTGGTATAATGCAGTGAGTAGCATCAGAGAATTACAGGGCGCCAACTGATGTATTGCTGGTTCGCACCCCACTGGAACCAAATATTTTTTTACTAACTTAAGCTTTTGTCTAATAGGTTCTGATACTTATCAGATTGATAAAAGTATATGCTATAATATTTGATGTTATGTAAATATAAGTGCTCTCTTTCTGAGAGACCGCTTGCGTTACTTGCAGTAAGCTATTTTGGACTTCGTTGTTTCCAGTTTTCTATTTCATATGTTGCAAAGATTCTACTACTGAATAGGGACACTGATAAAGTAAGAATAACCTCAGGGTTCTACTAAAAAGTGAAAATGACGAAATAATTTTTATCTTATGTGAAGAACTACTATTTTTGGCACTTCAATAAGCTGATCTCCATATTAACTGGACATGATACTTTCTTTTTTTCCCTACAGCGTGTTTGCGGATATCAAAGTTTTTTTCGTGTGTACTGCAGACAAACAACATGACTGGCATATGGACAAGGGAGGAAATGTGCCATTTAATAGAACTAACGTAGGAATTTTACGCACGTCCATTTCGTAAACAGTGTGATTTGCGAGCCAGATGCAGCCGAAAACTGACGCTGGCTCGCGCCGCTATCGCGTATACCACATTAAGGCACACGTACCGTATGCACAAGTCGCAAGTCGTTTCTGAGCATTCAGCAGCACGGTGCAGGCGGCACGCTCAACGCTGGCGTTCAAAAGCACGCTCCGTGTGACGACGGCTTCACGATGAGACGGCTGATCGTCGCTGGGTGCAAAAATGGTTCAAATGGCTCTGAGCACTATGGGACTTAACTTCTAAGGTCATCAGTCCCCTACAACTTAGAACTACTTAAACCTAACTAACCTAAGGACATCACACACATCCATGCCCGAGGCAGGATTCGAACCTGCGACCGTAGCAGTCGATCGTCGCTGGGACTCGGCTACTTGTGTTGCAGAGCACGCTCCTCTACACTCTCTCCGTAGTCATCTCGTGGTGCGATCATAAAAGTTGCACAGTGCTTGCACTGTTTCCCATCAATCTCAAAATTCTTCCCTCCGGCGCATTTTGGGTTAATCAAGATGATCCCGTGTCTCCCTAGCGATTCTTCTCAGTGAGATTCTCACACGGAAAGCACTATGTTATCATCACGATGAAGGATGTATCGACCAGCCTGAAAACTTAGGGGAAATTGCTGATAATGGAACCAAAGACAGCGAGTTATATCCCAGACTACACAGCAGACAAAGTGAGAGCCCTCCTGTCTCGCAAGCAGAAACAAAAAAATAAGAAAGATGCATGGCGTACGAAGCAAGGAGGCTATAAGAAGGTGAACACAGCGTGAGGTAACGGGCGAATTGTGGCGCCCTGAAAATATTCTAAGTTGGCGTGGCCGCACTGGACGCTCGTCAAATCCGGTGCCCGGCAGCAAACACGTGGTGGCAAACGTTAGCCGGACCATAGGGGTAGCCCCAGCGCATGGTCCAGGTGCGTGGCCGGGAATTACGCTGTGACGATGACGGTGCTTTGTGACAATGAAGGAGACACGCCGGGAGTGCCAAAGATGGCGGACTTTGTGAAACCTTAATGGCAGACATCTCACAGTTCTTGCAGAAATTAATAGTAGCCAGATGAATCATGATTCTTTTTGAACATGTACATTGCCATTAATTGCACGAAGATTCTGATGGTGTAGTCAGATTTTCAATATCTTTATTAGTTTGCAGTTTATTATCTGAAAGTAAATTATGCAAGTAACACCTAGCAACGAATTTCCAAAATATAAACGCTTCATCGATTTTGTCGATCGCCGTGCCTTTAGAATGCTGTTAGTGTAAACCTAAATTGGTATGAATTATGGGCATCTAACTTGAATAGTACATGTGTTATTGGAGGTCAAAGTGGCCGATTACTATAGATCTGTCTGGCCATAAGTATTCCACAGTTACACGATAAAACGGTAGCAGCATGCTTATAAATGTATTGATTCATCTATGTCTTTGTTAATATCCGCTGTATGTTATTCATGAAGAAACTGGTCAATTATTTACTGTGTTTTAGAAAGCACAGAGAGTTTAGGCTCGTGGCCTACCTTTTGCTTCTTTTCTTTTGATGTATGTTTATTTAATTGTTTATGTATTTAATAATGTATATTAGAGCGTGCTTATGGTCCAGCCGTAGGAATATTTATTTAATTTCGAGTTATTTAAATGTAAGTCCAGTATTTAGAAAGTGTTTCATTATGTTTGTGAATGGGCGTTCGCTTGAAGATACGGCGGGAGCGCTCTAGCCAATCACAGCGCTGGTGAATGGGGAGACTGGATGGAGGAGAGCATGGTTTCCGGAGAGGACACGAGGTAGTTCTGGGGAGTACAGGACAGCCGTGGGAGATGCTGGACGCGACGACGCGTCGGACGCACGGAAAGACTTGGAGAGTGGAGCAGTTTGCGCGTGGTCGCGAGAGTTAGAAATACTTCGGAGTGCGGGCTTGTGAACTTGAGATTTCCGAGGTTTCTACAGTGAAGATGTAGTGTGCGTTTAGAAGTGAATGTTGTTGTTCATAGATAATTACGTGAAGCAGGAATCTATTGTTTCCCTGTTGTTCAACTTATATTTTATTTAATTGCTGGACCATCGACACCAATACTAGCGGTTCTAGGCGCTCAGTCCGGAACCGCGCGACTGCTACGGTCGCAGGTTCGAATCCTGCCTAGGGCATGGATGTGTGTGTTGTCTTTAGGTTAGTTAGGTTTAAGTAGTTCTAAGTTCTAGGGGACTGATGACCACAGATGTTAAGTCCCATAGTGCTCAGAGCCATTTGAACCAACCATTTTCGACACCAATAAGTGTTTTGCAGAAACATACCTCATTCTCAAAAGTACTTCTACTATCGTGCTCATCATTTAAAGTCGTTAAGATAGCATTTGCAGATTTTATTTAATTGCAATATTTCATTTATAAATTTGTATGTTACTTTCATAATTCGCAATTGCCGAGTGATGGAAACCTTCGACCATTCGATTGATGTGTGTATTCTTATCGTATACTGTAGACTCAGCAGTATTTGGCCTGTAATGCGGCAACTACGTATCCCAGCCCCTAGACAACGAAACCAGCCAAAACTATTGATATTGCAACTCTGAGTCGGAGGGTACGTAGTTGAGCGCCACCAACATCATTTCATCATTTTCCTGTTTTATCTGAAAGCCCGCAACAGGCAGCATTCTTCGCCAAAAGAAGTTTGCTAGTGCCAACCATATGCCTTGTAGAAAAATAAATAGTGGAAGTGTACGTTCGTAGCATTGGTAGATCTAGAGAACGCATTTGACAGTGTCAATTGGAGTGTATTAATCAGTACCCTTAGCCAATCAGGATTCGGCTTTAGAGAGTGAAGACTTGTATATACAACACCTACGTATGTGAAATCGAAGTAGTTCGCTGTGGTAATAAAGAAGAATCAATTAGCACCCAAAAGGGGTACGGCAAGGTTGCTCCCTGTGCCCATACTTATTTTTCTGTACATACAGAAGACAATCGACAGGATGACGGAAGAAATAAACATACGAGTAACAACTCGTGGAGGTCAGGTAGACGTGCTGAGATTTGCCGATGATATAGCATTAATTGCACGAATTGAAGGAGACCGGCACGAAATCCTGAACACAGTGGATAGAATAATGGAGGAGGCATTTCACATGACAATAAACACACACAAAATGAAAGATCTTGCCTGCAGTAGAAACAAAGAAAAGCAAGACAGTGGTAAAATTGAAAGATGCAAGATTCGAGGAAGTGAAAGAGTTTCATTAGCTGGGAAGTAAAATCACGAGTGGTGGAAGAAGCTACAAGGACATAGTAAGCAGAACTGCCCAGGCCAGGGATGCTTTTAATAAGAAGAAAACCACATTCACTACGAAGAATATGAGCCGTGATGTGAGGAAACAAATGCTGAAGACCTACGCGTAGAGCATTGCAACATACCGCAGCGAAGCTTGGACGATAGAAGTGAGAGAGGAGAGCACACTCGCTGCATTCCAAACGTGGTGCTACAGAAGAACGATGAAAATCAGCTGGAGAGAAGTGATCACGAACGAGGGCGTTTCCATTAGAGCAAGAGAGAAAAGATGCTTCATGAAATACCTAAAAAGAAGGGCTCAACTGATAGGCTATATACTCAGACATGAGGATCTATTGAAAAGAATCGTTACTGAGGGAGTAGTAGAAGAGAGAAATTAGAGAGGAGGGCCCAGACTGGAGTACATTAAATAATGGAGTACATGAATTGTTCCTCATGCTACAAGCTGAAACGGATGGCGGACAGGCGAGAAAAATGTGGGTTGGAGGGCAATCAGCCTCACGACTGCTGAGAGAGAGAGAGAGAGAGAGAGAGAGAGAGAGAGAGAGAGAGAGAGAGAGAGAGAGAGAGGTGTGTGTGGGGGGGGGGGGCGAGGAAGGGAGGGAGGAGGGCGCTTTATATGTGTTGTTGTTGTTGTGGTCTTCAGTCCTGAGACTGGTTTGATGCAGCTCTCCATGCTACTCTATCCTGTGCAAGCTTCTTCATCTCCCAGTACCTACTGCAGCCTACATCCTTCTGAATCTGCTTAGTGTATTCATCTCTTGGTCTCCCTCTACGATTTTTCGCCTCCACACTGCCATCCAATACTAAATTGGTGATCCCTTGATGCCTCAGAACATGTCCTACCAACCGATCCCTTCTTCTAGTCAAGTTGTGCCACAAACGTCTCGTCTCCCCAATCCTATTCAATACCTCCTCATTAGTTACGTGATCTACCCACCTTATCTTCAGCATTCTTCTGTAGCACCACATTTCGAAAGCTTCTATTCTCTTCTTGTCCAAACTAGTTATCGTCCATGTTTCACTTCCATACATGGCTACACTCCATACAAATACTTTCAGAAACGACTTCCTGACACTTAAATCTATACTCGATGTTAACAAATTCCTCTTCTTGAGAAACGCTTTCCTTGCCATTGCCAGTCTATATTTTATATCCTCTCTACTTCGACCATCATCGGTTATTTTACTCCCTAAATAGCAAAACTCCTTTACTACTTTAAGTGTCTCATTTCCTAATCTAATTCCCTCAGCATCACCCGACTTAATTTGACTACATTCCATTATCCTCGTTTTGCTTTTGTTGATGTTCATCTTATATCCTCCTTTCAAGACACTGTCCATTCCGTTCAACTGCTCTTCCAAGTCCTTTGCTGTCTCTGACAGAATTACAATGTCATCGGCGAACCTCAAAGTTTTTACTTCTTCTCCATGAATTTTAATACCTACTCCGAATTTTTCTTTTGTTTCCTTTACTGCTTGCTCAATATACAGATTGAATAACATCGGGGAGAGGCTACAACCCTGTCTTACTCCTTTCCCAACCACTGCTTCCCTTTCATGCCCCTCGACTCTTATAACTGCCATCTGGTTTCTGTACAAACTGTAAATAGCCTTTCGCTCCCTGTATTTTACCCCTGCCACCTTCAGAATTTGAAAGAGAGTATTCCAGTTAACATTGTCAAAAGCTTTCTCTAAGTCTACAAATGCTAGAAACGTAGGTTTGCCTTTTCTTAATCTTTCTTCTAAGATAAGTCGTAAGGTCAGTATTGCCTCACGTGTTCCAACATTTCTACGGAATCCAAACTGATCTTCCCCGAGGTCGGCTTCTACCAGTTTTTCCATTCGTCTGTAAAGAATTCGCGTTAGTATTTTGCAGCTGTGACTTATTAAACTGATAGTTCGGTAATTTTCACATCTGTCAACACCTGCTTTCTTTGGGATTGGAATTATTATATTCTTCTTGAAGTCTGAGGGTATTTCGCCTGTCTCATACATCGTGCTCACCAGATGGTAGAGTTTTGTCATGACTGGCTCTCCCGAGGCCATCAGTAGTTCAAATGGAATGTTGTCTACTCCCGGGGCCTTGTTTTGACTCAGGTCTTTCAGTGCTCTGTCAAACTCTTCATGCAGTATCTTATCTCCCATTTCGTCTTCATCTACATCCTCTTCCATTTCCATAATATTGTCCTCAAGTACATCGCCCTTGTATAAACCCTCTATATACTCCTTCCACCTTTCTGCCTTCCCTTCTTTGCTTAGAACTGGGTTGCCATCTGAGCTCTTGATATTCATACAAGTGGTTCTCTTCTCTCCAAAGGTCTCTTTAATTTTCCTGTAGGCAGTATCTATCTTACCCCTAGTGAGACAAGCCTCTACATCCTTACATTTGTCCTCTAGCCACCCCTGCTTAGCCATTTTGCACTTCCTGTCGATATCATTTTTGAGACGTCTGTATTCCTTTTTGCCTGCTTCATTTACTGCATTTTTGTATTTTCTCCTTTCATCAATTAAATTCAATATTTCTTCTGTTACCCAAGGATTTCTATTAGCCCTCGTCTTTTTACCTACTTGATCCTCTGCTGCCTTCACTACTTCATCCCTCAGAGCTACCCATTCTTCTTCTACTGTATTTCTTTCCCCCATTCCTGTCACTTGTTCCCTTATGCTCTCCCTGAAACTCTCTACAACCTCTGGTTCTTTCAGTTTATCCAGGTCCCATCTCCTTAAATTCCCACCTTTTTGCAGTTTCTTCAGTTTCAATCTGCAGTTCATAACCAATAGATTGTGGTCAGAATCCACATCTGCCCCAGGAAATGTCTCACAATTTAAAACCTGGTTCCTAAATCTCTGTCTTACCATTATATAATCTATCTGATACCTTTTAGTATCTCCAGGATTCTTCCAGGTATACAACCTTCTTTTATGATTCTTGAACCAAGTGTTGGCTATGATTAAGTTATGCTCTGTGCAAAATTCTACAAGGCGGCTTCCTCTTTCATTCCTTCCCCCCAATCCATATTCACCTACTATGTTTCCTTCTCTCCCTTTTCCCACTGACGAATTCCAGTCACCCATGACTATTAAATTTTCGTCTCCTTTCACTACCTGAATAATTTCTTTTATCTCGTCATACATTTCATCTATTTCTTCATCATCTGCAGAGGTAGTTGGCATATAAACTTGTACTACTGTAGTAGGCATGGGATTTGTGTCTATCTTGGCCACAATAATGCGTTCACTATGCTGTTTGTAGTAGCTAACCCGCACTCCTATTTTTTTATTCATTATTAAACCTACTCCTGCATTACCCCTATTTGATTTTGTATTTATAACCCTGTAATCACCTGACCAAAAGTCTTGTTCCTCCTGCCAGCGAACTTCACTAATTCCCACTATATTTAACTTTAACCTATCCATTTCCCTTTTTAAATTTTCTAACCTACCTGCCCGATTAAGGGATCTGACATTCCACGCTCCGATCCATAGAACGCCAGTTTTCTTTCTCCTGATAACGACGTCCTCCTGAGTAGTCCCCGCCCGGAGATCCGAATGGGGGACTATTTTACCTCCGGAATATTTTACCCAAGAGGACGCCATCATCATTTAATCATACAGTAGAGCTGCATGTCCTCGGGAAAAATTACGGCTGTAGTTTCCCCTTGCTTTCAGCCGTTCGTAGTACCAGCACAGCAAGGCCGTTTTGGTTATTGTTACAAGGCCAGATCAGTCAATCATCCAGACTGTTGCCCTTGCAACTACTGAAAAGGCTGCTGCCCCTCTTCAGGAACCACACGTTTGTCTGGCCTCTCAACAGATACCCCTCCGTTGTGGTTGCACCTACGGTACGGCCATCTCTATCGCTGAGGCACGCAAGCCTCCCCACCAGCGGCAAGGTCCATGGTTCATGGGGGGGCTTTATATGTGGAGAAACCAAAAAAGAAGAGAATCGAAGCGTTTGAGATGTGATGTTACAAACTGGTAACAAAATTAAGTGGACCAACAAGAGATGAGGCAGTCCCCTCAGAATCGACAAGAAAAAGAATAAATGAAAATTGAAACGGAGGTAGCATGACAGGGCATGTTGTAAGGTATCACGGATTAACTCTCACGGTACTGGAGAGAGTCGTAGAGACTGATACAGGAGTATACAAACTAAACTAAGAACGCTCAATGCCCATCGGTCGCCGCTGATCGGCTGTCATATCGTGCCATTCGGATGCAGTATATAGGGACATGGTGTCAGGAAGCCACTTTCCCGGCCTTTCCCGGCCTTTGCCGGCATTTCTGAACGTGTAGCCGCTATAGCTCGTTAAAGTAGCTCTTCAGTTGGCATCAAGAGACCGTCTGACCCCCGTTGCAGTCTTCGCATGAAGGGGAAATCGCGGGCAGTACGAGGAAGTGTACCCAGCTCCTCTGCCTGGCACTAAGACGCTATGATCACTCAGTACGGAGGCCGATGATATTGGGCGGTAATAAGTGAGAACATGTGTCACTCAGAGTTGAGTAGATTGGCGCAGGAGATAAGACGTGGCTGTCAGCATGTAATCAATCATAACACTGATAATAAAAAGCCAAACAAATACAGGACATAACTCAGAATATGATTTTCGTATAACAATAACGTGTTGTGTCGTTCAGTTATCTGATGACATTCGCCTCAAGGATTAGACACGCCCTCTGCGTTCGAGCAACGCCAGGCTAGCCAAAAGCGTCGGAGGACGACGCGTGATCGGCGTGTCGACACCTCGCAGCCAGCGTGGCAACCACAATGAAGCGGCTCCATTATTTAGTCGATTGTAGTGTTCAGTGTCTCGAGGCTGAGGCTGGGCGGATGAGGCCGCGAAGGATGCTCAGACACCTATTTGGAATAGCCGTCTCTCTTCGCGCCCAGTGGCAATTTCTTTTCGGGATGTGTCGCATTTGTATGTGTGTGTTCGGTGTGGACCACATGAATGAGACAACACAAGTGCGGGAATGGTTAAAGCACTGGTGGATTATTCGAGATGAGGTTTGGGGAGGGGTGGGGGAGGTGGGGTTGAGGTTCAACTTAGTTTAACTATGGTTTCTATGACACGCATAAGACGAACATTTGAATCGTTTCTTCAGAATGAACATGCTTTTTCAACGACATTGGCACCAAGTTTCAGCGTCGACGAGACATTACAGTTTCTTCCTTTCTGTGACTGAGCGTATTTGTAGTATAGAATGGACTCGTTTGTGTTTTTGATTAGTTGAGTATAAAATTCGTCCAGGTAGGCGCCATAGCCTCGATAAATTCGAACAACATATTTTGCACCACACTGTTACTTTACTGATCATTAAAGTACTCATTTAAACTAATAGCCTACCTAGAATTAGGTCTTTGTTTGACTTCAGAAGTGAGCTACGGAGCTGAAACCCCAGTGAGGGTGCTACTGTACGCGTCTCGCCCATCACGAACCGGGCTGCTAAATCGGCGTCCCATCCGACGGCCATATTACCATCAGCAGCCCTTCCATATTTACATACAATCCAGGCTACGGCCAGTAGCCATTCGGCTACATTGTTTTACGTGCGAGACGACGTCTTTGCATTGATTATATAATAATGTTTGGTACAGTAAACGCTATCTGATGGCAGTGACTGTCGAAACCACCAGTGGCACTGTTAATAAAAAATGCTATCGTGGCCAGTGAACAGAAGTGACTATATCTACTGCGAATAGTGCTGCTCGCAACAACTTCGAGAAACAATGGGGTGTTACGTGGTAGACCGCCGCATAATCGGGTGATCAAGAGGTATGTTTTACAATATTTATTCTCATCACGTGCCAAATACTATCGCTAAAATTTATACTACTGGCAGGATTCTAATTGGATAATTTCTGTCAAGTGCTGTCTCACTAGCTTGTTACAACTATCTCTGAATGTACGTCGAATAGCAGGTATTGCAGTGGCGAAATCACAGATCACACAAACTGATCAGCTGACATAAAAAGCCCTTATATAAAAAAACTGTCACACGAAATAAAGACAAATCGAAGCATGTGCCTTGGCTTTACATAGATTGAATATTGGTGTGATGTGTGATTTTGAAAAAAATCATAGCCAAAGCTAGGACAACTAAAAGTATACGCTTCACTCTGAAGATAGTCATAAATTCGTATAGTACTATTTCCAAAATTTGCAACAGTCCTTTGAATTGACTAGACCGTTAGAAATACATTAGAAGAAGAATTACCTATTACAGCAAAATTACTGTGTTCGCAGTGTTAGCAACCCGATCATTTTAGTTTGTAGCCAAGCTTACACAGTTGTACTAAATGTATCTATGGCTTCATTTTCGCTTATCTTCTGTTTTAAAACAACGTAAGGAGTGAAGTCTCGTTCTTGTTGCCTTCCTTTCTCGAGACTGACTTCATGTAAGGATGCATTTCTTTGTTCTCTGTAATTTTAGTTGTAGTAACAACGTTATTTAACTTCATTTGTGTATTTATTTAGAGGCAGTTGGTCCATATTCCGTTACTAAAGACGTAGACAGTGTCTGTGCGTATTTCAGCTGTTTAACCACGTTGGAAAGCGATTGCTTTGGTGACATGTCCGTTGCGCCCAGTCACATACACATCTGCATTTTTTTTACAAATCTAACCTTGCAATCTGAATTTCTTATTACGAAGTACATTAACTGTCTCCGTACAATGCAGACCATTTGTTCCGTACTTCATACAAGCTCGATCCGCCGTCACCAAGCTTTTCCGCTCCCCAATAACGACACTGCCCCTGACTCTAAAAGAAATAAGAAAAAAGCAGGTAGTAGAGCCGTTTTCGGTCAACTAGGAGCTTCAATGCCAGTTAACATTGATATCCTTATTGCACGTGTTTTTGAATGTGCTGTGATATGTCTCACCTCCTAACAAATAGCTCTCACAAGGGAACCTCCCCATCGCACCCCCCTCAGATTTAGTTATAAGTTGGCACAGTGGATAGGCCTTGAAAAACTGAACGCAGATCAATCGAGAAAACAGGAAGAAGTTGTGTGGAACTATGAAAAAAAAGCAAAATATACAAACTGAGTAGTCCGTGCGGACATAGGCAACATCAAGGACCACTTGAGCTCAGCAGCGCCGTGGTCCCGTGGTTAGCGTCAGCAGCTGCGGAACGAGAGGTCCTTGGTTCACGTGTAAAATTTTATTTTTTATTTTCAGACAATTATCAATGTTCAGGAACTCAGACATATTCAACTTCGCTCTCCAAAATTCCAGGACATGTTCAGATTTGCTTGGACATATGCGGGATTTGACAGTCTACACACGGAAAAATTTGAAAACGTTAAAAACATATGTTTTGACAGAGCACAGGGAAAAGTGTGCGACTGTGAAACTGTTGGATTCATTTGTTGCAGTTTATGTGACAAACTCTTATGTTTTCATCACTTTTTTGGGAGTAATTCTCACATCCACAAGAAAATCTAAATCGGGCAAGGCAGAAGAATCTTTTTAGCCATTCGCCAAGTGGACAAGTTAGGTGGGTCGACAACATATTGTCATGTGACGCACATGCCCTCACCAGTGTCGTATAGAATATATCAGACGTGTTTTCCTGTGGAGGAATCGGTTGACCTATGACCTTGCAATCAAATGTTTTCGGTTCCCATTGGAGAGGCACGTCCTTTCGTCTACTAATCGCACGGTTTTGCGATGCGGTCGCAAAACACACACTAAACTTATTACAGTGAACAGAGACGTCAGTGAACGAATAGACAGATCATAACTTTGCGAAAATAAAGAAAAACTTTTCACTCGAGGGAAGACTTGAACCAAGGACCTCTCGTTCCGCAGCTGCTCACGCTAACCACGGGACCACGGCGCTCCTGAGTTCAGATTATCCTTGATGTTGCCTATCTTCGCATGGACTACTCAGTTTGTATATTTTGCTTATTTTTTCATAGTTTCACACAACTTCTTCCTGTTTTCTCGATTGATCTGCGTTCAGTTTTTCAAGGCCTATCCAGTGTGCCAACTTATAACTAAATCTGAGGGGGGTGTGATGGGGAGGTTCCCTTGTCAGAGGTAATTTTATTACACATTCCTGCTTTGATGGACACAATACTCTGTGAAATACAGTCGAAACGAAAATCAGAAAATGTGGTTATAACTAGAAATCTAAGAAGCCAAAGTAGTTTTCAGAGATGCAGAAGCGACCTCGTAAGTGAAACATATAGGAAAAGACCAACTGTACCAGTAACGATTTAAGAACACAGGCAGGCTGTAGAGAGGCAGAGAAAGGAGGTTGTCTGTTTGAAAGACAGTCAAGCGGCAGGAGGGGATAGAACAGTGCCTTCCCCGACACTGACCTCGCTGAACGTTGCAGTGGCCGTTCTCACGTGGCAGCAATTGATTTCCGTTGTTGACCGCAAAGGTGGCTGACAGTGTTACCGCTGCGCGCCTTGATATTATTCTCAAATTCTCTCTCTTTCAACGCTTTACCCTCGAGCTAAGAGGAAAAACACACACTACTTCCTAAAGAAGTAAGAGAAACATCAATGATTTTAACTTCCAACTGTTATGCGTCGCGTGATATCGATTGGTATATACTAGGCCAAATAAACTAGAGACTCTTATTCGTTTTTGGAGGTAAGCAGAGATTGAGATCAAACTGTCATCGGCTGGAACTGCAATGGACTAGACAGAATTCGGCATTCCACTAGTACCTAAAGTCATAGCCTGTTTTGTGAAGAAGACTTAAAGCTTCCAGCTGTGAAGAGTAAGTCAGTTCTGCTCTGAGGTACACTTGAAAATGGAATGGAAAACAGGACACCACACGAAAAGACAACCTGACTTACTACTACCATAAGCAACAAAAATAAATTATATTTCTCTTGTAAGCAGCTTGGCTGCATGAGCTGTTAAGCTGAGTGTGCGGTAATTCTCGCACTTGTCAGCTCTTGCAGTCTTTGAAATTGTGTAGATGATGCTTTTTCGAAAGTCAGACGGTATGTGGCCAGACTCATGCATTCTACACACCAACGTGAATATTCGTTTTGTTGCCACTTCCCCCAATGATTTTAGAAATTACGATGGATTGTTATCTATCCCTTCTGTTATATTTCTTATTAAAATGAGTAAATAGACTTAACTGACTCCTTAAACTTCACTGTTCTGCCTGCCTGCACAACTGTTTGTAATTTGTTCTGTTCCGACGGAAGCGTGTTATTATTGCTGTATGCAGTGAAGAAAAGCGTTCTGATCATTGTTATAAATCAAGTAGTAGCAACACACAGTAGTAAGTAGTAGTAGTAGTAGTAGTAGTAGTAGTTGTTGTTGTTGTTGTTGTTGTTGTTGTTGTTACTAATAAGACTATCGTAGAATCTGCTGTCTTTCTGTAGAAGATCGTCGGCGTACTGCAAACGAAGGCTTCAGGGATTGAAGTTTCTCATCTAACTGTCAGAAAATGGTTTGCGAGCGAGGGCTCGGAGGAAGTAACCTCATGTCAGCAAAACGCCGAGGCAGAAACGTGTGCAGTGGCCATTAGCACGCAGGGCATGGACGCAAGCAGACTGGGCTAGCCATTTGGAGTGAAGAGACTAAGATCAGCATCTTTATGGAGTTAAATTCGTTCGTCGTCGACCAGGCGAAGAGTTAGTGTCCCCAGTGCGCCACTGCCGCTGCCATGTGTGTCATGGTGATGTCCCTAGCCGGCCGGTGTGGCCGTGCGGTTCTGGGCGCTTCAGTCTGGAACCGCGTGACCGCTACGGTCGCAGGTTCGAATCCTGCCTCGGGCTTGGATGTGTGTGATGTCCTTAGGTTAGTTAGGTATAAGTAGTTCTAAGTTCTATGGGACTGATGACCACAGATGTTAAGTCCCATAGTGCTCAGAGCCATTTGAACCATTTTTGATGTCCCTAGGTTAGTTAGGTTTAAGTAGTTCTAAGTTCTAGGGGACTGATGACCACAGATGTTAAGTCACATAGTGCTCAGAACCATGTGTGTCACGGTGTGGAGTTGTATAGCAAGTCTCGGCATTGGACATCTGGCGCGTTGTAGTGCAACATTACCGCAAAAAAGAGCCAAGACAAAGTCTTCAATGGTGAAACTTCTACCCTCTACCCGCGATTTCTGTGAAGGCAACAACCATCAGTGCATTTTTCAGCAAGACAGTGCGCCAACTCATACCGGAAAAATCAAATGAAATGGTTCGATGACCATAAGATTAATGCCATGCCTTAGGCTGGCAAAAGTCCCGACCTCAACCCAACTGAGAATTTGTGGTCAAAATCTTAGTTTCACTACGGAATCCAAGTAAAAAGAGGAGACTCCTTGAGGCCATCGTAAATTCGTGATTCAGAGTGATCAAACGAGAAGATCTTCGGCATTGGTTGGATTCGATGTCGCACTTAGTGGAGGCAATGATAAAATGAAAAGGATATCCTACAAAGTACTAAGAAATATTGCAATAACTTTTGTGCCAAGTAATTTTTAATTTTCTGAAATTGATGCGTTCTGAGTATTTTGTTTAGTTTTTAAAAATTTGTAATTAAATTTTTATATTTAATCTTCAGTTTTCAAACAGTGAACAGCAAAGGAAGTTTTTGTAGTGAATTATATTGTACATTTCACCCAAAATAAACTCCTGAGTGTAATATTCAATGAGTCTCTACAAAGTGTCAGAATTAATGTCACTACTATACCTGCATCATTTACTAAAATCGAAGGTTGTTATTAATATTGTCTGCAAGGTCATTAATAGAGACTGCATTATATGCATTTGCTTGTTGCGTATGCATTTGCATATTTGGCTCCTTTTCACCGGTTACTTCTTATTTTAACTAAAAACTAGTGACCATGCATATTTTCGCTCCGTGTTTACAATATTTTAAAAATTCAGACGGGTGATATCTAGTGCGATCTAGTTTTGATATCTCACACATTGACAGCGACCTACAAATACGTGCAATCGCTAACAGAGGCCACTGCCTAGTGAAATAATTTCAGAAGATGAAGATGAACAGGAACAGGCAGACGGAGTCAAGTCCTGCGCCCCCCCCCCCCCCCCCCGGTGAATCCCCTCCGCTGTCATACCGTACGCATCGGCAACAATTAAATTAAACTACGCAAGCTTTTAGTCGCACGGAGATTGTTTCAGTTTAGCTTTCTATTTATTTGTACACAGTTGAACATGCACAAGTGTACTGTTTAACGTGTTGTGCGCCATGCCACCCCAAAAAAGAAACGTCGTTTCGTGGATAGCTGACCATCCTGGAACATTTATATTATTTTTTTTAATGTGTTCTGAGCGGTGGTAAAGAAAGATGTAGATCTCGGTACTGAATATTAGACCGGGCCAGAAATTTCCAAGTCGCTCTCGTAGGTCAGTTATAGCGGAACGTTTTTATACAGCACTTACCCTCTTTTAATCAACAGCCCTGCAAATTATTATTGTCAGCTGCGATATAGTCTTATTTTATCGTTGTTGACATGTGATGAGGTCTCCTAGACCGAGGCTCGTGAACTAGGCACCTGCTTTCGTTAGTTCAGTACAAAATATGTTAGCAAGAATGTGACAATTTTACACACTCTAAGTTCGATGAAATTTTTAGCCAGTGGATGGAGAATGGTATCACGATATAGAACAAGAAGCAGACGAAGAAGACAACGATTTTTCAATAGCCCGTGATCAGTTCTGCTAGCGAACGAGAGGACCATTCAGAGGAAGAACTTCAGGACAATGGTGATGAGGACCTTTCTGTTTGTCCAACAAAATACTTAGTGTTAGTTAAAATTAAAAAAGACATTGCCGTAATTAGGACTCATTTTTCCCATACACCTGCAAGTATTAAAAAGCTTGAAACTCAAAGTTTGGCGTTGAATGAGTCTATTCAGTTAATGAATAAAATTATTCTAGTGAACTACTCATTGCCGGAGGTATTCCCAAGAAAACTTAAAGAAAAGTTGGAAAACATTTTAAACAATAACCCAGGCTTTGAACCCTACTGCCAAATTGATTGTTTTATTAATGGAACGGGTGAACTTTTACCATAAACAGTAAGTACCAACATAGCACCCAAATTCAAATACTGCCCAGTTACCTCAGTTTATGTAAAGCGGTCCTTTTCTGCTTCTAAAAATGTTTTGAGCGACCAAAGACACAACCTTGCTTCCGAACGTTTGGATCAGTACTTGATCGTTTGTTTACAATAATAGAAAAATTTAAAGTAAGTTGTAAATCATGCTTTAGTCCAATAGTGTTAAGTAATAAATTAATGCTCTTCAAAAAATTCATGATTGTATGTTGTTTTTTGAATAAAATGTTACGGAGTTTTTGAGCGTGCCCCTCTGCATGCGATATATCTCGAAGTTGGTCCTGTACATATAGATTGTTTCGCTGCGACTCACTCGCATCGCATCCAATTGTTACCGACAACAATAGCAAAGAAGAATCAATTCTTGTAACACGGTACGCGTTCCCATTTTGCAAATTATTAGAAAATAATCTCAGAAGAGCCCCCTTCCTAACCTCTACCAGTAAGTATTCAGAAAATATCAGCGTACTAAATGTACAAATTTTTCTCGTGGCCGGCGCTCTTCCTCGTAGTTGATATGCACAGGTTCGACTTTGAGATATAATGCACTCAGAGCATGTTTTGTTTTATTATTTGCTCTTGCATATTTCGACATTTTTCAAGCATTTTTGATGCATATTTGCATGCATATTTTAAGGCTTTTATGATGCATATAATCCGGTCTCTAGTCATTAATATAAAACAAGAACAGCAAGTGACGCAATACACTTCCCTGGGGGCGGCACTCCCCGATGTTACTACAACATCTATAGATGACTCTTCACCCAAGACAACTCTCAGTGCTCTGCCCTCACTACAGGTGAGGTGTCGGTGGTTATTGTGGCCCCCTCTTCTCGGCTCAACTCAAGGGTGTGACTGCGGGACCCGTGACCGTGGTCACGCGCTGTGACTCATCGGCAGGTGTCGAGCCGAAGCGAGTAGCGTAGCTTCGCGCCGTAAGACGCCGGAAAGTTCCCAGATGGCCTTCACGCCACCAGTCCCGCCAACACTCCCGAATCCTCTGAAGAGTCCTCTTCTACCCACGCCAGTACATTCGCCACTCACTTTGGAACCGTTTGTACCCAGACTTCGGTCGCTTAGGACCGCACGCATAGGCAAGCAAAGGTCCAGAGTGCTTCCTTGACTGTCAGAAGATTTACGTTTGGTATTACTGTAACTCGTGAGTCACTAACTAGCAGCTAGTAAGATACACTACTCTGACAGTTCTGAGAAAATCGCGAGAGAAGTTTGACGTGTTTAAGTGGATTACATACAATTAATCTAGTTTTTCATCACTGGTCATATTACCTAATTTGCATTTTGAGACGTAATATAATTGAAAAAACTAGGTGTATTTGCATGAAGTTTCAGTTTGTTTTCCATCTCTTTATGACGAATACCATCCTGCACGTGTGATATCGCGAGCTCATCCGATGAGTAATTGGTTCAAATGGCTCTGAGCACTATGGGACTTAACTTCTAAGGTCATCAGTCCCCTAGAACTTAGAACTACTTAAACCTAACTAACCCATGGACATCACACACATCCATGCCCGAGGCAGGATTCGAACCTGCGACCGTAGCGGTCGCGAGGTTCCAGACTGGAGCGCCTAGAACCGCTCGGCCACATGAGTAATCGTACATGACTCTTGTGGTCTGGGACATTGCGAATTACTATATTACTGATTGTGAATAACATTATTCATGTCCTTATTTATCGAAGTTTGAGGTGGACTTTCCAAGCTTGTTCCTCTTCCTTAAATTTAATTACAAATAGTAAATAGTCAAATAAAATATAAAATTCACTACAACGTTATGAAAATGCACTTGGGTTTTTTCACAGTTACCTCTCAGATGTCTTATACATTAAAGTGACCAGTGATGAAAAAAATACAGATTAAAAAAAGTATTTGTGGGACTCTAACCGCCGCCTCGTCTACGACCCTCTCGCAACGTGCGAACGCCAACCATTTGACCACAACGACTTCTTACTCTTACTTCGAAGAGATACATCAGTCACATAATAGAAACATAAAACTTCTCCTGAGATTTTCTCAGAATTGCCTGAGTAGTGCATCTTACTACTTCCGCATTATGTTGTCTTAATGGCCTACCAGAAGTGTACAAAGTTCAAAGTAGATCCGTGATCACACCATTGTGGTCTCCTCTTACAAGAGAACGGATTCGAATTGCCTATTACCTTGTCACTCGAGCATAAACAGCTAGTTTACACGGTGCCTGCAATAATTTTGCTTTAGAGCGTACTCCTCTCTTAACAAACTGTGTGTGGTTCATGATCTGGCGATTAAAGTTCAAACAGTTCGGACAGACTGTGGACAGGAGAAGGAAACTTCCTTAAAGCGAAGAGGTGGACCAACTTCTAATCGTGCGTAAGAAGCTGCATTTAAATACGTGCTCTGAGGTTACTGTTTCAAGGCGTTGGTGTCTTCTGGAGTTCTATGAAACTGATGGATCGAGACTTGAATCTTGCAGTGTGTTACTAATTGCGCCATCTGACCATGCACTACTCATAGACTTCAAAGCTGCATCCACTATCTCGAAGGTGCGTTTCATAGTACCGTCGAAAGTCCCTGCAGAGTCTGGGCGGATACAGAAGTTCATGATAAGCAGAATCAAAAAAATAAATTTCGTAAGTTTCTCTCTTAAGTTTTCAATGTATTTAGAAGTGTCATTTAATTTCGTTGGTAACAGTTCAGTGTGTTTCTCATACTACACCAAACAACATGAAAAAACATTTTTTGAAACAATAGCACTACAAAATATTTTTTTTAGAAGCTAAAAATATACCTAGCAACCGCCAGTGGCGTAATACCAGCTGAGGTTTGGAAAATAGCGAATCTGCTTATAATTTGAAAACATTCTCAAGATGAATATCAAGACTGCAACCACATTTGTGAAAGAAATTCGTTATGACGCACAATATGGTTCTAAGAAGAAATAGACCGACGTGGGTAACGTAATCTAACATACCTTACTTCAAAAAAATTTGAATATGCTCAAGATGTGCACCTAATTTTCACATATTTTAGGAAAGCATTTGAGTAACGAAAACTATGGTTGACAATGAAGATACGTTTTGGAAAACACTGTGGTGACATACTGACGTGTAGCGTAGCCCCAGACTTACGTAGGTTTGAAACGAGAGACTTTGGTTGGGCAAAGCTCGAATTTTAGAGATAAGGTACAAAATAGTATCTCAGGAATGTTTTGTTACTTTGGAGTCAAAGGGATGCTATAGGCACCTTTCCCTTGCCTTTTCAACATTGTTGCAGAACACATTTTTAGAAATAGCTATTCATCACATTTTTGAGCAAAACTAGAAGACAGGTTAAACATTGTCATGTGCAATTAATTTAGTAATCTTACGAAAAAATTTATAATAGCTTACTTGGAAGTGACTCGGAACCAAGTATTTTTTGTCTCACGATAAAAAAACTGCCGAAAATACATTAAAATTAATATAGCATAATAGTGAAGAAATAAATTACTTCACCTTGGTCACGTTAACTACAAAACAACGCTGTCAGAGAAGGAGCAAACAGAAGCATACAAAAAGCAAAAAGGTGTTACCTTGTGTGTACAATAATGTAAAGGAAAGTTAATTCAAAGATACTTATTATAACAACAGTGACGCAAACATTAATCAATAAATCATAATCAATAATTTCATACCTTTTCTAATATATGCTTATGATATGTAGACTATACATGTAACAAAATCTGAAGCAATGAAACTAAAAATCTTAGAAATGACAATTTTGAGGAATCAAAGATAAAGACACAGCAGAACGGAGAAAACTAACAATCAACTCCCTGATCTGTTTGGATAGCTAGACATTACATCCTGAGCTTCAGGTGAGAAACTCGCACTTCGGACTGCGGAAGAAAGAAAATCTACAAAGTATGAACAGAACGCTTTCAGGCATTGTGGGATGCCGAAAGACCTAGACTGCGTTTGTTAGACGTCATAAGGTACGAAAATCAGACGTGCAAGGAACTGAGAGATTAAAGATCAAGTAGGAACTACGTCGTAAAAATTGGTGAAATCAGCAGTTAGAGACCTCAACTTGTGGAGCTTGGTAGCATAAAACCACTAGAATGCAGGCTTCGAACCCGCGGTCGAGGTTGTGTAAAATAAAAAGTTCTGAAACGCAGCGGTCTCTTTTGCACTAATTACGTTGTTTCAGTAAGACCTCACAAATGGTTCAAATGGTTCTGAGCACTATGCGACTTAACTTCTGAGGTCATCAGTCGCCTAGAACTTAGAACTAATTAAACCTAACTAACCTAAGTACATCACACACATCCATGCCCGAGGCAGGATTCGAACCTGCGACCGTAGCGGTCGCTCGGCTCCAGACTGTAGCGCCCAGAACCGCACGACCACTCCGGCCGGCTAAGACCTCACAGTCAAGTCAGTACTATGCCGGCGGAAAGTCAGTTAACTGTGTGAAATTATTAACAAAGCAGCTGTCGTCACTTGTAATAACAGTGGTATTAACACACTGATTAAAACCGTTGAGACTTCGCTGGAAAACTGCCGGTTAGAGCACCCACAGAGTACACTGATTTAATGCCAGCTACATTCGCTGAAAACCTGCCAGGAGGTTTCATATCTGCGCACACTTCGCTGCAGAGCGAAAATTGGAAACATCCCCTAGGCTGTGGCAAAGCCATGTTTCCGCAATATCCTTCCTTCCAGGGGTGCTAGTTTTGCAAAGTCTGCAGGACATCTTCTGTGAAGTTCGGAAGGTAGGAGACGAGGTACTGGCGGAATTAAAGCTGTGAGGACGGGTCGTGAGTCGCACTTGGGTAGTTCGGATGGTAGAGCACTTGTCTGCGAAAACGGGACAGGTCAAGATGTTTCAGATCTGGTGGCAGTCCAATGCCGGTGTTGGTATAATGTTTCGGAGCACACTGTTTAGCGCAAGATGTTGAACCTAGGACTCTGCTCCAGACGACACCCACATGTTCCCATGTTGACCAGACATCGTCCGTTATCACTGCAGTGCGCACGGAATCGACGAGATTGAACCATGGGTCAATGGAAACGTGTCGGCTCTTCGGATGGCTCAAGTTCGTTGTTAGGCTAGATCGATGGTCGTGATTCTATACGCCATCACCTAGACATACACCACGCCCTAGACGCAGACAAGGTGGTGTCAGCATTTTGCTGTGGGAGACCTTCACCTAGGTTTCCTTGGGACCTGTGGTAACGATCGAAGACACCATCAGCACTGCGGACTACTGCTGATAAACTGTCTCCCTTCGTGCTTGGTGTGTTCTCCGATGGCAACGGCATCTCCCAGCTGAAAAGCTGTCGCCGTCAAAAGGCCAAAATCGTCCTTCAGTGGTTTGAGAAATAGGATAGTGAATTCAGGTTGATGTCTTGGTCACCAGATTCTCCTGATAAAAACTCTATGGATGATATTTCGTAAGCTATCGAGCGACCTTAAAAAATAGACTTCTAATTTGCGGGAGTTGGGTGACCTGTGCGTAGCGTAGACATCTGTTGCCACACACCTCCGGAAAACTATCAAGGACTTACCAAATTCATGCCACGCCGAATGGCTGACGTACTGCGTTGCAAAGGTGGACCAACACGACGTTACGCAGGTGATGAGTGTTTGGCACATCAGTGAATGCGCCATGTTCTTCAGTTTTACTTCTCACATGGCAGGTAATATTGTCAGGGATAATGCGATATCTTTATCATCAACAAAGGGAGTAACAGAACATCAAATTTGGTCAGTGGCTCATGTTATCTTTACTTTAAATTATGCAAAGATGCGCTAAAGATCTAAATTAGTGTCCGATAAGTGGACGTAGGATCAGTGTACCAGTATGCAGCTTGAGTTGGTGGTTGCTTTTAAAATTGAAATGAAATGGTTGAACAGCTGGTATTAAATTAGAGGATTTTAATTAATGTTGTAGTTGCGAGTCGAGACATAATAGTCGAGAAGGGAGTGAGACAGGTTTGTAGTCTATGCTGTTATTCAGTCTGTACATTCAGCAATTAGTACAGGAAAAGTAATTTGGAAAAGGAATTAAAGTTAAAGGCGAAGAAATAAAAACTTTGATGAGAATGAGATTTTCACTCTGCGGCGGAGTGTGCGCTGATACGAAACTTCCAGGCAGATCAAAACTGTGTATCGGACAGAGACTCGAAATCGGGACCTTTGCCTTTCGCGGGCAAGTGCTGTACCGACTGAGTTACCCAAGCACGACTGACTACTTCACCTCACAGTTGTAATTCCGCCACTACCCCCTCTCCCGAGATCGAGTCTCGATCCGACACACAGTTTTGATCTGCCATGTAGTTTCATATCAGCGCACACTCCGCTGCAGAGTGAAAATCTCATTCTGGAAACATCCCCCAGGCCATGGCTAAGCCATGTCTCCGCAATATCCTTTCTTCCAGTAATGTTAGCTCTGGAAGGTTCGCAGAGGAGCTTCTGTGAAGTTTGGAAGGTAGGAGGCGAGGTACTGGCGGAATTAAAGCTATGAGGAGTAGTCGTGAGTCGTGCTTTTGTAGCTCAGTCAGTAGAACACCTGCCCGCGAAAGACAAAGGTCCCGAGTTCGAGTCTCGGTCCGGCACACATTTCTGATATGCGAGGAAGTTTCGCCGACGATACTGTGATTCTGTCAAACACGACGAAGGAGTTGAAAGAGCGGTTCAGAGGTGAAAAGAATCCATAAGATAAACCTTAACAAAAGCAAAACTTGGGTAATGGTTTGTAGTCGAATCAGATCAGACGATGCTGAGGGAATTAGATAAGAAAATGAATGACTAAAAGTAGTAGACGAGTTACGCAATTTGGGCAGCAAAATAACTGATTATGACCGAAGTAGAGAGAATATAACAAGGAAGTCCGGTAATGGCAAGAGAAGCGCTTCTGAAGAACTTCAACATCAAATATTAATTTACATTTGTTTGGGTTGTAGCCTTGAACGGAAGTGAAACGTGGACGATAAGCAGTACAGACAAGAAGTGAATAGCAGCTTTTGGAATGAGGTGCAACAGACGAGTGCTGAAGATCAGACGAGCAGAGCAATAGGAAGGCATTGAAGAGAATTTCGGAGAAAAAAAGTTTGTCGCATAACTTGACTAAAAAAACAGGAATCAGTTGGTAGGACGCATTCTGAGACATAAAGGGATCACCAATTTAATATTGGAGGGAATTCTGGGTTCAAAATGGTTCAAATGGCTCTGACCACTATGGGACTTAACATCTGATCTCATCAGTCCCCTAGAACTTAGAACTACTTAAACCTAACTAACCTAAGGACATCACACACATCCATGCCCGAGGTAGGATTCGAACCTGCGACCGTATCAGCAGTGCGGTTCGGGACTGAAGTACCTAGAACCGCTCGGTCACAACGGCCGGTGCCGAAAGCGGAAATCTGGGGGGGGGAGGGGTAAAATTTGTAGATGAATACACCAAGCAGGTTTGAGAAGTATGTAGGTTGCAGCAGTTATTCGGAGATGATGCGGTTTGCACTGGATAGAGTAGCGTGGAGAGCTGCATCAAACTAGTCTTCGGGTGGAAGACAGCAGCAGCAGCAGCAGCAGCAACAACAACAACTAGAGCGGCAAAATGTTATGAGGTATAATTTTATCATTCTGAAGTGTATGTGTAATACCATGGGAAGTACACCATTAATAGTTTCCGTTTCACTTCCTTCTATGTAACAGTCCAGTCACATAATTTTCTTTTCTTTTTTCATATGTAGAATACGGTATTTGTAGCGCCAGAGTATTAACACGCGTGCGCTCACGACGCTTTTAGTCAGTCCTAGTACTACTCTTTTACGTGTTTTTTTCTGGATGTTACTGTTTTTCTGGAATGCCGTTTGTTTTATTCATTTCGGGGCAAGCCTTTGGATGTCTCATGAGGTAAATTTAATTTCTTTATAGAATATGTGGGTGTTGTGCCCTGGAAACGAACTTGACCCGGTGTTTACTTTCGTATATGTTGCTGTCACAAGTGATAAGCTATACTTCACTGTTTTACAGAATAAAGCTGTGTGTTTGCGCTTCGGATAATCATGTCTTTTGGATAAACATGAACAGTTAATTCGTCGCGGAGTACGTCCATATGATCAATCTGGTTCTCGGCGTAAACGCGCAGTTTAGCCTCATCCTGTCCCTCACTTAGGGCGTCTTGTCACGCTATGTGCGGCTCCCCACGTCGGGGGTACGAGTCGTCCCTCGTGTGTGTGTGTGTGTGTGTGTGTGTGTGTGTGTGTGTGTGTGTGTGTGTGTGTGTGTGTGTGTGTGTTTTGTGCATAGGTCAAAATCGTCCTTCAGTGGTTTGAGAAATAGGATAGTGAATTCAGGTTGATGTTTTGGTCACCATATTCTCCTGATAACTCTATGGATCACATCTAGTAAGTTAGTTTAAGTTACATTAAGCAGTGTGTAGTCTTAGGAACCGATGACCTCAGCAGTTTGGTCCCATACGACCTTACCACAAATTTCCGATTTGTCCGTCACTTAGTTCCAAGCTCATGCACGAGTTTCTCTTCAGTCTATAATTTGATGCGGCATGCTTTAAAGGTCCGTCGCCTTTCCTTGTTTACAAAACAAGACAATTAAGCGAGCTCGCGTTAGACGCGAGTGACGCTGTGCGAAGGACGTGGCTAGCACTTCCTGGACGCGCTCTACTTACCCACACTGTCGTTGGTGCGACTGCCATCTTACCTTGCGGGAGAATGCATTCGGGACGTGGATAACCTCGAAGCGGAATGATTACCACTGTAGTCAGTGACAACTCATTTATTGTTATTGTTGCTCTTGTTATTAACGTTTACCGTACAGCAAGTCTACCTGAATCATATTGCTTAAGTTTCCTTCTTTCACTGCCTCAGCTAGCACAATCCGTCCCACTATGCATTCGACTGTAATCCTGTTCACTTTCGGCGACTACTGCTATGTCACCAGCGGATCGTACCGTGCTGAATTTCTGTCCGTGACAAACCATTCCCGCATAGAGGTAGCCCTTTACTCACCTCATCTACAAATGAAGTATCAGTCGGGACAGTGAACAACCCTGCCTCACACCTTCCCTGATTTTGGTCTCGTGCACCATTCAGTTAATGCTGTCAGATCTGTTCGGATTACCCTTCCCTCACTGTAGTACATACCTCACTGGCTAAGAGACATAAATCCAAATTATCAAAAGACTTCTCAATTCCCATGAATGCAATGTATTTTACTGTATTTTGTCACTAATTAATCCGTTCACAAGCTGCAGCCGGCCGGAATAGCCGTGCGCTTCTAGGCGCTACAGTCTGGAGCCGAGCGACCGCTACGGTCGCAGGTTCGAATCCTGCCTCGGGCAAGGATGTGTGTGATGTCCTTAGGTTAGTTAGGTTTAATTAGTTCTAATTTCTAGGCGACTGATGACCTCAGAAATTAAGTCGCATACTGCTCAGAGCCATTTGAACCATTTGAACCACAAGCTGCAGCCAAATTTAGGTGTGCCTTCTGCGCTATTGACAGGTCACGGCCAACGTCCGTCTCCGTAAACGATGCGTGCTGTTTTGCTTTTAAATCTTGTTGAGGCCGGTACAGCAATGTCCACAGTTCTGTATGCAATTGAAAATTTATTGTGGGAGCCTACTACTAAGAGTCGAAATGTAAAAATCGGCAGGGTGTTTCACTAAATGTGTTTGCCTCTGTCAGTTGCGAAGTAATAGGCGACGGAAATATTTATTGCCGTAGGTCACCATAAGAAACGTTACACTGTCTGCGGAGCTATGAACATAGTTTGTGTTATTATCCAAATAGTTACAGCAGAAAGATAGTTTTTTAAATGGAACAATATTTGCTTCTATCATGCACTGGAATCAGCAACACCAGCTGTGTATACACCAATTTTAATTACATTCCTATCACTTTCAGTTTGGGAGCTACAACCCTTCAAAGTTCCAGGGGTAGATACCACACACGCTGCATATAACGCAAAGCGTCTTCTAAATGTGGTGCGGCCGAGTTGTAACGTCGCCGGTGTCACGGAGCGAGAAGCTTCCTCGATGCGCTGTTTAGAATACCGACTGTCGCCGCACACGGCTGTATACCCGACAGTTCGAGCCACAAAAAAAAACGGGGTTCAGTATATCAAAGTTACTGACATCGGGTGAAGATGGCATACACGAACAACGAGTACGTTGACATGTTGCTGATGCTCGGCGAGTGGCGACACGATGCCACTGAAGCAGCCATGGCGTACGCCGTGAGATATCGTAGGCGATGAGCTCCGGCAGTCGTTACATTCTTACATGCCGAACAACGACTTCGGGAAACAGGCAGCTTGGTAATGCGCCGCAGTAAAAGACGAAGAACTGCAAGAAGTGAGGAGACGGAGGTGTTTGTTGTAGCTGCAGTACACCACGCTCCTCACGTCAGCTTACGAGCCGTTGCTGCAGTCGCTGGTGTCAGTCTCACATCTGTGTGGCGTATAGTACACGGCCACAGGTTTCACCCGTACCGCCTATCTCTCACCCAGGAGCTGCATGGGAACGATTTCTGTCCGAGAGTTAAATTCTACATCTACATTTATACTCCGCAAGCCACCCAACGGTGTGTGGCGGAGGGAACTTTACGTGCCACTGTCATTACCTCCCTTTTCTGTTGCAGTCGCGTATGGTTCGCGGGAAGAACGACTGTCTGAAAGCCTCCGTGCGCCCTCGAATCTCTCTAATTTTACATTCGTGATCTCCTCGGGAGGTATAAGTAGGGGGAAAGCAATATCTTCGATACCTCATCCAGAAACGCACCCTCTTGAAACCTGGCGAGCAATCTACACCGCGATGCAGAGCGCCTCTCTTGCAGAGTCTGCCACTTGAGTTTGCTAAACATCTCCGTAACGCTATCACGCTTACCAAATAACCCTGTGACGAAACGCGCCGCTCTTCTTTGGATCTTCTGTATCTCCTCCGTCAACCCGATCTGATACGGATCCCACACTGATGAGCAATACTCAAGTATAGGTCGAACGAGTGTTTTGTAAGCCACCTCCTTTGTTGATGGACTAAATTTGCTAAGGACGCTCCCAATGAATCTCAACCTGGTACCCGCCTTACCAACAATTAATTTTATATGATCATTCGACTTCAAATCGTTCCGCACGCATACTCCCAGACATCCTGTGAATGGGCCATGCGTAATTTCACGCTGGAGTCTTTACTAGGTGTTATGTTCTCTGATGAGTCCACGTTCACAAATTATGGTGCAATGAATTGCCATAACGTGTACTAATGGGCCACAGACAATCTCCGGTGGATACGACCTGTCGACCGACGATGTAGGTGGTCTATTAATGTATGGCGCGGAATCTTTGGGGATAAAATCATCGGTCCACACTACTTCCCAGGTATCCTGCAGGTGAGTTACATCGCGCTTTTATAGTCGACAGTTTGGGTGTCTACACACGAGAGTCCATATGTGGATGCAACACGATGGTCACCCAGCCCATTCTGCGCGTGCTGTTGTGGAAGAACTAAACAACAGGTTTGCAGGAAAGTGGTTGGGGCGCCATGGTCCTCATTCATGGCCCGCAAGGTAGCCCGATTTAATACCATTAGAGTTATTTTTGTGGGAATATCTAAAGGATCGTGTTTGTCTCTGAACCCACATCCACAGATGATCTAAAACGGCACATAGAGGACGCATGTTGCTCCGTGACACAGGCGATGTTACATCTCGTGTGCAGATCCTTTAGAAGGCGCATTGCATTGTGCATTCAAGAACATGGACACACATTTGAACATCTCAGTTAAATCAACTTCCCACCGCCAGAACATCCATCACCCACCACACAAGCCATGCATTATGTACAGCGTCAGGTATCTGCCCCTAAAACTTTGAAGGGTTGTAGCTCCCAAACTAAAAGTGATAGGAATGTAATTAAAATTGATGTATACACAGCTGGTGTTACTGTTACCAGTGCATGCTAGAAACAACTATTGTTACATTTAAAATTGTATCTTTTTGCTGTAACTTTCTGGATAATAAAACAATAAACTATGTTCATAGCTCCGCAGACAGTGTAACGTTTCTTATGGTGACCTACCGCAATAAATATTTCCGTCGCCTATTACTTCGTAACTTAGAGAGACAAACACATTTAGTGAAACACCATATATACACTCCTGGAAATTGAAATAAGAACACCGTGAATTCATTGTCCCAGGAAGGGGAAACTTTATTGACACATTCCTGGGGTCAGATACATCACATGATCACACTGACAGAACCACAGGCACATAGACACAGGCAACAGAGCATGCACAATTTCGGCACTAGTACAGTGTATATCCGCCTTTCGCAGCAATGCAGGCTGCTATTCTCCCATGGAGACGATCGTAGAGATGCTGGATGTAGTCCTGTGGAACGGCTTGCCATGCCATTTCCACCTGGCGCCTCAGTTGGACCAGCGTTCATGCTGGACGTGCAGACCGCGTGAGACGACGCTTCATCCAGTCCCAAACATGCTCAATGGGGGACAGATCCGGAGATCTTGCTGGCCAGGATAGTTGACTTACACCTTCTAGAGCACGTTGGGTGGCACGGGATACATGCGGACGTGCATTGTCCTGTTGGAACAGCAAGTTCCCTTGCCGGTCTAGGAATGGTAGAACGATGGGTTCGATGACAGTTTGGATGTACCGTGCACTATTCAGTGTCCCCTCGACGATCACCAGTGGTGTACGGCCAGTGTAGGAGATCGCTCCCCACACCATGGCTCTGTGTGCCTCGGTCGTATGCAGTCCTGATTGTGGCGCTCACCTGCACGGCGCCAAACACGCATACGACCATCATTGGCACCAAGGCAGAAGCGACTCTCATCACTGAAGACGACACGTCTCCATTCGTCCCTCCATTCACGCCTGTCGCGACACCACTGGAGGCGGGCTGCACGATGTTGGGGCGTGAGCGGAAGACGGCCTAACGGTGTGCGGGACCGTAGCCCAGCTTCATGGAGACGGTTGCGAATGGTCCTCGCCGATACCCCAGGAGCAACAGTGTCCCTAATTTGCTGGGAAGTGGCGGTGCGGTCCCCTACGGCACTGCGTAGGATCCTACGGTCTTGGCGTGCATCCGTGCGTCGCTGCGGTCCGGTCCCAGGTCGACGGGCACGTGTACCTTGCGCCGACCACTGGCGACAACATCGATGTACTGTGGAGACCTCACGCCCCACGTGTTGAGCAATTCGGCGGTACGTCCACCCGGCCTCCCGCATGCCCACTATACGCCCTCGCTCAAAGTCCGTCAGCTGCACATACGGTTCACGTCCACGCTGTCGCGGCATGCTACCAGTGTTAAAGACTGCGATGGAGCTCCGTATGCCACGGCAAACTGGCTGACACTGACGGCGGCGGTGCACAAATGCTGCGCAGCTAGCGCCATTCGACGGCCAACACCGCAGTTCCTGGTGTGTCCGCTGTGCCGTGCGTGTGATCATTGCTTGTACAGCCCTCTCGCAGTGGCCGGAGCAAGTATGGTGGGTCTGACACACCGGTGTCAATGTGTTCTTTTTTCCATTTCCAGGAGTATATATATATATATATATATATATATATATATATATATATATATATATATATTGCAGATTACTCAGGAGAGCTCCGCGACGTCTAACGTGTAGTACTCATATGTCGCCTGTGTCACAAATCCTCGAGTGACATTTAAACCCTTCTTAAGTTGCTCAAGTGATGTGGTAGTGAAATGGAAACAGAAGGAAGAACCCCGGCGAGATCAAGACCAGGCGCACTTCGTGTTGACGGACAGGGAACGTCGAGCATGTCTGAGAGTGGTTGCAAAAAGTAGCATGACACCAGCGGAAGCAGTCACTCGGAGTTCCAAAGTACTACCAGCACTTAGTGTGGCCTAATGATTGTGTGTAGAGTGTTAAAAAGAATGGAGTAATATGGTCCAGCACTTCCTCATAAGCCACACACTTCTGTGTGAGTACTGAACGACGCTACTGGACAGTAGATGCCTCGAAACGAGTGATTTGGAGTGATAAATTACGCTATACCTCGAGGCAGTCAGATGGAAGGGTTTGGTTTGGACAAATGCCTGGAGAACGGTACCTGCCATGTACAGTTTCCACAGTGAAGTACAGAGGTGGTGGTGTTAGTACGGCAATGTTTTTCCTGATTAGGCTGTATCCTCTTATTGTCTCAAAAAGACCAAAATTTCGGAAGGATATGAATACCTTTTACAGTATTGTGTGCTGGGTGCAGTGGAGGAAAAGTTCAGAGACGATGAATGTATGAGCATGACAATACACCCTGTCTTAAAGCAGCATCCGTGAGGCAATGATATATGGACAACAACATTCCTGAAAAAGACTGGACTGGCCACAGTTCACACTCAAACCCAACGGAATTCCATTGGGATTAATTAGAACGTATACTTTGCTCCCGAACACCGAGTCCAACATCACTACCTTCTTTCGTTTCGGCTCTTGAGCAAGAGTGGGCTGCCGTTTCTCCAGACAGCACAAGTGAAAGTGTCCCCAGCAGAGATCAAGCCGTCATAAAGGCGAAGCGTGAACACAACCCATATTAATGTCCACTAATAGGTGGCCGGATACTTTCGATATACAAGTACACAGGAAGAAGAAAAACTGCCGCACTTGGAGGTCGGCATGAGATTCCACAACCAGATTCAGGACAAAAGTTTATCTAGCAGAATAAGATCGGGTGCAATTTGACAATACATGTATGAAAACATGGAGCTGGCAAAACCGTCACATCGTGCACACATCGGAATGTACAGAGGAACGTGTGTCATCCTGCAATACGGAACCAGCCATTGTGACTCACTGAGTGGACTGCTGGGGCATCAGGCCCACATCCACCATGGACCTATACCACGAACCCCCGTCAGGTTCCTTTATTGTTTAGGGGTCCGTTCCCTAGTTCTGGTCATTTATAGGCAGAACATCATCCTGTCGCTTATCACATGACAGTGGGAGCCATTAAACTGCACGCACGTGTCCACTGACCGCACAGTGCACAACCATAACTGCTCCTATCAAGTTCATGTAGGTCAACTTTCCAATGGAGTCGCAAACGATGCATACGTCTGTAACCTCCCCCTCACTTATCGACCTTAATGACCGTGAAAAATTAAACCGCGTGTACCTAATGGAAATTTGGGAAAAAGCAATCGTCACCGAAGTTAATCTGTCGGTAAAGAGGGAGGAAAGGGTTACATCTAAATGAAAGGAAAAATGCTAATGAAACTGGTGGAAATTAATTTTGGAAAGGGATAAATTTAATAAAGAAAGTAAATGTGCGGCCGTTACGTTAACAATTAACTAGTGGTAATTAGATATTTGAGATTTGGGGGAAATTACGGTCGCCAGTCCAAAGGACAATTACTATAGTAACTGAAAAAGAAAGGTTATTACACGTATAATTAGCACTAGTAGCGTGGCAACTGAAGGTTGACACGTGTAGTGTGAAAACTAAAAGTTTGTCAGAAGTAATAAATTTCACTACACTCTGACTTAATTTAGCAAAAGAATTAATAAAACCGGAAAATCGAAAGTTAATTTAGTGACTGAAGTTAATAGTGAGCTTTCTTTCTGAACCACATCTAAATTCCGTAAAATACAGTTAGTCTTGGATTACCTCAACAATCATTTCAAAAGCTACTTGAATCTACGCAATTTAGGAATAAGAGGTTTAACTTTGAACTTGAATTAAATGATTCTGAACAATTAACAATAGTAAACTTTAGTACGTACCAAGCTGAGCTGCAGTCACAGGTAAGCTAAAATACGGTAACAAAACTCACACTCATAATTTGTGCTTGTGTAATCTAAATATTGTAGCCAGCTATGAATACTTAAACTGAACTTCGAAATGTAAGCAGTGAAATGCTATAATATTACTTTAATGCTGGCATTTGAATTTCAACGACACTCGGGTTCATTCCGGAAAAGGAAGGGACCCTGCTTGGTAATGCAGTTGGGACAATGAGCAACAAATGTTCATGCTAAGTTGCTGTAATTATGGTTACGAAAATGGTACAGTTTGAAAAGCTGAGGTCTGCCATACAGTTCCAAAACTTTACGTGCTTCCAGTCTTCCTTGTTGGTTGATTGAAGGTTTGAAGTCGTCGATCGAGGAGGTGGCGACAGTCACTCATTGTCGGCCGTCGCTGTTGCAGAAGCTGGATGTTGGCGCGCCTTCTTCTCGAAACGGTCACCAGGCGAAACGGGCTCTTGATGTGCGCCAGCTAATGCTTCCAGTCCGCGACACCATGTCAGAAACTATCACAGCAAATCGAGCGCAATTACATGCTGCCAAACCCCGAAAGCGCGGCAACTCGCGGGAGCTTCACACGACACACCTGCTCCACTGCACCACCCCAGCCAGACTCTCCCTCTGCCCGCGCTCCACGCGACAGCGTTAACACTACCAAAGATCCTCAACACTTTCGTTCTCCACACGACCTATCGATGTATTCGTTCGATAGTAGTTTTCCCTAGGCAAGACCCAGCGTAAAAATACAAATAATATTTACGAAACAAACCAATTATACATCGACATAAATGCATATATATATATATATATATATATATATATATATATATATATATATATATACAAACAGTAAAACAATTACAATATATAAAGAGACAGAAATGTCATATCTTGAGGTAACAAAACAAGGGGAAAAAATTATAGTACAATAGATGGAAATAGGAGGATATGCATTTCCGGCGTTACACGTCGATAAGCTTCTGGTGATGGGCGCATCCGATAACAAAGCAGCTGCTGCTACCGCTCGTGCGTGTGCTGCACGGTACCTCAAAGGCGCCATCCCGAGAAGGATGTTTCTCGTCACCTGATGCAACACCATCGAAGAACCGGTAATCTTCGTCCACAGGTAATGGATGGTTCAAATGGTTCAAATGGCTCTGAGCACTATGGGACTCAACTGCTGTGGTCATAAATCCCCTAGAACTTAGAACTACTTAAACCTAACTAACCTAAGGACATCACACACATCCATGCCCGAGGCAGGATTCGAACCTGCGACCGTAGCGGTCGTGCGGTTCCAGACTGTAGCGCCTTTAACCGCTCGGCCACTCCGGCCGGCACACAGGTAATGGACAGAGGTCGTCCAAGGACTAGACGTACTCCACAAACCGAAGACGCGATTCTTGAAACTGTCCAGCAGTCACCTCGGCGAAGTATCCGGGATATTGCAAGGCGGTTCCAGATATCTCAAAGACTGGTTATTGAAGTGATGCTCGATGAACAACTGCGACCATATCATTCCACTTTAACACTAGCGGCCAGAAGATCCCATTCGGCGAGTAGAGTTTGGTGAATGGCTTCTTTACCAAGAGGAAGATAACGAACATTTTTTAAATAATGTGATATGGACTGACCAACCTCGCTTCATTTGTGAAGTATTTTCAACCTCCACAACAGTCGTTATTGCTTGCAACACAACCCATATGTTACCTGTGGACGTGGCCTACATGCAAGCTTTGGCATAAACCTGTGGGTTGGAATCATCGGAAGAATGCTTTTTGGCCCTTAGCTATTGCCGAACAAGTTGAATGCGCCCCTGTTGCATAGGTCTCTTTGGAGTACTTTACCTGACGCATTAGAAAGCGTTCTATTTGGTGTTCGGCAACAGCTATGGTTTCAGCTCGATAGTCCACCGCCACGCTTAGGAATGAATGTACGTAACTATTAAAATGAAGCGTTTCCAGGGAAATGAATTGGTCGTGGAGATGCAATGTTCTGGCCTCCACGCTCCCCGGAACTAAATCCACTAGATAATTATTTGTGGGCACACTTGAAGAAACAAGTTTATAGCACTTCACCCGTGGATGTACGAGACCTAATAGCTCGCGTACATGCCGCTTCGGCAATGATGGATGCAGTTGTGTTGCGCAGACTTCAGTAAAGTATGATTCAGCGAGTGGCGAAGTGTTTGCAGATGTAAGGTGGTAGCTTTGAACATCTAAAGTGAACGTCGCTCGTACCGTTAGGTACCGGCTCTGTGAAGATAAGTTTCGACGTCAAATGTACAGAATGAATTTATTGAGCATAGCATATTGTGAAATCTAGTGTAGCCTTCCTATTGTGATTTTTGTACCTCACTGTTATTTTCTGTTGGCTTTATTAGTGTCATGGATAAAACAAAAGTGGTCCTTTACGTCTGTGAGACGTTCATTTTATATCTAATGTGTCATCGGCGAGTCCGCATATCATTTCCCACGACACTGCCTCGTCTCACTGAGGTAATAGGACACCTCCAGCACAGCTCAGCACAGAATTCCACCTGTTCTTCGTCACGCTGCACACATTTACAGCGTTGCCCCGAGTCTCGTTTTTTTTTTTAATCGCATTTCTATTAAACCTAGATACACTTTTGTCTTGAACTAGCATGAGGAATCGCTTGCTGACCGCCACGTGCGGTATTTTTTCATCAACCTGTATGTATAAGACAAGTGTGCTAGACTGGGATAACTGTGTTAGTGTGAACGAGGATGTGTATTTAAAACTTCTGTCACGTAACTCCTTTGATTAAAAAGCAGACTATAATTCAATAAAACACATACACATACGCTGGAGTTGTGTTTGTTTGTTTGTGGTTTTAGGGCGCAAAACTGCTAAGGTCATTAGCGCCCAGTTGGAGTTGTGTGGAGACGAAAGGGGTCGGTGTATGCTACATTATAGATTCTTCTCAAGCTCGCAGGTACGTGCTTAGCTATCATAGTAAGTCTACGCTGGCGTGGATGGAAAACAAACTTACAAACCCAAGCCGACAAAGGTGCGAACAGTCTGCCTCGATCACCTATCGTAAACATTCATTTAAATTCTCAGTATTGTGTATAATAACCTACAGGTCGCCTTTTCCTGCGAAAAGTTCATCTTCAGAAATTTTATAATGTGAAACATGTCTCACTTTTTAGACCGTAAACTTCGTGCCAGAATTCCGCTTCTATTTCTTCCTATGTTAAACATCGCGTCAGTACTCTGAGAGCGCTCTTCCAATGAAAGACTAGTATTGTTTGTGGCTCGCTTGCTATTGGAAAACTGTTCATTCCTCGTGTGGTATACTCCCAGTTACTTGCTTCCCGATCGCTGAGCCTTGTCGGAACTATAATTGCGGAAGCGTAAGGTGGCGAGAATGTTAATAAATGAAAACCCAGTACTGATTATCTTCGTTTGTGATCGGTACTACCAAACTCGGAACAAAAAATCTAAAATGCTACGGAGGAAGGGATGAACTAGTGTCAACGCAATAAATTTTGAGACGTTTACGTGATCTAGTAACGGTTTTGGTACCTCACTAAGGAACCAAACTGTAAAGCCACCAGCTGCCTCTCGGTATAACCGTACAGCAAGCACTGACTGTACAAAATTTGGCCGGCTAATAATGCGAAGTCTACGTGGCGAATGGCGAAATATTGTCACAATCGCAGGCAAGTAACAGCTTCACACCGGTAACTCCCAATAAGGTACTTCTGGCCGAAAGAAACTAACAGGAAAGTCGCGTCGTAATTACCGCTCATAACACGAGAAAGATTAGTTTCTAAACTGGACGAAAAACGCTACAACTGCATTTTATTGTTATAGGTTTAGCGTCCGTTTGGAGGATCTTCATTACATGTTTATTCGTGGTGATTCAGCAAAAAACACAACGCCCATTCAGAAAAAGCCGGCCGGTGTGGCCGAGCGGTTCTAGGCGCTTCAGTCTGGAACCGCGCGATCGCAACGGTCGCAGGTTCGAATCCTGCCTCGGGCATGGATGTGTGTGATGTCCTTAGGTTAGTTAGGTTTCAGTAGTTCTAAGTTCTAGGGGACTGATACCCTCAAATGTTAAGTCCCATAGTGCTCAGAGCCATTCAGAAAATTTAAGACATCTGATGACGTCATTTGGTACAAACTTGGAAAAGACTCAAGATGACCGCTACATCCAATAATTTTTGATCGATGTCTGTGGACGCTTAGTGTACTAAATACCTGATACTGCGCACCGTTCTCACACCAGAGTATCGAGACTCAGTATACTTTCTGAGTACGTTCAGCTAGTGCTGGCAGTCGACAAACTGCAACCAATGAGAGACTTGTTCCTTTCCTTTCCTTTACGTCTGCTTCCATGACGTCCGCGGCTCAGTACATTACTGCATGCTATTTTACACCAGACTGAGCAGGATTTCTGCTTTTATGCTTTCCAGTGGAGTGCCAGAACTCGTTTGTAATAAATTGCTTATGCACTGCGAATAGTTTGATCGAGCAATTCGAAAATTGTTTCAGAGTAAGCACACAATTTAGAGTTGGAAAAATAACCTATGCAATTTTTCATTTCACATATGAACTTCACATCTGCAAAGGTTGTGCCCGTACCTGCTATAGCAGTGCGGAAATCTTTTAAGGGACGCCATCACGTGTTGGTTGTTCAAACACCGTGAAACATTCCTTTTGCTCGTCCCCAGTGCTTCCGTCGCATCGCACGAACTCCCACTCGTAAGTGCGGCGACAATCGGAGCATTCTTAGCGACGTTTTGCTCCACGGAGTTACTTGGAGATCAGTCCAAATAAAGGCCACCATCCTCACTGACCCTCGAAGGATAGTTAGTGTAACTACTACAAAAGTCAGTAATTTAGTCCCTACAGCCGTCGAACTACTTTCAGAAAGATTCAGGGACCCAACCAGTCGACAGGAAATGTAATCAGTTAGCAGTTCACACATCGCCTCCATCTGGCTCCCAGCAGCTTTCGCCGGTAGCCCCTGCAATAAAACTGGAATACAGTTCAAAGTCACTTGGTCAAGTGACATAGAAATACCATAGACAAATTTTCGTGGTAACATACACAATTTATCGGCTTGAACTCAACCTTCCATTGTCATCCCTTCTATCCAACACAACCACCAGCTAGCCACTGGATTTGCGATCTGATGTAAAGCTTCTATCCCCATCCTAGAGGGCATAAGACGTGCCTCCTACATCCTGCGAGGCCTGTTCGAAAACTTCCTTTCTATTTCGTGAAATCCCAGTAGCGACGAGAATTTTTCAACATTCACCTACGTCATCGCCAGCATATGAGCCCTAATTTCTCGTATCTTATCTTCGTGGTCCTTACGGGCGATGTATGTTGCCGCCTATAAAATCGTTCGGCAATCAGCTTCAAATGTCGGTTCTCTAAATTTTCTCAGTAGTGCTTCCCAAAAAGAACGTCGTCGTCTTCCCTTCATGGATTCCCATTTGAGTTTCTGAAGCATCTCCTAACATTTAGGTGTTGTCCGAACCTATCTGTAATAAATCTAGCAGCCCGCCTCTGAATTGCCTTGATCTCTTCAATCCGACCTGGTACAGATCCCAAACTCTCAAGCAGTACTCAAGAATAGGTCGCACGAGCATCCTATATGAAATCTCCTTTACAGGTGAACAGCTCTTTCATAAAATTCTCCCAATAAACCGAAGTCGACCATTTACCTTCCCTACCACAGTTCTCACATTCTCGTTCCACCTCATATCGCTTTGCAACGTTACGCCCAGATACTTAAACGACTTCACTGTGTCAAGCAGAACACTAGTAATATTGTATCCGAACATTACGGGTTTAATCTTCCTATTCACCCGCATTAACTTACATTTTTCCATATTTAGGGCTAGCTGCCATTCATCTCACCAACTGGAAATTTTGTCTATGTCTTATTGTAGTTTCCTACAGTCACTCAACTTCGGCACCTTACCGTACACCACGATATCGTCAGCAAACAACCGCAGATTGGTGCCCACTGTGTCCCGCAAATCATTTATGTATACAGAGAACAACAGCGGTCTTATCACACTTCCGTGGGGCTGTCTCGGATGGACACTTGCCGTTGAGGACAACATACTGGGTTCTGTTACTGAAGAAGGCTTCGAGCCACTCAGATTCGTGAACTTGTTCCATATGCTCTTACTTACTTTAACAGCCGGTGGTAATGGGGTGCCGTGTCAAATGCTTTCCGAAAATGTAGATATGTGGAATCTGCCTGTTGCCTTCCATCCATAGTTCTCAGTATATCATGTGAGAAAAGAGCAAGCTGAGTTTAGTACGAGCGATGCTTTCTAAAGTCATGTTCATTCATGGACATGAGCTTCTTGAGACTAAAAACTAAATTAGTAATGGGATTGTCTAAGTTAGTCTAAAATCTAAATGATTCATCTGCGCCAAGTTTGAGGTGCTCCAGACCAATAACGCCGGATGCAGGAAGTCGTAAGAACTGAATTCCGAAAGTTAGAAAAATTCATAGGGGGCACTGTTTTGTGGATGGATAGATAGATAGATAGATAGATAGATAGGTAGAGAAAGCAAGGAATCTACTTTCAGGGAAAAATTCAGGAAGTCGATAACTGCTCGGATGGGTTTGCCCAGAGCGGTTTAATGTTTCATTAAGCGAGTGCTTGACCACTAAGGGGCCTGTGCAAGTTCTGTGCGCGGTCTGCTACCGTTGTATGCATAAGGTGCCGGATCCAGGGTCGAGGCATGGGTACCGCGTTGCACGATCGATATTACTCACAGACTAACAAAATGACCAAACACGGAAGTACCTTGAGGACCAGCGTATTGATCGAGAGAAGTTTGTCGCCAAAGTGAACAAAAACGTAATTGTGTTTCTTCAACTTCTCCCGGATCCGCGTAAAATGCAAAATTATTTTCTGGCAAGGAGTGAAGTGTAGGAAAAAGTACTTGACGATTTTCGGAATATGTTTTTTGAACAGTGGCACTGTGTAGACATTCAGTAGATCTGCTGTACGAAGTATGGTTAAATTTAAACCTGTCCTAGTGTACTGGGCTTCGAATTGTCTACAATTACATACATTTGAAACTGAGAACAATTGCGATGGACATATTCACGTGTGGCACTCTGACCATTTTCGTGTACATGCCGTTGCGTGCTATGTAAAAGCCACTAGGTAGCACTTCCATATTTCTGCCAGGTAACGATAGTTAGTGTTTCAGCGCGAGCAACATTTTATGAACTTCATTCCTAAACTGATGAGGTAGTAGGATTTTGATTGATAATTTGATTGTTCCTAAAAAGTGTTCTTTTATTGCAACTAGCGACTCGTCTCGGCTTGTCTGGCGTAGCGGGTTCTAGGCGCTACAGTCTGGAGCCGCGCGACCGCTACGGTCGCAGGTTCGAATCCTGCCTCGGGCATGGCTATGTGTGATGTCCTTACATTAGTTAGGTTTAAGTAGCTCTAAGTTCTAGGGGACTGGTGACAACAGCATTTAAGTCCCATAGTGCTCAGAGCCATTTGAGCCATTTGGTGTAGCGGTAATAAACTACTCTGAAGCGCCAAAGAAGCTGGTAGAGGCGTGTGTAAACAACCAGAATACGGCGCTGCGGCCGGCAACGCCTATGTAAGACTACAAGCGTAGGGCGCAGTTAGATCGGTTACCGCTGCTACAATGGCAGGTTATCAAGGTTTTCGTGAGTATGAACGTTGTTATAGTCGGCGCACGCACGAGCAGTCGGACACGGCATCTCCGAGTTAGCGATGGAGTGGGGGTTTTCCCGTACGACCATTTCAAGCGTGTACCGTGAATATGAGGAATCCGGTGGTACATCAAACTCGACATCGCTGTGGCAGAAAAAGATCCTGCAAGAACGTGACCAACACAGACTGAAAAGAATCGTTCAACGCGACAGAAGTGTAACACATCCGCAAATTGCTGCAGATTTCAGTGTTGGGTTATTACGAAGTGTCAGAGTGCGAGCCATTCAACGAAAGATCATCGATATGAGTTTTCGGAGCCGAAGCCACACTCGTGTACCCTTGATGACTGCACGACTCAGCTTTACGCCTCGCCTGGGCCCGTCAACACCGACTTCGGCGTTCGCAGCTCGTGGTCTAGTGGCTAGCGTGGCTACGTCTGGATCACGGCGTCCCGGGTTTGATTCCCGCCCGGGTTGGGGATTTTCCCGGCCTGGGGACTGGGTGTTTGTGTTATCCTCATCATTTCATCATCATCCTCATCATTCGTGACAGTGGCTAGAGTGGACTGTGGAAAAAATTGGACTGCGGGAAAATAGGGACTTCGTATGGGTGCTGATGCCGCACAGTCGAGCGCCCGACAAATCAAATATCATCATCAAACGACGTTAGACTGTGATGGCTGAAACCATGTTGTCCGGTCGGAAGAGTCTCGTTTTAAATTGTGTAGAGCGAATGGACTTGTTACGGGTATGAAGACAAGCTCATGAATCCATTGATCCTGCATGTCAGCAAGGGACTGTTCAAGCTCGTCGAGCCAGGGTAATGGTGTGGGGCGTGTGCAGTTAGTGATATGGGACCCCTGATACATGTAGATACAGACTCCTGTCTGATCACCTGCATGCATTCATGTCCATTGTGCATTCCGACGGACTTGGGCAATTCCAGCAGGACAATGCGACACGTCACAAGTCCAGAATTGTTAGAGAGTTGTTCCAGGAACAGTCTTCGGAGTTTAAACACTTTCGTTGGCCACCAAACTCCCCAGGTATGAACATTACTGAGCATATCTGGGATGCCTTGCAACATGCTATTCAGGAGAGATCTCCATACCCTCGTACTCTTTCGGATTTATGGACAGCCCTGCAGGATTCATGGTGTCAATTCCCTCCAGCAATACTTCAGACATTAGTTGAGTACATGCCATGTCGTGTTGCAGTACTTCTCCGTGCTTGCGAGGGCCCTGTAAGATTTTAGGCAGCTGTACCAGTTTCTCTGGCTCTTCGGCGTTTGTACATAAACTTTCCTTGTGGATCAGTCTATTAGTGAAAACCATATCAAAATCCCTACTGAACCCGTGGCAGGGTATTTTAGTTTATTCATCATAAACTGTTTTTCCAATACGAAGTTACGTTGTTATCCATGTTCCGATCCACAAAATGTAGTGTAAGCGCAGATGTGTTGTCTAGGCATGGTGCTCAGTGCCCTTGTCGCAAGTTAAAATACATCATACGTTAATGGATTTATGGGGCAGCAAATAATTTATTGAAAAACAGAATATAAAACCATTTGATTACTATACAGGGTGTCACAGCAGGAATGGTCGATATTCTGCAATATGGTAGGAACCATCATTCAAAGCAAAAAAGTCTGGCAAACATGGGCTGTAAACTAGGAGCTTAAGAGCAATGAACACTTGTTCGTCTTCACTACGTTAAAACACATCTCTCGTACCGAGCAAGTAATCGTAGCTATTAATTACACATTTTAGAGCCTATGTTTGCTAGACTTTTTGCTTTGAATGATCCTTCCTGTCATATCAAGACAAAAGAACAAGCTATGGACGTAAGTTATTTTAAGCGCTTCGTGTGCAATGCCAAAGACTGAAAATTTAAATGAGAATAATTCATCATTTTAATGGAATTCAGTCCTACGTGACATAAGTGTTCCTGTTACTTTTTTATTGCCGGTGTAGGACTACTGTATGAGAAAAAAGAGCTGGCGGAGATCGACGCGGAATGTATTATGCAGAGGTGTGCCGTAAGAGGTCGGGTAGGAGAGGACGTAATGGTGTAAATAGGCCGCTCCCAGTGGAGTTCCAATTCGCCGCATGCGCGGGAGCGGATTCTGCCAATCGCGACACGTCGCGTGCGTCTGTGCTTGGCCGCCACACCCAGCACTCCACGTGCCGCCCCACTCTGACGCGCATGCGTTGTTGTGCTCCGCTCCGTGCCCTGCATGTGGGAAGCGCTGGGTTGACGCTTGGATGAATCCGGACTGCGGCGTTTGTTCGTTCACGAACGCTCGCTGCTGCCGACCGAGCTGGCGCTGGAGCCGCGGCATCAAACCTCTATCCAGCCACCCTGACACCTGTTTTACGACGTTTCCCTAAATTACTTCAGGCAGATGCCAGTGTGCATCTTTAAATATGGCCACTGCGGCTACTGCCCTCATCCGTGCCCGACCGGAGTATTCTTCGATCTCGAATGTCCTCTATGACGGCGGACGCTAAGCAAGCAAGCAACCTTAAAACTTACCTACCACCTTACCTCTGTGCATTATTGCTTACCTCTGTGCATTATTGCTTACATAAGATTTCCTGTGGCAGATAACAGTAAAGTAGCATGCAGGATGTCATTGTTCCAGATGTGTGTCTGACACACATAGTTTCATTTCTTATTTTTTTTTTTTTTTTGTATAGGTTGGAGTAGTGGACCATATAAACAAATGCAATATTAACGCAACTTTTGGCACCGATCAAACTGAGGTTTCTTTGTAGATAAGATGTACATCGCCCGAATTTTGTTACCTGTACACGTTCTTACCATGAATTTAATCGAACTGCAAATTGTATAATTATCGGCAGAATCTTAAGCGTAAACTAATAAAAAAAAGTTCAAATGTGTGTTAAATCTTATGGGACTAAACTGCTAAGGTCATCAGTCCCTAAGCTTACACACTACTTAACCTAAATTATCCTAAGGACAAACACACACACCCATGCCCGAGGGAGGACTCGAACCTCCGCCGGGATAAGCCGCACAGTCCATGACTGCAGCGCCCAAGACCGCTCGGCTAATCCCGCGCGGCCGTAAACTAATCAGATGAGTGGAGAAGGCAGCTTAGAAATAAAAATTTCAACTAATATAAATGTTACTGTCACTAATTCTTATGAATTTGCGAATGTTTTTAAGGCTTGTTGGTAAATGAACCTATTAACTGAGATGAAATAAATGGTTCAAATGGCTCTGAGCACTGTGGGACTTTACAGCTGAGGTCATCAGTCCCCTAGAACTTAGAACTACTTAAACCTAACTAACCTAAGGACATCACACACATCCATGCCCGAGGCAGGATTCGAACCTACGACCGTAGCGGTCGCGCGGTTCCAGACTGAAGCGCCTAGAACCGATCGGCCACTCCGGCCGGCTGAAGTGAAAAGTAATTAACAATTTTGACAACTTCCTGTAGTTTTTTTTTTTTTTTTTTTTTTTTTTTTTGCTTGTATGTCATACACTCGACAAAACATGCAAAATGCTCTCTTTATCTGTACAGTTAACCCAATTCGGAGAGTGTACCGACTTAAACGGGTTCTTCTTGTTGGTAGCCACGTGGCCTGTTCGGCACGAGGCCAGAGTTACGGAAACGTGGATTACTGTTTGTTTGCCCATCTACATAAACATGGTTACTCTGCAAATCACACTTAGTTGGCTGGCAGAGGCTTCATCGAACCACCTTCATACTAATTCACTATTATTCCACTCTCGAACGGCGCGCAGCGTGCGACCTATCATTTCCCTTATTTTTTTGTAATGATCGTTTCTCCCTATGCAGGTCGGCGTCAACAAAATATTTTCGCTTTCGGAGAGGAAAGTTGGTCATTGAAATTTTGTGGAAAGATCCCGCCGCAGCGAAAAACGCCTTTGTTTTCATGATTACTACCCCAAATCCTGTATCATGTCCGTAACACTCTCCCCTATTTCTCGATAATACAAAACGTGCTGTCCTCCTATGAACTTCGTCGATATACTCTTAGGAAAGAAGGAAGGAAGACTATGGTTTAATGTCCCGTCAACATCGATGTCTTTACAGACGGTAAATTACCTTCCGAGAATGCAGCCACGTGATGATTACTTGTTGTACAAATGTTTTGGCTGCAAATCTTGTACCATTTTCTAGGTGGCAGAGATGATTCACGTGTGAGTGTGGTTCACACATCCTGAGATAAAAATTCGGAAGGGTTGTCTACAACTTGGGCAGAAACCTTATTGCTGTTATGGGAGTTACATGCCATGAAAGGCAAAAAGTCGTTGAGAATTGACTGAGAGAGGGTTGTAGTCTGTTCCCGAATTTGTCCAATTTGTGCATTGAGAAAACAGTAGACGTAATCAAGGAGAAACTTGGAAAATGAATTAAAAGTTCAGGGAGAAGAAATAAAAAGTTTGTTTTGCCAATGACATCAAAATTGTCAGAAACGGCAAAGCGTATGAATGGAATGGCCAGTGTCTTTGAAAACATGGTTATAAGACGAACATCAGCAAAATAAAACAATAGTCATCCATCATTGTAGTAAATGGAACAGTGTATCTGAAGGGGCATAGGAAAAGCATTAAATTCTATGTGATATTTATTTATTGCTTCTTTAGCATGACAAGATAAATGCTCAAATGTGTGTGAAATCTTATGGGACTAAACTGCTAAGGTCATCAGTCCCTAAGCTTACACACTACTTAACCTAAATTATCCTAAGGACAAACACACACACACACACACACACACACACACACACACACACACACATGCCCGAGGGAGGACACGAACCTCTGCCGGGACCAGCCACACAGTCGATGACTGCAGCGCCTAGACCGCTCGGCTAATCCCGCGCGGCATGACCAGATAAGGGCCTTAAGTCCCTCTCTTACTTCTGACGAGGAAACAGCAACAATAACAATAATAAAATGAAGGGGGAGAAGACTGAAATGACAGTGACAATGGCTGTTAAAAAGGAACAGAATTAAATAAAGAACTCTGTAGACAAGGGAGAGGAGAAAGTTGCGGAGAAGGGGTGGTTGACGAGCGACAGAAGTGATACCTCCTGTGATAGGTGGACCATTAGCTGTCTTTGGAAGTTTGAAAGTAATTTAATTTCTGTTCTTTTGAGTGAGATTGCTCCAAAATAGGGCTCCAGATACAGAAGGAGATTAAGAGAACGTAGCAGTGGTACAGAGAGGATTTTAGGTTGTTCAGAACGAGTATTTCTGCTGAGCATAAGAGTTGAAGATAAATAAGACAGAGTGCAATGATTGAGAAGACAACGGAGCGTACACAAGGTATGATAATCTGTGCGTTTACCGGCACGTAGTCATGATAACTTTTCGTAGGCAGCAGTAGTATGTTCGAAACAACAGAAGTCACAAATTCGTCGTACACTAGCATTCATCGTCAGTTTCAACCTGCGTGAGCTTTCACACGAAAGTCCTTGGGAAATAGGATCACCGTAATCAGGGATGGGGAGATTAGTGACTCTGAGTATCTTCTTAAGCTAGAGAGGAAATACTCTTATATTTCTGTACTGAAAAAAGTGACGCTGACACCTTACAGACTACAGTCCAGTCAAAGTGGTGGTCCATAGTTAAGACATACTCATCTTTAAGCATATTTATGGAAGCAAGTAAAAAAGTCGAAAGGCTTGGTACAAAGGCGAATCCTGGAACGGGTGCTCCAGTTGGCGGTACTCACGCCGCAGTAAGCGCTTCTGGCCGTCTTGCCCTTGCATTTTAGCATATTTCTCGGATAGTTTTGTGAAAAGCTTCGAAGCAAACATTAACAATCTTTATATCAGCGTACTCGTCATCTGAAGAACTTTTGAATACCCTTAAAATACGACGTTCCATTTCTTAAATAAAATTCATACTTTCTTCACTATCTACGATGATACAGAAGTTACGTGGATTAAATGTATGAGGTGTGGCTATAAAAATAACTCGAATGATGCTGTCAAAGAGTACTCATACGCCAAAGATGAACAACCAATAGCGGTGAAGCGTAAAGCCGCCTTAGTCGAGTGCGGCATCTCTGATGTCTGTAGACAAATAAGTTGGCCGTGGCCTTCGTTAGACGCGTTATTTTGTTTTAATGGAAAATACGTGAAATAACAGAGCAACGAATTGCCAGGTTTCAGTGAAACTTGGAAAAACTGTTACTTAAATCTGTCTTGTATTAAAAGAAGTCTATGGCGAAGACTATTTACGATATACGCGAGTTTTTGAGTTGTTCAAGTGCTTCCAAGATGGCCGAGAAGATGGATGAAAATATCGAAAAAGTAGGCAGTCTGATTCGACTTGCCCGTCGGTTGAGTACTCAATCGAGTCCTGAAACTGAAGAAAGTGACAAATAAAGCGTACGGCAAATTTTACATAACCAATTTAAAATGAGAAAAGTTAGTGTGAAACTGGTGCCGAAAATTCTCACGAACGAACAAAAAGCAGCTCGTGAAAATGTTTGTACTGACAGTTTGAATACTACTAAGAATCATCCTAATTTCTCAGAAAGAGAGATAACATATAGTGAATCTGGGTTTCTTCACTTATGATCCAGAAACTTAAGCGCCAGTCCGTGCATTGCAGCTACCCCCGTCGGAGGTTCGAGTCATCCCTCGGCCATGGGTGTGTGTTGTCCTTAGCGTAAGTTAGTTTAATTTAGATTAAGTAGTGCGTAAGCCTAGGGACTGATGACCTCAGCAGTTTGGTCCCACTGGAACTTACTACAAACTTCCATGCATTGGAAAAGCCGAGCTTTACCGAGAGCTAATAAAAGCTGGAATGAACAAATCAAGATTCAAAGCGATGATGAGTTTTTTTCGATATTCAGGGAATTGTGTATTTTCACTGTGGTCTTGAAGGTCAGGCTATTAATCAGTGCTCAACTCCGTGAGAAAATAAAAAAAAGAGCCGAATTGTGGAAGTAGCAGTCTTGGGTGCGGCATCAAGGCAACTCACCAGCTCATACCGCATGGTCTGTTAACCTTTAATAGTTAATATTTATTTTGCTTATATCTGAAAAATAACAGAAGAAAAACTGTCTTCCTTCGTGATAATAATACACTTCTTCTACAAAAAAATTTAGCTAACCGATTTTAAAATTTTGTTAAGTGGGACGAATTGGTCCAACGACCCTAACATAATTTTCGGCGTTAAATTTTTAATTTTAGGATGATTTATCAGGACGGCTATTATGGAAAAAAATGGAACAAATCAATACCAAATCACATTTATTCTCCTGGCAATGAAAAACATGGAATATCGCAAACATGTTTTCAACATAACACTTGAAGATGGCTTTGACATACCACACACCAATATTTTGTACATTCTATGAAATTTTCTGGGGCATATACATACATACATACAAATTATATATAAACCAGCAGAATTACTGAGGTGTGTATTAATGCTTCAAAACACTGTCTATGATGTGTAAGAAAGCCGGCCGTAGTGGCCGAGCGCTTCTAGGCGCTACAGCATGGAACCGCGGGACAGCTACGGTCGCAGGTTCGAATCCTGCCTCGGGCAGGGGTGTGTGTGATGTCCTTAGTAGTTCTAAGTTCTAGGGGACTGATGACCTCAGAAGTTAAGTCCCATAGTGCTCAGAGCGATTTGGACCATTTTTTGTATAAGAAAACACAACTAGTTACTTCAGACGTTCTTGGAATGGAGATGATGCTGATTCGATCTGATTTTCATGAAACAAACTCACCGTGGTACCTATAAACACACGCCGCCCGATTTGATCGCTTACAGCCTCCTATACACCCATCCCAACTTCCGTAGTATTTTTCTCCAAGTTACGAATTCATCTCGCTACGTGTCACCATTAGACATCTCAAAGTCCCAACGCTCAAAACTACACGTTATTTTAGTAGGACGTGTGTATTCTGTCAACCACGAAAGGGTTAAGAGGTTTCTAACGAAGTATAGCATCGTAGTGTTAGACTACAACCTTACTCGCCTGACTAGTACCAAGTGACTTTTATCTACTTCCCAAGTTGAAATCTTTATTAAAAGGAATATGATTTCAGTCCGTTGAAGCAGTGAACGAGGCACGAAGGAGCTCACAGAGGAAGACTTCCAGCGCTGTTTGCATCAATGGAAAATTAGCATGGAGCGTTGTAGGGATAGAGGAGGAAAGTATATTGAGGGTTACAATTACTAAATGTGTGTGTTTTCGAAATAGTGTTTTATAGTAATAGGCACATCTCCTACAACAGAATGACGTGGCGTTCTGCTTCTGTCATTATGCAGGGAAATTCGTTTCGATGTACGAAATAAGAGGTGCAAGTTTTAGATGTTTTAGAAGCGCAAGGTTTAGGTGTTTTAGAAGCGTTTCATCTGGACATATTACGCCCACACTTTGCTTGCTGTGCCACATACTTTGTGCATATTGTGTTACGTGATTACTTGTAAAATGAGAAATAAAGAAAAGCTCGCAAGAATATTAAAGAGTCTTCAAATACGTGGTTGATTGACACATTTATTGATTTTAGTTTCGTACATGAGGAAATACTGCAGCATTTTACAGTAGAAGAGCTTACGTGGCCTGCCTAGGCTAGGGATGTTCCGTCCTCTGTGGAGACCGACAGCTTGTGGAGATAACTACTAAGAGTATTGTGCGTTTTCCTAAAACCAACATACAGATAAAATATTTCGTAATAAGCTGGCAGTTTTTTGTGTGTCTTTGCAGCAGCGTTGTGGAAGATAAATGTTCGTTTACCTTAGATCGTGTTGACATTCTGTTGCTTTTCCGCATAAGAAGATGCAGTAGATATACATCTTAGATTACGCAATGACATTCCAGACAAGCTGCCTCATCGTAACAGTTTTATGTAATGTGAATACAGCTACGACGCTTGTCTTTTACTTTCTTTTTCCACCCAGTGAATGCTACGTTGGTGCGGCTTTTAATACGATGATCTCTATCAGACAGGAAAAGAGTTGTATGCCTAGTTTAGGCATGCAGTGACGTAAGGTAAACAGCTCAGTGTTCTGGACTGTGTTAAGATGCTGAACCGTTGTTTCGTAAGACTGATACGGAGCCGTAGTATTTGAACCACAAGGAGGTGATGAGCGCGAAGTGGTTTTATTATTAATGATGACCTCAGCGCCTATGTGAGATCAATGTGAATATTTAATCAAAGGGTACTGTCTTCACCCTATTGCAGTGGTTGCCAACCTGGGGGTAATTATCCCCTGAGGGCTAAATTGATTGTCACTAAACTAAATTACACTCCTGGAAATTGAAATAAGAACACGGTGAATTCATTGTCCCAGGAAGGGGAAACTTTATTGACACATTCCTGGGGTCAGATACATCACATGATCACACTGACAGAACCACAGGCACATAGACACAGGCAACAGAGCATGCACAATGTCGGCACTAGTACAGTGTATATCCACCTTTCGCAGCAATGCAGGCTGCTATTCTCCCATGGAGACGATCGTAGAGATGCTGGATGTAGTCCTGTGGAACGGCTTGCCATGCCATTTCCACCTGGCGCCTCAGTTGGACCAGCGTTCGTGCTGGACGTGCAGACCGCGTGAGACGACGCTTCATCCAGTCCCAAACATGCTCAATGGGGGACAGATCCGGAGATCTTGCTGGCCAGGATAGTTGACTTACACCTTCTAGAGCACGTTGGGTGGCACGGGATACATGCGGACGTGCATTGTCCTGTTGGAACAGCAAGTTCCCTTGCCGGTCTAGGAATGGTAGAACGATGGGTTCGATGACGGTTTGGATGTACCGTGCACTATTCAGTGTCCCCTCGACGATCACCAGTGGTGTACGGCCAGTGTAGGAGATCGCTCCCCACACCATGATGCCGGGTGTTGGCCCTGTGTGCCTCGGTCGTATGCAGTCCTGATTGTGGCGCTCACCTACACGGCGCCAAACACGCATACGACCATCATTGGCACCAAGGCAGAAGCGACTCTCATCGCTGAAGACGACACGTCTCCATTCGTCCCTCCATTCACGCCTGTCGCGACACCACTGGAGGCGGGCTGCACGATGTTGGGGCGTGAGCGGAAGACGGCCTAACGGTGTGCGGGACCGTAGCCCAGCTTCATGGAGACGGTTGCGAATGGTCCTCGCCGATACCCCAGGAGCAACAGTGTCCCTAATTTGCTGGGAAGTGGCGGTGCGGTCCCCTACGGCAGTGCGTAGGATCCTACGGTCTTGGCGTGCATCCGTGCGTCGCTGCGGTCCGGTCCCAGGTCGACGGGCACGTGCACCTTCCGCCGACCACTGGCGACAACATCGATGTACTGTGGAGACCTCACGCCCCACGTGTTGAGCAATTCGGCGGTACGTCCACCCGGCCTCCCGCATGCCCACTATACGCCCTCGCTCAAAGTCCGTCAACTGCACATACGGTTCACGTCCACGCTGTCGCGGCATGCTACCAGTGTTGAAGACTGCGATGGAGCTCCGTATCCCACGGCACCTGGCTGACACTGACGGCGGCGGTGCACAAATGCTGCGCAGCTAGCGCCATTCGACGGCCAACACCGCGGTTCCTGGTGTGTCCGCTGTGCCGTACGTGTGATCATTGCTTGTACAGCCCTCTCGCAGTGTCCGGAGCAAGTATGGTGGGTCTGACACACCGGTGTCAATGTGTTCTTTTTTCCATTTCCAGGAGTGTATTTTTAAAAGAGGATTACTATGATCACTGTTTCGTAAGACTGTAAAAGTCATTGTATAAGTAACCGATATTTACATTTTTTTCAATACCAGTGTTAACTTGTGACACAATATGATGGATGTTACAGCCTTTGGAACAACTATATGATCATCTTCTTCCGCACTTAATCCAAACCCTACACACCTATTTTGTACTAAGTACCATGCATCCATGACAATTTAGAAGTCACATTCGCTTAAATATTTTCAAATTTTGTACATGACTGGAGCAGTAAACGCAGAATGAAATCTTTCAGAAATAGTAAAAAACCAATCAGTTGCAAAACGGAAGGTCTATTAAAACTTCTTTACAATGATTTCAAAGCTTACAGAGACATCTTCAGAAGGAAATATTGACGAATGGATTACATGTCGTGGTAGAGGTACATTAAAATATAGCCGAAAGGCTTCACTCAAATATAAAATTTCACCTGCGCGCTAGCTGTACATTGGTGAGGAAATACCAAAGACAACCATATTTTGCGTGTTTTGATTGTTATGGAGATGAAATTTTGTATCTGATTGACCCCTTTCAGCTATATTTTGACGTATTTTTGCCACAACATGTAATCCAGTTGTCAGTAGTTCTTTCTGAAGAAGACGTTACTATGAACGGTGAAAAATCATGGTACAGGAATTTTAATAAACCTTCCATTTTGCAACTGATCGGCTGTTTACTATTTCTACAAAAAGCTTAAATATCTTATGAAAAAGTCTTTTCCGACTTGGAAATAAGCACAGTCAATTGCCTCATTGATTCATCAGTTCGTTGTTTAGTAAACGGTTTCAAAAACTAAAATTTCATCTAAATTTTGAAACTTTAAAAAATAAGCGTCCAAAAAATTATTTTTATTTCTAAGTTTAATTAGAAACGAGTGTGTGATGGTAGGGGTGAGGGTGGGGTGGGTGTACGAGGTAATACGACTGCACTCAAGGTAAAGCTCTTAGAAAGATTGGGAACCACTGCCCCAGTGAATAATGGTATCGCTTATTTCACTACACAGTTTATTAGGTGGTTAGTTTCTTGGAATAAGACATTCGATGATCTGGATCATAAGGGTGCATACGATGAGACGAAACGTCACGCCTGGAGTAAGACACACAGACTGGTGCACAATGTGCTGTTAGCTGACCTTGTTCAAGCCAGAGATTATTCCGTGAGCTCCGGTCTTTAAAAGCAAGTTGGACCATCATAAGCACGCAGTTATCAACACATTAAATCAAATTGGCCATTATCTCAGAACACAGCCTCCGCAATTTGAGGACAGCGCAATTAAGAGTCTTCTTGCGTAAAAAAAAGGGCAGCCCTAGAACGTCATCAATTACATTTTTGACGCTCAGTTTGAAGGTAGAAGACGTGTATGAATTGTAACAGTTCGGTGAGCTGTGTTTTCTCTCTCTCTCTCTCTCTCTCTCTCTCTCTCTCTCTCTCTCTCTCTCTCCAGTCAAGTAACTAGTTACCTAATGAATGTTGCTTCTCTGTCTAGGTCGTTAAACAGATTGCAAGACGACCAGGGTTGTTAAATAAAAGTACTATGTTCGTTTAGCTGACACTGTCGCCACGGGGTAACGACCAGCCTCTGGGCTCGAGTCTCGACTATGTCATGCGTATTGGTTTTAAATGTGGCGTCAATGTATCAGCGCGCTTTGTATTTTAAAATCCAAATGTATGCGTAACAATTTTCAGTGGAGGCAATATAAAAGGTTATCACTGCTTATTTTGTTAAAAAATGAAAGTTATGGAGAAACTTGTATTTTAACCACAACAACCACCACCACCACCACCACCACCACCACTACCACTGACTGATATGCCGCCGTGGCTGCAGTTCTAGACTCGAAGTCGAGAGGTTTGGGGGTTCAGATAACAGCCCGTCTGTCGAAATTTAGGGTTTCTGTGGTTTTCGTAAAAGACTCCATGCGATTTCCAGTATCGAAAGAGCAGCCTGGAAAATGTTTCTAACACCAACAAGAAGCAATTACGTTAAATATAATAATTCCAATCCCAAAGAAAGCAGGTGTGGACAGGTGTGAAAATTACCGAACTATCAGTTTAATTAGCCACTGCTAAAAAATACTAACGCGAATTCTTTACAGACGAATGGAAAAACTGGTAGAAGCCGACCTCGGGGAAGATCAGTTTGGATTCCGTAGAAATATTGGAACACGTGAGTCAATACTGACCTTACGACTTATCTTAGAAGAAAGAGTAAAGAAGGCAAACCTACGTTTCTAGCATTTGTAGACTTACAGAAAGCTTTTGATAATGTTGACTGGAATACTCTCTTTCAAATTCTTAAGGTGGCAGGGGTAAAATACAGGGAGCGAAAGGCTATTTTCAATTTGTACGGAAACCAGATGGCAGTTATGAGTCGAGGGGCATGAAAGGGAAGCAGTGGTTGGGAAGGGCGTGAAACAGGGTTGTAAACTATCCCCGATGTTGTTCAATCTGTATATTGAGCAAGCAGTAAAGGAAACAAAAGAAAAATTTGGAGTAGAAATTAAAATCCATGGAGAAAAAATAAAACTAAGAGGTTCGCCGATGAGACTGTAATTCTGTCAGACAGAGCAAAGAACCTGGAAGAGCAATTGAACGGAATGGCGTCTCCAAAGGAGGATATAAGATGAACACCAACAAAAGGAAAACGAGGGTAATGGGATGTAGTCGAATTAAATCATGTGATGATGAGGAAATTAGATTAGGAAACGAGACGTTTAAAGTAGTAAATGAGTTTTGCCATTTGGGTTGCAAAGTAACTGATGATGGTTGAAGCAGAGAGGATATAAAATGTAGACAGGCAATGGCAAGGAAAGCGTTTCTGAAGAAGAGAAATTTTTGAACATCTAGTATAGATTCGTCAGGCAGTCTTTCCTGAAAGTATTTGTATGGAGTGTAGCCAAATATGGAAGTGAAACGTGGACGATAAATAGTTTCGACAAGAAGAGAAGAGAAGCTTTCGAAACGTGGTGCTACAGAAGAATGCTGAAGATTAGATGGGTAGATCACGTAAGTAATGAGGAGGTACTAAATAAAAATGGGGAGGAGAGGAATTTGTCGCACAACTTGACTAGAAGGAGGGATCGGTTGGTAGGACACGTTCCGAGGCATCAAGGGATCACCAATTTAGTGTCGGAGGGTAAAAATCGTAGATGGAGACCTAGGTATAAATACACTAAGCAGATTCAGGAGGATGTGGGTTGCAGTAGTTAATCGGAGATGATGAGGCTTGCACAGGATAGAGTAGCATGGAGAGCTGCATCAACCCAGTCTCTGGACTGAAGACTACAACAACAACAACAACAACAACGAGATACGATGATGTAATTCACAACACTCTGACGCCTTAACTTTCGAAGATGGTACACGTGATGATGTCTTCGCTGTTTACATTACGTTGTCACAAAACGCCAGTCACTTATAGAACCATTTTTATTTTTGCCACCTTTATCTTGGAGTAGGCAACGCTAAACCCAATTCCCAAACATTGTTAAACTGAGGTACTGTAAATAATTAAATGTACAAAGTTATGTATGTTACAAAGTTTTTACGTTTTTCAGCCGCAGGAATAAGTCTATGAATTTCACGGTTGCGCAGTTGAGTATCTCGTGTCTTGCAATCTCGTGACACACGCAACGGCATGGTACTTAAGCCATTTTCCGCAATTCGGATGTCCTTCATGGCAGCCTGTGCCTGAAAAGCTGCTTTCTCTTTTCTAGTGAAGTATCTGACCCTGTGGTCGCACGCTATTTCGCAGGAATTGTATAAATTTCTGTGTGTGTTTGTCGTCGAAGGAGTAGATTTGCTTCCTCCCCGATCACTTCTTCCAGCGACGCCAGCCACGTGGTATGCTACGTATTTAAATGTGTTCTGCTTATGCTTAATACTGAATATTTGAGTACATTCTTTTATCAACTGTCTGTTGAATTCACCTTTCAGTAAGTACAAACATCTCTAGAAAAGTGTTCTGAAGCGATGCGTTGATTATAGTTAATTTGTGGATGTTAAGTGATGTTACAGGGTGTTTCAAAAATGACCGGTATATTTGAAACGGCAATAAAAACTAAACGAGCAGCGATAGAAATACACCGTTTGTTGCAATATGCTTGGGACAACAGTACATTTTCAGGCGGACAAACTTTCGAAATTACAGTAGTTACAATTTTCAACAACAGATGGCGCTGCAAGTGATGTGAAAGATATAGAAGACAACGCAGTCTGTGGGTGCGCCATTCTGTACGTCGTCTTTCTGCTGTAAGCGTGTGCTGTTCACAACGTGCAAGTGTGCTGTAGACAACATGGTTAATTCCTTAGAACAGAGGATTTTTCTGGTGTTGGAATGCCACCGCCTAGAACAAAGTGTTGTTGCAACAAGACGAAGTTTTCAACGGAGGTTTAATGTAACCAAAGGACCGAAAAGCGATACAATAAAGGATCTGTTTGAAAAATTTCAACGGACTGGAACGTGACGGATGAACGTGCTGGAAAGGTAGGGCGACCGCGTACGGCAACCACAGAGGGCAACGCGCAGCTAGTGCAGCAGGTGATCCGACAGCGGCCTCGGGTTTCCGTTCGCCGTGTTGCAGCTGCGGTCCAAATGACGCCAACGTCCACGTATCGTCTCATGCGCCAGAGTTTACACCTCTATCCATACAAAATTCAAACGCGGCAAACCCTCAGCGCCGCTACCATTGCTGCACGAGAGACATTCGCTAATGATATAGTGCACAGGGTTGATGACGGCGATATGCATGTGGGCAGCATTTGGTTTACTGACGAAGCTTATTTTTACTTGGACGGCTTCGTCAATAAACAGAACTGGCGCATATGGGGAACCGAAAAGCCCCATGTTGCAGTCCCATCGTCCCTGCATCCTCAAAAAGTACTGGTCTGGGCCGCCATTTCTTCCAAAGGAATCATTGGCCCATTTTTCAGATCCGAAACGATTACTGCATCACGCTATCTGGACATTCTTCGTGAATTTGTGGCGGTACAAACTGCCTTAGACGACACTGCGAACACCTCGTGGTTTATGCAAGATGGTGCCCGGCCACATCGCACGGCCGACGTCTTTAATTTCCTGAATGAATATTTCGATGATCGTGTGATTGCTTTGGGCTATCAGAAACATACAGGAGGCGGCGTGGATTGGCCTCCCTATTCGCCAGACATGAACCCCTGTGACTTCTTTCTGTGGGGACACTTGAAAGACCAGGTGTACCGCCAGAATCCAGAAACAATTGAACAGCTGAAGCAGTACATCTCATCTGCATGTGAATCCATTCCGCTAGACACGTTGTCAAAGGTTTCGGGTAATTTCATTCAGAGACTACGCCGTATTATTGCTACGCATGGTGGATATGTGGAAAATATCGTACTATAGAGTTTCCCAGACCACAGCGCCATCTGTTGTTGAAAATTGTAACTACAGTAATTTCGAAAGTTTGTCTGCCTGAAAATGTACTGTTGTCCCAAGCATATTGCAACAAACGGTGTATTTCTATCGCTGCTCGTTTAGTTTTTATTGCCGTTTCAAATATACCTGTCATTTTTGAAACACCCTGTGTATGAACGCATTGCGTCTTTTGTACTAGTGTCTAAAGTTTACTATAATTTAGAGCATGGATCTCTTTTTAGGTTTTAGAAGGGTTGCAGGAGGAGATAAAGATTAAACACAGGACACCTGGAATAGAACAGCGTCCACAGCAGGTGATGAGAAAAATTCTGAAACCGAGAGGAATACGGTTACCCCTATGTGTTACATTCTGCGGCAGTAACGGATCTTATTCCACACAAGGCTGTTCAACATTTAAATCGACATAGTTCCTCATTGTTCAGAAATAAGTGTGCGGCATTTATAAGCGATATTCAAAAAGAAACGACCCAGAGGCTGTAAAATGGAAACTGCTGAAAGGATAACAATGCCACTACCTGCCGAACAAACTGTGGTGCCTGTAGAGCGCAGTGGCCCCAATCTCGACCGCTAGAAAGACGTGTGCGCACCAACACACGTGCTACGACACAGCAAGTACAGGTCCTCTGCACCCAGTAGTGCTAAAAACAGAGAAATGGAGGCTTCAAAAGAAGGGCACAGAGGTGTAGTGAGTTCCCTTACAGTAGAAAGTAGGGCAGGAGGGGGGGGGGGGGGGAAGGTGAGCGGAAATTGATCGAAAAACGGCAAAAGTACACGGACAGTACTGAGTCTCCGTTGAAAGTGTCGAGGCGTGGCACAAGTGAGTCAGGGAAGGACGGATGTCATCGCCCGATGATGCTCGATCTGGAACGCCACACAGCGTTACTGATACCGTAGTCCAGCAGTTGGATGCCTTCATTATTAAAGTCAGGCCAGTTAATGTGTGCCCCAGATGTCTGATGAAATTGCTACGGACATGAAGTGCTCTCCGTACACTTGCGCGCCAGTCTTAGATGAATTTCCGTTCTCCGTGATCCTTTCCCTATAAGGAAACGCAATACATGCCTATGCTTTTCTTCTGAAGCCTCCGTTTACGTTCTCCGCTCTACTGAGTGCAGTGGGTTTGTCTTGCTTTGTCGTCACGCGTGCGTGTGTGTGTGTGTGTGTGTGTGTGTGTGTGAGTGAGCGCGCGCGCGGTTCTCATTTTACAGCCCTCGGCCCGTTTCTTTTAGAATGCCCGTTGTGGAAGAGTGCTTGGTGGCAGCTAACAGGCTGTACCGGAGTCCAGCCATGTGATCTGTGGAGTTTTCTCAGCGTGATTGATTGATGGCGTCCTTCCGGGTGTTCTGTCGAGCTGCCGTTTGCATCTTATGTGCACTATCTCGAAGACCGACCCAGGAATCTTTTCCAGAATACTACAGGGTCAACCGTCCAAATATTGTACATAAAATGGAAACGACACGGCAAAACGACCGGAAACACAGCATCAATCATCCCAATCACGTCCTTTGCTTTATTTATCTCCACAACCGAAAATTTCATTCATTAGAACAATTCTATACGGACAGACGTTATTCCCCGTGACCAGCTGCAACTCTTAAATCAAAATCTGGTATCTGTACCGCATCTCCTGCACCACTGACGTGCGAGTTCGTGGGAATGAGGTAGCATGTACCGTAACCAAGGCATGTACTTGACTCAGAATGATCTGATGATTGCCTTCCCTCTGCGTGTCAATATTTCTTCGTTGAGAAAGTCTGTAATGCGTCCATTCAAGCAATAATCGCTGGACTGGGGGGATAACAAACTGCGATCAATAAAAGGGACTAAAATGAGAGGTCGTGATTTCTGCCTAACACTTCTCTGAACGGGAAACAACCCCACTACGTAAAACTTCCTTGTCAGACGTGAAGATCCTGACTTTGTGATGTTCGTGGCGTACTGATTGCAGTTCGCCACATTTTAATCGAGTAGTTATCATGAAAAGTGCCGAAACCAGTTTACTACCAGACCAACCTTCAATTTGAGTGACGGTAAAATGAATGTAGCACACGTTTGAAAATCATGTGTATTGTCTTACTGGAACTGCACGGTCTATCACATTACTGCGACCACCGCCTACATTAGATGTCAACGTGCATTAGTTACTCACAGAAGGATGGTGGCAGCACTGGTGGTAGAGGATATATAAAGCATGTTGAGCGTGCTGCGAGGGAGGAGGGGGGGGAGGAGGAGGAGGAGGAGGAGGAGGAGGAGGAGGAGGAGGAAGGTGGGTAACAAAGCAGTTGTTGTAATGCGGAAACGGGGCGATCTGTGACGCGCAAAAGAGTGTGATCATTGGTTTTCGGGCCAATGGTGTAAGCATTTCCGAATCAGCTAAGTTTGTGCTCTGTTCGCGTGTCGCCGTGGTTAAAAAAAATTCCGTGTATGGCAATATGGCGCTAACCAAACGCGCCGCCAAGGCAACTACGATGCACAACGGGCCATAGATGACAGGGGTGAACGGCACCTGCGGAGATGTGTAAGGGGGACTAGATGTGTAGCTGTTGAGCAACTGACCGTCCAAATGAACCAAGGTGAAAAGCATCTACATCGACATCCATACTTCGCAAACCACCTGACGGTGTGTGGCGGAGGGTACCTTGAGTACCTCTATCGGTTCTCCCTTCTATTCCAGTCTCGTATTGTTCGTGGAAAGAAGGATTGTCGGTATGCCTCTGTGTGGGCTCTAATCTTTCTGATTTTATCCTCATGGTCTCTTCGCGAGATATACGTAGGAGGGAGCAATATACTGCTTGACTCCTCGGTGAAGGTATGTTCTCGAAATGTCAACAAAAGCCCGTGCCGAGCTACTGAGCGTCTCTCGTGCAGAGTCTTCCTCTGGAGTCTTATCTCCGTAACGCTTTTGCGATTACTAAATGATCCTGTAACGAAGCGCGCTGCTCTCGGTTAGATCTTTTCTATCTCTTTCATCAACCCCATCTGGTACGGATCCCACACTGGTGAGCAATACTCAAGTAGTGGGCGAACAAGTGAACTGTAACCTACTTCCTTTGTTTTCGGATTGCATTTCCTTAGGATTCTTCCAATGAATCTATCTGGCATCTGCTTTACCGACGATCAACTTTATATGATCATTGCAACAGTTCTCTTCAACGACCAATCAGCGAACATTGCTGCGTATGGGCCTTCACAGCAGGTACCTGGTTCATGCACCCATGTTGACTGCTGTTTACGCGACGAAGACTGAATTTGCCTACCAATACCCCAAATGTATATAGACTCCACTGAGTGGCGACAGGTGACCTTTTCAAATGAATCGCGTGTTGTGCTACATCGGACATATGGCCGCCATGCTACCTCAGACTGATAGTATTTGGTCTGTACGGCAGGAAACGTCTGAAAGCAAGCATCCTGCAACAATCATCGGATGGGTTCAGGTCGGAGGAGGGACCGTTGTGGTCTGGGAAATGTTTTCGTGGCATTCCATGGGTCATTTTGTCATTGTGCAAGGCACAGTGGATTAACAAAAGTATGCTTGTATCCTTGGGCATGTCTACACGTACATATAGTTTGATTTTCCTCCGACTGTTTACCGTAATCCCCGGCCACCAAACTCCGAAGTCTTAAACCTAATCGGGAATCTGTGGGATCACCTCGAAAGGGCTGTTCGCACAAGGGATCGTCACCCGAGAAACCTAGGGCAGCTGGTCACGGCAATGGAGGCAGCATGGCTCAACATACCTATCGGTACCTTCCAAAATCTCATTGACTGTCTTACTGCATGTTTCTCAGCGGTCGACGCTGCGAAAGATGATTATTCAGGCTTTTGACAGGTCGTCACATTGTCACTCGACTGTGTGTTACGGAGACGATTTTAGTGTGTACAGAAGATGGTTGACACATCTACTAACTTTCGGAAGATTTACGGTTTCCATATTTTAATCTAACTTATCTCATCAAGTAATTGTTTTGTGTTTGGGCAACGTCGTCGTTATTAGCACTCCCATGTCACCAATACTAACAATTGACCACCAAGATCCATATGGCTGTAAGCTGATTTGTCCCCGTATCAGGACACCACCACCGCCATCCAGTAATTGGACCACCCCCTCCCCCCCTTTCTCTCTGGCTCTGGCTCTCTCTGCTGTTCCTATGATTGTTTGGGCAACTACTTTCCTCTCACACGTGCGACGAGGATTATTCTAAACACGGAAACAGGGTTAATATGCGAAGAGCGCGCTCCTCAGTTCATCGTCTAATCTCGATGTCGGTGACTGCAATGTAATGGCCTCCCGTGAGCGGCGCGCACTCTGCCCGACGCGGCGTCTTGCATACTGACAGACTGCTCAGAGATTCTGGAGCAAGGAGGAAGCTGCAATCCCTGACTGACCGAGTCACGTTGCGCAGTGTAAGACGCTGAGCTTTTATTCGGAAGCATGGCGGTTAAAATGCCCGTCCGTTACCCGGTTTTAGGTTTTCTGTGATTTCCCTAAGTCGTTTTAGGCTGTTACTGGAATGGGGTTCCTTTGAAAAAGTCACGCCTAATTTTCCTTCCTAACTTTCCCCAAGCCGAGCTTGTGCTTCATGTCTAATGATCCCGTTGCCGATGGTATGTCAAACCTTCTCATCATTTACTTTTGATTTCCCGAGACATCCGCAAACTTATCCTTGGTCAAGCTAGTCTGGCCTGCTTAGATGTAGGAATCGTTGCGAAAACGTTGAAACGACACTTCGAGGTACATTCAGTGCTTCTGGGAATGTTAATGTGTCAAAGATGTGGTTCTCTTCCGATCTGGGCTGCTTCGATCTCGAACAACGCGACCGGCCTGAAAACCGGATACCAGCCTTCCGCCACAGGGTCCCTCTAAACTGACAGTCTCTAAACGTAAACGTGCCATTACCCGACAATAGTTAAAATGGAAACGTTCTATTAGGAAGGATGTGAGACTCAGCCTCTGTGTAGTTTATGATTTACGGTTACCATTGTTTCCCGAGGCGACATGTTCAAATGTGTGTGAAATCTTATGGGACTTAAATGCTAAGGTAATCAGTCCCTAAGCTTACACACTGCTTAACCTAAATTATCCTAAGGACAGACACACATACCCATGCCCGAGGGAGGACTCGAACCTCCGCCGGGACCAGCCGCACAGTCGACTTGAGGAGAGTAGCGCGTTTATTTCCTTCCACAAACTCCCGACCTGTCTTACTGCATTGTCAAAATGGTTCAAATGGCTCTGAGCACTATGGGACTCAACATCTTAGGTCATAAGTCCCCTAGAACTTAGAACTACTTAAAACTAACTAACCTAAGGACACCACACACACCCATGCCCGAGGCAGGATTCGAACCTGCGACCGCAGCAGTCCCGCGGTTTCGGAGTGCAGCGCCAGAACCGCTAGACCACCGCGGCCGGCTACTGCATTGTCCATTCCTGACCAACGAGTTACCGTCCCGTCACTAATGACATCCAAGTTGACAAGATATCTTCCTTTCCAGGTTTCATTCCACAGATACAGCTTTTAACAGCTCGTCGTTATATGTAGGTAGTCCGTAAGACGAGTGGGTAAAGTTATGTACCACGTCACATCTCTTTGTTTGCACGACACAAGCTTTCTTGTAACTTTGTAACTGTCATTGAAAGGTGTACTGTCTTTGCGTCTTTTCTGAAAAGTGAAGAAGGATAGTTACTTTCGAGGAAGATGTAAAAAGAACTGCGTTTTCCATACTCCATATGAAATGGATACGACAAACTGTTGTATAAATTCAAACAGGTGACGATAGTACAGTGGGCATTGAATGTAATTCAGCAAGAAAGCGTCATAGAAATGATCAGTGACCTTATATCGATCGAACATCTTTATATTCTTCCCAGTACAGGTCATACACAAAAATTTGTGAAAAAGTTTTTTGTGGTGGCCAAAACCAAATATATTTTCTGCTTATTTTTGTCCTCAGAGCCGTGGAGACAGTTGCGGAAAGAAACGTAAAGGGGAGAAACGTACAGAGTCACTAAGGTATGGTTCCCTACGGGAACGGCCCAGGTCCTTACTGCCGAGACCCTACCTCTAATTCTCCGGTAGCAGCTCACCATGATGCGAAACGCTTTCAGTTTATTGTCTGAGCCTCAGTCATCACCGTGCCACGTCGTGCATCACGCGACCAATCCAATGGAGATGGCAAACCAATCCAATGGAGATGGCAAATCACGCTCTTTCCAAGAAGGCATGTGCACAGCAGAGATACCAGCCCGTAACGTCCTGGACGACTGCTAAGAGGCTGGGACAGGGAGTGATACAATGTCGGGAACCAGGGTACGTCGACTAATGTGTTCCTTTTCCAACAATAGGGTACATCAGTTTGCGCGGCTTGTGGCTGAATGACATTGGTATGGTTCAAATGGCTCTAAGCACTATGGGACTTAACTTCTGAGGTCATCGATCCCGTAGACTTAGAACTACTTAAACCTAACTAACCTAAGGACATCACACACATCCATGCCCGAGGCAGGATTCGAACCTGCGACCGTAGCGCCAGCCGGAGTGGCCGAGCGGTTCTAGGCGCTACAGTCTGGAACCGCGTGACCGCTACAGTCGCAAGGTTCGAATCCTGCCTCGCGCATGGATGTGTGTGTTGTCCTTAGGTTAGTTAGGTTTAAGTAGTTCTAAGTTGTAGGGGACTGATGACCTCCAAAGTTAAGTTCCATAGTGCTCAGAGCCATTTGAACCATTTTTGCGACCGTAGCGGTCGCTCGGTTCCTACAGAATTTAGATTTTGTTTCAGGTTTACGAGATTGGGCAGCTTGCAACAAGTTTATTGGAGACAATCTATTTTTTTTCTTTTCATTATTCTTTTCATTGTTATTTTCATTCCTATACCTTTCCTACTCTTGCCATCAGCTCAATTGTCACGGGAGCTTTAACTCTTCGCTCGAGAGGGTAATGAATGTAAACTCGCATAAAATTAAGGGCACCTATACGATCCACTGGGCTGTTAGCAAGTGGCGCTACGGTGGGAACATGTAGGTAAAGGTGCGGCTCATCAAGGCGAATTGTAAACTTTAAACTTGGAGTTGCATATTTAGGGTACACCAGTAACATGACGGACTAAAGATCTCAAACTGCACGAACTGGCTGTTAAACACAAAAAACAGACGGTAGTTTGATAGCCTTCGACCACAGAATTAGTGTATAATAACCGGATTATGTCACATCATACAAATCCACGGGAGTAGCGATGTGAGGTGGAACATGAGGCCAGACTCACGGGACAGAGAGATCCTGAAAACATGTGTAGAGGAGAGAGTTTTCGACACTGAATCTACAAAAATCGCCGGCAGTCTACGTATCACTCAGGCAGAGTCGGTGGACATACAGCTAGACCTACACGGAGGTGACAAGTCGTGGGATACCACTTAGTATCGTGTCGGACCTCGTCTTGCCCGGCGTAATGCTGCAACTGGAGGTGGCATGCACTCACAAAGTAGTTGGAAGTCCCCTGGAAAAATATTGAGCCTGTAGCCGTCCATAACGGCGAGTGTCGCCGGTACATGATTTTTGTGCACGAACTGAGCTTTGGATTATTTCCCATAAATATTCGATGGAATTCATGTCGGGCGATCTGGGTGACCAAAACACTCGTTCGAACTGTCCAGAACGTTCTTGAAACCTGTCGCGAACAGTTGTTACCCCCCATCGTCGTTCGGGAACATGCAATCTATGAATGGCTATAAATGGTTTCCAAGCAGCCGAACATAATCACTCCCATTCAACTATCAGTTCAGTTGGACCAGAGGACCCAGCAATTCCACGTAAACGCAGTCCACACCATTATGGAGCCACCACCAGCCTGCACAGTGCCTTGTTGTCAACGTGGGTCCAGGGCTTCGTGGGGTCTGCGCTACATTCGAACCATGCCATCAGCTCTTACGAACTGAAATAGATACTCATCTAATCGTGCCACGGTTGTCCAAGTCGTCTAGGATCCAGTCGGTACGGTCACGAGCCCAGGAGAGGCGCTGCAGGCCATGTCGTGCAGCAAAGGTCGCCTGCTGCCATTGCCCGTTAACGCCAGATTTCGCTGCACTGTCCGAACGGATACGTTCGTCAAACGACCCACATTGATTTCTGCTGTTACTTCACACAGTATTGGTTGTCTGTCAGCACTGACAACTCTATGCAAGTGGCACTGCTCTCCGTCGTTAAGTGAAGGCCATCGCGCACTGCGTTGTGCGTGGTCAGAGGTAATACCTGAAATTTGGTATTCTCGACACACTCTTGACAATGCGGATCTCGGAACACTGAACTCACTAACGATTTCCGAAATGAAGTGTCCCATGCGTGTAGCTCCAACTACCACTCTCCATTCAAAGTGTGTTGATTACCATAGTGCGGCCATAATCAAGTCGGAAACCTTTTCCTATCAATCACCTGAGTACAAATAACAGCTACCCCAATGCCCTGCCCTTTTATACCTTGCTTAGGCGGTAATAGTGCCATCTGTATATATGCATATCTCTGACTCATGACTTCGTCGCCTCGGTGTAAAGATATAGCTAGAACGACAACAGCACGAACACAGGCGTCTGAAGACATTTCCCCCACTTCCCATACTGTGTCCTAGTAAAGTAGATGTGGGCTAAAAGGAACGCCAGCTGTTGCTGTCGTTGCTGCCGTGGAGGGAATGCACTCTCTCGAGCGGCGGCCTGCCTGGGTAGCGCAGATCGGCCGTGCAACAACGCTGCTCTATTCGCGTTACGTAACTGGTATCCGTCTCGATCGACGCCGGAGAGGCTAAGAAACACCCGTTCCGCCGATGTGGTCACTGTTTTACCGAGCCGAGAGATGTTCCGTAGAGTGGATCGACAAAGAGAGGCCGTTGCCCGTTTGCTGCTGACACGGGATTCAGCACGCTATCGCAACCTCTTACTTCCTCCTACGACAGGCTGTTCCAACCGAGCTCCAGTGAGCCGGAGCACTCCGGGGCGCTCACGGCGGCAGCTCGGAGCCCGCGTGGAGGGGGAAAGCGAACTCACTGCCCCCTGGCCGCATGCAGCCGCAACTGACGCAATAATCCGTGTTCAATGACAGCTATGATTAGCCGCGGGAGCCCTGTACCTCTATTGGAGGATACCTTTCTATTCATTGAGAGGGATGGTCGTCCGCAGTGTCTTGTATGTCATAAAGTAATTAATTCTGCGAAGAGGTACAATATACAACGACATTATACACGTCTTCACGCAGCGCACTATGATCAGGTAGAAGGCGTTGCACGCAGAGAACTGGTGGCCAGGCTTAAGAACGACATACCAGGAGACGTTACGTTTAAAAACGGTTTCGTAATACGGAGGGTATCAAAACATGCAACATAGGTCGTGATCTGTAATGCGTTTATAATTTTCAGGTGAATGAGAGCGGAGAAAACACTACTGAGTCTGCAATTCGAGCAAGCTGCAGGGTGGCTCACATCATTGCGACGAGTGGCAAGCCGTTTTCGGTGGGACCACTCGTAAAATCGTGCATGGTAGCCGTTGCAGAATGTTTGTTTCCAGGGAGGTGCAGGCAATAGAAGGGGTTTGCCTGTCGAAGCAAACAATGTCTCGTCGAATCCTAGACATGGCAGCGGATTTAGAGACACAGCTCAGGAAAAAGGCGGAGAGCTTTGTTGCATTTTCGCTAGTGCTTGACGAAAGCACCGACATATCGGACTGTGCTCAGCTTGCAGTTTTTGTGCGTGGAGCTGCAAGTAACTGAAGAACTCTTGGATGTGGTACCACTCGATTACACCGCAACAGGACGTGACATTTTTGAAGCTGTCTGTAAATCAGTGGACAATATGAATTTGCCGTGGGATAAGCTCCATTCTGTAGCGACAGACGGTGCACCACAAACGATCGGGTGTCACCAAGGTTATGCTTCTCGTTTGAAAAATAAACTCAGGGACGAATTCGGGAAAGACATTTTGACTCTTCATTGTTTTATTCACCAAGAGGCACTGTGCGCTGAAACAATAGAGCTAGGTGGCGTAATGAAAGATGTCGTGAAGTGTGTGAATTTTGTGCGGCGTCACGGTATGAATCATCGCCAATTCAAAGGATTCCTGAAAGATATGGAAGTACAGTTCGTTAACTGAGTCGGGGAAAATTTCTTGAGGTTTTCTTTGCCATTCGTGAGGAAATAACCCTTTTTCTCGAAATGAAAGGGGAAGAAATGCGTTTTCTGAAAGATATAAAATGGATATCAGAGCTGGCGTTCCTAGCTGACATAACTATGCATCTAAATAATGTAAATCTGTCATTGCAGGGCAAAGGGCAGCTAATAGTTGACATGCACGACCAGATCAAAGCGTTCATGCAAAAGTTACGTTTATTTGAGAGGCATATGAATAATGGACATTTAACGTTCTTCAATCGTCTTTCTTCTTTAAAACTACCTGAAGGTACTACTTTCGGCGATTACCAAGCAAAGTTAAAGCAGCTCATCACGTCGTTTGAAACACGATTCCGAGACCTCACTAGTTTTGAAATGGAACTTAAGGTGTTCAGCATTCCTTTTTCAGTTTCCCCCGATGACTTGTCATTATCCTTCATTTGGAGATTATTGATTAGCAAAATTCAACTTTGTTGAAAGACAGGTGCTACAACACGTTGGATTTGTCATGATGGTATCTTTCATTACAGCAAAAAACATTTCCCAAGCTTCACAACAATGCTGCTCAGATCATGGGCATGTTTGGATCTACGTATTGTTGTGAGCAGCTTTTCTCAGCAATGAAAAGAGTAAAAAGTAAGGAACGATCGTTTCTTCAGGATGCAACAATGAAGGCCATCCTCCGCATTACCGCTGTGAACACTTTGACGCCAGATATTTTCGATCTTGTAATGAAAATAAAAGTCAAGCTACAGAGGCCCAATAAATTTAGTATGCAATTTCTTATAAAACAGTTGTTTCTTATTTATTTCCTGAACATCGTATTTCCTGGTGTAGCATGTCACCACGTCTTAGGAGCTAAAAGTATGAGGTTGTCGATCTTGTAAGACGCAACTGGCACATCAAAACGCTTGCCTTGCCGCCTGCCTCAGCCTGCCGTGCCACCTGCCGGCGTGCGGGCCCACTTGAATGGTCACAGCGAGCGACACGGCTCCCTGGAGCAGGGAGCGCTCCGCGGCTCACAACGGAGCCGACGAGCTGGAACAGCCTGTCCTACGAAGTACAGCGTTTTGCCATACGCTCATCTCGGCCTTTGCCCCCTGTCTTCTACAATTGTGCAAATGGCAGACGAAACGTTCGTTTAAACCTGTCTGCACTAAAAGGTTTCCTAACTAAATTATGCTTACGCTTCATCTCCAAAATAAAAACCGTACAGCGAAGCAATTCTAACATCAGAACACTCGCATAAAAGATGTGAAACATAAGACTTCTATGAGGTATGTCACTCTTCCCTCCCCCCCCCCCCCTCCCGGGCATGTACACTATCTGATCAAAAGCATCCGGACACCATATTCGTGGACAGTAATATGGGGTGCATCCACACATTTCGTCTTCAAGACGGCTTGAACTCTGCTGAGGACACATCGTCAGGTTTCTACCTCTAGAAGAATGGCAACTCATTCTTTCCAAGAGCCGAAACCAGAGAAGGTAGTGATGCTGGACGCAGCGGTACGGAGTGAAGTCGACGTTCTATCTCATCCAAAAGGTGTTCCATCGGGTTCAGGTTGGGGTACTTGGTGGGCCCGTCCACTTCACGAATGTTACCGTCCGCAGATCATTGCCTCATAGATGTTGCTTTATGACAGGGTGATGCCGATGCAGCCGGCCGGAGTGGTCGTGCGGTTCTAGGCGCTACAGTCTGGAACCGAGCGACCGCTACGGTCGCAGGTTCGAATCCTGCCTCGGGCATAGATGTGTGTGATGTCCTTAGGTTAGTTAGGTTTAAGTAGTTCTAAGTTCTAGCGACTGATGACCTCCGAAGTTAAGTCGCATAGTGCTCAGAGCCATTTTTGATACCGATGCAGTCAGTCATCGTCTCCACCTGTTCCTCAACTGTACGTGGTACACGATGCTGTAAAATGTGTTCATATCCTTACGCTTCTAGCGTTTTTTGAAGCACTATGAGGGAACCACACCCTAGCCATAAAAAACGCCTCCACATACTAACATCACCACCTCCGTACTTCGCTGTTATAACTGCACATAAGGGTGGTATCTTTCTCCAGGCTTTCGCCAAACTCAAAGCCAAAAGTCCGCAGCTCGTGGTGTAGTGGCTAACATTGATGCCTCTGGATCACGGGGTTCCGGGTTCAGTTCCCGGCCAGGTTGAGGATTTTTCTCTGCGTCGGGACTGTGTTACAATTGGGACTGTGTACTGGCGCTGACGACAGCGCAGTTGAGCGCCCCACATCAGCCAAACAATCATCATCAAAGCAAAAAACTTTCATCGGACTGCCATACGCTATGACGTGATTCATCAATCAAAATCATTCATATCCAGCCATCCGCTGTCCAATGGTGTCGCTCTTTAATACAGGTACACCATTATTTTTAATTCATCAGCTTGGACTGCTGGTAGCATTTGGGGACTCTGGAGTGATTCATTCTGCTGCTTGCATGCCATTTTGTACAACCACCCTCGGCAATGCTCGACAGACCCTGTCCGTTAGTATGCGAGGTCTTCCTGATTTTGGTTTAACTGTGATTGATTGTTCCTTCGCTTTTCCACTTCACAATCATGTCACCAGTAGTAGAATCGGACAGCTTTAGAAGACATGAAATGTCTCTGGTGGAATTTGTTACTCAGGTGTACAGATAAGCCTCCACCTGTCGCATATTATTTATTTCTAGTTTCGCTCGCAAGATACGCGCATTAGGTATTCACTGGCGTGATAGTAACACGTTAAAGGTTTAAAGCTCCGCTCGGGAACATAGTTTTCTGTTGAGGATCGTGCTGGGCGCAACCTGAAACCGTCAACGTGTTGCCATCAGGGCAATTAATGCCTGATGATGCTCGCGTCTTGCGAGCGAAACTAGTAATAAATTAAATAACACGCTTACTACCTGTACGTAGCAGTATATTGCATCTTCATACTTTATTGCTGAAGAGAAGGCAGTCCGTTTTCTGTCTCTGCCCTGGGCTCTGTCTTGAGTGACAGCACTGAAAGTATCGAGTGCCTTTTGTATTTTTGCGTAAACTCTCAACTGATCTCTGGGGTGTTCTGTGGAGAACATCTAATTTGTTGAATAAGTGGTTCTAACTATCACATTGTACACATACAGCTTTTTGGACGCTTAATTTATTATTAAAGTGTGTGAAGGCTTACAAAACAATCAGCGACAACTACTGTCTCTATCTTCCTCCCTCCCCACTCTGCGTTTTGTGTGTGTGTGTGTGTGTGTGTGTGTGTGTGTGTGTGTGTGTGTGTGTGTGTGTTTTCTTTCCTTGAGCGCTAAAGTTCCGCAACAGTTACTGTAAAATACTAACAGTCTCGTGTGTTATTTCTGTCCTCTACCGTTCCTCATGAACATACAAACTGTGCAAATATTACAACGTTCTGAGAAACGAGGGTGGCCTGTATTCACGTGCTCCGTTACTGTCGCGACCGAATAAGACAAACATTTTGTTAGCTGTCTACACGCGGCACGTAACGTGAACTTCCATTTGAAGATGACACGTGTTCCTCAGCCTGTGCTGCTATTTTTCTTATGTACAGTCCCTATAAATATGAATATTTCGTTTCATAGTGACACTTCTCTACAATTCCATTGTCATAGAAATGAAGTTGGCATTACATGAACCTTCTCCATCTTACCAATCTAATGAGATTGCCGTTGAAAAATGACATGTACAGTGTTTTTGTGACTGACAATACCTGAGGAATTCACATGTGAAGAAACTAGCACTGATAAAACTAAAAACCTAAAGGAAAAAACTTAAAACCCATTTTCTTTTTTTCTTAGTTATGGATATCTTCTAGAACAATCACGTTGTTGCAGGTGACTATCTCCACCAATACGAAGGGATGTGCTACAAATCATATAACCTAGTAATTAAGTGCAAACATCACAATTATAAAAGCAAAAACCTTTAGACTTTATTCTCCATCGTAATTGTTATTCTGCAAATGTAAGGTGAAATATGTATGGGTGCTTTGAAAAAACAGACGGACTACGATCCCCAGTATCCGAAATCTACCTTAGGGTTTAGACTGTGTAAGATCAATGCAAATATCAAAATACATATATTCACGCACGACCAAGATTCCAGCTATAGCTTTGTCGGAGAGTAGATCAAAGTAATCGTACGATGAACCTTACGAATCTTAAATAGGGACGTTGGGGTAGCGCTGGGATTAATCAACCTATAAACAGACTTTACTGAGTTTGACAGATACGAAGGTAAGTCAATTATTATCCGCAATTTAGTTATATTTTTGTTTATTTTGGCAGTACTGTCGTTTTACGTTGATGAAACATGCTTTGTTTATTTGTTGTTATATCTTTGCAATTTTCAAGCTGCTACGTCAGTTTCGTTATCGCTGCCGTGCTGTTAATCATGGCTGCTCCGCTGTCTATTTGCACCAAATAAGAGCAACGTTCAGTGATCAGCTTTTTGTGGTCGGAAGGGTATCAGGCGCCGAAATTCATCGCAGACTTTCGGTGCACTACGGGAACAGTGTTTTGCCACATCGGAGTGTCTACGAATGGATTGAAAACTCCTAAATGGTCGCACAAGTGTTACGCACGGTGAAGGAGCCGGACGACTGTTCAGCGCCACAAATGAAGAAACCATTGAGCGTTCACGTGAAAAATGAGTCTCTTAGACAGACGATTAACTATTGACAGAGTGGCACATCGTCTGCAAATTAGTCAGTTCTGCCTACGAAATCATCCACAACAGACTTGGGTTTCATAAAGTTTGTAAAAGATGGGTCCCAAAACAACTCACACAGCTGCATAAACAAACGCGCTTGGACATCTGCAAAAAACATTGATCGCTATGGTAACGAAGGGACAACTTCTTAAGACAGGATCATTACTTATGACGAAACATGGATCCATCATTACGAGCCGGAGAGTAAACGGCAGAGTATGGAATGGAAACATCCAAGTTCGCCGTGCAAGAAAAAGTTAAAGACCCAACAGTCCGCAGGAAAACTGAAAACTGATCCTTACGGTTTTTAGAGACGCACGAGGTCCAGTACTGGAACATTATGGGGAAAGGAGCACAGCAATAAACAGTGTACGTTACAGTGAGATGCTTACCGGCGGGCTAAAGCTGGCAGTCGAAGCAAACGTCCGGAGAGGATTGCTGTTAAAAGGTGGTGTGCTGTTGCACGACAATGCCCGTCGCTGCCCACACTGCTGAAACGCTCCAGAAACTCAAATTCCAAGTACTGGATCATCCTCCATATAGTCCCGATCTTGCCTCATTCTGACTAGCACTTGTTTGGTACACTCCCAGGCATTAAGGGGCCACTGATTTGCCTCGGACGAAGCAGTGAAAGAAGCGGTGCATTCCTGGCTCGCAGCTCAACCGAGAACCTTCTTAAAAGAGGCATTAGGATGCTTGTACAACGATGGACCAAGTATGTTGAAACGCAAGGAGACTGACGAAAAATGTTCTTGTAAGTTTTCCTATTTGATTACAATAAAATTTTATAACTACTTTGCGGATAATAATTGACTTACCCTCGTAATTGTTAATAGTGCAGTATTAAATTCATTTCCATTTCGGGTCGAAAATTTATTATTATTATTTGAATAATTCTGATATTTTGCAGTGCAGTGTAGTGGTTGAGAATGAACTCCCAGTGCAAGTATCAGTCATCGAGCTCGCATTGTTGATAGTACTCAGAACCCTTATCCATTATTCCACACGCTCTCGAAGAACGCATAACGTACACATTATGAAGTACGTAAAGTAACGGTACAGTGCAACAAGGTACGTCACAAATGACCTGGAGGATATTTTAATTTTTAGCTAGGATTAGCAAAATCCACTGAAGTATATGTAATCTGAGGAGGCCATTGTTTTCTTCTTTGTGTAGTGTTGACAGGTTGTATATTTGTAGCAGCATAACGATTAAAATACTTACCTGTATACATAATAATGTTGATTTCTGATTCTTCCATTTATTTTGGATGATACAGCCGTGTTGAATACTAGGGGAACTTTTCCGTGCATCTCAATATTTTCTCCGCATTTTATCGCCGCAAATACGTACGTTCTTTGCACATTTGTAAATCAAATGTAGTCCCGTCGGTAAGCTCTAGTCAAAATGAGTAATAAGAAGTTCCCTTAGTGATCTTGCGTATCTACATAAAAAATAAACTATTTGAGCAATTTCTGAGAGCGGGAGAGCTTGCCCCACGTAAGCAAACGTAGGCTGCCAGTCAGAACATGGGAAAGAGCTATCAATACACGATTGAAATGCATTCAGTTACGTATCTTTCATACTGACCGCAGCTTAACCAGCTGGGAACATTCTGTAAGCTGGAGAAATCACGTGTCTTTTTTTTCCACCCATTCACACATTTCTTGTAACTCTTTCCTGCACAATTATCGACTTCGCAAGAAATGCCTTGGGGCATCGAGTAATTATTTCTTCTGGCGCAGGTCTTAACTGTCACCCTTTTGCTTTCAAGAAGCGGAGTGCTTGATTCCTCCAATGGTGGTCTCCTGGCGGGAGACGTGCATCAGTTGTACATCTTTCAGCAGTGTGTAAGCTGTGGGCACAATCTGAACAGATCAAAATCCACTTACCTCGCATTCAAAGGACCAACTCCGAAACACATGTTGTGTATCTAGTTTCTTTCCATTTTAATTTTTTCGTTGTTGTTCCTTTTTTCTTTTTGGGTGCCAGGGGCCTCTTATGCTTGGGTCTCCAGGACATTGCCCTGGTTGCCTCGGTGTAGTTAACCCACGTGATTAAACGGTAAATTTTTATTGCCAAAAGGCTTTCTGTAGTTTAAGAAATTAAAGGAAACTTCCTTCGTGCTGTTTCACTAACTGTCCCACAGACAGATAAAACAATAATCAAATGACAATGTCATTGCTGGACATCACGTGCACTGAGATTCCATTCGTCTATCTAAATTCAGTTCCTTTTTGATTCATCTGCAGGATACCACACAAATGGAGAAGATAAATTTAAAAGGGAAATCTTTCGCGACAGATTTATTGAATGAAAACTACCCTATTAAACTAGCGCATCTGTTTGTAGTAATACATAAATAGGGAATTTTAAGAGTGAAAATATGTTTTAAATTGTGCAAAGTGTGGGAAATTAGTTGCTCATCAATGCTTTAATTTGTTTCGTTTTAAGGCTTTATTTGGCACACACAGAAATGGGAAGTAAAAGATTAATTACACAAATTAGATGTATATGGTAGTGTGAACAATTTTACATACATTTCCAGAATGAGATTTTCACTCTGCAGCGGAGTGTGCGCTGATATGAAACTTCCTGGCAGATTAAAACTGTGTGCCCGACAGAGACTCGAACTCGGGACCTTTGCCTTTCGCGGGCAAGTGCTCTACCATCTGAGCTACCGAAGCACGACTCACGCCCGGTACTCACAGATACTGGCAGAAGTAAAGCTGTGAGTACCGGGCGTAAGTCATGCTTCGGTAGCTCAGATGGTAGAGCACTTGCCCGCGAAAGGCAAAGGTCCCGAGTTCGAGTCTCGGTCGGGCACACAGTTTTAATCTGCCAAGAAGTTTTACATACATTGTTTCAAAATACGGTATGTTACCTCTATCACTGCTCACAAGAGACCCATGGGTGCCGGCCGCGGTGGTCTCGCGGTTAAGGCGCTCAGTCCGGAACCGTGCGACTGCTACGGTCGCAGGTTCGAATCCTGCCTCGGGCATGGATGTATGTGATGTCCTTAGGTTAGTTAGGTTTAAGTAGTTCTAAGTTCTAGGGGACTGATGACCACAGATGTTAAATCCCATAGTGCTCAGAGCCATTTGAACCATTTGACCCATGGGTGCTACAAATGATAGCACTACAATGTTGTTGCTGTAGCTGAAAATATGTTTGAATTTTACACTATTGGGTGTGAAATGTCTTCAAACAATTCCTTTTTCCCTCATAGCACAGAACAATACGTTCTTCTCATTTTACAGTCGAATATCCCTGAGGGCAAAGTCTACACTTAGCTTTCGGCTCATACGAGTACACTGTCCAGTGACAAAAACTATCATAGCGTATATCATTCAGTGGCACAGGAGCTCCTGTTCACTAATTCTTTCTCTGATCTTATCATCCATTCAATACTCGCAGCCAGGCTGCGTCTTCCCAAACATAACTCCATTTGCAACGTCCCAGGTAAGGATTCGCCAACACATTTGTATAACAACTCGTCTCCAAGACATACTCTTTCCGTTTATAAGCAGTTTTCGATGCACAATGAAAAAAAGCGCCACAAAATCAAATCAAACTGCTACACCGGTAACTGAAGCTCAAGTAACCTTGCAAGATGCTACAGATGCACACTGTTCAGAAACCTTTCACCAGAGACAACAGAATATCGTTGTATATGAGAGCTTAAATGATGTTGCTTACAAGCACCATTACCCATTGCAGAAAACAGTTGCAGTTTTAATGTTGCTTTAGAGCAACTTTGCCAAATGAAGAGTTAAGCAGCAAGAAAAAAAATTTGAGCTAATACTGCTCCAGCATTCGCTGGAGACTGACATGGTGAATTGTGCACTAACAGTGAAAACCCAAAGTCTTTCACTTCAGAGGTGTGTCACACCTGTTAATTCCTATCTTTCTAGACAATAGAAAAAAGCCTTTTTGGTGCGAACAGGAACAAAACACATCGGTTTACATAGAGAGAGAGAGAGAGAGAGAGAGAGAGAGAGAGAGAGAGAGAGAGAGTAACTGCCCAAACTCTGACCAACAACGTACTGTGGAACACATTGCCTGTAACAGAAAGCAGAATTATAACAGGGGTGTGTGACTAAGTTGTAACGTAGACCTACCTGTTGGTGCTGCGTCTTCGAAGCTCATCCGCACTTCCTCGACCTGTTAAACTTCCCTACTCTTACCTGTATAGCAGTTGCCAGTCCGCTGCGCTCCAGCATAAGAAATCTGATAACGAATTGCTGTAACACAACAACGCTATGGGAGAAGATGGTACACCTGTAAATGAATAGCAAACAAATCCGGTAAAATATTAATATATTGTTAAGGCCCAATGTCCTCCAATATGGTACGTGTACATTCGTTACATCAATTCTTAAAGTTAAAACTCCGTTTATCAGAATTCATGGAGCTCACGCGACATTACCTATTTTAGACCAACACTGCACTACGCATGTCTGAATTTACAGTGCTAAACTTCCACTGCATTGCTACACTGTGCGCCATATGATTAATGCATTCTTCACGCGGGAGTTAAGTGCATAGAGCTGAGGCATTAAGCAACTATAGGCCACATCATCCCACTTACCGACATGAGTTGCGGTGATGGCATATTGAACGCTATAAACTTCTGCTGATTATATATCATCGCGTAAGTATGTAAAAATGTCACTAGCAAAATACACTGAAGATCCAAAGAAACTGATACATCTGCCTAATATCATGTAGGGCCCCGAGAGCACGCAATACGATATGGCATGGAATCGATTGTCTGAAGTAGTGCTGGAAGAAATTGACACCATGAATCCTGCAGGGCTGTCCATAAATACGCAAGAGTACGAGAGGAGGGAGATATCTTCTGAACAGCACGTTGCAAGGCTTCCCAGATATGCTCAATAATGTTCATGTCTGGCGAGTTTGGTGGCCAGCAAAAGTGCTTAAAGTCAGAAGAGTGTTCCTAGAACCACTCTATGGCAATTATGGATATGTGGGGTGTCGCATTAACCTGCTGAAACTGCCAAAGTCCATCGGAATGAGCAATGGATATGAATGGATGCAGTTGATCAGACAGAATGCTTACGTACGTTTCACCTGTCAGAGTCGTATCTAGACGTATCAGGGATTCCATATCACTCTAACTGCTCACCCGCCACACCAGTACAGAGCCTCCACCAGCTTGAACAGTCCCCTGCTGAGATGCAGAGTCCATGGATTCATGAGGTTGTCTCCATACCCGTACACGTCCATCCGCTCGATACAATTTGAAACGAGACTCGTCCGACCAGGCGGCAACATGTTCCGTAATTAACAGTCCAATGTTCGTGGGCCCAGGCGAAGCATAAGGCTTTGTAACGTGCAAATGTTCAAATGTGTGTGAAATCTGCTAAGGTCATCAGTCCCTAAGCTTACACACTACTTAACCTAAATTATCCTAAGGACAAACACACACACACACACACACACCCATGCCCGAGGGAGGACTCGAACCTCCGCCGGACCAGCCGCACAGTCCATGGCTGCGGCGTCTAAGACCGCTCGGCTAATCCCGCGCGACTTTGTAACGTGCAGTCATCAAGGATACACGAGTGGGCCTTCGGCTGCGAGAGCCCATATCGATGATGTTCCTTTGAATGGTTCGCACGCCGACACTTGTTGCTGGCCCAGAATTGAAATCTGCAGGAATTTACAGTAGGGTTGCACGTATGTCACGTTGAACGATTCTCCTCAGTCGTCCTTGGCTCCGTTCTTGCAGGACCTCTTTCCGGACGCAAGCGATGTTGCAGATTTTATATTTTACTGGATTCCTGATATACACGGTACTCATAAAATGAAATGGTCATTCGGGGAAATCCCCACTTCATCGCTACCTTGGAGATGCTGTGTCCCATCAGCGCCAGACACTTGTCTTATATAGGCGTTGCCGACCGCAACGGCGTATTCTGCCTGTTTACATATCTCTGTATTTGAATACGTATTCCTATACCAGTTTCTTAAGCGCTTCAGTGTATATTTGATAAACACCAAATTCACTGCCTATTCAACAGTACTCCAACTTATTCAGACACCCGATGCGTTCTCTCCACCAATGGCTTAGCTCCCCCCACTGCTAACCTTTCTTATCTGCAGTGACGTGAGGCAATCCCGTTTAGCGATATTAATCCCCTAGATAATATAACGGCTTAACTCGATGGTTCCAATGGAAACACACTTCGAATGATACGTGAAATAATGTCTTCCACCTCCTAACTGTGGCAATATGTAATTTTATAATGGACAATTTCTTCTTTCTCTTCTGCATTACTTTGGATCGTTCCACAAAGTCGTAGCTGAGGGGTTGCCTGCTCCTGCAAACTACGCCGTTTTTTTTTTTTTTTTTTTCTCCTGCTAGTATACTTATACCAGACTTCCAGACGACCTAGTCTGAAGTCCAGCCATGGCGACTTCTGTTTCTTCGTGCACGCTTATGCCCTCCTGTATGATAATGGCTTCTCGCGTCCGCCAACGGAATATTACCCTGAGTCAAAATTCTAATTTCTCATGATTCCTAGCTCGGATCACGATGCGGTTTGCGTGAATCTCAATTCAGTAGAAATTCGCGGTCATCTACATAGGTTTCTACCAGCTTCTTTCTCTTAACCATTATTTTTATGCACCACTTTATTGACTCTGAGATGAGTGTGAACCACTGCCACAGCTCAGGCTGATACATCTCGATCAGCGCGAACGTACGCGGGAGACTAATTACTAGATTAAAAAGTCTTTCGTTCCAAAGTGTCTTTTTCAAGAGAAGTGTATGAATTTAAACACATCCTAGACTTGAAGTAAGATTCTCAAATCTTTTTTTAAAAAATATTCACACTATTATTTTCAAAAAGTATTGATAATAGTTTGATTTTTAAGTGTTGTGATATGAGCCGTCAAAGCAGAATCACAGTCAAAAATCTGACATAATGCTTCGAGCTCAACAAAGATGAAGGCTCCAAAAATGCCAGACCTTCTCCTAAAACGGTTAATGAAGCGAGTTCGGAAGACACAGGTTGGCGTCTAACGAACCAGGATCAGGTATGCATGTGCATTTTGTTTCATGAGGTGGAGAGAGCGATGAACCCAGACTCATTAAACCGTGTTGTCCAACCAAATATGGCGATGAGACCCAAGTTTTGACTTGTATTAGGTCGCCGACTACCGTAAGTTTTACAAATCTAGTTTCGGTATATTTTAAACGAACTGTTCGTAACCCATGTCCCGCAGCTCGCATGCGGCCCGCAGGCACATCATTGTCATGGTCTTCATAAAAGACACTAACTACCAAAGATTTATGCTTTTCGCATAAGAAAGTACGTTTCTAATTAACCAGTAAAAAACCGAACAGTGGTTCCAATGCTACCAGCGTGTTAGTATTAACAATTCAGCCGCGTTTACATTCTCTATCACAGTGCTTTTTGGGAAGATAAGTTTTGCTGTGGCCTGTCCAGTGATGTGACGATAAAAGCTAGCCTGCTTCTTCAGTTGGAGTTCGTTATGAAGTACATGGAGTTGTTTATTCATTCCCTTTGAATTGTTAAATTGGAAATCTGTGTGTCCCGCAGCATAGACCGGGCTTGATAACAATGCGGGGCGGCGGCCTAGAGAGAGAGAGAGAGAGAGAGAGAGAGAGAGAGAGAGAGAGAGAGAGAGAGCGGGGGGGGGGGGGAGGGAGGGGAGGCGCTTAAGTTTAGCTACTGTCTCACACAGTGTAACAATTTTGATGAAAATAATACGCTACCAAGAAGAGACCCAGCAATTACGTAAAACGTAGACTGAAGATATACGTTAGGGCTATAGGTTACCATAAACTTTTCTGGGTGTAACATCTGTTGAAGTGGAAATGAGACTTCCGTAAATGCCTTCGCAGTTTTCACGGAATGAGTTTACTGGATCCTGTTTTGTATGCCGGTGTTTGCCTTTGGCGTTCTCTCAGGGAATTAGGCATTCGAACAGTTTTCCCTCATTTCAGTTCGTTTATCGACTACTTGTTTTGGCTACTCAGGACTCTGTAATAGCCAGCAGTTCTGTCTTAACTAGTACGTCTTCACCACAGTCCTGGCCTCGTTTTGATAAAAGGCCCTATCCTGAATTTTGCAAGATTTCTCTGCGAAGCGAAAGTAACATCAGTGCTGCACGATCGCTTAAATGGAGACTTCTCGCGATGAAAGGCAGGGAAAACGACAGTGAGAGCCAGTTCCGTGACCCCGCTAGAACCTGTCTGTTGGGCCAGATTCTGCCATGATTCTAGCGCCCAGATAAGCTTACTGTCCTCATTTAATAGGATGCGAAATGCAACAAACATCACTATCCTTAAAGTCCGTACACTAAGCAATACCTCCTTCCAACCACACTTAAAAGTTCACGTGGAAACTTGTGTTAGTGTACAGATTGTGCTACGTAGTTTCAAACGCAGGTAAATGTGGCCCTATGCAGGCACTGCTTTTTCGATAGACCTTGGTGTGTGTAAGGTACACACAATGGTCCTCAGAGATGTATGACTGAAAATTTTTAGAGTACATTATAATTTTCTGATAATCCCCAAGAAGGGCGAAACGCGTCAATGGAACTACTGCTTCCCTTGCAACCAAGACTGTTTGTCTTTCGAAAGACAAATGTAGTTCACTAATTGAAGAAAGAGGACGACACTTGATGTAATTAGACTGTTCGCGCATTAGGTTGTTCAGTTTGTCAGCAGCGACAGTAGTTAATGAAGAATAACTTCTATTACTTCCAGGTGCTGGTGTTAACATTTCTACGAAGGTAGGACAGAGGAAGACTGGAAAAAGGGCAGCGTATAAAGAATTCTTTTGTGTAAAACAAAAGTGTGCTGCTTATGCAGTGACGCTTCGGAATATGTGGTTTGGGACTTTGTGAATAGTACAAGGTGTTTCAAAAAGATTCATCCTATTTCACAAGACTGTATTCTATATAAATAAAGATAAAAATATAACTTTCGCCTAGGACTCCGAAGTTTTTAATTTCAACAGAACAATTCTGTACAGCAAGGACATATATTTTACATATAGGTCCGTACAACTTTAAGGTACTTACTACAGTTACGTTTAGAATCAAAGTATTAAAATACCTTTCACGAATGTTCAATGTGCCCTCTCCTGGGCACACGGCGAAGATGCAGACGCGATCAAACAAAGTTGCTGGAAGGGGAGGCACATAGACAGAGTCCCTCAGGAAACTCCCCACAGAAATGAAATCACCCACATGAGATTAGGCGACCTTAGAGGTCAGTGCCACAATGCGAGATCAGTACGTCCGTTAAGCTTCAGGAAGTACAGTGCGTTACTCTCTACGAATATCACACCGGTAGTTGCAACTGGATTGCAGAAGTTGAAACACATACCGCAAAATTCCTTTTGTTACTGTTTTATCGCCATCGTGACTCGACGCATACCGGGCAATGAACGAGCGAGTACTCAAATGCTCTACGAGGGCTGTTTTGTTTCTCAAGGTCAGTTCGATCGCGAACTTAAAACCATAGCGAAAATCCAATGAAGCTGTGCGTAGAAGCGCTGCGCAGTGTCTCCAGTATGCCCATCGATCGCTTCACGGCCCCCTTATCGAATCTGAGCGTCCAGTGAGCATGTGAAGATGCCTGGAATAATGGTGTCTCCCACCCAGCGTAATGAGTGCTGTCTTTCGATATCTTAAAGCAGATTTCATGCCTGCCTCATAACCAAACTGTTATGCTTGACTGTAAAGTCCTCCGCGATAAAGCTCGGCCAAACTCTGCAGCTACAACACAGATCGATGGGAAGGGTTTGATCAGTGTTTGGCAGACAACGAGCTCCAGACAAGCGTAGAGGATTAGTGGAAAGCAGAGGCGGCTGCTTTCTATGACGAGGGTATTGGGAAGTTAGTACCACGTTACGACAAGTGTGTAAGTCGAAGCGGCGACTGTGCAGGGAAGTGGCTGGAAGTTGTAGCTAAATAGTGCAAAATTTTGACTTTCATTGTGGTTCCCATTTCGTTAAAGATCGTTACCTTAAAAAATAGCCTCACATCTTCATTCTCGTATGAAACCGAATTCATGTTTTTGGATATATAACATTTGAGTTGTATATTGTGGTTTCTTCGAAAAATAACACAGTTGAGCATGCTAGTGGCGAAACATACGGTATGACATTTGTAATACGTGAAACCTAAAGTCTCACGTGAAGTTTACTTATGTGCCAATGTGAGTTGTACATGATCTACCCAATGTTTCGCTCTGGAGATCTAACCAAATTGTTGCTTCGGAGAACAAATACGTAATTCCGTGAACCTACGCTGAATCTACAGGCCTCTAAATGCATTAAAATGTTTGGCTGAAGTCCGATTTGGTTCCCCAAAATTCCTCTGAATATGCTGATACTAGCGGCCAATCCCACGGATAAGTATCTACGGCCGGTTCCCCAAAATTCCTCTGAATATGCTGATACTAGCGGCCAATCCCACGGATAAGTATCTACGGCCGGAAGACTTCTCTGGCATAGCGTTAGTGAATTACAACCACAAACGTTCGGCGTGAATCAGTGTGTCTACTAGTGAAAACCGTATCAAAATCCCTACAGTAATGCCTGAGTGTAGGCTTCACCAGCAGACATAAATGCTGCGGCGAACTTCATAATATGTATAGATGAATTTTAAATTTGAGAATTTTTTTAAGATAAACTATTCTGATTGATGAATTTGCACTCGCGACTGTAGTTCCTCAGAGTTATCGTTTCTCAGTGCGTTGCGCTCCTGGGTTTCGTAGTTTGATGATGGGCAGATACGCAGCTGGTTTGGTTAAAGCCTTGTCATGCGGTTTTGTTATTGCCAGCAAGGGATGTTGTCATTAGCCTCCGTGCCATGCGTCTACCTTGGAGGCGCTTGTAGACAAACAAGACTTGCTTGTATTTGGTGGAACGTCTGCTGTACCGGTTTTAGATCGCAGTACAGTTGCTTCACTGCAGGGCTTAACAACTGGCCGTTTTTGAGCGCGAGTACTCGCGTCTGCTCAGGCAAGTGCTCGCGAGCAGGTGCATGGTCGCGGAGTAGGGAGGGAGGGGAGGGAGGGGAAATGCTCGCGCACGTTTGAATAGGGCCGCAGCGCGCCTATTGAATTCGCGCCGACTGTGTAACGTTTAAAGTACTACGATCAGCTCTAAGAGTCACTTCGCTGGTTAAGAATCTATTCAAGTCGCCGTTGTGTAACCCCAACCATGCTTTCGCTGTTCAACCCCCGTTGGGAGGAATTGTATCTGTTTACAGAAAAAAGATGCTGTTGCAAAATGTGTAGTATGTCACTAAACGCTGAATTCTTTTAGGAAATTTAATTTGCAGCGACATTATATGTTGTACCACGCGAAAGACTACGGAAGTGGAAAATGTGATGGACCAGATCGTGCACAGGAAGTTATTAAACTTAAAAGGAAGCTATCGGAAGAAGTTTTGGACGACGAAGAAAAATCAACTGAGGCATCTCTCAGAAATTGCTTTGCTTTTAGCGAATTCCCTGCGCCCCTTCACTGATGGCGATTTAATAAAAGAATGTTTGGTAGTTGCAGTGGAACATTTGTGTCCTACTCAAGTTGAACAGTTTCGGATAGTGCCATTATCTAACATGACAATTATACGTCGCATACAGGACATGGCAGACGACGTCCAGAGCCAGCTTGCAAATATCTGTAAAGATTTTATGGCGTATTCTCTAGCTCTGGACGAAAGTGTTGATATCACTGGAACAGCGCAGCTTGCCATATTTATTAGAGGTGTTAATAGAGATCTTCAGGTGAGGGAGGAGCTCCTCGATGTAGTAGCCATGAAGAACACTAAAACCGGAGGTGATATTTTAAGTAGTGTTGAAGAAAGTGTTGAAAATATAGGATTGTCGTGGAATTCTTTAGTTTCAGTGTCTACAGACGGTGCACCAGCGGTGACAGGGAAAAAAATCAGGTTTCGTTGCGCTGTTGAAGGATAAAATGCAAAAACTGACCGTGCCGAATGAAATAAGGGGCGTTCACTGTGTGATCCACCAGAAAAACTTATGTGCAAAGAGTATCACTCTAAAAATGTGATGAGTGTTGTTGTTCGTACAACCAATTATATAAGGAAGCATGAGCTACAACACAGACAATTTAAAAGCTTTCTTGAGGATGTAGAAAGCCAGTATGGTAGCCTGCCTTATCACAGCGAGGTCCGCTGGCTTAGTCGTGGCGAATTATTAAATAGATTTTTTTGCCTATTAGATGAGATAAATATGTTCATGGAAATAAATAACATGTGTGTTCCTGATTTGAAAGAGCCTTCATGGAAATGTGATCTCGCGTTCTTAGCAGATTTAACTAGCCATCTGAATGCTTTGATCATTTCACTACACGGTAAAGATTTGCTAATTAATCATTTCATAGATCGAATACGAGCTTTTAAAATGAAATTGACACTTTGGGTGAGTCAGCTGGAAACAGGAAATCTAGCTCATTTTCCTAAATTATCATCCATGCAAGATGTTCACAAAGACTGTGAACGTTATTCACATAGTTTAGTTGATCAGCGCTTTCAAGATCTGACAGCACTAGACAGTGATTTTGATCTGTTCTCTCAATATTCAGCGAATATTTAAGAGATTCGTCCTGAGCTGCAACAAGAAATTATTGACCTGCAGTGTGACAGAGAATACAGAGACAAATTTCAGAACAAGAAAAACATTTTGGAATTCAACAGACACTTCCCTCAGGATAGATTTCCTCGTTTGCACAAACTGGCGGCTACAATTATATCAATGTCCGGTTCCACGTATGTTTGTGAACAACTGTTCTCTGCAATGAAATGTAACAAGATGCCCCTGAGAAACGCATTGTCTGATTGAAATGCACAAGAACAATTACTCCGAACATAGACGCAATGTAAAGGGCAAAAAGTACAAGATAACCGAGGATCCCACACTTAAGTGACACCTTTTATTGTGTAACAGTTCATAAATTAATACGAATGTAGAGGCATACACTAAGCTAATAAAATTATGTGGCACATGTACATTCTCCTTTATTTGTTTCATTTGTCGCAGTAATAATTCGTGAGCGATATCCCTGCAGGTGGCTGCGTATTTACATTGACAGGCGGCAGCTGTTGTGGGCCCCACGTGACTCTCACCGCTCTGGTCCGGTAGTGGGGGTAGCGTGCTCGCGCTGCTCCGTGCTCGCGCCATGCTGCTCACAGCTTGCTCCGCGAGCACGTATGTTGTGCTTTACTGATTCACACGATAATAAGAAATAACTACCACATGGTGAAATGTATACTTGGAAAGAAAAGTCCTACAGCGTCGAAAATTACACTATTTATACTAATTGGTAGGAATGCTTTCCGTAACAGAGCAATAGATGTATTTCGATTTTTGTTATAATTTACTAGCACCAAGATGGAGAGGGGCAAGTTCTGAAAATTTCAGCGCAGACCCGTGCCGCCTTCCGTTGCGAGCTGATAGTAGAGAATAATTTGCAAAAACTTGCCACCAAGTACAATAGTTCGGAATATTTCTGCAGTAGCTCGCACCTGTCTCCCGGTAGCGGTAGCTTGTCCCAACGTGGCACTGTAGTTGTTACGTCGTTGGCCTGCGCTAATCTCAGGAGTTGAGACATTCACGTCTAGATGGCAACATCACCATTTTCACAGCGGCAGGGAATTTTAATTCATAATACACTCACGGGAAAAATTAATTAGTAGTTAATGTAGAGTAATGAAATTTCTGGAATACATGTGTCTAGCTAATACATTTAAGCGATTAATATTGCAAGATCGCAGCTTAATGTAAGCGCAAGGTAGGCCAATGCAAATGTGAAATGTTGGTACATTAACAACCAGTGTAGCCGCCGGACTGTTGAATGCAAGCATGCAAACGTGTATGCATTGTTGTACATGTGACGGATGTCAGTTTGTGGGATGGACCACACTGCCTTAAGCACTTGGTCGCTCAATGCAGGGAATTCTACTGCCGTTTGTGGATGATGCTAGAGTTGTTGTCTGATGTCCCATATGTGCTCGATTGGGGGCAGATCTGGTGATGGAGAACGCCCAGGCAACAAGTCGACACTTCATAGAGCAGGTTGGGTTACAGCGGCAGTATGTGGGCGAGCGCTACCCTGTTGGCAAACACCCCCTGGAATGCTGTTCCTGAATGGCAGCACAGCAGGTGGAATCACCAGACTGACTTTCAATTTTGCAATCAGTGCGCGTGGGATGACCACGAGAGTGATCCTGCTGTCATACGAGGTCGCACCCCAGACAAGAACTTCAGTTGTAGGTCCAATGTGTCTAGCACGCAGACAGGTTGGTTGCTAGCTCTCAACTCGCCTCCTCCTAACCAAAAAACGGCCAACACTCACACCGAGGGAGAACCAGCTTTCATCAGATAACACAACAGACCTCCACCCTGCCCTCCAGTGAGTTCTCGAGATGACTGGGTGTTTGTGTTGTCCTCATCATTTCATCATCATCCAGGAAAGTGGCGAAATTGGACTGAGCAAAAGTTGGGAAATTGTATGGGCGCTGATAACCACGCAGTTGAGCGCCCCACAAACCAAACATCATCATCATCATCATCATCCAGTGAGTTCTCAGTTGACACCATTGAAGTGGTTTGGGTTTGGTGGAATGCACGCTACACAGCGTCTGGCTCGGAGCCGTAGTTCAGGTATCCGATTTGCAACAGTTCGTTGCGTCACTGTGGTGGCAAGTGCTGCTCAAATTGCTGCTGCAGATTCAGTTCAATACACCAGACCCATACGCCGAACACGATGGTCTTCCCTCGGTATAGGCACGTGGCCGTCCAGAGCCCGGTCTTTTTGCGTGACCACCGCTGCGAGCAGTCATGTACACTGGCTAAATTCGTGTCAAGTCTTCCTGCAGTATCGCAGCAGGAACATCCATCTTCTCGTAGCCTCGTTCAAACTCAGTCAGGTGTAGATAATGGCGTCCTTGTCGCCTTAAAGGCATTTCTAACTAACTCACCACTTCCAATCTCAAAGGTAAATAATGCTCACGACCGTTACAGCGTTTTTAAAGTCAACCTGATTTGCATCCTCGTAGTGGCGCTACTATCGCCACTCTCATGCGACTCGCTCATATTCTGACCAGACATCGTTTTCTCAGTTGTAGAAACATGCCTACCAGCTTTCGTTTATGCCTCTCAGCTCCTCTTAGGTGCTGCGATTTTTCCGTCAGTATAGTTCAGCCAGTTTACACGAAATACTTATAAATTATTTACATACACCTTCTTCATGAATTAGTCTTTCATACGCTAGTTAACACCGCATCAAGATCCCTACAAAAGTTCTTGAGATTAGCCCGAACATACAGACAGAAACTGAAGTACACAGTGTATAGAGAGAAGAAGAGAAACGGAGGATGGTGGATATACACCACTGGCCATTACAATTGCTACACCGCGAAATTTACGGACAGGAAGAAGATGCTGTGATATGCAAATAATTACCTTTTCAGAGCATTCACACAAGGCTGGCGGTGGAGCGTTGCCTGGTGAAACGTTGTTGTGATGCCTCGTGTAAGGAGGAGAAATGCGTACCATCAGGTTTCCGACTTTGATAAAGGTCGGATTGTAGACTATCAAGATTGCGGTTTATCGTCTCGTGACATTGCTGTAATTCTGTAATACAGAACGCCGTGCTGGATCCCAACGGCCTCGTGTCACTAGCAGTCGAGATGACAGGCATCTTATCCGCATGGCTGTAACGGATCGTGTAGCCACGTCTCGATCCCTGAGTCAGCAGATGGGGACGTTTGCAAGACAACAACCATCTGCGCGAACAGTTCGACGACGTTTGCAGCAGCATGGACTATCAGCTCGGAGACCATGGCTGCGGTTACCCTTGACGCTGCATCACAGACAGGAGCTCCTGCGATGGTATACTCAACGACGAACCTGGGTGCACGAATGGCAAAACCTCTTTTATTTTGATAAATCCAGGTTCTGTTTACAGCATCATGATGGTCGCATCCGTGCTTGGCGACATCGCGGTGAACGCACATTGGAAGCGTGTATTGGACATCGCCATACTGGCGTATCACCCTGCGTGATGGTATGGGGTGCCATTGGTTACACATCTCGGTCACCTCTTGTTCGCATTGACGGCGCTTTGAACAGTGGACGTTACATTGCAGATGTGTTACGACCCGTGGCTCTACCCTTCATTCGATCTCTGCGAAACCCTACATTTCAGTAGGATAATGCACGACCGCATGTTGCAGGTCGTGTACGGGCCTTTCTGGATACAGAAAATGGTCTACTGCTGCCCTGGCCAGCACATTCTCCAGATCTCTCACCAATTGAAAACGTCTGGTCAATGGTGGCCGAGCAACTGGCTCGTCACAATACGCCAGTCACTACTCTTGATGAACTGTGGTATTGTGTTGAAGCTGCATGGACAGATGTACCTGTATACGCCATCCAAGCTCTGTTTGACTCAATGTCCAGGCGTATCAAGGCCGTTATTACGGCCAGAGGTGGTTATTCTGGGTACTGATTTCTCAGGATCTATGCACCCAAATTGCGTGACAATTTAATCACATGTCAGTTCTGGTTTAATATATTTGTCCGCTGAATACCCGTTTATCATCTGCATTTCTTCTTGGTGTAGCAATTTTAATGGCCAGTAGTGTAGAAGTTAGACTTATTCAGTAGATGCAAATAATGTCCGACGTGCTTATGAAACGGTTGTCTTGTTTGGGTTACCAACCATTAATAGCGACTCGCAGAAAGCAGTTAAACGACACGCGTCTGTCAGCTGCAGCTCCCCTCCATATTCCCATGCGGTTGCGCGCTACCAGACGCCGCGCCGCCGTAATCCCATTCTCATTGTCGCGCCATTGAGTGCCTGCCCGTCTGGCTACATATGTAACGCGTCCTTCGGCGCCCGGACGACAATCTGCATCCAGAAACGAGTGGCACGAGACGCGGCGCCGCGCATGGAGATGGCCCTCTCGGGAGCGCGCGCCCTGCGTACGTGACGGCAGACATGCGCGCGTTGGGCGTTGCGCTTAATGGTAGAGGCGGCGGTGGCGCCGGAGGCAACGGCCAAGTCGGGCCAGCAGAGGAGCTGCGTCAACCGAGTCATACCTGCACGTGTGGGAAGTAGAGGCGGAGAACGCGCAGACCGACCGGCGAAATTGGTGCAGCATCTGCTTCCCATCACTGAGCGAGGTGGCGCAGTGGTTAGCACACTGGACTCGCATTCGGGAGGACGATGGTTCAGATCCGCGTCCGGCCACCCAGACTCAGGTTTTCCGTGATTTCCCTAAATAGCTCCAGGCAAATGTCGGGATGGTTCCTTTGAAAGGGCACGGCCCATTTCCTTCCCCATCTTTGACAGAGTCAGAGCTTGTGCCCCGTTTCTGACCTCGATGTCGACGGGACTTTAAAACTAATATTCCTTCCTTCCAATTCCCATCGATATAACCCTACCATACAGTGATCTTCCTAGTAGACCCGCCAACCAAGCAAAAACGGAATGGACAAAATTAGTGGACATGGGCCGTAATATCGAAGACACATGGTATTGGGCAATTCGGCAACAGATTCCACGTTATTCTTGGTTGCTCAAGTCGGCGCTCACGAGTCGAGGAGTTGTTACTGTTAACAGACAAAGTCACATGAATGCTAATAAAACTGGACATTTATTGAATTAAGTTTCCCTTCCAATCTGTGATTCCGGTGTCATTAACGAGGACATTGTAATCATGCGAATAGAATATGATACATACATTCATCCAAGAATAATTATACTCTACAGTATTTTAAAAATTAAGCACTATTTTCTTCTTGGAGTAGCTCATAGTTCCATGAATAAGGCCGTTGCCTAATGTATGCGCAATTTCATCCGTCTTTGTGACAGGGAACTTCAAAATTTGAGGACCTTCGTGTTTGATTACGTGTACTTATTATTATTGTTATTGTTATTATTATTATTTTATTACTATTATTAATAGCGTCGAGGCCCTGTAGCATCATACAAAGCATTCTGCCTCATTTGAGCATTCTTTCTGAGCATTCTGCCTCATTTGAGCATTCTTTCTGACCTTCGACGATTCTCTCTCTCTCTTTCTTTCTTTCTTTTTTTCTTTTTTTTTCTCTTTTTTTCCCATGGAGTCTCTATCGATCCTAAGCCCACTTTGTCCCTGGTTTCTTTGCAACTAGATTCTCTGACCTAACATGTCACGGATCAGTTTCTGCTGTTTCTAGGTCAAGTTTGGCTTTTGTGATCCAAGCTGTTGTTGACTCGACCCCTGTATGTACTTCTGAATCCTGTTGGTGAGTGTCGTTGGTGGTAGCCTGGTGATGTGCCCGTAGAACTTTAACCTTCTTTTTCTGATATCTTTTCTGTGGTTTTCCTAGAGCTTGTCTGTATCCCTCTTCTGTTACCTTTGGACCGAGAATGTTTCTCATGATTTTGCGTTCTTCCTTCAGTATGCTTCCCATCTCGCTTTTTGTATGGAGTGTTAGTGTCCCAGTTGCATATACAATATTTCAGGCTTGCTTACTGTGTTCTAATGTTTGATCTTCGTTTGAATGTGTATGCATTTCTTATTGTATATGTCTTGTATTGTGCCGTAAATTCTCTCCATTACATTTTTTTTCTAGTCTTCCGTGAGATTTTATGTCTCCTCCAGTAGTTTCGAGGATTTCACCTATAAATCTGAAATGTGTAATTCTTGTTTTTTGCTGTATTTTGTGTCTAATTTTTGAATGTTAAATTTTGAGCAGAAGAATTCAGACTTCTAGAAAGAGGTTTGCAGGGGAACTTTAACTGCACAATCTTTTAGTATTTCTATTTGTTTGGTTGCTCTTCCTTCGTCATCACGGAATATGGCCAGATCGTCTGCGAAACTTAGGTTTGAGATTCCTGTCTCGTCCGGGGATCGCCCTAAAATCGTGTTAGTTTCCAGGACATATATATCTTTTATATTTTATAATGAACTCAAGTCATTATCTTGAATATATCATGTGAGATATCCAAATTTGGTGAAATAGCCTCTGCTTGAAACCAAATAGGTTAGAATAAAAATCTTAAAATGACACGCCGCGCTTAGTCCAGTCCTCAGGAGCAAAGAGAAGGGAGATGGGAGTCTGTAGTACCAGTCAGCGTCAAAAGGACAGAACAAGAGGGTGTTCCAGCTTCTGGATCACACAGGTTAGTGTTCCTGTCTTTAGTGAAAACCCATACTATTTCACGGGTATGAGGTTTGGGCAATGAATAAGAAAATGGAGGGAAAACTGAAGACATTTAAAAATTAAACCAAGAAAATTTTTGGGATTCTCGGAGGAAGATAAAACACAGGACGACAAATAAGAGACACAAAAGTTCTGGAACGTGGTAGATCTGACAGCAGCCACTAAGGCCAGGCGATGCAGTGACTAGGGTACACTCACAATCGGCCGTTCACATTACAGGGATAGAAAATAAGGTAATTTTTCTTGTAGTGCTCATGAAGTGGAGTAGGAAGAATGCATGATGAAATTTGTGAGCTATTTGAGGTAGATAGGATGCGAATTTTGTAGGCAGAGCTGCCACCTCAGGCAGCAATAATGGTTTTAACTTGAGTGAGTTTGGTTGACAGATACGGGTTCATTATTCTCTGCTGCTTCGGCTCTGTGCCAAAATCCATGCAGCATAGAGGGTGGCGAGTGGCAACGAGGCAGTCTTTCAGCGACCCGTGACCAGATGTTCTCAGTGCGTGATCTATATGGAGAACTTGCCAGCCGCGGCAACAGTCGGACACCCTCTTCATCGAGATACATCAGGACAGCACTGGAAGCGTTATTTTGTTGAAAGACAGTTACGGAGAACTCGCATATAAGTCATAACGGCCATCCTTGGCAAGTCAGAAATGTAGCGACCGCTGTCCAGATTACCGCCAAATATGAACCAGAGGTGATTGTGTTATGCATCCAACGACAAACCACAGCTTCGCTACATGTTCTGGGCCCGTATGACGATAATGAATCAAGCTAGCAACATTCGTTCTGTTCTCTGTCTACACATGCGGTCATGTCGATAATGGTGCTCTTCACAGCACCAGAACTCGACTGAAAAGACAGTGATACCTCCTGTGTCCAGTGTTGTTACTGGACGGCCCGCTATTGCCACGTCTCTCTGTGATGCTGCTGCGTCAATGGCGTCAATGGAAGTCACAAAAGTGGTCGCCGTACTGATCTTCTCTGGTGCTCCAGAGGTCGTCGCATTGTTCGTGTAGATACTAGTCTCGCTGCATAAAGCCCATTTCTTGACTCGTGGGACGTGACGTAGCTGTACTGTCCTGTACAGCCAAGCGGACAATGTCTGTCCTCTCGGGCGCTAGTTGCGTGAGGCCTATGGCAACCTATACGGCGTTCAGTAGTGTCCTCCAAACCGATGTTTCCATATTTGCATGACAACCGTCGGACCGCGATTAACGCGAACAGTAGTACCGTTGAACCATAAATCGCAGACTCGACAGGCAACGATTCTGCCACTGTCTAATTCGAAGTGCATGATAGATATTTCTTTCCTTCTTACACTAGGCATAACAGTCTTTCCACAACCAACGAATTTCAAATGAGATTTCTGAACAAGATACCGGCTACTTGATCTTTCCTTATAGCATTCACAGAATGTAAATGACGTTGCTCCTACCTACTTTGTGCGGTTACGCAGAAATGCCAACTATTTGCAATGTATCCAAGTAAGTTTGTACTGCACTCCGTGCTAGTTTGACAGTTGTTGTCTGCCGCCTTCATTTTAATGGTGAGCGCTGTAGTATACTTCAAAATTTAGCTTTGCTGACTGGTCCTTAACATAAGATCTATATGTACGTCTACGTATATACTCCGCTAGCCGCCGTACGGTGCTTGGCGATGGTTACTTCGTACACTGCTAGTCATTCCTTTCCTGTTCCATTCGTAAATAGAGCGAAGGAAAAACGACTTTCTGTATGCGTCCGTACGAGCCATAATTTCTCGTCTTCGTGGTCCTTGCGCAAAATGTTCTGCGGTCAACTTAAAATGCCGGTTCTCTAAATTTTCTCAGTACTGTTCCACGAAAAGAACGTAGTCTCCCCTCCAGTCTCATATCTGGCAAACTATTCCGTATTCTCGTACTTCTGTTAACAGTCTACAGTGCAGACTGTGTAGCTAAGAAAAGATTGTGGTATCAGCGTTCTTGAAGTTTTCCTGAACTAATGTTAACTTCACTGGAACGAAATGAATCTCTTGCGATGTTTTAGTAAAATTCTGATAATTTACAACTACTTTCCTGTCAGGTATTCTAACAGCATAACAATACATACTTTCTAACGCCTTCAACGGTTGTCCACAAGATGATCTTGGGTAACTACCTCATATTGTTCGTCTGACGGGTTATTATGTAATGGAAAATTATCCTCCTGAAAAATTAACTATACCAGACTATAATTCCGTGTGATTTCTATTCATGAAAATTACGATATTATGTTAACTACTTATTTATTTCCAAGAATTTCAATGGCACGATGTTGAAAATTCGCTCAAGTGAGTTGTTTAAGAAGGTCTAATTTCTTTTAAATTTAAATTCTCATAAAAATGTAAACACAAAATTAGGGCACTATATTCATATGTTAGCCATATTACAAATTATAATACTTCGTTACTTTTAATTTGCTGTGTTTTACTCATAAATTAGCATTTCAGGCGGGCTATAGAAAACATTGTGTTACGGGAGAACCACAATATTTTGAAAATAATTACGTCAAGTTTTTTAGGTGGCTATACATGTCTTTCTTAGGGACTTCATTGGTCATCATGAACTAAAGTTGTCGGCAGCAAATATGGGCAACGAATTTGGAAAAGAGCAGAAAAATCTGTAATGTCGTTACAAGAAAATAAAGACCACTGATTTTTCTTCGCTTTTGGGGAAAAGGGAACAAACTATACACGGAGATAAACCAGTAAAAAATTGCTTCTTACTATTACGTATCAAGTTACGGAATTTATCACACTGAGGTAAGTTACCTTAAGTTGCTGAAGAAACCCAAGCCGTAGTATATTGCCAGATTGTATCCAAAGACGTCTTTCTATCGCTTTCCTGAAATATGAAAGTTCCTCAAGAAAAGTCTTGGATTTAGCGGAGAAGCGTGTAAGCATTTCAGCGCTGAAGGTTTATCTGCTTCGGCGAGCGTTGTCATACACGTGAAACAGCGTTCATGGATGTTAACACTCCGACCTAAAAGAAAGAAGTGAAAACCGTGAGCTGTTAAAATTGTTCGAATGTTATTTGTACTGGATAAAATGAGCAAAGAGAGAAAGGGCAATTACGATGATGAGAAACCAAAATCGGCGTATGCTGTGTTCTCCGCCTATCCTTAACACGATGTGGAAAGAAAGTTAGTTTTTTTGGCAGAATGAACCTTGTATAAAATGACGCTAAAAAAGCTGGCACCAGACTTCGTAATCTGGCTGCTGAATGAAGATAAGTGCTTATTTCACGTTCCAAAAACGAACCTAAGATTGTCAGAACTGGGGCCGATCCGTTACGTCACCATATTAAGACGACCAACAACGAATATTTGCTAAAAAGCATTAAAATCAGATTACGACTGGGAATAAATTATTAACTGATTAGAAGTGAGTAAGTAAATATTCATATCATAATTAAACTGAAGCAATGTGCCAGTGCAGTCGACCTTTTAATCCATCCATACAGGCAGGAGGCTAGAAAGAGCGTGGGACGGTGCTGAGACACCAGCATTTGTCCTTCTAGAAAACAAATTCGGAACGAAATAGGGAATGAACTCCTACAAAGTTTCACTATATATTTGAGATGGGGAAGCAGTGTGGATCATGTTAAATGTTGTATCATAATTTGTTTTTCATTTGAAAAGTCTAGTGTCTTTACTAGTTGCAGTTGCTTTCCCTTCACTGGTGAGTTCACATCCTGTTTCATTAACTTTGTCATAAAGTGTGAGAGTAGACCCATAGTCGAAGAAAGAAACTAATCCGAGATCGTATGATAACGTTTCTCGAGTCATTGCCTCTAACTACATCTTTCGTAACTGGAAACCGGTATCTCGCTCTTTGCTATGCAAGGATCTACACAGTATTAAGCTGTCGAGAACTTGTAGCTGTCGTAACTTCTTTACGAGGAACTTAATTTCCAGTTAGGTTTGAAACACACAACAGTATATTTACGTGTTTCTTTTGAAAGTGTGACAGAAAACTGTTTAGATTCGTTTTCCCTTATGAACGTCGATCATTTACCCTGCCTTTAGCAACTGTAATTTGAATCAATGTATTTCAAAAATTAAAATCTACGCTCATACTCGAAGTGGGAATTGAACTGGTGAAATGTTTTTGAATTTCTTCTAGCGCAAACTTATCAGTGTCAATGTTATCAGGCGTAGGCATAACTGGTACACCATTATCGGTGTGTAAGAAGTATATAAGTATATAATAATCCTTCTATTCTTTTTTTAATCTTACAGGCCATTTTATCAACTCCGCAATATTTACTCTCATTGATGAGGTAGGCTATCTGTTGTCCGCTTCTCAACATATTGTTGTTTTCTATACTGCACGGATTCCCAATCCTATGGCGCACATCTTTAAAATGTCCAAAACTGTATTTTTACATGGTTTTCATGAGCTAGAATGATTTGCTCATTTGGAAAAGAATTTTCGGCCTGATCTTCTTTCCCCACTCCTGCGACTTTAACTGCGATATGTCAGAAGATGACAAAATCAACGCAAAAGTAACATCCAAATACCGCCTCCACAGAAACGAGACATTCCGCTACCTATCCTGGACAATACTACTTCCATTCCCTCTCACATGATCTCAGTGGTGAAGTGGCTGTCTTCTTAGACTACTAATATAGAGGTCTAGGGATCGATCCTAGCCACAACTGAGATCTTGAATAAGTAGTTAACCCTAGTAGCAGAATACTTTCGATATAGTGAGTTCCGTCAAAAGAAAGTGAAGGAGCAGATTAATATTCATGGAACACCATTGATGTTGGAGTAGGGAAACTTCACCTAGACGAGGAAAAATCGGCAATGATCAACAGCATAGAGGTGCAGAAAGCAACAATAACACGCAATTTATCCACAGAGCATACAGTTTCGTAGCTTTAAACCAGTCGAAAGTTTACCAACTTCAAAAAGGGAGCGTTTGACAGACGGTGAGGCATCAGTCAGTCAGGGAGGGAGGGAGGGAGGGAGGGAGGGAGGGAGGGAGGGAGGGAGGGAGGGAGGGAGGGAGGCCTTCTTTCAGTAGCCTGAAAGACAGTACTCAAAGGGTACTTTCCATGTGCTTAACACTATTAACTTTTTTGTCTACCGAGATACTGCACTGACCTTTTTGGTAACAGAGCTGTGTATTTTTCAAAAATTGAATTTAGGACTTTGGACTCTGGTTTACTTTACTCTGGTTTACTTCACTGATGTTCTCTCTGAGGCGAGGAATGTGCTAAATATGAAGGCGCGAGCTCTCGCTGTTTACTTGGGAATGGAAGTGAACTCGAGCTGCGCAGTCTGTCTTTACTTTCATTTCCAGTTGCGGCGTTTCGGATAACGTCTCCTTGTCAGTTCCAGCGTGCGTTATATGACTATACTGTAGACCGCAGTTAAAAGTACACCACTGCATTTAAAAAGACCAAAAGTACTGTGGACACTCTAACCCAAGTCCTTCCCTTGTCTCATCAACAAAGCTCCCCCAATTTTTCAGTCGGCATAGGCCTTTCATCTACTCCCAGCTTAGCAGTGTCTTTTCTCATAGTAACATGATTATCTCGGTCTCCCCATTCGTCTTAATCCATGAATATACCCTTTAATACACTTCGCTTATGATTTCTCCATCTCTTCGCCTAACATGCATCGCTTGTGAAACGCCTGCTTCTGCACTTACTTCCTGCACCTTTGTTTTTACTTGGTCCCCACATATGTTCTTGGTTAAAACAGAAACGTATATGTTTAAGGACTTGGTTTTCTAATGTCATAACCTTGACTCCCTCCTTTGTGTTATCGTCCATGTCTCATCTCTCTATAAAACCAATGCTAGGCTTATTGATTCGGCCTACAACAGACCTCAGTTCTACATAGAGCTTCCTACTTCTTCAAAGGCAGTGCCATAGATACGTATTTTGTTATCCTTAATGACTAAGCCGCTTGTGACAATTTTTTCCGGTTTATTTTCACAATAAATGCCCTCATGCTTTCGTATATTTCTCAGAAGTGTGGTGATCATTATATTGGCTAACAACACTAGTGTACAGGGTTCGGATTCCTACGAATGTACCGAGCGAGGTGGCGCAGTGGTTAGACACTGGACTCGCATTCGGGAGGACGACGGTTCAATCCCGCGTCCGGCCATCCTAATTTAGGTTTTCCGTGATTTCCCTAAATCACTCCAGGCAAATGCCGGGATGGTTCCTCTGAAAGGGCACGGCCGACTTCCTTCCCCATCCTTCCCTAATCCGATGAGACCGATGACCACGCTGTCTGGTCTCCTTCCCCAAAACCAACCAACCAACCTACGAATGTATCGGAACGTATTGGATAATGCAGCATCTAATTTGATAGATGCCATCCCAAGCACCTAGAGGTCTCCAGTAGCTGTTATTTTATTGAAGCAGTTGCAGACATACGGAAAGATTTTCTTCGGGCATTCTTTCCACCATTTTATGGTGTGTCGTCGCAAACCAGTCTTCTGTAGGCTCGAGTCCCCATCAGATCGATAGATACTTGGAGAAAAATCGTGACTACCATGTTGTATAAGAATCAAAAGACATAAACTGAAGAGTAGTCTGTTGCACACTTCTTTTTATAAAATGTCACCATCAGCCTCCTTGCTCAGGATGTGAACACGGTTTCGCTGTTATCTCGCTCTAGTAGCGGGGGGAACTGTCGAAACTTCCCGGTAATCACCCGCTGTGACCGAAAGTTAACAACGCTTGCACACTCTAGCATAGAGCCGGGTGGTGAGATGATGGGTTAGTGTTGCGTTCCATACCACACCGTTACGCAGATTTGATTTTCTGTGACGGGGGTCGAAACCTCCCCATAAACGCCACTCATCCTGAACTTCACCTAATATTTCGCACCCTTTTGACTCTGCACTTGCCGGTCTTTCTTACTTTTGGTTCGTTAACACTTCTGAAGATCTTTGAATATGTAGTTGTGTACTAATTCAATAAAAATCTGAGTTTTTGCGACCAAGTTAGATTTTAGAGTGAATAATTGAGATAGAAAAGAAATACACGATCAAGCTGGTATAAGCACATAATTTCCGTATGGTCTTTTCTGACTAGTATACAGGGTGTATCATAATTACTAGCGAAAACTGAGACGGGTGAACGTTTAAGATGATAGAGGAAAAACGTTCCAGTAGACATGAGGCCGCAAACGATCCGTTTGTGAGATGATGAGAGCTGCGAATGCGCCGTTATTATCAGTCGCTGACGTCAGTATGAAATATATCCCAGATAGTTCAAATATATTCGAAATAAATACCTTTTGACTGAGTCTCCATCTAACTGGGCTCAAATTTCACTCGTAGTCTACCTTAGCAAGAAATACAGGGTAGTGTAGTTAAAAGTGGCCCGAATTTTCTTAGAGTGCCAATGCAATACTTAGACTTCTGAAATAAACGGCCACAACACTGGACAGTTTTATGCAATAACCGATTGTTAGCACGTGTAGATTACTGCTGGTGGCTTTTGAATAACATCAGCGATGGTTTATAAGACCCTTTCCATTACATCATGAGTGATGTATTGTTTCAGCTTTCCGGTCACGTGAGTTCACAGAACTGGCTAACGGAGAACCCTAACACTGTCTGTCGGCAATAATTCCTTGACAAAAAATTGGCGTTCAGTGCGGTGTAACAGGAACCCGCTTTACTGGACCGCTTTTTTTTCTTTTTTTTACGCTATTCTCAACCCGGTTGCAAATTTAAAAATTTTTGATAAATTTTTTGGTCAACTCACTGAACATGAAAGAGAATACCGCTTCTTTCAGCAAGACGGGACAACAAGCTACACGGTAAGACATCCCTGGACTAAGTCCATGATGTCTTCACCGAGGATCGAACTATCAGCAAACACTTAGCACGTTTGCCGGTCTGATATGTGCCCTTTTCCTGTGGGGACACTTGAAGAGCAAGGTCTATGAAACAAATCCGCACACAACACAAGAACAGAACAGAAAGAAAACATCAGCGGTGAAGTTGTCGCAGCCGGCCTATGTGGCCGAGCGGTTCTAGGCGCTTCAGTCTGGAACCGCGCGACCGCTACGGTCGCAGGTTCGAATCCTGCCTTAGGCATGGATGTGTGTGATGTACTTAGTTTAGTTAGGTTTAAGTAGTTCTAAGTTCTAAGGGACTGATGACCTCAGATGCTAAGTCCCATAGTGCTCAGACCCATTTGAACCATTTTTGAAGTTGCCGCCATCGATATCCAAACTTTACGTTCGATGTATCTGTTTATGCGTAGAGGTGCACATCTGTGTATTGATTTTGCAAGAAGTCACTTCTAACATCTTATATAAGAAGTTTGTTACTGCTTTTTTTATTGTAAATAAATAGTAAGCTCTTCGTTTCTGTAATTTTACTGCGTTTCCTTCATACTTACACCGACTACTTTTATCTGCGTCACGCTGTACAATACTACTTCAGCACCTAACAAGTTACTGTATACTAGTACCTTAAAGGTGGTGTTCCACGTATCATCGTATGTCCTGCAATACTCCACTCGTCTTTACAGTGGGTTACGAGGTCTTTCAGATATTCGCTGAGCACTTCGTAAAGCTCGAAGAGACTATATTATTTGTTGCTCCAGCTCTTCAAGTGTACCAACGGGAGTTCTGTACACTTCACACGACTCTGCACAGAAAAATCTAGAGGACTGCGGTCAGGTGATCTCGGAGGCCGAGATACTGGCCCTGATGGACGTATCATCTTGCACCGTACTGTCATGTTACATGTCGTCTTATATCAGCAGCCGATGCTTGTATCACATTCCCCAACGTGGTACAAGGACATGGCTGAGACATGAGCCCCATCAGACTAGCAATTAATCGAAAAGTTTACATTCCTAATACATCTGTGCCATCTAGGACAACACTGCATGCTCAAGTTAGTGACGACTAGTAACAACACTTGGCAGTTATCACGCAAATGGTCGTTTTGCGGGCTCAGGTTTATTGGGACTTTTTTTTGCTTGTATTATCTTATACTTTCGTCCGTGTCGGCTTCCGCGTTTAACCAAGAAAACCGTGAATAACACACCGTCGCTGCCTACTCTTCCTAGCACTAACTAGGTTCGTGCTTCGGTTACTGGAGCCGCTGGCGCGCAGCGGAAGGACTCGTGGGGTCGCAGCTCTACGTGGCGCCACGTGGGGACAGCGCCGCTTACGGGCGACTTGTACTCCAGTCATGTTCGCGAGACGTCCGTTGCTGCCGCAAGATATCGGCTAATGGGGAAAAAAGTATATACGCACTTCTCAGGACCGATATACGTGCCGAACAGCTCGCACGCCGGCAAGGGAACTGCGCTTCTGAGAAAACTTGTAAATGTAATACGCTAGATCGTCCAAGGCCGAGGAGTGCGTGTGGAATTGCTCGTTCCTGCCAGACGGCAGAGATTAGTCTATTATGGCTGAAACGTTACGACAGTTTTTAGGGCGAAGAAATTTCGTCTTGACCTTACGTGAACATAGGTAGGCGTGATTCACGCTTCACTTAAAACATCTCGCAAAGCAAGCAGTCGGATCGCCATAAAAAGGAAGCCTGTTAAGCGTCTGTCCAGGTTCGCCGTTTGGTTGTCTTCATTTCGTTTCGTTCACACTGCGCTTTCTTTCCCATGCCATTTTTATCGTTCCCCTATGCATATACACTGTAATAGCTTTACTATTCTCATCCTAAGAACTACTGCCGTGGCAATTCGATGGTTGAAATTAATCCTAAATAAGGGACTCTCTCACTGCAGTATCATATCACATCCCAGCCTTCCTCTGAGCTGTAACATTTTTCTCTAAAAGTTTTCTTCGGAGAATCCAATAATTTACCACTCTTGTCCACACCTCTCTTACGTGTAATGTGACATGATAAACATTAGGGAGCGAGACTGATGGCTTGTTATCGCACGACCAGGTGATGTCTGTCCATTTTCTGAGACCATATCAGCTGGTAATTACTGGCTGCGTATCTATCTCAGCTTCATATCACTTCGCAAACCGATCTGTGCTGCTTTGGAGCACTTCCTTCCGCCGAGGAAACCTGTGTAGTGCGTAGAGATTCAAGAGAGAACTAAGAACTGGTGGAAACTAACCCAATGAAGCCTTGGTAGATATGTGTGGAGGACGAATACAATCAGCAATTGCCTACAGTAAGACTGCGAAGTGGAAGGGCAGCAATATAACGATAGCCTGTTCCTTGCAGAGCGCGTTCGTATACGTGCTAATATTTCAGAAGAGACAGGACATGCTGCCTAGTAACGGGTAACTATTCAGAGATGTCTATTATTAACAAGGAAGTACTTCGTCTCGAATGGCTAAAATCGAATAAAAATTATTTCAAAATGTGGAAATATGTATGGTGTACCATCCATCAAGTACATTTACCTGTAGAACTCTGAATATGTGTAAAATCAAGTGTTCAGGGTAAACTAACCTTAAGACTAGAGAAGCTCAAGCCGCTGAAGAGACAAACTGTCTAACCGACAGTTACGATAAACAGATTAACAAGAGTCACAAATAAGGCATCGTTTACAGTAAATGGAGTAGCTCGGGGTAAAGCCATGGATAATGTGATCACTGTGGCTGTCGAGAAGGGAACACTGCAGTGCAGCTACATCGAAATTAATGTACCACATCCACATGTTGCCCTCGTCGAGAATACGACTGTTCCATTTCATTGTGTGTTAATCACGTAATTGAAACTCCATATTTGCACTTTAATAAGTGCAAAAAGCCCGGCAAAAAACAGTAACTTATCTTCTGGGAAATTTGAAATCGTCTCATGCGTTAATATACAGGGTGTTAGGGTTGTAGGTGCAGATATTGTGATGATTGGTACCTTAATACGTACCAATTACAATATGAACGTTGGTTTTTCTCTACGTATAACAGTCTTCCCACAAACACATTACGGGATGCTTTGTGAACGGTCGTAACTGCACTGCGAAGTGGACTACGCTTGTCAGTATAAACTGTTCTTTTGTCTCCACGCATCTACACTTAAATACGTGGCGGAGTACTAAGCAATCTGAGAACATACTACTAGTAACAGCTACAATTATGTCTGCAAATGAAGTAAATACTGATGTAATGGTACTCAATACACTGTCCTCAATAATCACTATAAATATCTGCATTTGTACTCCTGCACGATACAAAATACAGGGTGTAAGATGTTTAGCTTTTTACCAAATAATACCTCAAATTTTATGACTCTTGTTAATCTGCTGGTCGTAATTGTCTGTTATACAGTATTATTTCTTCAGCAGACTTCTGTAGTCTGTAGATACGTCAACCTTCGACGTTATTTATCTGGGTTCACTATGTGTTTGACGGGTGACAGAACAGCCGCATCTTTGTATTTTAAAATTATTTTTATTCGGTTTTAGCCGTTAGAGCCGACTGATCTCATTCATACAACTCTGCCCTCTGAGGAGCGAAGGTGTGATTTCATGACAGTGTCATATCGGTAATAAACCGGTCTGTTTCGCAGCTATGATGTAAACCTGGCATTAAATATTACTCGTTATAAGATGCTGACTTCGTTCCATTTGAGAAATTATCTTCATTCGTACTGTGTCAAAGTTTGGGTACTGTACTACAACTTGTCTTAAGTCCTAGGTTACATGCGCCAAATTTGTTTTACTTCTTAATAGTCGTAATTGATGTCCGTAGTGTCAGCAGTTTTATACGGCAGATTTATGGTGTAATAAACAACTACTCAACGTATACAGAATGCTGTATAGGAAGTTACTTGCATATATCTTTTGTAATACTTAATATGTTAACAGTAACGGGCTACCACGTAAAATCAGAGATGCCAATCTCAAAAATGGAGACAGTGTCATATTCATCCCAGAACAATGGTTCACAACCTCGGAGTAAACCGTGGCGGGTTAATGAAATTTTCTGAGGGGTAAAAACTAAAAGATTCGATTCTGTTTCAGTCACGAAAGAAATTATTTTCAAAAGATCATCACTATTATCACAATTTTGCAAGACTCTGATACTGACTATATTATTTATCAATAATTACTTTCCTCAATTAGCAGCATTACTGCGGTTGAGGTTACCGATTCCTTACATAATCCACCCACTAAACACGCACATTGTGCTTTGTCCCGTACTTCGCTGATAATAAAAGTCAGACATATACGTAACAAGTACTAAATATCTCAAGAAAATGTGTTCTCCAAATTGTAGATAGTTCCTGCAATAGTCTAGAAACTGTTTCATTACTCGCTTCGAAACACATAAATGAATTGACAGAACGACACAGCAGTAACTACATAAAGGCTACTACAAATAATAATAATAATAATATTGCGGTGCTGTACAAAAAATATTATTACTATTAATGACTGTGGTCAGACACAAGGTCTGAAGTCTTCCAGTTTATGCAAGTTCAGAAGTAAGGAGTGCAGCATTCAAGTGATTTATGAACAGTAAGCATAGCGCACACATTTTAACTTGGTTGATATTAAATGGTGTAGTAGTGTGTAGGCCAAGCAAGTGCCGCAACGGAGAGGAATAATTCGGGGGGAATATGTTTGGTAACAAGTGCCTACCCTCGCCGTGGACAGTTAGCTTTCTTATCTGAGGAGTAGTTGTGGGTAACACTTGCAATGCACCACGAATACCTTCGTCATTCATTTTAACACCCCCTTCTCCAAACACACACACACACACACACACACACACACACACACACACGTATGTATGTATGTATGTATGTATCTATCTATCTTTCATTTTTCATCATTTTAAATATAAGTGTACAAAAGAAATCTTTCATTCTGCAGTTTAGTTAGTTGCTAAAGATGGCGATAATGTGGGGGAAGGGGGGGGGGGAAGGAGGTACAGCTAATGGCTAATGTCTGATTGCACTCAGAGGTAATGGTCTATGAAAGGTTGGGAACCACAGTCCTAGAGAATGAATCAATGACAGAACTAACTTAACTGTATCGCCGTCGGATGTTACTCTTTTCGGACTATACTCTTTGTACCGTTTGTGTTAAGAGTTTCTTTTCCATCGTACTATGCAGTTCAGTTTTGACGTGACAGTGAGATGTACAGCCCGCATCTCGTGGTCGTGCGGTAGCGTTCTCGCTAGGCAAGGCGACGAAGTGGTACCAACATACTATGCTCAGGCGTCAAATTGACAAACTATCCGAACTTTGTCAGACTGTTTTCAATCATGTGTAAGACTATACGAGGGTTGGAACCTAAATAGTGGCAACTATTTATTCACAACCGATACAAAAAAGTTGCATGTTTGCACCTGTTACTGTCCTTCAAAGTAGTCACCAGCGTTGTGTAGAACCCTGTTGCCATCGATGTGGAATGCGTAGTATACCGTTAGCAGAGCCTGGTCTGTTGAAGGTGCGAATGGAGCGGTGTACCGCCTGTCGAATCTCTGGAACTGTTCTGAAGCGAAAACCACGAAGCAGTCAAATCAAAGTTACAAGGACTTTGGATGGTACAGTACTTCCCTGACCCATCGACCGAACAGAGCAGCCACAGCTTGTGCTGTACGCGCCCGCGAATTGTCGTGCAAAATGATGGGTGGGTTGTGCAGAAAGTGTCGCCGTTTCTTTCGCAAAGCCGGTCTCAGGTGATGCTGCAAAAACGAACAGTAATACTGTGCGTTGACGGTCTGGTGTGGAGAAACGTAATGCGTTAGAATAACACCATCACAGTCGTACACGAGAATCACCATAAATTTAGACCGCTCCATTCGCACCATCAGCAGAACAGGCTCTGCTAACGGTATATTACGCCTTCCGCATCGGTGGCAACGGGTTCTACACGACGCGGTGACTGCTTTGAAGGACAGTAAAAGGTGCAAACATGTCACTCTTTTGTATCGGTTGTGAATAAATAGTTGCCACTATTTAAGTTCCAGTCTTCGTATTATTGCTGATTGGTGTGTTAAACACAACACGTAAATATAAGGGAAAGAAGAAACGCTAATTAGTATGAACTGTACTAATAAAAATGAATTTCAGCTTATCGAGATAACACAACCGTTCCAGTAAGTCAAAGTATGAATAAGCAATATATTATGCGCATTCGGCTGCGAAACGGTTTGTGTCAACGTTCAGACCAGTCATAGTGAGTTACCGTTGCTGACCTATAATGAATGTGTGCAAATTTAGCAATGCGTGAAGATTCATAAAGAAATTCAGTCAAAAATTATTCAGTGCCACAATTATTGGCAGAAGCGGAAAAAGGAAGGCAGTAACAAGTATGAAATTCTAAAAGAGTTTCATATTGACATCCACAGGGCGCCAGTACATAATAAAGGTAGCAATAAACCGTATTGGGGGCGGGAGAATTTCTTAAAATTGCTTTACTGATAATCTATTGCCTCCATCGAGATTAGAACCGAAAACAAACCAAACTTCCCTTGCAGTAGCAAATACCTTTCACGACGCTAGCAGACAAACCAGGCAAACAGCCCTCTATTGTTACTCCTGACATGAGTAAGCCGGCAATTTCGCAATGAAAATGGCAAAATGATCTTCAGTTTCTGTTGCATAGAGCTTTCTGGACTCTAAAACATGAATTTTTTACCTCTTATGTGACAATCATTCGGAATGTTTATCGAAATAACAAAATACTGTTATTAGCGAGTAAATTTAGTAGGACAATTCTGCACGACACCAGGACATAAACGGCTTTTTTTTTTTTTTTTTTTTTTTTAGGCTTTATTTTGTGATGGCTAAACAGTGCTACTTCATGGGGCATGTCCACATGTGGATAAATGTCAGAGGTGTAAAAAATTTTGAGAGGCGCCGAAGTTCTCTGGAACAGTAACGTGTTTCAGACAAGAAGACGATTTTTAGTTCATTTCATCTTAACCATTCACAGTATGCTTTGAGATTCTAATCTATGATTTCATTTTATTATTATGCATCTTCTCTTCAGTGAAAGTGATCGGTAGTAAGTTTCAGGATATAAAAAATAACTGGAAGTTTTTAATTTGTGGAATAGCGTATTTAACAAATATTTTCGACAAATCTGTAATTATAGAACATATTAAGAAGCAAATAAAAATGGCGTTTTGGAAAGATCAGGTTGGTCTCTAAAGAGTGGCGACAGTCAAATAGCAAATACGAAAATATGGGTAACAACTATTGTTGAGGGTGAGGAGCTATAATCGATATGCCACTATTCTGTAATTGTACTTCTGAAGTTTATCGTCGACCCTAGGACCGAAACCGATACTCTCTTTTACGTAAAGAATATAACCTTAAAAATTTACTTAGCAGCGCCGAATATTAATACACAGTATATAGAGCAAGAACCTAATCCCACTGCCTTTAATTTTATTCTCACGGATGACATTGAGATAGTAAATAACAAGAGGAATTACGAAACTCTCAGAATCAATATAGACAATTCAAGTGTGCAGTGGATTCAAAAGTTTGCTATAATAGTGAATAATTGCTTTCACTGGCTCTTTCATGCCTACGTTTTCTCAGTCAGAGAATGTTTGAAACTTGGACAAGTATGGTAAAACATTTTTGCACAAATTGTCAAATTGGAAGTCGAAGAGCAAGTTACATAAATTACGTTGACAACAAAAGTTTTTCAAGTAGACTGATCACTGTAGGCATCCAACGCTTTTATTGTGTGTTACATGCGCAGTATGTAAACTGGCAGCGCCATCAACACACAATACCACTTGGCTATGCAACAACTGTAGCAAAACAGAGCATCCTTGTTGTCCATGTGATGGATAAGACGGTTAATTCGCAACGTAAATGTCAATGTAAGCAGCAATTTCTGTTGGAACGTGCTTCCTGGACCAAATAACATACATTTCCTACGTCTTCAGCGCGAATCATGTAGCAAATGTAATTTAAAGGACATAAAAATATCGAGTGGATTTGCTAACGTAATTATGAACCACTCAAGAACGTAAATCGATGGTCACATAGCTGAGATAGCTAGCACTGGCGAAGCTCGCGCTTCGAAGACGCTACAGCATCGTCTGCCACCACTTTGTGGGAAACTAAATGCCTTAAGTATAAGCCAATGTGTTGTATTCGCATATCTGTGACTATGACTTTGCGCTAAAGTGTGGTTATGGATAGTACGTATGCTCAGATTGCGAATCTAACATCATAAATAAAGACAAGGGGAAATGAATTACGCGTCCTTCCTCTTCCGTAACATCAAATATATTTTAGTTATTCTATCTTAAATGAACTGCCCAGAAAATCATTCACCAGAAGTGAATAACTTTTTAGCAACACCAATTGATATTAACAGCTTGCCGGCGCGGGTTAGCCGTGCGTTCAACGGCGTCATAACGCGGACCGCGCGGCTGCTTGCGCCGTCAGTTCGAATCCTTCCCCGGGCATGGATGTGTGTGATGTCCTTAGGTTAGGCAGGTTTAAGCAGTTCTAGGTCTAGGGGACTGACGACCTGAGCAGTTTGGTCGCATAGTTCTTTGAGCCATTTTTTGACCTTTCGCGCAATTTTTTTTTACACGAACGGCCTTATCTTTAGATTGCGTTGACGTAGCAGCTCACTTTTTTACACCACCAAGGGACCATATACCGCAGGAAGTGCGATACATTTCCGCTTATTGTGTCTACCCGTACTAGAGGTAAACTGGTTTTAAGGGTTGGGTAGACAGATAGACGTTGAAGAAAGTGAGACTAGTAGGGTTCAATTTTTACTTATTAGGTGACGAAATCTTAAAAACGAAAATAGCTACGACAGTTACTGAAGATGAGGGCCGCATAAATAATTCTCCGTACTCTTTATTCGAAATGTTCTAGTTACAGTCGATACAACAGTATACTACTCGTAGCTACATTTTCGATCCAAATAAAATCCATCTTCTTACACACGTGTGTAATTCAGATCATAGTATTAATGCCACCGCGTTTTAGAAGTGCGAGCATTCCCATTGCTACCTAGCTTAAGAAACACTTCGGCTAATGGACGTCTTCTGGCTGTAGCGAGTCTAATGGAGAATTCGAAACATTGTAGAATACGTTTGGCAGCTATGTAGCCGTTTATTTTCTGGAGTGGTGCAGAATTATCCTACTGAATTTACTCGCAAATAACAGTATTTTGTTATTTCGATAAACATCCCGAATGATTGGCACATAAGCGGTGACATAAAGGTAGAAAATTCATGTTTTAGAGTTCAGAAAGCTCTATGCAACAGAAACTGCAGATCATTTTGCCATTTTCATTGCGAAATTGCCAGCTTATTCATATCTATGGTAATAATAGAGGGCTGTTTGCTGGGTTGTCTGCTAGCGTAGTGAAAGGTGTTTGCTACTGCAAGGGAAGTCTGGTTTGCTTTCGGTTCTAATCTCGATGGTGGCAGATAGACTATCAGTAAAGCAATTTTAAGAAATTCTCGCGCCCCCAATACGTTTTATTGCTACCATTATTCTGTACTGGCGCCCTGTGGATGTCAATATGAAACTCTTGTAGAATTTCATACTTGTTACTGCCTTCCTTTTTCCACTTCTGTCAGTAATTGAATTGACTTACGTGTGCCACTGAATGATTTTTAACTGACTTTCGTTATGAATCTTCAGGCTTTGCTAAATTTGCACACTTTCATGGTAGGTCAGCAAAGGCAATCCACTATGACTGGTCTGAACGTTGACATAAACCGTTTCGCAGCCGAATGCGCATAATATTTTGCTAATTCGTAACGATCCGGGGTACTTTGTCTTACTAGAACAGCTGTCTTATTTCTATAAGCTGAAATTCATTTTTATTAGTACAGTTCATACTAATTAGCGTTTTTTCTTTCATTTATATCTTATATTTACGTGTTGTGTTTAACACACTAATCAGCATTAATGTAGTCTTACACATGATTGAAAACAGTCTGACAAAGTTCGGATAGTTTGTCAATTTCAGGCCTGTACATAGTATGCTGGTAGCACTTCGTCGCCATGTTTGTTATGCTGTGTAGCAGACTTTAAAGCTGTGCGGATCGGCATAACGAAAAGGCGAGGGGTCTCGCTCGTTTTGTCCACGACTGTACACACAGTGCCCAGTGTGGGGGTGGACGTCTCCAGTTTGGTGAAGGCTTAGTATTCATATGTTGTCCTCTGGGCATATACGCTATCCCCTGCAAAGATCAGTATCCACAGTTTGGCGCCACCAGCGATGATCTTTAACAAATTCGTCTCAAAAGTGAGGATTACGATTCACCCACATTAAATGTTTCAACTGATCCTTGTTACGCTCGACGGGTTTTTGAACTGAAGTACAGGTCAGTGTAAAGCATCTGCTGAGAAAGCCTGTTGTATTCATACGGCAAACAAGTCCCAACCGTTTCCGCTGAGTCCAGCTATGGTGGCTTCAAATCTGTTTGTCCGCTTTTCTCAGTAGTTGAACGCTGATGACGTAGTCGTTCCATTTGATCTCAACTCGTTCCATTTGACTTCAACTACCACTTCTGCCAACCAGATGAAGATTTTACATGGTTTCCCTAAACAACTTGTGGCAAATGGTAAAATAGTTACTTTGAAAAGGACATGGCTGATTTCCTTCCCCATCCTTACTTATTGTGATTCAGTTCCAGGAAAGATTAAGTGTGACTGGGCGGACGAAATGTACAATTATGTAGGTAATAATATCAAACGATAGAATGAGTTCGTATTAGCATGAGATACTCGTTCATCTTTTGCTTGTGCCTGTATCTCGCGATTTCGCAGGGTCGGCATGGTTAGGTCGGATTTGGCGAGGTTAATGTTAAAATGTTAAGGGGTGGCCGGATGCCCTTCCTGCCGTTCTGTACCCCCCCCCCCCCCCCCCCGGCGGGACGGAATTAATGTACCTCAGCTGTCTGCGGCTAGGGTAATCCATGTAATATGTAACCTCCCCCTCACTTATCGACCTTAATGACAGTGAAAAATGAAACCGCGTGTACCTAATGGGAATTTTGGAAAAGCAATCGTCACCGAAGTTAACCTGCCGGTAAAGAGGGAGGAAAGGGTTACATCTAAATGAAAGGAAAAATGCAAATGAAACTGGTGGGAATTAATTTTGAAAAGGGGGTAAAGTTAATAAAGAAAGTAATTTGCGGCCGTTACGTTAACAATTAACTAGCGGTAATTAGGTATTTGAGGTTTGGGGGAAATTACGGTCGCCAGTCCTAAGGACAATTACTATAGTAACTGAAAAAGAAGGGTTATTACACATATAATTAGCACTAGAAGCGTGGCAATTGAAGGTTGACACGTGTAGTGTGAAAACTGAAAGTTTGTCAGAAGTAATAAATTTCGCTACACTCTGACTTAATTTAGCAAAAGAATTAATAAAACCGGAAAATCGAAAGTTAATTTAGTGACTGAAGTTAATAGTGAGCTTTCTTTCTGAAGCACATCGAAATTCAGTAAAATACGGTTAGTCTTGGACTACCTCAACAATCATTTCAAAAACTACTTGAATCTACGCAATTTAGAAATAAGAGATTTAACTTTGAACTTGAATTAAATGATTCTGAACAATTAACAATAGTAAAATTTAGTACGTACCAAGCTGAGCTGCAGTCACAGGTAAGCTAAAATATGGTAACAAAACTCGCACTCTTAATTTGTGCTTGTGTAATCTGAATACTTTAACTGAACTTTGAAATTAAAGCAGTGAAATAGAATTAGCTATATTACTTTAATGCTGGCGTTTGAATTTCAACGACACTCGGGTTCATTTCGGAAAAGGAAGGGACCCTGCTTGGTAATGCAACTGGGACAATGAGCAACAAAGGTTCATGCTACGTTGCTGTAATTTTGTGATTTGAACAGTTTTAAAAGCTGAGGTCTGCCATACACTTCTAAAACTGTACGTGCGTCCAGTCTTCCTTGTTGGTTGATTGAAGGTTTGAAGCCGTCGATCGAGGAGGTTGCGACAGTCACTCATTGTCGGCCGTCGCTGTTGCAGAAGCTGGATGTTGGCGCGCCTTCTTCTCGACACGGTCACCAGACGAAACGGGCTCTTGATGTGCGCCAGCTAATGCTTCCCGTCCGCGACACCATGTCAGAAACTATCATCGCAAGTCGAGCGCAATTACACGCTGCCAAACCCCGAAAGCGCGGCAACTCGCGGGAGCTTCACACAACACACCTGCTCCACTCGCTACTCCAGCCAGACTCTCTCTGCTCAGCCCGCGCTCCACGCGGCAGAGTTAACACTCCTAAAGATCCTAAACACTCTGGTTCTCCACACGACCTATCGACGTATTCGTTCGATAGCATAGTTTTCCCTAGGCAAGACCCAGCGTAAAAATACAAATAATATTTACAAAACAACCAATTATACATCGACATAAATGCACATATATATATATATATATATATATATATATATATATATATATATATATATATATATATATAACAGTAAAACAATTACAATATATAAAAAGACAGAAATGTCATATCTTGAGGTAACAAAACAAGGAAAAAAATTATAGTACAATAGATGGAAATAGGAGGATATGCATTTCCGGCGTTACAAATAGTGTGAACGTGTTCACATGTCTGTGAGTTTTGTAACTGAGGCCGGACGTTGGGACGGTATTCACCTAGTGGGATGTGGAAAACCGCTTAAAAACCACTTGCAGGCTGGCTGGCACACCGGCCCTCGTCGTTAATCCCCCAGGCGGATTTGATCCGGGGCCGGGGCGCCTACCGGAGTCCAGGAAGAAGCGCTAAACGAGCCGCGATGCCTGTCTGCGGCAAACGGCAGAGTGAACGTTATGACTTGCAGCATCTATCCCTTGTCTCTCTCGAAGGCCACCCGCGGTCCCGTGACGCCCGGCAAGTGCCGTGTCGCGTGACACCGCCAGCTGCTTCTGACTCACAGGCCGTGTGCAACCAACAAACCACACTGTGATGGAGTGCTAATCTAAACAAGTTGGCGTAAGACGTCACAGACAGTGAACAGGATGTCGAAAGTAGTGAAATCTCAAGGTAAGGCTTGATCGTAATAAATATGGCGCACAGCAATGTCTATAACGAAACTCTGAAGCCAAAGTCTACATTACAAAATAGTAACAAAAGCGGAATATGTCTTCCTCATAAGCAGAAAAAGTTACAGCTGTTATGGTTACCTTTACCTGCTGCATATGCTTGGCAGCAACGGGGCTTGTCGTTGGAGTCCTTGGTAATGGGTATCGATGTGCAATTATCTCCCCCAATACATTCAAATTCTGACTGATCGCCAGGTAGGGAATACTTATGTGGAATCCCTCCACTTAAAAGTGTATCCACCAGAGAAACTGTTTAGGGATAATATCAGTCCACATCGAGCATGTATGAAACAAGAGTTATTTGATAAAGCTGCGCGTATGATCCCAGTGACTCGTTTGGGCACCTCCGGGTATTAGCAGTACTTTTTCCGCGGTCAGTGGTGATGTGAAGTTCCATTAGCCCAACCCAAAATAGGTCATGGTGGTGATTATACCGGCCACCATTTTTCCGTCGGGGCGACTGTGCGACGGGAATCATTTTGCCGGCAAAAGCAGAACAGGACATTCCTCCATTTGTTCATATCGATGTTGCGGCCTTTTAGTAAACAGTTGAGTCCAGTCCAGTCCCGTCCCGTTACTTACGTGAGAGAACACGTACAATCACGAGCGCGATCTCCCCCCCCCCACCCCCCCCCACACACACACACTTCTAAGGCAACTACAAGCCTTTCCTCCTCCTGTTTCCATTCTTTTTCAACTTTACTTAGGTAGAATAGCTCGTATGTTCCTCGAGTAATTACTCTGACCATTGACATTAATTATTGACTAACTCGTTGGCAAAACAAAAAATAGATGCCTTCATCTAAGGGCCTCTTAGCAGAGCGCTCAACGCGACAGCCCTCATGCGGGGAACTCGGGTTAGATTCCCGGCGCTGCCAGACGTTCTTACTTATGCGAGGACTAGACCGCATTGCACTCAGCCTTGTGATGCCAGTTGAGGAGCTACCTGCTTCAGAGGTAGCGGTACCAAAGTCGGAAAGTGGGCAACGGGCAAGGAGTGCGCTGTTATGACCTCCATGCCCGTCCACGTCGAACCGATGAGGAATTACTGCGACCGACACAGTGGTCGGTCGACTATCGCTTGTCTTCTGGGCCTGATCGTGGGTTAAAAAAATTTAGTCCCAAAATAACCGTACTTCATTGGAGAAGCTTCTGCATGCGCACCGAGTGAAGTGGCGCAGTGATTAGCACACTGGACTCGCATTCGGGAGGACGACGGTGCAAACCCGCCTCAGGATATCCTGATTTAGGTTTTCCGTGATTTCCTTAAATCGCTTGAAGCAAATGCCGGGATGGTTCCTTTAAAAGGGCACGGCCGATTTGCTTCCCTATCCTTCCCTAATCCGAGCTTGTGCTCCGTCGCTAATGACCTCGTTGTCGGCGGAACGTTTAAACTGTATTATCTTCACTAAAATGTGATTTGGCAACAGTTTGAGACGTGGCAGCAATAATAGTTCCAGATGTATTGGAAATCGGACCATGTGCTGTACTTCCATCTGTGGGAGAACGTCACTATGAGATATGATGCCTTTACACGGCAATAGGACTCAACATCTCTCTTCTTGGAGTGGATATAGCGTATCTTTATCGCTACCCACTTCTGGATGTTTGCTGTAGTCAGTGGTCACCGTACTAGGGCTACGTTTTTTTTTTCCGGCTCGCGCTCGAGCGTGCTATGCATATTAAATAGGACTGCAATATAAGATTGGCGCTGGTCACTGTAGATGCGCGCTGCCGTCATATCGTGGATAATCGTCTACAAGCCGTGACCTCGGCCACCATTTTCCATATGATGGAACTAAAGTACATATGCTTCGTGGAAATTGTGCACCTTCTGTTCTGGGACTCTTGACTAGACTATAGCGTTGCAGTACTCAGGCGATGACCATGTTGTGTCTTAAGTGCTGCCGACATGAAGCCGTCAGACAAGAACACTGGCGTCACCACATTGCCGTAACGTCTTATGAAAATAATCACTGACTGACTGGAATCCACGATTGCAGATATTCACAGTGAGTAAGAAACGACTTTCGCCGAGCCTCGCAGTCCTCTTTTGTGTGGGTGGTTGCGTCCAGCAGGCCGTCGAGCCTACATAGCAACTCTCGAAGGCAGCGATACACACTGGCGGAAGATGTGTGATCGAGGAGAGTGCTGCGATGTCTCTAACCAAGGCAGGTGCTGTGCTGCTTAGACGTATTCGTGCACGATTCTGACTTTGTATTGACGGTGGTCATTGCCCGTATTGCCGTTGAATGTTCCTTGGAAGGGTCTCTACAGCAGTGAAGTTAAAAGCAACATTAAATTCCTGGCCAACCACACACAACGACCTTCAGCTAATACTGTGTACCACAAGCACACACAGCTTCTGTACACAAGATTTGTGCCTACATGGACTGTTGCAAGCACACTCAACGGGCTATTACTTGAATGCCATGCTGGTTACACGCTATCGTATTGTCCCACATAATGTCGACAGGAAGTTTTTTGTAAGATGCCTGCAGTAGTGGGGCTGGGTTTGCAGTCACCAGCTGTTATACCTCCTCTGGGGCCAGTATTGTCTAGTAGTAAGGCGTTTTTGCGAGCGAATATTATGAAAAAGAGTGAGAAACGATTGCAACCTCTAATAAAAACGACACTCTATCTACTACACATTTAAGTTTTTAACTGTAATACTGCTTTATTTGTTTTTACTGTAGAGATAGTGTAGGTTTGTTAACGAAGCTCGGGCAAAAACTGTTACAGGCGCACGTGTAAAAGCGAAGGGAGATCCTAAAATCCTTAAACTGAAATTGTGAGAGATTTATGAGGCGTAAGAGACTAAATCAAAATACAATATACAACGATCATCTCAATATAATTTACAAATAATAGACATTTAACAAAAGTGTCTACTACATAGGAACCAGAGGAAAGAAGAAAGGCTGGCCGGTGTAGCCGAGCGGTTCTAGATGCTTCAGTCTGGAACCACACGACCGCTACGGTCGTAGGTTCGAATCCCGCCACGAGCATGGATGTGTGTGATGTTCTTAGGCTAGTTAAGTTTAAGTAGTTCTAAGTTCTAGGGGACTGATGACCTGAGATGTTAAGTCCCATAGTGCTCAGAGCCATTTGAACCATTTCAAAGAAGAAAGCAAGCACGAAAAAGCAACTCTGACGACGACATCTAATGTAGTTGAAAGTAGTCTGTACTGAATTGCTTCGAAGGATTAATTTTTTCGCGATTTTTCTGTTTTACGCATAACCGACATGTTAATGTCCCATGGAGGAAGAGATCATTCGGCACGGAGTAGAAGCTCACGTCATAAAAGGTAAATTGCCGTACCCGTTTGAAAGGTACCGTCGTGGCAGTTGTCTTCACGGATTTAGGGAAACCCCGCAAAACGTAAATGAGGACGTCTGGGGAAGACCTGCACCGTGTGAGTCTTTTTTGCTGGTTCACAGCCTATCACATCAATTCGCTCGGCCCACACAATTAGACGAGGAGCTGAGACTGCACTACCATGCAACACTGGCTAGAAAAATTAGACCTAATTTTGGTACAATATTCAAGAAGAGTGAAAGTAACCGCCCGGGACACGCGGAGTAGAGCAGCCGAACGAGTCGGCGGAAACTGCAGAAGCAATGCCAGCCGGCTGTTAAGCTATAGTGGCGCCGCAGCGTTTTCTGCAGCGCAACGGGGAAAATGCGTGACGCGAGGTGGATGGCCTAGGAAGGGATACTCCAGACATAACACACTATTTTCTTTACAGCAACTTTCTGTTCCAGTAAGAAGGAAATAACTTTTCAGTGATTTGGATTTACATGAAATAATACATCCTGCAACGCTTACTTGTTACTAATATTTTATTAGCACGATGCGTTTCGGCAGCATGCTGCCATCATCAGGCGCATTTGCTGCCGAACGCGTCGTTCTAATAAAATACTAGTAATAAGTCACGCTTGCAGAATATATTATTTCATGAAAATCTTAAAATACATCCATATAAATGTATAAATTTAAGGTTTATTTTAAGTGCAATAATTGAAGTAAGACTGTGATGCATGTCTAAAATTGGCATGGTAACTATCAGCCAAAAGTTTTATGTTGGTACTGGTGCAGCATTAACAACTGCAATGGGTTTCGATTGGTCATTGAATTCGCCGGTAGGGTGTAATGACAGGATACACGGACCACCGGTCGACACGTAAACGTTCTGTCACTGAACTTCAGGAAACGACGACACCCCCCCCCCCCCCCGCGTCCTCCCACCCTCGACGGTAGTAGCAAGCAGGATCATTTGCGTCTCAGTGTACAACATCACAACATCTTATATCCTTCATTAAGACAGCGTTCTGCCACTGCGGATTTCTCTGGCTGGAGCAAACGAGTGTGACGATGGTGTTCTACACATCGGTCGTGAGTAGCACGGATAATATGGCCAATATAAGCCATCTCACACGCCTAGAAATTTCATTTGCTTACGTAAATAGTCTTCTTTCTCTCTGGTGTGTGTGTTTTAACTAGAAGCTAACTCATCTTAATTTGCAGCCGAGTCTGACTCCTAAGTCGAACTAGAGCCAATTTCACGGTCGATTTTCTGTATACTAAAAATGAAATACACTCCTGGAAATTGAAATAAGAACACCGTGAATTCATTGTCCCAGGAAGGGGAAACTTTATTGACACATTCCTGGGGTCAGATACATCACATGATCACACTGACAGAACCACAGGCACGTAGACACAGGCAACAGAACATGCACAATGTCGGCACTAGTACAGTGTATATCCACCTTTCGCAGCAATGCAGGCTGCTATTCTCCCATGGAGACGATCGTAGAGATGCTGGATGTAGTCCTGTGGAACGGCTTGCCATGCCATTTCCACCTGGCGCCTCAGTTGGACCAGCGTTCGTGCTGGACGTGCAGACCGCGTGAGACGACGCTTCATCCAGTCCCAAACATGCTCAATGGGGGACAGATCCGGAGGTCTTGCTGGCCAGGGTAGTTGACTTACACCTTCTAGAGCACGTTGGGTGGCACGGGATACATGCGGACGTGCATTGTCGTGTTGGAACAGCAAGTTCCCTTGCCGGTGTAGGAATGGTAGAACGATGGGTTCGATGACGGTTTGGATGTACCGTGCACTATTCAGTGTCCCCTCGACGATCACCAGTGGTGTACAGCCAGTGTAGGAGATCGCTCCCCACACCATGATGCCGGGTGTTGGCCCTGTGTGCCTCGGTCGTACGCAGTCCTGATTGTGGCGCTCACCTGCACGGCGCCAAACACGCATACGACCATCATTGGCACCAAGGCAGAAGCGACTCTCATCGCTGAAGACGATACGTCTCCATTCGTCCCTCCATTCACGCCTGTCGCGACACCACTGGAGGCGGGCTGCACGATGTTGGGGCGTGAGCGGAAGATGGCCTAACGGTGTGCGGGACCGTAGCCCAGCTTCATGGAGACGGTTGCGAATGGTCCTCGCCGATACCCCAGGAGCAACAGTGTCCCTAATTTGCTGGGAAGTGGCTGTGCGGTCCCCTACGGCTCTACGTAGGATCCTACGGTCTTGGCGTGCATCCGTGCGTCGCTGCGGTCCGGTCCCAGGTCGACGGGCACGTGCACCTTCCGCCGACCACTGGCGACAACATCGATGTACTGTGGAGACCTCACGCCCCACGTGTTGAGCAATTCGGCGGTACGTCCACCCGGCCTCCCGCATGCCCACTATACGCCCTCGCTCAAAGTCCGTCAACTGCACATACGGTTCACGTCCACGCTGTCGCGGCATGCTACCAGTGTTAAAGATTGCGATGGAGCTCCGTATGCCACGGCAAACTGGCTGACACTGACGGCGGCGGTGCACAAATGCTGCGCAGCTAGCGCCATTCGACGACCAACACCGCGGTTCCTGGTGTGTCCGCTGTGCCGTGCGTGTGATCATTGCTTGTACAGCCCTCTCGCAGTGTCCGGAGCAAGTATGGTGGGTCTGACACACCGGTGTCAATGTGTTCTTTTTTCCATTTCCAGGAGTGTAGTTAGATGGTCCAAAAACGATTTGACTTTTGATCCTTTCAGTACTTTATACGGTTAAAAAGTTTAAATATTCGCTCTGAGTTAAAAGTTGCGTCTTCCACGACTTAAACATTCTCCTTCATCTAGAAAATGTAGATAATTATGCATTCATAAATTCACTACATTGAAAGTTTAAAAAAAAAATCCTACTCATGTATGTTTAGAAAAAAAGTTCGTTTCAGTCGGAACCTACAGTACTTGCATCCTACTAAAAGTAGCCCTCTCACGTGATTTTATATCTTCAAACGCCATATACTATCAGCAGCGTATTCTATCAAACTTCCCAATCGTTTAATAAGGGAAAAATCTACTAAAGCAATCTCTTGTAGTGATTTTGTCTACCACAACTGCGGCTTTGCATATTTTTCTAAAATTTCGTTTCACTTTAGGCTGCCCTTTTTTTTTAAAAGGATACATAAAAATTTTTTGAAGCGACAATTAGATCATTCACTGATCTACTTCCGACAAAGTATAATTTTAAATCTTAGTATCTTTCGTGAGAAGTTAAAGTAAGGAGTTGGTGCCTCACGTTGACTTCAGTCTGCAGACCGGTGTTATATATGGACTGTGGTGAGACACAGAAAGAAAGAAAGAAAGAAAGAGAAGCGTGTGATGCAGTGTCTGCCGTCAGCAGACAGGAGCCCATCACCAGATAGGTACAGGTACGCATAAATTCGCACCAGTACAAAACTCTTAGGAAAAGGAAGCAGAATGAAGGACACGTCTACCATCAAAGATGGGACATTTGCAAGTATCTCAGAAAACTACTCGTTATAATGAAGAAATGCGTACCAAGGGAAACTATCTGTGCAAGTGTGAGGGTCTTGTTAGATGGTAAAAAGAGAATAGTGCACAACAGCAAAAAAAAAGTTGTTGGCAAATAATTTAACCTGCAAGAAGAGTATAAGCTGGCCTGTCGGATGCTTGTACACGGGGGCCATGAGAACTTTACAGCACGATAGGGAAGAGATCCCCTCAGTGTGGCACTTCACTGATATATTTTACTTATCTATTTACTTAATCGTGTCAGGAACATACAACATAACTAGCAGAATATCACCGACATTGACAAAATCATTCCAGAGATGTCGGTTATATAAGCGTCATCATTTCTACTAATGTAAATGGGATGACTAAGCATATGCTACACAAATACATATTAAATTCGATGTGATCCGTATGCAGCTAATTCACATGTTTCCATGGTGGCATTAATCGCGTTCTGGAGAGAGCACTAGTCGGGCACAACATGAAGACAAGAAGATTGTTCATTGTCTCGGATAAAGTGAGTCGCACGCAAATCACAACTTTCTCATGTTGCTCTTGTTCCTGCTAACTCCTGCGCGCAGCCTGTTGAGCGTCTTCCGTATAGGCTTACCTCTTGACATCAGGGGAGGCCTTCAGAAGGCATCATCCATCCAGGTGGCTGGATCTGGAGTGCCAGGGATTTACTCAGAAGTATGAAGACGATTCAGCGTGGCTTTGTCACATGAAGGAAGCACTTGCTTGACATCTGGCTTTCGATTGCCGGTTGATCCCTCATAAAGTATGGGTCCTAACATTCAGTCCCGTAGATTCCTCCTGTCTGGATGTGACCTCTCGACAGATATCTGGAGATGGAATACTTGCTAGCCAGTAGATGTTTTTACGATGCGTCCCCCACGTTGTTCCAGGTAAGTAATTTCCGGAGAATACTATTCCTTGCTGATAACCCCTTTCCAGTGTTCAGGCAGCGTGTTCTGTAGGTGAGAGTTCGGTCACGAGTTCTTCGTAGATGTTTGGGAGTCAAACAGCATGTCTGTTTTTGAGGCGAAAGGCACATACTACTTTCCTCTGGGTTCGATTTCAGCTGGTTCTCTCGATATCACGCCTAGAATTTGTAAGAACATGGCAGAGCCCCTCTTCGGCATCTTCAAAAGTTGTCTGTTGAGCTGTGAGGGCGACATTGCCTGCATAAATAAAGCTCTTTCTTCCTTGTGGGCAGAGCTGACCATTACTATAGATACAAAAAAAGAACAGGGTAGACTTAAGATTCGAGACTTTGACGATAGCCTTGATGAGGCACTTCGGTGCAGTTCTGAGGTAGCTCAATACCTTGCTTCTGAGCGCTTCCCGTGTCGTGCTGCTGTGAGTGACAAGTACTGGAAGCCCTAATAACAAACCCAGAGTCTTTATTAAAGTTGAGGATATACTATTGTGTTATCTTTTTAATGGTAGGGGTGTAAACATGTTGTAAAGTACGAGGGCGGTTCAGAAAGTAACCTCCGATCGGTCACAGTGCGGGTTGTGGGGGGAGTAGCGACGCCATCTGTGCGTTCACGCACTCAACAGGTCAGTCGGCATCAAGCCGTGGTCGAGTGAACGTCGTACCTGCGCTAGTTTAGTTTTTGTGGCAGTTTGAAATGTGTGCTGCAATAGAAAACCCCGCCAAATGTGAAGTGCGTGCTGTCATAAGGTTTTTTACAGCCAAAGGATATTCTGCAGCAGCTATTCATCGTGAGCTTTGTGCCGTGTACGGACCAAGAGTTATGAGTGAAGGAGTTGTCCGTGAATAGGTACGTTTATTTAAAAGTGGACGAGAAAACGTTCATGATGAAGAGAGGAGTGGTAGACCATCACTGGTGACTGACGAACTCGTTCAGACAGTTGATGCAAAAGTTCGTGAAAATCGACGTTTCTCAATGTCGGAGTTGTCTACTGGTTTTCCACAGATTTCTAAGACTCTCTTGTACGAGATAGTGACAGCAAGATTGGGTTACCGTAAGTTCTGTGCACGATGGGTGCCCAAAATTCTTACCGACCACCACAAAACTCAAAGAATGGCCTCTGCATTATACTTTCTGTCACGTTATGAGGACGAAGGAGAACCATTGTTAAACAGAATCGTGACCGGTGACGAAACCTGGATTAAATACGTGAACCCTGAGACAAAAGAACAATCAAAGATGTGGGCACATTCAAAAACCAAGAAAAGCCTCGCAAGATTTTTCTGCCAGAAAACTGATGGCAACGGTGTTTTGGGATGCCAAAGGGGTGTTGTTGGTTGAATTCATGGAACGTGGTACGACCATTAATCAAGACGTGTACTGTGAAACAATAAAAAAGTTACGACGGGCTATACAGAACAAACGCCGTGGTATACTGACTTCCGGTATCGTTTTTTTTGCACGATAACGCCCGTCCTCACTCTACTCGCAGAACAACGGCCCTTCTTGAGTCCTTCAAGTGGGACGTTATCAACCATCCACCTTACAGCCCAGACCTGGCGCCAAGTGATTATCACCTATTCATGCATTTGAAGAAATGGCTCGGGTCACAGCGGTTTGATGACGACGAAGAGCTCAAAGATGCGGTCACAGGCTGGCTCCTGGCACAAGCGGGTGATTTTTATGCAGAAGGAATTTCAAAGCTTGTGAAGAGATACGATAAGTGCCTCAATCGCTATGGAGACTATGTAGAAAAATAGTGCAAAGATGTAGTTGTAAGATGTATATATTAAAATATTTTTATTTAACTTGGTGTATTTTTTTAAATCAACCGGAGGTTACTTTCTGAACGGCCCTCGTATTAGGAGTCAACAGACGTGGTCGAAACACACCGTTTTGTGGAAATAAAAGATTCTGAGATACTATTTTTACGTTCTTGCGCCTGGCACACGTAATATCTTTATTTACAATTGATACATGGGGAACGCACAATTGCCGTTACTGTAATGGCATAAAAGTAACATTCGGGAAATTCCATTGCTGTAGCCGGCCCCGAGCGCGAGGCTGCAACTACAGCAAATTCCGCCTCCAACACCGTTAACGAGACAGAGGAAAGAGGCTACCAAGAAGATCGAGACACAAATGTGGCCGGATGAAAGGAGCAGGTACGAAGATCCGTCTTGGAAACGCCAGCGTGATGGACCTGTAGAAAGTTGGACATTTCGGACTCTCCCCGTGTGCTTTCGAAAATTTCTTTTGCGCTTCGCTTAGGAATTGTCGCTTAACATGACGGGAGTTTCACATGTGCAGCTGGGAGCGGCACACCCAGTGCTGCGAAGCGTTGCAGTTAGTCACGCCTACCAAAAGTGCGACCTGGAACATACGTGTTGGACAAGTATGCTTTGTCTCCATGCAAATCTAAACGGCTGTATGTTAACTATCGGTATTTTACGTAAGCGAAAATGGAAAACAAAGCTCGCAAGCAGAGCGAAAAGCGGTGGCATTACTTTGCAAACGACTGTCATTAATCGTCGGCCGAGAAACAGCGCAACGGAGGTATCCGCTGCAACACTTTCCCACCGGGTCAGATATCGTCCTGCAATACAATTGCTTGTTCTGCAGGCTTATCTGCGCTTACAGCACAAGGCCTGGTGTTTGCACTGGAATCAGGTTCGAGACTGCAGAGTCCATAGCACTGCACTGAAATGTGCCTATCGCGTATTTAGCCGGGAGTCTGGAGCAAGTCTCTCTATTTGACGTTACTTCGGCGGCTTGGGCGTCGGCCGTGGTGTTAGTGTAGAAGAAGAAATATCACACACACACACACACACACACACACACACACACACACACACAGTCAGTCAGTCAGTCCTGAGCGGAGAAGGCAGACTTGGAAACCTTCACCTCTGCTGTCACCGCTGAATCTCCTCCACATGGTGCCATCGATGTTGTCGTTGAGAAGGTCTCTGTAACGATCGTTTCTGCGGCGGAAAACGCGACCCGTCGTTCTTTAGGGTGCCCTGAGCGAAAGACAGTCCCTTGGTGGTTGCCGAAAGTAGCTGAGGCAATTAAAGAGGGTCGGCGAGCTCTACAGCGACATAAGCGGCACCGTTCCCTTGAGCATCTCCTTTAAGCGGCTCCGTGCCCGCGTTCGCCAGCTTATAAGACGACGGAAACAGGAGTGTTGAGAGAGGTATATGTCGACCATTTGGTGCCAAAGATCACCTTCCCAAGTCTGGACGTAGATTAGACGTCTTTTTGGGTACCAGACCCCCAACAGGTGTCCCTGGCATTAACATCAATGGCGTGCTATGTACCGACGCTAACGCGATTGCCGGGCACTTTGCTGAGCACTATGCTCGAGCCTCTGCGTCGGAGAACTCCCCCCCAGCCTTTCGCACCCTCAAATTGCGGATAGAAAGGAAAGTCCTCTCGTTCACTACCGTCCACAGTCAACCCAATAACGCCCCATTTACAGAATGGAAGCTCCTCAGAGCCCTTGCACATTGCCCCGACACAGCTCCTGGGCCGGATCCGATACATAGTCAGATGATTAAACGTCTATCATCTGACTACAAGCGACATCTCCTCGTCATCTTCAGCCGGATCTGGTGCGATGGCGTCTTTCCATCACAGTGTCTGCAGAGCACCATCATTCTGGTGCTCAAACCCGGTCAAAGCCCGCTTGGTGTGGATAGCTACTGGCCCATCAGCCTCACCAACTTTCTTTGTAAGCTGCTCGAACGTATGGTGTGTTGGCAGTTGGGACGGGTCATGGAGTCATGTGGCCTACTGGCTCCATGTCAGGGCGGCATCCGCCAGTGTCACTCTACTGATAATATTGTGTCCCTCGAGTCTGCCACCCGGACAGCCTTTCCCAAACGTCAACATCTGGTTACCGTCTTTTTTAACATACATAAACCATATGACATGACCTGGCGACATCATATCCTTGCCACATTGTATGAGTAGGGTCTCCAGGGTCCGCTCCCGATTTTTATCCAAAACTTCCTGTCTCTCTGTGCTTTCCATGTCCAAATTGGTGGCTCCCATAGTTCCCCCTGTATTCAGGGGCATTCCACAGGGCTCCATATTGACTCTCTCTATTTTTAGTGGCTTTAACGGTCTAGCAGCAGCTGTAGGGCCATCGGTCTCTCCTTCTCTGTATGCGGATGACTTCTGCATTTCGTACTGCTCCTCCAGTACTGGTGTTGCTGAGCGGCGCCTACAGGGAGCCATTCACAAGGCGCGGTCATGGGCTCTAGCCCACAGCTTTCGGTTTTCAGCCGCGAAGTCGTGTGTCGTGCATTTCTATCGGCATCACATTGTTAATCCAGAACCTGAGCTTTACCTTAATGACGATCCACTCACTGTAGTGGAGACGTATCGATTCTTAGGACTGGTCTTTGATGCCCGATTGACTTGGCTACCTCACTTTCGTCAGCTTAAGCGGAAGTGCTGGCAGCACCTCAATGCCCTCCGCTGCCTGAGGAATACCAACTGGGGTGCAGATCGCTCTACGCTGCTGCAGTTCTACAGAGCCCTTGTTCAATCTTTCCTTCATTATGGGAGTCTGGTTTACGGTTCGGCGGCGTCCTCAGCGTTGCGTTTACTCGACCCAGTGCACCACTGTGGCCTAGTGACCCGAGCTTTCAGAACAAGTCCGGTGACCAGCATCCTGGTGGAGGCCGGAGTCCCTTCATTGAAGGTTCAGCGTGCGCAACTGCTCGCCAGTCATGTTGCACACATTCGTAGTTCTCCTCCGCATCCGAATTACCGCTCTCTTTTGTCAACCATGGCGGTTCATCTCCCGTATCGGTGGCCCAGGTCAGAGCTTAAGATTGCAGTTTGCGTCCGGTCCCTTCTGTCTGAAGGAGTCCTTCCCTTTACCACCTCTCCTCGAAGTCCATTCATGTACACCTCCATAGTGTACATCTAGGCCGCAGATTCTTCTGGAACTTTCACATTGCCCTAAGGATTCCGTTAACCCTGCGGCTCTGTTATCACTTCCTCTCGATTTTCGACATGTACCAGGGCTATGAAGTTGTTTACACCGACGTCTCGATGGCTGATGGTCACGTAGTCTTTGCGTATGTTCATGGAGGACATATTGAACAGCACTCCTCGCCAAATGGCTGCAGTGTTTTCACTGCAGAGCTGGCGGCCATATCTCTCGCTCTTGAGCACATCCGCTAATGCCCTGGCTAGTCATTTCTCCTTTGTACTGACTCCTTGAGCAGCCTACAAGCTATTTACCAGTGCTACCCTCGCCTTCCTTTGGTAGCGTCTATTCAGGAGTCCATCTATGCCCTGGAATGGTCCGGTCGTTCAGTGGTGTTTGTGTGGACCCTAGGATACATCAGAATCCCAGGCAACGAACTTGCCGAGAGGGTGGCCAAACGGTCTACACGGAAACCGCTTCTGGAGATGGGAAACTCTGAAACTGACCTGCGTTCTGTCGTACGCCGCAGGGTTTTTCGGCTTTGGGAGATGGAATGGCATAACAGTACGCACAACGAACTGCGTGTAATTAAGGGGACTATGAATGTATGGAAGTCTTCCATGCGGTCCTCTCACAGGGAATCAGTTGTCCTCTGCCGTCTCCGCATTGGCGATACGTGGATAGCAAATGGTTACCTCCTCCATCGTGAGGATCCACCTCGGTGATGCTGTGGCTCCCAAATGACTGTCGTCCACCTCTTGCTGGAGTGCCCACTTTCGCCGCTCTGCGGTGAACTTTTAAAATTCCCAGCACCCTACCTTCGGTGTTGGGCGACAAGGCCTCAACAGCAGCTTTAGTTTTACGTTTTATTCGTGATGGTGGGCTTTATCATTTGATCTGAGTTTTAGCACATGTCCTTTGTCCCTCTGTATCCTCCACCCTAGTGCTTCTAGGATGGAGGTTTTAATGTGCTGCAAGGTGGCTGGCTTCTCCTTTTTGATTCTCATGGCCAGCCAGCCATGGTAATCTGCCTTCTTGTTTTGATCTCTTCTACATGTTTCTTGCGCCACTCTGTGGTTTTCTTGACCGATTTGGCCATTTTAGTGTTTGTTGCCCTTCTGTCATTCTTGTGGTTTTTTCCTTTCTTCCAACTGTGCTTTGTATGTCTCGATTATTTTACTCCCACCCTTGCGGAATTATTTTAATCGGAACGAGGGACCGATGACCTAGCGGGCTGTTACCTTCTCCCTCTTTTAAACCAAACAACCAACCAACCAACCAGATGAAAAGAGCTTTGTCTGTTGACCAGAGCGACCAATCAGACATTCAGCCTCTCTCGTACAAAGGGTTGCGAACGGCAAGGAGCACGGTATTGTTGAAAATAGTTTTCAGGGTCACCTTCTAATTAGTGAAAGAGCCATTCTGCAATATATGCGATAAGCCACCGCTGTTACGGTAGCTTCAGCGAAAATAAAAGTGCACTTCACACCGGAATGCAGCGCAGAAAACATTAAATTATCTTGGTGATACTGCACAGATTCATGAGGATGCTCTGACCCCTAGATACGAGCATTATGGGTACTTACCTTCCCACTTAAGTGAAGTGTTTCCTTATCACTGAACACCACACGATCGAGAAAATTATCTTCCCGCTGCAACACTTCACTTGCAAAGTTACAACGCGCACCATAGTCATCTGGGTTTGAAGCACGTACCAACTGTAATCGGTATGGACATACGTTTTCTTAGTCTTCCTTACTGTCGTCTTTGGCAACTGAAGTTAAAGACATGCCTTCCGAACGTTCTTCTTAGGAGTACGAAGGTAAAATGCTCTAACATGGTAAACACCCTCTTCAGACACTTTCCATTGTCCCGTGTTTTCGCATTTGCGCACACTTCCGGTCGTTTCGAACTGACTGTACCATCGGCGAATATTTTAGCCACGTGGAGGATGACAATTAAATTAAACGAAACGCACGCTGAACTGAAATATCAGATGCACTCTTAGCAAACTACAGAACTCTAATCGCTTCACGCTGAGGAGTCGTCATTTTGTGTATGTGGTGTTAGAGGGGAAAACAACAAAGTAATACTCGCACATACGCTTATCTACAATGAAGTGCCAAAGAAACTGGTATAGGCATGCGTATTCAAATAGAGAGATGTGGAAAGAGATAGAATACGGCGCTGCGCGGTGAGCAACTCCTGTACAAGACAGCAAGTGTCTGGAGCAGTTGTTAGATAGGTTACTGCTGCTACAATGGCAGGTTATCAATATTTGAGATTAAACATGGTGTTATAGGGGGCACACGAGCGATGAGACACAGCATCTCCGAGGTAGCGATGAAGTGGAGATTTTCCCGTATGACCATTTCACGAGTGTGCCTTGAATTTCAGGAATCCGATAAAACATCAAATTTCCCACATCGCTGCATTCGGGAAAAGATCCTACAAGAACGGTACTAACGATGACTGAAGAGAATTGTTCAACGTGACGTAAGTGCAACCCTTCCACAAACTGCTACAGATTTCAGTGCTGGACCATCAACAAGTGTCAGCGTGCAATCCATCCGACAGAACATCATCAATATGGGCTTTCGGAGCCGAAGCCCCATTTGTGTACCCTTGATGACTGCACGACACAAAGCTTTGCGCCTCGCTTGGGCCCGTCAACACCGACATTGGACTGTTGATAACTGGAAACATGTTGCCTGGTCGGACGAGTCACGTTTCAACTTGTATCGATCGGATGAACGTGTACGGGTATGGAGAGAACCTCGGCAATGCATGGACCCTGCATGTCAGCAGGGGACTGTTCAAGCTGCTGGAGGTTCTGTAATTGTGTGGGGGCGTGTGCAGCTGGAGTGATGAGGAAACCGTGATACGCCTAGATACGACTCTGACAAGTGACACGTACGTAAGCATCCTTTCTCATCACCTGCATCCATCCATCTATTCATCCAGTCATGTCCACTGTGCATTCCGACAGACTTAAGCAATGTCAGCAGGACAATGCGACACCTCACACATCCAATATTGCAACAGAGTGGCTCCAGGAACTGTCTTCTGAGTTCAAACACTTCCTCTGGCCACCAAACACCCCAGACATCTACATTATTTAGCATATCCGGGATGCCTTGTAACTCGCTGTTCAGAAGACATGTCCACCTCATCGTACTCTTATTGATTTATGGACAGTCCTGCAGGATTCATGGTGTCAGTTCCCTCCAGCACTACTTCAGACATTAGTAGAGTCCATGCCATGCCATGCCATGCCATGCCATGTCATGTTGCGGCACTTCTGCGTGCTCTGGGGGGCCCTACACGGTATTAGGCAGGTGTACCAGTTTCTTTGGCTCTTCAGTGTACCGGTACAACTGTTTGAGTTACTGTTTGTGACCTTGAATCAATACTCTACAACGCTAACAGTTGATACTATTAAAATTTATAACTGGGTCATTCTTCTACGTGCACCCTGTACTGTAAATACGGTGGTACTAATAGCGGCGATGCGGCAGGCTCATCGCAGTGGTGTTCGCGTATTGTAATTCTCTACAGCACTACTGTGATGACGACACAAAACTATAGCGCCAATCGCCTTTTGCTCCTGGGTTATTGATCTTTTTTAATATTATCTAATTTTTAGACTGCGGGCTGTTGAATCTGTTTGAGGCGGAGTGTCGCTTGTTTAATGCTGGAACTGGTTTCACCGGCTTCTTCAGCATTTTCAGAAGTACAGGTATGTCACAGGTCTATGACGCTTCTAGGCTTAGAGGAAACCGAAAATTTTATCTCTGCTTAGGTTCCAGTTAATAAGAGCGACAGTTTCGCTACCACAATCGATGTTGGCTGTCTCTTTAACTCTGCCGTGTACAAGAAACTCAAGTAGTCTGTGACTAGCGGCAAATTGTTCTACGATACTTAACTTACACGTATCCGTAGCAGAGGAAGCAAAGCACGCAAATGCAGAGATTACTAGTTCGAATCCAGATGGTTGAACTTCACGTCACGAGCGTTTCGACGTATAGGAAGTAGCGTTGGTGACGCGTCTCTTCTGACCGCCCAGTTGAGTACCGGTCACTTCAGTTACACAGCGAAGTTTTTCACTCTGAGCATACGTGACACCGGTGATGGGTCACAGGACAAGCTCGACGGACTCTTCAGTGGGATTCGAAAGTAGGAGACTGTTTGCTGCCCACGGTTTCACCCACTCGTGTTCTTTCATTTGGACAGTCATCCACGAAAAGGCAAACACAGCACAATAAACACCTATACTACACTACATTTCCCTTCACAGTACTCCTCCACTGAAGACACACACTTGACATACTGGCCTCAGCGAAGGAGGGGCATCATATTCTTACAGTACGTCCCATAAACACTCTTTTAAAGGAGGTCACAAACATCGAGGACTGCACTCAAACTTCAGGCTAAAAATCTTCTTAAATTATTTGCATACGATGTTGCAGTTGAAAGGCTTTAAAAAAAACCTTAATCATCACTATTTTATCCTTCATTTGTAAATGGTTAGTAGAGAACCGGGTCATGCTATTCCTCCTCTTGGTCAATCAGGCGAGTAGAACCAATTTTAATCTCTACCTGACTAGGATATTCCCCCGTGACACATGGGTTCATTCCCCATCGCTATGGCGAACGTCTCTTATAGTTTCACAGGAGAGCCGTCTCCGATTTATTGTCCGACATAGTCAAAATAACGATGAGCTGAATGGTTAGAGTTTAGTGTTGTATGATGCATCTGATCTTGTCCCTAAGTTACGGGGTAGATCATCCGGTCACACTATCCTGGCTTATTATTACAGTCTGTATTGTGTTATGTTTATGGTATTTTAATAATACGTTTAAAACAGACCCTCTTAATCTTTTGGGGAAACTTTAGGCCTGAATTTAAATGTGAAAGCAAATTTTAAGTGCACGTAGGAAGGAGAAGATGCTATTTAGACGTGGTTTTTATGCTGAAAACGGACGAATTTTAGATCTTTTATCGACATTCCTGTCTGATTATCTCAGGAATGATGATGACGAAGGTTTTTCGTTAGATTCTCTCGACACTGGCGTCATTAGAAGAGCGCTATATACGAACACTAGTTTAGCGCCCGCTGCCTCGCTCGCGCAGACTGTATGGTCTGCGCACACCTATTTTGTTTTTGTTTAATCGAATTTGTATGTTTCGCCCGTTACTCATGTGTAAATCTAGTCTACGCAAACTAAGTTGCAGACAGGATATTAAAATTTATAAAGCAATACTTCCTACCAGATTTACATATTTTTAAAAACTGAATTGAATTTATTTATTTTTATGCATATTGTTTATGTGCAAATCAATTATCTAGAAACAGCGTACCTGGTCATCTCAAACAATATTCCTGTACATGTAATCGCACTTAAACGTGGTATATACAGGGTGTTTAACAATTCATGTTACACACCTCTAGAGACTGTAAAAGGATAGTGGATAAAGTGTTACATAGGAACCCATCCGGAAACATCATCCAATGATATTACCAGGCGTCAAACATATTCGCTGATGCCTGTAAACGCGTGTGCGTGTGCGTGTGCGTGTGCAAAGGGATAAAGGGATTCCGTGATGATGTTGCAAACTTTCTAGGATGATAAATGTGTCAATTTGAGGTTAAGGGTCCCTGTACCGGAAACGAACTAGCCGAAAGTTAGAAGCGAAAACCGTTCTGGTACCACTGGCAGTGGAATACATGTACCGGTGCTGTTGTTTCTAAGACTGTAGGGTATGCAACTTTCCGAGGTGGTAGTATGGACCAAAACAAGAAAAAAATGTCCAGTAAACATGGGCTCTACAGCGCTACCTTAAGCGCTTTGAGCACTCCTCCAATAGAGAAGATGGAAAAAGTGCTGAAAACTCGTCAGGCATGCATTTTAGAGCCCATGTTTACTAAATATTTTTTCTTGCTTTGATCCATACTACCACCTTGGAAAGTTGTATGCCACACGTTCGTAGCAACAAAAGTACCCGTACATGTATTCCACTGTCAGAGATATCAGAATGATATCCGAACCAGTGATCCTTATCTCAAATTTATATATTTATCCGTCTCCATCATCACGGAATCTCCCTGTACACACATACATTTACAAGCGCCGGCGCCTATGATCTTGACGCTCTCTACCGTCGTTGGACGACTTTCCTCGACATGGGTTCCTTTGTAAAACTTGATCTACTAAGTTCCCTCTAGAAGTGTAAAACATTAATTGTGAAACACCCTGTAGTTTGTCATCAGTAATGGTTAATTTGCATAGTAATTAGGTCTATAACAAAACAGTTTTATGAATATATATCAGACGCACTGAAAAATTAATGTACTTAAGATCCGTTTCTTTTTCTATGCAATTCCGACAAAGCCACCCTCTAAACCTTTCACGCTAATTAAGAACGTAGAAACACGGTCTTCCCCAAATATACTTCCGGCAAAAAAACGATTCCGTAAGCTGGAGTCGGAGGTTTTTTTAATCCTATTATCCCTGGTGATAATTCTATAGAAGCTTTCTTCCCATAATGCATATTTCTTCATTTATAACCGAGAAGTCAAGTATCATTTTTCATAGATTTTGCTTTAAACGTGTTTTAATATAACTAAATACTTCCATAAAAGTTTTCGTCCCCTATTTCACCCTCTTAGGTATGAATTTCCAAAAACACTGATACATGTTTTTCATTCTTATTAGAGAAGTCAAATACCATGTTTCATATATGTACCTTTCAAAATCCTTTAGTAGTTCCTTGATAACTACTTATTTTCAAAAACAAATTCACCCACCATTTCACTCCGTTAGGCTTTAAATTTCCAAAACAGTTATAAAAGTATTTTGTTCTATGTCTGACCGAGGAACCAAATAATAATTTACGCAGTTTTAGCTTCAAAATTGCCTTAATAGCGACATCGACATTTCACACCCTAAGGAGCGGAATTTCAAAAAATCCCTTCTTAAACGATGTCTACAGTATAAGATACACACGCTCTGGAAGTTTCCGTCCTCAGCTGTTTCGGCTGTGCGATGATGAGTCAGTCAGTCAGAGCATTTTCTGGCTGACTGAGGGATGGAGGGAGATATCTGCAAATCCAATGTTACTACAAAAGATACGCCTGCAAACTCTTATGGAATCCAAGTGTGTGACTTAAGGGAAAAAATCACATTTCTAACTGTGCGAAATGAGATTTTTAAATATTTCCTCGCTTCTATTTTTACATTTTTTTGGACGATTTTGGCTACTAAATGGCTCTGATCAGTATGAGACTTAACATCTGAGGTCATCAGTCCCCTAGAACTTAGAACTACTTAAACCTAACTAACCTAAGGACATCACACACACATCAATGCCCGAGGCAGGATTCGAACCTGCGACCGTAGCGGTCGCGCGGTTCCGGACTGAAGCGCCTAGAACCGTTCGGTCATACCGGCCGGCTGGCTACTAAAGCTTAGTGTGTGTACTTCTAGAGTGTGTTGAAAGGATGATGTGCTGTGTACTACAGAGGAATAAATTATACGATTAAACGCGAATAGAACAGACTTTACATTTTAGTATGAACAGTACAGTGAACGAAAACGTTTTTGAGTTAAACAATCGGGACGATTTTGTTCAAAGAGTTTGTGACGTGACATTTTAATAGGAATGTTCAATATTTTTATGTAATTAGTGTAATAAAAATACGTCTAGACTTCAGAGTTTGCCATTCAGTTTAAAGAACATCACTTGCAATATCGTTCAGCGGTATATAGATCCCTAAGTGCAAGAGAACGATGATTACCGTTAAGTAACTGACTAAATGCGTTATGTAACAATGTTTTGAGACCGCATTAAGGTAAGCGCCCTCAGGCTAGTCCCACGTCGTTCGTGTGTGTGTGTGTGTGTGTGTGTGTGTGTGTGTGTGTGTGTGTGTGTGTGTGTGTGTGTGTTTGCGCAGAGTACTTTCGCCATGTTATGGCCTGTTACAGCCACCCATACTTTCCCTCTGCAGTAATCGCTAAGCTGCGTCACATTTGCAGATAGTGTTTGCAGGTACCTGCCCGTACTCAGACTAAAGTTTTCGAATCCCTTCGTGTCAGCTGTCAGCTGCAGCAGATGCGGTTCCAGGGCGGGGTGGGGGGACGGTGTTTTGTGGGTAATGACATCCCACCCCCACCTCCCAAAAACATTTACTAAAAGCAGGCCGGCCGATGTGGCCGAGCGGTTCTAGGCGCTTCAGTCTGGTACCGCGCGACCGCTACGGTCGCAGGTTCGAATCCTGCCTCGGGCTTGGATGTGTGTGATGTCTTTAGGTTAGTTAGGTTTAAGTAGTTCTAAGTTCTAGGGGACTGATGACCTCAGAAATTAAGTCCCATAGTGCTCAGAGCCATTTTACTAAAAGCATTTCTGTTTTTACAGATGACAATTACAAAGTTTCTGACCTAATTTCCGGAAAAAGTAGCTTGAAAACAGTCTAGAATTTGCAATGAATTCTAGAAATTACAAGCTATTTATAACATGGGAGAATTTTCCGTTGCTTGCCTGAAGCTCATTCCACGTGGGTGCGATTGCAGCCCGACAGCTTGGAAAGAAAATTTCAGTCGGGCAAGGACGACCAAAAGAGCTGTCAACAATAATAAACTCGACACCGTTCGCGAGTCCACAGGTACATTCAGTATACCACAGGATGGTGAGTACACCAAGACAGAAATCCTCCTCTATAAAGGAGTAAACAACAGAAATACTGATTTTTCCCGAACGTAAGCGAAAATAGCTGAAAGAACCGGAATTTCTCTCCATTTTCACACAGCAGACCTGTGTTAGCAATCTTAGTGCTAAGTGCGATACTAATAACGGTGAGGTTACAGTTTTATAGTTTGTAAATTACAGTGTGTAAATTCGTTGAAGCGTTTCAGTGTTTCGATAACCATCTGCATTGCCGGTGTTTTATGGAATCGTGGATGACGCATTCCACGTACTTTCAGCGTGATTTGTCGTGTATGCAGTCGGTTCAGTGTTGGCAATTTATCTGCTAATATCACTAGTGCGGGAAGCGAGCTATAGTTGGATATGAGTAAACATGAAATTACTGGAGTCACAGAGGATCGTTATTGTCGCATATTTATAGCGCAATTTTTCCGCTTCGATTTTATAAGTTATTTGGTGGCTACCATTATTGATATTCGTTTTTGTCTTGTTATTGTTTGTAGTGCCATTTGACGTAAAAGACAAATCTAATCCTTATACGGCTATTTTCGCTGAAGAATTGTCCATTGTAAATCTTTCACAGTTTTCCGTAGTACTACAAAACATCCACGAATGAAACGAGTTCTTAAACTTCTAAGAATGATAAAACTGCAATCAGAAAAGTTTTAGTGATTCAGGAAACTAGATTCGTTTATAGGCTGAACTGTTCGTGTTAATTCGCTAGAGGAAATGAAGGCATAGAAAAAGAACGTTTCGAGTAAGAATCGTCTTAATGTATTCTGGTATTCTCCGACAAACACACCAGGCCGAAGTTTATGCAGTTTCTAACAAAGTGTTCAGAATTTTCTTTCACTGCTGTTAAAAAACGAAAGAAATAGTCCCTGTAGCAACTTAGCTGCCAAGAAGCGAAACATAATCACCGTAAATTCTGTTATCGGTGGCAGCGTGAATGAAATTATACCGACTCTGAATACTTATTGTGAAGTCTGTTTCTTTAGCGACAATCATCTTTCGTGTTTTGAAATTACATTTTCTTGTTCACAGGTACGTGTTCCAGCTTCAGTCTTGATGGCAGTAACTCAGCTTGGTGAGTCAGCAAACCACAGACGTAAATTAAGACTCAAAGAAGATATCTCTACTGTTATTTCCTCCTTACTACCTTGCACGGTGCTGCAAGATTCCCCACTATGTTTCGTTAAGAGATATTTCGAAACGAAGGTCTTTTAAATGATGATATCGTTAGGGTTGTCGAAACACGTAGTGGACAATATAAAATAAAATCTGTTGTCGGCAAACGATACTAAGTTTGATTTAGATCAGGTGCAGTTCTGACAGCAGTCTACAATGGAGAAAACAGATATGCAGTTCTACTTTTTTATTGAAGAGGAGATGTTTTATTGGCAAAGTAACTGTACATTCCATTTTTTACCTTGACTAGTTGTCTCTGGTATGTACTGAATGATCCCGGCAACGTTACTGTTACAGGAAGAACTATGAAAATTCCACTGGCAATAACATATTAAGACAGTTGTGGTTGCGCTCAGATTTCTTCGACGGAGTGACGGCTCCTTTTCAATTGAAATTTCATTTTGGGGATGACACAGACGACATTTTTATGGAAATGGTATAGTTCGATTTTTGGACGATCAGAGTTACACTTTAGGACTGCAAATCGAAATATTTCATCTCTTGTCCAGCAACGAAAGTCATAAACCATCATATATATCGATGAGTTGCTGCTGCTTTTTCCGTCTGTTTGCTACAAGCAGATTCCTTGTGTCATTAAGTCTGTCACGTCAAAATTCACAGTATATTGGACATGATGTAATGAAAACAGCAAAATAAAAATGAGCGTGCACTCAAAAAAGACGCTCCTTGGCGATAAGTTGAGATACGCATTAAGAAGAAGGCGCCCATCGTGGTAGGTAGTACAGAAACTCGTTAGAGCTTAATATTCTACTTTCGAGGAAATCTGGAGAACACTCCATCGTCGAAGAAACACTTTCATTAATATTCAAGCTCTAACAAATTGTAGTAAATTCTTTCTGTGTGTTGGGATATGTCTCAAACAGGATCCGCCAACTCAACTGCCTCATTTAGAAGCTGAAGTATTAAAGAGTGTTCATATAATTAGAAATAATAGCCGTTGATTAAGGACTCTTATTAGGGTGGACATCCGCCTATTGATCAGGAACTACGTAAAATGCAAAGTACCAGACCCGGGGTTGTTAAGCGATTTCTGGACGAACTTGCGGAGACGACGTGACTACCCCGTCCCCCTGTTCAGACGTAAGAAGGCTACCTTAGCTCCTCTGCTTGTTGCGTAACTGAATCGTATTGTTGGCTGGCGGTCTTTTCTTTTGATAACCGACTTACCTACCTCACTGTACCAGCCTTTGCCTATTTGTCTAGCAGTCAAACCGTCCTGCTTTTGAATACAAATTTAAGTATGGCGGTGCACAACGTTTTTGTACAGCTTAACCAGCAATGTTGTCGATTTCAAGACAGCGGTAGGGGAGACAAAGTGAGCGCCTTGGGCTAAAAACAGCTGATATGGTGCATCAGCCGACATGAATATCGTTCCAGCGTTCTAACTGGCTTCATGCCACCCTCAATCTCATCCTACATACTGATATTTCAATCCCGCGTACTTAATTCACCCACTATCCTCAAATTATTTATTTTTCTTTGTCTGCCCCACTACTGCATCCACCTCTTCCTGAAAGCCTTATCACAAACACCATTAACCAGGACTTTATCTGTTCTCCTCTTTTTCCTGGGCTTTGTCACGAATCTTCACGGGGTGGCGATATTAATCATTTGATTAGGCTACATTACTGATAGTGTCCGAATGCCCTTCCTGTCACCACCCCCTTCTACCCCAGAACGAAACTTGTTTACCTCACCTGTCTGCGTCTAGTGATACCCCAGATGTTTACGAATCGTATAACTGAAGCGGGCGTGGGTACCAACCCGGTATTCACGTAGGGGGATATTTGGAAACCGTCTAAAAACCATATTCAGGATGACAGACAGCGGTCCTCGGCGTTAAACCGCCGGGCGGATTCGATCCAGGACCGGCAAGTCTCCCTGAATCCCGGAATTAGCGTGCTAAAGCCACTGTCCGGGCAGGTCGTTACCTGCCCACTTAATTTGTAATATCCTCTTGTACAGTCACATTATAGATGTTCCCTGTTCGTTCTTTCAATTTATTTTTTTCAGTTGTTTAGGGCGTTGTACTAAAAGCGTGCAATTTAACATATACTTAAGCATTCAAAAATGGCTCTGAGCACTATGGGACTTAACATCTGAGGCCATCAGTCCCCTAGAACTTAGAACTACTTAAACCTAACTAACCTAAGGACATCACACACATCCATGCCCGAGGCAGGATTCGAACCTGCGACCGTAGCGGTCGCGCGGTTCCAGACTCAAGCACGTAGAACCGCTCGGCCACTCCGGCCGGCTCTTCAGCATTATGTCAATATTTGGTAGTATTGAAGATCTATTTGTTGGAGACGTCTCGTTTATTTCCTCCCGACAGCTTCTGATTCCTTATTTGCTTCGCTGATCTTGTGTGCGCTTGTTCCCGAACTATGGAACGTTCTTTAACGTCCACTGCGTTTGCTCAGTTTCGGTATTCACCAATTTTCTCTCTCTCTCTCTCTCTCTCTCTCTCTCTCTCTCTCTCTCTCTCTCCCCTTCCCTTCTACTAAAAGTATTGTTAACCGCTTTGGTCTTTGACTTTCCTATCGTTACCTTCATTCTGAGCTAATTAACTGTGTCACAGTTAGAGTCAACAGTCCATTAGATGAAGTAAGCAGCTGTTGGCCTCCGTACTTCCTTTGTCGCTCCATTATTTGGAAAATCCAGTGTGATGTGAATCTTAAACAAGAAAGAAGTAGAGAGAGACTCATTAGAAATAAGCTTGTAATTTTCTACATTGTAATGGAACCAGGGTGAGAGTTTAACAATGAAATATGCGCGTATAGCCCGCACCAGATCTTTATACTAAAAAGGAAGCAACTGCGGCGTTGAACAAGATTCCACGCACTTTCAACGGGATACACAGCCAAAGCAAATTTATATAACAGCAATAATCTCCAGCACTAACTGTCGTTACCTGGATTAAAATGTCCTTTTCTTTTGTATTTTTCACTACTGCACAGTTTCGACTGTGTACTTACTTTTAAGTGGACTGTATAACACGTCACCTGAAACTTACCTCTGACCAGATGCCCTTCGCCCTGTACACCCTTACACCAGCAACTGGTATGTTACGTCACAGTTATTGAAGAAGGTGATAGCTTCTTTATTGTAAAGAAAGGGCAACCTACAGCATATTAAATATGTATGACCAAGTATGTATCTGAATGTAAATCCAAATATGTCAGATTGACGGATTGTGCTACAGGCTTGGAGACGGCTACAAAGCCGAAAATGTGCAATAGTGAAAAATACAAAATAAAATGATATTGTAATCCCAAGTAACAACACTATCACGTGAGATATTTATACAGCTTCACTCAGTTAAAGGCTTCACGCTGTTAAGTGTGGGACCCAAATAGTACAGCAAGCAAGCTAGCGAGCATGCTGCCGCGACTGTAAGATTTCACAACGCTAATATGTAGTGCTGCCGATCGAATGCTGTGGGAACAACCTTATTTGGGTACTTCGAAATTTCTTACGGCAGAATTTTGTTGAATCTGACAGTGGTATCTGTGCCGTGGATACACCATGGATCGGACGTGCTGCAATAGAGAACAGGCAACAAAGTTAAGCCAAAGTACAGCAGTTCTTGAAAAGTATCATGGACCTGGAAATTTAACACTAAAGAGAATTTCCACTACGTCGACATATATCAGTGAGGGAACGTACTCAGAAACCGAAGTACCCAGTAAACTGACCATGAGTACGAAATGCAGAGTTGTGACGTCCTCTGTCACCGGCACGCTACGTTCCGCGAACTCGGTGCGATCGGACCGCGAACCAGTTGTTGTGACAAGGAGAGCGACGTTCTGAACAAATCGCTTACGTGTTGGGCAATCCCGTATCATTCTTTATACGTTTCTAGTCACTAACGTATCGGGAAATTACACCGATGAGCCAAAACATTAAGACCACTGCCCAACGCGAGATGGAATGCCGCTAGTGGGAGGTGCGGGCAGGTAACATCGTAGGTAAAATATAGTCATGAAAAAAAAAAATAATTCATCCACCGTTGTTCACGTAGAGTAACTTTATTTATTGCAATTAAAGATCACAATCAGGTATATTATACGTTAAACTAACCGTATCGTGGCCGGACGCCGTGGCCGAGCGGTTCTAGGCGCTTCAGTCCGGAACCGCGCTCCTGCTACGGTCGCAGGTTCGAATCCTGCCTCGGGCATGGATGTGTATGATGTGCTTAGGTTAGTTAGGTTTAAGTAGTTCAAAGTCTAGGGGACTGATTACCTCAGATGTTAAGTACCATAGTGCTTAGAGCCTTGTAAACCATTTGAACAGTATCGGGTTTCCTTTCTAATCTGTTCATATAGAGAAGATTTAACTGAATTAGCCTTTTGCAAAAGTAAATAAAAATTTTCTACAAGCTGGCTTTACACAGTGAGGAAAGAAGTATTGATACACTAAGAGAAATGTAAACACAGGAAGACTAACGAACCGTTTGCAGCAAGGAACAACTTCAGTGGCAATGTGTGCCTCATGCATGTTGGTTCTCATACGCGATACGCAGTGAACGGCGTGCAACAGCAAAGTGGGCCGCAAAGGGGTGGAAACAACTGTAGAGGAAAGGCACATAATTATCTCCCAGTACAAAGAGGAAAAATTATTTTCGGAAATAGCTGGTATTATTGGAAGAAGCTGGGGCAACTGTGCAGCCCATAACATCTCGATTTAAAGAAAGAAATGCTCTCATTAATAGCAAAAGAAGAGGTCAATCACAGAAACTAATGCAAAGAGAACGAAATACGCTACTAAGGATGATCGGAAAAGATCCTAAATTGACAGCTTCTGCATTGCCTGCGCATGTTAATGATCGGTTGTGGAGCAAATCACACCAAGGATTGTTCGCTGAATTTAAGTCGTGCAGGTTATGGAGATGGTGTACCTAGAAGGAAACCATACATCTGCAAGAACAACTACAAATGGAGACTTGAATTTGATCGAGTCCATATAAGCAAGAACACAAGTTTCTGGGGCAAGGTACTGTTCACAAATGAAAGTAAATTTAACATAGCCGGCCGGTGTGGTGGGGTTCTAGGCGCTTCAGTCTGGAACCGCGCGGCCGCTACGGTCTCAGGTTCGAATCCTGCCTCTGACATGGATGTGTGTGATGTCCTTAGGTTAGTTAGGTTTAAGTAGTTCTAAGTTCTAGGGGGACTGATGACCTCAGAAGTTAAGCCCCATATTGCTCAGAGCCATTTCTAATCTGCAATTTTGTACACATGCTTCAGGGATGAATCTGTATTCGGAAGGAAGCGGCCAGTATGTTCGTCGCAGACCTGGAGAACAGTTCAAAGCTGTGTGTGTGTGTGTGTGTGTGTGTGTGTGTGTGTGTGTGTGTGTGTGTGTGTGTGTGTAGCAACGTGTGAAGCACCCAACTTCCGTTGTGGTCTGGAGTGTGCTGTCCGTGAAAGATCCTGGCAGATTACACATTGTTGAAGGGATAATGAGGCAAGAACACCTATAAAAAAATCTTTGAAAAGGAACTTTTCCCCAAATAAATGAGTGGTTTCCTAATAAATATGGCGTTTTCATGCATAATGGGGCACCTTGCCACAAAGCCAAAAGTGCTACAAAGTACATGAAGGAAAAAAAACACAACTGAAAGTGTTGCCTTGGCCAGGGAATAAATAGCCCTGATATGAACCCAATTGAAAATTCAGGGGCTATTGTGAAACAGAAGATAAGGAAATTCGCAATAACCACCAAACAAGATCTCATAGAGAAACTAGAGGAAATCTGGTACCATGACAATGATATTAAAATATCATGTGAAAGGTAATAAGAACTATGCCAAACAGGATAAAAATGTTAAGAACAAAGGCATGCATACAGAGTATTGAATGTACAAATATAATCTGTATGTGGATGTAAATGAGTAATAAATGTAAAGTTTTGGAGAAAATGTCTTGAGTCTAATAATTTGAACACACATGTACACGAACAATGTGTACGAACACTTTTTTCCATGAGGAGGAGAGACGAATGGGAAATCATTTTAGAAAGATGCGGGCTGAGAGTGGGGAAATCCACTGACACGTGCGACTTCGCCAAGGGGCAGATTGTTAAGGACCGGCGCCTGGAAACGAGTGTCTCGTAAACGGCAAAGCTGGTCGGCTGCTCACGCGTCACTATCGTGACCATCTATGGAAATTGGTTGGAGCTCGGTGAACCCACGAATAGGCGACAGGATGTTGGACTAGCACGCCCCATGACAGAACGTGAAGTTCCGAGGCTTGTATGCTGTATAAAGCAGAATAAGCAGCGATCTTTGGCGGATATGAGTAGTCTAATATCTGGTGTAGTCACATGTTTCACAGCAGGACGTTCAGCAAAAATTGCCGAGCATGGGGCTCCTCAGCTCCCTACGTGTTCCCATGGAGACCCAACGACATCATCCATTACGACTGCAATGGGCACGACATTACAGAGACTGGACCATGGATCAGTGGGAACTTGTAGCCTGATCAAATAATTCACGTTTCTTGTTACGCTAGGACAACGGTCGTGTCTGGATAGCAGTTATCCATGCAAACAAACACCGTCCGAGCAGGCCTAGGACGCCCAATGGTACCGACCGGCCGCCGTGTCACCCTCAGATCTTAGGCGTTACCGGATGTGGATGGGCATGTGGTCAGCACAGCGCTCTCCCAGCCCTTGCCAGTTTTCATGACCGGTGCCGCTACTTCTCAGTCCAGTAGCTCCTCACAAGGGCTGAGTGCACGCCGCCAACACTCCGCAAACCCGGGCGGTGAACCCCTAGCCATGCCCGACTGCGCTTAACTTCGGTGACCTGACGGAAACCGGTGTTACCACTGCAACAACACTGCTGGCTGTTATCCGTGCAAAGTGCTACTCGGGATATCTGTCACGCAACGGAAGCAGGCCGATGGGGCAGAATTATGTTACGGGGGACACTCATCTGCGTTCTGTAGGATCTGTGGTACTAATCGAAGGCATTATGAATGCTTAGGACAACTCGAACGCTATTGCGAACAGCCTGCATTGCTTCATGCTCGATACCTTCCCGACAGCGATAACATTTCCAGTAGGATAAATGCATGTCTAAAAAGCCCACAGTCCCGGTACTGCGGTTTAAGGATCATCATACTGAATACACGTTGGTGCCTTGTCAACCAAATTCGCCCGATACGAACACGATGAGATACGTCGCAGACCCTGTCGGGCGCCAGCTCCGCGGCTACAAACCACTGACCCATAATATACCGGGAACTGCGTGATCTGTGTGTAGTCCTGGTGCCATATACCTCCGGAAAGCTACCAAGAACTTGACGAATAATTGGTGTACTGCGGTGCAAAGATGAATAAACACACCGTTAAGCAGGTGGCCATAATGTATCATTGTTTAAGAGATAGTAAATAAAATTTTCCAGAATGAGATTTTCACTCTGCAGTGGAGTGTACGCTGATATGAAACTTCCTGGCAGATTAAAACTGTGTGCCGGACCGATACTCGAACTCGGGACCTTTGCCTTTCGCGGGCAATTGCTCTACCAACTGAGATACCCAATCACGACTCACCCCCCCCCCCCCCCCCGTCCTCACAGCTTTATTTCTGCCAGTACCTCGTATCCTACCTTCCAAACTTTACAGAAGCTCTCCTGCGAATCATATCAGCGGACCCTCCGGTGCAGAGTGAAAATCTCATTCTGGAAACATCCCCTAGGCCGTGGCTAAGCCATGTCTCCGCAATATCCTTTCTTTCAGGAGTGCTAGTTCTGCAAGGTCCCCAGGAGAACTTTCGCAAAGTTCGGAAGGTAGGAGACGAGGTACTGGCAGAAATCAAGCAGTGAGGACGGGGCGTGAGTCGCGCTTGGGTAGCTCAGTTGGTAGAGCACTTGCCCGCGAAAGGCAAAGGTCCCGGGTTCGAGTCTCGGTTCGGCACACAGTTTTAATCTGCCAGGAGGTTTCAATAAAATTTTAGTTAATTGAGATACAATTTTTAAAACACATTGCTTATTGTCTCTCTACTTTTATTAATTTCATTCTGTCGCGTTTTAAACGTCGTATTTAACAACAGAAAAGGTACGGTTGTCTCCTTATATTATCGATCGCGCAGTCTTCTCCCGGAGCATTCGATAACTTGACGGTGAATGTCCGATTAATCCGAGAGACATACCAAACATCGAACCAAAACTGTAATTTCCCAGCAGCACTAATAACTGATTAACGAGTGTTCGTTGTTTACTTGCGATGATAGGCGGTTTTCCCAAAAGTGGACGAGTGGAATGTCGTGAGCGAACTGCTCAATCAGAGTTTGTCAGTCTCTTGCAGTAAGTGTCTCAGCTGTCACACGTGACTCTCTTTCTTCGTATTAGACACAATTCCGAATTGAGAAACTCTCTCTTTGACCCGGTATTGTTTGCAGTCTCGTCCGTCTGTCTTTATGCGTTATTGCGATAACTAGATGTTTCGCTTAGTAGGACAGTTTCTCTTGTAAGACTGGGCCTGTACTAGAATAGTGACAATGTCGACTGAACTGAATGACAAACCCGCCAGTGGGGTCGGAAATCTTTCTGGGTAGATGCGAACTGTACATTCTGTACTTGCAGGGGTGTTTGGGATGAGGCAACCTTGCTCTCCAGCGACTCGCTAAAAAGGAATTTAATGTTGGTGTGTTAGATGTCTAACTTCGCAGCCACTATTTCAGATGAAGTTTGATATTAAAAGTAAATGAGTCAACTAGTCATTACATTCTAACGGCTGTAATCTCTTCATACAGGAAAGGAAAACCAATCCCTCTTATCTCAGCTGACAGAGTTTCGTTGTATGCAGGGGAAATAAGTCATTACTGCGGCGATCTCTTCCACTGTCAGTATTGGTCGAGCTAGTGGTGCGTTGCTAGTAACCAAAATCTGGACGGAAAGAGAATTATGAGGGGGAGTCAGAACCGAATATGAACAGAACAAACTTCTATATCAGCTCAGTACGTCGTGGTCGTAGTCGATGTTTCGGTCTGCAGACGCCGTTGTACTTCCTAAGGAAGTATCCTTATTGATAATTACATTTACTCACTTTCTTCCCGACACACAACGAAAATATCTGATGCGCAGACCGTTCAAACAATGAAGTGGCGTTTTAAGGTAAGAATCTTTTTCCCGGAACCTGCATTCCAGTAAGTGTGTAGAAAAGTCTTTGAAATGATTTACATGTTTCGTCTCGTGTGCGCGCGAGAGATCTGAAAACTGCCCTCAATAACTTAGGTCTTATTTCATTTGTTGGTAATTAAACATTATTATATTATCACGTAGATAACTGAATCATTTAACCAACAGGACAGGAAGGTTGTTGATGATAACCAACACCTAATGCTAAAATTATGTTCAATTCATACACAACACAGTGGAGTCCGAAAAACTCTTGAACGGATACCCCTCTCGACCATGGTTGCGTAAGATAGAGCACGAGATCGGGCCTGTACTTCCTCATTTACGACACTGAACCTTAGCAAGCAATTACGATTGCAATTACGGAATGTTTAGTGTACTCACTTTGTGTTGTGCGCTGCTCTTTGTACGAAGGTTGCCCAGAAAGTAATGCCCCGTATTTCTGTCTTTAACAATTCCTTATTAAACATAATGTGAATTACACACACTAAAGAATGATATTTTATCTACAAACCCTATTTTTTCCACGTAATCTCCATCCCGTTCTGTTTCCTTCCTCCATCGCAAAACAAGGGCGTGTACGATACCAATCCTCGTTCTGGTGGCGGAGCCAGTGTTTCACTGTGTGAATCACCACCTCGTCGTCCTCAAAACGTTTTCCATTAATGGCATCCATTTATGGCCCAAACAAGTGGAAGTCCGAGGGGGCTAGGTCAGGGCTGTACGGTGGATCGGGTAACACTGCCCAACCCTGTTTTACGATGTGTTCAGCAGTCCTCAGACTTGTGTGGGGCCGAGCGTTATCGTGTTGCAGCAAAACATCTCCTGGGCTGCTGTGGCGCCGAAGTCGCCGGAAGAGCGTCGTGAGTTTCGTTAATGTGTTGACATATGCTTCTGAATTAATGGTACCGCGTCTTGGCATCACACCAAAGAGAATCACACCTGCCGGACTGTGTGGCTGAGCTGTTCTAGGCGCTACAGTCTGGAACCGCGCGACCGCTACGGTCGCAGGTTCGAATCCTGCCTCGGGCTTGGATGTGTGTGATGTCGTTAGGTTTGTTAGGTTTAAGTAGTTCTAAGTTCTAGGGGACTGATGACCTCAGAAGTTAAGTCCCATCGTGCTTCAGAGTCATTTAGAATCACACCTTCCCAGTCTGAGAACACGTTGACCACGACCTTACCGGCGGAAGCAGTTGCTTTGAATTTTTTCTTCTGTGGGGAGTGGGAATGGCGCCATTGCGTCGACTGTCGTTTTGTTTCGGGCACAAAATGGTGTCATCACCGGCCACAATCCGTGACAAGAAGGCCTCCCTCTCAGCTTCAAAACGTTGCAACAGATCAACACAAATGTTTCCTTCCGTGCGATTTGTGATCCACCGTTAGACACCGCGGGACCCGTATTGGACACACTTCTGAATATCCAAGAGTGCGGGTAATTGCATCATCAATTCCTTTGCTGACTGACAGATGCAGCACCAAATGCCGAGTCGTAATGCGTCTGTCGTCACGAATGACATCATCAGCTCGCTGCAAATGTCAGGTGACACAGCCGTGGATGGTCTCCCCGACCGCCGCAAATCGTAGAGCTCAACCGCCTTCTGGTGAACTCACCCTCCGGTGCCCAGCGACTAACTTGTACGTCTGTCGACAGCAGATGCTCCATAGACTTTGCACAAGCATTTGTGAACATTCCCCACAGATGCTTTCTCTGCAGTGAGAAATTCAACGACAGCACGTTGCTTGTAACGTACATGATCTTCAGACACCATTTTCAAACTGTCCTGCAGCTACGGTATCTGTCGGAAGTGACGGAAAGTTGCTGCGCTCACTCAGGAGACTTCAGATAATACATACGTAACGTTTCGCATTCGTCGCATTGTATTCGGCTGAGAAGAGAAATGCGGTGCATTACTTTCTGGGCAACAGTCGCAATTTTGAAATGAGTGAAGAGGTCAGTCACAGTGGTCGAGCAAGACTACCGCTACCCCAAGAAGGATCGACCATCACTATCATCGCGTATCATTTGTGCTTTCGCACAGCACAAAACTCGGGTTGTAGTCGCTTGCCCTTCGAGAGGAAGGCGGTGTTTGTCTCGTTGCAAAGCTCCTCTTCCCCCGCCCCCCCCCTTCCCCGGGCCGTCCTCGTTCGCTTACGCTCGCTACCGACTGCCACGTTAAAGTGTCCGCACTGCAGGACACTCTCCAGAAGTCCACGCTAGCAGCGTTCGGGGCCTGACGCCGGCTTTCGCCTTCAGCTCGTAGTCGGTGCGGCTCTGGTCAAGACAGCCAGGAAGCAGGCCTCCGTACCTGCTGTCCCACTTTCGCCGCCCGCCTCGGCTATCAGCGAGCTTCCCGAAACACGCGGGCGGCGGCCTCGGCAGCTGGACAGGAGTCGCTCGGTGCACATTGCATAACGTGGGGACGTGTCGGCCCCGGGCGTTCTCCTGGCTGCCGTCTGGAGTGACCCGCTCATGCTGCCGTTCGCTCCTATTCCTTGAGATGAGCTGTTTCACAACACCAAAGCCAGTACTCGTATTCACTCCTGACCGCAGCTTATGAAGGCCAAGAAGACATCGATCCGATGAGTACAAACACGTGGCCCATCGCACCAATTACTCTGTTCAGCAGATACTCCTTACAGATGTCATACTTACATGAAACAGTTGTTGGAAAAGGAAAAAGTTGGATGGGAAACTCGTGGCTTCCAGCGGCACAGGACATTGTGGTAATGCATTGTGGTAATGCAGTTGAAAATTGTGCCCGACCAGGACTCGAAACTGGATTTACGGCTTCTCCTGAGCGGTTGGATTAACCGCTTCGGCCATCCGGACACGGTCCCTGACTGACCCAAATTTCCAACTTACTGGGCGCTGCAATGCAGTGTCCCTCGTCCATTAACCCTCTACACTTCCGGTTTCCTTATATACCGTAACTATCCGGCGAACGGTCCGGACACTTGGATGATTTCGTCCAGGATACCGAGCAACGTACATAGCACACGCCCGTTGGGCATTTTGATCACAATAGCCATACATCAAAACGATATCGACCTTTTCCGCTATTGGTGAACGGTCCATTTTAACTCGGGTAATGTATCACGAAGCAAACACCGTCCGCACTGGCGAAATGTTACGTGATACCAAGTACTTATACATTTGTGACTATTACAGCGCCATCTATCACAAAGTGAAAAAAGTGGTCCAAGTAAAACATTCATATTTCTTCACGTACTACATGAATATGTAATAAAAAATGGGGGTTCATATTTAAAAAAAAAAACTATTGATATCCGTTTGACGTATGGCAGCGCCATCGAACGGGCCAACTATAGCGTCATCTGGTTTCCCCCTTCAAGCTAGACAAGTTTTGTTCTTTGTAGTTTTTTCGTTTGACGCTTATTTCGTGAGATATTTGGCTCGGTCACGATCAATGGACCACCCTGTATACATTATCCTTTGCCCCTCTACGAAACCAAATAAGTGTAGTATCGAGAGCGAGTCTTAGCAGACAGTTCCGCTTAAAACAGTTTTCGACAGATACAGTAGCTTTGTTCTTTCCCAAGATAGTGTGGAAATTGACGGTGAGTAAAACTTCGAAAGGGGTATAACTGACAAGGAGGAAAATAAAAGCTATGAAGGTTTAAGGAGACGATGTAATCCTGTCAGAAACGGCAAAAGACTGCACGGATACGTAGAACGGAATGCATAGCATCTTGAAAACCAGCTATAATATGAACATTATCAAAAGTAAAACAACGTTAATGGAATGTTGTCTAAGGCAGAAAATGTTGACGGAATAGGGTTAGAAGATGAAACTCTGAAACTATTAGACGAGGTTTTTAGCCGAATTAGTCGTATAACATGGTGTATACGCGGCTAAGAAAAAAATCCCCGGATTTCCCGGTAAGAGTTCAATTTTCTCCGGATGGAATATTCTTTTTCCTGAAAAAAAAAAAAACCCTCACTTTCCCTGGGTGAAAGCACATTTCTCCGTGTTAAGTGGCAGTATACTTTCCCTCGGAGCTGTAAAACTTATCAATCCTGTGAATAGTAAAGGTTTATGCACCGAGCCGACCGTTGTGCCCGAGCGGTTCTAGGCGCTTCAGTCCGGAACCGCGCTGCTGCTACGGTAGCAGGTTCGAATCCTGCCTCAGGTGTGGATGTGTGTGATGTCCTTAGGTTGTTTAGGTTTAAGTGGTTCTAAGTCTAGGGGACTGATGACCTCAGATGTTAAATCCCATAGTGCTCAGAGCCATTTGAACCATTTGTTTATGCGTCGACGTAGAACTACCCGGCAGTTTAGAAAACGAAACCCAGCAAAGAACAGCAATAACGCGTTGTGGACAGATATTCGATGCGCGGCAACATGTCCACTGCATAATATCATATTACCTAAGTATAAATAGGAATTCCACCTAATACAGGACGGTAGGTCCCGAAGCGCTGAAATAGAGTTTACGCTACGCGATGCGCTTTTGTCAGCCAGTCATAGGTTATACAACGTGATCTCGCCAGTCTATGACAGCAGATATTCTGAGTGATGTAGTCAGCAATAGCAGCATCTGTTAAGTAGCGCGAACACACAAACAGGAAAAGTTAATGGTTTAAATTAATATACATACAGCGTAGCTACAAAAAAAAGCTATGCTTTCACAGGTAATGTTGGTCTTGAAAAATTTTTTGCTGTTCTTTCGAGGGTGTGGTTCGAGGAATCCTAAGAGCACAGCTCAAATTGCAGCAGCTGAATGTTTCTGACAAGCATGATTATAAGTTCCACTGTTGTGCACCGAACATTTCGTGTGTTACCTAGATGAATAAATGTTCTGTCGAGCACTTTGACTTTTCTATGTAATAGTCAGTTACGTTTGTAACTGCTCAGTAACTCGCCTAGCAATCTTTTTTGAAGGATGATTATACTTTTTGCCGTCGTCGTTGCATACGTCATCTCTGAAAGAACTAAAATTAATATGAAAAACTGATCTTGAAGCTTCCTTTTTATCGTGTTAGCCTTTAAGATAAATCAAACACAAATGTTCCAGTAAATTTTTCTAAGTGGCTGGCCCTCAAATTCTTAATTTTTAAATGAGTCAAACGCTCTGTGATTTAAGAAATTCATCTTCTCACACGTAACATAATTCATCTTGCGTAAAACGAAATTTGCTTTGAAAATAACGCTTCTCAAACCACCATTCGCAATATTTTCGGCGCCCTGTTAGAAATGTAAAGTTTTGACGTCACGCCCATCGAAAAAAATTCGTTGTTACGAAGTTTTGCGTAGTCTTCGTCCCAAAGCCTGTGGCACTTTTTGCACTAGACAGACGCTTGTGTGTGCACTGTATTGTTGTGAATGGCGCCTTTTCTTTGCAACAAAAGTTTTATTTTGGTGTTACTCTCTCGTTTGTTTTATTGCTGCAGAAAAGTGGTTCAAATGGTTCTAAGCACTATGGGATTTAACATCTGAGGTCATCAGTCCCCTAGACTTAGAACAACTTAAACCTAACTAACCTAAGGACATCACACACATCCATGCCCGAGGCAGGATTCGAGCCTGCGACCGTAGCAGCAGCGCGGTCCGGACTGAAGCGCCTAGAACCGCGGACTGAAGCGCCTAGAACCGCTCGACCACAGAGGCCGGCTTTATTGCTGCAGAATTATCCTGCAGTAGCGGGCTAAAGTAAAATTGTTTATTGGAGTATCGGTTCTTACCAGTCAAAATTACAAAAATTTAATCGAAAAAAGAATGAATTTCCGGAATTCTAAAAGAATTTACGTGCTTTTTCTCGGATGAAAAGATTCCTGCGTTCTTCCTGGATTTATCGGTTGTCCCGGTGCGTATGAACCTTGTATGAAATGCAGATTGTTAAGAGCATGAAATCCGTTCCTGAAAAATAGAACCATGGTAATATCTAACATAAACTTCAATGCTAACAAGTTTTTCTGGACGTTTTTGTACGGGAGTGACAAATGGATGATATGTACTACAGACAAGAAGAGAACAAGAGCTTTTGAAATGTGGTACTGCAGGCTAATGCTAAGGATTAAATCAGCAGATAGGATTTTTAGTGAAGTGGTAATGAATCGACTAGCGGAGACAATAAATTTATGGCACAAGTTGACTAAAAGAAGGGATCAGCGGGTAAGACAAACCTTGAGGCATAGATAAATCATAAATTTGGTTTTGGAGGAAAGTGAGTTGCGTGAAAGTTGTAGAGAGGGACCAAGGCACGAATACAGCAAGCAGTTCCGAATGGATGTAGGGTTCAGTAGTTACAGAGATGAAGACCCTTTCTCGGGTTAGACTAGCGTGGATAGCTGTATCAGACTATTCTTAGGCAGCAGACAACATCGAGGTTGTTAGCGGCTGATGCTGCTGTACACTACAGGGCTATTACAAATGATTGAAGCGATTTCATAAATTCACTGTAGCTCCATTCGTTGACATATGGTCACGACATACTACAGATACGTAGAAAAACTCATAAAGTTTTGTTCGGCTAAAGCCGCACTTCAGGTTTCTGCCGCCAGAGCGCTCGAGAGCGCAGTGAGACAAAATGGCGACAGGAGCCGAGAAAGCGTATGTCGTGCTTGAAATGCATTCACATCAGTCAGTCATAACAGTGCAACGACACTTCAGGACGAAGTTCAACAAAGATCCAACAACTGCTAACTCCATTCGGCGATGGTATGCGCAGTTTAAAGTTTCTGGATGCCTCTGTACGGGGAAATCAACGGGTCGGCCTGCAGTGAGCGAAGAAACGGTTGAACGCGTGCGGGCAAGTTTCACGCGTAGCCCGCCGAAGTCGACGAATAAAGCAAGCAGGGAGCTAAACGTACCACAGCCGACGGTTTGGAAAATCTTACGGAAAAGGCTAAAGCAGAAGCCTTACCGTTTACAATTGCTACAAGCCCTGACACCCGATGACAAAGTCAAACGCTTTGAATTTTCAGCGCGGTCTGCCAAATCACTAAAGGGGCACATATCGAACATTTGTGAATGCCTAAAAAAACTTTTTGAGTTTTTGTATGTATGTGCAAAGCATTGTGAAAATATCTCAAATAATAAAGTTATTGTAGAGCTGTGAAATCGCTTCAATCATTTGTAATAACCCTGTATATACAGGTAAGTCGCAACGCCAGAACTGGAAAACATGCACGGCATTGACACTTGGTGCATAGACTGACAGTTCATCCTTAACATCAAGAAGTCTCATGGAATGAGGACGTTTGATTGTGGACGGATCACCGTCCATCGGCTGGAGATGCTACACTCGGATATCCTATTGATGCTATTCGAGAGAAGTAAGCTATGTGTCGGCACCAGGTTTCATTTCTTCACTTCTCCTCTTCTCTGATCGTCATGCAACACAAAAACGACACTAAAATGCGCAAGTTTATTAGTCACCTACACCACAGACACACTTAAGATGCACCGTGCGGTAGCGTTCTCGCTTCCCCCGCCCGGGTTCCCGGGTTCGATTCCCGGCGGGGTCAGGAATTTTCTCTGCCTCGTGATGACTGGGTGTTGTGTGATGTCCTTAGGTTAGTTAGGTTTAAGTAGTTCTAAGTTCTAGGGGACTAATGACCTCAGCAGTTGAGTCCCATAGTGCTCAGAGCCATTTTGAACACTTAAGATGCAACTCACGTTCCGCGAAGGCAAGCTGCCTTCTGCGTGAAAGAGGGAAAGCCTTTCATTTAAGCGGGAGAACCTACCCGTCGGGGTTTTCCAACCAAACGATGCCATATGACTTTACTTTTTGCTGTTTGAGACAGAGATTGCCCTGGACTCTGGAAATACGCTGATAATGGAACAGCAACATAGCGATGGAGCCATAAGGAAGAAGTGACGAGTAGTAGAATCCGATTCGTACTTCAGGCGATACTGAGCGCTTACGCTGGCCGTGTCAGCATAAGACACCGCTGGGCTGTTGTGTTACGTGGCTAGCCTGGCCTATTACGTGAAGGCGCGGTCACCTCTGTCCTCTTACAGCCGCCATTCTTCCCGCTGTTGGGCAACGGCTGGACCTGCTGGAAGCCCCAGCTTTCTTCTCTGAAGACAGATCTTGAAGCGGGCTGTAGAACTTCCAAAGACTCGGCGATAGCGTTTAGGACAGTAACTCGGTGGAGAAGTCAGTCTTTGACGTCTGCTGTCAGGGATAGACTGATTGGTTTAACTGAATGCTTAGATACCTCTTCGCTAACTTACAACCAAACTACATCCTTTGAATGTCACCTAGAACTCTGGCTACGATACAGATCAGTATGTCACCACACAAACATTCCAAAAAGTGTAGACGCAAAAGAAATATTGTCACTATTTTGTTCTTTTTCTACAAGGAAGAATAAGAATAGTCGACGATCGCTATACACAACGATTCGTTGTGGAATCAAAGTTGGTTGATGTTCTTTTTCTGTTTTCGCGCGTATGACATCACACGCCACATCAATAGAAAAGAAATCACGTCCTGTCTCAAACACGATCTCTGGTATCGTTAGGTTCGATTCGCCCGTTTGTAACTTAAGTTTCCAATGTGTTCTGGTCGAATCTGCGAGGGGCCGTCAGCGCAGAGAATGGTGTTGTAAGACCACAAAGAAGTATAGGGTAGTCCACAATGAAATTTCACTTTGCAGCGGTTTGTGCGCTGTTATTGCTGTGATAGATTGTAACTCTTGTGTTGGGATGTTTAGGAGCGTACGTGCACGTACTTGGAGGTTGAGAATTTACGTTGTTTCCATTGTTCCATTACTTTCAACACAACATGCGAACTGGCACAGTGGTTAAGATACTGGACTCGAGCTCGGGATGAGCAGGACTGAAATCCCACTTCGACGAACCGCACAATAGTCCTGGTTTCAGTGTGGGGCGGTGGTGGGGTGGGTGGACTTTTGTGGCCTGTTGTGGGGCTATGTACCACTGAGGGCTATGGCGGGACGAAGCCTTTCCGTCGTTTCTAGGTACCCGGTTCAGTCCACAGTACAACATAAGGGTAAGGAAAGAGTATTATCGAGAAATTGCTTAGCCACAGCCTTGGGGTTTGTTTCCAGCTTGCACTTTGCTACAGAATGGAATATTCATTCTGATAATGGAGTCATCACCACATACAGTAGCTTTCCAGTATGGAGCTAACAAGGGCATCGCTGCGATATGAAATGTAAATTGTAGCGATACTGTGGTTATCTTTCCAGGAACAAATACACACACTGGGGCAACTTCTTAGCTCTGAGGAGCATAGGCCCTTCAGTAGGTTGGGTATGAGCTATGTGTCTAGAATGAAAATCGTAAACAGACTTGTCATTTTTACCGGCCGGGTGGCCAAGCGGTTAAAGTCGCTACAGTCTGGAACCGCGTGACCGCTACGGTCGCAGGTTCGAATCCTGCTTCGGGCATGGATGTGTGTGATGTCCTTAGGTTAGTTAGGTTTAAGTAGTTCTAAGTCTAGGGGACTGATGACCTTAGAGGTTAAGTCCCATAGTGCTCAGAGCCATTTGAACACACTGTATATTTTCTCATTCTGACACCAGTACGTCTTAATCGGCTTTCCTACAACGCGGGGGACAGGAGGTGGTGTTCTTGGGTTAAAGCACTTTTTGGGACAACGTCTTTTCGTCGGACCATAAGTCTTCATATAAAGGGTAACCCTTACTCTGACATAATCGAGGGATTTTCATGTTTATAGCTGAATGTCTAATTCTTATCTTTTCTTACTAAGTATCAAAAATCAGTTGTCGAACAGCCTAATCTAAGGGCCTGAAGGATCGCTAACCAGAACGTATTAAAGGAATGGAATGGTAGACACTCAGTGACTTTCATCCTGAGGAAATTGTCAGCTGTCATTTGTCGGTAATTTTAACTAGTTATGTGCAGCTCATTAGTGTACAAACTTAATTCTGCAGTTATTTTGTGCACGCCTTGTGATGTCGGCATTTTGACTGTATTTTCTGCGGAATGTAATTCCTTACGAGAGGCTACTGGAATGGCTGAGTGCCAAGGCCGACATACTTTTACAGAAAGTGACGTTCACCATCTCGTTAAAAAGAGAATAATGAGGTATCAGCATCGTCTGCAGATGTTGGGGATAAATTGACAAGTTAAAGACGACGACGATTGCATTTGCAACTTGAAGATTGAAACAATCTATTCGTTTTTTCTCCTATTTTTTCAGTGTGAGCTAACTCCGCTGGACGAAACACGTGGTGTTGGTTGCACCAACGACGCAGTGTCTTCGTTCCTAAAGACATGTCCCGCATCATTCTCCAGTGTCTTACTATAGAAGACACTTAGAGGGAACTTACATTTTTAAGTTACATTCTTATGGTAGGCCAAGTAACTTATTGAAAGCTGCCCTACATTTTCGAGTGAAACAGATACATGACACTATTCTACAACTGTCAGGAAGTCTCCGAAAATAACGGTCGAAACGTCCTACAAATCGTTCTGTTTCCCAACAACAGAAATCAGCTCCAGGCTCATGGATAATTCGAAAACCGTTGTGTGATTTCCCTTATTGTACGAAAATGTCTTTGCCCCCAGAGGTTCTTCGGGGCTGGACATTGTCGTCTGTGGTCGAAATAGATGATCTCACTTCCCAATCGGCATGACATACGTCTGTGCAGCGTTGGTCTTCACAACGGCTAGAATTTCACAGTGAAGCTATGTGCAATTTATAAGTTTTGTCCTCAAGAACTATATCGCCCCGCGTACTTCAACTCTGGAGTAGTCCAACTCAAGCTACGGAGTGAGCGCGGCAGATTGATAACTGAAGGGTCCCGGGTTCGATTTCCGGCCGGGTCGGAGAGTTTCTCCGCTCGGGGCTGGGTGTTCTGTTATCTTTACGTTCACATCGTCGTAACTGACCAGAAAATCGTCTGAACTACGCTGTCGTATCGTCTTTTCAATATTGAGATGGCTGAATCGCCACGAACCGAAAATGCCATACGCAAGACAAGTTTGAGATTCAGTGACCATATTTACGGAATGCTAAACAACAGACTCTTCACAAGATTACTCAATATTCTTAATTCAAAAAGCGCTGGTTCGAAGAAACTATGCGTACTTAATTAATCATGAGCGACACGGAAGAAATAGTCTTTTCATCTAGCCTGTGTAACACTATTAACGCAGCACAGACTCACGAAGCCGCCTAAAAAGACAACCGGTAAGAAATTGTCGGAAGAACGGAAGAAAAAACAGTGAATTCTTGAAGGGATTTCAAACCAGTTTTTAACGCGCTGCTTCAGTGGTCAAGATGAAGAAAGGACGTTAAGAAGTCCTTATGGTGTGTGGTGGAAGGTACTTCTGTTACCACTGACCATCCTTCCCTAATCCCCATGCGAATGGCGCATTGAAAGAATGATTGTCGGTTAACCTCGGATTTTCTCATTGTGCTCACTTAGCGAGACGTATGTGAGACGAAGTAATGTGCTGTCCGACTCATTCCGGAATGCAAGCTCTCGGAATTTCATTAATGAACGTCCCAGTGATGTGCAGCGCATCTCTTGTAGCGTCTGCGAGTTCAATTTTCCAGAATCTCCGTAATAATCTTTCGCCAACTAAACGGCCCTCTGACGAATCGAGCCGCTCAGAGTAATTGGATATTCTCTCTCTCTCTCTCTCTCTCTCTCTCTCTCTCTCCCTCCCCCCCCCCCCCCCCCCTTGTGAATCCAACATGGTAAGGGTCCCAAACTGATGAGCAATTTATAAAAATCGGTCCAGCAAGTGTTGTTTTGCAAGCCACTTCTTTCGTAGACGCATTACGTTTCCTCAAGATTCTTCCTATATATCTCAGCCTTGTATCTGCTTTTGCTACAATTTGTTTTACGTGATCATTCCATTTAAGATCGCACCAGGTGGTTGCTCATAGGTACTTTACACCTGTTACAGTTTCCAGCGATTTCTCACAAATAGTTGAATTTTACGTGCCAGATTTCTTCATATATTTGTGTACAACTGTTAAATTTATCTACGTTTGGGGTCAAATGCTAGTCCCTGCACAATTCATCAATCCTCTGCAGGACTTCCTGCAGTTCACCACTGGGGAAGGACATTTATTTTCATAGTATTCTTCTCAGTTTTAGATCGTGTCATATTGTAAAATGAAGTACCTACGTTTCGGCAACCATTACAAGTGGCTTTCATTATTAGGGTGTGTAGCACTGCTGAGATAATGCAAGTTGAACGCTATTGTATTGTCGTCACTCCTGCCTCTATAAATCCTTGAAAACAGCGTAAATTAAATTCGTTATGTGATTTGATGGCGGAAGTGAAAACTGGTGGAGCTGACGATCGTTGTTTTAAGATGGAATTTTATTGGCCCACGCTGAGAATCAGGAGGGAGCCGAGTGTCGTGACGCGGTGCTGCTCCCGTAGTTTGAGGTGGCGGTTTGGACGGATCAGTACGTTGTGTGCCTTGGGTGGAAGTGTTTATGGCCGCGTGCGGTGGGATATCCTCGCTAGTGCACTCTGTCGGTATGCTGCCTAGTGTTGGCGGTCAAGATGATGGAAGCCTGTACCCGGCATGCGGTTCGTCAGTGGGCCGCTTGACTAACCCGATCGCATCTCGTTACCTCCTTTGGAAGGAAGTGGCTGCCTGATCAGCGCACAGCCTTTTCGAGCCGTGAACATTTTCCATATTCATTTTGGCGTTCTCTCAGGGCAGACTGATTCACGTACGTGACGGTCGTGCTCTCTAAGAGGTTTTTCTGATAGACTTCCAAGTAAAATGTTCCTTACTTGCAACTGACCTCATAGGCTACCGTCGTGTGCAGCGTATCGACTGCATCTTTGGCAAACCTCAGCAGGTCTCTAATTTGGTTGTTGCTTTGTACGACAGGTGTACTGTCGATTCCGGAAATAATTTTTCCTATACGGTCGGTGATACCTTGTACATAGGATACTGACACGCTGTAGCTCCGCCTCTTTGCTTTTGTTGCTCTTATCGTTGGCGGACGTGATTTTTGTTGGGTACTTCGCAGTATCTGTTAGCTCTGAAGGTGTTACGCAACATCTAAAATACCGACTTCGTTATCTTTGTCGCAGATTCGGTGAGTTCTTTAAAAGGCCGTTATGTTAGAAGTAAAAGTTTACAACATTAGTGTTCACTGGGGGTACCGCTAGCTCACGTACTTCGCAGATATTTGTTCACTTAAAAATTGCGGCTGCAGCCTGAACAATCTTGACTTTGGTTTGGTAGTTGAAGGCAGTGGATTTAAGAATTTAAAATCCAACCCAGTCAATTTAAATAATTCATGAATCATGGGAAACAATGGTCTGTACTCAATCATTGCGCAAGGAAATGCCGTAGGACGAGCCGTGGATCAAAGGTGGACGGGGGGTGGGATGAATTTGTGTTCTTGAAAGCCTGAATACAATTACGGGTAAAATAAACTTTTTTTGATTCGGTATATTAATTAATAACATTTGGAAACAAAATAAAATGTGACTAGTGGCTGAAATTATGTACTTGATTAATTATAAACCTTGCTTCTGAGTCCGCTACTAAGTTCGTGCTTTATGGAACGGGAATAATCGAAGGATGGATTAACCATACACGCACTTAGCATCTACATCTAGTTGACGAGGTTCAAACAGAGAAGTGGAAACAACAAAGGCCCTCCGCCATGACCACGCATGGCTAGGTTTCGACACGCGGAATGAATATCTAGAATTATTTTTGTTGAGACACAAAAACGAAGATCGAAACATGAAATAAAAGCACATTTAATTTAAATACACTGTGTAAGAGAAAGCTTACGGAAGCTATAACACAAGATCGTTTTATACCATAACACGAGCACGTCGTGGTGACGAACAAAGGTACGAATAAGTACCGAACAGATAGGTCTGTCTGGATAAACGGATTAGAATTGCACTGAATGCGATTCAGGAAAATGTCGGGATGGCTCCTATGAAAGGGCACTGCCGATTTCCTTCCCCATCTTCGACACAATCGGTCTCTAATGACCTCGATGTCGACGAGACGTTAACCCTAATCTTCCTTCCTTCCATGTTTTCCGCCATACGCTAAATACATAAAATAACACGGTACTGGCGATTAAAATCTTAGTGCTCCACCTGATTAAAGAATACAATAATACTCCCCACGTTCAACCACGGATGCTGCAACAAACACTTTCATCGAATCTTGTTGGTGACATCAGTATGCGAATGTGAGAAAGAAAGGTATGACAACCACATCTTGTTTGGTTGTCCGAACAGATACGATGGAGCAAGTCAGCTACTGTACTAAAGCATCTGATCAATAAATCATGCCGTCTACTGGCTGCCGCTGTGACTAAAAGACTTCACAGTATACCACCTATTGTTTTAATTGAAGGGCAGATCATCGTCTAACGTGATGCAGCTGTACTTCAAATCTAAAGATGACGTTAATACCCTCTACAAATCATTGTCACGCCAGAGTAACAGAATGACTCATGTTGGCATTGAGCGTAGTACTTTGAAGCATAGCCTCAAACTCTTGCAAGCAGATTTCAGTATGCCACTCGGTAAGAGTGACATTTGTTGTTGATAAAGGAGGCAGTTCACAAACTAGTACAGGACGAAAGATCTCACAGCGAGACTACTGGCTCTGGAAGTACAGTTTCATAGAATTTGTTTCGAATGCGTAGATTTTTCTAAGAGATGTTTAAGAAAACAGTCACCATATTCAGTCAACAATTATAATATTTTCAAAAGTTAATATGCGAAAATTGCAACAAATCATCCAGTTCTCCGGGAAATATTATCAACGCCATGATTAGTTTGCATCTATCGATAGTACGATTAAAACGAATGAATTTATCGTGACTCACCTCTTTCGAGCTCAGAAACAGTTGAAAATGCCGGAACGGAGCTCAATTGTTCTTTTTGAAACAAGGGAAAAATCTCGCAACCCCATAATTTGATGCTCTCAAAGAATCCATTTTAGCAGCGACAGTTATCCAGTCCAAACAGCCAATCACGAAGCTCGTAACACACATTCAGCGCACGACTACAGAGCATTCAGGCGCCTGAAAATAAACACTCCCATATCGCTGAATTCACAGTAACGTCATCGCGTGCTACTGGAATCGCCAACGAGTAACACACGTCGCAACCAAAGTGTCAGTGTTGTCGTTAGCTAGGCCAACAAGTTACACAGCAAAAATTATTGCTAGTCTCGAGACTCAACGCTTCACCTTACGTCACTAGTTTCTGATTAGTTTCTGCACTGCTACGGACAGAAACTGTGCGTCCATGGTGAAATTGTACCGAAGGAGGTTGCACAGTAGTTAAGGCACATGACGTACGCTGGGGAGGAATGAGTCAAATCCTTATTCTGTCGTCTAGGTTATGGTTACCAACGGTTTCCCTAAATCACTGAAGGTGGGTTGGCGGCATGACTACTTTTAAAGGCCTTCGCCGATTTTTTCTTCTATTCTTTTCCAGTCAGCTCTCGTGCTCCGACCCAGCTTTCTGCGAGACGTTTATCTCCGATGTTCGTTTCTTATTTACATTAGAATGGAAAGCCGTAGAATTCAAATTACGGGAAGATTAATTTTGGTTCCGAAAAAAGTAAGAACACGTGAGGCAATATTGACCCCTACGACTTCTTTTAGAAAGACAAACTTACATTTATACCATTTGTAGATTCACAGAAAGCTTCCACAATCCATGCAGAAACCAGACTGCAGTTGTCAGTCGATGGACATGAAAAGCAAGCAGTAGTTGAGAAGAGAGTGAGACAGGTTGTAATCTGATGTGATTATTGAAGTTGGTAATGGAATTTAGTCGAATTACATGAGGCGATGCTAAGGGAAGAAGGTTATGAGAAAGAGAATAAAAGTTGTAGATGAGTTTTGTTAAGCGAGCAGCAAAGTAAGTGACGATGGCCGAAGTAGAGAAGATATAAAAAGCTGACTGGGCAATATAAAGAAAAATTAAGAAATTTTGCACAGAATATAAATGTAGGTGGTTCGAAGCCTTTTCTGAAGATATTTATCTGGAGTGTAACCTTGGTTAGAAGTGAAATGTTGATGACAAACACTGCAGAAGAGAACAAAAGCTTTTGAGATCTGATGCAGACTTTGCTGAAGATTAGATAGGCAGATCCGATAACAAATGAGGAAACACTGAATCGAATTGGGAGAAAAAAGAAATTACGGCACAACTCGGATAAAAGAAGGGGCAGATTAATAGGATCCATCCGGAGGCAACAAGGAATCAGTTTCGTGACTGAGGGAATTGTGGGGAGTGAAAATTGTAGAGGTATAAAATAGCTTGACTGCGTAAGCAGATTCAGATGAATGTAGGTTGCAGAAGTTAGATAGAGGTGAATATACTTGTATAAGACAGACCAATTTGGAGAGCTGCATCAAACCATTGTTCGGGCTGAAGAATCCGATGACGACTAGGGTCAGTGAGAGCACAGGCTGTTGTTGGCAGGCGGAGGGCGATCGGCTGCTCCAGCGGCACTCTCTCCCTTTGAGCAAGTGGCTCAGCCCGGCCGACGCGGAATGCCGTATCCCCTGGCAGAGTGGTGCACCAGTGACGCGTCGCTGCGAGCGCAGCCTCATTCCAGCAGAGTCGACTTTTCCGCGTAAGGAGCCCCACCTATCGCGTAGCGGAGCTGCTACGGGGAAAGCTCTGTCGCTATACGCACGCGTTTTTCTCTGCAGTCTCACGTAAACCTCGCCGGTCTAATGTGGCTGTGGCACTTTCATCAAAACTCATAATACGTGCCACTCGCGTGCGTCGTAACTATTCTGTGGCCAATGCATTGCCTTTAAACATCGGGATTATGATTGGGCGTGTTAGAACATGTGGATGAATCAGCAGATTAATGCTCCTGTCGCAGCACAAAAAAGGCGAATATACCCCTCTTTGAAAGACTGACTGACAAGTGGGGTACCAGCTGCCTCAGTCTGCCTTCTTCGCACCTTCAAGAATTTTGGCGTGCGAATATATTCGCGCTCTTCTTAACATGCTACTCACTTCTCACACCGACAAGCTCCCCTAACTATAAGTCGCTCTGATCCCGCCTCGTTCCCACTGCCCCTGTCGCCTCTCTCAGTACAAAAAAGCGCGAATATGGTCACACGCCAAAATTTTTGGAAAAAAGACAGAATAAGGCAGCTGGTACTCCACTTTTCAGTCTTTTACGCTGGAGCGTACTCGCCTTTTTGTGCTCCGATAGGAGCGTCTTGGTGCAAAACTGTTCTTCCTGGAACCTACTACAAGATCAGCGATATTGTTCTCCGGAAGTCTGTGTTTGTGATCGATCATTAGTAACGGTACCTTTACACCCTCCCCCGTGATTAATATACTCTCATTTCCCTTTGCATTCTTAATACCCGTTCAGTCCCCTCATACATCGTCGGAGCGGCGACTATGTAGAGAAGTATCTGGAAAGTGTAGCTAACTCTTGCAAATAAAATGTTTGTGTTTTCCATCTAGCGACCGATCGGAACTTACTTTCTGGACAACCTTCGTATAATTGTTGTCATTGGTTTAGTTGCGATTCTGGTGAGAATAACCACAAACCTTAAATGTTCACAGCAACTCACTCTCTGCGATACCTTCCTATTTATAACGGATCTTACTGCTGTTATACAATTTACTTTACAATTTATTGTACCTTATGGTCACCTGATCTGAAATACTTACCTTCTTCCCATTTCACTTCACTGACCACTATCTCTAGCTGGAGCCTTTGCATTCTCCCTTTTCAGATTGTCTACCTTCCCCGCAACATTCAGACCAGCTACACCCCACGTTCCAATTCACAGATTACCCCCTTAGCAGGCCCTACTATAGACAGGATTACGGAATCTGTACACAGATGAGCCATGCCTTTTGCAGCGCTGGTGACTACGAGAGATATAGTGTCTCATGGTGGCACGCGGCAGTAGAAGTGGTATGGACCGATGGTACAGAGGCATTTGTCTTCCAGTCTTCTCGTTCCTTCTCGTTCCTTCTTGGTTCTTCTGCATATTTTAGATAGGGTGATTTTTTTTTCACGGTGTGTACACTCTAGGGATTGATCGATGAGAGGCTACGGAACAAAAAAGTTCCAATGAACTTATGTCTGGAAATGCATGATTTCACTGCTAGAGACCATTTATTCAATCATACGTTGTTACAGAGACTGCGGTCTAACACGCGCTGTACCATGCAGCCACAGTTACCGTATGTGTTGAAAATTGTTTCCATGTACCTCAATGCATGCGTGTACGCGCCATAGCATGTGCTTTCTGTCTCTCACGTTCACATCGGCCAGGATGCATCCGAAAAGTGTCAAAGGCAGCATGAATACGCCGCTTCAGTGTCTCCACATCTGGAATGGGTTCTGCATGCACCAATTTTGAGATAGTCCTGTAACCAAATATCCCACAGTTTGAGATCTGGTGAACGAGCAGGCTATGAAACTGGACCCCCTGTCCGATCCATCGACCAGGAAAGACACGACGGGTTGGTTTAGAGGAAGGGCGGAATGGACCAATCTGCGAGGTCATCGGTCCCTAAAAGACACGATTGAGATGCGTCCGGACGTCAACGGCGAAGAGGGCTGGAGCACCATCATTTACCAGCCACATAACTCTTCGAAACATCCTTGGCACTTCATCCAGTAGGAGAGGCAAAGTCACCTGCAAGAAACGCCGATGGTTCCGACCTTTTAGGCGACGTGGAACGAAGACAGGTCGCAAAATATGGTCGCCAATTACCCCGGTCCACACATTCCGGTTGCACCGATGCTGATGATTCTCTGTCACCATACCATGGGGGTTCTGCATACTATCCTACAGATAACTGTTATGAAAGTTGAAGAAACCACTCCGCGTGAAGTTGGCCTCATCTGTGAATAGAATGGATGACACAAATCCCGCCGGCCGGTGTGACCGAGCGGTTCTTGGCGCTTCAGTCTGGAACTGCGCAACCGCTACGGTCGCAGGTTCGAATCCTGCTTCGGGCAGGGATGTGTGTAATGTCCTTAGGTTAGTTAGGTTTAAGTAGTTCTAAGTTCTAGGGGACTGATGACCTCAGATGTTAAGTTCCATAGTGCTCAGAGCCATTTGAACAATTTGAACGCAAATCCCGGAATCGTGATCTTCTGGTGAAGGAACTAGTGACAAAACTATTCCCTATGAGGAAAGTCTGTCGCTTGTAAACCCTGCACACTCTGTGAGTGAGTCCGCCGCTCGTGGTCTCGCGGTAGCGTTCTCGCTTCCCGAGCACGGGGTCCCGGGTTCGATTCCCGGCGGGGTCAGGGATTTTCACCTGCCTCGAGATGACTGGGTGTTTGTGTTGTCCTCATCATTTCATCATCATCCAGGAAAGTGGCGAAATTGGACTGAGCAAAGGTTGGGAAATTGTACGGGCGCTGATAACCACGCAGTTGAGCGCCCCACAAACTAATCATCATCACTCTGTAAGTGAGAAAGGCAGTAATAGTTGTCATGGAGAATGTTCCACACGGTCGTCTGGCTTACCATGTACTGGCGGGCGAACTACCTGGTACTGACACGGCGGTCGCCTTCCACAGTGTTAATCACATCTTCCTCAAAGTCTGGTGTCCGAACATTTCGGGTGTGCCCTTCATGATTTCCTGCCTCCTGAAACAACCCTGTCTCAGACAAACGGCGAAACACTGTTGCAAACAATGAATGCTATGGTTGTTGGCGGCGGGTATAGGTGTCCTGATACAACCTTGCTGTCTGGCGTCCGTCATTTGCCTCTTCGTAAATAAACACCATGTCGGAAAGCTCTCGATTGTAATACAGAACTACTGTGTACAACGCTGTATCACATCCAATACAAGGTGAGTCAGCAAGAGATGTGAATCGGACACTTTTCCAATTACTGTGGCAGGATTGGGCGCTAGGGCATGACGTATGAGGAACAGTACCACCCTCTAGGAGGAAACCATGTATACTATAACTGTGGCTACATGATACAGCGCATATTAGACCGCAGTCTCTAGCATGGAAACCAAGCATTTCCGGACACAAGTTCATTAGACCTTTCTTGTTCCGTATCCTCTCATCGATCAAACCCTAGAGTTTGTACACAGTGGAAAAAATCACCCTGTATTATCCGTTTTTCCCTATAGCTCTCAGAATTTCGAACATCTTGCACCATTTTAAGTTGTCGGACGCTTTTTCATGGTCGACAAATCCTATAAAAGTGTCTAGAATTTTCTTCAGTCTTGCTCCCGTTATCAACCGTAGTGACAGACCTGCCTCTGTGGTGTCTTTACCTTCCCTACAGCCGAAACGATCGTCATCTAACAGATCCTCAGCATCTAGGGTCACGTAAGTCCAGCGATCACTTAAACAGCAGATTCAAGAGTCTGCAAAGCCAGACACAATGTTACACACCGCGTCTTGTCTGATAATATAAGACATTTACTGATGCAATGCTGTGTCCTTTTCAAGGGAACCATTTGGCCTTTTCCTTAATCGATCTAGAAAAGCCACGGAAAACCTCATGACGTGCAACGGTGCTTTAGATAAATGCGCCTTTCGCTGTAGATGAACTCACTTTCAAGACGTCTGAACGCCTCAAGCGCTTAAGGAGCCCTTTTAGTAAAGCAGTAAGAAATAGGTGCCACAGCGAACGCTTTTTTAGTTTTAACAAAATCTTAAGGAAAAGTTCAAACTTCGAAATCCGCTCTTATCAAACTACTAAACCGGCAACATTATACGAATGTGAAGCATTAATATTGAGACAGAAAAATGAAGGAAAACTTAATATTCGAAAAGAAAATATTAAATAAAACTTTTGGACCTGTATGTGATGAAAATATCATGAAATGAAATGGACCATTATAAACGAAGGAAGAATTTTGGAAGCGGTACAAATACCGTATTATCGTCAAGTAATAAAAAAGGAAAGGTTGAACTGGGCAGGCTGTATTGGAAGAATGACGGAAAATGGACTGCCGAGAATAGCATTCTGCAGAACAGCCGGAGAGAGAGGGAGAAGACGACCCAGAATTAGATAGCGAGATAACATTTTTTATTTCGTCATTTTATGTCCTCTGATTGCTCGTATTCGTCGTCCAATGGCAAAGTCTCTGCGTCCATGTCAGTTGCTATCCTCAGCGAAAGTGAAGAATAATTCAGGATTTGGTGAATGCAATGAACAGTATAACGAGTACAGAATGTAAACTGGGAGTAAATCGAAGAAAGACGGAAGTAATGAGAAGTAGGAGTAAAGAGAAAACGATAGACTTAACACCCGAATTGGGGGATCACTAAATTAAGGAATTTTCTACCTAGGCATAACCCATGATGGACGGAACAAGAAGGTTATGAACATAAAACTAGCACAGGCAAAAAGAGCATTCCTGGCCAAGAGAACTCTGTTGTCATCAAACATACGGCTTTGAGGAAGAAATTTCTGAAGATGTACATTTGGAGAAGAGCATCGTATGGTAGTGAAACATGGACTGTGGGAGAATCGAAGCATTTGAGATGTAGTACTACAGAAGACTGATGAAAATTAGGTGGCAAGAGGAAGGGAGAGAATGACAGGACATCTGGAAATAGCTTTGATGCCACAAGAGGGAACTGTAGACGGTAAAAACTGTAGAGGAAGACAGATTTGAATACACCCAGAAAATAGAGGACGTAGCCTGTAATTGCTCCTCGGAGACGAAAAGGTTGCCACAAGAGAGGAACTACTGGCGGGCTGCATCAAACCAGTCAAGACTCATGATTAAAATAAAATAAAATAAAAGCTTTTATTTCCTCCACCTGAAATCAGTGTTCGGTCAGGTTATTCAAGCATGGACGAATAGCAGCAACGAACATTGTGCTCTGTAGACGCAGAAACTGACCTTTCTTTATGGTTTCTACTGACATTGATTTGTTTATATCAATTTTTGTATTGTCTATCGATTTCGTTGGTTGTATTGTGTCGGCTGTATGAAAATAAGGATAATGGCCGGCAGTGGAACAGAGACTGCAGAATGGCATTACGATTTTCAAAACGGGTGGGAAGCAAAGAAGCGCACGTACTTTGTGCAGGTAGTTGCGACGAAGGACAAGCAAACAAAGCTGGCTTTATAATGATGCAGAAGTCGTGAAAGTGTCGCAGCGAAACACGTTTCCTCACTGGTAAGGTAAGTGATCGTGACTTCGTATGACGAAAAACTACGTACGTGTCAGCTCGACCTCGTGTCCTGTGGAAAATTACATCGTACTGTACTGACATCCCGCTTAAGTAAACTAAATACCTATCGCTGTCAGTTGTGTTCCGGTCGTACTTGTTTTAGCCGAGCAACAGGTTTTTCGGGATAGTGCCTGTTGCTCCTTTTGCAGCTTCTTGACCAAAAACTGTAGGCAGGGTTAGGTACACCACCCACAGATCCCGTTTCTGGCACGAAGCCACAGCAAGTGTCACTGGTTGTCACGTGGTGGCGATGAGTGCTACATATGATCTCTGGTAGTCGGTGTCCCCTCAGGTGTGTCTCGCAGGCACTATCAGTGTGTCATGGAAAAAAGCACTGACAAAAGGCGCTGTCCATATCTGCGTCTTACCCGCAATAACTCTGATTAATATGCAGTCAGAAACTGGTTCTGTGGCGCTGCTCCTTCCAGTATTCTGCTCACGCTTAGGACGGTATCAGTCAAGCCTGGGACCCTAACGGTTGCTTCTGGGCTCCTATTACTCTCTTCTGTACTCTGACGACTTCGCGTCCGTTTTCTTGTGTACATAGCCTGATAGGGTTGAAAATGCGCTCCGCCAGCACTTTCCGGTATAACGTTTCAGGCCAGTCAACGAGAGAAATTTCGCAAAAAAAGGTTGAATACGTACTCCACTTTTCACGATATGTGGAATATTTATAACAATTTTAATTCTGTCGTTAGTTTATCCAGTCCTAGTTGCACTTTTTTTTTAACAAGATGACTAGTTTCGATCTCCCAGGACCATTTCCAGGTCTAAAAATAAACTTAGGGACATGAAACTCGACAGAGTGCAAAATAAACGTGCTACTGGGACTGAAAAATAAACGATAGACTAAAATTGTTTTAAATATCAATACAGTTGCCGTCCTCTCGCGAAGAAAAGTGCCCCATTCAGTTAGATTAAAGTTACTGAAAATAACTCAGTAGGTTAAGAAATAGTATCCACAAAAGCAACAAAATACTTCGTTGCTTTATATTACCTGCTGAAAACCTTATTTAGAAAGTACGTGGTGTGTGCAAGTTACGCACGAAATGCTTTTCCGAAAGAAAGACGTGCAATATTGCCTGGGAACGCAATTTTTCTCCGCAAAAATTTATCCTCATATGGCAACCTAAATGTAACAACAGTGACTGCCTTGCTTTTAAAGTGTCAGTTGTTTGGGCCCATTCCTAGGTCATCTGCCTTGGGCGCTTCTGAGAGACTCTGGTACAAGTTCCCAGCCTTGTTGTCATTGATTGCGGCACTGCATGGCCCGTGGTACTGAATGCTTGCCGAAACCGTTCACTAGTTATGTACACAGACACCGCGTTGAATCGCAGCTGTACCACTGAATGCGCCCGTAGTCTCGACTGCACATGTTCGTTTTTTTAATCATGGTGAGCTTATGTGTGAAGTTCTTGATACTTTGATCTGACAAAGCGAGTTTGGTAAAGGGCTTTATAATTGCTCTGGGTGGTCAAAAGTCCTGGGAGGGCACTGGGTGTGACAACGGTCATCACCTGCTGAAGTTTACGCTGTGTAACTGTCTCCATACAGTCCTAGCAGAATGACATAATGTCAGTTCGTCAGATACTTGTGGCCGTCCTGTGCGGCGGTTTACGCATGTGGAAACATTGTCTACTATACTGAAGGACCATCCTAGCTATTGTTGCCCCTGGAAACACAGTACTTGAGTAATCTAAAATGCGCTAGGACTCGTGCGTCTTGCAACTATCATCCCGCGTTCAAAGTCGGTACAGCCATGTTCTCCGCTTAAGCCGGGACAATAGGCCGTCATGTAAGGTACATCTTCAACTGTGACAACCCTTCCCACAAATTTTGGCCACTAGGTAAACTATCCCAAACAAGTGTTGGCAGTTTCAAAGTGTCAGAATTAAAGTACGCATCTCACTGATCGTTGGGTAACAAAGGCTACGTGAGGGAAAGGACAGATAATAAACAGATGCCGTTCCTATTTATTGTTGCTGAGTTTAAAGCCAAAATATCTATGATATATTGAAGCACTGCCGCGTCAAATAATGAAATAGACTTCCAGTTACACCGTGAATGAAACTGAGTAAACAAGTTATCGGTTACTTTGCTATTATACCTCAATTTTTAGAAGTAAATATTACATCACAATAAATTTCTTGCACTAAATACAGCCACAAGCTACCTCTTGTTCGTGGCATTTGTTCACGCTAGATGTCTAAACGGTTAGTCTGCAGCTGTGCACAACATTTTTGAAATTCTGTTTTCGATCTGCTTTATAAATCATTCAGCCAGACAGCACATGTGTGAAAGCCTTTCGATCCTAGAAAATATTTTGTGGTGGTACCGAAGACGCCTCCCTAAGTATCCCTCTCCGCCAGGGGCTCATGTCTCTTGTGAGTACGTGCTTGGCCAACACGGGACCCCGGCCCTTGCAGCGCTACTTTCCTTTCCGTTCTGCAAGTCCATTCTTCTTCAATTTTTCCCCTCCGCCTTTCCATTGAATGGTCTTCTTGATGACGACGATGTTTGGATTTGGTTTATGACATCGGACACTCGTTTTTTTCCCCTCTTTTCAGGCACGCAACAAAACTTTTCATCCTTCACTACATGGTCCCCATTGTCGGATCTGACCTAGAATTTCTCTTCTAAATTTTACAGAAGTGCGGGGCGAGTCACCCAGTGCGACGTTCGTTCAACCTTATGTGCTTTTCTATCCTTGCACCCTTCCTTTCTGGCAAAAGTAATACTCTGAAACCTCAACACGGTTGCCCTAAGTATCTGCACCACTGTCGCCTCTGACCAAGCAGGGATTACACTATTGGTACCTGAGCTGCCTCCCTGGTCGCTTCACGTATGATGCCGATAGCGTTATCCTCCAGAGGAACTGCAGCGTTTTCTTCCACCACATGACTGTGCTACGACGTCTGGTTTCCGCATCTTTCTCCAGGAAACTGGGTTCCCATAACTGAGTATCCCTGCCCTCTGCGGCTCTTAGGGCTATTTCAGGAATTGAGCTATGACAGAGTATTGGGTGGAGTTTGCACATACGTTCTGGACTCCAGCGACCATGTCACTCAGACTTTGGAGGTTGTGCCTGTTCGTGAGAGGATATCTCTGGATTGTACCATCTGTAGTGAGTATCTCCCTCCCAATGGTGAAGTTTATCAGAGCGCATTGTATGCACTGATTTCTCAGCTCCCTCCACCCACAATCCTTTGTGGGGCAGTCCTACGACCACTGTCCCTGGTAAAGTTATCGAAACTTTGCTCGCAGAGCTCGATCTTTGTCTCTGGAATACTGGTGCCCACAAACACTTCAAAATGGCATGTGGATTTTATTTGGCGATTGATATTTCTGTTTGAAGAATGAAGAGTCCATTATGTCTTGCATGACAGTCGCCTTGGCATCCACCCCAATGGGCTGTCAAAATTGCTGAATGGATTACCTTTGCCTGTTGTCACCGTTAGCACTCCACCACTTGGAGGTATCGATGCAGCTGTACAGAGCACAAGCACAACCACTCTATCAACAGCAGACTTAGCGATTCTCTGTTCCTCTGGATCGCCCCATCGGGAGATAGTACCTTGGTGGACTTCAGAAATTGCTGTGGCCATTAGAGATCACAGATGGGGTCTCTAACGCCATAAGCGACTCCATTTATGGAGCACTTAATTGCCTTTAAAGAGGTTCATGCCTGGGTCTGCCTCCTAATAACATGACAGAAACAGCGGTATGTTACCATTGGACCATTTGTAGGTTTGCCCAATGGTTTGCTGCCTCTTTGGACACCAGTCTTCCTGCAGGTGTATCTGGCGTCTCCCTGAATGGTATTGTATACATTGACCCAGATGCTGTCGCCAAACATTTTGCTCTTCATTATGCTTGAACCGAAGCGTCTGAGAATTATCAGCCAGTATTTCGTGTCCTCAAACAGCAGATGGAACGAATTCACTTAGCCTTCACTAACACGCCGCCTGGAGTCATATAATGTTCCGTTCAGTGAGTGAGAATTTCTGAGTACCCTAAACCTCTGCCCTGGCACAACTTCAGCAGCAGACCTCATTCACAGCTAAATGCTCAAATATGTCGGTGGTTGCCACTATCATATCTTTGCCACTTTGAGCGAGAAAGCATGATTGTCATGGTACTGAAACGCCAATTAGTCTCTCTAATGTTCTCTTTAAGTTGCTTGAATGTATGGTGAGCAACTGGCCATGTTGATTCCTAGATTATTGGGTTTTTGGCTCTGCCCCGTATTGTTTTTGCCAGACTGTTCCACTGCTGACAAATTGATCTGCTCCAAGTCTGCTATCCAGTCAGATTTTGACCAGCATCGGCACCTTACTGTTGTCTTCTTAGATCTGCAAAAGGCTTACAACACCACATGGTGTCATAACAACCTAATTGCCCTACATGAGTGGGGTCTCCAGGGCCTGCTCGCGATTTTTGTACAGAACTTCCTATCAGGTTGTACTTTCCAGGTTCAAGTTGGTAGTTCCCACATTACCGCCAATATACAAGAGAACTGGGTCTGCAGGACTGTATTGAGTGTGCCCATTTTTCTAGAGGCTGTCAATGGTGTAGCTGCAGCTGTGGGTTCTACAATGTCCCCCTCCATCCCCCCTGCGGGTCCGGGGATTAGAATAGGCCCGAGGTATTCCTGCCTGTCGTAAGAGGCGACTAAAAGGAGTCCATCCCCCTCACGGGGGTAGTTAGCGCCTGCGTCCGGAGACGGACGATCTTCACGAACTATAATCGTGGTCTTTTTGGTTCTAAACTTCTCGTTTCTTCCTTCCTTTTGTTGGTCCCTTTCTTTGCTCTTCTCCACCTCACTGTCTTCCTTACTCTTTCCCTTGACTTCTCCTTGCCTTCTCATTGCCTTTTTCTCTTTGCCTTCTCATTGCCTTTTTCTCCTTGCCTTCTCATTGCCTTTTTCTCCTTGCCTTCTCCTTGCCTTCTCATTGCCTTTTTCTCCTTGCCTTCTCATTGCCTTCTTCTCCTTGCCTTCTCTGGTCTCCGCCTCGGCGTTTGAGACAGTCTGTCCTCTTTCTCCCTCTCTCTCTTCTTTTTCCTCTTCTTCCTTCCTCCCTGTGCGTGTCTGAAGGCCGACCCACGCGTTCGCACGCGTAGCCGGTGACGGGGTAACGCGTAAGTCCCCGCCCTGGGTAGACATGTAAGGCACGCGCGTACCCCCTGGTAAAGGCCAGGCCCGGGGAGGGGTGATTGCCTGAGCTGATACCTTCTGACCATGCCGATTGGTCCCTCCGTCTGTTTCTCGGGAGGTGTGACCTGAGGTGTAAACATTCACCTAAGGCGGGAGTGCCCTCTGAGAGGGTCCCCACAAGGAAGGAGCGCGCCATCGGAGACGCTGGCAATCATGGGGGATTCCTCCGCAATGGATTCTACTCCATCGCTTTCGACTTCGACCCAAAAACGGAAACGTGACCAGCCAACAGTGACAAAAGTACTACCGCCTGCCCCACAGTTCCTCGTAGTTTCTCGCACTGAGGACGGAAAGGATTTTTCCTCTGTCAACCCTTTTGTTATTCAGAAGGGCGTTGATGCCATAGCCGGATCTGTCAAATCTTGTACCAGGTTGCGTAACGGCACCTTATTACTAGAAACTGAGAATGCCTTTCAGGCACAAAAACTGCTTCGGGCCACCCTCCTGTACACGTTCCCTGTCCGGGTGGAGGCCCACCGAACTTTGAATTCGTCTCGTGGTGTAGTGTATACTAGCTCCCTCGACGGATTGACTGACGAGGAGCTTCAATCTTTCCTCGCTGAGCAGGGCGTGACGGCTGTCCATCGGGTCATGAAAAAGGTCAACAACGACCTTGTACCGACCCGGACACTCTTCTTGACCTTCGATAGTGTTAAGCTGCCATCGCGCATCAAGGCGGGCTACGAGGTTATTTCTGTTCGCCCCTATGTCCCGACACCTACGCGCTGCTACCAGTGTCAGCGTTTCAATCACACTCGACAGTCTTGTTCCAATGCGGCTAAATGTGTCACTTGTGGCAGGGATGCCCATGAGGGTGACTGTCCACCTCCGTCTCCTCATTGTGTGAACTGTCAGGGTGACCATGCCGCATCCTCCCGCGACTGTCCTGTCTATAAGGACGAACGTTGCATCCAAGAAATTCGTGTCAAAGAGAAAGTGTCAACCTCGGCTGCTCGCAAGCTATTGGCTAGTAGGAAGCCCACGCTGCTCCCAGCGGGGAAATATAGTACTGTCCTCGCCTCTCCTCGGACTACCCGGGAGGTCGCAACCCAGACATGCGATCTGACCTTCAGCACCACGGTCGTCCGTTCGGCCAGTGCTAAGATCGCGCGGTCGACGTCTCCTCTTCCTCCCATCACACCACAGACACCAGCCACTTCCTCAGCTTCTGCTAAGTCGAAGACACCGAAGTCAGATGCACGGTCCTTCAAGAAGGAACCATCCCGTGCAGACTTCCTCCGTCCCTCGACCTCCCAGCCTTCGACCGATACTTCCACCAAACGTCCTTCCAAAAAGGCGCATAGGAAGCACAGTTCTCCTTCCCCGCCACGGCGCATCTCTTCTCCTGCGCCACCCAGCGGTTGCCGCCCCAGGCCGTCATCCGTTTCGCCTGGCCGCACCGCCGGTAGCCGTACATCTGGCCGTTCACCGGCGGAGGAAGCTCCCCCTCCCGGCCATCCTCCCGAGATGGCCGATGACCCTATAGACCCCATGGACGATGACTGTCCGCCTACTGCTAGCGGCGGCAGTGCTCGCTCGAAGCCAGGCCCTAAGCGGCCTTCGAGGTGACCCCTTCTCTCATCTTCCTTTTCTTACGATGGCACTTATTCACTGGAATATTCGCAGCATTCGCTCCAACCGAGAGGACTTGCAGTTGCTGCTCCGCTTGCATCGTCCGCTCGTCGTAGCCCTCCAGGAAACGAAGCTACGCCCATGCGATCACATTGCCTTGGCACACTACACCTCTGTGCGTTTTGACCTACCCCCTATGGTAGGTATCCCAGCTCATGGAGGGGTTATGTTGCTGGTCCGGGATGATATTTACTACGATCCCATCACGTTGCACACCGGCCTGCAGGCAGTTGCCATCCGCATTACTCTCCCCACTTTTACGTTTTCCTTTTGTACCGTTTACACTCCATCGTCATCTGCCGTTACCAGGGCAGACATGATGCAACTTATTGCTCAGCTACCTGCACCGTTTTTGTTAACTGGAGACTTCAATGCCCACCATCCCCTTTGGGGTTCTCCAGCCTCCTGCCCGAGGGGCTCCTTGTTAGCAGACCTTTTCAACCAGCTCAATCTTGTCTGCCTTAATACTGGCGCCCCTACTTTTCTTTCGGACACATCTCATACCTATTCCCATTTAGACCTCTCTATCTGTACTCCCCAACTTGCACGCCGGTTTGAGTGGTATGCACTTGCTGATACATATTCGAGCGACCACTTCCCGTGTGTTATCCATCTCCTGCAGCATACTCCCTCTCCGTGCTCCTCTAGTTGGACCATCTCCAAGGCAGACTGGGGGCTCTTTTCTTCCAGGGCGACCTTTCAGGATCAAACCTTCACAAGCTGCGATCGTCAGGTCGCACACCTCACGGAAGTCATTCTCGCTGCTGCTGAATATTCCATCCCTCACCCTACTTCTTCTCCACGTCGTGTACCGGTCCCCTGGTGGACTGCAGCATGTAGAGACGCTTTACGTGCTCGTCGACGTGCTTTACGCACCTTTAAACGCCACCCTACAGTGGCGAATTGTATTAATTATAAACGATTACGTGCTCAGTGTCGTCGTATTATTAACGAAAGCAAGAAAGCCAGCTGGGCTGCTTTCACAAGCACCTTCAACAGTTTTACTCCTTCTTCTGTTGTCTGGGGTAGCCTGCGCCGGCTATCTGGCACTAAGGTCCACTCCCCAGTTTCTGGCTTGAAGGTCGCGAATGAAGTCCTTGTGGCCCCTGAGGCTGTCTCCAATGCCTTCGGCCGCTTTTTCGCCGAGGTTTCGAGCTCCGCTCATTACCACCCTGCCTTCCTCCCCCGCAAACAGGCAGAGGAGGCTAGGCCCCCTGACTTTTGCTCCTCGAATTGTGAAAGTTATAATGCCCCATTCACCTTGCGGGAACTCGAAACCACACTTGGCCGATCACGGTCCTCCGCTCCAGGGCCTGATTCTATTCATATTCAGATGCTGAAGAACCTTTCTCCTGCGGGTAAAGGTTTTCTTCTTCGTACATACAATCGCATCTGGATTGAGGGACATGTTCCCGCATGCTGGCGCGAGTCTATTGTTGTCCCGATTCCTAAGCCGGGGAAGGACAAGCACTTGCCTTCCAGTTATCGACCTATCTCACTTACCAGCTGTGTCTGTAAAGTGATGGAGCGAATGGTTAACTCTCGATTGGTTTGGCTGCTTGAGTCTCGACGCCTACTTACAAATGTACAATGTGGATTTCGTAGGCGCCGCTCTGCTGTTGACCATCTGGTTACCTTGTCGACCTTCATTATGAATAACTTCTTGCGGAAGCGCCCGACCGCGGCTGTGTTCTTTGATTTGGAGAAGGCTTACGACACCTGTTGGAGGGCGGGCATTCTCCGCACCATGCATACATGGGGCCTTCGCGGTCGCCTCCCTCTTTTTATTCGTTCCTTTTTAATGGATCGACAGTTCAGGGTACGTGTGGGTTCTGTCCTGTCCGACACCTTTCGCCAGGAGAATGGGGTGCCACAGGGGTCAGTTTTGAGCGTCGCTCTGTTCGCCATCGCGATCAATCCAATAATGGATTGCCTCCCAGCTGATGTATCAGGCTCCCTTTTTGTGGACGATTTTACCATCTATTGCAGCGCGCAGCGTACACGTGTCCTGGAGCGCTGTCTTCAGCGTTCTCTTGACCGTCTTTACTCCTGGAGTGTCGCCAATGGCTTCCGTTTTTCTGCCGAGAAGACGGTCTGTATTAACTTCTGGCGCTACAAAGAGTTTCTCCCACCGTCCTTACGACTTGGTCCCGTTGCTCTCCCAATCGTGGAGACAACCAAATTTTTAGGCCTTACCTTTGACAGGAAACTTAGCTGGTCTCCACATGTGTCATATTTGGCCGCCCGTTGTACCCGTTCTTTAAATGTCCTCCGTGTTCTCAGTGGTATGTCGTGGGGAGCGGATCGAACCGTCCTACTTCGTCTATATCGGTCGATCGTCCGCTCCAAGCTGGATTATGGGAGCTTTGTATACTCCTCTGCACGGCCATCCATCTTACGCCGCCTCAACTCCATACAACATCGGGGTTTACGACTTGCGATCGGAGCATTTTATACCAGTCCCGTAGAGAGTCTTCATGCTGACGCTGGCGAATTGCCGCTCACTTACCGGCGCGATATACTGCTTTGTCGGTATGCCTGTCGGCTACTGTCAATGCCCGACCATCCGTCTTATCGTTCCTTTTTTGACGACTCTCTCGACCGTCAATACGGGTTGTATGTCTCTGCCCTGCTACCCCCTGGAGTTCGCTTTCGTCGCCTCCTTCAACACCTTCATTTTTCACTCCCTGCAACCTTTCGAGTGGGCGAGAGCCACACGCCACCTTGGCTCCAGGCTCAGGTCCGCGTTCACCTTGACCTCAGCTCGCTCCCAAAAGAGGTCACCCCCAGTTCGGTCTACCACTCCCGTTTTTTGGAACTTCGTTCGAAGTTCATCACCATGACTTTCATTTATACAGATGGCTCTAAGACCAATGACGGGGTTGGGTGTTCCTTTATAGTCGGGGCACAAAGTTTCCAATACCGGCTCCATGACCATTGTTCGGTCTTCACAGCTGAGCTCTTTGCCCTCTACCAGGCTGTTCTTTACATCTGCCGCCACCGACATTCTGCTTATGTCATCTGCTCCGATTCCCTGAGCGCCATCCAGAGCCTCAGTGATCCGTACCCGGTTCACCCTTTCGTACACCGGATCCAACGCTCTCTTCAGCGGCTGGTGGACGTCGGTCCGCCGGTTAGCTTTATGTGGGTTCCCGGCCATGTCGGTATCCCTGGGAACGAAGCTGCAGATGCCGCGGCCAAGGCTGCGGTCCTCCAGCCTCGGACAGCTTCTTGTTGTGTCCCTTCGTCCGATCTTAGCAGGGTCATTTGTCGGCGCGTTGTGTCGCTGTGGCATGCCGATTGGGCTGCACTTACCGACAACAAGCTTCGGGCCTTAAAACCTCTTCCCGTGGCTTGGACGTCCTCCTCACGCCCTTCTCGGCGGGAGGAGGTCGTTTTAGCAAGGTTAAGGATTGGACACTGCCGGTTCAGCCATCGCCATCTGCTGACGGCTGCGCCGGCGCCGTTCTGCCCATGTGGGCACTTGCTGACGGTTAGACACATTTTAATGTCCTGTCCCGATCTTAACCAACTGCGCCTCGATCTTAACCTGCCTATTACTTTCGATGCCGTTTTAGCGGATGACCCACGAGCAGCTGCTCGTGTTCTTTGTTTTATCAATTTGACACACCTTGCTAAGGACATTTGATGAAGTTTTTTAATCCTATGCCTGTCAGTCTGTCTTTTATTGTGTTTTTCCTTTTAGTTGTTGTTGTCAACTTGTGGCTCGCGGTGCATTTTTAGAGTAGTCAGGGCGCTAATGACCATTGAAGTTGTGCGCCCTAAAACCACAAAAAAAAAAAAAAAAAAAAAAAACCCCTCCATGTATGCTAACGATTTTTTCTATTTACTGTTTCTGCTGAACTGTTGGTGTTGCTAAACGTTGATTGCAGGGTGCCATAGAAAAGGAACAGATCTGGGCTCTCACACGTGGGGCTTCAGGTTTTCAGCTGTGAAGGAATGCATCTTGCACTTCTGTCACATAATACTGTCCATCCACACCCAGAACTCTACCTCGACAGAAAGTTGCTCAGTAGTCTTACTGATTTTTGGACTGGTCTTCAATGTTGGCTAACGTGGCTTTCCCATCTTCGCCAACTTCAGCGAATGTGCTGGTCACGCCTTAAGTCTTTGCAGCTGGTGTGCAGAGAGCTCTACACTTTTGCAGCCTTAAGAAGCTCTGATCCTGCTCGTTATGAGAGTCTGACATATGGCCAGGAATCGCCTTCAGCGTTGCAGATGCTGAACCCGATACACCATTGTTGGATCCAACTTCGGACACGTGCCTTTCGCACCAGCCTTGTGAACAGCCTATTTGTGGAGAATGGGTTCCCTACACTACAGAGCAGGTGCCAAAAAACAGCTGTTCCACTACTCTACACACACTCACTGCTGCCTTGTGTATCTGAACATCGTGCCCCCTTTCGTAGTAGGGAGGTCCACCTCCCACAACAGAACTAGACATGATCACAGCTCACCTTCAGTGTTTCGGTTTTGATATGCAAATTCCCCCACTGTCACTTCTTGTGAGGTAACAGTTGCAACGCCCCTATGTTTGGTACCCCGTTAGATCTGTCTCAACATCTCATCTGGACTGAAAGACTGTTAACCCCAAGGTTTTTCACTGCTTGTTCCTGCCCAGCTTTGATTCATTTCAGGGTTCGGAAACAGTATACGTTGATAGCTAAGCAGTATACACTGATTGCTCTACAGCCAACAAACTAGTTTTGCCTAAAGACAAGCAAGGTGCAGTGAAGTACACTCCCTGCTGGGTTGGTAGCGGTGTATTCACTGCAGAATTGGGATGGATGCGGTGTATTCACTGCAGAATTGATGACCAACACTAGAGTCCAAAGTCGCATTTGGTCTTGCGACAGTAAGACTTAGTTAATTGGCAGTGACTTCCTGAGTATTTTCATGCTATTTACCAATGCTACCCTCGACACCCACTGGTTGTGACTATCGAGGATCTCCTTTCTGCCGCAGCTCGTGGTCGTGCGGTAGCGTTCTCGCTTCCCGCGCCCGGGTTCGATTCCCGGCGGGGTCACGGATTTTCTCTGCCTCGTGATGACTGGGTGTTGTGTGATGTCCTTAGGTTAGTTAGGTTTAAGTAGTTCTAAGTTCTAGGGGACTGATGACCATAGATGTTAAGTCCCATAGTGCTCAGAGCCATTTGAACCATTTTTTTGATCTCCTTTCTGCCCTCTCTCGAGCTGGATGGTCGGCTGCCTGTGTGTTGATCCCAGGTAACGTTGAGATCCCAGGAACGAACTTGGTAATTGACTGGTCAAGTTGGCCACCAGGATGCCAATTTTGGAGATAGGTGCACTGGAACTGGACCTTTAGTTGGCTCTGTGCCGCCAACTGTTAAAGGCTTGGAACACAGATTGGTGTGCCCTAGTGTCTCTGAATGAGCTGTGAGCAGTAAAGTGGATGACGACCGTGATTGTGGCAGTGTTCTCGTCATGCTTCTCGTAGTGAACCTACCGTTTGTTGGCTTTGCATTGGGTACATTGGCTGTCACATGACCACATCCTACGAAGTGAATATCTATCCCACTGTCTGTGTGGTGTCCCATATCGTATTGGACTATCCCAGTTGGCCCACCTTATAGCAACCTTTTGACTTGCTGACACACTGCCTCTGGTGCTACCGGACGACGCCAGAGCGGCTGATTTGGTCTTCATGTTGCCCATGAAGATGGTTAGATGGTTACTATTCCTCTCTGTGAGGCGTGGCATATCGGCCGCTTCAAAGATTAGTGGGATGTGCCATCACCTGCTTCGGCGCAGGTTATCTAGCCTGGCTCCTACCCTTCGCACCTTTTTAATTTTTCTTATCCTTTTGCATATGTCTTTGGTTTACTGTCTCGTTATAGTTGTTCTCTTTTCTGAGATTTTATCAACTCGTCAACATTGCTAGTTTTCTTGTGGTAATGGAGTGTGAGGGGACACGAGTCAGATGCAGAGTGGGAGTCTCTAATTGCATAACATGGGTGGGAGTCTCCGGCGGCTTTCTGGTCGGAGCAACTCGCCCACCTTTTGACCTCTTACTCCTCTCTTACTTCTACTCCCTTTTATCTCTTGGTTTTATTGATTCTCGGTTACAATAAGGTTCAACAGGATTTATCTTCTGTGTCCTATTTCTCTGAGGACTCTTCCCAGCTTGACACAAACAGGATGGAGGGACTAATGACCTCATAGTTTGGTCCCTTGAACCCCATAAATCCAATCCAATATAAGTCTTTAAACAGATCCGTCTGTTGCAAGGATTTTGAGCATTTTTTTCCTCTGCATTATCTTCAGAGATACTTATTCTAGTCCTTGATTCTGGAAGAGTGACATAAATGCCCTGTCTGCCGCGACGTAATAGAGCTGTAAATTTTCGAACGACTCAAGCAGTCATTAGCATAGACACCTGAAATCATTTTATACGCTTGTTCGGAGTTAGGACAAAGCAGCCGTAAAAAATCGATATTTTCCAATGAGCAACATAACACTGTAGAGTCGTTCTGCAGGCTCTCCTTCATGGTGGGATTCGTGGAATGTGACCGATGCATGAATGAATGAATGAATGAATGAATGAATGAATGAATGAATGAATGGCACTGCGAAATTATATACGGCCACTTTCGTATATTCAAAATTTTAACGCCACAATTCGCCAGAAGATAGTTTAAAAAGTTTTTAAAAAATCCTATTAGAATTTGGATACACTATGTATGTACGTGTGAAATATACAGTGTGATTCTCTTAAAGCAAGAATATTTTAATCATCAAGAATATATTTCTTTTTCTACATAATATGTCAAAGCACGGACGGATAATAAATTTGTTTCTGTCGGAATGGCGCCAAAATAACGAGTTTGACAGGCTCACTTCCATCTTCGTAATGCGTGCAGCGACCGCCTGCGAGCAACGCCTCAAAATTAAGTCAGCACGTTTTCGGAATGAGCCTGCAGCTATAGAGGTCACTGCTACTGCTATTATGTCAGTCTGCGCATTAATCAGAAGGCATTATACATCTAATGTAAATTGCACTTGTGTGTCTTACATCATATCACTTACCACTCTATCCATGAATAAGCTAGTACTCGCGTACGAAGAGGTTCTCACGCTTGTGAAGTAACGTTGGAAATAGACCAACGAGCAACTGACAGCCAGCAAGTCAGAGAATTGAAATCCTGTCGTATCGACGTAGAGGGCAGTTCGACTTGGCATGTAACCTGATGATGTCCTCAGACCTTGCACTTAGCATCATGATGACAGCCGCACACACTTTGGGCAAGACGAAAACTTAAAAGGGAAGGTCAAGCATGAAAACAGAAAGGTGTAGTGAACTGTGAAAAAAGAAGCAAAATAGAAACGGTGAATGATACAAGCTCAAGATATGCAACATCGAGCGAAGTAAAAGAACCACGGTGTCGTGGTTGTGTCTATACGGTGTTGGGCAGCAAAGCGGGAGATGCGTGTTCAAATCTCCACCGTGCCCATATATATATATATATATATATATATATATATATATATATATATATATATATTTATTTTCCTCACAAAATTATGAACGTCCCGTCCAGTCATTGACGTGTCTGTTGTCCTTCTGTAGTTCAGGCAAATGTGATATTATACACCGGTTATAGTATGTGTCATGTAGTAAGAATATGTTACTGTCACAGGTAAATGTGATGAATAGTGAGAGCAGGTGAAATGCCTCATAGACTTCTCACAGAAACGAAACAACAAATAAACGAGTGTGAAGTATATCACAAAAAAGGGATTAAAGAGCCAGAACTTGTGGTACTGGGGGAGAATAAATAGGAGATACGTACGTCTGTAGGTTCCTTTCTTCACCTCGCTGTTGAAAACGGATTTTACACCACTACAAAGACACAAATTTGAATACAGCGAACAGTCACATCAATGACCAAACGGACAGTTCATAACTTTGTGGGAAAGAAAATGGGGGCACGAGGGAGATTTGGATACGGATGTTTCCCTTCACAATCCAACACCGTGGTCCAATAACCACGACGCCGTAGCTGCTCTAGTTCGCTCCATGTTGCACATCTTGAGCCTGGACCGTACACTGCTTCTGTTTTGCTTCGTTTTTCACAGGTAAGTACAGCTTCTTTCTGTTTTCATGCTTGCTCTGTATTCAGTTTTTGACGGACTGTCCACTGGGCCATCTTACCACTAAATCTGCGGGAGTGGGTGGATGGGAGGGGGGGGGGGGCGGGTGCGATGGGGAGTCTCCCTTATCACCTTCCATCGCAGCCAGCCCATTGGGCCAAGACGCATGGCTACTTCATAAATGAAGTCCTGCAGCCGGCTGTGGTGGCCGAGCGGTTCTAGGCGATACAGTCTAGAACCGCGCGACCTCTACGGTCGCAGGTTCGGATCCTGCCTCGGGCTTGGATGTGTGTGATGTCCTTAGGTTAGTTAGGTTTAAGTAGTTCTAAGTTCTAGGGGACTGATGACCTCAGAAGTCCCATAGTGCTCAGAGCCATTTTTTGAAGTCCTGCAGCGCTACGCTATTCACGAGCCACTTCGTACATGACACGGCGCGTGCAATTGGATGCAGTTAAAACGTCCACATCATTGGCGATCTCTTTTCAGTAGTTATATGGGCGCAAAACCTAGGACATATCCAAGGAAGTCCCATAAAAAATTACTTAGTTCTGAATTGTCTTCTCGACGGTGTCGCAATACCACATCAGGAAACGATGATAAACTTACATGTAGCTTTGGCTGAGCTCCCGAGCTGGACAGTGACCCTAACCTTCCCACGATAAATAAATCAACGAGTAAAAATAAAAGCTGCCACCACGGTCAAGGGGCTTGGTCATTCAAGTGTGTATGGGAGGAGTCAATGTTGCTCAACAGCAGTTGGACTTTGGACAGACGGCACGCAATACGGTACTTGGTAAGTCAATACTATACTATTCGTGATCAGTCATACCATAGATAAAATTCGGGTCAAATCGAATGAGGAAAGACTGAACTGACGAATCAAGGTACATTCCGGCACTGTTGCTTCTTGTGAATGTATTTTAGCTTCTGCGTTACAAAAATTAAGTTCCCATTTCCAGTAACTTAAAATGAAATTCGCTGAATGTCAGAAGGTTTAGCTTTATCAGTACGGGTCGGGTTACTAAAACATGGAGTTACAGCCATTGAATTACACAGTGGCCACCTCTTTATTACTGGGTCAACGATTTCACTTTTCCTGTAGGACTTCAGTTGAAAATAGTTTAACTTTCAGAGGATCGTTAGTTCGTTATGCGCTGCGCGAACTAAACCACCGTTTGTTTGAAGAAACAACATGAGTGAGAAATTGGCTCCGTGAGTGTTATGAGTAGTTGTAACAATTACACGCTTTCCGCCGTCCAACGTAGATAGGAATTATATTTGTAAATTTTTTGAGAGTGTCAGAGTAATAATGCAGCGATTAACTCTGGCCTGAGAGAATGTTCTCCACAAATAAGCATGCAGATAAGATAGAATGCACATCTCTGGCTGCTTTCTTACGTAAGAATGATTATTAATCATTTGACTAATTATCAGACTTGAACTGTCTGTCTTGGTTGACAGCCTATAGACAGCGAGCGTGTAACGAGAGTTACGTCCCAGCATTAGGAAAAGAACACTCCATTCTGGTACACGGTCGATAATTCAGTGTTAAGCGAGGAGGGGATTTTACAGAGTTCGGCAGCGGGCAGAGGGAGTACTGCATTCTGCTGGGCACGCGACCTTCAGCGGCAGGTGTGGCTGCTGCATACAGAGAAGGGTGGCACGAATCCGCGTGTGTCAGTCGCTGCGAGGCAGCTCTGATCAGGATACTTCATACTAGGCCGCTGGGTTTATAGGGCACCCGTTTGTGTGGCAGTGGGCGTAAAGACGAGGGAAACATCAAATTCTGAGTGCAGTCCACTAGAAACTCGCGTCGCTGCTTTACTGAGTTTCAATCATTTACAAGTGTACGTAACTGAGAATTCAGAGACATAGTCGAATTTGTTATTGACTGCCATGGACTGGACTGCCTTTTGCCACTAAACTAGCTTCTTTGCGATCATAATTTTGTGGATTCGGACTTATTCGCTATACTTACCTCTATTCCGACGTTTCTTGGTTTACTAAGCATAGGCAAATGTTTCGGCATCACTTAAATTCAGCAACTATAATCGCACTGTGGAAACCGGGGTTGCCAATATTTCAAGGTTTGGAGACCATGATCGTGTAAATTTCAGTGGCGAATCACTGTTATATTTTTCTATCTTTGCAAAGTTCCGAAAAATTTTAATGCAAATAACGCAACAGTGTAATGTAGAATTAAACATCGATATCCTTAGGTTAGAGTTGTCTCACGATGCAGCTTCATCTGTGCGTTATTCGGACAAAACATTCTTATTCTCAGAAGTAAGCAAATTCCAGGAAGAGCTAGATGAAGCACTAATGTCGATGGCTATGATCTTAAGAGGATACGTACATAGCATTCAGAATTTCAGCATCTGCGTTCACAAACAGATCCGAGAAGGTCAGTGTATGTATTTCTCACAGATCGCATCCCTTGAAGTCCATATTAACCTACGAAACCATTGTTGAATATAAACTGATGTAGTTGCTTCATACGAGCGCCCAGAGAACACAGGACGCACCTACGGCGTCACTGAAGCAACTGTTGCCATTTTGAATCTGAACGATATTATTCTTTTATTTATTTAGATAACTAGCGTCGGCAGGGGCACATGAATTTTACTACGTCGTCTACCATAACTTGGTGAAAGCGCGCCTCGATATATTTGTTCTGGATATGTTTGTGGTGGCCTGTCTTAGCTGCCTCGTCGTGTATAAACTTTTACTGCATAATCAGTGTCAGCTTAAAATAGCAGTTTTAAAAAACCGGAAAAATATTCATTCAATCAAGAAAGGTGCTCGTGAATATTACTACAGTGGTGGTATCGAAATGTCGATATAGATAGCCGGGCGGAGTGGCCGAGCGGTTGTAGGCGCTACAGTTTGGAATCGCGCGACCGCTACGGTCGCAGGTTCGAATCCTGCCTCGGGCATGGATGTGTGTGATGTCCTTAGGTTAGTTAGGTTTAAGTAGTCCTACGTTGTAGGGGACTGATGACCTCAGAAGTTAATTCCCATAGTGCTCAGAGCCATTTGTCGGTATAGATATTTAAAGAATGAAGAAGCTTTAGCAACTCCGAATATTGTCTTCAGAAGAAAATGGTCGTGTGTTGGGCAATCGAGGAAATGTCACACATATGTGAGTGTAATCTTAATTGTACGAAACTTTATCAGTACAATTTAGAAATTACCTGCGGTATTATAACTTAGTTAAATAAATTTCTCCAAGCAGCACCTGAAAATAATATAATTATTTGAACGATATAAAACCCGAAAGACACTAAATTTTCGTGAAACTAGAAACAATTAAGAGCAACGGATGCAAGATTTACGAAGTTACACAAAGGATAACATTTTGTGTTCACTGAAAGAAGAAATTAACCTAGACATTTAATCGTAGGTGGTCTCGTATACAGAAGTGTGCTTCTGTAAGCATGTATTAGTCTTATAAAATATCTTCCAGATGAGGCAGGCCAGTATCTCTTCGAATTTCACATTAAATGATATGCATGCAAGGGGAATCAATGTTTGTAGACGATGTGGAACATGCACTCTGAATTTTAAGAATAAGCTTTTATTTAACACACAGTCTTTCTTGTTTGCATCTGCCGCTCAAACATTCAGAAGTTTGGGGGTAAACAAACCTTTAAGGAATCATCTAACTCTTCTTTGAATATCCTCTTTTTCGTAGTGCTGGTGGTAGGGATCGTATATCGTCGATTAAGACTAAGCAAACTGTCTGACAAGAGAGTTGTAATCGACCATCTTGTAAATTTATATTGTCGTTTAACCTTAAAATCCTCGGGATGATCACACTGGATATTGGAGAGTTGCGAGATATTCCACTGGTTGGTCGGAGATCATTTAACCAAATTACATACATGAATTTTTTTCAGACATCTGTGCAGTGTCATTTCGTTATGTTGAGGATGAACACCCAATCTTGCCGCCAGTTGTTAATAATAATCTTGAATTTCTCAACAGCTTTCTCTCAACTGTTTTTGTTCAATATAGGAATGGCTCAGAACGAAATTAGATGCTTTTCGTAAGTTAAGAAGAATAACTTCAGTTAAAATTGTGTGCAAGGAGAAAATTTCTCAGGTTACACTGACCGAAAGTCCACTAAATCATAGCTTCCCCCTTTAGGTTAGCGCACTCCTACTCTACGTTTTTCCAGTGAATAGATTATATTCCCGAAGGACAGTCCTGGAAAGTAAGCGGAATAACCATTAATAGCTCCCATAACGTCTTCATTGGAATCAAAATTTTTCTCATTCAAAAATATTTTTACGTGGAGTAGTCGGAGCTCAGATGGTATCAAATCTGATCGAATAGGTTTGATTTTCCAAGGTTCTGTACTTCAAAATTCTTAGATATCCACATCCATCTGCAAGGTCCAGGAGCTTTGCCTTTGAAAGTCACCGGCTTTTCGTGTATGTTTTCCAATCACTTGGACTAGAAACCGAGCAGTATTCGCTTTACCGGAACGGGCCAATCAGTAAGAAAGACAATTTCAATTTTTCGAAAACAAGGACCACATTTACTGGAGATAAAATTGAAATTGACTTATGGTGTCTTCTCATCCACATTAGAAAATCGGCAACCCCAGTTCGGTTATTTTCAGAACAGTCCAAACTTTGCTGGGAAATTATTTCACGCCTTTGTCCAGAACTCAACAAATGCCTCAAGCATCAGGGAAGCAGTTGAGAACCATAGTTCACGTTTACCATCCTCAAGAAAATGGAGCCACACTTGAAATGGATCTTCGATTTCCTAGTTATTTGGAAGTAGAGAAATGTCCTTCAGTCTTGACCAACTTCGGGTGAGTCTGTCGGGGCGGTACATTGGAGACAACAAAGTCTTATGACAGCGTGGGTTTCTAGATATTCGTATATTTTTTGTTCAAATGCTTTGTATTGAAATGGCATCCAAAAAAACTGTTCAGCACATAAAGATTATACTTAAATACGTTATTGCGCAACGTGTGCCAGTCTAATATTTACTAAATTTTTCATATCAGATCCGCCTGTGTGAAGTGCCGAGAAAGTTTCGCTTGGGCCTAATAAACGGGAGAGAGGTATCAAAACGAAAAGTAATGTTGTGTTATGCAGCAGTTTGTAAACAGCAAAACGATGTACGCAGAACGTAGCGAACCTGAGTGTGACATTACGGCGCTAGAGGTGCAGGTGGTGCGGACAAGCGGCAGGTGATGAAACTAGGGGCAGGCCTGCCGCCCACGCAGCCGCCGCGCTGGTGACACACACTGCGCAGCCGGGTCACGCGACGTCGCGGCACCTGTCGAAGACACTCCACTCACGGCCAGTACGGGCGGGCTTCAAAAGTCTCTCGACAGATTTCAGTTTCCCGTAAGTTTCCTAAATCGGCAGAGCCGAGTATTGGGAGGGTAACTATCTTTGAAAACACTCCATTTTCTTTAGATTAAATTAGTCGCTGGAACAGGGTCGCAGTTCGAACTATGAACCTTTGCCTTTCTATGGCAAATGCTGTAACGGCAGAGCTACCCAGGCACGACTCATGACCCGCCTTTACAGCTGTACTTCCTACTCTCCAAACATGGTTAACCCCGGTCCAGCACACAATTTTAATCTGCCAGTAAGTTTCAAATCTGGAAATACTCTGCTGTAAAGTGAAAATTATTTCTGGGAGTGCTAATGTCGGGTATAAATAGACTTGAAACGTTAATTTGAAGAGGTTGTGTAAGACGCTCTTCACTGGAGTAAACAGAGTTGCCCTACAGTAAGTGCTAACAGACGACGGCGTAATTTTGAGTTATTGCTGTTATGTGGTTGGTTAAATCTGTAAATCATAAACCACAATGGTCTTATTTTCAGCTTTTTCTACGAAGTGTTACACTATTTTTAAATCTGTCATATAAGAAAATTGTTTACGTGTAACATTGGCCCTCCTAAGGTGGATTAGCACTGTCTTCGTCAAAAAGTACCTGGAAAAGTATTGAAAGCAAATATGTGACACCTACTGTCTTACATAAAGAGCATTACACCAAATACGCGAAACATAAGAAAAAACGGATCGTTTGTTAAGTATAGTCACAACACTAATTAAGCATATCGTCCATCATATACTCTTACTAACTCTAAGGCGATAGAAGATCGCGGAGAATTTACTGAAACTAATCTACAAGGGATCCAACTGCAGGGCGTGAATATGATTAGACATGCGTACGCAGATGATTAGCATTAATAAGTAATTTTAGAAAGAAATTAATCAGAATGATACAAAAAAGGGGTTACGTGTTAATGAAGAATATCTGGGCATAAGTAAAAAATTTGAAGTGATACACCATTCGCTGTAGATGAAGTCACTTTAAAGACATACGAACGCTTCAAATACTTAAGGAGTCCTTTTAAACACCAGACATTAGAACAGGTAAAGAAATATCTGCCACAGCGAACAAAACTTTTTAGTTTCAGCAACATTTTAAGGAAAAGAGCACTTGTATTTACAAATAAAAATGAAGAAAAACTATTAATATTTGAAAGTAAAATATCAATCACAATGTTTGGACTTGGGTACGATGAAAATATCATGAAATGGAAAGTTAGAGACGAAGGAAAAATCGAGAGCTGTACAAACACTGTAATGTCGTCGAAGTGCTAAAGATGGTTCAACTGGGCAGGCCGTATAGGAAGAATGACGGAAAATAGCCTGGCTACAATATCATTCTGCAGAACATTAGCTGGAAAGAAAGAAAGAAGGGGGAAGACCGAGAATCAGATGGCGAAATAACATCCGCCAGGACACAGCTAGAATGAACACCAAATGGACGAAAAGGGCACTCGACAGAAAAAAGTAAAAATTTGTGGTAAGGTCTTATGGGACCAAACTGCAGAGGTCTTCGGTCCCTAAGTCTACACACTAGTTAACCTACCTAACTTACACTATGGACAAAACACACAAACACACAAACACACACACACACACACACACACACACACACACACACACACACACACACACACACAAGCTCGAGGGAGGACTCGAACGAAGTGGTAGAGGGTCGTACAAGAGGCGTATGGTCGATAAGGCCCTTGGCATTTGTAAAGGAAAACATAGCGCTAAGGCCTCTCCATGAAAACTGAAAAAAAATGCATGTACGTGGTAAATGTTTGAAAACTATTTTCCTCTAAAAGTTACTCAAATTAAACAGAAGTCTATAATAAAACCATGGATTACACAAGGAATAAAGATATCTTGTAAGACAAAAAGGAAAATGTATCTGTCGACCAAGAATAGCTCCAATGCTGACGATTTAGCTAAATACAAGGAATACTGTAAAACATTAAAAAAGGTAATTCAGACATCTAAACAAATGCACTACGAGAAGAAGATAGCAATGTCAGGGAACAAAATAAAAACAATATGAGATACAGTGAAAGAAGAGACTGGCAGATCCAGAAAGGAACAGGAGCAAATTGCACTAAGGGTAGATGACACATTAGTAACCGATGGGCATAGTGTGGCAAATCTAGTTAACAAGTTACTGATAGAATGGGATTGTCAGGATCAGTAAATAATGCCCTTGAATGTCTGAAACTAGCCTTTACAAACAGCTTCAGGTACATGAATATGTCACTCACTTCACCGAAAGAAATAACTTCCATAATAAAATCTTTAAAAACAAAGCATTCTAGTGGTTGCGAAGAAGTATCAAGAAAGTTAATTAAGGCATGTTCTTGTGAGTTTAGTACAATTCTAAGTTACTTGTGTAACCAGTCAATTATAACTGCGACATTTCCTGACTGACTAAAATATGCAGATGTTAAGCCTCTATTCAAGAAATGGGATAAAGAGATACCATCAAACTAAAGACCGATTTCATTTTTGCCAGCATTCTCAAAAATTTTTGAAAAAGTAATGTACAGGCAGCTTCTCAACCATCTGACCACAAATAACATATTATCAAGAACATCAGTCATCATCAGAATGGGAAGAAATTACATGTGGTGTCCCACAAGGATCCATCTTAGGGCCATTGCTTTTTCTTGTGTACATTAATGATCTCTCATCAGTTACACTGCCAGAAGCAGAGTTAGTTTTGTTTGCAGATGACAATAAATAGTATGTCGAGTGTAGTTCTAGAAAGATCTGTTAATGATATTTTCATGGATATTAATAAATGGTTTAAAGCCAACTCACTGACATTGAACTTCGAAAAGACTCACTACATGAAATTCAGAACCTGTAAGAGGTTTCCACCCAGCATATGCATAAAGTATGAAGAATAGCAGATAGAAGAGGTTGACAGTCTTAAATTCCCGGGATTACAACTTGATGATAAATTCAGTTGGGAGGAGCACACCACAGAACTGCAGAAACGCCTTAACAAATCTGTATTTGCAATTCGAGTGTTAGCAGACATAGGCGACATAAAAATGAAAAAGCTTGCATACTGTTATTCCATAATGTCATATGATATAATATTTTGGGGTAACTCTTAAAGTCAAACAAAAGTTTCCAGAGTCCAAAAGGGTGTAATACGTATTATTTGTGGAGTAAATTCACGGAAGTCCTGTAGAAACCTCTTCAAAGAACTGGGTATACTAACTACTGCCTCTCAGTATATTAACTCCTTAATGAAATTTGTCCTAAATAATATATCTCATTTTCCAACAAACAGCTCAGTTCATACATACAATACCAGGAAAAAAATGATCTGCACAAGGACTTAAAAGCACTTACTTTAGTTCAAAAAGGGGTCCACTACTCAGGAACACACATCTTCAATAATTTGCCAGCAAACATAAAAAATTTAGTTATAAATAAAGATCAGTTTAAAAGGAGCCTGAAAGACTTACTAGTGGCCAACTCCTCCTACTCCATTGACGAATTTTTTAATACACTCCTGGAAATTGAAATAAGAACACCGTGAATTCATTGTCCCAGGAAGGGGAAACTTTATTGACACATTCCTGGGGTCAGATACATCACATGATCACACTGACAGAACCACAGGCACATAGACACAGGCAACAGAGCATGCACAATGTCGGCACTAGTACAGTGTATATCCACCTTTAGCAGCAATGCAGGCTGCTATTCTCCCATGGAGACGATCGTAGAGATGCTGGATGTAGTCCTGTGGAACGGCTTTCCATGCCATTTCCACCTGGCGCCTCAGTTGGACCAGCGTTCGTGCTGGACGTGCAGACCGCGTGAGGCGACGCTTCATCCAGTCCCAAACATGCTCAATGGGGGACAGATCCGGAGATCTTGCTGGCCAGGGTAGTTGACTTAAACCTTCTAGAGCACGTTGGGTGGCACGGGATACATGCGGACGTGCATTGTCCTGTTGGAACAGCAAGTTCCCTTGCCGGTCTAGGAATGGTAGAACGATGGGTTCGATGACGGTTTGGATGTACCGTGCAATATTCAGTGTCCCCTCGACGATCACCAGTGGTGTACGGCCAGTGTAGGAGATCGCTCCCCACACCATGATGCCGGGTGTTGGCCCTGTGTGCCTCGGTCGTATGCAGTCCTGATTGTGGCGCTCACCTGCACGGCGCCAAACACGCATACGACCATCATTGGCACCAAGGCAGAAGCGACTCTCATCGCTGAAGACGACACGTCTCCATTCGTCCCTCCATTCACGCCTGTCGCGACGCCACTGGAGGCGGGCTGCACGATGTTGGGGCGTGAGCGGAAGACGGCCTAACGGTGTGCGGGACCGTAGCCCAGCTTCATGGAGACGGGTGCGAATGGTCCTCGCCGATACCCCAGGAGCAAAAGTGTCCCTAATTTGCTGGGAAGTGGCGGTACGGTCCCCTACGGCACTGCGTAGGATCCTACGGTCTTGGTGTGCATCCGTGCGTCGCTGCGGTCCGGTCCCAGGTCGACGGGCACATGCACCTTCCGCCGACCACTGGCGACAACATCGATGTACTGTGGAGACCTCACGCCCCACGTGTTGAGCAATTCGGCGGTACGTCCACCCGGCCTCCCGCATGCCCACTATACGCCCTCGCTCAAAGTCCGTCAACTGCACATACGGTTCACGTCCACGCTGTCGCGGCATGCTACCAGTGTTAAAGACTGCGATGGAGCTCCGTATGCCACGGCAAACTGGCTGACACTGACGGCGGCGGTGCACAAATGCTGCGCAGCTAGCGCCATTCGACGGCCAACACCGCGGTTCCTGGTGTGTCCGCTGTGCCGTGCGTGTGATCATTGCTTGTACAGCCCTCTCGCAGTGTCCGGAGCAAGTATAGTGGGTCTGACACACCGGTGTCAATGTGTTCTTTTTTCCATTTCCAGGAGTGTAGAAACAATGATTTATTGTATATATTCATACTATAAGTATTGTTATTTCAGCTTAAGAAAATTGACATGTTCCACATCCACGAGGATCTCCTCAGCACGGATTTATGGAACGAAAAACTAATCTAATATCTAATCATCTAATCTAATCTTGACCTTGACGGACATTACCACCTGCTTTTTACTTCTTTCAGTAAATTTACACTGTGACCTTTCGTAAAAATAAACAAACGAATAGAGAGAAATAAAACAGAATAAAATAGCGCTAATCCACAATGTTTATCGTTGGAGCCAGGCACGTTTATTATAACACTTGACTATAACAACCTTACATGAATTCATTGATGCAGTTAACACTAGTTTAACTGTTAGATGCCTGAATAACTTCCCTTTTGCAGCGCAGACGAGCAGGAAGAAGTGTGTCAGTGAAGTTCTGGAAGGTACCGACAGGCATGTGGAACTATGCCGACTCCAGTACCACGGCTAGTTGCTCTAGGCGGCCCCAGTTAGGATCTATGGTGCGAACAGCCAACTCAGGTTGGTGACTGAAGGGAGGGCAGGGGGGGCACATCAATAGCTATGTTTACCGGAAAAGGCCGCAAGTGAGAGCAGCTCCTGGCCTTATTGCATGTACAGCACCTTACTTACCATAACAAAACTAGTGACTTGCGAACCCAGTTGCGGGTAACAGCTAGTGAATGAATTTATGTATTCTGAATCAGTTGTCAGAAACAAGGTTTTTCTAAAGCGGTTAACCAACTAAATTTAGGTATAATTCTTATAAAAATATGGCTGGTTTTATAGGAATTGAGCTGTCTTCAGATCTAAAATTTGTAGAGTATGATAGCTATCATACTCTGCATATTTTAGACCTGAAGATGAACTAATTTGCCCGAAAATGGTCATACCAATAAACTGTAATCTTCGTTAATGAAGCAGTTAATAGAGCCTTGCCACACTTTGCATGCTAATTTATAATGTTTGATTATAAGGAAGCATCCTGTTCTGTCAATGAAACGCTTTCTTTTGTTCCAGGTATGAGCTTCACGAGTTCTGGCATCCAAACTGCAATAAATCTGCTAGGTTAGTAAGTACTACTTATAAAGCACAATCAAACAGTCAAGAGATAATACTAAGTTTAATATTTCAACTTTGGATCTCCGAGTTTAATTCTGAAGGAAAATAGTGTGACTAAAACTAAATCAAGAGTAAAACAATTTACCTTTTTTTTTTACTGTTATTACGTCCACAACTTTGCTTCTGCGGTTCTTTCTCGAAGTTCGAGGCATCAGTGTAAAAAAAATTACAAAAATTTGCGATTCAGAATATTTGCCATCGCTGGCCACTACTTTCTCCCATATTTCGGGCAGCATTCAAATCCTGTGGCGGAAGGAACTGGACGTCTTTTGAAGAGATCCATGGATCGATTGAATTTTACTTTTACTCTTATTAACGGAGGCGCTGGTCAGCCAGGCCGGATGTTACTGATCGAAAAAGGTGCTAGTCAGAGGGGGCAATGTGGGAAGACTGGTTTTGCGACACAGGGTCGAGCACTGTCATGCTGAAACGTCACCTTTTAATGTCTATCGCTGTGTTTGGGCAATTTGTCTTCCAGTGCTCCGCTCACATGATCCACCTACTTTCGACAACTATCTCCTGTGATTGTTTCCATCGATTTCAACAGCTTCGAAAACCTTCTCTCTTCGAGGTCAAAAGCACCGTCCTTGAAGCGTTGAAACAGTTCTGGAGAGTAACTGTATGATGCAATCACAAATCGTCTAATATTTTGACGGCGTTGTATTAAATGCTTAAGCTTATTGTATGACACTTACGATCTACCACCTGCACCACCACGTGCTGCTACTTCTATCTACTGCAAAATGGCGAAAGCTAAGTTGTAAACCTAATGTTAATACTACTGGTCATCATAGATTTTCTGGCTATCGACTGGACTAGAACTCAGTCTCAGTGTTACGACCACTTAAATATGCTATCTACAGTGCATGTCCCGCGGAGAATTCGTACCTCATAAAATGTGTTACGTGATGTACACTGGCGAAATAACCGATTAACACTGTAGACAAAAGGTGTACATGTACGTATCAAAGGAACCTTCCAGGCATTCATTCCAGCCAATAGCGAAACCACATGACTGCTAAATCTGCATGGTCAGACGGGGATTTTAACTGCTGTCCTCTCGAATGAGAGTAGAGTTCTTTAAACCACTGCGTCACCTCGCTCGGTGTCCGTCGGGGAACGGACGTTTCACAACATGGCATTTCGGTCGGTTCGCACAGGGGCACTTGTAGGACAGTGATATGTGAATCGAACCAGTAGTAAGCAGATCTTACTCCATACTGACCTCACATCAGACCACACATTGTTACTTCACCACACTGTATTTAATGTCTTTTACTTATTTATGTGGCCTTAAGTGCTTCCATATCAAACAGACATCATTGTAAGCATCGAGACGTTTTAAGGGATTTACGTGTTATATAATAATTCAATGCAAGCTGCTATGTAGGAATTAAAGAAACAGCCCAATCAAAGTCCCATTGTCGAAAGCGTCATCATACACTAGTTTTGATGTGAACGTATACACTGAAGCAATAACACAAATATTCCCCACACCATCTTCTTCAGTAACAGTGCTGAATGCTGTAGAAGTCAGCCCTGAATGTCGTATTCGCCGTGAGAATGAGCAAGTAAGCAGACGTCCTCTGCAGGTAGCGTACTCACATGAGCCTGTGCCATTCAGCAGCTCTGAGGTCGTGTATCATTACCCTTGCGTCACTTTATTCCATTTGCACTACTACCAATCAGACAATTCTTCAGTAATATTTGTCTTTGTTTAGCTCAGACATACAGTATATCCTGCCTAGTATATACGATATATTCCCGCTTGAAAATGGAACAAAATTTCATTGCCGCTTGTGGAAAGATGCGCTGCTACAGGCAACGCAAGGTGCCACACGTCTTGTCAGCATGGCTACAACGAACATTGGAGCTTCATGTACTGTGTTGAATCCACGCTAGAGCCCAAACACAGTTTGTGGACCTGCCTGTGTCAGTGGACTGGCATGTTTCGCTACGGACTGGACTAGTCACACATGCCATAGTGTCGCCTTCCTCTTTCCTTAAGCTTCTCTCTTCGTGCGGAGTCCGCTGTTTATTGTGATTCAGCAAGTTAATTGTATTTAACTTTGTGGCCGGAAGCTCTTCATGTCACCACAATCTTCAGTTAACCTAATGCTGTGGACGGAAGTTGAAAGCGCCATCTGTCTGTGAATCGTGTAAACTTTGTTTTGTATGTTACCGTATCCTCGTCTCACTAGTTAGCGCGCTGCGCTTTACGCTATACGAGTAGGTTGTCATTGCATCGCCTTCCAGTCCAGAAACCTCGCATTTTTCATCTACACTGAGCACGAGAAGGCCGTTGATGGCATGTTAAGTGACAGAATGTAATATTTTTGGAACAGTTCCACTTCAAACCGTCCTAGAATGACAACTGCTTCGAGTTTCAAGCAACTGGGAGTCACATCAGGTGGCTGCAGTTCGGCTACCTCCATTGTTGAGCAACATTACGAACAAATGCCAGATGTTATGGTCTTGAATACGGAATGTGATCTCGACTCCCATGTATTAAGGACTACCAGAGCAGCAGGTTCTCCCGCCGAATGCTGTGGCCGGAATAATGAAGATTCCGTATTCTCTGCCACCCGCCTTGGCCATTCTCCCTTTATTCTGCGTTGACTGCTTTTAGATGCGCTGGTCTTTTTTCTGCCGCATCCTATTTTATTTTTTAGAAGTAGCATTCCGATGAAGGCAAGACCTTAAGGACTTCTTACCCTGGATATTAGCTGCTGACGAAAGAACTGGTTTTTCTGCTTCCTGCGAGAGAATGGGTTCTGTTCCTATCTTCAACACTAGGCCTGCGCCTACTCACCTACCGAACTCGTTTTCTCTCACCTTATTTTACTATTGGCCACCCTATTGGTATTCATTAAGGTTTACGCCTTCTCACTTTTACCATGACACTTTTACGATGACGAATATCCCAGCCATAAGCCACTGTTCATTCCGTTACTGTCGTAGCTTTCATTGGGGTAGGGCGGTAGATGTGGGTCAGGTTTCATTCGCCGTAACTGAACCCTGATGGAGCTCTAATCTGCTCTCTAACCAGCATACCGGCTCGCTCCTTATACTTGTGCCTGTTTTTTTAATAATTTATCATCTCTGGCATAAAAAAATGTAGTTTCAATGCCTCGATTATCCAGTCCTACATACCGTAACAATTGGTCAGATTTTTTGCTGACGTCACTAACTAAAGATGGACTACCTATTGACTGAGGCGTCACCTCGCTATTCAGTCCCTTAACACCCCCAACCAACTACATTTGAGAGCTCTTAAAGCCCAGTGTACAGAAAGTAGTTGCATATGACATGTTTCTAACATTCAGTTTCCACATTCTGATTGTCGTTAGGACTGCACAACATACTTAATTCGCCAAGTAAGTTATTATGTATAGCTTTGTGAGGGGGGATGGAAGTGCTGCGATGTTGTCACACGCCCCTCTCTAACACTGTATCCCACAATGAAGCAAGACACGTCGAAAAAACTTATTTATTGATAATCTCCATGCCACTATCCGTTTTTATAACATTATAGCATCAGGGATGTCACACTAAACGGAGTATATGCAACAATCTGTGGAACGGCAGACGTCGGATAGATAATGGTAGAATAGTTGCTGTGTTATAATGTTGGGCCGCTATGAGATACAGCTCTACGAGCCAGCATTCTCTGTTTCGGATATGACCCCGCCCCCTCCCTCCCCCACAAATAAGAAATGAACATGATTTACAGGCAGAGTCAGTGATAAAAATTACGCTTTACATCAGCAAATAAGCGATTCGGATTGTGGTTGACAACAATTTTTGGTCAAAACTGAATCAAATTGTTGTATCCTTCAATGTTTAAAGTTCTAAAAAGTCCAACTACATTCTTTCCATCGTACCATAAGTTTACACGAAGGAATAGAAGCTCCTGTAAACCGTAATAGGTTGTCTTATTCGTGGCTACATTAAGAAGACAAGAGTGACAGTGTTCTCTGCTGTGACCTCATTAGGTCTATCCACAAGTGACCAACAGAAGACCACAGGAAGAATCTGCTGTCCTTAAAGACGCTTTCTGTTTATAGAAAAAAAGCTACAGAAAAGTTCAAATTAAAAGTAAAGATCCTTTTTCATCGAGAGCCTGTCAAAATTATTCAGCAGCATGAAAACAGTACACGTGTGATCGGCCTGCGCACGCGACATCCGCTGACCATCGGGAGAAATATACAATGGCTTTGCTACTAATTATCAGCTTACTCAGGTTCTTGGATAGAACAGGAAACGAAATGGTCATAGAAACATCATGATGTACGTATGTATTAAACTGGGGACCTAGAAACGACAGAGAGGCTTCGTCCCGCCTTAGCCCTCAGTGGTTCACAACAGGACTCAGCAGTCCACCCACCCCACCGCCGCCCCCACACCGAACCCAGGGTTATTGTGCGGTTCGGCCCCCAGTGGACCCCCCCGCCCAGGAACGTCTCATACCGGACGAGTGCAACACCAATGTTTGTGTGGTAGAATAATTACAGTGTACGTGTATGTGGAAACGGTGTTTGTGCAGCAATCGCCAACGCAGTGTAACTGAGGCAGAATAAGGCGAACGAGCCCGCATTCACCGCGTTAGATGGAAAACCGCCTTAAAAACCATCCACAGGCTGGTCAGCACACCGGACCTCGACACTAATCCGCCGGGCGGTGCCGGGGACCGGCACGCCTTCCCTCTAGGGAAGCAGCGCGTTAGACGTCAACGGTACATAACGAAATACTGGAAATTATGGGTTACATGACACACAGTTCGGTAAATACAAAGTTCTCTGTTTTACAGAATTACGGCAGGTTCAAAGACAGACGTCGCTGGCAAGGAGCAGTTCACTCTTTGTGTACATTACAGCGACCCTAGGAAGATCGAAGTAAAAAACAAAAAAAAATCAGGGTTTACACAGTCCGCTTCAGGGAACAAACGTTGGCAACTACCATTCTTGACATCCTTCTAAGACTGTTACTAGCAAATGGCTCTAAGCACTATGGGACTTAACATCTGAGGTCATCGGTCCCCTAACTCTCACTAGCAATGGAGTTTCTATGCGCCCATTGCTGCAATAGTGCAGCTGATGCATCATGGCAAAACAACGGTGTGAACGAAATCCTCCTCACAGACCGGTCAAAGAGCTGTTACATCAACTGCAGTTACTATTGTTTGGATCTTGCACAACAGGAAGTTTCAAAAAGCTGTGGTGCATTGTACATTGCCTTAGTAACAGTGAAATAAGTCTCGCATATAATTCTTGAATCCACAAAAAGGAAAAAACGTGTAGGCATATGTGCTGCCATCTTGTATCGAGTCCAAATCCTGAAGTTACTGTTTGACACCAGTGTATCCGTTTCGATGAGCTGTAAGCGTAAAATCTTTCAAACATTGCAGCGAAAATTATGACTGGGTCCAGAAAACAGTGAGCGAAGTACTGAATGCCCTGAGCTCAATTAGAGACGTAAGATAGTCAGTTATGCGGGTACACTACGCGAAGCAGCTCGAAAAATTTTAGACTACTTTCTGCATAACATTCGTTATTGAAGTGTTTGACGTCTGCAAAAAAACTGGCTGATCTCTGCAGAATCCAAACTTTAATACAGCCAGAGTGAAACGGTCTATATATCTTCTAAAACTGTCTCCTGCGAAGCTAAGGATTACGGAAGCGTTTGATCTTCTATTAGAGAAAGCCAAAGCTTATTCTAAGGACCTAAATCTGAAGGACCCAAATTTCTCAAGGGCACGAAACATGACAGCGAGTACAGAAATTTCGTCTGTTCACGATGAATTGTCTCGTGGACACGAAGATTTAAGAAAGATCTGTTTGAAATACTTGATCTATTTCTGGATTACACTGATCGTAGGTTCAGCTATGAAGATATAAAGCGACAGGCCATCTTGAAATGATACTTGTTGCGTCCTGCAAAACAATTCCTTACTGCGAGTACTTTAAACTCTACAGACTTCATGCACAGCTCGAAATGCTGCGATCCATTACGACTGGTGTACAACCATATAAATTAGCCTCCATTGGAAGACAACTTACTGCTGCACGTGGTGGAGTTAAAGCGCTATTTCAGGAAGTTATTCTCCTGATCATTGTAATTGATAGTTCCAGGATCGTAGGCATCCTCTGAGCCTTCGACGACTTAAAACTTGACTCAGATCATAAATGACACAGTCGAGACTAACCCTTAGTGTTCATCAAGACAGGGATGACAAGATTAATCTTATGATTGCAATGAAAGAATTTATTTCCAGAAATCTGGAAAAGAAAGCTTCAGTAGAACTCTAATGACACGGACGATTCGGGATCGAACCAAATGCGGATTATTCAAATATCTCGATAATTGGATAAATCATGAAAACAGATCATTTATTAGAAAAATAGCTAAATTTTTGTTTACATACTACTATAATATTAATTTAAAGACTACAAAACAATGTTGTTACAGTTTTGTACAGTACTGTGCTTAAATACATTGTCAGTTCTTGAACGAACGTATCGGTCATTCTGTTTTTTTGTCTTCAACTGTTTTCGTGCAGCAGCCAAGTCTCGCTGCACTTGACGGTGAGCAGCTGTGCATGCTCACTGCGGCTGCCGCTCCATCCATGATGGCGCGGTGCCAGTGCACGCAAACGCCTCACCATCTGACGTTCCCACAACTGGTTCGGCTACAATGTCATCCTCCTGGCCATCAGTTTTTTTGAGTGATCTCATCATTACAGATAATTTGGAATCCAGGGTCTGAAGAATCACAAGCAAGCCACTCGCCTATATTAGAACGTCCAGGAATTTTCAAAAGGATGGTATGTCCTTCCTCTTAGTTTTTACGCTTCTTCTTTTAATCTTCGTCCTTTTGCGCCTTGTTTTTGGTTGAAATGCCTTTCAATTTATTGCAAGCTTTTTTTAATGTTGTTGTCTCCGCCAGATTGCGTGCTTCCGCCACTCTGAAAGCGCAGTCTTTAAATTCAGTTTCTGGTGATGAGCCACAGTGCCTTCTTCATTTCCATCTTGCACAAGCCTTCCAGAACAGTTATCTTCAATAACCTATTGGCTGCTACAAACTAGTTACGTTCGGCGACAGGAGTTAATTGAAACGTCCATTTTCAGCTTTAAGTATTGTATCGTACCATTCGCAAGACAAAGTAGCAGTCATCCAGTCCTTTGGTTGATTCTTGCAAATGATTTTTTCGTATCAACAGAAGGAAAATGTGGTTTTCCGTAGAGTCAGCACATTGCAGCATGATAACACGGTCTTTACTTACCTTAAGGCCAGGAGCACTAGTTTCTCTTTTAGAAGCTTCAGTTGTTTCAAACAAAGCCTTCAAATAAGGCCTATCTCATCTGCGTTGTATAAAAATTCATGGTCATAAGATTCTGCTTCAATTTCGAATTTTTCAATACAATTTTTGCTCTTTAGGGGCTACTGATAGCTTTTCACCACGTAAATCCAGCTCACGAATACCGTGCCTTGCCTTGAAATTCCGTAGCCAGCCATTGCTCGCTTTAAATGAAGACACTATAGATTTTCTTAGCTAACATTTTTGGCTTTTCGCAAACAGTCGGCCCTTTAAGAGGGTTTCCCAATGCTCTCTAATGCAAACAAAGTTTTAATACGGCCTCTTCAGGCTCCTTGTTTTATGCCTTTCCCGATAAACTCCCATTTTCTTTCTCAAGGATTGACACGAAGTTCAAAATTGAGAAATTTATTGTGTCTGAAATTGTTTTTCTATGTTAAACGTCTCAGCTAACTGCTTACGACTCACACCTTTGTCTAAAGGTTCAAGGACTTTTATTTTGTTTGCAAACAATAACACAACGCGTCTCCTTCTAGAAGACATAGGCCGCACAGTAAATTAGAACACACGCACAAACAAAACTAAAGACTTAGTCAACGATGAGAAAAAGACTAAGATGACAGTGAAGAAGGAACGACGGGACTATTGGCTGCCGAAACACTATGACGTAATGATGGTCGAGAATAAGTTGAGCTATCCTGTTAAAGGAGGTACGGGTGCTATTTAATTTTACGTCGCGGACTCTGAGAGTTATTTGACATACCCAATAAGGCACTGTCAGGGGAGCGTCGAAAGAGTAACTCAAGACATTGAAAATATGCTGTGTGCTTGAATGCAAGATGAAAAAACTATCTGCTTGCGTAATGGACTGCGGTTCGTCCAACTTAACGAAAAACAGAGCTTTTCATTCTGGGATTCAGGGGTCACCGTATGAAGCTCTGTTCGGCTGCAAAGCTGGAGTAGGTATCTCGATGTTGTCCCTGCCTGACGATGTTTTACAAGACGCAGGGACTGAGGAAGAGCTGGAAAAAATAGCGTACAAACACAACACCAGAAAGGAAGACGAAATGAATGAATGCAATGGGCGTAGCCCCCTGCAGCAGATAAAGACGAGAATGCAATCCATGATGGAGAAAACCAAAACAGTGATGAGGCCATGGATATCTAAGAGCCTTCCATTTCTGTCGTTACCGAAAAATGCTTGTTTTTCTGATGTATGTTGCGTCTGCTTAAAAGAAACCTGCAGTGCTGGCAAATGTCAAGTGTGGCCGAAGCGTTCATGCCATTGGTGGACATTCTCCTAAAAACGATGACGGCGACGAAATTGTGCAATGTTTGCTTCAATGTAGAGGAAACTATCCACAATAAAACGGAATAGAAATTGAACCTTGAGATTCAATAGGAAAAATAAAAATATCCTGCTGTGCCTTTGGCTGCCACTGTAAGAGTTCTGATTTCCGACGTCGACGAAGGACAGTCAGTTGGCAGTTGTTATGAAGGTGACAGAAAATGACTTTTACCGACGTGGAACTGCAGAAGGAATCTTGAAGCAGCTCTGTGCAAAATCAGACACCACCACCTTATGTCCAAAAAACTTAATGAGGATTGAAGACGTTCCTGACCACTTCTCCGATCTGCAGCTGCTTGTCAGTCCACAGGAAGTGGCCAAGGATTCGTCGGGTCTACGTGCAACACGAAATGCCAAAATATGAGGTGCCTTTGTGTCAAAAAGAAAATAAAGTGCAATGCAAAAATGTCACTCTAGCCTTCCCGGCTGCAACAAGTAGGTCATGCCGGTTCTGATTTGTGTTTTACCGGTAAAAGTGTTCTGTTCGCATTCTTCTTTAAATCGTGAAATGTACGTACAAGATGGAACTGCCGTTCTTTTAGTTTCAAATGCGTATTAATTAATAAAGGCTTCTCATCTCTTGCCTTTTAAAACTTCGCGTAAATGATACTGGTGATTCTATATAGTACCTAGGAAAAGTATGTAAAATTTTCACTAAAAACTTATATTTCATAGTTCGCCTAAAACCATCAGGCATTATGTAGAATACCAGGATTTCATGCAATGCCCGCTAACATACACGTTAAGGTCACGTCACAGGCTGATGTAGACTAAACTGAATGAGTGGCACCACGAACACAAGTATGCGTGTACCGATTTTTTTTTTTTTTTCCTTTAATACATTCGTTGCGGATTGATTAGAGCGATAAAGAAATTTACAGTGTGCTGTTTACTGCAATAGCTTTCTAACAATACCAACACTTGTAGTCATATAGGATAAATTTCTTTTTCCTCAAAGGGATCCAAATAATTGGTGATTCGGATACTTGGGTTCGTTTAATTGAGTTCAACTGTACAGTCGGAAATTTTTTTGGAATCTAAAAAGAAAAATAAATGCCTTTATGATTTTCACAGAACTTATGGTTTTCCTTTTTCCATTAAGATGCAATGCAGTGTTTGTAAAATGTTATTGAGAGGTTCATCGATGGTCGAATGTTATTTCGGTGTACAGTAAATCTGAAACACTCCTAGTAAGCTATCTAAGAGAAAATTAGAATTAATGTCTTCCCATTAGTGAAGTCTCTTTCAAAATTAATGGCACTAAACTTAAACCAGTATTTACGACTTTCAGTATGATATGAATGGTTTCGGTTTGTAGAAAACATAAAACTGAACTCCCCACACTATCGTCACACACATATGCTTAACGGTCTTGCTGAAAGATGTCTAATTCACATTACAAGAAATTGGTAATTATATTTCCTTGCCTCCCTTATCCGTTAAAGAAAAGTATGGTTGTTGATGCGCCACTGCTTTCCTCTCATGCAGATCAGACATTTCTTGTTCTACTTCCAGGAATGCAACAGATCTCAGCACGACTTAAGCATATACACATCGCTGCACACACATTATACACTCGACGGACTGACTGTAATTGGCGAAACAACGAAACTTATTCACGAAAGCCCCCTCCCCTCACTGAAAGTACAGGGTGTTTCACTCGAAAGACGCCCCACAAACATACATTTCCTTACGTTACACTTAAAGGCTTTGCATAAAGCACTCGACGGACTGACTGTAATTGGCGAAACAACGAAACTTGTTCACGAAAGCCCCCTCGCCCTCACTGAAAGGAAATGAATTGAACATGCCATACTTGGTTCATAGGAAAGTAAAGGTGAATCACAAAAGGTGCTGGAAGTGACTGCCCTCGACTTGTTAACACTGTTCAACAGGACGCTGCAGATTTTCGAATATTGCTGCCACAACCTCTGCTGCCATTCCCTGGATTTCACGGATGATCTGTTGTAAATATTCCAAAGTCGTGTGCTTTGTTCCTGTAGACCTTGCCTTTTAGGCCACCCCAGAAGCAGGTGGTGTTAAATCAGGCGACCTTGAGGGCCACAGTCCTTTCGAAATCCTCTGCCGGAGAAAAATGATTCGACCACAGCCATGGTCACACAAGACTTGTGGCATGTGGCGCTATCCTGTTCGAACCAGCCGAGAGTAAGTTCTTCATCGTCCGATTGGATCACAGCTTCCCGAAACATTTCCATGTAAACTGCACTTGTCACAGTAGACCTGTGAGATTGCATAGAACACGCCAATCTTTTGTGAATGCAGTGGTTGCTCGACCACTACATGTGGATTTTCATAACACCACAAACATGTTTTCTGAGAAGTTACATAGCCAGAGAGGTGGAACCACGCCTTATCACTGATCTGAGCAATAAATTGCCGAAACCAAAGGTTTCTTTGATACTGACATTCAGTTCCTGAGGAATTGTAAATCTGTATGGATACATGCCGGCTTTCTTAGCAACTCGGTGACATGTGCTCCGTGACATTCCACATTCCTGAGATAAACGTCTAACAGACTTTGCAGGAGAGGCCAACAATCTTTGTTTCACATCAGTCACTTTCCCGCGATAGCGGCGGCCGTCCCTCGCCGTGAAGATCCAACACCGTTCCGTTGCTCTCCATCTTGTTCACTTTTTTTTTGTATGCAGCATTTCGACTTTATATTCTGGTCACCAAACCGTTAAACAAACATTCGCTGACATGTCTTAACGGAACCAATAATCGAATATTGTTTCACAGCGACACACGCCATATGATGACGTGGAGCGCAATATTGCCCTGTCAAACGTCGCAAATTGCTCGGTGCAATTTCAGCGGAATTGCTATACATGTTTGTGGGGCCTCTCTCGAGTGGGACACCCTGTACTTAATTTGCTCATATCGCGTTCTGCCACTTCGATGGATAGATGCTTTGATATTCAATTGGAATTACTCCATTGTGTCAACGGATATAACCCAGTCATGATTGAAATGTTATTCAGTTCACTTATTGTTGAGAATGATTCAGAGAAAGCTCCGTGAAATTTCTCTCAAACTGAGAGCGTCTGCTAATATTCAGAGCAGCCCTAGGTTGCAGTATGTGTAGCAAACATGCTCTCCAGGACTGTAGAAGGCTGCATAGCGGAGGATGCGCACAGCAAACTAGACGATCGTTTATGTCTGACACATATTGCGTTAGTATCAGTAGAGTCTGGGCCTGAGAAAGTAATCTTAACACTTGCCAGGTTGCAGAGTACTTGGTTGAAAATAAATGTGATCTTCGGACTGAATGAGTTACGGTACACTTCAATGTTTCTCAGAATGTCACATATTCCCCAACCACATTAGTGTGGGGCAGTAATAGTCAGGGTACTTGTTAGACGCCCAAAATCCACAAAAAATTGTGACCTTAACACCTTATATTCTTTCAGTACATGTGTTAGACTTTTATCGACTTTCACTCTAGCCACAGTCAACAAGAAGTATCCTGTTCAGATACTGCCAAGCAGCAAATTGATGTTTTTACTGTTGACCCACCGTCATTTGAACAGGTACAGGTACCATTTTCCGTGTATTTAGGACCACCTTATGCTGCAGGGTTCGCTGAAGTGATGACTCTTCATTTGGATGGAAAGCTGTTACATTACATTGTGATGCTCACCTTAGATATCAAATGGTTCAAATGGCTCTGAGCATTATGGGACTCAACATCTGAGGTCATCAGTCCCCTAGAACTTAGAACTACTTAAACCTAACTAACCTAAGGACATCACACACATCCATGCCCGAGGCAGGATTCGAACCTGCGACCGTAGCAGTCGCGCGGTTCCAGACTGAAGCGCCTATAACCGCTCGGCCACTCCGGCCGGCTCACCTTAGATATCAATGGTGTGTGTAGCTCAGTAGTTCCCACGAAGCTTTTGTGATGCAATTACTCCGCTCACGATAAACTATCAAAACAGACATACGATTCAGCCTTGACCGTTTCGGAAATACCGCCTCCTTCGCACTGATACCTGATAATCATCCCTACTTGCTGAATCTCTGATCGATCATTTCATTTACTCATGATAGTGACGTGGGGATGTATTCAGGCTTGGGGTTGCGAGGTGCCAGGTGACCGATATTAGCCGGACATACCCGCCGCGACTTGTTACGATAATTAGACCTCTTAACGATGAAGTAGAGAATGTACAGCTAAGGCCCGTTCCAAGCTAAGGCATAAGCCATTAGGACATAATGCGAACGACGAAAGGGTATTCTTTCATAAACGCAATTAACTGCAAACTGTTAGTCACAGGGATGATGTTGTTTTTGTGTAATTGAAGTTAACTTGTCAAGAGTGTCTTGAAATAGTTTCCAAAACAAAAAAAATATTGATAAAGTGGGTTCAAATGAGAAGCACGTGCTTAACTACAGATTTTAAATTCTTTATAGGTCTAATTAAAATAACTAAATTTTATAAATATCTTCCCCTTTTCCGTCCTAGAAGAACAGATAGCTGTTTATTTTGTTTAATGGAGAACTTTCTGTTTATTTTGACGTAAGATTGTCTTACGAAGAAGACTGAGCAATTAGCAAGCCTGAGAACTGACGCGTTATTTTGCTCCGGTATTTGAATGAAATGACAGAATTTGTAAAAATAAAGTTAGAAAATGAATTTTGTTTCCTTCTTACTGGACAATAGAGCAACGGGCTGTACAAAGAATGCAATGATTTCAAAACAAACTTCAGTTTTTACCATTTACGAGCAGTAGTAATTTAATACCACCATCAATTCTGTTGTGCCTTTATCTGCCAAATCTGAGAGCAGCAGATTCTCAGTTCGGAGACACAATGGACATCTCTCCCGCAAACTGTTCTTGCTAAAAATGACTGCAAGTCACTGTTCAATGATCCGCAGATAATCTCGGTGACGCCGATTGCTTATAGCAGTATTGAATCAATGGCTGCACGCGAACTGCATTCGGCACATTGCGTCTCTTTATCATTATCCTTTGAGCTCACGGTTCAAGCTAGTTTTTCTGAAACAAATATTACAAAAATCATAAATCATGTACCACTTAATAATTGCAGGGAGTACATTCCCTTTCAAACGAAACATAAATATAACCAGTTTTTAACACATTAACTTATAAATCAAAGCAATTTTACTACAGAGACAGACAGACATACATAAAATGCGTCCTTGATGGAGAAGAGAGTACAGTTTGCTGAGAGGAGCTTTGCTGCTTGCTTTCGTTTTATTATAAACATTTGAAAATTCGTTCCAGCCATAGGCTGATTTCTGTGATATCGTTGATATGAATTCATAGTTATACATGTTTTATTACATTTTTCATAGACAACAAAAACATTTTCTTTAGAAAAGAGCTCACATTCACGCAAGAAAATCGTTTTGAAATATCTGTAATCTTTTAAAAGAGATGACATTCTCAAAGTAATACTTCAGCACTTAATTGCTATCATTAATGTCAGATTATAATACTGTTCACTGATTGTTGTTTCTAGTTGAAGCACGTTTAACGTTGATCTCGTAAACAAATGTCTGTAGTTTATTATTAGTAAACGATTGAAATATCAGAATGAGTCTATTTCTGTTGAAAATAAGTAGTCCGGATTTTTTGGGCTAATGTTGGACTAAATATGACGCTGAGTCCAGCTTTTCTGTTTTTGGAGCTGGCAACCCTAATGCAGGCAGCATTTCAGTCGAACAGTCTTGAGCTGGCAGCTGCAAACGCAACACGTAGGAATACGTCACGATGTGACACCTCATACGAACACTGCTTGAAGAACAGCTGAGGGCGGCGTCGGCGTTCGCAGCCTCCCTGGACCGGCACGGCGCGGCGGCTCTTGCATAACGGCTGCAGTGGGTCACAGCTAGTGAAAGCGGCCCAGCGCTCGCACGTGGTCTCCAGCCGGCTTCGCGCCGCCGCCGAACATAAGTTGCCTTTCCAGTCGAGACAGGGCGCAGGACATAAATGGATCGCATTCAGCGCTTTATACACGATCCAGTCACATTAATGCGACAATCGCGTATGTTGGGCGTCAATGTGCAATAACCACTCCTACTTGGCAGGTGGCAGTATTAGCGATGGTGGTTGGAGGGGGAGTTATTTGAACCGTCTCGCAGGGATGTGGATAACAGTGCAGTCGTTGTCGTAATGCGGAAACTGAGCGATTTATCTGACGTCCAAAAGATAAGATGATCATTGGCTTTCGGGCCAAGGGTGTAAGCATTTCCACAACGGCTAAGTCTACCGCGTGCCGCAGTGGTTAAAGTATACCATGCATGGCAAAATGGTGCCGTCCAAAACCAGCAACGAGCCAACTGTGGTGACCACGGGCCATACAAGACAGGGCTGGACGAAGGCTGTGAAGATGTATGCAGGTGAACAGACCTGAAACTATTGATCAACTGACAGCCCTGATGCACCAAGGGGCTACCAGCAGTGTGTTCTCAACAGGCGTTCAACAAATGTTGCTGCGTGTGGGCCTTTGCAGTAGGTGCCTGGTTCATCCATCCACACAGACTACTGGTCATTGGCGACTGAAAATGGCATTTGCACGGCAGTACCGAAACTGGACGAGCCTTTTCCAATGAATCACATTCTATGCTCCATTGGACAGATGGCAGTTGGCGTGTACGGCCCTTGCAATAATCATCGGAAGGGTCCAGGCTAGAGGAGGGAGCGTTATGGTTTGGAGGAAAGTTTTTGTGGCGTTTCGTGGGTGATCTCGTCATTCTGGAAGGCACAATAGATCATCTATCCTTGGGGATCATGTACACACCTGCATGCAGTTTGTTTTACTTCAGAACGATGGCATCTACCAGCAGAACAATGCCACATGTCACACAGCCCAAAGTGTATGTGTGTGGTTCAAAGAGCACCAGGATGAGTTTACTGTACTCCACTGGCCACTAAACTCCCTGGATTTAAAAGCCAATCTATTGTGGGACCACCTCGCCTTCACACCATGGATCCTCAACCAAGAAAGCTAGTGCAGCTGGCAACAGCACTGGAGTCGGCGTGACTCCACACCCTTGCCGGTACCTTCCAGAACCTTACTGACACTCTTCTTGCACGTTGCAGTGGTCCGCATTGTAAAAGGTGGATCTTCAGGCTTTTGACACGGGCTCACATTAATGTGACTGCACAGAATATATATGGTGTATCATAAGTAAATGGCATCTGTCAAAAGTGGCAGTGACAGCAGTATGCATTTCACAAACATAGAGAATAATCAATCAGTGATCTACAATCATTACTTGCCAATGATAAACTCATCTTGAGGTTTCAATATAACTGTTTAAGGTGGGTCACTCACTACAACCTATTTTCACAATAACTATTTCTGAAAAATTAAAAGATGCATACTGAGAGGGAGAAGATACAAGTCTAGCTCACATCTTTAAAAGATATTGCAATGTTAGGTGGATATTCGGGAAATACTTCTTACAGTGATTTAGTATGAATGAGTAAATGGCTTCACATTTAAGTGAAGCTTATAGTTGTGGATGGTAACACAATTGCATGTGTCAAGCTGGGCAGGTAAGTGCACTCTTTTCTGAAGGCACTGAAGTTTATTTCATTTCAAACACGCCACTTACAAAATCAATCATCATCTCTCTCTATCTCTCTCTCACACACACACACACACACACACACACACACACACACACACACACACACACATATATCACACACTCTCTCTCTCTCTCTCTCTCTCTCTCTCTCTCTCACACACACACACACACACACACACACACACACACACACACACACAGGGTGTCCCAGAAATGTTGGTATGAACTTTGAAGGATTGTAGAGGGTGTATTGAGAAAAGAAACAAAGGATAAGAACCTCTCTCTGGAAATGTCATAACTACGGCAACAGACATCACAGTCATAGGAGCAAGGCCTGTCTATGTAGGTTCATACTATTTGTAGGGTTAAGCAACTGAAATCAGCAAATTAATAAAAATACATCCTGCTCAGCTCCCACGCATATAACAGCTTCCATTTGAGGTTAAGATGGTAACACAAGCATGTTGATCATATTATGGAGTAGCACACACACAGACAGACAGACAGACAGACAGACAGACAGAGATATTAGATTAATTTTTCGTTCCATAGATCTGCACTGAGGAGATCCTCATGGATGTGGAGCATGTCAATTTCTTCTTCTTTTTTTTTAAGCTGAATTAACAATACTAATAGTATGAGTATATACAATACATCATTTCTTTCTGTTAAAACATTCATCAATGGAGTAGGAGTTGGCCACTAATCTTTCAGGCTTCTTTTAAAAAGATCTTTATTTGTAACATAAATTTTTTATGTTTGCTAGCAAATTATTGAAGATTAGTGTTCCTGAGTAGTGGACCCTGTTTTGAACTAAAGTAAGTGCTTTTAAGTCCTTGTGCAGATAATTTTTGTTCCTGGTGTTATATGTATGAACTGAGCTGTTTGTTGGAAAAAGGGATACCGGTATATTATTTAGGACAAATTTCATTAAGAAGTAAACAGTATACCCAGTTCTTTGAAGAGGTTTCTAGAAGACGTCCAGGAATTTACTCCACAAATAATACGTATTACATACTTTTGGACTCTGAAAACTTGTTTGACTTGAAGAGTTACCCCAAAATATTATACCATATGACATTATGGAATGAAAGTAGGCAAAGTATGCAAGTTTTTTCATTTTTATGTCGCCTATGTCTGCTAACACTCGTATTGCAAATACAGATTTGTAGGTGTAAGTGTAAATAGCCTTCTTGATATCAGAACCCTTCAGAAATCCAAACTGTGTTCTTGATAATATGTTATTTGTGGTCAGATGGTTGAGAAGCTGCCTGTACATTACTTTTTCAAAAATTTTTGAGAATGCTGGCAAAAGTGAAATTGGTGTGTAGTTCGATGGTATCTCTTTATTTCCTTTCTTGAATAGAGGCTTAACATCTGCATATTTTAGTCAATCAGGAAATGTCCCATAATTGACTGGTTACACAAGTAACTTAGAATTGTACGAAACTCACAAGAACATGCCTTAATTAACTTTCTTGATATTTCATCGCAACCACTAGAATGCTTTGTTTTTAAAGATTTTATTATGGAAGTTATTTCTTTTGGTGAAGTGAGTGACATATTCATGTACCTGAAGCTGTTTGTAAAGGCTAGTTTCAGATATTCAAGGGCATTATTTACTGATCCTGACAATCCCATTCTATCAGTAACTTTTTAACTAGATTTGCCACACTATGCCCATCGGTTACTAATGTGTCATCTACCCTTAGTGCAATTTGCTCCTGTTCCTTTCTGGTTCTACCAGTCTCCTCTTTCACTATATCCCATATTGTTTTTATTTTGTTCCATAACATTGCTATCTTCTTCTCGTAGTGCATTTGTTTAGATGTCTGAATTACTTTTTTAAATATTTTACAGTATTCCTTGTATTTAGCTAAATCATCAGTATTGGAGCTATTCTTGGTCGACAGATACATTTTCCTTTTTGTCTTACAGGTAATCTTTATTCCTTGTGTAATCCATGGTTTTATTATAGACTTCTGTTTAATTTGAGTAACTTTTAGAGGAAAACAGTTTTCAAACATGGTACTGACATTGTTCATGGATGTGTTATATTTTTCATTCATGTCATGAGCACTACAAACATCTTTCCAGTTCATATCTTTGAGCAGTTTTCTAAAACACTCAATTTTTGTTTGATTGGCTACTCCCCTGTACTCAGATTTAGCAGTCTTGATAATCTACTTAGAATTTACATCTAAAACAAGGAGCTGCATGTCATGATCTGATAGTCCATTCATTACAGGTTTTATATGATTTTGTTCCTTTGATTTGTCTATAAAAATGTTATCAATCACTGTCCTTGAGGATTTAGTGATCCTAGTTGGAAAGTTGACAGTGTGAGTTAGACTGAAAGACAACATTACTAACTGCAGTAAATGTTTACTGGAAGATTGCATTAGAAAATCTGTATTAAAGTCACCAGCAATCAAAATTTCTTTGTTTCTTCCTGTTAAATAACCCAAAAGAGCTTCTAGATGATTTATGAATAGATTATAATTTCCTGCAGGTGCTTGGTTAATAGTTACTATTATATAGGATCTGTTATGGAACTCTACTTCTGTTGCACATGTTTCTAGATGCTGCTCTAAACAGAATGTATTAATGTCAATGTTCTTGAATTTATGGCAGTTTTCAATAAATGTGGCAACTCCTCCTCCATCCATATCTACTCTGCAGAAGTAGGAAGCTAGCTTAAATGCTGAAATGTCTAACATGTCTCCACCAGTGTTCACTTGATGTTCAGAGAGGCAGATTATGTCAATTTGGTTAGATGAATTCATTTCATCTATACAAATGAGTACTTCATCAACTTTATTTCTGAGTCCTAGAATGATATGGTGTAATAAATATAACTGATACTGCATACTAATGGGATTATAACTACTTTGGCGAAGATGAACTGGCAGTTTCTGATTACTTTCTATTAAACATTGTTTAAATGGAGGCTGTATGCTAAAATCTGACTCCTGTTCATCTGTTTGAGAGAGAGAGAGTTTATAAACTTATACCGTAGATAACACGTTGTTATGGCAGTATTTACATGAAAATCCCATAACATAAAAAAATATTCATTGAATTATAAGATTATAAAACTACAATGATCTTGAGGATAAAGTTTGTACAGCAAGATAGATCTGAAAAACATCACTTGTTTTAGTAGCACTTACTCTTTGGTACATGGTTAAATCTTATGCTCTGTCTGTTGCAGATTTGCAGTGTGTGATATCAAGTCAAGTTCCTTACACACTACAGGCCTTCTGGGGAGTTTCTATCAGAGAGCTGCACCTTTTCCTATGGAGACCTTGGAGTGTACTGCAAAAGGAAGTTGAACAAGGAAACTTACTGCAGGGTTTCTATCAACAGAAGGGAGCAGTTGTACAGTATCCTTTCATAAACAAGGTCTGAGAGAAAATAAGCCTAATAGTATCTTAAAATGAAACAAAAACAGCAGCCAAGAAATTTTATATGAAGTAGTTCGTAACAATTATTATCTTTTATTTAACACTTCTGCCTTAGTCTATGGCATCAAGTGCTTTATAAAATTGTGTGATAGAAGTTTATGAAATAATTTCCACTGCTTCAGTCACTCTTTACTAATATTTAATTAGCACAACACATCTTGGCAGCATGTTGCCATCACAGGGGTGCGTTTCATTTACATGTACATTACATTTTTTCGAAGTGCAAATAAGTCTATTTGGTATGTGTGCGCCAATGAGATTACGTGCTGAAATACAATCATTTTTGTTGGGAATTTAGTTGTCTGGCACACAGCACACAGTGACAACACATCACAGCATAACACTTTCACATGATGTTTGCAAAAGATACCAGTTGGTGTCTCCATGCAAAAAAAAAAAAAAAAAAAAAAAAAAAAAATTACAATAAACATGCGACTATAAACAGCTGTCTAAATGCATTGTGCTAGTTACTTAACAGTGAAAAGTCACTGAATCATTAGAAATTATTTCATGTAGTTGCAGTCCTCAAAACTTTACATACAAAATGGATGAATTTAAGCTTAAATATGGTGGAAGCTTGGTTGTGCTTCAGTGAATGATGCACACTGTGCTGGGACAGAATAAACATTACACAATCATAAATCAAATAAACTCCCACAGTTTTCTGTGGTACGTGAAGTCCAATTAATATACCAAGAGGGGAGGAGTAATAATAATTGAGTCTCCTTACATGTACATATATTGTTTGACAAATGCTGGACATCATCTGCTGTTCTTGAAGGCAGAAATTGACAACTCGAGCAATAAAGTAAAAACTATCTGGAAATTTGTACAGAAGGCAACGGGGAGAAATGCAGTTTGAAGTGCAAATATCCAAATCAAAAGTGAGGGTAATCTTGCTAGCGATCCAAAAACAGTTGCAGACACATTCAACAACAATTTTTTTAACAGTAACAGAAAAAATAGGCTTACAAGGGTCCATGAAGCAAGCCATCAATCTTTTGAAAGCTAGAGTACCTGGTTCAGTACAACACATGAAGGTAAAAACAGTCACTGTTCAAGAAATTGAGAGTTATTAAATCCCTGAAAAGTAAAAAGTCTGCTGGAATTGACAACATTCCTAACAAATTATTAAAATACTGCTCCAACCATTTAAGTAAAGTCCTTTGCCACATTTCTGATCAGTCACTTAAACAAAGAACAGTTCCTGAGAGGCTTAAGTATGCAGTTGTAAAACTGCTGTATAAGAAGGGGGATAAGACGGATACTGCTAACTAAAGGCCAATATCACCACTGACAAGCTTTTCAAAGGTTTTAGAGAAACTAATGCATACCAGGATAGTTAAGCATCTCAGTGAACACAATACCATCAACAAAAGTCAGTTTGGATTTCAGAAAGGTTTGTCAACAGAAGATGCAATATTTGCATTTACTGGCAAACTCTTGGAATCTATCAACAAAAAACTGAAAGTGATTGGCATATTTTGTGACCTAACAAAAGCATTTGACTGTGTAAATCACCAAATTCTTTTACAAGAAGCTGCACATCTCAGTATAAGAGGTGCAGCAGGGAAATGGCTTGACTCATATCTGTCAAACAGGAAACAAAAAGTTGTAGTAGATAGTCAAGATGGTGTCCCAGTATCTTCAGAATGGGGTACCATCACATGTGGAGTGCCATAGGGCTCAGTTCTGGGCCCCCTACTTTTTATTATATTTATAAATGATCTCCCTCTCTCTACGGAATATTGCAGATTCACCATTTTCGTGGATGACACTACACTACTTATTGATAATTCAGTAGATAAACTCGAGGTAACTGCAAATACCGTTCTAAATGAAACGGTGAACTGGTTCAACATTAATGGTCTTTCTTTAAATTACTGTAAAACAAACTACATTCAGTTCCACAAAACATCCAAAGATGAGGAAATAGTATTAAAAATGGTTGAGCAGACAATAACCACAGTAGATTCCTCAAAATACCTAGGCTTGCATATTGATAGTGAACTGAATTGGTCAAACCACATCGTGGATCTATGCAAAAGACTAAGTTCAGCAACATATGCATTGCGCATTGTTTCTTCTAATAGAAATATGGAAACCATGAAGTCAGCGTATTACGGTTACTTTCATGCAATTATGGTATTTGGAATTACATTTTGGGGAAATCAGCCACTAGATAAAAAAGTACTGTGTGTACAAAAAAAGAGCCATAAGGATCATGTGTGGAGTCCATCCTAGAGCTACATGCAGGAATCTTTTTAAGAAGCTTGAAATACTTACATCCACTGCGTAATATATATTCTCGTTGATGTGCTTCATAAGGAAAGAAAAATCCGTCTTTAAGCTGGATAGTGCATATCATAGTCACAATACTTGAAGGAAACATGATATCCACTATGAACAACCAAATCTAAGTATGGTGCAGAAAGGAGTCCATTTCAGTGGCTGTAAGATTTTTTAATGCCCTCCCTTCAAGAATTAAGTGTTTGGTAGATGATGATCTCTTCTTTAAAAAAACCTTAAGACAGTTCCCTTTGCAAGTATCATTTTATACAATAGAAGAGTTCCTGAACTACATTGTTTAACATTTCTTATATTGTAAATTACAAATGTATGCCCAAATTTGTATTTGTAATACCGAATATTTTTATTGTAAACATATGTTTTGCAAAATTTATTTCTCTGTAACACTTACTATTTTGTAATCTTTATCTATCTCTCAAATGTATTTTTTGTAGTGGGACCTAAGTTGCTGTTTTTGTTTTGTTTTATGTATTACCATAAATTCTGGCCAAAAGCTTGTAAAACTGACACGTTCCATATCCCGTGATAGTGTCACAACATGGATCACTTGGAACAAGAGATAAATAAATAAAGAGGAAGTAACTTTAAATACTATTGAACTGAACACTTGCTGCAATTTTAAATTGTTGCTGGTTGGCAGTCTTGAGTCACAGATGCATCACATTGTTGCAACTATGAATGCACTACAGTCTCCAAACATACAAAAACAGCGACAAGCACATTAATTGCCTGTAAATGCCGAGATATTAATTAAATAATAATCTACTATTTCTGTAATATATGTGCAAGCAGTGCCACCATTTCATTTTTAAATCCATAAACCAAAGTGACACTACTGACATTGCTGAACATAAAGATGAACACACAAAATGTAGTACACATGAAACTGTGGATTATGCAGACAACAATATTAATAGAAAATTAATAATAAATCATATATAGTAGTCAATTCTGATTGTATTAACATGAAATGCTTGAGCTAGTTTGTAGTAACATTTAAGTCTGACAGTTATGTGTAAGGCAATCAAAAAATGCATCCATTCTTCCCCTACCACCCATGTAATATAACTCTCATTTACAAAACTGGAAGTCATGCTGAATAATTGTTGGGAACCCACAAGTCCTCCAGTACCTGCCTGGATAAATCCTATCAAAGGAAGGCGAGGGTATACCACCTTCAGTAGTGCTATTGATTCTCTCTCTCTCTCTCTCTCCCTCCCCCCCCCCCCCCCCCCCCCCCCCCATTTTTTCCCACACCAGCTTACCACTGCTGGAATAATAACACTGAAATCACTAAAAATAAAATCCTTACATTACAAACATCTGCTGAGACTTAAATTATCCATTGTGCAATTTTTCACTCCACAATGTTGCAGAACATACAGTTATGTAACGCTGTTGACTTTCATTCTTTGACTTCTGAAAATTTGTTAATCAGGAGAAACACACACACTAAAAGCAGTGATTCAAAATACTGAGTATGATTACTGAATTGTCAGTAACACTTAGGTACACAAGTAAGTAAATTATAAAGAAAGGTACCATAATAACAATAAACCTTGGAAAAGATTTTAAAGTTTCCCTTCGGAGGGAGAGGGGCTGGGATGTTTGATATAGGAACAAGGAGGATTGGTAACAGGAGCTCTCATGCATCACCAAATTCCTAATCATGCCAATGTATGAATGACAATGACTTTATAAAATGAAAATTCCCCCCCCCCCTCTCAAACACACACTCTTCATAAAATAAAAATGGCAAATCAGGAGTGTCTAAAAGGAAGTGACCATATTTTTTCCCCTTTAGGACTGTCAGTTGCTTGGGCCTCTTACGAATTTTTATATGCCACATCCCCCTCCTTTTCATCAGCTTCTCTATCAGCATCTAAAAGAGAGAGAATGTATTCCATGCAAAAAATTCCATAGTTGGATTTTCTAAAATTTCTGGAAAGATATTTTACAAGCTTGGGTTTAGAGTACTGAACATTACCTACTTTTGTTTGCTAATTCTATTTATGCGGCAAAATGTCTTTACAATCATTCTGCTCAATGTCAGTGAGTATGCAATAAGACTTTCTTAACACAGTACTAGCAAGTCCAACCATGGAGATGAACTGTTTACACTGCACTTGCCTCAGCCAGAGCTTGACTTGGGTACTCCACCACGCCTGTGTTATCCTCTGGTGGTTTTCCTGATAAGGAAGGACAGTCACACAATGCATCCTGATGAGACGGTAAGATGCTGGTATAAAAATAAATGCAAGAAATGTCGGCAGTATATAACACTTGATGATTAATGAAGTATGTTGTGTTCAACATTTCAGGTGGCTTTAATCAATGTAATTCACATAAAGGATTCTGTTTGTACATTGCCAACAAGTATTCTTGCTCAGTATCTGAAGCAAGCAAATGGTCAACTCTCCTGTTTGAAGGTATGTTAGAATGTCTGCACTCGTGCATAGAGTGTGAGCGTGCACACACACACACACACACACACACACACACACACACACACACACACACCTATCTGATAAATGACTATAGCCTCTGGCTGGCCTCGGCCTTGACAGTCCTATTGTTGTGCCTAACTGCGACTCAACATCTCTGCTATATGGTGAGTAGCATCATTGTAAATATGGTTTCTCTCCTAAGAGTTGTTAGGTGCATTTTCTCTGGTGTTTTGACAGATATTTTCAATTTAATTTTTTGCAATATGTAAATGGAGTTTGCCAATGCAAATACTGCTCATAGAGCCTTTTATGCAATCCCAGTGTCAATGGGAAGTGTACGTGTTTCTTGTCAAAAAATGAAAATGACTTTTAAAGAAGAATTTTACATTCCCAATCGATAGAGGTGTCCCAGATTAGTCTAATAAGATATTCACTTTATCAATATGCATTAACAGGAACAGTAAAACATGAAGGAATAATTGGTACTCCAGCAGTGCTTTAGGATGGCAGCAGCAGTTTGTGCAGGCCAGGGAGTGTGGTGCCATCATCATTGGAGCACTAATTACTCTCCATGTTTTAATGTTCATGTTTATGTTAATGCATATTGATAAAACAAATATCACAAAAGACTAATTTGCAACCGCTCTATCAATTGGGTGCATAAAATTCTGCTTTAAAAATCATTTTGTTTAAAACAGGAAACAAACCAATGCTTTTCGTCAACTCTGGGTGTTGCATGAAAGATGTGATGAGCAGTATTTGTTTCAACTAGCTCCAGCTACACTTTGCAAAAATAAAGTTGCAAATATCCCAAAATACAGGAGAAACTGTGTAAATGCAAGTCTGAGGAGCGAGAGGGTGTCAGGTTAAGAGTCGTCAAGCACAAACATCCATCTTCTACCTGCTACTAAAGCTCCACAAACCCAAGTTAACTAGCCTTCATATTGGATCATGATTGGTGATAATGCCTGCAAAGATATATCCTCTACCTTTGATGAACAGCATATTCAATCAACTTCTTGCAGCCTCTCTTCCTGCATCTAAAGACCTAATCACATCCTCCCCTGTCTTTCCACAGCTACTGTATTACAACTGAACAATTACTTGCTTGTCCCAGTACACTAACATCCAACAGACATATGAGGGGCGTTGGAAAAATCCGTGCAAAAATAAAAATTACTTACGTGTTTGGGGTAAACCTTTTTTATTTTTTGACACAGTCGACTTATACACTTCATCCAACGCTGTTCTAATTTGTTGATTCCTTTCGAATAATAGGAATTGACAAGTCTGCAAAATAGCTACTAGTTGGTGCAATCACCTCCTCGTTTGAATAAAATCTTCGTCACGCCAGCCATTTCTTCAAATTGTGGAACAAATAGTAGTCCGAGGGAGCCAAGTCTGGAGAATCAGGGGGATGTGAAACGAGTTGGAATCCTATTTCCATTAATTTTGCAACCACAACTACTGAAGTGTGTGCTGGTGCATTGTCGTAATGGGAAAGGACTTTTTTGCGGTCCAATCACCGGCGTTTTTCTAGCAGCTTGGTTTTCAAATGGTCCAATAACAATGAATAATATGCATCTGTAATAGTTTTACCCTTTTCCAGATAGTCAATGAGGATTATCCCTTGCAAATCCCAAAAGACAGTTGCCATAACCTTTCCGACCAAAGGAATGGTCTTCACCTTTTTCGGTGCAGATTCTCCCTTGGTAACCCATTGTTTGAATTGTTCGTTGGTCTCAGGAATGTAGTAATGCATCCATGTTTCATCCACAGTGACGAAACAATGCTTAAAGGTCTACAGATTCTTCCTGAACAGCTGCAAACAATCCTTGCAATACTTCACATGAGTCCGTTTTTTGGTAAAGTGTGGGCAATCGCGGAACCCATCTTGCAGATATCTTTCTCAAGTCCAAATGTTTATGCAAAATATTATGTACCCATTCATTAGAGATGCCCACAGCACTAGCAATCTCACACACCTTAACTCTTCTGTCATTCATCATCACATCATGGATTGTACCAATGATTTCTGGATTCATAACATCCACAGGGCGTCCAGAACATTCACCACCATTTGTGCCCATATGGCCACTCCGAAAATTTTGAAACTACTTACAAACTGTTCTAATCGTAGGTACAGTCACCATAATGTTTATCAAGCTTCTCTTTAGTCTCCTGAGGTGTTTTGCCTTTCATAAAGTAATATTTGATCACCACACAAAATTCTTTTTCATCCATTTTTTGACAATCACTCGACTTCCTTGATTCACACGAATGCCAAACACAAAGAAATAGACCAATATGGCAGAAACTTGGTGAGCATTCTTTCCAAAGATGCTACTAACTAAACATGACCTCGATACGCACCGGTGGTGCCATCTCTTGGACTTTGCACGGACTTTCCAAACGCCCCTCGTATGGTCTTGGTTAAACCCACCACACCGTTTTAGCAATCCACATTCTGATCGATAATTGTTTCTCTTCTACAACTGTGAACAGTACATGCATGGTACCTTTCTACACCAACTTTTTTTTGGGTCACTTAGATGGAACCATGTCATTACAAGACCAAATAAAATTGAAAGTATATATTTGTTATTACAGACTAAATACATGGATTAATTCTGAAACTGTCCTATCAAACATCATGTATGGATCAGTGTGACAGTTTTGGGAACACCTTTTGGATTTGCAGATAATGGTGATACCTCTTTGTCACGTAACTTTTCTTTTACATGCTTTTACCTTGAGGTTTTTTGCTCCCTTTAACAAGTTTGGCTTAAGCACAGTAAAATTACTTGTCGACTCATTTTATGTTTAATGATATTCATAAACGATGCAAAAATGCTGTTCTTTAAATATCATGAATTTAAATTTCTGTTACAGCAATTATATCTAGCAACTGGTAATCCTCTCACCTACGATGATGAACATCCTACGCAGTCTCCTGCAGTAGTGTGTACAGAAGATGAAGTAGGATCAGTGTGGCAGTCTGCAGGGGAACAACTGTGTGTTGTATGCCAACATTTTCCCCTTTCAAGAGCTCTTCTACCTTGCCGCCATACCTGCATCTGTGCCAGCTGCTTTGGCAAACTTGATCGCTGCCCAATGTGTCGCAGTCCAATACGCAGCTACTTTTGCATACGAAGTGAAGAGTACATGCCTGTTGAGCCAGGAATCAAGCCATCTGCAAAGATGGCACAACCAATGCGCTGGCTTCATGATCTCAATGACCGCCTTACAGATTTCTTAGGTTTTCAGCGGTGAAATCTGTGGAGTGAAAAAGATGTTACCATTTGAACTGAAACTGCGATTTGTGGTTATGCACTACAGTTGTAAAATAAAGGGCACAGTGTGCCTGAACTGTAAATACCATTACATAAAGGTATCTGCTGTGTAGAAAGAGGAGGAGGGGGAAGTAGAGAGAGAGAGAGAGAGAGAGAGAGAGAGAGAGAGAGAGAGAGAGTGAATGAATGAATGAATGAGTGAGTGAGTGAGTGAGAGTGTGTGTGTTTTATTTATGTAGAAAGAAATATCCATCATGCAAAGTCGACCGCAGTTTTATCTGCACTTTGCTGCAAGACTTCACATCATTTGATAAACTGACCAAATTATTGTATATTTCATGAAATTGTAGCTACATATTTAATTTCAGAGAGTGATTTCTCTGCTTATTACATCTGGGGAAATGTAAAAATACTCTGTAGAATGATATTCCATTCATAGACAACTAACAAGAATGATTGTTCTGTTTCATAGAACATGTAAATAGTAGTTAAGTATTCCTAAAATAAAAAGTGATACGCTGATTCCTGTTTTGTATTGATTTACGTTGCTCTTTTTTATGTTACACTGATCTTTTAGTAGCACTTTCTCTGCACAGTGAGATAATGTTAACAGTGTTAGATGGTTTCTATGAAATGATATCCAGTTGCCCTGTTGCTTACACATGGAATATCTTGAAAGGAAAAAATGGGGATTAGGGATGTGGTTCCGGAACAATGAAGACCAAGGTGTGGAACTCCTTTACACTAAAGAGTACAAAGGTCTCAAGATGTTTCAAACACAAAATTGTTTGAATATCCTTTAACATATTGCATGCAAAGTGTCTTACATGTCAGTGAAATACAATCACTCCAATTTTTTGTGATTTTTTTTTTCCCTTTCATATGTAAAACTGCCACTTTTTGAGTAATTCTCAGAAATTTGATTATATCTTTCAGACATCATCTATCTTAATTTCATAGTCAACAGCTTTGCTCTAATCACAGATTCACTGAGCAGCTCAAATCACTGATCCACGAATATTATAAAGGTAGGGGCGTGCGCGTGCGTTTTCTACATCTCCTCCTAAACAATGGACTGATTTCAATCAGACTTCGTACAGATATCCCTTACTGTCAGGCAAGAGTCACTTTTGGGGTAAGAACCACCTACGTACCATCGTTCACGAGACATGAAGTCACAAACAGTGAGATATGCAAAAAAACTGTACATTGTGCGTGACGTTTAAATTTATTACTTCTGTGCAACTAACTCTATTTGCAATTAATATTGCAGACAGTATCCACATGTGCTGCTGAATGTACCTACAAAATTAGATCATTGTATGACACACAATTAAAGGGATACCCTTTATTCCAACAGATCACCTATTTCACTTTACTAGACTGTAGTTTCCACTGAGACTTGCATTTGCCACTACAATTCATACATGTCACAGGGGCAGCCTATTTAATACTGCTGAGTGGATTTGACATCTCCATGTTTTTCTCTTGCACAAATTTGTTCAAGGGTGGACTCGTGCAAGAATTTCTTCATTGTTACTCCTGAACACATAACTAGAAACGTTGTTTATAATAAAGTTCTGAGTTAAAGATTACAGATACTTCATATTTTGGATAAATGTTTCTTAATTTGCATACTGCACTTGTACATTTGTGCATTATGCAAATTTCTTTATACAACTGTTGCATAGTTTCAAAGGTGTTTTGTGAATATATGGAATGATTTTTTTTTTTTTTTTTTTTTTTTTTTTTTTTTTGCTACTATATGACAAAACACAGTTCATTTCTTGTTTTCATTTCTAATATGAAACTGACAAAATGAATAATTGGGCAATACTGGATTTGTCAGCTAGTGTGATTATGAACAGAACATCGTGCACTGAAATATGTTGCACTCCCATCAGATAGTCCAGAATCAGGCCAAGTCCAACCCAGTTGAATTGTATGTTGCTGAAGCAAAACAAAAATAGGATAATAAGGTGTATTACATTCATATGGAAAACAAAGTGCAGACAAATCAAGTATGCTGCTGAAAATAAAACAATAAAAAAAATGCTCAATGTGTCCCTGCTTTCTTGTGCCAAAACTGTTTTATGTTTTTGCCCAATGATCAAATCCCCAGGGTAATATAAGAAGGCCAATTGCAGAGTGTAGAGTAGAATGTACAGTAGAGAGTAGTGTGTGCGTGTTGTTTTGTCATAGGGCACTAAAGTAACATCTTGCAACATGCAGAGATATAAGTTTTTTCATGTTCTGGCAAAAATTTGGAAATATCAAATTCATATTAACACATCTTCATAAAATTACTACATTTTATCTGGTCATTGTTGATTCAGTCACTTATAATGTTTAAATTCACCCATTTAAACAAAGAATTGATTTCCCAGATTGATACAAGTTCCAAGTAGATTATACTAAACAGTCGCCCTCATATCATTTTACTATACAAGGAATCAAAATGTAATACTTCTCTCTCTCTCTCTCTCTCTCTACATGATATGCCAAAGTTTGTCACAAACACAACAAAATACATGACACTTGGCCTTTATTGCCCACAGTCCAATCAGTTGCAAGCCCACACCAAGAATGCCCCATGATACCACAAATGTCATCCTGCTTCTATCAGTTCATCATGTGTCCTGAATTTCCAAGCAAAACTGCTTTACATCTACAACCACAAATCTGTTTGTAACACTTTTTAACAAGCACTGGTGTTTCATTTCTCCTTTAACCTACGTGACTCTGTACACTAGATCCAGTCCAAATGGGTGGTAGACTGATGTGTGTAATAAATTCGCTGGGATTCACAGGTTTGACACACAGGAACAGAAATTTTAGAGCAGGCTTGTCCAGAGTGAGAAGCACTCTTTTCTGTTGAATGGAGGTTTAAAAGAGGTTACTTTTTCACAGGCACTCAGCATGGTAGATCCATCCAAACCACCACTTCAGTCATTCGCAAATTCTCCTCCTGGCCGTTTTCATTCATGTAGCCTCCATGCTTATGTAGCTCCATAAACATTAAATAGAAAAATTATAATTGTTAGGTAGGACGAAATGCTGCAATTAAATGATCTGTGTGGTTTAGATTAGATTAGATTTACTTTCATTCCAATTGATCCACAGTGAGGGGGTCCTCCAGGATGTAGAACATGTCAGAAAAACAACAATACATGGCAAATATTTACAACTCAAAACAAATAAGCTAATGTACCATTCCACAGGTCTCAAGTGACATGGCCATCATTTTTTAATGAACGCTATATGCACTGAATTTAAAATAAGTTTTTTTATTTATTTATAAGGTAATTAACATGTAATACAACTACTAAAAACTTATTTACAATCAACACATCACTGCACCGAAATTGTGCAGAAGTTATATTGTACTTTATATATAGACATACACGCAAATCAGTTGGTTTTCCAGAGAAATTAATCAATGAAGTAGAAAGAGTTGGTCACCAATAAATCCTTTAGGCTTCTCTTAAACTGAATTTCATTGGTTGTTAAGCTTTTTATGGCTGCTGGCAAGTTATTGAAAATGTGTGTTCCTGTATAATGCACACTTTTTGTACAAGACTAAGTGACTTTAAATCCTTGTGAAGATTATTCTTATTTCTAGTATTGATTCCATGAATTGAGCTGCTGGTTTGAAAAAGTGATATATTTTTAATGACAAATTTCATTAAGGAATAAATATATTGGGAAGCTGTAGTTAGTATCCCTAGTTCCCTAAACAGGCTTCTGCAGGATGTTCTTGAGTTCACACCACATATAACTCTTACTGCACGTTTTTGTGCCCGGAAAACTTTAGCTTGGCTTGATGAATTGCCCCAAAAAATAATCCCATATGACATTAAGGAATGAAAGTAAGCATAGTAGCCAGCTTTTTCATTTTTATATCCCCTATGTCTGACACAATTCGCATTGCAAATAGACACTTGTTAAGATGCTTCAGCAGTTCTGTGGTGGGCTTTTTCCCGGTTGAATTTATTATCAAGCTGTAATCCCAAGAATTTAACACTGTCCACTTCTTCTTTCTGCGTGTCGTCATATGTTAGGCATATACTCGTGGGACACCCCTTAAAAGTTCTGAACTGCATGTAGTGTGTTTTTTTCAAAGTTTAGTGACAAAGAATTGGCTAGGAACCAGTGATTAATGTGTCCAAATATTTTATTAGCTGATCTTTCTAAGACTACATTTCATTTGCTATTTATTGCAATTTTTGTATCATTGGCAAACAAAACAAACTTGGCATCTGGTAATGTTACTGATGAAAGGTCATTGATATACACAAGAAAAAGGGCCCTAAAATGGAACCTTGTGGGACCCCACATGTAATTAGTTCCCAGTTGGATGATGCCTGATAGCTTGATACATGTCTCTTTCCTAATAACACCCTTTGCATCCTGCCAGAGATATAAGATTTGAGCCATTTTGCAGCATTTCCTGTTACACTATAATATTCTAATTTACTTAAAAGCATACTGTGATTTAATCAGTCAAATGCCTTTGACAAATCACAAAATATACCAGCTGCCTGCAATTTTTTGTCTAATGAATTAAGCACACTTTCACTGTAAGTGTAGATAGCCTTCTCAATATCAGAACCCTTTAGAAATCTGAACTGTCACTTTGACAGTACGTTATTTGAGATAAGATGGTTATAAAGCAGATTGTAAATTACTTTTTCTAAGATTTTTGAGAATGCCAGCAAAAGGGAAATTGGACGGAAATTTGATGCTATTTCTTTACCTCCCTTCTTAAACAGTGGCTTAACTTCAGCATATTTCAACCATTCAGGAAATATTCCACTGATAAATGACTGGTTACACAGATAGCTTAATATGTTACTTAACTCAGAATCACATTCCTTAATTAGCTTTGTTGATATTTCACCATACCCACTAGATGTTTTTGATTTTAAAGATTTTATGATGGACATTATTTCTGATGGGTTAGTGAGGGTCAAATTCATATTATGGAAGTTACTTGAAATGTCTGGTCTGAGGTATTCCGTAGCAGCATCTACAGAACCTGACAACCCCATCTTGTCAGTAACAGTTATAAAATGTTTGTTAAAAAGTTCTGCAACACTATACACATCTGTCACCAATGTATCATTTACTCTTAATGCTATTTGTCCCTCTTCATGTCTGCTTCTACTGGTCTCCTCCTTCACTATATCCCATATTGTCTTTATTTTGGTATCTGATATGACTATCTTTTCCTTGTAATATATTTGCTTTGACATCCGTATTACAGTCTTTAATATTTTGCAGTATTTCTTGTAATGCGCTACAGCATCAAAATCAGAACTGTTTCGGATTGACAGATACAGTTTTCTTTTTGTTTTACAAGATACCCCTGTTCCTTGAGTAATCCATGGCTTCTTTGTAGACTTAGCTCTAACCTTGGTAAGTTTTTGGGGAAAATAGTGTTCAAATAAGGTAAGCACTTTATTAACAAAAGTTTTATATTTTTCATGCATGCCCTGAGCACTGTAAACATCAGTCCAGTGAATGTCTCTGAGGAGTGTCCTAAAATAATCAATTTTTGGCTTATTGATTACCCTCTTCAGCTCAGATTTAACAGATTTTATATCCTGTTCAGTGTTAACATTTAACAGAAGGAACTGCGTGTCATGATCTGAGAAGCCATTGACTATTGGTTTTGTAATATAATTTTGTTCATTCGACTTTTCTATAAAGATATTATCAATGGCTGTTTGTGAGCAATTGGCTACCCTAGTGGGGAACTTTACAGTGGGAATTAAGTTGAATGATAGTGTTCCTAACTCAAGTAAGTTCTTATTGGGAGAGTCTTTAAGGAAATCTACATTGAAATCACCAGCAACCACTATTTCTTTGTGTTTGGTTGTTAAATGGGCCAGTACAGTTTCAAGGTGGTTTACAAACAGATTAAAGTTACCTGCAGGTGCTCGATATACACTTAATATTATGAAGGATTTTTTGTGAAATTCTACTTTTGCTGCACATGCTTCCATATGCTGTTCTAGGCAAAATTTATGAATGTCTATGTTCTTACATTTATGACAGTTCCTGATGAATGTGGCAACTCCTCCTTTCTCCATTTCTGATCTACAAAAGTGAGATGCTAACCTAAACCCTGTAACACTTAAAAGTTCTATACCAGTGGTTACATAATGTTCAGAGAGGCAGATTATGCCAGCTGGGTTTAAAGACTCTAATTCATCTATGCAGATAATTAATTCATTAATTTTATTTCTCAGTCCTCAAATATTTTTATGCAATAAAGATAGCTGACATTTCACACTGACTGAGTTAAAATTGGGTAGAGTTAAAATATCTGCTGACTGTTGAAAATTATTAACCAATAGCTGTTTATGCCAATGTAATAAGCTAGAATTAAGTTTTTTGGTTTTTTTCTCAAACTGAAGGTTTGTCTCAGTCCTAACCTCTCTTAAAATTGGTTTCTTTCTGTCCTCACTACCCTAAAAAAAGAGTCTTTTCTGAACCCTATAACTACTGGTATTTTATCACTCTTGCGCTAGACTTTCAATTTTATGAAGAACATTCAAGAACAGTCCATAACAAACCTCTAAAACATCAGACTTTGAACAAACCTTTTGAGCCCAGATTTTATTACAAGTTAATTACAAGCAAAATGTATAGTTCATTGATTTGTGCATAGAATCTGATTACACTTTTTGAGTACCACAGTTGACAGACAACAGGAGCTCTGTACTTGCTGGCAGATTAAAACTGTGTGTCCAACCGAGACTCGAACTCAGGACCTTTGCCTTTTGCGGGCAAGTGCTCTACCAACTGAGCTACCCACGCACGACTCACAGCTTTACTTCTGCCAGTACCAGGCGAGGTACTGGCAGAAGTAAAGCTTTGAGGACGGGGCATGAGTCGTGCTTGGGTAGCTCAGTTGGTAGAGCACTTGCCCGCAAAAGGCAAGCTTTACTCACAGCTTTACTTCTGCCTGTATCAGGCGAGATACTGGCAGAAGTAAAGCTGTGAGGACGGGGCATGAGTCGTGCTTGGGTAGCTCAGTTGGTAGAGCACTTGCCCGAGAAAGGCAAAGGTCCCGAGTTCGAGTCTCGGTTCGGCACACAGTTTTAATCTACCAGGAAGTTTCATATCAGCACACACTCCGCTGAAGAGTGAAACTCTCAACAGAATTGGATTGGATTGTTTGGGGGGGGGGGGGGGGGGGGAGAAGAGAACAAACAGCGAGGTCATCAGTCTCATCGGATTAGGGAAGGAAGTCGGCCGTGCCCTTTCAAAGGAACCATCCCGGCATTTGCCTGGAGTGATGTAGGGAAATCACGGAAACCTAAATCAGGATGGCCGGATGCAGGATTGAACCGTCGTCCTCCCGAATTCGAGTCCAGTGTGCTAACCACTGCGCCACCTCCCTCGGTTCTCAACAGGAGCTCTGCCAGCCACAAGATCCTCCACAAATCCCACATGCAATATCTGGATATTTCCCAGGAAGGATGTTGGTGTCATATGAGCCCCTTAGAACACAAGTTGTAAAACTCACATTATTCTCGTTCAGGGATGGTTTGGCTGTCAACGCACATTTTTCTGCTCATAGCAGGAACTTTCTAGAAATGCTCACTCACAGCCCAGGTCTGTAAACCTTTGTGTATTAACATGTGTGGTTACCACGTAAGTTATATTTGCTATGGTACTAGAATGCCACTTGCTCAACAAGATCTTGTCCCTATCTAAGAAACAAGGGAAAGGTAAATTACACCACTTGTGGTTTAAGGGACTCACATTACGTAACTGTAAACTCACGCAAACATTTTTGCTGGTTAAGCATGACTGTACAGAAGATGAACACACACTTTTTTTCTTTCAGTCAGAGCTGCAGATTAAATGAGACTCTGTGATGAAACCACAACTATTTACACAAAACACTTCGCTTCACTAGGAAGATAAAAATTTCAAATTGTATTCTGTGCCTGCACTTGACCACTATTACTACGATATATATATATATATATATATATATATATATATATATATATATATGCGCTGAATTACTTCGGATCCACAGTACTTCTTGTCATACCTCACTGCATTAGATAATGGATCTAACAAAAAGTCCAGGAATTGGCAGTGTACAGAGTCATCACCTGTTGTTAGTGAATAGGCAGACATGAACTATACTGTACACTGACAACACATTGTCTTGCCACACTATTTAGGCACAGAAACCCAGAGTGTATAAATACATTATATGGCAAATGCAGGAAGCATAGCTTGATATTGTTGTTTGACGAGTCAGAGTATGTAATAAATATTGGCCAAAACTTACTGAAGGTCACAGTTTCACAAAAATCACTTCCGCCACATTAAACATATTTCAGTCCATAACCAGTTTCAGGTCGTGCAGTTGGTATGGCCATTGTTAGTTATTTTCACGTTTCACAGATCATTCTGCATGATAGATCATAATGATGTGGGAAAAGGTCATTTTACTTTATCGCAAATTAATTTGTGCATATGGATATATTATGAACATTTCTAAACATTTATTTTTCTTCTTTTTGGGAAAAAATCAGATGATGTGAGTCAGTCAGTCCTACCTACCACCTTTTACACATTACAGTAATACAAATTCTTCTACGGAATAGGAGGAATTGTCAGGAAGAAACTTTTCTCAGTTTGCTTCCAAATTTTACTTTGCTGTCCGTCAGTTAATTTGTATCACTGGGTAAATGATCAAACAATTTTGTTCCAGCATTGTGCACCCCTTTTTTGTGCTAAGGAAAACCTTAATTTGGAGTAATGAATGTAATTTTCCTTCTGATATTTTAGTTATGTACATTATTGTTTCTTTCAAACTGTGGTGGATTATTTACAACAAACTTCATGGGGGAATAAATGTTGTGAAGCAGTAGTCAGAATGCCCAACTCCCACCAAAATGATCATAGGTGAGCAAAATGTTGTTTCTACTATGTTCGTTATTGTAAGTTATTTCACATTGTATTACGTCTATTATTTTACACGTATTGTGTGATTTTTCTTTCACGGAATTTGTGTGTACATAGCGTACAAACTGCAACAATTTTCTTCTTCCTTATCGTCCATACTGTCTAATATATAAACTACTTTCAAAGTGCCAAAATGTACTAGAATAAATAAAGTATTTATAAAATGCCACTCTGTACAATGTACTTGCAGTGAGACAGTCACAATTCCTGAAATCCATCACCTGTGGCCTCCAGCCTGCTGCAATCCTGGGTACATTTTTAAGCCACGAAAATCCACTACATTATGCCATACACAAACAGACTTGGCCTGCAGGCAGATTGGTGAGACTAGATCCGATGGGCAGGGCCTGCACATTAGTGGGAAACGATGGGCTTCATATTGCCAGACCCGATCTGTTAGATATACCCACAGAAATGGCCTGCATTTTGGCCCATCGTGGAAGTCTGTATATGAGAGAGGACATGTAGTTGCTCTCAAAGAAGGCGGTTGGGGTAGTCGGTAAATCACTCAACATCTGAATGGGAGCTATGCCACTAGTTGATGGTGTTGGCAGGATAGGGTGAACCATGGCCGAACACATCAAGAAGGAAATGACTGACAAAGAGAGATGATGGAAGGAGAGGCCCGAGCAAACTTTCACTCAGAGCCCCAGGTTCACTGTTATCAGCGATATGATGTGCAACTGGTTCAATAGTGACTACAAGGGCCATAAATAGATGGCTCACAGAAAGGGGCTGAGCTCACGGCACCCCCTTGCACTGACTACCATTGATCAGCCAGACAGCTGATGATTTATGGTGCCATCTCATTTCTTAGCAGGACCTCTTTGGTTGTCATCCGTGGCAGCTTAACAGCACAGCGGTATGTCAATGATATTCTGCACCCCATTTCGTTGCCCTTCATGGAAAGCCACCCTAAGCTCACATTTCAGCAAGATAATGCCCGCTCGCACATAGCGAGAGTTTCTATTGTTTGCCTTTGTACTTGCCACACACAACCTTGGCCAGCAAGGTCGCTGGATCTCTCCCCATTATTGGCAGGGACCTCCTGCCAGCTCAGACCAAATTCGGCTTGATATTCCTCGGCAGGACAACCACTAACTCTGTCAATCAATGCCATGCTATTCACGTGTCCTACAGGAAGAAACCATGTGGATGTGCTGCAATACGTCTGGGGTGGTGAGGGTTTTCATTAACCAACTCTTCAGATAAAGCGAAATACTACTAAAACATGTGTGAATATTATCCTTCACGTTTAATTCATTTTTCTCTCATAAATAAAGTAATATTTTGAGAATAATTTTCATTCTTTCTTGTATGCAAAATATTTAAGTTCAGACGTATTGCAGCACATCCACATGCAGCAGCGACCATTCAGGAATTGTTGTGGAGGAGCTGAAAGCCCTAGCAAAAGAAAAGAGGCCACGACAGAAGCATGTTGCAGTGTGTACATTGTCATCTGTTGTGATTACACACCCTATTACGAACCATGTTCCACCTTTCGTAAGGTCCAGGGAGCCATCTTGGATCAGAGGGACGTCAGCTGAAATAGCAATATCACCAGTATTGTACAAGGAGTAGATATAAAAATTACACAATTTTTTGTTTGTTTACAAGTTCACGTCTACTGACCTGGCACACATTAAAAACTCCATCTACAGTACTGTTCCACTCTGATAGAAAAGCCAAACAATGCACAGCACATTAATAAGCTGGCATATCCAGCAATAAATAGTTTTCTGCATTTGAAGGGGAATAACACTGTAACAATCCATGCTGAGTGCTTGACGACATGAGGGCAGGAGAGAGGGTTTAATAAGGGTCTATCTGGACAAGATTCTTTACACAAAAAATGCTTTCTTTAGCACTGCAGGTACAGAAAATTACAGCCACAGCTTTATTATTTGCGTACTTTTACAGTAACGAATGCCACTGAAACTTACATTTTAAAATATCTTAATATGTAAACTAATAGCTAGACATCATACAGTAGCGCTCTCACTCACTCACTCACACACACACACCTGCTAAATCGTCAAAAAAATTGTTCCTGTACACTTCTACATAAAATACACGTGAATATTTTGAAACGTCATCTGTTAAAGAGACAGATGTATTTTGCACCTTTCATACTCATTTTCAGTTGTGACAATATTTCTTCTCTCATTAGATTACACTTTACTTCCATTTCTTTAACTAACATGTCTGTCTCAGTAATATATTTTTCCAATACTGTAGTATCATCTTTGCTCTGAAGAATTAATCTTGGCAACTGAAATGTTTCTACTTTTCTCAGTTCATCCCGTAATAGCTCTGGTTTCTGCTCTTCTGCTGAATGAGTAGTAGTAGTCTCGTTCTTTTGGTCATTATGTTCAATTAGACCTCGCAACAAGAAATACGATCTCAACATCATCCTAACCGAATTTATGAACTCTGTGAAGTCCTCCTTACTGTACAACTGTAAGCAGCCCCTTGACGTATTCTTCCTTTCAATTAGCACACCAGCCTGAAAAACAACATATTTTGCATGAAGAAAGGAGTATTGACATATAGTTTAATGCCCTGCCAACATACAAGTCATCAGTATGGAGTACAAACTTGAAAATGCTGGGTATGGATATTGGCTTTGACATTGTTCATCTACACTGTTATAGAGTAATACTGAAAAAAAATCTAAACAATATGACAAAGACCAACTTAAATTTCATTCCTTCCATATGCAAATCCAGTGCTTACTGAAGTGCCACCTTTCTCAGTTAAACTAAACGACCTGCCTGTAACAGTAAGATAGATGTCGATGCTATTATACAAGTACAAAGTTAAAAATGTTGTACTTATGCTGATCAGCCAGAACATTATGACCACCAACCTAATAGCCGGTCTAATAGCCATCTTTGGCACAAATAACAGTGGCATGCAAGCAACGAGGCCTTGGTAGGTTGCTGGTGACACCACATGTACACACACAGGTCACCTAATTCCCATAAATTCAAGGGGGGGGGGGGGGGGGGGGGAGGAGAAATTGGGATAGGAAGAGCTCTGACACAACATTCAATCACATCCCAGATGTGTGTGACTGGGTTCAGATCTGGAGAGTTGGGGGCACCAGCACATCAACTGGAACTTGCCACTGTGTTCCTTGGACCACTCCCTCACACTCCTGGCCTTGTGACATGGCCCACTGTCTTGTTGAAAACTCTCACAGCCATTGGGAAACGTGACTGTCACGAAGGGGTGTACATGGTCTGCAACCAGTGTATTATACTCCTTGGCCGTCACAGTGTCTTACGCTATCTACACTGGACTCGCAAATGCCAGCTTGTCTCCATCCCGCAGTGTAGGCGTTGGCATCATGAAGAAGGTAGCAAGATTCATCGGACCATGCAACACACTGCTCCACGATAATGTCCACTGCTGACAGTCATGTGCCCATTGCAGTCGTAGTTGCCACGTTGTGGTATTAACACTCATACATCTATCGATCGTTGAGTGTGGAGGCCCAGCGTTTGAAGTGTTCAGTGCATTTTGTGTTCAGACACACTTGTATTCTACCCACTATTAAAGTCTGATGTTGGGGCCACCACAATTCGCCATCTGTCTGTTTTACCAGGTTGCCCAGCTTACGTCAGACATTGGTAACCAACCCCATGATGTCTGGAAGAGGTTTCACCACAGCACCCCTCGAACGCCCGACAAGTCGTGCAGTTTTTGAAATGCTTGTACCCAGCCTCTGGGACAGTACAATCTGCCCTTGGACAAACACAGATAAATTGCACACCTGTCCCATCCTACACACAGACGGCACACTCACTGATACTATGTGCAACAGGCATGCATCTGATTAGCAGCCACTCCTCACCAAGTGATGCTGCTATCACTTAGACAGGTTTATATCAATAGTAGGTCATTGCTTATAATGTTCTGGCTGATCAGTATACAAATTATGAAGCAGGAAGCTAGGGTCAGTTTTCACCAGTAACACAAATTTAATAATCCACAGCTTTTGACACTATAAATAACTACTAAAATGTATTAGGACAATAATGAAGATTTTTAAATCTAATGGACACCTGCGCTTAAAGTAAGTTGATAGGCAAGCACATTGGTAGTGCAGTTCAAATCTTGAGAGTTCAGCCGCATAGTACTAATACTGCAAAGATTGTTGTCCAATTTTCAAGTTTCTTGGTTTGAAACTGAGGTAATGTTCTCATATTTCTTCCAGGATATTTTAGAATCTACATTAGTTATCTTTGACAGGTGTGGGTGCAGTTTTTGTTGCTTGCTATTGAGACTAACAAACTGCCAAAGGGACACACTGCTCAAGCAGCAGGTTTCCCAGCATCAGCAAAGATTTATACAGTTTCACAGAAATTCAAGAGTAATTAAAAGACTATACCAAACAACAACTAGTTAAAAGAAAATGTACAACAATACACTTTTTGCACTTGCCTATGAATAGACAGAGACACTGATACATTTTCAGGCCTGAGAAAGCAAATTTGTGCTCTTTTGCTGCACAACAATACAAGAATGAAAACTTGAAATGTAGTGCAGTTTTCAGTGTGCCCATCTGCTACCTAATATTCATCTGCAGATTGAAGGAGAACAAAAACAAAACCATTTGTGTGTAGCCTATAACCTGATTTTAATAACAAATAATCCATGAAATCCACCAACCTATCCCCTGGCTTGCCCCCATTCCAGACCTATCTTCTATCTTGCTACTGCACCTCCATGCTCATTTCCCACAACTACTTTTTTCCTCTCCCCCTTGCTTCCCCTCCCTCCCAGCATAGCTTCCCCATGCTTCTGCCACCCTCACCCCTATATTCCTCCCCCTCCCCACCCATGGCTCTTCCATACTCCTACTACAGAATCCGTCAAAGATCACTATTCACCTAAGACACAGAAGCAGTTAGGCCTTAACACCTGGAAACAGTGCCCACATGTATGCAATTTCTACTAGAGTGAACGTGCTTTTGTTGTCTGTCTGATGTAGGACTTAGCCCGATAGCTGAATAATAATTAGCAGTCTTATTCACTTTGCCTGTCTACACTCAACACCTGTATCACAAATTAATTAATTTATTTATTTACACGTCAGGTTCTGTAGGACCAAACTAAGGAGCAAATTTCAAAGGTCATGGAACATGTCAGTACATGAAATTACAACATAAAAGTAATAACAGATAAAAATAAAATGTTTATGAACCCAAAAAAAGTCAGTCCATAAGTTCAAGTAAACGCAATCAACAATACAACAAGAATCAGCTTAATTTTTCAAGGAACTCCTTGACAGAATAGAAAGAGTGACCCATGAGGAAACTCTTCAGTTTAGATTTGAAAGTGTGTGGATTACTGCTAAGATTTTTGAATTCGAGTGGTAGCTTACTGAAAATGGATGCGGCAGTATACTGCACACCTTTTTGCACAAGAGTTAAGGAAGTGCAATCCAAATGCAGGTTTGATTTCTACTGAGTATTGACCAAGTGAAAGCTGCTTATTCTTGGGAATAAGCTAATATTGTTAACAAGAAATGACAGTAAGGATTATACACTCCTGGAAATTGAAATAAGAACACCGTGAATTCATTGTCCCAGGAAGGGGAAACTTTATTGACACATTCCTGGGGTCAGATACATCACATGATCACACTGACAGAACCACAGGCACATAGACACAGGCAACAGAGCATGCACAATGTCGGCACTAGTACAGTGTATATCCACCTTTCGCAGCAATGCAGGCTGCTATTCTCCCATGGAGACGATCGTAGAGATGCTGGATGTAGTCCTGTGGAACGGCTTGCCATGCCATTTCCACCTGGCGCCTCAGTTGGACCAGCGTTCGTGCTGGACGTGCAGACCGCGTGAGACGACGCTTCATCCAGTCCCAAACATGCTCAATGGGGGACAGATCCGGAGATCTTGCTGGCCAGGGTAGTTGACTTACACCTTCTAGAGCACGTTGGGTGGCACGGGATACATGCGGACGTGCATTGTCCTGTTGGAACAGCAAGTTCCCTTGCCGGTCTAGGAATGGTAGAACGATGGGTTCGATGACGGTTTGGATGTACCGTGCACTATTCAGTGTCCCCTCGACGATCACCAGTGGTGTACGGCCAGTGTAGGAGATCGCTTCCCACACCATGATGCCGGGTGTTGGCCCTGTGTGCCTCGGTCGTATGCAGTCCTGATTGTGGCGCTCACCTGCACGGCGCCAAACACGCATACGACCATCATTGGCACCAAGGCAGAAGCGACTCTCATCGCTGAAGACGACACGTCTCCATTCGTCCCTCCATTCACACCTGTCGCGACACCACTGGAGGCGGGCTGCACGATGTTGGGGCGTGAGCGGAAGACGGCCTAACGGTGTGCGGGACCGTAGCCCAGCTTCATGGAGACGGTTGCGAATGGTCCTCGCCGATACCCCAGGAGCAACAGTGTCCCTAATTTGCTGGGAAGTGGCGGTGCGGTCCCCTACGGCACTGCGTAGGATCCTACGGTCTTGGCGTACATCCGTGCGTCGCTGCGGTCCGGTCCCAGGTCGACGGGCACGTGCACCTTCCGCCGACCACTGGCGACAACATCGATGTACTGTGGAGACCTCACGCCCCACGTGTTGAGCAATTCGGCGGTACGTCCACCTGGCCTCCCGCATGTCCACTATACGCCCTCGCTCAAAGTCCGTCAACTGCACATACGGTTCACGTCCACGCTGTTGCGGCATGCTACCAGTGTTAAAGACTGCGATGGAGCTCCGTATGCCACGGCAAACTGGCTGACACTGACGGCGGCGGTGCACAAATGCTGCGCAGCTAGCGCCATTCGACGGCCAACACCGCGGTTCCTGGTGTGTCCGCTGTGCCGTGCGTGTGATCATTGCTTGTACAGCCCTCTCGCAGTGTCCGGAGCAAGTATGGTGGGTCTGACACACTGCTGTCAATGTGTTCTTTTTTCCATTTCCAGGAGTGTATATATTGAGAGGCCAATGTCAAAATACCCAAACTCGTGAACAGGGGTCAACAAGAGATTCATGAACTTACACCACTTATTGCCTGAACCGCCCGTTTCTGAGACAAAAACATCCTTTTAGAATGTGAAGAGTTACTCCAAAAATATAATACCATATGACATAAGCAAATGAAAATAAGCAAAGTAGACTAATTTTCATTTCAAAAGATCACTCACTTCAGATCCCTTTGAATAGTAAAAATGGCAGCATAAAGTCTTTGAACAAGATCCTGAATATGGGCTTCCTGCGACAGTTTACTATCTATCTGAACACCCAGAAATTTGAACTGTTCAGTTTCACTAATCATATGCCCATTCTGTGAAATTAAAATGTCAGGTTTTGCTGAACTGTGTGTTAGAAACTGTAAAAACTGAGTCTTATTGTGATTTAGCATTAGTTTGTTTTCCACAAGCCATGAACATAGGTCATGAACTGCTCTATTTGAAACCGAGCCAATGTTGCACACGACATCCTTTAGTACCAAGCTAGTGTCATCAGCAAACAGAAATATTTTAGAGTTACCTGCAATACTAGAGGGTATATCATTTATATAAATAAGGAACAGGAGTGGCCCCAACACTGATCCCTGGGGCACCCTGCACTTGACCGTACCTCACTCAGACCCCACATCACAGCCATTCTAAACATTGTGAATAATGGCCTTTTGCTGTCTGTTGCTAAAGTAAGTGGTGATCCAATTGTGAGCTACTCCCCCCATTCCCTAATGGTCCAACTTCTGGAGCAATATTTTGTGATCAACACAATCAAACACCTAGCTTTCGAAACCTTTTGTGTAACCCATCCAGTACCTCACAGAGAAAAGAGAATATAGCATTTTCAATTGTTAAGCAACTTCTAAAGCCGAACTGTACATTTGGTAGCAAATTGTGTGATATAAAATGATCAATTATCCTTACATGCACAGCCTTTTCAATAATTTCAGCAAACACTGATGGCATAGAAATAGGTCTAAAATTATCTACATTATCCCTTTTTATAAAGTGGCTTTACTACTGGGAACTTTAATCATTCAGGAAACTGACCATTCCTGAAGGAAAAATTACAAATATGGCTACAGGGCTAACATGTGCAGCACAGCACTTTAATATTCTGCTAGGCACTACATCATAACTATGAGAGTCATTAGTCTTCAATGATTTAGTTATTGACTCAATCTCCCCCTTGTGTGTATCACAGAGGAGTATTTCAGACAATCTCGGAAACGCATTTGCCAAGGAAGTTAAGATTCCCTGCAGAAACTAAATTTTTATTTAACTCACCAGCAATGCTCAGAAAATGATTGTTAAATATTGTACGTATATCTGATTTATCAGTAACAGAAATATTCTTACTATGAACTGACTTTGTATCTTTGACCTTGTGCTGCTGACAAGACACTTCCTTCACAACTGACCATATAGTTTTAATTTTATTCTGTGAATTAGCTGTTCTATTTGCATACCACATACTCTTTGCCTTCCTAGTAACATTTTTAAGCACCTTACAATACTGTTTGTAATGGGATACAGTAGCTTGATTGTGACTACTTCTAACATTTTTATAATTCCCGCTTTGATCTGCATGATGTCCTTATCCGACTAGTCAGTGATTCAAGCTGCCTACTACTGCTAGTACCCCGTTTCGAATATTCTAATGGAAAACAACTCTCAAAGAGCATGAGAAATGTGTTGAGGAAAGCATTATATTTATCATCTGTTATCGGCACTATAAACATCCTGCCACTCTTGTTCCTTGACAAGGTTTAAAACACACTATTGCTGTTGGATTAACTTTCCTACATAGTTTGTAATTATAAAAGTACTGTCTATGGCTGTGCTACTGTTCCCTTGCACCGTAGTTGAAACACAGTCTGCATCAGATCATATGAACTTAGGGGATCTACCAACGTCCTTTTTCTTGCACCATCATATACAAAATTCGTATTGAAGTCACCACATACATTCTTGTACAGAAAAAAGTTTAAGATCTGCTGGAACTGTGTGGGAGGGAGGGTTGGGTGACTGGGGCTGTCCAGGTTTGAATGGTTTCACTTAATGTGAGACAACTGACGGAAAAGTATCTGTTGATTACTTCAGTTAAATGAATGCTTTCACTTGGTCTCTGGGCTAGAGATTTCACTTCCATACTTTTTCACTCTTTTCCATGGCAGGCAACGGACATTGGGTCAGCCACATGCTGCCGCCGCATAGCCGCCTCCTCCTCCTGCTGCTGCTGCTGCTAGGGTCAGGGGTGCAGCTGGCACAAAAAGAAGCGGTTCAGTGGCCAGTGCAAATGCAGTACTGTTGGACCTGCACTAGCAGAGAAGGGCTACCTCCTCCTGCTGCCTGCTGCCCTGCTCTGGCAGCAGCAGGATGCAGGCACAAGCAATCTCAGAGGCTGCTAGATTATTTTAATTTTGATTCAATAAAACGGAATCCAAACAGTCACAAAAATTTGGCAATGTTCCATTCTTCTTCTTGTACCTCTAGGAGAACTTTATGCTCTTTCAACTTTGTACTGCCAAAGAAGCTTTATTAATGTTGTTTTAGTTGCACTTGGAACAATTCATTGCACAGCAATCCATTTATTAGTTTTAAATGGTGATAAAGTCATTGTTTTTCAGTACATAATTAAATGAACATGTATATTGCTCATTTTAACTTTGGCATATCCACTGACATGCTTTCGCTCACAGCTGGGAGTGGGGATACACTCTGGGAGTATGTGTACCCCTGTTTGTATTATATACCACTGCTCTACTACTTCTAATCAAAATAATACAGAATTGTTTCACTCAGAAGAATAATTGGATAACTCAGTCAATTAAACCACTAAACAGTGGTTTCAGCTGAATAAAATGAATGAATACATGCTTCAACTGACAGAAAAACTGAGGACTGGTTTCATTTTAAATAAATAAATAACTCAGTCAATGTGCAAAACACCAACAGATTGTGTCGACTGTTTCCCTTCAGTTGCTCCCATATACTTGTTTCCCGCAAAAGAATGAAAGAGTAATTCAACTGATATGTAAAGCTACAACCAAATGAGTCCATTGTTTACCAACAACCATTCATCATTATGGGCCCTCATTTGCAAGTAATCAACGATAACGTTGCTTGACTCTCCAGAGCCTTAAAATTAATAGTGTTACATACAGTGGCAGCATAATGTTGTGGTAAAGATGCATCCCCAATGTGTTTAATATTGTGGGTTCAAATCCCGTAAGTTTTAAATCTTTATCAATATGATGGATCATTATTTTTCTTCAATTAATTGGTGTACATGCAATTTTTAATTTCTCATCCTTTACTGCGTAATTTTAATCATCTTATTGACTTTTTTATTTGCTCCAATCTTTTATTCTTGTCATTCCTCTTTTATTTAGAATCTTTAAAATAACATGCACAATGTTTCTATGTATTAAATTTAATTTCTTCTGTTTTGTCATTTTATATTTTCATCCGTGTATCTGCAGTCTCTCTTTCTATTCCTCATTTTGTTCGAATTTTATTCCTAATCCCTTCTTTCGTTTACTCTTCATCTGCATTATTTTGCCCATAGTGCAACAAGGATTAGCTTTAAATATTTGTGTAATGTTAGCAGACACAAAAAGTATACATCTAATGACATACATTTTTGGCACCACTACACAGCCAATAAAAGTGGATTATTTTGTCTTTTAACCAGCGGAACACTATTATCAGGTATTTAAATATTATGATAGGTACATAGAAATAAGTGAAATCACATGTGTGAGGATTCCAAGTGAAAAAATGAGAGGAAATGTCAATATGATGATTAATGCTGTATCTACACACACTATTGGCAACCACTACATACACAAAAATTACGTGGGCTGATAACTGCATGCTAAATAATGACAGTGTTGGAGGAAAATTAATACAACTATTAACTGTCCAAGTACAGAGTCCTATCACTGACAGCTGAATGCACACTGGCACAGAGTTGGTCTGACTAGAGAAGATGCAACTGACAGAGACCCCACTTGCAATGGTCCAATGTGTTCGTATGTGCCAGCCGGGGTGTTGGCCGCAGGTGATGGTGGGGCACTAGCTTCACCCAGCTGCCACTGACATCAGAAACAACTGCTGTGGTGGCAGATTGTACAGGCACAGTCTCTTGTCCCTCCCCTCTTCTGCGGAGCTGGTGCCACAGGCATCAGCGTGCAAAAGAGGAGGACTATGCTGGGCAGACTGGTGCTGGTAGAGGCCAGCACAGACAAGGAAACCACCAGATGTGACAATGACAGCTGAAAGGCAACAGCCTTAGCTTCCAAAGAGGCATCACCCCTGCAAGAATTGGCCGTCAGCTGTCGCCAGCCAGGTAGAGTGTATGAACTGAACTGGTCCAAACTATGGTGCACTGACCATAGTAATGCCCCCAAGCATGGGGGCTCTATGCACCGTGCAGCAACTAGAGATAGAGACAGTGACAATAGGGGAATGGTTGCCTAGCACTCCGATGAGTGGTCAGCGTCCAGACAGCAGCTCCGTCTTGATGCCCACTGGCACACCCATGGAAGGCGCCCATCCCCTAGGAAACAATGGCGCCTGCAGGCTGACCCTCTAACAGCATCCACTGCGGCTATGGTGGGCTGTTGCCTCACCGAAGGTCTAGCTGATTCCAACAGCAGGAGAGTGATGCCCCACCAATGTCCACAGTGAACATTCGCCGGCCATGTGTCTCCTGAACTGTAGCTGACACTCATTCTGGCTGCTGCCGAATCAAGGAGCATACTTTGATTGGACCACCAACACTATATCGTGAAGGGCATGGCCTTGCCACAGGCTGTGGTGCAGGACAAAGCAAGTTTAACAGCAATCAGGGTTGTCGGCAACATAGAACCTCCGTTGTGCTGCAGCCATTCAGCGGGGTGGTCCTGTAGTTGCTTAGCAACAGAGGCAATGCTGTATCAGCAGACAAGTCTGCCAAACACTTTGCCAACCGCATCTTAAATGTACGCAACATTTGTTCCGCCACACCATTTGATTGGGGGTGAAATAGTGCAGATGTGAAGTGAGTATTACCTTTCTGGATGGAGAAATAGTGGAACAACACTGAGAAAAGCTGTGGTCCATTGTTGGAGATGATCATGAGTGGCAATACTTTGATCGTAAAAATCACTACTAACTACATGGAATGACCGAAACGACCCACAAAATCAACGTGGATGCTATCCCATGGGTAATATGCAGTGGGACACAGAGCAAAAGTAAGTAAGTAAGTAAGTAAGTGTGTGTGTGTGTGTGTGTGTGTGTGTGTGTGTGTGTGTGTAGGGAGGGAGGGAAGGGGGGCGGGTGCACACGGCGTCCACTTCACACTCAACACACTGTTTGCACCAGATTCTAGTAGAAAAAAAGGCTATGTTAGCATCTTCTTGCGGGATATGTCCTAGTGGCCACAGAGGAGAAGTGCAAGGATTCAGGACTACAGGACCGTCAGGAGGACAACACAGACTACAACCAAATCTGTACTAAGGGAGAGTGTTACATCAACCACTGCCATCCGATTACGAAGAAGGAAAAAATTGCGGAGCTGGCCTGATTCCTTAGCGGCAGCCCCTAGGTCAATGTTTCGACACAAAATGAGACACTTGACAGAGCACTGGATTTGCCAGGTGGCCTTCTCTATGCACTTTACTGTGACCATGAGCCTATCCAACACCTGCTGCAAGTGATCATCGATTTGGAAACGCACAACTTCCATTTTACTGTGTTCTGGGTCAGGACCAATGGGCAAGCGCGACTGCATTGGCATGAAGTGTAGTGGGATGATAATGAATCTTGTACAGACAACTTACTTAAAAATATGCCCCACAGGTGAAATATTTGTAGAGTCCTGTCAGAAAGATGAGAAGTGCCACAAGTTGTGTATGGTCGATGACAAGATGGGATTTGCTTCCATAAAGGAAAATGTGCAACTTGTTGGCCGCATAGATGATAAACAATGCTTCCTTTTCTACTTGCAACTAACTGCATTGAGTTGTGATCAATGTCTTTGAAGCACATGCCAGAGATTGTTCAGATCCATTGGCTCCCTGTGACCCGAAACCTCACCAAGTCTGTGCTAGGATGCGTCCGCAACAAGAACCAGCTGTCTACCTGGTGTAACGATATTGAGACATTAGCAACGTCTTTCTATGACTGAATGTCTTGTCACAGTCCGCTGACTAAACAAAGGGAACACCTATATTCTTCAATTTTTTAAGACATGAATGACATACATCACATTTAATTTTGAGTAGTAAGTGACTTTCCTCAAAACTGCTGGCAGATCCTTCAGGTTTCGTGGCTGCCGCATAGGACGGACATCATCCTTTGAGAAGATGGCTCACATGTTCTACCTTTGCCTTAAAGAGAGAGAGAGAGAGAGAGAGAGAGAGAGAGAGAGAGAGAGAGAGAGAGAGAGAGAGAGACTTCCACAGGTTACACAGTTTGTACAACAAACTGTTCTAAGAATCACTGAAAAAGAGCGGGGTCATATGATGCCTAGAGGCAAGCAATGTGTAACTGTACAAATCGAAGGGGTGTCGATAACCATGGTCTGTTGGGAAGCACAATCCAGACGAAGCTGTAGACATTCCTCCACCAAATCAATTACATCGCCGCCCGCCAGCTTCCAAGGATTTTGTCAGTCTACATAATCAGATAAGAATCCATTATCGATGGAGCATTAATTGTGTATCTGAAATCTCCACCCAAATGTAGTACCCCTGATGGTTTGTGAACGACAACCTATGGTAGCCCATTGGCTAGAGGGTATCAATTCAGTGATACCCAGGCCCTGCAACCTATCAGATTCTTCCATGACTGCCGATCTCAGGGCAAATGGGAGAGGCCAAGTACAACAAAATTTAGGAATGGCCGTTGGTTTATGGGTGATACATATCCCGAAATTCTCTGCCGCCCATACACCTTGTGAAAACAAGGGACCAGGCTCAAAGCAGAGGTCATCCAGGTCCTGGAACAGAATTATCAGAAACAGGATGGACTGCATCTTGAATCTGGAACCCAAAAATGTTCTCCAACGTTACACTGTCTACTGCCAAAAACGTGATCCTCCTCATGCAAGATGATATTCAATGTCTATCGCAAACTCTCACTGAACAGGAATAGGTTGGTTTCTATAACTGACCAAACGATGATTTGTGGAGCAGAGAGAGCAGTGGGCAGGTGGGCATGTGTTTGTGTTGGTGGCAGTGGCTGGGAGGGGAGAGGGGGATACTGCTCTCAGCAAATTTGTAAGTAACTGACAACTCCAATCTAACCTGCTGCTGCTGCTGTTGTTGTTACAGTAATTGAACCAATGCCGGATCCATTTCATTCGTGAAAGACACGCACAGAACAAACATACTTGTTCCCAACACTGTTGTATCCACCCTCTTTATTGACAACCACGTTGGCTGCAAACTGCACACTGAATAACGACAACACACAACTATTAACTGTCCAAGAACAGAGTCCTATCACTGACAACAGAATGCACACCAGCATGGATCAGGTCTGACTTGAGAACATTTGTGTATGGCAGAGAAGATGCAAGTGGATGAGGCCACGCTGGCAGCAGCCCAACATGTTCACATCTGTTAACTAGGGCACTGCCTATGGGTGACTGTGGCATGCTTGCTTTGCCCGGCTACCGCTGGCACTCATTACAAACACTACAGTGGTGGATTGTGCAGGTGTGCCTCCACAATTAAAAACGCGGCAAAGTATTAGAAATAAACTGTCTAATTGAATAAAAATAATGATCCAAAATATTTCAATGAAGATTTTAAATCAAATTTTCAATGATAGAATTCAAATGTTAGGAATATATCTTAATCACTACGCTACGCTGCTGCTCCACGTAACGCTTATTTTTAAGGCTTTAGAGCAGCGATAGTCAAACTTACTTACTTACTGCCCACTTTTGTATTTCTGTTAGTAGTAATTTTTTTTAAACATCCACCAGTTCCACAGCAATGGTAATTTATACAGCAGGGAGGTACCTTAAATTTATAAAGCAGCTAATACTGCCTGCTGCCCACCATGAAAACTGGACCGCCCAGTACTGGGCAGTAGGACCAGGTTGACTATCACTGTTTTAGATTTTCTTGTTCAGAATATCAAGCTGCATACACATATATGCACTCGGGTTCAGACTGAGCAAGGTGATGCAAGGCTAAGTGCCTGGGCTCTTAGTTCATCTTCCACAATGAAGCTGATTTATGACGTAGGGAAATAACGCTGTTATGAAATTTACAAAGCAGAGTTGCAGCAAGTTAAAGTATAAAATAATAATTACTTACCAAACACTTTTTCAAAATTTTATTAAAACCTAATGCAAATATCTTTAACCCTCAACTGCCTACTACCCACCATTAAAACTGGAATGCCCGCAAGTGGTAAGCAGTAAGAACCAGGTTGATTACAACTGCTCTAGAGCATCACATGAAATTATTGTTGATAACTTACAAGTGAGGATCCATTTTGATGAACATCCGAAGAGTGTGAAACCTGGGACCCTAGCTTTCAAAACTGTATAGATTGCTTCAAAAAGTTGATCGCACCCCTAGGGACCTCCTCTTGTGAGTAATTGAAGTTAGTCACCCTCAAACATAAAACCATAAATGACAAAATGCCTTAGTAACTTTTTCAGAAATCTAAAATTATGCACTTCACAAAATGGGAGAAAAGTACCTATGACTACAACATTGATAAGCCACAGTTGGAATCTATCAACTTATACAAATAACTGAGTGACAATCTGAAAAAATAAGATATGAAATGGAATGAACACATGGACTCTGTTGAACATAAGGCAGGTGGCAGAACCAGTTCACTGAAAGGCCAGTAGGAAACTACAATCAGTCTACAAGGACATTGCTTACAGAACACTTGTGGAAGCCATCCTAGATAGTCGCTCAAGTGTATGAACCAAAACCACATAGGATTGACAAGAAACATTACAAAAAAAAGGCAGTACAAATGGCAAACTATCACTTGAAACCCTACTTGCAAAGTTTCAAGAAATTGCTTCATATGAGGAATATAGCGTTATATTACTGAGCCCTAAGTATCATGTCCATGGGACAAGTGGTTTTCAGAATATAGATGTATCTGTAATATGTCAGGCTCAATATACTGAATTTCTGCCATTGTGACTTGCTTTATGGGACTAGGACTGGAGCCTTAAAGATAACTTTTTTGCGAGAGGTTTCATGAGATGCTATGGAAATAACATGTCAAGTTCTCCACAGCTTCAGATAATCCCGCTTTCAACAGGACCAACCCCTGAAAAACGAGATGTTGCCAAGGGAGAAAAAGAGGGATAGCACTGGATGATACACATATAGCTTTGTTGAGCAGCTGGCATTAGAAAGATTAAAACAATAATAGACACCTGTCATCAACTTTATCTTACCATCCATTCCCAAAACAATGTGGACCTTTTAAGCCATTGTTTCCATGTTTCAATCACTAAAGCCAATCTTTTGATTTCTTGCAACTCACTAGCATATTTTTCAGGATCCTTTAATAGCCTTGTTTGAACAACTGACAGATGAGGAAGGCCAGTGACGGTAGCAGTGCTCTGATGTACCTAATTAAAAAGAGTAAAACACTTTTTCAGGCACATGGCTGTTCTAAACTGTAGCTACACAACTAGCTTCCAGAGGCCATAATTTTATAAGAAATGAGCACAGTTAGAAACAGGAAACACAATGAAGAAAAATGATTTAAATGTCAACATGTGGGCCATTAGTGAAGGAAAGTTTTGAGTGGACAGCGGACAATCATCCAAAAAAAGGTTGTAATTACCTTAAAGATCTTATATTGCAGTTCAGTACCAGAAACTATACATCTTGCTAATGTTAATCTGCTCATTAATAGAAATATAACCTTTTATTTGTGATAAATTACCTGTGTTGAAGTATTCCAAGAATTTTCGGGATTGCAGCCGAATAATGTTGATTTCTTGCCATGATATTTTGGGTGACAAACATTCAGCCATCTTTAGGTGTGTGTTTTGCACTGGAGATTGCTAGTTCACATTGCTGCCTTTATACCAAAACCAGGCACAGAGATGCATGCGCAAAGGTAGCCACTAGATGAGCAACCTCTGTGGAGTTTGGGTTTAACATCACATCAACATCGAAGTCATTAGATATGGATCACAAGCTCAGATGTATCAAGGATGGGAAAGGAAATTGGCCGTGCGCTTTCAAGGGAACCATCCTTACATTTGCCTGGAGTGATTTAGGAAAATCATGGAAGACCTAAATGTGTGTGGCTGGACGTGGGTTTGAATCGTAGTCCTCCATCTATGATGTGCAGGTGCCTGCATTATGTGATACTACATGCGTGCTTTCTTTCAGAACATGCACTTGAGGTGTTAACAATCAAATGCCAAAATTAATAAAAAATTACTGATGCTAGATGTGTGGTTGGTCATAAAATGTTTTCTTCCTGATTTCAGAAATCACTGGGTCCCACGCCTTAACCAGTTGAAACCCACCTCACGATTAATAAGATCTTGTGCTAAATGTATTTCCACAGATTCCTTAATAATTGAATCCCAGAAGGATCTCATCAAGGATAAGATTTCCATAGCAGAATAATCTGTGGAATGTCTGTGGAGATACCATGCTCAGCTATAGCTGACTTACTGAGCTGTGAAAGGTGAGTGTGGTGATCATGTTCAAAGCACCTTTTGCCCACTGTCTGTCCAATGTAGACTCTGCCACACTACCAAGGTATTCTGCAGATTCTAGCCTTCCACTATCCCAGATTGTCCTTTGGAGAACTGAGAAGAGCACAAATCTTTGTAGGTGGGCGGGAGATTGTTCCAAAATGATGTTTCCTTAAGATCCTACCCAATTTTGATGAAATACTGCGAATGAACGGGAGGAATGCCCAGGACTTGGACTGCTCTTTCTCCTCTTGATCTTGTGGGCACAACTATGGATGTCCATAGAACATTGGTGCACCAGGTACACGTTGTGTCTGGAGCATTTTGAGCCCAGGGCATTCCTTCTGTATGTTGGCAATATTTTGTCGAAATTAAGACAGAATCTTACAGAAACATCACGTCAAGGTAACCTTCCACCCACCTACAAAGACTTGTGCACTTCTCGCTTCAGCAAAGGACGATCTGGAATTGCAGAAGGTAGGAATTTACAGAATATCTTGCCAGTGTGGCAAAGCATATATTGGACAGAATTTGCACACTGCATCAAAGATGTGTTGAAGATGATCGCCACGCTTGCGATTTGCAGCCCAGTCAGCCAGCCATAGCCTTTCATCTCCAAAGAACATTCCATAGATTATTCTGCCACAGAAGTGAGATCCTTCTGGGACTCAATTATTAAGGAATAAATAGAAACACATTTTGCATGAGATCTTATTAATTGTGATGCCAGCTTTCAACTAGATGAGCATGGGGCCCAGTGATTTCTTTAATTTCTGCAGAAAAAAACAAAAAAACATTTTGTGAGAGCCATTGCACATCTACTGACAATTTTTGTTAATTTTGACATCTGAAGTTTAAATCCATGAGTGTGCATGTAATATCACATTACATATGCACCTGTGCACCATAGATGAAGCAATATTCTAAGAGGGCACAAAACATGTCAGATGTCACTCATGTAGTGGCTGCCTTTGTGTACGCATCTCCGTGCCAATTTTTGGTATAAAGGCAGCGATGTGAACTAGCAATCTCCACTGCAAAACATTCCCCTGAAGGAATGGTTGTCAGCCGAAATATCAAGGCATGAAGTCGATGATATCCAGCTGCAATCCTGAAACTTCATGGAATACTCTAAGCCACAAAAATTTCAAGAATGACAGCTACTGAAGTAGTCTGACACCCTGTGTCATGAGTACTTAAACTGTCATCTAATATGTAATGCAATCAAAATGATACGAATCACCACATGTCCACATAAGAAATGCAAAATGAATGCATGCAGTCTTGAGAATCTTCAGTGTCAAACTGCACAATCACGAGCTGTGAAAGACAAAATTTACAAGAAACTTTTCTTTTTTCAGTGAAATTGGTGAGATGAATCTGACACAATACAAATAAAAGAGTACTGAAATAATGGACAACAACGCTAGGAAAAATATGGTACAAAAAGTTTGAGAATTTGCCCACTTTTTCCATCTTTAGTGAAGGATATTAGTCAAAGAGCAAGATATTTCTTTTTCTTGATGCTGTTGTTCACTACACTTTCATCCTTTCCATTAAGTATATTACTTTCACAGCACTTTTACCCCTACTGATTAAAAATTTAATTCTTTGCTTACATTTTTCAATTTTGGTCATGGACAGTAAGCTGAACCTCTACTAATAAATTTAAACAAAATAATTAACATAAAGCAGAAAAATATGTGCATAAATGATGTATTACCTTGGAAACCAAATTAATAATTTCTTTACTTGTCTCAGTAATTATCTTCAAATTATGACTAATTTTACCAGCCATCAACAAGATATAATGCATACAGTCATTATCATTTTTTACATCTGCTTTCTGATTGCTGGTCACACTTGTCTCAAACTGTGGAAGAAAATACTATTTAAAGTGAGAACAAATTGAATTTAATATAGGATGGAAAGTTATAACACAAATTAAATAATTTAAGAGTAAAAAGGCAATTTCCCCCCCCCCCCCAACACACACACACACACACACACACACACACACACACACACAGACAAAGAGAGAGAGAGAGAGAGAGAGAGAGAGAGAGAGAGAGCGGAATTCACTCATAAGAAAGACCGTGTTACATTTCTCGTGAGAAATGAGCTAAGTGAAACCTTTGTGCAATATGCGTGCAACATTTGTTGGACGTTGACAAACACAAAATGTAAAACCTAATTTTTAAGTGAAGTTTGAAATGTTTTGAAGAGAATTCAACTGATACTTTACCTTGATTTCTTACTATGCATGAGATGTGGGTTTGTCTTCCCAAATAGAAACCAAACAGAAACAAAAACAATGGTTGGTAGTTGGTGGTCCCACAAAAATAAAATTGATTTACTGTACCAGGAGTATGAAACAATTTTTCATCTGCTACTACTAGTTGTTCGTTTCACACCCAAATGCTACAAACTTCTCTAATTTTAATGCAAAGACTATTTTGTCCTTTATGTTGATTAGTTTTTCCTGAATACAGACAGATGCTTGCAATAAAAAATTTCCATTCATTTATTTTAAATATGGAACTGTTCTGAAATAGACCAAAGCAGCAGCAACCTTCGTTTCCTAGACTTACATTAAAATGGACCACAATTTAGTAGAACATCATTTGTCATCACCACAACAGTAATGGCTTGATTTTTTTTCTGAGATAATAGTAAGTTCATGGAGACAAAAACTGGCTGCAGAATTTTGTAACGCAAGTTTTTAACATTGCTACTGAAGAACATAAATAAAGAAAAAATCTTAATGACACATAAAGAAAGATAACACAACCTACACTTATTATCAAAAGTACAATCATATGGGGTATCATGTGAAATTTGTGACTGGATTGCAGACTTTCTGGTACGGAGGATGCAGCATTTTATCTTGGATGGAGAGTCTTTGTCAGATGTAGAAGCAACTTCAGGTGTGCCCCAGAGAAGTGTGTTGGACCCTTGCTGCTCATATTGTATATTAATGACCTTGTGAACAATTTGAAGATAATGCAGTTATCTATAATAAAGTACTATCTAAAAGAAGCTGCATAAACATTCAATCAGATCTAGACAAGATTTCTAAGTTGTGCAAAGGTTGCCGACCTCCTTTAAATGCTGAGAAATGTAAAATTGTGTGCTCTTCACAAAAAAGTATCCTATGACTATAATATCAATGGGTTACTGCTGGAATTGCCCAACTCCTACAAATACCTGGGTATCGGACTTTGTAGGGATATGAAATGGAATGATTACATATGCTCAGTTGTGGGTAAAGCAGGTGGTAGCCTTCGTTTATTGGTACAATCAGTCTACAAAGGAAATCACTTGCAAATCACCCATGTGAGCAGTTTCTAGAATATTGCTCAAGTGTGTAGGACTAACAAGAGATATTGAACGTATACAGAGAAGGGCAGCACGAATAGTCACAGGTTTTCTGATCTGTGGAGTGTGTCACAGAGATACTGACTGAACTGAACTAAAAGACACTTGAAGACAGATATAAACTATCCTGAGAAAGTCAGTATACAAAGTTTCAAGAACTGGCTTTAAATGATGACTAGGAATACATTACAATCCCCTATGTATCACTCACATAGGGATCATGAATATAAAATCAGAATAATTGCTGCACACACACACACAGAGGCATTCAATCAATCATTCTTCCTGTGCTCCCTATGTGAATGAAATGGGAAGAACCCCTAATAAGTGGTACAATGGGATGTGCCCTCTACCATGTACCTCACAGTGGTTTGCAGAGTGTAGATGTAAAAAATGAGGTGAACGTAAAATCAATGTACACTCAAAAACACAAGTTTTGAGGTGTAATTTGTTGGTATGGTGTGTAGGGAAAGAGGTGACATTCATATCAGTGCATTATTTCATTAACATTAATGTCACAGATTGACTTTACACACGAAGAGTGCTGATGTTGCGTCATATAATAAGGTGGCCCTCTTCCTTAATTATGGATGCAAATCACGCCCGTGGCCACCAAAGGTTGCTCACACCTGATGTAGACTGTCATAATAAGCACACTAAATTAAGAAAGAAAATCATAATAATGGGATCAGAATCTTGGCTACACATTTAAAATAAAGATTGCTAACACAGAAAATCAAGTAACATTTTAATTTTAAGGACTTTACAAAATAGAAAGTACGTTGGTTGAAATTGTCTGCTGTAAAATACATTAAAAACCATTGTCTGTCTAGTATTTTCATGACTTACAATTCAATTAGGGACACCATGGCGAAACTATTCCACCTGGTGTGCAAGATGTATGAGGCAGGCGAAGTACGCTCAGACTTCAAGCAGAATGTAATAACCCCAATTCCAAAGAAAGCAAATGCTGATAGTTGTGAATATTGCCCAGCTGTTAGTTTAATATATCATTGTCGCAAAAATAATAATACAAATTGTGCATAGAAGAATGGAGAAACTGGTGGAAGCCAACCTTGTTTGGATTCTGGATAAATGTAGTAATATGCGACGCGATACTGACCCTATGACTTCTCTTAGAAGCTGGGGTAAGGAAAGGCAAACCTATGTTTATAGCATTTGCATACTTGGAGAAATCTTTTGACAATGTTGACTGGAACTCTCTCTTTGAAATTCTGAAGGTAGTGGGGCTGAAATATGGGGAGTGAAAGGCTATTTACAACTTGCACCAAAATCAGACTGCAGCTACAAGAGTTGAGGGGCATGAGAGGAAGCAGTGGTTAAGAAATGAGTGAGACAGGCTTGTAGCCTATTCCTAATGTTATTCAATCTGTTCACTGAGCAAGCAATACAGGAAACCAAAGAAAAATTTGGAGAAGGTATTAAAGTTTAGGGAGAAGAAACGAAAGCTTCAAGGTTTGCTGATGACATTTTAAATCAGTCAGAGACAGCAAAGGACTTTGAAGAGCAGTTGAATGAAATGGACAGTATCTTGAATGGAGGATACAAGATGAACTTAAACAAAAGAAAAACTAGGGTATTGGAATGTAGTCAAACTAAATCAGGCAATGCTGATAGTATAAGATTAGGAAATGAGACACTTAAAGCAATAGTTCAGTTTTTTTATTTGGCCAGCATAATAACTGATGATGGCCGAAGTAGAGAAGATATAAAATGTAGAGTGACAATTGCAAGAAAAGCATTTCATGAAAGAGAAATTTTTTACCATATAATATAAATTTAAGTGCTACAAAGTCTTTTCTGAAGCTATTTGTCTGGAGTGTAGCTATGTATGGAAGTGAAATACGAACAATAACAGTATAGATGAGAATAGACTAAGAATTTTAGAGATGTGATGCTACAGAAGAATGCAAAGATTAAAGGGTAGATCATGTAACTAATGAGATGGTACTGAACAGAACTGGAGAGAAAAGAAACTTGTGGAACAACTCGACTAAAAGAAGGGACCAGCTGATAGGATACATTCTGAGACATCAGGGGATCATTGATTTAATATCAGAGGAAAGTTTGGGGAGTAAGAGTCATAGAGGGAGACCAAGAGATGAATACAGTAAGCAAATTCAAAAAGATGTACGTTGCAGTAGCTATTCAGAGATGAAGAGGCTTGCACAGGACAGAGTAGCATGAAGAGGTGCATAACATCAGCATTTGGACTGAAGACCACAGTTCATATGCAGGACAACTTTGCCATCACTACAAGTGAAAACAATTGAGAACTTTACTCAACCATTTTCCTCTACATACAGCAGCAAAACTTTCTAATCTTTAAGCAGACCTTCATTGGAATCACTGACTCATCATCTACTTATTTTGATTCCAAATGATCAATCAATGACAATTTCCTTCAATTACCTTTCACTTGAGTTTTTATCCTTTTTTAACCAGCAGACTAAACATGATCAAATACTGACTTCATCACTTTTGTAATATTTGTAAGTTACTTTTGCCTTCTCTTTAAAGTTACTGTTTAACTTCCAGGATGTACTTTGTAAACTTTCTCAGTACAGCCGTTCGAGCCAATCAATTCCCTGTGAAAGGGTATTCACTGCAACCAGATAATCCACAATATTAAGTAGGATTGTAATTTACTTACTTCTGTACTTATTTTTACCAGAATGAAAATATTAGAAAGGCTGTCAGGGTCAAGAACTGTGCAAAATGTGCCTTATATCAAACTTAACCATAGGAAGATCCAAGAGCAAAAGAGAGAAACTTTCACTTTACATGCAGAAAAAGATTACAGGTCAAACTGTTAGTTACACCTTGGAAGCAGATTGGAAGTAAAAAAATCTATTATACAATATCATAAAGCCAAGAACGACTGAAAATTAATCTTAAATCAACAGAACTTTCCAGTGGTAAAGTGACAAATGACAAACCCAAATCTTTTGTGTTTCAGAGGTACTGTGATACTACCGATATATCAAACTTAATGGAAATAATGTTCCTGTGGATGACAAACAAAACTAATTTTGTAAGGAAAAAGAAGATAACTTGATCTTCACTGGAAGTGGAAGAAGTAGTACATAAAAAAAATTGAAAATCACAGGCCTACTCAATCAGATGAAATCAGCGTAAAAATGGTTGAAGCACTTAGAATCAGGCACTGGTGCTTGTACAGAACTGTCCGCCCCTGATAGCTGAGTGGTCAGTGCGACAGAATGTCAATCCTAAGGACCCGGGTTCGATTCCCGGCTGGGTCGGAGATTTTCTCCTCTCAGGGATTGGGTGTTGTGTTGTCCTAATCATCATCATCATCATCATCATCATTTTATCCCCATTGACGCGCAAGTTACCAAAGTGGTGTCAAATCTAAAGACTTGCACCCAGTTAATGGTCTACCCAATGGGAGGCCCTAGTCACACGGCATTTATTTATTTATTTATTTATTGCACAAAATTTGAAAAGAGAATTCATTATCAAGTGATTTGATGCAATAAGTCACCATCATTATTTTTACAGGTTGAGAGGAAGACTAATACTAACTACTGACATGTAACTCTGTTATGCAGTGGACTCAAAAAAGTTAAAGAGTTCATCCCTCGGAAAAAAATGAGAAAAGGAAAGAGCAAAGTTTTAGGCATCAAAGATCAACCATGGACAAGCCATAAAATTTCAACCACTGCCCACTGTGAGATACACCACCACCTGCATGAGTGACATAATGAAAGTACGCAAGAGCAGCAGACATGACTGGAGAATCACTCTTGTTAAGTAAGAGGTGCAAAAGAAGAAATTCTGTGACAAGTGACTTTGACAAAGGGCATATTGATATGACCTGACAATGGGAAACTACAGCATTCAAATGCTACTATTGTGAGCATCTATGGAAAGTGGTTGAGGAATAGCGAAACCACAAGTGCACAACAAGGTGTTTGACATCCACATTCCCTAATGAAATGAAGAATTTGAAGGAGGCAGCAATTGGTGGAAGACCTGAAGACAGAGTATAATGCTGGTGCATACAAAAGTGCTTCAGAGCACACCATTCAGTGTATATTGCTGAATATGGGGCTCCACAACAGATGACGCCTACATGCCGTCACATTGACCCAATGAAACCCTCAAAAGTAACTCCAATTGGCCAGGGATCATCAAGATCAGCCCATAGAACAATGGAAACGTGTTGCCTGGTTGTATGAATTACATTTCTTGTTACATAAGGTCAATGGTTGTGTCTGGATAAGCAGTCACCCAGGGACATTCACCTTGGAGATGTGGAAGTAATCGAAAATACCATGAAAGCTGTGGACTACAAGAACTGGAAACCACCTGCATCTCCTCATGCTTGATATCTTCCGCGATGGTGACGGCATCTTCAGGCACGATAACTGTCAATGTAACAAGTTCAGAATTATGTCACAATGGTTTGAGGAGCACGATAGGGAACTTACTTTAATGCCTTGGTCACCATATTTGCTTGTCCTTAACATGATGAAACTCATCTGGGACATTATAAGACACAAGTTGCACACCCACAAACCAATGGCCCATTATTTACAAGAACTGCTTGATTTGTTGTAGACTTTTAGTGCCGAGAAACCTACCACAGATTTGTCAAATTCATACCACACTGCTGTACTGCATTCCAATGGTGAACCAACATACTAGTAAGCACGTGGTCATAATGCTTTTACTCATCTACAACTACATACATACTATGTAAACCATCATAAAGAATATGATAAGGATACCTTGTACCAGTACGGTAAGGTACCTTGTACAACACCTAATCCCTCCCTGGAAAAGTGACTAGCTAAACATTTCTGTACAAGCCCTGTTTTCTCTTCTTTTTTTTTTTTTTTTTTTTTTTTTTCTTGTCTCTGCGGTCCTTATGTGAAGTGTATGCTGGTGGCAGCGGAATAGTTCTGTTCTCTGTCACAAATGCCAGTTTCTAACCTTTGTCGATAGCATACCAAGAAAAGAATGTCTTCTTCCCTCCAGGGATTCCCACTGAAGTTCAGGCTGCATTTCCAAAATACTTGTGCATTAATCGAACCTACCACTAACAAATGTATTAGTAAAGCTTTGAATTGTTTCGATGTCTTCTTTAATCTGACATGGTGAGGGTATGTAATACTGTAGCAGCAGTCAAGAATGGGTTGGACAAATTTTCTGTTCATGGTCTCGTACACAGATAAGTTACACTTCCCCAGAATTCCCCCAATAAATCGAAGTCAATCATTCACATTGCCTACAACCAACTTTACGTTCTGGTTCCGTATCACATCAGTTTGTAACATTATGCTTACGTATTTAATTGATGTGACTGTCAGGCAGCACACTGCTAATACTGTATTCGAACATTACAGGATTGTTTCTTACTCATCTGGCTTAACTTACATCTTTTCACATTTAGAACAAGCAGGATTTCATCACACTGAATAGAAAGCCTGTCCAAATTATCTTGTATTTCTCTACAATCACTCAATAATGACACCTTTCTAAACACTACAGCATCTTTACCAAATAGCCGCAGATAGCAGCTCACCCTGTCCATCAGACTTCATAATTCAGAGAACAAGAGCTGTCCTATAGCACTTCCTGGGACACTCCTGATGTATCTTAGTTTCTGTTGAACACTCACAGTCCTGGACAACATACTCGATTTTATTACTTGAGAAGTCTTCAGCCACCCACACATCTGTGAACCTATACCGTATACTCGGACCTTCAGTAGTAGACTGCAATGCGCCATTGTGTCAAACGCTTTCTGGACATCTACAAATATGGACTCTACCCATTGCCCTTATCCACTGTTTGCATGATATCACTTGAGGAAAGAGCAAGCTGAATTTTGCACATACAATGCTTTCTAAATCTGGGCTGATTTGTGGACAGAGGCTTTCCTCTCTCGAGGAAATTTATCCTACTCATCCTTACAATATACTCTAGAATTCTGCATCAAACCAACAGAAAGGATATTAGTCTGTAACTTTGCAGGACCATTCCTTTAACCTTATTTATAGGAGATACAGTGTTTCTTTCCCCCCTCCCAGTCACTTGGGACTTTGCGCATGGCAAGAAATTCACGATAAATGAAAACTAAATAAGAAGACAATGGTAAAGAACTCTTTGAAACCAAATTAGGATCCACCTGCACACAGTGGCAACTCTGTTGTTTTTAAGTAGCAGGGATGCCTATTTCTATGGGTGTGGTTGGTTGATTTGGGAGAGGGGATCAAACAGAAAGATCATTGGTCCCATTGCATAAGGGAAGGAAGTCGGCTATCCCCTTTCAAAGGAATCATTCTGGTATTTGTCTGAAGCGATTTAGGGAAATCGCAGAAAGCTTACATCAGGATGGCCAGATATGAGTTTGAACCATCATCGTCCTGAATGCAAGTCCAATGTGCTAGCCACTGTGTCACCTCGCTCAGTCTCTGTGGGTGTTGTCTGTACACTAACCTCTATGAGCGATTTTTAAACACTAAATACTTCAGTTTGCCCTTTGCAGTCTTCTGTTGTACCACCGGACTTGTGTACAACTGACTCGTTAGAAACCTTTGACCTGTTTAGCAATTTTACATAGTACCAGAATTTTCCAGTATTCTCTAAAAGATCTTTTGCTAATATAAGGCATTGGAAGTAAGTTGTATGCTTCACATATCGATCTTTTTACAGACACAAAAATTCTAAAACTTTTGCTTATTTCTTTTTTTTTTTTTTAATCAAGAGTGCAATAATCTCTTGTTTTCTTAGCATTTTCCGAATGTTGTCATTAAACTATGGTGGGTTTTTTCGAGTCTTAATTCATTTACTCAGAACATACTTTTCTAGAGTGTGATTTACAGTCAGCACCAGCAATGGAGAGTGAAGCTTTGACAATACCAGCCACTTGTACTGACAAAACATCAGAAAAAGTATCCAACACACTACGGTCAAAGCACCGAAGACAGAAGCCAACAGGCATACAAGTGACCATGAAAGCCTCAACAATTTTGTTGTTTAAATGTTGCCCATAATACCTCTGTGGCCACCACCACTGCCACCTATATTGCCATCATTTATTCACCTATTCAACTGCTAATCTGATCTTCCTAGCATAAAAACTCCCCTAGCTTTCTTGATGGCTTTATTAACTTTAGCAACCATTGCAGCTAAGATGACTTCACGATCACTAAACTCTTTCTCTATTCTGACTTCCATTTTGTGTGCATTTTGAACTAGTTACTCACAACACTTTTCAAAGAAAGTGTTCAGAACAGCTTCTTGAGACTGACTTTTCAAAACACACGTCATGAATCCATGGACATTCCAGTCAATTCTATGAACTTTGAAGTTGTCTTCAACTAATACTGGATGAGAAGTACTCGCCTATTACTGAAAGCAAACTTTCTTGAATGATTCTACAACACTTGGCACTATAAAATTCATCAATCCTTTGAATGTTTATGGTTTTATACACCGACGTAGAATTTCCCGCCACTTTAGAAAACGAAACTCGGGGGGAGGGGGGGGACGTTTTGAAACACCTTTGATGTGCAGCAATATGTACGCTGCATATTTTTGTAGTATTACGAAGGTATAAATTCGAATTCCACCAAATACCGCATGTTACTTTCCGAAGCATTGAAATCGAGATTGCGATGCGCTTTTGTAAGCCACTCATAACTCATGTCATGTGATCTCACCAGCTGATGTCAGCATAGGACACGTTATGTCGTCAGCCAATAGCAGGTCACTCTTCAGTAGTGCGAAAACACAAATACGAAAAGTTAATGGTTTAAATTAATATACATAGCATTCACATATAATATTGGTCTCTAAGATTAATAAGCTGGAAGAGAAGCTAAGCTTCCAAATATAATGTTGATCTTTTCTGTGTGTGATACACTTTAAGATACATCACACAAATGTGCCAGTAAAATTTTTAATAACGACGTAAATATCTGATCTTCTGGGGTCAAAATTCTTCTAAATGTCCGTCCTCAAAGAGTTGATTTTAAAATTAGAGTCAAACGCTTTGTTATTTAAGAAATTCATCGTACATTCTCGCACATAGTTCATCTTGCGTAAAAGGAAATTTGCTTTTAATGTATGTAATGCTTTTCAAACCACCACCCGCTACCCGTTAGAAATAGGTTCGTTCCAGCAGTTGCAAGAGAGCACCAGATAACAGGCGTCATCGCGCGATGACGCAGGAAGGCCATATGTTCGTACGTGTAAAACATTAAAAGATCTTACATTATGTCATAAAAAAAGACAAAAGAGGATACTTCAAGAGCATTGGAATTTCATAAAATGCATAATTCGGCTTAAAGTGCACATTCGTATGTCCAGATTCGGATGTAAATATTTTTTGAGTACCAGTATTGTATTATCTCATGTTTGGTTCTTTATTATGGCATAATGTCATATGTGCACTTGAAATCAGTGAACAGTTTAAACCAGCCAACAGTGTGAAATTAAACAGTTCGTTCCAAATAAACTGACTGCCTCAGCAGAAAAGATTAATAAAAGCCAAATCTCTTTAGCAAACCGACAAAGATAACTTCATTGTTCTGTAAGGCGATTAATGTTTGACTGGCAGGAAGGTGGAAATAAAATCTGAAACTAATAACATATTTTAACCTTCCGTAATTATGCGAACGTATTTTAATTCATTTAATATCTCCGGTCACAAAAATCCGTTTTATCATTTAACGTGAGAGCAATAAACGAAGAGGAAATAACAAAAATACTGAACGTAAACACAGGTCACGTGGAGACGACCTATCTTCCCACCACAACTCCAACTGCTCTGCGCATCAGGCCCGGATTTACTACCTGTATATTTCCGAACCGGGGCAATATTAGGTAGTGGCGTCCAGCCACATTTTTGTAACCAGAAGCGGGGAAAGTACTACTAATGCGCGACTCAACTACGCATGCACAAGAGCCCACCCGCAACTGCTCAAAGGAATCTCATTTAAACAGTTGTCACGTCACGCTCATCGGAGGCAATTTGTTGTTGTGAAGCATTGCATAGTCTTCCAAAAGCCTTTGACACATTTTGCTGTTGGCAGACACTTGTATGAGCACTGTGTTTTGTTGTTGTGTACGGCGCATTTCCTTTGCAACTTACGTCTTTTTCACGTTTTTTTTTCTCTCGTTCATGTTTCATTATTGCAGTGTTATTCTGCAGTAGCGGGGTACAGTAATATCCTTTGTTGGAGTATTGGTTCTTACCACTCAAAACCACAAAAATTTAACTGAAAACTAAAACAATGAAAATTCCCGAAATTGTAAACAATTCCCGGGTTTTTCCCGGTTTTCTCCCAGATGAAAAAATTCCCGGGTTTTTCCCGGATCTCCCGGGTCGTATATTGGTGTTCTGTGTCGTATACACCATGACTGACCAAGTTTCATGCACTGGCTTTAAATGACAACTGTAGGAACACGCTACAACCCCCTACGTACCACGCACATAGGAATCATGAGAACAAGATCAGAATAATTACGGCATGCACTGAGGCATTCAAGCAATCATTCCTCCTGCACTCCATACTTTAACAGAATGAGAAGAAATCCTAATAACTGGTATAATGGGACATTCACTCTGCCATGCACTTTACGGTGGTTTGTAAAGTATAGACGTAGAGTCTCTTACAATTCTCAATCCCTTAACACAGGCCCAGAAATCTGCAGCCAAGAACGCTACAGAATCAATGCAGCCTCGGTTGAGAACTTCACTTTGCTCCATGCCAAAGGACTCCAATCAATTCTGGGTATGACACTGCAAATTGTAAGCTTTGCTTGCATCTCATGAGCAAGGCCAGTAGTCTTCATCATTTCCACAGTTGCTGTAGGAACTGAGGATGGCCTCGGAACCCAAGTGACAAGTGTCACCAGTGCCATCATAAGCATTACTTGCAGACGACTGTACTCTGCACTCTCAATAGCTGCACCCTGCACTCTTGATAGCTGCAGGTAGGGCCTTCTCCGTATCTTGGATAAGGTGCCTGCCTGATATACTGAGTGCACCTTGGACTTCTTTCCAACCTTGGGCATTATTTCCGTAAGATGATCCATAATGCATCTTACATTGGAATTCCAGAAAACTAGCCCTTTCTCCCATGTGCCCGATCAAATCTTGTTGAAGGACCAGCCACTTGTCCACTCATAAGGTGAATGGACTAAGCCAGACATCCAGTCTCCACATTCACCCTCGCTTTGAGTGACTGGCATAGGTTGTAACCTGTTACTCACCCTGTGATAAGCATCGTCCTCCAGCATTGAGTACACTCTAATGTAGTTTGGCAGCGAAAGTGATGGGTAAAACAAGTGACATTAGATGTTCCCCACGCAACAGTCAGTTTCTCTGCCACCCCTACAGGCAACATCATGCGGACAACAGATCGTGACTAACTGCACCTTCAGCTGTTTGCAAACTGTGGCTATAGTCGAGACAGTGTAAGCAGATCTCTGACAGCTTGTAACGCTGTTGCCAGCTTTCAACTGAGAAGCGCTAACCAAGCAAACACCAGGACGTTTCAAAACAAAGAGTGGAGCTGAATAAGGAAGTTTTCTTTTGCCATTCCTCTCATCATTTTATTGGACGAAGTTTTAAAAACAATCAAAATAAAGGAGACAACAAGTAATGCCCTCGTGTTTGCCAATGTTTAACAATTCAGGGTGAGATAGACGTGAAGGTACAAATCAAACGAGACCTTTGACACCAAGGATTCATAAAAATGGGTCTTGAAATCACCAAAACCAAGACAGTTCATTTGGTGTTCAGTAAGGACTCAACAATAACCCAGTTAATAATTTAAATGAGGCTAAAGATACAGTGGGCAAATTCCAGTACCTGAATATTGCTTATTGCTGTTTCTTCAAACAACACCATGCCTCAAGAAATTGGATATCCTGCAGAAGAGGGGAGGAAATCCAAAGTGCACTCTTTGTGCACACCGAGAGGAGTCCTTCCAAATATGGAATGAGTGCTTCTGGATACCATGAAGGGCACAGGTGTGCAGCCAGCTTCAGATGGGGCCCATGTTGGTACTAACGTGTATCACTTTGGATCAGAAGAGATTCTCTCTGATTTCGGGTGGCTAGTTGAAGTCATAAAGACTGCCAGTCTTGCTTGAGAGATGAAAGCACAGCTCACCATCTGTAGCATCATCAACAGGACCGATTTGGGGCCTTTGGTACAGTGCCGAATGGACGATGTGAACCAGAGGCTCAGATGCTTCTGTGACTGTGTAGGCTGCAGATTCCTGGACTTGCACCATAGGGTGTTGTGGTTTCAGGTACTGCTTAATAGGTCAGGTGACTACTACATGCAGGAGGCGGCTACATCGGTAGCGGGAGCTGTGTGGAAAGGCCTGGGCAGTTTTTTGGGTTAGAGGGTCTAGGGAAAGTGCAGAAAGTGCTTCAGTTTCAAAAGGCACATGACAAAAACCGGAAGAGGATAGACATAGCAACAATCAACATCACAGATGTAAATTGTCATAGCTGTGTTGGGAAAAAAAATCAGTGCTTCAAGTGCTAACAGAAATCACTGATGTTCAAATCATTCAAGGTACTGAAAGGTGGCTAAATCCAGAGATAAGTCCAGCTGAAATTTTTACAAAGGACTAAACGACGTTTATAAAAAGACAGATTAAATATAGTTGGCAGCAGCATCTTTGTTGCTATTAAAAGTAGTTTGTCTTGTAGCGTAACTGAAGTAGGTAGTTCCTGTAGGTTAGTATGGTTAGAGGTTATATGTGCAACCGGAATAAATTAATAATTGGTTCCTTTTACCAACTCCCCCAACTCAAATGATTCAGTTGCTGAACAGCTCAAAGAAAACTTGAGTCTCATCACAAACAGGTAACCCACTCATACAATTATAATTGGTGCTGACTTCAATTTGCCCTCAATATGCTGGAGAAAATACATATTCAAAACAGTTGGCAGGTGTAAAACGTTACCAGAAATTTTACGAAATGCTTTCCCCAAAATGATTTTTGAGCAATTAGTTCAGGGGTTGTATACATGGAAGAACCCTGGAGATACTAAAAGGTATCAGATAGATTATATAATGGTAAGACAGAGATTTAGGAACCAGGTTTTAAATTGTAAGACATTTCCAGGGGCAGATGTGGACTCTGACCACAATCTATTGGTTATGACCTGTAGATTAAAACTGAAGAAACTGCAAAAAGGTGGGAATTTAAGGAGATGGGACCTGGATAAACTGAAAGAACCAGAGGTTGTACAGAGTTTCAGGGAGAGCATAAGGGAACAATTGACAGGAATGGGGGAAAGAAATACAATAGAAGAAGAATGGGTAGCTCTGAGGGATGAAGTAGTGAAGGCAGCAGAGGATCAAGTAGGTAAAAAGACGAGGGCTAGTAGAAATCCTTGGGTAACAGAAAAAATATTGAATTTAATTGATGAAAGGAGAAAATATAAAAATGCAGTAAATGAAGCAGGCAAAAAGGAATACAAACGTCTCAAAAATGAGATCGACAGGAAGTGCAAAATGGCTAAGCAGGGATGGCTAGAGGACAAATGTAAGGATGTAGAGGCTTATCTCAAACGGTTCTGAGTACTATGGGACTCAACTGCTACGGTCATCAGTCCCCTAGAACTTAGAACTACTTAAACCTAACTAACCTAAGGACAGCACACAACACCCAGCCATCACGAGGCAGAGAAAATCCCTGACACTGCCGGGAATCGAACCCGGGAACCCGGGCGTGGGAAGCGAGAACGCTACCGCACGACCACGAGATGCGGGCTGAGGCTTATCTCACTAGGGGTAAGATAGATACTGCCTACAGGAAAATTAAAGAGACCTTTGGAGATAAGAGAACCACTTGTATGAACATCAAGAGCTCAGATGGAAACCCAGTTCTAAGCAAAGAGGGGATAGCAGAAAGGTGGAAGGAGTATATAGAGGGTCTATACAAGGGTGATGTACTTGAGGACAATATTATGGAAATGGAAGAGGATGTAGATGAAGATGAAATGGGAGATACGATACTGCGTGAAGAGTTTGACAGAGCACTGAAAGACCTGAGTCGAAACAAGGCCCCCGGAGTAGACAACATTCCATTGGAACTACTGACGGCCTTGGGAGAGCCAGTCCTGACAAAACTCTACCATCTGGTGAGCAAGATGTATGAAACAGGCGAAATACCCTCAGACTTCAAGAAGAATATAATAATTCCAATCCCAAAGAAAGCAGGTGTTGACAGATGTGAAAATTATCGAACAATCAGTTTAATAAGCCACAGCTGCAAAATACTAACACGAATTCTTTGCAGACGAATGGAAAAACTAGTAGAAGCCGACCTCGGGGAAGATCAGTTTGGATTCCGCAGAAATACTGGCACACGTGAGGCAATACTGACCTTACGACTTATCTTAGAAGAAAGATTAAGGAAAGGCAAACCTACGTTTCTAGCATTTGTAGACTTTGAGAAAGCTTTTGACAATGTTGACTGGAATACTCTCTTTCAAATTCTAAAACTGGCAGGGGTAAAATACAGGGAGCGAAAGGCTATTTACAATTTGTACAGAAACCAGATGGCAGTTTTGAGTCGAGGGACATGAAAGGGAAGCAGTGGTTGGGAAGGGAGTAAGACAGGGTTGTAGCCTCTCCCCGATGTTATTCAATCTGTATATTGAGCAAGCAGTAAAGGAAACAAAAGAAAAATTCGGAGTAGGTATTAAAATCCATGGAGAAGAAATAAAAACTTTGAGGTTCGCTGATGACATTGTAATTCTGTCAGAGACAGCAAAGGACTTGGAAGAGCAGTTGAACGGAATGGATGGTGTCTTGAAGGGAGGATATAAGATGAACATCAACAAAAGCAAAACGAGGATAATGGAATGTAGTCGAATTAAGTCGGGTGATGTTGAGGGTATTAGATTAGGAAATGAGACACTTAAAGTAGTAAAGGAGTTTTGCTATTTGGGGAGCAAAATAACTGATGATGGTCGAAGTAGAGAGGATATAAAATGTAGACTGGCAATGGCAAAGAAAGCATTTCTGAAGAAGAGAAATTTGTTAACATCGAGTATAGATTTAAGTGTCAGGAAGTCATTTCTGAAAGTATTTGTATGGAGTGTAGCCATGTATGGAAGTGAAACATGGACGGTAAATAGTTTGGACAAGAAGAGAATAGAAGCTTTCGAAATGTGGTGCTACAGAAGAATGCTGAAGATTAGATGGGTAGATCACATAACTAATGAGGAAGTATTGAATAGGATTGGGGAGAAGAGAAGTTTGTGGCACAACTTGACCAGAAGAAGGGATCGGTTGATAGGACATGTTCTGAGGCATCAAGGGATCACCAATTTAGTATTGGAGGGCAGCGTGGAGGGTAAAAATCGTAGGGGGAGACCAAGAGATGAATACACTAAGCAGATTCAGAAGGATGTAGGTTGCATTAGGTACTGGGAGATGAAGAAGCTTGCACAGGATAGAGTAGCATGGAGAGCTGCATCAAACCAGTCTCAGGACTGAAGACCACAAGAACAACAGTTCAGGGGCTCACTTAAAGTGTGAATGGCCATGAAGACATGCTTGACCTCTTAGCAACAAAAAATCCCGAGCAAATAGGTAGCATTATGAGGGATAGAAGTATTAGTGACCACAAGTTTGTCGTAGCAAGACTGAATACTGTAACATCAAAATCCACTGAAAGTAAATGCAACATATATTTATTTAAACAAGTGGATAAAAATTCTGCCTGATATCTTCCTAAGAGACAGTCTCCACTCCTAACTACATAGGTGTAGACCAGATGCCACTTGAGATCAAAGGAACAGTGTCTGGGGCAATTCAGAGTTTTACACCAAATAAATTAATAAAAGATGGTACTGATCCCCCAAGGTACACAGAATAGGTCAGAACACTGTTGCAGAAGCAATAAAAAAAAAAAAAGCATACCTAATTTCAAAGAACACAAAGTCTCCAGGATTGGCGATGTCTTACTGAAGCTCGAAACTTAGTGCGGATCCCAATGTGAGATGCTTCTAATAGCTTCCACAGTGAAACTCTGCCTTGAAGTATGACAGAATATCCAAATAAATTCTGGGCATATGTACAGCATACCATGGCAAGCACAATCAACACCTTCACTGCGTGATACCGCTGGTAACATTACTGACGACAGCACTGCTACAGCAGAGTTATTAAACACAGTTTTCTGAAATTACTTTACCAAGGACGACAAAGTAAATACTCCAGAATTCGAATCAAAAACAGCTGCCAACATGAGTAACATACAAGTAGATATCCTTGGTGCAGTGACACAGCTTAAAATCACTTAATAATAGCAAGGCCTCCAGTTGAGATTGTACACCAGTCAGGTTCCTTTGAGAATGCTGATACAATAGCCCCATACTTAGCCATCATATACAAAAACTTCTTCAACGAAAGATCTGTATCAAGAGACTAGAAAGTTGCACAGGTCACACCAATATTCAAGAAGGGAAATAAGAGATTTTGGAATGTGTACTGTGTTTGAACAATGTGAATTACATCAAAGGTTACAATTTATTGACACGCATTCAACACGAATTCAGAAAATATAATTCTTGTGAAACAAAAGTAGCTCTTTATTCACATAAATTAATGAGTGCTATCGATGGGGAAACTCAAATTTATTCCGTATTTCTAGATTTCCTTAAGGCTTTAGACACTGTTCCTAATCAAACTGCATGCCTATGGGTAGAGGTCTGCGCAGATAAGAAAAGTGCAATTCGCATCCGCACCGCATCCACAAGGGCCTAATCCGCAACTGCATCTGCAGCAATTAATCCGCATCCGCAAGTTCCTTATCCGCATCCACATGTGTTTAAGTTTTGAATGAGTAATTAATATTAATAGACAGTAGTACTTAGAATTATGGTATGTAATGATATAGTTATTGCTAGGGTGCCATTTCTGTGACAACTTAATTACTTTTGACTTCTTCAATCACAGGAAATGCTCTATACCTACTCTAAAGCAGATCATTCCAAACAGGAAAGCATTGGCGCTCCGGAGCACACACAGTAGCGGCTCGGATCTCGTGAGATTGGAAACGCTATTTAAAAAAAATAAAATTCAATGTAATAGTATTAAATGATGAAAATACGTGTATAGAAACAACTATATTTCACTGCTCTTGTGCCAAGGCAGCTGAAAATAACAATGGTTTTAAACTGTTACTAGCACATTGAATCATTTACCGACAGTTTTCTTGTACTCACTGCTTCGATGCGTCAAATTTTGAAGCCATTCATGTCAGCTGATGGATATATTGTAGCTTACGTGTTCAGTCCTCGTCATTTCCAGGTGAAAATATTTACAGTATTAGGCCTACACTGCAAAACGCTGGTGCACCTGTGAAAAAGTTAAACTGCCAGCAATAATTGACGTTGTCTGGAAGAAATAACTCGTCTTCCGAAGAGTGACAACAAAATCGGTGGTTATAGAAATTAGGAGTCCATTTAGCTTTAGCTAAAAATACGATTGAAATCTCGAACCTCACCTTTTGGCTGATTTATCGAATTAAGACCTAGCGATAAATGAAATATCTGTTTCATTCTCAACTTAACAAAGTTTTTCACACTTTAAAACATCCTCAAATTGGTCTCAATTACTAAGACAAATTATTAGTCGCTGGACGTCACTCTTCTCGTCATTCGCATCTCCTCGAGTCGTGTGCTCCAGTACAGTATTAAGAATGTGTGCTGAGCACGAGAGCCTCTTGTATTGGCAAAGTGCTGCCACACTATTTGGACCTCTATCCGTAAAGAACATGATGTTATTCACAGCAGTGAATAAATCGAACGACCGTAGTATCTTAATTAATTCAAGTTTAATGTTTTCTCATGTTTATATATATATATATATATATATATATATATATATATATATATATATATATATATATATATATATATATATATATATATTAAGATACTACGGTCGTTCGATTTATTTTATTAAAAAAAAAAAAAATCTTACTCTCAAAATTTCTGGTGTACAACACTTGATCCTCAAGTTTCACTTCTTCATAATTAACATAATGTGCAGTCACTCCCATATAGTTTATTTTACGGTACGAATCAGTCCATAAATCAACAGTTAGTGCTCCACCTATATCTCTGAATATATTCTTCACTTCTGCGGAGACAGTTTCACGCAGACGATCGGCCGTTTCTTTCAAATTTCTGGATATTGTGGTTGGATGAGGTAGCAATTCCTTAGCACTCACTGCACCGTACTTGGCTCCCACAATCATAAGAAACTGTGCCGTCTCAAGAAACCCAGATCCACACGCAACTTCGAATGGTAAAATGTTTTTGCTGACAAGATGGAAAAGTTTTTCTGTCGCGGCTGTCTTCAAATTTTCGGAACTTCAGGAATTTTCACATCTCTCTTGGTATTTAAACAAGTACTTATGCTACTTTGTCCAGCCTCACACGAATGTTTCAGCAAATTTGAAGTTCCACTTTTGTGTCGAGTGTAGGAATATACTTTTTTACATGCAAAACAAGCCACTATATCTTTTATCTTTTCGTTGCCATCAAATATGTATCCGAATTTTTTCCATATTGGGGATTTCAATTTGTTTTCCTTCACTAATGTAAAATCACCTTTTTTCACCTTTCACGAAATTGTATCCATCGATATGGTGTTCATTTGAAGAAAGAACTCTCACTGATATTTGCTACAGTGCACGTTGTCTCTCGGTCACTACAAAGCGCTAACTGAAGGCAGCGGAAAATTGCAACGGGCACCTGTCTGGTAGACAGTGGGCAGGTTTGCCACCCAGAGAGCACTTCACTTCACAGGCCACACAAAAGACATGGTCGCGGAAACGGATTAGGCGCAAGTCTCTTGGGTACTGCTACGTCGGTCGTAGCCAGGGGCTGGGGACAACAGACATCCGCTCCACCCGGGCCCTGCAAGATTCCAGGAATGTCAACAGACTCGCAGTTTTCAACTAACATTGCAACATACGTACTGGGCAGATGCCTTGCTCATTATCCGCAGATCACCCGCGGATATCTGCGCCGGTAACGATTTTATCCGCCAAGTAACAAATACCGCGGATATCTGCATCCGCGCAGACCTCTACCTATGGGGCATCATTTCAGTTGTTCGACTGGATTCACGATTTCTTGTCAGAAAGGTCACAGCATGTAGTAACCAACAGAAAATCAAGTAAAACATGTGATATTCGGCATTCCTGAAGGAAGTGTTATGGACCCCCCCTGGTGCTCCTAATGTACATAAACAAGTTAGGAGACAATCTGAGCAGCCCTCTTAGATTGTTTGCAGGTGGTGCTATCATTTACTGTTTAGTAACACCATCAGAAGATCAAAACCGTGATATTTGTATTGGTGTGAAAAGTGGCAATTGCCTCTCAATAAGGGAAAGTGCGAGGTCATCCGCATAACTTCAAAAATAAATCCATCAAATTCTGGTTACATGATAAATCACACAAATATATAGGCTGCCAGATCAAATAAACACCTAGAAATCACAATTATGAACAACTTAAATTGGAACAGATAACACTGTGGAGAAGGCGAACCATAGACGATGTTATATTGACAGAATGCTTAGAAGATGCGACAGGTTTTCTAAAGAGATCACCTCACTACACTTTTTCATCTTCTGCTAGACTATTGTTGTGCTGTAAGGGATCCTTACCACATAGGATCAACAGACGACATTGAAAAGTTAAAAGAAGGATAGCTCGTTTTGTAATTTTATGAAATAGGGGACAGAAGGTCACACATATGATAAGTGAGTTTGGATGGCAATCATTTTTACATTTTTTGTTGTGGCGAAATCTTTCCACGAAATTTCAATCACCAATTTTCTTCTCTGAATGTGAAAATATTTTATTGTCACCAACATACATAGGGAGAAATGACCATCATTATGAAATAAGAGGAATCAGAGCTCATACAGAATGATTTGAGTGATCATTTTTCCCAAGCACCATTGGAGTACAACGGTAGAGAAACAGTCTGAAGGTGGTTAGGCACTTAAATGTGAACTGCAGGGTAGTCATGTAGATGTAGATTTAGAATACAAAAAGTTTCTTAGACCTTGTGGAAATGCTCCAGCACAGAACTAAGATCATCCTACCTATACTGATTTACAGACTAGAAGCACCAAAAGTTACTGGAAGAAGTAAGAACCAGTCTAGGCAATAGAAATGAAGTTCCTCCATTCTTGCCTACGGAAAAGAAAATAGTTGAAAAAAGAATGAGGGTATCTGGCAACAACTAAGATAGACTGAAGGCTGTTGTGAGGCTCTTCAACTGGAACTATTGCTGTGGTACAGGCATATACAGAGGATGGCTCCCCACAGGAACAATGAGGCTTATTTTGGTGGATATGAGGGAAGATAACACGATCAAGACGTTGTGACAGTTAGGCAATGCAGATCCTCTAGATCTCAAAAATTACAGATAAAACTAGGAGAGAAAAGAAAAGAAAGGTTGCAATAAGTTGATTTACAACACCTCATAGCTTCCTCAAGCAGAAAAATGATGCTGCTGTCTATATTTTTACATTTGTCATTTGCAATATCCTAATTTTAGACACCAATTTGCCACAGAGTTTCAAAAACAAATTTCTTCTATAAAATAAATAAACCAAGTACATGACCATTTGCAGACTTTTAAGCTGGACAACAATGAATTAGAAAACTCTTTTCCTTTACTAATACTATTCCCACAGTTTTCTTCAGGCACATTACTCAGTACTCTAATGAATGCTGACTAACAAAGGGCATTTAGTTGGGATGACACACGTTCATTTACCACGTACTTTCTCTAGCAATAGGTTCTCTTTTCTTCTGCATATACGATTTCTAGTGCTTTATAAACGGTAATCTCTTAACTACTTCGAGCTCCTTGTAAAACCTCGTAACTATAAACATAACTAGTTGTATTTGGCTACTGCTATCTGCCCCATGTCTGATAAATACTAAATATTTTTTATAATGAAAGATGATGGACGGCTGACTGACAGATCTGAGCCTGTAGCAGCAGCAGACATGGCCTTGATGTGGTAGTACCAAGAGTGACTGAAAGCACCAATATTCCCCTCAGTCCCCCCCCCCCCCCCCCCTCCAAGGCATGCATCTTGACTGTATGGCTTGATGATCCTTTTGGGTAAAATAGTACCCAATTGTATCTCCGGGTGAGAACTAAGCAGGACGACGATATCATCAGGAAAAACAAAACTGGAATTCTATCGGTCAGAACACAGAATGTGAGATCCCTTAATCGGATAGGTAGGCTACATGATTTAAAAATGGAAATTGATAGGCTGAAGTTGGTGAGGAATTAGTGAAGTTTGGTGGCAGAAAGATCAGGCCTTCCGGTCAGATCAGTATAGGATTATTAACACAAAATCAAGTAAGGTAATGCAGGAGTAGACTTCAAATCAATAAGAAAACAGGAATACAGGTTAGCTACTAAGAACAGCATAGTGAATGCATTATCGTAATGAAGATAGACACTAAGCCAACACCAACCACAGTAGTGCAAGTTCATATGCCAACTATCTCTGCAGATAATCAAAAGACTGAAAAAATACATGAGGATGTAAATGACATTCAGACAGTTAAGGGAGACGGAAATTTGTCACAGATAACAGGCATTCAGTAGTTGGAAAAGGAAAGATAGCAGGTGAATATGGATTGGGGAAAAGGACTGGAAGAGGAGATGCCTGGTAGAATTGTGCACAGAGCATAATTTAATCATAGCTACCACTTGATGGTAGATGGCTGTGTAAGTGGAACAAACCTCGAGACACCAAAAGATTGCAGAGAGACCATTTAAAGAAATTTCTCAAAGACAGGAATTTAAGGAAATGGGTGATATTATAAGAAGAATTTGGTAGAGCACTGAAAGATCTAAGCCGAAACAAGGCCCTTTGAGTAGATGACATTCCCGCAGAACTATTTATATCCTTGGGAGAGCCAACCGTGACTGATATATTTCATCAGATGTATAAGATATACGGCACAGCTGTAATAACCACAAACTTCATAAGGAATGTAATAATTCCAATTCACAGGTGCAAATATTACTGCACCATCAATTTAATAGATCATGGTTGCAAAACAGACTGAGTCTAGAACAGAGATTGAAGCAAAGCAAAAAAATTTGAGGGTAGCAGGGATAAAATACAGTGACCGAAAGATTATTTACAGCTTTTACAGAAACCAGACTGCAGTTTTAAGTGTTGAAGGACACAAAAGGAAAACAGTAATTGAGAAGAGAATGAGTCAGGGTTGTAGCTTACTCCCCATGTTATTCACTATGACAACTGAACAAGCAGTAAAGGAAACACAAGAGAAATTTGGAAAGGGGTTAAGTTTCTGAAATAAGAGATATGAGGTTTGCTGACGACTTTGTAATTCTGTGATACAGGAAAGAACTTGGAAGAGCAGCTGAACAGACTTGATAATGCTTTGAAAAGAAATAATAAGATAAACACCAACAAAAGTAAAACAAGGTTATCGCAAAGTGGGTGGATTAAATCATGCAATACTGAGAAACTTGCGTTAGAGAATAAGACATTAAGAGTAGTACCTTAATTTTGCTATTCTGGCAACAAAATAACTGACGATGGCAGAAGTAGAGGGGATATAAAATGAAGACGGACTACAGCTAGAAAAACATTTCTTAAGGAGAGGAAATTGTTAACATCTAATACAAATTCCACTGTTACGAAGTCTGCTCTGAATGTATTTGTCTGGGGTGTAGTCTGTACAGAAGTGAAACAATCATATTAAATAAATCAGACAGGAAGAGAATAGAAGCTTATGAAATGTGTTGATATTGAAGAATGCTGAAGATTATATGTGTATATCAAGTGACTAATGAGGATGTTCTAAATCAAATTGAGTAGAACAGAAATTTATGGCAGAAATTGACTAAATGAAAGGATTGTCTGATATGACACATCCTGGGGCATCAGAGAATCATCAGTCTGGTAGTGGAGGGAAGTGTGAGGAGAAGGAAAGGGGTTAGAAATTGTAGAGGGGGAATAAGGGATGAATACAGTAAACAGGTTTAAATGGACGTAAATCACAGTGGTTAATCAGAGGTGACGAGGTTTGCACAGGGCAGACTAGTGTGCTGCATCAATTTGCATCAAACCAGTCTTTGGACTGAACTGAAAACAAAACAGAAGAGAAGAGCAACACAGGTCTCATCAAATGTGCAACAAACAATCTTTTGAACATCACTCTTGAGCTGTCTGTTATTTTTTTAAAAATACACAAAATTTCATACCTGTACATGTTGTTTGTTACCGTATTCAGATACCAGTGGAGACTCCAAGACCTTCTGTTGCACAATGCTTTCGAGTACATTTGTTTTTGCTATAAGCCACGAAAATGCAATTAATAGCTCTCTGCTTCCAGATGACATATCTGAAGGGAGGCTATAAAATTCAAAATTTTCATATCCCAGGACAAGAAGACTCATCTTCACAAATTGAATATCATCTGCAACAGAGCAATAACCAAGAGAAAATATTCATTCTGAGTGTAAAATGTTTTCTTTACACTCACTCACACACACACACACACACACACACACACACACACACACACACACACACACACACACACACACACAAACTAACAAGGTCCCTTAAAGTGAATTTATATGTAGCATGTTAAAATTTTTTTCTAGGTCCCTGAGACAGGAGTCCAATTACACACATATTTTGTAAGTGCAACTTTCTGAAGCCAGTAAGGTTATTAAGAACACAGAGGTAGTTTCAGTGGAACAATGATGGACAAAGGTCTGACGTCTGTAGGAGTGAGAGTGCCACATGAAGGTATAAGGTGAGCATCCTTCATTCAACCAAGAAGTGCACCTGATGATCACAACTGTCTGTTCTCGATTTGTTGTGAATGTCTGTTTTGTATATTAAGTGCTGGGAGAACTCTGTAAGCAAAATATAATGTTCTGTGGCTGGTATATATATATATATATATATATATATATATATATTGGAATGACTCCTTACCCTCTCCCTTAAAACCCAAATCCTTTTGTCTTTCCCTCTCCTTCCCTCTTTCCTGACGAGGCAACTGTTGGTTGCGAAAGCTAGAATTTTGTGTGTATGTTTGTGTGTCTACCGACCTGCCAGCGCTTTTGTTTGGTAAGTCTCATCATCTTTCTTTTTATATATATATATATATATATATATATATATATATATATATATATATATGGGAAAAATATATCTAAAAACAAATATGATGTGACTTACCAAACTAAAGTGCTGGCACATCGATAGACACACAAACATACACACAAAATTCTAGCTTTCGCAACCAACAGTTGCTTCGTCAGGAAAGAGAGGGAAAGACAAAAGGATGTGGGTTTTAAGGGAGAGGGTAAGGAGTCATTCCAATCCCGGGAGCGGAAAGACTTACCTTAGAGGGAAAAAAGGACGGGTATGCACTCGCGCACACACACACATATCCATCCACACATATACAGACACAAGTAGACATACACAGAGGCGAAGAGTTTGGGCAGAGATGTCAGTCGAGGCGGAAGTGCAGAGGCAAAGATGTTGTTGAATGACAGGTGAGGTATGAGTGGCGGCAACTTGAAATTAGCGGAGATTGAGGCCTGGTGGGTAACGGGAAGAGAGGATATATTGAAGAGCAAGTTCCCATCTTCGGAGTTCGGATAGGTTGGTGTTAGTGGGAAGTATCAAGATAACCCGGACGGTGTAACACTGTGCCAAGATGTGCTGGCCGTGCACCAAGGCATGAGTTTCAAACTCTTTGCCTTTACAAATGTCTGCTTGTGTCTGTGTATATGCGGATGGATATGTGTGTGTGTGCACGCGCGAGTGTATACCTGTCCTTTTTTCCCCCTAAGGTAAGTCTTTCCGCTCCCGGGATTGGAATGACTCCTTACCCTCTCCCTTAAAACCCACATCCTTTCGTCTTTCCCTCTCCTTCCCTCTTTCCTGATGAAGCAACCGTTTGTTGCGAAAGCTTGAATTTTGTGTGTATGTTTGTGTGTCTATCGACCTGCCAGCGCTTTTGTTTGGCAAGTCTCATCATCTTTGTTTTTAGATATATTTTTCGCACGTGGAATGTTTCCCTCTATTATATATATATATTGCTATGAGTAGTGTCTTTTTTCAGCACTTTTGATATTATATCACTGATGTTAAACACTAACTTTAGTTACTTGAGAGTGCAAGCGGCATGTGTGTGTGTGTGTGTGTGTGTGTGTGTGTGTGTGTGTGTGTGTGTGTGTGTGTGAGAGAGAGAGAGAGAGAGAGAGAGAGAGAGAGAATAAGTAAAGAGATCCACGTTGCTTCCACTTAAATTTGACTCATTCAGTGAATGTAAGCTAAATGGGACTCAAGTATGTTGTTTCAAGCAGCATGTCATGATTTTTCATGGTAACTGAGACAAGACTGCAAGGAATTTTCTTCTTGTCCTCGACAAATGTGTATATCTCCCACCTACTATGGAAGTATGAAATGATAATTAAATGGACACCCTAGCTGCAAACCGGCACTGATGTACTTCATTGGGGGCATGTTGAAAATGTGTACCCCGACCGGGACTCGAACCCGGGACCTCCTGCTTACATAGAGACGCTCTATCCATCTGAGCCACCGAGGGCACAGAGGATAGTGTGCCTGCAGGGAATTATACCTTGCACGCTCCCCGTGAGACCCGAGTTCCCAACTTGACCATACCACTACATTCGTAGTGCACCTAATAGATGTTTGCCCATCAAGTTGCCACTTTAGGTAGATATGTAATGCTGTCTTTTCAATAAATCTGTCCTTTACTGGACAATTATTGCAGACAGAAATTTCCTGTAATATCATCAAGATTGAAGTTGCGCCAATGTTGCAAACAAACATGGCAATCATTCCTGTCATTGGTGGCTGATGTTTGTGCTCTAAGCACGAGTAACACTGCAGGATTCAAGAAAACCTAAACAGATTCTCTTATCTGAAATGCTATGGTGCAGCAAGTAAGTTAACACAAGCACTTAAGGCTCTGTGAGGCTCGCCACCAGATTGGAATCAGTACCTATTTTGAAATTTTTGACATTCCAAGAGAGATTAGTTGCAGACTTTCAACTGTGCAGTGGCATTGATTGACTTCATTAGAAGGTAAGCATTTGAATGATATGAAACACATAACACTTTAACTGAACACACAGCAAACAAAATATCACTGACAAAGAGATATTATAACAACACTACACGAAAAGATGAGGAACATATGAGTACATGTTAATGTCCTACACAATCCATAATAATGCAACACAAATGAAGATGAATGTTTAACTCTCAACTTTTTCCTTCACTTTACGAGTCAGTGGTTTAAGAAGTATATTAGAGCTCTCATTGCATTTTCATATGACAGTCTTTTCTACATGTTTTTGAAAGAACTTTATTCCAAGTTCAATATGTATCTCGTTTCGTGTTGTTTTTCTTTCACAGGTATTCTTAAACGTTTGTATGTCAGCTTGATTGTCGATACACAGTTCTGTTGTTTTATTCAAACGAGAGATTTCAAGTCCTCCTCCAAGTTATCTTATACTGAAGAGATGGCAGCTCAGCAATTCACTTTAGCTGTTGAAGTAGCCACCAGATGTTACTTTCAAGCATACTTATCAAAGAGGTGCTCTCAGAAGATGACAACTTCGCTGGTAAAACATTGATGTTTACATCTACATCAATACTCTGCAATCCATCTTATGGTGTGTGGCGGAGGGTACCCCATACCATTACTAGTCATTTCCTTTCCTGTTCCACTTGCAATCTAGTTGAGATATGACCGCCATAAGCAGAATCATCATAAGGAAGCAGTGTTAAGCTTACATTAAAAAATATGTCACACTTTGCAGTTCTTTTTAGGCACCGAAAAAGTGTTTCAGCATTCCCCAGTGACTCAACACTGTCTTATTACAAAATTTGCTTAATTAATTAACAGCAAATCTGATGTTTGGATGAGATATTACTGTTAAGGTACACTGGACCCTATATGGAGTCTTGATATGGTTCTGTCCTCCCTAGTGACGAATCATTCACAAGATTTTCTTAATTTGTCCTCTTTCCCTGTTCCACATGTGTAGCTATTTGACTTAATCAAACTTGAAACATATAAGGATTTTCTCCACATGCACTCACTGTGAACTTATTTTAATTTTCTTTTCCAGATATGACATTTTAATCTTGAAATATCCAGTCGATGTTATTTAAAATTTGTGGTTCGATCTGTTCAAATCTTCAGTAATTCTGTCTGTCTCCTTTACAATAACTAATACATCATCAACAAACAATCCATACTAGCATAATAATTGCAAAATGAACTTTGTCACTTGGTAGAGTTACTTTTGCAATTATAATACTAGTATTTTTTTGGAAAAAAAGCTTAAAATTTTTATTACCTACCTCAATCCCTTAAACAGGACAAAATGCAAGTATTTTACCTTTAGATTTATTTATTCCTATTCAAGAATTTTCAGCAGCATATTTAACCCCTTTCTGTGCCAAATATAGGTTAAGTCGAGGATAGTGTCAGTCAGTCTGTCTTCTGGTATTACGATCACGAATGTCACTGCTGTTTTTAAATTGGTCCAAGTTGTTGAGAACAAATTTCATTACTGAGTAAATGTACTGTGAAGCTGTTGTAAGAATTCCTAACCTTCTAAAGAGATGCCTACAAGATGTGTGACTATGAGCCCCCCCCCCCACATTATTCTAACCACTTTCTTTTGAGCAGTGAATACTTTTTGCCTAAGTGTTGAGCTACCTCAAATTCTTATTCTGTATGACATCATAGAGTGAAAGTAAGCAAACTATGTTAGCTTGCTAATTTCTATATCCTAAAAATTAGCAATTATTCTGGTTGCAAAAGATGCTGAACCTAATCGTTTTAGGAGATACAAAATACAAATTTTCTAATTAAGATTCTCATCTATATATACTCCCAAAAACTTAGTATGCTCTACCTTGGCTACTGACTTCCGTTGATGAGTTATATTTATTGAAGAAACTGTACTCCTCACAGTAGAAAATTGGATGTACTGTGTTTCTCAAAGTTCAGAGCGAGGCCATTCGTAGAATCAATAGCTTTTCCAAAGACTTTATTTGTATCATTTTCTATTGGAGTTTCTTTTACTGGATTAATAATAATGCTCATATCATCAGTAAGTTTCTTATTTCAGATAAGGAGGGAGGTCATTCACATACACTATGTGATCAAACGTATCTAGACACCTGGCTGAAAATGACTTACGAGTTACCCTCCATCAGTAATGCTGGAATTCAATATGGTGTTGGCCCACCTTTAGCCTTGACGACAACTTTCACACTCGCAGGCATATGTTCAATCAGGTGCTGGAAGGTTTCTTGGGGAATTGTAGCCCATTCTTCACAGACTGCTGCACTGAGGAGAGGTATTGATGTCAGTTGGTGAGGGGTGGCACAAAGTCGGTATTCCAAAACATCCCAAAGGTGTTCTATAGGATTCAGATCAGGACTCTGTGCAGGCCAGTCCATTACAGGGACATTATTGTCATGTAACCACTCCGCCATGCCACAGGCCGTGCATTATGAACAGGTGCTTGATCGTTTTGAAAGATGCAATTGCCATCCCCGAATCACTCTTCAGCAGTGGGAAGCAAGAAAGTGCTTAAAACATCAATGTAGGCATGTGCTGTGATAGTGCCATGCAAAACAACAAGGGGTGCAAGCCCCCTCCATGAAACACATGACCACACTACAACACCACTGCCTCCGCATTTTACTATTGGCACTACACACACTGGCAGATGACGTTCACCGAGCATTCGCCATACCCACACCCTGCCATCGGATCGCCACATTGTGTACCGTGATTCCTCACTCCACGTACCATCTTTCCACTGTTCTATTGTACAATGTTTACACTCCTTACACCAAGTGAGGCGTCATTTGCCAGCGTGATGTGTGGCTTACGAGCAGCCGCCCGACCATGAAATCCAAGTTTTCTCACCTCCCACCAAACTGTTATAAACTTGCAGTGGATCCTGATGCAGTTTCGAACTCCTGTGTGATGGTCTGGAGATGTCTATTACACATTACGACTCTCTTCAACTGTAGGCGATCTCTGTCAGTCAACAGACGAGGTCGGCCTGTACGCTTTTGTGCTGTACGTTCACCTGACCACGTTCGAAGTCCGTGAGGTCCGGGGAGCGCCCCCTTCTGCTCTCTCACAACGTCTAATGACTACTGAGGTCGCTGACATTGGAGTACCTGGCAATAGGTGGCAACACAATGCACTTAATATGAAAAAGTATGTTTTTTGGGGGTGTCCGGATACTTTTGATCATGTAGTGTACATCAAGAACAGAAGGGGACCCATGATTGAACACTGTGGAACATCTAATGTAATTTCATCCCAATTAGATTAAGTGGGAAACTTCCTTAAATCACTTAAGCCATATAAAGAAACTTTTTGCTTCCTGTTCTGTAGATATGACTTAAACCACTCATATCCTCTTTCATTTAAACCATATAATTGTAATTTCTGTAACAGACTGTCATGGTTCACACAATCAAACACTTTGGATAAGTCATAGGAAGTTCCTATTGGTGATATTTTACTATTTAAAGACTTTATTATGTGGGCAGTGAAATTGCACTTTACTGTCTCAGTGGAACAGCATTTTTGAAATCCAAACTGTGATTTACTAAGTATCCCATTACTGCTAAGATGGCTAACCACTCTTTAGTACATTACTTTCTCAACAATTTTTGAAAATGCTGTAAGGAAGGATACTGGCCAGTAATTATTGACTCTGTGGTGTCCCCTTTTTTGTACAGAGGCTTAACAATGGAGTATTTTAACCTGTCTGGGAAAATACCTTGAGTTAGTGTTGCATTACAGATGTGACTCAGAACATCAGTTTTAACTGCTCCACATTGTTTCAATATCTTGTTAGAGATGTCATCTACTCCAACATAACATTTATTTTTCCAAGATTTAATGATTTTCCTTATTTCACAAGAGGTTGTTACACAAAAATTAATCTGACTAATATTTCTCAAAATTGACTCTCCCATGTCCTGCTTGACTTTTTCTTTTGAACTATTCTCACCAATTTTTTCACCAGCACTTAAGAAATGGTTGTTAAAGACATTAGCTACTTATACTGTTAGTTAAGATGGTCTCATTCTCTTTAATAGTAATACTACTGTAGCAATGCAAGGGGTACCGAATTTGTCGTAAAAGTCAGTAAATCACTCAATGGACAGTATTTTTCATTACAGGTATTTCGTTCATTCCAAGCAAGTGTTGATTCACGACGTCATTGTCCAGACACGAGTTGACTGTAATCTGAATCAGTTTTAGCAAACTAATAGTTTCTCTCAGGCGATAAATTTTATTGATTATGAAATACAAGTTCTTTAAGTTTATTAAGAATTGGAAATATTTAATTAAAAATTGCAAGCCATAATTTATCTGTTTAATATAAAGGTGTTTTGATTTTTGTATGCATAAAAAAAGAGTGAATTTATGTGCGGCTTTTACTCTGAGAAGATTTATCACTTAGAGCGCAAAAGTGTGCGTGTACAGTTCACGGACCTGTGCAGTGAATTTAATTTTTTATGATTTTGACTCTGATGAAGACAAGTCCAGTTCCATTTAGACTTCACGCGAGGTCACGTTATTACAAAAGAGTCATTCAGCCCATTAGGGAAAACTGAAACTTGCACACTACATTTGATATACGTTACATGCCAGTGCGTGATCGAGCTGTCCTGTAAATTGCATATAGTAGTTGCAAATGCGCTCTGACTTAATGCACTAAGTTGGAAGTTAATTTTGAGACAAGTACTGATTTTGACAAAAATGAACTGAAAGTTTATTTAAAATATCGAAGTTCCGTTTTAAATGAGACACATATCAGCTTGTTTATTACATTGCCTAGCAACACTTTAATGCAGCTTAATTTATTTATCAGAGCAATTTGCGACGCAGTAAGTCCCATTACACAAACACAAAATGTTACAGTTGGCCGCATGAGAGAGTTTTTTAAATCACCAACTGTTGCGTAACTTCATTGTATCACTACAGAACTTGTTATATCGTGTCTCTTCATGAAGAGATTTTAAGAAGCAGGGACAAACAAGAAGAAACAAGAAGAAGACTAATAGAAGAGGCATCGGTAAACTGCCTCCCCCAGTGGTTGCTTTTCCCGTCTCTCTTCTAACAACATTCCATACTGATTTCATTTTACTGCCAGAGTTGCTAATTTCATCTCTAATATACATATATTTGGATTTTCTGACAACTTTCCTCAGTATGTTACAATAATTTTTATAGTGTAAAATTACTTCTGGGTGTTTACTAATTCTTGCAGCCTCTTCTTTTCTGCTCTTAAGACACTAATACCTGTAGCGACCCAAGATTTCTTTGAAAACTGTTTGATGTTACATTTAGTAATTTTTTTGGGCAACAGTGTTCAAAAAGGGATATAAATTTATCAAGAAAAATGTTGCAGTTATCTTTTCCATTTGGCTCATTATATACATCCCCCCCCTCCCCCCCCCAAAATTAACATTTCTTAAACTTTCTATGAAGTGCTCTGTAAAACTTGTCTGCCTGGTCCTATTTACCACAGGGTTCATGCCTTGTGGACTGTGACCTCCCCCCCCCCCCCCCCCTTACATGTTACTGCTAATAGAGAAGCTAACTTATCTTTCCCCTCCCTACGTAAGTGCAGGCCATGTGTAGTGTACCCCCATCTACCGATAGCATCAACTGGAACAACACACATGTAAGATTTTGCCAGTTTCTGGAGCATCCTGTTCAGCTCGGTGTTAACATGCCTTACAGCATTGTTTACCCAGGGGTGATCATGGTGCTGAAAGACCTCCACAAACCCCATGTATGTGTGCCCTGTTTCTGCTCCTATTTTGTTCAGGTCACTCCAAATATTATATCTTGGATTCATAGCCAGTCTGTTTCCTGTTCCCTCAACTATCTTTAATTACCTGATCCTCCTCCTCAAAGTCCCTGCATAGCTGACCTACGTTTTCTGTCACCTGGCTAAGGCTAGCACTTGGTTTCGCAAAATCTGTGACCTGGTACCCTTCACCTAATTTCTCCTGAAGCTTCTGGCCTACACCTCTTCCATGACTGCTACCTAGAAGCAGAATTCTTCTTTTCCTATTCTGATTTGATACCAACCTGTCTTTTTTCTTGAAGCTAATATTCTGCTTACATTCAACTACATCTGGATGAGGCCCTTCCTCCACTACTTCAGACAGCAAGCCAAACTGAATAACTAACGCAATTTCTAAAGTTTTTTCAACAGCTTCTGTTTTCCGCCATTTGCTTGCTACCTCTTCCCAGCACCCATCTCTTTTTCCTCCCTAAGTCTACATAATTCCAAATTCGCGTTTTCTAATTCAGCCTTACGGCCACAAATATTTACCTCCTATTCAGTGATAGAGCAGAACAAAACTGGGTGGGAACTGAACCCAGAAAAACCTTTGTTCTTTATACAGTGACACTAACCACTTGACCAAGAGCTGTTCACGAAAATATGAGCGCAACTGTGATAACAGTTGCTTGACGCTTAGCGACTGAAATGTGACGGGTTTGTGACTGATATTAGAATGGAATATGGATTAAACACGTAGAGGATTGTATAAACATTGTATTCATTATGTTGAAACGTAATATGTGTAACACATCATATAATAGAAGCATTTTCACTTATGTGATAATATTCAAAAGTCAAAGAGTAAATATCTTTTTTAAAGAGTAATTATTGATCAATATTTCGAGTTATATTCTTCAAATCAATAAATATGTTGTACTGCACACTTTCTAAACCAGCATATGTTTTTCCTTAGCTTTAAATCTTCCTGCAAGTCGAGGAAGTGGCTTCAAATAAAAAGACTAGCATCACGCTCCTGAACATCCCATAGGGGGTCTCCCAGCCAATAATGCCATACGCACAATTGAGTTTACTGATACTACACGAAATCAGTCTTGGGTAACAGGTATATACAACGATTATACAATCCTCAACATATTTAATCCATGCCAATCCATACTTCCATACTAATATTATTGTAGGCGACTTGCCTACAACAAATAATTGCATAGCCGTCCCATATAATGAGTTAACGGAGTACTATTTATTCGTGAAAACTCACACTGAGAAGAAAACTAAAAACAACAGAGAAGTAACAAAAACTAGGAGATTCTATAGTCTTACGGCAAAGATAAAAAACAACACATGACCAAAAAAAACTCTCACGCACTTTTGATCTCACTTTGCACTAGACATGAAAAATATCACTGCCACACAGCCCCCCCCCCTCCCCCTTAAAGTGCGGAGCCCCAGGGATATCTTGATACTTGAATTTTATTCGACGTCCAGCTCTGGTGTGCGTCGGGTGTCTCGGGGGCGGTGACGTCGTTGTTTGCGGTGGTGATTCACCTGTCTCGGACGATGTACTGAGCGGTGTTTGGGTATGCTCTGCGTCCATCATGTGTTGATGCACAGGCGTGGTGTCAGAGGTCAGAGAGGGTAAAACCCATGCTGGCTTGACACGTTCAATCGATACCTTTGTCGGAACATCATTGTACATTATGTCCACTGTATGCTTATTTCTACTCAGCACCTGAAATGGGCCCGTATATGGTGGTTGTAAAGGCGATTTGAGTCTGTTCCCAACATTACGTGAGAGCAATTGTACAAGTCTTTGTGTACAAACACCTTACGGTTACCATGGCGAGAAGGTGGCGGGCAACGTATATTTGTGCAGTGACGTTTTAGCTGCTGCACCCAGTGTGTGAGGCCCTCTGATCCAGGTAGTAAGGTTGGTACTAAATAATCTGCAGGAATCCGTAGTGGCTCGCCGTAAACCATCTCGGCAACTGATGCACCAATATCGGGTTTGTGAGCTGTCCGCAGGCCTAACAACACTAATGGTAATGCTTCCGTCCATCTCTCTTGATGACACATCAATGCTGCTTTGAGTGTTCTGTGCCATCGTTCGACCATACCATTACTGGCAGGGTGATAGGCAGTCGTGTGGTGGCGTTGGAAACCGCACATTTTGGATAGCTCGATGAACAACGTAGATTCGAACTGACGTCCTTGGTCAGTTGTGACATGAAGGGGGCATCCATAACGGGCAACCCACGTACACAGAAACGTCTTAGCAGTAGTTTCGGGAAATACAGAAGCGTCCGATCTTACCCGTCGGCTTTGACCCATGACGTCACAAATGTAGCAGAAACGACCATAAACAACAATTCCAATATGGCGGATATAAAAACATCGCATACGTATTATAAACACTGAAATACACAAGTTTCACAAAAAGCCTAATGACTCTAACGGGACAAGCGTGGGAAATTAGGGGTTTTTGGGTGGGGACAAACTAAATATACACAAATGTAGCCACCGACCGCCATACAAAACCACGGAATACAACGAAATAAATCAACATTACAAAACTGACCAAATACAAAAAAACACATTCCTATCCAGAATCGGACGCTTCCCTTGACCTATATAGCTCAACAGAACCTACCGATCACATCCCCCAATACAAAACTAAAAAACCAACACTTCCCTTACACCTACATACATCTACAACAGCTCCCGATCACATAAATTACGATCGAACACTTCCGTTGACCTATGTAGCTCAACACAACCTACCGATCACATTCCCCAATACAAAACTTAAAAACCAACACTTCCCTTACACCTACATACATCTACAACAGCTCCCGATCACATAAATTACGAACGAACACTTCCATTGACCTATATAGCTCAACAGAACCTACCGATCACATCCCCCAACACCAACCTAAAAAACCAACACTTCCCTTACACCTACATACATCTACAACAGCTTGCGATCACATAAATTACGATCGAACAATTCCGTTGACCTGACCATAAACGACACAAAGGTTTCACAAGAACAATCTGCTAACATTGATAGCAAACAAAGATAATAATAAACAAGTGGTACTCGAGGCCAGGCAGGGGGGGGCTGCGCCCCCCCCTGACCCCCCGCCAAAAAAAAAAAAACTCCCAACCTAACCTCGTATTCAGTGCTACGCTACAGATCAATGTGTAGGTCCCTAGCGTCACGGGTCAAAGCCGACGCGTGAGATCAGATATTTCTGTTGACACAAACATACATCAAAAACAAAAAAAAACGGAACTTACCTCAAAAAAGTTCCAGCCCCAGAAACTAGATTGGCCACCACAATCACACACAAATGCACCCTAAATAACCACTTTCGGCCTATACATTTTACCCACAGCCCTTAAAAAAACCCGAAAAATGCAATAGGCCTCTGGGACACTCTTCTGCCAACAGTACTCATCTAAATGAGACTGAAGGTTGGAAGAGCGCCTCTTCCCGCTCCCAAGAACTGACTTAACCGCCCCCCACATCCCCTCAATTGTGTTAGTGCAAGCCCCAATATCATAATTCTTAAATTCTAGACTGTGGTTCACTACTAAATGATTAAATCCCCTGTCACCCAACCCCCTATAAGAAGAAAAAGCATCAGAAACTATTGTGGACCCGGGCTCTACATACTCCTCAATTAACCCCACTAATTCAGCCTTCGACCTCCCCTCCACAACCCTAAAAACACATTCAGTACCCCCATCCCCGTGAACAACAGCCCCCCACACCCAAAGACCAGCCACAGACTTCCCCCTCCCATACTTCCTTTTACCAAACTGCGACTCGTCCACCTCCACAAGCACCCCATGCCCACCCAACTTACCCCTGTACTTAATAAATTCCGAACACACTTCACGACAAAAGGAATACCAGTCTAAAACAGTCCTCTCACTCACACCAGTCTCAAACGCGCAAAAACTCTGTGGGCATCTATAACAAAAATAATATGTAATAAGCACAATCTCACGCATGCCCAATCTAGACTTCTCGAACCAGGTACCACGCCTTATAGAACGCCATACGCCATCTTTCCGGCAACACCACATGTATCCGTCGCTGGTCCGAGAGGCCGGAACTTTAACCAATTTCATCGCCTCAAGGCAAAGAGAACACTTAACAACTTCGGCGATTAAACCGAATAGTTGTAAGAACTTGATAAGTTCTAACGCTGTGTCGCCCATCATCGCCCTCAACCGAACACTATTAAGGCGGTCTTTCATATCCATTCCTAAACAAAAAACCACAACCAAATACACTCAATAACAAACTCACCCGACGTACAGCAATGAGCATTAAATTAAAACAAACGAAAACCATGAACACGCCACCAGAGAGCACCACAAACAAAAACAAGACATCTACAAACACGCCACAATCGCAAAACAAACTCCGCGCCGTAATGACGTCACACACCACAACACGCTTACGTCACGGGTCAAAGCCGACGAGTAAGATCGAAGGTTTCTGTTGACCCTAGTTTCGGCTGAAATATCGACTATTGGAGTTGCTTCTGCCCATCTTGTGCACCTATCTGTGGCCGTAAACAAATATCTGTAACCCTCTGACTGTGGGAGAGGTCCAACCAGGTCTACGTGAACGTGTGCGAATCTAGCAGAGGTACCTTTAAAATCTCCAATATCAGCACGCACATGTCGTCCTACTTTACTCTGTTGACAAGGAATGCAGGAACGTACCCAAAGGCGCGCGTCTCTTTTCATAGAAGGCCACACATATCGGTCTATCAGCAGCTTTATTGTAGCGTTGGCTCCTGGGTGCGATAGTGTGTGGACACAGTCGAATGCCGTCTTGCGCAATATTTCTGAAATGAATGGTCTTGGTCTGCCCTGAGAAAAGTCGCACCACAGCTTCCGCTTGGAGTTAGGCACCAGAATTTGCTCGAACTTCAGACCTGTAGACGGGTCGTTCAACAGCTGTCGTAGCTCTGCATCCTTGGTCTGTTCCACTGCAAGTTTATCATAGTCTATAATTTCCGAAATCCCGCAAATACGTGAAAAATAGTCAGCCACTAAATTTTCTGAGCCTCTTAAATGGCGTATATCTGTCGTGAACTGACTTATGAACTCAATATAACGGAACTGTCTTGGTGAGCACTTATCACTGGTGTTTTTAAAAGCCGATGTCATGGGTTTGTGGTCTGTAAACACAGTCACTGGTCTAGCCTCTATTTGTGGGCGGAAGTATCGAATTGCTTCGTAGATCGCGAACAATTTTCTGTCATACGCGCTCCACTTCTGTTGTGCAGTCTGTAACTTTTTAGAGAAAAACCATAGTGGTTGCCATTGCCGTTCTACACGCTGGTGCAGCGCCGCCCCTATTGCTGACTGGCTCGCGTCTACAACAATAGCTAATTGTGCGTAGTGAACTGGGTGAGCGAGCAACATTGCTTTGCTGAGGCTTGCTTGAAGATCATTAAATGCTTTGTCCATTTCTTGTGTCCACTTAACTATTCGTCGACCTTTGGCGTACTGTCCCTTGAGTGCATCAGTTGAGTGGTGCTTGCACCGCAGCCGTTGCTGGTAGGTGACGTCTATAAAAATTTATTAATCCCATGTATCGTCGTAGCTCTTGGTAGGTTGTCGGTTTCGGAAGGGCCTGTATCGCCGCGATCTTCTCTGGCAGAGGCAATATACCTTCAGATGACACAGTATGGCCGAGGAAAGTGACCTGGTTCTTGTGCATGACGCATTTATTTTCGTTTAAAACGACTCCGTAGTGAGATAGACGCTTGCGAAGTTGACACAGATGCTGTTCATGTGTTTGACTATCCGGAGAGAAAACCAAAATGTCATCAAGATAAGCAAAGCAAAATGTTAATCCCTTTATCACCTCGTCGATAAATCGCTGCCAAGTCTGTGCTGCGATGGTTGTTGAACCAACGTCATTCCTATGGTCCGGTATATGCTTTAAGTTCATATCTTTCGAAATATGCAACTGTAAAGTTTCTGTATCATTCTCAAGCCTATGAATTTCTTCCGTTATCGAACCGTATCGTTTGCCGTCGTCGGTCATTGCTTCTGCAGTTAATGTTCGACGTAGCTAACGAAAGATTTAAAGTTCCTTAATCGGAGGTCACCAATTATGTAGGCGACTTGCCTACAACAAATAATTGCATAGCCGTCCGGTATAATGAGTTAACGGAGTACTATTTATTCGTGAAAACTCATACTGAGAAGAAAACTAAAAACAACAGAGAAGCAACAAAAACTAGGAGATTCTATAGTCTTACGGCAAAGATAAAAAACAACACATGACCAAAAAAAACTCTCGCGCACTTTTGATCTCACTTTGCACTAGACATGAAAAAATATCACTGCCACATTATAAATGTGAAAGTATCTCTGCCTGTTACATTTTCATGACTAAACCATTGAACCGATACCCATGAAATTTCGTGCGAGGTAGTTTGAACCCTGATAAAGAAGATACGCCACTTTACAAACTGTGTAGCACATGATATATATCGATTAAAAGAATATTACGCAAATTAAGGAAAAATGTTTCCCTTTTATACTTCTTCATATTTGTGAAAACACTTTATTTGTCGCAAATTGTGTGTGTTGTACTTGCGATCTCGTTCAAAAATGGCTCTGAGCACTATGGGACTTACCATCTATGGTCATCAGCCCCCTCTAACTAACCTAAGGACATCACACAACACCCAGTCATCACGAGGCAGAGAAAATCCTTGACCCCGCCGGGAATCGAACCCGGGAACCCGGGCGCGGGAAGCGAGAACGCTACCGCACGATTGCGATCTCGTTATCGTGCTCTTGTCCGCAACGAGAATAAGATACGCGCGACGTATAATTCTTGCTTAACACTTTATTTAGACGAGAAGTTTATTTTAAGTTGACATAAAAGCAGGAAAAACATTATGCAACTTTCCAGTGCAACCAGTTTTTGGTGACTAAGTGAGGAAAACAGTAACAGGAATACTAAAAGTTAAAGCAAATTATTAAATTCAAGCAGCGCGCGCTGCAGCAAGGAGAAAGTAGGCTCTCTAGGAGAAAGCGTCTCACAGCTCTCCTGGCGGTCAGCGCGCGAACCCTTTTGACATACGCCGGCCGATCAGCTGATTAACTGTTTCATATTACGCCCGACGTCCCTACATATTCATATTCATTGATATGTTCTACACAATACGATCCAAAATAATCAATACAATACTTATTCGATTCTCAACTTGTTTAATCCATACTTCCATACTAATATCACTATTATTAATTGAAAGAGTAATTCACTTTGTTACGGTTTCACGATTCTACTGCTGAACCGATTTTGGTGGTATTTGGTAAGCAGAGAGAGTGAACGCTGAGGATGACCATAGGTTACGGGGGAAAATTGTATCTTTCTGACATCATTAACATTTTTAAATATGGCACACAGATTATTCCGTGACAGTGCAAATCTGATGTTATCGCGCGCGTGGTTTATGACATTGAGTTGCTACACCACCTGGCACTGCTGGAGAGCTTTGGCGGAGATACAACAACAAAATAGGCCGGTAAGCCCGCGAGCCATATTTCAAACTATTACTATCAGGGTCGCAAAGTCCGATTTAGCGCATAGTTCTAAGAGAGCTCAAGCTACAAAAATCACTCGAATCCAGCAAACCTGAGAGCAACATCTTGTCTGCCGGAACTTGGATACAGAATGTCAGGCTGTCTTAACAGGTACAGAGACATTAAAAAAGTCAATATTTTCTATATATATATATATATATATATATATATATATAGCATGGAATAACATATGCAACTATTGTTGTTTCTTCACATCGGCATTCTTCAGAAACAGTAGCTGAAAGAGATGAACAAATATCTACATGACAAGATTGGTCTTTGCCGTAGGTGGAACACGTAACAGAAAATGCTGACGCAATCGACTCTCGGCGCTACCAACAGAATCTGCAACGTTGATTTCATCACGTAATTTTGACACTACATCTGCTAATTTCGAAGAATGATTGCCTATCGAAGTCGAGGGTTCCAAACGATACATACCGAGCGCGCGATCGTAAATGGATCATGCGACTGCGCTAGCGGGTGTTCTGATCAATTATTTGTGATGGTCATTTTTATCTGTTTTCCATCGTTCCCTTAGTTGCTCTAAATTACATACATCCGCGAATTATTCGTGAGTTGCTACGGAAACCCAGACGATTTACGTCGTTAGTGAGTTGGATGTCTGTTGTACTTGACGTTTCTTCGACGGATTCTCTCACATGGAGAAATCTAATTCCATGTTTATCCAGCGTAGAAAATTGCTAAGACTTTTTCGAAAATACGGAATACTACCAGACGAGGAGAGAAGGGACTGTGTAGACTGTGGTGTTCGTAAGAACAGTTTCGACGCTGAAATACACTTTCATTGCGGACAGTGTGGAAAACGAACGAGTTGCAGGACGAATACATGGTTCGACTCATCCAAATTATCTATCCAGACCACTGTAATGGGCTTTCACATGACGACAACACCGACGACGAGTAAGGTAAGTTGTGTCCTTTGCAGTGACAAGTATTCTTGTAACGGTTTTCTTTTGTCATTATAGTAGTGACCAACGTAAACATACTCATAACGCCCGCCACCAGAGTCGCATTATCGATTTACGATCGCACGCTCGATATGTATCGTTTGGGCCCCTCGACTTCGATTGACAATCATTCTTGGAAATTACCATTTTAAAAATATCAACAGTCCTAGTCAGAAGCCCATCGCAATTTAGATGATGAGCATCAGGTGTGTGTTACAACATTCAAGACACTTGAACACTCACATGTTCAACATGGCGGCTACAGTAAAAGTTAAGCAAGTGTCCATCCAGAAAAACATAAATTTTGCCGTAAAAAATAAATCATGTGAAAATTGTAAGGACGAAATCAAGAAACTGAATGAACGCATAACAAGCTTAAAGTTCATAATCGGCAGTTTGAAAATGGACATTTCGAAAATACAAAAAGAAAGTAGTGAACTGAACACGCTAAAACTTGCGCGAGATAGTTCGTCCGTTACGGAAAAGTGGTCAAATGTAAAGTGCAAAAACAGCAAGACCGAAGTGCAAAATTCGGAAAACCTGCGAAAGTTACGCAAGCTTTGTGCACGAAAACACATTTCAAGTACTTTCAACCGCCGATAGTGAAAATGGAACTTACAGGTCGCATGAACGGTGGGAAAAGCAAAAAGGCTCTGTGGGGAATAAGGTAAAAGAAGAAAATTTACTGACGGAAACAACCGTGAATGAGGTCAATGTAAATGTGCCGACCAAAAATTGTGCCGAAGTGTTTAGTAAAACAATACAAAACCATTCGCACATTGTGATCTCCAATAACAGCAAACTGTTTGTGTTTTCAGACAGCCATGGTCGTGGACTTGCGAGTAAACTAAAATAAACAACTAAAACATATTCGTGTGGTACAGTGAAACCGGGAGCCCCACTTAGCGAAATTAAAAAAATGACCGTAGCCGCAGAGGCAAAAAATTCGCGTGATAAAGTCTTCGTTGTACTTCTGGGAGGCACAAACGACGTCTACAAAAATGAAACAGCGAGTGCAACGCGCGATCTTAAACAGTTTCTGAGGAACCTCACTCACACTAACGTAATACCTGTCAATATTCCGCATCGCTATGATCTTGTAAGATGGTCATGTGTTAACAGGGAAATAAAAAGTGCCAACAATCAGTTTTTCAAAAATCTGCAGACATTTTTAAAAACGTGAAATGCGTTGATATAAGCAGTATTGGACGTAGATTCCACACGCAACACGGACTTCACCTGAATGGCTTGGGGAAAGAATATCTGACAAGCCTGATAACCAAGGTAATAAAAAACAACCAAAATATATTCAAAACCAAAACGATAATTGCATCGCCATCGCCTGACTCCATTACGAAAACAATTCAAAAAAAGGTAAATGCATTAGAAACATCATCAGCACCAGCAAAACATGTAAAAAAAAGACGAAATTTTAACAGAAATAACAGTGGACATCGATTTCAACGACAAAAGAACTACTGTTCCTCATCATCCAAATATTATTTTAGATGAAAATAAGAAAAACGAGAAGGCTAAGTTCACAAGGAAACAGCAGCAGTGGCAGAACCAACATTTGAAGCTTCAGAAACAGCATCACCATCAACAACAACAAATTAAAGGCTGTTGGACAGAAGAAATGCTGAGCCGCCTCCTCATCTCAACGATTTTTTGTGTGTGGGCCTGAAGAAAAAGAAGGGACAACAGTAGGTAGTGTCAAGCGTCTCCTCTCTCCTGTCACAAGACAGACTCCAATGGATTTTCAGTCAGGTAACAGCACTAATACAATGAAAAAGCAAGAGGAAGGTATCTCTTTCTTTCATCAAAATATAAGGGGCCCCTTAAACAAAATAGATCGACTTCTTTTTAACATTAGTGAAAAGAACAGTATAAATAATGCTTAGATTTTGTGCTTAACTGAGCACCATGTTACTGATAAATGTGCCTTGCCACCTATAGTAAGTTATAGTTTAGTAACATACTACTGTAGGGAAAGTAAAGATAAAGGTGGAGTAGCAATTTATGTTAAGGATAGTGTAGCATACAAAGCTATATATATTAAGAAACATTGTGTGGAACAACAATTTGAGGCATGTGCCACAGAAATAATAACTAAATTCTACCCAGTAATAGTGTTGGCTGTCTACTGGGCTCCTTCAGGTGACAAAAACTTTTCTGCATTCAATGGAACTACTACTGTCAGGGTTACTTTCAAAAGCAAAGGATATTGTAGTTTTAGGTGATTTCAATATAAACTTTATGACAGAAAATAAGAATAAAACAGACTGAGATTTTGATAACCTTACATAATCTGACATCAGTAATAAACTTCCCAACAAGAATTACATCCGAGTGCCAAACCATGATAGACAACATTTTTTTAGATGTAAGTAGACATCAGAATTATATTGTCAGGCAGGTTATAAGTGGGCTTTCAAATCATGATGGACAAATTCCCACTCTTTATGACGTTAATCGGTTCAAAAAAGAATTTCCTCAATTGAGATTCATAAGAGTGATGAATGAAGAGGCAAAAGGAACTTTCAACCACAGGTTGCAGCAAATGGATTGGTCTTTAGTATATAGCCATGATGATGTTGATACTAAATTTAACTGTTTTATAAATGAATTCTGTGCTCTTTTTGAAGAAATATTTCCCAAGAAATGGGTCAGAAACAGTGCTTCCAATTCTGTAAGTAAGCCTTGGATTACAAAAGGTATAAAACAGTCAAGTAAAACCAAAAGGGAAACTTATGCTGCAATAAGATTCTGCAAAGATGTAGAAAAATGGGAACACTATAGATTATACTGTAAAATTTTGAAGAAACTGATACGGAAATCAAAAGCCCTTTATTATGGGAAGAAAATAGATAATTCTAATAATAAAATAAAAACAATTTGGAGCATTGTAAAGAAAGAAACAGGAAGAGATACAACAAGCAAAGAAGATGTAAATAAAATCAGATATGAAGGGACCCTAGTAGACAGCCCCAAAACGGTAGCTGATATTTTTAATAAACACTTCCTATCAGTAACTCAACAGATTGGTTGCAAGCCCAATGTTGATGAAGCTGTAACTCTTTGTCAAGCAGTATGTTCAAACACAATTTCAGAAATGCACCTTAATCCTATCACTGTAGAAGAAATTCAAAAAATCATCATGTCTCTAAAAAGTACGAACTCTGCAGGGGTTGATAATATATCTAGTAATTTATTGAAATATTCTTGTGTGTGGATAAGGGACATTTTCTGTCATATTTTCAATGCTTCCCTTCAGAAAGGTGTTGTTCCCAGTAGACTTAAGTATGCCATTGTGAAGACCTTGTACAAAAAGGGCAATGAAGCTGAACTAACTATCGACCTATCTCTTTGCCGACAGCTTTCTCCAAAATTCTAGAAAAGCTAATACATGTAAGAATTACTGACCATCTCATGAAGAATGGAGTTCTCAGCAAGAGCCAATTTGGCTTTCAAAAGGGCCGTTCAACAGAAGACGCAGTCTACGCACTTGCAAATGAAGTCCTAGAAACCCTTAATGAAAAAATGCTAGCACTTGGTGTCTTCTGTGATTCATCCAAAGTGTTTGACTGTGTTTATCACCAGATTCTCTTGCAAAAAGCAAAATTAGTAGGAATAAGTGATGTTGCAGGCAATTGGCTACAGTCGTACCTCCAAGACAGAAAACAAAAAGTTGTCTTGAATAGCTCGGGTGGAGTTTGTGACGCTTCCTTAGATTCTGAATAGAGTTCCATTACATGTGGAGTGCCTCAGGGTTCAATTCTTGGGCCACTATTATTCTTGATTTTTATAAATGATCTACCATCATGTACAAGCCTGCCGTGTAAATTTACTTTATTTGCTGATGATACCACAATTTTTATGAGCAGTAGAACAGACAACAATCTTCAGGAACACATTAATCACATACTCTCAGATGTGGTTAATTGGTTCAAGGTGAATGGTCTCTCATTAAATTCCACTAAGACCAGCTTTATTCAATTCTGTACAAAAACAGAAAAAGAGAGAGAGAAGAGTGACATGTGGTAATCAACCAATAATACAAATGGAAACAACAAAATTTCTTGGAGTGCACATTGACAAGAAAATGAACTGGTCTTCACATACTATTGATCTCTGTAAGAGGCTTACCTCTGCTACCTATGCTTTACGGGTTGTCACTACATGTGTTGAACCTAACACTGCAAAAGTGGCATACTATGACTATTTTCATTCTCTCATTGAGTATGGAATTATTTTTTGGGGCAACCAGCCATTAGCAAGGAAAGTGTTCATTGCACAGAAGCGAGCTCTGTATCTGTTTTCTGTAGTGTTTTAATGATTCTAAGAAAATATGTATTTTCTTTTTCTGTTTTGCTGTCCAAAGAATTTACTGTATAAATTTTTTTATAATTATGTACTCAAATTTCTGTATATGCTATAAGATTATCAGATTGTATTTGTAAAAACTGACTCGTTCCATGTCCTTGTGTATCCAACACAGTTGGACCTATGGAACACGAAATAAATAAAATCAAATCATTTAAGGGGAACCGTAACGATGAAAATGACAAAATTAAGTTTTTTTTTCATTACAAAATTATTTGGAGTTTTCTGAAAGAAACAAATCAAGTTTAACTCTTCTAAGTGTGTTTTTCATCGCTGCAAAGTTGACGTGCCGCGTAAACGTTTGTAGCGACTGTGTGTCACTTCTGACGGCGCTGCTCGCTGGCTGCTAGTAGAGAGCCTATACAGGCTCTCTAGCTACAAGCAGGGTATCTTTGTGGAATTAGTGTTTTATTTTCCAACGTTGTATGGCTTTATCTCTGTGACAAGTGACTGTTCATATCGGTAAACAAACGCTATACCCGGTATAGCGTTTTTTACACTGTTTGTGTTGACTTGTGGAGTTTGCTTTGTGTTGTTTAGCTGTTCAATTTTGCATATTTCATGAATTTTGCTCATACCTGTTTTACGTATTTGATTTGTGGATATCAATATACCCAGTTTCAGCAATCGAGTGTTTAAGAAAAGGCACAATGAGTGGAAGAAGAAATCTTTTGTTGTTCGGAAGGGAGACGCTGCTTGGACTGCTTCACTGACTACTCCAAATGAATGTGATAGAACTTCTTCCAGCAAGAAACTTTGTGATAGCAAAGAAAAATTTGAAAACTATGAAAGTGTCAGTAATGATGTGAATGAAATAATCAACATTTCCTTGCCCTCAAATATTTTGAAACATAACGTATTATGCCAAGTTTGTAAAGAAAGAAGACTGGAATTGAAAATAACTGCACACATTTGTTTGGCATGTAAAACATTATTGAAGTGTAGTGGTAATAGTGGAAAGAAGGTGTATGATAGACTAGTGTATGGCTTACATTGCATTGGCAAGGGCAGTGCTGCAGGGACAATGTTATGTGGAATTATGAACTTGCCAAAACCACCAACGAAGTTTGGATTTTATAATGGATTGGTGGGATCTTCTGCTGAGATATTGCTCAAGCAACAATGAAGAAAGCAGTTGAAGCTGTGATAGATAATGGGAATTGTAGATTTAACTGTTGCTTTGGATGGATCATGGCAACATAGAGGCCATAAATCTCTAAATGGAGTTGCGACAGCTATCAGTGGAGACAGTTGCAAAGTAACTGATGTTGCTATTCTCTCAAAACATTTTAGATGCAAGGGCAACACCAAGGATGAACATAGTGAGAGTTGTGAAGCAAATTTTCACGGCATGAGTGGAGCAATGGAAGTAGAGGCAGTGAAAGCAATTTTTTCCAGATCACAGGAGTGGTATAATGTACGATACACTAACTATATAGGAGATGGTGATTCTAAGGGATGTAAAGCTGTAGAGCAACTCAAACCTTATGGCAATGAAATTCACATTAAAAAACAGGAGTGCATGGGGGCTCACTTGCGCAAACTAAAGCAGATATCAGGATCCCAAAAGTTTAGTGATGGTAAGACCCTTGGAGGAAGAGGAAGATTGACAGATGAAGCAATTGATAGATTGCAGAGGTATTATGGGTGTGCAATTAGGCAAAATAAAAGAAGCATTGAGCATATGAGGAGAACACTATGGGCATTATTTTTTCATACTGCATCAACAAATGAGCACCCACAACATGCATTGTTCCCCACAGGTGATGACTCATGGTGGAAGTGCCAATCAGGAAAGAAATATACCCATAAAACAATTGGCCAAATGCTGTAATTGATGTAATTAAGCCCATATTCAGAGATTTATCACAGCCAAGTTTATTGGAAAAATAAAATCCAACTGAAAGTGTAAATAATTTAATTTGGACCAGGAGTCCCAAAAGAGTGTTTGTACAGATAAAAACATTACATTTTGGAGTGTTTGATGCAGTGGCAACATACAATGAAGGAAACATTATCAAATATGATGTGCTGAAACATTTAGGACACAACACCATTTCCACAATGCTCCTAATTGATGAAGCAAGACGAAGAGGTGCAGGAAGAATAGAGAAAAGCCTACAACATGCAGCAAAAGGGAAGAAAAGCCAGTGAAAAGGAAACTAACACTGGAAAAAGAAGAAGATGCTGATAATCCATCATACGGGGCAGGAATGTATTAAAAAACTTTGGAAGCCATTTCCCGTAACTTTAAAATTTTCATCTTTGAGGAACATTTTCTCAAAAACTGCTAACAGTAAATCAATGAAATTTATACACAATGTTGTTTACTTCTTTTCCTTCATTTTTAAAACAAATTGTAAAAAAATATTGTATAATTCAAGAGTTATAGAAGAAAAAGTGCAAAATTTTAGAGAAAAAATAAGCATCTATTTAAAAAAAATTGTAAAACAAAAACCAATAAATATTTCTTAACATGGCGTTATAACTTTGAAGAGAAATATTCACTGAACATGTAGTACAAATTTCAGAGCAATATGTTTAATGGTTTTAGAAAAAAATGTTCCTTCTATTTGCTAAAATTAACGTGGGGGAGATGGATCGTTCTGACTCCCCTTAAAGGCTGTATGACTAGCAGAGTCATACCTTTACATGTGAAATGTGGAAAGCTTTTGGTGGGGCTGCATTTGATTATATTCTATTAATTGAGTATGTTAATGATAAATTAGTCATCATAGACGGCTGGATAAAAAATGTAGGCACCGTAACGCATTAAAATGGAAGGGAGAAATTGTTGGTATGTGTTACTCTGGTAGCAAAATCTCACATCCAGCACTAAGTGAGCCAGAAAATACCAAAAGATCTACTTCTGCACGAATATAATGAATTGAGGCATATTTTTTTATTATTATTATACAGGGCTATTCAAAAAGAATGAACAGATTTCAAACATTCATTGCTTCCAAACTATGGAAGATAGAAACACAATTCCAATATTCCTGGAAAGATAAAAGTTCAAATTTTTATGCATTCAATGTGAGCACCATGTGTTACATGACAAATATGAAAGCGGTGGCTCATTTCCTGCCACACCTGAAGCAGCTGATATCGTAGCCTTTCAAGAGTGTTGGGCATACAGGTGATAAAAATGTGATGTTTTACATCCACCCCCCCCCCCCCGATAAAAGCCACAAGTGTGAGGGTGAGGCTTGGGATGTTACATTGGAAGGAGGAGGAGCAGAAGATGAGCATCACTGGTGCCTTCCCAGGTCACGAAACCTCACACCTTGTGACTTTTACCTGTGGGGTTATGTAAAAGAACATGTTTTTCTCCCCACTATGTCCGACACTCTTGAAAGTCTGCTTTATCACATTGTTGAAGCTGAAGCTGTGAATTCGATAACGAGAGATGAGCTGCTTCATGTGTAGCGGGAAATGAGCCACCGGTTTGATATTTGTCGTGTGGCGCTCACATTGAATGCATAAAAATTTCAATTTTCTCTCTCCGGGAACATTGGAATTGTATTTCTATCTTTTGAAGTTTAAAAGCAATAAATGTTTGAAATGTGTTCCTTCTTTTTGAAGAGTCCTGTATAATTACAAAATATAATGCATGCTTTCAGATTCGACATACAGCAAAATAATACAAACACATTCACTATGTACCAACATACTGGCACTGTATACATTTCTTTATACATATGTCTCTATACCACTATATACTCAGATGTGCCATAAAATTACTAGGTTACTTACTCATCATCATCCATCATAACAAAACTACTGACATGCTAGCAAAGCAGCAGGTAACAGCAAGTGCTATAATAATGCTTCTGTCTTCAATGTGGTACACACAATAATCCAAATGTCACCAGAAAATTTCTCATTCCAGTTCTCTGGAGCTTATTTTAGACCATGTACTCTCTGACACTTCCTGGCAATGTGCCAGACCGAGACTCAAAATCAGAAACTTCACCTTTGGCAGCCAGGTGCTCTACCAACTGAGCTACCCAATCACGACTCAAGACCTGTCCTCACAGCCTTAATTCCACCAGTACCTCGTCTCCCACCTTCTCACATACTCTCTTCTTCGGCTTACAAGCTATTTGCACCTTCATTGAATCAGTCAGAATGATTCTTGCAAATCTCATCTTGCACATCACTGTATAAAAACCAGTCTTAACATCAAAAGTTATTTCCATTTTATTTGTAGCTGAAACATTAAGGTGTAATCTCACCAGAGGGTGCATGGAGGAGAATCTACGAGGGTGTAACAAGGATTGTGGCATCTACATACAATCATACAGCCGCACAGCTCTGAAATCTCTATCAGCCCCTGCAAAAAAAGATCAAAGGTTGTTGCAGAATGGCATGAATCACTTGTGGGGCTAGGGAAAACCAAAAGCATACACTTTTTGTAGGTCCCTTGTCACTCGCTCAGGAATTAGTGGTAATGAACAAGCTGATAGGCTGGCCAGGTCAGGAAACACAACTCCATCTGTCAAATCAGAAGCTGTCTAGATCGTAACTAAGGCAATGGTAAAATGAAATCTATGTAGCTGTATTAGGAGCCAGCTTACAGAATACTGGGCTAAGATACAAAAACGAAAACATGGCAAGCTAATAATGCCAAAGCCACATTTTAAGACAAGTTCTGCAATCCTGGTATTGAACAGGAGACACATCAAACTCAAGGTAGGGCTAATAACAACCATGGTAACTTCAGAAAGCACTTGCACATGATGGGCATAGAGAAAGAGCTCATAAGTGTAGACCAGCAGTAAGGAGGATGAAACTGTACTATATTTAATCTTTCAGTGCGAAGCATTAGAGGCCAAAAGACACCGAATATATGGGTAATTAATTCCTGAAAACCTAATAAAGAGTCCCCTACTATTTTTTAAGGTTACAGGCTGTTTTTATTAGAATGACAGAGAGAGTAACTGAACAATAAGCTCATCTTGGTTCGGGCAACAGCAGGCTAAGAGCACTGTTGCTTTATCTCCCTGAGTAAATCAAATCACAAGGAGTAATCTAGGTCAATAGTAGCATGCCACATGACTGAATAGTGAATTCTGTCATCCTAATCAACATTTCTTGCAGCTAATGTGGCTTTATAATGTCCGCCTTGCTTTTGACACAATATCCAGTGATTGGTTCAAGGTTTTATATTCTTTGTAAGTTTTACAATACTCCATGTTTCAATTTTAATGAGGATTTTTATTCATTAGGCATTGCTTTATACCAGTTTTTGTCTTTCAGGTAGAAACTGAAATAATGCCTTCAACTTCTCCTTATTGTTTTAAATTTCAGTTGAACCTGGAAATTTCGATCTTCCTTCACCAGTTATTAACATTATCAGATGAGTGTCACCAAATTTAATATATTCTTGCAAATCCACAAAATTAATAATATTGTTTGACCTGTGTCAACTAGCACAACAGATTTTAGCTACCCACGTAGTATGAAATAGTTCTATGCTTGCAATATTAAAGACAATTTAAAATTCGTATGCCTTTGTAGCACAATCAAAAACCATTACAGAAATGACCCTGCATCACGCCCTAATTATGCACGGCAGTCAGTAGAACCAATTTTAGTTTCAAATCATCTCAGCAATGTTGATTAATTTTGATACCTACTGTTACACTGAGTGTCAGCCTGTCTTTGGCTTCCAAATAGTGTTGTCTACTGTGGTATGGCAATCAAGCCATTCTAGTTCACGATATAACCTCCACCGAAGATCACATTCAACCACTCCAGGTTAACTGACAGTAAAAAAGCCAGAATGAGAAATATTTCCACACTTTATGCTTTTAAGGCACTTGGATTTTCTTTTATTCCATGAGACAGGTATCAGATATTTAGACAAACTGTTCAGACATTCTGATCACTTTTGTGGCAGATTTAATATTATGGGCCCAGTCTACTACAGGAGTGTCAAAAATCTAATAAAAAGTTGGTAACTTCGTATTTTTTGTTACTTTTTTCCCAAATTTAGGCACGAAAGCTATCAGATAATTTGAAACACAGATATAACAGCAGAGATCACAATCTTGAGTACCATAACATAAAACATTGTTGGTATTACATTGAACTTTTTGAAGATGCTTGGATGCAAAAACGTAGCCAAACCATCATTCAGTTAAACAAGCAATTCAATATTTTTACCAAAAACAACAAAACGAGCAGGCAGTAAATAAAAACTAATTCTGCTGTGGCTGTTACAATGTAAAACAGAACACAGCATTTGCAAATAGTGAATTCTTGGACAAATACTTGCTCGATGTTGTCAAAATGTTCTGCTCAGACAGCACACAGTATTTGAAAGTATAAGCTTATTCAGAAGAACAATGACGTGCTGAATAAATTAACATAGAACATGATATTTCAAACATTTTGTAGCTGTGAAATCAGCAACCATGTGTGCAATTACATACAATGTAATAATCAGGCAACTGGTTGCACACAATTTTTTTTTTAACCAGGTTTCGATTGTTCTGAGACTATCTTCATCAGAATGGTAAAAGTTACATGAAATCGCGTAACTTTAAAATTTTAGAAACAGTGTTCTTGTCAAATGACATGTTTGTGTTCCATGAGTCAATAATAAAAATCAACTTATACACTTACCATTCTGATGAAGATAGTCTTAAAACTATCAAAACCTGTTTAATGTGTTAAACAAAATTGTGTGCAACCAGTTGATTGAATATAATAACATAGAAAACATTGGCATGTTTGTACAAGTAGTCTGGCTGCTATTCTCTTTCATGGGATTAAAACACAGACCTAATTGGCATTGTGCAGATTGTTACGGCCTGGCTCCTGAGAACAACCATATCTGAAATGGCGAAGCTGGTCGGATGGTTGTGTGCTACTGTGTTAAGCATCTATGGAAGGAGCCTTGCCCACTCTGTAAAGCCACAAGTGGTAATCTGTGACAGATATAATGACAGAGTAAAATGCTGGTGCAAGCACAAGTGTTTTGGAATGCACCATTCAGCACTCATTATTGAAGATAGTGACCGGCGGCATAGTGCCCCTACATGTTTCCATGTTGACCCAACAAAATTTTCAATTACGGTTGCAGTGTGCACAGAATATTGAAGTTGAACCCTAAGTTGGTGGAAACTTATCGCCTGGTCAAATAAATCAAGTCTTGTTACACCAGATAAAGGTTATGTCCCAATATGCCACCATCGAGGCAAAAGGCTGCTTGAAACATGTAGGCCTACTCCGACATGGACACAGGTCAGTGGGAGCAGTATTATGCCACGTGGACATGTGGTACGAACTGAAAGCATTACAGCAGCTGTCTACATTATTACAGACCACCTCCATCCCTTCATGTTTTAAGTCTTCCGCAGTGGAGACTGCAGCTTTCAGCAGTATACTAACTGTGTCACAAGGCCAGAATAGTGCTGTACTGGTTTGAGGAGCAAGAGAGTGAATTCATGTTGATGTCTTGGCTGCAATTTGATCTAATGCGTGTGTCCCTAACCTACCCCATTTATCCAATGAGTGAAAAGGGACCTACAATTTAATGTGAAATCTGAATCACATGTTAGTTCTGGCGATTCCTCACAGCGTTGAGAGCTGAAGGCTAGATTAAAAGACAGACTGAAAAATCCAAGGTCCAACCAGTATTCAATCCCACGAGCTTCTGGTGTCCAGTCAAGTGCTTTACCACTAGACAATCAGGTGTGACAGATCTAAAACAAATAGAACACATGACAGATCTAAAACCAACAGAACACACCAGGGACGCAAGCAGGCACCAGCTCCATGCCAACAGACCACCGTCCCATAATTTACAGGTCTTGTGTAACATGTATGTTGTCAAATACTCAGGGAAACCTACCAAGGACATGGCCGTTACATGCCATGCAGAACCACAGCTGTATTGGAGGACCAATATGCTTCTAAACCAATATTTACGTTTTGACTCACAATGTAAGAATTTTTGTTTTGCAATGATTTTCATTTTGCCTTTCTTGTTGACACCATGGAATACTTTAATAAGTCACATTTCATTATTCAAAGCAAAAGCAATCTCATCCACAAATCATATTTTGTTATGGACACATTTCAAAGAAAATCAGATGTTTCAATACAAGACAAGGAAAGTTAATTTAAACTGTTGCTCCTGTTAAGCTTACAGACACGTATGTGTCAGTGAAGCAAAGGACAAAGATGTGCGATTCACAAGATGGGTTTTCATGATGCTTCAGAGTTTTGGCAAAGTCTGTTAAGTTCACAATTTTGCCAAACTGATTTACCATAAAAGTGTGATGTGCATTTGATAGTCTTTAACTCAAGCTGTTGAATTTTGTGCTGTAAAACACCTTCCCTCCTGGAAATGTCATACACTTCTTCAAATTGTTAAGCAAAGGCTGTTTCCAAATTAAAGGGGTTTTGTGATGGGACTAGCTGGCTGAGAACCCAAAAGTTTTTCATCAGATCAGGACATACTTTATAGACACACAAATCTAAATTTAAATAGATGGAAATAATGTATGAATGCATGCTTTTCCAGCGATATCCATTAATAAAATACTCTCGGGTTACACACATCGAGTGATTAATTGCCCATGAGCTTTCAGCAGAGATCTCCTCTGTCATTGTTAATTGGTTGACTGTCGTCTGAATGCAGCCGCTGTGCTTATTTACCCACGCTGCCGTAAGTGACATCACTGGTGCCTAGTCCCGTGGCACGTATGACAATGTTTTGGCTGCATGACTGCCGCACCTCCAACGGGCGACCACAGGATCTCGGGCCATACTCAGTTGCAGTGCACCATTTTGTCCAATACTTTCATCTCTATTGCTTAATGTATTATGCTATCTCAGAAGCCTTTGGTCGGTTTAATAATAGAAATATCATCGAATGCAATTCGGTGTCTGTCTTCCAGTGCACGTTCTGCAACAGCTGATTTTTCAGGATAACGTAGGCGGAAACACCTTCCATGTTCTATGTGATGCTGTTCAGTAGTATGTACAGGTGGACCAACATAAAACTGCTGACACCTACACAGTATTTTGCATATGCCCTGTGTTCTGTGGGCTATCATCATCCTTCACAGGCTTCATTAGTTACCGAATCTGAAGACTGTACCAATTTTATGTTTCTTCAGGAACCAGCTAATCTTCCCTATTATTCAGCTGCAAAACGGTAGAAACACAATCTTCTTTGTGTCTTCTTCAGAGCTCTTCTGCTTTCATGGCTTACCAGAAACGGCTTGAGAAAATTGTTTCTTGTTGTAACCGTTTTCCTTGAAAACTTTAAGTAAGTGGGTCAGTTCCCTCGGCAGGTTTTCGGCATGCGAGACGGTTTCAGCTCGATGTACCAAGGTCCTCAGAACAGACCATTTTTGTGCTGGGTGGTGGTAGTTGGTGGTGTGCAGATACCAACCCATGTTGGTGGGCTTGCTGTAAATGCCGTGACCGAAACATCCATTGGGTTTATGGCGGACAAGGACATCCAGGAATGGCAAGGGACCATCCTTCTGTACTTCCATTATGAACTTTATGTGGTAGGGATGTTGATGTACTCCAGGGACTCTTTGAGCTTTTCATGTCAACTTGGGCATATGACAAAGGTATCACTGATGAAGCAATAAAAACAACTAGGCTTTGCAACTGCCATGTCCAAGGCGATGTCATCGAAATGCTCCGTAAAGAGGTTCCCTACAACTGGAGCTAATGGGCTCCCCATCACAATGCTGTCCACCTGGTTGAAATATTCTCCAATGTGTAAAAAATACGATGATCTCAGGGCATACTTAAATAAATTCACAATGGTGTTGCCAAAGAGCCGGGACAGCAAGTCTAGAGTGTCTGTGATGGGCATACATATGAATAGGGTAACCATATATAAGCTAACCATAATATCCCCTTTACCACGGCATAGACATTTAATTTCATCGATGAATGTCTGCCATATTATTTATATCATGTCACAGTGTCCAACATGCGGTGACATGAGGCTGGCCAAACACTTTGCAAGTCTGTAGGTTGATGATCTGATTATGCTCACTATAGGCCTTAAAGATGTATCCTTCATATGTATCTTTGGCAGACTGTAGAATGTGAGTGGTCTGAGTGCCTGAGGGAGGAGGTTCTTAATAACGCTCTCTTCCAGTGATGATCATGTGAGAATCTCCCAGTTCTCCATCAATATTCTGGATGTTGGGTCTCTGGGTAGTTTTTCGTATGTATCTTCCTCCAGCATCCACTGGATTTTTGCGTCACAATCAGCTCATTCCATTAGGATGCCAGCACTGCCCTTGGCAGCCGGCAGGACGACAGAGAGAGCATCGTTGCGAAGAGCTCTGGGGCCATGACATTCAGCTCTAGTCAGGTTTGATGCTGGCAGTTTGAATTTTAAAAGAATGCAGCTTGTTCTTTGTGAATTTCTTCTGCAGTTTCACTGGGAAACTTACGAACTGCTTGTTCAACACCACTTAATATGTCAGCAAAAGAAATACTTCATGGTGAAGGAGCAAAGTTTAGTCCCTTCTTAAGTGCTGAAATGGCACCTACATTGAAGTTTCTTGCTACCATGTTGACCATGGTGTGTTCCACATTTTTTGTTCTGTCCTATGATGTTGTTGTTGTTGTTGTGAAAGCCCACTGAATTTCCCTTTCTGTTCCTCCGTGGCTCTCCACCTTGATGATGTTGGTTGTGCCACCATTCCTGTGTCGATCCAGTCCCAATCTGTTTGTGTCCAGATGTTTTCTGGTATATCCTCTCCCACATCAGGACAAAACTGGCATCGCGAAATATTCTTCTGGTCATTGCAGTGTCAATGTGATAATGATGGCAAATTGTGGGATTGTCCTCTCATCACAACAGCATTATAGGAAGGTTAGCGAGCCTAATAAATTGGCCTTCTTAGCATGCAGCTTCACCAAGGGGGTTTGATGCTTTGTCATGTCTCCTCCCCATAGAGGTATGTTATGTACGAATGCATGCTTTCATGGTGACATCCATTAATAAAATATTGTTGGGTTTTAAGCCCCATCAAGTGGTTAACTGCGGTTGAGATTTTGGCAGAGATCTCTCTGTCTTTAAGTGGCTGACTGCCATCTGAATGCCACTGCCATTCTTATATAGCCGCGTCGCCATAAATGATGCACTGGTCCCTCGTCCAGCAACATAACGGATGACTACTACTGAATTACACAAAATGAAATGGTCGTAACTTCTGAACAGTCTCCATTAAGCTGTTCAAACTGCATGGTTGGCCGCGTGGCGTGATGGGAATTACTATGTGCATGTGCATGCGCACGCAATTTGCTATTATCGGCCATTTTCATATGAAACTGTCATGGTACAGTGTGGCTGAGCACTTGTGAAGGCCTACTGTGTGAGCAATAACAGCCAAACTGAAGCTCAAAGAAAGTTTGTGACTGAGTTCAAGCTGAAGACAACCGGTCCAAGCGTGCTAACAATCAAGAATTTGACTCACAAGTTTGAGAGAATGGGTAGTGTTCACGATGACAGTGTTAGCAATGTCAGTCATCCAAAAAGGGTGAAAACGCCTGAAAACATTGAGGAGACGTGCGCTATGATTCAAACCATCCCCAGGAAATCAGTCAGACGAGCTGCACAACAGGTGGGAATCAACTGGGAAACACTGCGACAAATTGTTATTGAAGACCTGTATCTCTTCCCATACAAAATTCAAACCACCGCCATTAAGCCCCAGGGCAACAGAACAGTGGTTGTGTTTCACTAACACTAATGTCCACAGAATTGATGAACAGGTTTTTGATGTGAATACAGTTTGGTTTAGTGACAAAGCTCACTTTCATTTGGATGGGTTTGGCAATAAGGAAAATGGCACATTTGGGGGCCTGAGAATCTGCATTTCACAATCGGGAATTCTCTTCGCCCTCAACAGGTGACTGTGTGATGTGCAATGTCCAGTTACAGAATAATTGGTGTGATATTCCTTGATGGCATAGTGACTACTGAATGGTATGTGAAGGTTTTGGAAGATGATTTCGTCCCCATTACCCAAAGTGACTGATCTCAACAAGATGTGGTTCATGTAAGACAGAGCTCAACCCCATCAAAGCAGGAGAGCATTCCATGTCCTGCAGGACCATTTTGGGGACCGCATTCTGGCTTCGGGGTAATCAAAGACCACTGGCATGGTCCTTGATTGGTCACCATATTCTCCAGATCTGAACACCTGCGACTCCTTTTGGTGGGGCTACATTACAGACAAGGTGTACAGCAATAACCCCAAAACCGCTGCTGAGCTGAAAACAGCCACTGGGGAGCTCTTTGACAGCATTGATGTTTCGACACTTCAGCGGATCAAGCAGAATTTCACTATTTGTCTGCGCATCATTGCCAATGATGGCAAGCCTATCGAACATGTCATAACCTGTATCTGTAGTGACATTTAGATGTAGAATAAAGTGTGTGTGTGTGTGTGTGTGTGTGTGTGTGTGTGTGTGTGTGTAAGCCGTAGTTTGTAACAAATTTATGTTTTTTGTCATATAGTTCAATAATTGTCACCCTGTTTACAGCAATGTTTTGATTGCACGACTGCCATGCCCACTTCAGCTCCTCAATCACGGGATTCCAGGCCGTACTCAGCTGCAGTCCACCATCTTTATTGAGGGTGTTGTCCGATATTTTCATCTCTGTTGCTTCATGTATTACACTATCCCAGAAGCCGTTGAGTGGTTTAATAATAGAAGTATTGTCGAATGTAATTTGGTGTCTGTTTTCTAGCCACTACAGTTGATTTTTCGGGATCACATAGTGAGAATCACCTTTCATGTTCTATGTAACTCTGCTCAGTAGTATGGACAGTCCGATCGACCTAAAACTGTCCACACCCACAAGTTATTCTGTATACTCCTAGTTTCCAAGGCCTACATCACCTTTAACAGACTTCATTAGTTGCTAAATCTTTGCTGGGGACCTGAAGACTGTACTGATTTTATGTTTCTTCAGAAGCCAGCTAATCTTCCCTGTTATTGAGCCACAAAATGGTAAAAATTCAATATTTTTTGTGTCTTCTTCGGGAAAAGTCTTCTGCTTTCATGGCTTACCAGAAACTGCTTGCAAAATTTGTCTGTTGTTGAGAACTTTACATAAGTGGCTCAGTTCCTTCAGCAGGGAACATCCAGAATAGTGAGGAAGATTTCAAGGCTTCTTTAATGGTCGTAGCTGGAAGAGAGCGTTATTGAGAACCTCCTCCCTCAGGCACCCAGACCATCCATGTTCTTCAGTTTGCCAAACACACATAAGGAGGATAGACCTTTAAGGCCTATAGTGAGTACCATCGGATCACAGGCCTACAGACTTGCAAAGCATTTGGCCAGCCCCTTGTCGATGCAAGTTGGACACTGTGCATGCCATATAAACAATATGGTGGACTTCATCAATGGAATTAAACATCTACTCCTTGTTGAAGCAGATATTATGGTTAGATTTGATTTGGTTTCCCTATTTATGCGTGCGTCCGTCACAGACTCTATTGACTCGCAGTCCAAGCTTCTTGATGACACCTTTATGGATTTATTAAACATACATTGATGACATCATACATTTTACATGGTGGAGAATATTACAACCAGACAGATGATGTCGTGATGAGAAGCCCATTAGCTCCAGACGTAGCAAAGCTCTTTATGGAGCATTTTGAGGACATCACCTTTGACACGGCTCTTGCAAAGCCTAATTGTATTTATCGCTACATCGATGATACCTTCGTCACATGGTCAAATGGACATGAAAAGCTCAAAGAGTTCCTGGAACATATCAACAATATCCCTGACCACATAAAGTTCATGGTGGAAGTAGAAAAGGATGGTTCCTTGCCGTTCCTGGATGTCCTTGTCTGCCGTAAAACCAATGGCTGTCTTGGTCACAGTGTTTACCACAAGCCCACTCACAAAGATCGGTATCTGCACACCACCAGTTAACACCACCTGGCACAAAAATGGTCTATTCTGAGGACTTTGGCACATCAATCTGAAACAGTCTCTGACACCAAAAACATGCTGAGGGAACTGATGAGCTTATGTAACATTTTCATGGAAAATGGGTACAACAACTGACAAATTTCGCAATCAGTTTCTGCTAAGCCATAAAAGTAGAAGACCTCCCAAGAACACGAGAAGAAGATTGTGTTTTTACCATTTTCTGGCTCAATAACAGTGAAGATTAGCCAGTTCCTGCAGAAACATAAAATCAGTACAGTCTTCAGACCCCCAGCAAAAATCCAGAAACTAATGAAGTCTGTCAAAGATGATGTAGCCTCAGAACACCAGGAATATACAAAATAACGTATGGGTGCAGGCAGGTTTATGTCGGTCAGACTGCTTACTACTGAACATCGTCACATATAACATGAAAGGTGTTTCCACCTACGTTATCCCAAAAAAATCAGCTGAAGCAGAGCATGCACTGGAAAACAGACACCGAATTGCATTCAACGATAATTCTATTACTAAACCGACCAACAACTTCTGGAATAGGAAGCAACAGAGATAAGAACATTGAGCAACACCCTCCATAAAGATGGTGGACTGCAGCTGTGTACAGCCTGGGATCCTGTGATTAAGGCACTGAAGTGGGTGCAGCAGTTACGCAACCAAAACATTGAAATATATGGCGCGGGACTAGGTACCGATGACGTCACCAACCGGTGACTAGGCTATATACAGTGACATTCAGACAACAGTCAGCCACTTGACAATAACTGAGAAGATCTCTGCCAAAAGCCCATGGGCAGTTAACCACTTGATGTAGCTTGAAACCCAAGAATATTTTATTGGATGGAAATAGTCTTTATCCTGCCGGGCAACTGAGGGAGTGGTGAACTACATACATGTCAGCTCTGCCTGCTTTGAAGTTAAAAATACAAGGATATTCTGAAAAGTAATGCCTCCAAATTTTTTAAGTGAAAACTAGAAAAACTTTTTAAATAAAACAAATGTTACTGACATACTATATCTTTATTCTTAATGTGTACATATTTATTTCTTAACACAATCGTCCTGGCAATGTGCATGGCGCCCAACTAGGACCCAGCCAGGATATCATCAAAGGGGACTGCTGATTTGTTAAAAAGGATCTTCAAAAGACTCATACGTTACATAATTCGTTTTCTGGAGGTCTTCATACAAATAGTATTTGGTCTATAAAATTAATTAAGAAGAACTTTTCTTAACCCTTACAGTACTAATGGGTGGGGGTGCAGGTGAGGGGGATACTCTAAGCCTACCATTTGAAAATATTGTTACCTTGTTGCTGCTGCTGTTGTCTTCTGTTCAGAGACTGGTTTGATGCAGCCTTCCATGCTACTCCATCCTGTGCAAGCTGCTTCATCTCCAAGTAACTACTGCAACCTAAATCCTTCTGAATCTGCTTAGTGTATTCATCTCTTGGTCTCTCTCTATGATTTTTAACCTCCACACTGCCCACCAATACTAAATTTGTGATCCATTGAAGCCTCAGAACATGTCCTACCAACTGATCCCTTCTTCTAGTCAAGTTGTGCCACAAATTCCTCTTCTCCCAGTTCTATTCAGTACCTCCTCATTACTTATGTGATCTACCCATCAAATCTTCAGCATTCTTCTGTAGCACTACATTTCAAAAGTTTTTATTATCTTCTTGTCTTAACTATTTGTTGTCCATGTTTCACTTCCACACATGGCTACACTCCATACAAATACTTTCAGAAAAGACTTCCTGAGACTTAAATCTATACTTGTTAACAAATTTCTCTTCTTTAGAAACGCTTTCCTTACCACTGCCAGTCTACATTTTACATCCTCTCCACTTTGACCATCATCAGTTATTTTGTTTCCCAAATAGCAAAACTCGTTTACTAATTTCAGCATCTCATTTCCTAATCTAATTCCCTCAGCATCACCTGATTGAATCTGACTACATTCCATTACCCTAGTTTTTCGTTTGTTGATGTTCATCTTATACCCTCCTTTCAGGACACTGTCTATTCCGTTCAACTGCTCTTCCAGATCCTTAGCTGTCTCTGACAGAATTACAATGTCATTGGCAAACCTCAAAGTTTTTATTTCTTCTCCATGGATTTTAATTCCTACTTTAAATTTTTCTTTTGTTTCCTTTACTGCTTCCTCAATATACAGACTGAATAACGTCAGGGACAGACTGCAACCCTGTCGTACTCCCTTCTAAACCACTGCTTCCCTTTCATGCCCCTCGACTTTTATAACTGCCATCTAGTTTCTGTACAAATTGTAAATAGCCTTTCGCTCCTTGTATTTGACCCCTGCCACCTTCAGAATTTGAAAGAGTATTCCAGTCAACATTGACAAAAGCTTTCTCTAAGTCTACAAAAGCTACAAACATAGATTTGCCTTTCCTTAATCTATCTTCTAAGATAGTTCATAGGGTCAGTATTGCCTCACATGTTCCAACATTTCTACGGAATTCAAACTGATCTTTCCCGAGGTCAGCTTCTACCAGGTTTTCCATTTGTCTGTAAAGAATTCGTGTTAGTATTTTGCAGCCGTGACTTATTAAACTGATAGTTTGGTAATTTTCACACCTGTCAACACCTTTCTTTGGGATTGGAATTATTATATTCTTCTCGAAGTCTGAGGGTATTTCACCTGTCTCATAAACCCTGCTCACCAGATGGTAGAGTTTTGTCAGGGCTGGCTCTCCGAAGGCTATCAGTAGTTCTAATGGAATGTTTTCTACTCACAGGGTCTTGTTTCGACTTAGGTCCTTTATTGCTCTGTCAAATTCTTCATGCAGTCTTACCTTGTTACGTAGCTCATATTTTAAAATGTTGAAAGAAAATACAAGGTGTATAACTGTGTTCCGTCACTTGCCGATAGGTGGCAACAACAGTAAGTAGCAGTCGAAAGAACAGATCACAGACATCAGGCAGTTAGCTTGGACTTCGGTCAACATAACCTCATTCAAACATTAGTCGATCTGTGTCTGCATCATAAAGTTGTTCTTGATTGAAAATGTCAGTTTGCGAGCCTAATTCTTGTCATTTGCGGGACGTGTTACTGTTTTGTTTTCAATATGAAGAAAACAGCGGCGAGTCTCATTGAATGCTCTCAGGTATGTATGGTAAGGACGATATTAGTGAAAGGACGTGTCGGAGTGATTTCAACACTTCAAGAATGGTGATTTTAACATCGAAGACCGGCATAATGGTGGAAGAGAGAATGTTTTCGAAGATGCAGAATTGGAGACACTGCTGAGTGAAGACTCGTGTCAAACTCAGGAAGAATTGGCACGATTAGTGGGAGTCACAGAGTAAGCCATTTCAAAATGTCTCAAGGCTATGGGCACAATTCAGGAAGAACAAACTTGGGTCCCATGTGAGCTGAAACCAAGAGACATTGAACGGTGTTTGTGTGTTTGTGAACAGTTGCTTCAGATGCAAAAACGGAAGGGATTTCTGCATCGCAATGTGACCGGAGACGAAAAATGGTTTCATTATGATAATCCTAAAACGCAAAAAATCATGGGGATATCCCAGCCATGCTTCCATGGCCAAATCTAATATTCACAGTTCCAAGATCATGCTCTGCATTTGGTGGGACCAGCTTGGCGTCGTGTACTATGAGGTGTTAAATCCAATTGAAACAATCACAGGTGCTCATTATTGAATGCAATTAATGCGTTTGAGCAGAGCATTAAAAGACAAATGGCCGCAATACAGCGAGAGGCACGATAAAGTGATTTTGTAGCACAACAACGCTCAACCCCACGATGCAAAAGAGGTCAAAACGTGCTTGGAAACGTTAAAATGTGAAGTCCTACCCCAACCACTGTATTCTTCAGACATTGCTCCCTCTGACTATCACCTGTTTAGATCAATGGCACGTGGCCTGGCTGACAAACAATTCGATCACATGAAGAAGTCACAAATTGGACCAATTCGTGGATTGCTTCAGAAGATGAACAATTTTTTTCCACACAGGATTTGTACACTGCCTGAAATATGGGAGAAAGTAGTGGCCAGCGATGGAAAATACTTTGAATGATACATGTGTAACCAATTTGTTTCATTAAAGCCTCAAATGTTGGGGGGGGGGGGGGGGCAGAAGCAAAGTTATACACCTTCCTTAATTGCTTTAATTTTTTCAGTAAAGTGTAACCCAAAAATTTAAGTCCTTATAGTGAATGCAACTTTTAGCAACACATATGATATTCACATTTTCGATCTCAGGACCCTTCTTACACTTAAATATTTCTTTAAAAATCACATTGTGAACAAAAGTCATAGACAATTAATGAAATCTGTATTTATTTCTGTTTTTCTTTTTTGTGGTGATCATAAAGTATCTTTCCCCTCTATGTACACTTTATGGAAAATTTGTCGTTATGACTAAGATTGTGATAAAAGATATTTTCAGCTTTCTGGACACTTTAAGGTTTTCTTTATACTGTTCACTGTTTACATTTACATGTGTCATATGATGTTTGTTTGTACACGTGATGTTGACACTGCATTGCATTTTTTATGTAACCACAGCAAGAAGTATGCTGAAGATTAGATGGGTAGATTTGGTTGAGAAGGTGGTGAATCAAATCGAGGAAAAATAAGTTTGAGGCACAACTTGACTAAAATAAGGAATCAGTTAATAGGTCACACACTGAGGTACAACATCCTCATCAATTTGGTAAGGAAGGGAAGTGGGTGGGGGGAATTGTGGAGAGAGACAAAGGGAACAATACAATAAGTAAGTTCACATGGATGTTGGCCGAAGCAGTTTTTCAAAGACAAAGAGACTTGCACAGTTTAGAGAGCTACATCAAACCAGTCTACTGATGACCACCACCACCACCACCACCACCACCACCACCACCACCACCACAACAACAACAACAACTTTAAAGAAATTGCTTACCGATGCACTGACATTTAAATAACATTATTACTGCAAAAACAGTTTCTGTGTAAGACTTTATAAGCGTTTTCTCATTTCTAGTCACTTCAATTATTCACAACAGCAACAGCATACTACACATTTTCAATATTTTAATATATTGTACAATTAGTTAGAACGTAGAAATTTTTATGTCCACGTAATGTGTGTCTTCTCACTCATAATAATTTGACAGAAATTTTATCTGCTCAGATAAGATTATTGTTAAGCAATGATGTAGGGGAAAATATTAATATTTTTGATTAGAAGTGAGATTTCACTGATGTAAGGAGCCCCTTTCTGAAATGCTCATCATGTTGCATGTAGGTGACAAAAGTAAACCAAAGATGCCATTATTTTAGAACATCATATCTGCAAAACAAATGGATAAAAAAGTGCTTCAGGCTGTTAGACTTAAAATTATTTTGGTATTTTTTGTTTCCATGCCGAGTTCAGCTAAATAAATAAAAATTTTTGTAAGTACTTGTAAATGCAAACTTACAAATTATCTTAAATAGCATTTCAAATTAATTGTGAGTTGCTTAATTTACTATGTAGCTTAAGCTCCACTGAACCCATACAGCAATTTTTTTCTGTATTCATGTGGAAATGTAAGTTACATACCCATCAACCATCTCTTTCGTACATCAAAACAGGTAATTCTCTGTTAGCATTAAATGGTTTAAATGGTAATGAGGCAGCCAGCCAGTAAATAGAACAACTATGTGAACTGCTAGCAGTTAGCTGAGCAAAGCTGCCTCCTCCACGTACAGGGCAGAATCTGTTTGGTATCATTAACTGATTAATTACTAGAACTTTGTGATTAATTTTTTGGTCAACTGGATCCAGTTTTCTATCCAATGATTTCCAGGAAAACAAAAATTTCATTTTCAACATTTAATGTGATTACTGCTCGAATTTAAAAATTTCAAATTCAGTTGTAATCTACTCATTAAAAGGTATAACCCTATATTGAAGGTTTACCACAGTAAGACAAGTATTACAGTTAGAAACTTTGCACATGTCTTGAGACACAATAGCTCACTATGCATAAATTACCCAAGTTATATTTATCCAGTATCCGAGAATGACAGCACACAATGACTATCAACAGACTTTAAACAGAATTTCAAATCTTTTTGAAACTTTTTCTTACTAACACACTCCACAAAATAATGAAAGGAAAAAAAGTTTATTGCTTACTCCAATTATGTTGTTCATGCAGTAAAACTGCAGTATCAGACAAGACATTTTAATTTATTACTTCTCTCCCACTAACTCTGTTTGTAACATGTTTTGCAGACTGTATACCACTGAATGCACCTGCACAGTTATATCATTGTATGACATATGATGTCAAAAACATTGAGAAGAATGAAAAACTAGCTTTTACTTAAAACAGTCCTCAAATTACACAGACTATACCCATCCAGTGTGTGATGACGACAACGTGAGTACTTAGCAACTTCCAATGCACTTCAGACATAATTTCATATCTCTTTTGCACTTACATGCTTAACAAGAAATACTTAAAACATTAACTCACCTGGAGAGTAATTAGATGTTTAAAGTTGTTTTATACATTGGAATTCAAGTCTTTAAAGAATTAATGGTTTACTGGTTGATTACAGAGTATCTCCATATCCATAGAAGAAAATAGTTAAAGCCAGAATTAGGAATAAAATAAAAGGGATTATTTCAGTGTAAATGTGATGTAAGATTATTTAACTGAGATAAAATATGTGACAAATTAACTAATGAACTACAGACAAATTACAGCAGTGGTTCATAAAAGAAAATGATTGAACAATAAACTTTGATGACTGTATTCCAAAGATGTGCTGAACAAAACAATATTGTCTTTAATAGGGCCTAAATTACAAACAGATAAGATATAAAAGTGATATTAAGCAAGTGAGTGAAGCAGCTGTGATTATACAAAGTAAAATTTTTTTAACACAATGAGAGAAATTGTAGTAACTGAAATAAAGGAAATTTGGGCATGAAAGTAAGACGGGTGATTTACAACATTGTCTGGATAGGATCTTTTAATTCAAAAAAATTTCACTGCAATACACACTTATTTATCTAACAGCTGAAGAACCCAAAACAGATGCTTCCAAGGTGATCTAACATTAAACTTCCTGTTTACGTGCTTATCCACTGCTCAATACCGCATCTGTCCAGTGAGTGGTTGCCTGTATTCCTCAAGTGTATTCCACATAGGATTTTTGTCAGCATATAATTATAGAAAGAAATTCAGAGTTTACATTTTTTTAAAATAATTTCAACACACACTACTAATTTTATGTTGGGATGAATTGCATGTCTACGCTCTAGCAGAACATAAGAAATGTTTTGGGATATCACTATTTTAAAGCTGCCACATTGCTTCTCAACTAAAAAAAATTGATTAATTTTACTATGCTTTCTGATTTGTGGCCTTACTGTGAACCATATACAATCATCAGTTTTTACTTACATTGTTGAGTTTCCAGTTGAAGAGCTGTATTTGTACCTCATATGAAATCAACAAACAGTACTCGAATGGTATTCACAGAACTAATCACTGGTTTTATAAGCTGAGAAAATATACCCCATATTTCAGCTTCTAAAGGTACATAATACAAAGTCTACAAAATACCTAATTAAAATTACCTCCAACTGCAGGAAGCTTCAATTCTAAGCCAAGACACAAACTGTGCAAAACGTTCCATAGTTCACGCACCTATAACAACATAAGAGGGATTAGAAAATACTACTAATGAACTTATTACAGTGTCACTACCAGAAACGGGGTATGTAACACAGATAATACATTTTCCAGAATAAAATTTGATCATCAGTGGCAAACAAATTTTATAATGCTTTACTGGTTTCAAAAGTTTAATTTGTAGTCTTCAAAAGCCTATAAAATTAGTGATGATACAAATGTTTAGACCTAGCCTATACATTTATGTGAAGTATAAAATGTATTACAGACATTATAAAATATGAATTAGGCCATTCCTTTCATATAGTAGAATTGGGTGTGATGATCTTTCAAATATATTATACAAAGTGGCACAGTTAAAAGTAGCCCTTCTCCTCTCTGAATGGCAATGCAATATTTCAACTTCTGAAATAGAGTTAACAGCTATAACAACGGACAGTTTTATGCAATAATCGGTTGTTAGCACTCTTTTGTTGGTATTTCAGTTTATTTCATCAGTGAAGTTAGACATTCCCCTTTCTGGCCTGCAAAATTACTTTCTCGATACAGGAAAGAATTTAAATTGTGAAAGTATAGGTGAAAAAAGGTTCAGTTTAGGAAACTCATGAAATTTTGGGGGTAACGTATCCAGATAGAGGATTATCAGCAAAGAGAGCAATACAGTTTGCATAAAAACTGACACACCTACAGACCTATGCAAAACGACAAAGAATCCTTCAATTCACACACCAGAATTACTTCAGACATTCTCCAAACAATTATTCAGAACCCAAAAAATTCTACATGTAAATTGGCCCAATAGGTGCATGTTAAGTAGGAGGAGTTGCCAATGGATATAGAAAAGTCTTAATTTGAAGGTGTATTGTTGACAGTTGTGCAGCGAATATGGGAGAATGGCAGTCAGAAACGTGTAGATTACTGTTTGTGGCTTCTGAGTAACATCAACGATGGTCTGTAAGACTTTTCATCACATCGTAAATGATGGAGCACTATTTCATCTTTCCAGTCATGTGAATTCGCAGAACATGAGGTAATGGGCAACATAGAACCTTAACACATTCTATGTCAGCAACCACTCAGTGATCAAAAACTAGGGGTAAGATAGATATTTCCTACAGGAAAACTAAAAAGACCTTTCGATGAAAGAGAACCACTTGCATGAATATCAAGAGTTCAGGTGGAAAAATCACTTCTAAGCAAAGAAGGGAAAGCAGAAAGGTGGAAGGGGTATATAGAAGATCTATACAAGGACAATGTACTTGAGGGCACTATTATGGAATTGGAAGAGGACGTAGATAAAGATAAAATGGGTGATATGATACTGTGTGGAGAATTTGATAGAGCACTGAAAGATCTAAGTCCAAACAAGGCCTCAGAAATAGACAACATTCCGTTAGAACTACTGATAGCCTACCATCTGGTGAGCAGGATGTATGAGATGGGCGAAATACCCTCAGCCTTCAAGAAGAATATAATAATTCCAATCCCAATGAAAGCAGCTGTTGACAGGTGAGAAAATTACCAAACTATCAGTTTAATAAGTCATGGCTGCAAAATACTAACACGAATTCTTTACAGACGAATGGAAAAACTGGTAGAAGCTGACCTCGGGAAAAATCAGTTTGAATTCCATAGAAATGTTGGAACATGTGAGGCGATACTGACCCTATGAACTATCTTAGAAGATAGATTAAGGAAAGGCAAACCTACGTTTCTAGCATTTGAAGACTTAGAGAAAGCTTTTGACAATGTTGACTGGAAGAGTCTCTTTCAAATTCTGAACGTGGCAGGGGTCAAATACAGGGAGCGAGAGGCTATTGTACAGAAACCAGATGGCAGTTATAAAAGTCAAGGGGCATGAAAGGGGAGCAGTGGTTGGGAAGGGAGTGAGACAGGGTTGTAGCCTATCCCTGATGTTATTCAATCTGTATATTGAGCAAGCAGTAAAGCAAACAAAAGAAAAATATGGAGTAGGAATTAAAATCCATGGAGATGAAATAAAAACTTCGAGGTCTGCAGATGACGTTGTAATTCTGCCAGAGACAGCAAGGGACCTGGAAGAGAGGTCGAACAGAATTTACAGTGTCTTGAAAGGAGGGTATAAGATGAACATCAACAAAAACAAAACGAGAATAATGGCATGTTGTCAAATTAAATCTGGTGATACTGAGGGAATTAAATTAGGAAATGAGAGACTTAAAGTAGATTAGCTTTGCTATTTGGGGAGCAAAATAGCTGATGATGGTCAAAGTAGAGAGGATATAAAATGTAGACTGACTATGACAAGGATAGCTTTTCTGAAGAAGAGAAATTTGCTAACTTCGAGTACAGATCTAAGTGTCAGGAAGTCTTTACTGAAAGTGTTTGTGTTAAATGTAGCCGCGTATGGAACTGAAACATGGATGATAAATAGTGTACACAAGAAGAGAATAGAAGCTTTTGAAATGTGGTGCTACAGAAGAATGCTGAAGATTAGATGCGTAGATCACGTAACAAATGAGGAAGTACTGATTGGTTGGTTTAAAGGTGGGAGAACGGTCATCGGTCCCTTGTTCCTAATAAAACAATGCCACAAGTGTGAGAATAAAACGGCTGAAATGTATAACACTAAACGGAAAGAAAGGAAAAGCCACAAGAACAAAGGGAAGGCAACGAACACTAAAACGAACAAAAGAGAACAAGAAAACAACAGAGAGACACTAGAAACAGAAGAGAGTAAAACATGAAAACAGATTACAGTGGCTGGTCAACCACAAGAATAAAAAGGGAAAGCCAGCCACTCTTGCACCACATTAAAACCTCCACCCTAAAAGCATTAGGGTGGAGGACACGGAGGGACAAAGGACATGCGCTAAAACCTACATAGAAGTATAAACCCACTCTCATGAATAAAACATGGAACTAAAGCTGCTGTGGAGGCATTGTCGCCCAACACCGAAGGCAGGGTGCTGGGAAAGTTAAAAGTCTGTCGCAGAGTGGCTAAAAGTGGGCAGTCCACCAAGACGTGGATGATTGTCATTTGGGAGCCACTGACGTGGGTCCTTGCGACGGAGTAGGTAACCATGCGTTAGCCATGTAATGGCCAATGTGGAGCCGGCAGAGGACAACTGATTCCCTGCAAGAGGCCTGCATGGAAGACTTCCACACATTCATAATCTCCTTAATGACACTCAAGTTTGTTGTGCATGCTGTTATGCCATTCCACCTCCCAAAGCTGGAAAACCCTGCGGTGTAAGACAGAACATAGGTCAGCTTTGGAGATGCCTATCTCCAGAAGTGGTTTCTGCGTCGCCTGTTTGGCCAACCTGACGGCAAGGTCATTGCCGGGGATTTCGACGTGTCCTGGGGTCCACACAAACACCACGGAACAGCGGGACTGTTCCAGGGCACAGATGGACTCCTGAATGGACACTACCAGAATGTGGCGAGAGTAGCACTGGTCAATAGCTAGTAGGCTGCTCAATGAGTCAGTACACAGGAGAAATGACTCGCCAGGGCATGAGCGGATGTATTGAAGAGCACGAGATATGGCCGCCAGCTCTGCAGTGAAAACACTGCAGCCAACTGGCAAGGAGTGCTGCTCAATATGTCCTCCATGAACATATGCGAAGCCTACGTGATCATCAGTCATTGAGCCGTCGGTGTAAACCACTTCAGAGCCCAAGAACATGTCAAGAATTGAGAGGAAGTGACAGTGGAGAGCGGCGGGAATAACGGAGTCCGTAGGGCCATACAAAAGGTCCAGATGAAGCTGCGGCCGAAGTGTACACGATAGAGGAGTACGTGAATGGACTGCAAGTAGAGGTGGTAAAGGGAAGGACTCCAGTTTGGAGAGAAGGGATCACACGCGAACCCCAATCGTTAGCCTCGATCTGGACCGCCAATGCGGGAGATGGACTGCCACGGACGGGAAAAGGAGACGGTAATTTGGATGCTCAGGGGAACTATCAATGCGTGCTGCTTAACTGGCAAGCAGTTGTGCACGTCTGATCTGCAGTGGAGGGACACCAGCCTCCACCAGTACGCTGCACACCAGACTCGTCGTAAAAGCTCCTGTCACTAATCGAACCCCACAGTGATGCACAGGGTCGAGTAAATGCAATGCTGTAGGCGCTGCCGAACCATAAACCACACTCCCATAGTCAATTCGGGATTGGACAAGGGCTCTGTAGAGCTGCAGCAGCGTACAGTGATCTGCACCCCAATTAGTGTTGCTCAGGCAACAGAGGGCATTGAGGTGCTGCCAGCACTTCTGCTTAAGCTGATGAAGATGACGGAGCCACATCAATCGAGCGTCGAAAACCAGTCCTAGGAATTGATATGTCTCCACTACAGTGAGTGGATCATCATTAAGGTAAAGTGTGGGTTCCGGATGAATGATACGATGCCGACAGAAGAGCATGACACATGACTTTGCAGCTGAAAACTGGAAGCCGTGGGCTAGAGCACATGACTGCGCTTTGTGGATGGCTGCCTGGACGCGCCACTCAGCAACAATAGTATTGGAGTAGCAGTACGAAATGCAGAAGTCGTCTGCATACAGAGAAGGTGAAACCGAGGGCCCGACAACTGCTGCTAGACCGTTAATGGCCACTAAAAATAGAGAGACACTCAATACAGACCCCTGCGGGACTCCGTTCTCCTGGATATGGATGGAACTATGGGAGTCACCAACTTGGACTCAGAAAGTACAGAGCGACAGTAAGTTTTGGATGAAAATTGGGAGTGGTCCCGGGACACCCCACTCATACAATGTGGGAAGGATATGATGTTACCAAGTTGTGTCGTATGCCTTACGTAAGTCGAAAAAGACGGCAATCAGGTGTTGCCATCTGGAAAAGGCTGTTCGGATGGCAGACTCGATGGACACAAGATTATTAGTGGTGGAACAATCCTGGCAGAAGCTGCTCTGACATGGAGCCAGCAAGCCACGTGATTCCAGGAGCGAACCCAACCTCCGACATACCAAAGTTTCATCAGCTTACAAAGAACATTGGTGAGGCTGATGGGCATATAGCTATCCGCATCAAGCAGGTTTTTACTGGGTTTGAGCACTGGAATGATGGTGCTCTCCTGCCATTGTGATGGAAAGACACCATCGCACCAGAGCCGGTTGAAGATAACGAGAAGATGTCGCTTGTAATCATCTACATCTACATCCACATCCATACTCCGCAATCCACCTGACGGTGTGTGGTGGAGGGTACCTTGAGTACCTCTATCGGTTCTCCCTTCTGTTCCAGTCTCGTATTGTTCGTGGAAAGAAGGATTGTCGGTATGCCTCTGTGTGGGCTCTAATCTCTCTGATTTTATCCTCATGGTCTCTTCGCGAGATATACGTAGGAGGGAGCAATATACTGCTTGACTCTTCGGTGAAGGTATGTTCTCGAAACTTTGACAAAAGCCCGTACCGAGCTACTGAGCGTCTCTCCTGTAGAGTCTTCCACTGGAGTTTCTCTATCATCTCCGTAACGCTTTCGCGATTACTAAATGATCCTGTAACGAAGCGCGCTGCTCTCCGTTGGATCTTCTCTATATCTTCTATCAATCCTATCTGGTACGGATCCCACACTGCTGAGCAGTATTCAAGCAGTGGGCGAACAAGCGTACTGTAACCTACTTCCTTTGTTTTCGGATTGCATTTCCTTAGGATTCTTCCAATGAATCTCAGTCTGGCATCTGCTTTACCGACGATCAACATTATATGATAATTCCATTTTAAATCACTCCTAATGCGTACTCCCAGATAATTTATGGTATTAACTGCTTCCAGTTGCTGACCTGCTATTTTGTAGCTAAATGATAAAGGATCTATCTTTCTGTGTATTCGCAGCACATTACACTTGTCTACATTGAGATTCAATTGCCATTCCCTGCACCATGCGTCAATTCGCTGCAGATCCTCCTGCATTTCAGTACAATTTTCCATTGTTACAACCTCTCGATACACCACAGCATCATCTGCAAAAAGCCTCAGTGAACTTCCGATGTCATCCACCAGGTCATTTATGTATATTGTGAATAGCAACGGTCCTATGACACTCCCCTGCGGCACACCTGAAATCACTCGGAAGACTTCTCTCCATTGAAAATGACATGCTGCGTCCTGTTATCTAGGAACTCCTCAATCCAATCACACAATTGGTCTGATAGTCCATATGCTCTTACTTTGTTCATTAAACGACTGTGGGAAACTGTATCGAACGCCTTGCGGAAGTCAAGAAACACGGCATCTACCTGGGAACCCGTGTCTATGGCCCTCTGAGTCTCGTGGACGAATAGCGCGAGCTGGGTTTCACATGACCGTCTTTTTCGAAACCCATGCTGATTCCTACAGAGTAGATTTCTAGTCTCCATAAAAGTCATTATACTCTAACACAATACGTGTTCCAAAATTCTACAACTGATCGACGTTAGAGATATAGGTCTATAGTTCTGCACATCCGCTCGACGTCCCTTCTTGAAAACGGGGATGACCTGTGCCCTTTTCCAATCCTTTGGAATGCTACGCTCTTCTAGGGACCTACGGTACACCGCTGCAAGAAGGGGGGCAAGTTCATTCGCGTACTCTGTGTAAAATTGAACTGGTACCCCATCAGGTCCAGAGGCCTTTCCTCTTTTGAGCAATTTTAATTGTTTCTCTATCCCCTCTGTCGTCTATTTCGATAACTATCATTTTGTCATCTGTGCGACAATCTAGAGAAGGAACTACAGTGCGATCTTCCTCTGTGAAACAACTTTGGAAAAAGACATTTAGTATTTCGGCCTTTAGTCTGTCATCCTCTGTTTCAGTACCATTTTGGTCACAGAGTGTCTGGACATTTTGTTTTGATCCACCTACCGCTTTGACATAAGACCAAAATTTCTTAGGATTTTCTGCCAAGTCAGTACATAGAACTTTACTTTCGAATTCATTGAACGCCTCTCGCATAGCCCTCCTCACACTACATTTCGCTTCGCGTAATTTTTTTTGTCTGCAAGGCTTTGGCTATGTTTATGTTTGCTGTGAAGTTCCCTTTGCTTCCGCAGCAGTTTTCTAACTCGGTTGTTGTACCACGGTGGCTCTTTTCCATCTCTTACGATCTTGCTTGGCACATACTCATCTAATGCATACTGTACGATGGTTTTGAACTTTGTCCACTGATCCTCAACACTATCTATACTTGAGACAAAACTTTTGTGTTGAGCCAACAGGTACTCTGAAATCTGCTTTTTGTCACTTTTTCTAAACAGTAAAATCTTCCTACGCTTTTTAATATTCCTATTTACGGCTGAAATCATCGATGCCGTAACCGCTTTATGATCGCTGATTCCCTGTTCTGTGTTAACTTTTTCAAATAGTTCGGGTCTGTTTGTCACCAGAAGGTCTAATATGTTATCGCCACGAGTCGGTTCTCTGTTTAACTGCTCAAGGTAGTTTTCAGATAAAGCACTTAAAAAATTTTCACTGGATTCTTTGTCCCTGCCACCCGTTATGAACGTTTCAGTCTCCCAGTCTATATCCGGCAAATTAAAATCTCCACCCAGAACTATAACATGGTGGGGAAATCTACTCGAAATATTTTCCAAATTATCCTTCAGGTGCTCAGCCACAACAGCTGCTGAGCCAGGGGGCCTATAGAGACATCCAATTACCATGTCTGAGCCTGCTTTAACCGTGACCTTCACCCAAATCATTTCACATTTCGGATCTCCGTCAATTTCCTTCGATACTATTGCACTTCTTATCGCTATAAACACGCCTCCCCCTTCACTGTTCCAGCCAGTCAGATGAGAGATGTTTAATCATCTGGCTGTGGATGCGATCAGGCCCATGAGCTGTGTCGGGGCAATGGGCAAGGGCACTGAGGAACTCCCACCCTGTAAATGGGGCGTTATAGGATTCACTGCAATGTGTAGTGAATGAGAGGATGTTCCCTTCCAGCCATCGTTTGAGTGTGTGAAAGGCTGGGGGGTAATTCTCCGACACAGAGGCTCGAGCAAAGTGCTCGGCAATCGCGTTTGCGTCGGTACATAACTCGCCATTTGTGGTAACACTGGGGACAGCTGTTGGGGCCTGGTACCCGAAAATATGTTCGATCTTTGCCCACACAGGAATTAATGAATAGAATTGGAGAGAAGATAAATTTGTGGCACAACTTGACTGAAAAGTAATGGCTCCACCTTCGTAACTCTTCAACAGTTGGCAGCACTGGTATGCAGCAGGTACTAGCTTGTTCTGTAGCCTCTTCTCTACAGCTCCAGTTGGCAGGAAGTCTTAGCATTGAACGGTTGTGTTGTTACGGTGTAAAGTATGGATGTGAGAACTGTGCGTCATTGGGCGAGTAAGTTTAAAGACGTTGAGGCGGGAACATCTGACCTGCATGACAAACAGAGTTGGACATCCCTTGACCACAACCACCAAGTTTCACAAAGAAAATGTTGACAGATTGAAAGAAAGAAACTGCAAGCACAATTGGCATTTCACAAGAACATGTGGCTCATATTATTGCTTTGCTTGGCTATCGCAAGATCTGTGCAGCACGATGGGTACCCCGGATGCTGACTCCTGAAATGAAACCGCACAGACTTGAAATATGCCAGGAACTCTTCTCGCCTTATGAGAATAAAGGTGACACCATTTTCCATTCAATTGTGACAGGAGACGAAAAGTGGGTACACCATTATGAGAGAACTGAGACTGTGGTTGCGGAATCAGAGTGTCGACTTCTTCTGTAACAGCTTCAGAAAGCTTGTTCATCGTTGGCAGGAATGTATCCCATTCGCTGGTGATTATGTGGAAAAGAGAATATTGGTAATTAAAGATCACATTCTAAGGATTATTTCTGCATTTGACTTATTAAAATATTCCCATCCAAACCCAATTAACAAAGGTGGAGGCATTACTTTTCATTTAACCCTTGGTAGGACATGTTCTGAGGCATCAAGGGATCACTAATTTAGAATTGGAGGGCAGCGCAGAGGGTAAAAATCATAGAGGGAGACCAAGAGATGAATACACTAAGCAGGTTCAGAAGGATGTAGGCTGCAGTAGTTACTTAGAGATGAAGAAGCTTGCAAATGATAGCATGGAGAGCTGCATCAAACCAGTCTCTGGACTGAAGACCACAACAACAACAAAAACCACAAACACTGCTCACTGCCATCAATACATTTATTAGTGGTGAAAGCAATTCAGTTTGCCATTTTGAGGCACACGTATCAAATGCCATGGCACACAATAAAAATATTATTACAAGAGGCAGATCCCATTTTATGGCAGCAGAAACAAACACGAAACCTGAAGTTCTGCCATTTGTATTGTTTCAAACGGTATGTGAATTAAAAGTGCAGTCATTGACAGTCACATATCTTTCTCATGAAGTGAAATAAAGACCTGATTTCCTCAACCCCCCCCCCCCCCCCAAAATTCTCATGTGTAATGCACTCTTAAGGTGTTTAAAGGAAACCTGCAGTTTCCAACATTATGGTATTAGTCTAGGAAGCCACAACCAAACATCTCAAATCACTCATTGCAAAAACAAATGATCTTGTTAGTTCTAGAAAAAATGCTACATATTCTAAATTTCGTTGAAGCACCAACATCGATTTTAGTTTAAGTGTGGGCCGAGTTTATTACTTCTCTCTGATATTTCATTTCTTAAAAGTCTCCCAGTACACACAACTGTTTTTGCTAATGTGTGGGCAGTGCCTTTAAAAGTTCTGCGGACCAATGTCAATTACACAGGAAGAGAGTTGTGAAGAGAATACAAGGGTGCATGTGCAGCTGGTTGTATACACCCAATGAGAAAGCAGCAGAAAGAATGTTTTGCACCAATGAATCATATACTTATGTCAAATCTATTGTGACTATAGTCACAGAATAAACAATGTATTCCTGGATAGGATCAACAAAGTGACTGTCAGTTGTTTATAGAATAGCTACCAGAGCAACAACCAATCAGAGCAAGAGTTTGGTCACAGCTTCTATCATGTGTACGATAGTCATAACACTCTGCTACATCAGCTGTTGGCTACCAGACAGCTGCAGATGACAACTGTTGGTTGGGGGTTCAGGACTTAACAGCAAGGCCATCAGCCACTTTATCCAGGGCCAAATTATCCAGATTAGTGGTTTCCATGAAGAACATGTTCTAATGATGAAAGCATGGAGGAGCAGCAAAATGGAGGCACTGAAGGCAATACTGATGGCAAAGCTGAGAGACAATTTATGGGAAACTGTATGGATTAGGTCGGTACGTAGGTAAGAGCAGATCAGGGGTCTCCCACAGCTCACCCAATGGCAAAAAAAAAAAAAAGCCCCGTCCCACATCTGCCCCCCACCAGACCAACAAATGGCAAACACAGTTACAGAACAGAGAAAGAGAATGTCTTCTAGTCGGCAGATTGAGAACAGTAAAAGTGAGGAGATTAAAAATGTAATGGACGTCAGCTGGACCACCCATAATGGTAAAAAGAAGAGAGAAACAGGTACGGCAGCAGGTGGGCATCCCTGGGACTCTGAGCACAACGGGAGTTGTCCTACCCACAGACATCCCACCCCTGCTCCAGAGTAGCCCAGATGTCAAAGCACAGTAGTCAAGGTGTCAAAGCAAGGGTGCCCACCCCCAGGAGGGCAACGGGGACAGTGCCATCCCCCCCTCCCCCCCATTCACTTAGGGAAAGGAAAAAAATACAGTACGGTCAGGTGCTTTCCTTTCAAGAAAATGACTTAAAAGTCAGTATTATGCTGGTTTTTAGCAGGGCCGCAATTGGAACTTGCTTGTGGCTCCTTATAAGTTACCATTTGACTTCCAAAATATTATAAAACCTCATACCCCAGGTCTTACTGCCCACCTCCTTCTCCCCATCCCACTACTAACTACCCTATGGGCACACTTGCATGAAAGAGCAGCCACCATTCAACAGAGTGCTGTCTCTAAAATAGAAAATAACTTGCGGCAGGAAAGAAGACAAACTGCATCTAAAGGCAATTAAAACAGAATATGAGAGGGATGAAAGAGTGATCTGGTCAAAGAAGTAGAGTTGGTGGTCCCAATGCTGTCCCAACATGTGTCACAAGTTGTTCAGCAAGAAACGATGAATTGGTATGAAGACTACACCGAAGGCCAAAACTTGGATCGTTGACTGAGTTTGGCCCACACCTCCGATGAAGAGGCGTACATTCCCAGGGAGGAGGCATAGTCCTCCCAGCATTCACTCTTACTGTGTTTAATTAGGTAGCAGGCCCTAGCACACAGTCACTTAAAAGTGATAAGGTGGTCTGTGAAGGACATTGCTTGTAACATTATTGGGCTCTTATGTGATCCTGAACACCTACTGCAATGTCTGGTCCGCCGTGGCACTGGCCAGTAGTGAAGGGGACCTGTAGAAAGGGAAACAGCAGTTCCAGCAGCGTGAATGATCATGCTGAAGATGTCTTGCACCTCCTCATCGATGCAATCTGACAGAGATGGAGTGAAGGAATTAGCAGAGGCATCTAATTGCCACGTAGTTCTTAGAAGCACCCAGAGCAGTAATCGGTCCATCTGGCAGCAGCAAGGAAGCAACAGGATCAGCGAAAAGTAGTCACTGTCATATGCCATGTAGTGGTCATGCAGCGGAGCCACAAGACTGGGGGGAAGAGATCATTAGATTAGCAGAAAAGGTTTCGTGGATGGCACGGAAGTGGGTAGGTGCCATCATTGAGGAGGCACAGATTATGGTCAGTAAGAAGATAGTCAAGTAGAAGGCACCTACCAGATGGTGTGGTAATCCTCCACACGGGTGTTGGTACGCATCATTAGGAGAAAGGGAAGGGTGTGTCATTGTTTGGTTAAGGTGGTCAACTTAAGGTATGACAGTGGTCTGACTGGAGATACGTAAACATTACCAAAGGCAACCGCTGAGGTCTTTTTCACTCCCACTGCTTTCAATGTGGTAAGAAGAGGAATCCACTCACTCAACACATCAGTCCAGATCAACATATAGATTGCTCCAGATGTCCTCTTAGGCCAGATTCACACAGAACCCATAAAGACCAGAGCGCACTTGGAAATGGTCATCAATGAAGTTTGTTTCTTGTAAAGCAATACAAATTGCAGAAGAGGAGGAAATAAGATGATGTACTTATAGCAGGTGCGATAATATCCATTACAGCTCCACTGAATGATCATGTCGCAAGTGACCAGGTTAAGTGTGAAGTGGTCAGGAGAGCCAGTCACGCCCCATCATCACTGACTGTCAACCATGAGGGTTGTCAATGAGAACTGCTTCAGAATCAGAGTGTGGAGGGATCTAGCACCTCCGCAGTCACCAGAACAACTTTGTCTCAATAATTCTTCTTCTTCTTCTCCCCCTCCTCTACCTTTGACGGCCAAGATTCTTGAGAGAGCCTATTCACTACAAGCATGGGAATGGATGAAGTGTGGACAGCCCCACGATGAGACAAGTCGCAGAGTCTTCAGTCGTTGATAGGTGTTGGACCCCTATCTTTGGGTTTCTTGGGAAAGGGCCCTGAGAGGGGGTCCTATCACCAGTAGATGCTGGAGAAGGCATATGCTCTGGATGCCGGTTGTGTGAAGGAGTTCCCAAGGTTGGTGTCGAAGGAACTACAACAGAGGAGGGTGGTGGGAGAACTGGTTTTGAAAAAAATTGACATAGTTGAGTGATGGCTGAGAGTTTCACTTAACCGGATGTCATATCAACGTATATTTTATGTACCTAAGACTATAACAGTCAAGAGATTTCTATTCTTGTATTCTCGTTCCTTCTAGAAGACAGAGAAAAATGATGAACATGGAGGCTGGCTTTCAGTGCAGTTGACACACGAATGTGGTTGTCCACAAGGACTACCTTCATGGAATAATCATCCCCAGACACCACATTTTGGGTCCACTGTGCTGTAGGATGACATACAACCACAGTGCAAGAATTTGGAAACTCCTCATGGATGGATGTAAGGATTCATGTCCCACCTGTACACCATGACTGACTTTTTATAGGAGGACATTTGCTCCAAAGGCTACAACAAAGGTGCCTAAGTCTATTCTATTATCCTTGGGACCTTTTCAGATGCATCAGACAAGAGGTATACCTCTCCTCTCTAGATTAACCAGTAGTTCTTCGCCTGTTTGGAGTGTAAGGTCTCAGTGGAAGATGATTCCTTGGACCACATTGAGAGCCTTATGTGGAGCAATGCTAACTGGTATTTCATCCAGACAGTCACATACCCGAAGAGCTGTCGACTGTGCAGCACAGAAGCCTTTTATCAAGAGTGATCCACTGCACATTTTTCCCAATGACTCAGCTTCTCCAAATGTATCTTCAGTATTTTCCACACAAAATAATGATTTTATCACAGTGAAAGTATCCTCATCAGTTCAAGTACATATTAAGTACTGGGTAAATTGTTGCACTCTTAGGCATTTGGCTTGTCCCTCTTCTCATGGGTAGCTATGATAAGGACAGCAGTAGGTTAGTAACTACGTATGTTTCAATTTCTATTCCTATTTTAGGAAACAGCTGGATCAGAACGGAGATTGTTTCACTGTAATTTAAGACATTTCATGTGCGAAACATCCACCCTGTTTTTTGTTTGTGGTTTTAGGGCGCAAAACTTCTATGGTCATTAGCGCCCAGCCCGTGACTTAAGACGGTAAAAAACCGAAATTGAAAACCAGCAGCAATGGGAACAAAGTCATAAAATTGGAGAAACTAAAAGTAGAAGGAATGCTTAAAAATCCACTACAGAAAGGGGGTGGTTGTCCCCAAAAAAAAGCTTCAAATGACTGACGTCATTTCACTGTCACTAATAAACTGGAGAACGCGGTCAGCTGAGCGCGTGTCATCTGCTAAAATCGACGATAGATCAGGCGATAGCTGTAGACGGGAGCGTAACGGATTAAAATAGGGGCATTCAATTAAAAGGTGTCTTACCGTCCACAGCTGAGAGCAGTGGGGACAGAGTGGGGGAGGATCACCGCTTAAAAGATGTCGATGGCTAAAAAGACAGCGCCCTATCCGGAGTCTAGCTAAAATTACCTTCTCCCGACGACGCGTTCGGGAGGAAGAGGTCCAAGCGCAAGGAAGGGCTTTCACTTCCCGCAATTTATTACGGGGAAGTGTTGACCAATACGCATGCCATAAATGAGCAACTTTGCGACATAAACCGCTCCGTAGATCGGTGAACGGAAGCGACTGAATAGCTGGCCGAGGAAGAGAGACTGCAGCCTTAGCCGCTATATCGGCCGCCTCATTCCCACAGATACCAGCGTGTCCCGGGAGCCAGAGGAACGCCACCGAGACGCCCCCCAGGTGGAGCAAGCGCAGACAGTCCTGAATCCGGTGGACCAGAGGGTGCACAGGGTAAAGAGCTTGGAGACTGAGGAGAGAGCTGAGAGAATCTGAGCAGATAACGTACTGTATCCGCTGATGGCGGCGGATGTAGTGGACAGCCTGGAGAACAGCGTAAAGCTCCGCAGTATAAGCCGAACACTGGTCGGGAAGCCGAAAGTGATTTGGGGTGTCGCCAACAATATAGGCACTCCCTACACCTAACGATGTTTTCGAGCCATCGGTGTAAATAAATGTGGCGTCCGTCATTTCTGCACATAGAGCAGCAAATGCCCGATGATAAACAAGTGTAGGGGTACCATCCTTGGGAAATTGACAAAGGTCACAGAGCAGGCAGATCCGGGGACGGAACCAAGGCGGTGCTGTACCCCAAGTTGTCAAGAAGGTTTTAGGAAAGCGGAAGGAAAGAGAATGGAGCAGTTGACGGAAGCGGACTCCTGGTGGTAGTAGTGAGGAGGGGCGGCCTGCATACCCTACATCAAAGGAGGCGTCGAAAAATATATCATGGGCTGGATTAGCAGGCATGGAAGACAGATGGCTGGCATAACGACTCAGAAGGACTGCTCGCCGATTGGACAGCGGAGGTTCAGCAGTCTCAGCATAAAGGCTTTCCACAGGGCTGGTGTAAAAAGCTCCAGACACTAAACGTAATCCACGGTGGTGGATAGAGTCGAGACGCCGAAGAATAGACGGCCGAGCAGAGGAGTAGACTATGCTTCCAGAATCCAATTTCGAGCGCACTAAGGCGCGATAGAGGCGGAGAAGGACCACTCGGTCCGCTCCCCAGGAGGTACCATTCAGGACACGGAGGGTGTTAAGCGATCGCAGACAGCGAGCCGAAAGATAGGAAATGTGGGAGGACCAGCACAGTTTTCTGTCAAACATAAGACCCAAGAATTTAGCGACGTCTGAAAACGGAAGGTTGACAGGACCTAGATGTAAGGAGGGCGGAAGAAACTCCTTACGTCGCCAAAAATTGACACAAACGGTCTTACTGGGTGAGAAACGGAAGCCGGTTTCGATGCTCCACGAGTGGAGGCGATCGAGACATCCTTGAAGACGTCGTTCAAGAAGGCTGGTCCGTTGAGAGCTGTAGTAGATCGCAAAATCGTCCACAAAGAGGGAGCCCGAGACATCAGGAAGGAGACAATCCATAATTGGATTTATGGCAATGGCAAACAGTACAACACTCAGCACGGATCCCTGGGGTACCCCGTTTTCTTGGGAGAAAGTACGGGAGAGAGTAGTGTTCACCCGCACCCGAAAAGTGCGCTCTGCCATAAATTCGCGAAGAAAAAGGGGCAGCCGGCCTCGAAAGCCCCAAGAGAACAGTGTGCGGAGGATGCCTGTCCTCCAACAGGTATCGTATGCTCTCTCCAGATCAAAAAATATTGCTACCGTTTGGCGTTTCCGGAGAAAATTGTTCATGATATAAGTGGAGAGAGCAACAAGATGGTCAACTGCAGAACGATGCTTCCGAAATCCGCATTGGGCTGGTGTTAAAAGACTGCGGGATTCCAGCCACCAAGCTAAACGGTAATTCACCATACGCTCCAAAACCTTACAGACACTACTCGTGAGAGAAATGGGGCGATAGCTAGAGGGGAGATGTTTGTCCTTTCCAGGTTTCGGAACGGGAACGACAATAGCTTCCCGCCACCGTCTGGGAAACGTACTGTCGGTCCAAATTCAATTATAAAGGCGAAGGAGGTAACGCAGACTATGGGTTGATAAATGCAGCAACATTTGGACATGGATACCATCCGGTCCTGGGGCGGAGGAGCGAGAAGAAGAGAGGGCATGTTGGAGTTCCCGCATGGAGAAAACAGTATTGTAGCTTTCGTGATTTTGAGAGGAGAAAGCAAGATGTCGCACTTCTGCTGCACGTTTCTTCGGGAGAAACGCTGGCGGGTAATTAGAAGAGCTCGAAATCTCAGCAAAGTGCTGACCCAACGAGTTAGAAATTGCGACGGGGTCCACTAAGGTATCATGCGCGACAGTGAGCCCAGAGACCGGGGAGAAACTAGGCGCGCCTGAGAACCGTCGAAGCCGACTCCAAACTTCCGAGGAGGGAGTGAAGGTATTAAATGAGCTAATAAAGAATTTCCAGCTTGCCTTCTTGCTATCGCAGATGACACGACGGCATCGCGCACGGAGCTGCTTATAGCTGATACAGTTGGCCAAAGTAGAATGGTGACGGAAAATGCGAAGAGCACGTCGCCGCTCACGTATTGCGTCACGGCATGCCTCGTTCCACCAAGGAACTGGGGGGCGCCGGGGCAATTCGGAGGTGCGTGGTATTGAACGTTCCGCAGCTGTAAGAATAACGTCGGTAATATGTGTGACCTCATCGTCGACGCTGGGAAAGTGACGGTCATCGAATATCGCTAGAGACGAAAAAAGTGTCCAATCGGCTTGGGCAAATTTCCAGCGTCGCGAGGGCATATATGGCAGTGGAGGCTGCAGTCTAAGGACACATGGAAAGTGGTCACTCGAGTGTGTATCATCAAGGACGAACCATTCGAAGCGCCGAGCTAGCGGAACAGTACCGACCGCAAGGTCCAAATGAGATAAATTTGTCGTGGAGGCAGACAAAAATGTGGGGACCCCAGTGTTGAGGCAAACTAGATTCGCTTGGTGGAAGACGTCTAGCAATAGAGAGCCACGTGGACAAGGATGTGGAGATCCCCAAAGCGGGTGGTGGGCATTGAAGTCCCCAACCAGCAAATAGGGGGTGGAAGCTGACCAAGAAGATGAAGGAGATCAGCTCGTGCCATTGGTGTGGATGATGGAATGTATACAGTACAAAGCGAGAACGTGTATCCAGAAAGGGAAAGACGGACGGCGACAGCTTGGAAGGAACTGTTTAAGGGGATTGGGTGATAATGGAGAGTATCATGGAGAAGAATCATGAGTCCTCCATGGGCTGGAGTGCCTTCAACAGAGGGGAGGTCATATCGGACGGACTGAAAATGAGGGAGAACAAAGCGGTCATGGGGACGCAGCTTTGTTTCCTGAAGACAGAAGATGACCGGCAAGTAGGATCGTAAGAGGACCGACAATTCATCCCGACTGGCTCGAATGCCGCGGATATTCCAGTGGATAATGGACATAGGGTGAACAGAAAATGGAGGAATGTGATCAAGGGTGCTGTCAACTCAACGACTGCTCAGAGCTTGCGACCGACAGCATGGAATGGCATTCAGCCGAAGGCAGAAGTTCCTGATCCATAGGTTGGTCAGGAGCAGCTCCTGCCACCAGCGATCGGCCGGTTGACCAGCCACCAACAGTGCGCCTCGGCGACACAGAAGACGGCCGAGGGCGATTTCCGCCAGGTGGTGCTGTAGATGGGACATGCCTTGGCGGAGAAGGAGAGGAACTGGGTTTCTTTGTAGCCTTCTTGGAAGTATGATGTTTAGATGAAGGAGGAACCGATGGTTGTGAAGTTGCGGTATGTAAAAACTCTTCACGAGTATGCTCTTTTTTCGAAGACTTGGCGTCTGACTTTTGGGCTCGAGATTTAGCAGAACCCGACCAAGGGTGAGCCATAGAGTGGGCAGGCGAAAGTGGTGAGGTTGAACGAGCGATCTTTGCGCTGGCCGTTCTGACGACCGTGGCACTAAAGGTGAGGTCGCAAGTCTGCGTGGCCGCCTCCTTTGTTGGCCGAGGAGAAGCAAGGACAGTGCTGTATTTTCCTGTCTGAGGCACGGTGGGCTTGTGACTGGCGAATAATTTTCGAGCAGCAAAGGTCGACACCTTTTCCTTCACTCTTATTTCCTGGATGAGCTTTTCGTCCTTAAAAACGGGGCAATCTCGAGAGGAAGCAGCGTGGTCACCCATACAGTTGATTCAGCGAGGGGATGGAGGTGGACAAGCACCCTCATGGGCATCCTTGCCACACGTAACACATTTGGCCGGATTGGAACAGGACTGGCTGGTGTGATTGAACCGCTGACACCGATAGCAACGTGTAGGGTTTGGGACATAAGGGTGAACGGAAATTATCTCATAGCCTGCTTTGATTTTCGATGGGAGTTGAACTTTGTCAAATGTCAAGGAGACAGTGCGGGTTGGAATGATGTTCATGTCAACCCTTTTCATAACTCTATGAACAGCCGTTACGCCCTGGTCAGACAGGTAGTGCTGAATTTCTTCGTCAGACAAACCATCGATGGAGCGTGTATAAACGACTCCACGCGAGGAATTTAAGGTACGGTGCGGTTCCACCCGGACAGGGAAGGTGTGGAGCAGAGAAGTACACAGCAATTTTTGTGCCTGGAGGGCACTGACTGTTTCTAACAGCAGGGTGCCATTCCGTAATCTGGAACAAGACTTTACAGGACCTGCAATTGCGTCGACACCTTTCTGAATAATGAAAGGGTTGACCGTGGAGAAGTCGTGACCTTCGTCAGACCGAGAAACAACAAGGAACTGTGGCAACGATGGAAGAACTGTCTGTGGCTGAGACTCAGTATACTTACGTTTGTGAGCAGACATAGTGGAAGGTGAGGAAACCATTGCGGAAGAATCCCCCAAGATTACCAGCGTCTCCGATGGCGCGCTCCTCCCTTGTGGGGGCCCTCACTGAGGGCACTCCCGCCTTAGGTGATTGTTCACACCTCCCGACAAACGGACGGAGGGACCAATTGGCACTTTCGGAAGGTATCAGCTCAGGTATTCACCCCTCCCTGGGCCTGGCCGTTACCAGGGGGTACGTACGTGTCCTACCTGTCTACCCGGGGCGGGGAATTACGCGTTACCCCGTCACCGGCTATGCATGGAAGTGCGTGGGTCGGCCTTCAGACACGCACAGGGAGGAAAAAAGAGAAAGGGAAAGGAAAGAAGAGGGGTCTCAAACGCCGCAGTGGAGAAAAGTGCAGAGAGAAGCGGGAAGGAAAAGAGAAGGACAGAGGAAGGACGAAGACTTGCAAGTATAGAAAGCAAGGAATTTGTAATAGTTTAGAGCGTCCGTCTCCGGACGTAGGCACAAACCATACTCCCAAAAGGGGGAGAAAGGGAAGGAAAGAGCCAAAGGTGAGGGGGGGGGGGGCAAGATGGGGAGGGGGAAGGATGAGGAAAGGGAAGGTATGCAGCCCGGAAAGGAAGGAGGGCCACATTAGCTCGGGGTCCCGTGCTCGCTACGCACGTATCCACAAAAGAGTTGTGGACCCCCTGAGGGGATCCACCCTGTTATGACCTACTTCTATCATGGGCTCTCCCCACAGGTGCCACCCAGCTACAGCAAAAGCAGTCTGGCGTGATGGACATTACCAGGACTCCTGATATCCCAAGACGGCTACTCCTTGGCATGCTTGGTGAGCTTGCAGCTCATTCAGCAGTGTGATCCCTGTGTTGTCAGGGGGCTCAACCAAAAGGATACATAACAAACCCATCATGCCAGACTGGGTACAGTGTTGGCTTTGAAGCAAAAATAGGAGCCTACACAGGTATTGTGCACACACAATGTTTAACACTGCATGCATTAGGTGCTATGTAAGGTTTTCTTCATCAGTCTGTATACTACAGAAAAATTCGGAAAATGAATGGTTGATTGATTTTGGCGAGTGGTCCAAACAGCGCGGTTGTTGGTCCCATGATCTAGGATGGCAGAAATCAAGGAAGGAACAACACAAAAAGCACAGTCCAGTCAAGGGGAAGGGATAACATGCAAACAAAGAAGGGAAAGTGAAATCAGGGCTGCAGGAAGATGTAAGAACAGGAGCGGGGTAGAAATGAGGAGAGCAGGGGAACCCCAGAAATGCTATGCAAATTGGGGCACCAGTACCGCCACCGACTCATCCCGACACCTACACCGCAGCATTATCACAGTACAATGGGGACAACATCAGGGGAAGACGACTCAGGAAAAGGGGAAACAAAAAAGCATAACAGACCACACAAAATGTAGGGAAAAGGCGGGGAGACCCTGGCTAGTGTGGAGGCACAGCCAAGGCATCCATAACCAATGGGTACACTAACTGAGGGACTCAAATTCCTGAGGAAAATTCAAGGACTTATACCTGAGAGTATAAACTATTTTCGGCAAAGAAAACAGAGGACAGATGGAATCATGCGAGAGTTGTCCGCTCACACACGAGACAAGAAAGTTGGGTGGGCATATTTAGTGTGAAGGATAAAAAGGTGGGGGCAGTCCAGCAAAATATGGATCACTACAAATGGGAGGGAGGAGACGGGGGGGGGGGGGGGGGGGCACTCACTGCAGAGTAAAAACCCATGGGTCAACCTAGTATGGCCAATGCGGAGACAGCAGACGGTGGCAGATTCTGGCCAGGAGAGGCACAGGGAAGAACGCCACACGATGGGAGTCTCCTTGATGGCGCCACGTTTATCCAATGGTAAGGTAGCATCCTAAGTGTCAGTCCACGACTGAGCAAAAAGGGATCTGATGTAAAACCATAACCCCCCCCCCTCCTCCTCCTCCAATCCAGATATCAGCAATTTCATTACCCGGGATACCTATGTGGCCAAGAACCCAAAGGAAGTCAACTGAACAAGCAGCATCACGAAGACTGGTGAGGTCACGGATGGCAGGGACCAAAAACCGAGCAGTAGCCTGAAAGCCTCTTGAGTCAGCATGTAACAAAACTCGAGTGGCGGAGGACCGTTTAACAAAACAGGGTGCCCTATAGACAGCCATAAATTCCGCAGTAAACACCCCATACATGGCAGGCAAGAGATGGAGTTCCGTGCCAACAGAAGATGTGAAGGCATATTCAATATGATCAGCAGATTTAGAGTCCACAGTGTAAAAGCACAATGGCACCCTGAAACTTCTGTAAAGGTGTTTGGAACAAACAGTGGAACACCATTGGAGCAATGGAAGCTTTCGGACCCTGGAAGAAATTCATCTTAATCCTTGGCCGAGGAACCAATCAAAGGGGGGAGGGGGGTGGGGGGGTTGTCAGGAGAGAACATGAGGAAGAAGACAAGGAAGAGTGAAGGAAGTCATGGCAGAGAGAAGAGAGGCAGAGCCCAACAGATACAAGTAAGCCTGTCCACCAGCAGGCAATGGCATGAAGCCGCAAAAAGAATAGAATGGGAAAGTTGAGCAGGGGAAAGTGGATAGTGATAGGGAAACAGGAGCTGGGACTGCCAAATCAAAAGGGGAGGGATCCAAATGTCAACACTGGTAAGAAGATAAAAGGCACCGAGATTAAAGGAATATAAATATCAAGGGATGATGGTTCCTTGTCAGGTTTAAGGTTACGAACCACAATACTGTCCGTCCATTGAGAGGGAAAATACTTTGGAGCCAAACATGGTTATACATCTGGAGGAGATATTGACATTGTTGAGGACTGAGGTGTTGAATCAATTGATTATAGATGGAATTAGGGCCAGGAGCTGAATCGTGCGAAGCAGATAGGGCCAGAAGAAGCTCCCATTCAGTACAAGTTTCATTTTTGGATTCGCATGACAAGGAATAAAACATAAGCAGGAAAGGTTCAACCCACTATTTCCAGAGGAGGAAGGCAGCTCAATAGGAGGCTTATTCCAATGCCATCACAAAATGGGTCATGAGGTGTCCTGCAGGAACCGACGGATCTGTACGAAGACCATCTGGAAGGGCAACGCCCAGAATTGAAGACTGCCACTGACAACTTGGCTGGGTGAGGAGTGTAGCCCACATGCGTGACAAATGCACAGAAGAACCTAGAGAGGAGACAAATAATCCCCAACACATCCATTTTCTCTGTCTGATTAAGTAACAGGCTTTGGCAGGAAGATGTTTTAAGTTAACAAGACCAGAGGACAGGTGCCTTTTTAGATTGCAAGGCATGATCATGAATAATGGCACTAAATTGGCCGATGGTGAACAGGGCCCATCAAACAGAAAACTGCAATACCGACTGGACAGATTATCTTACCGGACAGATTACGGATGACTTCCCCATTACAACATGACCAAAAAGTTGGAAACATGACCCGGGAGGTCAATCAGCATGATGGAAAGCCCAGTGGGGTAACCTGGTCATCAGTAGGTGGGAACGGAAAGAGAGAATCAAAGGGAAATGGTTACTATGACAGAGGCCATAGCGTGGCGCCTAATGTAAGGAAGGAAGAAGGGGAGGGGAAGAGAGAGCGAAAGATTAATGGCAGGGAAAGTGCCACATGCAGCACTAAAATAAGCAGGGGAACCATCATTAAGAAGGCACAGATTATGGTCTGCAAGAAATTGGGCAATGAGGAACCCCCATCCGCATAAGCACTGCCCCACAAAGGGTGATAGGAGGAGGAACGGGAGGGGGCGGTGGGGGGGGGGGGGTCCTGATGAAGAAGGGCAGTCAGGGTAGCAGATGTAGATGGTCTGTCAGGAGGGAGATAGCGACTGCAAACTGTGATGGCAGAATCCAAGTGGACCCAAATGGCAACCACTCCCAATGGGGTACAAAGAGGGATCCATGTACTCTAACAACATTTGTACAGAGCAACGTGCAGCCACCACAAGACACCCTCAAAGGGGCAAATCAGTTCGGACAGAAAGCACGGAACCCACAAAGATTTGGTGAGTGAGCGTCAGTGGGAAGAGATTCCTGGAGAGTGACACAAGTTGCCAAGTAAAAGGCAATAAGGGATTGACACTCTGGAAGGTGACAGTATTTATTACAGTTCTATTGAATAATCACAGACCAGGTATCCAAATGGGAAGCTAACAGGCTGGAGCCAATCACACTGAAAGGTCACCATACGTCACCAACAATGACAGGATCACATCCATAAGTAACAGGGACTCAGGTTTTGAGGGGAAATGTCACACCTCTGGAGGCACTGGGGGGGGGGGGGGGGAGGGGGCAGAACTTATCCTAGGACTTATGTTTCTTTTTCTTCTCTCTTTCATAGGCTGAGTAGGGCAGTGCACATAAGGAGAGCACACTTTTTAAAGGTCCAAAACCAAAGGAGAACGGGCAACTGTGGCTGAGTTGTGGTAGCAAGATGCCAGGGAGAGGGGTCCCAGGAGGGAGTTTAAACACAAGCGGGTGCCCAAGAGGATGGGCATTTCTTCGGTCGGGTAGGGGGAATGGCACCAAGTGGGAGTGGGGGTACAAAATGAAGGTCAAATGCAGAAGGGGACTACTTCAGACAAACTGCCAGGAATGAAAGAATATTGCAAGGAAGGAAACCAGAACCTAAGGAATAGCCAGGATGACATCAAAAGTTGCCACCATGAAAAAGATGAGAAGCAAGGGTAGTCAGAGGTGAGAGATTGCAGCAAAGGAAAGGAAGTAGGTGTTGCAATAACTTGGGACACTGCGCTCACCACGTATGTACAACCGAATTCCAATTATATGAACTCAAACTTTCTGTATCACCAATTACCCAGTTTGCTTTGAGGAAAACAAAATTTGTACTGTATGACTAAAATTGTTGGTTTTCGTAAATAGTTCTTACAGTGTACAGTACACTGAATGTTTCCTTCCCACCGTAAAACCAATCCACAGCACATGTATTAAAAGAAAAAATCTTGCTGTGAACAACAAGTACATTATGCACATGGTTGCGTTTGTGGTGCCCATCATTCAGTACGGCCTACATTAGTCTGTGTTGTGACTTAATGGGTACACTGATTTGTTTCTATATCTTGCATATTCTGTGTCTTATTTTGTTTTGTGTGTCAGCTTTAATTTACCGTGCCACACAAGTCTTATAAAAGAAAACACACTGTCTTATCGTTGGCGGGTAAAATTAAAGTCCTTGAACAGTAAGACAAAGGCACAAGTGATAAGTGGTCGGCAGAGATGTTTGGCACGAGAGCATCAACAATTCCAGAAAAAAAGCCCTTAATTTTAAATTGTGTGTCTGTTGTTAAAAATGAAGATGGAAGTTTGTTGAGAAAAAGAATAAAAACAGCAGAAAACAAAGAGCTTTAAGAGGTCATATTCAAGTGGTTTCGGTAGCAGCGAGCATCAGGAAACCCCTGAGACTTAGCTTGTATCATTTCATTTTCCTCCCGTCCAGTCAGTATCAATCTCATTCATATGCTTTATAAAGAAGGGCTTACAAACATCCAGAATTTCTTTCCTATAGACTACAAGGTATTTATGACATTCCTTACATTGTGGGCCTTCTCTTACACAATGATGTAAATCAGTGGGACAACTGTCACTTCATTTCATAAAACCCATTTAATGTTTATGGAAATTTTGCAGTTGCACACATAACAAAATGTGCTAACATTAGGCTTTTATCAAAACCCTGCATAGGCAAGGAGATTTTCTATTGAGGGTATGACCCTGAAATGAAGCCGGTAAAAGACTACATCAAAATGATGACAGAACAAAAGCTGGTAAGAACCTATATGAAAACAATGTTTACATTCTCTACATGAAATGGACTGTCTATTTTGCATTTATTATCAAAAGCGCTGCAGTCAACTAGCATTACTACAGTAGAATTGGCAAAAGTTGATCCCTGACAGTTACTGTGGACTTACAGCAGCTGGTTCATAAGTCTACCTTATCCAATCATCTAACACAATTTTGTAAATATCTCTTTGACAATAAATAAGTGTTGTTGCAGCTCTATAGGTGACTAATGTTTTCACCTCAAACCATTAGCTCTTCACAGATGAAAGATAGATAGAGTGCTGCCAGCTATCAAGAATCTCCTTTAGCCAACTGTACTATACCTTGAAGTCCTTATCAGACTACAGTTTGGCATGGAAATAAAAACCATCTATCATTCTGGTGCTCCCAGGACCAGCCACCTTACTCATCACATCTTGTCCCTCTGGTTTTTCCTTGTTCTTTTGTTAACCAGAATGAGGGGGAGTAGTTGTCACTAAGCACACAAAACTGAAACAAACATTAACCTTATGAAGTGGTGAAACTGCTTTTACAAAAACAGGCACTTTGGTAGGTTGCTTCTGCACAGAAGATGGTTGCAATTACGACTGGATTTGGATACTCATCATAGGTTCTTGAAACATTCAATGGACGCTTTCCAGCTGGAATGATGACTCCATCCTCTTACTGAGGGAACACCAAATTAAAAATGTCACCCTATTGCCCAAAATAATTATTTGTCATTATGTTTTGATAATATTAATAGATCCAATTCAGTTTATCTACGAATATAAGAATAACCTTCGATCATATACATTATTTGTAACGCACAAAGGCGTTTATGAGCTGTTGTCATTTGCTAGCTTGTGAAAAATTACGACAGTTTTACCGTCTACTGGAATACTGAACTGGAGTGAGAAGTCTGCAAATGACTTATGTACTAATGTAGTATACAAAGAAATGATAAAGAATTAACATTGAACTGTATCAGAGAACCATCTCGCTTCCTGTTTCAGTTTAAAAAAAAAAGTTTTGAATATTTCCGATCGGTGTGTTATACCTTCTGTAAAGTGTTCGTCAACCAAGTGAAATACCAGTAAGTAACAACCTGAATCAAATTAAACTGTTATTCGTGACGACAACAATCAACTCACTTAAATTCACTCACATTATTATCCTTATTCTCATTGAACTTTGCTGATTTGAAATGTTCAGGTTTTATAGGAATATTCAACAACAAACTCAAATGAGCGCACAGTATCGAAAGAACACCTCCAGGATCACACATCTTCCTTCGTAGAGAATCATATCACAGCGACCATATGACATAATACATCAAACCAAATTTTACCGCCCTTTTAGCAAATATGACAAATTTACCAAACATCTTCAGTGACAAAGACATGGAAAGCACCTGACAGCAACGATTCACTAGACGTCAAAGGAACGGAAGGCAACATCACCCACTACGTTTACATGCAATCCATCTTCCGAAAGACGAAAACCAAATTTCGAAAATCGTTTTTCGCTGTCGTGTTTATTTGTTATGGTGTGGAGCGGATTTGCTATCCCAGTTAAATATGACGCCTGGAAAACAGCTGTTACAGTTTCTAAGTTAATCAGCGCAATCACTAATTTCTCTTCAGTTCCTTCACTGCACATAAAGCCACTCCGGCCATATTATACGAAGTTTTTTTAAAAACAAGGCGAAACCTGACAGCCCAAGCACGTTTGAAGACCGCTTGCGTTTACATTGGAGCGAAAACCTACTGTGGAATTGGAAATCCGGCAACTAGAAGCTGATTTCCCGATTCAGTTCTAAAGCGTTTATAAGACCACTCAGAAGCGGTATTGAGAAATCGGTTTATGAAATCCGGTTTTGGGTGCCCCATGTACACGTGGGCACCGTCAAATGCTATAGCTGTAATAGTAGTAGGTTTTTTCATACACAGACAACACACATGGCATGAATTTCGTCAGCGAACAAATAGCAAAAAACTGTAACCTACTCTACGCTAGCCAGAGCCTTCAGTGTTACAAGACGGTGCAGATGTCATATAGACGGAAGGACTCACAGCATGGACGTCAAGTTGCGTATTAAAAAAACAAAGCTTTTTCGCTTTCTAATACATGCAACCATGCATTTAAAGCCTGCACACACGAACGTATCATTCATATCTATTACTTTAAAACACAAAAGCACTTTTAACAAATGTCGAAAATCATGAAACACAAAAGCGGAACATTTAATTTGTTTATTTATTCGTCCACAGCCCATTTAGTACAATAGTATCGGACATGTCATAAACATTACAAAAACTATATATACACATAAAACATTAACAAAATAGGATAGGATAAGGTGAAGATAGGGCAGGAAATCGGCAATGGCCTTATGAAGCTACCACCACGGCATGCAACAAGGGGAAACCATAGAAAACGCAAGAGAGGGTGGCTGGACAGAGAATCAACCTCAGTCCTCTTGCTCAGTACATGACAGGAAGGGCAAACACAAAATACGTCGTCTACATTGTGACTGCAACATGCACAAAGAGAAAATCAATAAACAAGAAATTTTTAAAATAAAAGCGCTAACCGAAAGGGGAATTATTTGAACAAATTACAGTTCACTACAGAAAAGCACAAAATACGTAATAAGTCAGTCAATGATGCAAATAAATCATGAAAATTCGATTTAAAGCATTCCTCAAAAAATAAAACGCATGAGCACATCATGTAGCACTGCTAAAAAAGTATCATGCACAAACACATCAAAACTGACAACACCTTAACCATTACAATTAGACTATTTCCGGATCCCTTCTCATAGGAGATGTATTACACTGCATCTGAGACAGAGGAAATAGAAAACCAACAACAGAAATATTCTTTGCAAAGACAAACACAGCATGGGAAGAACATCAGTTAACAAATCAAAAGAACCCAACAACGAATGGGAGCCTAGTAATTATATATGCTAACATATTCATTTAGTTTGTAGGAACACTCCTCAAAAATAAATTATTTTAAATCTGAACTAAAGCTGTTTCTGTATCTAACCTCTTTATGTATGTTGGCAGAGCATTATAAAGAATGGCATCGAAGTGGCTCATATGCTTTTGAGTACAGGCTGTTGAAACTTATTCTATATGGAGGGACCTGAAGTTGTATTATACCTGTGGCAGCAAGAGTTAAAGAAATATTTTAAAAAATTACGCAAAGCAAGAAAACATGCGCAGTGTGAACACAACTTCAGTTTGTGTAAATGTTTTAAACGTTTTGTGATAGGATAAGATTTTATGTGGTGGTGTCTGATTTTGGTATTTAGTTTACTTTACTCTGTTTCACCACCACGTTTCTAAATCAGAAAAACAACATTCAATAATTAGAAATCGTTATATGAGAACAAGGTATGAGATTACTGAATATAGGTTTGGTTCACTTATTTTCAGTTTAACTATGTAGGGATGTCAAAATTTACAGCTGTAGATCTTTAGACTAGTTTGAATTTTTGTAATTCGCTCCATTGGTAACCTGTAGAAACATAATGACTTATTTATTACAGTATGGTACGACCTGTCACTTCCTATAAATATTATATATATTTTCAGATAGTCTGTAAAGCTTTTAGTCAAACTTTCTGCAAGCCAGCCCTCCTTTCTCTTATGAGAATATTCAATATTCTTTCATTAGAACCTAAGTAAATCAGGAAATAATTCTCAGACAGATTTTGTTGGTTTACTTAAATACTGTGGTGGTTCAGGAAAAATTCTTAGAGCTGCACTTTCGAGTAATTTAGATCGAGTTCTGGGGTACTTCTGCTCATTTACTTGCCAGTCTGAAATACAACCATGAATACTATTAAAGACTGGCAAGTAAGTGAGCAGAAGTAGACAAGCAGCAAAAAGCTGGATAATTTCCAAGAGATCTGTGGTCTGTGCGAAATATCTTGTTCAAGAAGTGTTTGCATAGACCACAGACCTCTTGGAAATTTAGGAAATTATTCAGCTTGTCCTTGGAATTGCTATGTGCATGTGTTATCGCCACTGTAAAAACTGTTTGCATGTCCTCAGACAATATATTTGTGTGACATCTGAACAACATCATTTACTTAAAAATAACACTCATTTACTATAAGTAACACAAAGCTTAAAAACGTTTTACATCTATGCATTTTATTATATACTGAAGATTCAAAGAAACAGGTACACCTGCCTAAAATCGTAGGGGCCTGCACAAGCACACAGAAGTGCTGCGGCAAAATGTGGCATGGACTCGACTAATGTCTGAAGTAGTGCTGGATGGAACTGACACCATGAATCCTGCAGGGCTGTCCATAAGTCAGTAAGAGTATGAGGGGGTGGAGATCTCTTCTGAACAGCACATTGCAAGGTATCCCCGATATCCTCAATAATGTTCATTTCTGGGGAATTTGATAACCAGTCGGTGTGTTTAACCTAAGTGGAGTGCTCCTGGCGCCATTCTGTAAGAATTATGGACATGTGGGGTGTTGCATTCTCCTGCTGTAATTGCCCAAGTCCGTCGGAATGCACACCGGACATCAATGGATGCAGGTGATCAGAGAGGGTGCTTATGTACGTGTCACCTGTCAGAATTGTATCTAGACGTATTAGGGGTCCCATATCACTCCAACTGCATGCACCCCACACCATTACAGAGCCTCTACCAGCTTGAACAGTCTCCTTTCATTTTTTGCATTCCATTACATTTATTATCATCCTTTTCATCATTTACATGATATAGGAATTGTCATAATACTGTCCAGAAATGGACAGCAGAATATTACAAATCAAGCACACAAAATTAACATTATGTTGAAAATTAAAACATTGAATTAAAACACATAAAATTAACATTATATAATATGTTGAAAATTAAAACATTGAATTATTGTGTTGTTCCTTTACATGCTCCTTTAACATGTACCATATGTGATGGATTTAATCCATTAAATTTCGGGCATGCAGCCGCGCAAATAAAATTTCTTCTACTGATATTTCGGCCGCGTATCGTCCGGCCATCTTCAGAGCGAGTCACAAGACTGACGACAAGGTGCCAAGCGCGGCCTTATATGCTCCACCGCGGCGGTACTGCGCATGCGGGTCACAGATGCTGCGCCGCCTGTGGCGAAGGCGTACAGACATTCGATGTGCTTATCGATGTTTGATCGTCGGCAGTGACACAGTGACGACTTCTCTGCAATTTGATTACTCCAAGAGCCGGATTCCATTATTTGTCCAAATTAAAACCATTATCTCTGTTTATTAAATTGTTGGCTAATCGAATTTCTATGGCTTCCTTGAATACAGATCCCAACAAGAAGAGGTGGATGTTAAAATCTTCACATCACTGTAATTCATGGAATGACCCGTATCAATACAATGTTCGGCCACAGCTGACTTGTCTGGTTGTAATAAGCGTGTGTATCTTCGGTGCTCCACACACCTCTCATGAACAGTGCGTGTTGTTTGACCTATGTATGACCGCTCACAATTTCCGCAAGGAATCTGGTACACACCCGCCTCACGAAGCAGTAAATCGTCCTTCACAGAGCCGAGTAAAGCCGCAATCTTCGTGGGGGGCCGGAAGATCACCTTAACACAGTGTTTCTCAAGAATACGGCCTATCTTTGAAGAAAGAGCACCCACATAAGGCAGAAACGCCCTAGATCTGAAGAAATTACTATCTTCTTCCCCATCGCATACCTTCTTTTTAGGTTTTTCATCGAATGTTCTACGAATTTGTTGCGGAGAATATCCATTCGATTTAAAAATACTCTTGAGGTATGTTAGCTCTCCTTGTAAGTTGTCTTCATCGGATACACAGTGCGCCCGATGCACTAAGGTCTTAAGGACACCCACGCTCTGAGACGGGTGATGGCAGCTACTGGCATGAAGGTATAGATTTGTGTGCGTTGGTTTCCGATTTACGGCATGTCCTAATGTGCCATCACTTTTGTGGTGAACGACAACATCCAGAAAGGGGAGGCAGCCGTCTTTTCCTATTTCCATAGTAAATTTAATGCTAGCATGGATGGAATTCAAATGCTGAAGAAATCGATGTAATTCATCCATACCATGGGGCCATACCACGAATGTGTCGTCCACGTACCTCCAGAAGACCGTAGGTTTAAAACATGCTGAGTCCAGTGCCTTGTCCTCGAAGTCTTCCATGAATAAATTAGCTACCAGAGCTTTTTCCTATTTCACTTTTAACAATTTTCCATGTGGTCATTGATTTATTGTCTGACTTCCATATTAGTTATTGTTACTTAATACTTTTTCTGGATTAATTACTCTTCCATATACGTTTTTGTAGTTACTAACATGTTTTTTGAAATTAGTGTCAGTATTGGTTTTAATTTCAGAGTTTAGTCTTTTCATAGTCTTGGAAGAGTTTTTAACGCCAGATGTGATCCAATAATCTGTGTGTCTATGACTAGATGAGTTAATTTTAACTAATATTTTTGGAAAGCACATTTCAAAATTTGTCATGAAAATAGAGGAGAAAACATTGTTTGCAGCAGTACTGTTTTTGTATGTACTGGAACTGTGAGCACTTTAATAATAATTGCGTTATGATCAGATATTCCTAGGTCAATATTCAAAACTTCTGTATCTGGGCTTTTTATATTTGAAAATATATTATCTATAAGTCTTTATGAAATGTTTGTTACCCTTGTAGGATTGTTTATATTAGAATATCGGTTGAAACTGTGTAGAATATTGAGGAATTTAATTTTAAATGGACTATCTACCAACATATTGACATTAAATTCCCCACATAGAATTATTGATGACTTCTCATGATGTAAGATGCTCAGTAGTTCTTCAATCTTATTTTTAAAAAAATCTGCATCTCCAGATGGTGATCTATACATTGACATGACTGTTATTTTCCTATTTTTTACATTCATTTGCACTGCTGTTGCTTCATAATGTTTTTCTATGCTCAGGAGTTCAGCTTCAGGCCTGTTTTTCACTTTAATATCTGATTTCACATAAATGCAGACACCCCCATTCTTGGCTTCCTTCCTAGAAAAATGACTAACCAAGGTATATGGGGAAATATTAATGTTTTCTAATTTATAATTTTTGCACCAATGCTCTTGAATACAAATACAATCAACACAATATTCACTGGCCTCAATCTCGAAATCTAGAATTTTATTTTTGAGACACTGAATATTAAGGCTAAGTAATTTTAAGCTGTTGCAACTCGGTTGAGAGGAACTCTTACTTGTCTTGTCTGGTGTCAACGGTTTCTTCGTGTTGAGGCTGGGTACTAAAAATCCTTTAGGGACACGTGTTTCCTGCATCTTGTCTTTCTTTCTTCTGGATGTGCTGCAACTGTTGATGCTGGAATTCCTGTTGTATCTGATGACTCGATGCCTGTAAGCACATTTCTTGCTAATGATGCCGCTGTATAGTCTGTAGCTGCTTCTGATACTGTTGAGCTGTTGAGGATGCTTTATTTGCTTTAGCTTCTTTTGTGGCAAGTGAAGATTCTACTGCTGTATCTGTTGCCAGTGAATCAGTTTCATTTTTATGTTGGAGAGTTTCAGTTGCTGTGATGGGTGGTGGTAGTGGTATGGTAGAGCAATTCTTATCTTCAACTGCTAACACTGCATTAAGTATTTCTCGACTAAAGAATGTTTTTCCAAATTTATTTCTGTGTAGCCCACGCCTGGTAAAATGACTTCTTTCTGCAAATGGTACATTCACATATGTGGCATTTGGGAAGCTTTGGCATATTTTTTCAAATTTTCTATTAGTATCAGCGATTTCTTTGTTGACACAAGATTTTTCCATCAGATCATGTCTTTGTGGTATACTTGCAACACAGAAGTTCACATTTGCAATTTTCTGTAGTGTGCTTCTCAGCGTTCTTGTTTCGAGTTTACCTTCATTCCTATAAACGTCTTTAGCACCCCTGATTATTAAACTGTTTCTTCCAGGCTCCAAGAAATGTTCACGGTTTTTTAGAATTTCACTCATGGGAGCGCCTTAAATATAGTTTTCATGTTACACATGATACCAGCTAAGCCCTTTCCATGACTGTCTGAGAACATGCAAATATCTTCTTTGTTCTTCTTCCTTGAGGTTGGCATGTTCTCATGACATGTATGTTGTCTGCTAATTATAGTACCGGTATTTACTTGCCTGCTGACATGCAGGGTCCATGGATTCATCCATTTGCTCGATGCAATTTGAAACGTTACTCGTCCGAACGGGCAATAAGTTTCCAGCCATCAGCAGTCCAATATTAGTGTTAACGGACCCAGGCGAGGTGTGTGCAGTTATAAAGGCTACACAAGTGGACCTTCGGCTACAGAGCCCATATCGATGATGTTTTGTTGAATGGTTTGCACACTGACATCAGTCGTCATTGGTTCTGTTATTGCAGGATCTTTTTCCAGCCACAGAACTGTAGGAGATTTGATGTTTTACTGGATTCCTGATATTCAGCGTAAACTTGTGAAACAGTCGTACGGGAAAGTCGCCACTTCATCGCTATTTCGGAGATGCTTTGTCCCAATGCTTGTGTACTGACTATAACACCACGTTCAGACTCACTTAAATCTTGATAACCTGCCATTGTAGCAGCAGTAAAAAATATTGTTTTACATAGGCGTTGCCGACCGCAGCGCCGTATTCTGCCTGTCTACATATCTCTGCATTTGAATACGCATGCCTAAACCAGTTTCTTTGGCGCTTCAGTGTATATCTTCAAATTCTTTCACTATCTTGTAATATCATAACCATTTCTATAGTAACAAATCGGTAAAAAAACTTGCCTTTATAGACAGATCAGCGGTGTTTGAACTTCTAGAGGAAACATTTTACCAGCAGTCGCTCATCTTACAACAGTGGTTCCCAACTGCGTGTAAGTGCCCCCTGAGGGGTTAAAGAAATTTTTGAGGGGTAAAAACGAATGATTCCATTTTGTTTCAGTCTAGAAACTAAATTATTATCAAAATATCATTACTTTTTTACAAGTTCCTCTCATAGACTACCCAGTGCACATATATGTTGTGCTTTGTCCCACATCACTGATGATAAAAGTGAAATCTGTGTGTAACAAATGTTAAATATCTCAAGAAAATATATTTTACAAGTTGTAGTAATCCATGCGTTGCATAATTAATTGCTTCAAAGCAGACAAATGAACTGACAGCATTACACAGCAGTAGCTACTTAAGGGCTACTATAGTTCTGTACACTGTATTACTATTATTCTTATTAGAATAGTTAGACACAAAGCATTAACAGCCTGAAGTCTTCAAATTTCTGACAGTTCAGAAGTAAGGAGTGCAACAATCAAATGATTTACAAACAATGAGTATAGTCTCCAGAATGGAATTTTCACTTTGTAGCGAAGTTTGTGCTGATATGAAACTTCCTGTCAGATTAAAGCTGTGTGCCAGACCAACACTCGAACTCAGAAGTTCGAATCTTGGTCTGGCACACAGTTTTAATCTACCAGGAAGTTTAATAAGTATAGTTCACACATCTGAAATTCTTTCATTTTAAATGGGATTGCAGAGTGCAGGTCAAGTAAGTGCCGCAATGGAGAGAAGTAATGCAGGGGAAGTATGTTTTTTGGCAAGTGTCTACCCTCACTGTGGATAGTTAGATTCCTTATCTGAAAACGATGAATGCCTTCATCGTTCATTCTAACACCACACCCCCCCCTCCCACACACATACACAAATTAAATACCATTCATCTTTCACCATTTTAAAAATAAAAGTGTTCCAAGAATTTCTTTCATCCTACAGTTTAGTTAGGTGCTAAAGTCGGTGATAATGTGGGGAAGGGGGGAGGGCAACAGCAGGGCGAAGGGGCCCTAACTGATGTCTGATTGCAGTGAGCGGTAACAGTCTAAGAAAGGTTAGGTACCACTGACTTACAACAACAGAACATGAATACAGTACTGTATCAGCTGTATTGGTAGAAGACCATCTTCACAGCATTGCGACTGTGAGGGGTTCACTTGTACATGGATCTCGTTTTTATAATATAATTCATGAAAAATAACCTGAAACGATTGTCAAATGTAGAAAAGATTGTATTTTTGATACCATTGAACCAAAGACGTTGCCTGCGTGGCAGGATCGAATTTAAGTAGGGGTGCATGGAGCGCAGTAGCAGTTGCAATTGCACTCCATTATAGGTAGGATGTAAGACTTAAAGCTAGTGGCCAGCTGTGAGAATTTAGTTGTTGGTCTATGGACAAGTTTTATAAAATGAAGTGATGAATGATACTGTAACTTAAAGGTAAATAAACTGAGACAAATTTGTATTGTAATGAAATTTTGTATATTTAGTTTTTATGATGCAGCAATGCAAAGTAGATTTCGCTCATTTTTGCAGTACTGATCCTTGAATGTAGGAACCAAGTATTTTCCATCAGATATAATGTATAGGTTGATTAGGTATACCCAATCTGTAATATTTTGTGAGTTTTGTAATCCTGATACAGAGAAGTGAAATTTTGGAATTTATTTTGTCAAAAGACGTCAGCCTTTTTCTATGTGGCGATCCACGTGTTCTCAATTACCACTGTAAGTAAGAATTGTAGAACAATTGAGAAGTTCACTGATTTTGAAGTTAATATTAAATGTTCCAGATAAGATTTTGTGAATGTGAAACCTTATTTTGAGTACAATTCTCAAACTGAAGCATTCGATCTTAGCATATCACCTTATCAGCGCCTCATCGTCTTCCATGCTCTGTTTACTTAAAGCTAATGGATATTTTTTTTGAAAGAAATTATTTTTCAATCAGAATCAGAAAAATATTAATGTGCCAGAATCAGAAAAGTATTAATGTTTATAACAGTTTCAATGTGGGCAACATGCACAGCACAGAGCCAATATCGAGTATTTTTGCCGAATATTTGCAAGATTATTCATTTATCACTGCACTTCGCCATGCCAAGACTGAATATTTTCTATGCCTACTGTGGAGTGAACAGAATACCAAGCCACCACGGCCCCGTTAACCCTTTCGCTGCTACAGAGACGTGCTCCCCACGTTCTGCACTATGCGCGATTTTGTCATCACTGTATTGCTCGCCTGTGTAGACACATGGTGTTCCGACTGCTTTGACACACTTATCATTCGATTTCACAAAAACTATTTGGCCCAAAAATTTGATTTTTACACATCTTCCTGGCTGATACCTTCCCCCCATAAATGACCTAATTTTGTTTCGATGTACTATGCAGTTATTGTGCAGCATTAAATGTAGTAAACCATTGCACGAAATTTTGAAGAGTTTGCAGAGATAAAAGTCTATAGCGTTTACTTTCTGTATGGTCGATTTTAGTTGCCACAACGTTGAGAATGAAATGTGGACAAGATACTGTATAACAATATCTCATTTAATTTAAGTACCAGATAGGTATCGTATGTAATATAGAGAAATATTCCGTCTTTCGCGACTGTAATAAAAGTTTGATGTACTCTGGGCGCGTTTGGCTTTATTTTAAAGCACTTCAATCAATCAAAAGGAAGTATACAAAATACATTAAACAAAACTGTGGACTTACAGAAACATTAGGACTTGGATATACTGTGTATCAGTGAAGTGCTCTGAGCTATGTCAAATATAATTTTTGTGTGTGGCACACACAAACAGCATTTATTTGCTAAAACACTGATCAGCCGACACAAAAGTTGAATATTGTGTTATCACAGGCAAAACCACGAAAAGTTACTTGGCAATGGAGGAGACAAAATACTGTCCACTGAAGATGCTTCAAAACAGAAAATGCGTCTTGTCTAAATAATACGCTTATTACAGTTGCAGAAGAGGAATATATTTCAAATTCTGCTCTAAATAATACTTTTAATACTGTCGCAAAAGTATATATCTCAATATGAATAGTAAAACAGCTACTGCGGAAGAGAAGATATACAAACAGAACTGATAACATGAATATTGTATGTGTGTCTTTTGATTGTTTATAATTGCTGTGAAAAGAAATATTGGAGGACAAAATTAGAAAAACCGAAAACCTATAATGGTTATAATGAAGAAACAAAGCAGTAGAAATTTCAAAAAATTACATTCAAACGAATAAAATTCATGAAGTAAGACACTTCGACATTGTTTTTAAATAAAGGAAATATTAACCACCGAACAAGGTTTGAAGTCAGAACATTTTCCTTAGCAGCCAAACACCTTAACCATTACGCTAACGCAGCTCTTCATTTACTAAGACACCTGGAGGACTCAAGCACACTCTAACAGATCACGCAATATACCGACGAACACTGTTGGTATGACTATGAATTACTCACGTTCGTCAAAGTACACTAGGGAATAAACAATTACCGCTGTTCTTTATTGCGAAAAAGCGGTTCGTGAGAATGATACAAACACCTTTCCTTGCTATCGCCTGAATTAGAATATGAAGCAATTGGTATAAAGAAAGCTTTTTCCAAACTTTCTGTAAAAGAAAGTCTGCTATCAAGACATTGCTTTTGTTCTATTACTTTATTTATGACTGAACATTTCTAAAACTAAAGACACTCGTCCGTGCTCTGCACTGCAGTTGAGCTCTGGCAACGTCGTTCTCTGTTCATTGGCTGACTGTGTTTTGTGACGTCAGATGCGCAGAACGAACCTAAACTCGGCCTCCATCGTAAATGACGCGCATTTTAGTTGTTTGCTACGAGTTTACTGCAGATATCCATTTACACTATAATACCTGTTGGCCATTAAATATTTGAATACTTCTTCCTAATGAAAACATTTTTTTTATTTCTTTTATTTGTTCTGGAAGTTTGTTGCTCAATCTAGTACCCTGAATGTTTTTTCGTTTTTATGCTGTAACATCATATTCTCTTTTTATGTGGATGTCATTACTCGTTCTTCTAATGTAATAATGAAGGTCTGAATTAAGTTTGAAACTATTAGTGTACCTTTCTTAGTTTCAGTAGACTTTTTTGTTCATAGAAGAATGGCAAATGTAAAATATTTAACTGTTGAAAGAACTGGTGTGAGGATGTTAGCCTTGAATTGTTAGTGAGTATTCTGACAGCTTGCTTTTGTATCATGAAGATGAATTTCAGGTTTGTCTTACTACTATATATCATCAGACGGTTAGGCCATAGACAATAGCATAATGGATGTAAAGAAAGTAAAAAATTGAGCTACACTGTGTACTGTGTAGGTTTATGTCTATGTTCATAGCCTATAGTTCTGTAAATAATTCTTCTTTGTCCTGTTTTTTTTAATAACATTTTGAAATGCACAGAGTAAGATGTCTAGGTATCAGTTGTTTAGTTTGAGTGTGTGATATTTGTCTTGTAACAAATGGAAAATTACAACCAATATTTTTGAATCTAAAATACTGTCTTTTGTGGTTAATTGTACATCAAGACTGGTGACCATAGCGTGATCTAAATCATGATGCAGATAGAGGGAACATTAATATCCCAAGCAGTGACACAAAAATAGAAGTGGGAGAAGTTAGTATGGAACTCCTTCCATTATGGACTAAAAAACCTGATATATGATTTTGTCAGGTTGAAGCACAATTTACAGTTGTGGGACTACAGATTGAAGCAAACAAATTCAATTACTCATTAGCACAGCTAGAGCCTCGATTTCGCGATGATAAATGGGATCTTGTGGACAATGATGAAAGCAACAAATGTTCCTTTGCTAAAGAGAGACTGCCAATCATTTTAAGGAAAGTGAAAAATGTCAAATTATGAAAATAGTTCGTGAATTAGAAATTGATTATATAAATCCCAGACATTTGCTTCGGAAAAACCAACAGTTATGGAGGAATGAACGTTTCACTCTCTGGCTCAAAAACTTTATGGTAGTGTCCAATATATTTCAATAATTTCCAAAGAAAATATGGACAAACTACCGCAAATGGCTGATTGGATGGTGAAGATTTGGAAATCCCAGGAACTTCAGATGTTTCCCCTGTAGCGTGTGATCCTTCTGTGGCAGTGAAAGATCTAGCAAATATCGAAGAGCTTAAAACTCAAATCCAAAAATCCAGATCTATGGAGCAACAATATCAATTATGGCGACATTTTTGTGGCATAGGCCACAGCAAGCCAAGATACAATGTTTCAGGAAAGTACTGCTATTATCATTTTGTTACAGTGCAAACATGTGTCCAATGTGGTCAATGGAAAACTGAGTGGAATTCCAGTCAGCAGACACAGTAGTGACTGAATAACTGGCACAGCAGTTATACCAGGCTCTCAATATCTATTGTTTGTAAGAGATAAAAGTTTCAGATTATATTTCCTGATCGACATAAGTGCTGATATTCCCTTTATAGAAGCGTATCTCAAGGATAGGGTTAAAAAGGCAGAAAATGTGCTTTGGGCTGCAAATGGATCTGAGATTTCAACTTGTGGACTAAAGTTATTGAATCTTGATTGACATCTACATCTACATGATTACCCTGCAATTCACATTTAAGTGCTTGGCAGAGGGTTCATCGAACCACAGTCATACTATCTCTCTACCAATCCACTCACGAACAGCGAGCAGGAAAAACGAACACCTAAATCTTTCTGTTCGAGCTCTGATTTCTCTTATTTTATTCTGATGATCATTCCTACCTATGTAGGTTGGGCTCAACAAAATATTTTCGCATTCGGAAGAGAATGTTGGTGACTGAAATTTCGTAAATAGATCTCGCCGAGACGAAAAACGTCTTTGCTTTAATGACTTCCATCCCAACTCGCGTATCATAACTGCCACACTCTCTCCCCTATTACGTGATAATACAAAACGAGCTGCCCTTTTTTGCACCCTTTCAATGTCCTCCGTCAATCCCACTTGGTAAGGATCCCACACCGCCCAGCAATATTCTAACAGAGGACGAACGAGTGTAGTGTAAGCTGTCTCTTTAGTGGACTTGTTGCATTTCTAAGTGTCCTGCCAATGAAACGCAACCTTTGGCTCGCCTTCCCCACAATATTATCTATGTGGTCTTTCCAACTGAAGTTGTTCGTAATTTTAACACCCAGGTACTTAGTTGAATTGACAGCCTTGAGAATTGTACTATTTATCGAGTAATCGAATTCCAACGGATTTCTTTTGGAACTCATGTGGATCACCTCACAGTTTTCGTTATTTAGCGTCAACTGCCACCTGCCACACCATACAGCAATCTTTTCTAAATCGCTTTGCAACTGATACTGGTCTTTGGATGACCTTACTAGATGGTAAATTACAGCATCATCTGCGAACAACCTAAGAGAACTGTTCAGATTGTCACCCAGGTCATTTATATAGATCAGGAACAGCAGAGGTCCCAGGACGCTTCCCTGGGGAACACCTGATATCACTTCAGTTTTACTCGATGATTTGCCATCTATTACCACGAACTGCGACCTTCCTGACAGGAAATCACGAATCAAGTCGCACAACTGAGACGATACCCCGTAGGCCCGCAGCTTGATTAGAAGTCGCTTGTGAGGAACGGTGTCAAAAGCTTTCCGGAAATCTAGAAATACGGAATCAACTTGAGATCCCCTGTCGATAGTGGCCATTACATCGTGCGAATAAAGAGCTAGCTGTGTTGCATAAGAACGATGTTTTCTGAAGCCATGCTGATTACGTATCAATAGATCGTTCCCTTCGAGGTGATTCATAATGTTTGCATACAATATATGCTCCAAAACCCTCCTGCAAATCGACGTCAATGATATAGGTCTGTAGTTAGATGGATTACTCCTACTACCCTTCTTAAACACTGGTGCGACCTGCGCAATTTTCCAATCTGTAGGTACAGATCTATCGGTGAGCAAGCGGTTGTGCTATTGTATCAGCGTAATCTGAAAGGAACCTAATCGGTATACAATCTGGACCTGAAGACTTGCCCGTATCAAGCGATTTGAGTTGCTTCGCAACCCCTAAGGTATCTACTTCTAAGAAACTCATGCTAGCAACTGTTAGTGTTTCAAATTCGGGAATATTCCATTCGTCTTCCCTGGTGAAGGAATTTCGTAAAACTGAGTTCAATAACTCCGCTTTAGTGGCACAGTCGTCGGTAACAGTGCCATCGGCACTGCACAGAGAAGGTATTGACTGCGTCTTGCTGCTTGTGTACTTTACATACGACCAGAATTTCTTCGGATTTTCTACCAAATTTCGAGACAATTAACACTGTCCGTCACGTCACGTCATGTCCTATCAAAACACTTTGCAATGCATTTCAAATGGAGGTATCCACAATGGCCATTCTGTCCCATCACGTCATGTCAAGGCACTGTCAGGGTTTCTCAGGAAGAGAGTTTTGACAGCTGACGTCATCTATCTGTTGTTGATCACGTGTACCCAAGCTCATTTCCTCATGAGACACGGCCATGCTTACATTTCCACATTTCACTTCAACGTTATTTTCGTGGTTGAGATTAGTCGTATGTTGTTCATTATAAATTGTTTCATTTTTTACTTCATTTGTTAAAATGTATAATAAATGACGAAAGATTAACTGAAGCGGCGAGGCAAAAGTCTGAATTTTACAACAGGAGCATAATAAATTACTTGCCCTGTACTATGTTTATAAAACAGATTTTTTAATTTATACTGGCATCATATCTAATATTTTACAATGTATTGGATGGCAATATGTAAGTGGACTTTATTGGTATGTTGTCAGACATTTATAATATCTCATAAAGAAATGGACTGAAACCTTCAGGCACTGCAACAGTGGCAAAATCCTCTTTTTTTTTGCAAAGTATGTATCAAGTTGTGTATTAAAGTTGTTTGTTTAAATATGTGTTAGTGGCAGGCTTATTTCTTGCTAGGTGGCTCTCTAGATTGCAAGTGAAACAGTTTTGCTATCATAAGTGGTCAATATTTATGTGGTTTCACTAGCTAACCCCATTATAAGTAATGCAGTTAAACTATTATCATCCAAATTCAATATGGAAAGAAAACATATACGTCTTGAAGCGAAATAACACAAAAAGTTACTCTGGACTGACAACTATACTTAACCTAAAATAGACCAATCTTTCACCGGATGTGATGACAGCTTATAATACTGTGTTCATTTTAGTAATTCTGGGATCAATTTGCCAAAGCAAATGGCAAAACTAGTGCTTCGACTTTCTAAAATATAAAATACAGATTTCTCTTACCCAAACTTCTCATATAGTGTGTGAAATTTCCCTTCTGTACCACATAATTTTTCGGATCCACACCCTTTTTTGGATTTTTTTTGCACTTTTGTCTTCCTTCTCTAATGTACAAGCTATCACTGCAAGTTACAAACCATCTGATTCAAATAAATGTCATTTTCGTACAAATGTGGACTACAGCATCCATATATATATGCTACCACGTTTTGTATTTTCTCTTTGCGTATAAAAAGAGTTGAAAATCATCTCACCGAGCTCGTAAGTCCTGCGAAAAAAACAGTTTAGGATAGCCATGCGACTTGAGGTCACATGACTTGAACTGATTTTACGACTTGACGGACAGTGTGAATCACCTTGACGTGAGGTGCCATGATGTGACAGTGCTATGACAGACGTGTGAATTGGCCTTTAGGTTTAAAACGTAGTTTTGATTGGCCTTTCATTGTAGCCAACACAACAACAGGTATAATCAGTGTAGACATTCTTCATCAGTTTGAATTATTAGCAGATCTGAAAAGGAAATTATTAGTTGACAGTAATACCCAGTTACATGTAGCTGCACTATAGTGTGTAGCTGATTTGTCTTATTCCATTCGTTCGCTCCATGCTAATTGTAAATACTCTTGAACTACTTAAAAGATTTCCTGACCTAACGAAACCCACTCTGACACCAGAAGAAATTAAGCATGATGTTAAATGTTGCATTGCAACCAGCAGTGGACCACCAGTGTACTTAAAAGCCCACAGATTAGATCCACATAAACTAAATTTGGATATACAAGAATTCTGTTCTTAACGAATCATAATACAATTTGCCCTCTAAATCCCCATGGTTTAGTCCTCTGAACATGAGAGAATTGTCAGATGGTCAGTGACATGTTTGTGGATACTACCGACATCTTCATGAACAAACTCTTCCTGGCTGCTATCCAATACCTCACATAAATAAAGTAAATTCAATCCTTGTGGCCAACAACATACTCCTTAAAGTCGATACCCTCAAAGCAAATTACCAAATCCCACTCGCTCAAAATTACAAGGAAAAAGGTGTTGCGGTCACACCCTTTGGGCTTGGGAATTCGATTTTGTATCCTTTGGCCTCAAGGGTGCACCCAGTGCCTTTCAGAAATTTATTAATGAAGTTTTGAGGGATATAGATTTCTGTTTTGCATATTACTGATTTACTGAGAGCCTATAGCTCCCCAGCAGAACACACTCAATATCGAAATATCATATCTGAACGACTGAACAATATTGGTTTGAGGATTAATTTTGATAAATCTGTGTTTGAGATTCAAGAAATTAACTTTCTAAGTCATGTGATTAATCCAGAGCGTAACAAAACAGGCCCAAAACGAGTATAATTGATAACTAATTTCAAATTTCCAGGAACTGTGTGGAAAAATTACATCGTTTCCGTAACATACTGAATTTTTACCAAAGGTATTTGGAGCATGCCTCAGAGGCTCAAGCTATTCTAAATGATTACTTGAAGAATACCAAGCAACCGACAAAAAAAAGCATACAGTGGGGAAATGATGCAACAAAGCAGTTTGGGAAGTGCAAAATGGGCCTTGCAAATGCAGCTCTTTTAACATTCCTGAACGTAAACGATGGCCTTGCATTATTTGCAGACGCTCCAGCTTTTACATCCAGTGCAGTGTCACTACAGAAAGGACTATGGGAACCAACTGGTTTCAACATATGGTAGAGAACGTTTCAGTATGACATCGCAATAACGTATTTTTAGTACCTTCTCGAAAGACGTTCATTTGCAGTGTATACTGATCATGCTCCTATGACACATACTTTTAAACAAGAAAACGATAAGGCAACCCCTATGCAGTTGCGACACCTGCAGTTCATAACACAATTTATGACAGATATCAGACACGTTTCTAGAAAAGAAAATAGTGTGGCTGACAGCCAATCCAGACTGGAAGAAGTAGTACCAGTTGATTACAAGAATATAGGAGGTGCTCAAGTGAATGATGGAGTGATGAAGAACCTGGGAAACCTCACTCTAGTCCTCATACCTCACTGAACTTTAAACAGCATGAAAACTCTGGTGGAAGATCATTATGGTGCGATATATCAACAAGAAACATTATTCCTTAGCAATTTAGACATTCAGTTTTTCAGCATTATCATAGTATGACATACTGGTATTACGTCTTCTGTGAAATTACGCATGTGCAGATTTATTTGGTCAAACATCAAACAGGATATTCAAAAATGGGCAGAATCATGCATAGCATGCCAAAAGAACAAATTGACTAGACACTGACCTGTTTCCAATCACAGACGGTCGATTTAAAGTATTACACATCGATGTGATTGGCGCATTGCCTCCTTCAAATGAATTCATGTACTGTTTAATGTATATCGATTGATTCAGTACTTGGACAGAAGTGATTCCACTACATGATATTCCAGCAGAAACAATGGTATAAGCATATTATAACTACTGGATTACTAGATTTGGGGCACCTAACCAATTAGTGATTGATCAAGGAGGACAGTTTCAAACAGGGCGGTTCTGTGTATTAGCTAAAATTTTTGGTTCTAAGCTCAAACTACAGCGTATCACCCACAATCAAATGAGAACAGCCTACAGAGTGCATACTAAAGTAAATGCAGTGACATCATTCCTACAGTTCTCCCAGGACTTGTGATAGATCGTATTAGCCATAAAGTATGTATGGGACACTGTATGGGGCAAAGATGCAATAAAAAACATACCCACGCCAAAGAGAGATATGTACGAAAAGAAAGATGATCATATATCTGTATTCTAGTGTTTCCTTAAGCTCAAATCAAATGCTTTCACTCTTCAGCTATGTCTATTCCTGTCTCTGATTCTGGGTGGACGTACTGCATGTATGTCACAACAATATACATGTAGATTCGTGTTAAAGTTTTTGCTATGTATTTTCTGCAAACGGAGGCAGTTTCTTTCATTCTAAACTGCTTCATCCTGAAAATGATACCTGGATTCACTGTAGACTGCAAACATCAGAAAACCAGGGGACAGTAATTTTGATTGTATTACACTGCATTCTTTGTCACAGAGCAGCATGGTGTAACCTTTTCTTCAAAAAAGAAAAGGTAAATATTACTCTGTTCAAAGGAGATTTAATATTTCAACCAATCTAGACTGTGACAGTGGCAAACGTAGTGAGAGCCTGTGGAGGTACGAGCTTAGATGCATGAATTACTGCTGATGAAAGTACCTGCCAGCCACACACCTCGAAATAATTCACATTATACGACAGTACTTAAACAAGAGTATAGACTGTGTTGCTGTGTGAGAGAAGAAAATAAGCCAACAGCTGCTAACTTTGCCTGTTGATTTTCATTCTACGTTCGGAAAACATTCACTTGCCAGTTACACCAACATAGGGATATACTTTGCCTTTCAGACTGTTTCTGCAAGACAAAGGGAACACCATTCATTAGTAAGGATCTGCATACTACGACTCATGTATTTGTGAGGAGTGACAAAGTGAAAGACAAACAAGTGCCTCCCCACAAGGTCACTATGAATCCTGGTGTGAAAACAATATATTTCACGCTAAAAATTGAGAATGTGCCAACTAACACCTAACATGACAGACTGAGAACTGCCTACATCCTTGTGAACTCAGACATCTACAGGATAACCTATCTCTGAATGAGTTACCCAAACCTCCAAGACGCTCACAAAAGGAAGGTACCCAATTTGGCTGAGTTGTGAAATTTCCCAAAATTTACATTCTGTAAGGGGTGGATGATTTAGAGCTATTTTATGTTCATCGCATATAGTTGTATAACTAATTCATCTTTGTCTTGACTTTATTTTTCATTGAAAACAAATGACATTTTTGGAGTGCACAGAGCAGGTGGTCTATGTGTGAGTTGCTTCGAGTGTGTGATATTTGGCTTATAACGAATGGTACCTTACAAATAATATTTTCCGAATATAAACTACTTTGTTTTGTGATTAATTGTACAACAATATCAACAACTACACACACAATTAATTATGTATAACACAGAGCTTAGCTTATTAGTGATATACAAAATGTGGGCTTCCTAGTCTAAATATTCGCCAGTAAGCACACTTGAAGATCTGATCACATCTATCTCCTCAATTTGTTTATTTTGAATTCTGAGATCTAGCTTACGATTGACTTTGTTTTTCTGTAATGAATATATGTAGTTGCTAGAAATTTTAAGGTAAACTTAATCATTTCGGAACAATTTCGTATATATTACAAAACTCTAGTTGCAGATGGTTTATAATACCTGGTTTATATCAGTTAGAATAACATTTGTGTTGTCAACAAAAAGCAATATATGAGCACCATTCATTAGCAGCTCGATATTATTTACATGAAAACAGAGTAAGAGAGGTCCTCGAACATTGCCTGATGATGATGATGTTTGGTTTGTGGGGCGCTCAACTGCGTGGTTATCAGCGCCCGTACAATTACCCAATCTTTGCTCAGTCCAATTTCGCCACTTTCCTGGATGATGATGAAATGATGAGGACAACACAAACACCCAGTCATCTCGAGGCAGGTGAAAATCCCTGACCCCGCCGGGAATCGAACCCGGGACCCCGTGCTCGGGAAGCGAGAACGCTACCGCGAGACCACGAGCGGCAAACTCGAACATTGCCTGTACAGCCTGAATATCAGATCTGTAAATGATACTGTGGTTTTTAATGCTTTTGAAGTAATTTCTACTACCTGTCCCCTAATTTCAAAATTTTTGTTTAGTCATATTAAAAGATATTCAATGAACTGAGTAGCAGCTGGTTCTGTATGCATACCTCTGCAAAAACCATAGTGATTTACAGACAAGAGATTCCACTTTTCAAGATAATTTGTCACTTTTTGTCTCACAAATATCTCTATTACTAAACAGAAATGACAATGCTATTGGTCTATGCATAAACACTGCTCTCTTTATACACTGGTTTCACTTTTGAAATGTTTAACAGTCTTGGAAACTCGCGCTCTGAAAGCAATGTATTTACAATATCTGAATACTTTTAAGCATTAATAAACTTGATAATTCATAGATCGTTGAAACAAGTCATTATTTACTGTTTTACAACCGGTATGTTAAAAACATTGAAATTATTTGTAGGACTTTCAATTAACACTTTGTTCTTTTGGAGTTTAGGTTTGACTGTCACTCACATTGCCTGGAGTAATTATGAAGTAATTTATGTAATTTGCGGAAGTTATATTTCTGAGTAAAACTCCATGATGGTGTTTCAAAACAATATTCTCTTGAATTTTAATATTTTCCTTAATTATTTGCTTACTACATTTCATATTTTTTATTATTTTGTTAATTCTGTGATTGCTTAGTCATTGTCTTAGCTATTTAAATTACTTTCCTACAAATTATCTTGTATTCTGTAACATAATCTGTGCAGTGTTGGGCTTTGTTTTCTTTTTCAAGTTTATTGAGGTGTCTTAGAATTTCACTAGACAAACTGTAGCAGGCTCTATGGCTGCCCTTCCTTAGCATGGCACTGATGAGAGTTTTGTTTGATTGGAATATATGTCTCAATCAGGAACAACAAAATAACAGGTGATGCATTGCATCATTCATTGGTTGTTGGTTTCGAAAAAAAGTTTTTGAGGATGCTTTTCCTACGTCTTGAATAAAAATTTCATTTATTCTGTGCTGGAGTGCCTTTTATATTCTCACTTATTTTTTACTCCTTAGGTACAGAATAGTTTATACTTATTGTGGTCTGAAATGCCTAAATTTACATTTAGAGCCTCAGTGACGCCATTTTGGATATTTGTGAAGATATTGTCTAATGAGGAAAATGACAACATCGTTATTCCAGTATGATCTGAAAAACTGAGGTTTCATATGAAAACTGTTTAGGATTCTCAAACTCCACCTTCTTTCTTCACTTTCAGTTCAAATATTAATGTTAAAATTCCTACATTATAATAATTTCACCTCATTATTGTAAAGAGCATTTAATGCTGCCTCCATTTTTTTAAAAATATATGTTTTTTTAATTAGTGGTGTTCTGGATATCGCTAAGACAATCAGTTTTTTATTGTTATTCTCAATTTTTATCTCCTTGGTACATGATTCAAAATGTTTTTCAATATTTAGTTAATCCATTTCCATTTTTGCTTTGAATTGTAGTACTGCTGTTCTATAAATGCATACTCTACCGTTTTCAAAAGCATTGTGGCAGTAATGAAGTGCTAATTTAAAATTGTTTACATTTATAAGTCTTAATTCACTAACTTTGCAGCAGTATCCAGACAAACAAATGAAAGAGATATCAGCTAAATTATTTAAAGCTACTTCTAAGCCCAGTACTTCATTCACGAAGCACTGAGTATTCTGACACATTATCCTGAACGATTTGATAAATATTTTTAATCTTTCTTATCTCACGGAATTTCTCTTGCTGCCTTCAACTGTAAACATCATTCATAAGAAGAGGAGCGAGTGTTTTACATCTATCCACAACATCTGAGACTGCATCTTCTACTGCAGGTTTCATCCCTGCTTTTAAGCAGTAGTGTTGTTACTGCTGGAGCTGCTGCTATTGTTGGTGATGAAGCTGCTGTTACAGTTTGTGATGTTACTGTTAAAGCTTCTGTTGATGGTACCACTTCCAATACTGTTGTTTGTGCTGCAGATATTGTTGGTGTTGTTGGTGCTGATGACGCTAATTTTGTTGGAGCTGCAACTTCTGTTGGTACTGATGCTGATACTATAGTCACTGATGATGCTGCTGGTGCTACAAATGTTGCTGTTTCGGCAGCTCTTGTTTTTATATGAGATATTGCTGTTGCCTTTTCTACTGTTGTTGTTACTGATTTTGTTTGTGCTCCTTTTGTTAGCTCTATGGGTGTTTCTGTTAATGTTGGCATTGGTGCTGTTATTTTGTTTGATACTGCTGCCATTTCTTTTGTTTTTCTTGTCACCAAAGTTGTCAATTCCTCCTTAGTGAGAGATGAAATTATTGTTCCTTTTCCTGTACCATCTGGAAGTGCAGGATTTGCATTATTGGCCATTAACTGTTATGTTACATTATGTGATGTAACCTCCTCTTTATAAATGAAAATGATTTATGTAAATTTGCTTAAAACTTAACGAAATATAAACAGTTCAGATGAGTCATGTAACTCAGGTACTTAACTTTTTGTTCCTTGATGTGCTGGAATTCTTCAGAAGAACAGGATTTCGATGTATAATCCATTCGGCTTTGATAAGTGAATTGAGTAAGTAAGTGATATACCTTTATACATTTCTTCATATTTTATTACACAAAGCAACACATGCCATCTGTTGCAAACACCAAATCAACAGTGAAAGCCAAGCTCCACAATTCTCACATTTATATACATTTTCAAACAATTATTTGATTGTTGGTATAGCAATGTTTAGAGATTACAATTAAAAATGATCATGTCAAGTTATTTTGACCCTACATATGGAAATGTTACAATTGCTCTCATTTGTTTTATGCGTACAATTTAGCCAGGAATAAGTGTTATCACTTGGATTTACATCAAATGAACAGAACAAACTATGGTGTTAATAACTTCATTAATTACTCAATGAAAAAATGAAGTACAATGTTTCTACTATGTGTTCGATATAATATGATTTACAGCTTTTTGTTAGTATTAACAGTAGTTACCCAGAAAATTCATTTGATGATTTGTTTACATATATTAGGATTCATTATTTTGCAAAGTCTGACAATTATTTTGAAAATTAGTGAATTTAGTTATGTACATAAATTACATAGATCAATAATAATAGTAGTTATGTTAATCCAAACATTATTTCATGTATTTTGGCTGGCAAAGGAAACTAAGTGTCATGGTATAATACGATTTTATTGTGTGCTATTTAGAATAATTTCGGATTTTCGTACCAATTGAACAATTTCTGTAGTCCTGATATGATAATAATTCATAATTATTTATATTCTATATTAATCACAAAGTAGAGCTTACTGGCCCTTAAATTATTATTATCTTTTTAATTGGAATCTGGGTGATCAGTTGCCCTTAATGAACTGAGAGTTATACTGGACTGTACAATATGTCTTCCAAACCAACCTGTTATATGAGATTCTAAGGCTGATGCTTCTGGCAATATTTGAATAAGTTCAACTGTGTCACTACTTGTTAATGAAAGAGCTTCTAGCTCATGTATGATTTGCCCTTTCCTTTTAGGAGGTGTGTTTATACTAGATGGAACAGGAACACAATATCACTTCCTTACCTCTTTTATAAACAGTGAAAGTGAGGTTATGAAACATCATCTGTGATAAAAAAAAGTCGGAACTTATTATTCGGTTTAAGGAAATATGTTAGAGCCCATTTTTAATTTTTGATGTTTGTTCAATCCATTACAGAATATGCATTGTGTTGATCATGCAAAATTTGCACTATAAGTATGGGTATGTACACAACTCTATGTATAATAATATAGCAAATTATAATTGTCCATGGTGATTCAGTAAGCTGTTCACCCCAGAAATTGCCAAAACCATTAAAACATAGTAATTCTGTCTCGCCCAGATGTATTGTGAAAACGTTGACACTAGGCTACTTGTAGCAACTTTTCATAGTTAAATTATTTGCAGAGATATCGGTAGCAACTTCACTTCTTTCAAATGGAACTACAGTGATTTCTACTGCTAGTATCATAGACCTAAAAGAGACTAATCCAAAGGCGTTTCACTCTTCAAAAATCTGATTACTAATTCTGGAGTAATTGCAGTATATAGAACTTAAGGTTTACTTGTTTTGAGAGGGAAACTGATTGATAGCTTACGTGGAAATTGGTGGTTTCATACCCAAAAAATAAAATAAGTCACATAAGAAAAGCAGGAAACAGTGCTGCACTGATGTGATACCTGTATAATAGCTGCATAGCAGAAGTGAAGATTTCATTCTCTCTGAGTCATTCACGTGTGTGGAGTGCTGATTTGAAAAAAATGAAGTCTCTCACAAACCAAGACAAACTAGATATGCTACTCCTTTATGGATAATACAGAAGGAATACGAAAAGAAGAGTAGAGTTTTACACAAAAAGTTATCCCAACAGACTGTGTTCAACGAGAATGACAATTCAGGGAAGGTGCAAAAAAATTTTATTTGAATGGCACTGGAATACTATACAGAAGACAAGGAGCGAGCTTACAAAGAGAAAAATGGACAAAACAGATGTTCTGACAGATGTTACTCATAATCCATATGTAAGCTTCACAGAAATTGCGAGTATCTCTGGAATAAATTAGTTCTGCGTTGTACACATTTTCTGTGTGGTTACTACATATATCACGTGTCACCAGCAGTTGAACCTGTGAGATTGCAGAAGATGCATGTACACATTTTCTGTGTGGTTACTACATATATCACGTGTCACCAGCAGTTGAACCTGTGAGATTGCAGAAGATGCATGAAATTCTGTAGCTCACTTATGATGCAGCATTGGGACATTAGATTTCTATGCAAAGAATTATCTTTACAGATGAAGCTGCCTTTACACATTGAGGACAGCTGAATAAAAAAATGCGTATTATTGGATCACACAGCAACTGCACTGAATGAGGTAGGTAAAACATCAAAGGCAGTGGAGTATGAACATTTGGCATGGAATTATTGGAGACTATGTGACTGATCATTACATCACTGAAGAAACCTTATAGGCTATAGTAAAAGCACACACAGTTTCTTACTGAAGTGTCACCACCTCTCCACTTGAAATATGTGGATGGGTGTAGTAGCAGCATGATAGGTATCTGACTCACTACTCACTAGTGTCCAGGAAAGTGTTCACTTAACTATTTTCTGGTCACAGGATAGGATGTGATGGCATTATCATTCGGCCTGCACATTCGCCTAATCTGACACCTCTGAATTTATTTCTCTGGGGTAAATTCAAAAATGAAGTCCATGTACAAGTTCCAATGACTCAAAGTTATTTAAAACATTTCATTGTTGCAACATGTGCAATGATATCGAAGTCCGTGCACCAGCGATTGCATATATGTATTCCAGTAGGTGGTCAACACTTGAAACTCTTGATGACACAAACAGAGTTCTTGGGAAGTTTCTGACCATATTCTTTGTTGATTTCCTTTTTATAGCTCTTGCTGACGTTATTCTGCAATGTAAGTGTGCATCTTCATATCAGACTTATGACACAAGGTTATGGTTGAACAATCTTTATACCTCAATTCACTGTTTCATAAATCCATTCAGTATTTTGGAGTGAAAGAGTACAGAATTTTTTCGGAATTATACTTGGGATTTTTCCATTAACAGCCAAAAGTGCAAAGTTTTCTGTGCCCTCATCTTCTATAAATGAGTAGACATGCTTCAAATAATGCATAAAGTGTACATTTATTTACATATGATATTATGTCATAGTGCAGATTTTGTTTTGAATTGTATTATTCGTTTGAGATATTCCTTGGGTGGTATGCAGCAGTTGGGAGTCCGCCGCCGAAATCTTTATGCCACAACAAATTTGCCTCAGAGTAGGTGATGTTATGATTCCTCAGTGAAGACATCATCCAGCAGTAGAATTATGAAGACTTATGAAAAATGTCTGCAGAGCATTTTAGTGTTAAGGATACTTTCACACTGAAAATGTACCTAAATGTGGTCAGGTAGTAAATGTTTATGGTCATATAAACCACTTGAAGGTCATATTTTCAAAAGTTTGGAAGAGTAGTTAATAAATAATATACTTAAATATGCATCACGACTCGTTTTCCAGCGAGAACCCTCTCATATGGCCACCCAGAAGTAAAATATGAATCTACTGTGAAGAATGTAGATTTGAAAACTGAGGAAGAAGAATCCACTTAAAAAGATGAGTAAAGCATTATTTTCATCTCAGCTACAATCCTGCTACAAGATTTGTTGTAGAACAATTTAATTCAAACTTAGTTACTCAAGGCTGAAGGTTATTTCTTTATATTCATGCAAACAATGTGAAAGTGAATTAATGAGTGCAAATAATGCCATTACATTTGTCAGTGCTTTAGTACAGTGAGCAAGATGACCAGCTGTAAGAAACAAAAGAAATTAAAGACTTTGTGATAAATTTGAATCCAAAATACAACCGAATATTGGACTTTACATCTAATCTAGAGTGAATTAGCAGATTAAACGAGATTAACACTGAAAAACTGTGATATATATATATATATATATATATATATATTTTTTTTTTTCATCTGCAGTACACACACACACACACACACACACACACACACACACACACACACACACACATACACATACACACACACACACACACACACACACACACACACACACACACACACACACACACACACACACACACATATATATATATATATATATATATATATATATATATATATATATATATCCTCCCTCAGGCTGTGGCTAAGCCATATATTTGCAATATCCCTTCATAAATAAGTGCTAGTCTTGCTTGTTTCACAGCAGAGCTTCTGTAAAGTTTGGAAGGTAGGAGATGAGGTAATGCCGAAAATAAATCTGAGAGAACAGATCGTGAGTTATGCTTGGGTAGTACAGTGGGTAGAGCACTTGCTCACAAAAGACAAAGGTCCTGAGTTCGAGTCTCAGTCCGGCATACAGTTTTAATCTGCAAGGAAGTATCTTGTTGTCAAGTAAATCAGCAAGACGACAAATATGCGATTAGACATTATCAAAAAACTTTTTACAGCAAATAAAAAAAAGATTTTAAAAGCACTGAAGCGATTATAAGACATTGTCAAGTAGAGTTTAACCAAAAGTTACGTATGATAAGAAAATACAGAAGATCTACGTGCATAACAAATTTATCGATTCTAAGCTGAATCTGTGAGAAGATTTATTCAATAAGGCATTGGCAGAGTATGCAGTAGACATACTCTGCAAAATTAAGGGTATATGAGCAGCTTGTATTTCACTGTCAGCAGCTTCGACATGAAGTGTCTAGGTGGTATAGTCAGCAGTCATCTCGCAGCACCCAGACTATGAGCTATACATCTGCAACAAACAACGACATCCAGACCTATAAAACAACTGTACGCCATCACTCACCAGAGTACACTCAGTCAAAACCCACTGAGTTCTTTTTCTTTAATATGTATTACATATTATAAACCTGAAATTCGTAGTGACAATGTACTTACTGAATGCGTTAACCAAATACCAAAATCCACCGACAGAAATAAAATCGCACCACCAAGAAAGAGTAATGGGATGGAAACGAAAGTTGGTAGGCGTGTTTCTACATCTGAAATATGATGTCTATTCCAGTTTCACACCAGTCGCACGAGAGTGACGCTACTAGCGTCACTATGAGGATGTAAATCAAGTTTGTTTTAAATGCACACTTACTGGTAGTGAGCATCATTTACCTTCGAGATTGGACGTGGTGCGCTGATGTCAGTCAAGAATGCCTTTAAAGTGACAAAGACACCATTATCGGCACCTCACTGAATTTGAACGAGTTCATGCATTAAGGCTATGAGAAGCTGGATGTTCCTTCTGCAATACTGCAGAAAGGCTTGGCAGGAATGCAGGCACTGTACGTGATTGCTGGCAGCGGCGGTCATGAGAATGAATGGTTACAAGAAGACAGAGCTCCAGATGGTCACATGGCACTGCTGAAAGGAAAGACCATTGCGTTTGCTTCATGGCTCTGGCGCATCACACAGCATCTGCAGCGGGAATTTGAGCGGCAGTTGGTACCATAGTGACACAAGGAACTGCTAAAAATCTGTTACTTCAAGGACAGCTCTACAGCATGCATTCCACTGATCCCAAACCACCGCCATTTACAACTTCAGTGGTGTCAAGCAAGAGCTCACTGGAGGGCAGGGTGGAGGAATATTGTGTTTTCTGATGAAAGCTGGTTCTGCCTCAGTGCCAGGGATGGCCATGTGTTGGTTAGAAAGAGACTGGATGAGAAGGTACACCCATCCTGTTTGTGAGCTATGCCCACTGGATCTACACCTGGAGTTATGGATTGGGGTGTGATTTCATATGACAGCAGGGGCACTCTAAAGTGTTACTGAGCAAACCGATAATTGTTGCATGGTCACGCTACCATGATCCCTTATGAGCCAGAGTGGCCATTTACACGTGCTTAGTCTTTACTAGCCTTGCGCTGAGTCTTGGGTGATCTTTTCGTAGCAGTAGTAGTAACATTTATTACTCCACATCACAAATATTGCAGATACATTTATTAAATTCTCAATGAGAATTCATCCACGAACTTAGATACACAGCTGTGGATTAAGGGTTATTGATTGCAACATTCTCAACACATTATTGTGTTTGCATCTTAATTACTTACTCTGATATTATTAATCACTGGCGTGTGGTATACATGACCAATGTGATATGATCGTTAGTTTTGAGTCAGTATTATTTTTTGGTTATGTGCTATGGCAGGTAGATATGTAGAATAGCCCAATGTTTAGATTAGGCTGAAAGCTGACAGTTTGATGGTATGTTCGCAAAGTCAACGAATGTATTGTCATGAGAAATACAATAATCATTGTTGTGGTTACGCATGTTGCATCAGAAGAGCCTGTTTTCCCACTGTTTTGATGACAATGGTTTCAAGTGTTTCAATTATTCTAGCGAAAAGCATTTAATCTGTGAAAAATACAGTGATGCGAAAAGCATTTAATCTGTGAAAAATACAGTGATATAACTATTCAAACTACATGTGCAATGCATCAAAACAGAATACAACACCATAATCGAAACTATTTCTCAGGTGGAAGAATATTCAACACATCAGTACACCTTCACCAGTTGCCAAAAGCAGTATAGTAATAAAGTCAGAAGATTCAGGCACCCGACACAAAACAAATGTTTTCTATCTGACTTACAGACACGAAGGCTCCTGGTAATTATTTACTATGAAGTGTAAAAAGCGGCATTGTGGACAAAGCGACTTATAAAAACCTCAAAGGACACCATAGATCACAAATCAAAACAGCCAAATGTAGGGCAAATGAACATTACACTGAAAGTTCGAATAATAGATGTAAGGCAGCAAGGTGGATTATTAAAAGCAGGGTTGGGTACAGAAAGAAACTGTAAAGAAACCGCAGGTGCTGTCAGTATCACTGCAACTGAATTTAATCAATTTTTTTGTCAAGGTCGTAAACCCCACTATCATCCCAACTTCTGGTGAGCATATTTCCAATTCAATGGATGCTCCTAATCTAGACCCTATTTCTGGCAATAAGTTTCTTCAAAATAGTGCAAACACTTTGTCAGCTTTCAAGTGGACACAAATACAAGTATGTGACGTGGTTAAATCATTAACAACACTGGGAAAGTCAGAATTTGAGGACATTTATGGCTTACCAAACTTTGTGAATGAAACTAGTGAACGTCATGTCAAACCATCTTTGTACACTAATAAACTGGATTTATGCTAGTTTCCATTTTCCAGAGTGTCGTCCATATTCATAAAAAGGGCAACAAGATATGCACAAATAAATATCGTCTAATTTCTCTGGCATTGGTTGTCTCCAAAATAATAAAATACTACATGCAGCAGGTTATCTGTAGACATTTATCTAAAAACAGTATTCTGACTCAATCTAAATGTGGTTTTAGGTCCAAATTATCAACAGTGAAAGCAGCTGAAGGCATCATTTCTTTTATCTAAACCTCATTTGAATCAAAGTTATGTGCTGAAACATTCTAGTCGACTTAAGCAAGGCATTTGATTAGGTGAAGCATAGAGTACTACCGGAAAAACTTTGAAGTTACAGAGTCCGAGACTTATAACTCTCCCTCATAAACTCCTATCTCAGTGACAGGAAACAAATTGTATTTTTACAGTAACCAAAGCTTGCAATACTTAGGTATCACTTGAGACATTCCTCAGGGTTCTGTGTTTGGCCTTTTACTCTTTACTATATTTGTAAATGATCTTCCCAGTAACATGCCTTGTAAATCTGTACTTCATGCTGATGACACAACATTCATTAGCTCTGGGAAACACGTAAACAAACTGAAACTGGAAAACAAAGAGTATCCCTAACCAGCTCGATACATGGTTCAAAGTCAATGAGCTATCCATCAGCTATGAAAAGACAGTGAACATCATTTTCAGTTTATCAAGCCGTGAAAATGAGAGCTGAGATGTTAAGCTACTTGTATATATCTTGATTTCAAATTAACTTGGTACAAACACACAGACCATACACATTATGTGAGCAAAAGTATCCGGACACCTGACTGAAAATGACTTACAAGTTCGTGGTGGCTTCCATCGGTATTGCTGGAATTCAGTATGGTGTTGGCCCACCTTTAGCCTTGACGACAGCTTCCACTCTCGCAGGCATATGATCATTCAGGTGCTGGAAGGTTTCTTGGGTGGGGAATGGCAGCCCATTCTTGATGGAGTGCTGCACTGAGGAGAGGTATCGATGTCAGTCGGTGAGGCCTGGCACGAAGTCGGCTATCCAAAACATCCCTAAGGTGTTCTATAGGATTCAGATCAGGACTCTGTGTAAGCTAGTCCATTACAGGGATGTTACTGTCGTGTAACCACTCCGCCATAGGCTGTGCATTATGAACAGGTGCTCGATTGTGCTGAAAGATGCAATCGCCATCCCCGAATTGCTCTTCAACAATGGGAAGCAAGAAGGTGCTTAAAACATCAATGTAAGCCTGTGCTATAATAGAACAAGGGGTGCAAGCCCCCTCTATGAAAAACACGACCACACCATAACACCATCACTGCCGAATTTTACTGTTGGCACTACACATGCTGCCAGATTACGTTCACTGTGAATTTGTCATACCCACACTCTGCCATCAGATCACCACATTGAGTACCGTGATTTGTTACTCCACACAAAGTTTTTCCACTGTTCAATCGTCCAATGCTTACGCTCCTTACACCAAGTGAGGCATTGTTTGGCATTTACCGGCGTGATGTGTAGCTTATGAGCAGCTGCTCGACTATGAAATCCAAGTTTTCTCATCTCCCACCTAACTGTCCTAGTACTTGCAGTGGATTCTGATGCAGTTTGGAATTCCTGTATGATGGTATGGATAGATGTCTGCCTATTACACATTACGACCCTCTTCGACTGTTGACAGTCTGTCAGTCAGCAGGCAAGGTCGGCCTGTACGCTTTTGTGCTGTACGTGTCCCTTCAGCTTTCCGCTTTACTATCACATCAGAAACAGTGGACTTAAGGATGTTTAGGAATGTGGAAATCTCGCGTACAGACGTAAGACACAAGTGACACCCAATCACCTGACCACATTCTAAGTCCATGAGTTTTGCAGAGCGCCCGATTCCGCTCTCCACGATGTCTAATGACTACTGAGGTCACTGATGTGGAGTACCCCGCAGTAGGTGACAGCACAATGCACCTAATATGAAAAACGTATGTTTTTGTGGGGGGCCGGATACTTTTGATCACATAGTGTATGCAGAAAGCTCTCGTGTGTTACATTTTTGCTACTTGACTACACACATGTGAAAAACACATCTGTTACTTAACTCACACTATGCCTTCTGTTACTGCTATGTGCAATATGCTATCTTTGTATGTGGTAATTTTTCATCTGGCCAAAAAAAGGCTATCAGACTTATTTCAGGATTACAAACTCTGAGACCTAAAAGTACTGACAGTCCCATCACTTTTTATATACTGTTGCCTACTAAAGATAAAAGAAAACTTAAACAACTACGGTGCATCTTAAGGGAAGCTTATACCAGTATAAAACCAGGCAAATGAGACAGATAGATATGCACACAAGCTAGATTAAAGAAACACAGCCTAGTTATGTATACCAGGGCATAAAATTATTTAATTGTTCACCTGCAGAGGCGCATCATGTCTCCCTTAACGACTTTAAAACAAAAACTGAAAAAAGGTTGAAAGAAAAGGCTTTCTACAATATTTCAGAATTTCAAAACTGCTGTAAGGATGAGCAGAGGTGCTAAATTATTTCTGGCTGTAAACTAATCTGTAATTACATTAGTATGTCAATAGTTTATTTGATACTTCTGTATATTATTTTCTATGTAATGTATAATTAAGAAATTATTCTCTATTATATATTTTATGTGCCTTATATTATTATTATTAGCGTGTATATTGTAACTATGCCAGTAAAATGAATTTGTACAATAAATTTAAACGTTCTATGATGAAATTGATTGGAAAAATGTTCAAATATGGATAAAAATAAATAAATAAGTACTTGTGTTTTGAAAGCATGCCCTTATTGCAAACTGAAAAATATATTAACATTTCCATCTGCATTACATTCTTGCAGTTTAACATTTTCTTTTAAGGTAAAAGACACTTTATATACCATCACCCCTTGCATTTTTTATTGTTTATGTAATATGCATCAAAATACCTCAAACATGCCCTTTATCTAATATCCTCTGAATTTATCTTGCGGTTTTAGTTTTTATGATGAAAGGTTCATCACAGATGGCAAAATGCATAATATATAGCAGGAACACAACAAGTCAGTCTGTTACAATAAACTTTATTTAGCATTACATTGGTTGGGTTTGGCAACCCTCAATGGAAAGTATCACCTCCCTACCTACCCTACAATTCGGGCTAGGTTACACATCACACACCACAATTAAATCATCAGTAGGGCGTCCAATAAGATATGCTAGTCCCTTTTAATTCATCGCAGTTTCATTTAAATTGGGAAAACTGATTTTGTACGATGGCGTTCATTTGGAGCTGTGAGCCTTTAGAGTGAATCTCCAAACTTTATGCATATACGAGGGTCATTCAATAATTAAAAAGACAAAGACTGGGGAAAAAACCTTTTTATTAGGGTAAGTTTGGTACTTTTATGGCTTTATGTTGGCGTCCCTGGGATGAGCCCTGATCAGCTGATATATTAACATTGTTTTGTTTATAACCTCAAAAATTCTTTTCAAGATGGCAAGTCCACCCGAAACGCCCACATTAGTGGGATAACGTTCTGTTATTCATTTTTTAGTTGGTGAAGGCAAGAAACCAGTGAATATATACTTTAGAATGTCTAAAAGTTTATGTCTAAGGCTGTATGAATTGTGCAAATTTTTTACAAGTGGGTAGAGCAGTTCAAAAATAGTAGCGACTCAGTGACTGATGAACAAGTTTCTGGCTGACCAGTTGCAGTTTCAACACCCTCACTTGCAAGTCGAATTTATGCCATTATTAGTGGCGATCGTCGTGTGACTGTGGAAATGATAGTTGATCATGTTCAAGTTAGTACTGGTACAATTCATAACATTATCTGTAATAAGCTGAAGTGCCGCAAAACATGTGCAAGATGGGTCCCAAAGGAGTTGACGTGGCTACACGAGGAAACGAGGTTAAGAATGTGCACAGAGCTAAAGGAACATTATGAAAGAGAACGTGACCACTTCCTCAACCAAATTTTAATTTGTGATGAAACTTGGGTTCACTATTATGAGCTAGAATCAAAAGGACTAAGCATGGAGTGGAAGCACACCAAATCACCTGTCTAGAAAAAAATTTAAAACCGAAGGATCAGCAGGACAAGTCACTTTGACGGTGTTTGAGGATGCTGAAGGTCTAGTTTTTTTGTGATTATGAGCAGCATAGAATGAACAGCCAGTACTACTCGGATTTACTTTCAAACAAAGTAAAGCCAGCCAAGAGTGTGTGTGAGAGAGAGAGATCGTGGATCTCAGAGGAGAGGCGTGATTCTCAAGCAAGACAACACATATCTTCATATTGGTCAAATAACCCATGAAACCATCGACAAAATGGGCTGGGAAGTACTGGATCATCCCCCTTATAGTCCTGATTTAGCATCTAGTGATTTCCATTTGTTTGGTGCACTGGAGGCCACATTACGTGGGAAGAGGTTCAGGGACACTGAGGATGTGAAAAAGTTTGTGGGAAATTGGTTCAAACATCAATCTAAAGAGTACTTTGCAGCTGGAATAAAAAATCTTGTAGCCCGTTGGAACAAGTGCATAAATGTTGAAGGGGATTATGTTGAAAAGTATAAAAAGTATTGATTTGTAAAAATAAACGCCTTTTTCTCCAGACCAATTTGTCTCTTTAACTATTGAATGACACTTGTATATTCTACAGAAAAAGACACATTTCGGAAATCTCAACGGTCTAACCTGTTGTTCTGTGCCTATGCTTTAATTCATTGGTAAGGGATAATGGTAGTGTGACTGTAGTGACATCTATCAGTTTGCTTGGTAGTTGAGGGTCCCTTACGATGTTGGCTCCAGATGCCTGTGCCAGTTTGCTCTGAACATTAGCTACATGTGCAGACGCTTTCCAATCAATGATTGGGAAACCACTGAAATCAATCTTGATGTGTGTAACTGAGAGAACAGTGTTGAACACTATGTTGTTTTTTCATCCGAACTTGGTTTAACTCTGTTTACTCAAACCTTCAAATAGCTTAACTCGGTTTGGCGTAAACTCAAGTTGGTCTATCATTTGTCCAGCCAACTACACCATCACACAACTACAACGAACTCATGACCCGACTAGACTGAACTGTATTGCTCCACAAAAATTAACAACAAAGATACCATAGCTCACAGATATTTGACTACATCAATATTTACATCCAATGATAAGTGTACACTATCAGTGTGATTGAAATCATTTCCAGAAAGATACAAATATATTTAACATTTCATAAAAGCAATGATAGTAGGAAACAATAAGTGTTACATTAATGAAGTATTGCGATGATCATTTCTTTCATCTGTGTAGTATCATACATTCCAATACTTCACAGAAAATTAGGTATTTTGAGCAGTTCAGTTAAGTTGTGCAGGCCATGAGCATACCATTTCTCAGCATGGGGGGTGGAGTAAAGCAGCTTACCTGTCTGTATCACACCTTGATACAGGTGATATTGTGCAAGGTTATAAGGGGATAGTATGGTTGGCCAAAGAATGATAGTTGGTCTGTGTTGTTGACACATAGGTGATGAGATGGAGTTGTCTGAGCTATTCATAGTAGGTGCTGATATTCATCACTGGGTCACCAAATTGGACAGGATCAAGTAGCATAAAGCAGGCATCAGATGCAGAAAATGTACACTTTATAGCTTGAAATTCTGGAGATTTACTAGTGAAAAACCTGAAACATACTCTATAGGTTTTGACAGCCATCAGATGATCTCAAGATAGCTAAATGGCTGTTCATGCTTATGACAGCATACTGCATTACAGACTGCAATACTGGGTCTTTTGGTTCGACACTTTGAAAATAGACTTGTGAAACATTCGAAATTCGCAGTACAAATTTTCATATTGGTCAGTCGTAAGGCAGCCAAAAGCCTGTCCACAAGCATGACAGCATAGTGCACTAAAGGTTGCAGTTTTGGGTCTTTTGTTTTGAAGTTTGGAAAATAGAATTGTGAACCATCGGAAACTTGCTGTATAGTATAGATTTTGACAACTATCAGGTGATCGTAGTGTAGCCAAATTTCAAACCAGCGTGAAATAAACCATAACTCAGGACTGCCTGCTGTGCAGCTTGTTCAACTTGAGTTAGTAATAGTCTCAATCCAAGCTAGACCATTTCATAAAGTGAGTTGACCCTAAGCTCATTCAGACCGAGTTGGGAGGAAAAGCCAAATTAACTTTCGACGTCATTTGCCAGGTTCATGTTTGTTCATGTTATAAATGCTCTTAAGATACAGTAACCAAACTTGAGTTGGTAGGAAATTTATAACAACATTCATTTCTCTCATTAGCATCTGTGAGGTTTGCGAACCGGTATGATTACAATTTTGTTTGTTATATGAGATTGGCAATTAAACTGAATATGTCTTTTTTATTGTCTGACATACAAATATCTGATATCAAAACAATGTGTTCCAGCCACTGTCATTCTTTATCACAAGCTACGTACTCAGTATTATATACACCTGTTAACATATCAGTAAACTTTTTTCTTGTGGGCAGTCCACAATTGGCAATCTAGTAGCCAAATACCTAACTGCAAGCATTATTGGATGCCACTCCACAGGACGAAATTTGAAAATACATTCATGAGCTGCTTTGAATTTGCTACAAGATTTGTATGGTGACTGGATAATATTAAATGGCCAAATGCCTCATCATGTGCATGAATGGTTGCTGTGCTACAGACCACAGTTCAAGAAAACACTCATTTGACATAGGAAAATTGCTTTAAGGATTTTGGCAACGATTGGATTAAATTAAAGTAGTGAAATACTGTGGCTCAATCTTGAATGGTGTAAAATTACCGCTTTGTCATTGTTTCCCACAGTAACTTTGCACTCTAAATTTTAATATGTATATGTATAAGCTGCCGTGATGCTAATATTCCGTATAGACTCACTTGTAAATAACACTTATCAAACGCTTCACAAATTTTGATCAAACAAATAAATCACAATGAACTACTGCACTTCAGATCACAGTGAGTGATGTCCTGTTCTATAGGGATAGATTCAACTCGGGTTAGCTTGGCTCGACAGCGGTAAACTCCAGCCTCTTGCGAAAACATCACTGATAGCAGCGAGTGCCATGCACCACATGGACACAACTCAAGTTAGTAACCATCTCACTCGGGTTGTCTCAAAATCCTCTCAATCCAAGTTAACCCAGTTTGGTAACACCCGTCTCTAGGTTGGCTCGGAATGTAGTACAGTACAGTTAATAGGAAATGAGATGGATCCAAGCATGTTGAGTTGTACTGAATACTGGTATTTGTAAATGTTTTCTTCAAATTATACAAAGTGTTTTGATTACTGTGAAGTGAATCAATCGATACACATTAAAAAACTTAAGAGAAATTTCAGTTCCCACATCATTATTACATTTTACCATACAAATATGAAAGCAACAATCCATCCCTCTTACAGGAAGTGAGATCACTGAACTAGACAATCTGCCAAAGAGAAATACTACATCAATAACATCAGAGTTAGTAACTTTCATTGTTTTTTACCAGTCACTTGCTCATTTCCTATTACTGTGCAAACAGCAGCATTATAATTAAATTCTGATTTTGTCATGTTAGTTGCTTTTGCTAATATTGATACTAACAGAGTGAGGATGGCTGTTAAAACACCACCTGACTCTGTGAAGGAGATGTCATCCACACTGACCTATGGCTACCTCCCCTTGAACCTCCCTCCCGGCCCCTACCTCCCACTCCCTTCGCCGCCCAAGTGCTCTGTCCTTTTGAGGGGAAGGGAGGCTGTGGGTAGCGGGGGCTCTGCGGCAGTTCAACCATGGATTGCTTCAGCAAACTCTTTTGTCAGAAGGGCAGAGCTTCGCTACAGCAATATTTTTGAACAGTAGCTATGTGCACACACACACTCTGGTGTATCTCAATATTGGCAATAAGGTGTATGTTGTCTGTACTTACCACCTACATTATTCTACTTTGGTATTCACACCTCAGTCCTCTCCACAAGCCAATTAGCTCACCCACGGAACTGAATAACAGAGCAGCTGAGCAAGAGATTGCACGAGAAAGTGCCTCACAGAGGATTGATATGATGTTTTCTTTATGTAACTTAAACAATGCAACTTGATTTAAGTCATGCTGTTCATTGTTTCAGTCATTATCAAAGTGATTGGAAGGAATCATGTTAGAAAGGTATAAAGAAAATACTGCATTACATAAAAGGTACAGTAGACTACAGGATGCATCATAAAAATGAGGAAAGCAATGAAGTAGTAGCTTATGCTGGTGCTGGCTGGGCCAATAGCTCAGACAATAAATTGACATCAGGTTACGCTATGAAGCTGTTGAGTAACACTGTAAGGTGGGGAGCTAAAAAACAAATTACTGTAGCATTCTCTTACAGAAGCAGAATTTGTATTTGTGGTTTGAGCAGCTTTTGGGGACATGACTTCATGTAGTCACCTGGAACAATATCATTGCCCTGAGGTATCTCAGCTAATCTCTCTGGACCTGCAGTTTGCTCGCTTTGATTGATGTTTGTAACAATATGTTTTGCACCTTGTAGAGCAATAATATATATTTGTATGGAATCGTAGGACCTGTTAGTTGTTATTCTACATAACTATTATGCCGAGTGCCATACTTCCTAGAGTGGTGACCCTGAAATTTAAACTGTGCCACATTTAAAATGTAAAATCGCCCATGTCAGTCTGTTATCCTACAATGCAGTCCTACAATGCTGCAGCTACCTCCAGCTCAACTGTTTCCTGCTCCAAGGGATGTCAGTCTCACCTCTTCGTCAATGCCTGTGAATTCCATGAACTTCCTGTGCCTCAGATTGGTATAGTTGCACCAAAAACTGTGTGAAGTGTCCAATTTGGCAGTGTGTAGTGAACTGATGACAATGCTTCCATTGTTTCTTCTTCTACCACACCAGACTCACGCTACTTCACACAATACTGGCCAACAATGAGAGTCAAATTCTCAGTGTGTTCTTACTAGTGACAGCACTGTAATGATGCCAGGTGACTATTTGCCTTGCAATTTTGCTATGACAATGAATGTGATTCCGGGTGAACAATGACTTCCTGCCACCCCATTTGTCACTACACATAATGCTCCGAGCTTCACCGAGCGAGGTGGCGCAGTGGTTAGCACACTGGGCTCGCATTCGGGAGGACGACGGTTCAATCCCGTCTCCGGCCATCCTGATTTAGGTTTTCCGTGATTTCCCTAAATCGCTTCAGGCAAATGCCGGGATGGTTCCTTTGAAAGGGCACGGCCGATTTCCTTCCCCGTCCTTCCCTAACCTGAGCTTGCACTCCGTCTCTAATGACCTCGTTGTCGACGGGACGTTAAACACTAATCTCCTCCTCCTCCTCCGCTCCGAGCTTCCATGCAGAAAATAATGACACTTATTCCCACCGACACTCCGTTAGTGCTAGTGACTATGTGCATTAACATTCCCAGAGTTTTGCAAAACTATACAGACACCCACCAGAGTGCAATGATAGCTGGTCAACAATGACTGCCACTAAAAGATCTTCAAACTATTTACAGCTATTCACTGCCTCCTGGACAAAACACATGGGTTCAAGTGATTTTTCTGGACATAAAAGTGAACTACCCAACACAGTCTATGTTGTCATACAGCATTTGGTCGCATCATCCACGATATGACTGCCGCTACATCACCTGAGTGGCGTCACATCCCCTCCACCCATTCCATGTTTACTGGCAGCTGCTACCACTACGCATGACACGTGCACACACTGCAACTCCTCCATGCATGTGTAACACCCAGTTTCAGCACAACTGCCTCAGCAGATTGACCGTACAATGCTTTGGGTTGAGGCTGCCCCATTACCACATGTCTCAGCTGACATAGGTGCCAAGGCCTTTGTTTGCAGCTGGATTGCCAGGATCAGCTGTCCTATATCACTGACAACAGATCAAGGCTGGCAATTTGAGTCTGCCTTGTCGAATGAAATGTGCCAACTTTGTGAGTCCTGTCATTTCCATGTGACTGCTTACCACCATGGCCTAGTGAAACAATGGTATCACACACTCAAGGCAGCATTAATCTACCACCCGCAGTCATGGACCGATGATGCCCTGTGCTGGGTGCTTCTCAGAATTAGGACTGCTCGTACAGAACATTTGAATGCCTCACTTGCCGAGGTCCTATATGATGAACCACTGTGCCTACTTGCAGAATTCGTTACTCAGGGTAAAGTTACACTGGACCACAACCTGCTGGATCTAGTGCAGCATTGCATGAGAGTATACACAACATCCATGTGCCACCAACTACCCATCGCACAAAGCCTACAATTTTTATTCACATGGACTTGAAACATATGTTCACACAGTCTCCTGTGCACAGTTGTCAAGCCAGGTATGCATCCCCTCTACGTCAGCCTGTACCACATACTTGAGCAGACCACCAACACATTTGACATTATCATGTCAGGAAAAGCCACTATGGTGTCCTCAAACAGACTGAAGACTGCATGGACTTTAGCCAATTACCCAGTGGCATGCCCTGCATCGACACCTCCACACTCAACAGATACTCACTTCAAAGTACAACTAAATATGAGTGACTTTTTACCAGAAGATATTGGTCACCCTAAGTGACTCACTGTTAGTCACCTCTGCCAATTTCGCAAAGAGGCATGTAGGCACCAGTGTAGTCTCCAGGTCAATCGAACATGCCATGTCCCTGCCTCCTCCATCGATACAACAGGTTTAACATCTCACTTCACGACCAATGGAGCATTCATCATCACTGTCCCTGTATACATCACTCCCACTGCCGACACTGGGAATGAAACCACCTCCACCACTGCCTTGCCTGCCCTAATCATCACACCAGGTACGCTGCTCCCCTCCTCCATCACTGATGATGACATTATGCCTCCTGATGTGTCGCTGGTCATGGACCACCATACTGCCTACACAGGACTGCCATCCCCCTCTCCTCAGCCTTCAGCAGCTCCTCCCACTTCGCACTTTGCCTGTACAATGTGCCCACCGGTGCGTGTCGCTGATTATGACATTTCAGCGATTAACGCCTCCACTGTACCGACATCCCACCAATGCACACATCTTTTTTTCCTTTTGTCACACTACAGGGAGGGGAATGGGGGGGGGTTCTGTGGGAGTGTAACACTGTGGAGTCGCCTGGAACAATATTGCTGCCCTGAGGTAGCTCAGCTAACCTATCTGGCTCTGCAGTTAGTTTGCTGTGATTGATATTCGTGACAACATGCTTTGTATCTTGTAGACAATAAAATATATTTGTATGGAATTGTATGACCCATCAGTTGTTATCATACGTAACTACTATCCTGATTACTGTACTTCCTACAAGCTATTCCATGACTAAAAAATTTGAAAACAATTTGCAGAGAAAATCAGTATTGTATTGCCTCTCTTTGTATGTGGGAATACAATATATGTTAAATATGAATTAGTCGGAGACTTATATTTGAAAAGGAAAATAGATGGTAAGTGCATTGCTACAGAAAATCAGTTAGCTGACTTTTTACAAAATCTTTTTGCAAACAAAAATTTGAAAAATTGTCACAAGGGTTGGAAATGTGTAAAGTTGTAGACTAGTGTTATATATAATTGAGGTGGAGTGAAAGAATACTAATTCTATATTATGCTCCTTATGATTTGTTTGTAATCTTTGGTACTGGAGATTGACTTGCTCTGTAGACTGAATGTGTTTGTATGCCTTGTTGTAATATGTGTCCAACACATTGTTCTTTCTTCAGTGAATAAATTAATTAAAACATAAGTTTCTTGTTTGCAACCACACTCTGCTACTAACTTTCTTCAACATCATTAACACTGACAAGGAGAGAAAAAAAAGAGTACAATTATGGCTAGCAGTAATCAGACGGTTAAAAAGTCCAAGATCCTTTTCCTGGGGAGTTATCAAGGGAGGGAAATCTCTGATACAGAACTCCCTGAACAGGTAATTTCAGGTAGCTAGGATAGACAAAATTGTAACAATCAGTGAAGAAATAAAAGATAATAGCTTGGAAAGCACGCAGGGTAACAATCATAATACATTTGGATTTTTCCATCAGAACATAAGTATTTCTGTGAAATGTGCTGTGTATAACAGAGCACAGTCCTAGACCATAGACATAAATGAATACTGCATTGACAGTTATTTGGGTGCTGTATTTCAGTAATAGACTAGAGAAACATGCAATAGCAGTTATGACATAAAGGCTCATAACAGCAAATGTTTTAAACTTTGTTAACAATACTTGTAAGATTTAGTAGAAGTAATTGGGAAGAAAATGTCTGTTGAGATTTCAATTTTGATTACGTCTTGGATAGTTCTGATCAATGGCACTTGGTGTTGCTGATGTTCAGGTTTGGTTTTATCCACATAGAACATTTCCTATAAGAGTAGAATAATGAATATACATAATAAAAGTAAGCATACAATGTGCGTGCTGCTAAAACTCAGAAATGAGTCCCAGTACAATCAAGGGAGTTGTATGGTGTGATCCATCCATGACGAAGATTACTTTTTTTTACCTGAGGGGCATACTTTTGAAGATATAAGATCTGGGAAGTTTTGCCCTCCAGAAATTTCTAGAATATTCCAGACCATTTGAGAGTATTCTACAACATTCCAGAATGCTCCACAATCATCTGGGATGTTCTGGAAAGTTCAGAAATAGTCTGGAACATTTGGAAAGATTCATGAATCTTTGGGAACATCCCAGAATGCTCTCAAATGTTGTGGAATGTCTGGAACATTGTGTACCATTCAATGCCTTTTTGGTATATTCTGGAATACGCTACTGGTGGGGCTACCCATTGGTAGAGGAATTTACCAGTCGTGGGTTCAAACATCAGTTTCTTATCAGTGATGAAGAGAGGAACTAAAAAAGTAGGGCAGTGAGTGAATAAAAACAAATAGTGATGTGTGAATTGTCAAAGCGATACAGTGACTGAATATAAATCGAAAATAAAGTGTGAAAATTGTGTAAAGTGTACTTTGTGTATTTGTTAATTTTTGGCAACAAAAAATAATACTGCTGATGATATCAACTTTAATATTCAAAAGAGAATTCCCAATGAAGAGAGAATACACAAGTCAATCAATATGATGGTAAATGTTGAAGAAAGAGTGAATGCCTCCATAGAATTTTTAAACACTTTTCAAGTTCCAGGAATGCAAATACACTGCCTTTGACTTAAAATTGGATCTCTGATCATATTCCTCAGAAATCTCAACTCACCAAACCTATGTAATGGAACAAGGATGACCATCAAACAGCTATTGAGTAACGTCATCGAAGCTGAACTTGTGACTGGAAAGTATGAAGGACACACACTGTTTATACGCAGGATACCACTGATCTGTACTGAACTGCCATTCCAATTTGAAAGACTGCCATTTATAATCAAATTAACCTACAGTTTTACAATTAATGAAGTGCAAGGACTAACTTTAAAATATTAAGGTATCAACCTCAAAGACACCTGCTTCTCTCACAGTCAGCTATATGTAGCTTACTCTTGAGTAGTAAATTTGAAAAATTTGTACATATATACCCTGGATAACAGAATGAAAAATGTTATTTATAAACAAGTACTGTAAGTAGTTAGAAAAAATGTCCTATAATTTTTTATTGCTTCTTATACTGTATCCTTTTATTTCAACTACGACAAAATCTCATATCAGCTCCCTGAGAAAAGCTGGGTACCACTGATAGAATATTTCGAAATCAAAATTTCTTTCAAGACCTAGATGTGAACACCATAATGGTCAAATGGCAACTATAAGGCATTTACACCTGTCAAGTTTAAGTGAAAAGGGAAATATACAGTTTCATAGATCCATAAATAACTCTGTTAAAAATCAGGGTATTCAGAAATTCCTGTTACAAACTTCTAGGACTTGTAGAGGGGAATGTGTACATAATATTTTGATTAGGAATGCATGTCTGGAAACCTATCATTTCCATTCTATGATGGTTTCAATTCAGATGTGTAATGCATCCATGTTTTCTGAGGGATAGAGAGATGCTGAGTTGCTCATCCTGGTGTGCGGTAGGGTAGACAGAATGATGTGCACTACGTCAGACGATCACCTGATGTCACTTAATGTCTGGCTTACTGCCTATTCATCTCCTATATAGTAAACATGATTCTGTGCACATTTTCAGAATACACAGACATGCTAATTGTGTACGATGAAGCACGAGGTAATGGAAGAGCTGCTAGTCATCTGTATCACAGATGTGTTGTATAACATAGCAAGCCATCACACAAACGTTTTGCCCGAATTACCCAGTAGCTCTTAGGAACAGGTACCTTCTCACTGATGAGGCAGGATTGTGGTGCTCCATGGCAATGCTGAAATGCCTGAATATGAAGAACATGTACTGCATCACGTTGAACAGAATCCATCAACAAGTACACTCTAACAATTATGTGTACAATGTGTGTTAGTCAAAGTATTGTCTGGGATGTTATGCGGGGAGCAACAATTATGTCTGTACCACTTACAAGGGGTATGTGCTATGCGTCCAGCTGATTTTCGAGAATGCGTTGCCTACAGCATGTGGTTCCTGCACCATTGCATCAATGCACCCCTTTTTCTACAAGGAGTTCTGTTCATATATGAATCTCAGTTCACTAGGGACTGTGCTCAGAATTCACAAAACAGCCATGTCTGAGCAAACAAAAACCCTCGTGCCACACATGTTCAAGGATTTCAGCACAGGTTTGGTATTAACGTGTGGGCAGGTATTCCAGGCAGTCATGTGACTGGGCAAGCTAACTGGTACTGCGTAATTTATCTTCATACAAAACACATTTGACCCCTTCTTGGAAGCTGTAACACATTTTGGTCCATCAGGAAATGTGGTTTCAACATGATGGTGCACTACCTCACTTCCCACGTGCGGTTTGGAGACATGTCATCAGATGATATGGTGAAAAATGGTTAGGCTGAAGTGGTTAAATCATGTGGGCACCACAATCGCCAGAATTAACTCCTGTGGACTACTTCTTGTGGGGTCGTATGCTTTAATTTAGGAGACTCCTGTAAAGACAGAGGAAGATCTGCTGGGACAAGTTCTGGTCGCTGTACTAGAAATTGAAGAGATGCCAGGTGAGATGGAGAGTGCATACCAGAACATACTGCGTAAGTGCAATGTCTGTGAGAACGTTGGTGGTCACCATATAAAGTTGCTGTTGTAATGTGGTGGTACTGTGCTGTACATACAGTAAGCTGGGTCTTTTTTGTTTTGGACTAATGTAAATGTGTAATATTAAATGTTAGTACAAACAAATGTACTTAAGTGATAAATCAGTGTTTCATTATGTTTACTTTTTAATTGTTACCTAACAACTGTACTGCATCACGTCTAATTCAACTCCTTAAGCAGAAGTGGATGAGTTAAACAACTGAGCTTAAACTGACACGAAACAGAAACAGCACATTTCTGGACATGAGTTCCTACTCAAAGTATTATGTACTCATTCCCCTCTACAAATCTTAGAAGTTTGTAGTGGGAATTTCTGAAACCCTGTATACAAAGGGCACACAGTAGATGAGAAATTATGTAAAGAAGATTGTTCTTAATGACAATAAAAGTTTTCCTTTACAATTGTTCAGACAATTTAAAATCAATAAATGAGTAGAATTCACTAATAACACAACACAGAAATGCAATACAATAATAATGTTTTTGCTATGATATTACACTGAAAATAGGTTGAAAATTATGTGGCAGAATGCCAAAGAGTAAATTAATCAGTTTGCTCAGAAATTTTATTTGGTTTCCACTGATATAAAAAGGATAGCAGTGTAACATACACAGAACACCAAAATTTCCATGTATGTACATAATGTAATATAACGGTTTCTTTAGCCAGAAAGTTTTATGCTATTATTTACCACTTTATTGTTTCAATCCATCCGTAGACTGCTTCATGTTAACAACAACAAAAAACGAAAAAAGGTGCTTTTAAATATTCAGATCTATGAAACAAGAGCACTTAAATTTTTATATATATAACAGAAACATATGAACATTATTTTACGTGACTAGATACACAATTGTTATGAATGGAAAAAGATAGGCAATAAAACAAATTCTGGTAAGCAGTTACTGGTAAGACTAATAAATATTGTCAGCAATATACTTCATCAGAAGTAAGCGCATTAACTTTGTGCTTCATTAATTATCTCCTTTGCAATGTCAGAATACAGAACAATATGTAAAACAACTTTAATCTATCATAAAGCTTGCAGATACAATAAAACAAAGACAGATGATGAAGAATATTTGCTACACAAACTAACATCAATTAGCACCATTTTAGCTGTACACACATATATATCTTGCCATGATGATTGGTAAGGAAGCATGAATCTGTTTCCAACAAACAGATTTAATTTGGACCCTCCATGCCTGCAGCTAGATTTATATCTTCTTTAAAAGTTCTCCTCTAAAGTATTTTAAATTTTATGATTAGCACAGAAAATTCTAATCAGAGAATCCTTATGAAGTTTTGCACGTATGAGGCATCTGCTCCAATTTCCAACTCCACTCACGGAAATCACTTTATTACTTACAGACAATTGAAACTACAAGTTTACAGTAGAAAATCATTTTTATACAAATATATTAGTACATTTTTTTCAATGTACCACAGTGTTTTACACAAGCTACCTTTAGTTCTTTCAATACCGATGCTTACTGAAATCTTACACGATATCCTTTGTTTCATATAAATTCACTGATTATTACAGATGAATATCTTAAAAATAATTTGAGCATGGTTACATCACTTTGGAAGCAATATACCTATTTTAAGCTTGCCAAAATGAAAACCAATATTAATTATAAAAGACAGCTATAATATTTTGAAAAGTTTTGGATCACAGAAATGGGTTTTCACCAGGCAGAATATATAACATGTTTTCTATACAAAGCTTTATATAGGATGTGACATAATAATTAGAATATAAAAATAAACCAAGCAGTCAATGATTTGCACTCAATGGACAAGACCTTTTTTTTTAGAATCTAATGCTAACATCTTTTTGACACATATAGATGCACTTTTATACAAATTGTCACATGATCATTAAAAATATGTGCATTTGTGTTTACATTTACACTGAATAGCCTTAGTTCATGTCTTTACACATGGTTTCAATAAAAATTATATACTTTTAATTAGAACAGTACATAAATCTATAACCACGTGCCTTTATGTAGCATACCTCATGGAAAACATTCACAAAAAATCATTTTCACAAAAAATAATGCAGATATTTTGTATTGCCAATGTATCACACTGTTACATTGCCTTACACAAAACAGTTCCAGTTAGAAGAAATGGTGCTTTGCAGACAGAAAAATCTGCATGAAAGTCTTTTTTTCAAGCATATTTGTCACTTTTGTTTGATCATGCACATCTGGAAGCATCAAATATAAAATGTGCATAAAGTCTTATACTTCACATCCAAGAAATTCAGCTAGAAGATTTGACTTCAAATAAAGATTTAGGAGCATGGCACTAAATTGTGAGTCACCACTCCAGTAACTATAGATTAACATTTATTCTCCACATACAGAGAGTTCTAGCATGAAAAGTATTCTGTCCCTAACCCACAGTTCTGGGACAAATGTGTACTACCTGCCTATTTTTGTCATATTGATGCATAGCTGGTGATCTCTAATATCCCCCCAGCCACCATTACCCTTTCGTAGTTTCTGCTTCTTGTTGCCATTCGTAACTGTCAGAGTCAGATGTGTAGGATACAGATGTTTTGCTGCAAATTTCAGGACATGTTGCACCTTTGAAATTACTGCAGTAGATTCACAGTTGGCTTTCTTGTGATGGACACCACTGTAATTAAAGAGCAGTGTTCACAGAATGTGTTGCATAGTTAAATCTTCATTAGTTAAATATAGAAATAAAGTTAGTTTGATGTTATTTTATCAATTTGGTTGCTACTGTTCCCTAACTCATGTTTTGATTTTTAGACTACGAACATAATACTGCTTGCTGCAGTCTCTCATAGTCCAGCTGATCACAAAGGAAATGATACCTAAAATGAGTTAAAGAATAGCACAATTCATTAAAAAAGTAATGGTGATGATTATTCATTCACAATAGAGCTCCATTAGGCTCACATGTTTCCCAAATGTTCCTCCTCTAGTCTTTCTGTAATGTGCACACAAAAAATTAACATTAATACACTCAACATTAGTGATAAATCTGACTGTCTTGCAGGTCAGTGAACGACAGAGCTTGGAGTATTATGGTTATGCACCCTCATGTAACATTAAAAATTCCTATATGTGTCATCAAGAAGGTAAGAAAAATTATGCAACAATTGCATTTGATGTCTCTCACATTTGACTCAGTTATAAGAAGACATGTGCCTTTTATATAATCTTAATACATTTGGCTGATGTGTGTATCAACAAATATGTGCTAAATACTGATGACCCACTGTCACATCCTGTGGCCCAAAGTCTCTAGACAGCCCAATGAATGTCCTCTATGTGACTTCATGCTATGCATCTGATAGTATAAAAATGCATTTAAAATGAAGCAACAGAGGTACTAAGCACACCTGTACAGGTCTAGAAGTTCAAGCATTCTATCAGATATTTCACAGACATCCCTAGATACACAGTTAGCCATATTACTGTGAAATGGAAAAAGCAAAGCAGCTTTAAACATAATCACTATTCTTGTAGACCTATGAAACTGACTGACTAGAGACATCAAACTTTAAGACGCACTGTGTGAGCCAGTCAGTAGACATCTTCATGAATTACTGCAGAGGATTTGTGTTTCAGCTCAGGTGTAGAGATCAGTGACACAACAATCCAATGGGAGATGTCACGGCTTGGTTTTCATGCTTTTATTGCTGTCATAAAGCAGAAACTAAATATGCTATCTACATCCATACACTGCAAAGCATCGTGAGGTGCATGGCAGAGAGTACATCCCATTGTACCTGTTATTAGGCTTTCTTCCCTTTCCATTCATGAATGGAGCACAAAAAGAATGATTGTTTGGATGCCTCTGTACATACAGTAATGATTCTAATCTTATCCACATGATCCCTATGTGAGCAATACATAAGGTGTTGAAGTATACTCCTAGAGTCATTATTTAATGGTGGTTCTTGAAACTTTGTTAATAGACTTTCGCAGGATATTTTACATCTATTTGCTAATTCAGTTCCTTCAGTATCTCTGTCACACTTTCCCATGGATCAGACAAACCTGTGACCATTTGTACTGCCCTTCTCTGTATATGTTCAAAATACCCTGTTAGTCCTATTTGGTACGGGATGTACACACTTGAGCAATATTCTAGAACTATTTGCATGAGTTATTTGTAAGAAATCTTCTTTGTACACTATTTGCATTTCCCCAGTATTCTACCAATAAACTGAAGTCCATCACCTGCTTTACTCACAACTGAGCCTATGTGATCATTCTATTTCATATCCCTATGAAGTGTTACACCCAGGTATTTGTATGAGGTGGACAAGACCAACAAGGACTCATTGATATTATAGTCATAGGATATTACATTGTTTTGTTTTATGAAGTGCACAATTTTACATTTTTAACATTTAAAGCAAGTTCCCAATCTTTGCACCAGTTTGAAATCTTATCAAGATCTGACTGAATATTTAGGCAGCCTATACAGACAGTATTTAATCATAGATAACTGCATCATCTGCAGAAAGTCTGAGGTTATTATTAATATTGTGTACAAGGTCATCTACATACAACATGAACAGCAAGGGTCCCAAAATACTTCCCTGGGGCACACCTGAAGTTACTCCTCTGTGATACATGGACCCCCATCAAGAATAACAAGCTGCGTCCTCCCTATCAAAAAGTCCTTAATAAAATTGCAATTTTCGCTCGATACTGCGTACGACCATACTTTTGACAATAAATGTAAGTGTGATACTGAGTCAAATGCTTTTCACAAATCAAGAAATACTGCATCTTCCTGTCTTGATCCAAAGATTTAAGTATGTTATGTGAGAAAAGTGTGAGTTGGGTCTCACATGACTGATGTTTCCAGAATCCATGTTGGCTGGCATGTCAGAGCTCATTTTGTTCAAGGTACCTCATTATGTTTGAGCTCAGAATATGTTCTAAGATTCTGCAACAAATCAATGTCAATGATGTTGGACAGTAGTTTTGTGGATCACTTCTACTATCCTTCTTGTAGACGGATGTCACCTGTGCTCTTTTTCCAAGAACTGGGCACAGTTTTTTGTACAAGGGATCTACAATAGATTATAGTCAGAAGAGGGGCTAACTCAGATGCAAATTCAGCATCAAATCTGATGGGATTCCATCAGGCCCCAAAGATTTTTTCAGTTTTAATGATTTCAGGTGTGTCTCTACACCACTGGTACTAAAACTTATTCCATTCATCTGTTCAGTGGTACAAGGGGTAAACTGGGGCAGTCCTCTTGGGTTTTCCTTTGTAAAGGAGCATTTGAAAATCAAATTAAGTATTTCAGTGCTATCTTCAATTTCAGTTCCTATCTCATTTGCTAGGGACAGGACACTAACTTTGGTGCCACTAATAGCCTTTACGTAAGACCAGAATTTCTTTGAGTTTTTTTTGAAATCATTTAACAATATTCTGCTATGGTAGTCATTGAAGGTATCAGGCATCACTCTCTTGACAGCCAAACTCATTTGATTCAGCATCTCTGTACCTATAGACCTATGCTTTGTTTTATACCTATTATGCAGTAATCTCTGATCCTTTAGAAGTTTCTTTACAGTGACTGTGTGCTACGGACAATCCCTCCCATTACAAACTGTCCTACTGGGTATGTATCTATCCAGTGCATAGTCAACTATTCTTTTAAATCTAGGCAATAATTTCTCTGCATGCTCCTGCCCTGTGCTGAGAGTTTCAAATTCCTCATTGAGAAATGACACTACTGATTTTTTAAACTGGTTTACTGAGCAGATATATCTTTCTGCTTGTCTTAGTTGTTCTTTGTAATTTGGTATTCACTGTTGCCAGAGCCAAGTCATGGTCACTGATAGTAGTTTTGATGTAGACATCCTAAAGAGGTCATGTCTATTTGCTGCCATTAGATACAATATATTTCCATCATGAGTGGGGTTTATAACTATCTGTTCTTGGTGGTTTTCAGTAGTTTCAGTAGTTTCGCAGGATGTCTTATCACGCGCACTGCTAACAAAACTGTAATTTTCCCAGTTAATAGCTGGATGATTAAAGTGTCCACCAATGATTACAGTATGATTGGGAAACTTACATACAAGTGAACTGAGGTTTTCTCTAAAGCTTTTGGTTGCATCAGGAGACGAGTCTGGTGGGTGATAGAAGGATCCAATTACTATTTTATGTCCATGCTGATACTGAGTCTTGCTCAAACAATCTCACATGCAGCGTCAATTTATACCTCAGTGGATCTACGTTTCTTGTCTACCCCAGAAGTCTCACTGTTATCAATTTCAGATGTCAACCAGCTTTGTGCACCTTGTATTATGTGAGCTTCACTGCTTTTTGGGAGTGCTTTGAACTCTGGCACTTTGTTATGAATGCTTTGGCAGTTAACCATTAAGATTTTAATACTCTCACCTGTGGGAGACATTTCTTTCAATCTTACACTGATACTTCTGGGTTTCCTACAGCTATCATTATCTGGATTGGATGGAGAGTCAGCTAATCTAAAAAAACCCTTGTGTGCACCCCACACGCAGTCAGCTGCCCAAGTAGCAGCCCCTGTTGTATAGTGCACACCTGACCCATTTAGGGGGACCCTACAGTTCTGAGCCCTATGCACAAATCCAGGAAGTTGCAGCCTATCTTGTCACAGAACCTTTGACATTCTCTGGCTCAGTCCTTCCACTCACTGTGTTAAAGTGATAGGTTATCCAATGTATACCTAGCTGATGAATTGTGACTGTCACACTTGAAAGTATTTTTTGGTATACTCCAATTAAAATTACTCTGTGATGGACGTATTGCAACTGCAGGGGGCAGTGTTGCCATCATGGAACCAGCCATGCTTCACAAGACACTGTATGCAACCTTCAAAACAGTGACACAGTTTGAGTGCATGGCACTTGAGAAAGAACTGTGACTGGATGGTGGCTGGCCCCTACCATGTCAAGTACAAAGTAAGTTTAATCAAAGTATAGTTAAGAATTTTAAAACTGCAAGCTATTTGGAAGTTTTTGTTATTGTTTGTTCATGTAAACTGGTACAGTTGGGCATCAGGCATCTTCAGGGTGGGACGACAATGACAGTACACAACATATTGTGATACGTGCTGGCTTGGCAGTTATTCCATACAGTGGCATCACAGAAGACATATTACGCATAATCATCTATCAAATTGGTGTGGGACTCTCATTTGCAGCTGTCTGATGAAGTTCCTGTAATGCCACACTGACTGTATATGCAGTGTTCCTTTACAGCTACTAATTGTGACAGGAGACATAATGTAACTCTTGTCAGAAGAATTACTTTCTGTAATTTAACAGAAAGGTGAAATATATCCAAGTTTACAGATTTCAGCAGGAGAGAGAGAGAGAGAGAGAGAGAGAGAGAGAGAGAGAGAGAGAGAGAGAGAGAGAGAGCATGCATCAGTCCTGCAGTCTTGGTGCTTCTTCCTCCAAGCTTTAGCTTCTGCACGTGCTTAGCAACATTGAGAAGTTTCTTTCACATTTCTTGATCCTACAAAATTATTGTTGAATTGCCATTTCTTGGACTGGAACATGGAAGAACAACACAGTTCAATGTGTGACACTAATTCATGTCTAAACCTGTATATGCAGTCCACAGCTCTTGGTCTTTACTCACATCAATGTTTGAGTTTTGTCTTCGCTATTTCATGAATGCTTAGCACATAAGTGACTTTCGATGTGGGTAACTGTAGCTCCTACAACAAGATGCGTAGTATTATTTGTCACTAATGGATTTCCTGACAACTACGGAAGAACAGTGGCTATCTTTAACACTATGAGGTAGTTGAATTTTAAGGTCCTGTTATGTTAGATATATGTTGTATGTCATATCTCATGCATAAAAAATATAAATATATGGAGCAATTCAAAATGAATACAGAGGTTAAAAATAGCTATAACTATTTAAGACATAGTAATACATCCATTAGAAATACAGAGAATGTAAATGGAATTAAAAAATTAATTGTTCCATCACTGACAAAATCTTCTCTGCACTATCATGACAGAATGACAATTGCTATATTCTAATGCACAGAATATCTTCTGTAAATGATCTGACACAGTCACTTTCAAGGACATGAAGTTTTTCACTTATGCATTACTGTGTGTGTGCTGGCCTTCAGTTCAGTACGATGGTATTTGGAGCTTTCTTTTACATTCTGTGTAATTCTTATCAATTTATTGCTATATATGAAATATTTATAGCCATTTATAATAATTATATTCATTTTAAATTGTCTTGTGGGTGCAACAACGAAATTTTTATATAATGATATGAAAACTGATCTTACCATTCTCCAATGTGAAATACACGAGGCCCTTTCATAACCATTGCATACAACTTGTGTGCCATGCAGCCCTGTGAAATATGTTGCAAACTCCAGTCCCAGTTGTAGTCATCGTAGATGCAGAAAAACTCAGCACAACGTCGAATGTCATTCCAAGTTGTGCGGTTGAATGCCATTCCCATATTATGTTTACTGCTCACCCATGGTGTCACCTCAGCCTATGAAAATCCCAAAACATTACAGTATATTTAAAAATACAAAGCATATATTTGTACTAACAAGTGGCAAACAAAAGGTAAGTGACTGGGTATGTTTTATATGTAATTGCTTTCAAGAGTGGAACTCAAAAAGTTGTTATGAGAAAAGGAACATATTGTGAAGGTGTCAAGAACACAGTAAGAGAGGAAGTGACACATCTAGACTGAGTAAGGAGGTAAGGAGATGGACAGTAGAAACCCAGTAGTACATAAAGAAAATTATTCTTTATGTTTGTTGATCTAGATATGGTGACTCCATCTCATTGCTGGATAATTTGCACAGGTGTGAATGGAAAAGGGGACAACTATATGTAGGTATAGTAGTAACCCACTTGGGGCACAGACAAAGGGCTGTTAAAATTGTGCTATTTGGAGTCAGAAAAATGTTACTTTCTAGAGGCATTAGATTCTGAAATTAACTATAAATTAATTTACTGCCATGTAATTATATTGTTTACCTGTGTTGGTAACTTTGTTTCTGTTGTGTTGTTCTCATTTCTTTCTGAGTCCATTCTTCACGAGAGAATGAGAGGATGGGCAGAGGACGATGACTTAAATCCACACACTGTGGGTGGTGTGTCAGTAAACGATTTTGAAATGCAGTGTTTTTATTTTTCGTCAGGAAGAACTTTGTGAATAAAAAAAGGGAATGAAGATAGTGAAACCTGGTAATGGCAAATTGACAGTTAAAAGGGGTCAGCAACTTTAATGTTGTCATTCAACAGGTTTGTTACCATCACCAGTTTTATGAGTTCTAAGAAGGTCTGGGATTTAACTCAGGACTTTGATATCCCATCTGGTAATCAGGAATATTAATCCACAACCTGACCTAATTATGCTAGTGATAGTTTCTTCCTTCACCTTTGTGCAAACTGAATACCTCCTGATTAAAAGTCATTACAGCAGCATGAGATAGCACACATAGCTCAGGATATTGTAGTATTAATATTGCAAAATTATTAATTTTGAAAGTATTGTAATACATATCAGGATCTTCATGTCAATTGGTTAATAGGCAGCACCATTTTCTGTATCAACTTCTGTGAAATTGCAGACATATGGACATACGACTTTTGAAATTTAACAAGTGCCATTCACTGCTTAATTCATAGTCTGAAGCACAAAGATGAACATGATGCTGCCCACAGATGGCAACAAAATGCCAGGAGAAAGAATTCCTACTGTTCAACCACAGCCTCTTAGCCCGAAAGTTTTAATTAATGAAGATGCTGGCTGTGAAAGCCTACACATTATGATTAAACATTTACAAGTTTTTGTGTGAACTTTTCCTGATTTGCTGTTATTATGGCACAGAAAAGTCAGCTCAGTATGACTCCAGTAATTCACAAAAAGGGGAAGAAAAATCCCAACTGATGTTATCAGTGTATAATGGAATAAATGCTAACAGTCTCTTGAATGCCTCTAGTAAATGCTATGTCACTTTTTTTATGTAGACTGCAGTCTATATGTAAAATGAGAGCAGTTAGATTCAGGAGGTAAAGTAGTTTATACCATATGTTTCCCTCATCCTTTAATCATGACACCTACACTTTTTTATCAGAAGCAAAACAGAATTTTTTTAAAGAATCACTTCATTTACTAAGCACTTAAATTCTTCATTTGTCTAGTCGTAACGTGTATAGTACATGTATAATTACTTAACGAATTTTAAATTTGTCCCTCTAATTACTAAAATTTGTATTTATTTTTCCATACATATTCTTTTTTATTGTTTTAAAAATAAGGTTAGTGGTTCAGAATCAAAAATATTTTTAATTTTGATCTGGCTGTAGATCATAAAACACTTCTTTTCATGAGCTGCAGGTGAGATTGAAAACAGGCCAAACAGACCAGAGAAAATGGCAGTAATAGCTGAGAAATGTGCATGCAAACCACGCTTCTGGTAGTAAGTTGAAAAAGTTGAAAAAGCAGTACATCAAAACACACTTCAGTAGCTTATAAAAGACGCTCTTTTTATAAATACTATAAAAACAATATTGTAAATATGTTTAATTCCACACTACCGATGATTTTTTAAATCAATAAAACAAAATACATATGGTAAAATAAAAACACTTTTTGGCAGTAATATAGATGTATTTTTGAAGTCAATCACTTCTAGTCAGTTTACAATTAAGATGTTAAATTTACTAGAGCATTTTCACAACCATTTGAATATCTCATATTTTATTCTAGCCTTTTTAGCATTTCTAAGAAGTTGTGGTAGTTGCTAGTGGAAACTGAATTTTATGTCACCTACACTGGATCTTAGTATGATACAAAACATTTTTAGTAGACCTGTTGTTGAAACATATGTATATATTTTTGTTGTTTAAGTGTTACAGCATTCTGAAATTGTCATTATAATGGTTACAATAAGTTTATTTCTTTTTCAGTTGTACAGTAACAAGGTTTAAACTACAACAAACTCAAAATTATATTACGAATACTGGAGCTATGTAATAATCACTTAAGCACTTCTCTTATATCTGATGAAAGCAGTAGCAGTAATATTGGAGCTTGAAAGCATGATTACAATCAGTGATATCCAGTTTAGCACAGCTATCTACTGCTGTCATTAGTATTATTTAAGCACAAAATTAAAGTCACCAAGATAGCAAATATAGTAGGCTTTAAGAGGCTTAATAGTTAAATTCAGATTCTTAGCAGAAGCGCTTACTGCTTGCACATTTATTAGTATATAAATGCTAATTAATTATTAAGTAGTTATGCAATAAATGCTGATTATCTGTTAAATAGTTACACAAACCTAATAAATAATTACTAGTATGTTGTTGCCGGTAATAAGTCTGAGCCAGTGTGACTTGCCTCTGCTAAAGCACTTATCATATTGTAGGACCTGGGACGATACAATGAGACAGTCTTGGCAGTTACTGAGACTTATATGAATGTGTGGTGTCTGTTTTTTCAGAATAGTGTCTGTTCTTTCGGACATGTCACTTGAGATCTGCAGCTGTAATACATATTTTGTAAATTGAAGTTAGGAGGGGAAGAAGAAAGGAAAAGAAAGGAAAGGAAAGGAAAGGAGCTAATGATATCAGCTACATAGGGACTCTGTGTGGAATCAGCAGTTGTAAGTTAAATTGTGTGCTGGACTGGGACTTGGACCTGATATCTCCTGCTTAGTAGGCAGGACATACCTGAAAGAACAGACACCACACATTCTTATAATTAATTCACTTTGATGGGAATGAATCCACTACCTTCAGAGCTGATGCACATTTATGTTTGATCTCCAGCAGGAATCTAAAACTAGTGAGCATGGAAGACATTGACGAGGACTGCAGATAGGTGGCATTAGGTGGAAATATGAGTTGGACAGGGAGCATGCCAAGATAGTCTGTGCATTTGCGATAAACACTGTGTCTGGGTAGTGCAGTGTTTAATGCAACTGCCTTGTAAGTGATAGTTCCCAGGTTTGAGTCCCAGTCTGGCACACATATTCACTCATTGCTGCTGATTCTACACAAAGTCCTAATGCAGCTGACATTAGTTCCTTCCATTTTCTTTGCTTTCTCCCCCTTCCCCTTCAGTTTACATAACAGTTACTATAGCTAGCTGATGAACCACTAAAATAAAAAGCTGCATGTCAGAAAGGAATACTATAACTTCCAGTCTGAGATGCAGAGGAGGAAGTTGTTGGCAGTTGTGCATAGAACATAATTGGGTGCTATTTGTATCTCATGGTTGGCACCAACAATAGCTTTGACATGTTTTTGAAGCCCAACATGAAATAAAAGGCTTTATCTTCCTTCATGGAGTGGGAAGCACCGTTAAAATTTGCAGCATTTTTACAAGATCTGAGTGTAGTTTCCCATGTACAGAAGTGGAATTTCTAAATGACAGCCTTCATTTCCCACTTGTTCCTTGGCCTCAGTTTGTCAGTGTCCATTCATGTATTAGACAGCTGAACACGCTACCAAACATGATATCCTTCACCAAGAACCACACTGTTGCTGAACATGCTACCAAACATGATCTCCTTCATTTCAATGACAGCTTCACAGCCTATGCCATATGGATCCTTCTCACCAACATCAGCTTTTCTGAAATGCACAGGTGAGAACATACCCCTCCTGGCCTCAACCTTCATTAGTCACTGCTCCCACCCATCCAGCCCCTTCCATGTTCCCGTTCCAGCACTACACAGCCATCAATCCACCATCACATCCAGTCTTTTTATTTCTTTCCTTTTCCACTACCTTCTCCCCCACCACCCCCCTCCTCTCCTCTCTCCTGCCCTCTGTCTAACTTGCAGCACTTCACTGTCTCCCACCACAACCATACTATTCCTCCCCCTCCCTGCCCCAGCCTCCTCCTTACCCCCACCCAGTCACCACTCCCATCATGCACTGGTCCACCCAGTCGCCACTCCCATCATGCACTGGTGCTGCTGCTCACAATGTGGTTTCAGTTGCATATGTGTGAGTTAGGTTTGCATGAGAGAGAGAGAGAGAGAGAGAGAGAGAGAGAGAGAGAGTGTGTGTGTGTGTGTGTGTGTGTGTGTGTGTGTGTGTGTGTGCACGCTTGAATTGTGAGAGTAGTCTTTTTGTTGTGCCTATCTGTGACTCAGCATCTCCGCTATATGGTAAGTAGCAACTTTCGTTTTCATAGTATTGTTACATTCCATCCTGGATTTTTCATTGTTTGATTAAATCTAAATTCATTAGAACAGTTAGGACAAGGAATCATAGCCTTTGTCACCAGTACCAATATTGGTACAGTACTTGTGACAGATGTTTAGTCGATATTAGATACAGACAGTAGCACAAAATTTTGTTCTATATGGCATCCATGTTTGAAAATAAATGTAAGCATTGCAGAAAGAATGTAACAACTCTAGTCAAGTCAGTGTACAAAGAAGATCCCTGGCATTATTGTGGGCTGCGCTCAGCAGCTTTGCATGTCTACCTCGACCAATCATGTAATGTGATTTTGTAAGTGTCTCTGTGGCAACACTTCATTGTTGTCACAGCTAAATGAACAACTATATTTTTGCCTTTAGCCATTAGCACCACACAGCTGAAAGTGGGCACGAGCACTACTAACTGTCACGGGCCATCTTATGCCGACTCAACTACAGGTATCGTCACTGCTTATTCACTGTAACTTTTATGTAATTTAATGGATTCTGAGCTTTATCTGTATAAACTCTATACTAATGAACAGTATATTGCTCAGTTGCTTTATAATGTCTCTTGCAACACTTATATCAGCCTACAAGCTTTCTGAATGAATGGAAAAACCTGATTCTTGTATTGCCCTGTGAACCACTCCCGCACAGCATTATTGAAATTAGTGCAAATTGTTAAGCACTTTAACTGTGTTTGATTCTAGATTATGATCATTTCTCTAACAATAGGAAGGTATAGCAGATTATATTACACAACAAGGTCAACATACACAAAAGATAGTTATGTAGACAATGAAACATATTGCAAAAACACAAAAGAAATCAAATGGAAAGAAAGTCTCAAATGAAACAAAGCAACTGTTAAAGAGAAGGTGACAGTTTCAAGGAGAGATAAAAGGAACATGATACTATGGCAAATTAAACAAACCTATTCAGAAATATTTTGAAGAAAAAGAAAGAAAGAAAGCAAAATGAAAATTTGACAACAAGAACAGTTTGAACACCACTGACGCTGCACTGGAGTGCTTTTACACTGATGAAGTCAGTGAGGCAATGGTAAGCAGGCTGATCTAGAATAGATGAAGATCCAGGAAGTTGTGGTCAGCACTGGGCAACAGGATGCTTGAGGCGCAGGGGGGAAGGGGGAAGGGGGAGGGGCAGTGATCGTGGCCTCTGGGGAAACCAGAATAGTATACTGAAGATTAAATTAGTAATTTAACCCAAAATGTTGAATGATGGAATTAGAGGCTGGAGCTTTATTTTTATTTTGGAGCAAATGAGCGATTTAGGACTGTACAAAGAAATGAAAAACCTTGGTTGGCCTTCCTCTGTAATAATATTTATTTTCATCTTTTGTTGTGATTTGTCTCCACAATTCAGACAACATTGTAAACTTTCTATCTGAAGCACACTGAAGCTTTACACTTCGTTTTCAAAAAGTATGCCAGGCCATTTTTACTTTTGTTTCCTTCTTTAGCTGACTATATAACTATTTTCTTAAACTGCTCTAAATACAAAAGTTCATCACTTCAAGAGTTCATCATTAACTTGTACTACATTCTTTTCAATCTGTTGACTATACAGTACTATAGTCTTATTAACTGATTAATCTCATTAATTGATTTTCAGCCCTACTTTTCGAAATTGCCATATTAAGTTCTTCCTTGGTCGTTGAATTTTATTTTCACTATAAGAAAACCAGAATATACGGTAAGATGTATTCTGTCTTCATTTTCTCAAATTAAAAATCTGAAGTCTTCCTCCTGGACTGCTAGAAATAATTTTAATGCTCTCCTAGCATGAACTTCCCAGTATTCTGATGAATTTTTATGGACACTGTAACATTGGTGTCTATAATCTTCAGTATACTAACAGTTGAATTAATGCTTGTTTCTATGGAGCAGTTAGGAAATATTTGTTGGGAACTGAGTCATAAGCTTCCTTAAACACAAAGAATCCCAGACAAAGTTAAAATTCATCCTTAACTGCTTTATTCTATAATGTGGTTCACATGCTTAGCAGATTAAAACTGTGTGCCAGATTGAGATTCAAACTCGGGACCTACTGCCTTTCACAAGCAAGTGTTCTACTGAATTAGCTACCCAAGCATTGGTTTGCTTCTGCCGGTACATCATCTTCTGCCTTCCAAACTTCAGAAAACCTTGCACAATTAGTACTAGTACTGCATCAGTACTAATTCTGCAAGGTTCGTAGAAGAACTTCTGTAAAGTACTGGTGGAAGTAAAGCTGCGAGAATAGATCATGAGTCATGCTATGGTAGCTCAACTGGTAGAGCACTTCCCTGCACAAGGCAGTAGGTCACAAGTTTGAGTCTTTCTTCAGCACACAGTTTTAATCTGCTATGAAGTTTCATTTTTTTATTTTTCCAATCCATTTTGAGGTCAGTGCTTTTGCTTTACTACTGGTTTCAGTATTCAACTATTCAGTAGTCAGCTATATTTTTCATTTCATTCTTTTGGTTGTAAAATTTTAATCTGCTTTTTCTAAAATCACAGTGAATGTCTGTGTGCTGGAACTTTATTATTATTATTATTATTATTTGAAAGTTCCCGACAGGCAGAATAAAACTATGTTCTGCACTGGAGCTTTCTTTCAGGAGTGCTAGTTCTGTGTGGAGAACTTATGTGGAGTTATATAGGTAGGAGATGAGGTACTGATGGAAGTAAAGCTGTGAGCACAGATCATGGGTGGGGCTTGGATATCTCAGTTGGTAGACCATTTACCCACAAAAGCAAAGGTCACAGGTTCAAGTCCCGGTCTGGTGCACAGTTTTACTCCGCCACAAAGCTTCAAATCAGCACACACTCCACTGCTGAGTGAAAATTCACTCTGGATTATTATTATTATTATTATTATTATTATTATTATTATTATTATTGTAGAAGTAGTAAAAAGATAATATGTTTTTTCTGAATGATGTGATTTTCAGTTTAAGCTGTAAATGTTTTTATTTCATTATTGCAATTTTGGCCCTTGTGATATTTTCAGCATCTACAAAGACAAATTCTTAAATAGCAGCTTTCTTTTGTAACATGTGGTACATTTTAAAATATTTTGGTACATTTTAAAATATTTTGCACTGTATATCAGTGCACATTTGTACAATGTGATTGGATTTCAGTTCACAAGCAGAGATTGGCCCCACTAACAACATAGTAGTTAGCTTACATTTAGCCTATCATTGAATTTCTGTTTTATAGTTGCCAGAGTGGGAGCATTGTGAAGGGGAGGAATATTTCTTAGTATACATAAATTTATGCAAAATATGTTTTCCAAGCTGAAATGTGATAACAGTAGCATTCAGAAGCACAGAATAAGGCATTATTTAGTTCATGTCAATACCTTGACTAAATTTTTTAAACATTTCTAGTGAACTTTTCTATTTTTATAAGAACAACTATCTTTCACCTACTTCCTACACTGAATCACAATTATGACATCAGTTTTACAGTATATATATAAAAAGGCAGGGAAATAGAAGAAATAATAGAAACTTATTTGTAAATTACTGATGTGTTCGAAATAAGAGATGTATACGTTCTAAGAGTTCAGGAAGTACAAGTGTAAGCAACAGACTGATCACTAATATTCAAATCACTGAAGTAGTTTAAATAAAGTAGATGCAGCATGTAGCAAAACTGACACCTGTTACCTGTAATAGTAACTAACAATTGTAATGATGAATGTGTTCGAATACTGAAAACTTAGGTGATATATATACATAAAAGTTCATTATTGTATAAAGTTGCTGTTAAATTAAATTTTATGTAAAAAGCTATCATGGAATTGGGAAAGTGAGGCTCAAGTAATTTTATGTTAGTGCAAAATCAACAGCACATGCTATTGTTCAAAGACCTACGTAAATATTGTGATCCAGGAGTGGCTCATAATTAAAGGCTCTGTGGTGGAGCCATCCCAAAATATATATTAAAATACATTTCTCAATAATGGATTACAGAATTTAAATTATGAGGAAGCATTTCAGATATTTCTGACATGAATTCATGGAATGACAGTCAACTAAAACTTTATATCCAATATCAAGTGATGTTTTTCTAACAGGCTGTACATTGAAATGCAACTTAGCTCCATGAAGGAGAGGTTTATGGATGCAGCTTCTACAGAGTACAGTTCTTGTGGACTTCAAGAAGGCTCAGCCTCTTCAGTGTAACCATCCCACATCAAGTCTCCATGACAAGCACACAGACTACCTTTGTGATGGAGAAATGGTTTGTGTCCTGTTTTCTCTGGAAATGTTTTATTCACTTTTGTGTTTTCATACAGGAGCTTTCTCCCTATCTCTCTCTCTCAAAAGTGAATTTGTTCCACTGTGTTACCATGCCAGGGAATATGCAACAGCTAATTTCAATGTTGTTTGCTATGTCAATGTCTGACTTGACTGCAATTGGTTATTTATTTATTCATCCAAAAATCACAATCACAGCACAAGACCCACGACATCACTGAAATGTCATGGTTTCAATTTATAAATGTTGCAGACTGAACACACCACGAAACTTCAAGCATTTCAGGCTTAGAATTGAAAACATGAAAAGTATGAACCATGCAGAAAAGCTAACATACACAGCATTAAAGATCTTTCCAAAAATGACTTTCACTACTATTTGTTGCAATAAAGTGTTGGGAAATGTGATGGTGTTAGATAAATACGCTACCTATGATTATGAAACAGAAGGAAAATAAAGTATGTTAACTTTTGGCTGAACCCTTTGCCGACCCCCCCCCCCCCAAATCCTGAGATCTCAGTGGTTGTGACAAACTGATCTGAAGCATAGCCTAAATTCTACACACATCAAAAAAAGTTTCACATCACCCCAGTTTCCTGAACTCCTGAAGACAGATGCTGACTGTGGATATTGTATCACAGACACAGTCCCTTTCACTGTTCAGAGATGTCACTAAACCTGCCCAAAGATGTAAACAACCATGCATGAGCAGCGCCTATTAGAGGGAAGGGGTCTGACAGCTGATCAGTTCGTCATTCCATCAGAAAGGAGATACACAGCTTGTGTTGTCTGTAGTTCAACCATGCCTAGACGGTCAATACCATGGTTCGATGGCATCAGTACTGTTACTTTGTGCCAGGAAGGACTCTCAACAAGGGACATGTTCAGGCATCTCAGAATGAACCACAGTGATGATGTTTGGACATGGAGGAGGTACAGAGAGAGACAGGAACTGTCGATGACCTGCCTCGCTCAAGCTGCCCAATGGCTACTAATGCAGTGGTTGACCACTACCTACGGATTATGGCTCGGAGGAACCCTGACAGCAACACCACCATGTTGAATAATGCTTTTCGTGCAGTCACAGGACGTTGTGTTATGACTCAAACTGTGCAAAATAGGCTGCATGATGTGCAACTTCACTCCCAATGTCCATGGCAAGGTCCATCTTTCCAATCACAACACCATGCAATGCGGTACAGATGGGCCCAACAACATGCCGAATGGACTGCTCAGGATTGGCATCATGTTCTCTTCACTGATGAATGTTGCATATGCCTTCAACCAGACAATCGTCGGAGATGTGTTTGGAGGTGACCCGGTCAGGCTGAATGCCTTAGACACACGGTTCAGCGATTGCAGCAAGGTGGAGGTTCCCTGATGTTTCAGGGTGGCATTATGTGGGGCCGACATATGCTGCTGGTGGTAATGTAAGGTGCCGTAATGGCTGTACGATACATGAATGCCATCCTCTGACTGATAGTGCAACCATATCGGCAGCATATTGTTGAGGCATTCATTTTCATGGACAACAATTCGTGTCCCCATCTTGTGAATGACTTCCTTCAGGATAATGACATTTGCTTGACTAGAGTGGCCAGCATGTTCTCCAGACATGATCCCTATTGAAGATGCCTGGGATAGACTGAAAAGGGCTGTTTACGGATGATGTGACCCAATAACCACACGGAGGGATCTACGTCGAATCACCGTTGAGGAAGGGGACGATCTGGACCAACAGTGCCTTGATGAACTTGTGGATAGAATGCCATGACAAATACAGGCATGCATCAATGCAAGAGGACGTGTTACTGGGTATTAGAGGTACCAGTGTGTACAGCAATCTGGGCCACCTCTTCTGAAGGTCTCGCTATATAGTGGTACAACATGCAGTGTGTGGTTTTCATGAGCAATAAAAAGGGTGTAAATGATGTTTATGTTGATCTCTATTCAAATTTTATGTACAGGTTCCAGAACTCTTCGAACCAAGGTGATGCAAAATTTTTTGTGATCTATGTATTTCTGATCGATAGGTGTTGCAGGTTTCCCCATTATGAAAACACAAGCTGCACCCACTATGATCCATTTCAAGAAATATTCCTTAAAAATGAGAAAAAGTAATTATTTACTGTATAGACTCTTGCCTCAGTGAGTTATATGTCTAAAATAGTGATGCACAAACACCACTCAAGCTCCTGAAATCTATTGTCTCCACTACACAGATATAGTAACTGAATAAACTCGTTTATGGTATGAGATATACACAGAAGTTTTGGAGTAATGAACATGTGTGCTGGCATAAGTACACATCAAATAAAAACCATCTATCTTATTACAATTTGCTCAGACATCATCAGTGCAGCTGAAGACAGTGACTACAGGTATTGATTGTTTAATCTCTCTGATCTTTCAAAGGAAGTATTGTCAATTTCATTGCCAGACGTACATGAGTTGTTAGTTACTTATCCCATGGATCAAATTCTTGATAAAAATTGATGATGTGGATGTGAGAACAGAATAAACATATAACACTTGTATACAACTAAATAAAAACTAAGAAAATAATATTTATATGGCCACATGCTGACCATTTACATGTCTTTTTTAACTGACTATCTCCACTTAAGAGTTTCTATATGCTACATAAGGAGTTGTTAAGTAGAAAGCTCTTTAATTTGCTTTTGAAAACATTACTGTTGTCTGTCAGACCTTTTATTTCCATGGGTATATTGTCAAAGAACTTTATAGCTTTCTGTGCCAAAGTTAGATTCATTGAAGGGTAATATAGATCATTTTTCCTTCTAGTGTTGAACTTGTGAATACCTCTATTACTCTCAAACTTAGATGGATTGTTGAAAACAAATTTCACAAGAGAATGACAGTACTGTAAGTCTATGGTCACTGAACTCAACAAGAAGATTCACATGGCATGTCAGTGAAGTGAAACCATCTTGAATTACTAACATCAATCTGCAGTGAGTCTGATGTGTTTCAGAAGCATAGTCTTCTGGAGCAGTGCTTGTGCATTATAATGCATATTGTGTAGTTATTGAATATGTCATAGTGTTAAATCCTGTACAATTTAATGATCTCACCACTGCTTGTATATTAGGGTGGAGCTTACACCTACTAACCCATGAGGTGCTGAATAAAGACACTCCAGCATTGCTGCTTCTGAGTAGACTACCAAGCTGGACTAAGGTTACCTTCCTTATTTGATTAACAAGATTAGACTTACATTTATAGTTTAATTGCTTTCTTAATTACACTGTCCCAGAAAGTAACTGCAAAACTGACAATGAACATATTTTCACAATGCTTTTATCTTAAAAGTGCTCAATTAGTGCAGACTTGTTTTCTTGCTGATGTCTTAGTTTTGTTTATGTTCAATGTAACATAGCCATGCACAGTGTCATGTCTGTCTTATGTTTGATTTGTCTCATTTGTAAGAACACAATGAACTCCAAATTAATATAGCTCCTGGTTGACTGTAGTGCAGAAGACCTCTTATTTTTACAGGTGGTTAGAGGCAGACTCAGTATTGTCCCCCCCCCCCCCCCCCCCCCCAACTACTCGTCTTTTTTTTTTTTTTTTTTTTAAAAAAAAGCACCAAAGAATGACCATTCTGGTGGGGGCTCTGACAGAATGTGGTACAAAGCAATATTATGTTTCCATGATACCTATTCATAGTCCTTTATCTTTCAGTAACTAGTTGCCAGCATCCAAGGACAACAGTTTGTCTTTAATGATGACAACAGTGCACAGAGCAAGCACTAAATGTGATGATGGTACTTCCTGAAGGAGTGTAACTAGCTGAAAAATCATACCTCTAATGGATACAGAAATTAAGGTATTGTAAGGGCACTGAAGGCAGCCAGATGTGGGAACAAGAGCAAAGAAAAAGAATGTAAAATTATCTTTCCCAAAATAGAGACAAGAACAGTTTTAAACTGGGGAAGGAAATCAGCTGTGTCGATTTCAAAAGTTCAAATCGAGCACAAAACATCAGTAATGGAGGGGGATCTGAAAAATAAAGGAAAGGGTAGCAATCAACTATCACCAACAAAAAATAAATAAGAAATCTTCTGGGGAGTGTGAAAGATAATGCAAGCACTTCCACTTCTGTAGTATTGTATTCCTTGCCACTGTGGCAAACCATATGTTGAAAGAGACAACACTGTTTATCATAATTTTACACTGAAGAAGTATGCAGAGCTCTGGTGGGAAGACAAATCTCCTCTAGATGAGCACAATTTGGGACAAGAGCACATAAAAAGGCTTTGATTGTCTGCTTGGCAGTACAATTGTGGGCCAATATATAAAGCAAGCAACAGAAATGTCATTAATCAGGATAAGGGATTTTCCCTCAGTGCAGCTTTACAACTCACATTGAAAGCAATAATATGGGAGTAATATTGTATTGCTCTCTGTGGGCAGGTAGAAGGTAGCCAGTGCAAGGTATCACCCATGTAAACAGAGTGCACTGAATTTGTTAAAGTGCCCTGGAGTATGTGTTATGGAGGGGGGGGGGGGGGGGGAGAGGAGGGAGAGAGGGGCAGGGGCTCTCCATAGAGGAGACATCAAAATCATGATATACTTTGTTGGGTGATGGAAGAGGAGAATATACTTTCTGAAAAATTAGCAAAATCATGCAGTATTTTATTCACTTTCTGATACTACTAGACAATAACACAACCCTTGAAAAATAGCCTCTAACTGGAATATTTTATTGTGAAATATTTGAAGGTTTTTTGTGCAGAAAGTAAATGATAAATAGAGAAAAGATACTTCAGTACTTCATAAAAAGGATTTACTTTTTTGGGTAATGAGATGACATGTACCTTATAGGGAGCGCAAGTACTAGAGAAATTTGCGATGATGACAGTTTTTGTCTGTGCAGTGCATGAAATATGCACAATCGCCTCTTTAGAACCTTTATAACCCATGTGTTTTCATCAAATACTGTCAAATTTGTCCACAACATAACAAGAAGTCATTGCACATGTTTATTGAGAATCTGTTCAAAACATAGCAACATGTTGTACAAAATAATGCTTCTATGAATGTAACTACCACTATTTTTAAATGTAATGTGATGCTCTTTGTGGCATGAATGGCGTTGTAAGTGAGACAGAGGGAGGATTTTCAGTTTATGAAGGACTGGGTACTTATTATCTGACTACAGTGAACCTATTTGGAATCAGGGATGGAAATACCACACAATTCATGATAATAAATAGACAGTGGTCTTTGTAAAGTTACATAGAACCTTTTTGAAGATATTAAAGAAAAACAGTTCTTGAGCTCTATAAGAGGAGGAGTATTTTTGCCCAATATTTGTGTACATATAGAAAGTAATCTAGAAGTAAGTCCCATAACTACCAGTGTGAGCAGGTTAGTACTAGACATAATTTGTTGTTACTGAAATGGCCTGGAGTGTCTGCTTCTGCCTGTTAATGTCTGACTTGACGCAGTCCACACTGATCTTGAAGGAACATAGGAGACTTCATACCTCGACTGGAACTATTCCTAGTATCTATGGTCTCCATGCTGAATTTCTTTAAACATGATAATTGAACATGCTGGGTGGACTATAAAAACATAATGCTGAAAGACAGACTATGTTTTTGCAATATATAGAAGCCGTATTCCAAAGTGTAATGACTCCAATATTTTAATAAACATATTTGTAACTATATTGGAATCAGCCACACCATAAAGCACTCAGGGAAATGACATTGTGGAAGTTCCAATTTCCATTGCTTTGCAAAATAGCTATCTTCAACTTACAATGCACTGAATGTGGTATAAATCTTTAGGAATGTATGAAATATTTTTAACAATAATGAAAATTCCTGGATGGATCAATATGTAAAATAAGGGAAAGGCAACCACTTACCTATAACAGATCAATGCATGAGCACAGTAACTCATAACAGAAAACAGCATTCACACAAGCCTTCTAGCACTACCTCTTTTTGTAGCAATAGTACAGAAATTCATACACATGCAACCACAAAGACATCCAAATCTACACTCCCATGACCACAGCAAGACTTGTTGCTGTGGCCATGGGAGTGTGCATTCAGGTGTCTGTGCGGTGATGTGTTTGAATGTGTGTACTACTGCTAGAAAAGGAGCTAATGCTCAAAAGCCACTGTAAATGCTATTTGCTGTTACGTGTTACTGTGCTCCATGCATTGATCTGGGGTAGATGAGTGGCTGACTTTCCCTCATTTTATATATAAAAGATTATTAATGTTCCCAGAACCAAATTTTTTCTTCTTGAGATCTACTACTTCACCGTCCTTATTTGTACACCTTTTGTTTTTTCACCATCACCAGCCATCAGTCATCATTACTCCTTAACATGAATATAATTGTTCTGATCTTGATATTTTCAATCGCTCCTACTTGCAAATTTATAAATTAAAAATAGTAATTTCTCCTAAACTTGCCTGAATAGATTAGAGTATGTCTCAATTTAAAAGTTATAAAGTAAATTAATTTATTTGTTTTCATGTGCAACACACAAATTCCTAATAATACTACAGCCAACATTCAATTTTTGCACTTATATCTAAGTCATACCACGTGCATGAGTGCTAAAAGTATTCTACAACTGTAGTTCAATATCCAAGCATAGTTACATACATAGCATGTCAGTGAATAAGCCACAAGAATATTGCAACATGCAGACTTGCAGGGACTTTACTGTCAAATGGCAATATTGGCTACATTTTGAGTGCCATTATTAGCCAGCAATCCTATACCTTCTGGTAATGCTGATAGAGAGAAGGGAGTATCTGGAAGCCCCAGGATGGAGGAATTGAGCCTGCAGAGAAAGACGGGTGGCGTTTCATGGCTCTCAGAGCCTCCTTCTGGAATGTAAGAGAGACAACACAACATACACACACACACATATAGCAGAGGCAAGTGAGAAAGTGAATCAGCATGACAGTGCATGGAAGCTGAGTGAAGCTGCTGCTGAAAAGTTATGTTTCAGTGACAGTTTATGTATGTTATCATTAGGAAAAATTAATGGTGATCTCTACAGTCAACAGCAAATTTCGTATCTTACACAGATTATTAAAATACAAGGTAACTGAAGGGGGACACAGATTAGAATCAACAGTGCAACAGTTATCTGTACATGTACATACAATCTCATTTGTAACCAGGAAGAGGGGACATTTTATAACAAATGGTGTTTATACAGTTATATACAGCTTGAAACATCACCAAACAGAAACTGCAATAGATTTAAAAAAATTCTAACACAAATAAGCAATTTGCAAGCAAAGTTTGAAAATATTGTGTCACTATTAAAAGCTGAAGGAAGCTTAACATAAAGTGCACAACACATATCAATACAACAATTTTATTATAGAACTGGAAATCATTATATTAAGATGTATATAAAAAAAGTCAAGCACTACTGGTGAAACATAGTTTCATACAAAACCAAAGTTTCCCAGAGTAGTATACACAACACTTATTGAATTACTGGTACTGTAAGAAGTCAGAGCAAAAATTACATGGCATGAACATATCCCATACAAAACTATTGGAATGAAGTTAGCATTGCTACTGATTATTTGTCATCTCCCCTCATTCTCTTGACTTGTGATTCACAGCAGGTTAGAGGTATATGTTAGTTGCAGTATCAATGGAACAATGAAGGGCTGTTACTGACTGTTCTGTGTATTACAGAACTGTGCATGTTTCCCTGGATTTGTCAATAGAAAATATTGTAATACTATTGTAGTTGAGACAGAAGTATCATATTACTTCATGTAACCAACATGTTTCAAGTAATGGAGTTAAAGAATATTATTTATTTTTTAAAAACTGGTTCTTCGGTAAACTCTCTTGTCTCCCCCTCCCCCTGTCCAAACCTCTCAGTTCGTAAAAAATATTTGTTCTGCTTACTAGCGGTTGTTCTGTTGTCTTAGGTCTTGAAATGCCAATACAAAAATTCTTATTGGTTTTAATTTTGAAGACTCAACTTTTGCAGGTAAAACCATTCCTTGTATTCTACATTTACGCAGTTTCCATAAGTAACACTGTATATTATGTTATTAACAAAAGGGAAGAAATTTCATTTTTTTAATGCGGAAAGAAAATAAAATTGTTCAAAATGTTCAGATGAAGTTAGTCTTGCAATCATACACATGCACTCCTATATGTAAAAAACATGGTTACCAGGGATAACAGGAGATTACAGTAGTAAACTGATCAGTCCACATAGTACTGCAAACCTTATATGATTAACAATTGATACTGCACAACTAGGGTATTCACCATACACTTATTTACATGATATGCATTCCATAAGCAAACACTGAGTGATACAAGCAAAATAAAATCTACAATTTTATGTATCTATTTAATATTGTTTATTTATGTGGTTATATTTATGTAATATTATGTACTCATAAAATTCAAATATACAATCAATATTGTTTAATGTTGTTATATGACATGAGCACTCATGTGATGTGATGGAATGTTCTTGCTGAATTTCATAGCACCTAAGAATATGTATTATATTTATTAGACTTGCATGTCCTAAATCACAATGTACAAATTACTTTTCTTATGAATTATATTTATTTTAATGTATCATTAAACTTAATTTGAAACTAGTTTTAATATCCTATTATAATTTGACATATATATCTTGGCAAAAAGGAAGTCTTTTACCGGAGTACCATTTAGCTTAGAAATTGTGTGTGTTCTAATTTTAAGCAGAACAACTCTGGAACCAAAACAGATTGGGACAAACTGGAAAGTCATCTCAAAAGCAGATTGACATTTGAATCCCAACTGAACTTGTTGTTGAAGAATGACAGACTCATCCTTTCTGTCTATGGCAGAGTGCAGCATTTATGCTAAAATAACTCATACACTCATGCAGATTTGTTCTTTCTATTCTCAAAATTTGTGTTCTGTATATCCAAGAGGCATTAATTTACAATTGTCCTGAATTAAGTCCAGTATAACTTTCTGGTTAATTGCTATAATAGGAAACAAAGTACATGACAGAATATCTCAGAACATAAGCAGTAAGTGAAGTAACCATTTCATCAGTGTTAAGGTACACAGATGGCCCTGTCTTTTTGGTTCATGGATAGGAATGCTTGTAAGAAAAATTAAATGATCTTGATGAATTACTGATTAAACAAAAGAGGAGTAATTACAGGCAGAAAATTAAACAATGACAATCTAAGCAAGTGGCGAAGATTAGAGGGAAGGAGGGATTGACATGTTGAACATTAAAATTGAAAAAAATACAGCAGAAGTAATGAAAGAAGTGGTATTAATAAATCCTTAAAGCAAGCAACTGAGTTGTCTAATTCATATCTAGAGACACAATACATTGTACATTCATCAGATCGGAAGGTTTTTGGCAATTGCTGTACTGAATCTTATGCTTTATTTTAATTTTTTTTATATATTTTTTTCCACATGTGGAAAATATATGTGCGAAACACACACCCAAGTTTCTTACAAAGACTAAACCAAAGCATACTACTGGTTGACTGTGTGCTGTTTGTTGAAGACATATTGAATGAGGGTTTTTTTTTTTTTGGGGGGGGGGGGGGGGGGGGGATGCATGGAGCAGAGAAAGCCAGCTCCACTTACCCAAGCCCAACACATAGACAACCCTGGGAATAGTGGTGGTGCAGGGGTACATGCTGCCCTTACCTCATACAGTTATGGCACTACACTTGTGCTTACCATCTTGACAGGGAACACCATGGCATTCACCATTCACTCGGTAGTGGCTATGTTATGCTCAAGTATTGTATTGTTACATCACCAATCTTGCCTACAGCTGCACACAAAACACTCCTGGCCTGCAGTCTAATACTTCCACCAGCTTAAATACATCAGGAACTAAGAAGCCCTCATTCAGTACATTGTGAACAAACCAAAGTTGCAACATGAAATACGTATTGCTAGTAGTAGTAACCTGTTTCACACTAAATACTTTGTTAGAAATAACGTTTTCTGTGGGAAATATAAGAGTTAATGAACATCTGGAAAAAAAGATAACAAAGAGGGCAGTTTGACTGATAGCTGGTCACACACAATTTAGTTAATCAAAACTGCGAAGTTGTGGTTTAGATTGACATACTCCAGTCCAGTTGAACCAGGAAACCAATAGATCAAAGTATATGTGGAAACATAGACAAGGTACTTATTTCTAATTTACCAAATTTAATATTAAAATATTTTAGGTAGTCAGATCATTCATTTCCCTGACTTTAAGCAGTAAGTAGGTGAGTGAGAAGCTCTTGTACACTATGAAAATTTGCCATGTATTACATACTATGCTCTTCTGAATAAACTGAAGGTAACATGTTCATTCTTGCTATCTTGTATTCAGCATGCCTATAAGTAATGATTTAAAAATAATTATACCTGGTAAACTGTTTCTGAATTTTTTGTGAGAAACTTAAATAATAAAATTTTAGATTCTTTGTACATCCCTCTTAAAGAAACACGACTTTTAAGACCTTCATTTGTCTGTGCTTTTTTTTTGTGACAGCATAAAACAAGCACATCCTAGGTGCCTGGAATCGGAAGTGTTTTGCAGCAAGAAAGAGTAACAGAACACACATGGCAGTGTTTCCAATCTACTTGACATGGGGCACTTATTGCTGCAACACAATCTGTGGTGGAGATTTTAGAACTGTCTTTTAAGTTATACTTTAAGGTGTTAAATTATTAATTGTACATATTCTTTTTAAAAAGTTTAAATGCTCAAAAACTGCACATTCGAAAGTGAAGTGTAGACCACAAGAGCACTGGAAAAAGAGGAAACTGAAGCACTTGAAATACTGAAATATTAAACTGTTATGTTAACTGAGGATATACTGCAAGGAATATTTGAGAAAGGAAGTCCACAGGAAACCCTTACCAAAGAAGTAAGAAATTAATGGGACCTATACTGAACTATCCAGTATTGGTCACCAAAAGGACCAGAAGAGGGAATAAATTCTGACTGTAGCCCAATTCCAGTACATATCAAACAGATTGTTGAGCACATTGGATGTAGTATGCATGCAAACATGAGCAGATAATCTTAAGTTAGGAAAAATGAAGGGTATTACCAAAATAGTTGAAAGACTGACAAATGTGGAGAGGTACTGCATGTACAAGATGAAGTAATTAAGTAATATGTGAAGGCGTTTTGTAGACATGTAGTAAGGGCAGCCAAGTTGATCAGAATAAGAGATATGAATAAAAGGACTAGCACAGGAACAGATAAGCATAAAAAAAGATCGTAAGAATATAAATGCAGTTTTAAAGAGGGTATTAAGAATGCATATTGATCTACATTTTTCCGGCTTATTTCAGTTTCACAAAAATACAGTTGCTCTATTTTGCAGGATTTTGTTTTAAAAATGAAGTTCTCATAAGAGATGAAATATCAAGACCAAGAAATAATGTTGTAGTTCTGTGAGGTTTTTGTCAGTATTTGTTGAAACTCTTCTCAATACACATGGGTGGATTGTACTTGTGTCTGAAAGTGAATCTTTGTCTTTATAAGTGATTTTACTTTTTTATAAGTCCCTATTGTACAATATAGAGCCAAATTACAGATCTGTTAGTCTTTTTACTTTTATTTTAGGCAATTGATCTACATCATAGCAAGTGATCCCCAATAAACTGTTACCACTACATTTCCAGCTGATCCAATGGTTTCTATAACCTTTGAAAATGTTTGTAAGTATAATGTAACTAATCTGGTATTTCCCTGCTCTCAGTTGGCAATTTATGTATTCACATTTCATTGACAATAAAATGCCACTTCAAATACTACCAGGTTCAAATGTTTTGAGTATATGGTCAGTTGATTCCAGGTCAGTGAAACAATGGATTTCTAGCTAAGTTGGGATACCACATATAATGATCCAGATTTAATACATAAACAAATATTCTGATAGAGGATGCAAATATATTCATTTATCAACAATATTCTTAACAATTTAAACTTGTAAACAAATATTTCTTACTTTCTTTGAATCTCCATAATAATTGTAGGTTTTCAGGTACGTGCCAAGGGAAAGAATGTTGCACCTGTCACAACTGACTTTACAAGTTCTTTCCATGAGATGCATGACATGAATAAAGTCTTCAGCAACAAAATGATCCTCCTCTAGGAACAACACCATCCCTGTAACAATGCACATAGTTAACCTGAAACATTCCCACACAAAAAGTTCAAAGGTCTATTCTCTCATAAGTAACTGTTTTCTGAAAGTTGTAGTTTAGCTCTTCAGTGCTGACTCTTGTGTGTGCAGCATACCTGTATGATTTCTTGTGACATCCAGCTGATTGAACACCCTGTTTGCTTTCCACCACCAGTGGTGCTTTGTTTGAGTGAATTTTGCTTCTCTGTAGTGGCCATATAAGTCAGGGTATAAAGCATTATTGCACATCATTTCCTTGGCCCTGGTAGGAAATAAATGAACAAATTTTTAACTTCATAGTGAAATGACATCAAAATACTTTTTCCATATTGTATGGAAATAAACATTAAGAATTAAATGAATTATTTTTCCCATTTCTTAGTTAACAGTTCACCAGGCTATAATTTCACAATACATGTAAGGAAGAAAAATGTTTTGTTAATTCAATAGAAACTAAATAGAAAAACAGAAAATAGAAAATAAATGTAGATTACTCACAATAAGTCACTCTTAAAACTTTGCGAAGTACAAATGCAACATTAAGAAAATTTAGATGATATAAATCATGTGTTCCTGTCTATAGAAAAATACACACACTGTACTCATGCAATCAATGGGATTGAATAAAAATAAATATTTAAATATATCAACTAACTATGAAAAGGTACATTGCATGCAGTATTACATATACACTTGCTTCAACATTGTTAATGAATAATGAATTCTACAACTCATTTAAAAGTATATGCCTTTTTCCTGAGAAACTGTACAAAGGAATTTGAATGATTATGTAATTTCTTAGAATATTAAAGAAGTGGGCAATCCTCATTCTATGTGTTTACCCCTGATAGGCAACTGTTGCAGTGAATGATAAATTGTTCAAATCAGTACTCTAAAGTTTTGGTTCAGTAAAAAATTAAACCAACATACTCTCCATTCATAAAGTGTCAAAACTCACAAGTGAAACTGAATTATTCCCCTGATTGCCTCCAATAACGGAAATGTAATACGACTTTCTCTCAAACACACCCAAGAGCTCTCCTGTTATGATAAAACTCTCATTATAACACCTGTTTTATGACAAGAGCCTCCAAAAGATAGGCATCAGTCCCTAAATAAGAACTGAAGCTGCCTAATCGTTTGAGACACTATATGTGTTTTCAGAAGCAGTGGGGTTTAAACACCTGTCCATCCACTGGTATTTATAATTTACACGACATCACCCAAATCATTTGAGATAAAAGCTTCTTCCCCCATCTGAGCTAATAAAATCCAGCCTTTTTACATCAATAAAAAATGGAGAAATCATTAAAATCTGGAAAATCCTTTTCCATTTACGTTTCACAAATATAGCTCTATAGGACTGCTAGAGATAAACATATTATCAATGTTGGTTCCAGTCTGGAATTTGCATTATCACAGTAATTGAACTACGATTTTCTCCAGTTTGTTCATAGTCATTTTTCCATTTGCATGTACTAGCTTAGCACCCACTGCTTCACTCACATAGACTGTATGGCCTGCAGAGATATTTTTTTATTTAATTGAATTTTTATTTGTTCACAAATTGAAAAAATTTCTAAGCTTTTCACGCTAAATGAGGCCATATACGTATGGTCTCTTCCAACGTATTTCTGATCAAAATGCGCTTCTGGTAGCGGAGTCTGAAGTTTTTCTTAACCATACCTTTTGCTTTCTTGTGAAGGTATTTCCATAGCAACTTTCACCCACTCACAAATATTTATTTATATTCAACTGAGAAGTGAAATACTAATTTTCATAAATTTAGCTTTAAAATTTTTTAATGTAATGAAATTTTTTCTTAAAAATTTCCATCCCTTATTGTACTCTCTTAGGGCTTAAATTTCCAGAAACACTGAAACAAATATTTTTTTTATTTCCAGCCAAGAATTCAAATACCAGTTTTCAAAGATTTAGCTTTACAAATGCTTTCACAAAGAAATGTTTTCATAAAATGTTTCACCCCCCCCCCTTAGGGGTTGAATTTCCAAAAACACTGACATGCATGTGTTTTATTACTAAGAGAGAAGCCAAATACAAATTTTCATATATTTAGCTTAAAAGATATTTCCATAAAACCTTTCATCCCCCATTTAACCCCCATAAGGTTTGAAATTCCAAAAATAGTGAAACACTTATTTTTTGTTTCTAACTGAGAAGCCAAATTTAAAACTTCATAGATTTAGCTTTAAAAATGCTTTTGTAATAAAATATTTTCATAAAAAAATCTCAGCCCCTATTGCAGCCCCTCAGGGGTTTAATTTTCAGAAACACTGAAACACATTTTTTTTAAATTTGTAACCAAGAAGTCAGATACCAACGTTCATAGATGTAGCTCTAAAAATGCTTTGGTAGTTCTTTAATAATGACATATTTTCAAAAAAGCTTTCACCCACTATTTCACTCCCTTAGAGTTAATTTTCCAAAAATGCTGAAACACAGATTTCTTTATTTCTGACTGAGAAACCAAATACTAATTTTCGTAGGTCTAGCTTCAAAATTGCCTTAATAGGAACTTTTTTTAAATGAAAACTTCATTCCCTACTTCACCTCCTTAGGGTTGAAATTATGAAAAATCCCTTTGTAAACAATGCTTAAAATATAAGATCCATACCTCCTTCAAATTTCAAGTTTCTGTCCTTAGCGGTTTGGGCTGGGCAACGATGAGTCAGTCAGTCAGTCCATTGTCTTTTTATATAAAGAGATTAAGCCAGCAAATGAACTTCCCAGTAAGATAGGGCTGTTATACTGTAGAACAGTATCAAAATGTAGTGGGTGTTTCAATGCTGTTTAACCCAGAATTCTAGTATACCAAACATAATAGTTGCAAATTGCAAAATGTTTTAATGTTAGTCAACTAGCATGACCTTACTTATGGGGACAAAATTACTTTACTTTTCCTCAGCTTGCTATCTTCAATATTTTGTGTGTGTGTGTTTTGCTTTGGTAAACACTTTTCAGATAAACTAAGAACCACAGGCAAAATGTATCTTTTTTTAAACAATTGTGAAGGATTTGTCATTACTGTCTGTGTGTGTTGCCATGTGACTGACTTTTGTGTAGGGTAAATGCTTAATTTTGAACATAAGACAGTATTTCATTCACAGTGTAAATGCATTCACATATTTTCATGGGTGTGTATGGTGGAATTAGGGAATACTCTTAGGTGCAAAAAATAGCGAGTTTAGCTTGTTACACACATGGCCAGTGAGATCAATTTGTGCACAAGTTACGTAATTTTATATTTGCGTAAATATTTTGAAACAACATATCACATAATCTGTTGTAGCTCACACAAAAAATGAAAAATTAGACCATATCTTCTGTTTTATAATTGTAACAGTACAATAGATACAAGGTAGGAATGAGTGTTAAGATTTGGGGTAAAAATATACTATACTTACTGCTCTTTCTTTATGTTGCGTGGACAGTCCCCTGGAGATTCTCCTGGGAACTCCTTTGGATGTGTCTGTATGGAAAAAGGGTAGAAAATCTGCATGACTTTGCAAAAGTCTATGCTCTGCACAAGCTCATTAATCTCTTCATCATAGTAATCATGACTGAAGATTAACAGTACAGTATCTATGTCCCTTGCTTGTGCAAGGCTGACAATTAGATGCCTCAGGTAAATAATCCTTGTGTGCACCTGCAACAGAGATGAGAACATTTGGTCACTGTATTTCTAAATGAGTTTTTACACATACAGCACAGTTCCACTTGGTTACAATCAAAACTAATATTTTCAATAAAAATAATCTTTCTCATGAGGAATGACTTCTAATATAGGAAATCTTACACATTGTGCTACAGCCACATCAAAGGCATATAGATCAATGGGCAGATACTCAAGATATCCTCTTTCCTGTCACACGGGTAGCTACCACTAAGGATGGAGGGATAGTTATCAATGCTCAATCAATTTGATATCCATAATGCAATGAAATAAACTATATTAAGGACACAAAAGTGACTCCACTTCTTCACTGGATTGTTAGTTTTTCACAATGATATCTGGATGGCCACTACCTTGTCAAAAGATTTGAAATAAACTACTAGCCATACCATTCTGCAAGACAGAAGTGCTCAAGGAAGGATTAGGGGGCATTTTCACGACAATTGCATGTATGGCTAGTGTTGTACACGTTGATGGGTGTTAGATTAGAAAACTGAAAGCTATATAGTGGTGATCACAAACTCTGGATTGACTGCAGTTGGACATAGTAAAGATTAGTGAAGTGAAATGGAAATAATAGAGAGACATCTGGTCAGATGGGTGTTGTGAAGTAAGAATGTTACCAGTGTATTATGTAACATAACATTGTTGTGGTTATGAATAGCAAAATGGGTAACACAGTGATAGTTACTTTCTTACAAAATGACAGCAACAGCATTATATAGGTTTGCTTGTTCACATCACAAGCTGACAGTACTAAAATAGAGACAATGCCTGAGGAAATTTAGTAATTACTACTACTGGTTGTAGTGAATATGTTGCCCCCAAATCACAGGGTAGAATGGATACTTGTCTAAACAACTTGGAAGAATACTAATTAGTGTAAATCCAAGTCAGAGAAAGATTTAGAACAAAATGCAGGGCAGCATATGATGTCCAAGTGATGATGCAAAATCAGATAATAACCTACCTTTGAAGATAAGAAGCCAAATTCAAAATTATAAAGAAAGAGGGGTATAGCATTAGGTGGGATGTCAAAAATTCAGGACAGACTGTGGAAAAGTGAAAATTCTGCAGATCAATGACCAACAGCATTAGAAATGGCATTAAGGTTAGAAATAATAAAGATGAAAATAAACAAGTAGGGAAAGGCTGCCATAAATACAATGAAAACAAGTGTGGAAAAAGTCATGAATAAAGAATGAAATGCTCTAGCTCTGTCAGTGAATGTTGAATAAAGAAAATGTAAGAATGGAAATGTGATACATGATTAAATGAACATAACCTATATGATCAAAAGTACCCACTCACTCTAATGTAATATGGAACTGACCACTAGATGTCATTGGAGATGGACCTACCAGTATAAAAGAAGGCAGCAAATATTGTGTCATCAGCAGAGTAGCAGTACCAGCAGAATGAGTCAGTCAGGAAAGCTCAGTGACTTTCAGCCAACTAAAGCTTCTCTCTGTCTGCTAAAGAGATACAACGTAGTAGTCAGGCAATAACTTCCTAAAGCTCAAACACCAATACACTGAAAAATCTAAGTCAATACAAAGAAAACTAATAAAAATCAAAGAGTAAGGCGGATCGTCCATGCGCTCTTTGCCACAAAATAATACTATGTTTCATTGTGCATTCACAGATGTTCTTCTGGTGAGTCCCACACAGCCCCTCCTCCCCCCCCCCCCTGCCACGTAGAGTGGAGCACTGAGAATGTAGGGGCATGGGGTATTTATATGCCACCCGACATCCAGCACTCATGTGTATTGAAGGCATTGCTTGATCTTCTTCAGCCCCCGGTGCTGGCAGTGAGAGTGCTACTTCCTCTTGTGGCTTCGAGACAGTGTCATCCACATCCAGTAGTGTGGAAGGTGACATGTCATATTCAGTGTGTACATCCTCTTCAGTCAGTAACATATGTGTGTGTTTGACACGTTCCAGTGATACCTCTTGGGTCTTGCCATTTTGACCTGTATGCATGGTATGTCCATCTCGGGAGAGAACTCTGCAGGGCTCAGAATATGGGGGCTGCAGTGGTGGCTTGACAGCATCTGTGTCCATAGCATTACATGTGTGCATGACCGTAGACCTTTGTGCGTAAAACTAGTTACCGCCCCAGGCCTCGAGACAGCAGATGGGTGAAGTCTGGCCATACACTCGCACACCATTTGCAATACATAAGGCAATTCGGTCTGTGGTGCCCCAGTATGATTGGTGAAGAATTCTGAGGGCAGTCTTCAGGGTTCACCATAAACTAATTCTGCAGTGGATGCTCCTAAATCTGCTTTTAATGCTGTACGAAGGCCCAACATAACAAGTGGCAAAGCTGATGACCAAGACTGTGCATGGCACATTAAAGCAGCTTTTAATGTTATATGACAGCATTCCACCATTCAGTTGCTTGTTGGGTGGTAAGCCATTGTATGATGATGGTGGAAACCACAGAGGTTGGCCAATTCTGAGAACAGTGTCGATTCGAATTTACGCCCCTTGTCTGTGGTGACATATAAAGGGCAACCGAAAAGTGCGATCCACAATGAAGAAAATACCTGGCCACCATTTCCATGGAAATATCTGACAATGGAACTGCCTCCACCCATATGGTGAAACAGTCCACTGCAGTGAGTATGGAACAGTATTCTTCCAAAGGCAATAGAGGTCCCATGATGTCCAGGTGAACATGTGTGAAACATTGTGTCGTGGGAAGTCTCCTTCCGCTTTGTGCATGTCTCATCCAACCTTGGCCATCTGACAATCTAAGCACTTTTTGTGCAACTACAGCAGTCCTTCTTTATATTGGACTACATGCATCTGTCCGTCATTAGTTTGATGCTGGTGTTTATTCCCGGATGAGCCAGCCCATGGATGCTGTCAAATAATTGCCCTCACAATTTTTTAGGTACAAAAAGTCTGGGTTTTCCCTGTGATAAGGAAATCTGCCATGACGTTCTCAGCTCCTTTTATATACTGCAGGTCTGTCATGAATTGGGCAATGAATTCAGGTTGTCTAAATTGGTATGGTGAGCAGCCATCCATTTTCCTACTGAAGGCAAAAGTAATAGGCTTGTTTTCTGTGAAAACCAAGAATGGCCTAGCTTCCACTTGTGGTCAGAAATGTCTGACAGCTTCATAAACTGCCAGCAATTCCTTATCGTAAGCACCCCATTTAACTTGTGACAATGTATGTTTATGGGAGGAGAAGCCCAGGGGCTGTCAATGGCCTTCAGCATGCTGGTGCAGAGCTTCACCAATGGTTTGCTGGCTAGCATCCACAACAACTGCCAGTCATGCGTGGGGAACCAGGTGTGCCAACATAATTGCCTGATGTAGAGACGGCTTGGTCTTATTGAATAAGAAAATAAGTATTGTACTTTGACAAACTCTGTTTAAGTCTGTTCAAAGCCCGGTTGAAAAAGGAGGAGGGGGAGGAGTAACACATCGTTAGAAAACCTTGGTTCACCTGACCCGGGTGATATTATCTTGTAAGGGTTCCTTGCAAGGATAACAGCAAAGACCTCAATGACAGTGAAAGCGGAGATGCAGATCATCGGAACGGTGGAACTGGCGGAAGAGGCAAGCTTTATAAAGTAGATAAAGCAAGTGTAGAAGGCCAGACACGTATGTGTGGTAACCACCGGTACTCTGGCCAGCGTCTGTTCACCATGTGAGGTGCGGCTGAACACTGAGCTCCAGGAACTAATGTCGATATCCCTGTGGAGACACCTCTCATAGTGTGGAGCACTGAAGGGGAGATGTGAATGACTTCATCATCTGGCTGGTTTGGCATGCACAGGTATACCTGACTAGATGTGTCCTGGCTGGCTGCAATGCAAAACACAGCTGGACCATTTATCGTAGTTGTGTCATGTAAGACACTGGTTCTGTACAGCTGCTAGAGTAGCGAATGGTGTGCAAGATGCCTGCTGAAACCAAACTGGGACTTTGTGGTGCTGTTGGAGATGACGGGAGTGGTAGCACTGGGATTGCCTCTGCATCAGGATCTGCCCCAGCCTGCGACGGGGTGTGGTTGGCAATCACAGTAGTACCCTCAGGTAGGTGGTGGTGAGGACACCATCTTTTGAAAGGCGGGGTGATATGGAGGCACAATCAATGCCGTTGGGTAGCGTATACATATGGTCATCAAGCTGTCAGATGTGTGCAATGTTCCATGCCGGAGTGTCATCACTGTAGTCAGTGAGCCACAGGTTGTTATCAACAAGTTTGACAGTAATGTTCTCTAGGCTGAAGTCTCTGAGATCAAGTATAATGATAAGAGGGTGTGCTGCATTGGTGTTGACCACCCTTGCATTGGGTAGTGATTGGTAGTCACCATCACTGTTGTTCAGGGCATTTGGGATGATGTTCTCCCAGAGAACCCATGGTAGTTTCAATTGGTTAATTGAAACAGTCGTGGTTTTTCATTATCAAGAATGTCAGATGCATGTGTGCCTCTTTTAATAATTTTGAAAGATCCTGTTTATGGTGGCCGCAGTGCTGACCGAACTGTTTTGTCCCCCAGCATGAAGTGTTTGTAGTGTGAGAGCGATTTGTGTACAAAGATCCCAGGTGACAAGTGCGGAATGGGAGGCGGCATGCAGATATGTCTAACGTGGTCCTTTACACACTGAACCGCTGGAGGCTGATACATTTGTTCAGGGTCTTGCATGGGTAGAACGACATAAGCGGAAAGCACCAGTGATTCGTCATATACTATCTCAACAAGGGATGCTTACAGGTCCTCATTGAAGGCACTTCGGGGTGAGGGTCTGTGCCTCTACGAACGCACACTTCAGCATGGAAATTTTACGCGACAATCTAGAGGTAAACGTGTGGTGTGGTCTGCCTTATGACCATGGTATCGTTTTTCTCTACATAGGCGGCAATAACCTCAACTGTTTATCTGGACATGTTGAAACACGTTACATATCCACAGGTCAAAGAATTGCAACCTGGCATCATGCTACAGCATGGTGCTCTTTCTCACTGGGCCTCGACTGTTAAGAAGCCTTTGAACGGCGCATTTCAAGGTTTCAGGATTGGCTGAGAACGATTTCCTGGTCCTCATGGCATCCAGAAGTAAACCTATTCGATTTTTTTTTCCTGGGGTTTTGTGAAGGATGCTGCCCAGATCCTGATGCGGGACCCACGAGCTCGCATCAGAGCAGCAGCTGCACACGTTAAAGAGGGCGTGCAAGGCTGTACATGCGAGGAACTGGAATTTGCTAAGATATCCTGCGTGCTGCAGATCGTCCACAAGTTCAACTCAACCAGTTACTACAACTTTAAGTGTGTGTGAAACTTGTGCCGCAAACGACACCGATATATCCCCATCTCTCAAATGTAGGTGATCAAAGTTGTGAAGATCGTTTTGGAACACCATGTACTGCAAAGATTTGCAGTAACGAAGAGAGATCTAAATTACTGTTAGACGTTCTCATCGTGTTTAACCTCGCTGATTCTGCAAGTATCGAATCTACAATTGAGTTCTCAACAATTTCTTGTCGCTGTATGCCGACAAGCTGATCATCCTGAGGTTGCAAACACCACCGAATGGAATTGGCACTCAGTGCAGCTTAATGAAATCACGTCCTAAAGTATCCTTACACAGTTGCGAGTGACTGATGGGAATGAAATTCGAGGGGAAAATTAACGTCCTCAGCAACTGTTGCCATTTTTACTGCCTTATAATTTTGCGCACTTTTGAGTAAACGCGGAAATTGCTGCAATAATCGAAACTTCCGAAGTTTATCGGCATGACTGCATAGTTTTGAAATTATTATGACAGAAAAATACTGACGAGTCAAAAAGTTATGACGTCTGCCCACTGCGACATTGAATGAAACCTGGTAGCGATACGATAAGGGATGTACATATGTAAACCGAGAATAGACGAATGGGGAAGCTTTCTAGCGACGATACGGGCTGCAAATGGGAAAGATCCACTGGCATACGCGACTTTGACAAAGGGAAGATCGTTATGCCCGGCGCCTGAGGACGAACATCTCAGAAAATGGGTGGCTGTTCGCGTATTACCAGGGGCGGTGGCAAGGAGGGGGGGGGGTTATGGGGGCTATAGCCCCCCACCCCATTCCCCAATGGACTATAATATTACACTGGATAAAATGACTTCAGAAATCAGCGAATATATTACTTTAACAAAATGGTTCAAATGGCTCTGAGCACTATGAGACATAACTTTGGAGGCCATCAGTCCCCTAGAACTTAGAACTACTTAAACTTAACTAACCCAAGGACATGACACACATCCAAGCCCGAGGCAGGATTCGAACCTGTGACCGTCGCGGTCGCGCGGTTCCAGACTGTAGCGCCTAGAACCGCTCGGTCACTCCGGCCGGCTTACTTCAACAGATTCAGAAGGAGAGCTGAAACTACGGAAGAAAAAGTGAGTTGATGAAAATAAAAGACCTGAAACAACTGAAGATTTAAAGAACTGTGACAAGCAGATTTTCTGAAATGTATATGTTTTACTTCAAATATTTGGGACTATTCCTGTCACTGCAAGCACTCGTGAATGAAGCTTCTCTACTTCGAGACGAATAAAGACTTATTTGCGTAACACAGTGGGCAGGTAACACTAAATGGATTGGCTCTTGCAAATATCCATAAAGTAAGAGATATGGACATTGAAAATATCATTGACATTTCAGTAAAAAGAAACAGAGACGAATGAGCATGACAAATTGGGCAGAAGACGGAAATAACCAGTGAAATTTGTAACAGATTTTTTTTTTTTTATATCATGTCAAGTTCAAGTTTTTACATTCATGTCATCTTCTGTATCCAGAAAATTAATAAAAACTTATTTGTTGTAAGTTGACCTGTTTTACGGTTTATGTAATTTATAAAATCTCCCACGTTAAAACATGTTTTTTTTTTACCCTGAACTCCAAAAAATTTACCAAAAACTACTTTAAGCAACACCGATTTTACCAATTTGTCGGCCGGCCGCGGTGGTCTAGCGGTTCTAGGCGCTGAGTCCGGAACCGCGCGACTGCTACGGTCGCAGGTTCGAATCCTGCCTAGGGCATGGATGTGTGTGATGTCCTTAAGTTAGTTAGGTTTAAGTAGTTCTAAGTTCTAGGGGACTGATGACCACAGATGTTAAGTCCCATAGTTCTCAGAGCCATTTGAACCATTTGAACCAATTTGTCGGTGGAGGACTCTCCTTTTGTTCAGCGATATTCCATTCCCTCAAATCGCTACCCCCGCATTAGGCCCCTCCCCTTGACCGGCTTCTAGAATCGCCTCTGCGTATTACTATCGTGAGCGTCTGTAGAAAATGACTGGGGGCCGATGAAATCACGAGTAGGCGACAATGTGTTGGACAACCAAACCTCATCACAGAACTTAAAGCTCGCTTTGACCGCTGTGTAAAGCAGAATAGGAGGCAATGTGAGGCAGATCTGACAACATATCTGGTGCAGGCAGGAGTGTTTCAGACCACACCGTTCAACGCACTTTACTGAACATAGGGCACCGTGGCAAACGATCCCCACGTGTTCCTATGTTGCGCCCTTCGTCAGTTACGATTACAGTGTGAACTGGATCATAAATCAATGGGACGTCTAACTTGGTCTGACGAATCACATTTCTTGTTACACCAGGTTGTCGGTCGTGCCCGAATACACTGTGAACAGGGGAACGGCTAGTTGAAATATGCAGCGTGCAACGGATGCACTCCAGTCGGGGGCAGTGTTATGTTACAGGGGACCGGAGCTTCCATAGGAGCTGTGGCAGTAATCGAAAATGCCCTGAGAGCTGTCAACTATAAGTACGCTTAAAATCAGTTGCGACTTTTGACAGTTCAGTAGGGAGCGGGTGGAAGGAAGTAGTGATGGGCTAAACTGCGATTTTCCGATATCAGTAATTTCTGTGAATGCTACTTTTGAGTATCTGTTATTCTTAACTGTGATTTGTTGCAGTTAAGAATCGCAGTTAAGGAATCCAGGTCTTGTATACCTCCGCACTCTACCACTGCTATTTCTGCGGCTTCTGTGACTCTTGCGACTTATGACCGTATGAAAAAGTTACACTTGTTCACACAGAAAATTGCATCTCAACAAAAAGGTCATTAGTAAGTACGTTTTACATTTGTTCTTCCGTTGGCTTTACTTTTGTATAAAAGCAACAATTGTGGAAATATTAATAGTCTAATAAATATGTAAGTAGCCATACAGTACCGTAATAGTTCGTGTTTAGAAAACGAATTCTGACGTATTTTTATGTTCACAGGTATCCGAACTACATTTCAGTCACTCAGTAAAGCGATAATTCAAAATATCATTGTCAACAGATCTGGAGAAATTGCCACTACGTCTTTACACTGTCTTCGTCAGACGAGAGGTTAGTTTCTAAGTGTTTCGATGAACCTAATTACCTAAATGAGATCGTTCTTGCAAATGTGAAACATCCCCTAACTATCCACATCAAGACTCTTGAGAGAGAATCGTGAAGATTCAAGGCAGCTCTTAGAGGATTTGCAGTTAAAAAGTGCCATAATTATGAAAGATGTGTGCAGAATGAGTGATTGAACTGTGTTTAATTGGAGTTGTTAATGCGATTTTAAAGGAATGATAAATGTTAAATACAGTGCGTGAATAATGAAAATCTCATTTTCCCATGTTAAGCCGTCCTATACCCAGGAAAAGCTTATTTATGTAGGTGGTTGTAGTGTCGGCAAAAAGTGTTTGTGTGTGCAGTTGCCATGTAGAACACCAAGTGTAAAATTTTTCTCCAGTCTTGAACTGTGTCGGAACAAAAGTGAAACATTCATATGACTCAATAATATTGTTTTCATTTCATTACACTTAGACAGATGTCTGAGTTCTGCTGCGTTAACATTGCAAAGTCTTGCAGGATGTGGAGTATTAACCAAAACTGTCATATTGGAAGTAGAATCAAACACATTTTTTAGGTTACTTGTCTCCAGATGATATTTTCTGGAGAAAAAGGCAATGCTGCTTCTTATTGCTATAATACATTCAGGGTCACAGCCGAGTTTGACCAACCATAACTGGTGCTGAATGTGCATGTCGTCATATAATATGCAGACAGTACATCGATCTCGTGAGGCACAAGGTTCTTATAACGAAGTACGGACGTCGGTCAACAGATGGCACTAGGCAAAGAATGTTAAGTGCGTTTTGTATTTGCTACTTTCGAAAGGAAATGTCTTGAAAGGAGGATTTAAGATGAACATCAACAAAAGCAAAACGAGGATAATGGAATGTAGTCGAATTAAGTCGGGTGATGCTGAGGGTATTAGATTAGGAAATGAGACACGTAAAGTAGTAAAGGAGTTTTGCTATTTGGGGAGCAAAATAATTGATGATTGTCGAAGTAGAGAGGATATAAAATGTAGACTGGCAATGGTAAGGAAAGCGTTTCTGAAGAAGAGGAATTTGTTAATATCGAGTATAGATTTAAGTGCCAGGAAGTCGTTTCTGAAAGTATTTGTAAGGAGTGTAGCCATGTATGGAAGTGAAACATGGACGATAAATAGTTTGGACAGGAAGAGAATAGAAGCTTTCGAAATATGGTGCTACAGAAGAATGCTGAAGATTAGATGGGTAGATCACATAACTAATGAGGAGGTATTGAACAGAATTGGGGAGGAGTTTGTGGCACAACTTGACAAGAAGAAGGGACCGGTTGGTAGGACACGTTCTGAGGCACCAAGGGATCACAAATTTAGCATTGGAGGGCAGCGTGGAGGGTAAAAATGGTAGAGGGAGACCAAGAGATGAATGCACTAAACAGATTCAGAAGGATGTAGGTTGCAGTAGGTACTGGGAGATGAAGAAACTTGCACAGGATAGAGTAGCATGGAGAGCTGCATCAAACCAGTCTCAGGGCTGAAGACCACAACAACAACAAGATGATGCATGATGATGATAACGATGATAAGAAGAAGGATCGGACTCATCCAGTCTGCTGACTTGCCTGCACGACTATGATGAGCGTGTCATTCTGAACAGGCCCGAACACCTCCTCGTTGTGGATGGTCTGCATCTCGTTGTAGCGCTCGATGCTGCGCCGGATGTCGGAGATGTTGGGCCTGGGGACGGGCAGCCCCGCCGCCGCCGCCCCCGCGCTGCCGTTCGCTGCAGTGCCTGCCGCCGCCGCCGCCCCCGCCCCCGCCGCCACCGTCGCGTTGCGCCGCGGCTTGGGCGTCAGGAACTTGTGCAGCACCTGCGGACCCACACACCTGTCGTTCAGCTCGAGGGCGCAGCACAAAAGGAGATGGCAACAGCTGGCGCATCGCATCAGTCACGCACTCTGAAAACAATTGTTGCAGTATGTCTCTGCTGGGTGCTTAAAAAACTACTGGACGACTATGGGGCTGCATGTCCACAACCATATTAGATTAGATTAGATTAATACTAGTTCCATGGATCATGAATACGATATTTCGTAATTATGTGGAACGAGTCAAATTTTCCAATACATGACATAATTAAGTTGTTGTTGGGATGTTTAAGGGGGACTAAACAGCGAAGGTGATCAGTCCCTAATTAAGTTAATTTAACAACATAATTAAGTTAATATTTGGAGGGCAGTGTGGAGGGTAAAAATCGTAGAGGGAGACCAAGAGATGAATACACTAAGCAGATTCAGAAGGATGTAGGTTGCAGTAGATACTGGGAGATGAAGAAGCTTGCACAGGATAGAGTAGCATGGAGAGCTGCATCAAACCAGTCTCAGGACTGAAGACCACAACAACAACAACAACAACAACAACTTTCTTTATTTATTTTTTGTTTTTTAAAACTTTTTATATTTTTTGTTTGGTTTTTCTTTTTTTCTTAATTTATATCTAAAAATTCCTCTATGGAGTAGAAGGAGTTGTCATGCAGAAATTCTTTTAATTTCTTCTTAAATACTTGTTGGTTATCTGTCAGACTTTTGATACTATTTGGTAAGTGACCAAAGACTTTAGTGGCAGTATAATTCACCCCTTTCTGTGCCAAAGTTAGATTTAATCTTGAGTAGTGAAGATCATCCTTTCTCCTAGTATTGTAGTTATGCACACTGCTGTTATTTTTGAATTGGTTTTGGTTGTTAATAACAAATTTCATAAGAGAGTTTATATACTGAGAAGCTACTGTGAATATCCCTACATCCTTAAATAAATGTCTGCAGGATGATCTTGGGTGGACTCCAGCTATTATTCTGATTACACGCTTTTGTGCAATAAATACTTTATTTCTCAGTGATGAATTACCCCAAAATATGATGCCATATGATAGCAACGAGTGAAAATAGGCGTAGTAAGCTAATTTACTAAGATGTTTATCACCAAAATTTGCAATGACCCTTATTGCATAATTAGCTGAACTCAAACGTTTCAGCAGATCATCAATGTGTTTCTTCCAATTTAATCTCTCATCAATGGACACACCTAAAAATTTTACGTTAGCACAAGACTTTCGAAAAATACGGGGGGCTTCAATAAGTAATGCAACACTTTTTTTCTCGGCCAGTTTGGTTGAAAAAATGCAGAATTTATTCTGAGACATCGTGGAATATTCCCAGTACAGTCCCTACAGTTTCATGAAGTTCCGCTGTACGAAGCCTTCAAAATTGCGTCTGTAACAGAGGTGCGTTCCAAGCAGAGAGCTGTCATTGAATTACTTCTGGCGGAATACCAGAGCATCGCAGATATTCGTAGGTGCCTCCAGACTTGGCAGTGATCAAAAGCACGGTGCGTCATCAGGCGAGGCATCTGTCATTATCGCAACCTGTCTGATATCCCGCCTGCCCGCCGACCGCACACAGGTGTGATTCCTGCAGTGTTGGAGCGTGCGGAAACTCTCATTCGAGGTGATCGACGGATCACAATCAAGCACTTCGCTGATAAACTGGACGTTTGGCAAGTCTGCACACCCGAGAAGAGCTCACAAAACTTCATTGGAGTGTTCTTGCTGATGCACCCTACAGCCAGCACTCGCACACTCCGACTTCCATTTGTTTGTACCAGTGAAGGATGCTCTCTGCGGAAACCAGTATGTGGATGACGATGACAAACTCAATGCTCTATTCTTTATCGATGGCACCTCAAATGGTGATAAACATCGAAAATACTTTGAGGACAAATTCCCATATTGAGTGCAGACTTACGACAAACAGTGTCGTTTCAACATGGTGGTTGTCTAGCACTTTATTCTGTAGCAGCACGCAAAGTACTAGATCGCGTGTACAATCGGCAGTCGACCGGCAGAGGCGGTCTTGTATCTTGGCCTAGAATATCGCCAGATCTTGCTTCACCTGACTGTTGTTTGGTGGGTTAGTTGACGAGCGAAGTTTATGAAGCGCAGACAACGCGCGATAACATGATTCGTTGTTAACACTAATGCAACAATTTACGAGGTGCATTCAAGTTCTAAGGCCTCCGATTTTTTTTCTAATTAACTACTTTTTTTCTAATTAACTACTCACCCGAAATCGATGTAACTGGCGTTACTTCTCGACGTAATCGCTCTGCAGACGTACACATTTTTCACAACGCTGGCGCCATGATTCCATGGCAGCGGCGAAGGCTTCTTTACGGGTCTCTTTTGACCACTGGAAAATCGCTGAGGCAATAGCAGCACGGCTGGTGAATGTGCGGCCATGGAGAGTGTCTTTCATTGTTGGAAAAAGCCAAAAGTCACTAGGAGCCAGGTGAGGTGAGTAGGGAGCATGAGGAATCACTTCAAAGTTGTTATCACGAAGAAACTGTTGTGTAACGTTAGCTCGATGTGCGGGTGCATTGTCTTGGTGAAACAGCATACGCGCAGCTCTCCCAGGACGTTTTTGTTGCAGTGCAGGAAGGAATTTGTTCTTCAAAACATTTTCGTAGGATGCACCTTTTACCGTAGTGCCCTTTGGAACGCAATGGGTAAGGATTACGCCCTCACTGTCCCAGAACATGGACACCATCATTTTTTCAGCACTGGCGGTTACCCGAAATTTTTTTGGTGGCGGTGAATCTGTGTGCTTCCATTGAGCTGACTGGCGCTTTGTTTTTGGATTGAAAAATGGCATCCATGTCTCATCCATTGTCACAACCAACGAGAAGAAAATCCCATTCATGCTGTCGTTGCACATCAACATTGCTTGGCAATATGCCACATGGGCAGCTGTGTGGTCGTCCGTCAGCATTCGTGGCACCCACCTGGATGACACTTTTCGCATTTTCAGGTCGTCATGCAGGATTGTGTGCACAGAACCCACAGAAATGCCAACTCTGGAGGCGATCTGTTCAACAGTCATTCGGCGATCCCCCAAAACAATTCTCTCCACTTTCTCGATCATGTCGTCAGACCGGCTTGTGCGAGCCCGAGGTTGTTTCGGTTTGTTGTCACACGAAGTTCTGCCCTCATTAAACTGTCGCACCCACGAACGCACTTTCGACACATCCATAACTCCATCACCACATGTCTCCTTCAACTGTCGATGAATTTCAATTGGTTTCACACCACGCAAATTCAGAAAACGAATGATTGCACGCTGTTCAAGTAAGGAAAACGTCGCCATTTTAAGTATTTAAAACAGTTCTCATTATCGCCGCTGGCGGTAAAATTCCATCTGCCGTATTGTGCTGCCATCTCTGGGACGTATTGACAATGAACGCGGCCTCATTTTAAAACAATGCGCATGTTTGTATCTCTTTCCAGTCTGGAGAAAAAAAATCGGAGGCCTTAGAACTTGAATGCACCTCGTACATCGGAAATATTTATCAGTCGTTTCGAATCACCCATGTGTGGATAAATATGTGCACCAAAGTGGATGGCGACATTTTTTAGTTCTTATTGTGAAACAATCATTACAAACAATTACCCCGTTGGTGAGAGGTAGAGACACACCTCAACGACAGCATCCCGTTGGTTTCAGGTGAGAGGACACACCTCAAACAACTTTCTTTCCACAATTACTGAAACCGTCTCGTTACAGTTTTTATTTTTCTCGAGATAAAAACCGTTTTTGAACACAACTATGTTATTTGTCAATAGAGCACCATACATACAACGATAAAAGTGTTACATACAAAAATTACGCATTTTTTTCCATGGAACGCGAATCTACAATACAATAAGAATGAGGTGTTTCTGTTCAAGAATTCAAAGCTTCTTCCCCGCCCCACCTCCTGGGGATGGAGCACTGGAGGGAGGATCAACACTGATACAGCATTCTTAAAAATATTGAACAAGCATTTTTCCGTCCTGTAATCCGATGCGTAGTTTTTGAGATATTTTGTTATCTCAAATAGCTCACTCTACATCTTTGCACGACTTGCAGAGGGAGCTACATTAACAATAGCTGTTCACAGTGGTGTTCTCCAACTTCCACGCAGGCAGATATCGTTGAACGAAATTATGTCATATCTGTTCAAACAATTCTGGTGTATTTCGAATAATGTCGCTGGCGGTGAGACCCTCTTCAGTCTCAGCAGCCCTTGTGTGTTCAACTCGATTTCTAAACTGAAGGAAACACTTCACGGCATTCGCTCCAGAACTGCTACAAATTCGTTGGGCAATAGACCGCACCGCTCGAACTGTCAACACAACTAGCACTGCTAAGAGTATCCTACGACTTCCACATCGCTGGCAACAGGTTAAACACAATACTGGTGACTGCTTTGAAGGTCAGTAAAACTTTGAAACATGTATGTATTTTGTACGAGCTGTAAATAATTAGTTGCCACTATTAAAGTTCCAACCCTCGTACTTAGCGGGAGACACTGCTTTCTAGACATTTTTACGCGCTCACTGTGCGCTCAGAACAGAGAAGAGCGACGTGACGCAATCGACAGATATGTTAGAGACACTGGCCAACAAGCATGTGCAACGCTTCATCGGATTTTAGCTGTGATTTCCATTTCGCATCCAATCGGACTTTACTTTCCGAATAGCCTTCGTAATTCCCGCCGTGCTGTTATAATCACGTCAGGAACCTCTCCACATGAATCACATGAGTACAAATGACAGCTCACCCACTGCACTGACATTTTATACCTTGTGTACGCGATACCACCGCCATCTGTGTAAGTCTACACCTTGACAACTATTGAACTAGATGCAGAAAACAAGAAACGTAAATTACTTACAAACTATGGCGTGCACACGCTTTATTCAACATGCAAACGCCACAACAGATATTCGGATTTAGGTTACGACATGTTAGATATGCCTGCCATCATTGGTGATGATCTGGCGCAGACGAACTGCGAAAGTCTGCATGACCCGCTGTCGATGACTCCTGAGTGGCTGCTTTCAGCTCAGCAATGGTTTTGGAGTTATTGCTGCACACCTCTTTAATATAGTACCACAAAAACGAGTCACTTGTGTTCAGATCCGGAGAATGCGGCGCCCAATCGGGGCCCTTGCCAGTGGCTTTTGGGTACGCCAGAGCCACAATGCAGCCCCCAAAGTGTTCCTCCAGGACACAAAATACTCTTCTGCTTCGAAGGGGTCGAGCTCCGTCTTACATGAACCACACCCTGTCGAAATCAGGAACACTTTGGATAATGGGGATGAAATCGTCTTCCAAAACCTTCACGTACCGTTCGGTAGTCATTGTACCATCAAGGAATATTATTATTCCGTGACTGGACATTGCACACCACACACTCACACATTGAGGGTGAAGAAACTTCACAATCGTGAAATGCGGATTCTCAGTCCCCAAATGCGCCAAATTTGCTTGTTGACAAACCCATCCAAATGAAAGTGGGCTTTGTCGCTACACCAAACCATGCTAATTACCATCATGCGCGACGGCTGGTGTGGCCGAGCTTTCTAGGCACTTCAGTCTGGAACCGCGCGACTGCTACGGTCGCAGTTTCGAATCCTGCCTCGGGCATGGATGTGTGTGATGTCCTTCGGTTAGTTAGGTTTAAGTAGTTCTACGTTCTACGGGACTGATGACCTCAGATGTTAAGTCCCATAGTGCTCAGAGCCATTTGAACCCATTTCCCATCATGCACTGCACCCAACCATGCTGCCTGGACATCCTAACACATCCCGTTAAGAAGTTATGGCGATTTTATTTCATATAGTTCAATAACTGTCACCTTTTATATCGCTATCCCAAGACTTTTGTCACCTTGTATATTTTGATCACTCTTCACAGCTGTAGCATGGGGGGGTCTAAGAGGCAGGTACGTATACGGAGAGTACTGAGCATTCCGTATCTGGTGAAACAGGCTTCACCTGAGAAAAGTAGACGGGCAGGAAAATGATAATGGTCCTTAAGGGTCTTCAGCTCCTTAGCTCGAGACATGCGAGATCAACAGTCATTAAGAATTTCTGCTTGCATAATCTGTAAGTGGCAGAGGTGTGGCTGCTGCTGCTTTCCACACAGTAATGGGTGGGATGTCCAAGTTGGTTGACACTGATGGCATCTCCTTCAAGGCTTATCATGCAAGCTCATTGCTGCGCAGGTTTAGCTGAGCGGTCTAGGGCGCTGCAGTCATGGACTGTGTGGCTGATCCCGGTAGAGGTTCGAGTCCTCCCTCAGGCATGGGTGTGTGTGTGTTTGTCCTTAGGATAATTTAGGTTAAGTAGTGTGTAAGCTTAGGGACTGATGATCTTAGCAGTTAAGTCTCATAAGATTCCACACACAATGGAACATTGGCAAGCTCGTTAGAAGTCGGGTGTCCACATCGTTTGTTGGTTCTCCATTTTTTTTTTGTATTGGAATAGCGACTCTCCTGTTCCTCTTAACGAGTTGAACAGCAGAACACCTACACTTCGGATGTCTCCTATACGGGTACTTGACCCCCATAGAACCTGGACAGCTTACATTTGCTTATCCATACATGATACTGTGTGTGCTAATTTCGTGCCGGCGCAAGCTGCCACCAGTGCACCAGTCCGCAAAGAGGTTGCAAGAAGATCGATAACAGGCACTGAATCAAGAACGCCTATCAGGAGAGAGGCCAAAGACAGACTCACAAGCAACGAGCTGCCAACGCCCTCTCGACTGCCAGTATTTAGATCGCCGCGGCGGACTGGAGGGCCCAGTCAGCCCATTCAGTCACAGGCAGTCAGCCCAGTCGCAGTCGGAGACGCAGTCGCAGTCATTCATAGTCACAGCCTCTATCTCAGAGTCAATCAGTACATAGCGACCAGAGCAGAATACATTGACGGACTTGCATTTCACCAGCAGTGAGGCTAACGTGGACTATTACGGAAGAATTTGTACCACAACACATGGACTAGCTTAAAGATAAGTTTCTTTCTGTTCTGGTAAATAAAGAACCCTGTTAACACGTGTGCAGTTGTGTTGTAGAAACAGGATACCGGCCACCAAACAACATCCTCTTCCTTGCTTTCCCTGATAAAAGATTCTACAATGGCAACGACGACACAAAAAATTTCGTGGAAGAATGTAACGCCATTTCACTCGGTCAACGACTGTACATTACAGTTCGTAAACACAGAATGCAGTTTTATTGACCTTTCATTTATTTATTGTTTTGTTTCTTTCTTTTATTTCATTATTGCTGTACGCCTGATAATGTTGCTCATGCAGAATTTTCTAGAATATAACATTACTAAGTGCCTATCCCGTAACCCAGTATGAGTTGCCGGCTGTCTGCGTAACGGCTCCCAGCGGCAACGAAAAGTTATTTTTCAATGTTTCGCGTAATTATTGACCAAATTTAAAATGCAGTCATAATCTGCTCATTAAGAGGTATAATCTTATGTTAAAACTTTAACACTACAAGCCAAGTATTACTGTTAGGAACTGTGTGAAACTTATTGGCAGATTAAAACTGTGTGCAGGGCCGAGACTCGAACTCGGGACATTTGCCTTTCGCGGGCAAGTGCTCTACAATCTGAGCTACCCAAGTACGACTCACGCCCCGTCCTCACAGCTTTACTTCTGCCAGTACCTCGTCTCCTACTTTCCAAACTTTACAGAAGATCTCCTGCGAAACTTGCAGAACCAGCACTTCTGGAAGGAAGGATGATAAAGGCTAAGCCATGTCTCCGCAATATCCTCTCTTTCAGGAGAGCTTCTTCTGCAAGGTTCGCAGGAGAGCTTCTGTGAAGTTTGGAAAGTAGGGGACGAGGTACTGACGGAAGAAAAGCTATGAGGGCGGGGCGTGAGTCGTGCTTGGGTAGCTCAGATGGTAGAGCACTTGCCCGCAAAAGGCAAAGTTCCCGAGTTCGAGTCTCGGCCCGGTACACAGTTTTAAACTGCCAGGAAGTTTCATATCACCGCACACTCCGCTGCAGAGTGAAAATCTCATTCTGTTAGCAACTGAGTGTTTTTCTTGAGACATAGTAACTGAAAGCGCGCAAATACGCGGACTTTATTTGTCTAGTCTTTGAAAATGAGATCGCTTAGCGAGTTCCATCACACTTTAAACATAATTTCAAACCTTTCCGAAACTTTTTTTCGCTGCCCCCTCCCGCCCACACACACAGAATGATGAAGCAAAAAGTCTATTGGTTACTACATTTTCGCTGTTCGCGCAGTGAATCTTTAGCATCAAGCATGAGATTTAAATTTATTACTTCTTTTCTACTAATTCTATTCGCGACATATTTTGCGGACAGTATCCACATATAACGTTGAACGACCTGCAAAATTGTACGACATATAGTTCTTAAGATACGACGTGATAAATAGATGTGCGAGAAAAACTAGCTTTCCTTAAAACAGAGCTACTGATGCTGTTCTACACATGGGAGATCGCTTCTTTAGGGAATCTAGAGAGGGGTGGGGGTCTTCTGGTTTTTATACTAACAAGATGCGCGCTAACTCAAGTGCAGGAGGATTTACTGCCATGCGTACGGTCGGGATCTTTCGTTCGCTTCTGGAATAGATTTTGATGTTGAACTAATTCCAGTACGATTTGATCTCGTACGTTAATCAAGGAAACTATTCAGTTATAGAATTCTCATTTCTGTTGGTGTTTGCAAAACGTTAATTTTATCAACTTAGCTAAGCTAAAGTTGTTTTCGCCAGTCAAGTAGGAACATTTAATAGCCATCACTAGGATCTCTATGCTCCAAATAATATTGATTAGCATGGGCGCAGGGATATTGTAATAATTGTGACCCTAGCCGTAGTTACTTCGACTCCAGGAGAAAGACTGAATGACAGACGAGCAGGGGTGTTGCGGCCTTCGCATTACGATTAGCCGTCTCAGGACACTGCAGTACATAACTGTCCCCACAACTCACGATGGTCGCGTTTGAACGATTTCGCTTCTCTGAAAGTTTGTATTACCATCATAGAAACATCCAGTAATATTGTGGGCATCTTCGTAGCTCAGATTCGACGAGTTTGCCGTGTAGGGAACCCTGTTTCGATTCCTGATATTAGAATAAATGTCTTTCTGGGAGGATCGTAACGTGGAGCACCTTAACTGAATGTTGGCAGTGACTGAGCGGTTTATGAGAGAAGTAACGGATACGGTTTGGGAAAGCCGACATTAGTGACTCGGGAGTCCATACTGACATTTAATGGCGTCATTTAGCAGAGGGTCACACATCGGCCAATGGGCCGATCGTGGAATTGTATTGTTATTAGAAGGATATTTTTGTTCAAATGGAACGACATGCTCTTATGATGGCTCAAAAATGGCTCTGAGCACTATGGGACTTAACATCTATGGTCATCAGTCCCCTAGAACTTAGAACTACTTAAACCTAACTAACCTAAGGACAGCACACAACACCCAGTCATCACGAGGCAGAGAAAATCCCTGACCCCGACGGGAATCGAACCCGGGAACCCGGGCGTGGGAAGCGAGAACGCTACCGCACGACCACGAGCTGCGGACTCTTCTGATGGCATTCGATAGGTCTCGAAAATGGGAGTATAATGAGACAACGCTTGATAGGGTTTGCAGTTAAACATTTTGTTAAAGCACGCTGGAACTGTGCTACCGCTGCGACAGAGTCTGTCGGCGAAAATCAGATTAACATCGAGTGCCGCGCAAACACAAACTAATGGCGCTCTGCCGGCGCGTTTCGGACTCTCATTATCCTGGCACGCAGTAACAAGCATTACAGAACTGCACTCTTCATCACGCGCTATTGAATGTCATAGATAAAAGGCAAAATATTCCAGAAAAAATCCAATTACCTCAATAATTCGGCACGTGAAAAGTTACGAGATCCAACGACACTCTCCTATTTGCAAACTGTAATTCGTTTAAGGCCGTGTTTTGATAACTGTAACCGTTGATGAAATAGTGAAGATGTAACCGTTACACGTAACGTGCTTTATTAAAATAGTAGGGACCAAACTCGTATACCCTTCAGGGGTAGCCCATTTGATGAATTTGAAATAATATGATAGTTGTTGATGTATATATTTTTGCAGGACACAGCTGCAGAGCTAGGCTACGTCTATCTCCAAAAATATTGCTTTACATAATACGAGGTGTATCTAGAAAGTAAGTTTTCCTTTTTTTTTTTTTTTAAAAAAAAGCAAGATAGTTACATGATAAACTTTATTGGGAACAGGTACAGAAAAGTTTGAGCTATTTTTTGACATAGTAAAAGAATTGAGACACTTGTCATATTTTGGGATTAACTTCTGTATTCCTGTGTCGTAGAAGTCTGCCGCCTGTGAATGGAACCAGCGTGTGACAGTGGTCTTCAGCTCTTTGTCGTTGTGAAAACGCTAGCTGGAGGACACGAATTTCTTGTGGTGCAAGAAAAGGTGGAAATCGCTGGAAGCAAGATCAAGACTATATGCTGGATGATCAAGCAGCTCCCAGCCAAACTCCTGCAAAACAGTTGCTGTGAGCCGAGCCGTATGCGAACGAGCATTGCGACGGAGCAGCACAACACACGGAGTGATTCCACGCCTCTTGCTCTGAATGGCATGTCGCATTGTCGCATTGTTTCACAGTAAGAGTCAGCGTTCACTGTTTCACCTCTGGGCAGGAAGTCAATGAGTAGAATGCCCATCTTGTCCCAGAACACCGTGCACATCCCTTTCTGCACTGCCACATTCTGTTTGAATTTCGTCTTGATCGCTGCTTGGCTTCCAGGGTCAAGTGAGAAATCCACGTCTCATGGCCCATGACGATCCTGCCGAGGAACTCGTCTCCATCATCACGATACCGCCACAGAAATGTCAGTGCTGACCCAAAGCGTTTCGTTTTGAGCTCGGTTGGCACCCACACGGCACACAATTTCTTGAATAGCACGTGCTTACTGACAGTTTAACGCAACATGGATAGCGATACCTGCGGGAAATTGCGCTGATATCCGTAATCGTAAAGTGACGATTCTCCAGGACGCGCTGCCGCTCCACTCACCTTATTATGGACACTTTGACGACTTCAGAAAAAAAAGCATACACCAGCGACGCACCATCTGTTTGCTCATGATGTTCTGCCTGAACACCTGACAGAGCTGACGGTGAATTTCGATGGGCGCTTTGTGCGTTAAGGAACCACATCATAGACCGAACCTCGAAGGTGGCGGGAGAACGAATAAGAGACGCCTTTTCGGGGCACTGCTGCCTATGTACTGGCACCAGGCGGGACCTGTCCGGCCGGCATTTGACTGTCACGTCATAGATCTGTCGCGCACGCGTGATTTTCCCGGTTAAAAATATCTACTTCAAAGGAAACAACATCGGGAAACTTACTTTCTGGATGCGCCTCGTATTTACTGATAAAATATGTAAAGGAAAAATCGTTGCCAAATTGGATCCTGAAGCTTCGTACGTAGACCATGAAGTAAGTCACAGGTAATCAGCGAAAGTATTTCTTCGGTTCGACGAATAAGGAACAAACGCCTGTCAGTGTACGTGAAACTTCGGCATGAAGAACGCAGCCTCGCTATCGTGTTAGTTCTTTCACTGCAAACAGTTGCTCTTCCCGTCTGAAGGGTCGTCACGAACTAGCGAAGCCGAAGCGAATGGTGGTTATTGCTCAAGACAAACGTGAAGTCCTTTGTAATTGCATCCAAAGGGTTACTTATTACTGCATAATGCTTCCTGCAGCACGTTTTGAGTTTTACCTGCCTCAAAGGCAGCGTGATATTCTAGCAGCTGACATCATTTTACGCGGTAATTCGTAACTCACGATGCTGATGCAGTGTATGCCATGAAGGACTTCTAGAGGAGACATCTAGAAGAATGTGACTAGCTCATTTTATACGAGCCATCCTATAGAACGAGTTGCGCACTGGTTAAGACGCTGGGCTCGTATTCAAAAGGCCCCCTCTGGTAATCCATATTTAAGTTTTACGTGATTGTCGTAAATCCGGGATGGTCCCTTTGAAAAAGTGCGGCTGATTCTCTTCTCTACTCATTTCCCAATCCGAGATTGTGCCCCGCTTCGTTTCTAATCACCTACATGTCGATGGGATGCTTAACCGTAATACGACGTTGCACTGTCTGTGTTATTCCGAACTACGATGTTAGAACTTTACGTCGTAATTCGGAATAACACAGGCACTGCAATCTCGTATTTATCCGCCGACACCAGATAGCGACTTTAAGTAAAATGTCTTTCGTATACGGGAATATACATAATGGATGTGCGAGTACAGGATGTCGACACATGGTTGACGACATACGGAAGTTTGGGTCTGACCGTGAGTTGCTCGGACAGCCAAATGGTAAGGCGACCGTTCGCGAAATCCGTATTCGAGTCTTCGTGCGGCACAAATTTTCATTGTCATCAGTCCATTATACAGCTGATTGTAGTCCATATTCGCAACTGCGAATACATTTCATATGTTTAACCCTAAATCCTCATTCCTTCCGAACTATCCCCAGTGAAATCAACAAACAGATTTTTTTTTCAATAAACTGAAGCATGGCTGGAAGAAACAAGTCTGGATAATGGCAGAACGTTCTGGCGGAATGGGGGAAGTAACCTGGTAGTTCAACAGATGTTTAGAAAATGAAATATCTCGTAGTCCTACAAGATGTAGTATTGCTCACAACCAGAGAAAGTTCCTGTAAGCATACGCCTGACAACAAAAAAACTCAAACTCGTTCGAATATACCTATGAACCTTCAGATATGCTTACATGCATGGTGTCCAGCAACGTGTGCTTGTGGTCGTATGGCACACACCAACGCCTTTCAGTGTTTTTCATAGCCAGACGAGGCCAAATGAACGATGAAGACCCTACTGGACGTTTTAGAGACTAGCGACTAGACGAAACCACCGCTTGCTGAGGGTTGGGTGCGGTCATTTATAATATGTGTCGTGCGAGGCCTAGAAGGTGAGATGATTCTCCACCAGGCATAAACTAATGAACTCTATCTACCCTATCTAGCATTGTGGTCTTCCGTCCGAGGACTTGTTTGATGCAAGTATCCACGCTAGTCCATTCTGTGGAAGCTGCTTCATCTCTGCGTAACTATTGCAACGTGCATCCACATGAAGCTGATTACTGTATTCAAGTCGTGGTCTCCTTCTGCAATTTTAACAGCCCCCCTCCCCCCCATAATCCATGCACACACACACACACACACACACACACACACACACACACACACACACACACTTCCTTCCTTTACAAAGTTGACGATTCCCTCATGCCTGAGGAAGTGTCCTATCAACCGACAGGACACTTCCCTTGTTCTGTTCCGAATATCTTCATTAAAGTCAGCTGTGGCCGAACATTGTATTGATACAGGGCATTCCATGAATTACAGAGACGTGAAGATTTTAACATCCACCTCTTCTTTTTGGGAATGTGTCTTCTGGGAAGCTATAGAGATTAGATTAGCTAATAATTTAAATAGAGATAATGGTTTTGATTTGGGCAATGCATGGAATCCGGCTCTTGGGGTAATTAAACAGCAGAGAAGTCGTCATGGTGTCACCGCCGCCGATCGTACATCGATAAGCGAATCGAATGTCTGTACGCCTTCACCTCAGGCGGCGCATGTGTAAACGTATTTCCCTGACGCCAACCAGCATCTGTGACCCGCAAGCGCAGTACCGCCGCGGTAGAGCATATAAGGCCGCGCTTGGTATCTTGTCGTCAGTCATGTGACTCGCTCTGAGGATGGCCGGACGATACGCGGCCGAAATATAAGTGGACGAAATTTTATTTGCGCGGCTGCATGCCCGAAATTTAATGGACTATTCATTACGCCACTAGAAGCTGAAAATGCACACCTGCATTAAATATTCGATCTACCAATCTAATTTTCAACATACACTATTGGCCATTAAAACTGCTACACCAAGAAGAAATGCAGATGATAAACGGGTATTCATTGGACAAATATATTGTACTAGAACTGACAAGTGATTACATTTTCACGCAATTTGGGTGCTTAGATCCTGAGAAATCAGCACCCAGAACAACTACCTCTGGCCGTAATAACAGCTTTGATACGCCTGGGAATTGAGTCAAACAGAGCTTGGATGGCGTGTACAGGTACAGCTGCCCATGCAGGTTCAACACGATACCACAGTTCATCAACAGTAGTGACTGGCATATTGTGACGAGCCAGTTGCTCGGCCACCATTGACCAGACGTTTTCAATTGGTGAGAGATCTGGAGAATGTGCTGGCCACGTCAGCAGTCTAACATTTTCTGTATCCAGAAAGGCCCGTGCAGGACAAGCAATATGCGGTCGCGCATTATCCTGCAGAAATGTAGGATTTCGCAGGTATCGAATGAAGGGTAGAGCCACGGTTCGTAACAAATCTGAAATGTAACGTCCACTGTTCAAAGTGCCGTCAATGCGAACAAGAGGTGACCGAGACGTGTAACCAATGGCACCCCATACCATCAGGCCGGGTGATACGCCAGTATGGCGATGATGAATATACGCTTCCAATGTGCGTTCACTGCTATGTAACCAAACACGGATGCGACCATCGTGATGCTGTAAACAGAACCTGGATTCATCCGAAAAAAATGACGTTTCGTCATTCATGCACCCAGGTTCGTCGTTGAGTACCCCATCGCAGGCGCTCCTGTCTGTGATGCATCGTCAAGAGTAACCGCGGCCATGGTCTCCGAGCTGATATTGCATGCTGTTGCAAACGTCGTCGAACTGTTCGTGCAGATGGTTGTTGTCTTGCAAACGTCCCCATCTGTTGACTCAGGGATCGAGACGTGGCTGCACGATCCGTTACAAATGGTTCAAATGGCTCTGAGCACTATGGGACTTAACATCTGAGGTCATCAGTCTCCTAGAGCTTAGAACTATTTAAACCTAAGTAACCTAAGGACATCACACACATCCATGCCCGAGGCAGGATTCAAACCTGCGACCGTAGCGGTCGCGCGGTTCCAGACTGAATCGCCTAGAACCACTCGGTCAATTCGGCCGGCCGATCCGTTACAGCCATCCGGATAAGATGCCTGTCATCTCCACTGCTAACGATATGAGGCCGTTGGGATCCAGCACGGCGTTCCGTATTACCCTCCTGAACTTACCGATTCCATTTTCTGCTAACAGTCATTGGATCTCGACCAACGCGAGCTGCAATGTCCCGATACGATAAATCGCAATCGCGATAGGCTACAATCCGACCTTTATCAAAGACGGAAACGTGATGGTACGCATTTCTCCTCCTTACACGAGGCATCACAACAACGTTTCATCAGGCAACGCCGGTCAACTGCTGTTTGTGTAGTAGAAATCGGTTTGATCTTTCCTCATGTCAGCACGTTATAGGTGTCGCCACCGGCGCCAGCTTTGTGGGAATGCTCTGAAAAGCTAATCATTTGCATATCACAGCATCTTCTTCCTGTCGGTTAAATTTCGCGTCTGTAGGACCACCACGAAGATAACGTGCTACAGATGCGAAATTTAACAGAAAGCAAGAAGATGCTGTGATATGCAAATGATTAGCTTTTCAGAGCATTCACACAAGGTTGGCGCCGGTGGCGTCACCTAGAACTTGCTGACATGAGGAAAGTTTCCAATAGATTTCTCATACACAAATAGCAGTTGACTGGCGTTGTCTGGTGAAACGTTGTTGTGATGGCTCGTGTAAGGAGGAGAAGTGCGTACCATCACGTTTCCGACTTTGATAAAGGTCGGACTGTAGTCTATCGCGATTGCGGTTTATCGTATCGCGACATTGCTGCTCGCGTTGGTCGAGATCCAATGACTATTAGCACAATATGGAATCGGTGGGTTGAGGAGGGTAATACGGAAAGCTGTGCTGGATCCCAACGGCCTCATATCACCAGCAGTCGAGATGACAGGCATCTTATCCGCATGGCTGTAACGGATCGTGCAGCCACGTCTCGATCCCTGAGTCAACAGATGGGGACGTTTGCAAGACAACAACCATCTGCACGAACAGTTAGACGGCGTTTGGAGCAGCATGGACTATCAGCTCGGAGACCATGGCTGCGGTTACCCTTGACGCTGCATCACAGACAGGAGCGCCTGCGATGGTGTACTCGAGGAGGAACCTGGGTGCACGAATGACAAAACGTCATTTTTTCGGATGAATCCAGGTTCTGTTCACAGCATCATGATGGTCGCATCCGTGTTTGGTGACATCGCGGTGAATCCACATTGGAAGCGTGTATTCGTCATCGCCATACTGGCGTATCACCCGTCGTGATGGTATGGGGTGCCATTGGTTGCACGTCTCGGTCACCTCTTGTTGGCATTGACGGCACTTTGAAAAGTGGATGTTACATTTCAGATGTGTTCCGACCCGTGGCTCTACCCTTCATTCGATCCCTGCGAAATCCTACATTTCAGCAGGATAATGCACGACCACATTTTGCAGGTTCTGTACGGGCCTTTCTGGATACAGAAAATGTTCGACTGCTGCCCTGGCCAGCACATTCTGCAGATCTCTCACCAGTTGAAAACGTCTGGTCAATGGTGACCGAGCAACTGGCTCGTCACAACACGCCAGTCACTACTCTTGATGAACTGTGGTATAGTGTTGAAGCTACATGGGCAGCTGTACCTGTACACGTCATCCAAGCTCTGTTTGACTCAATGCCAAGGCGTATCAAGGCCGTTATTACGGCCAGAAGTGGTTGTTCTGGGTACTGATTTTTCAGGATCTAAGCACCCAAATTCCGTGAAAATGTAATCACATGTCAGTTCTACTATAATATATTTGTCCAATGGATACCCGTTTATCATCTGCATTTCTTCTTGGAGTATCAATTTTAATGGCCAGTAGTGTACAATGTTTCGCCTGTACGGGAGTGTACATAATGGATGTACGAGTACAGGTTGTAGACGAGTGGTTGACGACATAAGGAAGTTCGGGCCTGGCCGTGATTCGTGCTCGGATAGCCTAATGGTCGGGCAACAGCTCGCGATAAGTGGGAAATCCAGGTTCGAGTCCCATCCGACACAAATTTTCATTGTCGTCATTCCATCATACAGCTGATGGTTGTCTATATTCGCAACTACGAATCCATCTCATGTACATAAATTTATATTCGATGTTAACCAATTTAGGCCATTCAGAAACGCTTTTCGTACTGTTGCTAGTCTGTATTTTATGTCTTCTCTACTTCGACTATCGTCAGTTATGTTGCTGCCCAAATAGCAAAACTTGATCGAAAACAATATTAATTTTCGTCAGTATCACAAGCACATTTTTTTTTCGCGATTGTCGGCTTAATTATGTTTAACAAACCACCTACAGGTCTGCCACCACGGAACTAGTCGTTTGTACTATAAGCTTCCGTAGATCTAATACGGTAGTAGTGGAAGGTCTGAAGTAGTTCGTTAAATAAACTTAAACCCGTAATTGCCAAAACAAGTTCTTGTATGAAGACGGGAATTCATATTTTGTTAAAGTAATGAGTGATCACGTGTTCACCTGTTTACCTGTCTTTTCACATGGACTACGTCCGTTGTCTTTCTGCATGTGTAACATTTTCCGGCAGCGAACGTAGTGTGCCTTGCAGAAATTCTTGATAAACAGCATCTGTTAACGTCTTCGGTCAAGTTTTCGGACCTACTAGTCTGTAACTCACAATTCCCGCCAACACGCCGCTATGAATCGGAGAAGATGCTTATCGTCAGTTGCCGGATGTCGTTATCGCGAGATGTGTCTCTCTGTGGTAATCCCTCTTCATCTGTAAGTAAAATGCGAGGTGCTAGCTGCGGATCTTCGGCGCCTTATCTCATAAGGAATCGCCACTACTGCATAATATGACAGTGGGCTTGAAGTCGGACCGTATGTGCGCTGTATAGATTAACTGCTCATGCAACATTAACAACGCAAGAGCTGATACATGCAGCAGCTGCAGTTCTTCTCACTCTATTTTAGGATCGTCTTCCGCTCCCCCCCCCCTTTCCATATTTAGCATGTGTACTGTGTGGGACTCCTACAATTCCTTATTCTTAGTGAAAATTACTCTACTTCTGTAAATTACTGGAATAATACTCCTGTTTTTAAGGCGGAACCTGGTATTACGTCTATCGTTCGGCGTTTATGTTAAGGGCCTACTGATTAACACACTGGCATGTCGAGATTTCAAGTGGACTAACGAAGACCACAGTGCATCATATATTAGTCCCATGTTTACTCATCTGTGCGAAGTGTCTTTCAGGTGTGTTCACTTGCCACATAGTTTCATGCTCGTTAATAATACGAAATATGGAGGAAGAGATAATGTAAACAATTACAGGCCTATACCTTGCCACTAATGGTTTAGAAAGTTTTCGAGAAGGCAACGTGTGTGTGAACGGCAACATACCATAGTACATACACTTCGTTCTCACACTTGCTTTTTGTCTTAAAGTAAGGATCATCAACAGATAATTCAACTTATTACTTTGTTTTAGAAACCCTTGCAGTGATAAATGAAAAGTTGAAGACAGTAGACATCGGCTTCCATTTTAACAAAAGAATTTAAGTCTTCCGACCATGTTATACTAATGCATAAGCTGTAACATTAGTGGCACAGCAGAACAATGATCGATGTAACGTCTACAAAACAAGAAAAAGAACTATGTCTAATGTCAGCAAACAGAGAACATACTTTAAACTGACTGAGGATACCACATGCATACGTTGTGGGTCCGTTGCTTTTTTTTTTTTTTTTTTTTTTTAAAAATATGCGTCAATGATCTGTCAAACATGATACGTGATTCAAAAAGTTTTGTTTGCTGATGATACAAGTCGCATTGTGAAAGACAATTTCTCAAATAGGCAGGCTCGACGCCACCAGAATACAAACTGACATTTAAATGCGACAAAATACAGTGCATACAGTTTGTGAAACAAAACTCTCACACAAGCGAAGTCTTATTGACAAAAGGTGGAAAAGTAATGAGTGATGTCGAGCATTTTAAATAGTTACGACTGAAAGCTGGTTGAAAAGCGTTCTTAGCAGTATTTCTTTCAGGGGGTGCAGCAACTAAATGCTGCTGTCTTTACCATGACACTGATTTCCACTGTGCCTGACACTGAAACGCGAAAACTTGTTTATTCTTCATTATTTAGTATATTCTATGGGATCATATTCTGGGGCAACTGTGAGCATTCACAAAGAAATAAAACTACTCGCATTGTCAATGCCGGTGAACATTAGGCTGAAAAATTATTTGCACTTGGTTAAAATCTTTTGATCTTTGAACAGGAAGGTATGGATAAATTCTGCAAGTTATTTTTTTCAATAGCGTTCCAAGAGAACTGAAAAATCTAGAGTGATAATGACCTATATCTAAATTACGTTCAAAGACTTCGTTGGGGTACATTTTTTTTATATTGAGCAGGAGACCATCCTAGCAATTTAGGGACTTGCATTGTAAAGCATTGTTTGTTGTCCATTCTATTGTAATCCATTTTTAAAAATTTTCGTGATTGTCTACACAGTTTTTTAGTGATTTATTTCTTGACTCTCTCTATGACCAAATAGCTTTTGGAATCAGCTAATAAACCGCTTCAGTTGTAAAATATTTATTTGTTCAAATAAATCTTTTAAAACTGAAGCGATTTGTTATCTCATTCCACTGTGCTCAGTTGCGGATGTCCTGTCAACCAAATTTTATGCAATTACCTTTTGCTCAAATGGCCCCACAGAACATGATGAAGTACAGTTGGAAACGTCACTGGCTAAACTAAAAGCGAGTATCACCTCCGACACATCCACTACGAAATAATAGGTTTCCATTTATGTGGTTTTGCCCCGTGGAGCATACATTTTGTTCTGCCATCTGTGCAAACTCAACACGGTACGTGCGGAATGGCAGAACGAGGAAATCGTTAAAGCTGCTGTGACCACAGCCAGTGGACATATTAAAAGAGAGGCAAACAAATCACTCAAAATGAACAATGGAAGGCAACATACGCTACCGAGTACTGACCATTTTTGACGCGAGTAAAAAAATCCGTATCTCAGAAGATAGTTCCTTGTAGACAGACGCTCAACGCAATGCTTTTTTTACTATTTTTGATTGCGGGGCACTTTTGAAACAGCCTATATGCAACTGGCGTGTAGTCCTAACCGAACAAACCGTTTCGTGGTGGATAAGAAGAATGGCGTTCGCATCGCAGTGTCGCTTAGGATCTCACGGAACCTCCGTTCTGTCGACCATTTCGCCGTACGTCGGTGTACTTTTCTTGTTCTAGCAGTAGAGCGGTGTATAGCGCGTGTCCACAAGTTTCCTCGAGCTTCAGCAGAAATTGCTCTTGCGAATTTGGCTAGTTAAAACTTAAGCAGTGGGGACCTGCTGTGCGGTGCATCACGGGCGGAGTTCACAAGATGTCAGATGATGCACGTCGTAAAACGCCCAAGTTTGCAGTAGGATTTTATCTTGGGTCAATAGCGGGCCCCTGACGCAGAAGACGCAGTGTCAACACTCCGATCTCCATCCGGGCGACCGGATCCCGATCCCCGCTGCAGCCATCTTACACATCTTGCTTTCTCGAGGACTCGTAACCTAGATAATTTACTGCATGACTATTAAGTAAGAGAATAAACTTCAGGCGGTGATTCCTGACAGGAAAAGGAACAAAAAAGCTCATATCAACTATGTCCAGAGTGTGCAATACAACGATTAGTACTAACACCTCCGTCCGTTGTACCTCTTTGACTGGAGTAGAACTATCTTGAGTGACGAGTTCCACTTCGAATTGAGCCCCGATTACCAGCGAGGAGACCGCGGCTCGTGGTCTTGCGGTAGCGTTCTCGCTTCCCGCGCACGGGGTCCCGGCGGGGTCAGGGATTTTCTCTGCCTCGAGATGACTGGGTGTTGTGTGCCTTTCATCATCATTTCATCCTCATTCACTCGCAAGTCGCCGTAGTGGCGTTAAAGAACTTGTGGAGCGGCGGCCGAACCGCCCCGCGAAGGGTCTCCCGGCCACCAATGCCATACGCTAATTATTACATCTACATCTACATTTATACTCCGCAAGCCACCCAACGCTGTGTGGCGGAGGGCACTTTACGTGCCACTGTCATTACCTCCCTTTTCTGTTCCAGTCGCGTATGGTTCGCGGGAAGAACGACTGTCTGAAAGCCTCCGTGCGCGCTCGAATCTCTCTAATTTTACATTCGTGATCTCCTCGGGAGGTATAAGTACGGAGAAGCAATATATTCGATACCTCATCCAGAAACGCACCCTCTCGAAACCTGGCGAGCAAGCTACACCGCGATGCAGAGCGCCTCTCTTGCAGAGTCTGCCACTTGAGTTTGCTCAACAGCTCCGTAACGCTATCACGGTTACCAGATAACCCTGTGACGAAACGCGCCGCTCTTCTTTGGATCTTCTCTATCTCCTCCGTCAACCCGATCAGGTACGGATCCCACACTGATGAGCAATACTCAAGTATAGGTCGAACGAGTGTTTTGTAAGCCACCTCCTTTGTTGATGGACTACATTTTCTAAGGACTCTCCCAATGAATCTCAACCTGTTACCCGCCTTACCAACAATTAATTTTATGTGATAATTCCACTTCAAATCGTTCCGCACGCATACTCCCAGATATTTTACACAAGTAACTGCTACCAGTGTTTGTTCCGCTATCGTATAATCATACAATAAAGGATCCTTCTTTCTATGTATTCACAATACATTACATTTATCTATGTTAAGGGTCAGTTGCCACTCCCTGCACCAAATGCCTATCCGCTGCAGATCTTCCTGCATTTCGCTACAATTTTCTAATGCTGCAACTTCTCTGTATACTACAGCATCATCCGCGAAAAGCCGCATGGAACTTCCGACACTATCTACTAGGTCATTTATATATATTGTGAAAAGCAATGCTCCCATAACACTCCCCTGTGGCACGCCAGAGGTTACCTTAACGTCTGTAGACGTCTCTCCATTGATAACAACATGCTGTGTTCTGTTTGCTAAAAACTCTTCAATCCAGCCACACAGCTGGTCTGATATTCCGTAGGCTCTTACTTTGTTTATCAGGCGACAGTGCGGAACTGTATCGAACGCCTTCCGGAAGTCAAGGAAAATAGCATCTACCTGGGAGCCTGTATCTAATATTTTCTGGCTCTCATGAACAAATAAAGCGAATTGGGTCTCACACGATCGCTGTTTCCGGAATCCATGTTGATTCCTACAGAGTAGATTCTGGGTTTCCAAAAACGACATGATACGCGAGCAAAAAACATGTTCTAAAATTCTACAACAGATCGACGTCAGAGATATAGGTCTATAGTTTTGCGCATTTGCTCGACGACCCTTCTAGAAGACTGGGACTACCTGTGATCTTTTCCAATCATTTGGAACCTTCTGTTTCTCTAGAGACTTGCGGTACACGGCTGTTAGAAGGGGGGCAAGTTCTTTTGCGTACTCTGTGTAGAATCGAATTGGTATCCCGTCAGGTCCAGTGGACTTTCTTCTGTTGAGTGATTCCAGTTGCTTTTCTATTCCTTGGACACTTATTTCGATGTCAGCCATTTTTTCGTTTGTGCGAGGATTTAGAGAAGGAACTGCCGTGCGGTCTTCCTCTGGTATTATTACCAGCGAGGACGTGTCTGGGGACGCTGTGGACAGCAGTGGGATACTGTCGTTCGCCACACGCTCCGACAACTACGAGTGACGAACTGTATTGTACTGCAGTGTACTGGGCTGCCATTTCTTTTCACAGCACGACCCCATTAGTTGTCATCCGCGGCACCCTTACAGCACGGCGGTACGTTGACAATATTCTACGCCTCGTTTTGTTGCCCGTCATGGAAAGCCATCCTGAGCTTACATTTCAGCAAGATAATGCCCGTCCGCGGGCTGTGAGAGTTTCTATCGATTATCCTCGTGCTTGCCAAATCCTAACTTGGCCAGTAAGGTCACCGGAACTCTCCCCAACTGAGAACATTTGGAGCATTATGGGCAGGGCCCTCCAACCACCTCGGGATTTTGAAGATCTAAAGCACCAATTGGACAGAATTTGTTTCGATACCCCTCAGGAGAGCATCGAGCAACTCTGTCAATCAATATGAAGCCGAATAACTGCTTGTATAAGGGTCAGCGATGGACCAACGCGCTACTGACTTGCTCAGTTTGAGTAGCTGTTTCTCTTGAATAAAGCATCCAATTTTTCTGAAATTGCAATCACTTGTTTGTCTGTACATGTATATCACATGCTTCGATTTCTGTCCCATTCGCATCTTCATTCATGGTGCGTCATTTTTTTCTTTTCTTTTTTATTTTTTTGTTTAAGAATGTACACTACTGGCCATTAAAATTGCTACACCAAGAAGAAATGCAGATGATAAACGGGTAGTCATTGGACAAATATATTATACCCGAACTGACACGTGATTACATTTTCACGCAATTTGGGTGCATAGATCCTGAGAAATCAGTACCCAGAACAGCCACCTCTGGCCGTAATAACGGCCTTGATACACCTGGACATTCAGTCAAACAGAGCTTGGATGACGTGTACAGGTACAGCTGCCCATGTAGCTTCAACACGATACCACAATTAATCAAGAGTAGCGACTGGCGTATTGTGACGAGGCAGTTGCTCGGCCACCATTGACCAGACGTTTTCAATTGGTGAGGGGCCTGGAGAATGTGCTGTCCAGGGCAGCAGTCGAACATTTTCTCTTTCCAGAAAGTCCCGTACAGGACCTGCAACATGCGGTCGTGCATTATCCTGCTGAAATGTAGCGTTTCGAAGGGATCGACTGAAGGGTAGAGCCATGGGTCGTAACACATCTGAAATGTAACGTCCACTGTTCAAAGTGCCGTCAGTGCGAACAAGACGTGACCGAGACCTGTAACCAATGGCACCCCATACCGTCACGGCGGGTAATACGCCAGTATGGCGATGACGAATACACGCTTCCAATGTGCGTTCACCGCGATGTCGCCAAACACGGATGCGACCATCCTGATGCTGTAAACAGAACCTGTATTCATCCGAAACAATGACTTTTTGCCATTCGTGCACCGAGGTTCGTCGTTGAGTACACCATCGCAGGGGCTCCTGTCTGTGATGCAGCGTCAAGGGTAACCACAGCCGTGGTCTCCGAGCTGAAAGTCCATGCTGCTGCAAACGTCGTCGAACTGTTCGTGCAGATGGTCGTTGTCTTGCAAACGTCCCCATCTGTTGACTCAGGGATCGAGACGTGGCTGCACGATCCGTTACTGCCATGCGGATAAGATGCCTGTCATCTCGACTGCTAGTGATACGAGGCCGTTGGGATCCAGCACGGCGTTCCGTATTACCCTCCTGAATCCACCGATTCTGTATTATGCTAACAGTCATTGGATCTCGACCAACGCGAGCAGCAATGTAGCGATACGATAAACCTCAGTCGCGATAGGCTACAATACGACCTTTCTCAAAGTCGGAAACGTGATGGCACACATTTCTCCTCCTTATAAGAGGCATCACAACAACGTTTCACCAGGCAACGCCGGTCAACTGCTGTTTGTGTGTGAGAAATCGGTCGGAAACTTTCCTCATGTCAGCACGTTGTAGGTGGCGCCACCCGTGCCAACCTGGTGTCAATGCTCTGAAAAGCTAATCATTTGCATATCACAGCATCTTCTTCCTGTAGGTTAAATTTCGCGTCTGTAGCACGTCATCTTCGTGGTGTAGTAATTTTAATGGCCGGTAGTGTATATTTAAAGTGCCTGATATGGCTAGCAACGCAAGTGCTAATAGGTCGCATCTTGTTCTAGGCTGCAGACAAACAGCCTCGCAGGTCACACAGGGGCTGAGTTCAAGACTCAGCATACAGCAGCTGTTTCAATATACGCTTTTCAGATGCCTCCACACGTTTAAATCTGGTGATCGAAGTGGCAAGGCAGAAGGACCTCTCTTTCTTAACCCTCCGCAGGTGAAGATGATATATTCACGTACAGTGGCACGGAAGTGTGTTGGTGCTTCACCATCCACCCGTCATATTAACTGTCGTACTGATGAAGCTACATCCTGCAGCAAAAGAGGCAGATTTTTCTCTAGCAACTCCACATTCGAGTGTCGATTAAGGCGTTCTGGCTAAATAAATGGTTTATTGGAGATTCACAGTTCATTTCCGGACAGCTGTTGATATTTTTTTCCCCTATATGGAATTTCCTTCCGAATTTCGGCCCCTTATTTAATATTCACTATGTACATACCCTGAGAAGCGTGCCCTAGCTTTTCTTCCTTTCTCAGCGAGCACGTAGGAGATGATGGAGCTGAATCTTTCAGTTAATGAGGCATGGTCTTCCCAAATGTAAGTGCCGTACGACTTTCACAACTCATGTAGGTGAGTACTAGACTGGTAGTGGAGTTTTCCATCATTCTGTCCAAGAAACATGAACTGAACATCCAGAATATTCCATTAACGAAGGAAAGAATAAATACGTTGTTTTTAGAGACGACGCCAAACATAATGTTACTCGAGGGGAGAAGAGCGGGTTTAATAAAGGAGAAGACGTAATATTATAGCACTGTACTTAGTAAATACTATGAAATATGCGTGTCATGTACACATGAAACTAATCCACCTTAAAAACATTGCGATACAATACATACTGTGAAAATTGTGCCAAGTTTACTTTTTGTGTAACTGTAGTTTCTCACGCTCACCCAGTGCGTTACATAAAAACTGACAATTACTGAATATTTGCCCCTTCTTGGATAAATTTCTGCGCACATCTATGAGAACAACACGCACTTGAATACCTATCTGCTCAAAACGTTCTACCTGACACACAGAATTGCAACTCACATCATTCATATACCTGCCGACGGTGTGTACATACACGAAATTACACTGACAGTCTACCACGTCTCCTGGATGCTTCACTTTCATTTTCAGGCAATGCATCTAATGATCGCAAACGACTCTTGTTGTTGATAGTGCCCATGTATTTGCACAGCTGTAACTATTCACGTAACACCTTACAGAAATATGCTCTGTAAACCACAGTCTATTGTTCACTGTAGTTTTTCTGCGACACACTTTCTGACGTATTTCCTAGTGAACTGATGACGCCTAATTACAAACCATACATTTCCAAATTGAAGTAATTTTTTCTTCCGTGGTAATCCAGTATCCCCAGCAGGAACGCCTCCGGAAATCAACTGCGGCTCTGTTTACGGAACCGTCCCGCCATTAACATAAAGTGACTCACTGAAATCACAGATGACATACATATGGTTGGGTTGGGAGAGATTCGAACCCAGTTATTCCGAATACGAGTTCGACGCCTTAACCCTGTTTTTACTGGCGAAAAAAAATCATTGTTAAAATTATTATCTTCTTGATATAGTCGCAATATGACACAAGTCACACTAACATAACTACCAATATTTTCAGAAAAAAGTGTTTTGCCATATTTTACTGGTGTGATTTCACAGCGAAATCTCTGGTGAACCATTTTCTGTGGTACACTGCAGAATTATTTACCCAGAGTCGGGCGCATTCTAGATGCTTCTAGATGCTCCCTTTCCAGACATACGTGCAGCTAAAATTCATTTACTCTTCTAGCTTGTAGAACGCACAGCTGTTAACAGCTGAGGCGTAGTGCTTTATTTGCTCTTGCTGTTGGCGATCATATTGATGGCACAACAGTCCTCTCAATACAAACAACTCTAAGCTCCTTCAATCTCATTACTTCAACGTCATTCTATCCACTGTACGAAAACTACAGCCACATCAAGAACATGACACGGTATGCTGCGCCACCATTCCACTTTCACTTCTGCTGGCGATGTTTGCGGATTGCTGATAATTCGGCAGTTCACGTAGTAGCTGAAGTGGCACGTCACTTACCAGGTCAGCAGCACGAGTGCTTCCGTGATATCATTGCTGAAAAGAAAAGATGGCTCCATCCCTACTTTACAATGGTTACAGACAGGAGCTTCACATGATTATCTAGTTTTGTTAGAAAGATGACTCGTAGTAACGACTTGCGCCACACGGAATGCAGTATTAACGGCACATCAACATTCAGTGTCAACAAAAACTGAAGTTCTCAGCAATGTATAATCACCAACGAAAGATTTCAGGCAACGTAGTCCAGGGTTGATTTGGGGGGACCAAACAGCGAGGTCATCGGTTCCGTCGAATTAGGAAAGGATGTCGGCAGTACCCTTTCAAAGGAACCATACCAGCATTTGCCTGAAGCGATTTAGGGAAATCATGGAAAACCTAAATCAGGATGGTCAGGCGCGGGTTTGAACCGTCGTCCTCCCGAATACGAGTCCAGTGTGCTAACCACTGCGCCACCTCGCTCGGTAAGGAAAGGCGGAAAAATGTCCTATTACAGATAGAGTATTGCAGATGGTCGCTGGTGTTCAATAGCTACCAGTAAACGTCGTTGTTACGCTATCACACCACGGTTTAGGCAGTCCTCCTAAAAAGGAAGATTACGAACGGTAACCACTGGTAAACAAATGATTAAAAGATAGTAGAAATGGCAAACAGGATAAGCAAACGAGAGCAACTATGTTTATTAAGACGACAGCGTAAAAGTAAGAAATGAAGTTGTCGTTATCATCATTAGCCAGTTCGATCACATGGTGATGTGGCCATCTTGAGTCGGCGTGCAACATAGGATCCCTGCAGGTTCTTCCATTTTAGCCGTTCTGGGACTTCCCGTTGCAGTTCAATTCGGCTGTCTTTCTTAAGTCTCCTTCCCATCCATCCGGTGGTCTTCCCCCCCTTTTTTTTGTGTGTAAACTGCGCTCCAGTCTAGTACTTGTTTTGATCACCTGCCATCTTTTCTTCGAGCAATACGACCAAGCCACTACCATTTCAAGGTATTCACTCATTCCATCACGTCACTGACTTTTGTTGTCTATCTGATGTCAACCGCTTTCTTTCCGTCTCTCTTTGGTAGCACAAATTTATCTTTCATTCTTGCTTAAGGATATAACGCTAAAGGGAGACATTTCAACGTTGCCGCTCTAATAGACAGCTTATTAAGCTCGTAAATAAATAATAATGCTCACATGGTACAGCGAAAGCTCGTAGCATATGCAGCGATAATCGTCCGGCTGAAGTAACTCGGCGGATTTACTAACCTCCAAGGAAATAGCTATTTCGTGGTCTGTTTGTTTACACATCACGGAAAAACATAAGGGAGTGCCGTATAGTCTGAAAATAGCAGGGCTCGGGAGAAATAAACCCTCGGTTTCACGACAAGTTGCTGGCAACCTACCAACGACTAAGCTTTGGTAATATTGTATTCCGGCGGCATTCTGCTGTCAGAACGCGTAGAATGTAAAGACTGTACCATTTCGCAACCAAATGCTTCTGCGGTCGCTGCAGTCACAACGTGACACATAAACATGCCGAGCAAAAGGTTCAATGACACGGAGGGTGTTTCAAATCTTTTGTTTGTTCCTTAGTAGTGAACATGGTTACCACGCTAATCAGTTTCTTTCTCATTTAGTAATTACAAAGTTCATTGCAATCTCTCTTTCACTTAGAAGGCGAGAGAAGGTAGAATATACTCGTATTACACCGACGGCAAAAAAGTCAAGCATCTGGAAGGAATGGTTTGATGTAGACGCAGTTTCATGCGCTCACATGCCATCGACGGCTATAACGGCAACCAGACTGCATTAGTGCTGTCCCACATGGCAATTTTATAAGTATTATTTCTGATAAGTCAGACGGTTAGTGATCACATACAAAGGATGCTGCGTACTCTTCAGAGACAACGTAAAGTTTTTTTTTTTTGGGGGGGGGGGTATCATTGCGGGTAGAGATGTAAATGAAAATGTATCTGCTTGCCTAATAGATTACCAGAAGGATTTTGATAGAGTAAAGCACGACAGATTGATGGAGATTTTGAGAAATATTGGATTGGCGGAAAAAGGTCTGCGAATCATCAAGAACGTGTACTGGAATCAAACAGCGGTGTTTCGTGCTGATGGTGAACACTCTGAAGCAGTCAAAATTCTCAGGGGAGTAAGACTGGAATATATCTTGTCACCCATACTATTTAATATATACCCAGAATTCATAATTAGTGAAGCCTTGGAAGAAGTAGAAGAAGGACTTTTGATAAACTGAATGAGATTAAACAACTTTCGATATGCTGTTGACACTATTGTGTTTGCTGACACTATTCAAGCGTTACAATTATTGATGGATCGAATTGTAAGAGTCGGCTTGAAATAAACACCACAAGACGAAACTCATAGTCGAAAGTATGAACATGTTCATCAAGATTCGCATCGGGGAAGCAAGAAATGCCTTTCAGAAAATGAATGCTGTCTTCAGAAACAATAACCTAACTATGAGAACAAAAATCGGACATTTGCACTGTTATGTATGTTCTGACCTCCTATATGGGGTAGAGACAAGGACATTAAATAGAAACCCTGAGAAGAAGCTAGAGGCCTTTGAATTGTGGCTTTATAGGCAGATCCTGAGAATATCTTGCACCCAGAGAGTAACAAATGTAGAAGTTTTGAGAAGAATGAACACAACACCTAAATTACTCAGGATAGTGAAATGCCGAAATCTGCAATATCTGGGACATATCATGCGTAGCTAATACAAACAGAATGATTTGCTACAATACTTCAAGGGAAAATCAACAGCAAAATTGGTCTTTGGATGAAGACGGTTATCTTGGTCTAACAATCTTAGATGCTGGTGCAGTATGTCTTCAACAGAACCATTCCGTGTTGCCTGCCGCGCGATGTAGCCGTGCGGTCTAGGGCGCCTTGCCACGGTTCGCGCGGCTCCCCCCCCTCCCCCCCCCCCCCCCCCGTTGGAGGTTCAAGTCCTCTCTCGGGCACGGATGTGTGTGTGTGTGTGTGTGTGTGTGTTTTGCCCTTAGCGTAAGTTAGTTTAAGTTAGATTAAGTCGTGTGTAAGCCTAGCGACCGATGACCTCAGCAGTTTGATCCCATAGGTACTCACCACAAATTTCCATAATTTTCCTTTTTCCGTGTTGCTACCTAGAGGAGAATAGCCACCATGATTGCCAACATCCAAACCAGATAGGCACCGAAAGAAGAAGAGGAAGGGGAGGAAGAAGAAGAAGAATTGTGGGTCTGCATCCAACCGACTGGTCGACTCGTGCAATAAGGAGATAAATAGGGTGTGCAGATGAGAAAGTGGCCAGAGGCTGCTTTAAATGGAAGCGTGAGGAAAGCCATAAGCATCGTCTACGGTCTCGTCGACCAATTCCAATCACGCCAAGTTTATACTCGCCGTATCGTAATCGCTTCACATCTGTCCCCGCCTTCTGGCCACTGCAAGAATCCATGTCACCCCGCGCCATTGATCTGAGCCTAGCTGAAACTTAACTAATGAATCCTGTATGATTACATTATTTGATTTTCGTGCCACTGCTTGGTAAAACTTCGTACTTATTAATGAAAAGTATAAAAATGTTTAAATTGTACAGTATTAATTTGCTTAGTTCAACTAGTTTTCGGATTACAAGTCGATCCAACTATGGCCATCAAAGAGGCTACATTTCTGGTAAATAACTTTGAAAAATACTTTCACGTAGCGAGTGAGAGACAGAATGTTACAAGTTACAACTGTACTGTCGAAGTGCATCTTCACACGTCATGTGTAATAACTTTTTCAATGATGTTCACCAATATTCCGATAGCAGTCTCGTAAGCCGAAAGCCACGTAATAAATTAATACTGTAGAACATACACATTTCTGTGTCTTGAGGACCCCCCTCGGCCAGCAGTATTTTCCATCTGTCTCCGATAGAAACTGTGTGGAACCAGCTAGGAAGTCAACTCCATGCCCGTAGCAATATCCTGACAAAACAGCTGTGGTCCAGCTTACCTCAGGAGGAGGATCCACCATGGTTTAATAACGAGATTCGGAAACTGCTGACAAGGGAAACTCCCCATCGCACCCCCCCTCAGATTTAGTTATAAGTTGGCACAGTGGATAGGCCTTGAAAAACTGGACACAGATCAATCGAGAAAACAGGAAGAAGTTGTGTGGAACTATGAAAAAAAAATTAGTAAAATATACAAACTGAGTAGTCCATGTGCAACATATGCAACATGAAGGAGATTGTAGCATAAGGAGCGCCGTGGTCCCGTGGTTAGCGTGAGTAGCTGCGGAACGAGAGGTCCTTGGTTCAAGTCTTGCCTCGACTGAAATTTTTACTTTCTTTATTTTCGCAAAGTTATGATCTGTCAGTTCGTTCATTGACGTCTCTGTTCACTGTAAGAAGTTTAGTGTCTGTGTTTTGCGACCGCACCGCAAAACCGTGCGATTAGTAGACGAAAGGACGTGCCTCTCCAATGGGAACCGAAAACATTTGATCGCAAGGTCATAGTTCAACCGATTCCTCCACAGGAGAACATCTGATATATTCTATACGATACTGGTGACGGCATGTGCGTCACACGACAGGAAAATGTTGTCGACCCACCTAACTTGTACACTTAGCGAATGGGTAAAAAGATTCTTCTACCTTGCCCGATTTAGGTTTTCTTGTGGATGTGATAATCACTCCGAAAAAAGTGATGAAAACATAGGAGTTTGTCACATAAACTGAAAATAAAAATTTAAACTTTTCACTCGAGGGAAGACTTGAACCTAGGACCTCTCGTTTGTTAGCTGCTCTCGCTAACCACGGGACCACGGCGCTCCGTGACACCCATTCACCTTGATGTTGCCTATCTTCGCATGGACTACTCAGTTTGTATATTTTACTAAATTTTTTTCATAGTTCCACACAACTTCTTCCGGTTTTCTCGATTGATCTGTGTTCAGTTTTTCAAGGCCAATCCATTGTGCCAACTTATAACTAAATCTGAGGGGGGTGCGATGGGGAGGTTCCCTCGTGAGGAAGCAGAGGCTGTTGCACTCTCGGATCAAACGAGAACGCGTAAATGACGACAAGCGAAGGTTAGTAGAGATTCGTGCGTCTGTGGAAAGATCTATGCGCGAAGCACAAAATTACTACCGTCGTCATACCTTAGCAAAAGGTGTGGCAGAGAACCCGAGAAAATTCTGGTCCTATGTAAAATCGCTAAGTGGGTCTAAGGCTTCCATCCTGTCACTTGTTGACCGGTATGGTGTGGCAGCTGAAGATAGCAAACTGATAGCTGAAGTTTTAAATTTTCACATTCAGGAAATCCTTCACACAGGAGAACCGTACAAATGTACCGTCATTCGACCACCGAAGAGACTCCCGTAGGGATGACTTGGTAATAAGCATCCCAGGCGTAGAGAAACTAAGAGAGTTGACAACAAATGTCACCAGGTCCGGTTTTTCAAAGAGTACATAAACAACGGCATTGGCTTCTCACTTAGCTTGCATTTATCGCGAATATTTCTCCTAGCGCAAATTTCAAAGCGACTGGAAAAAAGCGCAGTGGACTCCTGTGTACAAAAACGGCAAAAGAACGGACCTGCAAAATTACAGAACAATATCCCTAACGTTAGTTCACTGAAGAATCCTTGAACATATTATCAGTTCGGATATAATGAATTTTCTTGAGACCGAGATGTCCACCAATCAGCTTTGTTTTAGAAAGCATCGCTCGTGCGAAACTTAGCTTACGTTTTTCTGATTGATATACTGCAAGTTATGGATGAAACGCCACAGGCATATTCCATATTTATACACTTCCATAAATGGTTTGACACGGTACCCCATTGCAAGCTGTTACAGGAGGTTCACAGATGGAATAGGTTCACAGATATGTGAGTGGCTCGAAGACTTAAGTTATAGTTGTCCTAGATGACGAATGTTCATCAGAGACAGATATCGTCAGGAGTGCCACAGAGAAGTGAAATAGAATCCGCAATTATTCTGTATATACATAAGTGATTTGGCAGACGGCTTGTTTGCTGATGCAAAATGACAAAATTTCTAGTCGGTGTGATGAATGGCAGCTAGCACTAAGTGTAGAAAAATGTAAATTAACGCGGATGCAGAGGAAAAACCAATCCTTAATTTTCGGATACTGCATTTCTAGTGTCCTGCTTGACACAGCCACGTCGTTTAAATATCTGGGCGTAACGTTGCAAAGAGTTATGAAGTGGAACAAGCAAGGGAGGATCGTGGTAGGAAAGGCGAATGGTTCAAATGGCTCTGAGCACTATGGGACTTAACATCTATGGTCATCAGTCCCCTAGGACTTAGAACTACTTAAACCTAACTAACCTAAGGACACCACACACATCCATGCCCGAGGCAGGATTCGAACCTGCGACCGTAGCAGTCGCGCGGTTCCGGACTGAGCGCCTAGAACCGCGAGACCACCGCGGACGGCGAAAGGCGAATGGTCGACTTCACTTTATTGGGAGAATTCTAGGGAAGTATGGTCCATCTGTAAAGGACACCGCATATAGAACGCTAGTGCGTCCTGTTCTAGAGTACTGCTCGAGTTTCTGGGATCCGTACGAGGCCGGATTAAAGGAAGACATCGAAGCAATTCAAAGGCGGGCTGCCAGATTTATTATTGGTAGGTTCGAACAACATGCAAGTGTTACGGATATGCTTCGGGAACTCAAACGGGAATTCTTGGAGGGAAGGCGACATTCTTTTCGAGAAACACTATTGAGAAAATTTAGAGAACCGGCATTTGAAGCTGACTGCACAACGATTCTGTTGCCTCCAACATACATTGTGTGTAAAGAACACCAAGATAAGATACGAGAAATTAGGACTCATACGGAGGCATACTCGTTCTGGTTCAAATGGCTCTGAGCACTATGGATCTCAACTTCTGGGGTCATTAGTCCCCTAGAACTTAGAACTAGTTAAACCTAACTAACCTAAGGACATCACACACATCCATGCTCGAGGCAGGATTCGAACCTGCGACCGTAGCGGCCTCGCGGTTCCAGACTGCAGCGCCTATAACCGCACGGCCACTTCGGCCGGCCATACTCGTTCTACACTCCTGGAAATGGAAAAAAGAACACATTGACACCGGTGTGTCAGACCCACCATACTTGCTCCGGACACTGCGAGAGGGCTGTACAAGCAATGATCACACGCACGGCACAGCGGACACACCAGGAACCGCGGTGTTGGCCGTCGAATGGCGCTAGCTGCGCAGCATTTGTGCACCGCCGCCGTCAGTGTCAGCCAGTTTGCCGTGGCATACGGAGCTCCATCGCAGTCTTTAACACTGGTAGCATGCCGCGACAGCGTGGACGTGAACCGTATATGCAGTTGACGGACTTTGAGCGAGGGCGTATAGTGGGCATGCGGGAGGCCGGGTGGACGTACCGCCGAATTGCTCAACACGTGGGGCGTGAGGTCTCCACAGTACATTGATGTTGTCGCCAGTGGTCGGCGGAAGGTGCACGTGCCCGTCGACCTGGGACCGGACCGCAGCGACGCACGGATGCACGCCAAGACCGTAGGATCCTACGCAGTGCCGTAGGGGACCGCACCGCCACTTCCCAGCAAATTAGGGACACTGTTGCTCCTGGGGTATCGGCGAGGACCATTCGCAACCGTCTCCATGAAGCTGGGCTACGGTCCCGCACACCGTTAGGCCGTCTTCCGCTCACGCCCCAACATCGTGCAGCCCGCCTCCAGTGGTGTCGCGACAGGCGTGAATGGAGGGACGAATGGAGACGTGTCGTCTTCAGCGATGAGAGTCGCTTCTGCCTTGGTGCCAATGATGGTCGTATGCGTGTTTGGCGCCGTGCAGGTGAGCGCCACAATCAGGACTGCATACGACCGAGGCACACAGGGCCAACACCCGGCATCATGGTGTGGGGAGCGATCTCCTACACTGGCTGTACACCACTGGTGATGGTCGAGGGGACACTGAATAGTGCACGGTACATCCAAACCGTCATCGAACCCATCGTTCTACCATTCCTAGACCGGCAAGGGAACTTGCTGTTCCAACAGGACAATGCACGTCCGCATGTATCCCGTGCCACCCAACGTGCTCTAGAAGGTGTAAGTCAACTACCCTGGCCAGCAAGATCTCCGGATCTGTCCCCCATTGAGCATGTTTGGGACTGGATGAAGCGTCGTTTCACGCGGTCTGCACGTCCAGCACGAACGCTGGTCCAACTGAGGCGCCAGGTGGAAATGTCATGGCAAGCCGTTCCACAGGACTACATCCAGCATCTCTACGATCGTCTCCATGGGAGAATAGCAGCGTGCATTGCTGCGAAAGGTGGATATACACTGTACTAGTGCCGACATTGTGCATGCTCTGTTGCCTGTGTCTATGTGCCTGTGGTTCTGTCAGTGTGATCATGTGATGTATCTGACCCCAGGAATGTGTCAATAAAGTTTCCCCTTCCTGGGACAATGAATTCACGGTGTTCTTATTTCAATTTCCAGGAGTGTATTTGCGAGTGGAACTGGAAAGGAAATGTTTAGTACGGAATACCCTTCGCAACATGCCGTAAGCTGGATTGCGGTGCATCGATGTAAACGTGGATGTACATGTAGAGCACACAACAACTACGTACTTGACTGTACACGCCTCCCAAGCATATCCGTGCATGCATATAGGCTGAAGGGAATGCAACATCTTTCTTAATGCCAATTTCGTTGTTCATTGCACTTCCGCCTCTCTTTCTAGGTGTTAATTTTTGTCTGAGAGTGTATTTTACGATTATACTTGAAGCAAGAGGGTCTAGCAAATTAATGCTATCAACTAATTTTGTATGCGACATGGATTAATAGATTTCTTGTTAATGTACCATTTGACTTTTATTTGCTTCTTTCACGGAGTCTATCGGTCAGGCGATATGAATGAATGAATGAATGAATGAATAAAGGAATGAATGTGACGAAGGTGAAGGCCAGAATAAATGTCTTAAACTAATAGGAAATGACGGAGCGGACATATCAGTTTGTAACGAACAGGCACGTTATTCGAAAATTAGTTATGTAGGTCATTTAAAACAAATACTTAATATTCAGTACTAAACAAACAGAATTTTAAGGACGACGCACATAATCGCGTATATAAACTTTTTCTGTTTGTCAGTATATTTGAAGATTTTTTAAAGATCTTTTAATAAAAATGGTGACTACATCTTGAAACGAAATGTAAAATTTCATCTTCCTCGATCTGAAAAAAATTAGCGTACTGTGAAATAGATAACTCAACAGTAGTTGTTTTTTTCGATAGAGTTGATTACTTAAGTCCAGGAAATGCGAACGACGGCATCAAACCCACTTTCAGCGCAAAAAACCAAAAAAACAAAAAACGTTACAGTGTGAAAAGCAGTAACATCACTGACGCGACAATATTTCGACGCCTCAGTGACTTTTCGCGAATCACACAACAGACGGATTATCCGCGCACAAAACAAGCACACAATGCAATGCTTGAACAAATATACACTGTTTTGATTAAAAACGGCAACTAACAGATATGAAAGCAACCGTTCAGGGACACTCGCAGCTATATTCAAACCATATACCGATGAGCCGAACGTTATGAGCACTGCCTATACCGCAAGAATGGATTCCGTATGGTGGCGTTGCGGGCTCGTGACGCGGTACCAGAGTATGTGAGCGCAGCAGACATGGACGGGTGGTCGCCCGAGCGAAAATATAGGCTGCAAATCCATTGAGACAAGCGACTTTGACAATGGGCAGATTATTATTATGCAGAGCCTGTGAACGAATATCTCGATAAAGGCGAAGCTGGTCGAATGTTCACGTGATACTACAGTGAGGATATACGGAAAGAGGAAGGTGAACTAGCACTTTTCTTTTTCTTTTTTTTTTTTTTTTGTTAATCTCATTCTGTTCTATATTGTTCGTAGTGGACGTTCTATGACACTTGTTCTGGTTGTTCGTAGATCCGTTTACTCAGTTTTTTTTATTACAGAGGAAGCTAAACCCTCTGACGGAACATGCTGAGCTACCGTGCCGGCCGCACTAGGCGCTACATGATTCGACGCCTAAGACTCTTCACAGAACATGGGGATCGAAGGATTGCCTGCTGTACGAGGTGCATTCAAGTTCTAAGGCCTCCGATTTTTTTTCTAATTAACTACTCACCCGAAATCGATGAAACTGGCGTTACTTCTCGACGTAATCGCCCTGCAGACGTACACATTTTTCACAACGCTGACGCCATGATTCCATGGCAGCGGCGAAGGCTTCTTTAGGAGTCTGTTTTGACCACTGGAAAATGGCTGAGGCAATAGCAGCACGGCTGGTGAATGTGTGGCCACGGAGAGTGTCTTTCATTGTTGGGAAAAGCCAAAAGTCACTAGGAGCCAGGTCAGGTGAGTAGGGAGCATGAGGAATCACTTCAAAGTTGTTATCACGAAGAAACTGTTGCGTAACGTTAGCTCGATGTGCGGGTGCGTTGTCTTGGTGAAACAGCACACGCGCAGCATTTCCCGGACGTTTTGTTGCAGTGCAGAAAGGAATTTGTTCTTCAAAACATTTTCGTAGGATGCACCTGTTACCGTAGTGCCCTTTGGAACGCAATGGGTAAGGATTCCGCCCTTGCTGTCCCAGAACATGGACACCATCATTTTTTCAGCACTGGCGGTTACCCGAAATTTTTTTGGTGGCGGTGAATCTGTGTGCTTCCATTGAGCTGACTGGCGCTTTGTTTCTGGATTGAAAAATGGCATCCACGTCTCATCCATTGTCACAACCGACGAAAAGAAAGTCCCATTCATGCTGTCGTTGCGCGTCAACATTGCTTGGCAACATGCCACATGGGCAGCCATGTGGTCATCCGTTAGCATTCGTGGCACCCACCTGGATGACACTTTTCGCATTTTCAGGTCGTCATGCAGGATTGTGTGCACAGAACCCACAGAAATGCCAACTCTGGAGGCGATCTGTTCAACAGTCATTCGGCGATCCCCCAAAACAATTCTCTCCACTTTCTCGATCATGTCGTCAGACCGACTTGTGCGAGCCCGAGGTTGTTTCGGTTTGTTGTCACACGATGTTCTGCCTTCATTAAACTGTCGCACCCACGAACGCACTTTCGACACATCCATAACTCCATCGCCACATGTCTCCTTCAACTGTCGATGAATTTCAATTGCTTTCACACCACGCAAATTCAGAAAACGAATGATTACACGCTGTTATAGTAAGGAAAACGTCGCCATTTTAAGTATTTAAAACAGTTCTCATTCTCGCCGCTGGTGGTAAAATTCCATCTGCTGTACGGTGCTGCCATCTCTGGGACGTGTTGACAATGAATGCGGCCTCATTTTAAAACAATGCGCATGTTTCTACCTCTTTCCAGTCCAGAGAAAAAAAAAATCAGGGGCCATAGAACTTGAATGCACCTCGTATTACGTAGGATAGATTGTGATCCTTGGCATCTCTGTTGAAAGAACATAATGATGGCGCACGCACAAGTGTTTCGGAGCACACAGTTCATCATACGTTGTTGAACATGGAGCTGCGCAGCAGACCACCCCTAGTGTTCATATGTTGACCCAACCATGGCGTCAGTTACGATTGCAGTGGGCAATCCATCGGGATTCGACAGTTGACCAATGGAAACGTGTCGGCTCTTCGGGTGAATCATACACAACTGACCATTAAAATTGCTACACCACGAAGATGACGTCCTACAGATGCGAAATTTAACCGACAGGAAGAAGATGCTGTGATAAGCAAATCATTAGTTTTTGATAGCATTCACACAAGGTTGGCGCCGGTGGCGACACCTACAACGTGCTGACATGAGGTAAGTTTCCATCAGATTTCTCATACACAAACAGCAGTTGACCGGCGTTGCCTGGTGAAACGTTGTTGTGATGCCTCGTGTAAGGTGGAGAAATGCGTTCCATCACGTTTCCGACTTTGATAAAGGCCGGATTGTAGCCTATCGCGATTGCGGTTTATCGTATCGCGACAATGGTGCTCGCGTTGATCGAGATCCAATGACTATTAGCACAATATGGAATCGGTGGGTTGAGGAGGGTAATACGGAACGCAGTGCTGAATCCCAACGGCCTCATATCACTGGCAGTCGAGATGACAGGCATCTTATCCGCATGGCTGTAACGGATCGTGCAGCCACGTCTCGATCCCTGAGTCAACAGATGGGGACGTTTACAAGACAACAACCATCTGCACGAACAGTTCGACAACGTTTGCAGCAGCATGGACTATAAGCTCGGAGACCATGGCTGCGGTTACCCTTGACGCTGCATCACAGACAGGAGCGCCTGCGATGGTGTACTCAACGACGAACCTGGATGCACGAATGGCAAAACATCATTTTTTCGGATGAATCCAGGTTCTGTTTATAGCATCATGATGGTCGCATCCATGTTTGGCGACATAGCGGTGAACGCGAATTGGAAGCGTGTACTCGTCATCGCCATACTGGCGTATCACCCGGCGTGATGGTATGGGGTGCCGCCATTGGTTACTCGTGTCGGTCACCTCTTGTTCGCATTGGCGGCACTTTGAACAGTGGACGTTATATTTCACATGTGTTACGACCCGTGGCTCTACCCTTCATTCGATCCCTGCGAAACCCTACATTTCAGCAGAATAATGCACGACCGCATGTTGCAGGTCCTGTACGGGCCTTTCTGGATACAGAATGTTCGACTGCTGCCCTGGCCAGCACATTCTCCAGATCTCTCACCAACTGAAAACGTCTGGTCAATGGTGGCCGAGCAACTGGCTCGTCACAATACGCCAGTCACTACTCTTGAACTGTGGTATCGTGTTGACGCTACATGGGCAGTAGTACCTGTACACGCCATCCAAGCTCTGTTTGACTCAATGCCGAGGCGTATCAAGGCCGTTATTACGGCCAGAGGTGGTTGTTCTGGGTACTGATATCTTAGGATCTATGCACCCAAATTACGTGAAAATGTAATTACATGTCACGTCTAGTATAATATATTTTTCCAATGATACACGTTTATCATCTGCATTCCTTCTTGGTGTAGCAATTTTAATGACCAGTAATGTATTTTTGCTACACTAAGTCGACCGTCTTGTCCATATACGTCGTCATCGTGGTGAACGGCGGCTCGAAACGTGCAGAACGCTACGGGGCAATATTATGCTGTGGGAGACATTCTCCTTGCTTGCATGGGATCTGTGGTAGTAATCGAAGAGACGCTGTCAGCTGCGAACCACCTGCATCCATTCATGCTTGATGTCTTCCCCGACAGAAACGTCATCAGCAGTATAACTGTCCGTGTCTGGTAGCCAGAACCGTACTATAGTGATTTGAGGAGCATTATAAGGAATTCACGTTGATGTCTCTGCGACCAAATTCATTTGATGTAAGTGCTATGGAACCCATCTGGGTCGCAATGGGCGCCATCACCGCTTACTCAAAACATCGGCCCGTTATTAATGCGAATTATATGACCTGTGCGTAGACATCTAATGCCGCATACTTCTACAAACCTACCAACAAACTGTCGGATCCCCGATGGGCAGAATCATTGATGTATTTCATTCAAAAGACGGATAAACAAGCTATAAAGCAGGTAGTAGTAATATTCTGTTTCATTAGTCTAACTGTAGCTGTGAATGTGCAGCAGCGAAATTAAATGAGACCCTAAAATTATTTATGGTAGTACCACGGACATAAATATATGCTCTTTAGCCGGTGTACTGTTCGAAATACGTGGAGATATTGGATTTAAAATTTTTTCATGCCGCCCTACTGATCGTTTACGGCATCTGTGGAACTACAGTTTCATTGCAAAATCGTTTCTTGTTCACTAACTAGCTAGTAAAAAATGGTTCAAATGGCTCTGTGCACTATAGGACTTAACTTCTGAGGTCATCAGTCGCCTAGAACTTAGAACTAATTAAACCTAACTAACCTAAGGACATCACACACATCCATGCCCGAGGCAGGATTCGAACCTGCGACCGTAGCGGTCGCTCGGCTCCAGACTGTAGCGCCTAGAACCGCACGGCCGGCGCTTCAGGTATGAATTAAAATCCCAAGAATATTGTTTGAAACATAAGCTGTAACATGCACTCGTGAGTAATTGAGAGCCACGTTGTATCACTTGGGTACACTTTCACTATAATGACGGCATTTCAAAACTTTGTAGATCCATTTCTACGTCCGATTTAAGAGTCGCACGCCGCGAAACACCTTGTAATGTCTATCAGCCACATATTTCTGATGACATTCGTAGGTTGACCAAAACGTCAAAATTTTATTATCATATCATTGAAAGTAATATCATTTATAAAACTGAGTAACATTATAAAGTCACTGATTGTATACAAGTTGCTTAAATAAATAGGAAACAGCAACATGTAATTAAATCTAAAATAATTAATATTTTCCGATAAAATCATAATTAGACCACTTAAACGGTAGAGGCAGCAGTAGCAGCGGAGAGTACATAACGCCTGTCGGGGTGACGCGGAAAACAAAGCAATCGTTGTCGTAATGAGTAAACGGAGCGATTTACCTGACGTCAAAACGTGCATGATCATTGGCCTTCGGCCCAAGCGCGGAAGTATTTCCGATCGGCACTAGGCCTATCCAAAATCGGCGCCGAGGTGACCGTGTTACACCAGGGGCCATATGTGACAGGGGAGAACGACGGCTGCATGGATGTGAACGGCGAACAGACGAGCAACTGACCGCCCCAATGAACCAAGGGGCTACCAACAGTTGCTCCTCAGCTACCCTTCGGGGAACGTTACTTAGAGATGGGCAAAACTGTTCTTTTCAGAGATCGGATCAGAACTGTTCACTCCCTGAAATGAATTAGCTCTTTTTCATGACTCACCACTCATTTACAATAGAAAATAAATGGAAGGCACATTGCCCTTTAAACTTGGTTTATTCCAGTACTATACCTGTAATTTGATCTTATTTGATCCTGTTTTGAAGTAACACAGATAATGAGTAAGAATTTTGTATTGTTTATTGAAATTTCCACGATATGACAAAGTTTTTGATTATTGATTTATTTTGCACTATCGTGGTTTTTTGGGTGATCGGAAAATGTTGTAACTTGAGATTTACATTAACAATATATTTGGCTACAATGTATTAAAATTTCATTAACCTCATACAAATACATCGCAAGCCATATATTTTTAAAGTGAACGTTTCCTTCCGAAGACGCCTAAAATCGCAAAATCCGTACCAGAATAAGAAAAAAAAAATATAAATTTGACTGTAAAACGAAAGTGCTGCATATAGCCTTACGCAGAATAAAACATGGAAAATATTGGTGTATCACATTTTGCGATACGTTTATTGGTTCGCTCGTAATTAAAGCGTAAATTCGAGTGTCCATAATAAAAATCCTGTAGTAAGAGGAGTCGTCAGGAACCTAATCTGATCAGTTGAAACAAATAAAAATAAAATAAAAACAAATGATGTATACATAACATAATAATGTAATATACATAGCGGTATTACTACGAAGAACAATATCCAGTAGAGACGAACTCCGATGCAGAAGCACTGAGTTGAGCAGGTCGAGCCGCGAGCTGTATTACTGCGTGAGCTAAGACTGCAGAGACCAGAGTGACACCTGAGTTGCTTTGCTCAACGCTCTGGCTAGAGTCGAGAACGGTGGGGTGAGCGTTGAGCGGGCGAGTTCCGAGGGTGGGGGGAGCGGTGAACTGCCACCACTCACCCGCTCCGAGACAAATCGTCCGTTCCCTTGCGAGCAGGTTGTTGCAAGTAGTTCCTATGTTATCCACTAGGTGGCTCTCTGTCCTGTTGCTCGCATCAACTGCCCAGAGGGCAGGACGTGCGACTGAAACGATCGCTGACAGAGTGCGATGCGAAGTTAAACTGCGCCAGACACTGCACGCGGCAGACGACGCACAGAGACGGCACGACATATGTGAAACACAAATCCAATGGGGCACTGCACAATGCAGGCAGCCAAGGTAGAAGCAGGGCAGAGGCCGGCGCTGGCTGTGTTGTGTGGCGTGCACTGTGCTGTGACCAGCAGAGGCGCTGCTGATATGCTCCGTCTCTCTCTCTCTCTCTCTCTCTCTCTCTCTCTCTCTCTCTGCCGTGGGAAATGTTTGGGAGCTACCGTTCTTTTTTTCTGAATCACTGATTGTTCACTCCTTTGAAAGACTCAACTCTATGAATCAGTTCAAGAGCGGATCCCCCATCTCTAACGTTACTGCATATGGGCCTCCACAGGAGGCGCCTGTTTCGTGCACCCCACGCTGACTGCTGTTCATAGGCGGCGAACGCTGGAATGCGCAAGCCAGTACCGAAGCTGGATGTCCAATGAGTGGAGAGAGGTGGCCTTTTCAGATCAATCACGTTTCATGCTCGACTGGCGTGAAACGTCTGAACGCAAACACCCTACAACAATCATCGTAACGGTACACGCTGCAGGTGGCAATGTTATGGTCTGGGTGATCTGGTCGTTGTAGAAGGCACAATGGACCAATATGAGCATTCAGCTATCCTTGGGGACCATGTCCACGTCTACACGTAGTTTGTTTTTCCTCAACAAGATGACATCTACCAGCACGACACAACAATGTGTCACGCGGCTCGCAGTGTTTGTGCGTGGTTTGAAGAGCACCAGGATGAGTTTAGAGGCGATGTTAACCTCGCCGTTGTGCACACGTACATCCCAAAAACAATTGAATATATCGCACTCCCTTGGCCATCAAACTCCCTAGATTTAGACCGAATCGAGAATCTTTGGGGCCACCTCGATCGGGCTGTTCCCGCGGTGGATCCTCAACCAAGAAACGTAGCACAGTTGGCCATGGCGCTGATTTGTAATGGCTGCACATCCATGTCTGTAGCTTCCAGAACATCAAGGTTCTGCACATCTTGCAGCAGTCCGTGTTGCAAAAAGTGATTATCTAGGCTTCTAACAGGTGACCGCATTAATGTGACTGGACAGTGTAATTCTTTGCCTGTCAGGTACGAAATGGAAGTGACCAAAGCGTGAAAACCCACTTACTTTAGTTAATACTAGTGTGAGTCATAAAAACCTTAAATATTTTTTTTAATATCATTTATTGTGCAGAAGTCGTATAAGCTGTTTCACTTTTCAACATAATCTCCCCCCACGCTCAATGCAAGCCCTCCAGCGCTTACAAAGTGCATAAATTCCTTTACAAAAAATTCTCTTGGTGGTCCGTGCAACCACTCATACACCGTCTGGCGTACCTCTTCATCATAACGGAACTTCTTTCCTCCCACTGCGTCTCTGAGTGGTCCATACATATGGAAGTCATTTGGGGCAAGGTCTGGTGAGTATGGGGGATGAGGAAGACACTCAAAATGCAGATCTGTGATTGTTGCAACTATTGTATGGGCAGTGTGAGGCCTTGCATTGTCATTTTGCAAAAGGACACCTGCTGACAGCATTACACGTCGCTTTGATTTGAGGCCACAGATGATTTTTTAGGAGATCTGTGTATGCTGCACTGGTGACAGTGGTCCCTCTAGGCGTGTAATGCTCCAAAGTGACGCCTTTTTCGTCCCAAAAGAGAGTCAGCACAACCTTCCCTGCTGATGGTTCTGTTCGAAACTTCTTTGATTTTGGTGATGAAGAATGGCACCATTCCCTGCTCACTCTCTTCGTTTCCGGTTGGTGGAAGTGAACCCAGGTTTCGTCCCCAGTAACTATTCTTGCAAGGAAGGCATCACCTTCTCGTTCAAAGCGCCGAAGAAATTCTTCATAAGCATCAACACGTCATATTCTCATTTCAGGAGTCAGCTGCCGTGGCACCCATCTTGCAGACACTTTGTGAAACTGGAGCACATCATGCACTATGTGGTGTGCTGACCCATGACTAATCTGTAAACATGCTGCAATGTCATTCAGTGTCACTCGGCGGTTTTCCTTCACTATGGCTCCAACTGCTGCAATGTTCTATGGAGTCACAACTCGTTGTGCCTGACCTGGACGAGGAGCATCTTCCACTGAATTCACACCACTTGCGAACTTCCTACTCCATTTGTAGAGTTGCTCCTGTGACAAACATGCATCACCGTACTGACCCTTCATTCGTCGATGAATTTCAATAGGTTCCACACCTTCACTACGTAAAAACCGAATAACAGATGGTTCAGATGGCTCTGAGCGCTATGGGACTTAACAACTGTTGTCATCAGTCTCCTAGAACTTAGAACTACTTAAACCCAACTAACCTAGGGACATCACACACACCCATGCCCGAGGCAGGATTCGAACCTGCGACCATAGCGGTCGCGCGGTTCCAGACTGAAGCGCCTAGAACCGCTCGGCCACACCGGCCGGCACAGAATAACAGAACGCTGTTCTTCCCTGGTGCAATTCGCAAGTGGGGCGGCCATCTTTATACTGATACTGCGACGGTATGTGTGCATCTGCACTATGCTGCCACCTACAGGCCATTCTGCACTCTGTTTGTAGCACGCTTACCAACTTACAGGATAACGGCGCGAAATTTCGATTTATTATTACAAATTTAAGGTTTTCATTTGACTCACCCTCGTACATATGGATGTCTATATATCAAGCCGTAGCAACCCTGTGCGTCTTTGTACGTTCGGAGAAATAATATATACAAACCAAGACAATACAATCGGGCCAAATACTAGCCGACTGAAAGCTGCGATATTGTTATATCTGGCGACTGGGCCGACCGTAACATTTATCTTTCCGTGTTAGTTACATTTTGACACCTTCTGTTACCTTAGTACACCTTTTCTTTTTTCAGTACTTACAATATCATAAACTATGATATATGAGCCCTCGACCAGAAATCCAGACACTGGCCAGAATTAGGTCCAAGATGCGCCCATTTCACTCTATGGCGTATCAAATAATCTCACCGGACAAAAGAATAGTAACCTCTTTAAAAGCGGCAGCAGCACTTCCTGTCGGGTTGAAACAGACTGTTATTGACATAGCCCGACATTCGTCTCCGAGCCCTGTTGGGTAGGATATTTCTAGGAACGCTGTTCGTGCTCCGTGTTACACGGTTTCGTATGGTACACCATTCCTTGTAGATACGTTCCACATTGACACACCAACAAATCGGACAACTTCAGTCTTGCGGTGGGCATGAGCAAACCCAAAATGATAGCTCCTTCCTGCCATTTTGTCATGCCTTCACGTCTACCCCTCTTACTGCTCTGATTCTATTTAATCGACCGGATATACACATCTCATCACTGCCATCACTGACTTCAGTGGTGGGGGGTACTAATTCTACACCGCCTATAGCGTTCCAAAGCGACCAGCGGAGAAATGTAGGAACACGCGAGGCAATACTGATCCTACGACTCATCTTAGAAGTTAGGTTAAGGAAAGACAAAACTTCATTAATAGGATTTGTAGCTTTCGACAATGTTGACTGGAATACTCTCTTAGAAATTCTGAAGGTAATAAAATACAGGGAGCGAAAGGCTATTTATAATTTGTGTAGAAACCAGACGGCATTTATAAGAGTCGAGGGGCACGAAAGGAAAGCAGTAGTTGAGAAGGGAGTGCGATACCGTTGTAGCCTATATTTCCAGAATGAGATTTTCACTCTGCAGCGGTGTGAGTCCTGATATGACGGGGCGTGAGTCATGCTTGGGTAGTTCAGATGGTAGAGCACTTGCCCGCGGAAGGCAAAGGTCCCGAGTTCGAGTCTCGGTCCGGCACACAGTTTTAATCTGCCAGAAAGTTTCATATCCCCGATATTATTCAATCTGTACATTCAACAAGCAGTAAAGGAAACCAAAGAAAAAATTGGAGTAGGAATTAAAGTTCAGGGAGAAGAACTAAAAACTTTGAGATTTAGCGATGGCATTGTAATTCTGGCAGAGACAGAAAAGGACCTGGAGTACACTTCTTGAAACGAGGGTGTAAGATGAACATCAACAAAAGCAAAACAAAGATAATGGAATTTAATCGAATTAAATCAGGTGATGGTAAGGGAATTAAACTGGGAAACGAGACACTTAAAGTAGTAGATGAGTTTTTCTATTTGGGAAGCAAAATATCTGATGATGGCAAAACTAGCGAGGGCATAAAATGTGGACTGGCAATGGCAAAAAAACATTTCTAAAGAAGAGAAATTTGTCAACATTGAATATACATTTGAGTGTTTGGAAGTCTTTTCTGTTGCTGTGTCGTGAGTGTATTGCCATGTATGGAAGTGAAACACGGATCGTAAACAGTTTAGACAAAAACAGAACAGAATCCTTCGAAATGTGATGCAACGCAAGAATGCTGAAGATAAGAAGGATAGGTCATGTTATTAATGAGATGGTATTGAATAGAACGGGAGAGAAAAGAAATTTATGGCACAACTCAACTAAAAGAAGGGGCCAGTTGACAGGACACATTGTGAGACCTCAAGAGATTACAAATTTAGTGTTGGAGGGAAGTTTAGTGCAAAAGTCGTAGAGACTACAGTGAGCAGATTCAGAAGGATATAGGTTGCAGTAGTTGTTTGTAGATGAAGATGGTCGCACAGGATAGACTAGCATGGAGAGCTGCATCAAACCAGTCCCTCGGACTGAAGACCACAACAACAACAACAACAACAACAACAACAAGTGGCGTTGTCCGTTAGAACAAAATCATGACAAAATGGTAGCTACGGGTATCCCGTAATGTTGGGTCATCGCTTATGTACTGTGCTTACAACACCAGTTCAAAGAGGTGATGGGGCGTGGCCGCTAGATGTCATTGGTCGACGACAGTTTGCAACGGCGTGATGCAAATTTAGAAATGTAATTTGAAGTACCCCTGCGTACAACTAAATTAAATACATTACAATGCAATTAAAAGGGAGCTAGAGCTAGAACATGAGTCAGAAAGGAAATATTAGTTTAAATTCTAAAGAGTAGCTGCAAATAAGTGTATGTGTCATATGCAATATAATAAAGTTAAGCTTCGGCACCTTGTCAACCGACAAAAAAAGTCGCGGGCACAGTGGGCATACCAAAAGCAGATCCTCGAACCTCTGACGGCTCGGGGCCTCGACATAATGAAAATGGACAGAATGAGAAATAAAATTAATAAAGCTCTGCGGCTAAATAAAAATATGACAGTGAGCTATCGATAAAATCATAAAAGGTAGCGCCTAGAAGTTGCCTCTGACATGTACGATTCATAAATAAGCGAATTGAAAGCAGTGTATCAAACCACGATAAAAAGCCTGCGGACACAATAGACTCGCCGAAACCGAAGCAAGAAAAATGTGGATGGCAGGGGGAGGAAAAGAGCTCTGTCAAAACAACAAACCCATAACAGTTTGTTATATAACGAAAAATAGTCATTGGGTGTAAATTTCTTCTGTTAAGAAGTTTAGAGGGGTGGCGGTTCCTATTTCCACAAATCTCTGTCTCCTCCCAAATACTTAATAGACGTCCTGTTGTGTTTTTTTAAATACGAAATAATGTATTCATTAAATGCTTAGTTATCGAGCGTGCAGTTTCCCTTGCACGTCATATCCCTTCCGCTACCAGCACCCTAGAGTCGCCTCGCTTATGAGCACGTGTACTCGAGCCACGAAGTACTGCCTTCCCCACTCCCGAGCAGCTGCCAACGTCGCGAGCAACGAGACCTTCCTGACATCACAGTCGACAAGGTAACCTTAGAGAGTAGTGTTGTACACCAACTGACTGTGAATCTGCAAAGTTTTTTCTGTATGTTAACGTACTGTTTGTTTATCGTATTCTCTGAGGCGGCATTTGGTATCCAACCCGCTATTTGCCTAAACGACTGTGGGAAACCGCCTAAAAACCACATTCATGCTTGCTGCTGTACGCAGATCACGGTCGTTAATCTGCTGCGCGGATTCAACCTGAGTCTATCTCACAATCCGTCTTTGCAAGCTAGCGCGCTGCGCGTGACGCTATACCAGCAGGTTGTCATATTAGAATTTTTTAATATTTTATGTAATTAAGACAGAATTTTATTTAGTATTTTGTGCGTCTTCAGTAACTGTAGTCGTATATGATAAAATAATAAGCAACCAGATGCATAAAAGAAATTTAATTTCTTGACCAGTTTTGGGCACTTAGTGTCCTTCTTCAGAGGGTTATGTCTGTCGCATTACTTGCGAGTGTCAATAATAAAATGCATACAGCAAAATGTCGTGGTCCTAAAAATATACAAGAGCAGTAAGTATTACAATAATGAATACATTAATACAATAAGAGCTCTTAGATGCCTACATGTAGTTCGCAGTGTCTGCAAAATCTAGTATAAAGAAGCGAAACAAGAAGTGCAACACGAAGAGAGCTCCAAAAGCAGGCAACTGCAGGGCTAGCAGGAAGTCCAAAACAGTGAGAGGGAATGAGTCACACTCTCGCTATTCTCCATATTCAAGGGTAAAATTTAACGTTGATTTTATACCCAAGACATCGTTTTTGTGAGACGACAGGAAGTTAGCAGCATGAGCAGGCACTGATGGCAGCATGTATGTTGTTAATGTACGCCGGATCTTTGTGATGCCACGCGGATTGGCCGTGCAGTTTGAGGCGCCATGTCACAGATTGCGCGGCCCCTCCCGCCGGAGGTTCGAGTCCTCCCTCGGGCATGTGTGTGTGTGTGTGTGTGTGTGTGTGTGTGTGTGTGTTTTTGCTGTCGTTAGCGTAAGTTAGTTTAAGTAGTGTGTAAGTCTAGGGAGTGACGACCTCGGCGGTTTGGTCCCTTAGGAATTCAGACACATTTCAACATCTTTGTGATGGCTCTCCTTCGAATAGTATTTTCTGGAGGAGAACAAGCAGGTAGTTTGGTCATTTAACAGTAAAACTTGCAGATGACATTTGGAGCTTGAAAGTCACATGCAGCTATTAGGGAAAGGAACATTTCGAAGCACTTACCGCCGGCCGCTGTGGCCGAGCGGTTCTAGGCGCTTCAGTCTGGAACCACGTTGCTGCTACAGTCGCAGGTTCGAATCCTGCCTCCGGCATGGATATGTGTGATGTTCTTAGGTTACTTAGGTTCCAGTAGTTCTAAGTCTAGGGGACTGATGACCTCAGAAGTCCCATAGTGCCTAGAGCCATTTGAACAATTTTCGAAGCACTTACCTGGGCCCAAGAATTTCTCGCACCCTTGTGCAGACAGTATATTCAGTCGAAGAGGTCAAAAAACTGCCTACCTCTTGCGTTGTTCAAGTTAGACCTATATGGAAACTCATTAGACCTATATGGAAACTCAACACACGCTGCCTAAAGTGGCCATGGGAAAGAACAAGTCGAGAGCACAACGTCGCCTCTCTGTGCGAGAATTTGCGATTCAGGAATTTACTGCTGAAAAGAGAAGAATATTGTTAACTTTGATTAGGATTGACCAAGGAATAGAGCAGAACTATTAGAGGGGAGGTATGGAGCTCAAGGGGTCTTGTGATTGGCAGAAAACCTTGTGGGGGGGGGGGGGGCGGTTGCGGGAGTGCTTTTGTGGCGTTTACCACGGTTTGATGCAAAGTGAGGAGAGGAAAACTTGGGCTTCTGATTCAGATTCCGGTCGGGCGAAGATTCTGGTCTTGACTTTTGTTATGAGTGGGTTGACTTGGACGCTTGTCCTGGCGTGAGTTTGCACTAGAACTGATCTTAACTGGAGAGCCTGTGGTGAGGACTTAGCTGTGCCTACAGTTTACACCTCTGGCCCAGATCACGTAAGAAACAGATTTACCGTCCTTACGGTGGAACAGGCAACCGTAAAAATACTTTTCCCGTCGGTCAACAGATGTCGCAGGCGACGCTACAATGCTAACTGACCTGTCCATGTCGCGGAATTGGCAACGCTGTATCTTCGGTGACGTGAATGACGCTGATTTGTGTTCGGCTAGAGCGTTGCGCGCGAAGTGCATTCGTCACACAGCTGACTGTAGACCATGATCGGCTATGGTTTTTCCCGAGTTTTCAGTCGAAGAATGTAGATTAGCTCCTGTAATTCTACAAACCAAGTTTATTGCTACTATAGGGATACTTCTCACAATCATATGCGAAATTAAATAAATGAAAAGTAACACACAAATATTTCTCGTGAGTTACTGTTTAAATGCAGACTGTATTGCAGTCGCATAGGTTTTACACTCGCCTTCCATGCCGTCTATTTCCTCTTTGTTATACAGCTCTTCTGATACGGATTATGGTGGTAAAAAAGATCACGTGCAGGTTAACACTAGAAAGTTTTCAAAACCTCAACGTCTTTGAAATATAATCCGTTGATTTACTGACAAATATTGCACTGAGCAGTGGGTTTCGCGTCCTGACATTACCGACGTAATTATTTATTTTGCATAAAGTATGTACAGGGATTAGGTGAGTTATAACTACACGATATTTTTCACACTGAGACTGTAAATAAGTTTAAGAAACAGATTTTGCTTCCTTTCTAAGTATTTCTGTAACCGTTCTTAAGTATAACCACATTTTGCATTTGCTTACTGTTAGTTGTAAACAAATATAATTTCATGTACGCACTTAACAACGATATCTTCGAAAAAAATAAATATTGTGAAACTTTAAATATCGTGAGTAAAAAAAAAACTCTGTGATGGTAAACATCTTAACTTTGCGGTCAGCACATCTACTATTGTCACAAGCAGTACTGTTTTGCTCAGATTTAACACATTACTTTTTTCTAGTTAAACGTGGTAGAGTGATCAAGGAAAGGCAACGAAACTTATTTGTGCAGCCTAACGGAGGATCTTTATTTGGTACTTAAATACTATATGAATGAACTACATATTTTTTATAATTTTCAGATTTTAAGACAGTTCTACTACGCTTGTCTTTGAACATTTAAAAAAGTCCAAATCGCAGCAAAGATTTCATTTAAAAATTATATGATATGAGTCTTGTACAGGAAGGGCTGCCACGTTATATCAGAATATATGATCGACAAAATGTAGATAGAACCGAATGCTTAGGGCTCTTCATTAATTCTTACTCGTAACTAATTTATTGATTTACCTGAATTTAAAATCCACTCGCGTAACCTTTCTTTATCTTTGACGGGAAATCTGAACATTTTTAATTCAGGATTTGTTCGTCTACTCCTTCCACAGTTGATATACTCGCACGTCCTCGGCATGACGACTCGATCCACTACCACTGGTATGTCAGAAACAGCTGTACTTCACAGACGCCAAATAGTGGAAAGCTGCACGCGTTAAGCCGATGTTGCCACATATTTCACAGAACGGAGTGCCATCTAGTGGTTGATTCCACAAGTAAGGGTGCGACGCTGTTGCCGCCTGGTGACCGTTCCCTGACAAGGGTTGCCTGCTAGACCAAGCGATCGGGCAATCTGTTTCTTACGTGATCTGGGTCTCTGGCATCTCACACAGCTCACTGTGGCAAGAGCAATCTACTCATGACAGGCCGCCATGACGTTGGCGTTGTGCAAACTGCCATACAAGTGAGTCAAACTGGTTCAAAAATGGTTCAAATGGCTCTAAGCACTATGGGACTTAACATATGAGGTCATCAGTCCCCTAGACTTAGAACTACTTAAACCTAACTAACCTAAGGACATCACATACATCCATGCCCGAGGCAGGATTCGAACCTGCGACCGTAGCGGTCGCGCGGTTCCAGACTGTGGCACCTAGAACCGCTCGGCCACCCCGGCCGTCTGAAGATAAGAAACCTCGCGGTTGGCCAATACTTGGATGGATAGCTATCTGGGTGTGCCACATGCTATTGGATGCTCTTTGCTTTCCCTTTACGGCCAAGGGGTGGAGGGGGCGTAAAGTTCCTGATCACCAGACTTTGTACCAGTGTCCCAGATTAAATTCCAAACCTTCCTGTGGTGTTCATGTAGTGAGGGCATAGACACTGTTTATAGTGATCCGTCCATTGGATGGGGACGTTAAGCTCTTGTCATCATCATGCAACGCAGACATGACACCACACTACACGCACCCATTAAAGTCACCTATATTTAAACACAACCCCACATCTCATGAAGGAAAGACGCCATTGTGTGCAAAGGATAGAAAAAGCTTTGCAAATAAGCGACTGCACTTGCCATTTGGGTCTCCAAACCAACCATGCCAAACGATTTTATTTTTTACCACGTTATATGAACCAAAATAGGCAGCTGTTTGGCCACTGTGGTGTTCAGTCAGTCAGAGAAGAGATCTTTCACTCGTTTCGGTACTAGGAAAGGAAGTTCGCGCTTGAATTGAGAGAGTCCGTGGTCAGCTCTTGTAACGAGATGCCACATACCCTGGAGCTCTAACAAATTTTGTTAAATTTGAGTAATAGTAAATTTTCCGAGTTTTTGATGCATCACAAAATGTTCAAGATCAAATGCATATGACGATTTCGGAAATTTCAGTTTCTTCCGTGAGAATTGAAACTTTCTTCTGGGGGTAAAAAATTCCTCCTGGCGTTCTGTGCAATGATAACCTGAAACTATCTAAGTCCAAATGTGATGATCTGTACACTATTTGAGCGAGCATTCGGAACAGTTAAATGTCGTATGTTTTTACACACTACTCACCAAGCCATAGAAAAAGGTTAGTTTTCTAGTATCTGTTCTGCGTGAAAAACGTTAAGCTGATTACTAGAGAGAGAATGCGCTTGCTCAAAGCTTGTTATAAACTGTGGTAATTATGTTTCTTTCATTTCTGTAACTTAAGTGGTAATACATAACCAATATTGTAACTCAAGGAGTCTTCTTCATTTTATAAAATTAAATTTTCCTTTAGACATAAGAGTCTCAACTTTGTAATGATAATGATAGAAACCAAGGAAATGAATTAAAATTTATGCCATGTGCAAGATGTGAACGCGTGTCTGCTGCATAAAAGGCAGTGGTGACAGCCATTACACCACCATAGCAGTGCAGGTAACACAACTGCATGGACTACACTAGTCGAATAGGAGAAAGGTGTGAATTGAACTTCTTGTTGGCGAGGTCACAGGACTAGGGTACTCCATGGATCTGTGTTTCCTTGACACAAATTTTAATTCATTTCTTCAACCTCTATCATTATCTTCTTTCCTTGTTATTTAGAACCGGATCTTATGAAATCCACTGACTTTCTTATTGTAAAACAGTTAAATATATTTATGCACTCTGTTGACAACCGTGGTTGTAACTAGTTATTACAGCTTACAGTTATTACAGCCACCGCCCCATCGCTCTCTTGAGTGTCTGCTTTAAGTTGTTGGAACGCCTAATACTTAATAGAATTAAGGACATCGTGGATGGAATAACCCCTCCATATCAGGCAGGTTTCACAAACAAGCGCAGCTGTTGCGAACAAGTTTTAGCCCTACATCATACATAGAGAGCGGATTCCAGAACAGGATGAAGTCAAGTGTAGCTTTTGTTGATCTGTCGTCGGCATACGACACTGTGTGGCTCCAGGGTCTTATGCTTAAGTTCAAGAGACACATACCTAGTTTAAAACTGGCAACCTTAATGAACAACATGCTGACGAACAGGTCTTTCAAAGTGAGCATCGGCCACAACACCAACAGATCGTATAAAATAAAAAAATGGCCTTCCTCAAGGATCTGTGATGGCTCCAACCCTTTTTAATTTGTATATTAGCGACTTGCCAAATACAATCAGCAGGAAATTTTGCTACGCCGGTGATCTGGCACTAGTTGTACAAACTAAAACACTTGGGGAAGGAGCGAACGTACTCACAGAAGATCTGGAGTCCTTGAATTCCTATTATAAAAAACGGCGACTCTGCCCTAATCCAACCAAGACTGAGGTGTGTGCTTTCCACTTGAACAATAAAATGGACCACCAGGAACTGAATGTGAACTTCTGTGAACAAAGAGTCAAACACAACTTCAACCCCAAATACCTTGGCGTAACACTAGACCGCTCCCTGACTTACAAAAAAATCTAGAAAATGTAAGCCAAAAGCTAAAGAGTCGCAACAACATTCTGAGAAAATTGACTGGCTCGACTTGGGAAGCCCAAGCATCCACCTTACGTACTGCCGCAATAGCCCTGGTATATCCGGTTGCCGAATATTGCTCTGCTGTCTGGCAATCGAGCACTCATACCAAGAAAATCGGCGTCCAGTTGAACGAGTGTATGAGGATAATAACGGGTACTATTAAATCCACCCCAGTCCCTTGGCTGCATACTCTAAGCAATATCCCACCTCCACAACTGAGAAGTGTGCAGCAGCAAGAGAGTGGTCAAAAATTCATGACTCAGATTACCCACAGAATCTACCAATCCACGATGTTTTGAACGAAATATCATCGACCTGCTTTAAGTTACGGAAGCCTATATTGGTTAATACACAAGAACATCAACCTGACATCAAGGAGCAATGGCGACACTTTCGGAATGATTCTGGAATTAACAAACAAGGTATCCAAAATCCTACTCTGGAATTACTGGGCTTTGTCCTGAAGAGATGAACCTGGACTAAATTAAACCGTATCAGAACGGGCCATGCAAGATGCAATGCATATAAGTGGGGTCTATGCGACTCACCAGCCTGTGACTGTGGAGCACCAGAACAAAACGTCCGCCATATTATTGAAGAATGCCCCTTAAGAAGATACGCCGGACCTGTCTCTGAGGTTATATATGTGAAACCCTCTGCTTTGGATTGGCTGTGTAATCTAGATATTGAGCTTTAAATATATGAAAGAGTATCTAGTCAGGCTTGCCAAGCTTTTAACGTGTAGTTATTTTGTCTTGAGTGTTTGTACTTCATCCTTTTGTGCTATTGCTTGTTTTTTACACATGTACTATTTACACATTGTTTTGTTTTATACATTTCGTTTACATATTGTTGTACTTATATAAAATATTGTCGCTGTATTGTCATACGCAAAATAAAATAAATAAATAAAATAAAAAATAACAGCTTTTCTTGGTTTAGGAACATAGTGTGTCGCTTCAGCGCAGGATGTGTTCCGCAGAAACAACTACCTTTATTTTCGATGTTAGTACGATGACAGATAAATAAGCAACTCCGCCGTACTTACGCAGGAGAACATTGAAGTGGATTGTCTCTTGTACCCAGGTCCAGCGCAGATATCGATTACGACAGCGCACCAGATATGCATGTGACGTTCGGCTTGATAAATACGCCAACCAACCGGAGGCACTGGTGGAATGTCCAGTGCCCCGCTGTGCTAAATAAAGAATGCCGATCCGCGCACGCTTATTGGCGTCGTACTAATGATAACAACGCTATTTTGCCTTTAATTCCATTGCAGTAAGTTTGTGACTAAACGTTTAACTTGCGACTGGCTTGGCTGTTGTTTGCAAGTTGTTCTTAGCTACCAATGAGTGCCGCGTTGTTGGCCTTTCCACGTTCCTTCCCGTATCCATTAGTGTTTGGTCTATCAGAACCTGAGCGTGAGGGCAGCTTTGCTGTACTTGGGTGTGGGTGTAGGTGTGTGTATGTGTGTTTCGGGTGGGGAGAGCATTTTTTTTGCATTCGAATGCAACATTGTGTGTATTGAACAGACCGCCTCCACTGAAGTAACGGGTGTTGGGGCAACACTTTCAACGACGTCATTGCGATCTACAATGCGTAACTTGAACAGTCACAGCACAGTTGTTATTAGCAAACATCTTCGCAACCAGGTGAATGCAGAAAGAGAGACTTCACCCGAGCTCGGTGTGCAGACTGTTGACTAACAAATAATGGAAACATACTATGTAATTTTCGTAGACGTAGTGGTGATAACTTGTTGGTCCGCAGCCGATAACGATGACCTGAAAAAAATTAGTTTCGCAGCTACACTTATTAAAGATGATTATTCAGAATAACTATTTCGATGTATGTTCTTCATTTTCAAATGCCTTCGATGGCTGTTACTGACTACTGCAGGCACCTGAAAAATCTGTAACTACCTAGAAGCCAGTAATGACTGAAAATACATTTCTTTGCTGTGAATGGAATTATGAGTATCATGTTATATCATTTATGGCAACAGGACATGTTTAGCTAGTGTAACATCCTGACTGTCGTCTTTCGAGTGTGAAGAATAGTGCAGATTCTACAAAGTTTTTGCTGTAATTTCAGGAGTATTGGCACGGCCTATGACTACACTAACAAGGAGATGCATGTATATGCAACCATTTAGGTATATTCCGAGACGTTAATGCTCTCGTTCTGAAAAGGTTCGAAATTGATTTGATGAGAAAGATGATATAAAATTGTTCCCTGGCTTTCACAAGTGTCGGATTTGAATATTATCGCTCTATTGGAGTCCATACTGGAAGAACTATTGTCCTCTTCCAGCTACACACCTTCCGCTTCTTTTAATCCGGCCCTGATACATTTCAGCGAAGACCTTATAATTCATTGAGGCAGAAAAAGTGCTATGTTCTACCAACTAACATTAAGCTGACGTTACATGAACTGCGTCAATACTGTGTCTTCTAGCTACTATGGTTTCTATCTCACTTTGACTAGCGGCGTGCGTAAACACGTTCAGCGATTTGGTTCAGCACTTATGCTGACGTTTCGGTATTGTGTTTTGTTAATGGCCTGCAGTGACACCTTTTTTTCAGTAAATATGATGTACAAGACGGTTTTGCTTTAAAGTTATGAATTTACTTAAAAATTGCCGACAATTTTAAGAGTTACACAAAAAAAGTTAACGCGGAATGTTGGACAGAGAACTATTATTGCGTTACGTATAAAGGCTTGTTTGAATATTTGCCGCTCAACGAATTTACAAGATGTTTTACAATTTATGTTACACGCTTCTACAGATTGTAGAGGAGACTTCACAGATCAAGGTTTACATAGAAACCCCCGTCCTGAATCGTCATCCAACGATACTACAGAGCGTCAAAGTTCCTAGGCGCCGGCGCCTGGAAATGTATGTACATATAGGGTGATTCCGTGTTGTTGTTACAGACTTTCAAGGTGATGCAGAAGGGTAAAAGTATCAATCTGAGTAAAGGGTCCCTGGATCGGAAACGAACGAGTCGAAAGTAATAAGCGAAAACGGTTCTGATACCTCTAACAGTGGAACAGATGTACCTGTATCCAGCTGTAACACACTTGCCGAGTAACTGGTACCACACAGGGAAGCTGTACCGTACACTGCATGCAGACAAGCTCCTCACACACCCCACACAGTGAGATGATCTACGGCCGATCTCCCACTACTACACAGGGTGTTACAAAAAGGTACGGCCAAACTTTCAGGAAAACATACCTCACCCACAAATAAAGAAAAGATGTTATGTGGACATGTGTCCGGAAACTCTTGGTTTCCATGTTAGAGCTCATTTTAGTTTCGTCATTCCAACGCGATGAAATTGTAAATTTTCACAATCAACATGTGTGGGCTGACGAGAATCCGCACGCAATTGTGCAATCACGTCATCAACACAGATTTTCTGTGAACATTTGGGCAGGCATTGTTTGGTGATGTCTTGATTGGGCCCCATGTTCTTCCACCTACGCTCAATGGAGCACGTTATCACGATTTCATACGGGATACTCTACCTGTGCTGCTAGAACATGTGCCTTTACAAGTACGTCACAACATGTGGTTCATGCGCGATGGGGCTCCTGCACATTTCAGTCGAAGTGTTCGTACGCTTCTCGACAACAGATTCGGTGACCGATGGATTGGTAGAGGCGGACCAATTCCATGTCCTCCAAGCTCTCCTGACTTCAACCCTCTTGACTTTCATTTACGGGGGCATTTGAAAGCTCTTGTCTACGCAACCCCGGTACCAAATGTAGAGACTCTTCGTGCTCGTATTGTGGACGGCTGTGATACAATACGCCATTCGCCAGGGCTACATCAGCGCATCAGGGATTCCATGCGACGGAGGGTGGATGCATGTATCCTCGGTAACGGAGGACATTTTGAACATTTCCTGTAACAAAGTGTTTGAAGTCACGCTGGTACGTTCTGTTGCTGTGTGTTTCCATTCCATGATTAATGTGATTTGAAGAGAAGTAATAAAATGAGCTCTGACATGGAAAGTAAGCGTTTCCGGACACATGTCTACATAACATATTTTCTTTCTTTGTGTGTGAGGAATGTTTCCTGAAAGTTTGGCCGTACCTTTTTGTAACATCGTGTATAACGATCTTGATTGTTCCAGGAATGAAGCGGCTGCAGCAAACTGGGATACATCGCCATCGCTTGCCCAAACTTGCATGAAGTATCGCAGCTAGTGAGCCACTACTGCTCTTACTACCCATCCCACTGTCGCAGAGGTATTTTTCCCACGGCACGAGCCTTAGCACTTTTTTCCGTCTGCTCTTCAAATTGCTACCCTCACTCGCGTTTCGTCCACTATCTATCATCTGATGGACCGTGTTAATGCGTAGTCTTACCAAGACGCACGGTTAACATCACAGCCCAGCTTCCTGTGACACACCTATTACACTCCTGGAAATTGAAATAAGAACACCGTGAATTCATTGTCCCAGGAAGGGGAAACTTTATTGACACATTCCTGGGGTCAGATACATCACATGATCACACTGACAGAACCACAGGCACATAGACACAGGCAACAGAGAATGCACAATGTCGGCACTAGTACAGTGTATATCCACCTTTCGCAGCAATGCAGGCTGCTATTCTCCCATGGAGACGATCGTAGAGATGCTGGATGTAGTCCTGTGGAACAGCTTGCCATGCCATTTCCACCTGGCGCCTCAGTTGGACCAGCGTTCGTGCTGGACGTGCAGACCGCGTGAGACGACGCTTCATCCAGTCCCAAACATGCTCAAATGGGGACAGATCCGGAGATCTTGCTGGTCAGGGTAGTTGACTTACACCTTCTAGAGCACGTTGGGTGGCACGGGATACATGCGGACGTGCATTGTCCTGTTGGAACAGCAAGTTCCCTTGCCGGTCTAGGAATGGTAGAACGATGGGTTCGATGACGGTTTGGATGTACCGTGCACCATTCAGTGTCCCCTCGACGATCACCAGTGGTGTACGGCCAGTGTAGGAGATCGCTCCCCACACCATGATGCCGGGTGTTGGCACTGTGTGCCTCGGTCGTATGCAGTCCTGATTGTGGCGCTCACCTGCACGGCGCCAAACACGCATACGACCATCATTGGCACCAAGGCAGAAGCGACTCTCATCGCTGAAGACAACACGTCTCCATTCGTCCCTCCATTCACGCCTGTCGCGACACCACTGGAGGCGGGCTGCACGATGTTGGGACGTGAGCGGAAGACGGCCTAACGGTGTGGGGGACCGTAGCCCAGCTTCATGGAGACGGTTGCGAATGGTCCTCGCCGATACCCCAGGAGCAACAGTGTCCCTAATTTGCTGGGAAGTGGCGGTGCGGTCCCCTACGGCACTGCGTAGGATCCTACGGTCTTGGCGTGCATCCGTGCGTCGCTGCGGTCCGGTCCCAGGTCGACGGGCACGTGCACCTTCCGCCGACCACTGGCGACAACATCGATGTACTGTGGAGACCTCACGCCCCACGTGTTGAGCAATTCGGCGGTACGTCCACCCGGCCTCCCGCATGCCCACTATACGCCCTCGCTCAAAGTCCGTCAACTACACATACGGTTCACGTCCACGCTGTCGCGGCATGCTACCAGTGTTAAGGACTGCGATGGAGCTCCGTATGCCACGGCAAACTGGCTGACACTGACGGCGGCGGTGCACAAATGCTGCGCAGCTAGCGCCATTCGACGGCCAACACCGCGGTTCCTGGTGTGTCCGCTGTGCCGTGCGTGTGATCATTGCTTGTACAGCCCTCTCGCAGTGTCCGGAGCAAGTATGGTGGGTCTGACACACCGGTGTCAATGTGTTCTTTTTTCCATTCCCAGGAGTGTAGATAGCTAATATGTTGAAGGAGGTGACAGTAGAACTTTTGGTCTGGTCACCAAGTTGGTGCGGGCGTTGAGGGGCCCCATCTCTATAAAAATTTTGTTGTCGCTAATACTGTAGGGTAGGCAGCTTTCAGAGGTAGTAGTATGAATCAAAACAAGCAAAAATGACTAGCAAACGTGGGCTCTAAAATGCATATCTTAAGAGCTATGAGCACTAGTTCAGTAGAGGGGACATGTTTCAGACAGCGAAGATGAACAAGTGCTTAAAGCTCCTCAGGTATGCATTTTAGAGCCCATGTTTACAGACATTCTTTCTTGACTTGGTCCATACTAGTACCTCTGAAAGATGCATACTCTGCAGTCTTAGCAACAACAGTACCGGTACATGTATTCCACTGTCAGAGCTATCAGAACCGTTTCCGAACCAGGGACCTTTACCTCAAATTGATACATTTATCCATCTCCATCACCCTTGAAAGTTTGTGACATAACGGAATCGCCCTGTTTATATATATACACTATGGATGACGTTTCCGGACATGGGTTCCGATGTAAAACTTGAAGTCCCCTCAACGACTTCTACAAGCGTGTAATTTGGCTTGTGAAACACACTGTATATGCGTCTGCAAGAATTGGACATCCCGGCGTGCGTATGGAAAAAGTGGATAGCAATGAAACGATAAAAGTGAAAAGTTGCAGAAGTAGATAACCCAGCGGGGAATCTCCAACAACAAATGACACAGCACCTCAAAGCCAGCCTGATGGTAAGCGAACCATTCTCTAAGCATTATATTTGGTGAAGGAGAAAGAGAACATATCAGACAATATTTGGTGGATCCTACACAAGTAATTAACGTGTCCTGAAAAGGAAAAAAAGAAGACTTCGATAGTATTCATTTGTTTGACTTCAACGTACACAGAACTGGAAATATTTTCGATTGCTTTAGACAGCAACAAGAGCATGTCTGATTTAGTGCTCAATTTGGAATTTAACTACGTCCCTTTGATGAATTTCTATAAATACTAATTGGTGAATCAAAAAAGTATGGAAATATAAATTTTCACGCTTTTCCAATGAAAAATTATTTACATTTTCAACAGCATGTACAAGCGTGTTTATTTTTTCAAATTTTATGTAATATAGTACATAAGTAATTAGAAAAATGTAAAACGCAAACTAAAGCTGTCCTAAACCCGAAGCATGTTTTTCGGGCACCACAGTGCTTTACTAGGATCGCCGTATTAGTGGTGCTATGCCTTTGCCTTTCCCCAAATTTATCCAGTCACAAGGACGCCTGAAATCGAAAGTGGTCAGGCAGACTGACATTTTTCACAAATGCAAATCATTAGCAGAGAGGAAAGAAGCGAAAAGTGACAGAAAAAATACGATCGACTGAGGACTTGTACCCTTACACCCACTTCATCATCGGATTACATATCGTTACGTCAACATCGATATATACGATTACGTAGTCCAGGGATAAAGTCAATCTTTACATTAAATTCATTTATACCACAGCATTACACGGCTAATAAACTGCTCAAAAAAGTTCTGCACCAACATCATTACTTATTTATCGGAAACTTCGCTCTTAATGTGTCCCTTCAACTCTTTCCCGCCGAAACTGATTATTTATAAGTTTCAGGGTTGTCGTTTCGTCTTTACGCGATGTTTTGACGGTTTACTTAGACGTCTACAGACAATATTTCGGCGATGGATGCCAGATGTTAATGTGCGCGGACTACCACACCCATCTCTTGATTATGTATCTTAGGGAGGCATGAATCAACCGAATACATAAGTAGCGACCTGCACCCTATGGGGCATGCTTGGGACGAGTTGAAAACTTGCGGTGCGTCCTCGCAGAAACCTTCGTCACGCACTGGAAGATCTCAGAGGGGTTTCCAGCGGACGGAGGGACTGGTTTGAGTGACACCATGTCCACCATTTTGTGAACAGCAAGCCAAGCAGGAGCGAAGGATGTTGTAACACGTGGGATGGACAACGCGCTATTGAATATTACTGTGCATCTCATTTTACTTGTCCAGATGTGCACTTTAGGATAAATAAGTTTCATTTTGGTTGTCGTGTTGTTTTTATTTCACGGTAGAACAAACCTTTTTTTTTTAGATTTCGTAATGCTTAATATTTAATTTGTTGCTGCCCATGAATCTAAGCCCACCTACTTTCGCGGTTGTGCAAATAATACAAACCTTTTTTGCGCGGATTACACTAAATATGATGTAGCAACTTGTTTTGAATGCTGCGATTCAGCCTTTGACTGCTATGTAGGGGTAGGTGACATTGGAAGATCATCGATGTTGACTTCGATTTCATCATCGACGTATAAACATCGATCGGTGATAACAATCGACCCAAAACATCGACGTTAAATGATGAATTTATAGAATGGCGCAAAAAGTAGCATACAACTACAGCCAACATTCATGGATTTCCAGCACACTAGATTAATTGTAGGATAGCAACTTGTGTTAAACAGTTCGATATAGAAACAGCCAAAGTTACAAGATTCACTTTTTTTTAGCTGATGAATAGTTTTGTGTTACCTGAACCCATTTTTAAATCATCCTGAGAGACAAAACAGTGTTTTCGGAAACAGCACATAAACCATGGGAAGATTATACATAAACGTATAACAAAATCAAGTTTAACCATGAACAATTATATGTTTGTTTTGTCACTGTCCATGGCTAAACTTATCTTTGTTATGCGTATACGTATGGTTTATATGCTATTTCGGAAAACACTCTGTCTGCCAGGATGATTTGAAAATGGGTTTAGGTAAACCTACACTAGTCAGCAGTTAAATAAAAAGTAAAACTTGTAACTTTGGCTGTTTTGTATCGAACATTCATCATCACATTCATTAACCAATAAATACAGCATTGGGGACTGGAATGCGATTGTAGGTGAAAGGAGTTGAAGACAAGGTTACGGGAGAATATTGGCATGGTAGTAGGAATGAGAGAGGTGAAATACTAATTGAGTTCCACAACAAATTTCAGCTATTCAGCTGTTCAAGAATTACAAAAGGAGGAGGTATATTTGCAAAAAGGCCTGGAGAGACGCGAAGATTCCATCTGGATTACATGACGGTCAGACAGGTTCCTAAATCGGATATTGGATTGTAAGACGAATCCAGGAGCAGATATAGACACTTCACACTTTAGTAATTTCGAAGAGTAAATTGAAGTTTAAGAGAACCACACGGAAGAATTCATGTGTAAGAAAGTGAGATAATGAAGTACTGAGGAATGATGAGACGCGTCTGAAGGTCACTAAGATAGGATCTTTCGGAAAAATATCACCCACACAATTCCGAAGACTACAAGAGCTGGTAAGTGCGAGAATTATCGCACATTCAGCTTAACAGCTCACGCTGACAAGAATAATATGCAACAGAATGGAAAAGGAAACTGAGGATCTATTATAAGATAATCAGTTCGTCACGGTAAATAATGACAGCCAAACCAGTTGCAGGATAAAGATTTATTAAAATTCTTGACCAATTCTTTTATTAATCTCCATTGCAGGATGTAATTTTAGATATTTTACTTCTGATGAAGGTATATTTATATATACCGAAACCTTGGCCAAGAATTTTACTAAATCATTATCCTGCAACTGTTTTGGCTGTCATCATTTAACGTGAAGAATTTCAACAGTTGCTGTTTCAGCCATGTTTAAAATCTTGAAACAATCAGTTCGGATTTAGGAAAGGTAAAGGCAACAGAGAGAGAGAGAGAGAGAGTTCTGATGTTGCGCTTGATATGAAAGCACAATAAAGAAAAATCAAGACACTTTCACAGGATTTGTCGATCTGGAGAAAGCGTTCGATAATGTTAAACAGTGGAAGATGTGCGAAATTATGAATGGTATACAGGTAAGCTATAGGGAGAGATGTGTTATTATGCAACATGTACATGAGCCAAGAGGGAATAATAAGAGTAGAAGAACGAAGTGCTCGGTTTAAGAATCGGGTAAGACAGGAATATAGTCTTTCGCCCCAACCGTTCAATCTATACATCGAAGAAGCAATGATGAAAAGAGTGGGAATAAATTTCAAGGTGAAAGGAAATCAATGAGAGGATTCGCTGATGATATTGCTATTCTCAGTGAACGTGAAGAATAATTACAGGATCTGCTGAATGGAATGACAGAACATGGGTTGAGAATAAATCAAAGAAAGCCGAATGTAATGAAAAGTAGCAGATATGAGAAGAGCGCGAAAACATCAAAACTGATGGTCAGGAAGTAGATGAAGTCAAGGAATTTTGCTACCTAGGCAGCAAAATAATCAATGACGGACGGAGCAAGGAGGATATAAGAAGCAGACTAACACTGGCAAAAAGGGTTTTTCTGGCCAAGACAAATCTGCTAGTATCAAAACATAAGCCTTAATTTGAAGAAGAAATTTCTGAGAATGTACGTTTGGAGCACATCACATTATGTTATTGAAACACAGACTGTGGAAAAACCTGAACAGAAGAGACTCGAAGCATTTGAGATGTGGTGTTACAGTAGAATGTTGAAAATTAGGTGGATCCCCCAAGAAATGGAATGAGGAGGTTCTGCGCAGAATCGGAGATAAAAGGAATATATGGAAAACTCTGACAAGAACAAAGGACACAGTAGCCGACTTGTGTGGCCGAGCGGTTCTAGGCGCTTCAGTCTGGAACCGAGCGACCGCTACCGTCGCAGGTTCGAATCCAGCCTCGGGCATGGATGTGTGTGATGTCCTTAGGTTAGTTAGGTTTAAGTAGTTCTAGGGGACTGATGACCTCAGATGTTAAGTCTCATAGTGCTCAGAGCCATTTGAACCAAAGGACACAGTAATAGGATAGCTGTTAAGACATCGGGGAATAACTTCCATGATACTAGAGAGAGCTAAGGTGGCAAAACCTGTAGAGGAAAATAGATATTGGAATACATTCAGCAAATAGTTCAAGACATAGGTTGGTGGATACTGCAATAAGTAATACCACAGTAAGCAGTTCAGATGAAGAGGAGTTAGTATCTTTGAAAAGGTCAATCGCAGATGATGGAAAGAAAAACATAGATACCAAGAAGGTAACTACAAAGGAACCGTGGGGAACAAAATAAATACTGATCAACGAAAGAAGGAAGTACAAAAATGTTCCAGGAAATACAGAAATACAGCAATATAAATCACTTAGGAATGAAATAAATACGAAGTGCAGGGAAGGACGGTTCTAGGCGCTACAGTCTGGAACCGCGCGACCGCTACGGTCGCAGGTTCGAATCCTGCCTCGGGCATGGACGTATGTGATGTCCTTAGGTTAGTTAGGTTTAAGTAGTTCTAAGTTCTAGGGGACTGATGACCTCAGAAGTTAAGTCCCATAGTGCTCAGAGCCATTTGAACCATTTTTTTGCAGGGAAGGAAAGGCAAAATGTCTGCATGAAAAATGTGAAGAAATCGAAAAAGAAATGATCGTCGGAAAGACTGAGCGTATAGGAAAGTCAAAATAAACTTCGGAGAAAGTTAAGGCAAAGGTGGTAACATTAAGAGTAAAACGCGAATTCCACTGTTGAATGCAGCGGAGAGGGCGCATAGATGGAAAGAGTACACTGCAGACCTGTAGGAGAGGTGGACTTGTCTTACATCTACATCTACATCTATACTCCGCGAGCCACCTTACGGTGTGTGGCGGAGGGTACTTATTGTACCACTATCTGATCCCCCCTTCCCTGTTCCATTCACGAATTGTGCGTGGGAAGAACGACTGCTTGTAAGTCTCCGTATTTGCTCTAATTTCTCGGATCTTTTCGTTGTGATCATTCCGCGAGATATATGTGGGCGGTAGTAATATGTTGCCCATCTCTTCCCGGAATGTGCTCTCTCGTAATTTCGATAATAAACCTCTCCGTATTGCGTAACGCCTTTCTTGAAGTGTCCGCCACTGGAGCTTGTTCAGCATCTCCGTAACGCTCTCGCGCTGACTAAATGTCCCCATGACGAATCGCGCTGCTTTTCGCTGGATCATGTCTATCTCTTCTATTAATCCAACCTGGTAAGGGTCCCATATTGATGAGCAATACTCAAGAATCGGACGAACAAGCGTTTTGTAAGCTACTTCTTTCGTCGATGAGTCACATTTTCTTAGAATTCTTCCTATGAATCTCAACCTGGCGCCTGCTTTTCCCACTATTTGTTTTATGTGATCATTCCACTTCAGATCGCTCCGGATAGTAACTCCTAAGTATTTTACGGTCGTTACAGCTTCCAATGATTTACCACCTATGGCATAATCGTACTGGAATGGATTTCTGCCCCTATGTATGCGCATTATATTACATTTATCTACGTTTAGGGAAAGCTGCCAGCTGTCGCACCATGCATTAATCCTCTGCAGGTCTTCCTGGAGTACGTACGAGTCTTCTGATGTTGCTACTTTCTTGTAGACAACCGTGTCATCTGCAAATAGCCTCACGGAGCTACCGATGTTGTCAACTAAGTCATTTATGTATATTGTAAACAATAAAGGTCCTATCACGCTTCCTTGCGGTACTCCCGAAATTACCTCTACATCTGCAGATTTTGAACCGTTAAGAATGACATGTTGAGTTCTTTCTTCTAGGAAATCCTGAATCCAATCACAAACCTGGTCCGATATTCCGTAAGCTCGTATTTTTTTCATTAAACGTAAATGCGGAACCGTATCAAATGCCTTCCTGAAGTCCAGGAATACGGCATCAATCTGCTCGCCAGTGTCTACGGCACTGTGAATTTCTTGGGCAAATAGGGCGAGCTGAGTTTCACATGATCTCTGTTTGCGGAATCCATGTTGGTTATGATGAAGGAGATTTGTATTATCTAAGAACGTCATAATACGAGAACACAAAACATGTTCCATTATTCTACAACAGATTGACGTAAGCGAAATAGGCCTATAATTATTCGCATCTGATTTATGACCCTTCTTGAAAATGGGAACGACCTGCGCTTTCTTCCAGTCGCTAGGTACTTTACGTTCTTCCAGCGATCTACGATAAATTGCTGATAGAAAGGGGGCAAGTTCTTTAGCATAATCACTGTAGAATCTTAAGGGTATCTCGTCTGGTCCGGATGCTTTTCCGCTACTAAGTGATAGCAGTTGTTTTTCAATTCCGATGTCGTTTATTTCAATATTTTCCATTTTGGCGTCCGTGCGACGGCTGAAGTCAGGGACCGTGTTACGATTTTCCGCAGTGAAACAGTTTCGGAACACTGAATTCAGTATTTCTGCCTTTCTTCGGTCGTCCTCTGTTTCGGTGCCATCGTGGTCAACGAGTGACTGAATAGGGGATTTAGATCCGCTTACCGATTTTACATATGACCAAAACTTTTTAGGGTTCTTGTTTAGATTGTTTGCCAATGTTTTATGTTCGAATTCGTTGAATGCTTCTCTCATTGCTCTCTTTACGCTCTTTTTCGCTTCGTTCAGCTTTTCCTTATCAGCTATGATTCGACTACTCTTAAACCTATGATGAAGCTTTCTTTGTTTCCGTAGTACCTTTCGTACATGATTGTTATACCACGGTGGATCTTTCCCCTCGCTTTGGACCTTAGTCGGTACGAACTTATCTAAGGCGTACTGGACGATGTTTCTGAATTTTTTCCATTTTTGTTCCACATCCTCTTCCTCAGAAATGAACGTTTGATGGTGGTCACTCAGATATTCTGCGATTTGTGCCCTATCACTCTTGTTAAGCAAATATATTTTCCTTCCTTTCTTGGCATTTCTTATTACACTTGTAGTCATTGATGCAACCACTGACTTATGATCACTGATACCCTCTTCTACATTCACGGAGTCGAAAAGTTCCGGTCTATTTGTTGCTATGAGGTCTAAAACGTTAGCTTCACGAGTTGGTTCTCTAACTATCTGCTCGAAGTAATTCTCGGACAAGGCAGTCAGGATAATGTCACAAGAGTCTCTGTCCCTGGCTCCAGTTCTGATTGTGTGACTATCCCATTCTATACCTGGTAGATTGAAGTCTCCCCCTATTACAATAGTATGATCACGAAACTTCTTCACGACGTTCTGCAGGTTCTCTCTGAGGCGCTCAACTACTACGGTTGCTGATGCAGGTGGTCTATAGAAGCATCCGACTATCATATCTGACCCACCTCTGATACTTAGCTTAACCCAGATTATTTCACATTCGCATTCGCTAATAACTTCACTGGATATTATTGAATTCTTTACTGCTATAAATACTCCTCCACCATTGGCGTTTATCCTATCCTTGCGGTATATATTCCATTCTGTGTCTAGGATTTCGTTACTGTTCACTTCCGGTTTTAACCAACTTTCCGTTCCTAATACTATATGCGCACTATTTCCTTCAATAAGAGATACTAATTCAGGAACCTTGCCCTGGATACTCCTGCAGTTTACCAATATTACGTTAACTTTTCCTGTTTTTGGTCTCTGAGGACGGACGTTCTTTATCAACGATGATAATGTCCTCTCTGGTAAGCCGTCAGGTATTTTATCGTTTCGCCCAAGGGGGGGTCCCTCTAACCTAAAAAACCCCCGTGTGCACGCCACACGTACTCTGCTACCCTAGTAGCTGCTTCCGGTGTGTAGTGCACGCCTGACCTGTCTAGGGGGGCCCTACAGTTCTCCACCCAATAACGGAGGTCGATGAATTTGCAACCATTATAGTCGCAGAGTCGTCTGAGCCTCTGGTTTAGACCCTCCACACGGCTCCAAACCAGAGGACCGCGATCGACTCTGGGCACTATGCTGCAGATATTAAGCTCAGCTTGCACTCCGCGTGCGATGCTGGTTGTCTTCACCAAATCAGCCAGCCGCCGGAAGGGACCAAGGATGGCCTCAGAACCCAAGCGGCAGGCGTCATTCGTTCCGACATGTGCTACTATCTGCAGCTGGTCACACCCAGTGCGTTCAATAGCTGCCGGAAGGGCCTCCTCCACATTACGGACGAGACCCCCCGGCAAGCACACCGAGTGCACACTGGCATTCTTCCCCGACCTACCCGCTATTTTCCTGAGGGGCTCCATAACCCGCCTAACGTTGGAGCTCCCTATAACTAATAGGCCCGCCCTCTGTGACTGTCGGGACCTTGCCGGAGAATCGGCCACTGGCCCAACAGGCGAGGCATCCTGTGGTGGCTCGGAAACGATGTCATCACCACTAGGAAGCACCCCGTACCTGTTGGAAAGGGGTAAGGCAGCTGCCACGCGGCCAGATCCCACCTTCGCCTTTCGGCCAGGCACGCGAGAGCCCACCACTGTCCGCCATTCACCCTGGAGTGATGGCTGACCGGTAAGATGCTCACTGCCGGAAGACGCAGCGACATCAGGGGTTCCATGTGATTCCAAGGCCACCGAAGTAGGCATAGGTCTCACCACAGTTGCCCCAACGCCACTACGAGCCGACGCCTGCGCCTCGAGCTCGATGAGCCTAACAGACAAAGCCTCCACCTGCCCCCGAAGAGTGGCCAATTCTCCTTGCGTCCGCTCACAACAACCACAGTCCCTACACATGACTATGTTTACCCTACCCTATACGGTGACAAATTCCCAAGATAATCTTCTGATGAGCTACTCTGATAATCAAGAAACACTCACTGAAATACGAGACGCGAAAACTACGCTAGGTTTTCCCAGAAAAACTATTTAAAAGCTAAGCGCAGCAAATAAGTACAAAAACGCTTTATACAAACAGTACTCGCTGCTGCTGGTGCTCTCGCTCTGGCTGTCACAAGACAACTGCTGATTCAAGTGACTAGTGGCTAACGGCCGCGAAACAAACAAAGACGGTTTTAGGGCGCTTTCTGTTCTAAACGATCAAGAAAACACTAAGAAATCTAACACGAAAACTACGTAAAGTTTTATCAAGAACTGTTAGTTACTATGCAGAGCAGATAAACACAAATAGAATCCCTTCCTTAGTGGAAGGTCGTAAACAAAATGCAAAATAAACGCTTTATACAAACAGTACTGTGCTGCTGCTGGTGCTCTCGCTCTCGCTGTCACAAGACAACTTATGGAGCGATACAAGAATAAACGGAAGCCGACAGGGAAAATACGGGAGATAAGTACTAGATTCAGAATTTAAAAGAGGAAGACTTAAGATCAAATAAGGCAGAAGGGGTTGATAAAATTCCATGGATTTCTTAAATCGCTGGGGAAAGTGGAACGACCGAGGGCAGCGGCATTTACGTAGAGTGTCAGTGTTAACAGACAAGCAACACTGCGTGAAATAATCGCAGAAATCGACTTTGGACGTGCGACGAAGGTATCCGTTACGACGTTGGGCGAAATATGGTGTTAATGGGCTATGGCAGCAGACAACCGAGGCGAGTGCTTTTTACTAACAGCACGATATCGCCTGCTGCACCTCTCCTGTGGTCGGGTGGTAGCTCCATAATGGTGAGGGCCGCGTTTAAACGCAGTGAACTGCGTCCTTGGTTCAGCTGAAACGATGACTGGAAATGGTTATGTTCAGCTACTTGCAGACCATTTGCAGCCATTCATGGACTTCATGTTCCCAAACAGCAACAGAATTTTTATGAATGACAGTGCGCCATGTCATCGGGCCACAACTGTTCGCAGTTAGTTTGAAGAACACTCTGGACAGTTTGAAGCGAATGCTTTGGCCACCCAGATTGCCCGACATGAATCCCATTGAACTTTTATGGGACATTATAAAGAGGTCAGTTCGTGCAGAACGTCCTGCACTGGTAGGACTTTCAGAATTATGAATGGCTCTGGAGGCAACGTGGCTCAGTATTTCTGCAGAGGGCTTCCGACAACTTGCTGAATCCGTCCACGTCAAGTTGCTGCACTATGCCGCGCAGAAGGAGATCCGACACGATATTAGGTGGTGTGTCACGGCTTTCGTCACCTCGATGTATGAGACGGGCGATATCCATCAGCCGTTCGGAAAAAAAATCATCCACACAATTCCGAAGATTGCAAGTGCGAGGATTATCGCACAATCAGCCTCTCAAGACGAAAAGACAGCAGAATGGAAAATAAAACTGAGGATCTGTTAGAGGACAATCATTTTGGCTGTAGGAAAGGTAAAGGCACCAGAGAGAGACAGTCCTGACATTGCGGTTGGTAATGGAAGCAGGGTTGGAGAATTGTCATCCTGGAAAAAGCGTTCGGCAGTGTAAAATCGTGCAAGATGTTAGAAATTCTGAGACAAAGGGGAGTAAGTTATACGGAAAGGTCGGTAATAAACAATATGTACAACAACCAAGACGGAACTAACTTTGGAAGGATGTAAGACAAGGATGAAGTATTTCGCCCCTACTATTCAATCTGTGCGTCGAAGAAGCAATGATGGAAATAAAAGAAAGGTTCAACAGTGGAATTAAAATTCAAGTGAAAGTATATCAGAGATGACATTTCTATCCTCAGGACAGCGAAGAAGAGTTTGAGGATCTGCTGAATGGAATGAACAGGCTAATGAGTGCAGAATATAGACTGAACGTAAATCTAAGGAAGTATAAGGTAACGAGAAGTTACAGAAATGGGAATAGAGAGAAACTTATCAAAATTGGTAATCACAAATTAGACGAAATGAAGGAATTCTGCTACCTTGGAAGCAAAATAACCCATGATGGCCGAAGCAAGGTGGACTAGCAACAGCGAAGAGGACATCCCTGGCCAAAAGAAGTCCACTAGTAACAAAGATAGACCTTAATTTGAGGAAGAAATTTCTAAGATTAGACGTTTGGAAGCCAGCATTGTTATGTTGTTGAATCACTGAGTGTGGGAAAACCAGAAAAGAAGAAAATAATCGAAGCAGCTGAGATGATGTGTTACCGAAGAACGTTGAAGCTTGGGTTGACTGACAAAGCTAGGAATGAAGTACTCCTTCGTAGAATCGGCGAAGAAAGGAACATATGAAAAACACGGAAAAGAAGAAAGGGCAGGATAATAGGACATGTGTTAGGATATCAGGGGATAATTTTTATAGTATTGGAGGGGGCTGTAGAGGATAAAAACTGTAGAGGAAGACAGAGATTGGAATACATCCAGCAAATAATTGAGAACGTAGGTGCTCTCTACTCTGAGATGAAGAGATTTGCACAGGAGAGACTTTCGTGGCGGGCGGCATCAAACCAGTCAGAAGTCTGATGACAGTTTTTGCCTACAGACTGTAATACTTCTTATTAGATGTTGGTAATTCCAAGTAAAATCGATTCTTACTGCACACGCCACATTAAGCGTAACACGCAAATCTTCTTAATTTCTGTGAAGTCTTTCGTAAGAACGTAAATGTTAAAAAATATAAAAAGTGTCAACAACTCGCTGACATCGCTCGTTGGCGAATGCAATGATGCTGCACTGCCGTGTCATTTGGTAATCGTCTTTAATATTAATGCAGACAGTGTGAAAATGAAAAATGTGTTGAAAGTATTTATTATTTGTAATAATTGTTTTTAAAGTACCAGAAGAGAGGAGTAAAATTATTCGACAACTGACAGAACATCTGAAAAGCCTTGTGTCTGTATATGTTAGTTTTCTTTACGTATGTATGTAATTTATTGAGTCCCATCAAATGTAATTTTACGTATCAGAAACGGAGAATGTACTTCCATAACTGAAAGCATAATTTATAATTTTAAAAAATTAAAAATATTTTCAGGAAGACTCAATATCAACATTGGTCATAAAATTACAACTGGATCCTTCTCTCGACCAGCAGGCTCACCTGACGTGAGGAATTCTGGTCCTATGTGAAGGCAGTTAGTGGCATGAAAGTTAGTCTTCAGTCCCTAACCGAAGTGACAGGAATTAAAACTGAAGGTAGCAAAAGAAAAGCGGCAATGTTTAACTACGTTTCCAAATGTTTCTGTACAAAGGAAACCCCAAGATTATTGCCCTAACTTAATTCTCGTGCTACTGAAAAGACGAGTGACACAGATATTAGTGTCAGTGGCATTGAAAAACAGCTGAAATCGTTAAAATTTAACGAAGCTCCATGGCCTATGGAATCCATCTGAGATTCTATACTGACTTTGCGGCTGAGTTAGGTGCTCTCTTAAATGTAACTCTCGAACAAACAACCGCGCCCAGTGGTTGAAGGGAGCACATGTCACACCCTTCTAAATTAGGGGTATCAGAAATGATCCACAAAACTTCCATCCAGTATACACTTGACATCCATTTGCTGCAGAATACTAGAAGATATTCTAGCTGAAACGTAATGAAGTATCTTGAACAGAATTATCTTCTACAGGCCTACCAGCATGGATTCCGAAATCATACATAATTTAAAACCCAACTTGTACTTTTATCACATGAGATACTTAAAGATATGGATGAAGGCAGTGAAGTAGATGCAGCATTCCTCGATTTCCGGAAAATATTTCATTTAGTACCACGTCGACACTTATTATCAAAAGTTCGATCGTCTGGGGTATCAAGCGAAATTTATGACTAGACTGGGGATTCTTTGATAGGGAGAACGCAGCATGTTATCTTTGATGGATGATGATGATATTTGGTTTGTGGGGAGCTCAACTGCGCAGTCATCAGCGCCCGTAAAAAGTCCTAGTTTTGACGCAGTCCAATTTTTACACAATGCTATCTCGCCACTGTCACGATTGATGATGATGATGAGGAGGATGAAATGACGAGGACAACATAAACGCCCAGTCCCCGACCGGGAATCGAACCCGGGACTCCGTGATCTTCGATGGAGAGTCATCGGCAGATGGAGAAGTAACTTCGGGTGTGTCCCAGGGACTTTGCTGATAATGTCATACATTAATGTCCTTGCGGACAATATTAATAATAGCTTCAGACTTTTTGCAGACGATGCAGTTGTCTTTAAAGAAAGAAATTGCGCAAATCTCAGTTAGACCATAACAAGATTTCAATGTGATGGAAAGATTGAAAGCTTGCTTTAAAGGTTCAGTAATCTAAAACTGTGCACTTCACAAAACAAACAAAAAAGTAGTATCCTATGATTACAGTATCAATGAGTCTGAGTTGGAATCGAACAACTCATACAAACGCAACCTATCCTGGACTAATGGTCAAGTGTGTGGGACTTATACCAAATAGGACTAACAGGCAATATTGAACGAATACGAAGAAGGGCAGCACGAATGGTCACAAGTCTGTTCGACCCATGGGAGGGAGTCACGAAGAAGCTGAAAGAACTGACTGGAAGACGCCTGAAGAAAGATTGCGTCTATCTCATGTAAATCTTCTTCGAAAGTTTCTAGAACCAACTTCAAGTGATGAATATCACACAGGGATAGCAGAGAAAAGATTAGAATAATTACAACACGCTCAGAGGCAACTAGGAACTCATATATCCCGCTCTCCATACGTGAATTTGGGGAGAAAGCCCTAACACCTGTTACAGTGCGGCGTACCCTAAGCTGTGTATTTCACAGTCGGTTGCGGATTGCATCTCCATAGCAATATCTAACAAGTCGAAAACGTGTTGTACTGGTGTGATTATACATTAAGAAGATTTGTTTCAATGACGAAAAATTTATTGTAGTTACCTGACATTGTCAATACAGAGACATAGTTTATTTATTTTAATGAATGTTGATTTTTTGTAAAATCTTTATTAGCCACGATCGCATATAGGAAATCTGATAACTAGATTCGACCATTACTCGTAATCTTCAGATCAAGATATACACAGTAGTGTCCAAGATAAGAGGACTATTTGTCAACTGCCAGCTTCGAAAAAAATGGCTCTGAGCACTATGGGACTTAACATCTGAAGTCATCAGTCACCTAGAACTTAGAACTACTTAAACCTAACTAACCTAAGAACATCACACACATCCATGCCTGAGGCAGGATTCGAACTGCGACCGTCGCGGTCGCGCGGTTCCAGGCTGAAGTACAGACAAGTACTCTTGTCGTGCTTAGAAAGTAGTGTTGTAAAACTGTCATAAGCTACAGTAGACTGTCGCGAGTTAATGTAGAGTACTGCAGTTTTCCTAGTAGCGCTGGTCAGTTACGATCGTACCTGCGTTACGTGTATGTTGTGTGTGTTGCATATCTTTCAAGCGTTACCTCACAATGATGGCTTTTTTTTTTTTTTTGCAAATGCGCTCACTGTTTTATTACATTTCCCTGAAAATCGGCGGTGGTGAAACGTCTAGAAATTGAGTGAGGGCCAGGTAACTTAAGGAATATTTTCGTTCTGTCTGTTACTTGAAAGTAAATCGCATTTAAAGCAAAATAAAAATTGTAAATATTTAATTCAGGTTCTATTCGAAAATTGTTGACTTGTTACGCGAAACAGAGGGATGTTGTGGTAAAAATAAAGAACCCTACAGAAATTGATGACTGCTCAACAAAAAAGGCAAAATAAAAAAAGCACAAAACAAAAGTATATCAAACATCGCTTCAGTGCTCCGTCAAACATCTTTTTAGAGATGGTCGTGGGACTCGACTGTTCGATACAGGATGTCAGATTAAACACCTTTCAGTCATCTAGTTTCCAAATTTATTTTATTTGGCTACGCCGTCGTCAGGCCCCTGATCGACGTGCAGGGTGATTCTAGCTCAGTTGTGAACAAAACAGGGGCCAACAATACTGGTATTAGTAGATTTTTGGAAATGCGACCACTTCAGCCGTCATCAGTCGGCAGATGGCTGAAAGGTGTTTGGCATCCTGTGCTCTAAACATGTTCTTGTCATTCATAGACAACTTTCATATCTATCAACTATAAGAGGGAACTCTCAAGTTTGACTATGATGAACATTTTCTTGAGTGTAAAATAACAAAAACAACTGCAAATAGTTGTGCATATAATGTGTAATTTCAACAAAAGTAATTGCTTTGGTTAGATAAAGGCGCAGAAGTTAGGCGATCAACTGATTCTTATTGCTTATAAAATGCCGTTTGTATACTGGAAGGACATAAAATACACAATGGACTAAAACCGAATGATGTGTGGTTCTAATTGTGTGCAAAACAAACAACCAAAGAAAAAAAAACGAATAGTCGTTGGCTCCTAGTTTCTCTCTTAAACACTCATTTACGTTTCTTTCCCTACCAATACTATCGGTAATCCTACAGTTTATTACGTCGTTTATGTAGTGTACCGAAATTACCGAACCGCAGGTTTGATAGAGCTGAACTCTAATAGGAAGTGACATTTACAACAACCACACTGCATGGTACTAGTCAAAGTTTCCATGAGGTGGTCGTACACAAACTGAGGATGGCTAGTAACGGTCGAAGCTAGTTTTAGATTATATTAGATTAGATTTTCTTTCATTCCAATTGATCCGTAGTGAGGAGGTCCTCCAGGTGTAGAACATGTCAGAAAAACGAAAATGTTCAAATGTGTGTGAATTCTTTAGGGACCAAACTGCCGAGGTCATCGGTACCTAGACTTGCACACTACTTAAACTAACTTAACCTAACTTATGCGAAGAACAACACACAGTCATACCCAACGGAGGACTCGGACCTCCAGCGGGAGGGGCCGTGCAGTCCGTGACATGCCGCCCTAAACCTCGCGGTCACACTACGCAGCGGTAGTTTTCAGTTCTCCTGTGTGTCATTGTTGCTAATCGAAATTAAAAACACTCAATATTCGGTGAAAAAAATCACTGACAGTAGTAACAAGTAGCCTCGTTTCTCTTCGATATCGAGTGTCCATAATGTGTCTCTGTCATCGATGATGCGATGTGTTTAAGACTGCAGTATCGATATTGAAACATATTACACTACTGGCCATTAAAATTGCTACACCACGAAGATGACATGCTACAGAGGCGAAATTTAACCGAAAGGAAAAAGATGCTGTGATATGCAAGTAATTAGCTTTTCAGAGCATTCACACAAGGTTGGCGCCGGTGGCGACACCTACAACGTGCTGACATGAGGAGTGTTTCCAACAGATTTCTCATACACAAACAGCAGTTGACCGGCGTTGCAGGGTGAAACGTTGTTGTGGTGCCTCGTGTAAGGAGGAGAAATGCGCGTACCATCATGTTACTGACTTTGATAAAGGTCGGATTGTAGCCTATCGCGATTGCAGTTTATCGTATCGCGACACTGCTGCGCGCGTTAGTCGAGATCCAATAACTGTTAGCAGGGGGAATCGGTGGGCTCAGGAGGGTAATACGGAACGCCGTGCTGTATCCCAACGGTCTCGTATCACCAGCAGTCGAGATGACAAGTCATCTTATCCGCATGGCTGTAACGAATCGTGCAGCCACGTCTCGATCCCTGAGTCAACAGATGGGGACATTTGCAAGACAACAATCATCTGCACGAACAGTTGGACGACGTTTGCAGCAGCATGGACTATCAGCTCGGAGACCATGGCTGCGGTTACCCTTGACGCTGCATCACAGACAGGAGCGCCTGCGATGGTGTACTCAACGACGAACCTGGGTGCCCGAATGGCAAAACGTCATTTTTTCGGATGAATCCAGGTTCTGTGTACAGCATCATGATGGTCGCATCCGTGTTTGGCGACATCGCGGTGAACGCACATTGGAAGCGTGTATTCGTTATCGTCATACTGGCGTATCACCCTGCTTGATGTTGCCATTGGTTACACGTCTCTGTCACCTATTATTCGCATTGACGGCACTTTGAACAGTAGACGTTACATGCCAGATGTGTTACGACCCGTGGCTCTACCCTTCATTCGATCCCTGTGAAAACCCTACATTTCAGCAGGATAATGCACGACCGCATGTTGCAGGTCATGTACGGGTCTTTCTGGATACAGAAAATATTCGACTGCTGTCCTGGCCAACACATTCTCCAGATCTCACACCAACTGAAAACGTCTGGTCAATGGTGGCCGAGCAACTGGCTCCTCACAATACGCCAGTCACTACTCTTGATGAACTGTGGTATCGTGTTGAAGCTGCACCTGTGTACCTGTACACGTCAACCAAGCTCTGTTTGACTCAATGCCGACGCGTATCAAGGCCGTTATTAAGGCCAGAGGTGGTTGTTCTGGGTACTGATTTCTTAGGATCTATGCATCCAAATTGCGTGAAAATGTAATCATATGTCAGTTCTAGTATAATATATTTGTCCAATGAATCTGCGTCTGCATTTCTTCTTGGTGTAGCAATTTTAATGGCCAGTAGTGTATAAGCTTTCAAGATCGATATATTGTAATCGATTATCATCGAACATTTCCACTCCTGCGTGGCCAGTAGTACTGTAGTGTAGATGGGCGTGGGCGGCGACTGACCTGAGGCACCATGCTGAGGATGGCGGCGGTGGAGTCGTTGGCGTCCGCGGCGGCGGCGGCGGCGTCTGGCGCGGCGTGTCGGGCGCTGCCCAGGCTGGCGACGTGCAGCTGCAGCCAGACGAACGTGACGAGGAACAGGAAGACGGCGGTGCGCACGCACGACGCCGTCCGCCGCCGGCCGATCGCGGGCGCCGCCATGGACACGCGCAGCCCGCGGCCCGCTGCAACCACACCGCACAAACTGGCCCTCACTGCCTGCCTCCGTCACACCACCTCACGCAAATCACTAGCTATGCCAATCACAGAAGCCAGCACACAAAAGTTAGTAAACACAGAAGCAAGACATCTGCTATAATCTATACAGGCTGTTACAAAAAGGTACTGCCAAACTTTCAGGAAACATTCCTCACACACAAATAAAGAAAAGATGTTATGTGGACATGTGTCCGGAAACGCTTACTTTCCATGTTAGAGCTCATTTTATTACTTCTCTTCCAATAACATTTATCATGGAACTGAAACACACAGCAACAGAAAGTACCAGCGTGACTTCAAACAGTTTGTTACAGGAAAACGTACCGCGCCGCGGCTATTGCCCCGTGCTAATCCATACATCACATGGGCATCTGCCAACTCCGCATTTGTAAACATTGCACTGACTGCAAAACCACGTTCGTGATGAATAGCCGTAGCGCGGAACGTTTGTATCGAGACAGATTTCCAGAACGAAGGTGTCCCGACAGGAAGACGTTCGAAGCAATTGATCGGCGTCTTAGTGAGCACGGAACATTCCAGCCTATGACTCGCGACTGGGGAAGACCTAGAACGACGAGGACACCTGCAATGGACGAGGCAATTCTTCGTGCAGTTGACGATAACCCTAATGTCTGCGTCAGAGAAGTTGCTGCTGTACAACGTAACGTTGACCACGTCACTGTATGGACAGTGCTACGGGAGAACCAGTTGTTTCCGTACCATGTACAGCGTGTGCAGGCACTATCAGCAGCTGATTGGCCTCCACGGGTACACTTCTGCGAATGGTTCATCCAACAATGTGTCAATCCTCATTTCAGTGCAAATGTTCTCTTTACGGATGAGGCTTATTCCAAGGTGATCAAATTGTAAATTTTCACAATCAACATGTGTGGGCTGACGAGAATCCGCACGCAATTGTGCAATCACGTCATCAACACAGATTTTCTGTGAACTTTTGGGCAGGCATTGTTGGTGATGTCTTGATTGGGCCCCATGTTCTTCCACCTACGCTCAATGGAGCACGTTATCATGATTTCATACGGGATATTCTACCTGTGCTGCTAGAACATGTGCCTTTACCAGTACGACACAACATGTGGTTCATGAACGATGGAGCTCCTGCACATTTCAGTCGAAGTGTTCGTACGCTTCTCAACGACAGATTCGGTGACCGATGGATTGGTAGAGGCGGACCAATTCCCTGGCCTCCACGCTCTCCTGACCTCACCCCTCTTGATTTTCATTTATGGGGGTATTTGAAAGCTCTTGTGTACGCAACCCCGGTACCAAATGTACAGACTCTTCGTGCTCGTATTGTGGACGGCTGTGATACAATACGCCATTCTCCAGGGCTGCATCAGCGCATCAGGGATTCCATGCGACGGAGGGTGGATGCATGTATCCTCGCTAACGGAGGACATTCTCAACATTTACTGTAACAAAGTGTTTGAAGTCACGCTGGTACGTTCTGTTGCTGTGTGTTTCCATTCCATGATTAATGTGATTTGAAGAGAAGTAATAAAATGAGCTCTAACATGGAAAGTAAGCGTTTACGGACACATGTCCATCCGGACACATGTCCACATAACATATTTTCTTTCTTTGTGTGTGAGGAATGTTTGCTGAAAGTTTGGCCGTATCTTTTTGTAACACCCTGTGTAGATACGAGGGACGTTAAGTTTTTCTTACAGCCGTTAATATACCGGGTGATCAAAAAGTCAGTAAATATTTGAAAATTGAATAAATCACGGAATAATGTAGATAGAGAGGTACAAATTGACACACATGCTTGGAATGACATGGGGTTTTATTAGAGCCAAAAGAATACAAAAGTTCAAAAAAAATGTCCGACAGATGGCGCTTCATCTGATCAGAATAGCAATAACTAACATAACAAAGTAAGGAAAAGCAAAGATGATGTTCTTTACAGGAAATCTCAGTATGTCCACCATCATTCCTCAACAATAGCTGTAGTCGAAGAATAATGTTGTGAACAGCGCTGTAAAGCATGTCCGGAGTTATGGTGAGGCACTGGCGTCGGACGTTGTCTTTCAGCATCCCTAGAGATGTAACTCTTCAGGTTTTCCCGGTGATGACATCTGGGGCTGTCGGGTGTTCTGACGGATATCAGCGTCGTACTTGCACGATATTTCGGTCACGTAGCTCGTGACCTTCATCAGGTGCGACCTGAGACAGTCTCAGGTCGCACCCGATGAAGGTCACGAGCGACGTGACCGAAATATCGTGCAAGTACGACGCTGATATCCGTCAGAACACCGACAACCCAAGATGTCGTCCCTAGAGATGTAGGTCGATCACGATACACTTGCGACTGCAGGTAACCCCAAAGCCAATAATCGCACGAACTGTGGTCTGGGGACCTGGGAGGCCAAGCGTGACGAAACTGGCGGCTGAGCACTCGATCATCACCAAACGACAGGTGCAAGAGATCTTTCACGCGTCTAGCAATATGGGGTGGAGAGCCATCCTGCATAAACATCGTACGTTCCAACAGGTGTTCATCAGCCAGGCTGGGGATAACGCAATTCTGTAACATATCGGCCGGCTGGAGTGGCCGTGCGGTTCTGGGCGCTACAGTCTGGAACCGAGCGACCGCTACGGTCGCAGGTTCGAATCCTGCCTCGGGCATGGATGTGTGTAATGTCCTTAGGTTAGTGAGGTTTAATTAGTTCTCAGTTCTAGGCGACTGATGACCTCAGAAGTTAAGTCGCATAGTGCTCAGAGCCATTTGATCCATTTGTAACATATCGGCGTACCTCTCACCCGTCACGGTAGCAGTTACAAAACCAGAATCACGCATTTCCTCGAAGAAAAAAGGCCCGGTAACGGCAGATGTGGTAAATCCAACCCATACCGTGACTTTCTCGTTGTGCAATGGAGTTTCCACGACAGTTCTAGGATTTTCGGTAGCGCAAATTCTGCAGTTGTGGGCATTGACAGAGCCTTGGAGCGTGAAATGAGCTTCGTCGGTCCACAACACGTTACTCAACCTATCGTCATCTTCACCATCTTCTGAAATGGCCACACCGCAAATGCCCTCCGCTTCACTAAATCGCCAGGTAACAGTTCATGATGCCGATGGATTTTGTACGGATAGCATCGGAGGGTACACCTAATTGCCAACCAAACAGTAGTGTATGGAATGCCGGTGCGATGTGCGACTGCACGAGCGCTGACTTCCCCGTGCATAGACGAACCCGCTACAGTCTGCATTTCTTCCTGAACTGTCTCACCAGCATTACGCCTTGTGCTCGGTCGGCCACTACGGGGTCTATCGTCTAAACAATCCTTGGCTTCGAACTTCGAAATCATTCTCGCCACAGCTGCATTTGTCAACGGACCTTTACCCGTTCGAATCCCCTTCCTATGGCGATTGGGTTGTAACGCTGAACTAGCACATTCCCCATTCTGATAATACAGCTTCACTAAAAGCGCCTTTTTAGGTAACGTCAACATGCTGCGACTGCTGGCGCATCTGATTCTCTCTCTCATTACAGCTCCTTTTATACACGATTGTCATGCGCAATCACTGACGTTTTGCTGTCCAGCGCCATCTGTCAGACATTTTGTAAACTTTTTTTTGTTCTAATAAAACCCCTTGTCATTCCAAGAATGTGTGTCAATTTTTACCTCTCTGTGTACATTATTCCGTGGTTTATTAAGTTTTCAAATTTATACTGACTTTTTGATCATCCGGTACATACACTGTGCGATCACTAGTATCCGGACACTCTTACGTAATGTGGAACTGACCACTAGATGTCACGAGAGGTGGACCCGCCAGTATAAAAGAAATGTGGGGAGTATTGTGTTGTCAGTAAAGAAGCAATTACAGCAGATTGGGTCCATGAGGAGAGCTCAGTGACTTTGAACATGGACTAGTCTCCAACAAATCCGTCAGGGGCATTTCAGTCCTTCAGAAGCTGTCCACGTTGAATGTTGGTGACGTGATGGTGTAGTGGAAACGCGAAGGAAGAATCACGGCTACACCGAGACTAAGCAGACCTCATGTACCAAAGGACAGGTGCCGTCGCCGACTGCGAGGGATGGCTGTAAGAAACTCTGTACATTAAATTGGACGCCACTTGGGCGACTTACGTGTCCCTATCCTACCCCAGTTATCCAACCGAGAAAGAGGACCTGCAGTTTAATGTAGAATCCGAACAAGGTGCTATTTCTGGCGACTCCTCATACCGTTGAGAGACGAAGGCTAGGTTAAAACGAACCCGTGGTCTGATCGAGATTCGAGCACACGATTTCTCGGTTTGCAGGTGATTTATTGCTGGACCACCAGGCCTTATATATATAATTACGAGTAGTTCGACTATAGGTTTTGATCAGCGAGTTTGCAAGTGTCAAATGTGGGGCATATGTGGCCGTATCTCTTGGCGGCCAATTTTAGAGATACATCACATGAATTCGCAATTACGATTAGGGACTACTATCAGCTGTAGCACACCCATTTGTGGGTGTTGCTGCAGCGTATATGCAATCCAGCACGAGTGAGTTCCGGGTATATAAGCACCGACATGTAGGCAAGGGATTAGTGTGGCGTTCGAACGGAAACTTTTTACTCGCCTCTCATATTATCTACTATGGATGAATTGTTGGGTTTTTAATTTATTACTCATGCCATAACTTTCTTTCTCTGTTATTATTTCACAGAAATGCCAGTCAAATAATAGACTTTTGCGTAAAACTTCTAACGTTCTTTTTCTTTAACTATTTCGAATGGTGAAGCTGTTTTTTTTAGTCAAACACACATCTTTACTTTTTAACGGGATTTTGAATACAATTGATAGATTGCTGACAAAGCCAAAAATTCTCTTCCAAATAGTCAAATGAACAGTTTATATAGCGCCAAAATATGGCATTTACCAGAACAGTTACAAGACAATACTTAAAATTCCAATAATGAATTAATCCAATGTCGAACATTTATTGTGCGATCAGTTAACAAAAAGGCATACTCGTTCTATAACTTGTTGACCAGTAAGTTGACTTCTTTTCATCAGAAACAATATCACTCAAAAACGATATCAATCTTTCAGAAGCCACAGAATGCCCTACCAAACATTTTTTAAAATTGTTTCTAAAACCAAACACTTTAGTACCACTGCTACGACAGATAATTGATACATCGGTTTAAATAGTGTTATCAGTAAGAAAGGGAAAATGTCTGTTATAACTGACAAGGGGAAGGCCTCAGACACGGCCAACCGATTCGGCTCAAATTTGGCAGGTCGCTTGTGTACAACCAACAACGAAGGAATCTAAGGTATTTTGGGTCAACACCCCCGCAATTTTGAGAAAATCACCCCTAAAGGTTATGACGAGCAATCGACTCAACATTGGAGGGATCGACAGATAACTGTAAATAGAGCATTTTTCCTCATCAGGTATGGGGTCCGCAAACGCATACTTTTCCAGAAATCGAGGTAAGAAACTTTTACAACTGCCGCTACTGTACCCACCTAGTAAACACTTTTTGCCGACAGCACCGATAGCGCAACGGCGAAAGTAACTGGCTGGGAATCGGAGAACCCGGTTTCGAATCTCGAAGAAACCTAGCGGATGTTATTCTTTTCGTTTGTATTTTTCCCTATCTCAATTGATAGGGATAGGAGGGTTAATAAGGTAAGTAAATCAATAAGGAATGATAATAATAAGGTAGGCAAATAAATTTCTCAAACCTTTTGTGATAGTAAACAACTAAAATGTTACTCCGGGTCACTTTACGAGGGCTCTTCCAGTCACTGTTACATGTCCTCACTTTTCTTCAAACAACTAGATGGATGGTACTTGTCATATAAACATTCGAAACAAATATACCCACGGCACCAAGAACATCTAATGATTGCATTCTTTCGACAGCTACACTGTTCCTTCTGAAAAGTGCACGAAAAACAAACTTGGTTTACATTTAAAAATGTCTTTTTTTTGGGAATTAATTTTGAGGCATACGACGCATACAATATCATTGTCTGAAAAATCGATGCTGAAAGTTGGTTATGAATTATGCTGTGAATAGTTATTGCATCCTTGCGCTTGTGCAATTCCCGCTTGGTTTCCAGAAGCACACTGCAATTCTGAAGCCTAGAAATAGAGTTTTTAACCTGGCGATAGAAATAAACACCACACGGCTGGCACACAGGTGTGCAGTTTGGCGGTATTACGTTTGCTGTGCACGTCGGCTGACCCTCGCCATCTATACAAATTGTGTCAAATATTGTAGTATTAATTTTCCCACTCCGGAAATCCAATATTAGACAAAACTTGTTATCAGAAGAGTATGGTTTTAAAACAGTCTCAAGAAATGTTCTGTAAATCGCATTCGTCAGTTTCCCGGATTTGAAGCATGTAATGTAAACATTTTACAACAAGTCGGTTAAACGATTGACCTCTTCTATAACCCGAGGAGAAAATGTAACATTCGTTTCTCGTAAACACAGGAAAATCTTAGGCAAAACTTTTCCAGAGTCTGTGATGCCAAATTGCGCCGTGTACGAATGTGTTAGTTTGTTTTTACTACCAACTGCGACAAGGGTTCGTTTTTCTCCCTTATGCGATAACGTGCGTCGAATGTTCACCCGATACTCGCATCCTGTTTGATCGGTGTTGATCACGTAATCGCGATTAAAACTGGTCATCAGTGACGCCGTTTGCGTGCTGAAAAGAGCCGTCAGTTTCTGTATATCCTCTATATTTTGTACCTCCTTATGAGAGACGTATTTAGTGACGTGCGGCGTAACTTCCCGCTTGCCATCGTCTGTGACAGGCTCCCAACTATACAGGGTGTCACAAAAAGATACGGCCAAACTTTCAGGAAACATTCCTCACACACAAATAAAGAAAATATGTTATGTGGACATGTGTCCGGAAACGCTTAATTTCCATGTTAGAGCTCATTTTAGTTTCGTCAGTATGTACTGCCTCGATTCACCGCCAGTTGGCCCAATTGAAGAGCAATGTTGACTTCGGTGCTTGTGTTGACATGCGACTCATTGCTCTACAGTACTAGCATCAAGCACATCAGTACGTAGCATCAACAGGTTAGTGTTCATCACGAACGTGGTTTGGCAGTCAGTGCAATGTTTACAAATGCGGAGTTGGCAGATGCCCATTTGATGTATGGATTAGCGCGGGGCAATAGCCGTGGCGCGGTACGTTTGTATCGAGACAGATTTCCAGAACGAAGGTGACCCGACAGGAAGACGTTCGAAGCAATTGATCGGCGTCTTAGGGAGCACGGAATATTCCAGCCTATGACTCGCGACTGGGGAAGACCTAGAACGACGAGGACACCTACAATGGACGAGGCAATTCTTCGTGCAGTTGACGATAACCCTAATGTCTGCGTCAGAGAAGTTGCTGCTGTACAAGGTAACGTTGACCATGTCACTGTATGGAGAGTGCTACGGGAGAACCAGTTGTTTTCGTACCATGTACAGCGTGTGCAGGCACTATCAGCAGCTGATTGGCCTCCACGGGTACACTTCTGCGAATGGTTCATCCAACAATGTGTCAATCCTCATTTACGGATGAGGCTTATTCCAAGGTGGTCAAATTGTAAATTTTCACAATCAACATGTGTGGGCTGACGAGAATCCGCACGCAATTGTGCAATCACGTCATCAACACAGATTTTCTGTGAACTTTTGGGCAGGCATTGTTGGTGATGTCTTGATTGGGCCCATGTTCTTCCATCTACGCTCAATGGAGCACGTTATCATGATTTCATACGGGGTACTCTACCTGTGCTGCTAGAACATGTGCCTTTACAAGTACGACACAACATGTGGTTCACGAACGATGGAGCTCCTGCACATTTCAGTCGATGTGTTCGTACGCTTCTCAACAACATATTCGGTGACCGATGGATTGGTAGAGGCGGACCAATTCCATGGCCTCCACGCTCTCCTGACCTCAACCCTCTTGACTTTCATTTATGGGGGTATTTGAAAGCTCTTGTGTACGCAACTCCGGTACCAAATGTACAGACTCTTCGTGCTCGTATTGTGGACGGCTGTGATACAATACGCCATTCTCCAGGGCTGCAACAGCGCATCAGGGATTCCATGAGACTGAAGGTGGATGCATGTATCCTCGCTAACGGAGGACATTTTGAACATTCCCTGTAACAAAGTGTTTGAAGTCACGTTCTGTTGCTGTGTGTTTCCATTCCATGATTAATGCGATTTGAAGAGAAGTAATAAAATGAGTTCTAACATGGAAAGTAAGCGTTTCCGGACACATGTCCTCATAACATATTTTTTTTCTTTGTGTGTGAGGAATGTTTCCTGAACGTTTGGCCGTACCTTTTTGTAACAACTTGTATATTACAGCGCTAGGCGAAGGGTGCACATGCTCCGTTATTACTAGAAACTACATACAGTACTCGTCATATGTTACTTACGGAAGAACAGTGTATTCATTCACAATACGCATTAACGATGGAAAAATCACTACATGTATCCGCGAGGTCCGCGGCAGCCTAATGACGGAAAACAACTCTTTCCGATTGACTTCTATAAGACTCGTGCTGGACACCTTCAATCTTCCAGGTTCACAACTATGATATGACGAAGAGGCAACCGGGACAACACAACTCTCCCCGCGTGCGTTCTGTCCCGTGCCTTGCTGTAAACAAGCGTCGAGCGGTTGGCTATCTGTGATCCCTCGTGAGGAATTCGCAGCAGTCTTACTCGGAGTTGCTTTCATGTGACAAGGCTTAAAATTTTAATACTTTAATAGCTCACGGCGTTTGGGAAATTAGTCTGCGTGTCTTATTATTATCATTCCTTATTAATTTACTTACCTTATTAACCCTCCTATCCCTATCAATTGAGATAGGGAAAAATACAAACGAAAAGAATAACATCCGCTAGGTTTCTTCGAGATTCGAACCCGGGTTTCCGACTCCCAGCCAGTTACCTTGGCCATTGCGCTATCGGTGCTGTCGGCAAAAAGTGTTTACCACGTGGTTACAGAAGCGGCAGTTGTAAAAGTTTCTTACCTAGATATCTGGAAAAGTTTGCGTTTGCGGACCCCATACCTGATGAGGAAAAATGCTCTATTTACAATTATCTATCGATCCCTCCAATTTTGAGTCGATTGCTCGTCATAACCTTTAGGGATGATTTTCTCGAAATTGCGGGGGTGTTGACCCAAAATATCTTAGATTCCTTCGTTTTGGGTTGTACACAAGAGACCTGCCAAATTTGAGCCGAATCGGTTGGCCGTGTCTGATGCCTTCCCCTTGTGAGATCAAGCAAACGCAGAAATTTTCCAGTTATTCAGAACTTAAATACCGGTACCGATTTTAACCGATCGATTTTTCCCATTCCTATCTCTTATTATCATTCAACACCAAACTATACGTACGTGCCTTATTTACCTACACCCAAGAGGTAAACACGACACACACCTCTCATAAACGTGTGGAAAGGGATCATTGCGTTTAGAGGAAAAAAAGACTTTACTATTAGGCCGCTGAACCGAATCCTCTCCTAGGCAATAGCGCCACACGACTCTTCACTTTCTTTCGCCTCGTAAACACAACAAAAAATGTATAACAATAAATCACACAGAACAACTTGCACGATTTACAGAGAGATGGCCTCTACTACGTTCTCTCAGACATCAGGCTGAGCACTGGGTAGAATCATGCAACAGAAACAAAGTAACACTAAAGCACAGACAAGTAGCGGACCCTGCACCACTGCGGCACTAACCCTACGTAAAGAAGAGGCGGCAGTGACGTGTTCCTTGCAAACAACGATTAGACGAACACAATGGATCGTTTGATAATGAACTTTCTGAGACTTACTGTAATGTAACCTCATATTATCTACTGTCGCAACGATCTCTGACAGCTGACATGAGAAGTTGTGATGCTTTCAGGAGTATCTCGACATTCTCTCGGGGAGAAGTGACGCCGTCATGTAGAAAGCTTCCCAGAAACGTGTCCAGGCGTTGCACCTCCTCTGCCATAGTGATCTCATCCTGGTGACATTCCGAGAACGTTTTATATTAGTTCAGTTCAACGAGCTACCTGAAGTTTATACGTGGTTGGTTCATTGTGATAGAAGAGACGGAAATGCATTATTTGTCTACATGATTATAATGCAAAAACACAAAAAAATTACTTTAACGATCAATACCGTACCGCACTGAGCTGTTTTCTAATTGCAAGTGTGATTCTACTACATTAACTCTCATGAATCAAGCAAAAAATCACAAAAATAACTCACAATTGTGTGCCACACGAGATACAAACCAGAAGAGAAAAATGATACAGTATGACTAAAACACAAAACACAGTTACTCACGAAGAACTTACGTTCGATTTGTTAGAATTTTTTTGAAATATGTGTTACAACATCGGTGCGTCAGTCTGGTAAATAGCTTCAGCATGAATGTGGTTGCCTCGAAATATAGCACAAAAAGCCATGAGTGATTCTGTTGGTGATGGCAGACAGCTCTCATTGAAATCCACGTAATAATAGCTGATCCTGAAGTCGTATTTAAGAGACAAATAAATGCTCCATTCCACATGCAAATGAGGTTATTAAAATCTAAGTGATCAATTGCCGAACCATTCGCAATAAAGCCCCAGAGTTCGCTCCTAAAAACAGTGGAAATTACATAATATAAAGAAACCGGTTTAAAACTCTAAATTGACATCAGAAAGGTTTGCGGAGAAAATTTCAGTGTATGGGAAAGATAGGCTAATGGGAACTGGAACTGGTGTATTTGTCACAGAAGACAAGATACCCAAGTTCACCGAGATGAATGTAATATCATTTGGGCAAGACATGGAATCAAGGGTGGGCACAAACTTGTAAATGGGTCATTCTATCAACCACCAGACACACCCTAAAATATAATCATAACTTTCGAGAAAACCTCAGCTCGCTAATAATAAATGTTCGCCATTCATATTACCATCATTAAAGGAGATTTTAATCGTACACCGGTCGATTCAGTAGATCGCGATGGAAAACCACCAACTGACACCAGATAATACTGAAGAAACTACAAGCACTGGTCACTATTGAGCGCCCCACTTCCTGCAGGATATATTAAAATTTCACAATTCCACAGCAGTATAGGTGCACCAGCAACACATTGGTGCTTGCGTGCGTGTGTGTGTGTGTGTGTGTGTGTGTGTGTGTGTGTGTACGTAGGTTGGTGTCAGCAGGTGAGGTTATACCGTTGATCTTATTCGGCGAAGTGTGTCGTCTTGGACCACTAGACGCTACGAAAGAGCGCTAGCACTAGAGTGATATGCAAGTAAGAAGTCATGTGGGCGATGCGTTTTGTGAAGAGAATACGTTGGGGCGTCATCGATGTGCTCTCTGTTTCTGTTCACTCCGCTTACTCCAGGAAACTTTTTCATGTAAAATGGCAACGCTGGAGAGTATTTCACATGGGGACACTTTCTTCTGGTTTTGTCTCTCTCTCTCTCTCTCTCTCTCTCTCTCTCTCTCTCTCTCTCTCTGTCTCTCTGAAATTACCCCTATCGCTAGTTAATGTAATATTTGCTACGTCAACTGTGTGTTCTCAGTAATAAATGTTACAATGGCCTCATCACGCCAACGCAAACACCAAAATCAACGTTAAATATCCGATGCGCAACCTTTATCCTCTAGAGGCAGACGCGGTAGAATGACGATTCGCCACAACCCCCCAAACTGCTTCATACTCATATCTCCGAAAAATCCAATCTAGAAGGTGTAGATTGCTGTCAGCAGGTGTTCTGTTGCGGCATAATGCAGAGTCCTATAAGCTGTCACGAACACAAACCTAAGGATAGAATGTCTTCCAAGTCCACCAGACCACGTCTTTCACGGAGACGTTTCCATATGTTTGACGTGCGCAAAAAAAGCAATAGACGAAAAGAAGTCCCATTTGAGGAAGAGGCTTACCACATGATGCAGGGGCAGTAGCGGATTAACAATGAAATTTGTTTTAATTCAGTGCCCAGGCAAACTTTTTAGTGACTAAACCGATTTCGAATTTTTAGTCATTTATATTAGCCCATCGATACTTCTTGGCCGATAGTTGAGTCAACATTAACGTCGGGCACATATTAGTAGGAGAAAATGACTAAACAGTCTAAACCTGTTTAGTCCTTAAAGAATTTACGAGTGAGTGTCAAATAATCTCTATTGACATGAGGTAATGGGCTCGATGAAGTTGCATGCCAATAACATGGCAAATATAAACCAAAACGAATTGTTTCCTACGGGAATTCTGAAAGTGTAAAGAAGCTTTATGCCCAAATGGGCACAATATTGTGCTACATACGCACACTAAATCATATTTACAGGAATATTTGTGATGCCATTTTGGTGTGATTCACGATCGTGGATGGAAACTTGGGGACAGTCAGCTATATGTCATTAACATACTGACTGGATAAGAAAGGCAGCTGTTTTATTGATGGTATTTAAATCACACAATGGATTTAGAAATCATACAATTTAAGAGACTTTAACTATGAAATGGTTCAAATGGCTCTGAGCACTATGGGACTTAACATCTATGGTCATCAGTCCCCTAGAACTTAGCACTACTTAAACCTAACTAACCTAAGGACATCACACACATCCATGCCCGAGGCAGGATTCGAACCTGCGACCGTAGCAGTCGCGCGGCTCCGGACTGAGCGCCTAGAACCGCTAGACCACCGCGGCCGGCTTTAACTATCCCTCCAACATTTTCTTGAAATTGAAAGAAATAATCATTTTGTAAAGTTTTTGGCTACGCGTATCTGTGATGACGTTTGGACGTTGGTGCACCGCAAAGAGCTTTTTTCTTCACTACTAGCTGTTCCCAGCCATTCTTTGCTGCGGCTCAGTCTGATTAAGTGGAAAAGAAAGAAAAGGGAAAGCACATATTTCTAATACGTACGGAAATTGTGCATACATCCTAATCTCCTTCGCCATCCTGCCTCTGTTCGTCTCCTCCCTCTTCCCTGTTGATATTTTAAAAAATATCCGGGAGTCCAATTTATCGATATTTAAAAAAGTATCATTATCGGCAGTAGACATATCGGAAAGAAGTATCCATATATCGATGGAGAAAGCATCGAAGTAACTGGCTATAAAAATATCCGCTGCACACTGCAAATACACTGCCGGTTTTAGAGCTGTATATTTAAGTATGTTTTATTATCAGATGTTCAGTACATCAACATGCTAGCAGCCTGCCTGTCGCCCTTAGAGGAAGAATTGAAAGGAAAACGATGCACGTTGACGCTTGGTGATGACCACTTTGTTAAGATAGCAACTGCATCCAAGTAGCACAATAAAAAGTCCCGATGGACCCGTCGTTCGGTTTCTTCACATATCGGATTTGTCCGGAACACTTCACTTCATGGAGACTTCCCCGTTTTTCCATTTCTGCCAACGCTAGCGACCTAGAAGGTGAAGTGTCAAAATTGCATGGTGAAGCTAAACGTTGCAGTTTCTGTTGGTAGCGCCGATTACGTCAGCTTTTCCTCTCACACGTCTCCGCCCCGCCGTAAAGACCAATCTTATCATTTAGATTTTTGTTCATAGTTTTCAGCAACTGTTTTTGAAAAAAATCCGATGTTTTTTATCGCAGCTGGTGTGCTATTTCTTTACACTGGAAATCATGTTAGTCCACAGCTCCACTTCCCAATTCAACTGGACTTCCTCTTTTGCGCCACATATTCTTGCTTCAGACAGTCAAAGAGAGAGAGAGAGACTGGACGAGATAAAAGCTCTAAAAGTAGTAAGACTACTTTACACAGTGAAAGTAAAATTATGTTCAACTTCAATTTCAAAAGAACTTCAAATTTTTACCGAAAATTGTGAAAAAAATATAATATCGGCCCTCGATATTTCCATTTTGATTTCGATATATTGTTGCAAATAATATTACCAAAGTATATCGACATACCGTTGAGAAAAATGTTGACATATCGATACGTCTGTGTGTCGATGGGAAAATTTTAGTGAGAACTGTCGATCTATCTATATTATATTGACAGCCCTACTTCTAACTCTCTCTGTCCCCTCCCCCCCCCCCCCTCCTCTCTCCGTCTACCTCCTTCCCTCTTCTTCTCCATCTCCCCCTGTCCCATCTCTTTCCCCTCTCTCTTTGTCCATCACCTCATTCCCCACTTTTTCTGTCCATCTTCTCCTCTCTAGCTCCTCTTGCCCCATATCTTTTCTCTTCTCTCTGTCCCCACCGTATCTCCCTTTCTCCGTCCATCTCTTCTCCCCCCTCCATCTCCTCCTGCCACCTTTCTCTGTCCATCTCCTGCTTTCTGCAAGCTATCTCCATTTGCTTCCTCTCCTCTGTCCATCTCCTCTTCACCCTCTCTCTGATCTTGAGCGTTGTTTACTGTTATTGCAAATTCAAATTCTGTAGAAGTGTTCTAATCACAAGCTGAAAAGCCATGAAGACAACTTTCGTGATTGCTAACAAAGTTCCACTACTGTGTACAAACGTTTATTACACTAACGTCTAGAAATTTTAAGTAAATCGGTCGAGTACTTTTTGAGATTTTTGGTAACAATGTTTCTCTTTTATACATTACATTTTTATTTATGTACTACATAATTTTTGAAAATCTATATACACAAAAGAAAGTCGTGTTAGTTACACTATTTATAACTCAAGAACAGCTCGACGGATTTGGCTGAAAACTGGTGGAGAGGTAGCTTAAAACCAGGAGACGGACATAGGGAACTTTTTATCCCGTTCGACTACTATAAAACGTGGTATAACAAAAACGCATCTGGCATGGTATAACAAAACGCAAATGTCAGCTAAACGACGGCTGGACCGATTTGCCTGAAAATTGGTAGAGGGATGGCTTAGAACCAAGAGACGGACATAGGATACTTTTTATCCCGTTCGACCGCTATAAAAGTGGTATAACAGAAACGCATCTGGCATGGTGTAACAAAACGCAGATGTCAGCTGAACGTCACTATAAAACGTGGTATAACAAAACCGCATCTGACATGGAATAACAAAACGCAAATGATAGTTAAAAGTCTATGGTCATTAATTAAAAATTTAAAGAAATAATTCGTATTTTCTTTGAATCATCATTAACAATGCCGCGACCAAGACGATCGAATATTTCTCGACAAAGCTGTAACGCAAGAAGGATACAAACATTGCGAATGGAAGGACTGAAGAAGAACAAAGATGTAGGTGACCTAAACTACATAATTCAGAATGAGATCATTGGTAAAATGCATTCATTCAAATCTATTGATTGTGTAAGAAATGAAGATGAAGCCACCAACTATCCAATTGAATTTTTAAACTCCTTGGATGTGCCTGGCTTACCACCGCACAATTTACGCCTAAAAGTTGACTCCGTAGTAATCATGCTTCGAAACATAAACCAACCAAACTGTGCAACGGTACGCGTTTGGTGGTAGGTAAATTGATGAACAATGTTATTTACGCGACGACACTCAAAGGAAAATTGGAAGGTGAGGAAGTTCTCATTCCGAGGATCCAGATGATCCCAACCGATATGCCGTTTGACTTTAAAAGACTTCAATTTCCGATCCGTCTCGCATTCGCCATGACCATTAACAAATCACGAGGCCAATCCTTGAAAGTTTGTGGTTTAAATCTGGAATATCCATGTTTTTCGCATGGTCAATTATATGTGACATGTTCGCGGGTCGGAAGACCATCTGCGTTGTTTGTTCTGGCGCCTGATAATGAAACAAAAAATGTCGTGTATCACAAGGTACTTAATTGAAGAGTGGAAGCTATGCACCAAAAAACGTAAAGAATAAAGAATCATTAAAATACTTTTTATTTTTTTTCCTAATAAAAAATTGAACTTAACTTCCAAAATCTGACTATTTATTGGATTTAAGGCGCAACAGAGTTCGCCGGGTCATCTAGTACGTATATAAAATCACTCATGTATTCGCATACACCATAACGTCAAAATTTCGAAGCAGGCGTTGAAGAACTTTCGGAGATTTAAGATTCTGAACAAAAGAATATTTACATTTTGTTACAGATTTCGCGCTCCAGTAATATATAAAAACACGCGCGTATTCGAAAGCCACGTTGTGACGAAACTTCAAAGCAACTGGCGAAGAACTTTCTGAGATTCATGATTCTGAACAAACGAACACCTACTATTTTATTTATGTACGTTATTACACGTTTTGCATATAGCAAGTCTGCAATTAAACTGTATAACTTCACATTAATTAAATATCACCAATAAAACTGCTGAGCGAATTATGGAATAACAGTATATTAATTTCTGGTATTAATTTTTAATACGCGTAATTGGGGTACATTTGCGACCCTATATCTTCGAATACATAAACTGCAAACATCGGGCGTTGGCATATCTTAGCCTAAGGTAGTACTCGGCTGAAACATACGGAAGCAAAAAAAAAGTTTTATTGCGTAAGCATATCCAACGTACGAACTCCTACGGGAAACAGAGATCTGCGACCGAGCGAGGTGGCGCAGTGGTTAGCACACTGGACGCGCATTCGGGAGGACGACGGTTCAATCCCGCTTCCGGCCATCCTGATTTAGGTTTTCCGTGATTTCCCTAAATCGCTCCAGGCAAATGCCGGGATGGTTCCTTTGAAAGGGCACGGCCGACTTCCTTCTCCGTCCTTCCCTAATCCGATGAGACTGATGACCTCGCTGTCTGGTCTTCTCCCCTGAAACAACCCAACCCAAGAGATCTGCTGGTAGGGGGTTAATGGGCGGCAGTCGTTACGGTGCGGCGAGTGGAAACGTGGGAATTTATGTCTGACGGAATGTGTGTCTGGATGGCCGAGGCTGTTAAGGCAACCGTTCTAGAGAATCGGGGCACCCGGGTTCGAATACCGGCTAGGTACATAGTTTCAGCTCTCGCCGTTGCATTGCCGTAATGCCCTGTGCGAAAGTAATTATTTCTTTCCTATTTCTTTCCCAGCCTGTTGCTTTCCATTCCTTTCAACCCAATTAATCATGTAGAAGAAGCAAGACCAAACCAACGTGCCACCAGCGCTTCCCCCTCCCCTCTTACTATTCATCCAGTCACAGTTCAGTAGACGACGACTCGACACTATTAATATTCCTGGATCTTCCTCTCTCTCTCTCTCTCTCTCTCTCTCTCTCTCTCTCTCTCTCTCTCTGTCACAGTACTAACTGCCGTCCTACTCTGAAACACGCATTTCTCTCGGACATACAGAAGGATGCAAGCGGGTTCCAGGGTCACTGACCTGTATGCGGTGGTTTGTGCAGCACACGTGCTCCTAAATGTTGCGGTTTTCACGATTTTCCTTAATTTATGGAGAGCAGTGTATCGCGTTCCTCGGAATTTCGCGCCGGGGCTCGGGGATCCCTTACCGGGAGCCATCAGCGTCAATTACGCAGACAAAGCGCTTAGAGCTGTGCAAATGGCGGACCCGGCTCAGGTTATGGCCGGCGTAATCACCCCAAGGCCGCGAGGTGAGTTTCGCAGCGCGCTGCGCCGAGGTGAATGAGCGGGATTTGCAATTCATATAGGCGAGCATTAAGCGCCCAGTGTTGCGACGCGACGCCTGTGGGGCCCGCGCAACCCATTCCTTAGCTGCCCCCCGCCGGCGTGGCTCTGCGACCTCGCTCTTCTTGCGCCTGCAGTTTATGGCTTGTAACCGGATGCAGTAGCGAAAGGCATCCATCATCGGCAACACTTGTCCCCCAGACACGTGCAATAGCGTGCCGAAAGCGGTAGTGTGAAAATGTTATTGAAAGAACGACGTCGTTTCCATCAGGCTGTTATTTTAAAACAGCGCTTAATTGAGCAATACCGCTAATTTCGAGCGTTGCACATCCTCAATTGCATAACAGCTCTGAGCACGTTATACTCATACCGTAAAAGAGAATTAAAAAAGCTATGTGTTGAGCCGTACCAAGTCGATAGGTCGCGGTACGTCTTCTGCATGCCATATTTGCCTCTAGCGGAGGGTGTGCCGTTTTGACGTAACAAAGCGGAGTGCGAAGAGCAGTATACGTTCTGAGTGTTTGCAAATTTTTAAATTCAGATAATATGAAAAATATGAGAAAGATTAGTCTTTGTGCAATTTTGTTGTTTTGTGCGTAATAAAGTACAGTTTACGGCAAGAACGAAATAATTTTTTAAGCATTTTTATGTAAGTGGGAATTTTCGTTCTTTTTTATTTTGTCGGACAAATGTACGAGATCCCTAATACATGCATTAGTTAAGGAATTAACTTCCAGGCTGAAAATGCGACATTCTTACGTTGCACTCACGCAACAACATACGCTCATTATACACTTCCTTCTTAAATGCCCGCTTGTAGTCTATCTTATTTGATTTCGTCACTTTCTCTGACAACGGATCTAGGGTGGCCCTAATTCCTTTGTGGCTAACTTTTCCTAGTAATTTTCTTTTCTAAAGCACTTTCAACAGAGTTCAGGCTGACAATACACAGGAAAGCCGATTCCTGCACAGCGAACAACCAACTCCAAGCACAAACTGCCGTTTGCGGAAATGATTAAACTCAAGCAGTACTACCTACCAACGAGGTCGCTTGACCAGAATACAAGTGAGGCGCTGAGATTCTAATGGTTCAAATGGCTCTAAGCACTATAGGACTTAACATCTGAGGTCATCAGTGCCCTAGAACTTAGAGCAACTTAAACCTATCTAAATTAAGGACACCACATACATCCATGCCCGAGGCAGGATTCGAACCTGCGACCATAGCGATCGCGCGGTTCCAGACTGAAGCGTCTAGAACCGCTCGGCCACACCGGCCGGCCGAAGCTTAAATCCAAGAACCAAGAGGGAATAATAAGACTGGACGACCAAGAACGAAGCGCTCGGATTAAAATGATTGTAAGACAGGGCCCCTACTGTTCCTTCTGTACATCGAAGAAGCAATGATGGAAGTAAAAGAAAGATTCAGGAGTGGGACTGAAATTCAAGGTGCAAGGATATCAGTGATACGATTCGCTCATGACATTGCTATCCTGAGTGAAAGTGAAGAACAATTACATGATCTGCTGAAGGTAATGAACAATCTAATGAGTACAGTATGTGGACTGAGAGTGAATCAAAAAAAGACGAAAGTAATGAGAAGTATCAGAAATGAGAACAGCGAGAAACTTAACATCAGGATTGGTGGTCACGAACTAGATGAAGTTAAACAATTCTACTACCTAGTCAGCAAAATAACCAACGACGGACGGAGCTAAGAGGACATCAAAAGCAGACTAACACTGGCAAAAAGGGCAGTCCTGGCCAAGAGAAGTCTACTAGTATCGAATATAGGCCTTAATTTAAGGAAGAAATTTCTTAGAAATTGTATGGTAGTGAAACATGGACTGTGGGAAAACCGGAAAAGAGAATCGAAGCATTTGAGAAGTGGTGCTGCAGACGAATGTTGAAAATTAGATGGACTGGTAAGATAAGAAATGAGTATGTTCTGTGCAGAATCGTAGAGGAAGGGAATATGTGGAAAACACTGACAAGGAGAAGGGACCAGATGATAAGGATCCCTGTTAAGACATCAGGGAATGGCTTCCATGGTACTACAGGGAGCTGTACAGGGTAAAAATTGTAAAGGAAAACAGAGATTGGAATACATCCAACAAATAATTGAGAATGTAGATTGCAAGTGCTACTGTGAGATGAAGAGGTTGGCCCAGGAGAGGAATTCGTGGCGGGCCGCATCAAACCAGCCAGAAGACTGATTACTAAAAAAATAAGTAAAATAAAATCCAAGAGAATTGCGGCAGGTTCGGATACAGCTACATATTTTTAATAATTGAGAATGAAGGAGCACATTCTTTATAAATATTCACCAAACGTAGGTCGGAACCAAGGAATTTAACGGCATCACAGAATCCCAATTTATCTACGTGAACGAAACACACACGACATGGTTACTTTAAACAGCCATATAAACGAGGCTACTGCGTAGATCGACATTTGACCTGCGTTACTGCTCAATCTACACTGCACCAAGATAAAGAGAACGAAATTTCATTGAAATCAGAGCCATCTTTCCGTCAAGTAGAAAACTTCTCTTCGTAGATATATTTCTTCATATGACGGAGTTCTATTCCGGGAAAAAGAAGAGAGTGATACGTAACCTTGGTGTGTGTGTGTATGTCGTACTCACAGGAAACACGGTAGGCCGCTAAAATTCCGTCCAGGCGCCGCGAACCCGCGCGGCCTCCGCTCGTGCTGCGATCTGGTGGTCGCGGTAATTAATAGCGACGCTGTTCTAATTACTGGCCCCATTCAAGCCGACGTTCGGCCCGCACTTCAGCCGCCTAATTAAGCCAACCCAAGGGCCCTCCTTTTTTCTCGTTTTAGGGAAAGGGAACGGACCGTTTCGGAGAACTTCACGCTCGCGGCTAGAAGTAGAAAAGAGGCACAAGAGCAGAAATTACGTTCCAGTAATTAATGGCACTCAACTCCTATCGCCGCTCACAACTCGCCGACGTTAGTACAATAGCAGTTGTCTACGCTTTGTTCCATAAAGTGGCGGAACGGCAGGAGCACTGCGCAGAGACGGTGAAGTGCTTCCAGCGCTTGAATTCGCAAACAAAGCACATAGGTACTTTGCAAATAAGACGCAATATTCTGAGAGAGACTATACAGAAGTATTCTTTACAGACCACTACTCATCGAACTCGTCTCTTGAAAGGTCTCAACGTAGAAATATCAGGTGACATTTGCGAAGACAATCTAGGCCCGTGCTTTATCATACCTATCATCTTATTTAATTACTATTCAGGACTGCGGATGATTTTTAGAAAACACCACGAATACGAAGATATCTGTGAGACCGAAAGCTTGGGTTATTGAGGAGCTAGAAGGCAAACTATTCTGTTATGCGTACCTCAGTTCGAGAACTGCTAATAAGTAGCTGAAAAATATTGTGCCCTCAAAAAAAGGTTCAGATGGCTCTAAGCACCATGAGACTTAACATCTGAGGTCATCAGTCCCCTAGACTTAGAACTACTTAAACCTAAGTAACCTAAGGATTTCACACACACCCACGCCCGAGGCAGGATTCGAACCTGCGGCCGTAGCAGCAGCGCGGTTCCGGACTGAAGCGCCTAGAACCGCTCGGCCACAACGGACAGTTATTATGTCCTCTTTTGATGTTATAATCGCACTATGACAGCATTTGGTGTGGGCTTCGGAATAATATATTTTTGTGTGTTTAATACTCCTGTTTAAATCGAGATATTCAAGCAAGTATGTTTTATTTTTAAAATGCAACGATATACTTTTTGAGGGCCTTCGAACACTCTTGAGAAGACGAGTACAGTAATATAACGCTCGTTAATGTTGGAGCTGGAGCTTTTCGCAAAAATATCCCAGAAATGTGCTGAAATTGTAACGAAAGGCGACCAGAATCGACTATTTCGGTGTAAGCTTCACCTTCCATTGTTTCAGTTTACCTAGCACGACTGCACTACAAAGAAAACCTATAACATGCTGCCGCCTCTTTATACAACATAAATACAGCTCAGACTGTTGTAAATACCAATGTCAAGTATATTTGAATGGGTTTAGGAAAATCATTTAAAATGTATGTACACACTCATGCTACGGTGAACAGCCTATGTGGAAAACAGTCGAGAGGCTTGTTAGAAAAAAAAGCCTTGCATGAAGCACATTCTCTACGAGATTAAGATCGAGTGATTTTTTGGGCCAGTCGATTTGCGGCAGCGTGCGTGAGTGTTCGTTAAACCAGGGACATATGTGAGCAAATTCGCCAACATGAGTAATATCATGTAGGAAGATGGTAGTGTTCACGGCATGCTCATAATAAGAGAAAGAGCAACATTTGGTAGTCGAGAATATTGAAATAAACGTCCTGCTTCATGTTCAGGATAAACTGACTGAAATTTTATAAAGATCAGATTGAATATTTCTGCAGCTATTTTCAAAGTGGTGGAAAGATGGATCACTTGTTTTAATTCCATATAAATATAAAGTTACGTTCTCTATAAAATGAATAACAGACATAGTATCCTGTGACTATAGTATCAATGACAATCACACAGGTTCACTCGCAGGTGAGGTAGGCAGCAGACTTCTCGTTGTTGGCAGTGTACTGGGAAAACGCAGTCTAAGAAGGACTTTCAAAGAATACTGCTGAAGTGTGTGGAACCCATACCTAATATTGTATTGTATTGTATTGTATGTTAACCGGAACCTAGAAACGACTGAGAGGATTCGTCCCCGCCGCAGCCGCAGTGGTCCACAACCCCACGTCCACTACCGCAGTCCACTTCACCCCTCCTCCGCCCCACACAGAACCCAGGGTTATTGTGCAGTTCGGCCCCCGGTGGACCCCCCAGGGAACGTCTCACACCAGACAAGTGTAACCCCTATGTTTGCGTGGTACAGTAATAGTGGTGTACGCGTACGTGGAGAACTTGTTTGCGCAGCAATCGCCGACATAGTGTAACTGAGGCGGAATAAGGGGAACCAGCCCGCATTCGCCGAGGCAGATGGAAAACCGCTCGACTCAAATCTGCCGGGCGGATTCGTGCCGGGGACCAGGCGCTCCTTCCCACCAGGAAAGCCGTGCGTTAGATCGCACGGCCAACCGGGCCTGGCACCATACCTAATAAACTGAACGCATACGTGGAAGGCCGGCACGAATGGTCCCAGGTCTCAAGTAGTAAAGGGTATTTCAACCAGTCACAATAATGTTAGTGCATATCTAGATTTCGGTTACTGTGTGGCCATCTCCACTGCAGTAAATGAACGTTAAAACATTAAAAACACTTATACACGCACATAGCCCCAAATGGGCTTTTCGTGTCAGATATTTAACAAAGAAATTCGCTAAACAGCCATGAAAGTTGAGAAGTTATTTTATTTTGGTTTCGCTGCCAGTTTCGGCAATTCAGTATGCTATCTTCAGGCTCCATATTCACCTCTCAAAAATTATGGATACTGACATACTGGGGCCATCCGTTTCTTGATGTTGTGAGTTCTCGAGTGCTTCCTTCGAAGACTTGAGTTGCAGTCAAGTCTTCGAAGGAAGCACTAGAGAACTCACAACTTCCAGAAACAGATGACCCCAGAATGCCAATAACGATAATTTTTGAAAGGTGAACATGTACGAGGTGTGAAGATGGCATACTGAATTTCGGAAACAGGTAGCGACAACAAAATAAAATAACTTTTCAATATTCACGGCTGTTTGGCATAATTTCTTTGTTAAGTGTTTGACCAGCCACTTTCCCACGTCCACACTAGATCAACAGACGTTCATGTTGGAGGCTGAGTTGTGACTTAGTGGGTGTTGTTTTTCCGATTTCCCTGTGTGCTAGGGGTTCTCACACTTTTCCTTTGACCAAATTCTTCGTAGTCTTGGCATTTTGACGGAACACCTTGTCTGTTTTGAATCTTAATAAAATTTGTAAAAATGTAAATAAATTGGTTTAATCTGTGACTACTTCAGTTTAAATCATGACTGACAACACAGAAATCACAATATTTTTTTTGAAAAACAAGAAATATGTCGGGAAAAAACCATCATGTTATTGATAGTTTTTCACGGAGCACTTATTTACTCTCCGTGGGAAACCAGTGTTCCGTGGGACGAAGTTTTGGAAACACTGCTGTATGCGGTATACGGTGCCTCTTTGAAACGGCATAAACTTGGGCTACCTTACAAGGGGAGGCCACGACGTTTGGAACGCGGATTTACTGTAAACTTTGTACACTCATAGTACTCCATGAGGACAACAAAATGTGTAAGCAGTAGCGCGTACTTCTCAAGCGTTACTGAGAAAATCGCAAGATAATTTCGGTCGTCAGATATATATACCTGTGCATGGCTATTTTAACCATGAAGCGGCTGCAGCCGAGTGGTGATGGCACGTTAGCTCAGCGTGTTCGGCAGAGAGTTAGCTTCACTTTCTAATAAAAGAACTGAGCGAACTGATTAACAAACGAACTGAACGGGTGTCATCGGACGTCCGCCCTAAACAAATTCAGCGAACAATATAGAACAAAATTTTTTTTAAGAAGTGGTTGGCGTTCAAAGCCGCTGGATCGCTGGATCGAGATCCGTTCGTCAGTTTTTTTTATTTTCAATACAGTCATTTTCTTTATTATTTAAGGAGCGCCGTGGTCCCGTGGTTAGCGTGAACAGCTGCGGAACGAGGGGTCCTTGTTTCAAGTCTTCCCTCCAGTGAAAAGTTTAATTCTCACAGTCCGCTGTTAGCAGCGGTGGGGCAAGGTCGTCGTGCCTGTTCCCCCCTGTTAGCGCACCGCGCGCGCGAGTGTTTACTGTTTACCTTCCGCTGCGTCGAGTGTCACGCGTCCGTGTCTCGGTAGTGCCATGGCGCACTCGTATCGCAAGTCCACAATTAAGATCACATTTCAAGCGGACTACACAAGACCTCGAGCACTTGACATTGAACGTTTCATCCGGGAAGAACTTCATATTGCACCTCAAGACATCATTGGGATCCACTTTTCTATAACACAAAGTGTCGTCTACATAAAAATGATCAATGAAAAGGCGTGCACTGATGTTGTGTGCCGACACGCTCATGGACTTAAATTCAAGCATTCTGATGGTCACACAGGAACTGTCACGATCGACCACACTGGATTAGGCCTTCGCACTCTGAGGGTCTTCGAGCTGCCATTAGCAGTCCCGCCAGATGTTGTGATGACAGCTTTCAAACCGTGCGGCAACGTGCTAAGCCACTTGGCTGAAAAATGGCAAACGTTTGAGACGTACTCCGTCTTAAATGGAGTGCGACAAATTAAGATTGAACTGACGAAGCATGTGCCATCCTATTTAGCAATTGGCGGCTGCAGAGCCATTGTCTTGTACGACGGACAACCGCGTACTTGCGCCGGCTGTGGCCAGGAAGGACATGTCCGATCGGCCTGCATTCAACGCCGACTGACTCAGACACCGGTTGGCGAAGTTCCATCCCCGGTGACGCCTACTTCTTTCCCCATCACGTATGCAGCGGCTGCAACCGCAACAGCTGTTCCTGCCCAGGATCGTAACACCATATTGCAGCCAGTAGTCGATGACAGTGTGGCGGACAGCATATCCCCCTCTACGACGTCATCGGCAGACTTGCCTCAAGACGGTGATCAATTGTACCACCAAAACGAGCCTAAAGAGAAGATGGATGTAGAAACTGAAATTATCCCGACCTCTGCCTTCCTACCAATGGAGACCGCATCAGATGATTGTCGCCCGCGCTCTGACACAGAACAACATGTCCGGAGACAACGGTCCCCTCGAAAACGCAAGAAACGGCGCCATACGCCATCCGATGATTGCCTGCTTCGGATGTGTGACCCGGACGAACATCCGGCGTCGGACGACACTCAGGACTCTAACACCACAACTCACCCTTCCCATCATGATGCTACGGCGGATACAATTTCTGAGCCTCGGTCTGACAACATCACTTCTGCTACTGAACATGCGCGCAAGCGCTCTACTGACAGCACTAATCAACAGTTACCAATTGCTGCATCTGATTCTTGGGCGGATGATGTCGAGGATGAGCCACAGCACCAGGAGGATGCCGAAGGCAGAGATGCTCCCTCGGCTGTACCCAGCACCAACCAACAACAATGACTACGGCTGTATCGTCAGCCTCTGTGGGGCCGCCCCTGCCGCCCACACCTGGCCTCCTACACAACCCAGTTGCCGACCTGGCTGACCAAACGTACCGTCTAGCGACGATTAACATCAACAACATACGTGCCCGACATAAACTAGCGATGCTACAGGATCTACTCAACGCAGCAGACATCGACATTGCGCTCCTTCAAGAGGTGTATGTCGCAGACTTGAAGGGACCCTATGGCTACCAGACTTGGGTCTCACATGCGTCTGCCAATGGCAGTGGTGTGGCGATCCTCCTCCGCGAAGGTATATCCGCAGAAGACGTCGAGTTATCTCCCTGACGCCAGAGGCGTGGCTCTTACTATCCAAGGAGTCAAACTTATTAACATTATGCACCGTCAGGATCTGGTCGGCGTCGCGAACGATCCACCTTTTTCGCTCATACAATCACGCCCCTCTTTATGGGCCGTCAGGACGCCTTGATAATGGGAGGGGACTTCAACTGTAGCCAAGCACCTAAGGATCAGTTACCACATCATTCTCCCTGCGCAGAACTTACGACAATTATAAATAATCTTCAATTGGTGGACTCGTGGGAGCATGTTTGTGCGATCGGCCCGGATTTACTCACTACACCAGCCATTCCTCCAGCCGCATCGACCGGATTTACATCTCGCGCTCCATAGCTGTAGGGACAAGAGCTGCCGAAGTTTGGCCCACAGCTTTTTCTGACCACGAGGCCTACATCTGCGCTATTACCCTCGGCCGCCAGAAGGTAAGGCACAGCCGTGGTCCTTGGAAGTTGAACGTCGCCCACCTCGCTTCTCAGGAATGCCACCGCCTTATAGGAACTCTTGTAGCCGCCGGCGTGGCACCTACCGGTCTACACTGTCGTGGTGGTTACTCTGCGCTAAACCAGCCCTCCGGAAGACCTTGATAGGCTACGGCCGAGATGTTGCAGCATGGAAGAGACATACCATGGACTTTTACTACAGCATCTTAAGGGAATGTACAACACTGCCGTACTCACCTGCACGGCAGGTGTCGGTGAACCGTGCCAAGGCACAGATCATCAGACTAACACGTTACCACCTTGAGGGTGCGATCGTCAGAGCGCGCACTCAAGACAGAGTGGCCCAGGAGGAACCGTACATGTACAACGTCATTGCAGAACGACGGCGCCGACGCAGGACACTGATCCAAGCTATCACGACGGACGACGGACGACGGACGACGCCTTGATACCCAGCGCGACATAGGAAACGCCCTTCATGCTCACTACACTAGGCTGTACTCGGAACATCGACATCCCCCAGAGGTGATCGCCGAAGTCTCTCAACTCACTTATGGCTCGATCTCTCCGACAGCGGCGGCGGATTTGACAGCAGATGTAAGGGAAGAAGAAATCATTGAAGCAATACAGGCTGGGGTGCTCATAAGTCCCCGGGACCTGATGGCCTTCCTCTGGAATTTTACCGGACGTATCAACAATTGATGGCACCAGCATGGACTGATATTTGCCGCGATCTTATGTCTCCCACGACGCAGATACCTGGGGCCTTCCTAGAAGGACTGATTGTGCCCATACACAAACCACGAGGCGGATCCAGGATCAGTGACTATCGGCCCTTGACCTTACTCAACAGTGACTTGAAGATTTTCACCCGGCTTCTGGCGGCACGCCTAAAGCGATCAGAACGATGTGTTGTGTCGCAGGACCAGGCATCGTTAGGTGCTGACCATAATATTCGCACTGCACTGTGCCGATATAGAGATATGATCGCGCTAGCCAAAGCTCGCCAACTGCCAGGAGTTTTGGCCTCACTCGACTTTAGCCAGGCCTTTGACAGAGTCGACCACACATTTTTTATGGAGGTACTGCGACACATGGGGTATCCGGACGTCATAGTTAATGTACTGATGCGTCTCCTACGCGGCGTGACGTCCAAGGTGTTATATATTGGCCGTCTTACGCCGCCGATACAGATCCAGAGATCGGTGCGACAAGGCTGCCCTCTTTCGGCGTCTGCGGCCTCCGACAACGCCTGACTGGGATGTCCCTTGGTGGACACACTTTTTGCTGCACTGCCTATGCGGATGATCTGGTACTCCTTCTTCGCAATAATGACGATGTTCGTGCAGCACTGGCGTTGGTGGCGACCTACGGCGCGGCATCGGGGAGCCATCTCAATCTCCACAAATCACACGCACTGTCTATAGGCAGAGGCCTACCCGACGAGAGCGTCGCACCGCTACGAATCAGTGACACAATCCGCTGTCTTGGCATTGATTTCACATCTGATATGAAGCGTTCAACAGCCCTTAACTACAGGCATTTATTGAATCAGATGAGAGCAGGAATAAGTGACCATCTGAGACATCTAGACCTCCTGCAGCGGACACGATATGCTAACGTCTATTTGGCGTCACGTATCCCCCCATTTTGCACAGATATTCCCCATACCACCTACCCTGGCTCACCGGATGTTGGCGGTTTTGGGATCCTTTGTTAATACGGGCATGTTATTTAAGATTCGGTACGAGTCCCTAACCCTCCCGAGGAGCAGAATGGGTTTAGGCCTTTGTCATGTTCAGAACAGAGCGAAGGCCCTGTTCGTCAGCTTTCACCTGCAACTGTGGCGACGTAGTCCGACGTGCCTCACAAGTCTCTTACTGGAGGCCTTACGACCAATCTCACTCGCACCCCCTGTGATGATATCGGACATCCCAGCACCTTTCTTCTACATTAGCCAATTCTTCCTTGAATTAAGCTACATCCTCACCGCACTACTACCCACACGCTTGATGATGAGGAGGGCGATATATGCTGCCATGCAAATGAACAGGACGCCGAATGTGGTTGAAAGCAAACACCCCACTACAAAGTGGCGCGCTGTGTGGCAGGCAGTGAATGCCACCAATACCGACGTGCAATCTGCATGGTACGTAACTGTTAATGGGAAGCAGTTGTGCCAGTCCCGCCTACATCACATCCACCTCGCTGCTTCACCCTTGTGTGCCACATGCCAAGTGATTGACACGGATGAACATCGTTTCGAATGCGGGACGGCAAAGGACGTTTGGTATTTGGTGCGTCAGATATTGGTTTTTCTCACACGCACGACTCCCGACAGGATAACTAGCCGATCACTTCTTTTCCCCGGTAAGATTTATTTCCCAAGAGCAAAAACGAACTCTGTGAAGCCCGCATCTCGTGGTCGTGCGGTAGCGTTCTCGCTTCCCACGCCCGGGTTCCCGGGTTCGATTCCCGGCGGGGTTAGGGATTTTCTCTGCCTCGTGAAGGCCGGGTGTTGTGTGCTGTCCTTAGGTTAGTTAGGTTTAAGTAGTTCTAAGTTCTAGGGGACTGATGACCATAGATGTTAAGTCCCATAGTGCTCAGAGCCATTTGAGCGGGCTATAGTATGGAGCATCCTTTGTCGTAACGGGACGACTTCCTATTGTTCTGTTTATGTAGCCGAAGAGGAACGGCCTTCCTTTTGTCCATTTGTATAAAAATAAAATAAAATAATAAAAAAACAAAAAAGCGGTTTTAGGCGCTATAAAAAAAAGCGTGTTCGGCAAGGAGTTAGATTCACTTTGTAATAAAAGAACTGAGCGAACTGATGAACAAACGAACTGAACGCGTGTCATCGGACGTCCGCCCTAAACAAATTCAGGGAACAATATAGAACAATTAAAAAAAAAAAGAAGTGTTTGGCGTTCAAGCCGCTGGATCGCTGGATCGAGATCCGTTCGTCAGTTTTTTTTATTTTCAATACAGTCATTTTCTTTATTATTTATATTACAATTGATATAGTGAGGAAAATACGTGTAATCGGATGAAATTTTATTAAATTTTCAATGTTATTTGGCAGTCTGCTAATTTTTATTATCACAAATAATGTAATATTCATAACTATCGACTAGTAAACGATCAAACGCATAAAGTGATACTGAAAATGTATGCTTGCCCGTGATTTGAGAAATCCCTTATACCTGGAAGGAGCCCGAAACGACTTGTTACCTCCAAGTTTTGAAAGATGTACAATTAATCGTCGCTTTCGACATTACGAGTACAAGTTGCAGGATGGTATTTCTCGTAGAAACCTGGAAAACGTAAAGTTTAACGGCACCAGCTGGATTGAACAAATGCTACGTTTCCGCGTTCGCAAGGTCTTTTGACGTTTTCCGTGGAAAAACAAACCTCGTTAACAGTTTCCAAAACGTCTCTTTCAGACGATAGTTTGGAAGCAAACCATGCATAACGCAGTATTTCCTTGAAAATCGGCGCTGATAATTGGTTATGCAGTATCGAGTGCATTTCAATGGCGTCTTCCGAGAAGCAATTTCTCGATCTCTTTCGATTAAATACGAACAGTTTTGAAAACACGGACAAGCATACATTTTCAGTATCACTTTATGCGTTTGGTCGTTTACTAGTCGATAGTTATGAGTATTACATTATTTGTGATAGTAAAAATTAGTAGACTGCCAAATAACATTGTAAATTTAATAAAATTACATCCGATTACACGCCTTTTTCCCATTATATCAATTGTAATATAAATAGTAAAGAAAATGACTGTGCTGAAAATAAAAAAAAACTGACGAACGGAACTCGATCCAGCGATCCAGCGGCTTGAACGCCAACCACTTCCTTTTTTTTTTTAATTTGTTCTATATTGTTCACTGAATTTGTTTAGGGCGGCCGTCCGATAACACCCGTTCAGTTTGTTCGTTCATCAGTACGCTCAGTTTCTTTATTGGAAAGGGAAGCTAACCCTCTGACCGAAAACGCTGAGCTACCGTGCCGGCACCACTCGGCTGCAGCCGCTTGATGGTTAAAATGGCCACGCACAGGTACATATTCGACGACCGAAATTATCTTGCGATTTTCTCAATAACGCTTGCGAAGTACGCGCTACTGCTTACACATTTTGTTGTCCTCATGGAGTACTACGAGTGTTCGAACTTTACAGTAAATCCGCGTTCCAGACGTCGTGGCCTCCCCTTGTTAGTTACGGAAGCACCCACCACGGAGCACCAATAATTTTACCGCGATCGAATTGACTTAGCCCCGACACAATGCACTCACAGCTGCACAGAAACGGTGTTCTGAGTACGACTGACACTTGCGACGTATTGAGGACATCCCACAGGCACCGTTCGTGGTCAAATAAAGTAGCACAACCCGCAGGTTTGGCAAGCATCTGCATGCATTTCTCTTAGTGTTCCCATATCTTTTGTCCAACTCGTGTACAATCCACTTCAGTGCCAATGGTAGAGGTCCAGCTGACCGCCTGGTACCACTTCATTATCTCCTCCCCTCTCCCCCCCCCCCCCACCCTTCAACACAACATACAGGGTGTTACAAAAAGGTACGGCCAAACTTTTAGGAAACATTCCTCACACACAAAGAAAGAAAATACGTGGACACGTGTCCGGAAACGCTTACTTTCCATGTTCGAGCTCATTTTATTACTTCTCTTCAAATCACATTAATCATGGAATGGAAACACACAGCAACAGAACGCACCTGCGTGACTTCAAACACTTTGTTACAGGAAATGTTCAAAACGTCCTCCGTTAGCGAGGATACATGCATCCACCCTCCGTCGCATGGAATCCCTGATGCGCTGATGCAGCCCCGGAGAATGGGGTATTGTATCACAGCCGAGCTTTCTAATGCCCCCATAAATGAAAGTCAAGATGGTTGAGGTCAGGAGAGCGTGGAGGCCATGGAATTGGTCCGCCTCTACCAATCCACGGTCACCGAATCCGTTGTTCAGAAGCGTACGAACACTTCGACTGAAATGTGCAGGAGCTCTATCGTGCACGAACCACATGTTGTGTCGTACTTGTAAAGGCACATGTTCTAGCAGCACAGGTAGAGTATCCCGTATGAAATCATGATAACGTGCTCCATTGAGCGTAGGTGGAAGAACATGGGTCCCAGTCAAGACATCACTAACAATGCCTGCCCAAACGTTCACAGAAAATCTGTGTTGATGACATGATTGCGCAATTGCGTGCGGATTCTCGTCAGCCCACACATGCTGATTGTGAAAATATACAATTTGATCACGTTGGAATGAAGCCTCATCCGTAAAGAGAGCATTTGCACTGAAATGAGGATTGACACATTGTCGGATGAACCATTCGCAGAAGTGTACCCCCCATCGAGGCCAATCAGCTGCTGATAGTGCCTGCACACGCTGTACATGGTACGGAAACAACTGGTTCTCCCGTAGCACTCTCCATACAGTGACGTGGTCAACGTTACCTTGTACAGCAGCAACTTCTCTGACGCTGGCATCAGGGTTATCGTCAACTGCACGAAGAATTGCCTCGTCCATTGCAGGTGTTCAGGTCGTTCTAGGTCTTCCCCAGTCGCGAGTCATAGGCTGGAATGTTCCTTGCTCCCTAAGACACCGATCAATTGCTTCGAACGTCTTCCTGTCGGGACACCTTCGTTCTGGAAATCTGTCTCGATACAAACGTACCGCGCCACGGCTATTGCCCCGTGCTAATCCATACATCAAATGGGCATCTGCCAACTTCGCATTTGTAAACATAGCACTGACTGTAAAACCACGTTCGTGATGAACACTAACCTGTTGATGCTACGTACTGATGTGCTTGATGCTAGTACTGTAGAGCAATAAGTCGCATGTCAACACAAGCACCGAAGTCAACATTAGTTTCCTTCAATTGGGCCATCTGGCGGCGAATCGAGGAAGTACAGTACATACCGACGAAACTAAAATGAGCACTAACATGGAAATTAAGCGTTTCCGGACACATGTCCACATAACATCTTTTCTTTATTTGTGTGTGAGGAATGTTTCCTGAAAGTTTGGCCGTACGTTTTTGTAACACCCTGTATACTTCAGAGATCTCGTGTGTAATGTTGTCGCAGTCTCATGAGATCTACCAGTAAATTGCAGCCTCTCAGCAGACCGACACCGCAGCCGCATAGCGCACAGTATACACTTTACGGAGCAGCGGTGGTGGAGCGGTTAGCAGGCGAGGCACGCGACTACGCATCCTCCACGGCGGACGCAGCCGGCGACATTGCCATTCGGCGGACGGCCGCCATCCCTTTAAGCTGCCAGTGACGTCCGCGTGACGCATCCAAACAATGGCGTAAGGAGCTGTGGCTTCCCGGCTTCCCGGACGTCGCGAGCAAAATCGATCTCTGTCGCCATCGCTAGCGGCTGCTCCGGGTACTGTTCCGGATACAACTCTCTTCTGCGGGGCGTGTCGACTGTAGCATACAGGCGTAAAGCAGCTGAGGACTGGCAAAGATCAACTGCTACTACAGAAGTTCACATACGCTACCGAATATCACAAAACAGCAGCAATTCAGAAGAACTACACAACTGGCCATTAGAATTGCTACAGCAAGAAGAAATGCAGATGATAAACGGGTATTCATGGGACAAATATTTTAAACTAGAACTGACATGTGATTACATTTTCACGCAATTTGGGTGCACAGATCCTGAGAAATCAGTACCCAGAACAACCACCTCTGACCGTAATAAAGGCATTGATACGGGTGGGCATTGAGTCAAACAGAGCTTGGATGGCGTGTACAGGTACAGCTGCCCATGCAGCTTCAACACGATACCACAGTTCATCAAGAGTAGTGACTGGCGTATTGTGACGAGCCAGTTGCTCGGCCACCATTGACCAGACGTTTTCAATTGGTGAGAGATCTGGAGAATGTGCTAGCCAGGGTAGCAGTCGAACATTTTCTGTATCCAGAAAGGCTCGTACAGCACCTGCAACATGCGGTCGTGCATTATCCTGCTGAAATGTATGGTTTCGCAGGCATCGAATGAAGAGTAGAGCCACGGGTCGTAACACATCTGAAATTTAACGTCCACTGTTCAAAGTTCCGTCAATGCGAACAAGAGGTGACAGAGACGTGCAACCAATGGCACCCCATATCACGCCGGGTGATACTCCAGTATGGCGATGACGAATACACGCTTCCAATGTGCGTTCACCGCGATGTCGTCAAATACGGATGCGACCATCGCGTTGCTGTAAACAGAACATAGATTCATCCGAAAAAATGACGTTTTGCCATTCGTGCACCCAGGTTCGTCGTTGAGTACACCATCGCAGGCGCTCCTGTCTGTGATGCAGCGTCAAGGGTAACCGCAGCCATGGTCTCCGAGCTGATAGTCCGTGCTGCTGCAAACTTCGTCAAACTGTTCGTGTAGATGGTTGTTGTCTTGCAAATGTCCCCATCTGTTGACTCAGGAATCGAGACGTGGCTGCACGATTCGTTACAGCCATGCGGATAAGATGACTGTCATCTCGTTGCTAGTTATACGAGGCCGTTGGGATCCAGCACGGCGTTCCGTATTACCCTCCTGAGCCCACCGATTCCCCCTGCTAACAGTTATTGGATCTCGACCAACGCGCGCAGCAATATCGCGATACGATAAACCGCAATCGCGATAGGCTACAATCCGACCTTTATCAAAGTCGGAAACATGAGGGTACGCATTTCTCCTCCTTACACGAGGCACCACAGCAACGTTTCACCCGGCAACGCCGGTCAGCTGCTGTTTGTGTATGAGAAATCGGTTGGAAACTTTCGTCATGTCAGCACGTTGTAGGTGTCACCACCGGCGCCAACCTTGTGTGAATGCTCTGAAAAGCTAATCATTAGCAGATCACAGCATCTTCTTCCTGTCGGTTAAATTTCGCTTCTGTAGCACGTCATCTTCGTGGTGTAGCAATTTTAATGGCCAGTAGTGTACTTACTTTCCGTAGCGGAGGATATTTCCTTCACCAGTAGCTTTTCGCTCCCCCTCCCCCGCTCTCCCCCTCGCCCTTTCGAGTTCCATTCGTGGAATATATGCGTGAAGAACGACAGCAGTACGACCTCTGTTTCTTTATTTTTTTAGCCTAACGCTCATTTCGCAAGATTTTCGTGGGGGGAGCGTGGTTTGCTGGCGTAGTGGCTATGACTACGGAATCCAACCCTTTTACATGGCTGTCAGCCACCGCATCCCCGGCTGGAATGAAGACAGAACAACTACTGAAGCTCTTATAGGAACACAACAGGAAGCAAGGATCTCAAAATGGCGGGCGAAATGTCAACATTTGTAGAAATGGATAGTTGCGAACAAAATAGCTCCCTCCTGGTCATTCTGAGAGATGGACGACATGAGAGGCTCTCAACAACGCTCTAGTACCACGAGATGCAAGACCACTCTGAAGAAGTAGGGCCTTCCTGTGGCGTCATTTCTTTTTCTGCAAGTATGGTGCTGTGCGGACTAACAACCTAAAAAGTCATACAGGTCCCTCACTTGATGCGTTTTGGATTTATCTCCACCACCCAAGTGCACAGAGAGTCACAGGATACCAGAGCTATTAGATGTACGCTGAAGGGCCAAAGAAACTGGTGTAGGCATGCGCATTCAAATACAGAGATAGGTAAACAGGCAGAATATGGCGCTGCGGTCGGCAACGTCTGTGTAAGACAACAGGTGTCTCTGGCGCAGTTGTTAGATCGGTTACTGCTACTATACTGGCAGGTTATCAAGATCGCAGTGAATTAAAAGTGATGATATAATCGGCACACGAGCGATGGAACACAGAATCCCCGAGGTAGCGATGAAGTGGCGATTTTCCCGTACGACCATTTCACGAGTGTACCGCGAATCTCAGGAATCCGGTGAAACATCAAATCTCCAACATCTCTGCGGCCGGAGAAAGATCCTGCAAGAACGGGACCGACGAGAAGCGTTCAACGTGACAGAAATGCAACCCTTCCTCAAATTTCTGCAAATTTCAATGCTGGGCCCTCAACAAGTGTCAGAGTGCGAACCATTCAACGAATCATCATTATACGGGCTTTCGGAGCCGAAGGCCTACTCGTGTACCCTTGATGACTGCAAGACACAAAGCTTTACGCCTCACCTGGGCCTGTCTACACCGACATTGGACTGTTGATGACTGGAAACATGTTGCTTGGTCGGACGAGTCTCGTTTCAAATTGTGGCTACCAGATGGAGGTGTACCGCTAGGGTCATAACCTCATGGATCCATGGCCCCTGCATGTGCGCAAGGGACTATTGAAGCTGGTGGAGCCTCCGTAGTGGTGTGGGGAGTGTGCAGTTGGAGTGATATGAGACACCTGGTACGTCTAGATACGACTAACAGGTGACACGTATGTAAGCAACCTGTCTGATCACCTGTATCCATTCATGTCCACTGCGCATTCTGATGGACTTGGACAGTTGGAGCAGGAGAATGCGACACCCCACAGGTCCAGAATTGCTACAGAATGGCCGAGTTACTTTGGCTCTTCAGTGTCGATGTATCACAAGTTTACAGTATATTGTAAACCATGATCGCCTGCTTCCTACGAGATTTCACGTCTGAACTACGTATCTTCTAGAGTGTCCTCGAGCAACGCGCACAATGAGAAACCTGATGAGGGCGACACCGAATGCACTGGACGTGGCCAATTTCTTGTCAGCCAATGTATAAACTGGTCAACGACCGATTTCTTTTGATGATTATTTATTTTGTCCTTCTAACACGACAGTAACGCGAAGGGTAAATTTTGAATCCCCAATAAGCCTGGAGTTTTTTCTGTCGCTTACCCCTGCTTGCACTCTTGGCATTGGTTTGTCAATAGGAAAAATGTACCACGGTTCGGAATCGACAATGAATTGGTTGGCTAGTTGGGAAAATCAGTTCAGAGTCCGGTGGAATAAAAGGGATCATACCTAGGGAAATAAGGCGGTATTCAAGCCAACCTTCGGGTTGGACGCTGCTTTATCGTCTTTACACGGGAAGAAGTAATATGGAATGTGCACCCTAGAAATTTTAATAGTAAGCTTTCCTTTTAGCATCTGCGACTGGAGTTTCGTGAACATCTCCGCGAAAATCCTGCACTTAGTTGAGGAACCGGTGACGGACCGTGCTACTCTTCTTTGGATCTTCTGTATCTCCTCCACTGCTTCTGACTGATAAGGTTCCAGAGAGAAGAGCAATACTCTAGCATCGGTCGAAGGAGGGTTTTCTAGTTAAATAGGGTTTTACAGCGATCCTAGCAGTCAATCTCAGTCTGACTGTTCACAGACTCTTCTGGAAGATATGTTGCACGGTACTGTCCACATTTCTTGAACGGTGCTGAAGACTAAGTTCAGACGAATGTAGCTTCACTAGTATGAAGACAACTGTTGTTACGTGAATAGTACCGTGCGACTTCCACAGCGCTCAAAGCATTCGACGACGTCAGCACTAGTTCTCGTTAAAGTGGATGAACTGAAAGAGGTTGTTTCTCGAGGAATAAAACAGTCATCAAAAAAGCCATTTGATACATTCCATGAACAATTTTCCCGACCGTTAGCGACCGTTTCAAATTTTATATCGAAGCAGAACTAAACAGGACACCAAGATAAATTGATCAGACAGAAGATTGTGACCGCCGACCTACTAAACAACGACGGCATTTTAACTCCGTGGATTTTACTCACCGCGGAAGAAGACCAACAGGCAGACCAAAGAAGAAGTGGAGAGATGGAATCCATGGGGACTTGCTGCAGATTAGCGAATAATGTGACTCGCGACAGAGGGCAGGAAATAGAATCCAGTGGAAGAGGAGCATTCAAGCTGCGCCCTGTCCTCAGGGCCTGAACGCATTAAATAATTAACAGATTACAGTGTTGGTTACAGCCAAGTCAATAGGTTACTTGCAGCTTCCTCAGGGTGACTTAAGTCGACTTAATGTGGTTTTACGAGGGTGCGTCAAATGAAAACTTTAAATTCGTAATAAGAAATCGAAATGTCGCTCCTTTATCCTGTAAGTTGATAAGCGTGCTACAGCATGCAGAATGGCCTGTAGGTGGCAGCATAGTGCAGTTGCACTCATACCGTCGCAGTATCAGTATAAAGATGGCCGCCCCACTTGCGATTTGCACCAGGGGAGAATAGCGTTCTGTTATTCGGTTTTTGCGATGTGAAGGTGTGAAACCTATTGAAATTCATCGACGAGTGAAGGTTCAGTACGGTGATGCATGTTTGTCACAGCAGCAAGTCTACGAATGGAGTAGGAAGTTCGCAAATGGTGTGACTTCAGTGGAAGATGCTCCTCGTCCAGGTCAGGCACAACGAGCTGTGACTCCACATAACATTGCACAAATTGAAGGGATAGTGAAGGAAAACCGCCGAGTGACACTGAATGACACTGCAGGTTTACTCCAGTTTCACAAAGTGTCTGCAAGATGGGTGCCACGGCAGCTGACTCCTGAAATGAGAGAACGACGTGTTGATGCTTGTGAAGAACTTCTTCGGCGCTTTGAACGAGAAGGCGATGGCTTCCTTGCAAGAATCGTTACTGGGGACGAAACCTGGGTTCACTACCACCAACCTGACTCTCTTTTGGGACGAAAAAGGCATCATTTTGGAGCATTACATGCGTAGAGGGACCACTGTCACCAGATCTCCTAAAAAATCATCTGCGACCTGCAATCAAATCAAAGCGACGTGGATTGCTGTCAGCTGGTGTCCTTTTGCAAAATGACAATGCAAGGCCCCACACTGCCCGTACAACAATTACAACAATCACAGACCTGCATTTTGAGTGTCTTCCTCATCCACCATACTCACCAGACCTTGCCCCCAAGTGATTTCCATACGTTTGAACCACTCAAAGATGCAATGGGAGGAAAGAAGTTACGTTCTGATGAAGAGGTACGCCACGCGGTGCAAGAGTGGTTGCGCGGACTAACAAAATAATTTTTTTCTAAAGGAGTTTATGCACTTTTGACTTGCATTGAGCGTGGGGGAGATTACGTTGAAAAGTGAAACAGCTTTGTATCACTTCTGTACAGTAAATAATATTTAAAAAAATATTTAAGGTTTTCATTTGACTCACCCTCATACAATAGTTTACGTAAGATATAGAAGATATAGGTTGTTCAGAACACTCTTGTGTCGAGTGTTTCTCATTACAACTGTTTCGTAGTTCTTCGTCCTCAAGATCTGATCTTATACTGTCGCTATTAGAACTTCTTACTCTGCTCTCATTATTCCTCTTTTATGCATGCAGATGCGTCTGATTTCCGTCAATAGTAAAATTTTCCAGGCCTTTTGAATACTGCCACGAAGAAATTTCTGTCTCCGTGTTTGTTTCAGTTTCTCCTGAGGTTCCATTTTCATGTTATTCTTCAGAAGTGAGACAGTTTCAGTATTTTCAGGATTTTCAGTCACTTACTTATTCCATATTTTATATTTTTCTCTGCAGCACCGAAACAAACGATTCAGTTTTGTTCACTACGCTGTGATAAATAAGTTGAAAAACATTACAGAGCGGAAGCAATCACAGTCAACGGGAACCGTTTTTCTAATTTCATTTTAAAATCTAAGATAATTACTACAATAGTTGCTTAAATGATTTGCTATATCCTAATCAGTCGCCTTCATATAGGATGCATCGCAGGCTACAGACTTTTCGGTAAGTCACGCAGTTTGGCTGATTGTTTTCCGTCCAAACAGTCCCGTGTTTATCAACGTATGTTCCTGTCTCCCTCATACCGGTCCCTCTTGCAAATTGTTCTCGTTTGAAAATGGCCTAGGTGTGTGCCCGCGTCATAAAGAGTGTTTTTGCGTCTTAGCATGCTATCTTTTCTTCTAAATGAGTTCACGTCGCCTACCAAGAATAGCAAGTGCCACACGTCAGCCACAAGACTGCTCGCAAAAGCCGGAAAGCGGAGCTTAAACGGCGCACGGCCGCATCTGCAGCAAGAGCGGCGCTTACCGTGTGCGTCAGACTGAGGTACTCTTTAGTCGTGCAAACACAAACACAAGCGGGCCTTCCTTAGCAATCCAGTTTGACGCGGCGCCGCCAAGCCTTCCTCCTCGTAGGAGATCCTCCGGAGCAGAGTAAAATGCAAATGTGCTGCGACAAGGGGAGCAACTTTCTGTTCCGCCCCCATGAATATTTAAGGAGCGTGCTCCAGGAACCGCCTAGCTGACAGCTGGGGGCTCTTCCGAACAGGCAAGAAGAGCCTACATATTGTGAAAGGAAATGTTTATGCAAGCACGCCGATTGATTGTACACAGCAGGCGTGGCCACTGACCTTACCTTTGCAGCCTCAGAACCAATGGAACTGATCGGAGAGACTAATAGTTAACATTAATTAAGAAACATTTTCATTTCATTTACGAATACGCGTTTATTTTTATTATGACACTAACGTCATTCGAAAACGTTTTATTGCACAACAAAAAATAAGAAGATACCTTCATGATGCGAACTTTCGAGTGTTCATTTTTTATGTGAGCTTTCTGATAGCCGGCAAGCGGAGTGCGCACAAGTTCAAAAAATGGTTCAAATGGCTCTGAGCACTATGGGACTTAATATCTGAGATCATCAGTCCCCTAGAACTTAGAACTACTTAAACCTAACTAACCTAAGGACATCACACACCTCTCCCGCCGAAGGTTCGAGTCTTCCCTTGGGCATGGGTGTGTGTGTGTGTGTGTGTTATTCTTAGCATAAATTAGTTTTAGTAGTGTGTAAGTCTAGGGACCGATGACCTCTGCAGTTTGGTCCCTTAGAAATTCACACACAATTGAACAATTGACATCACACACATCCATGCCCTAGGCAGATTTCGAACCTGCAAGCGTAGCGGTCGCGCGGTTCCGGACTGAAGCGCCTAGAACCGCTCGGCCACAACGGGCGGCGCGCACAAGTTCACTTACATGTTTATCAGCTAACAGACATCGATTTCTACATTAAATAAACTTCTATACAGCGAATCGCACTCAAGTGGTTCCAAAAATTGAGATATCTTGGCACAGTCTTTTGTTAGCAGATATTTTTCTTCTGGAAGCTTCTTCCAAAATTCAATCGTTGAACAAACAGTTTCCGTTCTTTCAGCCATTCGTCCTCTTGCGCTTCCAGTAGCTCCAAATGTACAGCTGCTGAATCACTTGTTACCGGCTTTCAAACGGGACTGCCATCCGTCACAGGATAAACAGCGAATAGACTTTCCAGGGATCAATAAGGAATATCTTCAGATCACGAAATTTGCCTTTCATTTCTTCAGCAAGGCCAGACATTTCACACAAATAATCTTCCGTTTCCATCTGAACTTCAGAAACTTGAAATGTGCGAATGTCTCTGTGAGAAAGTCTTTCCGAAAAGGTCTTAATTTTTTGTGAAAGGGTAGACACCTTCTGCTCTAGGTCAGAAATAAGTTTTAGATTCTCTTGTAATAACAATGTTTAGCGGTTTTAGATGTTGAAAGAAACATCGGTAATAACGCCATATCTAATAGCCACCTAGTGTTATCAAGTTGAAGGTAAGATTTTCCTTTCTGTTGCTGTAATTTTTATTTAGATCCAGTGATTGCAAAAATCTGTCTACGACATTGGTTACTGATAGCCGTTTCGCTAAGCAATGACAAGATACTTCAGTAAGATCGCCACTGAATCTTTCTTCAATGAAGGATGTGAGTGTCGGAGTGTTCTGACATTTGAGGAGACGTAGTTGGCCAGTCGTACCAACGTGACATGTCGATACTGAAAATATCTGCAGAGTGCAGCGTACGAAGTTGGCGAGAAGGTTGCTCATGTACAACACTGGAAAGTGGACGAGAGCCGCACTGGGCTGAGGCACTAGCCTCTTATGCAGTTCGCGAAACGCATCCTCGCCACCCGTGGTATACACAATATAGCCTCTCGAAGAATTTTTAACGGTCCGCTTCTTCTATAAAAAACAATCCGCTCTTTACAACTGATGGAATTTCCGTGCAGTTATCCGTGTTTTACAGTACTCTTTTCAATTACTGTGGGCTTTTCATGCTTATTTAATCCCCTGGATACAAGTTCCGTGAAACTTCTGTTAAACGCCGACCGGCTGGGATGGCCGAGCGGTTCTAGGCGCTACAGTCTGGAACCGCGCGACCGCTACGGTCGCAGGTTCGAATCCTGCCTCGGGCATGGATGTGTGTGATGTCCTTAGGTTAGTTAGGTTTAAGTAGTTCTAAGTTTTAGGGGACTGATGACATCAGAAGTTAAGTCCCATAGTGCTCAGAGCCATTTGAACCATTTGTTAAACGCCTCACATAAAGCTCGCTCAGCTGTACAGTGTCACTACATTCGCTGCACGTGTCCGCTCCATTCACATATTTCGACGTCTCTGTTATTAACAGGGCGCTTGTTTTAAGCAATTAACCTGTTTATATTTATAAATGACAGACGATTACTTGTTACAGTTCCATTAAAAATATTTTAAAAATTATTCAGTTGGTACTCGTCGACTGTATGTCACAGAAAACAAGCAGACGCAAGTAATTTTATAAAGGTAAAATTTTCTAGATGATTAACAAGGAGCATAGAATTTTCTCGTTTTGAGAGTACTGAAGGGCGATCAGTTTCAATCGTTAAAAACCATTCAGCGGCCAAGATCGCATAAAATATTAATTTATTTAAGACAATCTGTTTCAACAGACTTTGCTGTAATCTTCGGGTCTTAAAAATCATTTTTTTTTGTAAGACATGTTCATTTTACGCTGAACCTCAAGCACAAGATGTCAAGCGGATAAAAAGCAGCACTTTTACTTATTTTAGCGATGACAGACCTTTCATAATGTGCTGATTTTTATCCACTTGACGTCTTGTGCTTGAGGTACAGCGTAAAATGAACATGTCTTATAACAAAAAGTGTTTTAAGACCTAAAAATGACACCAAAGTCTGTTGAAACCGGTTGTCTTAAATAAAGAAATATTTTTTGCGATCTTGACTGTTGAATGGTTTTTAGTAACAAGGATGAAGAAAGCAAGCTTGCAATTTAAACATCCCGTCGATTACGAGGTAGTTACAGTTGGAGCACAACTTTGGATAGGGAAAAGAGAACTGACACGGGACCCACCGTACAAGGTGTATCACAAAGATTCATGCGACAGTATCTTCACCAACGATAATAGAAAGTTGTGGTAAATTTTAAGTTACGTTTCGAATCTAAAAGTTTACCTTGGCGGCAGTTAAAAAAATATCCGAAGCTTGTAGGCGCATTTATCTAAAAGATATGGCCTTGTAAAATCGGCTGCGGTCGCAGGTTCGAATCCTGCCTCGGGCATGGATGTGTGTGACGTCCTTAGGTTAGTTAGGTTTAAGTAGTTCTAAGTTCTAGGGGACTGATGACCACAGATGTTAAATCCCATAGTGCTCAGAGCTATTTTTTTTTGTAAAATCGAAAAGCGCTATAGTCCTACACCTTATTTGAAATTCATCCCAAGTTTCTGTCTTCATCCATTCTGTTGTGAAATCGGATGAATCCTGTTTAACAAGAAGATTTTGTCTCTATACCACTTCGTAACAAGTTAGTATATTTTTACTGCTTTTTACCGTTATTCTTGAATTATCTAGAGAGAATAATAGCTGCTGTTAGTATGATTTGTTGTAATAATCTACTTTGTGCTCTGTACGTCTTTACACCGTTTGTTTTATCATTACATGTACCATCTATGTAATAAAATGTTAGCTGCAGCGTATGTACGTCAAAAACGATGTTTTTTTTAAAGAAAATGGAAGAGGCAAATGAGGCTTGCTAAAAATCAAGAATACTTTCACTGATAATGACCACGAAAGCCTCGAGACTTTATATAGAGAGCTACGCCAACACAGGTTCTCTCTGAGCCATTTACCCGTGGTATACTATACACTATCGACTTACTCCACTGCTGCCAACGAACTGGTAGTCTCAAGGCACTAATAGTTACACTAATAATGCGTTTTCTCCTTACAAGACGTGTGGTCGCAACCATACGCTGATTACTCGCTAAGACTATAAAAAAAAAAGAGAGAGAGAAGAAAAAAACCTCTAGCTAACTGCACTCAGGTTCTCAGCTTCAGAAGAGACGCGTTCAGTTAATTCTACATATGTAAATCAGGATTCAGTGTTATGATAGCGTGCGATTGTCTACATCTTCCAGCAGCTCGCGGAATTCAACCGCTGTGACGCGTGAAAGTTAGAACCACTGAAGCAGTAATGCTTCACAAAACCAACAGCAGGTGTCTTCTGCACAGTAGGCGAGCAGGTTTAAGGAGGATATGACGACCGTCGCAACTGCTCGCGACTACATGTCGCTGAAGACTGATAAACATCCACATGTAGCTGTCGGGACTTATCACTTGCAGTCAGGTGACGGAAAGAACTTCGTTATCGCACTTCCCACTTATCGAACGTGCTAGCGACCCACAGGAAATGTGATATTCGTATTCGCACCGAGATAATGCTCTAGTCAGCAAGAGTCTGCAATAATTCAGTTCAGCAGCACTCGAAGGTATGAGTCGTGCCATTGCGTCGTCTCTGCTTTAAGCGTCTGCCTAACAATTCTCTGATTCAGTTATATGACAGACACCGTTCGTAGGAACATGAGTGGTTGCTAAAGATATACGATCATTATTAGACCCTAAAAGCAGTCAATGAGTTTTGATCAAATGGAACTATATGGTTTTAGAGACTATATGTTTCAAGTCTCAAGTCTGCTTATGTATGCAGACTGAAGTGACGAATGGAAATTTGTACGAAAGCCAGGACTCGAATCCGGGTACTCAGGTCTCCTGCTGATGAGGCAGATGCGTTAACCACTACGCCACCCTGGCACAGTGGCTTGGCACAACTGTGACGACTACACTAGCATGCCTCCTTCCACAATCCAAAGTCCCATTCACGCCTCAGCCCACTTGGTATTCTCTCCAAACTCGAAGAGCGTTGCAGAGGCTCTTCAACTGTATTGTAATTGCACGTCAGCAAAGAACGAAACGAGAGATCCTGCCAGAAACTCAGGCAAAGGTGTTTTAATCAAATGAAACTATATGGTTTCAGAGAACTTTTCCAGTCCCAATTATCTATGACGTATATCTGCAGACTGAAGCGACGAATCCGGGCCTTCATAAAAATTTTCATTCGCGCCTTCAGACTGCTTATATACACCCATGGGTTTTGCTATTTCGGCAGCCATATAACTGACGATGGACGAAGTAGGAAGGACATGCAGATGGGCGATAGTAACAAACGCATTTCTGAAAAGGAAATTTAAGTTTTAGTAAGTCTTTTTTGAAGCTATTTATATGCAGTGTAGCCTTGAACAGAAGTAAAACGTGGATAATAAGCATTTCAGGTAGGATGACAACAGGTAGCTATTGAAATATGATGCTACAGCAAAAAGTTGAAAATTGTGTGAAGACATCGAATAACAAATGATGAGATGCAGAATTGAAATGAAGAGAAAAGAAAGATTCTAGGCGCAACTTGACAAAAATGAAATGACTATGACATTATTGGCCTGGGCTCTGTCTGTGGTAGTTCGGTCGACTTTTGCAAGTCTATGTACACTCAGGCTTAGAAAAAGCAGAACATCTTGAACGACTAGACATAGAACGTTCATTCCACAGGACATGTACATTAGCATGTTCTATGGAAATGATTAGCATTTCAGTCACTTCGGTTCAGCATGTTTCCTGTTGCCTAGCAGGCATAGTGTCTGCCACGGGCCGTGATAACTTGTTCCATACGTGACGGCATCGACAAGAATAGTGTCGTGCAGTATAGCCATTCATGCTTCATTCACTTGGTTTCAAAGTTCGTCTGTGGTGGTTGGCATTGGGTCACAGCGCTGCACCCTTTGTTTCACCGTATCCCACGCATTTTCGATTGGCGACAAAACTGGTGTTCTGGCGGGCCAGGGCACGAAGCTGACATTCCGCGACACCAAGAAGGCACGTGTTCGTTTAGCAACACGTGTGTTTGTTTGTTTGTGTGTGTGTGTGTGTGTGTGTATTGTACCGGGGGCCTAGAAACGACGGAGAGGCTTCGTCCCCGCCCTAGCCCTCAGTGGTTCACAACCCCACAACAGGCCACAGCAGTCCAGTCACCCCACCGCCGCCCCACACCGAACCCAAGGTTATTTTGCGGTTCGGCCTCCAGTGGACCCCACAGGAAGTCTCATACCAGACGAGTGTAATCCAAATGTTTGCGTGGTAGAGTAATTATGGTGTACGCGTACGAGGAGACAGTGTTTGCGCAGCAATCGCCGACACTGTAACTGAGGCTGAATAAGGGGAAGCAGACCGTAATCGCCGAGACAGATGGAAAACCGCCTTAAAAACCATCCACAGGCTGGCCGGCACCCAGGACCTCGACAATAATCCGCCGGGCGAATTCGTGCCGGGGACTGGCACGCCTTCCTGCACGGGATGCAGCGCGTTAGCCTGCGCGGCTAGCCGGGCGGGCATTGTAACATGTGGTGATGCATTGTCTTGCAGAAAAATGGGCTCTGGAGTGTTGTGCAGGAAGGGTATGGCCACAGGTCACAGGATGTCATTCACGTACGTCATACATAGGACACCCGCCGCCTCTGATTTGTGGTTGTACTCAGTAGCACCCCATGCCATAAGGCCCTGTGCCGGCCGCTGTGGCCAAGCGGTTCTAGGCGCCTCAGTCCGGAACCGCGCTGCTGCTACGATCGCAGGTTCGAATCCTGCCTCGGGCATGGATGTGTGTGATGTCCTTAGGTTAGTCAGGTTTAAAAGTAGTTCTAAGTTCTAGGGGACTGATGACGATGTTAAGTCCAATGATGCTTGGAGCCATTTGAAGCTTAAGGCCTCGAGCTGGCGCTGTATGTCTTCTACGAATGAAGTCACTGTGATGCCGCTGCCCCTGCCTGCGGCGAACTAAAATGCGGCCGTCGTTTTCAAACAAACAGAATACGGATACGTCAGAAAACACTATTTGATTCCATTCCTGTCCCCACGGACGTCTTCCATACACCAATGCCGTCTGGCATGTTTCTGTTTCTGCACAGTCACCAAAGGTAGGCGGAGAAGTACATGACGCACAGGTAACCTGTGCCGTAACAAACGGCGATAGACTTTCACCCCTAGCAGTGTATCGTGTGTTCTACTGTTGCGCAAGAGCCGAGGAGAACGCAGACCTGTCCTGTAATGCCATTCGGGTGAGGCGTCGATCTTCAAGGGGGGTGGTGGTGGTGGTGGTGGTGGTGGTGGTGGTGCGACCTGAGCCACGTCGTCGTGTTCTTCGACCTTCTGTGAACCATTCTGCACACACCGGCTGCAATTGCGAAGCACTTCGTCCCACAAGAGCACAAATTTCCCTGATGGATGCACCAAATTCTCTCACACCAATAATGCGCCCTCTTTCAAACTCACTGATTTGAGGTACTGCTCGCGTGTGTGTCTGTAAGACATCCCGCACATCTGCTCAAGTCACACTGACTCATTACCTTCGGCTTATGGCGACAACGAGAGCCGCAGGCACATTTTACCGGTAGGTGGTGTTGCGCTGAGATATCTGTGTTGACCTTGAACTCTTCAATCCCGTGTCCGGCCATCCTGATTTAGGTTTTCCGTGATTTCCCTAAATCGCTCCAGGCAAATGCCGGGATGGTTCCTTTGAAAGGGCACGGCCGACTTCCTTCCCCATCTTTCCATAATCCGATGAGACCGATGACCTCGCTGTCTGGTCTCCTCCCCTCCAAAACAACCCAACCACTTATTCAGTACCTTTAGTTTAGTACCTTGAACTCACGGACCGACATGTTTCAAATGCTAATCATTTCTGCGGAACATACTAATGTCGTTGTGTATATGAATGTCCCTTCTCTAGACGCTCAAGGTGTTCTGCTTTCTCTGAACATGAGTATTTGACGCCACTACGGTGACTTTTGCGGCGATGAGAATGAGATGAAACGATTAACAGGAGGATCAAGGAAGGCAGTTTAGTAGTTGAAGGAAGGTTGGCGGTATGGGGTTGGGTAAAAATTGTAGGGGACACCTGCAGAACGAAGTTCAAATATACTGACGGAAAAAAATTGCATCACAAGAACTTGTGCAATATACACAAAAGTTGGTAGGCGTGTTTCTATATCTGAAAGATGGCGTCTGTTCAAATTTCGCGCCTGTCGGACAAGAGTGGCACTAGTAGCGACACTAGTTTGCTTTAAATAAATTTTGTAACGGTCGTAAATGTTAGTTATCTTTGAGCCTGGACGTGGTGAGTTGATGTTAGTCAACAATGCCCCAAGGCGACAAACACGCCAGCATCAACACCTCACTGAGTTTGAACAAGGTCGTGTGACAGAGCTACGAGAAGTTGGTGTTCCTTCCGCGATACTGCAGGAAGACTTGGCAGGAATGTAGCCACTGTTCATGATCGCTGGCAGTGGTGGTCACGATAATGTACGGTCACAAGAAAACCGGTCTCCGGACGGCCACGTGGCACTACCGAGAGAGAAGACCGTTGTGTTCGGCGTACGGCTCTGGAGCATCGTACTGCATCTGTAGCAGTAATTTGAATAGCATTTAGTACCGCAGTGACACAACGAGCTGTTACAAACCTGGTACTTTAAGGACAGCGACGAGCCAGATCCCCTGTGGTGTGCATTCCACTGACCCCACACCACCTCCATTTGCAACTTCTGTGGTGTCAAGCAAGAGCTCATTGGAGGACAGGGTGGAGGTCTCTTGTGCTTTCTGATGAAAGCTTGTTCTGCCTCGGTGCCACTGATGGTTAGAAGGAAGCCAATTCAGGGCCAGAAACCAACCTGTCTGCGTGCTAGAAACATTGGAGCAACACCTGGAGTTATGGTGTGGGCTGCCTTGTCGTATGACATCAGGGGCACCCTTGAGGTTATCCCGCACATCCTGACTTGGACATAAATCCGATGAGTCGATCTGTCGTGCTTCCATACCGGAACAGCATTACAGGGGGTGTCTTCCAACAGGATAACGCTCGCCCACATACCGCTGTTGTAACCAAACTTGCTTTACAGTGTTTCTACATGTTGCCTTGACCTTCTCGATCACCAGATCTGTCTCCAATCGAGCACATATGGGACATCATCGGACCACAACACTAGCGTCATCCACAAACAGCATCAAAAACGTCCCTGTATTGACCTATCAAGAGGTATGTAACTTCATCCCACACACTGACATCCGGCCCCGGTACAGCACAGTGCACGCACGTTTGCACGCCTGCAGTCAACATTCTGGCGGTTACACGGGTTATTAATGTATCAGCATTTCACATTTGCAATGGCTTATCTCGCGTTTACACTAACTTGTGATATTGAAATGTTAATCCCTTAAATAAGTTATCCAGACAAATGTATTCCAGTAATTTCGTTACTCTACATTAACTATTTTTCGGTCTTCTGATTTTTTTCCCGCCAGTTTAACTGTAAGCTGCAGTAGTTATGTAGAGATTATGTTTGCACATGATACATTAGGATGGAGAGCTGCATCAAACCGGTTTTCGGACTGAGGATCACAACAACAACAAATCATTGTCAACTGCTGTATATAAGGTACCTTTTCTTTACCTTGCACAGCTGTCGCCCAGCTCTATAATTGGCCGGGTCAGTAACTTAATGGGCAGACGAAGGGAATGACATACCACGTGTAGTAAACGGGGAGATTGTTGCCTAAAGCGACAAAGGGAAACCAGTGAAGCCCTAACTATGGAATACTGGCTGGGGTTCGGACCGGAGTCCTCCCGAATGCGAATCCAGTGCCTCAGAAGTGCGCCACCTCGCTCGGTCGTGTCTGTTAAAGCACTACAGTGTTGAAAACAACATCCGAGAAAAGGAGGGGACTTCTACAGCCGTAATCACTGTTTGGTAGCCAATAATTTTTGAACAAAATGAAATGTACTTACGGTTCTTGAGCGATAGTGTAGTGTAATGTCTTCTCATCAGCTGGCCTCCGCGTGTGATACTGACAGAAAGGCTTGCATGAATTAACACTGAAACATATTTCTAGCGCCCATTAGGGACTTGAATCAGAGACTGCACATTATCTCTATTTTTCCCAACGCCTCTCTCATATCGCTTACCGAGACACGCAACCAATTGTGCTGTATCTGATAATGATAAAACACTCAACGCTGTCGCTAATGGCTCACACGGAGACGGCTCCTCCTATAAGCGTTGCTGATCGATCCGAGGATGTGGTTTGTAATTCGATCTACAAACCACAGTTGTGTGTTACCTAAATCTAGCGAGTGAAGTGATGACAACGTGGTGAAAATTTGGACTCGTAGTCTAAAGGAACGGTTTTCTAATTACGGTTTGGACTTCCTGAGTTGGGGGCTAACGCTGGTTTCACATACCGCATGTGGCGTTCACACGACCTTCGTTATATGGTCAGATGTTGAATAATTAAGATGTTCTTGGGATGTGCTGTGGCATATAACGTGATTAATTACCAAAGGATGATGAATCTCTTGAAAATGACTATAGAGCTGAAGCTGTAACAGTACCCAAAAGGAAACAAAAGAAGAGTCTGATAGCGAAAGAGCTATCGCTTAAACAGTTGTACACGACTGTTTCAAAACTAAGAAAAATCATTCTGACTTAGGTTTCCGAGATTTCCTTACGTCACGGAGAGCACGGCCACGAATACTTTTCTTTCCCACCCCTTAACAATTAAATTTTTGCTCCGTCTTTATTGACTTCAGTTTTGAAGGGGTTTTGAACATCATTTTTCGTTCTATATATTTCTATATATGTTGACAGATGTGAAAATTACCGAACTATCAGTTTAATAAGTCACAGCTGCAAAATACTAACGCGAATTCTTTACAGACGAATGGAAAAACTGGTAGAAGCCGACCTCGGAGAAGATCAGTTTGGATTCCGTAGAAATGTTGGAACACGTGAGGCAATACTGACCTTACGACTTATCTTAGAAGAAAGATTAAGAAAAGGCAAACCTACGTTTCTAGCATTTGTAGACTTAGAGAAAGCTTTTGACAATGTTAACTGGAATACTCTCTTTCAAATTCTGAAGGTGGCAGGGGTAAAATACAGGGAGCGAAAGGCTATTTACAGTTTGTACAGAAACCAGATGGCAGTTATAAGAGTCGAGGGGCATGAAAGGGAAGCAGTGGTTGGGAAAGGAGTAAGACAGGGTTGTAGCCTCTCCCCGATGTTATTCAATCTGTATATTGAGCAAGCAGTAAAGGAAACAAAAGAAACATTCGGAGTAGGTATTAAAATTCAAGGAGAAGAAGTAAAAACTTTGAGGTTCGCCGATGACATTGTAATTCTGTCAGAGACAGCAAAGGACTTGGAAGGGCAGTTGAACGGAATGGACAGTGTCTTGAAAGGAGGGTATAAGATGAACATCAACAAAAGAAAAACAAGGATAATGGAATGTAGGCAAATTAAGTCGGGTGATGCTGAGGGAATTAGATTAGGAAATGAGACACTTAAAGTAGTAAAGGAGTTTTGCTATTTAGGGAGTAAAATAACCGATGATGGTCGAAGTAGAGAGGATATAAAATGTAGACTGGCAACGGCAAGGAAAGCGTTTCTCAAGAAGAGGAATTTGTTAACATCGAGTATAGATTTAACTGTCAGGAAGTCGTTTCTGAAAGTATTTGTATGGAGTGTAGCCATGTATGGAAGTGAAACATGGACGATAACTAGTTTGGACAAGAAGAGAATAGAAGCTTTCGAAATGTGGTGCTACAGAAACATGCTGAAGATAAGGTGGGTAGATCACGTAACTAATGAGGAGGTATTGAATAGGATTGGGGAGAAGAGAAGTTTCTGGCACAACTTGACAAGAAGAAGGGACCGGTTGGTAGGACATGTTTTGAGGCATCAAGGGATTACAAATTTAGCATTGGAGGGCAGTGTGGAGGGTAAAAATCGTAGAGGGAGACCAAGAGATGAATACACTAAGCAGATTCAGAAGGATGTAGGTTGCAGTAGATACTGGGAGATGAAGAAGCTTGCACAGGATAGAGTAGCATGGAGAGCTGCATCAAACCAGTCTCAGGACTGAAGACCACAACAACAACAACATATTTCTCTTCTTGCCTTTTCCATACCACGTAGCCGTGTTCGCTAGCATCTACAGAAAACCAAATGGTTAAGTTCTGACAAGTTCTAAAAGACACCTATCATCAAGAAGAGAGCACTAAAATGCGTCAGTAAACAGGCCACAGCATGATGCGATTCGAAGCAGCTGTGGAAAACGAAAATCGCAATGGGCACAGCGGGATTTGAGTTCCGTTCTTGTAGAGTGAGAATCCAGTATACCAGTCACAACCGCAGCTCTGTTGGGAAACGCACCAGAGGTTGCGCTTGACCAGGGCATCTAGTGTGGGCTGTCTCAGTAATGCTCTAGAGGAGACGTTCTCGTTAGCGCCTCTGCCGCTGAGTGTCCCCGGATGTCGGTTGCCTGTCTCCAGAGCTGTGCAAAGTGATGAGCACGTAACGGCTAGGGTTTGACACTGTGTAATAATATGGTACAGTTTAAATCTGCTGAGGAGATAGAGTAATGCTATAACTCCTGTTCCAGTTACAATTGTGTGATGTGTGTCGATAAGGCAGCACGGGTTTTAGAGAGCTTAAAAAATTTGCATTAACTACGGAGTAGGCAAAGCACGCACGCGTTTTTATATATATATCTCAAGAAGTCAGTATAAATTTGAAAACTTAATAAACCACGGAATAATGTAGATAGAGATGTAAAAATTGACACACATGCTTGGAATGACATGGGGTTTTATTAGAACAAAAAAAAAAACACCCCATATTGCTAGACGCGTGAAAGATCTCTTGCGGGCGTCGTTTAGTGATGATCGTGTGCTCAGCCGCCACTTTCGTCATGCTTGGCCTCCCAGGTCCCCAGACCTCAGTCCGTGCGATTATTGGCTTTGGGGTTACCTGAAGTCGCAAGTGTATCTACATCTACATCTACATCTATACTCCGCGAGCCACCTTACGGTGTGTGGCGGAGGGTACTTATTGTACCACTATCTGATCCCCCCTTCCCTGTTCCATTCACGAATTGTGCGTGGGAAGAACGACTGCTTGTAAGTCTCCGTATTTGCTCTAATTTCTCGGATCTTTTCGTTGTGATCATTACGCGAGATATATGTGGGCGGTAGTAATATGTTGCCCATCTCTTCCCGGAATGTGCTCCCTCGTAATTTCGATAATAAACCTCTCCGTATTGCGTAACGCCTTTCTTGAAGTGTCCGCCACTGGAGCTTGTTCAGCATCTCCGTAACGCTCTCGCGCTGACTAAATGTCCCCATGACGAATCGCGCTGCTTTTCGCTGGATCATGTCTATCTCTTCTATTAATCCAACCTGGTAAGGGTCCCATACTGATGAGCAATACTCAAGAATCGGACGAACAAGCGTTTTGTAAGCTACTTCTTTCGTCGATGAGTCACATTTTCTTAGAATTCTTCCTATGAATCTCAACCTGGCGCCTGCTTTTCCCACTATTTGTTTTATGTGATCATTCCACTTCAGATCGCTCCGGATAGTAACTCCTAAGTATTTTACGGTCGTTACCGCTTTCAATGATTTACCACCTATGGCATAATCGTACTGGAATGGATTTCTGCCCCTATGTATGCGCATTATATTACATTTATCTACGTTTAGGGAAAGCTGCCAGCTGTCGCACCATGCATTAATCCTCTGCAGGTCTTCCTGGAGTACGTACGAGTCTTCTGATGTTGCTACTTTCTTGTAGACAACCGTGTCATCTGCAAATAGCCTCACGGAGCTACCGATGTTGTCAACTAAGTCATTTATGTATATTGTAAACAATAAAGGTCCTATCACGCTTCCTTGCGGTACTCCCGAAATTACCTCTACATCTGCAGATTTTGAACCGTTAAGAATGACATGTTGTGTTCTTTCTTGTAGGAAATCCTGAATCCAATCACAAACCTGGTCCGATATTCCGTAAGCTCGTATTTTTTTCATTAAACGTAAGTGCGGAACCGTATCAAATGCCTTCCTGAAGTCCAGGAATACGGCATCAATCTGCTCGCCAGTGTCTACGGCACTGTGAATTTCTTGGGCAAATAGGGCGAGCTGAGTTTCACATGATCTCTGTTTGCGGAATCCATGTTGGTTATGATGAAGGAGATTTGTATTATCTAAGAACGTCATAATACGAGAACACAAAACATGTTCCATTATTCTACAACAGATTGACGTAAGCGAAATAGGCCTATAATTATTCGCATCTGATTTATGACCCTTCTTGAAAATGGGAACGACCTGCGCTTTCTTCCAGTCGCTAGGTACTTTACGTTCTTCCAGCGATCTACGATAAATTGCTGATAGAAAGGGGGCAAGTTCTTTAGCATAATCACTGTAGAATCTTAAGGGTATCTCGTCTGGTCCGGATGCTTTTCCGCTACTAAGTGATAGCAGTTGTTTTTCAATTCCGATATCGTTTATTTCAATATTTTCCATTTTGGCGTCCGTGCGACGGCTGAAGTCAGGGACCGTGTTACGATTTTCCGCAGTGAAACAGTTTCGGAACACTGAATTCAGTATTTCTGCCTTTCTTCGGTCGTCCTCTGTTTCGGTGCCATCGTGGTCAACGAGTGACTGAATAGGGGATTTAGATCCGCTTACCGATTTTACATATGACCAAAACTTTTTAGGGTTCTTGTTTAGATTGTTTGCCAATGTTTTATGTTCGAATTCGTTGAATGCTTCTCTCATTGCTCTCTTTACGCTCTTTTTCGCTTCGTTCAGCTTTTCCTTATCAGCTATGATTCGACTACTCTTAAACCTATGATGAAGCTTTCTTTGTTTCCGTAGTACCTTTCGTACATGATTGTTATACCACGGTGGATCTTTCCCCTCGCTTTGGACCTTAGTCGGTACGAACTTATCTAAGGCGTACTGGACGATGTTTCTGAATTTTTTTCCATTTTTGTTCCACATCCTCTTCCTCAGAAATGAACGTTTGATGGTGGTCACTCAGATATTCTGCGATTTGTGCCCTATCACTCTTGTTAAGCAAATATATTTTCCTTCCTTTCTTGGCATTTCTTATTACACTTGTAGTCATTGATGCAACCACTGACTTATGATCACTGATACCCTCTTCTACATTCACGGAGTCGAAAAGTTCCGGTCTATTTGTTGCTATGAGGTCTAAAACGTTAGCTTCACGAGTTGGTTCTCTAACTATCTGCTCGAAGTAATTCTCGGACAAGGCAGTCAGGATAATGTCACAAGAGTCTCTGTCCCTGGCTCCAGTTCTGATTGTGTGACTATCCCATTCTATACCTGGTAGATTGAAGTCTCCCCCTATTACAATAGTATGATCACGAAACTTCTTCACGACGTTCTGCAGGTTCTCTCTGAGGCGCTCAACTACTACGGTTGCTGATGCAGGTGGTCTATAGAAGCATCCGACTATCATATCTGACCCACCTTTGATACTTAGCTTAACCCAGATTATTTCACATTCGCATTCGCTAATAACTACACTGGATATTATTGAATTCTTTACTGCTATAAATACTCCTCCACCATTGGCGTTTATCCTATCCTTGCGGTATATATTCCATTCTGTGTCTAGGATTTCGTTACTGTTCACTTCCGGTTTTAACCAACTTTCCGTTCCTAATACTATATGCGCACTGTTTCCTTCAATAAGAGATACTAATTCAGGAACCTTGCCCTGGATACTCCTGCAGTTTACCAATATTACGTTAACTTTTCCTGTTTTTGGTCTCTGAGGACGGACGTTCTTTATCAACGATGATAATGTCCTCTCTGGTAAGCCGTCAGGTATTTTATCGTTTCGCCCAAGGGGGGGGGGGGGGTCCCTCTAACCTAAAAAACCCCCGTGTGCACGCCACACGTACTCTGCTACCCTAGTAGCTGCTTCCGGTGTGTAGTGCACGCCTGACCTGTCTAGGGGGGCCCTACAGTTCTCCACCCAATAACGGAGGTCGATGAATTTGCAACCATTATAGTCGCAGAGTCGTCTGAGCCTCTGGTTTAGACCCTCCACACGGCTCCAAACCAGAGGACCGCGATCGACTCTGGGCACTATGCTGCAGATATTAAGCTCAGCTTGCACTCCGCGTGCGATGCTGGTTGTCTTCACCAAATCAGCCAGCCGCCGGAAGGAACCAAGGATGGCCTCAGAACCCAAGCGGCAGGCGTCATTCGTTCCGACATGTGCTACTATCTGCAGCCGGTCACACCCAGTGCGTTCAATAGCTGCCGGAAGGGCCTCCTCCACATTACGGACGAGACCCCCCGGCAAGCACACCGAGTGCACACTGGCATTCTTCCCCGACCTACCCGCTATTTTCCTGAGGGGCTCCATAACCCGCCTAACGTTGGAGCTCCCTATAACTAATAGGCCCGCCCTCTGTGACTGTCGGGACCTTGCCGGAGAATCGGCCACTGGCCCAACAGGCGAGGCATCCTGTGGTGGCTCGGAAACAATGTCATCACCACTAGGAAGCACCCCGTACCTGTTGGAAAGGGGTAAGGCAGCTGCCACGCGGCCAGATCCCACCTTCGCCTTTCGGCCAGGCACGCGAGAGCCCACCACTGTCCGCCATTCACCCTGGAGTGATGGCTGACCGGTAAGATGCTCACTGCCGGAAGACGCAGCGACATCAGGGGTTCCATGTGATTCCAAGGCCACCGAAGTAGGCATAGGTCTCACCACAGTTGCCCCAACGCCACTACGAGCCGACGCCTGCGCCTCGAGCTCGATGAGCCTAACAGACAAAGCCTCCACCTGCCCCCGAAGAGTGGCCAATTCTCCTTGCGTCCGCTCACAACAACCACAGTCCCTACACATGACTATGTTTACCCTACCCTATACGGTGACAAATTCCCAAGATAATCTTCTGATGAGCTACTCTGATAATCAAGAAACACTCACTGAAATACGAGACGCGAAAACTACGCTAGGTTTTCCCAGAAAAACTATTTAAAAGCTAAGCGCAGCAAATAAGTACAAAAACGCTTTATACAAACAGTACTCGCTGCTGCTGGTGCTCTCGCTCTGGCTGTCGCAAGACAACTGCTGATTCAAGTGACTAGTGGCTAACGGCCGCGAAACAAACAAAGACGGTTTTAGGGCGCTTTCTGTTCTAAACGATCAAGAAAACACTAAGAAATCTAACACGAAAACTACGTAAAGTTTTATCAAGAACTGTTAGTTACTATGCAGAGCAGATAAACACAAATAGAATCCCTTCCTTAGTGGAAGGTCGTAAACAAAATGCAAAATAAACGCTTTATACAAACAGTACTGTGCTGCTGCTGGTGCTCTCGCTCTCGCTGTCACAAGACAACTGCTGATTCAAGTGACTAGTGGCTAACGGCCGCGAAACAAACAAATGACGGTTTTAGGGCGCTTTCTGTTCTAAACGATCAAGAAAACACTAAGAAATCTAACACGAAAACTACGTAAAGTTTTATCAAGAACTGTTAGTTACTATGCAGAGCAGATAAACACAAATAGAATCCCTTCCTTAGTGGAAGGTCGTAAACAAAATGCGAAATAAACGCTTTATACAAACAGTACTGTGCTGCTGCTGGTGCTCTCGCTCTCGCTGTCACAAGACAACTGCTGATTCAAGTGACTAATGGCTAACGGCCGCGAAACAAACAAATGACGGTTTTACGGCGCTTTCTGTACTAAACGATCAAGAAAACACTAAGAAATCTAACACGAAAACTACGTAAAGTTTTATCAAGAACTGTTAGTTACTATGCAGTGCAGATAAACACAAATAGAATCCCTTCCTTAGTGGAAGGTCGTAAACAAAATGCAAAATAAACGCTTTATACAAACAGTACGGTGCTGCTGCTGGTGCTCTCGCTCTCGCTGTCACAAGACAACTGCTGATTCAAGTGAATAGTGGCTAACGGCCGCGAAACAAACAAAGACGGTTTTAGGGCGCTTTCTGTTCTAAACGATCAAGAAAACACTAAGAAATCTAACACGAAAACTACGTAAAGTTTTATCAAGAACTGTTAGTTACTATGCAGAGCAGATAAACACAAATAGAATCCCTTCCTTAGTGGAAGGTCGTAAACAAAATGCAAAATAAACGCTTTATACAAACAGTACTGTGCTGCTGCTGGTGCTCTCGCTCTCGCTGTCACAAGACAACTGCTGATTCAAGTGACTAGTGGCTAACGGCCGCGAAACAAACAAATGACGGTTTTAGGGCGCTTTCTGTTCTAAACGATCAAGAAAACACTAAGAAATCTAACACGAAAACTACGTAAAGTTTTATCAAGAACTGTTAGTTACTATGCAGAGCAGATAAACACAAATAGAATCCCTTCCTTAGTGGAAGGTCGTAAACAAAATGCAAAATAAACGCTTTATACAAACAGTACTGTGCTGCTGCTGGTGCTCTCGCTCTCGCTGTCACAAGACATCTCTAGGGATGCTGAAAGACAACATCCGACGCCAATGCCTCACCACAATTCCGGACATGCTTTACAGTGCCGTTCAACATTATTCCTCGACTATAGCTATTGTTGAGGAATGATGGTGGACATATTGAGCATTTCCTGTAAAGAACATCATCTTTGCTTTGTCTTACTTTGTTATCGTAATTATTGCTATTCTGATCAGATGAAGCGTCATCTGTTGGACATTTTTTGAACGTTTGTATTTTTTTGGTTCTAATAAAACCCCATGTCATTTCAAGCATGTGTGTCAATTTGTACCTCTCTGTCTACATTATTACGTGATTTATTCAGACTTTTTGATCACCCGGTATGTGTGTGTACACCACGTGAGTCTCCAGTGCGCTCAGTTTCCTGCTGTCTCCTGTTCTGTGGAGCTGCACCACGAACAGAACAACTGTCGTCTGACGTATTCTTAGCGCTTCTCTCAACTTCGTCCTCTTTCTATAAATACAAGAGGCGCTAGCAATGCGCTCCAATTAGATGTTTTCAGAGAGAGAGAGAGAGAGAGAGAGAGAGAGAGAGAGAGGTGGAAAGGGGGGGGGGGAGGGGGCGGGGGAGCCGTACAACTAACGTTACAGACGAAGAAGGTCGAAAACATTCAGAGGCTACTTCAGAAATACAGTCACTGGGGTTTCCCACACTTCGTGTCAGAGAACCGCTCCCTGCGTCTCCTGCCAACACAGAGGCAATACCTTGGAACGTCTGCGCATCCTGGACAATGGACATTTAGGTGCCAACCTGGATTTGCGGGGCTGTCGGTAACCGTCATACACGTACGGAATACCTGTGTACATACATGTCACACAGTTGCTGCTTATATTTTAATATTTAAAATGGGCGTTGTTGTGGAAAAAACAGAGGAGTTTATATATTTTATTTATGTATTTTTGGATGTGAGGCCCGCCAGTTGTGAAAAACCCCGTTTTTCTCAGTACCCAAACATGTTTCGGCACCACTGTGTCATCATCAGTGGGTTTTCGTTTTTCTTTATTTATTCTTCAATGTGAACATTTTGTTAAATGATTATAAAATTATGTGCATTTTTACTTCAAACAACAGATCATTTCTTTTTGTAAATGCCTTTACATTTGGTGTGCACGAACTTTCTGGATCACTTTTGTTTTAATTACTACAGGTAGTTTGTCATCTGCAACCAAACGATGTTGACGAGAAAGTTTGTTGCTGGGAGTACACTTATCTTCTAGAATGTAATTTAGTTTTTCGCGATGTTTTCGCGCCTATTTTCGTATTTACTTACGTTTTCGTGTGGCAAGCGCTTCCATTCTCCACATCATGCTGAGATGTTGTGATGCATACGTAACTATAACAAGTATTTTCTAAAAATAACGTAGTAAAATACTTTTTCACTACACCAGAACACAGTGTGATTGTGGTTTGTTATGTGTCCCAGTCCAGTCAGTGTTCATTTGTTCACAAGAGAGTTCGGCGCCAAATTTGAATTTTGTTTGCATTTTATCTTTTTGTGTGTGTGTTTTCTGTGTGCTTTCTTAACTGTGTGTGTTGTCTTTTATATGGTATTCCTTTTGTGTGTAAATGGTGCGTCTTTGCAGATTTTAGTGTATTTTTCGTGTGGTTGTGTGTGTGTGTGTGTGTGTGTGTGTGTGTGTGTGTGTGTGTGTGTAGACTTTATCTGTTCGTGCTGTTTTTATTTGTAAAATTCCTTAAACGTGTTAAATAGTGTGCCTTTGCAGAGTGTAGTGTATTCGTTTAAGACCTGCCTTCCTTCTGCTATTGCCTTCTGTATATGGAGGTTTTCCTCAATTGTCAGTTTGCTGTATAGGCTGTGGCTGGGTTTTAGTATTCTTAAGTCTGTTTCTATTGTGGTTGGGTGGTGATTGTTGGCTACAAGGTGGTCAGCAAATGTGCTATGGGAGCTGTTGCTTTTTAAAGCTCTGAGATGTTCCGAATATCTTGTTTTGAAGTTTCTGCTGCATATCAAAAGATGAATATTTATGTAGTTTGTTGACCTGTTACCGGATTATAGGACTACCGTCAGATATTCAATGAAAAACTGTTCAAAAAATGAAGGTTGCTAAGGGAGAGGTGCAAGTTGGCAACTGCAGGGTGTGACAGAGAAACAAATGGACCGAGGTGCAGGCTGGATCGAAGGCAATATTGTGGCTGTAATGGCAATGAAATAAAGGTGGCCGCAACATGCTGCCAAGGGTGTAGATGGATGACTCAAGAGAATTCCAGGAGGTAAGAAAATTTATAGAGAAAGATCTGACAAAAGTTGGGTAGGTGAGGTTGGAAAACACGCGGGAGCAGCATGGACAAGCATGACTACAGACCCCAGTTCATGCAGAAGCCTGGGGGAGGTCTTTTTTCAGCAGTCGACAGGAAACAGTGGATGATGATTATCAGGGAAAGTTGTACATACGAAGCACGGTTGTGGGAAAAAAGGAAAGGTGACACACAAGGGCAGCGATATACAGTAAAACTGTGGACTGTTGACATATTTAAACATAACTGAAAACAATCTGATCAAGAATATCCGGAAACCTATTAGTGGTCGTTAATATGGGGTGTGTTCACGCTTCGTTTATATGCGGCCTGAACTCTGCTGGGGACAGTTTCAATGAGGTGTCTGAATGTCTGTGGAGGAATGGCAGCCCATTCTTCCTCAAGAGCCGAAACCAGAGAAGACCCTGGGGCGTGGTGCGAAGTCGACATTCTAACTCATCCAAAAGGTGTTCCATGGGATTTAGGTCGTGCCTCTGGACATGCCTGTCCATTTCAGGAACGCTTTTTTCTGCATACCGTTGCCTTACAAATGCTGCTTTATGACTGGGGGGGGGGGGGGGGGGAGCATTGTCACGCTGATATAGTTATCGTCTCCGAACTGTTTTCGACAGTACGCAAAACACAATGATTTTCCCTCCGGATTTAGCAGTCTCTGGCGTGTGTTAGCAGGACCACACCTTACGCTGAAAAACACCCCCATACCGTAACACCATTTGCTCTGTATTTCATTTTCGGCACTACACTTGATGACAGGTAACGTACTCCATGCATTTGCCAAACCGGAAACCTTCCATTGGATTACCACAGGGCTTAGCGTGATTGATAACTCCAAGTCACTTGGTTCGAGTCACCGACTGTCCAACAGCGTCGCTCCTTACACCATCTCAAGTGTTGCTTTCCGTTGACCACAGAAATCTGTGGCTTTGGCTTATGAGGAGCACTCTTTCCAATTCCGTACGCACAGTTATTGTGCTACCTGGACCGCTGGTAGAGTTTTGCAACTCACGAGTGATTCCTTCTGCTTATTTAAAGTTTTTTTTCCAGCATCCTCCGCAGTGCTCGAGGCCCCTGCCCGTCAGTACATAAAGGACCTCGTGCTTCCACTTTACACCATGACTGTTAGCAGGGGGAATCGGTGGGCTCAGGAGGGTAATACGGAACGCCGCGCTGGATCCCAACGGCCTCGTATCACTAACAACGAGATGACAGTCATCTTATCCGCTTGGCTGTAACGGATCGTGCAGTCACGTCTCGATGCCTGAGTCAACAGATGAGGACGTTTGCAAGACAACAACCATCTGCACGAAAAGTTCGACGACGTTTGCAGCAGCATGGACTATCAGCTCGGAGACCACGGCTGCGGTTACCCTTGACGCTGCATCACAGTCAGGAGCGCCTGCGATGGTGTACTCAACGACGAACCTGGGTGCACGAATGGCAAAACACCATTTTTTCGGATGAATCCATGTTCTGTTTACAGCATCATGATGGTCGCACCCGTGTTTGGCGACATCGTGGTGAACGCACATTGGCAGCGTGCATTCCTCATCGCAATATTGGCGTATCACGCGGCGTGATAGTATGGGGTGCCATTGGTTACACGTCTCGGTCACCCTTGTTCGCATTGACGGCACTTTGAACAGTGGACGTTACATTTCAGATGTGTTACGACCCGTGGCTCCACCCTGCATTCGATCCCTGCGAAACCCTAGATTTCAGCAGGATAATGCACGACCGCATGTTGCGGGTCCTGTACGGGCCTTTCTGGGTACAGAAAATGTTCGACTGCTGCCCTGGCCAGCACATTCTCCAGGCCTCTCACCAATTGAAAACGTCTGGTCAATGGTGGCCGAGCAACTGGCTCGTCACAATACGCCAGTCACTACACTTGATGAACCGTGGTATCGTGTTAAAGCTGCATGGGCAGCTGTACCTGTACACGCCATCCAAGCTCTGTTTTAACTCAATGCCCAGGCGTATCAAGGCCATTATTACGGCCAGAGGTGGTTATTCTGGGTACTGATTTCTCAGGATCTATGCACCCAAATTGCTTGAAAATGTAATCACATGTCAGTTCTAGTTTAATATATTTGTCCAATGACTACCCGTTTATCATCTGCATTTCTCCTTGGTGTAGCAATTTTAATGGCCAGTAGTGTACATTTACAAGCGCCGGTGGATATAACTTTGACGCTCTGCAGTGTCGTTGGATGACGTTCCCGGACGTGGGTTCCTGTTCCAAGTATTACGTAATCACTTCACTCTACAAGTCATAGAAGTTTGCAACGGGAATTTCCGAACGTCCTACAAAATGTGTTTGTGTGCGCATTTGAACAGCATAAGAGAAAGCAGATGAGAACGGATGTTTTGAAACTAACTGTGGTAACTACCATTATAAGGTGCAGAGTGTCCTGCATAACAAAGCAAAAAATTAATTACTGAATAAAGAAAAACTCAAGATGGCAGAAAGGTGCTGAAACGTGTTTACGTTTACCTAAAAAACAATTGTTTGCTGAACAGGCGGGAATGAAATGCAGTAATTGGTTTGAAAAATGTGTGTACATAGTACAGAGTGCTGATGTATTGGCTGACGGCAAAGGCGAATGCTGCACAGAACATAACGGCTGTAGAAAACAAGATTCAGATGCAGCAGCGTTTGCGGAAGCACCTCAAGCCCGCAACAGAGTCAAAGCGTCCTAAGCCAACACGTGCGCCCCAGCCTGAGTTGGACGCGGTGATAAACTGCGAGAGTAATCTGCGCTTCTCTGGAAGCCGCGACGTCTAAGCCTTCCGCTTTCTGATGCGACGCCTGGCGGAGATACCGGGAAGTCTGCACGCAGCTGGGAAGCAAGGCGCCTCGGCCTGCCTATTCTGAGAACAGAGCCGCTAGCGAGGCCTGCCGTTACAGCGGGACACCTGCAGAGAAATCACGCGTCCGTCCCCCCGGGCTATGGGACCCTCTTCAAGGACTGCAGTACGTAACGGGACAGACAATTTCCGCTCATAATAGTAGTACTGCATGCATGGCTACTTGTGTGCGTGAATATTACCAGCTATACGTTCCTGACCGCGAATAGGTGGTTGCAGACGAAGATATAGGGTAGCAAGCGGTGTATCCCTGACCTCAACTCGTACGCGAAACTAGGAACTCGTTTTTCAAAACAAACTACGTACAAATGTATGCAGGGTGTTATACTGTGTTTGTTTATGCGGTTCTCGCTCAGTGGGGATCATCTTCCGACGCCGTCGCTTGATGTCGCAACAGATAAGCGAAGCCAACAACAGCCTGCGGTCGCGATCCCGTGTTTCTTCTGAACTGTCTCCACTAGCGTGGAGCGTCGGGATGTAATAGATCTGGTGTTCCGACATTCTCTTAACTGAAACGAAAGCACTCGTGAAATGGGTAGCACCGACTACGTTGTGTTGACAGTGTCTTGAGAAATAAATACACCTCTGGCCATTAAAATTGCTACACCAAGAAGAAATGCCTGGGCATTGACTCAAACAGAGCTTGGATGGCGTGTACAGGTACAGATGTCCATGCAGCTTCGACACGATACCACAGTTCGTCAAGAGTAGTGACTGGCATATTGTGACGATCCAGTTGCTCGGCCACCATTGACCAGACGTTTTCAATAGGTGAGAGATCTGGAGAATGTGCTGGCCAGGGCAGCAGTCGAACATTTTCTGTATCCAGACAGGCCCGTATAGGACCTGCAACATGCGGTCGTGCATTATCCTGCTGAAATGTAGGATTTCGTAGGGATCGAATGAAGCGTAGAGCCACGGGTCGTAATACATCTAAAATGTAACGTCCACTGTTCAAAGTGCCGATGCGAACAAGAGGTGACCGAGACGTGTAACCAATGGCACCTCATACCATCACGCCGGGTGGTACGCCAGTATGGCGATGACGAATACACGCTTCCAATGTACGTTCACCGCGATTTCGCCAAATACGGATGCGATCACCGTGAAGCTGTAAACAGAACCTGGATTCATCCGAAAAAATGACGTTTTGCCGTTCGTGCACCCAGGCTCGTCGTTGAGTACACCATCGCAGGCGCTCCTGTCTGTGATGCAGCGTCAAAGGTAACCGCAGCCATGGTCTCCGAGCTGATAGTCCATGCTGCTGCAAACGTCGTCGAACTGTTCGTGCACATGGTTATTGTCTTGCAGACGTCCCCATCTGTTGACTCAGGGATCGAGACGTGGTTGCACGATCCGTTACAGCCATGCGGACAAGATGCCTGTCATCTCGACTGCTAGTGATACGGGGCCGTTGGGATCCAGCACGGCGTTCCGTATTACCCTCCTGAACCCACAGATTGCATATTCTGCTAACAGTCATTGGATCTCGACCAACGCGAGCAGCAATGTTGCTATACGATAAACCGCAATCGCGATAGGCTACAATCCGACGTTTATCATAGTCGAAAACGTGATGGTACGCATTTCTCCTCCTTAAACGAGGTATCATAACAACGTTTCACGAGGCAACGCCGGTCAACTGCTGTTTGTGTATGAGAAATCTGTTGTAAACTATCCTCATGTCAGCACGCTTTAGGTGTCACCACCGGCGCCAAACTTGTGTGAATGCTATCAAAAGCTAATCATTTGCATATCACAGCATCTTCTCCCTGTCGGTTAAATTTCGCGTCTGTAGGACGTCATCTTCGTGGTGTAGCAATTTTAATGGCCAGTAGCGTATTTATCAAATACAATTAACTCTGAAACAGTATTAGATTATTTCTCTGAGGACTTATTCTCATCTGAAGATTACGCCAGAGTTTTAAAAGAAGCTAAGAAAGGATGCTGCTGCGCTCATGGAAGGAATATACTAATTTGCTGTCTTTCGCATGTACGAAAATAAACACTAAAAGTCTGCCATTGAATTCAACATCATAAATACGAGTATAGCAAGCCCACGGATCTACGCTTACAGGACACTCCAAGGTGTTTCGAGGGAGTTATGCTACTGTATATTCCAGTTAAAAAAGCAACTTCGTGCCACGTTGTAACCACTGCTCTGTGACAGCCACATTATCTATTTTTTCATACAGATTACTATGCAAGTGCATACTTTCAAGCCCCAAACGGACAAGCCGGTAACTGTCTCCTTGTTTAGTTAAAACTACCACGTTCTCGACCTGTTGTACGTACTATAATGTATGCTAAATCTCGAACACAGTGTAGGATCGTGTATTTTCCACGGACCACAGCGTGACACATGTCGTAATCATTTCTCTCCTCCCTCTTACATTCCCTAGTGATATGAGAGAAGTATCTTTATCTCTCAGTTTCTGCAATGTCCTGTTCTGCTTTCTTTGCAAGATTACGATCCAAATCAAATGTGTGTGAAATCTTATGGGACTTAACTGCTAAGGTCATCAGTCCCTAAGTTTAAACACTATTTAACCTAAATTAGCCTAAGGACAAACACACAAACACACAAATCCCCAAGGGAGGACTTGAACCAGCCGCACAGTCCATGACCGCAGTGCCCAGACCGCTCGGCTAATCCCGCGCGGGGATTACGATCCGTTGCCACCCTCTGGCCTGTTACGAAGTGTGTGTATGCGTAGTGTGGGTGATTGATGATACTCGTGGGATTATTGTTTTCAGCATGGGTGGTTGTTACAGAGGAGCGTAGGAGGAAGGAACGGAGCGAGTGGGACAGAATCGGAATGACAGACAGCATACAACTAGGCTCCATTCAGTCAAAACCAAGAAAGCTTCCGAGATTAACGCTCCTATTCGAAAGGAGGTATCTTCATAAACAGTGTATGGAGAGGTTCGGATTTCAACGTGGGTCATTGCTGCAAAGACGGATGTTAGAGAACTTTGTGCCACCTTCTCTTGGGGACCATATTGTAGGGTCAACACCTCCACCATCATTCGAATTAGCCATTCGTTTATCCAAGTTTTACTACGGGAACAAGTTGATTTTCTCGCCCTTATTTGTCAAATTTGGGATCAAAGATCCTTTCGATTGTTACTTCGTGGAGTTGCATTTTCGTTTTATTTATTTTTTGCTCTACTTTGAACAATTTGCCAACGCATTCATCATTGTTAGTTGCAAATTACAGAGCATTTACAGATAAGTCTTCTATTAAGTGTTTTTTTAAATTTTTCAGTTAACTTTTAATGTGACACAGAGCACTTGGCAGAGTAATACATACTCCGAATATAACGATCTTTTATCGTCTCTCTCTCTCTGGTGCTACTTCCCACAAGTCTTTTCTGAATATAGCCAAACGTGTATGTATGTGTAAGTTAAAAATAAAAAAAATGTAGTCGTCAAAAGAGACTGGTTTGTACTTATGTAAGCATTGTGTTATTGGAGGTGATATGCTCTTGTCTTGGTTCAAGTAAGAAGCATCCAACGCTTTTTCAATTACATTCATTCCTTGAAGAAAGATTGAGGTTCTCTTTGGCGACGACGACGGCGACGTCATTGGACACGGAGCAGTAGTTGAGGTTAGAGAAGATGGGAGAAATAATTTGGACATGTTTTTTTAAAAGGAAGGAACGCGGCATTTGCGTTACGTGATTTATGAATACCACAGAAACCCTAGGTATAGTCAGACGGTGAGGTTTTAAATTTCCGAGCTCCAGAATGAGAGTCTGGTAGCTCACCATTGCACGACCTCGTTCGCTTCAATTCTTTGAATCGTTAAAATACTGATTTAAATTGTCAGTCACAACATTATTTGTATTTAGTCACATTCTTGTAGAAGCAAGTACGTTTATGGCTTAGAGTGCCATTCACGGATAAAGGAAGAGCGGATAAGCAGGTCGGGCGATCTGTTTGAAGATATCAGGGAACGCCTCTTTCTGATACGTCATCTCGCTCGGTAAGATATCCAATTCGCGTTCAGTATACGCTCTCAGGAGCCTATTTTTGAAACGGTTCGCTCCAGTAGACCACCATCTGAATGAACTACGACTTGCCAGCAGCACCACATAATGGCGAAACTTCTGAAGCTACAGAGAGCTTAATTCTAGCACCAAGGTTAACTAGAGGAAAGCTTCCTCCTTCGGCGAGCAAACAGGCTGGTTTTATGATGCCGTCTCTTATTATTTAGTTGGAGGCAGAAAATTAAAGAAGATTAGGGTTTGGCGTCGCATCTTGGAGGGAGAAGACCGTCTTATGAAAGCTGCAGTGCATCGAAAAATTTATCAGCGGTCTCCGTTCTACACAATATTTTTTTTTTTTTTTTGTATCGTATGCACATAGCTGTATAACAACAGAACACCAATTATGCTCTCGCTCTTACGTAACGTAGTGTCTCGTGAGAAAGTCATCAAACCTGTTAATTATGAACAAGGAGTGCACATTTTTAGTGTTTCGTACTCAACATTTCCTTACAGAAAGCTTAGATAACAGCACTGTTTCATCACCAGAGGGTGTTGCCAAGCATGCACACCAGAAATTTAATGATGATGATAAAGCCTCAAGCTACATTTTCGCCTCGCGTGGTTAGGGTCTGATCAGGTTTAGTTTAGCGGTAGTGCCGGAGCACATAGCTAACTGTAAGCAATAGATCACCCGTGATCGCACGGCTGTCAATAGGCTAAGCCATCCGTGCCAGTCAGAATATTCGGTACGGCCTCCGCCCGTACTGAACGGGAAGCGCACATTAATTACCCCCAATACAGCTGTCATGCTGTGTTTGTAATTGGCTGCTGAGAGAGGGAGGGGGAGGGGGGAGGGGGAGGGGGAGGGGGAGGGGGAGGGGAGGGGGAGAGAACAGCGGAATTCCTATAAAAGTCACACTAATCATAACAGACTTGTGACATAGTTGTTTACAACGCAACTACGAAAGTATGCATTTGTATTCCACGACGTCTGAGCTATACCTATTAAATATGAAGAAAAAAGGATGGGTAATTAAAAATATACTGTATCGTCGACGACAAAGTCAATAGAGATGGAACAAACGCTAGGTTTCATCAAGGATGTGGCAGAATGTCGACCACGGTTTCTTTTAAAGAGACTATTCTTGCATTCGTCTTAAATGGTACATGAAGTACAGAAAACCTATGCCTTGAAACGTGAGATAGAATTTGAACCTTTCATAGTATGGAGCCGGGACACACGTCTCCAACTACGGAAACAATGCATTCGCAGTGGACGAATTATTTCTGTTTCACCTTCGTAATTATTATCAAGCTGATATCAGTACAAAGGATTTTATAATCTCTGAGAGGCTGTGGGTGAGCAAGTACAGCTGTTCTCGTGCTTTGTCCTGTCCCAGTCATGTGTGAATCCTGTCAAATACCTGTGTTTACCGCTTAACGCGTACGAAAAAAAAAAAGGAAGTGGACGGTGCAAATCTTCAGAGATAGGAACTGGAGACGTAACTTCTAACTGGGAGAATTGATTCCTGAAGAAGGACTCCTGCAAGCCACGTAGAATTTCTTTTTCGCGGAGGAAAATAAATATTTCTTTATTGCCTTCTTTCCCTTTTCCTGCTTGAGCTGCATGTACTGTTTTCAATTTTAAATTCTGTCAATGTCAAGCCAGAACCTCTCTGTCAACACGCGCCTGGACCTATTTGCCTTTGAAATTGCTAGCTTTTTTTTAAAAAAAAGACAATAAATACAGCTGATTGGGAAAAAGGAATAAAAAGAGGGCAATAAAGCAATATTTACTTTCCTCCGTGAAATTCGTGTCAGTTGACGTCTCTGTCACCTTTGATCATTATGCCGACTTCAAAACATGCAGAAAAGTGGAGTGTCTGGAAAAAACGGAGTACTTCACCGCATATTTTACGCGACTCAGAACTATGTTGATCAGTACACTGAACTTCCCACAAACTTGTAACATCGTCGCCTGACTTCTTTCCAGATACATACCTCAGTTTATATTTAAATATTACCACCACTTAACAGGTTGTTTTGTACAGCGTTATATAATTAGTATATAGAATTTAGTATAAGAACAGTGGCAACACCCACCGACTTAAGGAGACTTGAATAGGACGGAATAATTTAAAAGCCTGTGGGCAGCAAGCAGATTAGATATAGAATAATTAGTTAGATTAAGATGATCGATAAGGGAGTGGCAAGATTCAAAGAGTTTCTGTGACAGCCATGAAACCTTGCACGCGTGTAGAATAGAAACGGAACAGTAGTGCAATGATGGGGTTTGGATTTCTTTTAGTTGGTAGAGGGCTTTCATGAATTTCATTTTTTATCTTATTATGTTAAACATTTTATTTTGCTACCAATAAATTCGTAATTGTAATGTGAACAATAATGGATTGTGATATAGTTCCATATATCTGTCAAAGTAAATGCGGTAGAAATTTTAGTGGGCTGATCTTGATGAAATAACAATAAATCAATTTAAAAAATATGTTTTGCTGTTCCAAGCAGCAACACTAATTTCCAGAAATGGGATTTCGCTGTGGAGTGAATGAGCAGAAATTAGCACATTTCTTACAGTTTCACTCGTGCCTAGCCTCATGTACCACGGAAGTGTTAGCGAAAACCATCAGAGCACTGGAGGATGCCGAATCTGGTCTGCAGTTGTTTAAGGTTTGTTGACTTTACACCGGGTGCCCTCCTAAGAGTCACAGGCGCATTTTGTCTGATATTTCGGCAATTTCCAGTGTTTCAGTTTTATTTTTGGAGTGTGTTGATGGAGTCAGCCCAAACAAATATTGCTCGTCACGTCCCTAATGCGACACGCACTGTCTGCTTTTTAGGTCCTGCCTGCTCCCTGCTGCCTAGGTAGCAAAATTCCTTAAGTTCGTCTCCTTCGTGATCACCAATCCTGATTTAAGTTGCTCTCTCTTCTAATTTTTGCTACTTCTCATTACTTTCGCTTTTCTTCGATTTATTCTCAATCCATATTCTTTGCCCATTAGACCATTCCATTCAACAAAAAAAAAGTGTGTGTGAAATCTTATGGGACTTAACTGCTAAGGTTATCAGTCCCTAAGCTTTCACACTACTTAACCTAAATTATCCTAAGGACAAACACACACACCCATGCCCGAGGGAGGACTCGAACCTCCGCCGGGACTAGCCGCACGATCCATGACTGCAGCGCCTTAGACCGCTCGGCTAATCCCACGCGGCATTCCATTCAACAGATCCAGTAATTCTTCTCCAGTTCCGCCAAGGCAAGCAATACCATCAGTGGATCTTATCATTGACACCTGTTTATCTATAATTTTAATCCCACTCTTGAACCTTCCTTTTATTTTCTTTATTGCTTCTTCGATGTGCGGATTGAACAGCAGGGGCGAAAGACTGCATCCCCGTCTTACACCCTTTTTAATCAGAGCACTTCATTCTTGGTCTTCCAGTGTTATTGTCCCTTTTTACTCTTGTCGAAACTGTATATCACCAGTCATTGCCTGTAGATTACCCTTATTTTTTCCAGAAATTCGCAAAATCTTGCCCATTTTACATTGTCGATCGCTCTTTCCAGATCGACAAATACTATGAACGTGTCCTGATTTTTCTGCTGTCTTGCTGCCACTATCACCGTCAGAAGTGCCTCTCTGGTGCCTTTACGTTTCCAAAAGCCGAAATTATCGTCATGTATAACAGATCTTCAATTTCCTTTTCCATAATTCTGTACATTATTCTTTACAGCAACTTGGATGCATGAGCTGTTAAGCTGATTCTGCGACAGTTCTCGCACTTGGCGGCACGTGCAGTCTTCAGAATTGTGTAGACTATGGTTTTCCGCAAGTCTGACGGTATACGGCCAGTCTCCATCTACACACTGCAAAAAAAGAAATTGCAAATATCTGCGGAAACAGAGGAAATGCGCTTGATGACTCTTAGGAGGATACCTGTATATCTCTTCTCATTACAGCACTGCTTGTGTTGTATGTTGTTTCCTTCTGACACGATAAATAAATAACGTGAGAAACGGTGTTTTAATATTTTGAAGAATCAGCCTCAGTTGCACAAATTTTCCGGTCTTTAGCAGGTTTCGGCTAAATTAATGTAGCCTTCTTCAGCAGCGTAAAATTACTATAACATGCGAGAGTAAGGCACAGTCAACATTAAACTTAAAACCTATAGTACCGTGGTACAACGTAGTTGCCGTTGCCAATCGATCGCGTGGTGAAGATATGGCGGGGCTGGACTTCAGCTAAGTAGCTTTAGTTCGACTTGGTACCACGGTACTATAAGTTTTAATTTTAATGTTGACTGTGCCTTACTCTGGCATGTTATAGTAATATTATGCTTCTGAAGAAGGCTAGATTAATTTAGCCGAAACCTGGTAAAGGCCAGAAAATTTGTGTAGCTGAGGCTGATTCTTCAAAATATTAGTCTATCACAGTTGCTGTCGGGGCTGTATATGCTAAAAGTTCTTGAACGGTGTTTTCATTGCTGCTTGTCGAACTGCCCACTATCACTCTCCCGCTGGGTGACCAAACCAGTTTCCTTGCAACACTGCACGTCTCCCACGGCGCTGTGTACTGTTGTGGAAGAGAGAACAAGCGACGCCCTCCACTCACAATGCAGGCGGCGGCTGTGCCCTGGAAAGCGAAAGCGCATTCCTGCGCGCGCCGCCGGAAAGGTAAGGGAGTCCAGGCGCCGGCGACTGGAAGGGGCGTGGCCGGCTACCTGTCCAGAGCTCAAGGCTCAGGGCCACCTGCTGTCTGCGCTACTCCTGCCGGCGCCGCTCGTCACGAAGCTTGCCAAGCAACTAGCGGGAATGCGGCCGGGTGCAGCCCTCGACATCCGCCGATATTACGACACGTGACTACTCCGTCATTCCCAAGGCACAAACGAGACGAGTGATCGATGTCCAAGTCAAGCGCTCGGTGGGCAGGGCTGAGGCAAGTAGGAAACCAAAAGATAGCGTATGCAGAAATATTAAACACAAACAAACAAACAAACACAAACACAACGGCATCATAAGGCCAAATGTCAGACGTTATCGATAGTGAACATCGGAGACCAAGTAGCGTTAATTCCATCCCTCTGTTGAGGAACTAAGGGGAGATCAAGATTCCATGCAGGATTTAAGCAAAAACCTCAATCTCTATTTATAAGGTTACTCGGAAGCATTTTTAATTACTCTCTTCCAGTAACGGGAAGGGGACACCAAAATTTTTGTGTTGTTATATTACATAGAATGATCTACACTGAAACGCCAGAGAACCTGGTATAGACATATGTACTCTACATCTACATGATTACTCTGCTATTCACAATAAAGTGCCTGGCAGAGGGTTCAATGAACCACTTCATGCTGTCTCTATACCGTTCCACTCTCGAATGCCACGCGGGGAAAACGAGCACTTAAATTTTTCCCTGCGAGCCCTGATTTCTCTTATTTTATCGCGATGATCATTTCTCCCTATGTAGGTGGGTGCCAACAGAATCGGAGGAGAAAACAGGTGATTGAAATTTCACGAGAAGATCCCGTCGCAACGAAAAACGCCTTTGTTTTAATGATTGTCACTCCAATTCACGTATCATGTCTGTGACACTATCTCCCCTATTTCGCGATAATACAAAACGAGCTGCCCTTCTTTGTACTTTTTCGATGTCATCCGTCAGTCCCACCTAATGCGGATCCCAAACGGCACAGCAGTACTCCAGAATAGGGCAGACAAGCGTAGTGTAAGCAGTCTCTTTGGTAGACCTGTTGCACCTTCTAAGTGTTCTGCCAATGAATCGCAGTCTTTGGTTTACTCTATCCACAATATTATCTATGTGACTGTTCCAGTTTAGCTTATTTGTAATTGTAATCCCTAAGTGCCGGCCAGGGTGGCCGAGCGGTTCTAGGCGCTACAGTCTGGAACCGCGAGACCGCTACGGTCGCAGGTTCAAATCCTGCCTCGGGCATGGATGTGTGTGATGTCCTTAGGTTAGTTAGGTTTAAGTAGTTCTAAGTTCTAGGGGACTGATGACCTCAGCAGTTAAGTCCCGTAGTGCTCAGAGCCATTTGAAACGTTTTTTGTAATCCCTAAGTATTTAGTAGAATTTACAGCCCTCAGATTTGTGTGACTTATCGCGTAATCGAAATTTAGCTGATTTCTTTTAGTACTCATGTGAATAAGTTCGCGCTTTTCTTTATTCAGGGTTAATTGCCACTTTTCGCACCATACAGATATCTTATCTAAATCATTTTGCAAGTCGTTTTGATCATCTGATGACTTTACAAGACGGTAAATGACAGCAGCATCTGCAAACAATCTAAGACGGCTACTCAGATTGTCTCCTATGTCGTTAATGTAGATCAGGAACAACAGAGCGCCTATAATACTTCCTTGGGGAACTCCGGATATTACTTCAGTTTTACTCGATGACTTTCCGTCTATTACTACGAACTATGACCTTGAAAGTCTCTTCGGGTTTGTTGCCGGATCCTAAAATCAACTTGACTCGATATTTCGGCGATCCAACTGTTCGCCATATTCAGGAAATGCTGCTTCTGCTGATGAGTCCCGCTGATAAATGACGCCAGGTTGCAAATCAGCGTCCTATATAGGCCACCGTTCAGTACACGGCGCATGCGCCGCCCATCACGGTTTCTGCCTTCCAAAACAGGGAGGTGGCGTCGCCCTTAGTGAAGCACTGCTGGCAACGATATATCTCAATCAAGGCCGCACCGAAGAACGTTCAGTTTTGATGAGAGATAATACAGGATTCCACGTCTTGCTAAGAGGAAACCCATTGTCTCTGTTGATTAAATTATCAGCCAACCTAATTTCAATCGCCTCTTTATAGACACTGTTCCAAAAACCGGAAATATTGGCAACCACAACAGTTTCCTCAAATTTCATTTTGTGTCCCTCATTTAGGCAATGTTCTGCTACCGCGGATTTTTCTGGCTGTTGTAGCCTCGTGTGACGGCGATGTTCCACACACCTGTCATGCACTGCAGGAATAGAACGGCAAACGTAAGCTTTCCCACATTGACACGGGATTTTGTACACCCCGGGTTTCCTAAGTCCCAAATCATCTTTCACAAAGCCGAGCAGAGCCCTAATCTTAGTTAGAAGGTGGACGGAACACACTCTTAATGTTAAAATTCCTTAAAATTCGTCCAATCTTAAACGATAAGCCTCCAGCATAAGGAAGAAAGGCCACAGTTCTATGTTCCTCTTCGTACACCTCTGGAGATGGTCCAAACTCCAAAGCCCGACGAATCTGTTTCTCCTAACAACGTGTCGGGTCTCCTTTTTCCCGTTGTACTACAGCAACTAGACCCGACCTGGGCTGAACAAGTCTTTGGAATCCCCTGCAGAAATAGTGAGCCATGATGCTGCCTCTTAGGCCGTCGACAATTGCGAAAGTGTTTCCTGTGCAGGATTTTGTACACGAACTGACCTCTCGGTTATGTCCCGTAAATGTTCGAACGAGATTCATGTTGGGCGATCTGGATGGCGAAATCATTCGCTCGAATTGTCCAAAATGTTCTTCAAAACAAACGCGAACAACTGTGGCCTGGTGAGATGACATCGTTTTTTGGGAACATGAAGTCAATGAATGGATCCAAATAGTTTTCAAGTAGCTGAAAATAACCATTTCCAGTCTATGACCGGTTCAGCTGGACCACAGCAACCAGTTAGTTCCATGTAAACACAGCCCACACCATTATGGAACCACCACACGCTTGCACAGCGCCTTGTTGACAATCTAGGTCCATGGGTTCGTGGGGTCTGCGCCACACTCAAACCTTACCATCAGCTCTTACCAACTGAATGGGGACTCATTGACCAGACCACGGTTCTCCAGGTGTCTAGGGTCCAACGGGTATGGCTACGAGCCCAGCCCAGGAGAAGCGCTGCAGGCGATGTCGCTCTGTTAGCAAAGGTACTGGTGTCGCTCGTCTGCTGCCATATCCCATTAACGCCAGATTTCACCACACTGACAATTCCAAGCAAACGCCGCTGTGCTCGGTCGTTAAGTAAGCACCTCGGCCACTGCGTTGTCCGTGGCGAGAGGTAATGCCTGAAATTCGGTATTCTCGGCACACTCTTGTCACTCTCAAAATACTGAATTCCCTAACAATTTTCGGAATGGAATGTCCCATGCGTCTAGCTACAGCTACCACCCCGCGCTCAGAATCTGTTAATTCCTGTGGTGTGGCTATAATCACATCACAGACCTTTTCACATGAATGCAAATGACAGCTTTGCAAGTACACTGCCCTTTTATACCTTGTGTACACGATACTGCTGCCATCTGCACACATCTCGCGTAATGATCACCGAGCGTGGAACTAGAAAATATAGGTTCAGCGTAGGACCAAATAAAACGGAATGGAGGTATGTGATTCTCTCATACGGTGGCTTGTGGAGCGCAGGTGCAACTGTAATACATTCTGCAACGATCCATTAAGATATATGCTGAATGACTCGTCTAATATTCTACTTCCAGCTTCGCACAGCAGAGCAGGTCACAATGACGCGGCCATTGTTGGGGACACAGCAGCGCGCGCCAAAGCTTTCGGTATCAGGAGCAGTAAGGTCACGCTGCCTCAGTGGTACAGGTGAGTGGGACCGGACTGGAGGAGGTGGTCGTCCCCAAGGTCATCGCCAGCGCTCACAAACCGGTCGCTCGGGCCGCCAGCACGCGCCGCCGTGCCCAGCGTATGCTCGCCTCCCGCTGTTCAATTAGCAGCTTGACGCGGGCCTCCGTTCACCGTCCCGTCCACAGCGCGGGTTGAAAGACCGCGCGATACTCCAGCTCACGCAACGGGTGTAACTACAGCCGTGTCCAGGTCGGCCATTTGCAACACAGGCCACTCAGGACAAACACATCTGCTCCATTTATATTTAGCAAATCACGTTATAGTGCGTTTTAGGGAGTACTTCTTACTCTCTCTGTGTTAAGGTCCCGTCCCCATTTCATTCACGAATAGAAAATTATATACATACAGGGTGATCCATTGATCTTGACAGGGCCAAATATCTCACGAAATAAGCGCCAAACGAAAAGAGCGAAACTTGTTTAGCTTGAAGGGGAAAACCAGATGGCGCTATGGTTGGCCCGCTAGATGGCGCTGCCATAGGTCAAGCGGATTATAAGTAGGCTGTTTAGGTTTTTTTAATGGTAACGCCACGTAGCGCTCTGTATGAAAATCACTGGCTGTGCTGTGTGCAGTCTGTGGCTGGTTTGCATTGTTGTTGTCCATTGTAGTGTTGGGCAGTTGGCTGTTAACAGCGCGTAGCGTTGCGCAGTTGGGAGGTGAGCCGCCAGCAGTGGTGGATGTGGGGAGAGAGATGGCGGAGTTTGGAAATTTGTAAGACTGGATGTCATGAACTGCTATGTATATTATGATTTTTCAACACTATTAAGGTAAATACATTGTTTGTTCTCTATTAAAATCTTTAATTTGCTAACTATGCCTATCAGTAGTTAGTGCCTTCCGTAGTTTGAATCTTTCATTTAGCTGGCAGTAGTGGCGCTCGCTGTATTGCTGTAGTTCGAGTAACGAAGATTTTGTGAGGTAAGTGATTTGTGAAAGGTATAGGTTAATGTTAGTCAGGGCCATTCTTTTGTAGGGACTATTGAAAGTCAGATTGCGTTGCGCTAAAAAAACAAAAATATTGTGTGTCAGTTTAAGCACAGTCATGTATAATATTTCTAAGGGGACGTTTCAGGATATCTACTGCGTTTTTTTTTTTTTAAGTAGGAACCCCCAGTTTTAAATTACACATTCCTGTAGTGCGTAAAGAAATATGAATTTTTTAGTTGGACCACTTTTTCGCTTTGTGAGAGATACCCGTCTCATCATCAGTTATATGATTCTCTTAAGGAACATCTCTTTCTCATTCGCAGCGATTCAAAAGCGCTTCACACATTGCGAGGTGAAGGTCTTTCTGGTCTTCACTCGGGTCTCGTGGGACGAACTCGGCGGCAGCACGATCCATTCCGAGATCCTGTGTCAGGATTTCGTGACATGATTCACCTGAAATGCTGCATTCTTCTAAAATCTCTCGGAAAGTCGGTCTTCAATTGGCACGCACAATTTCGTTGACGTTCCTGACATGAGCGTCGTCGGTAGACGGTCGACGGGCGTCATGAACGAAAGTCATATTTAACATCCGTCCGCCCATTTTTTAGCTGTGTGAACCATGTGTAACACCGAGTACAGCTTTAGCACTCATCACCGTAGGCTTCTTGCATCATTTGGTGTGTCTCTGGAAAGTTTTTCTAGAGGTTCACGCAAAGTTTGATGCAGACGTGTTGCTCCTCTGACTCTGCCATCTCGTAATTCGCAAGGTGTAGAAGGTATGTTTATGAACGAAACCCGGGTTCCCGGGTTCGATTCCCGGCGGGGTAAGGGATTTTCTCTGCCTCGTGATGGCTGGGTGTTGTGTGCTGTCCTTAGGTTAGTTAGGTTTAAGTAGTTCTAAGTTCTAGGGGACTTATGACCACAGCAGTTGAGTCCCATAGTCCTCAGAGCCATTTCAACCATTTTATATGAACAAAAGGACAACATGAGTGTAGGAATCCATGTCCGGAAACGTCATCCAACGACGCTACAGAGCGTCGAAGTTACAAGTGCCGGCACCTGTTGTTGTTGCTGTTGTTGTCTTCAGTCCAAAGACTGGTTTGATGCAGCTCTCCATGCTACTCTATCCTGTGCAAGCTTCTTCATCTCCCAGTACCCACTGCGACCTACATCCTTCTGAATCTGCTTAGGGTATTCATTTCTTGGTCTCCCTCTACGTTTTTTACCCACCACGCTGCCCTCCAATACTAAATTGGTGATCCCTTGATGCCTCAGAACAGGTCCTACCAACCTATCCCTTCTTCTAGTCAAGTTGTGCCATAAACTCCTCTTCTCCCCAATTCTATTCAGTACCTCCTCATTAGTTATGTGATCTACTCATCTAATCTTCTGTAGCACCACATTTCGAAAGCTTCTATTCTCTTCTTGCCTAAACTATTTATCGTCCATGTTTCACATCCATAAATGGCTATGCTCCATAAAAATACTTTCAGAAAAGTCTTCCTGACAAATCTATACTCGATGTTAACAAATTTCTCTTCTTCAGAGACGCTTTCCTTGCCATTGCCAGTCTACCTTTTATATCCTCCCTACTTCGACCATCATCAGTTATTTTGCTTCCTACATAGCAAAACTCATCTACTACTTTAAGTGTCTCAATTCCTAATCTAATTCTCCCAGCATCGCCTCATTTAATTCGACTCCATTCCATTATCCTCGTTTTGCCTTTGTTGAGCCCATCTTATAGCCTCCTTTCAAAACACTGCCCATTCTGTTCATCTGTTCTTCCAAGTCCTTTGCAGTTTCGACGGAATTACGATGTCATCAACAAACCTTAAGGTTTTTATTTCTTCTCCATGGATTTTAATTTCTACTCCAAATTTTTCTTTGGTTTCCTTTAATGCTTGTTCAATTTACAGATTGAATAACACCGGGGATAGGCTGCAACCCTGTCTTGCTCCCTTCTCAAACATTGCTTCCCCTTCATGCCCCTCGATTCTTATAACTGCCTTCTGGTTTCTGTACAAATTACAAATAGCCTTTCGTTTCCTGTATTTTACCCCTACCACCTTCAGAATTTGAAAGAGAGTATTCCAGTCAACAGTTTCAAAAGCTTTCTCTAAGTCTACAAATGCTATAAAGGTAGCTTTGCCTCTCTTTAATCTATTTTCTAAGATAAGTCGTAGTGTCAATACTGCCTCAAGTCATCCAACATTTCTACGGAATCCTAAGTGATTTTCCCGAAGGTCGACTTCTGCCAGATTTTCCATTCGTCTGTAAATAATTCGTATTAGCACTTTGCAACCGTGATTTATTAAACTGTTAGTTCGGTAATTTTCACGCCTGTCAGCACCTGCTTTCTTTGGAACTGGAATTATTATATTCTTCTTGAAGTCTGAGGGTATTTCGCCTGTCTCATACATCTTGTTCACCAGATGGTAGAGTTTTGTCAGGACTGGCTTTCCCAAGGCCGTTAATAGGTCTAATGGAATGTTGTCTACTCCGGGGGCCTTGTTTCGACTCAGGTCTTTCAGTGCTCTGTCAAACTCTTCACGCACTATCGTATCTCCCATCTCATCCTTATCTACGTCCTCTTCCATTTCCACAATATTGCCCTAAAGTACATAGCCCTTGTATAGACCCTCTATATACTCCTTCCCCCTTCCGGCTTTCCCTTCTTTGCGTTGGACTGGTTTACCATCTGAGCTCTTGATACTCATACAGGTGGTTCGCTTTCCTCCAAAGGTCTCTAATTTTTCTGTAGGTGTCATCTACCTTATCCCTAGTGATCTATGCTTCTGCATCCTTACATTTGTCCTCTTGCCATTCCCGCTTTGTCGTTTTGCACTTGCTGTCGATCTTATTTTTGAGACATTTGTATTCCTTTTAGCCTGCTTCATTTACTGCATTTTTATATTTTCTCCTGTCATCAATTAAATTCAATATTTCTTGTGTTACCAAAGGATTTCTCCTAGCTCTCGTCTTTTTACCTACTTGATCCGCTGCTGCCATCACTATTTCATCTCTCAAAGCTACCCTTTCCTCTTCAACTGTATTTCTTTCCCCTGTTCTTGTCAATTGTTACCTAATACTCTCTCTGAAACTCTCTAAAAGCGCTAGTTCTTTCAGTTTATCCAGGTCCCATCTCCTTAAATTACAACCTTTTTGCAGTTTATTGAGTTTTAATCTACAGTTCATAACCAATAAACTGTGGCCAGAGTCCACATGTGTCCTTGGAAATGTCTTAAAATTTAAAACCTAGTTCCTATATCTCTGTCTTTCCATTATACAATCAATCTGAAACCTTCCGGTGTCTCCAGGTGTCTTCCACGTATACAACCTTCTTTCATGATTTTTAAAGCAAGTGTTAGTGATGATTAAGTCATGTTCTGTGCAAAATTCTACCAGGCGGCTTCTTCTTTCATTCCTTACCCCCAGTCCATGTTCACCTACTACTTATCCTTCTCTTCCTTTTCCTACTATTGAATTCCAGTCCCCCATAACTATTAAATTTTCGTCTCCCTTCAGTATCTAAATAATCTCTTTTATCTCATGACACATTTCTTCAATCTCTTCATCATCTGCAGAGCTAGTTGGCATATAAACCTATACTACTGTGGTAGGCATGGGCTTCATGTCTATCTTGGCTACAAATATGCTGTTCGTAGTAGCTTATTCGTGTTCCTAATTTTTTTTATTTGTTATTGAACCTACTCCTGCATTACCCCTATTTGATTTTGTATTTATAGCCCTGTATTCACCCGACCAGAAGTCTTGTTCCTCCTACCACCGAACTTCACTAATTCCCACTATATCTAACTTTAACCTATCCATTTCCCTTTTTAAATTTTCTCACCTACCTGCCCGATTAAGGGATCTGACATTCCACGCTCCGATTCGTAGAACGCCAGTTTTCTTTCTCCTGATAACGACGTCGTCTTGAGTAGTCCCCGCCCGGAGATCCGAATGGGGGACTATTTTACCTCCGGAATATTTTACCCAAGAGGACGCCATCATCATTTAATCATACAGTAAAGCTGCATGCCGTCGGAGAAAGTTATGGCTGTAGTTTCCCATTGCTTTCAGCGGTTCGCAGTACCGACACAGCAATGCTGTTTTGATTAATGTTAGGAGGTTCAAAATGGTTCAAATGGCTCTGAGCACTATGCGACTTAACTTCTGAGGTCATCAGTCGCTTAGAACTTAGAACTACTTAAACCTAACTAACCTAAGGACATCACACACATCCATGCCCGAGGCAGGATTCGAACCTGCGACAGGAGCGGTCGCTCGGCTCCAGACTGTAGCGCCTAGAACCGCACGGCCACTCCGGCCGGCAATGTTACAAGGCCACTTCAGTCAGTCATCCAGACTGTTCCCCTTACAACTAATGAATAAGCTGCTACCCCTCTTCAGCCCTCTCAACAGATACCCCTCCATTGTGGTTAAACCTACGGTATGGCTATATGTATCGCTGAGGCATGCAAGCCTCCCCACCAACGGCAAGGTCCATGGTTCATGGTGGTGGGGGGGGGCCTGTAAATGTTAAATGTGTGTATGTACAAGGTGATTTTGTTATGGTTTTCCAGAGTTTCGGGGACAATGGAGAAGGAAACAAACGAGTAAAAAGCTACAAGCGAAGATCGTTCTGGATACCTCTGACAGTGGAATACGTCCCGGTACTGTTGTACCTTCCCTGTACTGTTGTTGGTAAGATTGTAGAGCACGCAACTTTCAGAGGTTGTAGTTTGGGCTGAAAAAAAAAATGTACAATATACATGGCCTGTAAAGTGCGTACCTTACGAGTTATGAGCACTTGTTCAGTGGAGTGTTTCACGCGAAGATGAACGAGCGTTCGTATCTACTTAGGTATGTATTTTGGAGCCCATATATAATTTATATTTTAGTCCATACTATCGCCTCTGAAATTTGCCCATCTTACAATCTTAGCAATAACAGTACCGGTAGATGGATTTCACTGTCAGTGGTATCAGGACGATTATAGCTTTTAATTTTCGACTCGTTCGTTTTCGGACCAGTGTCTCTTACCTCATATTGATACATCTATCCTTCTCCGTCATTCCTGAAAGTCTGTAACTACATCACAGAATCACCCTTTATATGCATACATATTCAGGCGCCGGCGTCTATGATTTCGACGCTTCTTAGCGTCGTTGGATGACGTTTACGGACACAGGTTCCTATCCTCATTTTATTCCTCAAGACATCTTCTTCATTTTATCGAAGTTTTCCGGTGTAATTTCGAAACACCACATACGTAAAGCGAACTCTTAACAGTCTCCTTCCACATCCTCAAAGTCCGCCGCTCGTGGTCTCGCGGTAGCGTTCTCGCTTCCCGAGCACGGGGTCCCGGGTTCGATTCCCGGCGGGGTCAGGGATTTTCATCTGCCTCGAGATGACTGGGTGTTTGTGTTGTCTTCATCATTTCATCATCATCCAGTAAAGTGGCGAAATTGGACTGAGCAACGATTGGGTATTTGTACGGGCGCTGATAACCACGCAGTTGAGCGCCCCACAAACCAAACATCATCATCATCACATCCTCAAGTCTCTGTGGGAGCAATGTGAACGGACATGAAGCACATTCGGCGATATTTTTATGGTCTTGAGTCAGACAGGTATGACGCACTACTCCAAGCGAGCGTGTCATGTCAAGTATCTTCATCTCTGTACAGCTACCGTGACCTCCATTCACTGGAACCGGCTTAAGGCAGGTATATTTTAATCTCCATCTACATTTTCAACCCTCTTCGTCTTTCTCCCGCAGGCCCCCCCCCCCAATACTCCCCTTCACTATTAACTTTTGTTGTAGCCTCGTGTCACCCTCTTCCTTCTTTACAATCCCAAAGACCTTTGAGAATAAATTAGTAAAAAATAGATACACTCCTGGAAATTGAAATAAGAACACCGTGAATTCATTGTCCCAGGAAGGGGAAACTTTATTGACACATTCCTGGGGTCAGATACATCACATGATCACACTGACAGAACCACAGGCACATAGACACAGGCAACAGAGCATGCACAATGTCGGCACTAGTACAGTGTATATCCACCTTTCGCAGCAATGCAGGCTGCTATTCTCCCATGGAGACGATCGTAGAGATGCTGGATGTAGTCCTGTGGAACGGCTTGCCATGCCATTTCCACCTGGCGCCTCAGTTGGACCAGCGTTCGTGCTGGACGTGCAGACCGCGTGAGACGACGCTTCATCCAGTCCCAAACATGCTCAATGGGGGACAGATCCGGAGATCTTGCTGGCCAGGGTAGTTGACTTACACCTTCTGGAGCACGTTGGGTGGCACGGGATACATGCGGACGTGCATTGTCCTGTTGGAACAGCAAGTTCCCTTGCCGGTCTAGGAATGGTAGAACGATGGGTTCGATGACGGTTTGGATGTACCGTGCACTATTCAGTGTCCCCTCGACGATCACCAGTGGTGTACGGCCAGTGTAGGAGGTCGCTCCCCACACCATGATGCCGGGTGTTGGCCCTGTGTGCCTCGGTCGTATGCAGTCCTGATTGTGGCGCTCACCTGCACGGCGCCAAACACGCATACGACCATCATTGGCACCAAGGCAGAAGCGACTCTCATCGCTGAAGACGACACGGCTCCATTCGTCCCTCCATTCACGCCTGTCGCGACACCACTGGAGGCGGGCTGCACGATGTTGGGGCGTGAGCGGAAGACGGCCTAACGGTGTGCGGGACCGTAGCCCAGCTTCATGGAGACGGTTGCGAATGGTCCTCGCCGATACCCCAGGAGCAACAATGTCCCTAATTTGCTGGGAAGTGGCGGTGCGGTCCCCTACGGCACTGCGTAGGATCCTACGGTCTTGGCGTGCATCCGTGCGTCGCTGCGGTCCGGTCCCAGGTCGACGGGCACGTGCACCTTCCGCCGACCACTGGCGACAACATCGATGTACTGTGGAGACCTCACGCCCCACGTGTTGAGCAATTCGGCGGTACGTCCACCCGGCCTCCCGCATGCCCACTATACGCCCTCGCTCAAAGTCCGTCAACTGCACATACGGTTCACGTCCACGCTGTCGCGGCATGCTACCAGTGTTAAAGACTGCGATGGAGCTCCGTATGCCACGGCAAACTGGCTGACACTGACGGCGGCGGTGCACAAATGCTGCGCAGCTAGCGCCATTCGACGGCCAACTCCGCGGTTCCTGGTGTGTCCGCTGTGCCGTGCGTGTGATCATTGCTTGTACAGCCCTCTCGCAGTGTCCGGAGCAAGTATGGTGGGTCTGACACACCGGTGTCAATGTGTTCTTTTTTCCATTTCCAGGAGTGTATATGTTAACATGGTGGTTTTAATGCTTCCGTTGTATATCGTCTCTCCCTTCCTCCCTCCCTTCACACAGCTACATTCACTGCGAGGGACGTTCAGACGACCACGTGAAACTGTCAGAAAAGTCCTTCTTTGTGATGTACAACTTGGGCCTCACATTGGTTTGAATGTTGATTATATCATCGAAGCGTTGTACCTTAATATGGATCTCTGCACTGTGCCGCCTTGGGTTCGCGTTGATGACACCAAGCCTCGTCACCTGTGGCGATTTTTTCCAGAAAAAAATTATCCACTCTTTGCATTTAACACGTTGCGGTAGTCGTACACGGGTTGTTGTGTTTATTCGGTATTCATGGTTTGCGGAGAAAAGATCTGCACACAGAATTCTCTTCTTCAGAGCATTCTGCAGAATGTCTTGAGAACTCGATTTAGATACGTGACGTAACAATGCTGACACACTACGGTCGCATGTGTACTACTTGAAACTGCCTGGTCGGAAAGGCATGTGCTTTTTTACAGTTGTTAGTTCAAGCTGCCAAGGCAGTTACTGCGCTGGTGTCATACGCCAGGAATAAAATCAGTCTCGGAACTTACTGGAAGGACGGTGTATTCATTAGTTACTAGATGTATCCATCTTATCTTCAGCATCCTTCTGGAACAACACACTTCAGAATTTTCTATTCTCCTCTTCTCTGCAATTTTTCTCGTCTAAGTTTCACTCTTCTGTAAGGCTACGTAGATTCCACGACGAGAAATTTATTCTAGAACTTTATCAAGAAGTTATAGTAATAAAAAAATTTGTTTCCGTCTCGACTGCAAATTTTGTTTTTATGAGTATTTGAACGGTTTCTATACCTCATGCACCATCATCAGATGTAAAATGCTTGGCTACGAAATGTAAACTACAGCATCACACAATAGAAGAATTCACAAGCTGTCACGTAGTCGCGGGTTAAAACAGGAAGTGTAGAACAAATTTCTTCAATGATCACAAAACGTTTTGAATGTCAAATCAATCACCTTTCAGCCATCTAATTTCCAAACTGTTATATTATTGGTCTAACAGTTTCAAACATCATCTGTCGACGATGGTGTTTGAAGTGATCGCTGTATCAAGCAGAAATCTACATGTTTTATAAACACATGTACGCAAATGTACATCTTGAATGAAGTGACATGTACTAAAACGACGGAGAAGAGAATGTTTGCCGGTACTAAAAAGTTAAAAATGCTTCCCTTGGATTATGTGGAATATGCATTTCACCTCATTCAGGAGAAGAAATAAAACATGTATTAAGACAAATTACACCTGTCGATGGACCCGCTGGGGCCGAAATGCATCGTGTAGGTAATAAAACACGAAAAATTGTGACTGAAGGCGTTGTTTAATTCATACCTCCAATCTTTTGAATACAGTCACGTTTTAAGCTGCAAAATATGGATAAAATTATACAGATACGAGTCTTTGAATGCTGGCCCCTATTTTGATCAGAACCGAGGTTGGAATCTTCTTAATGGTCTGTAAGGGAGCCTGAAGATGGCATAATAAATCGCCGAAACTGGTAGCCCAATAAAATAACAGTTTGGAAATTAGAGGGCTGAAAGGTGTTTGATTAGACACTGTGTACTGAACAGCCGAGTCTCGTAACCATCTCTGAAAAGATGGAGATACAGAGACAAAACGTTTTGGTCCTTAGACTACCGGATTCGAACAAATACAACTAGTGGGCTGGCAGGGTTGAAGCTGTGAGGACGGTCACGACTCGTGCTTGGGTAGCTCAGTTGCCCATGAAAGGCAAAGGTCCCGAGTTAACCACAGGTTTAATCTGTCAGGAAGTTTCATATCAGCACACACTCCGCTGCAGAGTGAAAATCTCATCCTGGGAACTAGTGGTCAATTTGCACCTTAAAACAATAAAATATGCCATAATGAAAAGTATAACTTTCGTAGATGTGGAAACACACGTTTAAAATACGACGAGGCGTACCTACCTTACAACGTGTCCTAACATAACGTAGCCACAGAAATCAGCTTAGCTTCGTCACACATATTTAAAATTTGGTATCAACTAGGCCACAGATCCGAAGGGGTCATACTGCTAATAGCGCTAATGTTCAAAATAATCTGAGGTACAGTTGTCACGAAATATATTTGTGTCATAGGCACATTAGATGTCGCTAATAAAAGCTTATCATATTCGTTTATTACAAATTGCAATAAAATGAAAAATACAACAGGTAAAATCTGTAGTGGGCTCATAACGGGCATAATTTATTACAATTATAATCAATTAAACCACGAATAAAGCTAATTAAAATTTAAAATACAGAAGAATACGTAAGCTTACGAAATTAACAAAATAATACACGTTTAAAATAACTAGGGAAAGAAGCCAAAAATAAAACAAAAAGACTAAAATATACACTCAGCGCCCTCTGTTTACGTAGCCGCCAGAATGTATTGGACTCCTACCTCCCGACATGTACCAAGAAAACAATAACAAAACATTGTACTATTCAATTAATAAGACTATGTAGTAAATGAATTAACTCATATAAACAGAGAAGGGACCATCAAACAAGACAGTAACGTGATCAATGCAAGAAATACGCACGAGAGGGATTCAGTGATTAATGTAAAACATTATCGAATAAAACAAAGTAGGCATTTGGAATAGAATCGCAGCCGGCCGGTGTGGCCGAGCGGTTCTAGGCGCTACAGTCTGGAACCGCGCGACCACTACGGTTGCATGTTCGAATCGTGCCCCGGGCATGGATGTGTGTGATGTCCTTAGGTTAGTTAGGTTTAAGTAGTTCTAAGTTCTAGGGGACTGATGACCTCAGATGTTAAGTCCCATAGTGCTCAGAGCCATTTGAACCATTTGAATAGAATCGCACTACTCATTGGGCCCTCTTCTTGGCTCCTGTTCAAGCTCTTCGAATAAATCGAAAGCACGACCTTTTAGCACCCAATGGAGAATAAACATACTATTCACAGTGCATGGCCGGTTTCCTCTAAATGCAATCCAAAGGCAGTTTTGTTACTTGGATGTGGATGCTCGTTAAATGTTACATTAAAAGAATGGCTGGTTTGGTAGAAATACTTTTTATCACAATTATTACAATAAATCCTGTATGATGGTCCCTTCTCTGTTTATATGAATTACTTCGCAACTATTACAATAAATCCTGTATGATGGTCCCATATCTGCTTATATGTGTTACTTCGCTGACTGTATAGTATTATTAATTGACTGGTACAATATTTTACTATCGTTTTGTTGGTACATGTCGGCAGGAACGAGAGGCCCTCTACAGTTAAGTTTCTTCCGACTTCTTCTCGCCTATGCTGCGTTCTTACGACTACGCTAACAGAGGGCCGTGATTATATACTTCAGCCTTTTGTTTTACTCATTTGGCTTCTTTCTCTTGTTATTTCATAAATCATATTAGTTTGATAGCTCCATAAGCTTATTCTTGCCTATATAATTACATTTTTATCTAAAATCGCCGGAATAGTGTCTCAGGACCACAAATTGACAAGTTTTCTTTTTAACAACTTTAAAATTCAACTTTATTCGTATTTTCATTTGTTACATTTCATCACTGTAATAACTTCTACACCTTATAAGCCCACTATAGATTTTTACCTATTGTACTTTTCATTTTACTGCATTTCGTGCTATTATAAAATTAACGAATATGAATAAGATTTTATTAGCTACATGTAACGTGCCTGTCACACAAACATATTTGATGACTACTGTATCTCAGATTACTTTGAACGGTGGCGCTATTAACAGGATGACTCGGCCGGCACTATGGCCTAATTTACACCACGTTTTAAATATGTGCGACGAAGCTGAGCAGATTTATTGTGTATTTCTTGACAATGCCACTGTGGCTTCATTATATTAGGACATGTAAAACAGATATGCTTTGTTTATATTAAGCGGATGTTTCCACATCTATGAAAGCTATATTTTTCATTATGGCACCTTTTATTATTTTAAGATGTAATCTGTGCACTGCTTGTATTTGTTTTTCCATGTTTTGGTGCAGATTTGAAGACGGTCATCACTGATCGAAAACGGTAGTCTGATGAGCAAAACATTTTGTGTTCACTGACGGAAGTAAAAGGAATTTATGCTAATAGAATAGTGATCGCTTTGTCTGTGTGACATCGTCATCATTCGAAGAACATTTACGCAGAAAATTCATGTTTTTCATTCTGATTATGCAGTACTTGTGTTACACTCACTTACGAGTCAAAAAAATCTGCAAAGAAAAAGCCTTTTGTTGTGCATTCCATACGCTGCGTTGCTTGTGCAGTTATTCCGAAAAACTTAAGGGTAAGAGTTATACAAATGGTTGTACTGATCCAGTTACACAAGTTTCCTTTTTTTACCCACTACAATAATTATTTCAAACATAAAATAGGAAAATATTAATTTGAAACTGTTGCTGGGTGAAGTGAGAAAGGCGACAAGTGGAGAAATAACTTTTTATTTGTGATTTTTTGAAAAAAAATTGTTGCATGCAGTCGACAAAGAATTTCCGAGTCAGCACCCAGCTTATAGTTCAAGCGGTTACAGTACCCACGACAGTTTTTAATTCAGGCCATTCTTTTTGAAACACACTGTATTACGTTTTCATGACTAAACTGCTGAAGCAATCCTTAATAAGTTTGAAATGGAGATAGCTTGAACGCTGAGGAAGAACATATGCTACTTTAAAAAATGTGTAGTTCAAGAGGATTATTGATTTAAGACTATTACGTGAAGTAGGGAAAAATATTTATTCTTTGAAAAAGACTTTTACTCTTTGACTTTAGACTTGCAGTGGAAGTACCGAACAGTGGGCAAGGGGCACGGATGGAGTCGACAACCCGCTGCTGCAGTATAAAAGCAGGAAAACTTTATAACTTTATCAGGCAGTCACTACTTTGTCTCTTTTCTGAGCTGACCGACATACATTTGTGGCGGAGCAGTTGCAGTTATTTTTCATACAATGTTAGAGTGTTATTATTACAAGGTGCAGTGCGCGTATTATTATTTTCAGAGTATATTCAGACTTTATGTTCAGTGATGAGAATATTATTTGAGTGAATATGTACGACAGTGCGCACTTATTTTCATTTAACTGCAGAGTATGCAGCTTTTTTAATTGCAGTGAGAATCAGGGGCAGTTATTTATTCCTTGTTTTGTCATATAGTAATCTTTCACCTACATCTGCATCTACAAAAGTACTCCGCAATCCACCGTGTGGCGGAGGGTACCCTGTACCATTACTAATAATTTCCTTTCCTTATTCCACTCGCAAATACGACGAGGGCTAAACGACTGTCTATATGCCTCCGTACGTCCCCTAATTTCTCTTGTCCGTTCTTCTCGGTTCTTACAAGGAAACGTACGTTGGCGGTTGCACAATCGTTCTGCATCTCCTACAAATGCTTTCTCTCTAAATTTTCTCAATAGTGTTTCGCGAAAAGAACGTCGTCTTCCCTCCAGGAATACCCACTTGAGTTCACGAAGCATCTTCGCAATACTAGCGTGATGATCGAACCTGCCGGTAACAAAGCTAGCAGACCGCCTGTGAATTACCTCAGTATCTTCCTTTGGTCCTGATGCGGACCCCAAACACTCTAGCACTACTCAAGAATGGGTCCAACCAGTGTTTTATACAAGGCCTCTTTTACGTATGAATCACACTTTACTGAAATTCTCCCAATAAACCGAAGACGACCGCTCGTCTTTCCTACTACAGTCCTTACATGCTCGTTCCATTTCATACTGATTTGCAACATTACGGCTAGATATTTAATCGACGTCCCTGTGTCAAGTAGCACATTATTAATGCTGTATTCGAATATTACGGGATTGTTTTTCCTCTTCATCTGCATAACTTACATTTTCTACATTTCGAGCTAGCTGCCATACATGATTCCAACTAGCAGTCGTCACACAAACTACAAATTTTGTTAAAGTCACCTTGTATTCTGCTACAGCTACTCAACGGCGGTACCTTCCAGGTACACAAAAGCATCATCAGCAAACAGTGTCACATAGCTGCCCCGTCCGCCAGGTCATTTATGTAAATAAAAAATGACAGCGGTCCTACCACACTTCCCTGCGGCGTTCCCGACCATAACCTCGTTTCTGGTGAACACGCATTGTCGAGGACCACGTACTAGATTTTATTACTTTAGCTGTTGTAAGATGGGCATGTCATTTTGATTTTTGTAAGTTATTGATTGGCACGTCAAAGAGAGAGAGAGAGAGAGAGAGAGAGAGAGAGAAAGTTATGTTACTGTTAAACAATCTTTGGTCTTGTTGTGGCACAATATGTGCCTCTGCGAGATCTACATCTACATGATTACTCTGCAATTCAAATTTAAGTGTTTGGCAGAGGGTTCATCGAACCACAATCATACTATCTCTCTACCATTCCACTCCCGAACAGCTCGCGGGAAAAACGAACACCTAAACCTTTCTCTTCGAGCTCTGATTTCTCTTATTTTATTTTGATGATCATTCCTACCTATGTAGGTTGGGCTCAACAAAATATTTTCGCATTCGGAAGAGAAAGTTTGAAATTTCGTAAATAGATCTCGCCGCGACGAAAAACGTCTTTGCTTTAATGACTTCCATCCCAACTCGCGTATCATATCTGTCACACTCTCTCCCCTATTACGTGATAATACAAAACGAGCTGCCCTTTTTTGCACCCTTTCGATGTCCTCTGTCAATCCCACCTTGTAAGGATCCCACACCGCGCAGCAGTATTCTAACAGAGGACGAACGAGTGTAGTGTTAGCTATCTCTGTAGTGGATTTGTTGTATCTTCTAAGTGGCCTGCTAATGAAACGCAACCTGATACAGTCTTAGTTGGAGTGTGGTAGGTGACCGACGTATTACCTAATGCTGTGTTGGCTTGTGATTGTATCTGTTAGATAAAGAAAGATTTACTGTAAAGGACAGCAAGGATGAATGTGATGTATGTATTGAAAGGCGAAAAGAATATAAATTTTGAATATTGTAATTTTTTTGAAGAGAAGAAGTCTGAGGTAAAGAGACGGCAGTACTGTGCAGCTAGTTTGTCGGAATGCTTATTGTCTGCCAGTTAACTTGCCCAGAGCTGACAGAAAGACCACGCCACTTCCCTGAGTCATGCAATAAGATATCATCTGATTGAGCGGTTTGGTTTTTACAGAAATTCATATCATTGTTCACTTTATTAAGCATAGTATTGTTCAGACCAATGTTTTTGAATGCATTCTAAAATGATTGACTTGGAATATCACTTCATAGCAATAGTAGCTCTCCCTATCCCACTGTTTAAAGAGGTTTATCGTTACGCATTACCACATTGCAAAGACGGTTATCATTACGCATTAATACATTGCACCATGTGGTATGCAGCAGTTCGAATACTGTGAAATTTTATTTAAAAATAGAAATCTATCTTTGCTGCTGCCTGTTTGTTGTTGTTTTTTCGAGAAATCTGCAACAATGTTGTCAAGACGCGAAGTAAGTGCAAATTTTGATTAAAAATGGTTCAAATGGCTCTGAGCGCTATGGGACTCAACATCTTAGGTTATATGTCCATAGAACTTAGAACTACTTAAACCTAACTAACCTAAGGACATCACACACACACCCGTGCCCGAGGCAGGATTCGAACCTGCGACCGTAGCAGTCCCGCGGTTCCGGACTGCAGCGCCAGAACCGCTAGACCACCGCGGCCGGCAAAATTTTGATTAGGGCCAGTTAATTGTTTTACGTCAGTTATGAATTTAATATAAAGACAGGCTGTATTCAGACCAGTTACAGTGCAACTCAAATTAGGCTCTGTTTATTGGAAAGTTACCATACAAATCTGTGGGCACACAGTTTTGGTAACACGCAGGGTTTTCATAGAAAGGGAGGTAAAGTTGGGCAAAGTTTCATATAGAAACTTTGGGGACCTTTCGAGCCACTCACATTTCTGGGAACCTAATGCGTTCACTCGTACTTTCGTTAACAATTTGCAGTTGGCTACGTGTCTAACGCTTTTCGGAAATCTAAGAATACAGACTCTGCGTTTTGCCGTACCTCCATGGTTCGCAGGAGATCGTGCGATGAAAGTGCAAGCCGAGCTTCCACTTACGACGATTTCTAAATCCGTGTCGATTTGTTGACAGCAGCATTTCCATCTCAAGGAATTTTGCTATAACCTTCTTATATACAGGAATCACCTGAGTGTTTTTTTCACAGTCACTGGGGGCTTTGCGCTGGGTGAGACATTCACGGTAAACGCAAGATAAGTAAGAGCTCAGTGCCCCCGCCTGACTAGCCGCGAGGTCTAACGCGCTGCTTTCCGAGCGGGAAGGCGTGCCGGTCCCCGGCACGAATCCGCCCAGCGGATTAATGTCGAGGTCCGGTGTGCTGGCCAGTCTGTGGATGGTTTTTAAGGCGGTTTTCCATCTGCCTCGGCGAATGCGGGCTGGTTCCCTTTATTCCTCCTCAATTACACTATGTCGGCGATTGCTGCGCAAACACTGTCTCCACGTACGCGTAGACCATAATTACTCTACCAGACAAACATTTGGGGCTACACTCGTCTGGTATGAGACGTTCCCGGGGGTTCACTGGATGCCGAACCACACAATAACGGTCGCGCGGTTCCGGACTGAAGCGCCTAGAACCGCTCGGCCACAGCAGCCGCCGTTCACAAGAAGAAGGGACAGTACGGTTGGTTACGTGCTAAGATAACAAGCATTAATTTCCATGGCACGTAAGGGAGCTTTCAAAGGTAAAAACTGTAGGGGAAGCGTTGGGCCGTGATTCGAACTCGGATCCCTGCCTTTCGCGGACAGTGCGCTGACAATTATGCCATCCGAGCACACCTCATGGACAGACTTGAAGCTGTAACTCGGCATTCGCCTCTCTTTTCGTTTCAAAGCTTTTTCTGGAATGTAGATACACGTATATTGTAAGTTGCGTGTGGGAAGTTCAGTCAAAAATGAAGGAAACAAAAGTTACAAATAAAATACTTTTACTGGCCTTCAAGCAAATCACTATTAGCTACAACACACTTCTGACATCGGTTGAAAAGCTGTCGCGCATTGTCGGATATCCGTATAATTACAGGAGATGAGATATGGTGCCGCCTATACAGTCCGGAGACCAAGCTGCAGTAAATGGCGTGGCGTTCACTGTTTTCCCCACCTCCCAAAAAAAACGACAAAATTCAAGATAAAGACGATGTTGTCCACCTTTCTCGACAGCAAAGGGTTGAGTCATCATTAACTTCGACCCGAGGGAGGTGGGAACGTGTATGAACACTGTGCTACCGACTGTCGCTTGGTCTCCGGATCTATTGTTAGCACCAGGTCTCCCTTTGATACACTGAGGTGAGAAACGTCATGGGACACCACCTATATCGTGACGGACCTCCTTTACCTGGCGTAGTACAACAACTCGACGTGGCGTGGTCTCAACAAGTCGTTGAAAGTCCTCTGCGGAAATACTAGGCCGTCCTGGCTCTACAGCCGTCCGCAAATGCGAAAGTGTTACCGGTGAAGCAATTTGTGCACGGACTCGCTTACGTCCCGTAAGTGTTCGATGGGTTTCGTGTCGGGCGATCTGGGAGTCCAAATGATTCGCTCGAATTGTCCAGAACGTTCTTCAAACGAATCGCAAACAATTGTAACCTGGTGACTTGGTGCGTTGTCTCCGCGTAGCTGAACATGATCATTTACAGTTAATGATAAGTTCAGTACATTCCATGTAAACATAGCCTACGCAATTATGGAGGCACCAACAGCTCGTTAACAAATTGGGTCCACGGCTTCGTAGGGTGTGCGCAACATTTGAACCCTATCTTCAGCTCTTACCGATCGAAATCGGTAACTCATCTGACCAGGCCACGGTTATCCAATCGTCTAGGGTCCAAGCGACATAACCACGTGTCCAGGGAAGTCGCAGCAGGCTATATCATGCTGCTAGCAAAGGCACACGCGTCGATCGTCTGCTGCCATAGCCCATTAATGCCGAACTTCGCCACACTGTCCTACCGGATACGCTCGCCGTACATCTCACATTCATTTCTACGGCTATTTCACGCAGTGTTGCTTGTCTGTTGCCAAAGACAGCTCCACCCAAACAGCGCTGCTCTCAGCCGTTAAGTGAAGTGCATCGGCCACTGTGTTGTCCGTAGGTTAAGAGGTAATGCCTGAAATTTGGTATTCTCGACACGCTCTTGACACTATGGATCTTGGAACATAGACATCACGCACTATTTCCGAATGGAATGTACCATTTGTCTATCTCCATCTACACTACTGGCCATTAAAATTGCTACACCACGAAGATGACGTGCTACAGACGTGGAATTTAACCGACAGGAAGAAGATGCTGTGATATGCAAATGATTGGCTTTTCAGAGCATTCACACAAGGATGACGCCGGTGGCGATACCTACAACGTGTTGACATGAGGAAACTTTCCAACCGATTTCTCGTACAAAAACAGCAGTTGACCGGAGTTGCCTGGTGAAATGTTGTTGTGATGCCTCGTGTAAGGAGGAGAAATGCGTACCATCACGTTTACGACTTTGATAAAGGTCTGATTGTACCCTATCGCGATTGCGGTTTTTTCGTATCGCGACATTGCTCTTCGCGTTGGTCGAGATCCAATGACTGTTAGCAGAATATGGAATCGGTGGGTTCAGGAGGGTAATACGGAACGCCGTGCTGCATCCCAACGGCCTCGTATCACTAGCAGTCGAGATGACAGGAGTCTTATCCGCATGGGTGTAACGGATCGTGCAGCCACGTCTCGATCCCTGAGTCAACAGATGGACACGTTTGCAAGACAACAACCATCTACACGAACAGTTCGACGACGTTTGCAGCAGCATGGACTATCAGCTCGGAGACCATGGCTGCGGTTACCCTTGACGCTGCATCACAGACAGGAGCGCCTGCGATGGTGTACTCAACGACGAACCTGGGTGCACGAATGGCAAAACGTCATTTTTTCGGACGAATTCAGGTTCTGTTTACAGCATCATGGTGCTCGCATCCGTGTTTGGCGACATAACGGTGAACGCACGTTGGAAGCATGTATTTGTCAACTGGCGTATCACCCGGCGTGATGTTATGGGGTGCCATTGGTTACACGTCTCAGTCACCTCTTGTTCACATTGACGGCGCTTTGAACAGTGGACGTTACATTTTAGATGTGTTACGACCCGTTGCTCTACGCTTCATTCGATCCCTGCGAAACACTACATTTGAGTAGGATAATGCACGACCGCATGTTGCAGGTCCTGTACGGACGTTTCTGGATGCAGAAAATGTTCGACTGCTGCCCTGGCCAGCACATTCTCCAGATCTCTCACCAACTAAAAACGTCTGGTCAATGGTGGCTGTCAACTGGCTCGTCACAATACGCCAGTCACTACTCTTGATGAACTGTAGTATCGTGTTGAAGGTGCATGGGCAGCTGTACCTGTACACGCCATCCAAGCTCTGTTTGACTCAATGCCCAGGCGTATCAAGGCCGTTATTACGGCGAGAGGTGGTTGTTCTTGGTACTGATTTGTCAGGATCTATGCACCCAAATTGCGTGAAAATGTAATGATATGTCAGTTCTAGTATATTTGTCCAATGAATACCCGTTCATTTTTTGCATTTCTTCTTGGTGTAGCAGTTTTAATGGCCAGTAGTGTAACGTTCCCAGTTCAAAATCTGTCAATTCCCGTCGTGCGTTTTAATCGCCTCGGAAACCTTTTCACATGATTCGCCTGAGTACAAATGACAGCTCTGCTAATATACTGCCTTTTACACCTTGTGTACGTGATACTACCGCCATCTGATATGTAGTTATCGCTATGCTGTGACTGTCGTCACCTCAGTGTAACGTGGATATTCAACAACGCATGACGACGTGTTTCGCGAGTCTCCCAAAAAGCGTTTGCTGACAGTTTCCAACAGCTATACAGCCAATGTCAGAATTGTGTAGTAGCTAATGGTGATTACTTTGAAGACCAGTAAAGGTATTCTGCTTGTAACTCTCGTCTTCTTTGTTTTCCGAGGCTATTCACCGAAATTTTCAGGCGCTCCTCTTGTAAACGTATCCTGATTTTTTTCTATAAAGCAAAGCTGTCATCAACCCGAAGACTGGTTTGTAATCTGACGCTTAGCCACGAGGCCACTGAGAGAAAATTTTTTATTTTCGTTCTACAAGTATTTACAAGCTCAGAACCACTTCTCCCGTGGTTTTCCCTTAAGCCAAATTGATGTTTGTTCATTGCTTTTCGTTGACAACTCTCAGTAATTGTCCAACAATTTACCTCCTTGTCGTCTCTAGCCTACTTTTACACTGTTCACAGTCCACTAGACAAACTGGAAGATAAGAATAAAATCGTCCTTTAGGTGTGTGGCCGCCATGTCTACAGTGTCAGTTCGCCGTGTTTGTAGTGGTGCATGCACTTACGGAAATTGGGAAGTTGCGTGATAATTAGCGCTGTCTCGGTGATATAGAATGGCGTAAACTTGTAATGAGAGTGTGTGTAAGGTCGAGAAACCCCTCCACCAGCGCGCCGCTACCTATTACGATCAGAATTGTGTTCCGTAACAGGAAGCAATTTGCTGAAACTGCTTAGTTCCGCGGTTTCGTCTTTTTCGCTGATAATGCTGAAACGCTGACAATTTTCCTACCTTACAGTAACTGCACCTCAGCTCGATTTCCAAGCTATTAAACATTAATTTTCCGGTTGCGTGAAACGCCGGGGGAAAGTTTTGTGCGTCTCTTTACTCTGGAAATTAGTTTCGTTGGCGAAGCACCGCTGATTAGTGCTGGTCTCGCTTCGCGCAACGATTCGTACTTAATGAGACGAATCGTATCGGAACAAACTGTTGCAATGTCTTACGAAATTCTTCGCGAGAAAGCAGATAAAGATAGGGCCTATTGCACGGAGTAAGAAGGTAGGCTTAGCAGGGTGAAAGTGACAGCTAACAAAAAAGTTCGTTGACGGTAGATATATTTTCCCTTGCACTGCCCTTTAAAGGATACTGATGCCATGAAAGGGACAGGACATCATTTCCTGATCTCCAGCGCCTTTCATCAGAAACAACTGAACGAAAACTGTGTACTTCCTAAAGAGTCTTCAAATATTTTATTAATGGAGTTTTTCATCGCTACCTGGTCGAACGTCTTCATTTTTATCAAAGAAAACCACAAATTGCCTCATAACGAGCTGAATAATAAATACATTTCTGCGCCTGAATATTATTCCCCTCGTCATTTCATATTTCCACAAGATCGTGTGCCATCTTGAGGGCAGTAGTGTGAACTGTCCTGTGCGTTTCTTTGGCGGAATCAGGAAACGGTCTGTCATTCGTTAGAGGTTTGTGGAGAAAGTCGTCTAACGCACACACTCAAAAGGGCCTCCATGCTGAATCGAGAAACGACAAGCCACTCTGATTCCATATGGAATTGGGGCATTTACCAATCTCACAAACTGATCGTCTTGCGCGTTATGCTACGCGAGCAGGTCAAATACAGTCTACGAAAGTTCAAATTTATTTTTCCTCTTAACCAATTTTCGGTCTGCAAGGCCACCAGACAACAAAAATCTATCGTCAAATACTACTGCTTCCTAGCAAACAATTTTGAAAGAGAAAAAATGATATGTGTTGGAACCATGCAGATTAAAGTCATTTTGATGATACAACCATTAGAGCTATAGCGATGTCAAAATTGTGTGCCCAATTAGATGTACGACAACGCAAAGATGATTCAAATTATTTTGGTTATAATGTCAGGTTCAAATGGTTCAAATGGCTCTGAGCACTATGCGACTTAACTTCTGAGGTCATCAGTCGCCTAGAACTTAGAACTAATTAAACCTAACTAACCTAAGGACATCACACACATCCATTCCCGAGGCAGGATCCGAACCTGCGACCGTAGCGGGCGCTCGGTTCCAGACTGTAGCGCCTAGAAACGCACGGCCACTCCGGCCGGCTATAATGTCAGGGTTGTCTAAAAAAAATTATATATAAGAACTCTCTCGGTCTACGAATGAAGGCACAAACTATTACTTTGAAAGATTTCTTTTCGATACGAACTCTTGAAGACACACTGTCACAGACATTTTGCGTTGTCACTGCATCGTCTTCTGGAGGACAGCGAGGTGAACATCTACTGTAACTGGTTCCTGGTTTAAACGATGACTTTGACCAACGAGAAACAGTGGGTTTAGGAAAATGACGTCAGATAGTCGACGCCAAATACCGCTGTTCATGATGGGAAGGCTAATGTTTACCATTGCCAAAAAAAATTTGTGGGCAGATACATTGTCCTTACAAAGAAAAGGCCTTCTCCCGTACTAGAAATTAGGCCTTCGAACACTGGCAATTCCGCTGCTTTATGATGACATATGAAATAAATCTACTCAAGTGCGTTTGTAAAATCTACGAATCTGAAAATATACTATGATACTTTTGGAAAATTTGCATCCACACAATCCCGAAGACAGGAAGAGTAGATAACACGTTGTGGCATACTCAGTTCCACATCTCAGCCATCCAAGATCCTGACGAGAATAGAATACACAAGAATGGAAAAAATTGAGGATCTGTTAGATAACGATCAGTTTGACTTTCAGAAAGTTAAAGGCACCAGATAGGCAGTTCTGACTTGGGCTTGGTGATGGAAGCCAAAGTGAAGAAAACTCAAGGGACGTTCGAACGATTTATAGATTTAAAAAAAAAAAAAAGGGTCAAATGGCTCTGAGCACTATGGGACTTAACATCTATGGTCATCAGTCCCCTAGAACTTAGAACTACTTAAACCTAACTAACCTAAGGACATCATACAACACCCAGTCATCACGAGGCAGAGAAAATCCCTGACCCCGCTGGGAATCGAACCCGGGAACCCGGGCGCGGGAAGAACGATTTATAGAAAATAGGTGTACGCTACAGAGAAAGAACGGGAATTATACAATTTAGCGTGAAGAGACAATTTTGTTCTGTAACTTATTTTAAGTGGGCAAAGTTTTCTTTTATGATAAAAAGCGATTTGCATAGTGTGTAAGCTTAAAATGTTGATAACTTTGGAAGTATATTTTCTTATTTTGTCTTGTCACTTCGTTATTTGTTCTCCTCTAGCCTCTATCTGTACAGATGTGTGTAATTATGTAAGTTATCATTTTGGAGGCTAATAAGTATGAAAAAACCGACATAGTGCGTTGTGCTTATTCACTTTCCTGATACTAATGGTGTACTCGTATTTGAAGTTAACGTTGTCGGAGTTGCAATTAGTCTGATTGGACATCATCTGTTTAGCCGCCATTACGGCTATCTCATTGAGATAACTAATAATTGCAGTAATTAGATCCTACCTTTTTTTATCACTAGGTCCGATACACAAGTTCGAACAAGATTGGTGCACTTAAAATATTTAAAATTCGCGTTCGCAGAATGATTAACCGAGTCAGCTACTTATAAAATACAATATTTCGTGTTTTTATTTTTACATTTAATCTGGGCCGTCAACGTAAAATTTCGTTACAATATACATGAATGAAGAGAGAACAATAAGGATGGAAGACAACGAACAAACTGTTGGGATTTGAAAGGAAACAAAAGATTTAGGAGTAGAGTTGAAACTGAGTACGAACAAATATCAATAAGATTCGCTGACGACAATTCGATCCTCGGTGAAACTGAGGAACAATCGCAGGACCCACTAAATGGTTCAAAAAATGGTTCAAATGGCTCTGAGCATTATGGGACTTAACTTCTGAGGTCATCAGTCCCCTATAACTTAGAACTACTTAAACCTAACTAACCTAAGGACATCACACACATCCATGCCCGAGGCAGGATTCGAACCTGCGACCGTAGCGGTCACGCGGTTCCAAACTGAAGCGCCTAGAACTGCACGTCCACTCCGGCTGGCCCCACTAAATGGAATGAACAGTCAAACGAGCGCACATATTACTTGAGGACAAACCGAAGGAAGACGAACGCAATGACGAGTATCAGAAATAAGATTAGCGATAAACTTTTTAACATAAAGATTGCTGATCATCAAGTAGAGAAGTTTTGATATCTTGAAAGGAACGCGTGAGAGGCGAAGCAAGGACGACATAAGCAAAATACACTGAAGCGTCAAAGGAACTGGTATAGGCATACTCATTCAAATACGGGATGTGTAAACAGGCAGGCAGAATATTGCGCTGCGGCCGGCACCACCTATATAAGACAACAAGCTTGTGGCGCAGTTGTTAGATCGGCTACTGCTGCTACAATGGCAGGTTATCAAGATATAAATGAGTTTGAAAGTGGTGTTATAGTCGCTCACGAGCGATGGGACACAGCATCTCCGATGTAGCGATGAAATGTGGACTTTCCCGTACGATCATTTCACGAGTGTACCGTGATTATCAGGAATCCGGTGAAACATCAAACCTCCGACATCGTTGCGGCCGGAAAAAGACCCAGCAGGAACGGGACCAACGATGGCTGAAGAGAATCGTTCAACGTTACAGAAGTGCAACCCTTCTACATATTGCTGCGGATTCCAGTGCTGAGCCATTAACAGGTGTCAGCGTGCGAACGATGCAACGAAACATTATCTATGTGGGCTTTCGGAGCCGAAGGTCCACTCGTATACCACTGATGACTGCACGCCTCGCCTGGGCCCGTCAACACCGATACTGGACTGTTGATGACTGGAAACATGTAGTCTGGTCGGACGAGTCTCGTTTCAAATTGTATCGAGCGGATGGACGTGTACGGATATGGAGACAAAATCATGAATCCATGGACCCTGCAAGTCAGCAAGGGACTGTTCAAGCTGTTGGAGGCTCTGCAATGGTGTGAGGCGTGTGCATTTGGAGTGATATGGGATCCCAAACACATATGCAGGCATCCTCTCTGCTCACCTGCATCCAATCATGTCCACTGCGCATTCCGACGGACTTGCGCAATTACAGCAACACAATGCGCCACCCCGCATGTCCAGAATTGCTACAGAGTCACTCGAGGAACATTCTTCTGTGTTTAAAAATTTCCCCAGATATGAACACTATTGAGCACAACTGGGATGCCTTGCAACGTGCTGTCCAGGAATCTCCGCTCCGTCTCACTATTACGGATTTATGGACAGTCTTGCAGGATTCATGATGTAGGTTCCCTCCAGCATTACTTCAGACATTAGTCGAGTTCATGACACTTCGTGTTGCGGCACTTGTGCGTGCTCGCGGGGGTCCTACACGATATTAGGCAGGTCTACCAGTTTCTTTGGTTCTTCAGTGTAGTACAGCAAATAGAACATTCATGCTCAAAAGAAATATTTTCATATCAGACATAGTACTCAATCTGTTGAAGAAATTTCTGAGGATGTACGCCTGGAGCACAGCACTGTATGGCAGTGAGACCTGAACTGGAAAAGAAGAATCGAAGTGTTTGAGATGTGGGGCTACAGGACGATATTTGGTGCAGTGGTAAGAAATGGGAATATTCTCCACAGAATGGCGAGGAGAGGAATATGTGGAAAAAATTGGCTAGAAGAAGCGACGGGATGATGGGACATACTTGAGGGATGTACAGAGGGTAATAACTGTAAGCGAAGACAAAAGTTTGGATGTTTAGGACGTTGGGTGCAAGGGGTACCGTGAGACTAAGAGACGGGCACAGGAGCGAAATCCGTGGTGAGCGGCATCAGACCAGGCACATGACTGCTGACTCGAAAAAGCTGCAACATAATGGGCGACAATATTTGAAACAAAATTATTCAGAAATGTCGATGAAGATGAATTTGACTTAATGATACAGGATATACAGTGGTCATAATTAACACAATATTTTGCGAAGTACTTGCATGCTTTATCAGTTTGGAATTTCCTTCCAACTATGTTGAATGGTCTAGAATAGTCGAATTTATGAAGCACTTTAAACCACTTTCGGACACTGTTATCAATTTTCTGTGTTTTATTAGTATATGAAGATTGCTGCATCGAAAGATGTTACTAACAAAAACTTGATAACTTAATAATTGGTGTTAAAATAAAAAAAAATAGTGATACGAATTTTTTTAAGAATGACTATTGGTGTTTGTCGAAACTGATGACCAATATTTACAGTGATAGTCAATAAATAAGGAAACATGCACTGAGAGAATACCATAAAAATACTTAAGCAGCTGTAGTCATTGTAACTGACTTTGCGGAGAATCTACAAAGATCATGGAACACAGACTAACAGTAAACTCTTATCCTAAACACTGTGCGAGATGGTGCAATGGTGAGCACACTGGACCCGTATTCGAGAAGCGAGTGATTCAGGTCGGCACCCGGCCAACATATTTGTGTGTTCTAAATCGCTCATTTCGAATGGCAGGATTCCTTTGAAATGGCACGGCGGATTTTCTTCCCCATCCTTACGCAATGTAACTGTCTGCTGCGTCTCTAACGACTGTAACGGAACGGGACGTTAAATTCAAATCTTCTCTCCCCCCCTCTCCAAAGATACATCAAAATAAGAAGAAGGTAGCAAAGTACCAAAACCAGAAATTGTAAATGTGAATCGACGGAAGACAGAAGATATATCCCAAGCTTCTACTTCTTAATCATTAGACTACGTGTGGATGGAGCCAACACCAGAAACTGTGAAACTTTAACAATTAAGAAATCTGTAGCGAATGATAAGCTTCAAACAATTTCCGTTTAAACATCGAACATTATGTAAAACATTCATCTCGACCAGTAGTTTCTATGACTCAGGGAGTGGTCAGTAACTGAAGAATCTCGTTAGAGAAAAGTTTTTACATCTAATGAACAGACAGTGTGGGGAATGAAAATGTCATTAATTATGAAGGAAATGCAAATTGGGAGTAGAGCAGCAAACAAAAAGATCACAGGTGAAGATTAATTTTTCATAATAAATATCGCAGAAAGAAAATTCTAGGAAAATATCGATCCATACAAATATAAAAATGTTAATCAATAAGGAAGTGAAAGACTTAAAAGTACAACACGTCAACTGAAACTACAAATTACTGTAACGAATCACATTTGTCATATTATACTTCCCACTAGGCGTTTCGGAGGATTGTACCTCCTTCACCAGACAGATTTATGTACATAAATGAAGCACGAAAGTGTTGTTTGTAGGACTTTAGGGTAGCGTTGTACAAAGTGTACGTGATCTAAATACGATTTGAAAAACAGCCTGTGACCACTGAAATATTGTGCTGCAGATTACCAAATAGTCGTCCACGCACCACCAAACGATGGGGCATAATGCTACTAAAACAAAATGGTTCAAATGGCTCTGAGCACTATGGGACTTAACATCTAAGGTTATCAGTCCCCTAGAACTTAGAACTACTTAAACCTAACTAACCTAAGGGCATCACACACATACATGCCCGAGGCAGGATTCGAACCTGCGACCGTAGCGGTCTCGCGGTTCCTAACTGAAGCGCCTAGAACCGCTCGGTCACACCGGCCGGCGCTACGAAAACACAGTGGGAAGCACATTGTAAATAAGACCGGCTGCAGACATTTATATTTTCAATTGTTATTCGGTAGCATCAGGACCAAGCCAAACCGAAAAATTTAGATAACAACGTTTCAAGTTGAAGAGACTACGAGGAGAGGATTCATAAATGACTAAAAATGTTGCCAGTAATTCACGGGGCCAACGGCCTTGTCACAGTGGTAACACCGGTTTAGGACTGTTGATATTTGTAAAAATATGTGGAATCCGATATATCGATATTTAAAAAGTATCATTATAGGCCACCGATAAAATGTATCGATATACTGACCGAAAAAATATCGACATACCAACCTATAAAAATATCAGCTGCACATTATGAATTTACTGCCGGTTTTAGAGCTGTAGCGGGGGCGAGGGGGGGGGGGTATTGGGGAGGGGGGATTTAAGTACTGATTTATTATTATATATAACAAGCCAGCAGCCTGCTTATCACCATTATAGCAAGAACTGAAAGGGAAACGATGCATATTGACGCTTGCCGTCTTGGCGCTAATCACTTTGCTAACAATGGTAACTGCATTATTTTATTTGGCTACCAGTTTCGGCGATTTACTACGCCTACAGGCCCCTGACCGACGCGTAGGAAGATTCCACCTCGGTCCTGACCAAAACAGGCGCCAGCAGTACTGGTATTAGTAGATTTATGCTTGCTGTAACGATATATGTAACCATCATCTGCCAACCAGATGATGGTGGAAGGTATTGCTAAAATAAGCAGAAATCTACTAATACCAGTATTGCTGTCCCCTGTTTTGATCAGGACCGAAGAGGAATCTTCCAACGAGTCGGTCAGGGGCCTGAAGGCGTAGTAAATCGCCGAAACTGGTAGCCAAATAAAATGAGTTTGGAAACTAGGCGGTTGAAAGGTGTTTATTATGACATCCGGTGGCAGTTGTAGTGTCAAAATTGCGTGGTGAAGTTAGACGTTGCAGTTTCTGTCGGTAGCGCCGAGCCGCCAGTTATGTCTGAATTTTCCCCCCACACGTCTCCGTCCACCGAGCGAGATGGCGCAGTGTTTGGCACACTGGACTCGTATTCGGGAAGTCGACGGTTCAGACCCGCGTCTGGCCGTCCTGATTTAGGTTTTCCGTGATTTCCGTAAATCGCTTCAGCCAAATGCCAGGATGGTTCCTTCGAAAGGGCACGGCCGCTTTCTTTACCTGTCGTTTCCTAATCCGATGGGACCGATGACCTCGCTGTTTGGTCTCCTTCCCCAAATAAACCAACCACTCAACCGTCTCCGCCCACAGCAAAGACCAGTCTTGTCATTTAGATTTGTGTCCATCATCTTAAGTAACTGTTTTCAAATGATGCCGATGTGAAGAAATAGCACACGAGTTGCGATAAAAATTATTTATTCGCGCAACAGGTGTGCTATTTCTTCGCAAGGGAAATCTTGTTATTCCATTCACACCACCACACCCCAGTACAGTCGGACTTCTTCTTCGTGCCACCTGTACCTGCTTTACAGTCAGAGAGAAAGGACGTGATGAAAGCTCAAAAAGAAGTACGAATCCTTCACACAGCGAAAGTAAAATTACGTTCTACTACAATTTCAAAAGAACAATTTCAAATATTTATCGGAAATCGTGAAAAAAGTGTAATATGAAATAAAAGTCTCGGCGCAGTCGATACTATTTCGATATAAATATATCGGTAAAATCGTATCGCCGATATAATCGGTACTTTCTGGAACAAATGCAGGTATATCGATGTTTTAATAGCAGCCCCACACCAGTTCCCGTCAGATCACCGAAGTTAAGCGGTGCCGGGCGTGGGTAGCACTTGGATGGGTGACAGTCCGGATCTACAACGCGCTGTTGGCAAGCGAGGTACACTCAACCCTTGTGAGGCCAATTGAGGAGCTACTTGATTGAGATGCATCTTCTCCGCTCACCGAAAACTGCCAATGGCCTCGAGACCGGTGCGCTGACCACATGCCCCTCCATATCCGCATCCAGTGAGGCCTGTCATCTGAGGGTGACACGGTGTTCGGTCGGTCCCGTTGGGCCTTGCGAGGCCTGTTCGGAGGGGGGATAATTCACAGTAAAAAATAATAAGATTGTGTAATATGTGCCATTTAGTGAAAGAAAAGAAGACTTGATACGACAGTGATTCCGGCTACGATCGAGACGTTTAACATTTTAGACTATCACATTATTTGCTTAGTGATTAAACGAGACTGGTGACCACGACAGGACTTTGGGGATCGCTAACTTGGCGTGGAAAACGCCTCGCTTGTTGCAGATATCGATACAGAGCGGAGCTGCAAAGAAACAGGTTGCAGCGGCCGGCCGCGGCGTGGTGGGAAAGCGGCGGTGGAAGGCGGTGACTGGCCGCAAGGCGAAAGCGGCGGTCGATGGCGCCACGCTACCTGCGAGCAGTCCGCCTGTTGTACAGGAACGCAACGCGCGGCGCTGTGGACCTCGTGCCTTCCGGCTGGGTACAGGCGGCAGTCTAACCTACTGCCTGCCGAAGTAGGTGGCAGGAGCCGAAATGAGGCCAATAGAAGAGTCATAGAGTATAGGAAGTTAAAAAATATACATACAATAAAACTGACCACGTGCCTGTAGGACTCGCGCACTGTGGGTTCCGTACAAACTTCATTTGTATATAGACAGGTCATCCATCATGAGAACTGAGTATCTCGACGACTTCTACCTGCTATCGATACCGACACTGGCAAGATAATGGCCCCGGCAATTCCAAGAACGTATGAAAATCTGTACAGTAATTACTGAAACTGGGCTGCACATACTATATATACACTGAAGAGCCGAAGAGCCTAATAACATGCAGGGACCCCGCGAGCGCACAGAAGTGCGGCAACACGACCTCACATGAACTCGACTAAAGTCTGAAGTAGTGCTGGAGGGAACTGACACTATTAATCCTGCAGGGCTGTCCATAAATTAGTAAGAATACAAGGGATGAAGACCTCTTCTGAACAGAACGTTGCAACGCATCCCAGATATGTTCAATAATGTTCATGTCTGGGGAGCTTGGTGACCAGCGGAAGTGTTTAAACAAGAGTATTCCTGGAGCCACTCTTTAGAAATTCTGGACGTGTGGGGTGCCATATTGCCCTGCTGGAATTTCCCCAAGTCCGTCGGAATGCACAACGGACTTGAATGAATGCAGGTGATCAGACAAGATGCTTACGTACGTGTCACCTGTCAAGAGTCGTATCTAGACGTATCAGGGGCCCCATATCACTCCAGCTGCACACGTCCACACCATTACAGAGACTCCACCAGCTTGAACAATCCCCTGCTAATATGCAGGGTCCAAGGATTCATGAGGTTGTCTCCATACCCGAATGTCCATACGCTCGATACAATTCGAAACGAGACTCGTCCGACCAGGCAACATGTTTCCAGTCTTCAACAGTCCAATGTCGGTGTTGACGGGCGCAGGCTCTGAAAGTCCACATCGATGATGTTTCGTTGAATGGTTCGCGCAGTGACACTTGTTGATGGCCCAGCATTGAAATCTGCATCAGTTTGCGTGGTGCGCCGGCGAGGCGCCAACAATCAGTGCTCGCCGACCGTTGGCGACACACATGAACTGTCCGACGGAGGGAGACTGGAGCGGGACGACCGTTGGTTGGTCGTCTCATCGGCCGACGTATACTTGGTCCTTTCACCGGTCCTGGTAGTTGGTCGGATGGCGTGGAGGAGCGAGGAAATTTCGATGGCTCGTGGTTTAGCCGGGCCCGCTGGCGGCCTCTATGCGGTGTCGGAGTGTGCGTTGCTGTTCCCATTGCTAGAAGGTTCGAGGCTCACCGATCCTTGACACGGAAGTTGAGTTTTGACTTGATCTACCAGCAATTCACGACTGTTCACATTGTGTCGTCTTGAATTCGTGGTCGGCTGTTAGGATATTTCCATGAGCAACAATGTGTGTTTTCAAGTTGGCAAATTTTAGCTACCCTCCGTTAGAGTATAGCTGTACTTGGTTATTTGAACTGAAGTGCACTAGCAGAGTCTTCTGCCTTGTGGCCGTTAACGTGCCGGTTACGTGCCCTGGCCATTGATGTACTTTTCCTCATCGTGTTGTCGCTGTCCAACATAGTGTGTAGTTTGACAGCTCAATGTATAATAGGTTGTGGGCGCCAATAAATTCTAAGTTGTTCAACTGAACTCCCTGTTGTGTGCAGGTCGGGTGAAGCGGAGGTTGTATTGTTAGTGGGTCTGTTGACTGTCTGTCGGTTGAGTTGTCGTCGGATCGACAATGGTTCGGCCGACTGCCTGTCTCACCAAAGCGAGCGTTAGTGTTTGAATTGCAGGCCGACCCTCGGACTTCTGAGCGCCGTTGGGTGTACTACCTTTTCCTGTTTGTTCTTGTTGTTTATACTTGTATGGCTTCTAGCCGATTTTTAGGTTAAGGTTGTTTTGCCCTTAAGGGGTCAGATGGTTTGGGCCTTCAGCTAAATTTAAGAACTGTTTTACAAAAAGCCTTTGGCATTTTTAAAATTAATGTTATTGAGTCTTAAGTGTTGGGCCTTCAGTCGAATTTGAATTTAAGTTGTTTGCCCTTAAAGTGTCAAATTCTTTAGGCCTTCAGCCTAATTAAGGAACTGTTTTAAGATAAGGCTTTGCCTTTTAAATTTCTGATTTTGGTTGAGCTGTAAGTTATTGGCTCTCACCCTTTCTTAAATCAGAGTGGTGTTCCCCTTAAGGCACAAGATTGTACGGCGCATTCAGCCGCTAATTAACTAAAGCTGTGTTATTTTTTAATTTTTCTTGGCTCTTGTAATGTTTGATCAAATGAAAGGTTGTATGTTCGAGGGTAACTGACAGCCGCTTATTTTGCCCCCCCCCTTCCACAATTTAAACTACTTGTCCTGTCCTGCGGGTTTAGCAGGGCGTCTCAGTACTTGAGATACGGAAGCCTAAAAACAAGTGATAGTTATACTATACACACAGAGAAATGCTACAGCACCCGCGAGTCTTTTGTCCACGTGCCTTTTATACGCGTCCGAAAGCCTGTTATAGGCAGTGATAATATTAAAAATTTTGTAAACCATTTTGACTAGTTACGTATGTCGGAGCGGCCTGAGTTTTCCCCTGCTTAAATCGGACCTTGTAATTTCCATTCTGTTGTCTAAAGACGTAAATGTCATGATCTCATTTAACTACAACGTAGGCTGTCACATTCTTGACACGTTTCGCGTATTGAAACTTCCTGCGCAACTTATTGAAACGGATTTTCTACAATTTCCTACGGATTTCAACATGCTTTCTCGACAGCGACTCCAGACATTGTTGAAATGTTGTACAGTTGGTCGTAATAGTGTGTTTAATGCGGTTTCCTTTACAGCTACAGTGCACCTTCCCAGAACTCTTGCAACAAATTTGTTTCTTTTGCCTTCCTGCTACTGAGTCCAAGTACTCGTTCCATTTTACATCAGTCCGTAAGTATTACACGAAAATATTTGAACAGCACTGCAGACTTTTGTAATAACACTATCCAGATCACTTCACATTTTTCATGTTTTTAATACATGTTTCCAAACTTAGAACTTATGAAAGAAACGTTAACACCAGTGTGTAATAAAACTCCATTGTTACTGGCGTGCTTTCGGGTGTTGGGGCGAGTTATTGACCACATTTTATGCACAATATCTCGCCGATTCACTGAGACGTCTATGCTGCGAGCTTTGTTGTTATGCATACTTGCGTTATAGACCACGATCAGACGGTTAACTATTGTCTTTTTTTTTCGTGAGCTGTTGAAGTCCCACCGCCCTTTTGCTGTTCTACTTTTCAGTGTATGATTGAGGAATTTTTTTTTTCTTATTCAGTCTTCGAGAGGGCATTTAAGTTTTACTTAACAAGATAACTACATTTCTTTGCCAGGTTAAGCTCTAAAACATTTAAATTTCATTCAACTAATGATGTCACCAGTTAGAAGCGTTGTCTTGGATGTAGGAATGTTGTGCCTATTTCTGTGACGTGGCGCATGAAATGACGGATACTGTATTTTTTCATGTGGATTTGCTATGCTCCGTCCTTGATTTGGTCCCATAAATTTTTGGTGTTCAGCTGGCCGGGAATATATCTCGTTCCTGGTCAACGTAGGTGCTCGTGTTTTTCACCGGAGGCATTTATTTTGTACAGCCTTGTAATGGTTCAAAAATGGCTCTGAGACCTATGGGGCTTAACTGCTGAGGTCACCAGTCCCCTAGAACTTAGAACTACTTAAACCTAACCAACCTAATGACATCACACACATCCATGCCCGAGGCAGGATTCGAACCTGCGACCGTAGCGGTCACGCGGCTCCAGACTGTAGCGCCTAGAACCGTTCGGCCCCTCCGGCCGACTCAGCCTTGCAATGATGTAACTGGTAGTCCCTGGGTAATCCCCATGGTGGCCTTCCATATAAAATCGCATGTATGATTGTCGCTTCAACTTAAGTATTTACATCAAGTTTTCAACTCAGTACCAAAAGCTGTGATTTAGCAATGCCCATAAACTTTAAGGCTTCTGTTGGACATGATGCTTGAAGTATTATTTGTGACAAAGGTTACCAGAGGTAATATGAATTTTGTTGTTTCTGCTCATTTTTCCAGTTCCGTTGATCTTGCAGTCTCCTAATATACGCCGTATGTCATCGTCCACTTGTGGGACAGCGAATTGCGCGAGGATAGCTTTGTTCATGGGATATCTTTCATGTATATGTTAAATAATGCAAGCGACAGAATTGATTCGTGAGGAATATCTGCTGATATTGTCTTCATTTACGACCTCTATCTCTGGATTTTAACCGTTGGTGCTACGCAGCTATTTATAGCCGACTTCGACACCATCCGCTACGCTCTTCGATGCGTATTTGTTTTTTAAGAACCCGCACTGTTAAGCGCTGAAACGCACATTCTCTCAGCGTTTTCCACATCTGACGCAATACCCACAATAGTTGGAGTCTGGCTGAGTCCATGTAACGTGCGCAGCTGTCCACAGTTCGGTCTAGCGTTTAGCATCGCTGTCTCCAGTTTGCGGACGCGATTCCCGGGTGAAAGATATTCGGGGACTGAATGTTGGTGTTACCCTAATGTTTTCATCATTACCGACAGGCAAGTCGCCGAAGCAGCGTCAAATAGAAAGATTTGCTCCAGGCGACAGACAATCCCAGAGTGGATATAAAGTTCTCTGGTTTCCAGCCGCGTCAAGTGATTAAAATTGCACGAGCTTTCGGCCAAACACTCTCTGGCCATTGTCAAGTGGTATAACAGCCAGTCGGCTGCTAGTACGCCCCTTGTATACACTAGCTGGCGGCTATCGCGCCATCGCCTTACCTGGGCATGCGTTGACTCTGCGTTTGTTGTGCGCGCTTCCAGCGCGCGATCGCTGGATCCCATACCCAGCTGCAGGACACCGTCAGTATTTACGGTGTTATCGGTGATTTCTTTCGTTTCAATGGCTTCTTTAATAACACAGTCTCAGAGGCGGCTTGAAGCCCATGAACTCTCTATTCAGTGTTACCGACGCGGTACTCCGCATTCTTACAACCCCACATGTCGTCTCCCAGCCATACGTCAATTCATTTCAACAAAACAGCTTGCAGCGCCTGACGAAGCAGACTGTATTGGTGTCGCCAAAACGGCGTGCAAAAAACGGAATCGAGAAGTTACCTGAACAACCACAATCACACTAATAAGCAGTCACACGAATAAACCTAAGAGATAACATGCAGCACCGCCGGGTGGACAAGAATGTGGAAAACGCCAAAAACACAGCATCACCACGCCTAAGAAGGTATAGGAAACCCATTGGTATTCAAAACAGCTTTCAGTAGTCCTAGAATGGATAAATGCAGACCGGCCGGTGTGTCCGAGCGGTTCTAGGCGCCTCAGTCTGGAACCGCGTGACCGCTACGGTCGCAGGTTCGAATCCTGCCTCGGGCATGGATGTGTGTGACGTCCTTAGGTTAGTTAGGTTTAAGTAGTTCTAAGTTCTAGGGAACTGATGACCTCAGATGTTAAGTCACATAGTGCTCAGAGCCATCTAAACCATTTTTTTTATAAATGCAGGTCTTGTTTTGTTTTCATGAGTATCTTATGCCATTCCTGCTTAAAATAGTGACATTTTCAGGTAACTATGTTGGAAGTGGATAGCAATCACACACCATTCTCTCCAAAGTAGATCACATTCACGATAATGTTGAGATCTGGTGACTGTGGTGACCAGGAAAGATGTGACATTTCAGCCTCGTGCTCTAGAAATCAGTCCTGGACGATGCGAGCTGTGTGAACAGGGAATCTGGAACACAGCATCAACACTGAGGAACAAACATTGTGGCATGGGAGGAACAGGATTAGCCAAAATTGTCTCATAATCCTTGGCAGTAGTTCGACCTTGGAGAGTAGCCACAGTGCCCATGGACTACCAAGATCTGGTTGCCCAAATCATCACCGAACTACCTGCCATGTTCCACTTTTGGGATGTAAACTCGAGCTTAAGTTGGAAACAGTGTGAAACAAGACTCAGCTGACTAAATTACTTTCTTCAGTTTCTCCACACTCCAGGTTTTATGGCTTCGGCACCGCCTTTTCCTGCTACGGGCAGGTTTTGGAATTCCATCTCACCCCGCCATTCACAAGTTACGGAGCTCCTTTCATATTGTTTTATTACTGACGGGTTTCGATAGTGTCACAAAATGTTCAATTGTGTGTGGATTCCCAAGGAGCCAAACTGCTGAGGTTATCGGTCCCTATACTTAAAAACTATTTAAACAAACTTATGCTAAGAACAACACACACCCTCGCGTTGAGGGAGGATCGAACCTCCGGCGGGAGCGGCCGCGCAATCCTTGACATGGCGCCTCTAACCGCGCGGCCACTCCGCGCGGCAGCTAGTGTGGCATTCAGTTCTGCAGTGGCTTTTGCAGCTGGCGTCCTCTTATTTTTCTTCACAGTCCTCTTCAATGACCGTTTGTCACGATTAGTCAGCAGACTCTTTCGTCAGCATTCTTACTTAACCGGATCATGTTTTTCCGCTTTCTCTGTATGCGGTACAACTCTTCGATACGGTGTGCCTTGAAAGACCAAACGCATCGACTATGTATCACCAACAATTTGCCCGCCTTCGGACAACTACAGAGAAAGCTGTTTGACCATGTCTGACACCTGCAACGGATTAAGGACATCGAACAGGTGCAGTTCGTGCTCAAATACAACGCTGCAACCCTCAAGTTTGGACAGGATCTAAATTTTGGTTCAAGCATGCGTTTCTCGCGGCCTTTCCATGTTTTTGTCCAGCCCCTGTACTCTAGCCTCACTACTCAGAGCACAATGTAAGTACAATGCAAGCTCAGTCTTGCATAACTCACCCATCCAGCGCTCTGCCTAAAATAATACGGCTGCTGAGGAGAGAAATTTTCTGCTGGCTTTCTTTGACTTCATATTCTTTAAGGCATTCTCGATTTACGAGTCAACCCATTCACTTCAACGGACCTGTAAAACACGTCCACTGCTGCCTTTGAAATTACATCTTTTGTGTGTTCCTTTAATGCAGTTACTGACTTAATTAATGATAAAGAAGTTCAGCTTTAGAGGCACAAAACCAGAGGAGTCAACATCGGTCAACTCTTTCCTTATTTCCGTTATACGATGAATCACACAATTTAAAGGTTGCCATTTAAACTAAATACTTCTGGACTACAATTACGAACAACTTAAAAGGAACCATCGTCCAGAAAATGTTGTGGGGAAGGCGAACCAAAGATAGCGTTTTACTGGCAGAACAGAAGGTGAAGCAAATTGCTAACACAGACTGCTTACACTTGCCTCATCTGTCGTCTGTCAGCTTAGTGCTGTGCAGCATGGGATCCTTTGCACATAGTACTGACAGAGGACATCGAAAAAGTTCAAAGAACGGCACCTCATTTTGTATTATCGCAGAATAGGGGAGAGAGTGTCATGGATACGATACTCGAGTTGGTGGTGGCGATCATATATAAAGAAAAGCCTTTTTCGTTGCGGCGAGATCTATCACGAATTTTCAGTTACAAAGTTCCTCTTCGGAAGGGGAAAATATTTTGTTGACTCACACCAATATAAGATGAAGTCACCATCACAATAAAAGAAACCAGACGGAAAGGTTTTAGGTGTTCGTTTTTCCCAAGTGCTCTTCGTGAGTGGAACGGTAGAGAACTCGTCTGAAAGTGATTCACTGAACTCTGCCAAGCACCTAAATGTAAATTCCAGAATAACCAAGCATATACATGTGCAGAAATAAACTTTTATTCTACGAGGGTCACTCCAAAAGAAATGCACACTATTTTTGTAAAAATACAGTTTTCATTCTGCATGTTTGAAAGTTTTACAGTGTGTAGATACATCCTTCCCGCTTGTTTTCAAACTTAGTTCAACCTGTTCCCGTGAGTGGCGCCTCACGGCATGTCTTCAAGATGGCTGCTACACTTGACGTTCGTCAGAAGCAACGTGCTGTCATAGAAGTCCTGTGCTGTGAAAACGAGACAGTGGGAGACATCCACAAGAGGTTGAAAAAGGTGTATGGAGATGCTGCTGTCGATCGCAGTACAGTTAGACGGTGGGCAAGCAGGTTACGTGATGAAAGGGGGCACGGCAATATTGAGGATTGTCCTCGCAGCGGCAGGCCTCGTACTGCACACACTCCTGACAATGTGCAGAGAGTTAACGAATTGGTGACTGTCGACAGACGCATCACAGTGAACGAATTGTCACGCTACGTTGGGATAGGGGAAAGAAGTGTCTGCAGAATACTGAAAGTGTTGGCGTTAAAAAAGGTTTGTGCCAGGTGGGTTCCCTGGATGTTGACAGTGGCTCGCAAAGAAAAAAGAAAAACGGTATGCAGCGAACTTTTTGAACAGTACGAGAATGGTGGAGATGAATTTCTTGGAAGTATTGTGACAGGCTATGAAACATGGCTCCATCATTTTTCACCAGAGACGAAGAGGCAATCAATGGAGTGGCATCATGCAAATTCACCGAAGAAAAAAATTCAAAACCACACCTTCAGCTGGAAAAGTTATGGCTAAGGTGTTTTTCGATTCCGAAGGACTCTTCCTTGTGGACATCATGCCAAGTGGAACCACCATAAATTCTGATGCATATGTGACGACAATGAAGAAACGTCAAGCTCGACTGAGTCGTGTTCGACCACATCGGCAAAAGCAGGATGTTTCGCTGTTGCACGACAGTGCACGGCCACATGTCAGTCAAAAAACCATGGAAACGATCACAAACCTCTGATGGACAACACTGAAACACCCGCCTTACAGACCCGACCTGGCTCCATGTGACTATCATCTCTTTGGGAAACTGAAAGAATCTCTTCGTGGAACAAGCTTTGAAGATGATGACTCCCTTGTGCACGCTGCCAAACAGTGGCTCCAACAGGTTGGTCCAGAATTTTACCGTGCGGGTATAAAGGCGCTGGTTCCAAGATGGCGTAAGGCAGTTGAGAGGGATGGAAATTATGTGGAGAAATGAAAATATTGTTCCTAAAGGATGTATCTACACACTGTAAAACTTTCAAACATGTAAAATAAAAGATTGATTTAAAAAAAAATTGTGTGCATTTCTTTTGGAGTGACCCTCGTATTTTAAATGGAATCAGTGGCTGAAAGTGGAGAATGGAGTAGAAGGAAGCTAACATATATGTGTCCGTACTCGTATATATTAAGAGGGAGGAGGAGAACTGTACGTAACTCATGGTATGCACGGAGACTATGGATCCGTTCTTCTAGCAAGTGGGTGCCGCGTCTTAAGAACACTTTTCCGCCGGACGCTTGAGACACGCCTCCAGGGCGGACGGACTTAGATGTGTTCCTCTGTGTGCAGGCGGCGCAGAAATACTGCCGCCTGTGTGTTCCTTCTGACGCGGCAGTTTGTCTCAGGGACGCCGCTGTTTGCCTGTGGCGGATGCATCTGGCGCTAAAGGGTCCAAATAATGTTCCACTCTGCGTGATAAAGGTGTCAGGCCAGGCCTTGGCAATGCCCGTAACACGCCAACGTTTCCACCGTCTGCTAAGCATTTGCCACTCTACAAACTTGCCGCTTAGAATGGCACGTTAACTTAGTGTGTTTGTTATTCCACACCGCGTCTGTAAACTTACAACGTGACCTTGAAACATATCAATGTACACACTGACAATAATTACACACATGGAATAACAATAAGATAAGTTGTTGTAGCAGAATTATTATACGGCAAACACACACGTAATATTGCAGTGTAATGCAGTATGTTAAATAAATAAATCAATACATATTATAAAAATGGATATACGTTCGTATGTATGTTCCAAGTCTCGTCCTAAGCACTGGGCTGATTTCAAGCAAACTTCGTACACATAAGACTTACTTTCTGGAAATCTCCGCTGTGGGAGGTAAAAGCAACCTACCTGTCAAAGGGCACGTGGGGCTAGGGGTGAAAACGCACTGTTGCCTACGAAGCGTGAATAACCCTATTTTAGTCGTTCAGTATTTGAGAATGAGAACGCTTAGTGACTTGGAACGAACTTTGCACTTAATTTCAAATCTTCATGAAGTTTTTTCACGCTGGTAGCCCCGACATGATGGAAGGGAAGAAGCTTAGCACTTACTACATTTTCGCTGCTCATGCAGTAAAACTGTCGCGGGAAGCATGACGTTTTAATTTATTACTTTCTTACTACTGACTGTAATCTACATCTACATCCATACTCCGCCTGACGATGTGTCGCGGAGGGTACCTTGAGTACCTCTATCGGTTCTCCCTTCTATTCCAGTCTCGTATATTTCGTGGAAAGAAGGATTGTCGGTATGCTTCTGTGTGGGCTCTAATCTCTCTGATTTTATCCTCATGGTCTCTTCGCGAGATATACGTACGAGGGAGCAATATACTGCTCGACTCTTCGGTGAAGGTATCTTCTCGAAACTTCAACAAATGCCCGTACCGAGCTACTGAGCGTCTCTCCTGCAGAGAGTTCCACTGGAGTTTATGTATCATCTGCGTAACGCTTTCGCGATTATTAAATGATCCTGTAACGAAGCGCGCTGCTCTCCGTTGGATCTTCTCTATCTCTTCTATCAAACCTATCTGGTACGGATCCCACTCTGCTGAGCAGTATTCAAGCAGTGGGCGAACAAGCGTACTGTAACCTACTTCCTTTGTTTTCGGATTGCATTTCCTTAGGATTATTCCAATGAAACTGTCTGGCATCTGCTTTACCGAGGATCAACTTTATATGATGATTCCATTTTAAATCACTCCTAATGCGCACTCCCAGATAATTAATGGAATTAACTGCTTCCAGTTGCTGACCTGCTATATTGTAGCTAAATGATAAGGGATCTATCTTTCTATGTATTCGCTGCACATTACACTTGTCTACATTGAGATTCAATTGCCATTCCCTGCACCACGCGTCAATTCGCTGCAGATCCTCCTGCATTTCAGTACAATTTTCCAATGTTACAACCTCTCGATATACCACAGCATCATCCGCAAAAAGCCTCAGTGAACTTCCGATGTCATCCACAAGGTCATTTATGTATATTGTGAATAGCAACGGTCCTACGACACTCCCCTGCGGTACACCTGAAATCACTCTTACTTCGGAAGACTTCTCTCCATTTTTCATACAGTACTCACATATACCACTGAATGCACCAGCAAATGCATATAATTGTACGACACACAGTTCAATGACGTCATAAACACTGAGATGCGTGAAAAACTGCCACCTCATGCTAGACGTTTAAATTGATTACTTCCTTGCTACTAATTCTATTCGCAACACATTTCGCAGTCGGTAGCCACATATATCACTGGAAGCACCTGTAAAACTATGTCACTGTACAGCACATAGATCAGGTGATACGACGTCGTAAACGTTAAAATGCGTGAAAATGAAACTGCAGGGCTAAATTCTCTAGAGATACGGACGAAATATGTGTACAGTTACTTATGAAATACACTCCTGGAAATGGAAAAAAGAACACATTGACACCGGTGTGTCAGACCCACCATACTTGCTCCGGACACTGCGAGAGGGCTGTACAAGCAATGATCACACGCACGGCACAGCGGACACACCAGGAACCGCGGTGTTGGCCGTCGAATGGCGCTAGCTGCGCAGCATTTGTGCACCGCCGTCGTCAGTGTCAGCCAGTTTGCCGTGGCATACGGAGCTCCATCGCAGTCTTTAACACTGGTAGCATGCCGCGACAGCGTGGACGTGAACCGCATGTGCAGTTGACGGACTTTGAGCGAGGGCGTATAGTGGGCATGCGGGAGGCCGGGTGGACGTACCGCCGAATTGCTCAACACGTGGGGCGTGAGGTCTCCACAGTACAACGATTTTGTCGCCAGTGGTCGGCGGACGGTGCACGTGCCCGTCGACCTGGGACCGGACCGCAGCGACGCACGGATGCACTCCAAGACCGTAGGATCCTACGCAGTGCCGTAGGGGACCGCACCGCCACTTCCCAGCAAATTAGGGACACTGTTGCTCCTGGGGTATCGGCGAGGACCATTCGCAACCGTCTCCATGAAGCTGGGCTACGGTCTCGCACACCGTTAGGCCGTCTTCCGCTCACGCCCCAACATCGTGCAGCCCGCCTCCAGTGGTGTCGCGACAGGCGTGAATGGAGGGACGAATGGAGACGTGTCGTCTTCAGCGATGAGAGTCGCTTCTGCCTTGGTGCCAATGATGGTCGTATGCGTGTTTGGCGCCGTGCAGGTGAGCGCCACAATCAGGACTGCATACGACCGAGGCACACAGGGCCAACACCCGACATTATGGTGTGGGGAGCGATCTCCTACACTGGCCGTACACCACTGGTGATCGTCGAGGGGACACTGAATAGTGCACGGTACATCCAAACCATCATCGAACCCATCGTTCTACCATTCCTAGACCGGCAAAGGAACTTGCTGTTCCAACAGGACAATGCACGTCCGCATGTATCCCGTGCCACCCAACGTGCTCTAGAAGGTGTAAGTCAACTACCCTGGCCAGCAAGATCTCCGGATCTGTCCCCCATTGAGCATGTTTGGGACTGGATGAAGCGTCGTCTCACGCGGTCTGCACGTCCAGCACGAACGCTGGTCCAACTGAGGCGCCAGGTGGAAATGGCATGGCAAGCCGTTCCACAGGACTACATCCAGCATCTCTACGATCGTCTCCATGGGAGAATAGCAGCCTGCATTGCTGCGAAAGGTGGATATACACTGTACTAGTGCCGACATTGTGCATGCTCTGTTGCCTGTGTCTATGTGCCTGTGGTTCTGTCAGTGTGATCATGTGATGTATCTGACCCCAGGAATGTGTCAATAAAGTTTCCCCTTCCTGGGACAATGAATTCACGGTGTTCTTATTTCAATTTCCAGGAGTGTATGTCAAACTTATGTGAAATATATCTGACGTGTGAACGTGGGCGAAACTACGGGTAAAAAGCTCGTCCTAAACACCTGGGACGATTTCAGCCAAATTTGGTACATACACTGGTCACGGGCTGGAAAGAAACACTGTGGCAGTAAGAACCACCCGAGTTGTGTTGGGGTGAGCGTGATGCAGTGGAGTGAGAAGGGGCAGGAGATGGACAGAAAGAGGGGATGGGGGGAGACGGACAGGGAAAGAAAGGAGGAGGAGATGGACGGTACTGAGGGAGGAAGACACAGGCAGAGCAGGGAGGAGAATATGAGCAGAGTGGGGGAGGAGGAAATGTAGAGAGAGGGGGAGGTGGGCAGAGTGAGGAAGAAGGAGGCTGTAGACTAATAGGTAACTGGAATAAATACATACCTGGGCTACGCTGGATACTAAGATGGTAGTGAATGAAATAAACAGCAGTGGGGATATTTTAGCGTGGCAGAGACTGGGGCCGAACTATCTTATCACACTGCAAAGTTGGGCGGGAAGCATTATCGAATGCATTTTGTACTTCGTTTTGCTTTAGGTTTGGTGTTGACCATTTTCTTTTCTCGATCTGAAATGAGTGAACACACGGGCCCTCGTCCACCATGGGTTTGGAGTACGACAGCCAAGGCATCAGAAAGGATCAGCGATCCCTATGACCGTATTATGTCCTGTTTTCGTAGAATCACACGTGACGGAGGTACGCTGCCAGCCCAGCGAGAGGGAAGCGGGTCTTGTTCGCCCGCTCCGCTCTCACCACGCTGTCTGTCTTTTAAGTTCTCGTTTGTTTACACTCGTGTCCGCCCTGCACTAATACTGCGTGCACAAGACGTTGATTTCAGTGTGCTAATATCTGACAGGGAATGGGGCCGATTACACCATCGTTCGTTGTTAGGATCTTTCACAGCAACGCAGCAGAAACACCGCGAAAATTTGAATTAAAAAGCCGGGAAGACAACAACCCCCAGTCGTCTGTACAAGAACCACATTTCTTACATCCCATTGATTTTAATTTTACAATAACAGCAAACACATTTAGGTGAGCCACAGGCATTCCTGCAGATAACAGAACTAATTAGTCAATACAAGAACGCTCAATTTGAGTTCGAAAGTAACCTATTTATCAATGACTGCTTTCAGTTGTTAGAGTAACGAACAAATTTCTCAGCTATAGCCATCTAGTCTATTGTCAACAACAAATCGCAACAATAAATGAGAAAGAATAATTTCCACTCGTGTTGTTCAGTTCAGTAACAGCTTTGCACTGCTGATCACTTTACAAATGGCTCTGAGCACTATGGGACTTAACTTCTTCGGTCATCAGTCCCCTAGAACTTAGAACTACTTAAACCTAACAAACCTAAGGACATCACACACATCCATGCCCGAGGCTGGATTCGAACCTGCGACCGTAGCGGTTGCGCGGTTCCAGAATGTAGCGCCTAGAACCGCTCGGCTAGCCTGGCTGGCCTGATCACTTTACATTCTGAGTCATTTACAAATGTACCTATCAGTGACAACAACCGGACTATAAATCTGTACAGAACTGTACGTAACGTCACAATGTGAGGTACTCACATGATTACTTACCCTGGAAATGGACACATCGATATATTAAATGTCAAAACTAGCCTCCCAAATAAAGATCAAATACAACAAACTAAATAGCCAGTATGAGCGTAGCAGTACATGTATAAAATAATAATAATAATTATAATAAGCACCCGTATCATCTAACACAGCCACACATTGATCAAGACGCATCCAACACATGGCTAAGAAAAGGCAATATATTCAGTGAGACGGAAGGATTCATGATTGCAATACAGGATCAAACAGTAAACACCAGATATTACAGCAAGCATATTATTAAAGATCCCAATACCACAACAGATAAATGCAGACTTTGCAAACAACAAATAGTAACAGTAGATCACATCACAAGCGGATGTACAATACTAGCAAATACAGAATACCCCAGAATACACGACAATGTAGCAAAAATAATACATCAACAACTTGCCATACAACATAAAGTAATAAAAGAACACGTTCCAACATACAAGTATGCACCACAAAATGTACTGGAAAATGATGAATACAAATTATACTGGAACAGAACCATTATAACAGATAAAACAACACCACATAACAAACCTGACATGATACTCACCAATAAAAAGAAGAAATTAACACAACTAATCGAAGTATCCATAGCCAATACAACAAATATACAGAAGAAAACAGGAGAAAAAACTGAAAATTACATCCAACTGGCTGAGGAAGTCATGGACATGTGGCATCAGGATAAAGTTGACAATTGCACCAAATATACTATCAACTACAGGAGTCATACCACACAATATCCACCAGTACATCAACGCAATACAGCTACATCCAAACATATATATACAACTACAGAAATCTGTAATTATTGATACATGTTCAATTACCCGAAAGTTCCTAAATGCAATGTAACATATACCGTACAGTTAAAAGGAAGTCACGCTTGATCAAGGTCCGCGGCACTTTCCATTTTTAACCAGACATAACGTCTGAGAAAGGAAAGAAATAATAATAATAATAATAATAATAATAATAATAATAATAATACCGTCTGAACAGGCTTGAAGACCCAAAGGTACCGATCGGCCGCCGAGTCATCCTCAGTCCTTAGGCGTCACCGAATGCGGATATAAACATTTATTTTTTTAGTCTTCTGAATGGTTTGATGCGGCCCGCCACGAATTCCACTCCTGTGCCAACCATTTTATTTGAGAGTAGCACTTGCAACCTACGTCATCAGTTATTTGCTGGATGTATTCCAGTTTCTGTTTTCCTCAATTTCTATCCTCTAAAGCTCCCTCGAGTACCATGGAAATTATTCTCCGATGCCTCAACACTTGTCCTGTTATCCTGGCCCTTGTTCTAGTCAGTGTTTTACATATGTTCCTTTCCTCAGCGTTTCTGGGCAGAAACTCCTCATTTCTCACATTAACAGTCCACCCAATCTTCAACGTTCTTCCGTAGCACCACAAAAAATGGTTCAAATGGCTCTGAGCACTATGGGACTCAATATGTGAGGTCATCAGTCCCCTAGAACTTATTAGAACTACTTAAACCTAGCTAACCTGAGGACATCAGACACACACATCCATGCCCGAGGCAGGATTCGAACCTGTGACTGTAGCAGTCGCGCGGTTCCGGACTGAAGCGCCTAGAACCGTAGCACCACATCCCAAATGCCTCGATCCTCTACTCTTTCTGTTCCCCACAGTCCATGTTTCGCTACCATACAATGCCGTGCTCCGAACATACATTCTCAGAAATTTGCTCTTCACACTAAGACCTATGTTTTGATACTAGTAGACCTCCCTTGGCCAGGAATGCCCTTTTTACCACTGCTAGTCTGCTTTTTATGTCCTTGCTCCGTCCGATACTGCACGCTTTAAAGAAGCGAGAAATGACAGGAAAAAACAGTCGTTTGCGTATCTTGTATTTACATAATATTTGGATATTGCAGAATTCGTTGATAAACTTTCACATAAGGTGGACCGTTAACAAGCTAATGACAACATCACCATCGCGTAACAACCACCTCCTTAATTTCTTATAACGGTGGCACTCGCTTCGGAAGTAGTCGTTCAGAAAGTTAGTGTTTGCTGGCAAGTAGGCAGTTCTCAGTGTACAGTTCCTTAACAGCAGAAAGTAAAATATTGTACTGGTTTATGCATAGGCTCCTATGTAGTGCGTGACGCTGTAGATGGTGATCCTTCCGTTAGATGGAAGACACTGACTCGGCATACCCCTTGGTGCATTCTAACGAGTAAGCAAAGTGAGGGCATTGGGTTTCATTTCCTCCTTTCCTGTCAACATAAGCAATCACAGTCATCCACACGACAAAAAGAGCCATTTGAGACGCTATGCTAGCTGCGTATAATGGGGCGACTTCCCACAGTAATTCTTTGAATTCGAAGCAATATCAATAAGTATACTTCACAGCGCTCGGTTTAGAATGACTAATCAGAATCCTTGTGAAATTATGATGTTAACACTTCGTTCGCGGGGTGTGGCGACCGTTGTTACTGTGAAAGATGTCAGTTTGCGTTATGCTAGGTGAAATGTTAAGTATTCGCTAGCGTAGGTGGTCAGACGTATGTGAGGTAACGTGAGAGCTCATTCTGAGATTCAAATGTTGAAATACATTCAAGCGTGTTACATGTCTCACGAACAAGAGCCCGCAGTGTGTGAATGAAAGTTCTGCCACTGCACTGTATAGACTGGTATGATGCATGAAAAATACAATGGACCAGAAAGTAGGTAGCATTATGCCAATAAAATGTGGGATTAAATAAAAAAAATCTGTCGATGGTTACGTTGTGTTGCTCTCAGAACTGACCTACGCTGCACTAACGCATGATTATAATTCATATTCGACGTAGTACATCATTCTTGGTATAAGAACATTTGTTTACTTTATTTATTCATAACTTAGTACTAACCTCCAAAGATATATGAAACATGTTCAGTTTATGTAAGCCGAATAGATTGCCTACAAAATTTCTCTGGATTCAAACGTAGTGTACGCCACGTAAACTGACAGCCTATGATGTTCAGCTGTGGCTTCCGTTAAATTAATGGCTTTAGATAATGGTGCCTGCACATGTAATGACAGTTTCGCGATCATTTTGTGGCACAGTTACTAAATGTATATATTGTTCTATTTCTGCAAGACATTTTGTGAAAATGTTCTCATTTATATGCTGTGGCTCCTGCACTATATAACCAAGTTTAATGTACTCATATTTCGAAGATTAGTTCGTTTACAGAAGTCTGGTCATGCTTAACATGTAACTAACATGTCAATAATTTTTAAATCCTAAAAAATTAAAAAAAATTGGTGCATTGTATTTCATGTATACCAGTTTCGACATTCCTGTCATGTCAGTTTCAGGGCTCTCTCCTGATTGACACCAGGTACCACTCGCGCATGTATAAGACAAGGTATGTGTGAATAGTATACATGCTCACGAAGTTAGGATATCTACGGAACCAGATACGGATACTGGTGCCTTGTCTAGTACACATACGAGTGGTACTCTGTGTCAAACGTGCGACAGTTCTGAAGATGACGATGACTGACATGAAGATGACTGATTGCCTAATAAAACAATATCTAATTAATGGCTGTTGGTACAGTATTATTACGTCATCGACCAGCCGCTGTCCAGCGCTCCTGAGCCCAATAAGGAGTAACATGTATTTAGCTGCCGGCCGCGGTGGCTGAGCGGTTCTAGGCGCACAGTCCGGAACTGCGCGACTGCTACGGTCGCAGGTTCGAATCCTGCCTCGGGCATGGATGTGTGTGATGTCCTTAGGTTAGTTAGGTTTAAGTAGTTCTAAGTTCTAGGGGACTGATGACCACAGCTGTTAAGTCCCATAGTGCTCAGAGCCATTTGAACCATTTTCTTGTATTTAGCTTAGCAGGCTGTTGGTAAACCCAAGGGTTGTGCATACCATAGATTCGAGCAATACTTGGTGGCACCAGATGTCCATGGCCATTGCCTTCAGCTAGAACATGTTTTAGCTTGTATAGTGACTGCAAGTATAGAGCGAAAATGTGGCACAGCAAACGATGGTGCACGTTTGACATTTTATATGCGGCGCACTTTGTTAGGATTCTCCGCACACTCGCAATGAGGAAAGAGGTCGCCTCGCATGTCTACCTGGAGCACGCGGTAATTCCACGCGAGGTCTGGGCTTGCTTGCGCAACGCCGTAACGCAACGCACCATCCGCAGTCCTTGACCTGCGGTGATACTGGAAGCTCCGGATAGGCGAGTCACCCATTGGAAGCCTCTTCCCAGCCAGACAACTGTGTGGAACAACTGCATTAAACACCACACTAGAGGTTTTAATGCTCCCCTCTCTCCCCCTCCTTCCCCCTTCCACCCAACAATGAGTTTAAATACAGTTCATGTCCAGTTGATATGTGGTCAATAGACACCAAGTTCTAGCTCAGTTGAAAAGTGGTGGCGGTCGAGGATTTCTCAGAGTATTCGCCTGAAGCGGTTTAGGGAAATACGAAAAATACCTCGGAGGCCGAAAGCAGTTTTGAATCTCATTCCTCCAGAACGCGAGTGTGGAGTCTGAACCACTACTCCACCTCGCACGGTTGGTTCATCTCAGGTAAACTTTCCTTCCGCTGCAATTAACAGGGAGGATAGTTACGATGAATTTTAGCGAAACGTAAAGCTCACTGATAGTACTGTGCGGAGAATTGGAAGTCACTGCTTATGACCATAGTTGACGATGGAGTGGCCCTTGATACGAGTCTAAATTCTTCAAAAACCGGAGGAAATCTCTACAGGCCATTGAACGGCGCGTTGCGATCGCATGTCGTTTATTATTCTTCCCCCTTCTTTCCTTATGTCTAAGCCAATAAATTTATCTACTTTTTCCGTTGAAGTCGTTGGGTGACGTATCCCTGGGGAATAGCAACATTTTTCTGAACTCTTCACGGGTATTGGTGGTTCTGAATGACTTGGATGAATGATTGAGACACTGGACTCACATTCACATTCCAATCCTAGTCTGGACATCTAGCTTTAGAGTTCCTGTAATTTCACTAAAAAGTTAGAATTATGATATCAGTCCTTCCATTACTTATATTTCTAGCGGTTTCCAGTGGACGTTGATGAGCAAAATGCGCTGGTTGAAAATACGTTCAGCGTACTGCAGAATTCTCTTTTTCACTCTACGTCTGTCGTATATTATGCTTGTAACTGTAGTTTAGGGACAACAACCATAGCCTTGACGGTCAGGTGGAGATATGGACGCCTTTCCTCCTGAATGCGAGCCCCGATTCGTGGGATAACTATATTTGTTCGACAGCTTCGTTTTTGGTTGCTGCAGATCGTAGCACTTAAATGTTTCACTGGTGTGGCTAACGATTTATAGTAAATCGTATGATCCAACAATATGAGCCCTTGCTACCTCATCGCGTGTATTCCACTACATTTACTTAAAATGAGACAAATGTCAATCTCTCAAAAAAAAAAAAAAAAAAAAAAAAAAAAAAAACTCTGGATAATTTGCAAACTATCTTGCTGAAATTAACTGCTGACGTTCATTCTTCGCATATATCAGCCCCATAACGCCACAGACGTTATCTAATACGCCGTCGTATACCTGTCTTACCGCATTTCACAACAATTTTCTAGTGAAGCAATCTCCGTTACGCAACTGAGTCATCTGCAAGCTGCTCTACGGAACTTTCGATGTTATCTGCTAGGTAATTTATAAACAGTGTAAACAGTAATGAGCATTTCACTCTTGCTTGAGGTACGTCGACGATACTCTCTTCTGAAGATGTCTCATGATTAAGAGATTGCATTCTGTCCGCCAATACGTCCCCAGTCCACGAATATTCTGGTCCAATAAGCACATTATTTTTCTCCTGTGAGTATATTCATCTATAACACTTCAACTACAATATTTCAGTTAATGTTACGGTTAATATCATACAAAGAGAATATTTACGTTCCAGTCGCGTTCCACAACGGCCGATCAAAGCTAAACAAATACGACCACACTGGAACCATACCAGAATAACACGGTCGTCATTCAGCTCACGTTGACAAAATTCTAGGCTTAATTTTCGGTGAATGCCACTTCTGCATATGAGTAATTCTGTTAAAATTGTGGCTGATGTTATTATCATTTAAACTTCTGTTGCTTAACAATACAATTAAGGGTGAAGCAGCAGATGTCCGATAGGTAACAGATTAAACTTCTGTAATAGTAGCTCGTTGAGCCCTAGATGCCACGCTCCTTGACTTTTTGTTATCAACCACGAAGAATATTTTCGGAGTTTGTTTTACATACTGTTAGGGCTGGCTCTGAGCACTATGTGACCTAACTTCTGAGGTCATCAGTCGCCTAGAACTTAGAACTAATTAAACGTAACTAACCTAAGGACATCACACACATCCATGCCCGAGGCAGGATTCGAACCTGCGACCGTAACAACTGCGCGGTTCCGGACTGAAGCGCCTAGAAGCGCTCGGTCACAACGGCCGGCCATTGAGATTCCAGAAAACGCGGAAGAATACATGTGAAATGTTTACATCAGGCTTATTCTTATGATGAACACAGTGCCCTCATCGGGGCTCTATCCTAAAAGGACTCATCACTGAAGACAATTCTACTCCAGTCAGTCAGGCCCCGGCCGAATGCGCCCGACACCACTTCAAAGGCGATTGTTGGTGTACGGAGGTAAATTGCAGTCGGTGCAAGGGGCGCTGTGAACCCAGCCCCTTTTCTGAGACCTGCCTATTAATGGGCCTTATGGTCACTGGACCGCCAGTTGCACGTCGGATCAATGATAATGAAGAATCCGGGGCTCTGAGTGACTCTCTGACGATTACTGAATCCTCCTGTCGTCTCTCAAAGGTCGACCGCTTCCGCTTGTTTCACAGGGAGAGGAAGCCAAGATGTCTCAACTACAATAAAGTATGATTTTAGGCATACGTTTTATGCCGTGCGTCTCGCGACATCGACTGAGCGATACTATGAGACAACACTTTTATCGACACATTTATCTTGGACAGCACTGGCCAACCAGCTGGTCCGTCTAACCTGCAATGATCTCCTTCCATATCCGAAGCCGAGAAATATCTTTCAGTACTGGAACTGTCACCTGCTACATTGATAACGAGTCAAGCAACAACAAAATCCACGAAGCCATCCAAGCGCCCCATTTTCTCCTTTTTCTTTTATGACGTGTCGTTCTGTAGCCCGCCAGCGTTTGGCACTGACGTGTGAGAAAGCTTCGTGCATTAGTTCCAGTACGTCAGGCAACTAAAATGCCTTGTTATATCTCGCGACAAAACCCGTAACTTGGCTCTAGATCTTTTCTATTGGGTTCATATTGTAGTGACACGACGGTAACAGTAAAAATGTAGCATTTGTATGGTGTGCTTGTTTTCGATTTTTCCACAACAAATACTGCTGTGGCTCGTGAGAAACCACATCTACGGTGTAAAACAATAGACGTAGCCCCAATGAAGCGTATTTGATTGGTCATTTTTGTCCTAAAAATAAATTTGTTATAATTTTTTAAACTTTATTAACAATCTTTAATAAAGTATCGATAATTAAGAACTTATATTTGCAATGACAACTGGAATTTTGTGTGTAATATGTAATTAGCAACATGAAGACGTGAATTTTTCATTAAAAATGATGATTAGATGCGTGATAATTAGCATATATTTGATGAAATTTATATTTAATAGATGTAGATATTCCAGATTAAATGAAAAAAAGAACCCCAAAGCGAGATTGGAACTGTCGACGAATGATTCGCACCGAATTATCATTTAACACATTCCGTCTACAAGCACTTCTTAACATTAGTAAATACAGTTCCTCACGAAACTTTAAAGGTGATTGCTACTGTACACTTGAGAAAAACATTAAGAGCAACCTGTTTCTCGCCACTTTTTAACGCTGTTGTACGCGCATATTTCACTATAGAGCAAGAAGCAAAGTCGGTCATTTTGGCACTAGGTATTGACAGCGCGACAGAGCACGAAGCTACAGAGACGGCGACTGTACACGATTTTTTAAATAAAACTGCATAGCTAAAGTATGATTAAGAAAAAAGTTGATGGCTCTTAATACATCACAATATCTTAAAATTTCATTTACTGTAACATAGTAATAACTAATGAGATATCTAATACACAAGTGGACCTACTTCCAAGAGTGTAACACCACCAGTGTTCGGTGTAAACAAACACAGACGCGGATCAATCATCGCCTTTTTGTTTGTTTGCATTAGGTTTATTCCTACGATGCACAAAGCATAGCGAGGACGTATCTGGAGAAGCCCCAGAGAGCAGTGGGATCCCAACCCGACTGCTGCCCGCCATACGACCCGGCCAACCAGTAACGATGGACTGGGGTGTTATTTCCATTTTATAGCAGGACCCCTTTGGCGGTCATCCGCGACACCCTTATAGCATAGCAGTCCGGTGGCGACATTCTACGCCCCGCTTTGTTGCTCTTCATGGCGAGCCATATTGGCTTGCATTTCAGCAAAATAACGCTGGACCGCATACGGCGAGAGTTTCCACTGCTTGTCTTTGTGCTAGCCAAACACTGCCTTGGCAATCAAGGTCGCTGAATCTCTCCCTAACTGAGAACGTTTGGAACATTTCGGGTAAGGCCCACCATGCAGCTCGGGATTTTGATGATCTAACGCGCCAATTGCACAGAATCTGACACGATCTTCCTCACGAGGACAGTCAACAACTCTGTCAGTGCCAGGCCGAATAACTGCTTGTACAAAGGGCAGAGGTGGACCTACGCGTTACTGACTTGCTCAATTTTTGAATTTCTTTATCGCGAATAAATCATCCGATTTTTCTGAAACTGTAATAATTTATTTGTACATGTACATCAAACCTACCTATCTTCGTCACACTCGGATAACTCTTTCGTAGTGCGTCATTTTTGTTTACAGTGTATATAGTTGAGATTTTCATCCTGAAAACAGTTTCAACTACTTGTTCAAGAAACTGTGCTGTAGCACGGCTGAATTACTGGCGTCTACTGCCAGACACTATCAAACGCTTGCGATGGTCGCTTAATATTAATAAGAAACACTGCAGCTGTATTAAAGTGTCGGGTACTTCAACTGATTGTTTGCTACACAGGAAACACGTGTATATTTTAATAGGAAATGTAATTTCTCCTCTTAAGATATATTGGAAACGTTCGTTGATGAAATTCGTGCTCCGACGAACTAGCGATAATATTGTCTTATGAGGAACATTACATAAAAAAACCTGTCCTGCCGTACTGTATTCACGCCGAGTGCGTATCAATGATACCGACCAGTTCAAATAATTGTATGCTCCCCGACGTGTACGACCACAGCTACACGTAGCTGCACACCAGTGGTCTGCTTGTACTAATTGTGGCTACAGTCCATGTACGGCAGTAGTTTCTTCGCTAAAGTTTTCAGTTTACGTAAGCTTAATAGTTCGAATCGGTACATTAACTGTCTAATGCGGCAAAGAATATTTATGCATGCTGCTCTCTGTTATTAATCTATGTCGTCGCACAATTAAATATTTCATAAACATACAATATTAAAGTTGGTTGAAAGAAATGTCACACAGTAAATCCACTTTATGCTGGTTTATTCTGTACTATTCACGTCCTATTATTGTATTAAGGATGTAACTTTTCCCTAAGCTGGGTGGAATTAGTTACTTTTCCGTCAAAGAGTTTGTAACAAGATCCAGATTTCATTTGCTACTTTAACGAATCTTCAGTACTTTCTCACGATTCAATACGAACATTCACTTCCTATGTCGGTAAATTGCTAACAGTCTATTACTTTGGGGTAAAGTTCAGTCTTCCCTGTATGATAATCAATTTAAGACAAGTCCGGATCTTTTCCTCCGTTGGCTTTACATAGTGATATACTCAAAAGTTGCTGATCTACCTACTTCAAGGTTAATGATTCCTAGCAGATCGCAAAATTTCCAAAAATGCACAAAAACAATCTCGTCGCGCCTACGTACAACCTGATCCAGCAAGCGCCAGCAGCACATTAACAATGTATGACTTTTTTCTTCTGTATTACGCAGTGTCCTCAAAGAGTACTCACAAAGAGTATTCTTTGAGTTCACTCGTTGTATTCCGTGATCAATAAGTACACTACTTTGCGATCTACTATTATTTTAATTTGAAACTAATGGATTGTATTTTTTTTCTTTCCCTTTTCAAAACATTAAGTCAGTTTGTACTGGATTTCTTTTCTATTCAAGTGATGCTATTCCAGTGGGACTTGAAATTTGGATCTTGGATTCTGGGACTTTTATTGGGTTTCGGGCACTATCTTATATTTTCAATTTTGCGTCCAAAGGAAGTGGCGTTACAGCAGGTATGCCATAATTTAATGAAAGCAGGGTCCTTTTCTCACTTTTCAGGTAACGGATTCTGCAATTAAAAAAAAATAGAGATATATACCTCAGGTACGTTTGAGATGAGCCACTCCTGGAGCTAGTTTACGACACCGGAAAAACATGTGAAGCGCCGCTCAGGAAGGCCACGCTGTATGGACCGAAACAAATGGCAGTGGAAAGGGGCGATGCCTGGTGAATGTCGGGTAGGGTAAGACGTCCCTTGGAAGTCCCTTCACGATTTACTTCAGTCAACTTGGCGCCAGCATGCTGCAGAATGACTTAATAATGTCTGTAAGCATACTGCGTGCGTCTCTTTCCAACAGCGCGATTAAAATTGAATAATTGTGTATGGTAGCGATCGGCATTCACCGTCTGACCCTGTTGCAACAGCTCACGCTGCACCACTCCGAGCAGGATGCATTTTGTCATTCAACTAAAAGTCCCGGTTGTGCACGTTGTGGCCAACAGAGCAAGTACTCCGTACAGCTCCACTAGCAAACGATGACTTTCCGCAGCAGATTTCTTAAGCAGAAAGCAGAACAGTAGCACTTCCCGCAAATGTTGTGTTGAATGTACAAAACACGAAACGTTCGTGGCATTAAATAGATATGTTATTTTCACTCCGCTCGAAAGTCACATACAGAGCTGAAAGCTTAAGGTGTCTGCCGCTAAAGAGCTCTCGTGTTGCTGCCCACTGTGCTTCACTAGTAGAAGTACTGCCCATTCTTTGTCAACAGCTAGAATTAATTCAAGAAGCCAATGCATTTATAACGTGAAGACCGTTACGTTCAACGACCGTCGTCAAGTGACGATGCCAACAGTCTTTCTAACAAATCCTCACAGTCTTGGGCCATCTGACGACGTTCAGCTCCATACAGCTGCGGTTGTTCTTATTAATAGTAATATGTCAGTTGTGCAACACAATATGACCACGATCGTCGCTTTCTTTGAGTATCAACCAAAGAAGAAGAAATTATTACTAAGGCTAAGATTATGAGAGACTGTTAATACTTTAATTCTCAGACGATAAACCTCTGATGGCTTCTTCTTATCGACGTGGCAAGATAAGGTTGAGAGCAGTTCAATCGCTGGGTTCAGTATAAATGCTCAGATTTTTCTGACGGTTTTAAACCGTTTCGTGGTCAGATCATTCCTACGCTGTGAGCTATGCTAGTCTGGTACCACGGAGCAATACCACAGTCCTAGCCAGCGCCAGCAACGGACATTGCCGAAGAAACAAAATAGCACAAATAATTACCAAATCAAATGGTTCAAATGGCTCTGAGCACTATGGGACTTAACATCTGAGGTCATCAGTACCCTAGAACTTAGATCTACTTAAACCTAACTAACCTAAGTGGTGTGTTGCTGAAAGGCCAAAATGCACGCGTTTAAGCTCACGCAGACTGGCGTGAGGTCTGGAACAATTAAAGGAGTTGAGTCTAATAAATAAAGTACGTAGTTGATGTAATACTTAACTTTAATCCATAATTGGAGAACATCGCTCTTGTTGATACATTTGCTAACAATCTCAATATAAACTGGTAATGGCTCCTTGCTAGGTCGTAGCAAATGACGTAGCTGAAGGCTATGCTAACTATCGTCTCGGCAAATGAGAGCGTATTTGTCAGTGTAGCATCGCTAGCAAAGTCTGCTGTACAACTGGGGCGAGTGCTAGGACGTCTCTCTAGACCTGCCGTGTGGCGGAGCTCGGTCTGCAATCACTGACAGCGGCGACACGCGGGTCCGTCGTATACTAGCGGACCGCGGCCGATTTAAAAGCTACCACCTAGCAAGTGTGGTGTCTGGCGGTGACACCACACTAAGTACATCACACACATCCATGCCCGACGCAGGATTCGAACCTGCGACCGTAGCGGTCGCGCGGTTCCAGACTGAAGCGCCTAGAACCGCTCAGACACAGTGGCCGGCAGATAATTACCGTCATCCAGACTGTAACTCAAGAAATGCCCACAACGTGACCCTACCTCAAGACAAACTGGCTGCTTTCCAATTATCTTAGCTGGAACGGCTAAATGGGCGCTGCCTCTTGGACAACGAGGAAATTCCAATTTCACAATTTATCACAATACATTTGCCTTTCTTCTTTGGTATTACCGTTTTCCTCAATAAGCCAGCTCCCGAACGATCTGTAAGTTTTCAATCGATCTACATCAAATCTGCAATTCTTCTTAAGGTGCTTGACACATGATACTCGCTATTATGCTATATTATTATTTTTAGTTTTTCCACTATTTGGAATATCTGCACCATTTAAATATTAAATTCATCACATATATGTGATTATCATTTTTTTGTAATTTTTATGAAAATGCACGTCGTTTATTTCTAATTACATATCACACACAAAAATCGAGTTTTTTTTCCAAATATAGGTTCTTAATACTAATCTTTTACAAAATATTGTTTAAATTTAAAAAAAGCATTAACCTTGTCATCTTTATGCATTTTACGCTTCACATAAATGCTCGTAGAACATGCACCTTTGTTTAAAAATTTGCTTGAGTTGGGAATCGAACACGGCACTTCTATGTGTCATACACGTCGACCCAGTCGCGAATTTTGCTCGTACGTATATATTATGCTTTTCTTTTTTCTCTTCTTAGTCACCAGTTCGGTACTGAATTCAACGGTTTTCGATAGCTAAGAAACCTAGTACCACGCTACCTCTGTTAAGAATATTACACACGAGGAGCGATATTTGAATGTCACGTTTTTTAAAAGCTTTTCAAATTTTTAAAAGGGAGTACGTAGTAGTGACTACGTCTGACTTGCCCTAGCAATTTCAGCTGCTTCCATTAGCACTAGTAACTTACTTTCTATCATTGCGAAAGCTTTGAGCAGTAAATCAACCTAATGATCGGTTCGTTTACATTTTATATGCACTGCGTTCTGCGCTGCAAAGACACGCTCGTCGTCACGTTAACGACGCGAAAGCAAACAGGTCGTTGTGTTTACTGGCTGCGGTGTTGCGTTCTACTCTGCTCGTTAACTAGCACGTCCTCGGCGTGTCGTGTTTCAGCAAGATTCACGGTGTGGAAACGACAGTTTAGCCCTAATTCCAGTCTCCAGCACGTGAAATTCAGAGCGCAGTTATGTCGGCCGTTAAACGATGTGGAGGATATCCGCTAACCGTGTAATATGATCGACCTGGAAAGCATTTGACACAGTGTCACAATGCAGAGTGTTAACGTAGATCCGAACATACGGAATAGATTCTCACAAGGGAATGGTCAGACTTGTCATGCCGAAACATGTATTGCTTTTGTTAGCACTGTTATTTAACTGTGCAAAAGGTCCGTATGCAAAATTGTAGCTGCTGACATGAACTGGAAGTCACCTAAAAAAAATCACGAACATGGCTGTGTTTCCTGCTTGGCGCTTGCAGTGACGGCTGACCACCCCTGAAAATGGCTAGTCGGGAGTGTTGTGCGCATGGTTGGAAAGTGCGGCCGTCTTATCGTGGCGTTCCCTAAAGAGGAATATCGCTGCACGGTTTTGGTGGAAAGGGGAAACGAATATTTGTTTCTGTGGCATGCACGTCCTTTTAATTTCTGGTACGTGTTTCGAAACATACCGTCCTGAAACTGGTTAGAGATGTGAACGATGTTCTGTATATGTTCATCTATACTCCGCAAGCCACTTTACGGCGAACATTCAATCTCCCCTCACAGGTGATGGCGGACCCTGTAAATGTTTTGCTGCTTGCCATGGAGATATACCACAGACGTCAAATGAAGCAATCAACAGAAAACACGCGTGAAGACTATGTGTTGTGCGACATGGTTGTTAAACTTCTAGACGAGCATGTGGCTAGAAACAACTGAAACACTCGATATCGCAGACTGTGAATCTACAGACGGCGAAGACGCCGACGAAAGTTGCACTCATGAAGACTTTTCGAGTGATAGTGCCACGTATCACCATCAATAGTGCCACGTATCACCATCAATTATCTCCGAAAGTAACACCAGCAACTACAATTACCTTATCAGACAAAGAAAAAGCGGTGACGTATTGGTTGAACGAAAGTGGTAAGAAACGCCTACGTGTCAGTACTGTTCAAAATAAGTATCGCTTTGTCCGTTCTGAACGTGAATTGTATAGATGGAAAAAGGAAATCGCTGGACGACGTAAGAGTCGACTGGAAATTGCGACGGAGATAAATGCGCGACTTTTTGAGATATTTACAGATGCCTGACAACAGTCATTTAGTGTCAGCGATACAACTTTGCGTGATTGCGCGTTAGAGATTGCCAACGCGATAGGCCCTAAGAACTTACAGCTTCTCAAAGTTGGATTAGTCGCTTCAGAAGATCACACAAAATTGTGGCAAGAAAAATAACAAAATTTGTATCGAGAAACAGGTCGGAAAATGAAGTGACACAAATCGAAATGATAGAAGCTTTTCTTACGAATGCAAAAAATAAGATCGCTAGTTTTAGTGAATCGTACGTGTACAATGCAGATCAGTCAGGTTTTCAAAAAGAAATGCGTGCGAAAAGAACACTGTCATTCAAAGGGGAAAAACGTATTGAGGCGATTGCGCAGTCCACGACTGCACTCACCCATTCATAGACTATAATGCCCATAATTAGTCTGGATGGTTCATTGCTGCCTAAACTATATGTGTGTCTTCAAGAACCAACTGGAGGGATTTGGGCCACGTGTTAAAAGGACAATGTTTTACGCAAACAATCTTGTGGTAGACGCATCGAAGTCTGGAAAAATGGGAAATGAAAATGTTACACTTTTCATGCGTCATGCTTTTCTTCCGTTCTGCGGAAACAAATCTCTTCTCCTTCTAGATTCGTGGTCAGGTCATAAAAGGTCTGATTCATTAAAAGCTGTATTTCGAGCCCACCCTGACAAAGAAGTGGAGATACTTCGGATTCCACCCGGCACGACGAACATAATTCAACCTTTAGACAGAGAATGTTTCCGTCTGTGGAAAGCATTTTACAGAAAACTAAGAGAGAAAATTATTGTGTGCAGATCACTGCAATTTCCTGTCTATCACCGTGACAATATTCTCCAGCTGAAATCAGTATTACATCATCAAGTTTCCTCCCCACGGTTTCAGAATTTGATTAAATATGCGTGGCACTCCTCGAAATATACTGATAATAGGCCTCATTCATTCCTAACACCAGCCCAGTTTTGCCTACGGACATCTAACAACGTCTGTGATTCGCATGGCTGTCATATGTCGTCTTTGCTTGTATGTTCTTGGTGCACAAAAAACCTATGTTTTGAACATTGTATCAATATTTCGCGTTTTTGCGGTAATTACAAGAAATAAAATTTGGACGTGTTTTAAACCGTATACTTATTTGTGTCTATTTCATAGCTATTTGGAGAGAATGTTGTAGATAACATATCAGCCATATTTGTCAACGAATGTTTAATTATAATACGATCGCTTTCACTGTGGGAATCAGCTCTCTCACTGCTGTGACAAGAGAGCGGCGCGTAGCTAACGCCACCTTGTCCCTAGATGGCGTTGGTATAACGCAGCGAGAGAGGTCAGGGTTGTACAAGAGGCAGTTATAAGCGCGGAAACCATGCGACAATAATTTCTTACTTCATAAAATTCTTTACAGACTTCCAGGTCATGTCAGCATCTAAAATTCTGCATACAGACTTCTTGCAATGTTAACTCACAGTGGTAAAAAAAGCAACACAGGTTTCGACGTGACAAGTCTGACCATTCCCTTGTCAGACATGTGAGTGGCTTGAGCACTTCTTAAGAATTGGAACCCAGTACGTTTTCTGGGCGGCGAGTGCTCATGAGAGGTTAAGGTATCGTCAAGGCAGCCCAAAAGGAACGGTGAGAGAACCGATCTGGCGGGGACGATATGCATCAATCTGCGACTGTTTGCTGATGACGCAGTAGTGTGCGGGGAAGTGTCGTCCTTGAATGACTGTAGGAGAATACAGGATGCCCTGAGTAGATTTTCTATTTGGTATGACGAGCGGCAGCTTGCTCTGTAAGTTATGCAGATGAGTAGGGTACACAATCCTTAGTCTTTGAAGACAGTATTACTGGTGTGTTTCTTGACACGTCTAGTAAATATCTAGATGTAACGTTGCAAAGCGATATGGACTGGAACAAGAATGGAGAGTCGGCTTTAGGGAATGTAAATGATTGAGCGATTTATTTAGAGCACACTGGCGAAAAGCAGCTTTTCTGCGTCAGCGACCATGTGCAGAACATTTGTGCGACCCATTCTTAAGTACTCGAGTGTCTGGGATCCTCACCAGGTCAGATTAAAGGAAGACACTGAAGCTATTCAGAGGTATCTACATCCACATCTACATCTACATGGTTAATCTGCAATTCACACTTAAGTGCCTGGCAGAGGGTTCATCGAACCATTTTCATACTGCCTCTCTACCATTCCACTCTCGAATGGCGCGTAGGAAAAAGGAACACCTAAATCTTTCCCCTCGAGCTCTGATTTCTCTTATTTTATTACGATGATCATTTCTCCATCCGTAGGTGCGCGTCAACAAAATATTTTCGAAATCGGAAGAGAAAGTTGGCGATTGAAATTTTGTAAATAGATCTCGCCGCAAAGAAAACCGCCTTTGTGTCAGTCACTGTCACCCCAACTCGCGTATCGTATCACTAACACTCTCACCCCTATTGCGCGATAACACGAAACGAGCTGCCCTCCTTTGCGCTTTTTCGATGTCCTCCGCCAATCCCACCCGGTAAGGTCCCACACGCGCAGCAATATTCCAACAGAGGACGGACACGTGTAATATAGACTGTCTCTTTAGTGGGTTTGTCGCCTCTTCTAAGTGATCTGCCAACAAAGCGCAGTCTTTATTTCGCCTTCCCCGCAATACTATCTATGTGGTCTTTCCAATTCAAGTTGCTCGTAATTGTAATTCCTAGGTATTTACTCGAATTGACAGCCCTTAGATTTGTGCGATTTATCGTATACCCAAAATTTATCGGATTTCTTTTAGTACCCATGTGGATGACCTCGCATTTTTCTTTGTTCAGTGCCAAATGCCACTTTTCGCACCATACAGAAATTATCTCTAGATCATTTTGTAATTGGAATTGATCGTCTGATGATTTTACTAGACGGTAAATTACAGCTCATCTGCAAACAATCTAAGGGGGCTGTTTAGATTGTCGCCTAGATAATTTATGTAAATCAGGAGGAGCAGAGGGCCTATGACACAACCTTGCGGAACGCCAGATATCACTTCTGTTCTACTCGATTTATCGTCTATCACTACGAACTGTGACCTCTCTGAGAGGAACTCACGATCCAGTTACACAACTGAGACGACTCTCCATATGCACGCAATTTGATTAATAGACGCTTGTGAGGAACGGTATCAAAAGCCTTCCGGAAATCTAGGAATATGGAATCGATCTGAGATCCCTTGTCGACAGCACTCATTACCTCATGGGAATAAAGAGCTAGCTATGTTGCACAAGAACGATATTTTCTGGATCCGTGTTTGTTATGTATCAGCAAATCATTTTCTTCGAGGTTGGAGTACAGCATATGCTCCAAAATCCTACTGCAAATTGAGGTCAGTGATATGGGTCTGTAATTCAATGGGTTACTCCTATTTCCTTTTTTGAATATTGGTGTGACTCATGCTACTCTCCAGTCTTTAGGAACAGACCTTTCGTCAAGTGACCGGTTGTATATGATTGCTAAGAAAGGCGCTATTTTGTCTGCATACTCTGAAAAGAACCTGACTGGTGTACCATCTGGACGGAAGACTTGCCTTTCGTAAGTGATTTGAGTTGTTTCGTAACACCTAAGATATCTACTTTTATGCCACTCATGCTAACAGCTGTTCTGGTTTCGCATTCTGAAATATTTACTTCGTCTTCTTTCGTGAAGGAATTACGGAAAATCGTATTTAGTAACTCCGCTTTAGTGGCACCATCATTGGTAACATTTCCATCGCTAATGCGCAGTGACGGTATTGACTGTTTCTTGCCACTGGTGTATTTGTTTTTATGAGTTTGATGAGATGTTTAGCCATGATAGTCAAACGGGAAACTACAGTGGATGAAAAAATTGATGACAGCACAATAAGGAAATTTGATCCGAGGGTAAAAGAAAGAGGGCGTCTTGTCACGGGCCGGGCGGCTCCCCCCGTCGAAGGTTCGAGTCCTCCCTCGAGCATGGGTGTGTGTGTTGTCCTTAGCGTAAGTTAATTTATGTTAGATTAAGTAGTGTGTAGGCTTAGGGACCGATGACCTCAGCAGTTTGGTCCATTAAGATTTCACACACATTTGAACATTTTTTTGTAAAAGAAAGAGGAAATCTAGTTTACTGGGCCTGGCTACAAACAAATGCTTGAAAAATATATACGACTGATGGTTTATACAATAAGCTTTGCGCCTACGGCGGGACACCAAGACAATATTGAGCATAAATAGTTATTTTCACTTTTTCATCTGGGCTAATGCCCAGTATCGCGACACACCGCGGCTTTATTATAGCTTGTAAGTGTGGATTTGGAGAAATCAGCATGAAATACACTGAAACAAGTAGCTCACTTTGAAATACATACAAATATATGTGTAAATAAATCTGGTAAGAAAGATCATAGTTGCCAAGGGAACGACGTACTCCTAGTGTGTGTCTAATAAACGATATTCGCGGTAGCTTTAATATCGATACAAGATTTTTTTTAAATGTATTACTTCCCCAGGTACAGCAGTTCCATTGTATGCAAGGCGTTCTACTGAATTAACGCGCTACAGGAACGTACAAACTGGAGACTGCAGAAGTATTCATTGCTGTCTGTGATTACTCCATGTCGTGTAGCAAATTGTTCCTTCGCATTTAGGACTTACGTGGTTTGTACTGTTCCATCATAGAAACTAGTTAAAAGTGAAAGCAAAGAGTAAAAGCTCGTCTGCCCTGGGACACAGAAATCGCCATACTGAACACCTTCAGGGTACTGTTTATGGCAATAGAATGTTTTTTTGTGGTTTCCATTGGTTCGTCGTGATGTGTGCTGTAAAAGACGATGCGCCGTTACTTTAGTCAAAACGAAGGAGGTATTAGTCACTATCCAGCACCCAAGTCGAAGGTAACTCACACTGTGAAACAGCGTCGCTTTATCATCAAATCGAAATCAAATTAGCAACGAATAATCTTTCTGGAATTGAACATGTCTCTTAAAACACTGCAAAATACTGAATCTAGAACATATATCACAGCGGATACCACCCAGTCTTAACAATTGCTTCTGCTGAACGTTTATTGAGTAGGAACTGTCTTCCAACCCAACATTAGAAAAAAAGACCTCCATCTTTTGGGTAATGTGGTTCACAACGAATAGTGGCATTATCTATTAGCGCTTAACGAGTGGGCTAGAAATACTAACACCAAAAGAGAAAAAAAATCAGTACGTGCCTGTAGTACAGAAATGCATACATTTTATTGCAGTTAAAGCTTCCGTCAAGCAGGAGGTTGGTTTGAATAGCACAGAGCATTACAAGCCATGGTTCTTCTCAAAGTACCATGTTCTTACCTTACTCCTACCTCTGAACTGACTATAAGTAAGAGTTCTGCAGACAAACGTGGAATCTGAATCACATCAGTAAATAATAACCACAGGTGATGTAACAAAAAAATCTCAGACCGTTGAAGATTGAACCCAAGATTTTTACGTTTGTAGCTTATCAACTCAACAACCGAGCCGCGTCCCTGATACAGTAACTACAAGGATTTCACTTTTGTGTTCGTCACTTATTTCCATGCACATTTCACTGACTGGTGACAATAGTAAGGATCGACAAACAACACCCACAAAAGAAATTGCGTTTATGTTAGAAATGTGAACTGCAGAAAAATTTTTGGATATTGGAGTGTGTGGGACATAGTAAACAGAAGTAACACAGGACACTGAATGCACACAAAATAGGGAAGCACGAATGGTCGAAAGATTGCTTCACTCATGTGGGAGAGTCATGGAGATGCTGAAATGCCTGAATGGACAAGGCCCTCGCAGATAGTCGGCAATTATCCTGCGAAAGCTTATTATGCTTCGAGACCGGTATTAAGTGAAGAATAAAAAGAATGTAGTATAACCCACTATCTGTCGCTCCTGTAGGGCTCACGAAGACAATATTAGACTAATTATAGTGCACGTAGAGGCATTATTACCACTCTCCATAGCCAGACTTTATGTTTCCAGTGCTATTGTACACTACTGGCCATTAAAATTGCTACATCACGAAGATGACCTGCTACAGACGCGAAATTTAACCGACAGGAAGAAGATGCTGTGATATGCAAATGATTAGCTTTTCAGAGCATTCACACAAGGTTGGCGCCGGTGGCGACACGTACAACGTGCTGACATACATAAGCACATACGTGCTCATACACAAACAGCAGTTGACCGGCGTTGCCTGGTGAAACGTTGTTGTGATGCCTCATGTAAGGAGGAGAAATGCGTACCATCACGTTTCCGACTTTGATAAAGGTCGGATTGTAGCCTATCGCGATTGCGGTTTACCGTATCGCGACATTCCTGCTCGCGTTTGTCGAGATCCAATGACTGGATCCCAACGGCCTCGTAGCACTAGCAGTCGAGATGACAGGCATCTTATCCGCATGGCTGTAATGGATCGTGCAGCCACGTCTCGATCCCTGAGTCAACAGATGGAGACGTTTGCAAGGCAATAACCATCTGCACCAACAGTTCGACGACGTTTTGCAGCGGCATGAACTATCAGCTCGGAGACCATGGTTGCGGTTACCCTTGACGCTGCATCACAGACAGGAGCGCCTACGATGTGTACTCAACGACGAACCTGGGTGCACGAATGACAAAAAGTCATTTTTTCGGATAAATACAGGTTCTGTTTACAGCATCATGATGGTCGCATCCGTGTTCGGCGACATCGCGGTTAACGCACATTAGAAGCGTGTGCATATCACCCGGCGTGATGGTATGGGGTGCCATTGGTTACACGTCTCGGCCACCTCTTATTCGCATTGACGGCTCTTTTACATTTCGTTACATTTCAGAGGTGTTACGCTCCATGGCTCTACCCTTCATTCGATCCCTGCGAAACCCAACATTTCTGCAGGATAATGCACGAACACATGTTGCAGGTCCTGTACGGGCCTTTCTGGATACAGAAAATGTTCGACTGCTGCCCTGGCCAGCACATTCTCCAGATCTCTCACCAAAGGAAAACGCCTGGTCAATGGTGGCCGAGTAACTGGCTCGTCACAATACGCCAGTCAACTACTCTTGATGAGCTGTGGTATCGCGTTGAAGCTGCATGGGTAGCTGTACCTGTACAAGCCATCCAAGCTCTGTTTGACTCAATGCCCAGGCGTATCAAGGCCGTTATTACGGCCAGAGGTGGTTGTTCTGGGTACTGATTTCTTAGGAACTATGCACCCAAATTGCGTGAAAATGCAATCACATGTCGGTTGTAGTATAATATATTTGTCCAATGAATACCCGTTATTCGTCTGCATTTCTTCTTGGTGTAGCAATTTTAATGGCCAGTAGTGTATGTTGCATTGCAGTCAATTACAGGTTGAAGGTCATACGAGGGGCGTCCAATAGGTAATGAAGCACATTCTCTCTTTCTCACCCAATTTCAGTTCAAGAATAAATGCGGAATTTGTTGTGGGACGCAGTGGAATATTCCCGCTTCAGCCCTAAGGCTCGTTTCACACTGGGACACTTGTGACGGTCACCGGTGACTGTGGCGAACACTCCTGGGCCACTGGTGTCCCACACTGCAGCTGTTGCCAACTGATTAGTTGGTGAAATGGACTCGAGCGAGGAGGAACTGTTGTTAGTACTTGTAATGAGGAGGAGGAGGAGAATGAAGACAAAACGTTCATTACACATACATCCACTGCTATGTGATCGGCTGGAGAAAGGATTGTATTACACCCTTTATGACGATCTGAGACAATCTGAGAAGAAGTTTTTTCAGTATTTTCGAATGTCATAAACTTCATTTGATGAACTACTAGTGTTCTCCTTGTAGATTATTAACCTCCTAGCCTCGTACAGGGATAGAAAATATATTTCGCTATTCTTGTGGTCCGAAAAATACGGTATTAAAGTGAAAAAAGAATATAGAACTTACCAATTTTGTTTCTTTCATCTATGCTCTTTTCATCGAAATCAGGCACAAACTTCGTAATAATTTATTGCCACGCTTTTATTTTCATGACTTTGTTACTGTAGTCATCGCTTTTCATATCCCAAATAACGGGACGACTTTCCACTTCACTTATAAAATCTTCTGTGTTGATGAACTCTAAACTCATGGCTGCACTATGTGGAGAGCCACTGGGCTCAGCAACGGCTGCCTGTCTGTTGGCAACTCTGCACTGCTGTGTCTGTGATCGGTGTCCCAGTGTGAACACTCCAATATGAGCTAATGCATGTCCGGCGGTGACCGCAGCGAACACAGTGTCGGTGTCCGTCACATGTGGCGAGGGTGAGTCACTGCTGGGTCACCGTGACTCGGTGACTCAGTGCAGTGTCCCGGTGTGAATGCTCCAATTCAAACGAAGGTATCTCTATCAGTGACCGTCACCGGTGACCGTCACAAGTGTCCCAGTGTGAAACGAGCCTTATATGGAGTTTCGAATAGGTGGCGGTGCTATACGTAGCCTTCAAAATGGCGTCTGTAACAGAGGTGCTTTCCAAGCAGAGAGTGAACCTGAGTTTCTTTTGGCGGAAAACCAGAGCAGCGCAGATCTTCGTAGGCTTTAGAGAATGTCTATGGAAACCTAGCACTGAACAAAAGCACGCTGAGTCGATGGGCGAGGCATCATTCATCATCGCAACAAGGACGCGCAAACCTATCCGATATCGTGTGTACCAGGCAGCTGCCCACAACTGTGACTCCCGCAGAGGTGAAACGTGTTCACACGTTCTTTCGAAGTGATCGACGGATGCAAACTAACTTCTCCTTCTCCATAACAACGCAAATCCTCACACAAACCTGTGCCTCCGAGAGACGCTCATAGAACTGCATTGGACTGTTCTTCGTCATTCATTCTGCAGCCCGGATCTCACGTATTCCGATTTCCATCTGTCTGGCCCAATGAAGGACGCACTCCGCGGAAAGCAGTACGTGAATGATGGCGAGCTTAATGACGCGGCAAGAGGTCGGCTCCCACGTCGACCAGTAGACTGGTATCATGCGGGCGTGCAGGCCATCCCAGTATGGTGGCGTGAGGCCGTCGCATGGAGCGGAGATTATGTTCAAAAATAATGTTTTGTAGCCAAGAGTGTGGAGAATAATATGGTGTATTGAAAGCCTGAATAAAAACAGCCTGCTTTCAGATAAAAATGTATTGCATTAGTTATCGATCACCGCTGGCACGTCATTCACCCTTCACGGTGGTAGAATTTTAGCTGACTATCTACATCGTGTAGCGCGCTATACACAGAATAAAATGAAAAAGATCTCACAATTTGTAAACAACCGTCACTAATACGTAGTAGTAATTTCTCAAGCTGCAATATGGTCGCAAATAAAACAGTGACCCGAATATGGAATAAATTTCCTTTACTTTACGTCTACCTCCACAAATTTTTTTGTCATCAGACTACCGGTTTGCCGGCCGCGGTGGCCGTGCGGTTCTAGGCGCTCCAGTCCGGAGCCGCGCTGCTGCTACGGTCGCAGGTTCGAATCCTGCCTCGCACATGGGTGTGTGTGATATCCTTAGGTTAGTTGGGTTTAAGTAGTTCTAAGTTCTAGGGGACTGATGACCACAGCAGTTGAGTCCCATAGTGCTCAGAGCCATTTTAGACTACCGGTTTCGGTCTATAATGACCATCTTCAAATCTGTTTTATGAAAACATGTCCTAATCTACTGCAGCCGTAGTGGAATTTGTGTTTAACATTTGACGATGCCACTGTGGCTGCAGTACATTAGGACTTCTTATTATAAAACTGATGTGAAGATGGTCATTATAGACCAAAACCGGTAGTCTGATGACTAAAAATTTGTGACCATAGACGTAAAGTACAGGAAATTTATAGTAGTAATTTGATGGTGATAATCTGCATTAGTTTGTGAACTATTTGTTATAAAAAATTGTATTTGTCTTTCAAAAAGCTCTTTTCTGGCTTTTTTGAGTAAATAACTGTTTATGTAGCTTTTGTTTACTTATGAATCACAAGGGCCTTTTTCAGTTTTATAGATGCTGCAGAGCGTCCGATATTCAAAACATTTTCCAATAACGGCGTCATTCCTTTCTTCTTGGTGTTCCGGTAAGACGATCATGCCCGACCTCACAACCTGCCTTTTGGACTGAGGTCTCAAGTTACTGCTGTAGAGCTGTGATACGTGATCCATGAATTGATGCTCATGAACAGACCCAGACAACTATCCTGTGACTGGAGCGGAACTAGAGAATTCGCGACGTGTCGTACAGCAGGAATGTCCAACGTTTTATACCAAGGCCACGCTGCAAGAAGACGAGTACTTTTTGGCCGCAAAAAATATATTTAACACTAACAATAACCGCTGAGGCAAAAAAGGAAGAATGAAAGGGTGCGCAATCGAAAACGTATAATGTTAACAAACACAGGAGTTTCAAATTGAAAATATTCAGTTTATCATAACTTTACAAAACGGAATTTTATGGACCTTTTTTTACCGGTCGTGTGGTATATGTTCAGCGGAGGCGCGGGTTGGACACCCCAGTCCTAGAGCGTCCAACATGCTCATTCCTGGAGAACTCGCAGAGCTTCGTCATGATACTCTTGAAAAATTTTGGAAACGCATCAGTCTTTTGGTTGAAGTTATTACACTGTTAACATTTTTATGTATAAGCACCACACAGTTCGTAAAAACTGCTATTGTTGTGGATATAGTTTCGACAACATGTCTGGCAAACGATGACGTGCTCTAGAAACTAGATGCAGGAATAAAAGAAATTTAGGAGCTTTTGGCACTTATACATAAAAATATCTCATAAAGCTGTGGATGACAAGATTCTCTAGCATTGGAAACCCCAGATTAGAATATCAACAATGTAGGAAAAAGACAGATTGATACTGTAAAGAAGACAATTTAAGTCGCAGACAGGCACAATTAAAAGATAGCCGGCCGGTGTGGCCGTGCGGTCTAGGCGCTTCAGTCTGGAACCGCGTGACCGCTCCGGTCGCAGGTTCGAATCCTGCCTCGGGCATGGATGTGTGTGACGTCCTTTGGTTAGTTAGGTTTAAGTAGTTCTAAGTTGTAGGGGACTGATGACCACAGATGTTAAGTCCCATAGTGCTCAGAGCCATTTGAACCATTTCAATTAAAAGATACTTTCATAAAGCTTTCGGCCACAGCCTTCATCAGTAAAAGTGAGAAACATACCACTCAGAAGCAAGCACACCTCTTGCACCCAAAACCGCATACTCTAGTATCTGTACAGTAAGTATCAACTGTCTTTTCCTAGATTCTTAAAGAAGAATCTCTTATTGATCTGATTTATCGTGTTACTGTTTTCCTGACAACATGTCAACCGAATAAATGAAGAAGATGATTTATTTGTAGCGACCTCAGTACCCAGATCTCTCCACACGTATTCGTTGGCAACGTCGCGAACGACCAACGCCGGAATGACCGCGCTCTCCAGCAGTCAGTAGGTCAGTGCCTGCTGCGGCTCGAGGATCGTAGTGTTTGCGGCTGTCTGACGCGCGCTACGTGGAATACCCAGCGGGACGGTAACAGTATATGTGATAGCAGTTATTTGTCTCGTTGTTCTACAGACGAGTAAAAAGCCTTGTCCTTGGGTGACGTGGACACTGATAGCCAAAACATTATGACCACTGCCCACCGCGACGTTGGATGCCACCTGGTGGCGTTCCGGCGACGTGACATGGGAACAGAAGTAGACAATGTGGTCAAAAGTATCCGGACACCTGGCTGGAAATGACAAAGTTCGTGGCTCCCTCCATCGGTAATGCTGGAATTCAGTATGGTGTTGGCCCACCCTTAGCCTTGATGACAGCTTCCACTCTCGCAGGCATACGATCAACCAGGTGCTGGAAGGTTTCTCGGGGAATGGCAACCCATTCTTCACGGAGTGCTGCACTGAGGAGAGGTATCGATATCGGTCGGTGAGGCCTGGCACGAAGTAGGCGTCCCACCCTTAGCCTTGATGACAGCTTCCACTCTCGCAGGCATACGATCAACCAGGTGCTGGAAGGTTTCTCGGGGAATGGCAACCCATTCTTCACGGAGTGCTGCACTGAGGAGAGGTATCGATATCGGTCGGTGAGGCCTGGCACGAAGTAGGCGTTCCATAATATCCCAAAGGTGTTCTATAGAATTCACGTCAGGACTCGGTGTGCAGGCCAGTACATTACAGGGATGTTATTGTCGTGTAACTACTCCGCACAGGCCGTGCATTATGAACAGGTGCTCGATCGTGTTGAAAGGTGCAATCGCCATCCCGAACTGCTCTTCAACACTGGGAAGCAAAAAAGTGCTAAAAACTTCAATGTAGGTCTGTGCTGTCACAGTGCCACGCAAAACAACAAGCGGTGCAAGCCCCTTCCATGAAAAACATGACAACACTGTAAAACCACCGCCTCCAAATTTTACTCTTGGCACTGCACACGCTGCCAGCTGACGTTCACCGGGCATTCGCCACACTCACACCCTGCCACCGGATCGCCACATTGTGCACCGTGATTCGTCACGCCACACAACGTTTTTCCGCTGTTCAATCGTCCAATGTTTACGCTCCTTACACCAAGCGAGGTGTCGTTTGGCATTTACCGGCGTGATGTGTGGCTTATGGGCAGCTGCTCGACCATGAAATCCAAGTTTTGCCACCTCACCCCTAAATGTCATAGTACTTGCGGTGGATCCTGATGCATTTTGGAATTCCTGTGTGATGGTCTGGATAGATGTCTGCCTATTACACAGTACGACCCTCTTCAACTGTCGGCAGTCTCTGTCAGTCAAAAGACGAGGTCGGCCTGTAAGCTTTTGTGCTGTGTATGTCCTTTCACGTTTCCACTTCACTATCACATCTGAAACAGTGGACCTAGGATTGTTTGTAAGTGTGGAAATCTCGCACACAGACGTATAACACAAGTGACATCCAATCACCTGACCACGTTCGAAGTCTGAGTTCCGCGGAGCGCCCCATTCTGCTCTCTCACGATGTACAATGACTACTGAGGTCGCCGACATGGAGTACCTGGCAGTAGGTGATGGCACAATGCACCTAATATGAAAAATGTATGTTTCTGAGGGTGTCGGGATACTTTCGATCACATAGTGGATGTAAGAGTAGCAGACGCAAACGGAGGATCACTCAAGCAAAGATACTTGCTGCAAATGGGGAACTCCATTGATCTAATCCAATTTGACAAGGGGAAGATTATTATTAAGCAGAGTTTGTGAACAATTATCTCAAAAACGGCGAAGTAGATGGAATGTTCACGTGCTACTGTCGTAGCATCTGCGGAAAGAGGTATGAGGACAATGAAACTACCGCTAGGCGCTAAATGGTTGGACATTCACGACTCCTCACAGAGCATGTGGTTCGGAGGCATGTCCTGTCTGTGAAGTAGGATAGATGATGATCTGTAGCATCTCTGCCGAAGAAGCACAATGCTGGTGCACGAACAATTTTATCGGAGCAGACCATTCATCTTTCATTGTTCAACGCCCCAGTAGACCACAATTACATGTTCACATGTTGACCCAACGACATAGTCAATTACGACTGCAGTACTCGAGAATTGGGTTCGACTGTCGATCAATGGAAACTGTCTGTTCTACGGGTGAATCACGCTTTTGCTACACTAGGTCGATGGTCGTCTTCACAAACGCCGTCATCGAGGTGAACGGCGGCTCGAAACGTGCAGCGCGCCACGGACGAAGACTGCTGGGAGCAGTATTATGCTATGGGAGGCATGGGACCTGTGCCAGTGACCGAAGATACGCTTGTAACAATAATGTGCCTATAATAATTTTTTTCTTTATGAATTTAGATAAATTTTTCTTTCTGAATTTATGTAAAATGATGTAAATAATGTTGTGGATTTTTTTCCTTTTCGTGTCATGTTAAAGAAACTGTACACAACTTTTGAAGTGAATGTCATTACTTATGTCAGATTTCAAGCAATTTGATAACCAAAGGAAAGTGTATTTAATGTTAAAACTATTGTAAAATGTGAAAATTGTAATTTAAACACTTGGTCCATACGTAGGTAATGCATTAGGATATGTGTAATAGAAAACCTGTGGTGAATACCCTACCTGTAGGGGCGCGGGAAAAGGTGGATGCAGACGAGTGCGGGAAAACGCACACTGGCGCGGTTCGGCACAACGGGCTCAGTAACACAGTCGGAGTTGGGCATCGGTCAGAGGAACATGTACTGTACCGAGGAGGCTATCTAGGAAAAGTGGATTCCATTGAGCCTCGAATGGGCCGATTCCGACGACTACTTGGCATGGCTATATTCTCAGGCACAAAATTGGAAAGATTACGACGCTAAGAAGAATGAAAGTGCCGAGACTGGGAGAGCCTTAGCCGTGCTTGTATGTGTGCTGTGCTGCCCGCTATCTCGCTGCCCGCCATCCGCCGCAACGACGTGCGCAGGTCAAACATTTATTTCATCTTTAGAAGTGTATTTGTGTGGACCAGTGTCGAAACTGTTTTGACTGTTCAATAATAACGTGACTTTTACCAGAATTGCCTTAGCCATCACTTATCCTTATCATTGACCTAGACAGGGTCCTTACCACATATTGTGCAACCCGAGTATCCCGAATTGAAAGTTTACAGTTAGTAATGAATCATCTGCAGACTAATCTATGCTATAAAGACGTTTAAATTCATGTTTGTTAACGCAGATGTTAGTAAAGAACAACAGTGTGATTAAATTGAAAGATAAATTTTGAATTGAGCTAGCAATGTTATTTAATTCATTTGAGACTGAAAGAGTGTTAGTCAATTAATCCAGAAGCGTGACAAAAGAATAGTAATCCATAGGTTGATAATTTTGAGTGTTAATGTACCTTCAGGACTTACTAGTTTCAGTATAACGACCATAACAGTTTCAGGGCCCCCCCCTTCTCTTGCCTATGATTGCACATTTTGAAGTGTACTGATCAGAGTTGAATCGCAAAATTAATTTCTATATTGAACCTAAGTGTATTAGTGTTTTTTCCAATTTTGATAGTGACATTGTATGTGTGTTTTCAAGATTGCTGATTCTAGGGTAATCTATGCCCGATTTCAGTCTGATCAATATACAAAGTGCAGCTCGTAGTAATCATTGCTGTGTGGTGTTGTGTAAGTTTAGCTCATCCAAATTAGTACAAAAGAAGAAAACTTTAGTTCAGTGGATTTTTCCTATGCCAAACTCTGCCATATAACGCAGCAGTACTACGTGTTGTTATGCTTGTACATGCACACACTAGTACAAGAAAAAACTCACTCAATGCCTAATTAGGCTGGCGACCGTATTATTTATCATTGGTAGTATCTACTGTGTGTACTTCTTGTCCATGCGAACGCATAATTATACTTTACATTTGCTTGACGCATCACTGTAGTTACTAACTGAGTGTAGGTTCGATCTTGCTTCCGTTAGGTACACGCGGTCAACTTATGTACTAAATCCTTGTTTACAAGGTGAAGCCCGTGAACTTATTACAGTACAGGCTTTATTGAGCTAACGCACGTCCGACAGGGCGGAAGTGTTACACGCTGACAACTGCGAACAACCTGCATCCCTTATGTCTGATGTCTTCCCCGACGACGATGTCGTCTTTTAGCAGCTTAATTATCCGTGTCTCGGAACCAGAACCGTGCTACAGTGATATGAGGAGCATTGCAGTGAACTCACGTTGATGTCTCAGCGACCAAATTCACCTGCTGTAAATTCTATGGAACCCATATGGCTCGCCATGTTGCGCCATCACCGCGTACGCAAATCAGCGGCCTTTATTTACCCAAATTACGTGACCTGTGCGTAGATATCTAATGCCACATACCTCCACGAACCTGCCAACGAACTATTAGATCCCTGATATGCAGAATCAGTGCTGTGTTTCGTTCCAAAGACGGACAAACAAGCTATTGAACAGGTGGTTGCAATGTTTCGGTTCATCAGTGTACGTATTCAAGCAATGGATTTACAGCGTAGTGCGAAATAATGGTACGCGTCACACAACACCTGTAAGGACGTCTAGGGGCTTCCGCTTCCGCTGGCGAGTATCTGCTGCTTTTATCAATTCCCATGACCCCCATGTTTCTTGGAGGCGTGTCTGTGGGACTCTGAGCAGCCATTGTGTGTCTGCGAGTTTGCGAAACGCCTTCCTCCGCGTGACTCACTGGTCGACACAGGCGTGCGGCGGTTGCGCCGTTTCTCACGGGACTTAACGGCGAGACGCGACAGTGTTTTGGAAGCCTCCGTCTCGTCGGCGCGGGTGTGGTTGTCGGCAGGCCTCGGCAGATAAAATCAGCGCCTCCGCGGTTCCTGGAGGAGCGAGGTAATCACTGGAGCCTTGACGCAATCGCCATTATCCGCAGAGTGCTCGGCGCGAGATGAACGTGGGCCGGCGGCGACAAACGTCGCCATGACGCCCACGCAGCCACGCAGCCTGCCTCAATTAGGAAGTTAACGCCGCGACGCCCAGCATAGTCGTGCGCTCTGAAATTCGTCGGCGGGAAAAGAAAGTACAGCGAGGTCGCTGGCGAGCTTTCACTTCTATACATGTTATAAATGCCACCGCCGCATTTTTCTGTCTACACCGATGAGCCAAAACATTATGACAACGTACACTACTGGCCATTAAAATTGCTACACCAAGAAGAAATGCACATGATAAACGGGTAGTCATTGGACAAATATATTATACTAGAACTGACGTGTGATTACATTTTGACGCAATTTGGGTGCATAGATCCTGAGAAATCAGTACCCAGAACAACCACCTCTGGCCGTAATAACGGCCTTGATACGCCTGGGCATTGACTCAAAACAGAGCTTGGATGTGGCGTGTACAGGTACAGCTGCCCATGCAGCTTCAACACGATACCACAGTTCATCAGGAGTAGTGACTGACATATCGTGACGAGCGAGTTGCTCGGCCACCATTGACCAGACGTTTTAAATTGGTGAGAAGCCTGGAGAATGTGCTGGCCAGGGCAGCAGTCGAACATTTTCTGTATCCAGGAAAGCCCGTACAGGACCTGCAACATGCGGTCGTGCATTATCCTACTCAAATGTAGGGTTTTGCAGAGATCGAATGAAGGGTAGAGCCACGGGTCGTAACACATCTGAAATGTAACGTCCACTGCCCAAAGTAACGTCAATGTGAACAAGAGGTGACCGAGACGTGTAACCAATGGCACCCCATAACATCACGCCGGGTGATTCGCCAGTATGGGGATGACGAATATACGCTTCCATTGTCCATTCACCGCGATGTCGCCAAACACGGATGTGACCATCATGATGCTATAAACAGAACCTGGATTCATCCGAAAAAATGACGTTTTGCCATTCGTGCACCCAGGTTCGTCGTTGAGTACACCATCGTAGGCTCTCTTGTCTGCGATGCTGCGTCAAGGGTAACCGCAGCTATGGTCTCCGGGCTGATAGTCCATGCTGCTGCAAACGTCGTCCGACTGTTCGTGCAGATGGTTGTTGTCTTGCAAACATCCCCATTTGTTGACTCAGGGATCGAGACGTGGCTGCACGATCCGTTACAGCCACGCAGATAAGATGCCTGTCATCTCGACTGCTAGTGATACGAGGCCGTTGGGATCCAGCAAGACGTTCCGTATTACACTCCTGAACCCACCGATTCCATATTCTGCTAACAGTCATTGGATCTCGACCAACGCGAGAAGCAATGTCGCGATACGATAAACCGCAATCGCGATAGGCTACAACCCGACCTTTATCAAAGTCGGAAACGTGATAGTAGGCATTTCTCCTCCTTACACGAGGCATCACAACAACGTTTCACCAGGCAACGCCGGTCAACTGCTGTTGGTGTATGAGAAATCGGTTGGAAACTTTCCTCATGTCAGCATGTTGTAGGTGTCGCCACCAGCGCCAACCTTGTGTGAATGCTCTGAAAACCTAATCATTTGCATCTTCTTCCTGTCGGTTAAATTTAGCGTCTGTAGTACGTCATCTTTGTGATGTAGCAATTTTAATGGCCAGTAGTGTAGTTTTAAAAAAGCATTTGGTTCAATTCTGGAACGCAATTCAGCAGTGATTCTGCGTGCCACGGATTCGACAAGTACTTGATAGGTTTCCAGATGTTTGTGACACCAAATGCCTATGCACAGGTCATACATTTCCCGTAATTTACGGCCGGTTCGTTTGTGGGCTCGAAGATGGCGACCGATAGCGCCCCAGCTGGGTTTCCATCGGATTCAGTTAAGCCTAATTTGTTGGTCAAAACATCAACGTCAGCTCGCTGTCACGCTCCTCAAACCAATGGAGGACGATTCTGCTGTTGTGACACGGACAGTCATCATGCTGAAGCAGGCCACAGCTGTTGGGAAAGACATCAAGCATAACGGGTTACAGTTGGCTCCTAATAATGCTCACGCAGTCCACAGCTGTCGCGGTGTCTTCGATTACTACCGCAGACCCCATGGAAGCCCCAGTGAATGTCCTCCCATAACATAATACTGCGACCCATCAGCCTGCTCCCATGGCGCGCTGCATCTTTCGAGCAGCCGTTCTCCTGGATGATGGCATATCTGGACTGAACAATCGACCTGGTTTAACAATAAACAGTATTCAGCCAAGCAGGCGACACGATTTCATTGACCCACTGTCGAATTCCGATGATCCCGTGCCCACTGTAATCAGAATTGACGATGCTGGTGGGTCAACTCCGAAACACTGTACACTGAACGGTGTGCTCCGAAACGCTTGTGGTCGCCCCACACTGTACTCTGTCGCCAGATCCGCCGCAGATTGCCCCCTAGCCTGCTTTAGAGAGTGGGTAAGCCTCCCATCCCTATGTTCTGTGATCAGGTATGAACGTCTAACTTTATGTCGCCTATTCGTGGTTTCAGCAATCTTCAACCATTTTCCATAGACGCTCACGACAGTATCACGCGAACAGCTGGCCAGCTTCGCCTTTTCCGAGATGCTCGCTGCAGGGACTGGGTCAAAACAATCTGGTTTTGTTCAAAAAAAGGTTCAAATGGCTCTGAGCACTATGGGACTTAACTTCTGAGGTCATCAGTCCCCTAGAACTACTTAAACCTAACTAACCTAAGGACATCACACCCATCCTTGCCTGAGACAGGATTCGAATCTGCGACCGCAGCGGCCGCACGGTTCCAGACTGTAGCGCCTAGAACCGCTCGGCCACTCCGGCCGGCATTTGGTTTTGTCAAAGTCGCTTCAGTAAGCGGATTTCCGCATTTGCGCCACTTATCGACGCTAGTATACACTTCTGTATCGACCGAGGTGGAGCAGTGGTTGCACACTGGAATCGGATTCGGGAGGACGACGGTTCAAACTCGCGTTCGGCCACATTTAGGTTTTTCGTTATTTCCCTAAACCGCTCCAGGCAAATGCCGGGATGGTTCCTCTGAAAGGGCACGCCTGATTTCCTTCTCCGTCCTTAATCCGAGCTTGCGCTCCGTCTCTAATCACCTCGAAATCGACGGGACGTTAAACCCAGTTTTCCTACTCTTACTGCGTCACGTCCCCTCAGCACCTCCAGGCAACATACGACCCCGCGACGGGCAGTGGTCGTAATGTTTTGTCTTACCAGTCTATATGTGGAGCTAATCTCAGGAACTACTCTAAGGATATTGATACAGTTTTCTCTAGTACACAGATTGATTCAAGAGAAATGCTGGTGCGTGCAATTTATTAAGACACAAAGGAATTAAAGACATTAGTTGCCAGTGAACATTAATTTATATTTCAGCTATCAGTCGTCCTTTTTAAATTTTATTGGAAGATCTAGATTTCAGCTAGAAACTAGCCATTCTCAATGCACTATCATTTTTGATCAATGCATGTAATGCCTGTTGGTCGGGCTTCATCCACAGTTCATTGAATGAACTGCGGATGAAGCATTGAGAATGGCTAGTTTCTAGCTGAAATCTAGATCCGCCAATAAAATTTAAAAAGGAGGACTGATAGCTGAAATCTATTATCTACAAGTCAATATAACAGTCGCTGAGTGGAAGAGCCTTCTGAATGGAAGGTAACCTGATAATTAATTTATATCATTGGGGCAAGTTGAAAATTGTGCTGGACATGGATTCGAACCCTTGTCTCCTACTTACTAGGCAGATGCGCTGACCATTATGCCATCCGAATACAGTGGTTACCACAGCCGCATGGACTGCCCTAGCATGTCTCCTGTCAGATCCAAATTCTCAACCTATACCGCTTACTATTGGGGTAGTACCCCTGCTCATCAGCTTCATTACACGCGGCGTCTCTCAGATTTCCGTAATAGATCGAGCTTGTTGTGCTTCTGCACTGATGGTATCATCGGCCGTCATTCCAAAAGTAAGGTCTCGTATTTTTTTATAGGTACAGAACTCTGTTTGTGTGGCAGTTGGTCACACTGTTATGAACAGTGCTTTACGCGCTGTGTGTAAACATGCGCACGCCGCGCTGAGGCGCTCAGTCTTGGCTTGGCAGCCGTTGGGAATGGAGCTCCCGTTGGATGTTACCACCAAGTGCGAATTGCGCGCACTTATTCGGTTTTTGAACGCAAAGGGCACTGCGGCGATAGAAATCCATCGTCAATTGAGTTAAGTGTATGGTGAGTCGTGCGTGGATGTCAAAAATGTTGGTAAGTGGTGCAGAGAGTTTGCAGCTGATCGGACCGAAATTCACGACGAACAAAGGAGCGGGAGACAGTCAATTTCTGAGAAGACAGTGTCGAAGGTTGAGCAAAGCATGTGTGAAGATCGGCGGATCACCCTGGATGATCACTGCACGTTGGTTCCTGAGGTTTCCCGAAGCACCGCACACAGAATTTTAACGGAAACATTGAACTACCGCAAGATGTGCGCAAGATGGGTGCCACGCATGCTGACTGAGGTCCACATGCTGCAAGGAGTTGATGCTTCCCGCGCATTTCTTCACCACCTTGGAGCCGAACAGGACAACTTTCTGGACTCAATTGACACGGGTGACGAAACCTGGGCCTAACACTTTACACCTGTGACCAAGCAACAGTCATGCCAGTGGCGGCATCCTTCTTCGCCAAAGCCGCGGAAATTCAAACAAACACAGTCTGCCAGAAAAAGTCATGGCAACCGTTTTTTGGGATCGGAAAGGGGTATTGTTGGTCGACTTTATACCCACTGGGGCCACAATTAGCTCTGACAGGTACTGTGAGACTCTGAATAAACTCATACGGGCAATTCAGAACCGGGGAAGAGGATGTTGAACAAGGACGTACACAATCTCCATGACAACGCTCGCCCACACATCGCTCGGCAAACAGTTGCTCTCCTGCAAATGTTTCAGTGGAACATAATAACCCACCCACTCTATAGTCCTGACTTGGCGCCCAGTGACTATCACCTGTTCCCTAGGTTAAAAGAGCATTTGGCCAGAAAGCGATTCGGCTCCGACGACGAGGTGAAAGAAGAGGATCATAACTTTCTGAACAGCAAGGCGGCGAGCTGGTATGACATGGGCATACAAAAACTGCCAAAGCGTCTACAAAAATGCATCGACTGAAATGGTGATTATGTCGAAAAATAGCAAAATGTTTAAGCTGTAAACTGATGTAAACCATTGTAGAAATAAACAGGTTTATGTACTTATAAAAAAATAGGAGACCTTACTTTTGGGATTACCCTCTAATATATATATATATATATATATATATATATATATATGGTCAGTCACCTAACGTTACCGCTGGATATATTTCGTAAACCACATCAAATACTGACGAACCGATTCCACAGACCGAACGTGAGGAGAGGGGCTACTGTAATTGTTTAATACAAACCGTACAAAAATGCACGGAAGTATGTTTTTTAACACAAACCTGCGTTTTTTTAAATGGAACCCCGTTAGTTTTGTTAGCACATCTGAACATATAAACAAATACGTAATCAGTGCCGTTTGTTGCATTGTAAAATGTTAATTACATCCGGAAATATTGTAACCTAAAGTTGACGCTTGAGTACCACTCCTCCGCTGTTCGATCGTGTGTATCGGAGAGCACCGAATCACGTAGGGGGTCCAAAGGGAACGGTGATGGACCTTAGGTACAGGCGCACTGACGCACATGTACATTACCATAGGACGTGGAGGACGCATAAATTGGCCAGCCAGTTCTCCTGATCTTACACCTGTGGACTTCTTTCTGTGGGGTACGATAAAGGAGAATGTGTACCGTGATGTGCCTACAACCCTAGAGGATATGAAACAACGTATTGTGGCAGCCTGCGGCGACATTACACCAGATGTACTGCGGCATGTACGACATTCATTACGCCAGAGATTGCAATTGTGTGCAGCAAATGATGGCCACCACATTGAACATCTATTGGCCTGGCGTGTCGGCACACACTCTATTCCACTCCGTAATTGAAAACGGAAACCACCTGTGTACGTGTACCTCACCCCTCATGGTAATGTACATGTGCGTCAGTGAAAAAGACCAATAAAAAGGTGTTAGCATGTGGACGTAATGTACTGTTCCAGTCTCTTCTGTACCTAAGGTCCATCACTGTTCCCTTTGGATCCCTACGTAATTCGGTGCTCTACGATACACACGATCGAACAGGGGAGGAGTGGTACTCAAGCGTCAACTTTAGGTTACAATATCTCCGGATGTAATTAACATTTTACAATGCAACGAACGGCACTGATTACGTATTTGTTTATATGTTCAGATGTGCTAACAAAACTAACGGGGTTCCATTTAAAAAGACTTAGGTTTGTGTTAAAAAACATACTTCCATGCATTTTTGTATGGTTTGTATTAACCAATTACACTAGCCCCTCTCCTCACGTTCGGTCTGTGTAATCGATTCGTCAGTATTTGATGTGGTTTACGAAATATATGCAGCGGTAATGTTAGGTGACTCACCCTATATATATATATATATATATATATATATATATATATATATGTGTGTGTGTGTGGTGCCTGTACTTTGCGGGATAATTTCAGAATTTGGGTCTGACGGGATGCGTGGTAGGGTAGACTACGCTGTTGTAGTAACCACTATAATTTATTGTTTGGAATAATAATGAGTGTAAACGTACACTGCTCTGCAAAACTTAAGAACGCGATAGATAAAGTAACACAACACACTAGCAACCAGGTAGAAATGAATGAAACTGCGGGTGTATATTGCCGGAAGTCTCCCAGCCGTGCACAGAAAGCCGGCCGCCTCGAGGCGTGAGATAAGCGTGACTATAACGCCTGAGAGCGCTCTCGCTGCAACACGAGGCAGTTGAAGGAGCAGGAAAAGAAAGCGTGTGTCAATCAGCGAGCAGCTACGGTGCATTGTGGTCGGTTCTTCATTAGAGCATGGCCCGTAGGCGGCGTCTCAATGGCTCCACATGGGGAAGAATCATCGGGAAGAAGGCCGATGTGTGACGAGTGCAGGCCAGGAGTTTGGTATCGCTCACAGTATTGTTTGAAGTTTCTGGGGAGCATTCCGAAACACAGGCACTGTTGCCAGAAGGATAGCTGGTGGTCAACTACGCTCACATTGTACGACAGGCACGGAGGGACACAGGTAAAAGGGGACAATTGCAACGATATTTAACAGGACTACAAGGCATGCAACCTCAAGCTCTACAGAGGCACTGCGCCTGCTTGGGGTGGTCTCTTTGCCCGACGACCAGTACGTTTTGTTCCGTTGATACCCGCGCATCGGCGGCATCGTTTTGCTATGTTTTCAAGAGCGTAGGGACTGGACCAACAACGAATGCGGTCACGTGCCCTCAGATGAGAGTGGGTTCAGTCTGACGAGTGATTCTGAACGTGCTCTCATACGGCGAGAGATAGGGTGACGTAACGCACCTAGCAACATCGTCGAATTTGTGCGTTTTGGTGATCCATGTGTTACGGTGTGGTGAGGCGTAATGTTGCATGAACGAACTTCCCTCCAAATCTTTGAACACGGTACAATATGCGGTCAACATTATTCTGATAGTGTATTCCTTCCCATGAGGGTCGTTTCAAAAGTGCATTCGGTCCTGAATTCATTTTTATGGATGACAATGTGGAACCGTTTGGAACTCTGTATTTGGGAGAATTCTAGCAACAAGAAGATAGTCGGCCACAGCAACTCCAGAGAGCAGCGAAGCTCGAACGAAGTCTATTCGATGTTCTTTATACGACGTGCATTCAAGTTCTAAGGCCTCCGATTTTTTTTCTCCGGACTGGAAAGAGATAGAAACATGCGCATTGTTTTAAAATGAGGCCGCGATCATTCTCAATACGTCCCAGAGATGGCAGCACTGTACGGCAGATGGAATTTTACCGCCAGCGGCGAGAATGAGAACTGTTTTAAATACTTAAAATGGCGACGTTTTCCTTACTTGAACAGCGTGCAATCATTCGTTTTCTGTATTTGCGTGGTGTGAAACCAATTGAAATTCATCGACAGTTGAAGGAGATATGTGGTGATGGAGTTATGGATGTGTCGAAAGTGCGTTCCTGGGTGCGACAGTTTAATGAAGGCAGAACATCGTGTGACAACAAACCGAAACAACCTCGGGCTCGCACAAGCCGGTCTGACGACATGATCGAGAAAGTGGAGAGAATTGTTTTGGGGGATCGCCGAATGACTGTTGAACAGATCGCCTCCAGAGTTGGCATTTCTGTGGGTTCTGTGCACACAATCCTGCATGACGACCTGAAAATGCGAAAAGTGTCATCCAGGTGGGTGCCACGAATGCTGACGGACGACCACATGGCTGCCCGGGTGGCATGTTGCCGAGCAATATTGACGCGCAACGACAGCATGAATGGGACTTTCTTTTCGCCGGTTGTAACAATGGATGAGACGTGGATGCCATTTTTCAATCCAGAAACAAAGCGCCAGTCAGCTCAATGGAAGCACACAGATTCACCGCCACCAAAAAAATTTCGGGTAACCGCCAGTGCTGAAAAAATGATGGAGTCCATGTTCTGGGACAGCGAGAGCGTTCCAAAGGGCACTAAGGTAACAGGTGCATCCTACAAAAATGTTTTGAAGAACAAATTCCTTCCTGCACTGCAACAAAAACGTCCGGGAAGGGCTGCGTGTGTGCTGTTTCACCAAGACAACGCACCCACACATCGAGCTAACGTTACGCAACAGTTTCTTCGTGATAACAACTTTGAAGTGATTCATCATGCTCCCTACTCACCTGACCTGGCTCCTAGTGACTTTTTGGCTTTTTCCAACAATGAAAGACACTCTCCGTGGCCACACATTCACCAGTCGTGCTGCTATTGCCTCAGCGATTTTCCAGTGGTGAAAACAGACTCCTAAAGAAGCCTTCGCCGCTGCCATGGAATCATGGCGTCAGCGTTGTGAAAAATGTATACGTCTGCAGGGCGATTACGTCGAGAAGTAACGCCAGTGTCATCGATTTCGGGTGAGTAGTTAATTAGGAAAAAAATCGGAGGCCTTAGAACTTGAATGCACCTCGTACACTGATCAGCCAGAAGATTATGATCGCCGACCTACTACCAATATAAACCCGCCCAGGCGATAGCAGCGTCACCTGGCGAGCAATCACTGCTGGTCAGTGACATGATAAGTGCGTGTTGTCCATGGGCAGAATTTGGAAGGCGCGCGATCTGAGTTTGACTGAGGGCAGACTGTGATGGACTGGCGGCTCGGCACGAGCATTTCGGAAACCGCACGGTTTGTCGGGTGTTCGAGGAGTGCTGTGGTGAGTGTCTTCAACACTTGGCGAAACCAAAGTACAACCACGTCCAGATGTTGCGCGAGTGGGCGGGGACCCCTCTTTACAAATGTCGGACGTCGCACGGTGGGCAGTCTGGTGAAACAGTTCCGGCGGCGAAATGTGGCGGAACTGACATCAAACTTTAATGCTGAGCTGAGTACAAGTGTGTGTGAACACACAGTACACCAAAAACTACTAACGATGGGACTCTGGGCCGGTGTGGCCGTGCGGTTATAGGCGCTACAGTCTGGAACGGCGTGGCCGCTACGGTCGCAGGTTCTAATCCTGCCTCGGGCATGGATGTGTGTGATGTCCTTAGGTTAGTTAGGTTTAAGTAGTTCTAAGTTCTAGGGGACTGATGACCACAGTAGTTAAGTTCCATAGTGCTCAGAGCCATTTGAACCATTTGATGGGACTCTGCAGCCGAAGACCCTTGCGTGTGCCAATGTTAACACCGTGAGACTGTCAACTACGACTGAAATGGGCACGTGACCATCGGCACTGAACGAAGGCGCAGTGGAAGAGCATTGCACGGTCTGATGAATCCCAGTAGGTTATTCATCACGCCGATGGGACAGCGCGAGTCCGTCGTCTATCAGGGGAATAGCGCCTTGACGCCTGTACTGCGGGACAGAGCCAAGGTAGCAGTGGCTCCATTACGCTATGGCGAACATTCACGTGGACATCCGTGGATCCAGTGGAACTCGTGCAAGGCACCACGATAGCCGAGGAGTATCTTACACTGGTAGCAGATCACGCACACCCCTCCATGACGATCATGTTTCCCCACGGCAGCGGCATTAATCAACAAGATAACGCACCATGTCACAAGGCCAGCAGTTTCATGGAGTGGTTCGAAAAGCACAATGGCGAGTTCCAATTGACGTGCTGGCCCCCCAACTCGCCAGATCTGAACAAGGTGAAACACATCCGGGATGTGTTAGATCGTGGTGTCAGACTTCATCGCCACCCTCCCAGGAATTTATGGGGATCAGGTGACGCGTGATCAAATGTAGCGCCAAGTCCCTCCAGTGACCTACCAAAGCCTGACTGCTTCCATGCCACGAAGCGTCGCCGCTGTTATCCGTGCCAAAAGTGGACATCCGGTTGTTAGGTAGGTGGTTATAATGTTCTGCCTGATCAGTGCATGCTGTAAATTAAAGTCTCCTCATTGTCTGTATCTGAAGGGTAATCACAAGTAGTAATGCGGGGATTTTGATACTATTTTGATGAGAAATGTTTCTGTATATAGGCCTAATTTATTGGCACTATGCATGACAAGTCGTCCCGCCATAGACGGTGCTACCCAGGCGAAGCCGCGACGGGCTGCTGGTCTTACATAAATATCGAAATTACAGGATTATCTCGCTAGAAGAACAGTGCAGAGTCAGGAAGGGTAAATCCAGTGAAAAAGATCATTGGGAAAAGAAGAGAGTGGAATCACAGCCCATAAACTGTATTTATAGACCAGCCCAGAGCTTCTGACAGAGTACGAAGGAACAAACAGTTTAGCATCAAGGACAGATGGGGATTCCATAAGGATCTTACAGACCTACTGGAAAACCTCTGTGATAAGTGATGCATGGTAACGGCTGCACGACGCGGAAAAGCCACAAAGAGATGAGTTGAATTACCCACCATCTAACGGAGTCAGCGTCACTGCTAACGTTTCACAGTTAAAGATACAAACATAATCTCTCTTAGCGTATGGAAGTTCTGTAGCTTGGTGGCGTCGTCATGACATTATTCGGCCAAGTACATACGGAAGTACCAAACAGCCTAATAATACAGTACTACAGTTCGATGTTATCGACGGATGATGTAGTTGAAAGCTTCAGTGTATAAACAAATCTGACGCGGAAAGTAAGCTGAGAAACATTTATCCAAGAATGTCGCCTCAAAAATCTACCGTCTCGCACGCTTCAGTTAAGTTTTAAGAAGAGGCCAAGAGAATTAATTTCAGAATACATTAACATTTCCTAACCGTAGGGCTGCTCTTTTTTGCTGGTTTTATGTAATTTATACCTTGATAACGTTATTAGAGTTTGGAAAAGAGAGCTTCTTCAGTACGTTTTGATAATGACGTTTTGTCATTGTTTTGACTCTCTACTTCGCCGACGATTGGGTAACAGCTTTAAAATTTGAAAATTCATTGCATAAAACAAAATAATGGCATTTTACTGTCCAACTCAGCAGCAAGTTAGCTGTTAATGACATATCCATTAAACAGGCCGGTTAATTTGCTACCCTTGGTTGCACACTATCATCAAGAAAACTGAAAAAACAATTAGCAAAGTGTGTGGTAAAGTAAGTGGAACAATAATAAACAAAGTAAGGAAGGACATAGTGCAGTGGTTCTGTAACACTATGGAGCTGGAGTGTTGCATCCTTACAAGCAAGGACGAGCAAGTAGCACCTCCGAAATGAAATTTGTTCGATCGGTTATGCAGATGACGAGGGAGGACAGCAAAAGAAATGAAGACACAACGCAAGCACTCTTTGCAACTTCTCTGACGAAATCTTCCAAATTAGGCATCTCCTACAGAACGGTTGATCGAAGAACATTTGCTGAAATCAATCTCCAGGTATTGTGTACAGTGGGAAGAAAATGGCTCTGAGCACTATGGGACTTAACATCGATGGGCATCAGTCCCCTAGAACTTAGAACCACTTAAACCTAACTAACCTAAGGACAGCACACAACACCCAGTCATCACGAGGCAGAGAAAATCCCTGACCCCGCCGGGAATCGAACCCGGGAACCCGGGCGTGGGAAGCGAGAACGCTACCGCACGACCACGAGCTGCGGACGTACAGTGGGAAGACCACAGAGAAAATGGAAAGATCAAGTTTGAAGGTCGAAGAATCTAATGCGTGAAGAAAAGGATGGTAATAAGGATGTATTCGTGAACTTTTGGAAGATTTTACGCAACTTTTCTGTATTCGTGCACAAGATATAAAGTATTCACGTTTTCCTTTTTTTCTGGCAACTCTTCCACACTGTAAACGAGTTTGGAACACCGTTTGGAGTACAGCATCGCCGACTACGCAGGTGCTTCAAACGAGAGCCGATTCAGAACGTATGTAACGCCTGAAGGCATTCAGCCAAGATCACATAAATATTGCTTTATTTAAAACAACCGGTTTCGACAGAAATTGCTGTCGTCTTCAGGCCTTAAAAGATGTTTTTGTTACGAAACGTGTTCATTTAATGTTGGACCTCACGTCAAGTTGTCATGTTGATAAAAATTAGAAAATTATAAAACGTCTGCCGTAACTAAAATATTTACAAACTTAAAACACCTTGTGCAACTGGCCATGTCCATAAATATATCACTCACAGATGCTTGTATCGTCACAAAAACACAGTGTACAGTAGCACGTCTTTTTACATAAGCTGGACATATTTTAAACACCGAAAATCCACCTTAAAGGGCGCATGAGATACAAGTAACGTTGTTTACTAACTGGTGTGCGTGCGGTAGCGTTCTCGCTTCCCACGCCCGGGTTCCCGGGTTCGATTCCCGGCGGGGTCAGGGATTTTCTCTGCCTCGTGATGGCTGGGTGTTGTGTGCTGTCCTTAGGTTAGTTAGGTTTAAGTAGTTCTAAGTTCTAGGGGACTTATGACCACAGCAGTTGAGTCCCATAGTGCTCAGAGCCATTTGAACCATTTGAACTAACTGGTGTGCGCAGATGAGCAACTGAATCAGACACACGTACCAATTAGTACCGATAACAAAGAGGACACCAAATTCGCTGTCCTATCACGGAGGTGTGCAACACTGACAAGTGCGAGCGTAAAACGGTAAAGGGTCAGTCTAAGAGCCCCAGTATGGCAACACCCTCGGGTCCACCCACACACGTTTGATGATGATGTTTGGTTTGTTGGGCGCTCAACTGCGCAGTTATCAGCGCCCATACAAATTCCCAACTTTGCTCAGTCCAATCTCGCCACTCACACAAACACCCAATCATCTCGAGGCAGGTGAAAATCCCTGACCCCGCCGGGAATCGAACCCGGGAAGCGAGAACGCGACCGCGAGACCACGAGCTGCGGACCGCACACATTTGTTGAGTACCCTTTCACCTGAGTGGTGCCTCGCGCCTGCTCTAGCGGCTGACGGCATGCAACTCTTTCGACATCCCTTAGGTGAGCATCGCGAAATCACGGCAACAACGCACTGCTGCTAGTCAAGAAGTTAAGCCGACTAAGAACGCTGATAGAGCGTCTGACAGTACTTCTGTAACCTCGGACATAGGCTTCTCGGATAGAAAACGTCCCCGTAGCCAGCAAATGTGGGGTGGCAATGCAAACTATTCGGCCAAAGGGGTCAATCGGGCTTCTGGCCTCGGGTTGGTGACACTGTGGTGGCGCCAGTTCTCCGGACGTGGGCCGAGGCACTGTTCCTAAGAGCCGGCTTTGCTGTGGGTTCCATTTGAAACCTGCTGCCCTGGAATATTTGCCGATTTTCGCCATCTTGCATATCTTGCGAATTAAATGATCATGAAAATTGCCCCACTGTTACCATTCGATAATCCTGTACTCGGGCAAGCTATTCGTCGATAAAAACTGATTTATCGGGCCGTGTCTACTAACATTCAACTCGTGGTTACTTAAGCAATACGAGTGTATGATCGGAAACGTGATTATAAATTTTTCAGATTTCTTTTTCTGTAAGGGGTCTGGACTGGGCAGCTGCCGACGTTTCTCCACTTGCTCTATACGTCTCCGAAAAGTCTCCTGGTTACAACAGGCAGTATATTCCACCGCATACCTTAGGGTGGCTTGAGGAGCACGCCTCTTAAATCTCAGTCACATTACACGCAGAAGTATTTCATTAGTCGAGTGAGAGGAGTGCTTTCTCCGCGCCAGCACCGCTTTTACTGTACGGCCAGATTATATTGAAATATAAATTTATAGTAACATGGAATCATAAGAAGTGGTTTAGGTACCGAATGTGGAAGATACCAAAGATAACTGTAATAAGTTAGGCTGGGCATTTATTTTCAGAAAGACGCTAATGCTCACTACAGTTCTCCGATGTGTTTATTCTCATCTAAAAATGCTTGGAAATTTAACCTATTTTTTGGATTTATATCATGTTTAAATTAGGTGTGTGAATCAGTAGTTCATATCCTTTTTACACAGTACTTCCATCGATGAAAAATTATACGATTAGTTTTCGTTTTCTAACGAGGCAGGCCATTGCATATTTTTCTTTTTTTCAACCAAGAGGTCTGCTTCACTGAGCGGTCTCTTGTGTCTCCGTAACACAACTTCCTAACTAAATTGTTTACTCAGTCTAAAGTACAGACTTTTTGCCATGAGGAATGCTTTTCCCAACTGAACCTCCCACCGGCAACAAAAAAACAGAACGTTACATTTTTTTGTCTGCAGTCTTTGGTGCATATTGAAATTCCGGCGCCACAGCATCTTAGCACGGCATCGGACGAGCCGCAACATAATAGCGTGGCCAGTTCTATATATCTCCCACAACACCAGGTATTTGCACGAACAGAATGATTCTACTTGTGTCTTATCAATATTTTAGTCATAGGATACTATGTTTGTTTTTCAAAAAGCACAACTGTTGTATTTCTGAACATTTAAAGCAGATTTTGTTTAGTTGTACCACTTCGGAATCTTATCAAGATCTGTCTGGACTGATGAGGTTACGAGAACGTGTAAAGATCAGGTGTCACAGGAAACTGTGCAAGAAGGCGGCTTGCCCCATCTCGTTCTGTACATCAGAGGGTAGCCACAAATGCTGCTTCTTCGGGCTCTCAAATGTTGCCTCCCCATCCCCCTTAGTATTCTCCTGAAATGGCACCCAGTGACTTCCATATTGATAAGGTGGAGATAGCATTCCGTGGCATGCAGTTCCTGATTGGCGACCAGACGATTTTCGTGACGGAACATTTCATGACTAGCCAAAACGTAGACTTCTACAACCAAAATATTTGACAAGTCATCGGGAAAAATGTGTCGCTTTGAAGAGTGGATTGGCAGGGAATGACTAGCACCATCATTAGGAGATTGGTTTCCTCGAGATGGTAACTAAAACTTCATGACTATCCGATGGGTCACCTGGAGCCGACCGACCGCCGTGTCGTCCAGTGGCGTCACTGGGTGCAGTATGGAGGGGCGTGGCGTCAGCACACTACTCTTCCGGTTGTTATCAGTTTTCGTGAGGGTGGAGCCACTGCTACGCTGTCAAACAGCACCTCAACTGGCTGAGTGCACCCCGTTCCAGTCCCCCCAACAAGGAAAAACCCCCAACGGTACCAGGAATCGAATCCGGGTCCTCCCCAAGTCAGCTACGGAGAGGGACGTACAATGGATAGCGCACAGTGCTAAGTAGTCAAGAGCTGGGAAGTAGGAAAGACATTGGACAGTTACTGAAAGTAGCTAAGGAAAAGTAATTATTGACAAACATCAAAAAAATGTTCAAATGTGTGTGATATGGGACTTAACTACTAAGGTCATCAGTCCCTAAGCTTACACACTACTTATCCTAAACTATCCTAAGAACAAACACACACACCCAAGCCCGAGAGAGGACTCGAATCTCCGCCGGGACCAGCCGCACAGTCCGTGCCTGCAGCGCCAGAGACCGCTCGGCTAATACCGCGCGCCTGACAAATATCTACATCTACATTTATACTACGCAAGCCACCCAACGGTGTGTGACGGAGGGCACTTTACGTGCCACTGTCATTACCTCCCTTTCCTGTTCCAGTCGCGTATGGTTCGCGGGAAGAACGACTACCGGAAAGCCTCCGTGCGCGCTCTAATCTCTCTAATTTTACATTCGTGATCTCCTCGGGAGGTATAAGTAGGGGGAAGCAATATATTCGATACCTCATCCAGAAACGCACCCTCACGAAACCTGGCGAGCAAGCTACACCGCGATGCAGAGCGCCTCTCTTGCAGAGTCTGCCACTTGAGTATGTTAAACATCTCCATAACGCTATCACGGTTACCAAATAACCTTGTGACGAAACGCGCCGCTCTTCTTTGGATCTTCTCTATCTCCTCCGTCAACCCGATCTGGTACGGATCCCACACTGATGAGCAATACTCAAGTATAGGTCGAAGGAGTGTTTTGTAAGCCACCTCCTTTGTTGATGGACTACATTTTCTAAGGACTCTCCCAATGAATCTCAACCTGGTACCCGCCTTACCAACAATTAATTTTATATGATCATTCCACTTCAAATCGTTCCGCACGCATACTCCCAGATATTTTACAGAAGTAACTGCTGCCAGTGTTTGTTCCGCTATCAAATATTCATACAATAAAGGATCCTTCTTTCTATGTATTCGCAATACATTACATTTGTCTATGTTAAGGGTCAGTTGCCATTCCCTGCACCAAGTGCCTATCCGCTGCAGATCTTCCTGCATTTCGCTACAATTTTCTAATGCTGCAACTTCTCTGTATACTACAGCATCATCCGCGAAAAGCCGCGTGGAACTTCCGACACTATCTTATATATCCTTCTTACGTATCGATTATGAGTAAAACTCATCAGTGTTCCTTTATGATCTCATGATCATAACATTTTCTAGAGGGCGAAGTAATATACTTTCAATTTGCCCATTGCTTCTCCCACGAAAGGTGACACTCACTCTCACTCTCTCTCTCTCTCTCTCTCTCTCTCTCTCTCTCTCTCTCTCTCACGCACACACACGCACACACACACACACACACACACAAAATTTAGTATTTTCATCATCTGGAAGTACGTTGTAAATCATTTAAAACTTTTTCCCGGCGTGTAGATTGTTCCATGAAATTTCGAGCGAACTGTCGGCTCTCAGTAACCTGCTGCCAACACATTTCGACACAGAGAATTTTGGGCATCTTCAGGTACTGCACTTCCGCTATATACACCTGAAGATGGCCAGAAGATAGTGCGCCGAAATGTTGTGGCAGCAAGTTGCCGACGTCCGGCAGTTTGCCGAAATTTCAAGGAACAGATGGGTATCAGTTTGGAGCGTCATGCTTCGCGGCTGCGCGAATTCCGCGATGGTGCCCAGAATCTGTGCCAGGGTCGGATATCCGACGGCTATACCTGCGAAGCCGGATGCAAATTCCACGGCTCTTCCGGCAGGCGCGAGGTAATTAAGTTGCAAAGGCGTCGGTGCGGCGCCCGGCGCTACGGTCGGACGGAGGTACGAAATTCACGGCTGTGCGTGTTTCATTAACACTCAGAACAGCACACCACGTGCAACTTACCAACCACGTCTACAGAACAAAGTGAGCTTATAAGCCGCACAAGGATATGATGGATATAAAAACAGCCGACCGTTTGCTAGAAAATTTTACTTTTACCAGGTTACGGCACCGGCTACTCACGATTACCTAAAATGATTGTAAATAAACATTAACATAGCGAAAACTGAAGTAACCAATTTCTATTCAGAATAGGTTTATAAGGAGACTGTACTCACAAGTGGTAATTGACAAACGAATTTAAGAACAATAATGCTCTCGTCACATAAAATACTTCATTAAGAAGTAAATACTAAAACCACGTAGAATTAAAGACCCTAAAACTGTCGATAAAACTATAACTACACGGAGTTGCACGGTGCACGCCAATAAGAGTTCCGAGAGATACCAGACTCTGGAGATGGCATCAAACTAAGAGGCACACATGCCGAAATTGATACAACGTGGACACAAAACAAGACGCACCATCTGGTAACAGTCGCAAATAACAGCTGTCTAAATTTTGAAAAATGTTTTAAGTGTCGTATAAGCGCTCATCCGAAATAACAATAGCCAGTATTATGCAAAATGAAAAGATCACACAAGACAATCCATCTACAAATATTAGGTACATTTTTGTACGAAACGGTTACAATGTAATAAATGAAAAAAAGAGAGGAAAAAGATATTTTAGAATCTTCTTTGAGAGAAAAGGGGCTCAACTTTAGGCACTTCTAAGTAACAGCTTTTGTACCATTAAAATTTTTTTTATCACGTAACTGCAACCATTCGTTAAGAATGAAACCGTCGTTAAAAGAAGAGTGTTCAAAATCTATATATATATAAAAGAAAGTCGTGTCAGTTACACTATTTACAACTCAAGAATGGCTGGACCGATTTGGCTGAAAATTGGTGGAGAGGTAGCTTACAACCAGGAGACGGAAATAGGATACTTTTTATCCCGTTCGACCACTATAAAACGTGATATAACAAAAACGCATCTGGCATGGAATAACAAAACGCAAATGTCAGCTAAACGTCACTATGAAACGTGGTATAACAAAAACGCATCTGACATGGAATAACAAAACGCAAATGACAGCTAACCCTCTGTGGTTAAGTATCAGTATATATCATTAATTAAAAATTTTAAGAAATAATGTGTATTTTCTTTGAATCATCATTAACAATGTCTCGAGCAAGACGATCGAATATTTCTCGAGAAAGCCGTAATGCAAGAAGGATACAAAACATTGCGAATGAAAGGACTGAAGAAGAACAACAAATTGCCAGTGAAGAGCGCCGCGTTGGTATGGCTCGACTTCGTGCTTCTCAATCACAAGAGCAAAGTGAGGCAGCCTGTGAAACGGCTCGGTTGGCAATGCGAAATCGTCGAGCGAACAACAGAGATCGACATGTAGATAATTTTCGACGCACAAGAAGAGATTTACCACGTGATGATTTGAATCGAGCAGCGTTTAGACACGATTGCAGCTCTGATTACTGCTTGCACCCGTGCGTTTGCATTGGGCCGATCGAGCGGTTAAAGGCGCTACAGTCTGGAACCGCACGACCGCTACGGTCGCAGGTTCGAATCCTGCCTCGGGCATGGATGTTTGTGATGTCCTTAGGTTAGTTAGGTTTAACTAGTTCTAAGTTCTAGGGGACTAATGACCTCAGCAGTTGAGTCCCATAATGCTCAGAGCCATTTGAACCATTTTTTTAAAAAGTGAAAGTTTGTGTCGAATAATAAATAGTATTACAAGCAAACAGTTTGCTAAACGTGAACACTTTTCTTACAATTAATACAGTTTCGTGAATACAGAAAATAAATGGATCAGTAACTGATGCGGTTTATGGTTTTTCAGGTTTCCGTGGATTGGGTGAGCTAATGCTGTCCGATGAACCGCAAGCTGGACGTTTCAAGGACTAAAATGCCGACATCCTTGATGATGGCGGTTTTCCTTGAGGACACCGCTGTAAAACAGAGATGTATGTTTTAGTACTTTCTCATCTGAGGGAGTCGTACCGAGTGAAAAACTAAACTGTCTTATCGAGAGGTACTCGTACATCGGGAGAAAATTTCCCATAAAATATATTGACTAGCAGAGGACTGAGACAAAGACGTAGTGTTTCACCAAACCTTATCGTTATTCACGCTGTTATCACATAAAAAAAACAGGAAAAACAACAATGTGAGGTGACAGAAGAAATTGAAACTGGGGGAGTGGTTAGATAAGGCCGTGTCTTTCACAAAATCTGTTTAATACATATTTAGCTGAGTTAAAAACAGATCCCAACAAAAGAGAGGCTTGATAATACGAGGAAAGATAACCAAAATCATAAGATTTGCTGATGACGTGGTATTATTACAACGTAAAAATTAAAACGGGATCATTATGTTGAAAGAACTGAAGACCAATTGTGAAGAATATGGAATGGAGATAAATGTGAAGATGACTAAGGCACTGATATTTACACGACAATTCAGGAATATAAAAGCGAATATCTGTGATGCGTCAGTGGAACAAATTGTTGACCATGATACAGAATAACCAGGAACACCACATGTAATCAAGAGATAAAAACAAGGACAGCAGTTCATAAGAAATATTTTACAGAAAGAGTAGTATTTTCTTGGATCCACTAAGTAAACACTTACCGAAAAGAATAGTCATGTGTTTTACATGGGATGTTGTCCTGTATGTTGGAGAAACGTGGACACTAAGGTGGAGAGAGAGGAGAAACGCTTAGATTTTGAGGTGTAGATTAGATGAATAATGGAAGTTGTTACAAGGACAGATTAAATAAGGAATAATAACGTGTTACACAGGATGAAGAAAGGGCAAGCCCTGAAAATGGGCAAATAAATTGCCTAGGACACTGGATAAGAAGAGACTACATATCAAAGGATGCGTTAAAGGGAATAGTGATGGGTATGAGGACCAGAGGAAGAAGAAGGTACCGGCTAATTGACGACATCAAGATGCATGCATCATATACAAATAGGAAAATGGTACCGAAAAACTGGAATCGCTGGAGAATCTTAAACTTGCAGTGATGGTTCCGCCTATTGGGCAGAACGCATCATCATCATCATCATCATCATCATCATCATCATCATCATCATCATCATCATCATTTGGGTAAATTAAAGTTATAAAGAAATGTATATATGGAAGTTTTTATTCGCCGACATTGAAATCAATCTTATATTAGGTATCCACGCGATAGTTAAAATATCCAAAAAATACGAAAATTTCGTTCAAGAAAAGAAAATAGCGACCTTTATAAGACAAGATCCAAAAGGATCAAAGATTGCAGTTAACAATGCCTTAGTACACCAAAAGGTTTCGGATGTCGAAGATGTAGAATAATTTATCACTATAGACAAAATGTTGGCACAAAATCTGAATAAATTCGTTGAATAGGGATGGTGTCCGTTCTTTCGGACATGCAGACGGCCTTACCATATTTCAGTGCGGATGTACAACAGTATCCGAAACGTTGCAGGAATAAAGTTATGCTGCGAGTTAGTGGATTAGGCGACGGTGCTCTGTAGCGTACGGCATACGCCTATGGAGAATTGTTCCGGAGACGGACATACTCGGACGGCCGAGGCGGTTAACGCAGCAAATGAGATATCGTACAAGAAGACAAACGTGGCACGATAACAGACAGGATTAGAAATGTTAACATACCAAAGAACACAGATATAAAGCACTAGCTCATTTAGTACGCATTTCTGCCGCTAGGCGTGTATAGCTCAACTCATTGGCTGTCCAGTGCTGTGTTGTCGACCTGGCTTTTTTCTCTTCATATGCAGTGATTGTTTTTGCTAGTCTGTTTTCTTCTCGTTTCGTTTTTTTATGACAGCAAGTTTAAGTGAACAACGTGCAGCCGTGAAATTTTGTTTGCTACTCAACAATAATGCTGCTGAAATTATTCTAATGTTGAAAAAGCTATTTTAATGTCGAAAACAGTTTACCAAGATGACGCTATGGGAAAAACTCAAGTGTACGAGTGGTTTGCGCGATTTAAAAATAGTTGATCAATTGTCAGACATTAGTGGATTGTCTTGGAGCTCGGTTCAGCGAATATTAATGGAAGATTTGGGAATGAAGAGGGTTACTGCAAAGTTTGTTCCTCAGGCTCTGACTGACAATCAAAAGGAACTTCGAGTTGAAACAAGTCGTGCTTTGAAACAACAGCACTGGTGATGAGTCATGGTGCTATGGCTACGACCCAGAAACAGTAACAGTCAAGCCAATGGTAGATGTCAATGTCAACACGTCCAAATAAATGTCGTCGAGTCAAATAAAACATAAAACCAATGCTGATTTGTTTTTTTGATGCCAAGGGCGTAATTCGTTCAGAGTTTGTCCCCAGGAGACTGGTTTTTCCAACACGACAACGCACCTCCACACACACAGCCATCTATGTTTCGCTGTCCCACGCACCTTAGTCGCCTGACCTGGCTCCAAGCGCCTTTTTCTTATTTCCACGCATCATAAGAGGCATGAAAGGACACCGATTTGACAACACTGAAGCAGTCAAGAAAAAAAAAAAAAACAAGGGGGAAGCTGTGAGCCATTTCCGAAGATGACTACAATAAACGTTTCGATTAGTGGAAGCACCGGTGAGACGAATATGTTTGTTGTAATGGAGAGTATTTTGAGGGGGATAAGTTTGCTTTGTAAACAATTTGAAAATATATAGCTTTTAAAAAAATAATTCCGGTTGTTTTGATACCTCCTTGTATCGAAGAAATAGATAGTGAAAGAGTACCCTTAAATGCCAAAAATCATACAAGATATGAATACCGTAACAGGCAACGCTTTCCGAAATTTCTGGTGAACAAGAAGAAAAATATAATTGGTGCGTTCCCTACATAAAAGTTTGGACAAGATTAAAATACGAAGTTCGTTCTGGAATTCGCGTGACATTAGCCAGTCTATCGGCAATGGTTTCGTAAGAAAGAGTAACGAAGCGTTTCAAATAGGATGCTACAGGCGCTTGTTAAAAATTAAGTGCAGTGAGAAGATAAGAAATTAGGTCACTCTTAGCAGAATCGGCTAGGAAAGAGGTATGTGGAAACACTAATTAGGATAATAGGATAGTTTTTAAGACATTATGAACTGCCCGTTGGTACTGACATCCAGCCGTTCAGCCTTGAATTATTTCGTCATGAGCTACGTCGGCTGAAGTTGAAGAAGCACATTATAGAAGGATATGGGGAGGTGTAACGCGAAAAAAAATGTTGGAGGAGCCTGGAGAGCTTTTAGTGTTCACGAGTATGGAACCAGGATGTTTTCTCAATTGAGAAAACGGAAAGAATAACTGAAAGAGACGAGAAAAAGATTCTACTTGACTATTAAATATCATACGAGCAGCTGCTGTTTCTTTCTCGGACGATCGGCTGACAAATTTGATTGTGAAACTACCATTCGTATGAAATACTGATTACTGTCAAAATATTACTCTGGACGAAAACCACCAACCACAAACGAGCAGAAATCTGATTTGTCACGTCACAGTTTCCCCCGTCCGGAAGCGCCTTGTCAGCCGACATGACAAGCGTGACAACAGAGGAAGCGGAGGTAACACACTCACCACCTCCAGTAAATAATGTTCACGCTACGCAATAAAAGTACTTGTTATGTAAGAATTACATCCAAGGCAATGTCTTCCCATGCGTGTCATCTGAGTAGACGTTTTGTGGAAAGCAGACGTGAATCTTCGTTATGCATTGCAGTTTCGTATGTTGTGCGACAAACAAGGAAAGACTATTTAGGATGCAATTCTTACATATTGAGTATTGTTGTTGTTGCCTGGCACTAAGATATAATTTTCTTCTAGTTTCATAATTACGTATCATTTGGCAGATTATACGTATTGTATAATGATTCTGTCGTCTTCTCTTGTTAATCTATAGACCGCATGATGACCACCAGTGGCTGTTTTAAACAAAAAACTGCGTTCTGAAATGCTTTTGTGATTTCTATCATAAAAAATACAAGGAGATGAATAGTCAATCGCTTATTCTCAGTTGGTAACATGCCGTTTTGCCAATGATTGAAAAAAAAAAATGAGTAGACAACTGATATTATATTCGTCTTTTCGAAACCATTACGAATATGTTTAAAAAACTCGAATAATTAATAACAGAAACGTGCGATATTTTCACCTAAAAGGGCAACTCCTGAAATTCTGAGAACCAATTTTTATAGGGGAGACTTGCCCCCGATAATATACATTCCACGGGCGGACAGCAGGATAATCATACCGAACCACAAAAAATTGGTTACCTGGCGTGACGAAGCTACGGCCTATAGATGGTGGGGAAGGGGTCACACCTGCCTGTGAGCTGTGCGTTAATTTTGTCTGTGCGCAGAGGCCTGTTTTGTTCGCCGTGCATACGTCGTGGCGGAAGATCCATGCGACGCAGTGGCAAAACATTGGAACGGGCTACTGGAGGTCCTCTTGAGAAGGAGGTAGCGCAGTTCGCAAGTGTATCCCACGCTACTACAAGCAAAGTATGTCGCAACTGAGACCGAAAGGCTATTGTCGCAGCGACTGCCTGTACGGATCACGGTTGTGGCAAAATTTTCTATTCTCTGCAGAATAGAAACTGCTTGCGGATAACAAGGTTGGACCTCCCAAATCCGACAGAGAACTAACTCTGAGGATGGAATTTATTGTATGCAAAGAAGCGCCCAAGAGACCCTGCCACTTGCTCTCAAAATCTCTGGGAAAGACCAACAGTGATTGGCGAAGAACTGGAACCATTTGTCACAACTGCATTTCTGTCCGCATGTGAAGAATGTGTAGCGATGTGTTCGCCATAAACCTCAAGATGCCAGTAAACGACCTAACACATTCGTGCGGGCGTATCTACGAGTAAAGTGGTACAAAAGGAGCGAGACTTATTGTATTAATAAGCTGCGCCGGCCGCGGTGGTCGTGCGGTTCTGGGCGCTCCAGTCCGGAGCCGCGCTGTTGCTGCGGTCGCAGGTTCGAGTCCTACCTCGGGCATTGATGTGTGTGATGTCCCTTAGGTTAGTTAGGTTTAATTAGTTCTAAGTTCTAGGGGACTGATGACCACAGCAGTTGAGTCCCATAGTGCTCAGAGCCATTTGAACCATTTTAATAAGCTTCTATTTGTGGTAACCTATCAGTGGTTGATTGTCTTACGAACTTTGTGCCCTTGCACTGTCCCAGGTTCCATCAAAACCGGTCACCTTAGTGTCAGTGGATCGACATTTTACTTCAGACGTATTATATTGGTCCGCTGGAACATGTCATATATGAAGGCTGTCGCTAAACAGGCGAGACTAGTGCAATAAGCTTGTGCACTTTTAAAATATGATCAAATTAACAGTGCTCTCTGCCAAAATAGGACCAGGATCAATACGATTCCTCGTCTTTGTTGTTGTTGCTGTTTTGTGGTTATGAGTCCCAAACTTCTTTGATATATTGATTGACGACTCCATGGAGCGCTGTGTGCACAACGACCATATATGTTAAATTAAAGGGAAGGTCAGCGTTGCCCGTAATATTGATGTCTTATTGATAGCAGAATCGATTTTCGATCATAGTGATCATCTTCAGTGCTGATAACTCAGTTATTGTGATCATTTCTCAGTTTTGGTTATTGATAACTTGATACCAGTGTCTGAGTTTAATTTGTACATATCAGCACTGAAGATGATCACTATGTGACCGAAAATCAATTCTGCTATCAATGAAACATCAATATTACGGCCAACGCTGGCCTTCCTTTTAATTCTTTGATGTAGCTTTCGGTACTAATCTCTTTTTCCAAACTCTCTTCATATCAGCACAGCTGCATGAAGCCTTCTTCAATTGGAACCTGCTTACGATATACGAGCTTTGGCCTCCCTCTACAATTTTTGTAATTTACCCCTAACTCTTCTCTCACTTACCAAATTAAGTATTACTCGATGCCTCAGAATGTGCCCTATCAACTTATCATCTATTCTTTCAGTCAAATTGTGCTATAAAGTTCTTTTCTGACTCTTCATTGGTTATCCCACTCACCCACCCAATCTTCAGTATTATTCTGTAACACCACATTTCAAAAGCTTCTAAACATCTTTTTCCTCACTTATTATTTATTTATTTAGCGTATGGCAGTGCACATCATTTTACACTTCTTACAAATGTTTAAACAAAGATACACATAAAAACAAAAAAATGGTTAAAATGGCTCTGAGCACTATGCGACTTAACGTCTGAGGTCATCAGTCGCCTAGAACTTAGAACTAATTAAACCTAACTAACCCAAGGACATCACACACATCCATGCCCGAGCAGGATTCGAACCTGCGACCGTAGCGGTCGCTCGGTTCCATACTGTAGCGCCTAGAACCGCACGACATAAAAACACATTAAAACATGCAGATGATGCGCAATACAATTAAATAGTGACATCAAGGTTATATATGGTCAACACAATTAAATACAAACATTGAGATTATGAATAAAGTCTTTTGCGGTGTCTGTTGGCATCATAAAATCACTGAACCTGCCACTCTATGCTCTTCTGTCGCACTCGCATGCAGATGATGCGCAATACAATTAAATAGTGACATCAAGGTTATATATGGTCAACACAATTAAATACAAACATTGAGATTATGAATAAAGTCTTTTGCGGTGTCTGTTGCCATCATAAAATCACTGAACCTGCCACTCTATGCTCTTCTGTCGCACTCGCATGCAGATGATGCGCAATACAATTAAATAGTGACATCAAGGTTATATATGGTCAACACAATTAAATACAAACATTGAGATTATGAATAAAGTCTTTTGCGGTGTCTGTTGCCATCATAAAATCACTGAACCTGCCACTCTATGCTCTTCTGTCGCACTCGCATGCAGATGATGCGCAATACAATTAAATAGTGACATCAAGGTTATATATGGTCAACACAATTAAATACAAACATTGAGATTATGAATAAAGTCTTTTGCGGTGTCTGTTGGCATCATAAAATCACTGAACCTGCCACTCTATGCTCTTCTGTCGCACTCGCATGCAGATGATGCGCAATACAATTAAATAGTGACATCAAGGTTATATATGGTCAACACAATTAAATACAAACATTGAGATTATGAATAAAGTCTTTTGCGGTGTCTGTTGCCATCATAAAATCACTGAACCTGCCACTCTATGCTCTTCTGTCGCACTCGCATGCAGATGATGCGCAATACAATTAAATAGTGACATCAAGGTTATATATGGTCAACACAATTAAATACAAACATTGAGATTATGAATAAAGTCTTTTGCGGTGTCTGTTGCCATCATAAAATCACTGAACCTGCCACTCTATGCTCTTCTGTCGCACTCGCATGCAGATGATGCGCAATACAATTAAATAGTGACATCAAGGTTATATATGGTCAACACAATTAAATACAAACATTGAGATTATGAATAAAGTCTTTTGCGGTGTCTGTTGGCATCATAAAATCACTGAACCTGCCACTCTATGCTCTTCTGTCGCACTCTTGGGCGATGTGACGGTGGTCTGTCTCTTGGTTCCGCAGTCACAGTTGGGAGTTGGTGTTTTTCCTCATTTGTAAAGGGGATCTGCACATCTTCCGTGATTTGTCCGTATTATGTTAAGGGATTACCATATTTTACGTGGTAGTTCATATCCGGGCGAGCTCTCAGTGATGCAGGGGAGGGCTTGACAATGCTCAGGGCACCCTCTCGCCACTCTTCCCTCCAGGTCTTTATTGCATACTTTGCAATTTCTTGGGTGTTATCATTGTTGGATGTCTAGATCGAAGTCTGTTTCTTTCCAGGTCAGGCATGTCTCAGTGTATAGAGAGCTGGGCGTTGTCGAGTATCTTCCTATATTCTCGGAGAAGAGCATTTTTCCGACGTAGGTCCGCAGGTGGTATGTGGCTTAGAATTGGCAGCCAATGTGTTGGGGTTCCGCTGACAATTCGCATCGTGCTATTCAGCTGCACGTAGATTTTTTTTTTTTTTTTTTTGCGTGAACACTGTTCATCCAGACCGGAGCGCAGCACTCCGCAGCCGAGTAGATCAGTCCGAGTGCCGACGTGTGTAGCGTGTCAGCCAAGGAGCCCCAAGTAGTGCCGCACAGCTCCTGGAGAATATTATTCCTCGTCTTTAGTCTGACTGCAGTATTTTCCAGGTGTTGCTTATAAGTGAGCGCTCTGTCCAAAGTGACTCCAAGGGTCCGCATCTCGTGGTCGTGCGGTAGCGTTCTCGCTTCCCGCGCCCGGGTTCCCGGGTTGGATTCCCGGCGGGGTCAGGGATTTTCTCTGCCTCGTGATGATTGGGTGTTGTGTGATGTCTTTAGGTTAGTTAGGTTTAAGTAGTTCTAAGTTCTAGGGGACTGATGACCATAGATGTTAAGTCCCATAGTGCTCAGAGCCATTTGAACCATTTTTTACTCTAAGGTACTTTGGATGCTCATTAGATCGGAGCCGATTTCCCTCGAGACGAACGTCAAGTTGTTTGCTTGCTAATTTATTATTGAGATATGTAGTTTCGGTTTTTGTAGGATTGGCTGTAATCTCCATTTACGAAAGTATGTAATTAATGTCTCCAAGTCAGATGTCAAGGTTGTTTCCATGACCCGTAAGTTCTTGTGTTGCCAAGACCCAATCGTCTGCGTACCCAAACTTCCTGGAAGATGTGGATGGCACATCGGCAATGTATAAGCTGAAAAGTCGTGGAGCCAATACGGAGCCCTGCGGTAGTCCGTTGTTCAGGGTTCTTTGGTCGCTTATCTGTTCTCCTGTTAGTACTTAGAATGTTTTGCCAGCAAGCATGGCATCTATAAGTCTGGTAGTTCTCAGGCAAGGGACTGTTCTCATGAATTTGTACAGTAGGCCATGTCTCCAGACAGTGTCACAGGCAGCAGACAGATCTATGAAAACAGTTGATGTTTTTAATTTCCTTTGCTACCCAGCCTCCATGTATGAAGTTAGTGACATAACCTGGTCTGTACAGCTGCGCGCAGGGCGGAACCCGGCTTGTTCCACGGGAACTGACTCCAGAATTTTGGTGGCAATGCGGTTATAGAGAAGTCTTTCCAGGAGTTTAGAGACAGAGCTCAATAATGCGACTGGGCGGTAGCTCTTTGGTTCGTCACTCGGCTTCCCTGGCTTTAGGAGGGCAACGATTTTTGACCGTTTCATTTGCTGAGGGACTGTGCCGTGTGTTATAATATCTGTAAAGAATTCTGCTAACCATCTTTTCGCGTATTTTCCGCAGTTCAGAGAAACTCCTTACTGTTTATCGCACATTTGTCACTTCGACAGAAAGCTACACTGTAAACGAATACCTACAGAAAATCCAAACACTTATATTTATATTCGATGTTAACAAACGTCTCCTTACCAGAAACGCTTTTCTTGCCATTGCCGCTCTGAATTTTATAACGTGTTTACTTATGCCATCGTCGGTTACTATTCTCCTCCGGTATCAACTATATTTAGTGCTTCAAACCCTAATGCAATTTACTCCGCACCACCCGATTTAATTCGTCTACACGTCCCCACCATTGTTTCACTTTTATTGATATTCATCTTAGAATGTATTTTTCAAGACAATATCTATTCCATTCAACTGCTCCCCCAAGTCCTTTGACGTTTCTGCCAGAATCGCAGTCTCAACTGCACGTCTGTATTTGCTCCTCCCACTGTGCAAAACACTTCTGCGTTATGGTTTCCAAGAGGTTGCGCTGGAGCTCTGTTTTCGCCTAACTACTTGTCGACTGCCACTGTGTCTGTACACTTTGATGGAGATTCTAGCAGGTGTGGGCACGATTCAGAGTCTAAAAACTGTTGCGCCACGAAGAATGTGTCCTTACTAATGCGTGCATAGCCGTCTCTTTCTCGCTGGATCTAATCGTTCTTTGTCTGTAGTATGCACTGTATTCCCTAACGAGAGGGTAACAAAGTGTTTTCTTATGCCAGACCCTCAATCCCTATATCGAGATTATTACTATCAAGCAAAATGCTTTCGATGAAAATTCGACATTTTTCCATTGCAAATAGAAGTATTAGTTATACGAAAATTCAGAAAGCTTCTCAAGAATGTTATTGGTACTCAAGGAATTCTCAAGTATGCGATAGCAGACCATTTATCTCGTCTAATAACCTTTTTGACGTGTATGTAACATACAACTCAAAGTTGAATTCTAGATGTATTGCGCCTCAGTTCTGTGGGCAGATAACAACGAGGAAACAAGACCAAATGTGCGCAGAAGTTGCTCACACCATCATGTTTTCTCGGAACTTCGCAATTTATTTTGAGTGAGCGCGCTGTGGCTGGATGTGGTTTTCCTGCAACTGCAACGCGCCGATGCGTTCCAGCAGATGGACCACGCGGTCGATCTTATTACTAAGCGCTCACTCCTGCAGCAGTATACAACGCTGTGGTCTTGGGCAATTACAGTACCGCTGTAGACTGCTTTTCTGCATAGTTTATAACAGCCCCGACACACAAGCGTAAATACAAGAAAGGAGAAACAAGCGCTGTGTCTGGAAATTCCAGCAACGCTAAGGCGTTCGCGGTTCTTGAGTGCAGTTTAACATTACGGACTGTGCGATATCGAAGGAGGAACAACAGTTTATATTATGCCCTTTCGCGAAGGAATAATTTAAAAGCCTTTTTCAAAATGGTTCAAATGGCTCTGAGCACTATGGGACTTAACTTCTGAGGTCATCAGTCCCCGACAACTTAGAACTACTTAAACCTAACAAACCTAAGGACATCACACACATCCATGCCCGAGGCAGGATTAGAACCTGCGACCGTAGCGGTCGCGCGGTTCCAGACTGAAGCGCCTAGAACCGCTCGGCCACACCGGCCGGCAAAAGCCTTTTTAGTAGCTCACTGTACACCGACATATGGAAAGCGTTTCTTGAATTCTGATCTTTACTGGAAATTCTGACATTCCTCAGAATATAGGAAACACTGTTGGTGAGTCGAGCAACACAGTCACTGACTCTTTTGCAGAGTAGTTAATTCGTTTACCACATCAACGGGAGCGTACCTTGAGTGTTGCTGACAGATACTTGTGTGGTGTCACCGCCAGACACCACACTTGCTTGGTGGTAGCTTTTAAATCGGCCGCATTCCGCTAGTATACGACGGACCCGCATGTCGCCACTGTCAGTAATTGCAGACCGAGCGCCACCACACGGCAGGTCTAGAGAGACGTACTAGCACTCGCCCCAGTTGTACAGCCGACGTTGCTAGCCATGGTTCACTGAGAATTACGCTCTCGTTTGCCGAGACGATAGTTAGCATAGCCTTCAGCTACATTTGCTACGACCTAGCAAGGCGCCGTATACGAGTGATATTGAGATTCTATTAATGTATCATCAAGAGCGATGTTCTACAAATGTGGATTAAAGTTAAGTATTCCAGAAGCTACGTACTTTTCTTTATAGCATTCATTACGTATCCTGTTTGAGACCTCGCGCCAGCCTGCGTGAGTTTAAGCGCGTGCCTTTCGGCTTCCTCTCATTGTGTCTAGGCTGTCTTGTCTAGACACAACAACTTGCATGTAGGAAATCAACGGCCTTGCCGCAGTGGTAACACCGGTTTCCGTCAGATCACCGAAGTTAAGTGCTGCCGGGCTGGGTTTGCATTTGGATGGGTGACCATCCGGTCTGCTGAGCGCTGTTGGAAAGCGAGGTGCACTTAGCAATTCTGTGGCAAACTGAGGCGCTACTTGATTGAGAAGTAGCGGCTCCGGTCTCGTCAACCGACATACGGCCAGGAGAGCGGTGTGCTGGCCACATGGCCCTCAATATCAGCATCCAATGGCGCCTGTGGGTTAAGGATGACACGGCGGCAGGTCGGTACCGTTTGGCGCTCATGGCCTGTTCGGGTGGAGTTAAGTTTAGCTTTAGGAAATAGAGCGGGTGCTCCAGTCAATGAAGAACGTTCTTGGGATTTCATTCTCCCACATTGTGCCCCCCCCCCCCCAAGCGTTAGATAATTTCTTAATGGTTGTCGATTGACTATTAACATGGCTATGAAACTGCCAGACTTTGATTTGTATGAAAACTATAATTTAGTCGAACGATATAGGTTTTTTTCTTTAGTGTTATTTTAATAAAAGCACTGCCACATTTTCATTGATCGCCACTATTTCTACAGTGTTCTTGTACTATCTGACTCAAGTTATTTATAAACTCGTCTAGCGTCTCAGTACCATTTATGTAAGTAAGAAATGAAAAATTAAATATTCTCATCTTCATCATCGTATACTAATTTTTTCCAGGCGGCCCAACATACATTTGGCAGATGGTTTAAATACAGTGGAACATAACGCCATCCCATACAAAATGGTCAATAATGATATTTCGTAACCCATTCAAAAGCAAGTGTTAGTATAAGAAGTGATAATTATTTTGATACATGTTTAATATTCTTAACGATTTTTATACGGAGAGATAAATAACTTAGAAGTTCGAAAAGTCATGGTTTAACTATTGCAGTAAAACAGCTGTTATGTACTGAAACGTCCCCTTAGAAAAATTATGAATGACAATGCTGGAAAACCTCTTACGTTATTTGTTTTTCAAACAGTTAAGCAAAACTCAAGGTACTCAAACAGTTTTCTCTTTACTTATTCTGATCAACACTAAACTGACACACAATATTTTTAGCGCAACGCAATGTGACTTTCAACAAACCCTACAAAAAAAATGGCCCTGACTGACAATAACCTATATCTTTCATGAATCACTTACCTCACAAAAATCTTCGTTACTCGACCTACTGCAATACAGCGAGCGCCAATACTGCGAGCTAAATAAAAGATTGTAACTACTGAAGGCACTAGCTACTGATAGGTATAGTATAGTTAGCAAATTAAAAATTTTGATAGAGAATAACAATGTATTTACCTAATAATGTTCAGAAGTCATCATATATATATCTTGTTTCCAGAAAAAGGAAATTTGTTTATATATATATATATATATATATATATATATATATATATATATATATATATATATATATATATATATAAACAAATTTCCTTTTTCTGGCGGACACACGTCCGGATCGTGCTAACATAGTAATATAGTAATCTATCAAAACTCCGCCATCTCTCTCTCCACATCCGCCACTGCTGGCGGCTCACCTCCAACTACCAACACTTCACGAGCGAATATTCCAACAATATCAACCAGCCACAGACTTTACACAGCACAGTCAGTGATTTTCATAAGAGCGCTACGTGGCGTTACCAACATAAAAACCTAAACAGCCCTACTTACAGTACTATCGTACGATAAAAAGTTGTTGCCAATATCTTGAATCGTTAAAGAATATATACTATGTAAGTTGTAAACCACAGGAATGTTCGTCTATATGTTCACTTGTTGGAGTGTAGTAATACCATGGACACTTCTAAATTGAAATTAATCGATTGTCACGCTGTTGCTGCAGTGTTGACATCCATATCTTATCAAGCTTAATGCCTTCATATTTTCTATTAAAATTATTACCGTGTTTGGCAATCTCAATTAAAACATGAATAGACAGGGCGCACAAAATATGTGAAAGTTGGCAATATCAGAGGTCATAGCACAGCCGACGTCACGTGACTGACAGCGGCGCCCTCTGGATAGCTTATATACAAGGCGCTCACTCGTGCTCTCGTTGCAGCTCGCCGATTGTCCTCGGAGGGTTCCTTTCCGCAGTCGAAGGCGAAACGTCAGGGGACAGTATTATGTTCGGACCACGGCAACTCAGTCAGGAAGTGTTAAAAAGAATGCAAGTTGCTGTTTCGATACATGAGCAAATAGGGAAGAAAGCGATTTTTTGTCGCAATAGCGCAAGACAGGAAAATGGGGAGGACAGCATCAAACAAGTATAAAAAAAAAGGACGATGGATTTCTTCACGAGAATACCTCACAAAATTTACACTAATTGCTTCTCAGGTCATCTTTTGCAGTCTTACTTTTTTTCTTCAATGTGCTAGACTGCTTCCTGAGGTATGTACAGTATCTGATCGAAGTATCGAGACAGCCGTACGTCATGGGGGATTGACCACTGGATGTCAGGAGACGCGGACCCGCTATTATAATAGAGGGCAAGGAATATTGTGTTGTCAGTAAAGAAGCAACAACAGGAAAATGGACCGTTCAAGAGCGCTCACTGACTTCGAACGTGTACTAATAATCGGATGTCACCTGAGTAACAAATCCGACAGGGACATGTCAGCCCTTCTAAAGTTGTCAAAGTCGACCGTCGCTGATCTGATTGCGTAGTGGGAAGGAAGAACCACAGCTAAATCAAGACCAGCGAGACCATCGAACATTGCGGGAGGAGGGTGGATCCAAAATATGGCACGAAGTCTGCGGAGGGCGCTAATTCCAAAGAGCTCCCAGCAGTCAAGCTGGCACAATGTCTATGTCTAGGAAGTTAAAAAGAACGGGGTACGATGGTCGAGCAGCTCCTCATAAGCCACACAGTGGAATCAGCGCTAAGCGGTGCCTGAAGTGGTGCCAAGAACGAGGACTGTGGACAGTGGATGAGTCGAAACGAGTGATTTGGAGTGACGAATCACGCTGAGGATTGACAATCAGTGATTTACTGTGCTCAGTCACGCTATACCTTACAGCAATCGGATGGAAGGCTTTGGGTTTGGCGAGTGTTTGGAGAACGTTACGTGCTGCCAAGTGTAGTGGCAAAAATGACGTGTGGAGGAGATGGTGTTACGGTGTGGGAGTGTATTTCTTGGTTAGTGCGTGGTCCACTTATTGTCCTTTAAATAAAATGCTGAATGCTTAAGGATGTGAAGACACTTTTACTGCGTACACCAGAGGAATAGTTCGGGACCGAGAGATGTGGCACAGTGGTTAGAACACTGGCATTGGAGAGGACGGTGGTTCACACCCGCATCCGGCCGTTCTGATTTAGGCTTTCCGCGATTTTCCTAAATCGCTTCAGGCAAATTCCGGGATGGTCCCTTTGAAAGGGCACGGCCTGCTTCCTTCCCCACCCTTACCTAACCCGATGGGACGGTTAACCTCGCAGTTTGCTCCCCTTCCCCCAAATCAACCAACCAACCAACCAACCACAACCAACCAACCAGTAGTTCGGAGAAGAAGACTGTTTGTACAAGCGTGACAACGCATCCTGTCAGTAAGCAGTATGATTCGTGGAAAATAAGATTTCTGATGTGGGTGGGACTGCTGAGAGGCCTGATCTGAATGCAGTGGACCACCTTTCGGATGACTTAGAGCAGGCTCATCCAAGAATTGCGCCCAGCCGGCGCGGCCTAGGAGCGAGAGAGAGAGAGAGAGAGAGAGAGAGAGAGAGAGAGAGAGAGAGATAGCTGCGGAGCGAGCAAGACCGCACAGCACTGCTCTAAGCTGGTCTTTCCCGCGGTCAGAGCCAACGAAAACAAAATAACAGAGGAATCGCAGCTCTGTAAAAGTGGTCGATGAGCGGTGAAACAAGCAAACCATTTACTGTTTGCGTAAAAACTAGTGTTCGTGTGGCAGAATTACTACGCAAAGCTTTAGGAAACAATATCCAAAACAAGAATGGAACAACACCTTAGTAGTTTTCTGACTCACAGGTAGATTCTATTCGTACTGCACATGCACACTCATCATATGTACAGTAGGCGTCTTCTGAAAAATGTATCAATTTCTTAAATGAACTAGAGTCATGAATATCCTATTTTAGAAACAATTTTATGTAAGGAGTATACAGTCTCATTCTTACTGTTAGTAGTTACAAGTAAATATTTTTTGTTATACTTCGTGCTACAGCTTTTTGTATCCCTTTTCAGAGTTTAGAAATCGGATCCTTAGTTTTCTGTTTAGTACGTAATAATTTTAACTACATCTACATAAATACTCCGCAATCCACCATACGGTGCGTGGCGGAGGGTACCTCGTACCACAACTAGCATCTTCTCACCCTGTTCCACTCCCAGACAGAACGAGGGAAAAATGACTGCCTATATGCCTCTGTACGAGCCCTAATATCTCTTATCTTATCTTTGTGGTCTTTACGCGAAATGTAAGTTGGCGGCAGTAAAATTGTACTGCAGTCAGCCTCAAATGCTGGTTCTCTAAATTTCCTCAGTAACGGTTCACGAAAAGAACGCCTACTTTCCTCTAGAGACTCCCACCCGAATTCCTGAAGCATTTCCGTAACACTCGCGTGCTCACCAAGATTGAAAACTTATTAAAAACAGAATTAAGGTTATAAATCTCTTTAATTATTACAGTCAACATTGTTAAAGAAGACAACATTTTACACTTTTTCTTTTTCGAGGAAACGATTTAGTCTAGGTTTGGTACCAATTTTCGAACTGACCTTTGTGACAGGTATTAAAGTGCCGTTCAATCGAGTACTTTTTTAAATACATGAGGTTCCGATGACATACTAAACATTTGGCATGATTTTCGACAGCAGTACAAATGAAATTAATTTACCACTCGGGTTTAAATAGTGCGGACGCACCGCTCCTCTTTCTTTTCGTCTGCTGCTGTTGACCATCCATCTCGATCCACTGCAACCTTACGTCTTGTTGACTGAAGGCTTCGTGTCGCTTTTGACCGCTGCTGGCGCGGCGGTCTGTCGTCCGTACGAAGCGCGCGTACAGCGGCATGGCGAGGTTCGGCGGGCGGTCCGCAACAGCCAGCTGAGCGACACGGCTCGGCCACTGCGACAACATACGAATTCGATCGGGGCGCTGGCCGCGGGCAGTCGCGGGCGCTAGCGCCCCAGGGGCACAGTTTGGTCGAGCCTGACTTAGAGCATAGACTTCGCGTCAGAACCAATTTCTCTGGTTTTGGCTCTTGAGGACGAAAGGGCCGACATTCCTCCACAGACATACTGACATCTCTTTAAAAGTGTTCCGAGCAGAGATTAAGCTATAATAAAGGCATGGGTGGACACAATCCATATTAATGTTCACTAATATGTGTCTGTATACTCGCGATCAAATGTTGTACAGCATTCTACTCAGTGCTGTTCGTGGACTTATGAGTACTTGGCTTAACGTAAATTGCTTGTTTATTAGACACATTGGAGGGCACCATTCCTGGACTAACTCCAGCGCCTTCAATAGGCCACGAAAAATATTCATTTTTTCGTAAATCGGTTTAGTTTGCTGATATGGCCCTTCAATGATTTTCAGCCAACTGTCGGTCCTTCTCTCTCTCTCTCTCTCTCTCTCTCTGTCTCTCTCTCTCTCTCTCTGTCTCTCTCTCTCTCTGTCTCTCTCTCTGTCTCTCTCTCTCTCTCTCTCTGTCTCTCTATCTCTCTCTGTCTCTCTATCTCTCTCTGTCTCTCTCTCTCTCTCTCTCTCTCTCTCTCTATTCGTTTAGTCGGTTCCGACTCTTCGTGACCCCATGAACCAAATCACGCCACTTTTTCCGGTCTTGCACTTTCTCCCGTAGACCTTCCAGGTTGGAACACATTGCTTCTGTGATGCCATCGATCCATCTCATCCTCTGACTTCCTCTTCTTCTAGTTCCTTCAATCTTCCCCAGCATTAATGTTTTTTCCAGCGAGGCATGCCTTCGCATTGTGTGTCCAAAGTAGGTCAGCTTTTGTTTTAACATTAGACCTTCCAGGGAGAAGTCTGGTTTTATTTGCTCCAATATTGATCTGTTGGTTCTCTTTGCAGTCCATGGAACTCTAAGAAGTTTCCTCCAACACCACAATTCGAAGGAGTCAATTCTTCGCCGTTCAGCCCTTCTAATTGTCCAGGTCTCACATCCGTACATCACAACTGGAGAGACCATAGCCCTGACAATACGGATCTTTGTTGCTAGTGTTATATCTCTGGACCTTATAACCTTGTCAAGGTTTGACATCGCCTGTCTCGCCTGTCTACCGAGCAACAGGCGTCTCCGGATTTCATGGCTGCAGTCGCCATCAGCAGAGATCTGGGAGCCGAGACAACTGAACTGTCGGTCCTTACTAGTTCCTACTGAAGCCCTGGCAACGTTTCCGGTCTGTGTGGTCCAGAGAGAGCTCGGTGCTAGGCCAGAGCAGTCTCCTGGCTGGGAACGCGCCGCCTGCCCCTTCGTGGAGTAGAGTGCCCTGAGGGCTCCGAGTTACGGTGCACAGCGCAGCGCAGAGACCTGCCGCGGTCCGCCCACCGCCAGACACAGACAGACACGGACGTAACCGCCGGCGCTCGGCGCTAGTCGCTTCCTCTACCTGTTCTGCTTCTGCCGGGCCCCAGGCCGCAGGAATGTGAAACCGGACCTCCCAGCCACTGCAGGAGGAATCTGCATCTGACAGCTGCTTCCAACAATAGCAGGGCAGCGTCACTAGATGCACATCCCAACAGGAGGGAGGGGGGGGGGGGGGTTGAAGGGGGGACTTGACCCCTCCTAAGGAAAATTTTATTAAACGACTTTATGTTTTTGTGTGTATAAATTAGCAAATTTCTGAGCTAACTTTCGGAGGACATTCTACCACATCATTTACAACTGCGACGCCACCGTGCGGGATTAGCCGAGCGGTCGGGGTGCTGCAGTCATGGACTGTGTGGCTGGTCCCGGCGGAGTTTCGAGTCCTCCCTCGGGCATGGGTCTGTGTGTTTGTCCTGAGGGTAATTTAGGTTAAGTAGTGTGTAAGTTTAGGGACTGATGGCCTTAGCAGTTAAGTCCCATAAGATTTCACACACATATGAAAATATTTTTGTTGCAAGGTGATAGCTAGAAATGGGAAGCTATACTGGGAAGGGGAAATGTCAGACAGTAACAAATTCCGCCCTCCTCCCAGGACTGAAGCCTTCACCTCTAACTGCACTTCACTTCCACACAGTAAATCGTAGAGTGTGGCTGATCGTTATAACATCCCTGTTTGACAGAGCTCTCAGGAAGCTATGGTTTTAACATGATTTTATTATGCAGCTTTTTTGTCTGTACTCATTTTGCAGTTGATTTTAACTTCCCAATGAGGTAGAGACCTGAAATTTTGAACATAGATCAAAAGTGGGTGACAATGAAATATTATCACACTTTTGTCTGAATTATCCACGTAGCTCTGATGGGGGTAGGATTGAAGTGTGTTCGTAACGCCTGACACCTTCAGCAGCCCTGCGGGACCGGCGTGTTGGGCGGGTAGTATCGGAATGCGCTACAGGCGTTATGCGTGGAACTTCACGTCAGCCGACTGCTACACATGTAAGCGCTAGTGTCGTCTGTGCTGTGCTGGCCTCGTGACGCCAAGCGCCCGTTGCCAGCAAATCAGTACTCGTCGTTGCACTACACAGGTAGCTGCACAACGGATCTGCATTAAGTAGTGGGAGTATACACACTGCGGTCTCGTAGCGTTCTCGTTACACACCGTTGATTTTGTCTCAGATTAAGCTATGCTTTGTCACTCTTGCTTTACTCATTTGAACTTTGTTATTCCGCCGTGTCGTTTCCGTTGTCTGTTTTCCTCTTATTGTTGTTCTCCTGTTCACACCTAACAGCCGATGACGGTCCCTGGCAAGCTGGCCAGTCTTTGTTGGTTCTTTGAGTCGTTCTTGATCCTTGTCAGATTCCGGTCACAATGATTTGTAAAAATAACATGCTCTCATGAACATGTTAAAATCTATTGTGAAATAACAGGCACACGACTAAATAGCACAAAATAATTACTTAAATAAAAATGAATTTTTAATATAACACACTTTTAAATCGGACTAAATAGTATGTGCCTCAGTCAGTGGCAAACGACAACTCTTTTGCCACTGAGTGGACCACATTGTGAAGCTTTGTTATTCTGTTGAGGAAAATAATTGTGACTGTAAAAAGGATGTTAATCTCATGGTGTACGACGTATAATGTGTGAAAGCTTTATTGTTTTTCTCTCTCCCTGTGTGATGGTCAAAGACCGAAACCGGTTGGAATAAATAGGAAATCACAATACAGGACAGTGTTCTTCTTGTGGGCCAGCCGCCAACTGTACAAGTCCATTTTGTAAATTGAGGAAACCGCACAATAGTTGCTGCATCAACAATATCGTTGATTCAGCCACTATTGTGCGGTTCCTTCAATTTACAAAAGAGCAGTATATTATACATTCCCTACGACAGAGGTCAGATTTGCAGATAACGTCTTGTACAGAGACAACGTGCAGTATTTTCTTTAAGCGGGATGCAGGAGTCACTTTCAACGCGCAATCCCTCACAGTTGTTGTCACGTGGATGCAAGCAACAATTGTCACTACTGCGGTGCATTGCTCCTCCCAGAGATCACCATCGGTGTCACAGCATGTACACACTACTAAGGGGCAGCATTGATTGCTTCTTCCACTCGAATTGGGGTCTTTCGGTGGCCTATGTACAGGCAATGGCTCTGGCTTGTCAGCAATTCAGCTTTGCGTCTGAAAATGGCGGCCATTTGGAGCGCCGAAATATCATGTCAAAATCTTAGGATCTAGCTATAAAACCTGCTAACACACTACGAATTACTACGGCGAGGAAGTCTATGCCATCACCGGTACTTCGGGCATTATGTGTTTGTGTTGTTGTCCTCATCATTTCATCATCATTCGGGAAAAGTGGAGTGACTGGACTTTGAAAGGATTGGAAATTTGTACGGGCGCTGATAACCAAACAGTTGAGATCCCCACAAACCAAATATTGTCGTCGTCATCATGATGATCACCTCATCATCATCATCATCCTCATCATCATTATCCTCATCATCATCATCCTCAACATCATCGACTTCGTCGTCATCACCATCGTCGTCATCGTCAGGGATACTATCTAGTTTCGTAACACACTTAGGTGAAAAAAAAGACCCTAGGATACGTCCTAATATTGTGTCGGACTTCCCTCTGCTTGGTGTACCGCAGCAACTCGACGTGGTATGGACTCAGCCAGTCGTTGAAAGTCCCCTGCAGGAATGTGGAGCCACGCTGCCTCTGCGGCCGTCTATAATTGCAGAAGTGTTGCCGGTGCAGGACTTAGCGTGCGAACTGAACTCTCGACTACGTCCAATAAATGTTTGGTGGGATTTACGTCGGGTGGTCTTCGTGGCCAAATGATTCTCTCGAACTGTCTAGAATGTTCTCCAAACCAGTCACGATTAATTGTAGCTCGATGACACGGTATTGTTGTTTGGGAACACGAAGTGCATGAATGGCTGCAAATGGTCTCCAAGTGACCGAACACAACCATTTCCAGTCAACGATCGGTTCAGTTGGACCACACGACCCAGTTCATTCCATTCAAATGCAGCGTTATGGAGCCACCATCAGCTTTCACAGTCGTTAACAACTTGGGGGTCTGCGTATTTCTCGAACCCTACCATCAGCTCTTACCAATTGAAACGTGGACTCATCTGACCAGGTCACGGTTTTCCAGTCGAGCTCCGGAGAGGCGCTGCGGGCGATGTCGTTCTGTTAGCAAAGGCACTCGCATCGGTAGTGTGCTGCCACAGCCCATTAACGCTAAATTTCGCCGCACTGTCCGTACGAATACGTTCGTCGTACGTCCCACACTGATTTCTGTTGTTATTTCACGCAGTGTTCGTGGTCTGTTAGCAATGAAAACTGTACGCAAACGCCGCTGCTGTTGGTCGTTAAGTCAAGGACGCCGGCCACTTCTTTGTCGGTGGTGAACGGTAATGCGGTAATATCCGAAAAGATCTCGCATTATTGAATTCCCTACCGATTTCCGAAATGGAATGTCCCATGCGCCTAGTTCCAAACTAACATTCCGCGTTCAAAGTCTGTAAGTAGGCTGTTTATGTTTTCTTATTGGCAACGTTACGTAGCGCTCTGTATGAAAATCACTGGCTGTGCTGTGTGCAGTCTGTGGATAGTTTGCATTGTTGTCTGCCATTGTAGTGTTTGGCAGCGGCAGCTGCATGTGAACAGCGCGTAGCGTTGCGCAGTTGGAGGTGAGCCGCCAGCAGTGGTGGATGTGGGGAGAGAGATGGCGGAGTTTTGATAATTTGTAATACTGGATATTATGAACTACTATATATATATTATGACTGTTAAGGTAAATACATTGTTTGTTCTCTATTATCATCTTTCAATTGCTAACTATGCCTACTAGTAGTTAGTGCCTTCCGTAGTTTGAATCTTTTATTTAGCTGGCAGTAGTGGCGCTCGCTGTATTACAGTAGCTTGAGTAACGAAGATTTTTGTGAGGTAAGTGATTTGTGAAAGGTACAGGTTAATGTTAGTCAGGGCCATTCCTTTGTAGGGATTTCTGAAAGTCAGATTGCGTTGGCTAAAAAATATTGTGTGTCAGTTTAAGCACAGTCTTGTATAAATGTTCAAAAGGGGACGTTTCATAAGTCTTAATTCCCGTCATGTGGCCACAATCACATTTGAAGTGTTATCGCATGAATCACTTGAGTACAAATGGCAGCTCCGCCAATTCACTGCCCTTTTATACACTACAGGTCATTAAAATTGCTACACCACGAAGATGGCGTGCCACAGATGCTAAATTTAACCGACAGGAAGAAGATGCTGTCATATGCAAATGATTAGCTTTTCAGAGCATACGAACAAGGTTGGCGCCGGTGACGACACCTACAACGTCCTGACATGAGGAAAGTTTCCAACCGATTTCTCATACACAAACGGCAGTTGACCGGCGTTGCCTGGTGAAACGTTGTTGTGATGCCTCGTGTAAGGAGGAGAAATGCGTACCATAACGTTTCCGACTTTGATAAAGGTCGGACTGTAGCCTATCGCGATTACGGTTTATCGTATCGTGACACTGCTGCTCGCGTTGGTCGAGATCCAATGACTGTTATCGGTATGTGGAATCGGTGGGTTCAGGAGGGTAATACAGAGAGCCGTGCTGGATCCCAACGGCCTCGTATCACTAGCAGTCGAGATGACAGGCATCTTATACGCATGGCTGTAACGGATCGTGCAACCAAGTCTCGATCCCCGAGTCAACAGATGGGGACTTTTGCAAGACAACAACCATCTGCACTAACTGTTGGACGACGTTTGCAACAACATGGACTATGAGTTCGCAGACCATGGCTGCGGTTACCCTTAAAGCTGCATCATAGACAGGAGCGCCTGCGATGGTGTACTCAACGACGAACCTGGGTGCACGAATGGCAAAACGTCATTTTTTCGGATGAATCCAGGTTCTGTTTACAGGATCATGATGGTCACATCCGTGTTTGGCGACATCGCGGTGAACGCACATCGGAAGCGTGTATTCGTCATCGCCATACTGGCCGTGATGGTATGGGGTGTTATTGGTTACACGTCTCGGTCACCTCTTGTTCGCATTGACGGCACTTTACAGTGGACGTTATATTTCAGATGTGTTACGACCCGTGGCTCTACCCTTCATTCGATCCCTTGCGAAACCCTACATTTCAGTAGGATAATGCACGACTGCATGTTGCAGGTCCTGTACGGGCCTTTCTGGATACAGAAAATGTTCGACTGCTGCCGTGGCCAGCACATTCTCCAGATCTCTCACCAATTGAAAACGTCTGGTCAATGGTGACCGAGCAACTGGCTCGTCACAATACGCCAGTCACTACTCTTGATGAACTGTGGTATCGTGTTGAAGCTGCATGGGCAACTGTACCTGTACACGCCATCCAAGCTCTGTTTGACTCAATGGCCAGGCTTATCAAGGCCGTCATTATGCCAGAGGTGGTTGTTCTGGGTACTGATTTCTCACGATCTATGCACCCAAATTGCGTGAAAATGTAATCATGTGTAAGTTCTAGTATAATAAATCTGTCCAATGAATACCCGTTTATCCACTGCATTTCTTCTTGGTGTAGCAATTTTAATGGCCAGCAGTGTACCTAGTGTAAGCAATATTACCGCATTCTGTATATGTGCACGTCGCTATCCCACGACTTTTGTCACCTCAGTATATGTTGAGACCTAATGTGCACTTTTTTCCAGTGTGATCGGTTATTTGGTCACCTCTTGCTTTAGGATCGAGCACCACAATGATTTGCCTCAGGAGGGATCGCAGCTTAAGATTCCTTACACTATGGTGCGCCTTTTTATATAATAATAGTAATCTGAGACGGCATTAAGGACGCAAAGATACCTGAAGGACATTCAGGTAAAGGGAAAGATGATTCTTCTTGCTTAAGTTTTCCACCACGGGACCTTTGTCGCCTGCGTGTGATATCCGTCCCAGTACTCAGGGTAAATGCCACTGATGGATGACACAAGCGAAACCGTGACACTCCGCGCTACTTAATTTGCCTGCTTACAGAAAATTTATTTTTCGCTTTTGTTTCTCAGCCATTTCAAATACAGAAGTTGTGAGGCATGCACATTATCTTGGTCACTCTGTAAATTGTTTCTTACGTAAATATCAATATGCGTAGATCACACCGAGCAAAAACTTCGTCGCTGAGTAATCTTTGCCTATTGCTACAATATGTTTGTGTTGTTACATAGCCTTTGCCTGAGGGCGCTGACAAAGTTACGCGCATTCTAAGTTGTACAGTATTGAGTAGCAGACGTTTTTTGAAGAATGGTCAGGAAATTTTCTTTGTAAGAATGATACGAAGTAGATGAAATTGGAGTATGAATATTTTTGATGCGATTGTGGAGAGAGAAGCTAAGGAGAGTATTTGCAATTTTTTCTGGAATGTTGAGAGATTGAGGTAAGCACGCAAGCACATAACTGTTTAGTGCCAATGATATTGTAGTAACGAAGTCCAGATAGTGGGATTGTTACGTGTCTTGCCCTAATAGGATGATGAACCCTCGATTAAATTTATTCCTTAAAATTATGTTGTGTAAATACTATTGTGAACATTTAGCTTATTTTTAAAGCATTACTTTTGATTATAGAGTTTCTTTTGAATTTTGTCAGAAGTTATTTCTTACCAGTTAAAATTCCTATCCTTTCATTCTGTTTATTAAGTACGTCCGCTAGCTTATTTTTAAAGCATTACTTTTGATTATAGAGTTTCTTTTGAATTTTGTCAGAAGTTATTTCTTACCAGTTAAAATTCCTATCCTTTCATTCTGTTTATTAAGTACGTCCGCACACTGCATTTTGTGCTATGGAATTTTCTGACGCATTTTTTAAATGTTGCTTTGTTGCTGTATGCTGTGCGCTGCTTTCGGGAAACCTGCAAAAATGTTTGTCGAGACATGAAGTGAAAATACAGTTTACGGCCACAAATTTCTTTGTAAGTTCGGTTGCGCATTTATTAAGTCAAGACACATTCAGCATAGAATTTGTGGACAGTGTTGAGTAAATCATATGAAGTCTTTCTACACCTCAGTCTGAGTTTTTCATATTACATGAGTTTAAGTTAGGTATTAGTTCGTGTAGCTACCAGTTTTGAGAAGTTCTGTCAGACAGTTTTAGGATATATCGTGATATTTGAAGATGTCCTATGTTTGGAAATATTCACTAACGCAACAGTTCAATTTACCAAGTCTTAAAGCATCAATGTGTTCTTTGAATCTAATTTCAAAACTTCTGCCTATCTGTCCAATGTAGAATTTTGGGCATGTATCGCATTTGAGTGTGTATATTCCTGATTTACGGTAGGGACACTTGGAGGTATTTACATCATGGATTAATTTTTGTCGTAGTTTATTATTTGGAGAAAAGCTGTTTGTGACATTTTTCTTTTTAAATAAGTTTGCTATTTGGTATGATATATACAATCTCAAATGCGATACATGCTCAGAATTCTACATTGGACAGACAGCAGAAGTTTTGAAATTAGATAGACAGAACACATTGATGCTTTAAGACTTGGTAATTTGAACAAATCTGCATTTGCAGCCCATATTGCTGAAGAAAACCATTCAGTGGGAAACATTGAGAACAATTTAAAAATTTTACATCTATCAGAAAAAGGAGCCACTATGAATATATTAGAAGAAACAGAAATACACACACACACAAACAGCACCCCAGACTATATCCTTAATGAACAGAGTTAGCTAACACCCCTTTCCTGAAAAATTTCCAAAAATTATTTTCCAACCTCCAAAGCAAATAATATTAGTACGCCTATCTGCAGATCAAGTAGCAAATTTATATGTTACTATATTCTCATGATGCTAAATGTAATTAAATAATGTACTATTTTACCTATACAGTACTAAAAAAAACAATTTTATAATTAATGTAACAGTATCAGCTCAAAAAATCAATGTCTCTGTACAAGTGTAAAAGGTATTTCAGTTGCGTAAGTGAATATTTCCAAACATAGGACATCTTCAAATGTTACGATATATCATAGCATCTTTGATACTCATGGGCAACGGCCTTGCCGCAGTGGATATACCGGCTCCCGTCAGATCACCGAAGTTAAGCGCTGTCGGGCGTGGCCGGCACTTGGATGGGTGACCATCCGGGCCGCCATGCGCTGTTGCCATTTTTCGGGGTGCACTCAGCCTCGTGATGCCAACTGAGGAGCTACTCGACCGAATAGTAGAGACTCCGGTCGAAAAAAACCATCATAACGAGCAGGAGTGCGGTGTGCTGACCACATGCTGCTCCTATCCGCATGCTCAGATGAGGATGACACCGCCGTCCGATGGTCCCGATGGGCCACTTGCGGTCTGAAGACGGAGTGCTTTTGATAGTCATATGTTTGTAAGCTCTTTGTATGTATCATAACATGTGGTGCGTGGTAGAAATCTTCTCGGTGACAAATCTAAATCGTTCAGTGAGAAAAATTTACGTGTGCAACAATAAGAATGCAGTGGGAATGTATTCACATCTGTTGGACGAATGTTATGAAAACAAACACCCCTGTGTATGGCGTGCTTATAATTATGAATTATTTATATTTTAGGACAATTAATCTGTAAAAAACACACCACAAGTCATAAGGAAAGCGTGTAAACCGTCTGAAGATGAATCACACCGATGCGAAACCGGTAACGGCAGCCTTTGAATAAAGGAACTGAAAGTAAATTTGTGGCTGTTGCTCTCCTAACGCCATCAACATTTGTCTTCTCAACATTTTGCTCGGTCTGCGCTGAGCCCACCCACTGTGCTAAGCAGAGTGTCCATTCCACTGAACAGACGTGCCAGTCTTCCCCGAAGCGGTGCGTCGTTTTAATTAAGGGTGAGGTGGGCAGTCAAACATTTGTCCTGCAGGCGGCGACGGCGATTTCGACAGAGGGTCGCGTGGTCGGCCGCGGGCCTGCCGTGTTTGCCGCCGTGGTTAGCTGCGAGGCGCGGACGCCGGCACCGTCGGTTAGCGGGCCGAGTTAGCGGGCTGTGCCGGCAGCAGAGGCCGGCGTCTCCGGCGGCAGGCTGCAGCCTGGAGTCCCTGCCGCCCACACCGGCGCCAGAAATACCTGCGGCCGCGGGGGCGGCGAGGGCGCAGGCAGGGACACCGGACCCCTCACGCATTATTCATCGCCCGTCCGCTAGCCGGCGGTCAGGAGGTGAGCGCCGATTGATTTGGCCAAACTGTCGGCAGGTAACTGGAGCTCTGCTCCAAATAGAGGCACCAGAAATGTCTGACAGAGATCCCGCTACAAAACCAGGCCATTAAAATTGCTACACCACGAAGATGGCGTGCTGCAGACGCGAAATTTAACCGACAGGAAGACGATGCTATGATATGCAAATGATTAGGTTTTCAGAGCATACACACAAGGTTGGCGTCGGTGGCGACATCTACAATGTTTTGACATGAGGGAAGTTTCCAACCGATTTCTCATACACAAACAGAAGTTGACCGGTGTTGCCTGGTGAAACGTTGTTGTGATGCCTCGTGTAAGGAGGAGAAATGCGTACCATCACGTTTCCGACTTTGATAAAGGTCGGATTGTAGCCTATCGCGACTGCGGTTTATCATATCGCGACATTGCTGCTCGCGTTGGTAGAGATCCAATGACTGTTATCAGTATATGGAATCGGTGGGTTCAGGAGGGTAATACAGAGAGCCGTGCTGGATCCCAACGGCATCGTATCACTAGCAGTCGAGATGACAGGCCTCTTATCCGCTTGGCTCTAACGAATCGTGCAGCCACGTCTCGATCTCTGAGTCAACAGATGGGGACGTTTGCAAGACAACAACCATCTGCACGAACAGTTCGACGACGTTTGCAGCAGCATGGACTATCAGCTCGGAGACCATGGCTGCAGTTACCCTTGACGCTGCATCACAGACAGGAGCGCCTGCGATGGTGTACTCAACGACGAACCTGGGTGCACGAATGGCAAATCGTCATCTTTTCAGATGAATCCAGGTTCTGTTTACAGCATCATGATGGTCGCATCCGTGTTTGGCGACAACGCGGTGAACGCACATTGGAGGCGTGTATTCGTCATCGCCATACTGGCGTATCACCCGGCGTGATGGTATGGAGTACCACTGCTTACACGTCTCGGTCACCTCTTATTCGCATTGATGGCACTTTGAACAGCGGACGTTACATTTCGGATGTGTTACGACCCATGGCCCTACCCTTCGTTCGATCCCTGCGAAACCCTACATTTCAGCAGGATAATGCACGACCGCACGTTGCAGGTCCTGTACGGGCCTTTCTGGATACAGAAAATGTTCGACTGCTGCCCTGGCCAGCACATTCTCCAGATCTCTCACCAATTGAAAACCTCTGGTCAACGGTGGCCGAGCAACTGGCTCGTCACAATACGCCAGTCACTACTCTTGATGAACTGTGTTGAAGCTGCATGGGCAGCTGTACCTGTACACGCCATCCAAGCTCTGTTTGACTCAATGCCCAGGCGTATGTAGGCCGTTATCACGGCCGGAGGTGGTTGTTCTCGGTACTGATTTCTCAGTATCTATGCACCCAAATTGCGTGAAAATGTTATTGTGGTGTCACCGCCAGACACCACATTTGCTAGGTGGTAGCTTTAAATCGGCCGCGGTCCATTAGTACATGTTGGACCCGCGTGTCGCCACTGTCAGTAATCGCAGACCTAGCGCCACCACATGGCAGGTCTAGAAAGACGGACTAGCACTCGTCCCCAGTTGTACGACGACTTTGCTAGCGACTACACTGACGAAGCCTTTCTCTCATTTGCCGAGAGACAGTTAGAATAGCCTTCAGCTAAGTCCATTGCTACGACCTAGCAAGGCGCCATTAGCCTTACAGTGCTTGTAATTAAAGTCTCATTTGTATCGTCAAGAGCGATGTACCACAATGATGGAATTAAAAGTTGAGTATTAACTTAGCTACGTACTTTTCTTTAGTGCATTCATTACGTATCCTGTTCCAGACTTCACGCCAATCGGCGTGTGTGTACGCGTGCCTTTCGGTTACCCGTCACTGTGGACTGGCTGTCTTGTCAGCCCACTACAGTTATCACATGTCAGTTCTAGTATAATAAATTTGTCCAATGAATACCTGTTTATCATCTGCATTTCTCCTTGGTGTAGCAATTTTAATGGCCAGTAGTGTATATGAGGTGTCTGTCCTTTCGGACGTGTCCGAATTAGGATAATGGGTAAAATTTAGAATTTTGGTATGACGAGAGGCGTGCTATGGCAGCCCGTGCAGTTGCAATGATTACCGTGTATGGAAGGCACAGTGGTCAGGCCATCTGCCTACGAATTAGGAGGGACTGGTTTGAACCCTAGTGCGGCACAAGTTTTCAACTTTTCCCATTGGTTTAAATCAATGCCCACTAGCAACAAATGCCAGTCATTTAGTTGTGTCTTAAAAATCAGGATGCATGACTACAAGAAAGGGTCAACTGCATGTACGGGGTTGCAGCATTAGAAAATTTGCGAGAGTGCAGGTAGACTCAGAGATTATCAACATACGATGCTGAGACTCCTATCTAATGCAAGTAAAATAATATTATTCAATTACTCCATCAATGCATCTAGTCACAGCATACTATACCTTGGTGTATCAATTGTCTGCGACTGAACATGAGTTCAGGAAGATGCAGACATTTATTGGCAAAAGCGACACTAAATTGATAAAAATTAATAAGAGAGGTCGCTTACAAACCTCGCTGCCTGTCTATTCTTGCTGTTTGTGATCCCGTGCCCATTGCCAAGCTAGACTTTATATTTACATGTGGGATGGATCCGCAGTCTTCATAAAATTATTAAGTACGGTGTTTATAGCTGTCATTGTTTTTTAAAGTTATCACTGTAATTTAGAATATTAGCACTGATCAGTCTGGAACCGCGCAACCGCTACGGTCGCAGGTTCGAATCTTGCCTCGGCCATGGATGTGTGTGATGTCCTTAGGTTAGTTAGGTTTAAGTAGTTCTAAGTTCTAGGGGCCTGCTGACCTCAGTGTTAAGTCCCATAGTGCTCAGAGCCATTTGAACCATTAGCACTGATCTTCAGGCAGAAGTCTCACATTCAAATATCCATCAACTGAATTTACATCTGCATGAGTATTTCTATTTGAGATGTCTCCCTGAAGATACTCGAAATTGAAATCGAAATAAATTAAAAATTAATTATTATTATTATTGGTGGAACAGCTATATTTAACAAAATGAAGGAGGAAGAGGGGAGGGAGGGTGATGGGGCGAGGGACAGTGAGGGAGGGATGGAGGAAGGAGGTAGAGGGAGTGAAGGAGATAGAACAGGAGTGCGAGAGGGACAGAAGAAAAGGTCAAATGAGGAGGGAGAGGTTAAGTGAGGAGGCAGAGGGTGGGTGAGGAGGGGGAAGGTGGTTGAAGAGGGAGAGGGCCAAGGGAGAAGAGATCATGGTGTGTGAGATGGAGGCAGGGGGAAGGACCAATGTGGAGAACAGGACACAGGGTGCGAATATGGAGGTACAAAGGAGGAGGGGGGAAGGGAAAGACGTCAGGAGAGATAGGGGAGTGGAGTCAGGTGTGGAGGAGGGAGGGGGGGGGAGAAGGGAAGGAGGGACGTAAGGAGAGAGATAAGGGTAGGTGAGCAGGGGAGAGGTTCTTCCAACTGTTCGCTAAAAACATCTGTACTTCGAGCGAAAATCTGATGCTCAAAAAATTCGAGAGAGGAAACACTCCTGAATGGACTTAACTCTTTGATTGTGACTGAGGTGCCTGTGTCCCATGGTAGGTTATAGGAGAACCACTGTGAATTTACTGCATGTTACTGCTACATATCGATGCCCCTCTGGTAAAGGGAAGACGCTATGGTTTACAGAATCTTTATAACTACAGCTTACTGCTGTGGATTTTGCTGTCCCGAGGTATCCTTGTTAACCCTCTACCCCACTCCGCTCCGTATCGTCAAATGAAATTAGTTCGCGCGTGTAGATATGCATCCCAATGGGCATATCTGCAAAGCGGACTGCCGTCGCGCCTTCCCCGGCAATTGGTGCCAATGAACTGAACGTACGTTTTGACATTTACCTTGTCATAAACGGTCCCATACTGAGCATCTGCAAGCTGGACAAATGCTCTACCCGCCGATGTGGTCTGTGTCCTGTACGTCTTGTAGTTTTTGCCAATTGTCTTCTGAAATCCCGGAGGTATTGAGAGTAACTCTGTATGTCCCACCCCTCCCCAAGCTGGTAAACGAAAGGGCGGGAAAATTTGTTTCATGTTGTTACTTCTTACTATGGTATTAATTAAAATAACAGTACATTAATATCTTTTACTTCGAAACAAAACTGGTAGTCAAACTAAAATTACGGCAGCGTATGTTTCAAGGCGAGGGGATAGACATACACATCGCATTCTACTTTGCGCAATAATAATTATGTCATTTTTAATAAAAGTTTTCATTTTCATTATTACAGTCAAGACTACTGCTTGTAATTTTTACGCTTTTAGAATTTCTCCACAAAGTGGTTGAATCGTCGCCGTTTACAATTTTTTTTATGTCTGGTTACTCTCGGTGGCATAAATTTATTATTCCATTACTAGAATCAGAAGGTAAAAAAAATTTGATGAGTGAGTCTGCTTTGTGAAATCTAATGATCTAATTTTCCAACACTGAAATATCCAGCTGTCAGTTTTTTACGAGATCTGACAAAAGCTATTAAATTTTTAGAGAATTACGTAGTTATTAACGAAATAATGATGACTATCTAAATAACCGAATACTTTTTCTGAAACGTGTACTGACATTTTAGTTTTGTCAGTGAGTACCAGTTCTTAAAGTTTTCTGCATGAAATGCAGTTGTTTAACACAGACCAGTGCAGTACTATATCCTCCGATGATGTAACGAAAGATGCGTGATAAATTAAATTAAACAGACTCAAAGAGTGGATATAAAAAACATGTAAACATTTCTAATTGTTCACTTTTTCATTGTAAATAATTATAATCTGTACTTACAGACCAAGATGATTTATAGGGTGCAGCGGAACCCATGAGACACGTACCTGAGGAAAAAAGAAAACCTTTAAGAATAGAACAATCTATGCTTCAGTTCACATTAACTTCTATTGTAATTTGAGAAGACAAGTTTGCTCGAAATGGTCCATTAACGTGGATGTATACGTCTAGCTGCAGTTACCCAGAAGGGAGGCCAAATGTCCACGAACAAAATTCTACTTTTGCGGTTCTCTCTTCAGCTGAGCTGTCAGACCATTGTTTAATTTGCATTTTATTGTTAACAGAAATCAATTATTCTTGCACAATAAGTAGCTGGGCTGCTTATGATGTAAACTAAAAATGTTAGCAACGCTAACAAACAAATGTGTGCTTCCACTTGAAATCAACAACATACCACTGACTGCATTTCAGTGCACTTATCTGGAAAGCACATCAGATCTTTTTTAATTATTCTGAAGGTTAACAATAAAACTAAATAAATTCTATTCTACACATAAAGTTAGTATACTGTAGTAAAATAATTTGCATTCCTATATAATGTAGGAAGACCTATTTTTTTTTAAACAGAAGTTTAAAATTATTATTGGGCTCATTTCAATTTCCTTGATGACATAACTATGTTTGGAGATTAGTTCATTAGTTCAACTGTGACGTTACGTTGCTATATTAATAAAGGAGTGCGCCTGACACACATGATCACAGCAATAGTAACTTTGTTAAAGCTATTTTACTTGGCACTATAAGTGTGATTTACAGTTAACTGCACAGATAGCTTAGTAGGGTTCAGCAGATTCATGAAAGGCCAATCATTTATAACTTTACATTCAATAATTCACACTATCAACATTAATACTCTGTCTGAGTCGAGATGTAGCCCTTCTTACCTAAATGAAGACTAACATTATTGTAATATATTTGTATCTGTTTACGTATGAGTGATTGTGTGTGTGTGTGTGTGTGTGTGTGTGTGTGTGTGTGTGTGTGTCAAGTTTATCTTTTACTAGCATGCGAAAATGTGAGACGTTGCCAGAATAACAATACGGCTTGAATATTTTATTCATATTCAATCTATTTTGTTAGGACAACAGCAAATGTGTAGATAGTGGTTGACTGTTGGTTAAGAACAGTGACAATTAGTCCATCATCCATACATACATAGAGAAAAAATAGTATTTAGAGCAGTATTTGAATGTTAATCAGACATAATCTACGTATCTACAGAATCGTTTTGATCGGAAGATCATTAGATGATCGAGACGAATTGCTAATAAAGAATTATGTTATCGGCGGCATTTGGTGATTCTTAAATACGACGTTTTCAGACTGTCTAAATTATCCCAGGTGAATGCCCCAATTATTGACATTTCCTGACAGATTAAGACTGTGTGCGTACGTGTGTGTGTGTGTGTGTGTGTGTGTGTGTGTGTGTGTGTGTGAGGGGGGGGGGCAGACGTGTCAAAGTACAACTCACGACGCGTCCACTTGGTATCAATTTTACGGGTTAATGAAAAGCCGGTCCAGCTGCTGGTAGGCACTTTATTTACGTCCACGACCGATTTCGACCTTCACATCCACGCCATTTTCAAGCGGATCTGAAAATTGTACTCTCGTGAAGCGAAGTACGTGTCAGCAACCGGAGCAGTTCTTCATTAACTGAATGTGCTGTTGCGGGATAACAGCGCTCTCCAGACGTGGAGAAACTAATAAGTTTTCCTGTACCTCTTTCTAGTTTTTTAACCTCTAGAGAAGCAACATACGAGAAAACGTTTCCGCAGCATTTTGAGAACAGGAGATGACTATTCGAAGATTTGCAGTCCGGGTCGTGGATCTGGAGCTGTATTGCCCATGCAGCCCGCATCTCGTGGTCGTGCGGTAGCGTTCTCGCTTCCCACGCCCGGGTTCCCGGGTTCGATTCCCGGCGGGGTCAGGGATTTTCTCTGCCTCGTGATTGCTGGGTGTTGTGTGCTGTCCTTAGGTTAGTTAGGTTTAAGTAGTTCTCAGTTCTAGGGGACTGATGACCATAGATGTTAAGTCCCATAGTGCTCAGAGCCATTTGAACCATTTGTATTGCCCATGCAACACAAAAACAGTGCATTTACCGCTTGAAAATGGAAGGTTCGTTGGGGCTGCAAATATTATTTGACAAAGGTCACGACCGATATTCTTCCTCATTCTTAACCATCCGAACTATCTCTGTGTCTAGAATGATCTCGAAGTCAACTGGGTGTGGAAGTCTGCTCTGTTTGTTTCCTTCTTTCAGTTTTCGGCTCTTGACAGACATTAAAATTGTGATGCCAGGAAAGGTAGCAAATACCGAGAGACTACATATTGCGAGTACAGTGTACAGTATAGTATGACGAGTAAATTACTACATCAGTAGGTGACTTGTGGCTGAACAAAGCGCGAAATTTATATATCGCCTCTGGCAGCAACAATGGCTCTACCCAGGGTGGGCATCGAGTCAACCTGAGCTTTGATGACAGGTTTTGTTGTTGTGGTCTTCAATCCCGAGACTGGTTTGATGCACCTCTCGATGATGCTCTATCCTGTGCAAGCTTCTTCATCTCTCAGTACGTACTGCAGCCTACATCCTTCTGAATCTGCTTAGTGTATTCACATCTCTTGGTCTCCCTCTACGATTTTTACCGTTCACGCTCCCCTCTAATACTAAATTTGTGATCCCTCGATGTCTCAGAACATGTCCTACCAACCGATCCCTTCTTCGAGTTAAGCTGTGCCACAAACTTCTCTTCTCCATAATCCTATTCAATACCTCCTCATTAGTTATATGATCTACCCATCTAATCTTCAGTATTCTTCTGTAGCACCACATTTCGAAAGCTTCTATTCTCTTCTTGTGTAAACTATTTATTGTCCACGTTTCACTTCCATACATGGCTACACTGCATACAAATGCTTTCAGAAACGACTTCCTGACACTTAAAGCTATACTCAATGTTAATAAATTTCTCTTCTTGAGAAACGCTTTCCTTGCCATTACCAGTTTACATTTTATATCCTCTCTACTTCGACCGTCATCAGTTATTTTGCTCCCCAAATAGCAAAACTCCTACTTTAAGTGTCTCATTTCCTAATCTAATTCCCTCAGCATTACCCGACTTAATTCGACTACATCCCATTATCCTCGTTTTCTTTTGTTGATGTTCATCTTATACCCTCCTTTCAAGACACTATCCATTCCGTTAAACTGCTCTTCCAAGTCCTTTGCTGTCTGACAGAATTACAATGTCATCGGCGAACCTCAAAGTTTTTATTTCTTCTCCATGGATTTTAATACCTACTCCGAACTTTTCCTTTGTTTCCTTTACTGCTTGCTCAATATACAGATAGAATAGCATCGTGGGGTGGCTACAACCCTGTCACTCCCTTCCCAACCAGTGCTTCCCTTGCATGTCCATTGACTCTTGTAACTGCTATCTGGTTTCTGTATAAATTGTAAATAGCGTTTCGCTCCCTGTATTTTACCCCTACCCTGAAAGAGAGTATTCCAGTCAACATTGTCAAAAGCTTTCTCCAAGTCTACAAATGCTAGAAACGTAGGTTTGCCTTTCGTTAATCTTTCTTCTAATATAAGTCGTAGGGTCAGTAATGCCTCACGTGTTCCAACATTTCTACGGAATCCAAACTGATCTTCCCCGAGGTGGGCTTCTACCAGTTTTTCCATTCGTCTGTAAAGAATTCGCGTTAGTATTTTGCAGCTGTGACTTATTAAACTGATAGTTCGGTAATTTTCATATCTGTCAACACCTGCTTTCTTTGGGATTGGAATTATTATATTCTTCTTGAAGTCTGAGGGTATTTCGCCTGTCTCATACATCTTGCTCACCAGATGGTAGAGTTTTGTCAGGACTGGCTCTCCCAAGGCTATCAGTAGTTCTAGTGGAATACTCCCGGGGCCTTGTTTCGACTCAGGTCTTTCAGTGCTCTGTCGAACTCTTCACGCAGTATCGTATCTCCCATTTCATCTTCATCTACATCCTCTTCCATTTCCATAATATTGTCCTCAAGAACATCGCCACCTTTCTGCTTTCCCTTCTTTGCTTAGAACTGGGTTTCCATCTGAGCTCTTGATATTCATGCAAGTGGTTCTCTTTTCTCCAAAGGTCTCTTTAATTTTCCTGTAGGCAGTTTCTATCTTACCCCTCGTGAGATAAGCCTCTACATCCTTACATTTGTCCTCTAGCCATCTCTACTTAGCCATTTTGCACTTCCCGTCGATCTCATTTTTGAGACGTTTGTATTCCTTTTTGACTGCTTCATTTACTGCATTTTTGTACTTTCTCCTTTCATCAATTAAATTCAGTATCTCTTTTGTTACCCAAGGATTTCTACTGGCCCTCGTCTTTTTACCTACTTGATCCTCTGCTGCCTTCACTGTTTCATCCCTCAAAGCTACCCATTCTTCTTCTATTGTATTTCTTTCCCCCATTCCTGTCAATTGTTCCCTTATGCTCTCCCTGAAACTCTGTACAACCTCTGGTTCTTTCAGTTTGTCCAGGTCCCATCTCCTTAAATTCCCACCTTTTTGCAGTTTCTTCAGTTTGCTGACAGGTATGGGTACTTAAATCTAGGCTGCTTCAACTTTTAAACCAGAGTTTATCAGTACTGTTGGCTGAGGAGTGGTGACACGTGACCAGATGTTTTCCGTGTGTGAAACATTTGGACAAGTTCCTAGAATGAAATTTTCACTCTGCAGTGGAGTGTGTGCTGATATGAAACTTCCTGGCAGATTAAAACTGTGTGCTTCACCGAGACTCGAACTCGGGAACTTTACGGGCAAGTGCTCTACCACAGAGCTACCCGAGCACGAATTACACCCCGTCCTCATAGATTTACTTCCGCCACTACCTCGTCTCCTGCCTTCCATACTTCACATAAATTCTCCTGCGAAACTTGCTGGACTAGCACCTCTGGAAGAAATTGCGGAAAAATGGCTTAGACATTGGTAGGAGTGAGGTAGAACACTTGCCTGCGAAAGGTAAAGGTCCATAGTTCGAGTCTCGGTCCAGCACACAGTTTTGATCTGCCATGAAGTTTCATATCAGCGCATATTCCGCTGAGGAGTGAAAATCTAATTCTGGAAACATCCCCCAGGCTGTGGCTAAGCCATGTCTCCGCAATGTCCTTTCTTTCAGGATTGCTAGTTTTGCAAGTTTCGCAGGAGAACTTCTCTGAAGTTTGGAAGGTAGGAGACGAGGTGGTGGCGGAAGTAAAGCTGTGACGATGGGGCGTGAATCGTGCTTGGGAAGCTCAGTTCGTAGAGCACTTGCTCGCGAAAGGAAAAGGTCTTGAGTTCGATTCTGGATTCGCCACATAGTTTTAATCTGCCAGGAAGTTTCATCTGGAGAAGTTGCTCGCTGGGGCAATAGTCGAATAATACTTTTTGCATCGAGATGAATCAGGACAGCGCAAGCAATATCCACAGTGTTGCGTTATCCTATTGAAGACTATCGAAGAGACTTCGGAGACAGGAACATCCACCAGCCTTAATATACCAGAAATTGATGGCTACTATGTGAACGAGATGTGATCGTCTTGACCACATACAGCTAATACCATTAAGATAGTTGCTGGATCTGACGAATGCAATGTGAACGACGATCGTTTTCCTCGGAGCCTCTACAAACTGATACTTCCAATGTGATGCTCTATGCAGAGGCGGGACTCGTGGCACAATGTCTGTGTCGAGTGTCGACGGTGGACGCATCAGTACCCGCGTATCTCATCCTGCTGCAACAATGATCACCATGCTGATTGTCCATAGAGCTCCATACGTTGTCGCACTCTCCGTGTTGGTACTGATCTGGGTGCAATAAAAGTAAAGTCCATTTTCTAACCCACGGTATGTGACATAGTAGTGCGCTCCTGCACAACCAAGCAAACAATCAATACGTCAAATGGTTCAAATGGCTCTGAGTAATATGGGACTTAAAATCTGAGGTCATCAGTCCCCTAGAACTAAGAACTAATTAAACCTAACTAACCTAAGGACATCACACACATCCATGCCCGAGGCAGGATTCGAATTTGCAACCGTAGCGGTCGCGCAGTTCCAGACTGAAGCACCTAGAACCGCTCGGCCACATCGGCCGGCTCAATCAATACGTCCTCTCAGGCGCTAGTCGCGTGGAATCGTTGAGATCCTACACGGCATAGAGTATGACCCTTCTCAGCTCATCGATTTCATATTCTCCTGACAGTTGTCATATCCTGACTGACACGAGCAGCAATATCACTGAACGGTAAACAGCAGGACACAATCCTGCTGATGTTGAATTCAGACAAGAGTTGGTAGACGTTTCCACTTCGTACAAGAGGAATTACACGACTTCTAAGAAACAAATAATGCACCACAAAGGAGTTATCCAAATGGGAACAAAATTGTTAGATGTGACGTCCATGTAGAAACAAAGATATGATCACAATTTAAAAAATGGATGATTTATTCAAGAGAAAGAGTTTCACAAACTGAGCAAGTCAGTTTCGCGCTGGTCCACCTCGGACCCATATGAAAGCAGTTATTTGGCTTGCCTTTGATTAACAGAGTTGTTGGGCTTCCTCCTGAGTCCAACTGGCGCGTTATATCGTCAGAATCCCGAGCTGGTTGGAGGGCCCTGCTCATAATACTCCAAATGTTGTCAATTGGGGAGAGGTCTGGCGACATTGCTGGCTAAGGTACGGCTTGGCAAGAACGAACACAAGCAGTGGAAACTCTCAACGTTTGCCGCGGGCATTATCCTGTTGAACTGTAAGCCCAGGAAGGCTGGCCATGAAGAACAACAAAATGAGGCCTAGAATATCTCCGATGTACGGAATGGCTGGCTCGGTTGCTGGGTTCCAGGTTCCAAGAGCTGTCATGGGACAAAACCCTAGATGTATTGCTCACAAACAAATAAACTGTATGTTGCAGGAAGAGTGGCAGGAAAGGTGAACAAGACACAGAATGGCAGGGAAACTTTTAGCTGGGTCCCAAAATGTGGAACTGTGGCAACAGGCTGGCGTGGGGGGAGGGGGGGTGGGATGGTTCCACCATACTCCCTAACATGTCTTCTGACAGGCCACGGTCTGAAAAAGAAAATATGTGAGATGGGAATAGAAGACAATGGCGAGGAAGAGGACTCAAATCATGTAGTCTACACCTGCACACTATACAATGAACCCAGAGAACAGCTGATGGGGACCTGAATCTATCAGGACAAAGGAAACTCTATTAAAGACAAAAGAAAGCTACTCAGCGATAAAGGAATTCGCGGAGGAAGCTTTCGATATTCGGGAAGTTGCAAAGATACTGCATAACATAGAGTAAGTATCACCTAGGTGCCCTAGAAACATCAGGAAGCGACCGAAGAAAGCTACTCTTAGCATAGAGGAACAACAAAAGACGCAAGACCCAATGATTCCAAAATAGCCATAAATTCTTGGACACCTGGAGGACCATGGCTGAGAGTGGAGGGGTGACGCTCTGCCTCTCAAAAAACCACCAATGATACCTCTACATGGATCCTGGGACACCAGTGGCAAGTAGGGTATGTGGAAGGGTGAGTTGACCAGTTCCATGGTCAGAAATAGGCTAAGATCCTGGGAAACTGGTCATCGACCACATGTGGGCCTCGTCAGCCTGGGGACTACAGGTTGTCCTCCTGGGTACCCCTCAAATGTATGAACATGCTCTAAGTGGATGCTATACTGCTGAGGAAAGGGTCGCCGTCAGCAGTGGCGGCGCCGCCTCCACGTGCTTCCCCGTGGGCACCTAAAAGGATGGCTAAAGGCGCCCTTCAATTGGAAGGTCGATTCCCCTATTAATGGGGGTAGTTTTTCCAAGCTGGTTTCCTTCGTCTTGGTGGAGTTGGGTAGTGGATACGTGGGGTGTACTTGAAGGGAGGATGAGCAGTAGCTCGGGGATCCCTGATGTTGATCCACCTCTGGCATGGGGAAACCCAAGTCAGAGCTGCTATGTATGATACTGTTATGCTGTAAGGGTGCCCCAGATAGGAAAGTGGTACCGCTACGAAATGAAATATTCCCCTAGACCATCATTGCTGGTTGTTGGGACGTGGTGGCTGACAGTCAGGCTGGTACCCCATAGCTATCTGGGGCCTCTCCAGGCACTTCTCTGCTGGTCATCGGGGACCAGTTCGAGGCGGGACTCATCACTGAAGAAAACTGTACTTCAGATTCCAGGCCCTGATGTCTGAAGACATCCCGGGCAGCAGTGGGATACCGACCTGGCTGTCACGCACCATACTGTCCGACAACCAGGAGCGATGGTCTGGGATGGTATTTCATTTCACAGCAGGACCCCTCCGGTTGTCCTCCGCGACACCCTTAGAGCATTAGCGGTATGTCGAAGATATTCTGCGTTCCGTTTTGTTACCACCATTCATGGCAAGCCATCCTGGGTTTACATTTCAGCAAGATAGCTTCCGCCTTCCCACGGCCAGTGTTTCTACTGTCTGATTTCGTGCTTGACAAACCATAAGTTTGCAAACAAGGTCGCTGGATCTCTCCCAATTGAAAACGTTTGGAGCATTATGGGTACGGCCAGTCAAACAGCTCGCTATTTTGACGATGTGACGCGCCAATTGCTAAGAATCTGGCACGATATCCTTCAGGAGGACGTTCAACAACATAATCAACAAAACTCATGCCAAGTTACTGCTTCCATAAGGGCCAGAGGTGGACCAACGCGTTATTGGCAATTTGTGAAGCCAATTTCTCTGGAACTGAAATCATTTGTTTGTCTTAACATGAACGTCACATTTACTGATTTCCGTCCCATTGGGATAATCCATTGTGGTGCGTCCCTTTTTTTGTCTTAGAGTGTAGATTGTGTTATTGCTACGTAATTTGTGCGGTTGCACTGATATGCTAATCATTTGCATATTCGAAATGTATAACTCTTCATGGCACTTAGACGTTTGTTACGTGTCGCTTTCATTATGTTGCATGGCACATAAAGCAACTTTGCTGTAACATATTGGAATCCATGACGAAGATCACTTCTGCTTTCATATCAAAGTTAAATAATCGATATCGCTTGGATCGAGACATAAGTGTTTTAGCGTCGGAGACGTAATGTTTTTGGAGTGTTTACAGACAGCGCTGTTTTGTTCCCGACTGGAACTTGCCTTCCATCAGACCCTGACACGATACAGTATGGAACCTCTTCCTATGTTCTGGGGCAGGTATTGCACGACCTGATAACGGCTCGTCCTCGCTGAGGCATTATCAGCAAGATGCACAAGGACATAACCAGGGCCTTGACAGGAAAGCCATGCGGGCGTACGTAACACCTGGTTTCAACTCCTCTGCGACAGAATTTGCAAACGGATCGCACGGCAATGTTTTTAGTGAACTTGCGAAGCCTACAGCTGATGAGACAGGCGATGCAGGCTTCTTATGTGTTTTGAAGGTGGAACACTCTTTGACAATCACCGTGTTGAAATCTGCTCTCTTGTGTTCCTAGCTATGTGGAAAATAAATGCAAAAAACGGAGGTAGAACTTAGTTTCTCGCCTGAGAATATACAAATACTTTCAATAGTTCCAAATTGTTTTCGTGGACTACTGAGTCTGACACAATTCTCTTGCATGTTTTTAAATTCGCCCAAGTGTCTGTCTTCACGACTGAACCGACATCTAACACTCCGCAAGATACTTACGGCGTGTGGCGGAGTGTACTTTGTGCACCATTATCGTTTCCTCGCTTTCCTGTTCCACTCGCGAATGGTGCGCGGTAAGAATGATTGTTGGTAAACCTCGGTGTCAACTCGAAACTAATTTTACCTTCACGATCTTTACGTGACATATACGTAGGGGGAACCATGTATTGGTTAATTCTTCTAGGAACGGACGCTCTTGGAACTTTAACAGTAAACCGTCTGCCACTGGAATTGGCCGAGGATTTACGCGACGCTTTCGTGCGTACTAAATGAACCTGTAACGAAACGTGCTACTCTTCTCTATTTCCTATGTCAATTCTGTCTGGTACGGATCCCAGACTGACGAGCAATATTTAAGTATTGGTCGAAAGACGTTTTTGTAACACACCATCTTTGTAGCTGGACTACATTTCCTGAGGAATCTTCCAATGAATTCTAAATCTGCCGTACCTGCGATTAGTTTTATGTGGTCGATCCACTTTCCCTATGCACACTCCTACATATTTTATGAAAGTGACTGCTTCCAGAGATTGTTCGGCGATGTTGTAATCACACAGTGACAGGCGTTTCTGCCTATGTATTCACAATACGTTACGTTTGTTTATACTGAGCGTCAATTGCCACTCCGTGTACCAAGCCTCTATCCTCAGCAGGTCTTTCTGTATTTCGCTCCAATTTTTTAACGCTGTGACTTCTCTGCACACAAGAGCATCGTCCTCGAAAAGCCTCTTACATTGCTCTTCCGACGTTGTCCACTAGGTTATATATAGTGGAACGTAATGGTCTTAACACTACCTTCTACGCCGGAAGTTACTGTCTGGTCTGAACATTTCTCTCCAATGAGAATGACTTCCTGTGTTCTGTCTGCTAGAAACATTTCAATCCAGTCTCGCATATACGAGATAAACCAGCCGCTTGGTATAATCGTGTGTTGGCAGTGCTACTTCGCATGTATTCCTCGACAAGTATTGCTAATTCTAAATCTCCGACACCTTTTCTGACTGTTCAGTTACAGTAAATACTTTTATTTCACTCTGCCCTAGCGATCAGTTTCTGATCCGCGCCGTTATGAAGTGCACGAGTCAACTAACTGCGATAAACATTCGCGATCTACCGAGGTGCTGTCAAACGTTCACAATGGTTAAAGCGGAGGTAGAAGATTGTCACGAGGGTGTTTCTACGAAGTACGCCACTAAAAACAAGGTCGTGCGGTAATGTTAGGAACTATTTCCGCACAGTGTTCTATTACAATGGTTTGAAAGACGCACTTTACTGTTTCAAATGGCTCTAATTCTCAGCAGCTCGTAATGGATTAGAGTCTACGTGCGGAATGTGCCTAAATTTTTTGCACCAATGTGCACAACCTCCTGCAGATGCGTATGGTCTGCTTCATTATCTCTTACGCCCAATATCCCTTCGCCCATACCAAAATCTTCTTCTAACCAAGATGATTTAATACTGCGATCTGTTAATATACCAAGTAGTTGTCGGTTTCGTTCACTACATACTGAAAAACAGAAAGTAATTTTCAAACAGTCGTGATTGTGTCATCTACTTTATCAGCATATTTAAGTCCTTCTAGTGCGGTTTGAGTAGAGACAGAAATCTGCGGGGAGGGACTGCATCGTACACCCCGCCGTGTCTTCTCATCCTAGTCTGCACAACCCATGCCTTCACTCGTACGCGAGCCATCTACACTCCTGGAAATTGAAATAAGAACACCGTGAATTCATTGTCCCAGGAAGGGGAAACTTTATTGACACATTCCTGGGGTCAGATACATCACATGATCACACTGACAGAACCACAGGCACATAGACACAGGCAACAGAGCACGCACAATGTCGGCACTAGTACAGTGTATATCCACCTTTCGCAGAAATGCAGGCTGCTATTCTCCCATGGAGACGATCGTAGAGATGCTGGATGTAGTCCTGTGGAACGGCTTGCCATGCCATTTCCACCTGGCGCCTCAGTTGGACCAGCGTTCGTGCTGGACGTGCAGACCACGTGAGACGACGCTTCATCCAGTCCCAAACATGCTCAATGGGGGACAGATCCGGAGATCTTGCTGGCCAGGGTAGTTGACTTACACCTTGTAGAGCACGTTGGGTGGCACGGGATACATGCGGACGTGCATTGTCCTGTTGGAACAGCAAGTTCCCTTGCCGGTCTAGGAATGGTAGAACGATGGGTTCGATGACGGTTTGGATGTACCGTGCACTATTCAGTGTCCCCTCGACGATCACCAGTGGTGTACGGCCAGTGTAGGAGATCGCTCCCCACACCATGATGCCGGGTGTTGGCCCTGTGTGCCTCGGTCGTATGCAGTCCTGATTGTGGCGCTCACCTGCACGGCGCCAAACACGCATACGGCCATCATTGGCACCAAGGCAGAAGCGACTCTCATCGTTGAAGACGACACGTCTCCATTCGTCCCTCCATTCACGCCTGTCGCGACACCACTGGAGGCGGGCTGCACGATGTTGGGGCGTGAGCGGAAGACGGCCTAACGGTGTGCGGGACCGTAGCCCAGCTTCATGGATACGGTTGCGAATGGTCCTCGCCGATACCCCAGGAGCAACAGTGTCCCTAATTTGCTGGGAAGTGGCGGTGCGGTCCCCTACGGCACTGCGTAGGATCCTACGGTCTTGGCGTGCATCCGTGCGTCGCTGCGGTCCGGTCCCAGGTCGACGGGCACGTGCACCTTCCGCCGACCACTGGCGACAACATCGATGTACTGTGGAGACCTCACGCCCCACGTGTTGAGCAATTCGGCGGTACGTCCACCCGGCCTCCCGCATGCCCACTATACGCCCTCGCTCAAAGTCCGTCAACTGCACATACGGTTCACGTCCACGCTGTCGCGGCATGCTACCAGTGTTAAAGACTGCGATGGAGCTCCGTATGCCACGGCAAACTGGCTGACACTGACGGCGGCGGTGCACAAATGCTGCGCAGCTAGCGCCATTCGACGGCCAACACCGCGGTTCCTGGTGTGTCCGCTGTGCCGTGCGTGTGATCATTGCTTGTACAGCCCTCCCGCAGTGTCCGGAGCAAGTATGGTGGGTCTGACACACCGGTGTCAATGTGTTCTTTTTTCCATTTCCAGGAGTGTGTATAGAGGTGCATGTTTGAAAACTAGTAGTTACAGACGACCAACGGAAATTCACCATGCCATTCTGACAAGTATATTAAGTTAAGACCAGTATCATAGAAATACGTCTGTAGTTATTTAAACCGCAAGGGAAACATCTAGAAAACCCCGCGCGGTCTAGGGCGCCCCCTCCCGTCGGTAGTTCGAGTCCACCCTCGGGCATGGGTGTGTGTGTGTTGTACTTAGCGTAAAGTAGTTTAAGAAGTGTGTAAGTCTAGGGACCGATGACCTCAGCAATTCGGTCCCTTAGGAATTCACACACATTTGAACATTTGAAACGCAAGAGTATGATAAAAGTACCGCGACTATTCAAGCACAGTGCTTTTCCTTAGAATGATTTGAAAGACGCGCTTTACTTCTCAAGCTGGCTCTAATTTTCAGCAGCTCAAATAGATTTGAGTCTGTGTGCGGAATCTGGCTATATTGTTCGCAGTGAGGAACCACTAGAATGCTGCTCACTTAAAGTTATGCGAAACTGTCGGGATGCCATTGCCAGGACATCATGAGTAATGCCGAGTGTCGTTGAGTTACAAGTGGCTATTTACGTCGAAAGGCGTCAGCAATTAACGCCAAATATATCAAGACTGACGCACTTAAGACTAGCAGTCAGGATTTCCAGGTAAGTCTGCGAGATTTCCAGTCGGAGCTAGGTCCACGCTGTAAACAACGAAGTGGTTTTTCTCTCTCTCGTTAGGCTGCTTTCACACGAGAGTAACTCGTATCATCGGCTGGCATGCAGGTGACTGTTGCCAAACAAAAAAGGATCAGCGACTCTGTCGAGCAGCTTCCCCTTCCACATAGCTCACAGCTGCAGTGTGCAACCTGTCTGTACGTCTTGTGGCTGCAGAAAAAATGGTAATTGTTGCCCGCTTGCGAACCTGTATTGCCTAGCTCTCCCATAAATTTCAAATACTGAAGTATAATGCTGTCAGCGAGTGTCAAAAGTTCTTAGTTTGTTAACTCTGCTTACCATTTTATCTTATCTGTTTTTTTTTAGAAAAAGAATTATCGGATTGCCATAAAGTCCTGTTGAGACCCAATCGAATTCTTAATAAAACTGCCGTTTTCAGAACATTCTGACCATTTAATATACATGTACTTTTTCTAGGGCGTTCAATCTTGCACTGCAGTCGGCAAATATACTGCTTGACAAAAAAATGCACTCAGAAGACGTGAGATAAATTAGACAAAACATCATGCATTGAGAACGTATGCGGTTTTATTTTTGGGGGTACGCAATCGAGTCAAATTGACAAAGAACTTGGTATTATGAGCCCAGGCAAAAGGGAATTACAGACATTGGATTCAAGCTGGTATTGGTTGAAATCAAAGGGAACAGCTGAAAACTGTATCAGACCGGGAATTGGATCCGGGTCTCCCGCATACTAAGCAGATGCTCTGACCACTTCTTTTTTTAACATGTCCAAGTTGGTTTATTTGTCACCATTGAGTACAAAATAGTGTCACGTATTACAAAACCTTCAGTAGTGCAAAACGTATGTATAAACTGTATCGTGGCCAGAATATAACTGATTACAGTATTAATGTTCATTCATATACACTCCTGGAAATTGAAATAAGAACACCGTGAATTCATTGTCCCAGGAAGGGGAAACTTTAGTGACACATGCCTGGGGTCAGATACATCACATGATCACACTGACAGAACCACAGGCACATAGACACAGGCAACAGAGCATGCACAATGTCGGCACTAGTACAGTGTATATCCACCTTTCGCAGCAATGCAGGCTGCTATTCTCCCATGGAGACGATCGTAGAGATGCTGGATGTAGTCCTGTGGAACGGCTTGCCATGCCATTTCCACCTGGCGCCTCAGTTGGACCAGCGTTCGTGCTGGAAGTGCAGACCGCGTGAGACGACGCTTCATCCAGTCCCAAACATGCTCAATGGGGGACAGATCCGGAGATCTTGCTGGCCAGGGTAGTTGACTTACACCTTCTAGAGCACGTTGGGTGGCACGGGATACATGCGGACATGCATTGTCCTGTTGGAACAGCAAGTTCCCTTGCCGGTCTAGGAATGGTAGAACGATGGGTTCGATGACGGTTTGGATGTACCGTGCACTATTCAGTGTCCCCTCGACGATCACCAGTGGTGTACGGCCAGTGTAGGAGATCGCTCCCCACACCATGATGCCGGGTGTTGGCCCTGTGTGCCTCGGTCGTATGCAGTCCTGATTGTGGCGCTCACCTGCACGGCGCCAAACACGCATACGACCATCATTGGCACCAAGGCAGAAGCGACTCTCATCGCTGAAGACGACACGTCTCCATTCGTCCCTCCATTCACGCCTGTCGCGACACCACTGGAGGCGGGCTGCACGATGTTGGGGCGTGAGCGGAAGACGGCCTAACGGTGTGCGGGACCGTAGCCCAGCTTCATGGAGACGGTTGCGAATGGTCCTCGCCGATACCCCAGGAGCAACAGTGTCCCTAATTTGCTGGGAAGTGGCGGCGCGGTCCCCTACGGCACTGCGTAGGATCCTACGGTCTTGGCGTGCATCCGTGTGTCGCTGCGGTCCGGTCCCAGGTCGACGGGCACGTGCACCTTCCGCCGACCACTGGCGACAACATCGATGTACTGTGGAGACCTCACGCCCCACGTGTTGAGCAATTCGGCGGTACGTCCACCCGGCCTCCCGCATGCCCACTATACGCCCTCGCTCAAAGTCCGTCAACTGCACATACGGTTCACGTCCACGCTGTCGCGGCATGCTACCAGTGTTAAAGACTGCGATGGAGCTCCGTATGCCACGGCAAACTGGCTGACACTGACGGCGGCGGTGCACAAATGCTGCGCAGCTAGCGCCATTCGACGGCCAACACCGCGGTTCCTGGTGTGTCCGCTGTGCCGTGCGTGTGATCATTGCTTGTACAGCCCTCAGGCAGTGTCCGGAGCAAGTGTGGTGGGTCTGACACACCGGTGTCAATGTGTTCTTTTTTCCATTTCCAGGAGTGTATTACTCATTTCGACTATGTACAACTACAATCGTCTCATGGCACGTGAAGGCTTCGGGCTCCTCCCTGCGATAATGACCGACACCCAGGTGAAGATTCAATCCCGTGAAGGAGAATTCTCGTGCCACGCGAAGAACAACCGTCAGATTGTGTGTCAGCTCTCCTTCCGAACTACAGCTATTAAAATGTTTCCTCCAGGCCGGATCCGTACAGGCGAGTTATGTATTTTTGGTTGCAGAACCTCTACAGTACACCTAAATTCTTCAAGTCTAGTTTTAATTCCTCTCTGAGATTTTGTCATTTTGCAGTGCAGTGCCACCTGACTGGCGTGTGAGGGACGACCTAAATCTGGGTCTGATGGGCGGTGTGCTAGGGTAGTCCATACAGTTGCGATGACCACTGTGTCTGGATGGCTTCGTGGTCAGAACATATGGCTAGTAAGCAGGAGACTCTGGTTCGAACCTTGGGCATGCACACATTTTCAGCTTTCCCCATTAATTTCAATCAATACCCGCTTGCAGCAAACGTCTGTAATTCCTTTGTATCTCAATTCATAATGGTTCAAAATGGCGTCTGTTCACTCTGACCATATACACTCCTGGAAATTGAAATAAGAACACCGTGAATTCATTGTCCCAGGAAGGGGAAACTTTATTGACACATTCCTGGGGTCAGATACATCACATGATCACACTGACAGAACCATAGGCACATAGACACAGGCAACAGAGCATGCACAATGTCGGCACTAGTACAGTGTATATCCACCTTTCGCAGCAATGCAGGCTGCTATTCTCCCATGGAGACGATCGTAGAGATGCTGGATGTAGTCTTGTGGAACGGCTTGCCATGCCATTTCCACCTGGCGCCTCAGTTGGACCAGCGTTCGTGCTGGACGTGCAGACCGCGTGAGACGACGCTTCATCCAGTCCCAAAGATGCTCAATGGGGGAGAGATCCGGAGATCTTGCTGGCCAGGGTAGTTGACTTACACCTTCTAGAGCACGTTGGGTGGCACGGGATACATGCGGACGTGCATTGTCCTGTTGGAACAGCAAGTTCCCTTGCCGGTCTAGGAATGGTAGAACGATGGGTTCGATGACGGTTTGGATGTACCGTGCACTATTCAGTGTCCCCTCGACGATCACCAGTGGTGTACGGCCAGTGTAGGAGATCGCTCCCCACACCATGATGCCGGGTGTTGGCCCTGTGTGCCTCGGTCGTATGCAGTCCTGATTGTGGCGCTCACCTGCACGGCGCCAAACACGCATACGACCATCATTGGCATCAAGGCAGAAGCGACTCTCATCGCTGAAGACGACAAGTCTCCATTCGTCCCTCCATTCACGCCTGTCGCGACACCACTGGAGGCGGGCTGCACGATGTTGGGGCGTGAGCGGAAGACGGCCTAACGGTGTGCGGGACCGTAGCCCAGCTTCATGGAGACGGTTGCGAATGGTCCTCGCCGATACCCCAGGAGCAACAGTGTCCCTCATTTGCTGGGAAGTGGCGGTGCGGTCTCCTACGGCACTGCGTAGGATCCTACGGTCTTGGCGTGCATCCGTGCGTCGCTGCGGTCCGGTCCCAGGTCGACGGGCACGTGCACCTTCCGCCGACCACTGGCGACAACATCGATGTACTGTGGAGACCTCACGCCCCACGTGTTGACCAATTCGGCGGTACGTCCACCCAGCCTCCCGCATGCCCACTATACGCCCTCGCTCAAAGTCCGTCAACTGCACATACGGTTCACGTCCACGCTGTCGCGGCATGCTACCAGTGTTAAAGACTGCGATGGAGCTCCGTACGCCACGGCAAACTGGCTGACACTGACGGCGGCGGTGCACAAATGCTGCGCAGCTAGCGCCATTCGACGGCCAACACCGCGGTTCCTGGTGTGTCCGCTGTGCCGTGCGTGTGATCATTGCTTGTACAGCCCTCTCGCAGTGTCCGGAGCAAGTATGGTGGGTCTGACACACCGGTGTCAATGTGTTCTTTTTTCCATTTCCAGGAGTGTATATGAGCCCACTTAAAAGTATGTCGTTGCACCCCCACTGGGCTGGATGCATGCACTGATTCGGTTGGAACGGCTGTCATAAAACCTTTGTATTGTGCGATGGAGATAGCTGGCCCACAACTGTTGTAACTGGGACAACTTGATATTCTGGATATTGTCACTGGTACGAAATTGGCGTCCGAGCTGGTCCCACACGTGTTCTACACTGAAGAGCCAAAGGAAATGGTGCACATGCCTAATATCATGTAAGGCCCCCGCGAGCACGCAGAAGTGCCGCAACATGACATAGCATGGACTCGACTAATGTCTGAAGTAGTACACCGTGACACCATGAGTCCTGCAGGGCTGTCCATAAATCCGTAAGGCTACGAGGGGCACGTTGCAATGGATCCCAGACGTTCATGTCGGGGAATTTGGTGGGCAGCGAAGTGTTTGACCTTAGAAGAGTGTTCCAGGAGCCACTCTGTAGCAATTCTTGACGAGTGGAGTGTCGCATTGTCCTGCTGGAGTTGTCCAAGTCCGTCGGAATGCACAACGGATATGAATGTATGCAGGTGATCAGACAGGATGCTTACGTTACCTGTCAGAGTCATGTCTAGACATATCAGGGGTCCCATATTACTCCAACTGCACACGCCCCACACCATTACAGAGCTTCCACTAGCATGAACAGTCCCCTGCTGACATGCAAGGTGCATGAATTCATGACGTTGTCTCCACACCCGTACACACCCATCCGTTCGATACAATTTGAAACGAGACTCGTCCGACCAGGCAACATGTTTCCAATCGTCAACAGTCCAATGTCGGTGTCGACGGGCTTAGGCGAGGCGTAAAGCTTCGTATCGTACAGTCATCAAGGGTACATGAGTGGGCCTTCGGTTCCGAAAGGCCGTATCGAAGATGTTTCGTTAAATGGTTCGCAGGCTGACACTTGTTGATGGCCCAGCACTGAAATCTGCAGCAATTTGCGGAAGAGTTGCACGTTGAACGATTGTCCTCAGTCGTCGTTGGTCCCGTTCTTGCCGGATCTTCTTCCGGCCGCAGCGATGTCGGAGATTTGATGTTTTACCGGATTCCCGATATTCACGGTACATTCGTGAAATAATCGTACGGGAAAATCCACACTTCATCACTACCTCGGAGATGCAGTGTCCCATCGCTCGTGTGACGAGTAGAACACCACGTTCAAACTCACTTAAATGTTAATAACCTGCTAGTCTAGCAGCAGTAACTGATCTAACAGCAGCGCCAAACACTTGTTGTCTTTTATAGGTGTTGCCGACCGCAGAGCCATTTTCTTCCTGTTGGCACATCTCTGTATTTGAATACGCTTGCCTATACCAGTTCCTTTGGCGCTTCAGTCTACCTGGAGCCATGACGCCAAGTTGTGACACAGCAGTGCCTCTCCAAAATATTAGAACAATGGGAGCTCTCCCCAGGTCAGCACCATACACGCCGACGAAGATCGTCTGGTGTTGCGGAGAACTACGATTCATCGCTGAACACATCACGACGTTATTCATCAGCAGTCCATACTTCCCTGCCACATCACCAGTCGAAACACAGCCGTTTGTGTCGCGTTGTTAACGGCAACCAACCACACGGGACGGTAATGCCCCAGCCAGGCTGCTGCTAATCTCCGACCACCGGTGCGGGATGACAGAGAATATTGGACGGAGTGCTTCACGTGTTGCCAGATGTCAAGCGCGGACGTAATGGTGTTACGATGTACTTGGTGCACAATACGACGATCTTCCCTCGTGGTGGTCAGACGTGTTCATCCGGAGCATAGACGACGAGTTTACCTGTCCTCACGTCCACGTTCAGTCCAGCATCAGACACTGTCACAAATGTGGATGTTACGTGATTAAATTCTCCAGTCAAACGGAGATCCACAATGACGCTCAAAAAAAAAAAAAAAAAATGGTTCAAATGGCTCTGAGCACTATGGGACTTAACATCGGTGGTCATCAGTCCCCTAGAACTTAGAACTACTTAAACCTACCTAACCTAAGGACATCACACACATCCATGCCCGAGGCATGATTCGAACCTGCGACCGTAACAGCCCCGCGGTTCCGGACTGAGCGCCTAGAACCGCTAGACCACCGCGGCCGGCCACAATGACGCTCCTTTTAAACTCTCTCAGGTGCTGATAACGCTGACTCAAACGAGTACGCGGCATCTACTCGTCCTTCATAGCGATCACTCGATATCTGACGCTGTTCATGCCCCAAATAATTATACCCTACTAGCGTGGCCAGACTGCTTGTCGTAGAGAACTGCAGCTCTAATCATTTACACTACTGGCCTCTAAAACTGCTACACCAAGAAGAAACGCTGATGATAAACGGGTATTCATTGGATAAAATATATTATACTAGAACTGACATGTGATTACATTTTCACACAATTTGGGTGCATAGATCCTGAGAAATCAGTACGCAGAACAACCACCTCTCGCCGTAATAACAGCCTTCATACGCCTGGGCATTGAGTCAAACAGAGCTTTGATGGCGTGTACAAGTACAGCTGCCCATGCAGCTTCAACACGATACCACAGTTCATCAAGAGTAGTGACTGGCGTATTGTGACGAGCCAGTTGCTCGGCCACCATTGACCAGACGTATTCAATTGATGAGAGATTTGGAGAATGTGCTGGCCAGGGAAGCAGTCGAACATTTTCTGTATCCAGAAAGGCCCGTACAGGACCTGCAACACGTGGTCGTGCATCATCCTGCTAAAATGTAGGGTTTCGCAGGGATCGAATGAAGGATAGAGCCACGGGTCGTAACACATCTGAAATGTAACGTCCACTGTTCAAAGTGCCGTCAATGTGACCAAGAGGTGACCGAGACGTGTAACCGATGGCACCCCATACCATCACGCCGGGTGATAACGCCAGTATGGCGATGACGAATACACGCTTCCAATGTGCGTTCAACGCGATGTCGCCAAAAACACGGATGCGACCATCATGATGCTGTAAACAGAACCTGGATTCATCCGAAAAAATTACGTTTTGCCATTTATACATCTCGGTTCGTCGTTGAATACACCATCGCAGGCGCTCCTGTCTGTGATGCAGCGTCAAGGGTAACCGTAACCATGGTCTCCGAGCTGATAGTCCATGCTGCTGCTAACGTCGTCGAAGTCCCCATCTATTGAGTCAGGGATCGAGACGTGGCTGCACAATCCATTACAGCTATGCGGATAAGATGCCTGTCATCTCGACTGCTAGTGATACGAGGCCGTTGGGATCCAGCTCGGCGTTCCGTATTACCCTGCTGAACCCATCGATTCCATATTCTGCTAACAGTCATTGGAATTCGACCAACGCGAGCAGCAATGTCGCGATACGATAAACCGCAATCGCGATAGGCTACAATCCGACTTTTATCAATGTCGGAAACGTGATGGTACGCATTCCTCCTCCTTACACGAGGCATCACATCAACGTTTCACCAGGCAACGCCGGTCAACTGCTGTTTGTGTATGAGAAATCGGTTCGAAACTTCCCTCATGTCAGCACGTTGTAGGTGTCGCCAACCTTGTGTGAATACTCTGAAAAGCTAATCATTTGCATACCACAGCGTCTTCTTCCTGTCGGTTAAATTTCGCGTCTGTAGCACGTCATCTTCGTGGTGTAGCAATTTTAATGGCCAGTAGTGTATGTGCGCGCAGCGGAGTGGCGAACTTCAATATGCTAATCGACTCGGAACGGCGCAACATGTCCAATTTTTTTTTTTCTTAACAATTATTTCTCAGAATAACCTACCCTGCAACCACCTTACAAGGTTTGCACGCTGTTTCTTGTTGTTGTTGTTGTGGTCTTCAGTCCTGAGACTGGTTTGATGCAGCTTTCCATGCTACTCTACCCTGTGGAAGCTTCTTCATCTCCCAGTACCTACTGCAACCTACATCCTTCTGAATCTGCTTAGTGTATTGATCTCTTGGTCTCCCTCTACGATTTTTACCCTCGACGCTGCCCTCCAATGCTAAATTTGTGATCCCTCGATGCCTCAGAACGTGTCCTACCAACCGATCCCTTCTTCAAGTCAAGTTGTGCCACAAACTTCTCTTCTCCCCAATCCCATTCAATACCTCCTCATTAGTTACGTGATCTATCCACCTTATCTTCAGCATTCTTCTGTAGCACCACATTTCGAAAGCTTCTATTCTCTTCTTGTCCAAACTAGTTATCGTCCATGTCTCACTTCCATACATGGCTACACTCCATACAAATACTTTCAGAAACGACTTCCTGACACCTAAATCTATATTCGATGTTAACAAATTTCTCTTCTTGAGAAACGCTTTCCTTGCCATTGCCAGTCTACATTTTATATCCTCTCTACTTCGACTATCATCGGTTATTTTACTCCCTAAATAGCAAAACTCCATTACTACTTTAAGTGTCTCATTTCCTAATCTAATTCTCTCACCATCACCCGACTTAATTTGACTACATTCCATTATCCTCGTTTTGCTTTTGTTGATGTTCATCTTATATCCTCCTTTCAAGACACTGTCCATTCCGTTCAACTGCTCTTCCAAGTCCTTTGCTGTCTCTGACAGAATTACAATGTCATCGGCGAACCTCAAAGTTTTTACTTCTTCTCCATGAATTTTAATACCTACTCTGAATTTTTCTTTTGTTTCCTTTACTGCTTGCTCAATATACAGATTGAATAACATCGGGGAGAGGCTACAACCCTGTCTCACTCCCTTCCCAACCACTGCTTCCCTTTCATGCCCCTCGACTCTTATAACTGCCATCTGGTTTCTGTACAAATTGTAAATAGCCTTTCGCTCCCTGTATTTTACCCCTGCCACCTTCAGAATTTGAAAGAGAGTATTCCAGTCAACATTGTCAAAAGCTTTCTCTAAGTCTACAAATGCTAGAAACGTAGGTTTGCCTTTTCTTAATCTTTCTTCCAAGATAAGTCGTAAGGTCAGTATTGCCTCACGTGTTCCAACATTTCTACGGAATCCAAACTGATCTTCCCCGAGGTCGGCTTCTACCAGTTTTTCCATTCGTCTGTAAAGAATTCGCGCTAGTATTTTCCAGCTGTGAATTATTAAACTGATAGTTCGGTAACTTTCACATCTGTCAACACCTGCTTTCTTTGGGATTGGAATTATTATATTCTTCTTAAAGTCTGAGGGTATTTCGCCTGTCTCATACATCGTGCTCACCAGATGGTAGAGTTTTGTCATGACTGGCTCTCCCGAGGCCATCAGTAGTTCTAATGGAATGTTGTCTACTCCCGGGGCCTTGTTTTGACTCAGGTCTTTCAGTGCTCTGTCAAACTCTTCACGCAGTATCTTATCTCCCATTTCATCGTCATCTACATCCTCTTCCATTTCCATAATATTGTCCTCAAGTACATCGCCCTTGTTTAAACCCTCTATATACTCCTTCCACCTTTCTGCTTTCCCTTCTTTGCTTAGAACTGGGTTTCCATCTGAGCTCTTGATATTCATACAAGTGGTTCTCTTCTCTCCAAAGGTCTCTTTAATTTTCCTGTAGGCAGTATCTATCTTACCCCTAGTGAGACAAGCCTCTACATCCTTACATTTGTCCTCTAGCCATCCCTGCTTAGCCATTCTGCACTTCCTGTCGATTTCATTTTTGAGACGTTTGTATTCCTTTTTGCCTGCTTCATTTACTGCATTTTTATATTTTCTCCTTTCATCAATTAAATTCAATATTTATTCTGTTACCCAAGGATTTCTACTAGCCCGCGTCTTTTTACCTACTTGATCGTCTGCTGCCTTCACCACTTCATCCCTCAGAGCTACCCATTCTTCTTCTACTGTATTTCTTTCCCCCATTCCTGTCAATTGTTCCCTAATGCTCTCCCTGAAACTCTCTACAACCTCTGGTTCTTTCAGTTTATCCAGGTCCCATCTTCTTAAATTCCCACCTTTTCGCAGTTTCTTCAGTTTCAATCTGCAGTTCATAACCAATAGATTGTGGTCAGAATCTACATCTGCCCCAGGAAATGTCTTACAATTTAAAACCTGGTTCCTAAATCTCTGTCTTACCATTATATAATCTATCTGAAACCTGTCAGTATCTCCAGGCTTCTTCCATGTATACAGCCTCCTGTTTCTTATCACACTGTATATTGTGTATACGCTAAAGTGACTGAAGTAATTGGATCCTAACATCATGTCGGACCAACTCCTGCCCAACGCTGTGCAGCAGCTTGACGTGGTGTAGACTTGACAAGTCGCTGGAAGTCGCCTGCAGGAATACTGAGCCGTACTGCCTTTACAGCCGTCCATAATTGCGAAAGCGTTTCCGTTGCAGGAAAAAAATTGTTGAAATGTGTGTCAATTCCTAAGGGACCATACTGCCCACTGGACTCGCATTCGGGATAACGACGGTTCAGTCCCGCGTCCAGCCATCCTGTTTTAGGTTTCCCGTGATTTCTCTAAATCGCTCCAGGCAAATGCTGGGATGGTTCCTTTGAAAGTGCACGGCCGCCTTCCTTCCCCGTCCTTCCATAAACCGATGAGATCGATGACCTCGCAGATTGGTCTCTTCCCCCAAAACAACTAACCAAACTGCTGAGGTCATCGGTCCCTAGACTTACACACTACTTAAAGTACCTTATGCTAAGAACAACACACAGACCCATGCCCCAGGGAGGGCTCGAACCCGCGGTGGGAGGTGCCGTGTGATCCGGGACATGGGCGCCTCAAACCGTGCGGCCACTACCCGCGGCTTCGTTGCAGCATTTTGTGCACGAACTGACCTGTCGATTATATCTCATAAATGTTCGATGGGATTCATGTCGAGGGATGTGGGCGGTCAAATTATTCGCTCGAATGGTCCAGATTGTTGTTCAAACTAGTAACGAACAACTATGGTCCGGTGACATGGCGCACTGTCATCCATAAAACTTTCATCGTCTTTTGCGAACCTGAAGTAAATGAATGGCTGGCTGCAAATAATTTCTAAATAATCGAACATAACACTTTCCAGTACATTAACATTCCATTCTATTCCAAGTAAACACAACCCCATTGTGGAGCCATCACCAACTTGTACAGCGCCTTGTTGACTACTTGGGTTCATGGCTTTCTTGGGTCCGGACCACACTCCAATGGTTCAAATGGCTCTGAGCACTATGGGACTTAACATCTGAGGTCATCAGTCCCCTAGAACGTAGAACAACTTACACCTAACTAACCTGAGGACACCACACACATCCATGCCCGAGGCAGGATTCTAACCTGCGACCGTAGCGGTCGCGCGGCTCCGAACTGAAGCGCCTAGAACCGGAACCACACTCGAATCCTATCATCAGCTCATGCTTGAGTCATCAGTCTTCTGACAGGTTTCATGGGGTCCGCCAAGAATTCCTCTCCGGTGCCAACCTCTTCATCTGAGATAAGCACTCCCGTCCTCACTTATCTGCTCAATGTTTTACAATCTCTGTTTTCTTCTACAGTTTTTACCCTCTACAGCTCGCTCTACTACCAAGGAAGTTATTCCCTGATGTCTTAACAGGTGCCTCACCATCAGCTCTTACCAACAGAAATCGGTACTCATCTGACAAGGCCGTGGTTTTCCAGTCGTCTAGGGTCCAACCGATGTGGTGAAGAGCCCAGGAGAGGCGCTGCAAGCGATATTGTGCTGTTAGCAAATGCACTCCAGTCGGTCGTCTGCTTCCATGGCTCATTGACGCCAAATTTCGCCGCACTTTCCTAATGGATACGTTCGTCGTACGTCCCACATCGATTTTTGCGGTTGTTTCACGCAGAGTTGCTTGTTTTTTAACGTTGAAAACTCTACGCAAACACCTTAGCTCTCGGTCGTTAAGTGAAGGCCGTGGTGAGAGGCAATGCCTGAAATTTGGTATTCTCGTCACATTCTTGACACTGTGGATCTCTGAGTACCGAGTTCCATAATGACTGCCGAAAAGTAATGCTGAATACGTCTAGCTCCAACTACCACGCCGCTTTCAAAATCTGTTAATTCCCTTCGTGTGGAGCCGGCCGCGGTGGCCGTGCGGTTCTGGCGCTGCAGTCCGGAACCGCGGGACTGCTACGGTCGCAGGTTCGAATCCTGCCTCGGGCATGGGTGTGTGTGATGTCCTTAGGTTAGTTAGGTTTAAGTAGTTCTAAGTTCTAGGGGACTTATGACCTAAGATGTTGAGTCCCATAGTGCTCAGAGCCTTCGTGTGGCCATAATTACGTCGCAAACTTTTTCACATGAATGACGAGAGTGCAAATGACGGTTCTGCCAATGGACTGCCCTTTTATACCTTGTGTACGCAATACTACCGCCAAATGTGTGTGTGCATATTGTATTCCGTGACTTTTGTCACATCAGTATATCAAAAAAATATCTAGCCTACGTGCGTCAGAACATTTATTAGAGTATCGTGTAAAGATTTCAAATAATTCGATGAAGAATTTTTGAGATTTTGTAGTAAAAACGTTTAGACGTCTTGTCTTTATGGAGTAGCATAGGTTGGAAGTCTTTATACAGCAGTAAAACATACCGATTCTACGTCATGCATGTATCACTAACTCCAACCATAGGCCAAGGGATGAAAGTGGAGCCCAATTATATGGTTACTTAATCGAAGAGATTACGTTTAAAACACGTTTGTGCTTCGCACATCCGCAATTATCTCGCAAACGGCTCGGTTGCGCACCCATATTTGCTGGGACGTTATTGCTTCTTTTATCGTATTCTTTCAGCCGTATCAGTTTCATTTATTAATTGTGATTCGCCCTGTATATGCAGGTAAAAATAATTGTGTGCATTGTTTATGAAAAGGTTCTCGTACCACTTAATCGACTACTGCATGGCTTCTAGACGGATTAAGTTGGCAGTCACGGGTGAACGCTTAGAGAAATAAAAATGAGGCGGTCGGGTATCTCATTTTGACGGCTAATTCTCTTGTTTACGCGTCCGTGTCACGGCGTGCGTCATTTGTCACCGCAGCGTTATCACGTGCGCCCTTATGCGAGGAATTTTGCTTCGTTATCCGAATTACTAAAACTCGGTCCGCGCACTGACGGCCTGCGTTTTTTTTTTCCATTGCTATAGTTCGCGCCAGGCGACGGCTGCGTGAAAAAGCTTTTGTACAAACTTTTCGGCAAATAACGCTGCCAGTTACGGCTTTCCCAGAGGGGCAAAAACAACGCTTTTTGCCACCCTCCACCGCAACTTTCGCCTTGGGCCTCTCTCTCTCTCTCTCTCTCTCTCTCTCTCTAACCTCATCCTCCCTTTCCACTCCCACTGCCGTTTCCCTTTCCGCTTTTTCCCTTTCCCCTTTCTGTCGGCAAGAGTGAAAAATTTGCGGTGGGTTTCCCAATGGAAACGTCAGGTCAGAGCCGGCACATATATTTTCATCGCCGGTTCCCTAGCCCGTTATAGCTCAACGGGGTGAGCAATTATGCGGCTTCTGCCGCTCTGGAGGCAGCACTCAGAGTGTATGCGTAATCATATCGACTGATCGACAGACCATTACTATCAGCACAAGAGAGAGAGAGAGAGAGTTAAATCGATATTTCCTGCACTGCGTGCGAGAATTCGCGGGAGGTGGCGATCGATTTTATCATCATTTTGGACGCAGCATTGTCGCCATATCCAAGCCTATTGTTAGCGAAGTAGTGTATCACATGTTTTGTTAAGACGGGGTAAATAAATTCGAAATAACACGTTAAGAAATTGTTGAGCTTTCGTCAGGATTGCCCGAGGGAAGTACAGGTATCACCAGCGAGTTTTGACTCCAAACCACTGAGTCAGCTAAAAGAACACGGTCTGTACTTATAAACACTACTTTTATTACTATCATTCTCCATAGTTCCATTTTCGCTTTCCAGTCTACTCGAGTATGCCTGTAAGTTTACTAATATAATACAATTTCTTCACCGCATTAATACGTTATTTCGTCTGTCCCTGATAACAAATATTTCATATTTTGGGGACGAGAAAAAACAACACTGATTGTCAACCTTGTGTTGTATTTATTTTTATTGAGACGACAATAGTCAATTTGGTAGAAAGCGCTGAAGTCCACTTCAATTTCAATATGGGTTCACTGGGTCTCCCTCTTGATTTTATTCCTTTTTTTACGGTACTGGGTGTTCATTCGGTTTCCTTTTCTTTCAGCAATTTTTCTCTTCTACTGCTGCCCGAGACCTGACGCCACAATCATAGTTAAAAAGTCTTCAAATAAACGTCTCAACAAATTTCGTCCTTAGTCCTTAATTACAACAGCTGTTGATAAAATTCTTTTTATTTCTGACTGCCTTGTTCGCCACTACAATTGTTCTTTCAACATCTATCAGACATCTCTTATCATCAACTAATATACTATCAGAATTCGTTTACTTGCATTTCAGTTACATTTCTGATCATAACGTTTGAGGTCCCTTATTTACGTAGTTTCTACACAAATAAAAAAAAGTTTTGCGCCGGCCACGGTGGCCGAGCGGTTCTAGGCGCTGCAGTCCGGAAACGCGCGACTGCTATGGTCGCAGGTTCGAATCCTGCCTCGGGCATGGATGTGTGTGATGTCCTTAGGTTAGTTAGGTTTAAGTAGTTCTAAGTTCTAGGGGACTGATGACCTCAGATGTTAAGTCCCATAGTGCTCAGAGCCATTTGAACCAAAAGTTTTGCATCACCCCGGCTCCCAGAACTCCTGAAGATACACGTTGACTGAGGATATTGTACGACAGACAGTCTATTTGACTGTTCAGAGATGTCAGTAAACACGCACAAAGATGTAAACAGCCATGCATGAGCAGCGCCTATTAGACGGAAAGTGTCTGACAGCCGATCAGTCCCAGTCATTCTACCAGGAAGGAGGTACACGGCTCGTGTTGTCTGTAGTTCAAACATGCCTATACGGTCAATACCGGGGTACGATCGCGTCCGCATTTTTACTTTATCCCAGGAAGGGCTCTCAACAAGGGAAGTGTCCAGGCATCTCGGAGTGAACCAAAGCGATGTTGTTCGGACATGGAGGAAATACAGAGAGACAGGAACAGTCGATGACATGCCTCGCTCAGGCCGCCCAAGGGCTACTACTGCAGTGGATGGTCGCTACCTACGTATTACGGCTCGGAGGAACCCTGACAGCAACGCCACCATGTTGAATAATGCTTTTCGTGTAGCCACAGGACTTAGTTTTGTTGCCACTTCCCCCAATGATTTTAGAAATTCTGATGGAATGTTATCTATACCTTCTGCCTTATTCGATCTTAAGTCCTCCAAACTCCTCTTAAATTCTGATTCTAATACTGGATCTCCTATCTCTTATAAATCCACACCCGTTTCTTCTTCTTTGAAATCAGACACATTTTCCCCTTCATAGAGGCCTTCAACATACTCTTTCCACCTATCCGCTCTCCCCTCTGCATTTCACAGTGGAATTCCCGTTGCACTCTTAACGTTACCACCCTTGATTTTAATTTCACCGTAGGTCGTTTTGACTTTTCTTTATGCTGAGTAAACCTTTCCGAGAATCATTTCTTTTTTGATTTCTTCATATTTTCCAACAGTCATTTCGTCTTAGCTTACCCGCACTTCCTATTTATTTCATTCTTCAGCGACCTGTATTTCTGTACCCCTGAATTTCCCTGAACTTTTTGTACTCCCTTCTTTCATCGATCAACTGAAGTATTTCTTCTGTTACTCATAGTTTCTTCGCAGTTACCTTTTTTTGTACTTATGTTTTTCTTTCCAACTTCCGTGATTGTCCTTTTGAGAGATGTACTTTTCTCTTCAACTGTATTGCCTAATGAGCCATTCCTTATTGCATTATCTACAGATTTAGAGAACTTCAAGCATATCTCTTCATTCTTCAGTATTTTCGTATCCCACTTATTTGTGTGTTGATTATTCCCGACTAATCTTGTAAACTTCAGCCTACTCCTCATCGCTACTAAATTTTGATCTGAGTCTATATCTGCTCCTGGGTAAGCCTTACAATCCAGTATTTGATTTCAGAATCTCTGCCCGACCATGATGTAAGCTAACTGAAATCTGTCCGTATCACCCGGCCTTTTCCAAGTATACCTCCTTCTCTTGTGATTCTTGAACAGAGTATTCGCTATTACTAGCTGAAATTTATTACGGAACTGAGTTAGTCTTTCTCCACTCTCATTCCTTGTCCCAAGCCCATATTCTCCTGTAATCTTTTCATCTACTCCTTCCCCTATAGCTGCAGTCCAGTCCCCAATGACTATCAGATTTTCATCTCCTTTTACGTACTGTATTATCTTTTCGATATCCTCATGTACTTCCTCTATCTCTTCATCTACAGCTTGCGACGTCGGCATATATACCTTTACTATCATTCTCGGTGTTGGTTTGCCGTCGATTCTGATCAGAACAACCCTATCATTGAACTGTTAACAGTAACCCACTCTCTGCCCTACCCTCCTGTTCGTAACGAAGCCTATTTCCTGTATACCATTTCCTGCTGCTGTTGATATTACCCTATACTCATCTGACCAGAAATCCTTGTCTTTTTGCCAATTCACTTCACTAACCCTACTATATCTAGATTGAGCCTTTGCATTTCCCTTTTCAGATTTTCTAGTTTCCCTACCACGTTCAAGCTTTTGACATTTCACACCCGGATTCGTAGAACGTTATCCTTTAATTGTTTGTCCTTTTCTCATGGTCACTTCCCCCTTGCCTGTCCCCCCCCCCCCCCCCCCCCCCCCCCGCCCGGAGATTCGAATGGGGACTATTCCGGAATCTTTTGCCTATAGAGACCTAGAGACCACAATGTCACTTCTTCAATTACAGGCCACATGTCCTGTGGATACGCGTTATGTATCTGTAATGCAGTGGTTTCCATTGCTTTCTGAATATTCATGCCGTTGATCATTACCGATTCTTCCGCGTTCAGCGCCAGTTTCCCACCCCAAGGACAAGAGAGTGCCCTGAACCTCTGTCCTTTCCTCTGCCCTCTTTGTCACTGCCGTTGGCAGAATGAGGGTGACTTCTTATGCCGCAAATCTTTCTCCGCCAATGTTGATTTTTAATCAAAATTTAAGCAGTGATTAGTTTAGAACCCGGGACCGGTGACGTTTAGAATACCAATCAAACACGCTACCCCTTGTTTTTCAGTTTTGAACCTCGTTTTTTCTCGTAATTGTTCGTTCTGTTTGTTCGGGGTGGACGTCCCATGACGCTTGTTCAAATTCATTGTTGATCCACTAACTCAGTTTTTTCTTCTATTACAGAGGGCAACTAACGCTCTGACCGAACACGGTAAGCTACCGTGCCGGCGCCCCTAGACCGTGGTATTTTCTGTCTCGTGAGATGTAGTAATCGCGTCAGCGAGTAGTTCTAAGTCCGAATGCGTTTCGTTCGTTTATCCCCTACGCAAATAACTCTGCTTCAAGTGTGAAGACGCGTTGTAGGAACACTAAAACATTTGAGGGCAGTAACGGGTTGATCTTCGAGCACCGCTATTTCGGTCGTTCGTGATTCACAAACATCGGATAAACACAACGAACGCACGCATTCACGAACGTCAATGCTAATATCGTCGCTGTTACGACAGAATATGTTTCGCGAGTAGCGAATTTAGTTTCAGTATTTGAATAATGCGCCAGCGAGTTAACAACTGTATCGCGAACTGAACCGCAATGCTAATGGGTAGTCCGTGTTAATTTGCTGATAGTTGTGGGTGTGAATACTCGCAAATTACACTGGCTTGCAAACTGCAAGCGTGTGTTGAGCCGAGCAATCCATTAGCAGAAGTACTTGTATTTTCCACCAAAGCATAAACAGACGTAAAAGACGACCACTCAGCTAGAGCTCATACGACAACATTTAGCGTTGTGCACAGATATTACAAAACGACCCCAAATCTCCGAATTAACACCACTATTTTCGCTATCATCCTCTCATAGACAGCGGAATACTGCCAACTGAAGCACGAGAATTTGTCTACGAAACACTTCCGCTCCTAATGAAAACTTTGCCTTTACACTCGTGTCCTACAAAACACGAGCGCATTTGGCTCGCATTCGGTAAAAATCCGCTTCCGCCAATCCTGATTTAGCTTTTCCTTAATTTCCCTAAATCGCTCCAGGAAAATGCCGGAGTGGTTCGTTTGAAAGGACACGGTCGACTTCCTTCTCCATCCTTCCCTGATCCGATGGGACCGATGACTTCGCTGTTTGTCCCCCCCCCCCCCCCCCCCACCCTCCCACCCCAACCAACCAAGACGAAAATTTGTCACTGAAATTAAAACAGAAAAGAGCCACATTTATTTATTTTAATCAGAGTGGATTGTTATCACTTTAGACTTTAAACGATTCAACAGCAGACGGCAGTGTTCTGACGTCATCTAAATTTCGCCGTTAGCAAGGCAGTGTGGGTTTATATCGCGAGTTTTTCGACACCTCAGGGAAAATCTGTAGTGAAGGTTGTATGAATTCTCTACGGCTGCCCAACGATGTTCCGCCGATATTCGGAGCCGCAAAGTCTCTCTCTGTTAAAATGGAGATAATAAGAGAGGCTGGCTGACTTTCAGTTAGAAATTACTAACTTCCATTGGTTAAAAGTTAATTTTCATTAATGCTTCATGACCTGAGAACTTCCAAGCTTCTCCTTTAAGAAAGATGCAAAAGTTAATCATGAGCGATTACATTATTTCTTATTCATTCGTCAGAAGTTTTGGCACAAAAGTTGTTGTCAGTGGTTTAATACTGACTTTGTTATTCTGGCCTCCTGCCGTGCATGCCACATGTTTTCCTATGTTTTCTGTAGTATTTTGCTGTTACATAAATAAGATTAAATGTATGTAGTTATTAATTCATATCGTCATTTATCTTCTCAAGAGCCGCGCGGGAATAGCTGAGCGGTCTGAGACGCTGCAGTCATGGACTGTGCACCTGGTCCCGGTGGAGGTTCGAGTCCTCTCTCGGGGATGGGTGTGTGTATTTGTCCTTAGGATAATTTAGGTTAAGTAGAGTGTAAGCTTAGGGACTATGCCCATAGCAGTTAAGTCCCATAAAATTTCACACACATTTTTTTCTTCTCAAGCAATGTGCATCCAGATACTCTTTCTTATGTATGGCGCCTTTATGCTATCTGTTCTCCTAGCTTTCACAAGTCCTCGTGAAGAACTCTAAGTCCGTCGTACAGCAACTCGAGGTGCGATGAGATAAAGTCTCACTGAGAAGATCACAGAAACTTGTGAGTAGAGCGTGCATGTACTGTCATTGAAAATGTGGTCCCCCCCCCCCCCCCCCCCGAAGCGGAGTCGTCTGTCTCACAAACAGTGCCATTTAATTGATTTTCATCCTCGTAAAGAGGATGTGTCATTTTTTTTAAACAGACTTGACTTTGGTTCAAATGGCTCTGAGCACTATGGGACTTAACATCTGTGGTCATCAGTCCCCTAGAACTTAGAACTACTCAAACCTAACTAACCTAAGGACATCACACACATCCATGCCCGAGGCAGGATTCGAACCTGCGACCGTAGCAGTCGAGCGGTTCCAGACTGTAGCGCCTAGAACCGCTCGGCCACTCCGGCCGGCAATCAGGAATGCGGAATGATCAACTAGCTTTTCTTCTATTATGACAGTATCCAGATGTCATCAGAAAGCAAAACCTGTTTAACTGTTCAGAAGCCGTTCTGGATGGCTCTTTTTCTTTTGTTTTCAAATATTTCAATCCCTGTAAGACTCTGTCTTTTCTGTTCTGAGTGCATAACAGTTTCTTTCGCGGTTTTCAACAGGGTCACCCATACATTTGCGAAATCTGCTTCATGGCAAGTGTTAGCACGTAGCCGGTAATGTATACTAATGAAGGCGGGAGGACCGGGAAGGGGGGCGGGTCGTCTGTCAACTGTTTTTGTTTTGAACGGCCAGTGTCGGTTGGTCACAGTCAGTGTGCTCCCTGCCGCCGTTGGATAAGCAGCTGCAGCAGCAAGTCGTATACTCCTAGCTCACTCATTTGTTACATAGTTTAATTCTTAATTTCTTTGCGTGTTTTTGGTACTTGCATTGTTTAATTCATAAATTTCGGGCGTATTATAGTATTTGAGAGTTGTAGCATCACGTTTTAGTACTCGAATAGTGTTAAATCGCGTAGTCTCCTTCCGCCGCCGAGCAGTGTGTCAGCAGTGCACAAGTGGCAGCATTACTGCATTTACTAGGCAATCTTGTATTTTAATAACCGCTTCAATTTTGTGTCGTTTTGTTTGCGCTCTCTGTAGATTAGTTCAGACGTTCTTTGCACAGTTTTTAGCATGGATAGGGACTGCAACTGCTGTGTTCGGATGCAGGCTGAGTTGGCATCCCTTCGCTCCCAGCTTCAGGCAGTGTTGGCTTCGGTCACACAGCTTGAGGCTGTTGCCAATGGGCATCACTGTGGGGGTCCGGATGGGGGTTTGTCGGGGACGGCCAGCTCGTCCCACGCATCCCCCGATCGGACTACGACTGTGGTTGCCCGGGATACTGCCCGCATTGAGGCTGATCCCTCACCTGTGGTAGAGTGGGAGGTCGTCTCAAGGTGTGGCAGGGGGCGAAAGACATTCCGGAGGGCTGAACGGAAGGCCTCTCCAGTTTGTCTGACGAACCGGTTTCAGGCTCTGTCTCAGGCTGATACTGATCTTCAGCCTGACATGGCTGCTTGTCCTGTTCCAGAGGTTGCCCCTCAGTCTGCAAGATCCGGGCAGTCGCAGAGGGTGGGCTTACTGGTAGTTGGGAGCTCCAACGTCAGGCGTGTAATGGGGCCCCTTAGGGATATGGCAGCAAGGGAGGGGAAGAAAACCAATGTGCACTCCGTGTGCATACCGGGGGGAGTCATTCCAGATGTGGAAAGGGTCCTTCCGGATGCCATGAAGGGTACAGGGTGCACCCATCTGCAGGTGGTCGCTCATGTCGGCACCAATGATGTGTGTCGCTATGGATCGGAGGAAATCCTCTCTGGCTTCCGGCGGCTATCTGATTTGGTGAAGACTGCCAGTCTCGCTAGCGGGATGAAAGCAGAGCTCACCATCTGCAGCATCGTCGACAGGACTGACTGCGGACCTTTGGTACAGAGCCGAGTGGAGGGTCTGAATCAGAGGTTGAGACAGTTCTGCGACCATGTGGGCTGCAGATTCCTCGACTTGCGCCATAGGGTGGTGGGGTTTCGGGTTCCGCTGGATAGGTCAGGAGTCCACTACACGCAACAAGCGGCTACACGGGTAGCAGGGGTTGTGTGGCGTGGGCTGGGCGGTTTTTTAGGTTAGATGGCCTCGGGCAAGTGCAGAAAGGGCAACAGCCTCAACGGGTGCGGGGCAAAGTCAGGACATGCGGGGACCAAGCAGCAATCGGTATTGTAATTGTAAACTGTCGAAGCTGCGTTGGTAAAGTACCGGAACTTCAAGCGCTGATAGAAAGCACCGAAGCTGAAATCGTTATAGGTACAGAAAGCTGGCTGAAGCCAGAGATAAATTCTGCCGAAATTTTTACAAAGGCACAGACGGTGTTTAGAAAGGATAGATTGCATGCAACCGGTGGCGGAGTGTTCGTCGCTGTTAGTAGTAGTTTATCCTGTAGTGAAGTAGAAGTGGATAGTTCCTGTGAATTATTATGGGTGGAGGTTACACTCAACAACCGAGCAAGGTTAATAATTGGCTCCTTTTACCGACCCCCCGACTCAGCAGCATTAGTGGCAGAACAACTGAGAGAAAATTTGGAATACGTTTCACATAAATTTTCTCAGCATGTTATGGTCTTAGGTGGAGATTTCAATTTACCAGATATAGACTGGGACACTCAGATGTTTAGGACGGGTGGTAGGGACAGAGCATCGAGTGACATTATACTGAGTGCACTATCCGAAAATTACCTCGAGCAATTAAACAGAGAACCGACTCGTGGAGATAACATCTTGGACCTACTGATAACAAACAGACCCGAACTTTTCGACTCTGTAAGTGCAGAACAGGGAATCAGTGATCATAAGGCCGTTGCAGCATCCCTGAATATGGAAGTTAATAGGAATATAAAAAAAGGGAGGAAGGTTTATCTGTTTAGCAAGAGTAATAGAAGGCAGATTTCAGACTACCTAACAGATCAAAACGAAAATTTCTGTTCCGACACTGACAATGTTGAGTGTTTATGGAAAAAGTTCAAGGCAATCGTTAAATGCGTTTTAGACAGGTACGTGCCGAGCAAAACTGTGAGGGACGGGAAAAACCCACCGTGGTACAACAACAAAGTTAGGAAACTACTGCGAAAGCAAAGAGAGCTTCACTCCAAGTTTAAACGCAGCCAAAACCTCTCAGACAAACAGAAGCTAAACGATGTCAAAGTTAGCGTAAGGAGGGCTATGCGTGAAGCGTTCAGTGAATTCGAAAGTAAAATACTAGGTACCGACTTGACAGAAAATCCTAGGAAGTTCTGGTCTTACGTTAAATCAGTAAGTGGCTCGAAACATCATGTCCAGACACTCTGGGATGATGATGGCATTGAAACAGAGGATGACAAGCGTAAAGCTGAAATACTAAACACCTTTTTCCAAAGCTGTTTCACAGAGGAAGACCGCACTGCAGTTCCTTCTCTAAATCCTCGCACCAACGAAAAAATGGCTGACATTGAAATAAGTGTCCAAGGAATAGAAAAGCAACTGGAATCACTCAACAGAGGAAAGTCCACTGGACCTGACGGGATACCAATTCGATTCTACACAGAGTACGCGAAAGAACTTGCCCCCCTTCTAACAGCCGTGTACCGCAAGTCTCTAGAGGAACAGAAGGTTCCAAATGATTGGAAAAGAGCACAGGTAGTCCCAGTCTTCAAGAAGGGTCGTCGAGCAGATGCGCAAAACTATAGACCTATCTCTCTGACGTCGATCTGTTGTAGAATTTTAGAACATGTCTTTTGCTCGAGTATCATGTCGTTTTTGGAAACTCAGAATCTACTATGTAGGAATCAACATGGATTCCGGAAACAGCGATCGTGTGAAACCCAACTCGCATTATTTGTTCATGAAACCCAGAAAATATTAGATACAGGCTCCCAGGTAGATGCCATTTTCCTTGACTTCCGGAAGGCGTTCGATACAGTTCCGCACTGTCGTCTGATAAACAAAGTAAGAGCCTACGGAATATCAGACCAGCTGTGTGGCTGGATTGAAGAATTTTTAGCAAACAGAACACAGCATGTTGTTCTCAATGGAGAGACATCTACAGACGTTAAAGTAACCTCTGGCGTGCCACAGGGGAGTGTTATGGGACCATTGCTTTTCACAATATATATAAATGACCTAGTAGATAGTGTCGGAAGTTCCATGCGGCTTTTCGCGGATGATGCTGTAGTATACAGAGAAGTTGCAGCATTAGAAAATTGTAGCGAAATGCAGGAAGATCTGCAGCGGATAGGCACTTGGTGCAGGGAGTGGCAACTGACCCTTAACATAGACAAATGTAATGTATTGCGAATACATAGAAAGAGGGATCCTTTATTGTATGATTATATGATAGCGGAACAAACACTGGTAGCAGTTACTTCTGTAAAATATCTGGGAGTATGCGTGCGGAACGATTTGAAGTGGAATGATCATATAAAATTAATTGTTGGTAAGGCGGGTACCAGGTTGAGATTCATTGGGAGAGTCCTTAGAAAATGTAGTCCATCAACAAAGGAGGTGGCTTACAAAACACTCGTTCGACCTATACTTGAGTATTGCTCATCAGTGTGGGATCCGTACCAGATCGGGTTGACGGAGGAGATAGAGAAGATCCAAAGAAGAGCGGCGCGTTTCGTCACAGGGTTATTTGGTAACCGTGATAGCGTTACGGAGATGTTTAACAAACTCAAGTGGCAGACTCTGCAAGAGAGGCGCTCTGCATCGCGGTGTAGCTTGCTCGCCAGGTTTCGAGAGGGTGCGTTTCTGTATGAGGTATCGAATATATTGCTTCCCGCTACTTATACCTCCCGAGGAGATCACGAATGTAAAATTAGAGAGATTAGAGCGCGCACAGAGGCTTTCAGACAGTCGTTCTTCCCGCGAACCATACGCGACTGGAACAGGAAAGGGAGGTAATGACAGTGGCACGTAAAGTGCCCTCCGCCACACACCGTTGGGTGGCTTGCGGAGTATAAATGTAGATGTAGATGTAGATGTACCCCGTCGACATCGAGGTCATTAGAAACGAAACACCAGTCGGGCATCTTGTGCTTCGCTCGGGCTCGAATGTGGCAACAGTAGCTCAACATGAGCTCTCAGCCACGCCATTTAACGCAGTCCACAGATTAAAGTCGGGAAAAAAGGGCCCAGCATTATCGAACAGATGTGCAGAACTATAGACCTATATCTCTAACGTCGATCAGTTGTAGAATTTTGGAACACGTATTGTGTTCGAGTATAATGACTTTTATGGAGACTAGAAATCTACTCTGTAGGAATCAGCATGGGTTTCGAAAAAGACGGTCATGTGAAACCCAGCTCGCGCTATTCGTCCACGAGACTCAGACGGCCATAGACACGGGTTCACAGGTAGATGCCGTGTTTCTTGACTTCCGCAAGGCGTTCGAGGAGGAGGAGGAGGATATTAGTGTTTAACGTCCCGTCGACAACGAGGTCATTAGAGACGGAGCGCAAGCTCGGGTGAGGAAAGGATGGGGAAGGAAATCGGCCGTGCCCTTTCAAAGGAGCCATCCCGGCATTTGCCTGAAGCGATTTAGGGAAATCACGGAAAACCTAAATCAGGATGGCCGGAGACGGGATTGAACCGTCGTCCTCCCGAATGCGAGTCCAGTGTGCTAACCACTGCGCCACCTCGCTCGGTGCAAGGCGTTCGATACAGTTCCCCACAGTCGTTTAATGAACAAAGTAAGAGCATATGAACTATCAGACCAATTGTGTGATTGGATTGAGGAGTTCCTAGATAACAGGACGCAGCATGTTATTCTCAATGGAGAGAAGTCTTCCGAAGTAAGAGTGATTTCAGGTGTGCCGCAGGGGAGTGTCATAGCACCGTTGCTATTCACAATATACATAAATGACCTGGTGGATGACATCGGAAGTTCACTGAGGCTTTTTGGAGATGATGCTGTGGTGTATCGAGAGGTTGTAACAATGGAAAATTGTACTGAAATGCAGGAGGATCTGCAGCGAATTGACGCATGGTGCAGGGAATGGCAATTGAATCTCAATGTAGACAAGTGTAATGTGCTGCGAATACACAGAAAGATAGATCCTTTATCATTTAGCTACAAAATAGCAGGTCAGCAACTGGAAGCAGTTAATACCATAAATTATCTGGGAGTACGCATTAGGAGTGATTTAAAATGGAATGATCATATAAAGTTGATTGTCGGTAAAGCAGATGCCAGACTGAGATTCATTGGAAGAATCCTAAGGAAATGCAATCCGAAAACAAAGGAAGTAGGTTACAGTACGCTTGTTCGCCCACTGCTTGAATACTGCTCAGCAGTGTGGGATCCGTACCAGATAGGGTTGATAGAAGATGTAGAGAAGATCCAACGGAGAGCAGCGCGCTTCGTTACAGGATCATTTAGTAATCGCGAAAGCGTTACGGAGATGATAGATAAACTCCAGTGGCTGACTCTGCAGGAGAGACGCTCAGTAGCTCGGTACGGGCTTTTGTCAAAGTTTCGAGAACATACCTTCACCGAAGAGTCAAGCAGTATATTGCTCCCTCCTACGTATATCTCGCGAAGAGACCATGAGGATAAAATCAGAGAGATTAGAGCCCACACAGAGGCATACCGACAATCCTTCTTTCCACGAACAATACGAGACTGGAATAGAAGGGAGAACCGATAGAGGTACTGAATGTACTCTCCGCCACACACCGTCAGGTGGCTTGCAGAGTATGGATGTAGATGTAGATGTAGACAGTGAGTCCATGGTTCACATCAGTACAAATTCCACAGATATCAGGACCATTTTAGAATTACTAATTGTGAGCGATCCCCCCAATAAACTCTATTCCGCTACGCAGTACATGCGAGTGCATCGAGATATGCACTGATCAGCCAGAACATTATGACCACCGACCTAGCCGAGCGGGATTAGCCGAGCTGCCTGGGGCGCTGCAGTCATGGACTGTTCGGCTGGTCCCGGCGGAGGTTCGAGTCCTCCTTCGGGCATGGGTGTGTGTGTGTGATTATCCTTAGGATAATCAAAATATCCACGGGTATGCTGCCGGTCTATAGTGTCCAACGGGCACAATATTTCGGCGATCAAATATGTCGCCATCATCAGGTGAACTGACGGACTGAGCTCCTGTGAACGTGCCGGCACGGAGATCCGTACGCTATGGCTGCTCAGAGGGAACTGGGTTCGGTCGCGGCGGCGGCCGATTTAAATACCCTCCGCCCGCGGCGCGCTCCCTCCGCCGTCCGCGCCCAGCGCCACGGTCGCGCGGTGGAACAGATTGCGACGGCGTCTGAGATGACGTCGGTGTGATGGCTCTGTCCGCCGTGGTCGTCACAACTATACGTCTGCTCGATTTACTCTTGATTAACCCGATCGCTGGTTCCCAAGCCTTGCTAAGATTATAGCCACAGTCCCTGTTTATGAGGTCGTCATTGGTGCGAATTTCGATGGCCTCTCTAACAACGCTGTCCCAGTATCTCGACGTCTGTACCACTGGGACAGCGTTGTTAGAGAGGCCATCGAAATTCGCACCAATGACGACCTCATAAACAGGGACTGTGGCTATAATCTTAGCAAGGCTTGGGAACCAGCGATCGGGTTAATCAAGAGTAAATCGAGCAGACGTATAGTTGTGACGACCACGGCGGACAGAGCCATCACACCGACGTCATCTCAGACGCCGTCGCAATCTGTTCCACCGCGCGACCGTGGCGCTGGGCGCGGACGGCGGAGGGAGCGCGCCGCGGGCGGAGGGTATTTAAATCGGCCGCCGCCGCGACCGAACCCAGTTCCCTCTGAGCAGCCATAGCGTACGGATCTCCGTGCCGGCACGTTCACAGGAGCTCAGTCCGTCAGTTCACCTGATGATGGCGACATGTTTGATCGCCGAAATATTGTGCCCGTTGGACACTATAGACCGGCAGCATACCCGTGGATATTTTGATTATCAAATACGCCGGGAGAAACTCAAGAATCACATCCTTAGGATAATTTAGGTTAATTAGTGTCCAAGCTTAGGGACTGATAACCTTAGCTGTTAAGTCCCATAAGAATTCACACACAACTGAACACTTTTTTGAACCACCGACCTGCTATCGATATAAACCCGTCCAGGCGATAGCAGCGTCACCTGCTGGCCAGACACACGCACGGTGCATGTAGCATCAGTGGGCGAGCTATCCGTGTGTAGAATGTGAAACGTCCCCTTAGAAAAATTATACTAGACTGTACTTAAACTGACACACAATATTTTCAGCGCAACGGAATCTGACTTTCAACAATGCCTACAAAGGAATGGCCCTGACTAGCATTAACCTATACCTTTCACAAATCACTTACCTCACAAAAATCTTCGTTACTCAAGCTACTGCAATAGAGCGAGCGCCACTACTGCCAGCTAAATAAAAGATTCAAACTACTGAAGGCACTAACTACTGATAGGCATAGTTATCAAATGAAAGATTTTGATAGAGAACAAACAATGTATTTACCATAATAGTGTTCAAAAGTCATTATATATATATATATATATATATATATATATATATATATATATATATATCAGTTCATGATATCCAGCCTTACAAATTTACTGCCTCTGTCCAGATCATCCGCTCTCAAAACTCCGCCATCTCACTCCCCACATCCACCACTGCTGGCGGCTCACCTCCAACTGCGCAACGCTACACGCTGTTAACAGCCAACTGCCCAACACTACAATAGCCAACAACAATGCAAACCAGCCACAGACTGCACACAGCACAGCCAGTGATTTTCATACAGAGAGCTACCAATATAAAAACCTAAACAGCCTACGTACAAATGGAGAAGGCGCGCCGTGTATCCGAGTTTACCCGAGGGCAGACTGTAATGGCCTGGAGACACGGCACGAGCATTTCGGAAACTGCACGATTTGTTGGGTGTTCGAGGAATGCTGTGCTGAGTGTCTTCAACATGTGGCGAAACCAAGGTGAAACCAATGGGCAGGGCGGCTACCTCTCTTTACAGATGCCGGCGGAACTAACGTCAGACAATAATGCTGGGCTCAATACATCTACATCTATATCTAGATCCATACTTCGCAAGCCACCTGACGGTGTGTGGCGGAGGGTACCTTGAGTACCTCTATCGGTTCTCCCTTCTGTTCCAGCTTCGTATTGTTCATGGAAAGAAGGATTGTCGGTATGCCTCTGTGTGGCCTCTAATCTCTCTGATTTTATCCTCATGATCTCTTCGCGAGATATACGTAGGAGGGAGCAATATACTGCTTGACTCCTCCATCAAGGTATGAACTTCAACAAAAGCCCGTACCGAGCTAATGAGCGTCTCTCCTGCAGAGTCTTCCACTGGAGTTTATCTATCATCTCCGTAACGCTTTCGCGATTACTAAATGATCCTGTAACGAATCGCGCTGATCTACGTCGGATCTTCTCTATCTCTTCTATCAACCCTATCTGGTACGGATCCCACATTGCTGAGAAGTATTCAAGCAGTGGGCGAACAAGTGTACTGTAACCTACTTCCTTTGTTTTCGGACTGCATTTCCTTAGGATTCTTCCAATGAATCTCAGTGTGGCATCTGCTTTACCGACGATCAACTTTATATGATCATTCCATTTTAAATCACTCCTAATGCGTACTCCCAGATAATTAATGGAATTAACTGCTTCCAGTTGCTAATGTGCTACATTGTAGCTGAATGATAAGGGATCTTTCTTTCTATGTATTCGCAGCACATTACACTTGGCAACATTGAGATTCAATTGCCATTCCCTGCGTCAATTCGTTTCAGATCCTCCTGCATTTCAGTACAATTTTCCATTGTTACAACCTCTCGATATACTACAGCATCATCCCCAAAAAGCCTCCGTGAACTTCTGATGTCATCCACAAGGTCATTTATGTATATTGTGAACAGCAACGGTACTATGACACTCCCCTGCGGCACACCTGAAGTCACGCTTACTTCGGAAGACTTCTCTCCATTGAGAATGACATGCTGCGTTCTGTTATCTAGGAACTCTTCAATCCAATCACACAATTGGCCTGATAGTCCACATGCTCTTACTTTGTTCATTAAACGACTATGGGGAACTGTATCAAACGTCTTGCGGAAGTCAAGAAACACGGCATCTACCTGGGAACCCGTAACTATGGCCCTCTTGAGTCTCATGGACGAATAGCGCGAACTGGGTTTCACACGATCGTTTTTTTTCGAAACCCATGCCGATTCCTGCAGAGTAGATTTCTAGTCTCCAGAAAAGTCATTATACTCTAACATAATACGTGTTCCAAAATTCTACACCTGATCGACGTTAGAGATATAGGTCTATAGTTCTGCACATCTGTTCGACGTCCCTTCTTGAGAACTGGGATGAACTGTGCCCTTTTCCAATCCTTTGGAACGCTACGCTCTTCTAGAGACCTACGGTACACCGCTGCAAGAAGGGGGCAAGTTCCTTCGCGTACTCTGTATAAGTAAGTGTTTATGACCAACACACAGTGCATCGAACATTCCTAATGACGCGCCTCCGCAGCTGACTAGCCATGCATGTGCCAATGTTAACACTGCGACATCGGCGGCTACGACTGAAATCGGCACGTAACAATCGTCACTGGAGCGTTGCGTGGTCTGATGACTCCTGATACCTTCTTCATCATGCGGATGTGAGGGCGCGAATCTGTCGCCTTCCAGGGAAACAGCTCCTTGACACCTTGACGGAGAAAAGCTGGCGGCGGCTCCATTGCGCTCTGGGGAACATTCTTGTGAGCATCCATGGGCCCCGTGGGGCCAAGGAGTATCGTATACTGGTTGCAGACCACGTACACCCCTTCATGACGATCACATGGCATTTTTCGACTAGATAATGCGCCATGTCACAAGGCCAGGAGAGTGATGGAATCGTTCGAGGAACACAGTCGCGAGTTTCAGTTGATGTCCTGCCCCCTCCCCCCCCCCTTCCCACTCCCCAGGAAGCCAGAGATGAACCCGACCGAACACATCTGGGATGTGGTTGAATCTGGCGTCAGAGCTCATCGCCCCCCTCCCCAGAATTTTCGGGAATTGGGGGACATGCGCGTGCAGATGTGGTGCCAGCTCCCTCCAGCGACCTACCAAGGTGTCATTGCCTCCAGGCCACGACGCATCGTCGTCTTTTTTTTTTTTTTTTTTTTTTTTTTTTTTTTTTTTTTTTTTTTTTGTCATCAGTCTACTGACTGGTTTGATGCAGCCCGCCACGAATTCCTTTCCTGTGCTAACCTCTTCATCTCAGAGTAGCACTTGCAACCTACGTCCTCAATTATTTGCTTGACGTATTCCAATCTCTGTCTTCCTCTACAGTTTTTGCCCTCTACAGCTCCCTCTAGTACCATGGAAGTCATTCCCTCATGTCTTAGCAGATGTCCTATCATCCTGTCCCTTCTCCTTATCAGTGTTTTCCACACACTCCTTTCCTCTCCGATTCTGCGTAGAACCTCCTCATTCCTTACCTTATCAATCCACCTAATTTTCAACATTCGTCTATAGCACCACATATCAAATGCTTCGATTCTCTTCTGTTCCGGTTTTCCCACAGTCCATGTTTCACTACCATACAATGCTGTACTCCAGACGTACATCCTCAGAAATTTCTTCCTCAAATTAAGGCCGGTATTTGATATTAGTAGACTTCTCTTGGCCAGAAATGCCTTTTTTGCCATAGCGAGTCTGCTTTTGATGTCCTCCTTGCTCCGTCCGTCATTGGTTATTTTACTGCCTAGGTAGCAGAATTCCTTAACTTCATTGACTTCGTGACCATCAATCCTGATGTTAAGTTTCTCGCTGTTCTCATTTCTACTACTTCTCATTACCTTCGTCTTTCTCCGATTTACTCTCAAACCATACTGTGTACTCATTAGACTGTTCATTCCGTCATTTAATTGTTCTTCACTTTCACTCAGGATAGCAATGTCATCAGCGAATCGTATCATTGATATCCTTTCACCTTGTATTTTAATTCCACTCCTGAACCTTTCTTTTATTTCGATCATTGCTTCCTCGATGTACAGATTGAAGAGTAGGGGCGAAAGGCTACAGCCTTGTCTTACACCCTTCTTAATACGAGCACTTCGTTCTTGATCGTCCACTCTTATTATTCCCTCTTGGTTGTTGTACATATTGTATATGACCCGTCTCTCCCTATAGCTTACCCCTACTTTTTTCAGAATCTCGAACAGCTTGCACCATTTTATATTGTCGAACGCTTTTTCCAGGTCGACAAATCCTATGAAAGTGTCGTTATCCGTGCCAAAGGTAGACATAGCGGCTATTAGGTGGGTAGTTATATTGTTCTGGCTGATAAGTTTCCTCGTTACGCCCAGCTTAAGAGCACGTTTCGACTTGTTAGCATCATCTGGCAGTTTCCTTTTGTGCTTCTCTTTCCATCTCTCTTCATACATTTAGTGTTTTCTTTGATGCCTTCCTATGTCCACTGTTTTTCAGTGGTCTTTTTAGCTTTCTCTGCGAATGAATGGTTTCCGATTAGGATCAGAGGCTTGGCGTTCTCTGAGTATCTTCTGTGTCGTTCATTTCATGTAAGTCAAATGGCTCTGAGCGCTATGGGACTTAACATCTGAGGTCATCAGTCCCCTAGAACTTAGAACTACTTAAACCTAACTATCCTAAGGACAGCCGGCCGATTTGGCCGAGCGGTTCTAGGCGCTACAGTCTGGAACCGCGCGACCGCTACGGTCGCAGGTTCGAATCCTACCTCGGGCATGGATGTGTGTGATGTCCTTAGGTTAGTTAGGTATAAGTAGTTCTAGGGGACTGATGACCTCAGATGTTAAGTCCCATAGTGCTCAGAGCCACTAACCTAAGGACAGCACACACATCCATGCGCCAGGTAGGATTCGAACTTGCGAACGCAGCGGTCGTGCGGTTCCAGACTGAAGCGCCTAGAACCGCTCGGCCACGGAGGCCGGCTTCATGTAAGCCCTTAATTTCTTGTAACCAAGTGATTTTGACCTTTTTTGAATTTATTATATTAAGTAGTTTAACAAGGAGATCTGAACAGAGAATCTAATTCTTTGGCCTTATTGGGAAACAACTCATTAGAACCAAAACAGCGGTAGATCAGCAGTTTTTAGTGAAAGTAAATCTCTTCAGTCACCTAGTAAATGAGCTAACATACGGTCACAGCAAAAATAGAAAAATCGAGCTTCGTGAATTCAGCCAGGTATGTGGCGCAATTAACAGAAACCTTAAAAACTATGAGACAAATTCTACAAAACTATTGTAGTCTCCATTCTGCTCTACGCAAGCGAGCCTCAGATGATTAGCAAAAAGCAAGAACGCCGTATTCAGTCTAAGAAATGAAATTCCTCAGACGAGTTAAAGATTGCGCAACGGAGTAAGGAATCAAGAGTTTAGAGAAGAAATAAATTTCTTTAGTACAAGTGAAATGAACACCTAGACAGAATGAAGAGTGACAGATTCCCCATAAAGGCTAGAAATTATCTCCCAAGGAAGTAGACACAGAGAAGAGACCGGCAACATTTGGTATTGTAACAAGCAACTTCGCTTAGTTCCTGAACAGAAGAAATGCCATTTATATTACCGATACTATAATTTTTTTGAGAATTTTTCGTTCTCCCTTTCCAGTTTCATCAACTTTTGAGTACCCTTCCAGAGCTGTACTTTCTGACGCATATAATGCTTCTGACAAGACAGCTGTCTCGTAATGCTGAAGTTCCGCATTATGGGGTACAACTCGTTTATTGTAGCGAGTCCATGTTATTCTGAACGCTTTCTTGAGTTTAGTAGCTCTTTCTGAAGTGACATTATTGTGTATTCCCAATTATAGTATTATTTCCCCGAGATACTTGAAAGAAGACACACACGAAATTCTCATATCTTATCTACTGTGTGGGCCTGTATACATTTTTATGTTTTCATGTTTTTTTGCTATCTCGTGTACCTTCTATGCGGCACACTTGGTTTCTTCATTATTCTTAGTGAAGATAACTAAATCGTTTGTCCTGACTTTCACGCTTGTCAACTAAAGCCCGTGGTACACAACAGTTGCTTCGGCGTCAGTTTCTGATTGCGCCATTTTGTCATGCACGGTATACTTTAAGCACGGAGGCATACGAATGGTTAAATGCTTCCACATTTGGCCTGAAAGTCAATGATTTTGCCCTTTTAGACGCTGCGTTTCCCCCTACGACAACGACTGCACAGTTTTCTGCGTCCCCCCACCCCTCCGCCCCTCGACATGATTTATATACCCTCCACTGCTAGTGCTGCCACTTACCGTCTGTGAGAGGTTATTGCACGCTGACATCGAACACAGGCGGTGGCCACGTTAATGTGACTAACAGTGCATCTGTACGAACACGAGTGCATTCGCTACCTAATATATTTCAAAACGCTGCGCATAAAAAACGGGATTTTTCCGGGGCTAATACCTTGGGTTCTGTTGTTGATAGAAAGGGAGGGTTACGCGTTTTGGATAGCCCTTCGGCTAGGGACCATTTGTATACCCAGTAGCTCGCCCAATCGTTACCATCTTACAGTACAGGGTCAACGTTTGAATGTTACACACATCCTCTAGCTAAGGCAAACTGAACAAATAGATTGATTCTTTTCGCACTATATGTGGTCTATGGTGCACCTTAATGGCTCATTGAGGCACTATTTACTTCACGGGCGGTTCCCGAGAAAAACCGAAAAACATGGCTTTTGGTACCAAATCCGAACCGTCGATTCCAAGACGGCTATGCACATCAGATGGCTGAAATTTTTACTACACTACAGGCCATTAAAATTGCTGCACCAAGATGAAATGCAGATGATAAACGGGTATTCATTGGCCAAATATATTATACTAGAACTGACATGTGATTACATTTTCACATGTGATTACATTTTCATGCAATTTGGGTGCATAGATCCTGACAAATCAGTACCCAGAACAACCACCTCTGGCCGTAATAATGGCCTTGATACGCCTGGGCATTGAGTCAAGCAGAGCTTGGATGGCGTGTACAGGTACAGCTGCCCAAGCAGCTTCAGCACGATACCACAGTTCATCAAGAGTAGTTCAAAATGGCTCTGAGCACTATGGGACTTCATTTCTGAGGTCATCAGTCCCCTAGAACTTAGAACTACTTAAACCTAACTAACCTAAGGATATCACACACATCCATGCCCGAGGAAGGATTCGAACCTGCGACCGTAGCGGTCGCGCGGTTCCAGACTGTAGCGCCTAGAAACGCTCGGCCATTTTGGCCGGCTTCAAGAGTAGTGACTGGCGTATTGTGACGAGCCAGTTGCTCGGCCACCATTGACCAGAACTTTTCAGTTGGTGAGAGATCTGGTGAATGTGCTGGCCACGTCAGCAGTCGAATATTTTCCGTATCCTGAAAGGCCCGTACAAGACCTGCAACATGCGGTCGTGGATTATCCTGCTGAAATGTAGTGTTTCGCAGGGATCGAATGAAGGGTAGAGCCACGGGTCGTAACACATCTGAAATGTAACGTCCACTGTTCAAAGTGTCGTCAGTGCGAACAAGTGGTGATCGAGACGTGTAACCAATGGCACCTCATACCATCACGCCGGGTGATACGCCAGTATGGCGATGATGTATACACGCTTCCATTGTGCGTCCACCGCGATGTCGCCAAACAGGGATGCGACCGTCATGATGCTGTAAACAGAACCTGGATTATCAAAATATCCACGTGTGTGCTGCCGGTCGATAGTGTCCAACGGGCACAATATTTCGGCGATCATACATGTCGCCATCATCAGGTGAACTGACGGACTGAGCTCCTGTGAACGTGCCGGCACGGAGATCCGTACGCTATGGCTGCTCAGAGGGAACTGGGTTCGGCCTTGGCGGCGGCCGATTTAAGTACCCTCCGCCCGCGGCGCCCTCCCTCCGCCGATCCGCGCCCCGCGCCACAGTCGCGCGGTGGAACAGATTGCGACGGCGTCTGATTTTTGATTATCAAATACGCCGGGAGAAATTCAAGAATCACAGAACCTGGATTCATCCGAAAAAATGACTTTTTGCCATTCGTGCACCCACGTTCGTCGTTGAGTACACCATCGCAGGCGCTCCTGTCTGTGATGCAGCGTCAAGGGTAACCGCAGCCATGGTCGCCGAGCTGATAGTCCATGCTGCTGCAAACGTAGTCCAACTGTTCGTGCAGATGGTTGTTGTCTTGCAAACGTCTCCATCTGTTGACTCAGGGATCGAGACGTGGCTACACGATCCGTTACAGCCATGCGGATGCCTGTCATCTCTACTTCTAGTGATACGAGGCCGTTGGGATCCAGCACGGCGTTCCGTATTACCCTCCTGAACCCACCGATTCCATATTCTGCTAACAGTCGTTGTACCTCGACCAACGCGAGCAGCAATGTCGCGATACGATAAACCGCAATTGCGATAGGCTACAATCCGACCTTTATCAAAGTCGGAAACGTGATGGTACGCATTTCTCCTCCTTACACGAGGCATCACAGCAACGTTTCACCAGGCAACGCCGGTCAACTACTGTTTGTGTATGAGAAATCGGTTGGAAACTTTCCTCATGTCAGCACGTTGTAGGTGTCGCCACCGGCGCCAACCTTGTGTGAATGCTCTGAAAAGCTAATCATTTACATATCACAGCATCCTCTTCCTGTCGGTTAAATTTCGCGTCTGTAGCACGTCATCTTCGTGGTGTAGCAATTTTAATGGCTAGTAGTGTATATTTTCTCAAGATTCCGGCTCAAATGGCTCTGAGCACTATGGGACTTAACATCTATGGTCATCAGTCCCCTAGAACTTAGAACTACTTAAATCTAACTAACCTAAGGACATCACACTACACCCAGTCATCACAAGGCAGAGAACCAAGAGTCCGATCTCGAACAAATCTGAAAATGTTCTTGATACCTGTATCCGTTTCAGAGACGAAGATAGTTTTGGGGAAAGCTATTAATGCTAGTGAGGAAGGTAGAATGAGGCGGCTGTTACACCACCATTCAGTCAGGTTCTTTTAATAAACAGTAGCCCATTACCCTTTTATTTTTGCTTCGATACCAGCATGTTTCCGCTGGTTATCTACACGTGCTATAAATTAACGTTCCCCGCCGGGTTTTTCCATCTATATGTGTAAGTGCAGGCTAATCTCAAGAACTTCTGTAGGGATTTTGATGCTGTTTTCCCTGACAGGTAGATTGATTCACGAGGAAAGTTTGTGTCCATAATTTCTGATCACTACGCCAGATAAGTCGTTCGACCGTTGATGCTTCGTGCTATCTGTGCGAAGCCGCCGCAGATCGCCAGTAATTATTTGAACGCTAAAAAGAAAAATAACAGTAATTATAGAACTAAGTAAGTTTCAGCAATTTAAAAATCGAGCATTCTTTCTATCATCAACAAGTAGATGTGAAATGGAGTTTTTATACGTGAGCTGCTTCAAAACGTCCTACATCTGTGTGGTCAATTTCAGCCTGGAACTCGTTGCGTAATAAAGATTATTTCATCTGAAAAGCTGGTGATACAATATGAGATCTAAAAAATGATGTATATCGTGTTCTTTTGATACAAGACCAAAGACTGAAATAAAGGCAGGTGATCGATTAGCTACCGACCCACTTGAGTTTTACCGGGTGATATCATAGTAGTACAAAATATCCTGCCGTTGCATGTATTGAACGAGCATTGGCAACGGATCAAGATATTATCCGTACAAAGTGGAGCACACTCATTTTTATCTCGAACATATATGCGCGAGACTGGGTTTTAATGTCTCGACTCAGCGTCTGGCCAAAACACTCTTTTACGAGATCGTCAGGACGGCTCGCGTTGTAAAATGAACTGATTTAGAGGATCGTGGGGGAACGAGCGGCTCGTTTCGTTTTATACGGCTGTGCGGTTAGTGGGGGGGGGGGGGGGGGGGGGGGGACCTGCATTCGCAGTCTGCCGCGCCCGCTTCGATCGGGCCCTTGAGAAGTCGATGCGTGCACGAACAAACAAGGCAGTAAGGAGTGAGAGGGTTGTACGAAACACCAAGCTGCGCTCATTAGTTTTAATTATGTCTCTTTTCAGTAGACGAAGTCACAATTCAAAGCGAGAATGCTGTTCTGGAAAGGTTCTCTTATAAATCACGTTCCGAAATCCTTTAACAATACAATCACAGATCAGACGGTAACGAGAACATAACTGAAAAGAACCGACCAAGTGCGAGTAGGAGCCGTACAACTTAATTATGTGTACAGATAATAATAAATATTTCGTGTGGCTCAATGCTCTGCTAAAATTCTTTTTACTGGACGCCACTTTGGCAACTTGTGTGTATTTTGTACCCTTTGTGTGTGAAATCTTATGAGACTTAAATGCTAAGGTCATCAGTCCCTAAGCTTACACAAAAATTATCCTAAGGAGAAACACACACGCCCATGCCCGAGGGAGGACTCGAACCTCCGCCGGGATCAGCCGCACAGTCCATGACTGCAGCGCCTTAGACGGCTCGTTGCGTGTTTTTAATTTGCCCCAGTTATATTATTGTTGTTGTTATTGTGGTCTTCAGTCCAGAGACTGGTTTGATGCTGCTCTCCATGATACTCCATCCTGTGAAAGCCTCTTCATCTCCGAGTGACTACTGCAACCTACATCCTTCTGAATCTGCTAAGTGTATTCATCTCTTGGTTTCCCTCCACCCTTTCCTCCAATACTAAATTGGTGATCCCTTGATACCTCAGAACGTGTCCTACCAACCGATCCCTTCTTCAAGCTGTGCCACAAACTCCTCATCTCCCCAATTCTGTTCCGTACCTCCTCATTAGTTACGTGATCTAACCATCTAATCTTCAGCATTCTTCTCTAGCACAATGTTTCGAAAGCTTCTATTTTCTTCTTGTCTCCACTATTTATCATACATGTTTCACTTCCATACATAATTACACTCTGTGACGTCCATGTCATTTGTTACGTTATATATCAGCAAGAATTTTTCTTTTGTTAAAGCATGATTCTTTGTCTCAGGGATATTATCTTTTCTTATCAGTTTTACTTACAGGCATAAGTAAATATGAAACGGGTTCTGGAAGGGCCTCAATTATCCATGTACCAACTTTAGATTTTGAACGTGACGACTAAAATATAGTTGCCTTTAACTGAATTGAATGTAATTTTGTTAATTTCTATTTATTGATTGCAAAGCAAGGCTCGAGAGAATTTCGATTGTTGCCGTGGAGCGGCCAAGATAAAACTTACTGAACTCATGGAATCTGTATAACTTAAAAAATGAACTTTAACGTAAATTAATTATCTGTTGCAATTTAAAAAAAGTTCTTACAACGAAATCTCTCACATTTACAGTTACTGTTAACACTGAAAAATAAATTACTACTTCAGCGCGTAATGGCCGACCAGGGGCTGCAGCGGAAGATGAGCTTCCCGCAGCGCAAAGTACTGAAAAAAATGCTTATTAAAAATGACTAGCCACTGCGAGCATTTTAGGTGACAACTATTAGAAAGAAATTTTATTTTGTGATAATAATAACAAGTTTATTTTAGTAAAATACAGAATAACTTATATAAAATATGTGTAGCCGCTCAATGGCTGCCTTCCGTATAGTGAAACAAAACAGTCTAAGTACCATAAAATACGTCCTTCCTCCTCGGCCGTACAATCGCGTCTCTTTTCGATCCTTTTTTATTTTCTTAGGCATCTTTTAAATAAAGATGCTAATTTTAAATTATCGCTGTATATCAGTTGTTTCAAGAACATTAATTGTATCTTTTATACTAATTATATTCATAAAATACTTTAGCTACGGTTTACAACCGATAAAAATGTCAATATTTATGTGACGTACCGTCACAACTCCCTACAAATACTTTCAGAAAGGGCTTCGTGACATTTAAATCTATTCTCGATGTCTGTCTCCGACAGAATTACAATGTCATCGGCAAACCTTAAAGTTTTTATTTCTTGTGCATGGATTTTGATTCCTACTCCAAATTTCTCTTTTGTTTCATTTACTGCTTGCCTAATATACAGACTGAATAACCCTGTCTCATTCCCTTTTGAGTCACTGCTTCCCTTTCGTGCCCCTCGACTTTTATAACTACCGATTGGTTTCTATACCGGGTTCCCGGGTTCGATTCCCGGCGGGGTCAGGGATTTTCTCTACCTCGTAATGGCTGGGTGTTGTGTGCTGTCCTTAGGTTAGTTAGGTTTTAGTAGTTCTAAGTTCTAGGGGACTTATGACCACAGCAGTTGAGTCCCATAGTGCTCAGAGCCATTTGAACCTTTTTTGTTTGGTTTCTATACAAATTGTAAATAGCCTTTCGCTTCCTGTATTTTACCCCTGCCACCTTCAGAATTTGAAAGACAGTATTTCAGTCAACAGTGTCAAAAGCTTTCTCTACGTCTACAAATGCTAGAAACGTGTGTTTGCCTTTCGCTAACCTATTACCAATTATTATACTGATAATCGGATTTTTTTTTTTTTTTTAGAAATGGTAAACTGAAGATCGAGTGTCGGCAGATTTTTGAAGGAACAGACAGCAAATGACATGATTGACACCAGAAGTGACAGTACTCCGAAATCAGGGGGTCGGCTATTTGAAATCCTCAAGCACGCTATGAAAACGGAGCTGCTCGGAGGCTCCGAAAAGTGTCGCGAAAGCTTCACCTCCGGAAAAATCTCGGCGGCTGACCAGCACTACTCATAAGCATCAAGAATGCCATCTCTACTGACCTGCACAATGAAACGGAGCTATGGAATGGAAATGAGCGTTTGGCTGGGAGGCCCCTTACGGGGCAGGTCCGGCCGCCTTGGTGCAGGTCTTATTACATTCGACGCCACATTGGGCGACCTGCGCGTAGGGGGGGGATGACATGATGATGAAGACAACACCCAGTCCCTGAGCGGAGAAAATTCCCAACCCAGCCGCGAATCTAACCCGGGCCCGTACGACGGCAATCCGTCACGCTGACCACTCAGCTATCGGGGGGGGGGGGGGGGGGGGACAATTGAGCTATGTAAGTGCACATATAGATGTACCACCCCGTATACAGGCGCTACGTTGTCTAACGGCAATGTTTTCAGGAGATGTTTTATGGATAATGACGGAATGTACAGTTTATTGGAGATTAAAGTTCTGTCAACCACGAGGTCGTTACCGACGTGGCATCAACTCAGAATGGACAAAATTGGAGAATAAAACAGCCTATGTCATCTAGTAAAGAACAACTTCAGTTTTCGCCTCAATCGAAAACGATTTAGGTGAGAGAAGCGATGAAAAAATCTTATTTTTCATCGCGAGGCGGAGAGTTGAACTCGCTCCAAGAGAAAGCAGTTGACCATTTCGTCTGGTGGATGATAAATCAAGGTACTGGCTGTTTTCCAAAGCCTAACACGTCTATTTTCATTTTGTAAGCAAACAGAAACTGAATCTGTCCTTCATGGACGTACGGTTCATTCCGCGTGTTTGCGTAGCCACTGCGAACCTCTCAATGCGAATGGAAAGCGGTTTGGCTATGGTTACGAAGCATACATACTGCCACTCCGGTGACATGGAAGTTCGGTCCTGTTCCTTTGAGTTCACAATACCTAAAATCTGTCTCCAGCGTGCGTTGGAACTATTGATAGTTTTTGGCTGAACCTTCTCGGCGCCTAGCATCTCGTAAGAAGCTTTTGCCACGTACTACGGTTATGAATCACGCGAGCACCTCTCATTTCGACCTCCGTGCAATTTTCCTGTGGTCTTTCATCGCAGATCGTGCTGTAAATGGCACACTAAGACCTGTATCCAGGGTTTCGTAGCACCTTATTTTTGTCAGTCGTAGCTCTAGACGACTCCCGAATGGTCGAGGCCCTAAGAGGACATCTAGAGATCTCGGTCGGTTGAATACAGTATAGCACATTTATCATCGCGTTTCCTTGCTCCCATCATTTTAACATCCACGCAACCATTCACGACTACGATTAATGGGACGCGTTGAACTTTAAGCAGCCAATCTATATCTGACGGAAGTCTCTAAAGGGCACTTGAACCCCCTCTTACGGCAAGACAGTAGCTGTCTTCTACGTACAAATGATACACGCTGATAACACAGCGTATATATGTGGCATTTTGGTGGGATATTACGTCTCAACTAATGCTTTTCCATAGGTTATTGCTGTTTTGCGGCTTTTTTTCTATATGTTGAAAACAATTGTACTCCAATCAACAAATGAGTTTTTCGTAAGATACAGACTGTGTATTGATACCTAATATTTTTATATTAATTATAATTTCCATTGCCATATACGCCTAATGTTTCGGTAGCACGGCATTTTGCTACTTGCGTGACTATGGCTCTGAGCACTATGCGACTTAACTTCTGAGGTCATCAGTCGCCTAGAACTTAGAACTAATTAAACCTAACTAACCTAAGGACATCACACACATCCATGCCCGAGGAAGGATTCGAACCTGCGACCGTAGCGGTCGCGCGGTTCCAGACTGAAGCGCCTTTAACCGCACGGCCACACCGGCCGGCCTGCGTGACTATTATTAGGCTTTAGCACAGCAGGGACACGCAATTGTGAGATTGCAAATCTGGAACGGCGCGTAAATGCTGAAATTACTTTTCTGACTTTAGTAATTTACGACTGATAAAATCTGCAGAATATGATTGTTGCTGCAAGAACTTTCTTGCGTAAAGCGTCACGCTAACCGGTCGGTGCCCGGCGTCTGCGTAACGATGTTATCACTCCCGTGAGATACGTCAGCTGCTACCAAAGGTCACAGAATTAAGACGCTGCTATTTCTCTTGACTTATCGTACACCGAACGCCGCCGATCGCTGCAAAAATTACAGCAATTAATCTTTGCGTAATAGGCTACACCAGAATTTCTACAGAATCCATATTATATATCAGCTAAACTTGGCACATACATCCCTTACTGTGAGGAAACAATCGCTGTCGAGGTGAAAACCACCTACCGATAATAGTTGAGGACATATGACGTCATAAACAATGACATTATGTATGACGTTTAAATTTATTACTTCTTTACTAGTAATTCTATTCGCTACACTTTTTGCAACGGTATCCACATATGCCGCTAAACGTACTGACACGAATATACCGCTGTACGACACATAGTTTAACGTCATAGACCGGCCGCTGTGGACGAGCGGTTCTAAGCACTTCAGTCCGGAACCACACGGCTGCTACGGTCGCAGGTTCGAATCCTGCCTCGGGCATGAATGTGTGTGATGTCCTTAGGTTAGTTAGGTTTAAGTAGTTCTAAGTCTAGGGGACTGATGACCTCAGATGTTAAGTCCCATAGTGCTTAGAGCCATTTTTTTTAACGTCATAATCACTGAGATGCGTGAAAAATGCCACATGATGTATGAAGTGGAGTCAAGGAAATCCATGACATCTGACAGCTCTTTTGATGAATAGCGAGATTTCACGAGAAATCGTTCTGGGTGCACTTGTTACCAGTCACTATGTTACGCCTTTCTTCAGACTGATACTCCATCGATACATTTTTTTTTTAATTTTATTTCCACTACAGCAAAATTTTACTGTAGAGGCTGCTGCTGTTCAGAATTTTGGGATACCAAATGAAAAACGAAACCGGTAGATTATAAATGTTTATTTATAGTCAATTCTTCGCGGTTCTCAATTATAGGGCATATCAAAAAGGACTTTATAAGTACGAAAAATCGTGCAAGTTTATTCATACGACTTACAGACTTAGTCTAGGTGTCATCTTAAAGGAAAATAGATCAATCTTCGAGTGTTTGGTAAGACGTCCGGGATTTCCTAAATGTCCGCTTTCCACCTAAGTGAAAGGTGAGGTGGGCCAATTTCATGGCCCCCACGTTCACTGGACCAGACACCTCTTGATTTTCTCCAGTGGTCAAGGGTACCTTGCTCGTTCCGCCCTTACCGTCGTCTCATCTCAGAGCCAGAATCTAGCTCGCAGCCGAACATGTCACACCTGGTAAGGTACAGCGAGATTGAAAAGAAATCGACTTCAGATGGGATGTGTAGCATATAACCATGGAAGTCATTTTTAACCTTTTCAGGTGTATGCTAAAAAATGACCATTGAAAACCATTTCCGTAGGTTAAATAAGTAAATCAATGTGAGTTTTGAGAGTAGGGCGTCTCTTCTAAGAGCATTCAGGCTCATTTTCCCGGTGTTGTAATTTCGTTCCTGGGCTGTTTAGCTGGATCCAGTCCAAACAATTACTGTCATCACACCTTTCATGCGACGTTCCGTGTAGACGAAAAGGATCAGTATGTTTCCAGTTACAAACAATATTATTTTTAAATCGCAGTTTCACGTGCCCATTCGACAAAGCGCTCCAAAATTCGTCCAGCCCAATATTCGTTTTATCGGCGTGTATTAACAGGGACAGTATAACACGGAGAATAAACAAACGTCCAGCAGCAACTCAGTAGCACTGCAAGCTTGGCGGTAGCAGCCAGCGCTCTCGTTCTGGCGTACTGGTTATTCTTCGTCTTTTACTGTCTCTGTTAATTCATATTGATCAAACGAATATCGGATTAGACTAATAAGAGACCGCACTACTGAACAGGCAAGTAAAATTCCGCTGTAAAAAATATACTGCCTCCTTCCAAATTATAGAATGAAGGAAATAAGGAAAACTGGGCTTAACGTCCCATCGATATCGAGGTCATTAGAGACGGAGCACAAGCTCGGACTGTGTCAAGGATAAGGAAATCGGCCGTGCCCTTTCGAAGGAACCATCCCGACGTTTGACTGGAGCAATTTAGGGAACTCACGGAAATCCTAAATCTGGATGGCTGGGCGCGGGTTTGAACCGTCATCCCCAGGAACGCGAGTCTAGTGTGGTAACCATTGTGCCACCTCTCTCGGTCCCCAAATTATGGATAGTAAAGAGCTTGCAGTAGAAGAGATTTGGTTCACAGTACCGAAGATGAAGAAGTGCTCATAGATCTTCGAATGATCGTTTCTGTCGTAACCCTGAATATGACCGTTCCTCCTGGGACAAATTTGGAATGCACGTGGGAAAGTATGATTATCTCTCTCTCTCTCTCTCTCTCTCTCTCTCTCTCTCTCTCTCTCTCTCTTTCTCTTTCTATTTCTCTCTATCTATCTACACTACTGGCCATTAAAATTGCTACACCAAGAAGATGACGTGCTACAGAAACGAAATTTAACCGACAGGAAGAAGATGCTGTGATATGTAAATGATTAGCTTTTCAGAGTATTCACACAGGGTTGGCGCCGGTACTGACACCTACAACGTGCTGACACGAGGTAAGCTTGTAACCGATTTCTCATACACAAACAGCAGTTGACCGGCGTTGCCTGGTGAAACGTTATTGTGATGCCTCGTGTAAGGAGGACAAAAGCGTACCATCACTTTCCGACTTTGATAAAGGTGGGATTGTAACCTATCGCGATTGCGGTTTATCGAATCGCGACATTGCTGCTCGCGTTGGTAGAGATCCAATGACTGTTAGCAGAATATGGAATCGGTGGGTTCAGGAGGGTAATACGGAACGCCGTGCTGGATCCAACGGCCTCGTATCACTAGCAGTCGAGATGACAGGCATCTTATCCGAATGGCTGTAACGGATCGTGCAGCCACGTCTCGATCCCTGAGTCAGCAGATGGAGAAGTTTGCAAGACAACAAACATCTGCACGAACAGTTCGACGACGTTTGCAGCAGCATGGACTATCAGCTCAGACACCATGGCTGCGGTTACCCTTGACGCTGCATCACAGACAGGAGCGCCTGCGATGGTGTACTCAACGACGAATCTGGGTGCCCGAATGGCAAAACGTCATTTCTTCGGATGAATCCAGGTTCTGTTTACAACATCATGATGGTCATATCCGTGTTTGGCGACATCGCGGTGAACGCATATTGGAAGCGTGTATTCGTCATCGCCATACTGGCGTATCACCCGGCGTGATGGTATGGGGAGCCATTGGTTACACGTCTAGGTCACCTCTTGTTCGCAATGACGGCACTTTGAACAGTGCACGTTACATTTTAGATGTGTTACGACCCGTGGCTCGATCTCTGCGAAGCCCTACATTTGAGCAGGATAATGCACGACTGCATGTTGCAGGTCCTGTACAGGCCTTTCTGGATACAGAAAATTTTCGACTGCTGCCCTGGCCAGCACATTCTCCAAATCTCTCACCAATTGAAAACGCCTGGTCAATGGTGGCCGGGTAACTGGCTCGTCACAATACGCCAGTCACTACTCTTGATGAACTGTGGTATCGTGTTGAAGCTGCATGGGCAGCTGTACCTGTACACGCCATCCGAGCTCTGTTTGACTCAATGCCCAGGCGCATCAAGGCTGTTATTAAGGCCAGAGGTGGTTGTTCTGGGTACTGATTTCTCAGGATCTATGCACCCAAATTGCGTGAAAATGTAATCACATGTCAATTCTAGTATAATATATTTGTCCAATGAATACCCGTTTGCCGGCCGGAGTGGCCGAGCGGTTAAAGGCGCTACAGTCTGAAACCGCACGACCGCTACGGTCGCAGGTTCGAATCCTGCCTAGGGCATGGATGTGTGTGATGTCCTTAGGTTATTTAGGTTTAAGTAGTTCTAAGTTCTAGGGGACTTATGATCACAGCAGTTGTGTCCCATAGTGCTCAGAGCCATTTGAACCATTTGAATACCCGTTTGACAGCTGCATTTCTTCTTTGTGTAGCAATTTTAATGGCCAGTAGTGTAGTTGTCGTTGGAACTCTCTGTAGTATTTTCTTTCCTAAATTGAGTGCATCCATTTTGCTCCCGAGAGTGCGAAGTTCCCGTTCGCTTCTCGCCGCAAAGCGACCCGATTAAACTGTGCACATATTTGTAGAGCAGGGATTTTCCGCGATCCGCGGCCGCTGTTTGTCGGAGATAAGCGGCAGCTGTCGGTGTTTGCCTAGCCTAGACGCGGCTGTCGCCGTCGCCGACGCGACGGCGAGAGCCAGGAGGGCGTGTCCAAGGTGAGCCGCTTCTCGGCGCGGCCCACGTCACCAGCCCGACATGGCGTCCAGGCCGGGGGTCCTGCACCACCCGCCGCCAACTGCAGGTGCCGCAGCTTCCGTCTGTTGTTGTTGTTGTTGTTGTTGTTGTTGTTGTAACTCATACACGTCACATGTAAATCACAAAACATAGCGAAATATTTCAGTCACGACTTCTAATCCACAGTGGACTGGATAACACGCCATGTTCCGAAGACGAGGACGTTGTTCTGCAGCAGAGTCAAATCTTTCTGCTGACGGAAGCGCGTCTGGACCCGAGCGACCGCTACGGTCGCAAGTTCGAATCCTGCCTCGGGCATGGATGTGTGTGATTTCCTTATCTTAGTTAGGTTTAATTAGTTCTAAGTTCTAGGCGACTGATGACCTCAGAAGTTAAGTCGCATAGTGCTCAGAGCCATTTGAACCATTATTTTGAACGGAAGCGCGAAGAGACAAAGGGAATCGCACGAATGTTTCTATCGTAGTGGTTGTGAAGATCCCACTGTATCAGCTCCAAGGTTCAAAATGGCACTGAGTACTATGGGACTTAACAGCTATGGTCATCAGTCCCCCAGAACTTAGAACGACTTAAACCTAACTAACCTAAGGACATCACACAACACCCAGTCATCAGGCTGAGAAAATCCCTGACCCCGGGCGCGGGAAGCGAGAACGCTACCGCACGACCACGAGCTGCGCACTCAGCTCCAAGGTCTGAACATCTAAGGAACATTTGGTGTCCCCAAAACAGGATTTGAATGGACCACGCCAGAACTGGGGCTACCATATTAGTCGTGAATTCTTATTACAACGGCATAATCAATTTGGTTAAACTCTCTTAAATATCCGTGTTGACAATTGTACAATGAAATATGCAGCTAGTACAATACAAACGAATTCCTTTTCAATTTCTACTGCGGCTCCTTGGACAAACAACTTCATATTTTCTCCATTGTACTCTACAGCTTTGGTAAAAGATTGGTTGGTTGATTTGGGGAACGGGACCAAACAGTGAGATCATCGGTCCATCGGAGGAGGGAAGGATCGGGAATGAAGTCGGCCGTGCCCTTTCAAGGGAATAAGCTCGGTATTTGCCTGAAGCGATTTAGGGAAATTACGGAAAACCTAAATCAGAGTGACCGGGCGCGGATCTGAACTGTCGTCCTCCCGAGTGCGAGTCCAGTAAGTTGGCAAAAAAAAAAAAAAAAAAAAAAAAAAAAAAAAAAAAAAAAAAAAAAAAAAATTCTGTGTTTACCACGAATAGGTGTTAGAACTTTAATGTGCTACAAATAGTTTCGACAATTTACGTCATCGTGTGGCAGACTGTAAAGGTTTAAATGATGTAAGCGACGTGTGCTGTAGCACAGCCATTCTCAATCATTCAGTATTTTCGACTCTATTTTCATCGCCTCCCCCACCCTTAGTCATACGTAACACTCACACTCACTCCTCTCTCTCTCTCTCTCTCTCTCTCTCTCTCTCTCTCTCTCTCTCTCTATATATATATATATATATATATATATATATATATATATATATATTGACGCTAAAGCTGTGTGAAGTTGCATACTTTACAAATTACCAAGAATAAGTAAATTTATTGATATTTCGCAACACCGAACCGATACATTGAAAAAAACCAGAATCAATGGCGCTCTGGTCCTCTATCTTGCAGATGGCGTGCGAAAAATTGATGTATTACCACAGGGGAGTGCGGGGCGCAGAGGGAAATCAACACGATCGCTGCGGGGTGCGCGGACATGCGAGGGAAAATGTATACTTTCTACCAATTTCAACATCCTACCTTCGCGAACAGTTGGCTGCTTTCAAGACAAAATATAGTTCTCACCTAGACATGGAGTTTCTATTTCTAATATTGAGCCCTCCTTCGAAAACTTTGTTCCTCAAACCAGGCCCAAGAGAGTCACTAATAGTTGCTAAACTTGTTTTTAATTTAGTGTTGACAAGCTAATTGTTAAATGCATTTTGCAGTACTATTATGGTCCTATTTGTAAGCGAATTATGTAAGGGTAAAAGTGAATTTTAATTTTGTATTAGTTCTTTTCTTTGCTTTAATTTCAGTAAATGTAGCAATTTGTGAGTTAATATTGTATTTTCTTTTCAATGAGGTCGTACCCCTCCCTCCCCCCTACTACAGTTTGAGAACCGCTGCTGCAGTATCAACTACACCTGGTGTATTCCATGACATCATCCAACTCCTAACCACATATTCATGTAACGTCATACGGAAAAGATTGTCTCGAAAATTCACAGACTGTGTAATGTTTCTCACGGTAGAGTCACCCACATTGCTACAATTTACAGACAGGTGCCCCACACACACACACACACACACACACACACACACACACACACACACACACACACTACTAGATCAAGATGTCGAGTTGCCTAAAATTTTAATTTCCGACCACTGACTGCGTGTCTTATAATAGTTTACAATATTCTATAATTCGTAAAATTTTGGAACTGAATGACTCCCTGTGAAATTCGTTGTCGTGTCCGAACCTGTGGACTCCTATTTTCGTCCCCTGTTCTAAACAAATTTCCGTTGCCTCATTTTGACAGGAGGTACTTTTCGTTCTGTAAGACAAATTCACCATGCTTTTACATCGATATTAATACTATTACAGTATCACTTGCATTTCTGCGAATTGGATGAAACAGACTTCTTTTGGTGAGGAGTGCTTCATTCTCTACGATTAGTTTGTGATCTCCAAATACTCGGTTTAGAATTTTGACCCTAAATGTTTGGAGCAACCTGTATCTGACCCGACTGTCAGGTAATCTATTGTGAATGGAAGCGCAAGAAAAGCACGAAGTCCAATCATCGCTTGTCACGCTAGAAAATATTACGCAAAGATCTTCTGATAGGGTTGCCGAACTCTAAAGGGCACCGCATAAAACAATCCTCACAGATACTCCCTGCAACTCAGGTGCAGAGGCAAATGATTGCAAGAAACGCCGAGAGGCGGTGGGGTTGCGTTTTAATGTCGGAGCTATAGGCCAGAAGCTACTGACCGCAAGCAAGAACAGACGTCGCTTGCAGTGGTGGAAACAACAGCCGCTATTTGTCTGCGGAGAGGTGAAAAGAGGCTTTGTGGCGTTATGAGTCACGGCTATGTTGCCTTTACATGGGTGCGCATAACTGTGTTGTATTGACAACGAAATTTGGAATTGGTGGTGTGACTGTCTCGTGCTGTTTAGGCTCCAAAAAAATGGTTCAAATGGCTCTGAGCACTATGTGACTTAACTTCTGAGGTCATCAGTCGCCTAGAACTTAGTACTAATTAAACCTAACTAACCTAAGGACAACACACACATCCATGCCCGAGGCAGGATTCGAACCTGCGACCGTAGCGGTCGCTCGGTTCCAGACTGTAGCGCCTAGAACCGCACGGCCACTCCGGCCGGCCGTTTAGGCTCCAGCCATTATTACTAATCAGTAGTAAGAGAAATCGATGTGGCGCCATCGCTTACACAAAGAAGGCGCTAGGTCACTGATAACGCCCCTTTTCGTCTCAGAAGGCACCTTCGGGTGACGTACTAGTAACTCGTCAAAGTGGCTACTTGCGATGAGCGGGAGGTCCAGGTCAGAATCTCATTATCCATGTTCTGCATTTCTGAGTAGACTACTCGGACTACACTGATAATTCATGTCATTCCATCTCACAGATTTCGTTGTCAATGATCAGAATCATTTAATTTCAGTGAATTTATTTCAACTGGCACAAAATACCCTAATATTACCTTGTAGCGAATTATTGGAACCACGGGAAAGGTTAAGCAGTTTTTCTTGTCACGATTTCGAAACTGCTTAGTGAGCTGATGTCATTTCCACACTTGACCCTGATCAGTCTCACTTCGCGACAGCTGCAATTTTAATATATTTAGCTGTACACGTCCGCAGCTCGTGGTCGTGCGGTAGTGTTCTCGCTTCCAACGCCTGGGTTCCCGGGTTCGATTCCCGGCGGGGTCAGGGATTTTCTCTGCCTCGTGATGACTGGGTGTTGTGTGCTGTCCTTAGGTTAGTTAGGTTCAAGTAGTTCTAAGTTCTAGGGGACTGATGACCATAGATGTTAAGTCCTATAGTGCTCAGAGCCATTTGAACCATTTTTTTAGCTGTACACGCATTTATGATTTTGGTCTTGGATGCCTAGTGATGGAATTTGATACCATTCATGTGATGTTTCGCAACGTAGCAGTGTTAACTTTCCGTGGTCACAATACCTCAGTGATAAACTTGCAGTAAGGAGACAACTTATGGGCCATTGTTTTGGGGTTACGCAATTCTGCCGGGCAGTTTTCGTCATTACTGAGTTGCGATGGCTGCCTCCAACAAACTACAATTTGTTTGTTAACTCAGCGGGAGCTCTCTGAGCGGCTGAATGTACTTTTTTTTTTTTACTAGCCTTCCGCATACTATACGTTCAATCAATCTTCTAGAAGTAAATCTGAATACTGTAGTGTCACGGAAACTTCTGTCAAATGGATCGTCATACCTGCGCAACAAAAGAATGGGTGTAAAGACTGTTTTAAGCCATCAATCGTCATATGTAACTATGCACATTGGTTTCACACAAGGTTCCATCTTGGTGCCATTACTGCTTGAATTAATGGCTTTTCTTCAGGAAGTTTGTTTTGTTTTCCCATGATACAAGCATTTCTTAACTAGAAATATTAATATAGAAAGATTTGTTATCGAGATTTTCACAGGCATTAAAAAATGCGTCCTGTCTAATCTTTGTCACTAAACTTTGAAACGAAACACTATGCGCACCTCAAGAGGTTCGATCCAGCTTATGTTGAAAACTCGATAAAAAGAAATGGGTAGGAGAGGCTGATGATGTTAAAGAAATGGGATTATAGCGCGACAAATTTAGCTAGCTCGAGCATATCACAGAACTTCTGAAACGCCTAAACAAATCTTTATTTGTAATGTAGATGTTGTCAGACACAGGTAATATAAAAATTAATTTTTTACTTTCATTCTTCAGTGTCATATGGGACCATATTTCGGGGTAAATCATCAAGGCCGCCCGGGTTTAGCCGAGCGGTCTTAGGCGCTGCAGTCATGGACTTTGCGGATGGTCCCGGCGGAAGTTAGAGTCCTCCCTCGGGCATGGGTGTGTGTGTGTGTTTGTCCTTAGGATAATTTAGGTTAAGTAGTTTGTAAGCTTAGGAACTGATGACCTTAGCAGTTAAGTCCCATAATATTTCACACACATTTGAACATTTTCTGAAATCATCAAGACAAAATAGTGTTTCCCGAGTCCAGAAGCGTGTAATACGTATTACTTGTGTTGCGAATTCAGGAACGTCATGCAGAGGCCTATTTGAGGAAATGGGAAACAATAATTGGTTCGCAATATATTTATTTCTTAACGACATTTATAATAACTCATACATGCCTTTTTCAATCCAAGAATACAGTTCATGGAATCAATACTAGAGACAAGAATAATCTACATAGAAGATCCAGAAAGGCGCCTGTTGTTGAGTAACACGTATTTTCAATAGCTTTCCAGCAACCGTAAAAAATTTAGCTACTAATGAAGTTCCGTTAAAGAGAAGGATCTAATGGAGGCGAACTACTCCTATACCACTGACGAATTTGAAAGTAAAACCGATTGATATTATTGTTATTATTATCTTTTTTTCCTCAGACTTAAGTCTGGTTAAAAATGGAACTTGACGCGGACCTCGGTCAAGCGTGACTTCCTTGTAACTGTATGGTATATGTTATATTGCATTTATTGCATTTATTGCATAATTATTATTAATATTATTATTATTATTATTATTATTATTATTAAAACCAAACAATATGGATGTTACAAAAAATCAGATCAGCGCATCTTCAGTGTACTACTGGGATGTTGAAAATAAGTGTTGTAATCTTATTTCTGTTTGACGATGTGTGGCTACAATAGATTAAGATTTATTATGTATACCTCAGTGCATTTGGCTATACATTTATACGTTTGTGACAAGTATATAACAATAATTTAAAATTTCTTGTGGCTTAGTTGTCTGGTGCAAGACTTTCAAACGGACGCACGCCATTTCAGCGTCTTACTTGGTGCTAACATACCCAGTTATCCAAGGGGGGGGGGGGGGGAGGGGACCTACAGTTTAACGTGAAACACGAACCACTCGTCGTTTCTGGTGACTCCCACCATCGCTGAGGGGTGAAGGCTAGGTTAAAGCGATGACTCAAAAATCCGTGGTGGACCGAGATTCGATCTCGTGACTTGTCGGTTTCCAGGGACGTGTTTTACCGCTAGAACGCCAGGCCCGGCATTGTGACAAATTTGTTACTGTATCTGAAATGAAATTGAAAATTGAAACAAAATTTAAATCTACGTGGATACTCTGCAGCTCATTCTTAGATGCATGGCAGGGCGTTAATCGAACCACCTTCCAAATAATTCTGAATTATTCCAATCTTGAACAGCGCGCGGAAAAAAAAACGAACACCTAAATCGTTCCGCGCGAGCTCTAATTTCACTAATTTTATTATGACAATTTCCCCCTATATAGGTCGGTGTCAACAACATATTTGTTGGTGATTGAAATTTCGTGAGAAGATCCCTCCACAACGAAAAACACCTTTGTTTTAATGGTTTCCATTCCAAAGCCTGTATCATGTCATTGACACTCTCGCCCCTATTTCCGATAATAGAAAACGTGCTGTTCTTCTTTGTACTTTCTCGATGTAATCCGTTAATGCTATCTGGTAGGGATCCCAGATAGCGCAGCATTACTCCGAAAAAGGACGGACAAGATTAGTGTAGGCAGTCTCTTTAGTAAGTCTGTTACACGTCCGAAGTGTTCTGCCAATAAAACGTAGTTTTTGGTTTTCTTTACTCGGTGACCTGCCGTCAATTAGTACGACATGTGACCTGTCTGACAGGAAATCACGAATTCAGTCACTTAACTGAGACGATTTTCCATAATCACGCAATTTCACTACAAGCCGTTTGTGCGATGCAGTGTCAAAAGCCTTCTGGAAATCTAGAAGTACGGAATTAATTCGAAAACTCTTGTGAATAGCACTCAACACTTAGTGTCCGTAAAGAGAAAGTTGTGTTTCACAAGAACGATGTTTTCTAAATACATGTTGTCTGTGTTTCAATAGACCTTTTTCTTTGAGATAATTCATAATGTTGGAACACAATATACGTTCCAAAATCCTGCTGCATATCGACGTTAATAATATGGGCCTGTAATTTAATGGATTACTCCTACAACCTTTCTTGAATATTGGTGTGACCTGTGCAATATTCAGTCTTTGGGTACCTATCTTTCGGCGAGCGAATGGTTGTATATGATTAAGTATGGAGCTATTGCATCAGCATACTCTGAAAGGAACCTAATTGGTATACAGTCTGGACCAGAAGACTTGCTTTTAATGATTTGTTTCACTAATCCGAGGATATTTACTCCTATGTTACTCTTGTTGGTAGCTGTTCTGGAGTCCAATTCTGGAATATTTACTTCGTCTTCTTTTGAGAAGGCATTTCGGAAGGCTGTGTTTAGTACCTCCGCTTCAGCAGGATTGTCATCGATAGCATTTACAATGCTCTCGCGCAGAGAAGGCACTGATTCTGTCTTCAGGCTAGCATAGTTTACGTACAACCAGAATCTCTTTGGACTTTCTGCCAGGTTTCGAGACAAAGTTTCGTTGTGAAAACTATTATAAGCATTGGAGTGCGCGCTAAATTTCGGGCTTCTGTAAAAGACTGCAAATCTTGGAGATTTTATTCGCTTAAATTTGGCATTCTTTTTTCGTTGTTTCTGCAACATTGTTCTGACCCGTTTTGTGTATCCAGGGGGATCAGCTCCGTTGTTTGTTAGTTTATTTGGTATAAATCCCTCAATTGCTGACGATATTATTTTTTTGAATTCAAGCCACAACTGGTCTATACTTTCATTGTTAATTTGGAAGGAGTGGAGATGGTCTCTCATGAAGGCTTCTTTTTTGAATAGGTATATTTTTCGTTTATTTTTGGATGACTCGGGGTGACAATATTCAACTTCGCTATGACAATCCTATATTCAATAAGCCCTGTATACGTTTTGACGTTCGTTATTAGTTCAGGATTACAAATTAAGGGACAGAAATCATAGATAGTAAAGTATTCAAAGATCAAGAACTACAGAGATTGTTTACTATGACTCCTGATTCCGTAACGCTGGTGTGTGTCTCGTGTTGGTTCTCTGTAGTTAGTTGCTCTTCACACAGATATATTTGCACTGTTCGAAATGAACAATAATTTTAGTTTTGACGTGTAATGATGGCTGCAGATTAATGTTTCGACGTAAGTAATTTTTCTGTTGCTACATTCGAAGCAATCTTGTGACCTTGTACGTCATTTCCTTTCTGCATTTGATACCGTTTTTGTTATGTATACAGGGCCGTGAACATAGTGTATGACGGAAATCGGTCGGAATAAAATCTAAATAAAGTCAGCATTTGATAATATTATAAAAAGGATAGATTGCGGAGATGCTGAGTCACAAATACGCCAACAAAAACGACTGTCAAACAAGTTAGCTTCACACACATGTGACCACTGCTTCTGGCTGCTAGGCACAGGTCATGTGTGTGGGAGTTGCGTTTGCGTGAGGGTGTGTGTACGATGTCTAATTCGGAAGGAAGCCTTGTAGCCGCTCGTTTACCGAGCGAGGTGGCGCAGTGGTTAGACACTGGACTCGCATTCGGAAGGACGACGGTTCAATCCCGCGTCCGGCAATCCTGATTTAGGTTTTCCGTGATTTCCCTAAATCACTCCAGGCAAATGCCCGGATGGTTCCTCTGAAAGGGCACGGCTGACTTCCTTCCCCATCCTTCCCTAATCCGATGAGACCGATGACCACGCTGTCTGGTCTCCTTCCCCAAACCAACCAACCAACCTTGTAGCCGAAAGCTAACTTTTTTTATGGTACTTTTGTTGTGCGTATCTGCGACTCAGCATCTCCGCTATGTGGCGAGTAGCGATCTGTTCTTTCATAATATTATCATTATCCCAACCTGGAATTACGATTGTTTAAAAACAGCATTCGTGTGTTGTGCTGCCTTAACAAGATGTTTACATAAACTATTGTTGGTATCATTTTGAGACGGCGCTTCTTCTGAAGTAAGATTTCAAACAGTCGCTGAATTACGTCCCGGTAGCTGGCCGTGTTATTGGGGGGGGGGGGGGGGGCTGCCCTGCCGGACGGGCGTGTGACGTAAGCAGCGCTGACATGCTGTCATCGCGGTCAACAGCCCATGCCGTTGGACTCTGGAGCCTCCAGCTTCCGCGGCCTTGCACGACCCCCGCCGTGCTGCTAATATACACAGCAGCCAGAGGTACTCCTGCGGCACTAATGTCACAAATAATCCAACATGAAGAGATCCCCAGTGTGTTTATAAATTAGTTATGTAAGACTAACCTTTAATTGTGAAACGGGTACATAATTACAGAAATGTTTGATACAACACTGCGTGCAGTATATCACCAAATTTTATTCCCGCCTTACAGTGTTAGTTGCTGACGTTCCCTCTAGGTGGCACGTGCGTTCCAACAGTCATCATGTAGTCGTACAACAGTGCAGAGCCTGCCCAATGTTGTTCACCATCTCATGAATTGAAATCCGTTTCTACAGTACACAGACATTTCAGACTAAATACAGCAAGCCACCACATCTACATTTACATGATTACTCAGCAATTCACAATTGAATCCCTTTCAGAGGGTTTATCGAATCACCTTCAGGCTTCTTTACCATTCCACACTTGGACAGCACGCAGGAAAAACGGACGCACAATACTTTCCGTGTGAGCTCTAATTTCTCACATTTTATTACGATGATCATGTAGGTGGGCGCTAACAAAGTATTTTCACACTCTGAGGAGAAAGTTGGTAATTTAAATTTCACGAGAATGTCCTGTCGCAGAGAAAAAGCCTTTAATGACATTTTAGTGCTCAGGTGGATGACTTAACACTTTTCATGATTTAGAGTCAATTGCCACATTTTGCACCATACAGATGTCTTGTCTAAATCATTTTGAAATTCGTTTTCATCATCTGATGACCTTACATGACGTTAAATGACAACATCATCTGCATAAATCTATGTGGACTGCTCAGATTGTCTCCTAAATCGTTTATATATGTATCAGGAACAACAGAAGGTCTATAACAGTTCATTGGTGAGCGCCAGATATTAGTTCTGTTTTAGCTCCATCAGTTATTACCAACTGTGACCTTCCTCACGTGAAATCGAGAATGTAGTGACACAATTGGAGCGATACTCCATAGGCAAGGAGTTTCATCAGATGTAGCTTGCGAGGAACAGTATCAAGAGCCTTCTGTAAATCGCAAAATTTGGAATCAATTTGACGTCCCCTATCGATAGCACTGTTATTTAATGGTACAATCGTTTCACTGAAACATTCTGTATACCATATAGAAAGTCAGGTCAGAGTAACGAGAAGTCTCTGACACAGCAATTTAGCAAGTTCGGCAGTCTTGCATTCTTCGTCCGGGTTAATCAACGAGACGTGCCAGCTTATACTTGACTAAGCATAATAATACTACGTGGAAGTTACTACATTTAGAGCCTACAAACTGCAACTGTTGCAAGCTTTAAGAGAACGGGGAAAAGAAAAACGAGCTGAGTTTTGTATAGAAATGGTTAACAAAATGCAGACTGAATATGGTTTTCTTAATAAAATTGTGCACAGAGGCGAATCTGCCTTCCATACCTGTGGTAAAGTGAATCGGCACTATGTTCATATACTGGGTGTGCAGAAACCACGTCACGTAATCGAACATATGTGGGACTCGCCGGAGGTAAATGTTTTTTTGTGCTGTAAGCTGTAACAACATTATATATATATATATATATATATATATATATATATATATATATATATATATATATATATATATTTGCCAAGTGAACTGTAACTGGCATATCGTGCCTGGACATGCTTGAACATAATCTAATGCCTCAATTTCAACACTACATCGGCACAGCATTTGTTTTCCAGCAAGATGACACGCCACCACATATCATCAGGAAGTTGTTGCACATTGCACATCTCCTTGGAATGTGCGACTTGGACTGGACGTGGTGAAACAATAACCTGTCCATCACGATCACCTGATTTAATCCCAACAGACTTATGTGCATGAGGTTTCGTGAAAGATAAAGTGTTTGTTCTCCGCTTTCGTGAAGAATGTGTGATTGAATTTGTACGTGATCTGGGATTGTACTGGGTGCAAAATTCAGTGCAAAGGGCTGAAGTAACAACGGGCCTAACCTAACTAGGCGCTTTGATGACGGATACCACTTTGTTCATATTTATGCCAAATTCATCGATCGTCAGAGCTGGCGAATGATGGTGCACCAGACTCTCGGCTACCCATGACCAGATGTTTCCAGTGCGCGAAAGATCTGGAGAGCGTGCTGGCCAGGGCAACAGTCGAGCCACGTCTGTGTCTAGCTACAGTATCGCTCAAAAGAATTTTGTACAGGTAATAAAATCGAAAAAAAAAAAAAATTCTTCAAGAGAAAATTGAAATGAAAGAACGTTATTACAAAATCTCTATAATGTTTATTTTATTCTCACACACATATTATACAAATCTAATCTTTGCATCAACAATAAAACACAAATGAACAAATTAAATATTCTCACAGGTATTCGCTTAGTTGGTTGGTTGGTTGGTTTGGGGAAGGAGACCAGACAGCGTGGTCATCGGTCTCATCGGATTAGGGAAGGATGGGGAAGGAAGTCGGCCGTGCCCTTTCAGAGGAACCATCCCGGCATTTGCCTGGAGTGATTTAGGGAAATCACGGAAAACCTAAATCAGGATGGCCGGACGCGGGATTGAACCGTCGTCCTTCCGAATGCGAGTCCAGTGTCTGACCACTGCGCCACCTCGCTCGGTGGTATTCGCTTAAAACCAAACAGAAGAAGAGCAATAACGAGGTCTTCACGCAGGATGCTCTTGGCTTGCAAACCCCTTTGTGTATATTACTGTAGAACATCCGCCTGGCCTAGAATCTGCGAATTTCGCCGGCCGCGCCTGAGTTAATCTTCTTCCATTCCTCACACGATTCTTTGTAGAAAGCCTCCTTGTTGGTGCAGTTTTGTTGGCGAAAACGTCAATCTAGCTCGCCCCCAAAAGTGTTCTATGCGGTTTAAGTCTGGACTTTGGCTTGGTCATTCGAATACCTTCACTTTGTGCTGCTTCAGAACTGTTTTCACGTGGCCAGAAATGAGCTTCGAATCGTTGTCATGCTGGAATTACCCATTGCGAAGCATATATTTTCTTCTGTGCGGTGGTATATGATCTGTTAATATTTCACCATATTATAGAGTATCTGTTACCCACAAATTTCGACGAGAGGACCTACACCATTTGGCGAGAAACAGCCCCATACCATGGTATTTCTGCCTTCGTGCTTCATGGTGTGTACTTGGTACTTTCCGTCATTCCTCTCGTTTTTCTGCCGCCAAAACTACTGAAGAGAAGAGAGTAAACTTGATTTCATCACTCCATAGCACTTTTGACCAGTCTTGAGTGGTCCACGACACGTACTTCCTAGAGAATTTACTCGGCGAGTTCGTATTTTTTACACTGAACGGGAGTGTGGGACGGTGACAAATGTCTTCCTGAAGTCAAGTTACACTACATCAATCCAAACGTCGTCGTCTACAGCACTGTGGATCTCATGGAAGAACACGAACACACACACACACACACACACACACACACACACAGAGAGAGAGAGAGAGAGAGAGAGAGAGAGAGATGAATTTCGTAAGATCTATGTTTGCAGGAGACATGTTTGACTTTAAAGAGGGGATTTTCGTTCTCCAAAAACGTCAGAAGTTATTTACGTTATCAAACCAAGGAAAACCTAGTGCTAATGGTCAGACAGAACTTGGAACCTCATTCCCCTCCTACATCTACAGCTACAATCCCCAAGTCTCGGATGGCAGTTCTGGTACAACTACTATCACATCCCGCACATTAAAACGCTCCATACTGCTCAAGGCTTCTCCAATGCCACTGGGGGTTTGTTGAGCATGTCCTTAAGACTCTTGCACCGACTAAATGTACTGCTTTTGGTGGGATTTTCTTCGCATCTTCTACTAATTCTATCTGGTAAAGATCTCAGACTGACGAATGTTTTAAAAGTTTCTTCTCTTGTGCATGAAATACATTGCCTTACAACTAAACGTCTCCATCGCCCTGATCAACTCAAGATATGTAGACTTGGTATTCGACATGCGATAGTAGAAAAGAGGGTAGAGGTGTGAGATGTTGAGGATTTTGCTGTGGTATTAGAATTCTATGAACTTTCTTGTGTGACATTCTAACGAATGTTCCTGGTGTCTCTTGGAAAGAATAGTGCAGTAAAAGAGTGGACGCTATGTTTGGAGTGGAACTTCTACCAGCATTACTGTGCATTGTGTGAGTGCCATTGCGTCGGTCTGAAGCCCTTCGCGCCATATTTACCTTCCAGACAACACTAACCCGAGTTTTTCCGCTGTTTTCGCGCTCATGTTTACAAACGCAGGAAAAAGGTCAACTGCCAACACCATAAACTGTTATATCATTATACACTTTTTTTTCGAGCTATCGAATCTAAAAGTACGTCGTTCTGTAGTTGTTTCAGAATGTCAGCAAAACAAACAGATACAAATATGCATCTTACATCAACTTATTCATTTCTTTGTGTACTATTAAGGGTCATAAAGTTATGATATCTGCTATTACGAATGGCCATTTCAAGTATTTTGTGTTATAAACAATTTCGTTGATACTCGTGATAGAAACGGTATGATTTTACACTGCGTATTAAATTTCATTTTCAGTATCAAGATTTTTTCTTTGTGTAAGATGTTTCTAATATCGCCTTAACATCTGCTATTACTTAAATGGCTCTGAGCACTATGGGACTCAACATCTTAGGTCATAAGTCCCCTATAACTTAGAACTACTTAAACCTAACTAACCTAAGGACATCACACACACCCATGCCCGAGGCAGGATTCGAACCTGCGACCGTAGCAGTCCCGCGGTTCCGGACTGCAGCGCCAGAACCGCTAGACCACCGCGGCCTCTGCTATTACTTGTAGAGAACATGGTACAGATAATGAATTGATTAGAAACTCGTTTCTAGAGACTAAAAACTTCAGTATATTAATCTGTGTATTGGTGAAAGAAATTTGCTTTAATCATGGTTGCTATTAAGCTCGTAACCAAGCAGATCACGTGGTGACAGTGACTAATGATTAAATCCTTCGTCCAGCGGGGCTAGCAGTGGGGAATAGACTGTTTTACACGGCTTCTATGTAAGTTCGGCAACAGTACGTTTCCAGATATGACTTCATATTCACTGAGTCTAATGAGGTTTTACAAACTTTCTATACACGTGGTAATATTTTTGCATTATGTCATGCTTGAGTGCTATGAAGACAGTGGAACTGCAATGGCCTATTATCCAGATATTTCGTTCAAATAAACTTTTCTGTGGAATTATCACCACCTCATTTGGGAATTTTCAACAATCATTTTGTGAAACTGTGGATATTGTACTTTATGTCTGCATTTTACGCCGAGGCATGTTATTACAAAACACTTGGAGAGTAATCGGCAAAGAAAGGGCAAATGCGGACTCAAATGACGTTATGTCCGGCTAGATAAACCTATTGGTTAAAGAAACATTTCTATTTTGACTTCTTTTCTCACGTTGCGCGTCTTAACATCCTGATAACATCACGCTACACTGGTGGAGATCGTGATTGACGCACTTATCGTTCACCCGTTATCCCAAGACGTAGTCTGATGCTGACATTCCAGTTCTTCCATGGAATGGCAAATACTATTTGTCAATAGCTCTGAAAATTCAAAGTGACGTATATTTATAAGTTAATGCACTTACAAACGTGTCTTTACGGTTTGCAGAAGCACATCTTTGAAACACATGATTTATAATAATTTTTCAAAAGAAGACATTGACTGTTATGTGGTGTAGAATTTTCAAATGAACTGAAAATTGTAAAGCCCATAACGGACAATGTTTTCTTTTCGAAGGTACACCGAGGCTGTTGACCCGTGTACAGACAAGACTTCTATTAACAATGATTTCTGGTATCAATGATTTCTGGTATCAATGATTTCTGGTATCAATGATTTCTGGTATCAATGATTTCTGGTATCAATGATTTCTAGTATCAATGATTTCTAGTATCAATGATTTCTAGTATCAATGATTTCTAGTATCAATGATTTCTAGTATCAATGATTTCTAGTATCAATGATTTCTAGTATCAATGATTTCTAGTATCAATGATTTCTAGTATCAATGATTTCTAGTATCAATGATTTCTAGTAACACTGATTTCTAGTATCAATGATTTCTAGTAACACTGATTTCTAGTAACACTGTCACACCCAGGATTGAACAGTTTCTTGAACTTTTGCGATAATACACAATATTAGTTTAATTATTTAATTTGTTGATTAAAATTTGTAGTACAGTGTCAAAATTCGATGATCGGTGTGATCGACGTTCTAATCTTTCGTTAGTAATTAACTCATTTGCCTCGCCAATAAAAAAGCTTCTACGTGGCTACTTTTGAGTAAGCTCTTAACCTCTTTCATAAAATTGACCCAAAGTCGTCGTTACTTGTTTCTGGGCTGAGAATAGTCATCGTTCGTCACTTCAAACTCTTCATGAAAAGATCGTGACTATCTTTCGCAAATAAACTTGTCTCATTCTGATATTAATGTATTTTAGCCTGTCTGATCAACATTACCGTTATACTTCAAAGTTGATGGCCTCGCTATCTTCTGCCTATTCGACATGCTAAAATCGAGGCTTGGACAGGGAAGGTGAAAGGCCGTGCCTTTTTCAAAAGAACCCAGTATCAGCCTCACACGATTTAGGAAAATCACTGTAAAATCGGCATGACCGGATGGAGATTTGAATTGCCGTCCTACCGAATGCGAGCTCAGCTCCTCGTATATTTAGGCCTGAATGCTAAGCTGTACGGATAATGTTCAACAGGCTAGGGCGGTTCTCTACCTTTAATTGGTTTAAATTGCGTCAGATACAAGATATGGCCTCCTGATGAAAAAAATGCGTCAAGTCTACACAGTGCCTAAACAGTATCCTTTCTGCACCTGCCACGAATTTATCGGCCACGGACTACAAGATTTATTTTGTGTAAGCGGTACTGGGCAGCTTTGATGGAGCTTAAAAACCACACTGCGTCACATACTTCGTACTACTTTATTTTTCCAGAATGAGATTATCACTCTGCAGCGGTGTGTGCGCCGATATGAAACTTCCTACAGATAGGAACAGTACGCCTGAACAAGACTCGAACTTGGGACCTTTGCTTTCCTCGAGCAAGTGCTCTACCGACTGAGCTACCCAAGCACGACTCACGATCCACCCTCACAGCTTTACTTCCGCCAGTACCTCATCTGCTATCTTCCGAACTTCACAGAAGTTCTCCTGCGAAATTTGCAAGACTAGCATTCCTGGAAGAAAAGTCCGGCACGTCCTTTTAATCTGCCAGGAAGCTTTATATCAGCGTACACTTCTTTGCAGAGTGATAATCTTATTCTCAGAACATCCCCCAGGCTGTGGATAAGCCACGTCTCCGCAATATCATTTCTTCCAGAAGAGCTAGTCTTGCAAGTTTCACGGGCGAGCTTCCGCGAAGATTGGAAGTTGGGAGACGAGGTACTGGCAGAAGTAAAGCTTTGAGGACGGGTCGCGAGTCGTGCTTGGGTAGCTCAGTTGGTACAGCGCTTTCCCGCGAAAGGCAAAGGTCCCGAGTTCGAGTCTCGGTCGGGCACACAGTTTTACCCTGCCAGGAAGTTTCAAACTTCTGACCATCTACAGGCCCCAAAAAAGGTATTCAACTATGCACCGCAGAACTGCAGTGCCCAATGGAACTCATCAACTTTTCCATTCATTATACAGTTGAACATGTGTAACAGCCATGTCTTCACTGGCACAGGAGTTACGAGCGGCCTTGTGAGGGAATATCTTTCGCCATTTAACACTTCAGACGTAGCAATTAATCGCACTAGGCACAAATCAGTGATAACTGGTAGATTCAGCCGCTTTAATCGAACTCAACACAAATTAACATTGCATTTGGAGAGAAAGCGCTCTCAATATCATGTTATCAAAGCTGAAGACATATGATTGGAACACTAAAAGTTCAACAACACATTTGTGTCGTTCATGAAATAGAAACACATTGGACTACGGACTCTCGTGTTACTTAAAGACTGTTCACTTCTGCCCTCAACCGTCTCATCAGACTGTGCAAGCGAGTACCAGATCATGTCCGTTTTCACCCGTGGACATCAAGAGCGTCCGGGTATAGTTCTGAGTCGCTATGCCCGACGTGCCTCTGTATGCGCAGAATGTGTCTAAAGCACGTGTTGACAACCTGATGATGAGAGCATCGGCTCCTGAAACGCGCTGTTAATTCGTGTTACGTCGAATTCAATTGGCTGTTAGCCAATCAGACCGTAGCGCGTGCAAATTCAAACACCTCGTCGGAGACGGTGTCACCAAACGTGACCTTCGTTTGGTTTCCTAAAACCGAGAAGAGGGCGATAGAAAAATTGGACATGGGACGGTACGAAGGATCGAACCCTAGCCAAAGGCTGAGAAGTCTCGTGCGCCATCATCTACGCTATGAGAACAACTGACACTAACTGTATCCGGCGGGCCGCTTGAATTTTCGCTCTCAACGGCCTGATTGGCTAACTTCAGTGCCACTTAACTCGGTAAGGGCGCAACGTTTCGAATTTTTCTGTTAACAGTTATGTCCAAGTACAATCTTGCAACACGCTTACAAACTTTTCAGACTGTTTTTGACCACCCTGTGAAACAAACAGTGACTCACATCCGAAAAATGAGTATTACTGAACTGAAATGCACTAACTAAAAATTAAATGCTACAAGCAAAGACAGTCTGTCGACTGAACAGTCAAACTTCTGCAGCTCTGTGTTGGTAATGTATCTGGTTATTGCACTCTGTGCATGATGGAGAGGTTGATAAGATCTTTCCTATCACCAAAAATACCTAGTAATAAAACAGAAACTGTTTATCTGTATGTCGTGGAACTTTTTGGAATCAGTCGCCACTTGTCGGGTATGTTGGAAGAACGCATTAGTCCATGATCCGGCTTGTGCACGCAAGTGGAGAAGCAGGCCAAAGACAGTTTAAACATTTGCTATGAGTTACAGACTGCAGGGCTTTGAAATTGTTTAAAACCCATTCAAGTTAGTGTGTGTGTGTGTGTGTGTGTGTGTGTGTGTGTGTGTGTGTGTGTGTGTGCGTGTGCGAGAGAGAGAGAGAGAGAGAGAGAGAATCTAAATATTATTCAGCTGAATGTACCTATACAAATGTATCATTGCAAATAACGAGAACTCCAGCATTGGTCGTGTAAATTTTATACCGTTTTTTTATTATTGTATATCGATTTCAATGTCAGTATGGTCATCTTCAGCGCAATATTAAGTCCAGTGGACTCATATAATCATGCAACAAAATACAACTTCAAACGTAGGTGTTCATAGCAAAGAACTTGGAACAAGCAGGTAAGATTCAAACTGAGTCAGCTGGCCCAGAATACAGAATTCTCTGGAACCACCTCATACCGAGTCTACTGCAGAATTTTAATGGTGTTTTCACGAATACGTGGAAATGAAATTTTACCAGTGCTACACAACAAACATAGTTAATTTTTTGTTTCCGTTTGTAATAAAAAAATGTAAAATGAATATCCGGGCAATGCCGGATTTGTCAACTAGCTATTTATAAAAGAATACATGGCCCAGTAGGCTGTATTTTTAAAATCAACATATGTTGACTTTTCTATTATGTTACAAGTGCACTCCCCAAACCTTGTGCAAGTGTTCCCGATACATCATGAGTAATAGTGGCTGAACCACATCTAGAACTGACTCCTGCATCTCTTGAAGACTTTCCGCTCAACATATAGTGTAGCGTTAGTCTGTTAAGCGAGGCAAGGAAGTTTGCAGTGTAACGTCCATGTCGAAGAAACAAAAGAGGAGTTAAACAATGGTTTAGAAAGAACTCGACCTTGGCTTTATTGAAAACACCAGTCTGAACCATTTCATTCAAACTGATTGCAAATTCGAACAGATATTAAGGACTAAAGCACCTTTTTTTCACACACGTCGGTGCTGTACAGCACGCAATAGAGAGAACCTTTGGACTTGATGCAGTGTCCATAAAGCATATTTGGGGGTGTTTCTCAAAATTTGGTTTCGGCAATCTGCACGTTTTTACCGACAATTTAAATGCACAGAAGATGTTACAAATTTATCAAAGATGTTTTATGCCAATTGTCAAACGTTGGTTCGTCGACAAAAACGCAGATTGGATACTGCAAGAGGATAATGATCAGAAGCACCGCAGCAGGCGTTGCAGAGACAAGAAAACGGAGAGGAGTGTGCAGCTACCGGATTGGCCCTAACAGTGGACTGATGCAAGTCCTATTGAAAATGTATAGTCTTGCATCAAAAAGAAGTTACAAGGAAGAAAGATCTTCACTTTGAAACAGTTTCAACGCAAATTCGAGGCATTCAGAGGTCTCTTCCATGACAATACGTGGAAAATTTGGTTTCAAGCATGCCTCGGAAAAGTCAAACAATTACCGACGCTGTGGGTGACTGGTTGTATTATTAATTGTCACTGCGTTTTTCTCTTGCTTATATACGCTGAAGAGCCAAAGAAACTGGTACACCTGCCTAATATCGTGTAGGGCCCCCGCGAGCACGCAGAAGTGCCGCAACACGACGCGGCATGGACTCGACCAATGTCTGAAGTAGTGCTGGAGGAAATTGACACCATCAATCCTGCTGGGCTGACCATAAGTCCATAAGAGTACGAGGTGGTGGAGATCTCGTCTGAACAGCACATTGCAACAAGATATGCTCAATAATGTTCATATCTGGGGTTTGATGGCCAGCGGAAGCGTTTAAACTCATACGAGTGTTCCTGGGGCCACTCTGTAGCAATTCTGGAGGTGTAGGGAGTCGCATTGTCCTGCTGGAATAGCCCAAGTCCCTCGGAATGCACAACGGACATGAGCGGAAGTAGGTTATCAGACAAGATGCTTACGTACGTGTCAGCTGTCAGAGTCGTATCTAGACGTATCTGGGGGTCCCATATCACTCCAGCTGCACATGTCCCATACCATCACACACCAGCTTGAACAGTCCCCTGCTGACATGCAGTGTCCGTGGATTCATGAAGTTGTCTCCATACCCGTACACGTCCATCCGCTCGATACATGAGACTCCTCCGACCAGGAAACACGTATCCAGTCATCAACAGTCCAATGCCGGTGTTGACGCGCCCAGGGGAGGCGTAAATCTTTGTGTCGTACAATCATCAAGGGTACATGAGTGGGCCTTCGGGTGCGAAAGCCCATATCGATGATTTTTCGTTGGACAGTTCTTGTTGATGGCCCAGCACTGAAATTTGCAGCAATCTGCAAAAGGGTTGCACTTCTGTCACGCTGAACGATTATCTTCGGTCATCGTAGGTAGTTTTCTTGCCGAATCTATTTTTCGGCCGCGGCGGTGTTGGAGATTTGATGTTTTACTGGATTCCTGATATTCACGGTACACTCGTGAAATGGTCGTACGGGAAAATCCCCCCTTCCTCATTACCCCGGAGATGCTGTGTCCCATCGCTTGTGCGCTGACTATTACACCATGTTCAAACCCACTTAAATCTTGATAACCTGCCATTGCAGCACCAGTAACCGATTTAACAACTGCGCAAGACACTTGTTGTCTTACATAGGCGTTGCCGACGACAGCGCTATATGCTGCCCGATTGCATGCCTGTACCAGTTTCTTTGGCGCTTCAGTGTACGAGGTGCGTGTAATTTGTTTTTCTACTGATTAACCCGACCGCGGTCTTACGTAACAGACTGTAGGTGTACGGCGGAATAGTGCATTACGTCCGTTTCGCAACACTTGCACATACTTACAGATGGTTTCCTACAGTGGTCTGTAAACCACAGGCTTAGCAAAGAGCCACCGATGAGTGGATTCCTTGTTGACTTCTGCAAAGTGAAGCTCGCATGAGTCACGAAAACGAGAGGTTTACCACGTCAGCGCCTTTCCCTCTGTCCGCTAAGCGAAATGCAAATGCTCTCTCGCGGGTCTCCTGCGAGCAAAGTCCGGCTCTCGAAGCAGCCTGTGATAGGGCGATATCAGCTGAGGTCTGGGCATACGGCTGCGGTCAGCAGCGGGAAGTAATATCGTGGGATTCCGCAGCTTGAGAGCACTTGCGGTATTGGATTTCTACAGAGAGACTTGCATATGTATATATGTGTGCCTGGCGCTATCGTAGGAGTGCTGACTGACCTAGACCGTGCTGGCTGTGCAAGTCTCGAGTGCCTCAGCAGTGCTTATTCGCACGACATCTCGTCAATTGCTTCTCTGCAAAATCGCGCACGCGCTGCCTTCGCTGCAGAGTCGTGTGGGAAGTTATTTCGCGCTTGCTGATTCGTCAGCCTCAGTGAGCCCGATGCTCTTTGAAGCGCAGATTTGGTACTGACATCGAGAAGAAATCAAGCCCTTGCAAGATATAACTTTTATTTTTCTGGTTTAAAATCTTGCTGTTTCATCTGCATTGATACAGTTTGTACGATTTTAACAATTGCGTACTTTCATGACAGGAAGAGGAGCAGAAAAAGGAACTTTTCTCAACATCTGAAGGGAGACAAAGTGAATTCTGAAGGCAGAGAAGACAAGATATCCAACCAGTTTTTTAGAGCAAGTGGAGACAGAGAGCCACAACGGGAATTAAAGCCAACTTTGTTTGCCGGCCGGTGTGGCCGAGCGGTTCTAGGTGCTTCAGTCTGGATCCGCGCGACCGCTGCGGTCGCAGGTTCGAATCCTGCCTCGGGCATGGATGTGTGTGATGTCCTTAGGTTAGTTAGGTTTAAGTAGTTTTTAGTTCTAGGGGACTGATGACCTCAGATGTTAAGTCCCATAGTGCTCAGAGCCATTTCAAGTCAATTTTTCCAATTTATCAAAAATCACAAACCTGTTTCATTAGAGAAAGGAGCAGCGACGTGATAAATGACAAGGAAAGAATTGTAGAAAGAACTCCTGAATCGTCCACATCCAGATGAGAGGTTACCTGGAGTCACCAAAGAGGAAAACGAAGATGAAAAAGAATGGTAAGCGACTGAAGAGGATGTGAAGGCTGCAATCAAACAAAATCAGAAATAAAAAGGCCCCTGGGGAGGGCAGAATATTGGAAGAATTAATCAAAGATGGAGGTGAGAGGTTGCAGTGCGAAATATATAAATTGATCCAGTTGATATGGAACAATGAGACATTGCCAGGAAAATGGAAAGTGACAATAATATGCCCAATATACAAGAAGAGAAATAAAAAGGAATATAGCAACTGCAGAGGTATCAGTTTGCTGAATGTAACCTACAAGGTACTGTCTATCATTATACTCAGATAATTAAAATCTTTCATAGGGAACAACATACAGGAATACCAGGCTGGCTTTCGACCAAACCGATCGACAACAGATCGTATTTTCACACTACGACAGTATTCGAATTAGTCAGACGTTTCACGATGAAATTTGTATGGCAGTTATCCTTCTTTTGTTCACAGCACATTGGAAATTGAGTTTGATACACTTTGAAGTTCAAGCCAAGATGTATGGGCGCCAGTTAAAACTGTCATTGTCAGCTGTCAACATTTATAGCTGTACTTTGAGCTGTTGGCATCAGATGTTAGCAATACTGCCGTTCACTTACAGAATGTGAGAGAAAGGACTGCACGCGCTCTAGTTTCAACTTTTTTGCGTCTACAACCGTTACGCGCAAGGTGAGTGGTCGGCAGTGAATGGAATCTAAGGTATCTCGCCAAAGTGAACACAAGCAAAAGCGTGTCGCTTTTGAAACTTATCTTTTAATAGACTCATCGATAATTCGACAGACTTAAATTCGGTTTTATGCCAAACCAACTGCAGTAGGTCTGGTAACTTCAAATATAACGTAGATTTGGCGAATGTAGCGAGTCGATAAAGTGTTAAAAATTTGATAAATCGTTTGACTGAAGACGTATCGGACCCGGTGGACGAGGAAGGCATTCAGTGGTTCTGTTCAATCAATCTACTGACGTGGAAATCTGGCACTGAGGAAACAGATAAGGTAATGGGGGGGTTTGCCTTCATGCTGGAGTTGTGTACGGCGCTCTTGGATGTCCTTTCGATCTGTGAAGTTATATGTTTTCCTATTTGGATACATTCATGTTGTTCTCTCTCAGAAAAAAGGGCGTCGACTTCGTCGTTACTTAAGAGACAAAAGATGCTAAGTTTTAGCCTGTCACTAATGCATTCTAGAGATTACTGTAAATTTTCACTGTCCTGCCACTTACGTGTGTGTGTGTGTGTGTGTGTGTGTGTGTGTGTGTGTGTGTGTGTTCAATTTGATACTAAAATAAGAATATGATTTAATACTGAATATTTTTCGAGACGGGAGGGGAGTAGTTATAAATCTTCTGACTGGTTTGGTGCGGCCCACCACAACTTACTTTTCATCGGGTAGACTGTATTCCCAACAAACTCAGTGTATTGATCCAGTTGATTTACGCTGTAAGCACAAAAACTTCTTACGAGTCTCTTCAGTATATTTCAGTTCTTTCAGCATTATACAGAATTTTAACATGTAAGCGATTCCTTAATTTAGGCCAATCAATCGCATGTACAGCTATCAGTTTAAGAGGGGCACGCTGTAAGGAAATTGTTAGACTGTTAACAAAACCTTGACCCGATTGGCTTCCATTACATTACTTGAGACTTACTACATACCGAACAGCCAAAATGATTCGGTGGCGGGGACCAAACAGCGAGGTCATCGGTCCCATGGTGCTAACCACTGCGCCACTTCACTCAGTGATCTCAATAAGAAGGGTAGGGAAGGAAGTCGGCCGTGTTCTTCCAAAGGAACCATCCCGGCATTTGCCTGAAACGATTTAGAGAAATCACGGAAAACCTAAATCAGGACGGCTGGACGTGGGTTTGAACCGTCGTCCACCCGAATGCGAGTCCAGTGTGCTAACCACTGCGCCACCTCACTCACCGATCTCAATAAGACACTTAAATTATGCGCAAATATTGGGCACGAAAGTCCCGTTGCGTGGTTGTTGGATACCGCTATTCTTCGAATAAAAATACTGAAATTAGATACGGTAACATTAAAAGCATTCATTTCGGATCAGTTAACCATAGCTCTTACCGTAGTGTCATCCGATATTATTCCACTTTGCGAATAAAACTTTGATGTACCATACAAAACGACAGTCGTCAAAATGAACTTTTATATAAATAGGAATTTTCGAAGTCTCTACTGAAGAACCTGCCATAGTCAATGAATATCCTTAGTAATTATGTTCATTTTCCGCTGATATGAGATGTTCCTGATTTTTCAAGGCCCTTTGTAAATCACTGTGTTCATCCTTAAGGAAAGGTGGAAGAACTAAATTCCTTATCCTTCCTACCAGAATCGGTTTCCTTAAAACGCTTCATACGGCAAGCTGCACTACTTTTTTAAGTGACCAATTCCTAATTGTAGCAAACGGTACGCCTCTCATACCGTTGATGACGACAGACAAAGTAAAAGCTATCTTCTTTGTTCCAACGTTCACTTAAGATACAAGTCTGACACAGTTAAACGGCAGATGATCCTTTCTCCGAATAGCAGGGTTAGGTTCTTTTTGTCGATACTTTTCCTGATATTTGGAATTAACTGTGTGGCGGAGGGGCAGGTTTTGGCGAATGCTTGTTAGTAGAGGAGGTATTTCAAATATCACCGCAGCTGGCATATTAGTCATGAGAGAATAGTAACTGTATTATGAAAAACAAGTTTAATATTTAATTTAATTTTCAGTCTCCGATGCAAATTTTTTTACCGTATGACTGGTTTCGATCTCCCTGGGTGAACTCTATATCTGTGTAGCTGTGTCAGCAAACCGTCTTATCAGTGTCGGAACCATCAGTGGTTCTGATACAAATACGACAGGTTGCTGACGCAGTTACATTGATCCGAAGATGGGCCACGGAGATCGAAACCAGTCTTACTATAAAAAAGGGCAACTGGAACAGAAAATTATACTATATATTAGAAACGTTTTAAAGTTTCAAATATATCTGGAAGGGGAGTGCTTGCCTCGAAGTTATTAGACGAAACAAGTACATTTACTGCAGGGCAAGTCACCGAAATTTAATAAAATCTTAAGTTTGTACTCATCCTGGGCCGCTCCGTCGTATACGTCATGTAAGGACATTATATATTATACTATGATACCAAGACGCTGCTGTGTTAAATAGGCCTATTTCGGCGTGATTGACATCTTTAGGTTATACCAGATGGTTTTGATACCCATATGACATCGATATCTCAGTTGCTGTCTCACTACTATAAAAGTGTGCTTCATTGATGTTGGTGGAGCTAATATCAGGTGATGAACTTTTGTTGGAGCAATTAATTGTGAAGTTATCCAGTTATGAAAGTTTATTTCATTGCGACGTTACTTGACAGCTGTAGTGACGGTTGAAACGGCGATGCTATATGTTTTACAGCGGCGTCGTGGTCTCTTAACGCAATATATAACGTCCTTATAGAGCTTAAGTCTTTGGAGCAGGCCGCGCGGGGTAGCCGTGCGGTCTAGGGCGTCTTGTGACGGTTCACGCGGCTGCCCCCGTCAGAGGTTCGAGTCGTCCCTCGAGCATGTGTGTGTGTTGTCCTTAGCATAAGTTAGATTAAGTTAGATTAAGTAGTGCGTAAGCCTAGGGACCGATGACCTCAGCAGTTTGGTCCCATAGTCCTTACCACAAATTTCCTAATTTCTTTGGAGCTTCGATGTTCACCACTTAGAAAGGCTGACTTGTGTTGGCATTGTCACGTGTTTCGAAATAGATGGCAGTTTGCTGCATAATGTGTCTATGTCCGAACTGAAGATGTTAAATCTTTTATCTGCCCGTAAAGCTGTAACTTGATTTTCGACTCGCTGACCGTGCTGTAAGCCATTAATTATCCTAAGCAGTGCAGAATGTTTAGAAAAACAGTGGTCATGAATCCTCGCACAGGCAGTTTGTTTACGTTTAACTCCAGCACACAGATAGGTAGTGACTCACATGAACTACTGAACTCAGATAACGTGTGACCAGATTGAGACATCGTTGTTATTATACAATAAAATGGAACACCTACAGCTATCCTTAGGATGTTGCGGTTCTTCTTTAGTAAGAACGATATCCTCACAGTCACTTACCATACACTGGAGCGCCAAAGAAATTGGTATAGGCATGCATATTCAAATACAGAGATAAATAACAGGCAGGCAGAATAAGGCACTGCGGTCGGAAACAACTACAAACACAAGTGTCTGGTGCAGTTTCAGATCGGTTACTGCTGCTACAATGGCATGTTATCAAGATTTAAGTGAGTTTGAACGTGATGTTATAGTCGGTGCACGAACGATGGGACACAGCATCTCCGAGGTACCGATGAAGTGGGGATTTTTCCCGTACGATCATTTCAGAGTGTGCCTTGAGTATCAGGAATCCGGTAAAACATCAAATCTCCGACACCGCTGCGGCCGGAAAAAAGATCCTGCAAGAATGGGACCAACGACGACTGAATAGAATCGTTCAACGTGTCAGAAGCGCAAACCCTTTTGCAGATTGCTGCAGATTTCAATGCTGAGCCATGAACAAATGTCAAGTTAAGAACCATTCAACGACAAATCATCAATATGAGCTTTCGGAGCCGAAGGGCCATTTGTGTACCCTTTATGACTGCACGACACAAAACTTTACGCCACGCCTGGGCCCGTCAACGGCGACATTGGAATGTTGATGAGTGGAAACATGTTGCCTGGTCGGAGGAGTATCGATTCAAATTGTATCGATCGGAAGGACGTGTACGGGTATGGAGACTACCTCATCAAGCCATGGTCCCTGCATGTCAGCAGGGGACTGTTCAAACTGGTGGAGTGGTGGAGGCTCTATAATGGTGTGGGGCATGTGCAGTTGGAGTGATATGGAACCCCTGTTACGTCTAGATACGACTGTGACAGGTGACACGTACATAGGTATCCTGTCTGATCACTTGCATCCATTCATGTCCATTGTGCATTACATCTACATCTACATTCATCTACATCTACATTTATACTCCGCAAGCCACCCAACGGTGTGTGGCGGAGGGCACTTTACGTGCCACTGTCATTATCTCCCTTTCCTGTTCCAGTCGCGTATGGTTCGCGGGAAGAACGACTGTCTGAAAGCCTCTGTGCGCGCTCTAATCTCTCTAATTTTACATTCGTGATCTCCTCGGGAGGTATAAGTAGGGGGAACTTGGCAGTTCCAGCAGGACAAAGCGACACACTACATGTCCAGAATTGCTACAGAGTGGCACCAAACTCCCCAGAAGTCAATGTTACTGAGAATATCTGGGAAGCCTTGCAACGTGCTACTCAGAGAGATCTCCACCGCGTCGTACTCTTACGGATTTATGGACAGCCCTGCAAGATTTATGATATCAATTCCCTCCACTTCTACTTCAGACATTAGTCACGTCCACGCCACGTCGTGTTACGGCACTCCTTGCTCGCAGGGGCCCTAGTCGATATTAGACAGGTATACCACTTTCTTTGGCTCTTCAGTGTAGCTGCATTATTGGGTATTTAACCAAACTGCAAGCGGAACTGCACTGTCACTGCAATTAAACGAGGAATCATTCCACGAAATCTGTGCGTATATATAATCGAAAGTCTTCCGTCGCGTTTTTCTGTATGTACACTATGTGATCAAAAATACCCGGACACTCCCAGAACATAAGTTTCTCATATTAGGTGCATTGTGCTGCCACCTACTGTAAGGTACTCCATATCAGCGACCTCAGTAGTCACTAGACATCGTGAGAGAGCAGAATCGGGAGCTCCGCGAACTCACGGACTTCGAACTTGGTCAGGTTATTGGGTGTCACTTGTGTCACACAACTGTACGGGAGATTTCCTCACTCCTAAACATCACTAGGTCCACTGTTTCCGGTGTGATAGTGAAGTGGAAACGTGAAGGGACACTTACTGCACAAAAGCACAAAGAGCGACCTCGTCTGTTGACTGACAGAGACCGCCGACAGTTGAAGAGGGTCGTAATGCATAATAGGCAGACATCTATCCAGACCACCACAGAGGAATTCCAGACTGCATCAGGATCCCCTGCAAGTACTATGACAGTTAAGCGGGAGGTGAGAAAACTTCTGTTTCATGGTCGAGTGGCTACTCATAAGCCATACATCTCGCCGGTAAATGCCAAACGACGCCTCGCTTGGTGTAAGGAGCGTAAACATTGGACAATTGAACAGTGAAAAAACGTTGTGTGGAGTGACGAATCACGGTACACAATGTGGCGATCCGATGGCAGGGTGTACGAATGGCGAATGCCCATTGAACCTCATCTACTAGCGTGTGTAGTGCCAACAGTAAAATTCGAAGGCGGTGGTGTTTGGTGTGGTCGTGTTTTTCATGGAAGGGACTTGCACTCCTGGTTGTTTTGCGTGGCGCGATCACAGCACAGGCCTATATTGATGTTTTAAGCGCCTACTTGCTTGCCACTGTTGAAGAGCAGTTCGGGGATGGCGATTGCATCTTTCAACACGATCGAGTTCGGCCTGTGGGGGAGTGGTTCTACGACGATAACATCCCTGTAATGGACTGGGCTGCACAGAGTCCTGACCAGAATCCTATAGAACACCTTCGGGATGTTTTGGAACGCCGACTTCGTGCCAGGCCTCACTGACGGACATCGATACCTCTCCTCAGTGCAGCACTCCATGAAGAATGCGCTGCCATTCCCCAAGAAACCTTCCAGCACCTGACTGAACGTATGCCTGCGAGAGTGGAAGCTGTCATCAAGACTAAGGGTTGGCCAACACTATATTGAATTCCCGTATTATCGATGGAGGGCGCCACGAAAGTACAAATCATTTTCAGCCAGGTGTCCGCATACTTTTGATACATAGTGTACTTCTACTACTTCTATACGTATTACAAAGCCCCGCTCGCCTCTTTCTGTGCATAGCTGATGGCTAATTTCAGGAACTGCTGTATGGGTTTTGACAGTTTTCACTAATAGATAGACTGACAGAGGAGGAAGGTTTGTGTATGTAGTTTGTTACCTCTATAGCAAAGAACAAGTCTTCATAAATAAAACATCAAGTTTTTGCAATTTCGTTTTCGCAGTGCGTAGGTGGAGTCAGTTTAAACAAATACTGCCAACCACATCTTTCAAGCGACGTTCAGGGTGGACGGAAAGCGTCTGTTGTTTCCCGTTACAAAACAAAATTATTTTTAAAGCGGGATTTACGTCTCCGATCGATAGAGCTATCTCAAATTAGTCCACTGCGATATTCGTGTTACCTATAGGTATTTATAGGTACAGTAAAACACGGAGAGCAACCAGTACTCCGGCAACGGTGCCACTGTATAGCGGTAGAGGCCAGCGCGTGCCGGGGCAATGCCGTCGATGCTGCAGTACTGGTTATTCTTCGTGTTTTACTGTCCCTCCTGTTGCACATCGATAACATGAATATTGCACTAATTTGGACCGCTCTATCCACAGGAACGTAAAAAATAATTTTTTTTGTAACGGGAAAAAAACCGACGCTTCCGTACATACTGGACGTCGCATGGAAAAAGTGATGAGCTGTGTTTGTTTTGGCTGACTTCTGCTACACATAGAAAAAACAAAATTCCAAATACACTCCTGGAAATTGAAATAAGAACACCGTGAATTCATTGTCCCAGGAAGGGGAAACTTCATTGACACATTCCTGAGGTCATATACATCACATGATCACACTGACAGAACCACAGGCACATAGACACAGGCAACAGAGCAAGCACAATGTCGGCACTAGTACAGTGTATATCCACCTTTCGCAGCAATGCAGGCTGCTATTCTCCCATGGAGACGATCGTAGAGATGCTGGATGTAGTCCTGTGGAACGGCTTGCCATGCCATTTCTACCTGGCGCCTCAGTTGGACCAGCGTTCGTGCTGGACGTGCAGACCGCGTGAGACGACGCTTCATCCAGTCCCAAACATGCTCAATGGGGGACAGATCCGGAGATCTTGCTGGCCAGGGTAGTTGACTTACACCTTCTAGAGCACGTTGGGTGGCACGGGATACATGCGGACGTGCATTGTCCTGTTGGAACAGCAAGTTCCCTTGCCGGTCTAGGAATGGTAGAACGATGGGTTCGATGACGGTTTGGATGTACTGTGCACTATTCAGTGTCCCCTCGACGATCACCAGTGGTGTACGGCCAGTGTAGGAGATCGCTCCCCACACCATGATGCCGGGTGTTGGCCCTGTGTACCTCGGTCGTATGCAGTCCTGATTGTGGCGCTCACCTGCACGGCGCCAAACACGCATACGACCATCATTGGCACCAAGGCAGAAGCGACTCTCATCGCTGAAGACGACACGTCTCCATTCGTCCCTCCATTCACGCCTGTCGCGACACCACTGGAGGCGGGCTGCACGATGTTGGGGCGTGAGCGGAAGACGGCCTAACGGTGTGCGGGACCGTAGCCCAGCTTCATGGAGACGGTTGCGAATGGTCCTCGCCGATACCCCAGGAGCAACAGTGTCCCTAATTTGCTGGGAAGTGGCGGTGCGGTCCCCTACGGCACTGCGTAGGATCCTACGGTCTTGGCGTGCATCCGTCCGTCGCTGCGGTCCGGTCCCAGGTCGACGGGCACGTGCACCTTCCGCCGACCACTGGCGACAACATCGATGTACTGTGGAGACCTCACGCCCCACGTGTTGAGCAATTCGGCGGTACGTCCACCCGGCCTCCCGCATGCCCACTATACGCCCTCGCTCAAAGTCCGTCAACTGCACATACGGTTCCTGTCCACGCTGTCGCGGCATGCTACCAGTGTTAAAGACTGCGACGGAGCTCCGTATGCCACGGCAAACTGGCTGACACTGACGGCGGCGGTGCACAAATGCTGCGCAGCTAGCGCCATTCGACGGCCAACACCGCGGTTCCTGGTGTGTCCGCTGTGCCGTGCGTGTGATCATTGCTTGTACAGCCCTCTCGCAGTGTCCGGAGCAAGTATGGTGGGTCTGACACACCGGTGTCAATGTGTTCTTTTTTCCATTTCCAGGAGTGTATCTGCCGAAACACAAGAGAGAATACCCTTGACGACTCATAGGAGAGCCTATTTCCTTAGATATTACAGCCGATACCTGCGGGGAAAAAATGTGTTTCGGAATGTAAGTCTGCAAATTTCATGCCGCAACGCTGAAAAGATTATAAAAAATGTGGGGATTGTGATTCTTCAGTTTCTCCCGGCGTATTTGTTGCTCGAACAGTCCACGGGTATACTGCCGGTTCATTGTGTTCACCGGGCATAATATTTCGGGGATCAGACATGTCTCTATCGTCAGGTGCGCTGACGAACTGAGCTGAGGGAGGCTATCGAAATTCGCACCAGGGAAGATCTTATCAACCGAGATTGCGGCTACAATCTCAGCAAGGCTTGGGACCCGGCATTGAATGTAATTAAGAAGACTCTCAGCAAAGAAGTACGAACTGGCGACCAGGGCGGACGTAGCAAGCACATCGACGCTACGACAGATTCCGACGCCCACGTCTTCACGACCGGCGGCGCGCGGGCACGGACGGCGGAGAGAGCGGCCCGCGGGGGGAGGGGATTTAAATCGGCCGCCCACCCTCAGGAGCTCAGTTCGTCAGCGCACCTGACGATGGCGACATGTCTGATGGCCGACATATTGTGTCCGTTGGACACTATGAACCGGCAGTATACCCGTGGACTGTTCGAGCAATGTGGGGATTATCCGACCGAAACGCTCGAACTATTTCTTTGGGAGCATTTCATGTGCGCAGTGTAGGAAAGCAATTGGTTCGTAGGACATATCCATTTGGTGAAGGGATTTTGCTCTTAAATTTGGTGTTCAGTAACTGAATTATCTAGAAAGTTCACTTGGGAGATAAAACTTCCAGACATTAAAAAACGTATTAAATGAAGAATGTGGATCCATGATGTACTTAACTAGTCACTTGAACTTAAACAAGTACAGAAATGTGCTATGTTACTCAGTTCAAAATCTATCAAGCATCCGTAAAATGTTGTGTGTGTGCACATTCCTAGTTACAGAAGGTGCTTTTTAACTCTATTGTTTTTATTTGTGACAAGGCAGTTTGTATATTTATTTTCAACAAAGCTGTGTGGAACGTGTTACATAATATCCACTACAATGTGGAAATGGTATGTGGGATAGAGTCATAATCGAAAAGGACATACATATAATAACAAGTTTTTTGAAGATCCGAAGATGACAGTCGTAACTGCTGAAACCGGTAATTACGAGTAAATAGTACTGAATGCGACCCTTGCTATTAAATTTTCCCCGAAGCAACTACGGATCGATTCTTCTTATCTCCAAATATGAGAATTTTCAAACAAGAAATTTACAATTATCAGACGCATGTTCGAATTTAGAGAACAAAAATATGCTAACGGCAAGTGAAAATGTATGCTGCAGTGCGATCCCACGAAGTTCACCTTTTCAGAACCACAGAAGGTTCAAATGGCTCTGAGCACTATGGGACTGAATATCTGAGGTCATCAGTCCCCTAGAACTTAGAACTACTTATACCTAACTAACGTAAGGATATCACACACATCCATGCCCGAGGCAGGATTCGAACCTGCGACCGTAGCGGTCACGCGGTTCCAGACTGAAGCGCCTAGAACCGCTCGGCCACAGCGGCCGGCACCACAGAAGGCCTGCTTTATATACTCGTATGTAGACACACACACACACACACACACACACACACACACACACACACACACACACACGTGTGTGTGTGTGTGTGTGTGTGTGTGTGTATAAATTCCTATCTCAGCCGATCGCGGTAGGTAATTCAAGTTACCATTTAGTTTATGTTTATATTAATGTTTCCTTTCCCTTGCAGTAAAGAAAATTAACTGTTTTAATGTGGAAGGCGGAAAGATTAGGCTTTATCGTCCTGTCGACGCCGTGGTCATCAGAGGCCTCGGTTTGCGAAAGGGTAGGAAAGTTAAGTCGGCTGGGTCCTTGACAAAGGAACGATCCCGGCATTTGCCTTAATCAGTTTCGGGAACTTCAGAAAATGTACCACGTCAGTCTCAAAAGTTCCGAAACTCGATAAAATAACAGAGAAACCTTAAGATGTTGATTTTGATGTTTAAGATGTTCTGCATCGTCTGCTCTCACTTTTTGTCGTTTCGTGATAGGTTCGTCTTGTTGACACAAAGTATCGCCGCCCGTGATGATTTTTCCAGAAATGATTGTCCCCGTTTTGCATTTCAGTCAAGTTGCAGCAGACTTCCACGCGTCTTCGTTCGGGAGTCAAGGTGTGCGGGACAAGCTTTGCACACAGTTTCTTCTTTTAAACTTCTTCTTCTTCCTCAAAATATTCCTGAGCATGTCCTTGAACACCTGTTTCAGAAATGCTGCTCTACTGTGATTGGTTACACAACAACACTGACACACTACGGTCGCACGTCCATTATTTAACAATGCCTGCTCACAACTGGTCGAATGCACATCTGTTGTTTACAGTTGTTAGTTCAAGATACTACTGGAGTTACCTTGCTTGCGTTGCTCATACACCAGGAATAAAATCAGCCTCGCAACTTTTAGGGTGGACCCTAAATGCCTGCATCGACAGACATGGCTCTGAACCTTCACGCTTCCTATTGAGGATGCAATGTTCTACGCCACATCGGTCAGTGGAAGGTAAGGGGTACGGTGCTTCAGTAGCAGAATTTCCTTGAGGCTGTACTCCAAAATGCAGAACACTGTAAAACGAGAAACAACGAACTGAAAGATGACACGACAGATAGTTTACTACATTTCAGCTTATTTTAGTTCCGACGTCGAAAAATTTTAATTACGTAATTGATGTGAAACATAAGGTACGGCAGAAGAAAAAAAGGGTACAATGATGCCATCACTGAGGAGTGAAAATGCTTGCCAATTAGAAGAAACTGAAACATAATTTGTTTTGCATGTAGTTATTGAAGATGGTATGAAAGTCCTCTGTTTCTGCGCCCGTGTGTGGTGTAAAAAGTTTATTTGTAATGGTTAGACACTTCTAAAAAGCTTATTTGTATTCCAAATTTGATATGGGCTAATCAGTCATTGAAAAATACAGTGGTGTGCAAAACTTACTGACGAAGGAAGCTTTCGCATGATGCGTCATTGCCAAGTGAGATAGCTCGATGAAACGTGGACCATACGTAGAAAGAACTGCTACAGTATAATACAAAAAGTACGGGGGTTGTTTTTTAAATAAGGGCCGTTCGCGCGTATAGTCCCGTAGTTCGCGCGGACGCCGCAACAAGCCACCGTGCCACTGGCCGGCATCCTTCCCGTTCACACTGATGCAAGTTGCAGCTCTGTAGCTGACGTGTACGCATCGCTGTGCTACTTTATAATGTTTACGATTATTGAATCGCCCGCCGCGTGTGAGATACGGGCAGTGATACGTTTTTTGACCGCGAGAAGCCTATCAGCTGCAGAAATTCATCGTCAGTTAACAGAAGTTTATGGCTCGAATGCAATGAGTGAAGGTAAAGTGCGTCAATGGGTTAGAGAGTTTAAAAATGGCCGTCAAAACGTCCATGACGAAGAACGATCAGGCCGGGCCTCTGTGATCACTGATGATTTGGTGGCTGCAGTCTAAACAAAGATTCGTGAGGACAGAAGATTCACAATTTCCACTCTTTCTTTGGAATTTCCACAAGTTTCAAGATCGGTTTTGTACAAAATTGTGTCTGAAAACCTAAACTTTAAGAAACTGTGTTCTCGGTGGGTACCCAGACTCCTCACAGAGGCCCACAAAGGGAAGAGATTTGCCACTTCATTGGACTTTTTGATTCGTTACGAGGAAGAAGGGGATGACATGTTGAGTCAAATTGTCACTGGAGATGAAACATGGGTATCCCATATCACTGCCGAAAGCAAGCGACAATCGATGGAATGGCGACACACAGCCTCACCCGTCAAGATCAAAGCCAAACAGACGCTGTCAAAGCGCAAGATTACGGCAACTGTGTTCTGGGACCGGCGCAGTGTTTTGCTAGTGGACTTTATGCCACGAGGAACAATCAACTCAGATGCCTACTGTGCAACTCTAAAGAAGCTCCGGAGAGCAATTCAAAACAAAAGGCGCGGCATGCTGACAAAAGGAGTTTTGCTCCTGCACGATAACGCTAGGGTTCTCACCTCTCAAAAGACTCGGGATTTGATTGATTATTTTGGCTGGGAAGTTTTGGACCATGCACCATACAGCCCCGATCTTGCTCCTAGCGATGTTCACCTTTTCCGGTACCTGAAACACCATCTTGGCGGGCAGCGCTTCAATGACGACGATGAAGTGAAAGCGGCCGTAAACTCTTGGCTGTCGGAGCAGGCGGCCGAATTCTTTGAAGAGGGAATTAAAAACTTAGTTCAAAATGGTTCAAATGGCTCTGAGCACTATGGGACTCAACATCTTAGGTCATAAGTCCCCTAGAACTTAGAACTACTTAAACCTAACTAACCTAAGGACATCACACACACCCATGCCCGAGGCAGGATTCGAACCTGCGACCGTAGCAGTCCCGCGGTTCCGGACTGCAGCGCCAGAACCGCTTAACCACCGCGGCCGGCCCTAAAAACTTAGTTGTACGGTATGACAAGTGCTTAAATAAACAAGGCAACTATGTAGAAAAATAGGTAAAAGTGTGTAGAATCAGAAAATAAAAGTTTTTTTTACAGAAGTATTTGCATTTTTTTTAAAAAATAAAAACGGCCCTTACTTAAAAAACAACCCTCGTAACCGAAAAATATGCGCAATAAGACGAACTGGTTGTCATGCCGAGGAGCCGGGTTCGATTCTCGGTACTGACATGGATTTTCTTGGGGAGAGGGGTGGTACGGAGTGCACTCAGCTTTGTGATGCCAACTGATGATGATGATGATTTGTAAGTGAGGGGCGCTCAACGTCATGGTGATTACCGCCCTGACGAAAAGTCAGCATGCCAATCTCATGGGTGGGGACGAAGGCAATCCCGACATGCGGAGCAGTTTGTAATGCGTTAAAGTCTGCCTCCCTTCCCCATCAGCTTATGGGTGAGGCCTGACAGTTCACAAAACGTCACCACTTTTGTAACACTGGAATCATTATGGGCGAGGACGGTGGACAGAACCCCATCGAGACTGAGGAATGCCCTGATAACAGTATATAAGGCACACTTGGCCAAAATACGCTGTACTGAAAGTGGTACACCACAAAACTCACAGTGATGGATCCTCCAGACGGATGTGACAAAGGACTGTGTTCGATGCGCAGTCTGCTAAGCGGTGAGGCTGACAAAGTCCACCATGTCTGTGTGGTCGAGTTGAGCGACCACAGTGTTTTCTGTCACCTTCATCCATTTAGTCTCCCACTGACGCATGATGCGTCTGTCAGAAAACGAGATGACGGCGTGCAGTGGCTGCTTTGGCGGCCATGTTGTTTTCCTGTATTCCAATGTGGCTAGGTAACCAACAAACGAACACCTCCTCGCTACGGTGTTGGAGTCGCTGGAAGGGGTCACAGATGAGCTGAACCGAGCGGTCTGCTGGATGCATTTGGTGAAATGCTTTTGGTGCACTAAGCGAGTCGGAACAGACAAAAAACCTGGTACGTCATGATGCCAGCTGAGGAGTTACTTGAATGAGGAGTAGCGGCTCTCCGTACGGACGCTGACCGACAGCACCATCCCGAGATGCTTCTTCGAGCGCCGATGTGCTGATCACGTGTCCCTCCATACCGCATCCACATGACAGCGCAAGATAGATGGCAGGGAGGCCTCTAGCCTTAGTGGCATGGACAAGGAACTCTTTAAATCAGTGGAAACTTGCGCCGTATGCGCTCGAGCATTGTGCTGCTAAATAATAGGCCGTTCCTGCGGAAAGTAAGGTCGCTTCTTTCTGTTCATTTCTGTAACATAGCCTGCGACCAGCTTAGAGAGAGAAGCGGACAACGCTCGGACGCATACGGCTCTTTGTGGTTGATTATTCGATCGATGGGGCTGGGAAGTGCTGTATCTCCCACCACTTTCCGCGGAATCAAGCACTTGTGACTTCAACTAGATTCCTAAACTGAAGGAACTCGTTTTCGAACCAACATACTGATTCGACGGGCGGTAGACCGCTCCACTCGAACTATCAACACAACTAGCGCTGTTACGGGTATCCTACAACTCCACATCGCGGGTTATACGCAATACTGGTGACTATTCCGGAGGGCAGTAAAACTTTGGAACCAGTATCTATTTTGTATAAGCTGTAAATACGTACACACGTGGTTTCCGTTTTCAATTACGGAGTGGAATAGAGTGTGTCCCGACATGTCAGGCCAATAGATGTTCAATGTGGTGACCATCATGTACCGTGTGTGCCGTGATGTGTCTACAACCTCAGAGGATATGAAACAACGTATTGTGGCAGCCTGCGGCGACATTGCACCAGATGTTCTGCGGCGTGTACGACATTCATTACGCCAGAGATTGCAATTGTGTGCAGCAAATGATGGCCACCACATTGAATATCTATTGGCCTGACATGTCGGGACGCACTCTATTCCACTCCGTAATTGAAAACGGAAACCACGCGTGTACGTGTAACTCGCCCCTAATGGTAATGTACATGTGCGTCAGTGAAAAAGAGCAATAAAAAGGTGTTAGCATGTGGACGTAATGTGCTGTTCCAGTCTCATCTGTACCTAAGGTCCACCACCGTTCCCTTTGGATCCCTACGTAATTCGGTGCTCTCCGATACACATGATCGAACAGCGGAGGAGTGGTACTCAAGCGTCAACTTTAGGTTACAATATCTCCATTTTACAATGCAACAAACGGCACTGATTACGTATTTGTTTATATGTTTAGATGTGCTAACAAAACTAACGGGGTTCCATTTAAAAAAACGTAGGTTTGTGCTAAAAAACATACTTCCGTGCATTTTTGTATGGTTTGTATTAAACAATTACACTAGCCCCTGTCCTCACGTTCGGTCTGTGGAATCGATTCGTCAGTATTTGATGTGGTTTACGAAATATATCCAGTGGTAATGGTAGATGACTCACCATATATATATTTTATTATGAATTTGGCCAGCTATGGACCGCATACAACTTAAGAGTTATGGTGTTTCTTTTTCTTCCGTTCTTCCCAGTACTTCTTCATTTTCTCGCCAACTGCTCGTCTCTGCTCATCTGTCCACACTCTTTTGGGTCGAGGTTTTGGCGCATCTTCTTCATAGTTTGCGTTTTCTATAAGTAGCCTAAGGTTATTCCTGTCACGTATTATTTCTTCTGTAACACCTATTTTGTTGGCGTCTTTCATTACTGCTTCTATCCATCCAACAGTGTTTTTCAGCTTACTAACGTAATTAAACATTTTCTTTGTAATCCGTGTTTCTTCCATTCTTTTCAAATGTCCATAAAATTTTAGCCGTCTCTTCCTCATTGTATCTGTGATCTTTTCTGTATTTTTGTATAGGTCTTCATTTCTCCTTTTAATCCACCTATTTTCCTTGTTTTTCTCAGGAGCTAGAATTTTCCTTAATATTTTTCTCTCTCTTTTTTCTAGTTCTCTTAATTCGCCTTTCTTATTCAATGTTAGGCACTCTGATCCATATGTTGCTTGTGTCCTAATAACTGAATTATAATGTTTAATCTTTGCTTCTATGGATATTGATTTCTTATTGTAGTAGTTTTGTGTTAAATGATGATATATATATATATCATCATTTAAGACTGATTATGCCTTTCAGCGTTCAGTCTGGAGAATAGCCCCCCTTATACAGTTCCTCCATGATCCCCTATTCAGTGCTAACATTGGTGCCTCTTCTGATGTTAAACCTATTACTTCAAAATCATTCTTAACCGAATCCAGGTACCTTCTCCTCGGTCTGCCCCGACTCCTCCTACCCTCTACTGCTGAATCCATGAGTGTCTTGGGTAACCTTGCTTCTCTCATGGGTGTAACATGACCCCACCATCTAAGCCTGTTCGCCCTGCTACATCTATAGAGTTCATTCCCAGTTTTTCTTTGATTTCCCCATTGTGGACACCCTCCTGCCATTGTTCCCATCTACTAGTACCTGCAATCATCCTAGCTACTTTCATATCCGTAACCTCAACCTTGTCGATAAGGTAACCTGAATCCACCCAGCTTTCGCTCCCATACAACAAAGTTGGTCGAAAGATTGAACGGTGCACAGATAACTTAGTCTTGGTACTGACTTCCTTCTTGCAGAAGAGAGTAGATCGTAGTTGAGCGCTCACTGCATTAGCTTTGCTACACCTCGCTTCCGGTTCTTTCACTATGTTGCCATCCTGTGAGAATATGCATCCTAAGTACTTGAAACCGTCCACCTGTTCTAACTTTGTTCCTCCTATTTGGCACTCAATCCGTTTATATTTCTTTCCCATATATATATATATTAACACAAAACTATATATATATGCTTGTAGCTACTCCACTTTTTTTTCGTTCTGGTAGCCTCTGCACCGCAACAGCTCACAGTTGTTTGTGTCATTTTGGAACACCGTGTAGAGGAGTTACGAAAGGGCGCGCCTGTCCTCGGCAGGTAGTGTGAGCAGCAGAGAGCGCCCGCTGGCTATACAGCTGCGTCGCTCGGTGCCACTGGACGCAGCGGCGTGTGGCGCGATGCGGCGCCGCGTGGGCTGCATGCTGCCGAGTCTCATTAAATTCACGCCCCGCTCATGCATCGATCGCCGACGGGGGATGGTAAGCCCGCCGTGGCACAGGTAGCTCCTCTCCCAATAGCTGGGCGCCAACCATTTAAAACACTTCTCCGCTCCCGACATTAGAGAGAGAAAGAAAGGAAGAGAGAGAGAGAGACGACTTCCAGGTAAAAGCACCGTGCAACTCACTGCCAGTAATCAGCGCTCCTCTTTTGCACCTCTTGGTCCGACGAAAAATACAAATTGCTTCAAAAATATTCACCCGAATTGACTAGGCTATCTTACACGAATAAACGACTAATTCGGGGCAGTGTGCCGGTTGCAGATTCCGTCTCTAAAGGGTTACAGGAGCATTTTAACACTTCGTGCAGCTCGTGGTCTTGCGGTAGTGTTCTCGCTTCCCGCGCATGGGTTCCCGGGTTCGATTCCCGGCGGGGTCAGGGATTTCCCCTGCCTCGTGACGACTGGGTGTTGTTGTGTCTTCTTCATCATCATCATTCATTCTCATTATGGCCAGAGGAAGGCGATGGCAAACCACCTCCGCTAGGACCTTTCCTAGTACGGCGGTGCGGGTTTCCCGCATTGTTCCCTACGCTCCTAGGAGTATGGGACCTTACCATCATGATCATCACCATCATCATGCAGTTACTGCCCCAATTTAATAATTTAAAGTGGTGATATAATCTAGTCATTAAGAGCTACAATTTTACGTTAACGGTTTCGCACAGCAATACAAGTATCACAGCTAGAAACATGTAAATGTCTTGAGGCAGCGCAACTGACGGCGCGCAAATTACCCATATTAACAGAAAGGTAAAACTAATATATAGAAAGGCTGTACAAGTGAAATGAACTTCAAAGGCAGTATTATAAAAAGTGAAGAGGAAGCCGATGAAGGTGAGATGGGAGATATGATGCTACAGAAGAATGCTAAAGATTACATGAGTAGATTGCGTAACTAATCAGGAGGTATTGGAAAGAACTGGCGAGAAAAGAAATTTGTGGCGTAACTAGACTGAAAGAAGGGATCGGTTATAGGATACGTTCTGAGGCATCGAGGAATCGTCAAACAACTTATCAATCCACTGAGAGTCAGAGCACTTATTAGTCGACCACAATATCATCATATCTGGGAGACAAACCGTGAGTTTTTTTTGCGATATTTAAGGAGAATGTACTGAACCACTTGACAGTACATGCTCAACTGTTCTGAAAACATTCACAACGCGATGTGTTTTCCTTAGACACCACTGTACTTGCTTACAGTGACGTTATGACGTGTTTCTTATAACGGCCACTGGTGGCAAAGTGCTGTAATATCGTGGTCGGGTAATAGCTACTTCTGACAAACCTTCACCTCACAAAATTTCAAACCTTCACAAAACTTTTTTTCGCTGATGCAGCATGTCACTAACATAAAAAAGGCTTATACCAATACTCTAAGAATGGACTTAGTATTAAAGGATTGTAGGACAAGTTGTTTTCAGTAGGTTTCTTCTTTTTTTTAATAATTGGGAGCGACGCATTATAACGTCACCAGATTGCCTGCTATAAATCACACACACACACACACACACACACACACACACACACACACACACACACACACACAAACAAACACAAACTGATCAGTGTTAGAGTTTAGATTTAATTAAGAGGAGGTTTAATAAGTAATGCAACACACGTTTTTCTCGGCCAGTTTCGGTTGAAAGAATGCGTAATTTGTTGTAGAACATTCCCGCTTCAGACTGTATAGTTTCATAATGTTCCGACAGGCGGCGGTGCTATACGTAGCCTTCAAAATGGAATCTCGTAGAGTTTAGACTTAATTAACTTGACATCATAAACAGGTTATTTCAAATATAAATATATGCAAGTAATAATAATAGTATGTTTTAGCAAATGTTAAAAATTAAAAATATTCGTTATTAGGGCACTCTTTGTCTACGTAGTGTGGTGAGTTCGGTCTCCGTTCCTTTTCTTCTGTAGTAGTTGTCAGTATGTAAGCAACTGTAGGTGTTCTTGTATTGCATTAAGGACATTCTTGTTCACATTTTTTTTTTACTGTTGAGGGTCCATATTGTGTTTAATTTGTGTGAACAGCCCAAGTAAATTATGTAGAACTTGTTTCGTAGCTATCTCGAGTTTCTTATTTAGAGTGAAGCGAGTCTGTCACTACATATTTCTGATTTGTACAGGACGTCCAGCATGGATCATCTGCCCTGTATATGTTCTCCTTGTTTCCCACTGACTACATGCTGTGTCTGCACAGTGGAGTAAAAATCGAATTGACTGAATTTTATGCGCTAGTTATTTTTCTCTCCTTTACTCAACACCGTGTTTCAAGCTTTCTCTGGGCTGCCCCATCAAAAAGTGTCCTGCCGTTTCGCTTTTACATGGCCGAACTATTGCACGTTCTATCCCCAAGAATTTTAACGCGAAAGAGAGAGAGAGAGAGAGAGAGAGAGAGAGAGAGAGAGAGAGAGAGATACTAAATGTTCTTCGACGTCAGATAATATTGGTCTTCAAGCCAGTAATACACATCACAGAAGTTAGCAGTACTATCAGCTACCATATTGTCGTTACGTAAGTTGCGAAAAGTAACACGAAGAAGAAATCATGCTTAATATTTGAATGGGGAAAGGCAGACTTCTCATCGAAGTTAAAAAAAAATGCTGCTTCTTTGGACTAGTTTCAAATATTGACCTAGAATGGAATTCGTCTAAATGCACATTTAGAATATAGCACTGTTCGGAAGTAAGGTATGGACTGTGGGCTAAGGAGAGAAGAAGAAACTAGGAACGTCTCAAAAGAAATGTCAAAGAAAGGTGTTAAAAATTGAGGATCGCTAGAATTAATAGATTAGGCAAGAAGTAATCGAAAAATCTCACCAGAAGAAGGGCTATGTTAGTGGGGCATTTAAAGCATGATGAAAAAGGTGACCAAGTGCTGGAAGCAGCAGTAAAGGGTAAAAGAATGGAGTGATAGAGATACAGTTACAGGTGAAGTTGGTATATGAGCTTCAGCGAAGGTTAGAAGTGAAAGCGGACGTTTCAGATGGGGAGACTACTTAAAATGAAAAATTTGCTCTCCCGTTGCAATTCGGGCGAACATAATGAGAAATAACAGACGAAGAAAGAGGCCTGTGGAAAGCCCTCATCAGAATAGACAGATTTGTTGGACATTTGCGAAGGTATACATTAACAGGCGTTCGAAGAAATATTTGGGGGGGGGGGGGCGTTGGTCTGTCTGTCAGACTTAGGTTATGGTAGATGTTGGCTGCAGCTGCTGCGTGAAGATTAGCAGAGGTAAGGAAGAGAAGTGGATACACCAACAAATCGGCGTGAAGGCTGCTTCTCTTGCAGCACGGACGGGCTGTTTGTGCCGTGGGTGTTGTGTGCCGTGTTGTGCTGTCCCGCTGGCTCGTGCGGCCGGCAGGCGGTAAAAGCTAACGGCCCCGGGCCCCGGGGACGCCTCCACTACCGTTCCACTGCACCGGGGCAGCGGCGGGCAGAGCCGGTTCTCGCATATCTGTCCACGGAGGTCGTGAGATACCGCATGTGTAACCACCCGCAACGGTGCACCGGGATCTGCTGATACGGCCAGCGCGGCACGTTATCCTGCACGGGGAGATCCACGGACTTTTATTCCTTTTTCAGTCAACAGTCATCAACGATAGATTATAACAACTGTTATACGTCTTTTGCAACTGACTTTTAATTTGTTTAATAACCAAACAGGTTTGCCCTAATTATTTTCGGTACCTTCACTACCCTAAAACAGAAATGATTAATATAATTTATTAAATGAGATTTTCACTCTGCAACGGAGTGTGCGCTGATACGAAACTTCATGGCAGATTAAAACTGTGTGCCAAACCGAGACTCGAACTCGGGAACTTTGCCTTTCGCGGGCAAGTGCTCTACGAACTGAGCTTTCCAAGCACTATTCACGCCCCATCGTCACAGCTTTACTTCTGCCAGTACCTCGTCTCCTACCTTCCAAACTTTACAGAAGCTGTCCTGCGAACCTTGCAGAACTAGCACTCCTGAAAGAAAGGGTACTGAGGAGGCATGGCTTATCCACAGCCTGGAGGATGTTTCCAGAATGAGATTTTCACTCTGCAGCGGAGTGTGCGCTGATATGAAATTTCCTGGCAAATTAAAACTGTGTGCCGGACCGAGACTGAGCTTCCTGGCAGACTAAAACTATGTGCCAGACCGAGACTCGAACTCGGGACCGTTGCCTTTCACGGGCAAGTGCTCTACCATCTGAGCTACCCAAGCACGACTCACGCCGCGTTATCACAGAGCACACTCCGCTGCAGAGTGAAAATCTCATTCTGGAAACATCCTCCAGGCTGTGGCTAAGCCATGTCTCCGCAATATCCTTTCTTTGAGAAGTGCTAGTTCTGCAAGGTTCGCAGGAGAGCTTCTGTAAAGTTTGGAAGGTAGGAGACGAGGTACTGGCAGAAGTAAAGCTGTGAGGACGGGGCGTGAGTCGTGCTTGGGTAGCTCAGATGGAGAGCACTTGCCAGCCAAAGGCAAAGGTCCCAAGTTCGAGTCTCGGTCTGGCAGACAGTTTTAATCTGCCAGGAAGTTTCAATATAATTTATTATTATATTGCTGTACAATTTTTTGTGTTAGATCGTTTGGTTTAGATAGGAAGTTTCACAGCTCGTTATAAATTTACACACTGAGAACTTTGTTTGCCGATTCTATCTTTCACACGCGTCCTTGATTGTTCTGTCTATCGTTCACGTTTCCACTGTAATGAACTGTACTGCATTGTTATGTAGCCAACGTGCAAGGATAAGTGAGGGATATTGGGGCGTGTGGCTAGTATCGTAGAGCGTGGATGCTCGGGTCAGGGGAGATGATATGGTAGTGTGGCTATTCGTACGTGAGTGTGCATTCTTTCACTTTTTTATGGGAAAGCAGGATAACGGATATAAATAAAGTTCTTGTTTGATACGGGTCAGATTCCCTTCATAAAAGCCGATATCGGGCTCTCAGTAAGGAATATGCCCTCTTCGGACACTAATGCAAATTTTGCATCTGTTATTCATGCTGGCTACCAAACTGTTGAGGACTCCTTGGAGTATATTATCCCACTCTTCTCTCAAGGGGGTTTTCAGTTCTTGATGTTCGTTGAGAAACTCGTCTGTCAAGAGCATCTCGGGCATTCTCTATAGAGTTAAGGTCCGGGCAGTACGAAGATCATTCCATGCCTTCAATATCTTCACTTTCCAGTGTGTCCGACACCTCAGCCGTCCCGTGTGGGCGGGCATTGCCGTCCATAAACAGAAAGCCAGTACCCACCGAACCCCCAAGTAAACGGACATGATCCAGAATAACCCTCATGCAATACCGCTGTGCAGTAATTGTATCTCGCGCAAAGATATGCAGCGGTGTTCGGCCACTGTGCATAATGCTTGCCTATAACATGTCGCCTGGGCCATACCGATGACTTAATAACATTCCGTGGAGTGTAACGTGTTCCCCTCTCTCTCTCCACACCAAGTGATGGCCAGAATCACCTTCCACGGTGAAGCGGGACTCGTCGGAGAACATCAATCACCGACTCCAACCAACATGCTCTCGATGATGGCATGGTTGAAGTGGGGCGCATTTAACAGGCTTCCGAGCATACAAACCGGCGTGAGTTAATCGCTGCGAAATGGTTCTGGCGCACACACGTGAACCGGTAGCTGTTGCAAGGTCTGCAGCGATCTCCCTAGGAGTGAGATGTCGATTTCATTTAGACGTTGTTCACATTTTGCACGGAAACAGCTTCCATTCGCGTCATGCGTTACTCTCACCAACAGTTTAACCAGCGCAATTGCAGAAGCTTGGAAGTCTGTCGCTCGCTCCTGATGAAAGAATTTTCTTTACCGATTAAGCTACCTGAATGTACGAAATAAGCATTTCTAGGTCACATTAGCTGTGGCAAGTTGGCACAAGTTGACATTAGGGACAGTGCAGTGTGAACGTTTGATGCAGGATTGTTGGAGACTAGGCTCTTGGTTCTTACTTCGGTGAAGAAACTTTAACACGTAAAAGATAAGATCAGTTTCTTACCGATGTGCTACCTGCCTTCCTACAGAAAGTACCACTCGAAATCTGCAGAAGTAAGTGGCGCCAGCGTGACTAACATACTACTTACTTGTGACCAGGATACGGCTCACTCAGCTTTTTCCTGGTCGCTAGATAGGACGTGGAAGCGTTATCACTTGACCTGGTCGTTCATCTGATTTGAAGTCACTTCTTTCTTTGGGGTAAACTAGATTATCACTTTTTTCTGGGGTAAACTAGATTATCACTTTTTTCTCTGGGGTAAACTAGATTGTCACTTTTTTCTCTGGGGTAAACTCGAAATCTAGTAACAAGATCCTACGACCCAACAGGATTTAGAACATCGCATTGTTACAGCATTGGCAATGATATGGCAAGAATTTGTAAGGTCTGTCCAGAAGTTCGTGCACTGGCGACTGAAATCGTGTATTGCAGTAGAAGTTGGGCATTCCAAACAGTTGATAACATAACTGGGATTTTAAGGAAGTTTTTATGATGAAATTGAGCCGGCCGGGGTGACTGAGCGGCTCTTGGCGCTACAGTCTGGAACTGCGTGACCGCTACGGTCGCAGGTTCGAATCCTGCCTCGGGCATGGATGTGTGTGATGTCCTTAGGTTAGTTAGGATTAAGTAGTTTTAAGTTCTAGAGGACTGATGACCTCAGAAGTTAAGTCCCATAGTGCTCAGAGCCATTTGAACCGTTGATGATGAAATTATTTTGTGATTTCCTTTCTGATACTGCTGCTGGTATAATTTTGCGCTATATGTATGTATCTTGTCACTAGACTAAAGACGTGAAGTTTTTATTTAACAGTCTTTATACTACAGTTCACAGCTGTCGAAAGTAATTCGATTTTTGACGTACAGCTTCCTTACAAGGCACTTGCAGAAACAAGAGCAGAACGGTTACCATTATTAACTGGTGACTCATCCTTAGGTGCTACGTCTTTTATCTTCCAGTTGGTGTGTGTGTCCAACCACATTCAGCCACGTATTATTAGTATCGGTCTTTAACTTTTCTCCATTACTCCGTTTCTGTGAGTAGAATCTCTTAGCCGCTTCAAACTGGAGCGCCTCACCTGTCCGACGCGACAGTTTCATGTAAAATAACGAACTTGCGCCTGCGACAGCAATCGCTTTCGTCTTCAAAACAGCTGAAGCCCTAGTTATATCTCCACAGCAACGTACTGGATTTTGAAGAGTGAAACGACATTGGATTAGTCTCTTTTAGTACTACGTTACCAGCGGCAGAAATTACTAGAGTTCCAGCAGAAAATGCGAAGTTGATAATTAATACAGTTATGAAAATAGACTGTACGCAGTTTAGTGAGGACTTTTTCAAAATTAACCCCTTTAGTCCGTGCGCAAGCGATTGGAGGCGACGTTTGCTTCACATGATACTGCTATTCTAGACGTTAACACTAATTTCATTCTTGTTGCTTTTATATATAGTATGCTATTTCAAACAATACTTCAAAGCATAAATGTAAATTTTCACGCACGAATAATACTTAATAGAAATTATAATCTTTATGCGCTCCTTCAGTTGTGCGTTCTTCAGAAGGAATGTTGCAACGCGACGACTACAAGAAGATACTGTCAACAAACAATATAATTACAAGAATACATGCTCCTCCTGAACGAATTTATAATAAGAGAATAGCAACAATTATAAAAATTAATTGACATGCATGGCATGGTAGTTTCGAAAGCATTGTGCTAGATGCAACGCCACTTTCTCTCCGTGCATTTCCACGTCTTTTCGCTTCGTACTTTCAGTTTCATGCAAACTTTGCTCATCCTTGTTGGTTTTTTTTTTCAGGCATCACATCGATATATGATATGAGAAACAGGCCCAGAACTGCACTTGGAGTCGAAGAAGTGTTTCCCCTAGTGATGGTTTTCCCACGCTTTTCGTAGTCCACCAATCGGATGTGTTTTCTGCATTTATCCGGTACTCGACATATGTTTCCTTCCTCTGACCGTGTATTGTTTATAGATAATGTACGTATTAACAGAGCCATATCCGACAAATAAAAAAAGTTTGGCCCAACTTTCGTTCCCTCAAGTGTGACTCGTGATCATTACGTGGTCCGCATTTGTTTTCACGAATCGGACTCGTCAAAGCACAGCAAGGGGTTAGTTTGGGTGAAAAGAAAATTACGATATATTAAACAGCACAGGTAAATAGGTAGACATCTTAGACGAAGCACTTTTATATAGGGCGGCTAGGATAGAGTGGCTAATTTTAAACATAAATTGTAATAGGACAAGAACATCGACAATTTGAGCCCTGTGAAGTCAGGCTGAACATTGTGTTAAACATGGCGGTAAGGAAGTAGAACTGTTAATATTTCTAAAAATATCGGGAATCCTATATCCCGATATTTAAAAAATATCATTATCGACGCCTGATATATTGAGAAAAAGTACCGATTTATCGACGAAAGGAAAATCGTCATACTTGTATATAAAAATATCGGCTGCACATTGTAAATATAGTGCCGGTTTTAGCGTTGTATAGCTAACAGCACAGTACAGGCAGTGGCACTGGCAGTACAGCACAGTACAGCACTACTGCACTCGCGGTCGCGAAGTGGGGCCGAGGCAGTTTCAGATAAGTTTTTACAGTCTGACGATAATTTATGGCTTTGTAGTTTTAGCTTGGCGATGTCCTCTATGGACAAACGGTAGTTAATTTTATTCTGAAGAAGGTTGGGTTATCCCGACTGAAACCTAGGTAAACTCTGCAACTGTGGCTGTTGGTTTTTAAAAAGTTAAAATTAATATTTATACAGTTGCTGACAGGGCCGCGAAATGTTGAAAATATTTAAATAGTAGGACTCCTTCACACAATGGAAGCAAAACGATTTTCTACTGCAATTTAAAGAGAGCAACTTCAAATATTTGCCGAACATTGTGACAAATACAATAAAATAAAAATATCGACACTCAGTATAGCCCTTCTGATATCGATATATCGTCGGAAATATTATCGCCGATATATAGACATTTTTGGGAAAAAAAATATTTTCTCAACAAGCGTATAAAGAAGATGTAAGCGACTGCACATGACGATTATTTTCTAATAACAAATCACAGTTTGTTCTCGAAAATAAATACGAAAATCATTTAGGCCGTTAGCAATAGGTAGTGTGTCTACGAAAAACTCGAAAATTATAATCGGCGACTAAAGAATTAAACACTAAAATGGTTCAAATGGCTCTGAGCACTATGGGACTCAACATCTTAGGTCATAAGTCCCCTAGAACTTAGGACTACTTAAACCTAACTAACCTAAGGACATCACACACATCCATGCCCGAGGCAGGATTCGAACCTGCGACCGTAGCAGCGTTCTTGTTCTATCCGGTGCTTCATTATAATGTGAGATTACTGTGGTATCGATAGCCACGATGCCACGGCGTAAATATAAGTTCTAAAGTTGGCACTACGACAGACACCGACGACAGCGCACTGTAGCCGGAGCGGGAGAGCTCTGCGAGTTCCGCTCCACATTCTGCCCATTTCATCAACAGCAGACGGCCTGGAAACATAGCTTCATATAGAGACGTGCTCATCATTGCAAAGTTACGTATGCCCTGGAAATATTCATGCGCTAGTAAAACCATTTCTAGGGGCAGTACCGAGAAATTTTCACATTGTCCTGCTCCTACTCACTTCCTGTATTCGGCCTACCCTTCAGTTTACAGGAGCAGACACGCGCGGGATACAAAAATTACCTCCGCTGGAGCGTATTAAAGCGATGCCACCGACTAGGATTTGCACAATATTTGGTAATGACAAAAGAAGGGTGTTGTGGATAAATAAAAAGTCAATGTTTGAAATACATGTATAAGTGAATAAAATAATTGTAAGACGTGTATATTTCTATTGTCGAACCACAATTTATGAAAGATGTTTATTTTTTATTAATAGGATTAAGTAGGAATAATTAATATTTGTCATGTTGGAAATAATTGTGGTAGCAAGGAATCTGTGCACCAAAGTATTGTTGGAAAGAGAGACCGCAAATTGATATAATTTTAAAAAGGGCGGGAGAGACCGCGTATGGATACATTTTAAGAAAGGAGCGGGAAAGACCGCGCATTGATACATTTTTTAATGGTAGCAGGGACTGCCTGCACCAGCAAGCATTGTTGGCAGGAGAGACTGCACTTAAAGCGTTTGTAGGAAACCAGTAGTAAGCGAGATGTGAAGCGAGTCGGTAGCAGGTCTGAAGCGAGAGGTTGAGAGGAGCAGTGTGCCTGCCAGCCACCAGCTATGATTTACAAAAGATTATAAACGGATGTACAGACACATCAGCTAACTATTATCATAAGAGGAACTAATATTATTGAATTATTTTCTTTGCGAAACTCAAGGCTACTGAAGGTATGTTTGCGCAATGCTAGTTGTAAGATTATTGTAAAAAGTAAGTCCCATTTGAACGTTTGTCAAATCATTTCATTACCACCAGTAAATATTTGAAGCGTTTTCAGAATATAATTAATTTTTGCCAGCAATGTTGCATTGCTGATTATAATCCATCCCAGAAACCACCAACGTAAAACTTTGCAAAAAATTTATTGTTCTCAAGAAAAAGTATATACATGAAATACGTAAGTTCAGTCAAATTAATTAAAGAATAACGTCAGCTTTGCTATAATAACGTCAGCTTTGGCAATAAATACAGCCACTTATTATGACAACCCACCAGCAGTTAATAGAGTATAGTAAATCAGAGTAAGTATATTCATGTCGCAGTTACATGTAGCAGTCAGATGGCGATCCAGTAACAGTAAAAAAGGTAAGGAACAGTTTTGGGCAATTGCAGGTAACGACTGAGGGCCACGACGACACAATCTATGTTTCGTCTAAATAATCAGAAAATCACTTTTAATAAGCAGCAATTAAATTTGTATGCGAAGATTGAGAAAGAGAATAAATTTCAAAGGGAAGATTTCATTTGTTGTTATTAAGCAAGAGATAGAAATCCTAAGGAAAGGTTTCATAGGTTATTGTACAAGGGAAGGTTGCGTAAAAAAGAGATATAGAGGAGACGGGAAAGTTTCATAATTAAATACGAAAAATCACCACAAATCATCTACCGCCCTTGACTTTGTCTGTTATGTCCTAAAACAGTACAGTTAGCGTACTTAGACAATACCATCGCGCGCAAGATTTCCGCACAGCCTTTCATCCATACTGTAAGCTAAAAACAGAGCAGTAATCATTGTACTTTGCGAGTGACAATGTTACGGCCAACCTGGACGACTATTGTGCACGCAATATGCGGCTCATTTCGTACAGTTGATAACGCCAGTGTAGCAAACAAATACTTCTGTGAGTGAAGCGTAGCTAATCTAAGTGTTCACGACATCTCGTGTGCATGCAGAGGTCGATTAACCACTGGCAAACATAGTGAATTAATAATGAAATTGATCAGCTGGGCAGTAGCCCGGGATGCGCTAGATTCCGAATCCGATAGCTCTCATGCGCCGCTAATGACATTTCCGACTAACTGAAGTTTTGTGTCGGTATCAGATTTCGACAGAATCTACGCTAAACACCATGAAAAAAAAATGACACTGCAAATAAAATGCTGCAGCTGTGAACACAGAACTGAGGAACTGTTAGCATGCTATCACTCAGTGCCTTGACCTGTCAGTATATAATACGGGAAACATAACATTACACTAAAGTTTCAGAAAAAATAGCGAATCAAACGGCGTGTATTTGGTAGAAAAGTTCACTAGCTCCGGGCAATAGATCCTTGATCTCGTTGGGTGGGTTTGTTTTGTGTACAAAGGATGCTTGGAATAGTTAAAAGAGGTCACTAGCAGCTGAATGGCTCACCTTGAGGGCAACCGAGACAGATCGCGAATGGGATACAATAGCCTACAGCGCAAACACCAGCGTTTGCCCTTTAGACGATCAGTCACGCTTGGGGCGAATAATTTTCTGCTGATTCACCGTTCTCTCCTCAAGGAAACGTCGAGGCAAACACAACAAAACACTTAGCAAATTTTTCAGAATTCCCTATACAACATGCACTTTACAGGGCTCAGAGTATTTTGGACACTAACTGTTCGTCTTCTTTCTCCATGCTTTTTCCCGTTTCTCGATGTGTTTTGGCAACGTTAGTGACAGTCTGTGCCCAAATGCCTTTCCCGAATCCCGGAAGCGGCGCGTTATCGTGCTCGGCTATGTGGGCGGGGCACAAACCACTGATTTCACTGAGAAATAAGATTATATATTTATACCGAGTTCCTTCTGAGAGTTATCAGGGCTAATTTCTTTGGTGTTTCTGCAGATATCAGTAATTTCGTTTGTGCAATGTGTAACTGGAGTCAGCAAAACAAATACTATTCATCATGTTTTTCATGCGACACTCACTGTTGACGAAAACCGTCGGTTTGTTTCCCGTTACAAACAAAACGATTTTTAAAGAGGAATTTTGCGTGCCGTTTCGAGAGAGCTGTCACAGATTGGTCTAGTGCGATATTCTTGTGGCGATGTGTATTAACAGGGACAGTAAAAGACGAAACATAAACAGTACTCCAACAGCGCCTGACCAGCGCTGCCAGATGACGGTAAGTGTCAGCGCGGGCCGCTGCTGGGGTATTGATTATTCCCTGTGTTTTTCTATCCCTTTTAATACATACCAAAAAACCAATATCGCGCTAGACTATTTAGGGACCGAACTGTGGAATGGACAAGTAAAATTCCGCTTGAAAATCATTTTGTTTGTGACGGAAAACAAATGAAAGAGGAGATGAGCAGTATTTGTTTAAGCTGACTCCATCTATCTGCTGTAAAACCGAAACCGCAAGCATCTGTCGCAAGTTGACGACATTTAAGTGGGCCACCCTGAATATATATACAGGGGTGGTCCACTGATCATGACCGGGCCAAATATCTCACGAAATAAGAGTCAAACAAAAAAACTACAAAGAACGAAACTTGTCTAGCTGGAAGGGGGAACCCAGATGGCGCTATGGTAGGCCCGCTACATGGCGCTGCCATAGGTCAAACGGATATCAACTGCGTTTTTTAAAATAGGAACCCCCATTTTTTATTACATATTCGTGTAGTACGTAAAGAAATATGAATGTTTTAGTTGGACCACTTTTTTCGCTTTGTGCTAGATGGCGCTGTAATAGTCACAAACGCATAAGTACGTGGTATCACGCAACATTCCGCCAGTGCGGACGGTATTTGCTTCGTGATACATTACCCGTGTTAAACTGGACCGTTTACCAATTGCGGAAAAGGTCGATATCGTGTTGATGTATGGCTATTGTGATCAAAATGCCCAACGGGAGTGTGCCATGTATGCTGCTCGGTATCCTGGACGACATCATCCAAGTGTCCGAACCGTTCGCCGGACAGTTACGTTATTTAAGGAAACAGGAAGTGTTCAGCCACGTGTGAAACGTCAACCACGACCTGCAACTAATGATGACGCCCAAGTAGGTGTTTTAGCTGCTGTCGCGGCTAATCCGCACATCAGTAGCAGACAAATTGCGCGAGAATCGCGAATCTCAAAAACGTCGGTTTTGAGAATGCTACATCAACATTGATTACACCCGTACCATATTTCTATGCACCAGGAATTGCATGGCGACGACTTTGAACGTCGTATACAGTTCTGCTACTGGGCACAAGAGAAATTACGGGACAATGACAGATTTTTTGCAAGCGTTCTATTTAGCGACTAAGCGTCATTCACCAACAGCGGTAACGTATACCGACATAATATGCACTATTGGGCAACGGAAAATCCACGATGGCTGCGACAAGTGGAACATCAGCGACCCTGGCGGGTTAATGTATGGTGCGGCATTATAGGAGGAAGGATAATTGACCCTCATTTTATCGATGGCAATCTAAATGGTGCAATGTATGCTGAATTCCGATGTAATGTTCTACCGATGTTACTACAAGATGTTTCACTGCATGACAGAATGGCGATGTACTTCCGACCTGATGGAGGTCCGGCACATAACTCGCGTGCGGTTGAAGCGGTATTGAATAGCATATTTGATGACAGGTGGATTGGTCGTCGAAGTACCATACCATGGCCTGCGCGTCTACCGGCTCTGACTTCCCCGGATTTCTTTCTGTGGGGAAAGTTGAAGGGTATTTGCTATCGTGATCATCCAACGCCTGACAAAATGCGTCAGCGCATTGTCAATGCATGTGGGAACATTACGGAAGGCGATCTACTCGCTGTTGAGAGGAATGTCGTTACACGTATTGAAAAATGCATTGAGGTTGACGGACATAAATTTGAGAATTTATTGTATTAATGTGGTATTTACAGGTAATGACGTTGTAACAGCATGCGTTCTCAGAAATGATGAGTTCACAAGGTACATGTACCACATTGGAACAACCGAAATAAAATGTTCAAACGTACCAACGTTCTGTATTTTAATTTAAAAAACCTACCCGTTACGAACTGTTCGTCTAAAATTGTGAGCCAATTGTTTGTGACTATTACAGCGCCATCTATAAAAAGCGAAAAAGTGGTCTAACTAAAACATTCATATTTCTTTAGGTACTACACGAATATGTAATAAAAATGGGGTTTCCTATTTTAAAAAGACGCAGTTGATATCCGTTTGACCTATGGCAGCGCCATCTAGCGGGCCAACCATTAGCGCCATCTGGTTTCCCCCTTCAAGCTAGACAAGTTGCGTTCGTTGTAGTTGTTTCGTTTGACGGTTATTTCGTGAGATATTTGTCCCGGTCACGATCAATGGGCCACCCTGTATATATAGGGTGTCCCACTTAAATGTTTCAGTATAAATCTCTCTGAAACAAAAACAGATATTGAAAAACGCCTTTCACTGGTTCAAATGTAAGACAGGGGTCATGGAAATAAGTACTATGAGACATTCTACAATGGAAACAAATATTAGTTTCAACACACATTTTTTTTAATGGATACCCTGTATTATTTCTTATGCAATCAATAACATGAAAAATCACAGAAAGAATGGCGCTGGTTTCGCCGCACTACGTCAATTACATCCTGAGAAATTGCAAAGCGAAGTTGTCGCTTGAAATAAATGAAAGGCACTCCTATTGCACATTTCGAGATGCAAGCGTGAACCCCACGTTGCTCATAATCGCGATGTGATTGACGCACATAATCTTACTTTCACTGTTGCCACGAGTGATGGATGTAGTAATAGGGCTGCCCGCCGCAAACACCGATACGTCGGGATCACGCTTGCATCTCGATGTGTTTATTTTATTTTATTTTATTTCAAGCTTCAACTTCGCTTTGCAATCTCGCGGGATGTAACTGATGTATTTCTATGCAACCGACGCCATTCTTTTTACGATTTTTCATGTTATTTATTACGTAACAAATAATATGGGGTGTCCATTTAAAGAGAGATAATTTTGTGTTGCAACTGATTTTGCTTACGTTTTAGCGTGTCTCATAGCATTTACCTTTATGTACTCCTGCCTTACACTCATACCAGTGGAAGCCAAATTTCAGATTTCAGTAACTATAATTGTTCCAGAGGTATTTGCGCTAAAACGTGTAAGTGGACCACTTGTAAGTAGGCTGTTTACGTTTTTATGTTCGTAACGCCATGTAGCGCTCTATATGAAAATCACTGACTGTGCTGTGTGCAGTCTGTGCCTGGTTTGCATTGTTGCAATTTGCTATTGTAGTGTTGGGCAGTTGGCTGTTAACAGCGCGCAGCGTTGCGCAGTTGGAGGTGAGCCGCCAGCAGTGGTGGATGTGGGGACAGAGATGGCGGAGTTTTGAGAGCGGATGATCTGGACGTGTGTCCATCAGAGAGAGTAAACTTATGACTTTTGAACACTATTAAGGTAAATATATTGTTTGTTCTGTACCAAAATCTTTCATTTGCTAACTATGCCTATCAGTAGTTAGTCCCTTCAGTAGTTAGAATCTTTTATTTAGCTGGCAGTATTGGCGCTCGCTGTATTGCAGTCGTTTGAGTAACGAAGATTTCTGTGAGGTAAGTGATTCATGAAAGGTATAGGTTATTGTTAGTCAGGGCCATTCTTTTGTAGGGATTATTAAAAGGCAGATTGCGTTGCGCTAAAAATATTGTGTGTCAGTTTAGTGTTGATCAGAATAGGTAAAGAGCGAAAACGTAAGAGGTTTTCCAGCACAGTAATTCATAAATTTTTCTATGGGTACGTTTCACACTCTCTACATAGGATCGGTGCAGAACGATTTTTTGAGACTTTAACCGAATTTAACATCTAAATAATTTGAAATAGAAACTTTCCGGAACACTGACTTTACAGAATGAATCTTTCATTCTTTAGCCGAATGCATGTTGTATTAAAACTACCTGGTGTATTAGACCTGTCTTATGTACTGTGGTATAAACCTGTAACCTTGCCTTTCGGAGTGCAATGGTTTTACCGAATGAAGTAGCTAACGGAGACTCGAACCCGAAACTTTGCTTTTCAAAGGTCAGTGCTCTTACCGGTTAAGCTATCGAGATTGGATAGCTGAGTCGATAACACGACTGCCCTTAGAAACGTAAGGTGTCGGGTTTGCGTCCCGCTCCGTCACACAGTTTTAATCTGCAGGTAGTTTCAATATCGATTTTTGTTACCTGTTAACTGGTGTTCGAGCTGAAGATCGCATATTAATCCCGTCCCCCTATTAAACACGGGAAGATTGCTTCACTTATAGGTCCCGTCGACAACGAGGTCACTGGAGCACAAACTGAAAAAGGTTAGGGAAGGCTATCGGCTTTGTCCTTTCCAAAGGATCCGTCCCCATACTTGCCTTTGATTTGAGGAAACCATGAGACAGGTAAATGTGGATGGCCGGAATGCGATCGGAACCATCGTTCCACCGAATGCGTATCACACCACTGCCCCAGCTCGCTCGGTCCTCATTTCTAAGATCGTCCAGTGCTCTAAAACACTTAGAACTACAACAGCGTTCTGCAGATCACTAAAGAATTAAGAGAACTTGCTACTCAGTTTAACTTCAATGTTTATTTATATGCCATTCAGGAAAATGCGGACATCGCAGTAGAGGCAATTGTAATCTAAGTTGGTCGTCATCTGACGTTTTAAGTACGGAGTTGCGGTGTTTTCGCGAAAAGATCTGTCTGCAAGCAGCCGCCACAGCACTTCGTCCTCAGCGGCAATGGGATATTACTTTCAAGTTGTATCTCGTACAAAAATTACACAAAATATTAGATATCCACATATCATATAGATATCTATAGCATCTGTTGTGGTCTTCAGTCCTGAGGCTGGTTTGATGCAGCTCTCCATGCTACTCTATCCTGTGCAAGCTTCTTCATCTCCCAGTATCTACTGCAACCTACATCCTTCTGAATCTGCTTAGTGTATTCATCTCTTGGTCTCCCTCTACGATTTTTACCCTCCACACTGCCCTCCAATGCTAAATTTGTGATCCCATGATGCCTCAAAACATGTCCTACCAACCGATCCCTTGTTCTAGTCAAGTTGTGCCACAAACTTCTCTTCTCCCCAATCCTATTCAATACCTCCTCATTAGTTACGTGATCTACCCACCTTATCTTCAGCATTCTTCTGTAGCACCACATTTCGAAAGCTTCTATTCTCTTCTTGTCCAAACTAGTTATCGTCCATGTTTCACTTCCATACATGGCTACACTCCATACAAATACTTTCAGAAACGACATCCTGACACTTAAATCTATACTCGATGTTAACAAATTCCTCTTCTTGAGAAACGCTTTCCTTGCCATTGCCAGTCTACATTTTATAACCTCTCTACGTCGACATCATCGGTTATTTTACTCCCTAAATAGCAAAACTCCTTTACTACTTTAAGTGTCTCATTTCCTAATCTAATTCCCTCAGCATCACCCGACTTAATTTGACTACATTCCATTATCCTCGTTTTGATTTTGTTGATGTTCATCTTATATCCTCCTTTCAAGACACTGTCCATTCCGTTCAACTGCTCTTCCAAGTCCTTTGCTGTCTCTGACAGAATTAGAATGTCATCGGCGAACCTCAAAGTTTTTACTTCTTCTCCATGAATTTTAATACCTACTCCGAATTTTTCTTTTGTTTCCTTTACTGCTTGCTCAATATACAGATTGAATAACATCGGGGAGAGGCTACAACCCTGTCTTACTCCTTTCCCAACCACTGCTTCCCTTTCATGCCCCTCGACTCTTATAACTGCCATCTGGTTTCTGTACAAACTGTAAATAGCCTTTCGCTCCCTGTATTTTACCCCTGCCACCTTCAGAATTTGAAAGAGAGTATTCCAGTTAACATTGTCAAAAGCTTTCTCTAAGTCTACAAATGCTAGAAACGTAGGTTTGCCTTTTCTTAATCTTTCTTCTAAGATAAGTCGTAAGGTCAGTATTGCCTCACGTGTTCCAACATTTCTACGGAATCCAAACTGATCTTCCCCGAGGTCGGCTTCTACCAGTTTTTCCATTCGTCTGTAAAGAATTCGCGTTAGTATTTTGCAGCTGTGACTTATTAAACTGATAGTTCGGTAATTTTCACATCTGTCAACACCTGCTTTCTTTGGGATTGGAATTATTATATTCTTCTTGAAGTCTGAGGGTATTTCGCCTGTCTCATACATCGTGCTCACCAGATGGTAGAGTTTTGTCATGACTGGCTCTCCCGAGGCCATCAGTAGTTCAAATGGAATGTTGTCTACTCCCGGGGCCTTGTTTCGACTCAGGTCTTTCAGTGCTCTGTCAAACTCTTCACGCAGTATCTTATCTCCCATTTCGTCTTCATCTACATCCTCTTCCATTTCCATAATATTGTCCTCAAGTACATCGCCCTTGTATAGACCCTCTATATACTTCTTCCACCTTTCTGCCTTCCCTTCTTTGCTTATAACTGGGTTGCCATCTGAGCTCTTGATATTCATACAGGTGGTTCTCTACTCTCCAAAGGTCTCTTTAATTATCCTGTAGGCAGCATCTAAGCATGTTAAAAAGGTGTTCAAAAAGATTTCGGGCTTGCAGCCGGTCGTCGTAAACCTCATTGCACGATATTTCGGCTGGACAACTGCCAGCCATCTTCAGGCGAGCCGAACGAGGACTGCTCACTTGAAGATGGCTGGCAGTTGTCTAGCCGAAATATCGTGCAATGATAAGGTCGTTTTTTCATCCTGAAATGCCGGCCGTGGTGGCCAAGCGGTTAAAGGCGATACAGTCTGGAACCGCGCGGCCGCTACGGTCGCAGGTTCGAATCCTGCCTCGGGCATGGATGTGTGTGATGTCCTTAGGTTAGTTAGGTTTAAATAGTTCTAAGTTATAGGGGACTGATGACCTTAGCAGTTAAGTCCTATAGTGCTCAGGGCCATTTGAACCATTCGAACCATCCTGAAACTCATCAACTTATTTTTCGGAAACTATTGAAATATTTGTTTTCGTTGATTACCAATCTGCCTTACTCGGCAAGTGAACTTTGCAAAGTTCTGTCTCTCATTGAGGTAGATACAGGCTTCAGAAGACAGTTTTGAAAATATGTAATTCGTAATGAGTATTAAGTTTAAAGTCTCTTTCTGCTACAAAAATCGCGTTAAAATTCTTAATTCACGCACAATACACATTTTTAAAGTGTGTATGCCCGTATCAAAAATTTTAATCGTGACCGGAGCTACGCTTTTACTTGAAGCAGGCGAAATTTTCATCTAAGGAATAGTTTCCTTCCGAAGGACTGGCAGGCACAATGTTTTGCGCAACTGAAGTGGCAATACAGTGGAAACCGACAATGTCAGGCTCTCCTCGGTGTTCTGCTACCGGGAGTAGTCCATTCCACTAGCTGCCAAATGCTAGCTAGCTAATTTAACAGGCCAAAGTTACGTCACTGGGGTGGAAGTGACTGAGAATCCAAGGTTAAAAACCGAAGCAGCCATTATCCGAGAAGATTTCAGCCAGACGAATTCCAATTTCAAATGATTTTAAATATAAAATATAAACATCAAATCGCCCCCCCCCCCCCTCTCTCTCTCTCTCTCTCTCTCTCTCTCTCTCTCTCTCTCTCTCTCTCCCTTTTTTCAAAAGTGCGAGAAAGATACAAGGAATGGTACAAATAAGAGAAACGTGGACTTTGTGCTTTCATCAATCTGCTAACAGGTGTTATAACTGCCGTAGCTCGTCTCTTCCAAATTTGTCCATGGAAAACTGTCAGCCACGCGGAGTGGCTGCGCGGTTAGAGGCGCCATGTCTCTGACTGTGCGGCCCCTCCCGCCGGAGGTTCGAGTCCTTCCTCGGGCATGGGTGTGTGTGCGTGTGTGTGTGTGTGTGTGTGTGTGTGTGTGTGTGTGTGTGTGTTCTTAGCATAGGTTAGTTTAAGTAGTGTTTAAGTCTCGAGACCGATGACCTCTGCAGTTTGGTCCCTTAAGAACTCACACACATTTGAACATTTGAAAACCATCAATTTGACGGCCACAACAGACAGAAGAATGTAATGTAGTACCTTTAATGTTCGATTCTCACTTCTGTTACTAGAACAAGTTATCCTAGACTGAACTGCAGTGCTATTATTCGACTTCGTTACACGTTCGCCTCATACCGTTACCCCACGGTTTTTTGTTTTTTTTTTTGTGACATCATACTGGAAACTTTGCTTGAATAACTCAAGATGATTCCTGAGGCTGTCGGTCGATTCATCACACCACGTAAGGATTCAAAGGTAGCCAAAACATCGTAGACAAACAAAAACCGAACGAAGTCGAAACTGCCCTGAGAGAGTAACGCTTAAAGCGTTCAACGAATTTAAAGTAAAATTCCGTGTCAATAATGGTATCGAAACGGAGGGTGATAGTAAACTCCTTATTTTCCCAAAATTGCTTCATTGACGGAGATCTGCTACTGTTCCTTCTTTCAACTGTCGCATGAACGTCAAATTGACAAATACCGAAAGACATGACAGCGGGGTAGAAAAATCAACCAAAATCGTTCGACAGGGGAAAGGCGACCGGAACTGCAGCATACCAGAGGAGAGGACATAGAGTACCAACCTGACTACAGCAGATGTTGAAAGTGACCACCATTCATCTCTTGATGCTTTTGGGTCCTGGTCAACAAGTTGCTGAAGGCGGATCGAAACCGGACTGCTGGAATTGGTGCAATCTCATCCGAAATGTTTCTGCGCAGTTCTCGAGGACTGTGAGGGTTGTAGCGATACGCCTTAGACTTGAGGGCTCCCCACGCAAAGTAATCGCACACTGACCTCTGCTAACACTTCTGTTAGGCATGAAGATTGTGTAAATGTGCTCCAAGGTTAGTCCGGCTGTATGGGCTGTTGCTCCACCCAATTGGAAGTTACTACAGGTCTTTTCCTCCCTCGTTACTGCAAACATCCACTCGTCCAGTCCACTGCTACTTGTCTCACCACGAATATAGAGTATGTGAAAGAGGTTGCTCCTCTAATAGCGTTCCAAGCTACTGAAAGGAAACGAAAGGACATCGAACAGTCGCACACGTATTTAGGGCCACGTCACTGACGTAGAACTGCAGAGCAAGTATTATGTCGGGCCGACTTTCTGGAGACCGAGGATTCTATAGAAAGAATTATAGAATTCACAAATAACGATGTTGTGAAATCTGACTCACTATGTTCGGCCACGGCCACGAGACACAGCAAGCAGTAGATCCCGACGCCCGCGTTAATGCCCTGTTCCTTGGTTTCCGGTAGGTGTTCGGCACTGTTCCGCATTGTCGCATAGCATGCTAGCGTACAGAATCTAAGACCAACTTTGTCACTGAACTGAAGAGTTCCTGGCAAACGGAACACAGCATGTCTTTCTTAACGGAGAGAAATCTCCACAAGTAAAGCAGCTTTAGGTATACACCAGAGGAGTATTGTAGGGCCATTCCCGTTCACAAATTACGTAGCCAGAAGTTCCAACGGGCTACTCGCGGGTGAATAGTAAGAGAAGTCTCAATGCTCGAAATTTTTAACGCCGCTTGGTGCAGAGATCGACAGCTCAAGGTAAAAAATGTACTACGCAGAAATCGGCGGAAAAATCAATATCGTATGATTATTTAACTGTTGTCACATTCATTAAATACACTACTGGCCATTAAAACTACTACACACGAAGATGACGTGCTACAGACGCGAAATTCAACCGACAGGAAGAAAATACTGTGATATGCAAATGATTAACTTTTCAGAGCATTCACACAGGATTGGCGCCGGTGGCGACAGCTACAACGTGCTGACATGAGGAAAGTTTCCAACCGATTTCTCATACAAAAACAGCAGATGACCGGCGTTGCCTGGTGAAACGTTGTTGTGATGACTCGTGAAAGGAGGAGAAATGCGTACCATCACGTTTCCGACTTTGATGAAGGTCGGATTGTAGCCTATCGCGACTACGGTTTATCGTATCGCGACATTGCTGCTGGCGTTGGTCGAGATCCAATGACTGTTAGCAGAATATGGAATCGGTGGGTCAGGAGGCTAATACGGAACGCCGTGCTGGATCCCAACGGCCTTGTATCACTAGCAGCCGAGATGACAGGCTTCTTATCCGCATGGCTGTAACGGATCGTGCAGCCACGTCTCGACCCCTGAGTCAACAGATGGGAACGTTTCCAAGACAATAACCATCGGCACGAACAGTTCGACGACGTTTGCAGTAGCATGGACTATCAGCTCGGAGACCATGGCTGCGGTTACCCTTGACGCTGCATCACATACAGGAGCGCCTGCGATGGTGTACAGCCGCGCGGGATTAGCCGAGCGGTCAGAGGCGCTGGAGTCACGGACTGTCCGGCTGGTCCTGGCGGAGGTTCGAGTCCTCCCTCGGGCATGGGTGTGTGTGTGTTTGTCCTTAGGATAATTTAGGTTAAGTAGTGTGTAAGCTTAGGGACTGATGACCTTAGCAGTTAAGTCCCATAAGATTTCACATACATTTGAACATTTTTTGATAGTGTACTCAACGACGAACCTGGGTGCACGAATGGCAAAACGTCATTTTTTAGGACGAATCCTGGTTCTGTTTACAGCATCATGAGGTCGCATCCGTGTTTGGTGACATCACGGTGAACGCACATTGGAAGCGTGTATTCGTCATCGCCATACTGGCGTATCACCCGGCGTGATGGTATGGGGTGCCATTGGTTACACGTCTCGGTCACCTCTTGTTCGCATTGATGGCACTTTGAACAGTGGACGTTACATTTCAGTTGTGTTACGACTCGTGGCTCTACCCTTCATTAGATCCCTGCGAAATCCTACATTTCAGCAGTATAATGCACGACCGCATGTTGCAAGTCCTTTACGGGCCTTTCTGGATACGGAAAATGTTCGACTGCTGCCCTGGCCAGCACATTCTCCAGATCTCTCACCAATTGAAAACGTCTGGTCAATGGTGGCCGATCAACTGGCTCGTTACAATATGCCAGTCACTACTCTTGATGAACTGTGGTATCGTGTTGAAGCTGTACCTGTGCACGCCATCCAAGCTCTGTTTGACTCAATGCCCAGGCGTATCAAGGCCTTTATTACGGCCAGAGGTGGTTGTTCTGGGTACTGATTTCTCAGGATCAATGCATCCAAATTGCGTGAAAATGTAATTACATGTCAGTTCTAGTATAATATATTTGCCCAATGAATACCCGTTTATCATCTGCATTTCTTCTTGTTGCAGCAATTTTAATGGCCAGTAGTGTATACGGAAGTATGCCTACGGATAAGTGTAAAGTGGAACGACTACATAGAACTAACTGTAGGAATGACAAATGCAAGACTGAGGCTGACTGGAAGAATGCTGATGAAGAGCAATCCACCCATAAATAATCTAGCTTACGAAAGCTTTGTTCGACCCCATACCTGAATATTACTTGTCGGCTTGGGACCCGTCGTACCGGAAAAGGATGGTGGATGAAATGACATCCAAAGAAGGGCAGTGTATTTCGTAACAGATTCGTTTAGGAAGCGAGAAAGCGTTTCGAATATTCTCATTCAATCTCAGTGGCAAACGCTACAAGAGAGGCTTTAAGCATCACGGTTTGTTTTACTCTTAAAATTCAGAGGGCATACGTCCATAAGAAAGTAACCAATATACTGATTTCTCCCACATACATCTCACGAAAAGCTGATGAAGTAAAATTAGAGGTTCGAGCTCTCACGGAAGATAGCCAACAATCCTTTTTCCCGTGCCTGTTCGCGACTGCAGGTACCCTCCGCCACACATCGGAAGGTGGCTGTGAGTATATACGTAGATGTGTTTGTCTCTGCGAAAAACGAATGCGCCAAGCAACCGTTTGCAGCTCAGGCGCCCATCTGAAAGGCTGAGAAAATAGGTCGTCTGATGGAATGCTGAATCTGTAGGCGTGAGATGACGGACCACTGTTTGTCTTACGTCACTCCTCTGAGTCGACCCGATTCCAACGCAGATAGCGCTGGGTCCCACGCTTTAATTAAATTATCTCTCGAGGGCAACATTTTTAATAACAGCGCGAGAAGAGGGAAGCAGTAGTGAGGTTCTTGGTGTTTTTTGTGGTCTAAGCTCTGCACTGGGTCCTCAGAGTGCTCGGTAACCACCGTTTTTTTTCTTCAGTTTCCCTTTACCGAATATGACAGCGATGTTCGTCGCATTCAAACAATACGGAGGGAACAGAAGCCATACTGCCACGCAATTGCGAAACAACGCCGTGTCTAACAGAACCAAGTGTCTGCGTACGCACTTGAAGAGTGAAAATTATGTTTGGTCCTTAAAAAAACTGCCAATCTCCCATTGATGAGTGCTCACTTGGCTAGTGATCACCTAAAATTCACAGGTGCAGTCCGAAACGAATTCGCTGTTCATAGTTCTCGACATAAGACAAATATTATTTTGATATTATAAAATATTATTTTGGCTGCATCTACATAAATATTTATCGTTTACACTGAGCTTCATTTTTTGTATAAGCCGTCCTGACAATATGTTTGTTCGCTATACTTCTGCTACCTAGCAGTACTTTACCTTTGCCTTATGCTTGCCATGACACTCCTTAGATGTCAGTCCGTGTATAACTCAGGTGTTCAGGAATTGGGTTAAGCGACTGTTTTGAGCTGTTGGACTGCAGTAATATTGTTCATTCCTATGTTCGTAAGCATATTTTCGCTTTCTGTATTCATCTAATGCCCGATTTCACGTTACGTTAAGTAAATGCTTGATCGATGTCCTACGCTTATACGACGAAAGCTAAAGACTATGGTTATTGAAATACTTCAAGTGTACAAAAAAAAAAAAAAATCTGAACCACATATTCTTATTTATCTTTGAGTGTTATTATCAAGAGTGCTCATTCTAGTGCAATAGCCGGGCTCTGTGGCTGAGCGGTTCTAGGCGCTTCAGTCCGGAACCGCGCTGCTGCTATGGTCGCAGGTTCGGATCCTGCCTCGGGCATGGATGTGTGAAGTCCTTAGGTTAGTTATGTTTAATAGTTCTAAGTCTAAGAGACTGATGACCTCAGATGTTAAGTCCCATAGTGCTTAGAGCCATTTATTTAGTGCAATGTGGACCGTAGGTAACTAAATCGAAATTGTATCTGTTCCGGATTCGAAATGATTCGATCCCCATGTGAAAGCACGCTTTATGCTCCGTTACATCCAGACGGACAATGGCAACTCCTTTCCTGAAGACACAAGTTGTCACATGTGCGCTTCCGGTAAACTCCATGACCTTAGGATCCTTGCTGAGTACATGTAGTACGGATAAGTTCGGGCTTATCTCCGTCTCCATGACGAACCGAATTAAGATCAAGGAATAAATATAACGCAGCTGCACCTTTTAAGATTCATAACAGAACGCAGCCTTCGATCAACCGTATACTTGTGGAAGCCACAAGCTACAAGACAGCAATCGTAACGCCTTCTTGTGCACGTACAACGTAGAGCAAATAATTTTAATTTTTTTCTCATATGAGACAAAGAAATCTATTCCTCGTCAGGTTCTGTCAACAGCAACGTCCTTGTCAGCTTTGCCGATGCCCACTGAATGTTTACAGATGTTTGTTAAATCGTCAATAACACCCGTTATTTGGATGGGTGACCCCCAGTTCATTCTCAAAGTAATAACTGTCGTTCTGAGCAAATCGGTAAAATATCGCTTGCATCCCCGTGAATCATTCCAACAGCCTGTACGTCAGGAAAAGCTTAACGTCACACTGTAGAAACTGTTCGCATGTGACAACTGTTCGTACAGAATATTCCAACAACGAACATTCCGCTACGAATACTTTTAGAATGCTACTGACTTCGCAAAGAAACAGTAATAACGACTAATCCCTTTACAATTGGGTATCCTTTTCTAGATCAGGGATGCAGAGCTTATGGCTCTGATTTTGGAACAAATCTCAAAGCAACAGTTACTATTCAATTTATACTGCTCGTCAATGAGCTGTGCTTGCATCTTTCGACGATTTACGGACCGTTACACGCATCTGATCACGTTGTTTTTTTGTTATAATATGGATGAAGAAGAAAGTTTACAAAGATATCTTGATTAAAAACACTTAATTTTACGTAAAATTTTTACGTGAAGAGGACGTAACAAGAAGTGTCGTGTTGTAGCTGATTACGAATCACTGCAACTTTTGTTTTAAAAGTAATTGACGAACTCTGCACTGCTTCTATGTAGCAATTTTCACGAGTAAGGGAGAAAACTACTCATTTGTTCTGCGTGAACTGGCCGAACAGCGGGGACTATCCTTACATAAAACGTCACCGCTGCTAAATTAACAGCCATCTACACGCGATCGCTTAACAAAACCGTAAAGCAACTGAGCTTCGTACTTCACCCAAAGTTTGGAGCACCGCGGCGGCAAGCTTATGTAAACACCGGCCAGGTCTCTAGGGAGACCGTGTTGTTACACAGGCAGTTTCAACACACTCATCGAAAAGGCGCAACCAGTGAAAGCGGGGAGAAATTTGATGAAGAGGAGAGGCGGGAAGAAAGCAATGGAGAGGATAGAAACGATGTTATTAGCCTGCTCTCTCCATGAAGCAATCTTCCGCAAACACTGTACACTTCACCATTAAAACACGATTAAGTTTTTGCAACACTGCTCTAACACAAACTACTGTTTTGGTTATTTCCATACACGGATCTAATCACAAAATCATTTCGTTAAAACTGTATTTTCAACCTGGAGATGTGTACAGTCTTTACGGCACTAACATAATACCCAGGGGCAGGAGGATTCAAACCACATTAAATTCCTTCCCATCATTCTACAGTTGACCTAATACGATATCTGATACATTTTCTTTGTTAGTATAGTTACTAGTTGTTCTTCAAACTGTGTCACGACGTCACCGACATGTAGCCGCAGCTATGTTCGATTTCCTGTTTCTATCATCTACCTACCAGTTCATCCAAAGTTTTTATTGTTTACTGTAATCAGAGACGATGCTACCCGCTAGTAACGTTAGTGCAGTGACAACCATGCTGCTTCACTAAATCAGTAGTAGGTAATCTGATCAAAAAGGCAAATCGTTATCGGTACTGATATAATAATACGGTGGAATAGAAATTATTTACCGTCGGAGGTTACGCGTTGCACGTGTTTTATGCAGTAATGTTGTGTTAGTACATCCATATCGACTGCGCAGAGGAATCGCTTCCCAAAAAACAAAACAAAAAAAATAATTAGAAAGCAAAGGAGGATATGTTATTTGTCTGCACACTCCACGAAAGATTCTTTCTCAAACTCTTGAAGAGAGCAATACTTAACACTCGGTAATGTCGTCGCTAATGTGTGCTGTAATAGAAATGGACATCTCTAAACTAGAAAACGATTCTAAAATGCTTTTACGCATAGAAGAAAAACTTCATTTGTAAAACAATATGTACGAGTTGTTAAGCTCTACAGTCCATTTTCCCTGATAATAGATGTTTCCTGTTGCTAAGTTAACAGTGAAGAGATGCCCTTGGCAACTAACAGCAGAGGTTTCCTTCTCAGTCTTAATGATATTCATAAAAATTACTAACTCCTACATTTTTATGGGCAATAATAGTCATGAAGCGGTGTTTAGGCTTTGTGCACTCCATACAACAAATCAGCGGAGACTCGCATACAAAGAAAGAAAACTCTGGCGCAATGGAACGGAACAGAAAATCAACGGGAACTTGGATATAAAGGAAGAAAACTCTGGCGCAATGGAATGGAAACAATGTAGCGCCTAAAGGTCACCTGCTGTACTTGTGCATTAAATAACTCTGTAGCAATCGCTGTTTGGCTGGAAATGGAACGAGGATAAAAACTCAATAAGTTTACAGTGGACAGTACAACACGCTACAAAAGCACCAAATATGAACACTTACCTCTAAAGCACGGCGTGGTGCCTTACGAAGGTACAGTCCGTGGTGCGGAGTCTGTTGCCATCAGAATAAGCGAAGCGTCGACATGCACTGTTAACACTTTTCCAAGCCTGTTCATTGACTACGGCTGCAGGCACACCCACCGGCAACGAAAGCTCTTTCACTACTGAGTAGTAAACTTTCCATAACACTCACGTAAGATGTATATAGAATACTGTTCTATTAACACTTCGACTCACGAAGCAATGGTGTCACGGACAAAATGTTTTACAGCGTCTCATCGTGCAGGTCGCTAGGTAAACATTGCAGAAAGTAGACGAGAAGAAACTCCGAGGAAATTATTGGCAATTTATCTACGTCTGTTTACTTCCCAGCGATCGTATGTTAGTGCATCTGCTGCGAAATATTGTTGTTTGACACCAGGGGTTGACACGAAAGCAAAACCCCTTTTCGGCACAGTTCAAAATATGGCTCTTCTCAGAAAAGAACTGCAAAGTGCTCACAAACTTATATATCAAATTTCCTATGTACACCAATAAATGCTGATACTAACAGCTGTAATGAAATTGTCTCTTGAAATTCACCAATGATTCAAGTCGTTCGACAACTGTCCTTTATGACGAATATAAGGAGTTATTGCTGCATTCGAGGTCATTAATCCGAGCGCCGATCCCAAAGCCGGCTGTGCAGTCCACCCACGCCGAGTGCACGGGTCAGGCTGTCCACGCGCGTCTCAGTGAGCGCCTTTTTCTTCACCGACACACTCGGCAGAGGAGTTAATCCGGATGCGGCACCAAGTGTCACTTAACAGTCATATGAGACGCACGTAGTGACGCAACGCAGCTGCGAAGAGCGGCTCCCGTCAAGATATGACACAGTCACACACTGGCGTTATACACACGCTTTCGAACCCACTTTGCACGTCAGCTCCGCTCGGAGTCTGTCATCTGATCGGCGGAGTTAACGACACAGCGCGATCTGAGAGACGAACTGGAATCTATTACGAACAGCTGACTATCGTAATGTACCCATATTAGCCACGCAGGACCGCGGGCTGCACGCTGCACCCGCACTCGGCCAGGGCTGAGGGCAGACTGGCGTCCCTCGGCTGCGGTCGTCCGGACTCGGCTGTCCCGAATCGGCGCAGACGCAGGAACTGCGCATGCGCACGCACATACCCGGCTAGCCACAGCGGCGCGGTCGGGAGCGCCGCGGCTGCCCCACGCAGAGCGCGGGCGGCAGGTTGCCGCGCTGACGTCATCGCTCGCTTACCTGCCAGACTCGCGGGTACTGCTGGTCCGCGACAATTACCCCCACTTCTGCCGCGCCAACTAGTTGCTTCGTGAAACAGATGGTCCACAAAAAGTACCCTTTGCTGCGCAAGCTAAGAGCTCTGAAGTGGACAAGTAGGCGCTTGTAACTACCACACGACGTCTTAAAGGCCACCAAAAATCCGAACCATTAAATCTATATAAAACGTCACATAATTAGGATATAAAGAATTTTTCGACCTCTTATAAAGAGGTCTTATAAAGATGAACAAAACTATACGTTGCAGTAGCAAGTAGCGAACCAAGTAGTATACTTAATATTGATGGTGTACAGCAGCAACTAGCCACAATATGAATTTAGGTGACATTACTCAGAAAACCGGTTTCGAATTGGTACATTTCATCAGACGGCTTTCATGCTTTCGTCAAAACACAATGTTATGTTGATTTACTGGTGAATTACCGTGAAATGTCCGTCTGGAACATTTGTTTCTACAGTTTAGCAGGAAAACCGTCGAATTTTACCAATGGTTATTTTCAGAATAAAGTAATCTAAAACCATTTTGCTACTGGTTATTTGGTTACTGCAATACACCATTAGTAATCTGAATCACGTAACAGTCATGACCTCCAATCATGTCTTTATTCGACAAAAATGATTCAAGTGGTATATTTTTCCTACCTGAGAGCGAAACAGATCTGAGTTAAAGGCAAGGTTTATCAAAACAAGAACAAAAGTACCTAGTTTACATACTCGTGCATCTTGAAAACATGAAGTGGCAGCGACCGCGGAAGCCAGATTATAAGTGTGAAATAATTTATTCACTACATTACATATTTCAAAGTGCTGGTTTCCGTCATCAATCTTTTTTTGACCTGTCGCAAAGTATTTTTTAAATAATGATAATAACAAGGTATTTTTAAACTACAAATTAACTTCTTCTGTTTCCCTACAACGAGATTATAAAATACGGAATAACGTCCATTAGCTAAAATCTTTAACGGGCCTAAGTGGCAAGCTAAAATGTTAAAGCTGCTATCAACCCGAAGATTGAACACTACAGTGCTTTACTAAACATGATCCTATGAGATGTGGGTGCCTTGCCTTTCTCCGACCTTTGCATCGGCTTATGTAGCCCATTACTGAAGGACCTTCGGATTATCTTGGATTCCAAACAACGAAGCAAAACAGTATTTTTCAGATTAAAAACTTCATCAGAGACGGAAGAAATTACAGGAGTGTGATAAGCTATATGAATAAATTTCATGACAAGAAACGCTGTCCGTTAAAATAAGGTAATCCACAGTGTGAGTTGGGAGGAAAGATACATGCTTTGACGGATGATAGCGATTCTGAATAAAAACGAACAGACATTTAATATACATAGTCATTTATTTTCTGTATTATTCAAACATTGTCATTGTTCACAACGTACCGCAATAGTGTAGAGAACGTTGAGACGAACAGTTTGATATTTGTGGTTTTTCCAGTGGGGAAACTACCTCAAATTGGTCTACATAAACTAACTAAACTACAGCGAATGCGCGTCGTGCGAGGTTTTCAGCATTCGCGTGCTCTCTTCGTGCAAGCTGTTAATCATAGTGAAAAACTAAACAGGACCTTTTTGTGGGAAATTTACTGTAGTTTAATTTTTCAGTGCGACACGTTTTGACTGGTGAGTGCGGTTTTCGAATTATTCAAGGAAAACGTACAAAGGTGGTATTAAATGTGTTCTATCTCGCAAACCATTCGGAATAGGGCGTATGTCCATTTGAAGGTTTTTGTTCAGAATCACTGATGCTATGAGTCCTGAAAGCATGTAACTTTCCTCCTGACTCGTCCTGTATTTTTTCACTTTATTTCACCGGCAAAAACCTGATAAGCTAATTGCCAATAACTGGATAGAGGAATGACAACACGAATCAATGTGTTAACAGGAATGTTTACTTACACCAAACACAAAATTATGAGACCACCTGTATTGTGACGCCGTACCTCACAAGCGGCTTGTAATAAAAATGCGTGCTAATGGAATATCGTCTTGGATTCGTGATTTCCTGTCAGAGAGGTCACAGTTCGCAGTAACTGACTTAAAGTCACCGAATAAAACACAACTGATTTCTGGCTTTCCCCAAGGTAGTGTTATAGGCCCTCCGTTGGTCCTTATCTACATATTTAGGAGACAATCTGAACAGCCGCCTTAGGTTGTTTGCAGATGAGATGATGTTGTCGTTTACCATCTAATAAAGTCTTCAGAAGACCAAAACCAATTGCAAAACGATTTAAATTAGACACTTGTATAGTGTGAAAATTGGCAATTCACCCTAAATAATGAAAAGTGTGAAGTCACCTACATGAGTGCTAAAAGGAAACGACTTAACTTCGGTTACACGATAAATCAATCAAATCTAATGGCCGTAAATTCAACTAAATACCGAGGAGTTACCACTTAAATTGGAAAGAAGACGTAGAACATGCTGTGGGGAAGACGAATCGAAGACTGCGTTTTATTAGCAGAACACTTAGAAAGTGTAACTGACTTACTAAACAGACTGCCTACTCTACGCTACGATTGTCCGTCCTCTTTTGGATTAGTGCAGCGCGATGTAGGATCCTTAACAAATAGCATTAACGGAGTACATCGAGAAAGCTCTAAGAAGGACAACAGGTTTTGTATTATCGAGAAATAGCGCGGGAGTGTCGCGGACATGATGCAAGATTTGGGGTGGACATCATTAAAGCAAAGGCTTTTTTCGTTATGGTGGGGTCTTCTCACTAAATGACAATCACTAACTTCCTCCTACGAATGCGATTCCCCTATAGGGAGAAACGATTAAGGTACTAAAATAAAGAAATCAGAGCTCGGACGGAAAGATATAGGTGTTCGTTATTACCGCGCAGTGTTCGAGAGTGGAATAATAGAGAATTTTTGTGAAGGTGTTTCGACGAATCTTCTGCCAGGCAATTACGTGTGATTTGCAGGGTAGTCAAGTAGCTGTAGCTGTAGCTGGAGATGTATGGAGAAATGAAACCCACAAAACCAACAAAGACGCGGCCTATCAAAGTAGGATATTTCTTACAGACACAGTAGTAATACTATTAGTTTTTTTTGTTCGTGTAACATATACAGAGGGTCGCGGCATTCTCGTGCAGCTGTGCAACGAGTAGAGTCATTTTTGTAGTCAGGGAAGCAGCCGAAGCGGCTTGTTGCGTGTATCGGGGATCCCCCGGAGCGCCAGATGACGCCCCCACGTGACTGCGGACGCAACAGCAACCAGCTGGTAACCAGCAGGCTTCAAATTTCCCATCCCTCCCATCTCCCCCCCCCCCTCCATTCTCCGCCTCCACTACAGTTACTCTCTTTTTGTTATATACACTCTTACAATCTGCGGCTGCTCGGTTACGCTGAGGGGGACAATTTTCGCTGCTGTTAGAAATTTACACAATTTTAGAACGGTACGGACTTCTCCGTTGTGTAATGACTAGCATGCACCTCACTACTTCCCTACTTTATGAGGAACTAAACCGGTATGCATAATTTAAAGAGATTGACGATGTATACAGGGTGGTCCATTGATCGTGAGCGGGCCAAATATCTTACGAAATAAGCGTCAAACGAAAAAACTACAAAGAACGAAACTTGTCTAGCTTGAAGGGGGAAACCAGGCGCCGCTATGGTTGGCCCGCTAGATGGCGCTGCCATTGGACAAACGGATATCAACTGCGTTTTTTTTTTAAATAGGAACCCCCATTTTTTATTACATATTCGTGTAGTACGTAAAGAAATATGAATGTTTTAGTTGGGCCACTTTTTCGCTTTGTGATAGATGGCGCTGTAATAGTCACAAACGTATGGCTCACAATTTTTTACGAACAGTTGGTAACAGGTAGGTTTTTTAAATTAAAATACAGAACGTTGGTACGTTTGAACATTTTATTTCGGTTGTTCCAATGTGATACATGTAATTTTGTTAGCTTATCATTTCTGAGAACGCATGTCTTAACAGCGTGATTACCTGTACATACCACATTAATGCAATAAATGCTCAAAATGATGTCCGACAACCTCAATGCATTTGACAATACGTGTAACGACATTCCTGTCAACAGCGAGTAGTTCGCCTTCCGTTATGTTCGCACGTCCATTGACAATGCGCTGACGCATGTTGTCAGGCGTTGTCGGTGGATCACGATGGCAAATATCCTTCAACTTTCCACACAGAAAGAAATCCGGGGACGTCAGATCCGGTGAACGTGCGGGCCATGGTATGGTGCGTCGACGACCAATCCACCTGTCCTGAAATATTCTATTCAATACCGCTTTAACCGCACGCGAGCTATGTGCCAAACATCCATCATGTTGGAAGTACATCGCCATTCTGTCATGCAGTGAAACATCTTGTAGTAACATCGGTAGAACATTACGTAGGGAATCAGCATACATTGCACCATTTAGATTGCCATCGATAAAATGGGGGCCGATTATCCTTCCTCCCATAATGCCGCACCATACATTAACCCACCAAGGTCCCTGATGTTCCACCTGTCGCAGAAATCGTGGATTTTCCGTTGCCCAATAGTGCATATTATGCCGGTTTACGTTACCGCTGTTGGTGAATGACGCTTTGTCGCTAAATAGAACGTGTGCAAAAAATCTGTCATTGTCCCATAATTTCTCTTGTGTCGCCATGTAATTCCTGGTGCATAGAAATATGGTACGATGTTGTCGTAGCATTCTCAACACCGACGTTTTTGAGATTCCCGTTTCTCGCGCAATTTGTCTGCTACTGATGTGCGGATTAGTCGCGACAGCAGCTAAAACACCTATTTGGGCATCATCATTTGTTGCAGATCGTGGTTGACGTTTCACATGTGGCTGAACAGTTCCTGTTTCCTTAAATAACGTAACTATCCGGCGAACGGTCCGGACACTTGGATGATGTCGTCCAGGATACCGAGCAGCATAGACAGCAAACGCCTGTTGGGCATTTTGGTCACAATAGCCACACATGAACACGATATCGACCTTTTCCGCAATTGGTAGACGGTCCATTTTATCACGAAGCAAATACCGTCCGCACTGGCGGAATGTTGCGTGATACCACGTACTTACGCGTTTGTGACTATTACAGCGCCATCTAGCACAATGCGAAAAAAGTGGTCCAACTAGAACTTTCATATTTCTTTACGGACTACACGAATATGTAATAAAAATGGGGTGTTCCTATTAAAAAAAAATCGCAGTTGATATCCGTTTGACCTATGGCAGCGCCATCTAACGGGCCAACCATAGCGCCATCTGGTTTCCCCTTCAAGCTAGACAAGTTTCGTTCTTTGTAGTTTTTTCTTTTGATGCTTATTTCGTGAGATATTTGGCCCGGTCACGATCAGTGGACCACCCTGTAGATGTGGCGATCGAAATGTTCCGTTCGAAGGCTGCACTGTCAAGAATCGGCAAATTCGCCGTGAGTATTGAGGAAATCATCTCCACCGACGTACCAGGCTGAAAATATGGGTTTGGTAAAATGCTGTGTCCTGCTGTTCGCAGAAGTTCGTAACTGGCTGCTGCACATCCTCGTCCGCCAAGAATCGTCGCCCCTCAACCGCATTTTTAAGCGACCGAATGCGCGATAATGACATGGATAGAGAACAGGCAGGTGCTCGAATGCCTTCAACTTGAGCTGCTGGATCGCCACCAGCACGGAACTTACAGATAATCCATCACTGAAGTGTATGTGGGACTGCGGCTCGTCATAAACTTGTAGAAAAAAGGAATATAGTTTTATAAAGTAATTAATAGTTTCTACACTGTGTTAGTGTCATCTTTTGGACCCTATGCTAACTGAATGATGGTATCCAACCGTCGGTGCATTAGGACAGGTACCATGTGTATTCACTGGTCTCAAGGATTTCTGTGTGTCCTCCAGGCATCTAACAACAACTGCCCAATTGTCTTTAGAAGGCTAGAGTACAAGTCGGTTCCGTCTGGACGCATTTGGTAATGACGTCGCCATAGCTCACGTTTCCGCATTTACCGTACCTAGGTCGGAAAGACACGAATGCAACATCAATCCCTTGCCTATATGTTGGTGCTTGTACAGGGTTAACATTAATAAAACCGTCAAACTGCAGGGATGGGTTCCTGACAGGAAATGGAGGAAAAATAGTCCAATAAAATTTGTCCGGAAATGGACGGTGTGCGTGCCACGACAACAGATCTTCCCGGAACACACGACAGAGCTGCATCACATTTACGCCACAACCGATGTTCAAAGTGGCCTCCATGCGTTGCAATACCAATAATCGTACTTTGGCTTACACAATGTTGGCGGGCCACTTGTCTGCAGCTTGTACCAGGGGTCGTCTCAACATCCTCTAGAAAGCTGTCGTCCAAATCTGGTCTGCGCACAGTTCACCGCCTCCCTGCACGTTCGTCTGTCTGAAAGGACCCCTTGTAACGCCGGAAATACATATCCTCCTATTTCCATCTATGGCACTGCAAATTTGTTTTCCTTATTTTTGTTACCTGAATATATGACATTTCTGTGTCTTTATATATTGTAATTGTTTTACTATTTGTATATATATATTTATGCATTTATGTCGATGTATAATTGGTTGTTTTGTAAATATTATTTGTATTTTACGCTGGGTCTTGCCTAGGGAAAACTATGCTATCGAACGAATACATCGATAGGTCGTGTGAAGAATCAAAGTGTGTAGGATCTTTGGTAGTGTTAACTCTGCCGCGTGGAGCGCGGGCTGAGCAGGGAGAGTCTGGCTGGAGTAGTGCAGTGGAGCAGGTGTGTGGTGTGAAGCTTCCGCGAGTTGCCGCGCTTTCGGGGTTTGGCAGCATGCAATTGCGCTCGACTTGCGATGATAGTTTCTGACACGGTGTTGTGGACGGGAAGCATTAGCTGGCGCACATCATAGGCCCGTTTCGTCTGGTGACCGTGTCGAGAAGAAGGCGCGCCAACATCCAGCTTCTGCAACAGCGACGGCCGACAATGAGTGACTGTCGCCACCTCCTCGATCGACGGCTTCAGACCTTCAATCAACCAACAAGGAAGACTGGAAGCACGTAAATTTTTAGAACTGTATGGCAGACCTCAGATTTTCAAACTTTTAAAATTGTTGCATCACAAAATTACAGCAACTTAGCATGAACGTTTGTTGCTCATTGTCCCAATTGCATTACCAAGCAGGGTCCCTTCCTTTTTCGGAATGAACCCGAGTGTCGTTGAAATTCAAACGATTTCACTGCTTTAATTTCAAAGTTCAGTTAAGGTATTCATAGCTGGCTACAATATTCAGATTACACATGCACAAATTAAGAGTGCAAGTTTTGTTACCGTATTTTAGCTTACCTGTGACTGCAGCTCAGCTTGGTACGTACTAAACTTTACTACTGTTAATTGTTCAGAATCATTTAATTCAAGTTCAAAGTTAAATCCCTTATTTCTAAATTGCTTAGATTCAAGTAGCTTTTGAAATGATTGTTAAGGTAGTCCAAGACTAACCGTATTTTACTGAATTTCGATGTGCTTCAGAAAGAAAGCTCACTATTAACTTCAGTCACTAAATTAACTTTCGATTTTTCTGTTTTATTAATTCTTTTGCTAAATTAAGTCAGAGTGTAGCGAAATTTATTACTTCTGACAAACTTTCAGTTTTCACATGCACGTGTCAACCTTCAGTTGCCACGCTTCTAGTGCTAATTATATGTGTAATAACCTTTCTTTTTCAGTTACTATAGTAATTGTCCTTAGGACTGGCGACCGTAATTTCCCCCAAATCTCAAATATCTAATTACCGCTAGTTAATTGTTACCGTAACGGCCGCACATTTACTTTCTTTATTAACTTTATCCCTTTTCAAAATTAATTTCCACCTGTTTCATTAGCATTTTTCCTTTCATTTAGATGTAACCCTTTCCTCCCTCTTTACCGACAGATTAACTTCGGTGACGATTGCTTTTCCCATATTTCCATTAGGTACACGCGGTTTAACTTTTCACTGTCATTAAAGTCGATAAGTGAGGGGGAGGTTACACCCTGATCACACAAACGCCCAGAAAGGGCTTCAAATGTTGTGTGATTAGGCTGCTGTTTGTGATGGCACTTGTTTTGGTATAGCCGTGTTGCCTCTCCACCTTTTCCATCTACTTGGCTGTACGCAAGTACCATCTCTGCTTGTTCCCGACACGAATACCGGGCCATTCTGCAGCTTACAGTATTCTACGTCGATCACACAGCCTGCAACTCACAAGGAACAAACGACATGTCGTCAGTGTAACTGTTATTCGTCTGCGCCATCTACCTTGGCAATGATACATTTCCATACGCGTGTTAACAGGACCTTTTCCCCCCAATTTCCAGTCAGGAATCCGTCTCCGTGGTTTGACGGATTTATTAACGTTTACCCTGTACATCTGCATGGGAGTCGCGCTACGTTGCATATACACTGCAGCAACACCCTCAAACGGAAACCTTTTGATCGCTCCTGATAGATACTTGTAAATTTTTTCTAATATTCAAATTAATCATAATAAAATGCATACAATAGGTCTGTTTCTTTTTCTCTCCCTTCAGGTTATAGACAAAATTTCTGTTTCTCCTGCAGCCAATGGGTCGAAAGGATTTTTCATGTGTCTTCCAGCATCTCTTCGCCTTTTAGGTCTGCATCCTGTATTAGGAAGTCTTTCGACCATTCTGTTGCTAAGATACTGGACGAAAAAGTAGTCACTCCGTTAATGAAGCACAATGGACCTTTTTGAGAGCAGCAAATGTCTTAGAACAGCCACTAGACGATGATGTGACCTTCTAGCATTGACGTGAGTCATAGCACCGAAGTGATATACCAAGGCGTGGAGGAAAGTAATGCCTTCGAATTTTTTATTTTTAAATAAAAGAAACATGATTAACATTCTACATATTTACAGCCCTCTAACGCTAGAGGGTTTTGAATAATAGCGTGTGAAATGCCAGTGTGTACCATAACTATATCGGTGCGTGAGAAACAGTATGTTGAGTTTTAAATTTGAGGAATTCGTCCACACATCAGTTCGTCCACACATCTGCTTCAGCATGACAATACCAGACCACACGCGAACGCTGCGACATCTCCAACAATCCGACGCCTTGGTTTCACCGTCATAGATCGTCCTACTTACTGTCCCGACTTGGCCCCATCCGATATTCATTTGTTTCCAAATCTTAAAGAACACCCCCCGAGGATTTCCCTTTCGTAGTGATGAAGCGGTGAAAGCAGAGGTGACGTTGTGGCTCCGTCAACGAAGCCAAACATGCTACAGTGACGGTATCAAAAAAATGGTCTCTCGCTGGGAAAAATGTACTCGTCGCTATGGTGACTGTGTTGAGAAATAAATATGTAGGCATGAAAATAAGGATGTAGTATGTTGATAACGTCTGTGTTTTACTGATCGAGTCACGGTCGGACCACGGATTTTTCAGTCTTCGTGATGTGATGAGCCGCCATAAACGACACGCGGTTCAGATTCCACGTTTGACTGTGGGTGAGAAATTGGAAATTTGTAGTAAGTTCCTATGGGACCAAACTGCTGAGGTCATCGGTTCCTAGGCTTATACATTACTTAAGCTAGCTTAAACTAACTTACACTAAGGAGAACACACACACACACACACACACCCATGCCCGAGCGAGGACTCGATCCCCCGACTGGGAGAGCCGCGCGAACCATGGCAAGGTGCAATAGACCGCGTGGTTAGACTGTAGGTCCCCTTTCCTCGATTGGATAAGTGGGGTAGTTTAGGGACAAGCAAGTCGCCAAAGTGGTGTCCAATTGAAACACTTGGACCAGTCCCTCAGGTCACTGAATGATATGGTATGTATGTGGCAATCGTTTCTGTGGCATCGTTGTTGTAAGGTGGGTTGAAGGGGAGAGGTGACGGACAGGAAGAAGCTATCGTACTTGCAGGTGACCGACAGGAAGAAGCTATCGTACTTGCAGCTGCCAATGTCCACACCGTGAATGAAGCTGTATGATTTTGTATGGTGCGTCGACGCGAACAGTCCAATGTTTTTTTCGAACAATGGTGTACAACTAGCTACCGTGTAATACGGTGTAAGAACGGTGATCGAACGAAGACTCTCTTCCCGACAGTGCAATGCCTTGTCAAACCCGACAGGAACTGCTGCTGTCAGTGAATACACGTCCATCTCAACCAGTTTTCTAGATAACATTGCGAAGGGAATTGCATTCAATGGAAGTTTGGAAGCGGATACCTCGCAAAAGGCTGTTGTTCGTGCATTGCATGTCTTAAATGGGACAGAAAGTAAATGGACAGTATCTCACAGGAGGGAGTGTGCTGTGGTCTTATGAGTTGCGGTTTGTCTCCTTGCTAGTGGTGCAGAGCGCCGAACACACCGACGGCGTCATGAGGTGATCAGTCCTCTACGTGTGGAGGGTGTAGCAGCGGGCATGTGGTTGTCTGATGTTTAAGGTGTTGTGGATTGGCAAGAGAGCCAACCCGCTATGAGAGGAAGCCGAAAGGCACGCGTTTTAGCTCACGCAGGCTGGCGTGAGGTCTGGAACAGGTCAAGGAAATTAGACTAGCAAAAAAGGACGTAGCTGTGGAATACTTAACTTTAATCCATAAATGGTGAACATCGCTCTTGACGGTACATGTTTTACAGCATCAATAGTAACTGGTAATGGCGCCTTGCTAGGTCGTAGCAAATGACGTAGCTTAAGGCTATGCCAACTATCGTCTCGGCAAATGAGAGCGTATTTTGTCAGTGAACCATCCCTAGCAAAGTCGGTTGTACCACAGGGGCGAGTGCTAGGAAGTCTCTCTAGACCTGCCGTGTGGAGGCGCTCGGTCTTCAATCACTGATAGTGGTGACACGCGGGTCCGACGTATACTAACGGACCGCGGCCGATTTAAAGGCTACCACCTAGCAAGTGTGGTGTCTGGCGGTGACACCACATAAGGAATGTTTTTCGGAACGTTACTTAGGTCCACTCAATCAGGGTGCCTTGAATCGTAACCAAGATTTTTATTAGGACCAAGCGTTGCACTGTCTTCTACTTGTTCATGATGATAATGCTGTGGACACAGCCGACTTCCATTATGACTACGACCGTGTTCACAGGACTGCATGCCTATGTTCCTCCTTTCACGAAAAGTCAGGCACCCATGGAAATGCCGGGGCCATACGGAACAGTGCATGAAACGTAGCAGTCAACATTCCCGACTATGGCTATTCGCCATGTAATCATCAGTGGGTGACTTTCTATGGCACACCCCCAAGGAATTTGCGATCCCTCTTCCGCACCGAATGCATTCTCTTCTGTTCCTACAATAGGTTAGCAAGGCGAATTGAAATAACAGCGCAGTATTCATTCTCGTGAAATAATGTCGTTCGATGGGAAGTTCCTTCGTTATTATTCTATCGCCACGTAGTGAAACATAATCTAAGACCATGTCTCTCTCGTGCAGATGGTAGTCAGGTATTGCTTTGGATAATCACGTGGCAGGAAATAAAGCAACTACCAGAGAACTTCCTGACAAGTGATCTCATTATTTACTGGTTTGTGCTTGCATGTTTCACTTGGCCTAACATCCACACTTACATTGTGATCTTAAGCGCTTTTCAACACGACAAAATCTGTGTGAATAGTTTTCGTGTTACCAGCGAGACGTTGAAAATGTTCGTCGACTCGTCTGACCTGCACGATTGTCATACCTGGCCTCCTTTGCCCATGTTTGCGATATGAAGGGGAGGTGTCTGACTTTGTCTGTCCGTTGACCAACGGCGACTGCATGTGGGGACATCGTGGAAATCTTTCAATGTAACATCAGGTACTTCTATGCTGCTCTCTACATCCAATCTGCACAGTTTTCTAAGGAAGGATGTGCAGTTGAAACGGGCGGGGCTGTTCGGGTGAAATGCCATTCATTCCTTTTGTTCACATTTATTTCCCATCTAACTATGCCCTTGACGATCATGCATTCAAAAACGATTGATTCCAGTGTCACTAAACTCCTTCAAGACCGCAAAAAACGCCACTAAATACTTGTGCAGAAGTACGATTGTATGTGTTAGGTATGTTGACACAGGATAGAGTAACATGAAGAGCTGCATCAAACCAGTCTCAGGACTGAAGACCACAACAACAACAACAGGTATGTTGACAATGTGGAGACGTAGTGGACGCCTCTGTATCTTTAAGAGATGAAGTCAGTAGTAGATAAGAAAGACACGGGCTGCTCTCTTCAGTAGGTATGCGTTCTTTCGCAGTATGGCAGTGCGGCTTGTGGCGTTGCAGAATGCGTTGGTGGGGAGTGTGGAGACCGCGCCCAGAGGTCAGAGTCATGAGTCACAGAGTCATGCCCTGAGTAGGCAGGCAACGACGGGGCCACAGCTGTGGCTCAGGCTGGGTGAACACAGCAGAAGAAACTCGTCTTCCCACGTCTCTAGCGGTCGGGAAAAAGAATAGCAATGAAACTAATTCCGGAAATTCTTTCTGACTTCTTTTCTCCCCTACGAGTCAACGAGTGACGTGACGCAACGTCTGAGGCAATGGACTCGTATACAGGAGGAGCGAGGTTCAAATCTGTGCTTATCCATCTTGACTCAGGTTGTTCGAGAGAATTATTGGGAATCAGTTGATTAAAAACAAGTAGTCCACTACCAAGCGAAAAGCTATCGAACTGAAACCCATCTGAGAACCAGATTCCGAAATTACACTACTGGCCATTAAAATTTCTACACTAAGAAGAAATGCAGATCATAAACGGGTATTCATTGGACAAATATATTGTACTAGAACTGACATGTGATTACATTTTCACGCAATTTGGGTGCATAGATCCTGAGAAATCAGTACCCAGAACAAACACCTCTTGCCATAATAACGGCCTTGACACGCTTGGGCATTGAGTCAAACAGAGCTTGTATGGCGTGTACGGTACAGCTGCTCATGCACCTTCAACACGATACCACAGTTCATCAAGAGTAGTGACTGGCGTACTGTGACGAGCCAGTTGCTCGGCCACCATTGACCAGACGTTTTCAATTGGTGAGAGATCTGGAGAATGTGCTGGCCAGGGCAGCAGTCGAACATTTTCTGTATCCAGAAAGGCCCGTACAGGACCTGCAACATGTGGTCGTGCATTAACCTGCTGAAATGTAGGGTTTCGCAGGGATCGAATGAAGGGTAGAGCCACGGGTCGTAACACATCTGAAACGTAACGTCCACTGTTCAAAGCGCCGTCAATGCGAACAAGCCATGCGGATAAGTTGCCTTCGATCTCGACTGCTAGTGATACGAGGCCGTTGGGATCCAGCACGGCGTTCCGTATTACCCTCCTGAACCCACCGATTCCATATTCTGCTAACAGTCATTGTATCTCGACCAACGCGAGCAGCAATGTGGCGATACGATAAACTGCAATCGCGACAGGCTATTATCCGACCTTTATCAAAGTCGGACCCCCCCATGAACCATGGACCTTGCCGTTGGTGGGGAGGCTTGCGTGCCTCAGCGATACAGATAGCCGTACCGTAGGTACAACCACAACGGAGGGGTATCTGTTGAGAGGCCAGACAAACGTGTGGTTCCTGAAGAGGGGCAGCAGCCTTTTCAGTAGTTGCAAGGGCAACAGTCTGGATGATCGACTGATCTGGCCTTGTAACAATAACCAAAACGGCCTTGCTGTGCTGGTACTGCGAACGGCTGAAAGCAAGGGGAAAATACGGCCGTAATTTTTCCCGAGGGTATGCAGCTTTACTGTATGATTAAATGATGATGGCGTCCTCTTGGGTAAAATATTCCGGAGGTAAAATAGTCCCCCATTCGGATCTCCGGGCGGGGACTACTCAAGAGGATGTCGTTATCAGGAGAAAGAAAACTGGCGTTCTACGGATCGGAGCGTGGAATGTCAGATCCCTTAATCGGGCAGGTATGTTAGAAAATTTAAAAAGGGAAATGGATAGGTTAAAGTTAGATATAGTGGGAATTAGTGAAGTTCGGTGGCAGGAGGAACAAGACTTCTGGTCAGGTAACTACAGGGTTATAAACACAAAGTCAAATAGGGGTAATGCAGGAGTAGGTTTAATAATGAATAGGAAAATAGGAATGCGGGTAAGCTACTACAAACAGCATAGTGAACGCATTATTGTGGCCAAGATAGATACGAAGCCCACACCTACTACAGTAGTACAAGTTTATATGCCAACTAGCTCTGCAGATGACGAAGAAATTGAAGAAATGTATGATGAAATAAAAGAAATTATTCAGATAGTGAAGGGAGACGTAAATTTAATAGTCATGGGTGACTGGAATTCGAGTGTAGGAAAAGGAAGAGAAGGAAACGTAGTAGGTGAATATGGATTGGGGCTAAGAAATGAAAGAGGAAGCCGCCTGGTACAATTTTGCACAGAGCACAACTTAATAATAGCTAACACTTGGTTTAAGAATCATGATAGAAGGTTGTATACATGGAAGAACCCTGGAGATACTAAAAGGTATCAGATAGATTATATAATGGTAAGACAGAGATTTAGGAACCAGGTTTTAAACTGTAAGACATTTCCAGGGGCAGATGTGGACTCTGACCACAATCTATTGGTTATGACCTGTAGATTAAAACTGAAGAAACTGCAAAAAGGTGGGAATTTAAGGAGATGGGACCTGGATAAACTGAAAGAACCAGAGATTGTACAGAGTTTCAGGGAGAGCATAAGGGAACAATTGACAGGAATGGGGGAAAGAAATACAGTAGAAGAGGAATGGGTAGCTTTGAGAGATGAAGTAGTGAAGGCAGCAGAGGATCAAGTAGGTAAAAAGACGAGAGCTAGTAGAAATCCTTGGGTAACAGAAGAGATACTGAATTTAATTGATGAAAGGAGAAAATATAAAAATGCAGTAAATGAAGCAGGCAAAAAGGAATACAAACGTCTCAAAAATGAGATCGACAGGAAGTGCGAAATGGCTAAGCAGGGATGGCTAGAGAACAAATGTAAGGATGTAGAGGCTTATCTCACTAGGGGTAAGATAGATACTGCCTACAGGAAAATTAAAGAGACCTTTGGAGATAAGAGAACCACTTGTATGAACATCAAGAGCTCAGATGGAAACCCAGTTCTAAGCAAAGAGGGGATGCGGAAAGATGGAAGGAGTATATAGAGGGTCTATACAAGGGCGATGTACTTGAGGACAATATTATGGAAATGGAAGAGGATGTAGATGAAGATGAAATGGGAGATACGATACTGCGTGAAGAGTTTGACAGAGCACTGAAAGACCTGAGTCGAAACAAGGCCCCCGGAGTAGACAACATTCCATTGGAACTACTGACGGCCTTGGGAGACCCAGTCCTGACAAAACTCTACCATCTGGTGAGCAAGATGTATGAAACAGGTGAAATCCCCTCAGACTTCAAGAAGAATATAATAATTCCAATCCCAAAGAAAGCAGGTGTTGCTAGATGCGAAAATTACCGAACAATCAGTTTAATAAGCCACAGCTGCAAAATACTAACACGAATTCTTTACAGACGAATGGAAAATCTAGTAGAAACCAACCTCGGGGAAGATCAGTTTGGATTCCGTAGAAATACTGGAACACGTGAGGCAATACTGACCTTACGACTTATCTTAGAAGAAAGATTAAGGAAAGGCAAACCTACGTTTCTAGCATTTGTAGACTTAGAGAAAGCTTTTGACAATGTTGACTGGAATACTCTCTTTCAAATTCTAAAGGTGGCAGGGGTAAAATACAGGGAGCGAAAGGCTATTTACAACTTGTACAGAAACCAGATGGCAGTTATAAGAGTCGAGGGGCATGAAAGGGAAGCAGCGGTTGGGAAGGGAGTAAGACAGGGTTGTAGCCTCTCCCCGATGTTATTCAATCTGTATATTGAGCAAGCAGTAAAGGAAACAAAAGAAAAATTCGGAGCAGGTATTAAAATCCATGGAAAAGAAATAAAAACTTTGAGGTTCGCCGATGACATTGTAATTCTGTCAGAGACAGCAAAGGACTTGGAAGAGCAGTTGAACGGAATGGACGGTGTCTTGAAGGGAGGATATAAGTTGAACATCAACAAAAGCAAAACGAGGATAATGGAATGTAGTCGAATTAAGTCGGGTGATGTTGAGGGTATTAGATTAGGAAACGAGACACTTAAAGTAGTAAAGGAGTTTTGCTATTTGGGGAGCAAAATAACTGATGATGGTCTAAGTAGAGAGGATATAAAATGTAGACTGGCAATGGCAAGGAAAGCGTTTCTGAAGAAGAGAAATTTGTTAACATCGAGTATAGATTTAAGTGTCAGGAAGTCATTTCTGAAAGTATTTGTATGGAGTGTAGCCATGTATGGAAGTGAAACATGGACGGTAAACAGTTTGGACAAGAAGAGAATAGAAGCTTTCGAAATGTAGTGCTACAGAAGAATGCTGAAGATTAGATGGGTAGATCACATAACTAATGAGGAAGTATTGAATAGAATTGGGGAGATGAGAAGTTTGTGGCACAACTTGACCAGAAGAAGGGATCGGTTGGTAGGACATGTTCTGAGGCATCAAGGGATCACCAATTTAGTATTGGAGGGCAGCGTGGAGGGTAAAAATCGTAGGGGGAGACCAAGAGATGAATACACTAAGCAGATTCAGAAGGATGTAGGTTGCAGTAGGTACTGGGAGATGAAGAAGCTAGCACAGGATAGAGTAGCATGGAGAGCTGCATCAAACCAGTCTCAGGACTGAAGACCACAACAACAACATCAAAGTCGGAAACGTGATGGTACGCCATTTCTCCTCCTTACACGAGGCATCAAAATGTTTCAACAGGCAATTGCTGTTTGTGTATGAGAAATCGGTTGGAAACTTTCCTCATGTCAGCACGTTGTAGGTGTCCTTGTGTGAATGCTTTGAAAAGCTAATCATTTGCATATCACAGCATCTTCTTCCTGTCGGTTAAATTTCGCGTCTGCAGCACGTCATCTTCGTGGTGTAGCAATTTTAATGGCCAGTAGTGTAGTTTCTTCAAATGGTTCAAATGGCTCTGAGCACTATGGGACTTAACTTCTGAGGTAATAAGTCCCCTAGAACTTAGAACTACTTAAACCTAACTAAGGACATCACACACATCCATTGCCGAGGCAGGATTCGAACCTGCGACCTTAGCGGTCGCGCGGTTCCAGACTGTAGCGCCTAGAACCGCTCGGCCTCTCCGATCGGCTTAGTTTCTTCTAACTGTTTATCTTATACACTGATAAACCATAACATTATGACCACTGCCCACTGCGACGTTGGATGCCCCTTCGTGGTGTCGCGGGCACGTGACGCCGTAACAAAAGTATGTAAGTGGTGCAGACACGGAATGGGATCACCCTAGCGAAGATATGGGCTGCAAGTGGGGAAATCCATTGAGATAAACGACTTTGACAGAGGGAAGATTATTATTACGCAGAGCCCGTGAACGAGTATCTCGGAAACGGCGAAGCTGGTAGAATGTTCGCGTGCTACTGTCGCGAGCATCTACGGAAAGAGACAGATGGACAGTGAGACTACCAGTATGCGCTAAATGGTTGTACGCCCACGGCTCTTCGCAGAACGTGGGGTCTTGAGGCTTGTCTGCTCTGTAAAGTAGGACAGATGTTGATCTGTGCCACCTCTGACGAAAGAGCACAACGCTGGTGCCTTCACAAGTGTCTCGGAGCACACCGTTCATCGAACATTGTAGTCCACCCCTACGTGTTGACATGTTCATCCAACGACATCGTCAATTACGATTGGCGTGGGCACGGGACCAGAGGGATTCGATAGTTGATCAACGGAAACGAGTCGGCTCTTCGGGCGAATCACATTTTTGCTCCACTAGGCCGATGGTCGTCTCCACAAGTGCCGTCACGAGGTGAACGGCGGCTCAAACCTTGCAGCGCACTATGGACACAGGCTGGTCGGAGCAGTATTATCCTATGCGAGACATTCTGCTGTGCTTGCAAGGGGCCTGCTGACAGCTGCGAACCACCTGCGTCCCTCCATGCTTGACGCCTTCCCCGACGGCGATGCCGTCTTTCAGAGTATCTTTGTCCGTTTCTCGGAGCCAGAACCGTGCTACAGGAACATTATAGCGAACTCACATTGAAGTCTCGGCTACCAAATTTGCCTGACGTAAATCTGATGGAACGCATCTGGGTCGCTATAGGGCTCCATCACCAAGTACGTAAATCATCGGCCCGTTATTTACGCGAATTACGTGGCCTGTGTGTAGAGAATCTAATGCCACAAACCTACCAACAAAGTGTCGGATCCCTCATACGCAGAATCAGTGATGTATTTCGGTCCAAAGATGGACAAACAAGCTATTAAACACGTAGTCATAAGGTTTTGGCTTATCAGCATACAGCTGCGTGTTCTATCGCGGCCAGAGATAGTTAACAAGAAAGTATTCTGCGTACAGTACCGCATCATATTGTAAATAACTGTCACCATCGCTTCACGCACGGTAACAGTGGCATTCTTCTGGTTCTACTTGTATCTTTCTTGTTGCCCAGTGTCACGTGACTGCTCTGCTGAGCATGAAAATGCATCACAATTTTGTAATGTCGTGCTCAGCAGAGCAGTCCCAATAATATATGACTATGGATAACAAGAAATGTACTAGCAGAGCGAGAGGAAGCCACTGTAATCGTGGCCGAAGTGCTGGTAATAGTTATACAATATGACGCGGTACCATGTACAGAAGACTTTCAAGTTATCTTTTTATCTCTTGTCTGCGATGCTATTGAACTGTGTGTGCTATAGCAACGTACTTCCACTGCGACATTCTTCGAGGACTTCATCGTGGAATTTTCGCTTTATTCCCTACTGTTATTAGAGTACTCGATTCGCTTCACACTTGCAAAATGAACCCTTCACTCTGCCGCATATCAGCAGTGTACGCCGTGGAAGGGCATGAAGGGAGAGCAGGGTTGAGAAGGGAGCTATGCAGGGTTGTGCCGTACTCCCAATGTTACCAATCTGTACATCGAGCAGGCTGTGAAAGAAGTAAGTAGAATTTTGGACAGGGAATTAAAGTTCAGGTAGAGGAAATAAAGGCTTTGCGCTTTGCCGATGACATTTTAATTCTGTCACAAACAGCAAAGGGCTTCAGAGGGTACTTGAACGGGATGGACAATCTTTACAAGAGGATATAAGATGAATATTAGCAGAAGCAAAACGCGTGTAATGGAATGTAGTCAAATTAAATCAGGCGATGCTGAGGGAATTAGATTGGGAAATGAGACACTAAGGGTAGTAGAAGGCTTTCGTTATTTGGGCAGTAAAATAACTTGTGATGCCCGAATTAGGAAGGATACATAATGTAGAACATCAATGGCAAGAAAAGCATTTCTGAACATGGGAAATTTATTGACCTCGAAAACAGACATTAGGAAGTCTTTTCTGAAGGCATTTATCTGGAATGTAGCCACATATGGAAGTGAAAATGCACCATAAACAGTTCAGGCAAGAAGAGAGTGGAAGCTTTTGGAATGTGCTTCTGTAGAGGAATACTAAAGATTGTTTGGGTATATCATGTAACTAATGAGGAGGTACTGAATAGTATTGGGGGGAAAAGAAACTTGGGGCATAACTTGACTGAAATAAGGTGTCCATTGGTAGAACACATCAAGGTATCGTCAGTTTAGTGTTTGAGGAATGTATGTGTGTGTGGCGAGGAGGGAGGGGGGGAGGGTTGAAAACTACAGAGGGAGACCAAGAGTTGAGTACCGGATGTGCGTTGCAGCAGTAATTCGGAGATAAAGAGGCTTGCACAAGATAGAATAGCATTGAGAGCTACATCAGACCAATTTCCAGACTTCCCGTCACCTGGAAACCGTGTGTCACAGCAAAATAGTAACTCAGAACTGTATCTTCAGACGAAGTAAACTTTGCTTTTCTACCTCGTGGAATGCTTCTCGGGATGGTTGCCTAAAAAATGTCCAGCCCTATCCTTGTTCAATTAGTGTTCCGTCTTTGATGAGTAACGACCTCTTCACTGACATTAAGCTAAACCGAGCTTTCCATTTTTGCTTTCACATCGCGGTCTATGCGATGTTCCCGGTCACTACAAAATTCTACCACATTCAGTGTTGGGTAGATCGAGTGTTCTCTAAAAAAGTATTAACAATTTTCAATGTGTCTGCGGCATTCAAGTAATTGGGTAATATTAATAGAATTAGTGGAATTAATTTAGAAAACAAATGTACAACTTTTGTAAAAAACCGAAGTGATCGATAGAATACGTTTTGAGGCACCAAAAACCAGCTAAACTCGTAATGGAGGTAGGTGCTGGAAGTAAAAATTGTAGCGGCAGTCTTAAGCTTTAATACGGTCATAAATGTCAAATACGAGATGCAGGTTTCAGTAATCATACGGAGATGATGAGACTTCTGCCGGCTAGTCTAGTGTGGAGACGTGGACCTGCCTTCGGACTCTATGAGGTGCATTCAAGTTCTAAGGCCTCCGATTTTTTTTCTAATTAACTACTCACCCGAAATCGATGAAACTGGCGTTACTTCTCGACGTAATCGCCCTGCAGACGTACACATTTTTCACAACGCTGACGCCATGATTCCATGGCAGCGGCGAAGGCTTCTTTAGGAGTCTGTTTTGACCACTGGAAAATCGCTGAGGCAATAGCAGCACGGCTGGTGAATGTGCGGCCACGGAGAGTGTCTTTCATTGTTGGAAAAAGCCAAAAGTCACTAGGAGCCAGGTCAGGTGAGTAGGGAGCATGAGGAATCACTTCAAAGTTGTTATCACGAAGAAACTGTTGCGTAACGTTAGCTCGATGTGCGGGTGCGTTGTCTTGGTGAAACAGCACACGTGCAGCCCTTCCGGTCGTTTTTGTTGCAGTGCAGGAAGTAATTTGTTCTTCAAAACATTTTCGTAGGATGCACCTGTTACTGTAGTGCCCTTTGGAACGCAATGGGTAAGGATTACGCCCTCGCTGTCCCAGAACATGGACACCATCATTTTTTCAGCACTGGCGGTTACCCGAAATTTTTTTGGTGGCGGTGAATCTGTGTGCTTCCATTGAGCTGACTGGCGCTTTGTTTCTGGATTGAAAAATGGCATCCACGTCTCATCCATTGTCACAACCGACGAAAAGAAAGTTCCATTCATGGTGTCGTTGCACGTCAACATTGCTTGGCAACATGCCACACGGGCAGCCGTGTGGTCGTCCGTCAGCATTCGTGGCACCCACCTGGATGACACTTTTCGCCTTTTCAGGTCGTCATGCAGGATTGTGTGCACAGAACCGACAGAAATGCCAACTCTGGAGGCAGTCTGTTCAACAGTCATTCGGCGATCCCCCAAAACAACTCTCTCCACTTTCTCGATCATGTTGTCAGACCGGCTTGTGCGAGCCCGAGGTTGTTTCGGTTTGTTGTCACACGATGTTCTGCCTTCATTAAACTGTTGCACCCACGAACGCACTTTCGACACATCCATAACTCCATCACCACATGTCTCCTTCAACTGTCGATGAATTTCAATTGGTTTCACACCACGCAAATTCAGAAAACGAATGATTGCACGCTGTTCAAGTAAGGAAAACGTCGCCATTTTAAGTATTTAAAACAGTTCTTATTCTCGCCGCTGGCGGTAAAATTCCATCTGCCGTGTGGTGCTGCCATCTCTGGGAAGTACTGACAATGAATGCGGCCTCATTTTAAAACAATGCGCATGTTTCTATCTCTTTCCAGTCCGGAGAAAAAAAATCGGAGGCCTTAGAACTTGAATGCACCTAGTATAGCTCAACAAAAACAAAAGATAAAGGTGTGATTTTAAGACGCCAACTAGACTGAGTGCTATTCCAATATAAGAACCATTCACGATGTTGTAGATTGGTAAGATAAGGAATGAGGGGCTTCCCCGCAGAATTGGTGAGAAGACACGTATGGAGAACACTGACACGAGACAGGACGATAGGACACGTATTAAGGCATCAGGGTGCTAGAGGAAGCTGTAGAGGGTAAAAACTGCTGGAAAGACTGAGCGTGGAGTACGTCAAACAAATAACTGACGAAACGCGTGTTATTTTATGTTTACGAGACTGCAGAACTACCAGTGGACGCAGTCACATTTATTAAATATCTAGGGAGCAAGCGCGCAGAGCGCTTTAAAGTGCAACGACCACGTAAAGCGTATCTCAGATGCCAGTCTGAGATTCATTGGGAGATCCTCGGGGAGTGTAATCCACACAGAAAGGAGGTGAGTAGCTTACAGAACTCACCGTTCGCCTAATTCTAGAATATTGCTCGTCAGTCTGAGGTCAGTCCCATACAGGAATGATAAAGGAGAACGAGAAGATCCAAAGAAGGGCAGCGCGTTACGTTACAGGTTCATTTAGCGAGCGCGGAAGCGCCATGGAGATGCGCAGCAGGAGAGGTCTTCAGTCTCACGATGTGGTGTTCTGTGAAAATTCCGAGAACGTACGTCCCTAGAATATTCAACCATATTAAGTTTCCTCCCACGTATGTCTCGTGAAAGATCAGGGAGGTAAAATTAACGAGGTTCTAGCTCTCACGAATGCTTAGCTACAATCGCACTTTCCATGGACCGTTCACTACTGGAACAGAAAAGATGGACATGGAAAAATGGGAAGAGGATCGTTAGTCATACAGAGGGGAAAGGTGAGGCAATTTTGTTTGGGCGCTTTCAACATTTAATTAGTTTTAACCCTTTGTTTGGAGCACATAGAAATATTGTTAAGAAAAAAAAAATTAACGCTAGCAACATCAAGGCGGTTCCACAACGCACATTTCCAAGGGGGTTGGTTTGTGTCCACCCTAAAGGTTTAAAACATGTTGGGATCAATGCTATTTGTCCTAGAACATAGTGTAAAATCAACCACATAAAAGCAATCGTATCGAGATGTTGAGAATCTGTGGAACAAATTCGTTAAATATTGTTGAATTATATTAACAACATACTTTTTAAGGAAGTACACATGGTCCAGAACCTGAAAATACCTTTTACAACACTAAGAAATAACAACACACCTTCAATAAAGTGAACTACTGCCTTTGTGGCCAGCACACAAAATATTAAAAAAAAAATGCAGCTTTCGTTCATTGCTGTTGAATTTTACTCTTCATATACTTTTTAAAGAGATATTGATTTGTAACTAAAGCTTTGGACCTGGAAATATTGAATACGACTTGCTTTGGGGAAAGTGTGAGTGTTGTGAGACTTAAATATTTGGGTTAAGTTTAACTGAAAAATTTAAAACACATATGGAATTTGGTAGAAGAATTCATTGAAAACATTAAATGTTTTTTTTTTCAAAATCTCAAAATATAAAAAAACTGACCAGATTGCAATATTTTCAAAAACTGGGTATAAAGTCCCCCCCCCCCTTTTCTCTTGTTAATTAGATGTATATTCTCTTGTGAACAATGTTACATGCATTGTTTCAACCAACAGTACGTTACCTGTTAGTATCACTGCCCGCAAAATGCACATGTGTGCTACAATAGCAGTACTACTATGTTGTCGCTGTGGCTCGAAAAATGGTTGCGTTAGCACTGTTGCGTGATAGTCTCAAAACACTTCCTGTTTGGTACAAAGCACAGAACGATTACACATTTTCCGCAATTTATGGTTGAATATCCCCGAGGGAAAAGCCCACATCTCCCTTCTTGGTCTATATAATGGGCAGTGACCGAAACTGTATCGCAGTAGATCATTCACCGGCACAGGACCTGATGTTTACTTCTTCTTCTGGTCTAGTTCTCTATCCAATACTCAAAGCCAGTCTTTCTCTTTCCAGAAAAGGTGAGTGCATTTGCAATGTCGCATGTAAGAATTCGCTAACACGCCATCAAGACTTACTCTTTCGTTGTAAAATAAAAAAAGCGCTATAAAAGCAGATGAAACTTCTACACCGGTAACTGATGCTCACGTAACCTCTCAAGGTGTCTGCTAAAGACGCACACTGTTCAGAAACTTTACATCAAAAACAACAGAATACCGATCTCTTAGAAAGCTTAAATGTTGCTTGAAAGCAACATTATCCATCCAAGGACGAAACTTAGGACGTGTTACAGAAACCAGAATGTAATTTTGATGTTTGCTTGAGAGCAGCATTTCCAAATTAAGGGTTAAAACACGTCATCTTTGTCCTAGAACATAGTGTAAAATCAACCACATAAACGCAATCATATTTTAGAATTAGACGTACAGCGAGTGCTGAGAATCTGTGGAACTTGCTTGTAATGAGATGATTCTTTTGTCCTTATTAAAAAAATAATACAAAAAGATATTTCACTTCCGCCCGAGTGCTGTGCAATATTAATATTTCTTAAATGTTCCTTCTTTGTCAATACAGGCAAACTATTATTATGATATTTTCACATATCACTAACTAGTGCTGTGCCTGTCAGGTCAAGTAATGGGTGATTGTCGTTCAAAAAAATGGTTGAAATGGCTGTGAGCACTATGGGACTTAACTTCTAAGGTCATCAGCCCCCTAGAACTTAGAACTACTTAAACCTAACTAACCTAAGGACATCACACACATCCATGCCCGAGGCAGGATTCGAACCTGCGACCGTAGAGGTCGCGCGGTTCCAGACTGTAGCGCCTAGAACCGCTCGGTCACAACGGCCGGCGGTTGTCGTTCACTTAATTCTCAATTTTGCTATGCGATCCGAAAATTTCACGTTTGACGGATTGTGATTTCTCACCGTTTTCAATGTTACTGATTACCAAAGCGCAGTACTGTACTTTTATAAGCAAAAGTTAAATTTATAATGCAGTTTCAACGTGTGTGCCATGAAAAGTTACCTCCACTATTTCTTTGTCCCAGGACAACAAAGTGCAATTTCCGCGTTGTTCCTCACTCTGATTCGTGTACAGGACACATTTCACAATAATGGTAATACATAAAGCTAACAACAATGTAGTTTTTGGAAGAGGTGTCAAAAGCACACTTGCAGGAACATGAAGATGATTTTGCATTGTTAACATTCTGTGCATACAGTAAAATAAAGTTTTCAAGGTTCACACAAAATAAATATTAAGATGTTTTTTCTCCGTCACACGGTTTTATTCGCGTCAACTCGGTTAGCGCTCGAAGCTTAGTACTAGGAAAATTAAATGCATGTAATCGACTCGACATAATCCACTTTCACAAGTTTTAAAATCGCCTTTCACCGTTCTACTCTTTTATCTGCTGAGATACGGCCACGTGAAGTATTATGTGCAGCAGTAAACTATTTTATACCGCCGTATGACACGAAATAAGTCTCTTGCTTAGACTTTTCACGCCACAAATGTTTTACAAGTATCAAGCGTTATTTTGTCTTCGTCGCTTGAAAGAGCAGTGAGCAGAGAAATCACACGGTATGCAATTCTTCCTCCATATGGGGCGGCCTACGGAACCATGAAACCTGCTATACAGGGTGTCCCAGCTATCTTGTCCACCCAAAATATCTCTGGAACAATAACAGCTATTGGAAAACGACTTTCACCGGTATCCACGTAGGGCTGGGGCCCATGAATGTACATATTTGGAAACATTCTAAAACGAAATGATATGTGTTTTTTAACGCAAACTTACGTTTTTTTAAATGGACCTCCTATATTTTTTCTTCAGCAATCCATAGCATGATAAAGTACATACACAATGGCGTTGATTGAATCGCAATATTCCCATTACATCCCGAGATATTGAGACGCGAAGTTGACGCTTGAAACACCCGTAATCGCGATGTGATTGACATGCATAATCACACTTCCATACTTATCAAGAGGTCCGAAACGAATAATACGGTCTGCTGCCATCCTGCTGCGATTACAGGCAGCATAGGGTTCACGCCTGAGCCTCAGGACGTGCGCTAGCAGCGCATATCGGGTGTTTCAAGCGTCAACTTCGCGTCTCAATATCTCGGGATGTAATGGGAATATTGCGATGCAATCAACGCCATTGTGTATGTGCTTTGTTATGCTACGGATTGCTGAAGAAAAAATATAGGAGGTCCATTTAAAAAAACATAAGTTTGTGTTAAAAACACATACGCTTTCGTTTTAGAATGTTTCCAAATATGTACATTCATGGGCCCCAGACCTACGTGGATACCGGTGAAAGTCGTTTTCCAATACCTGTTATTGTTCCAGAGATATTTTGGGTGGACAAGATAGCTGGGACACCCTGTATACTGGAGCATTGGCAGTAGTTCGGTTTGGTTGGCTGGTTGATTTGGGGGCGGGGACTAAACAATGAGTGAGCCATGGCGCTCGTTACTGGCGCGCCAGTCTCTTGCATGTCCATTATCGAGCCTTAGATGTTTCTTATCTTTGCTTGCCTTGTTGTTTTCCGGATTCGCGGGGCGAGTGGCAATTGACGTTTTTGCTCGGGCTACCTGCTGAGACGCCGCGAGGTACGAGGTGGGAAGCAACCACGTATATGTGGAGTTGGTTGTACGCGGTCTGCCGGTTCAGGATGAAGGATATGTATTGGCTGCCTGCCTGTCTGCTCTCCTGATTTTGCTCGCCGTGCCATGCGGCCGCCTAGCTTGGGTTGCTGCCTGGTGTATCCTACACGAGCCATACCGGACGTCCAGCAGAAGTTAAGCAACCTTGTGTTTCTTTTAAAGAAAAGGAGCAAATGTATAAGACTTTTGTAACCAATTTTGGTGGCCTCTTAAGTGTGGCCTTAGCGTTTACACTGCCTTTGGGGAGAGCTAATTCTTTTAAATTTAAATAGTTGGGGTTCCCTGTCCTTTATAATCTTTTGTGGGTTTTATTTGAATTTTCTCTTTGGGGTTCCTTCCTTGTGCCTGGTTAAATGTTTACTTGTATAGCGGGAAGTGACTCCTGGAAGGTGTTTGATGTTACTGCCGTCTCCGGCATTCGTCTTTTCAATTAAGTGTTGTCATCCCTTCGAGCGACCTGGTGTCACTCCTCGTTAATTAATGCTGAATTATGTGTACTTAATTTTGAATTGGCCATTTGAATTAATATTTTGGAGCGCAGTATAGCACTAAGGCAACCTCATTGTTTACCACCTTGTGCATCGGTCTAGTGGCACGAGTTAGCTCCACTACCGGTTTTACTGCTGTGCTCCCTTCAAAATCTTGTCTTGTATACATTTGCCCTATGTGTGTCTGGGAACACTGAGATGAGCTTTAGTGTGACTTCAGTGTTAGTCAGTTAATGGAATCTTCATTTTGGCTTGGCTTCCACTGAAGAGTTTGAGTGGAGCGTAGTATGTTTCATTTGTTATTCATTTAATTACTGTAAGTCTGTTTATTTAATGGGTACAAGACATTTAAAGACAGTTGGTATTAACTCCCCTAGTTGCTGGGTGTTGCTAATTCGTTCCAAATGGCCAACTACGTATTCAATGGCAAGGCTGTTGATTAGTTGGTTACTGTGAGTACAAATTCACGCTATTTGTTTGTTGCGGAAATTGTTGAAGTGTCTGTGTCGTGATTCAATCACTAGCTACGTGTTGGATCTGAATTGATATAAACCTTACATTGCCTCCTTAAAATTTGTTGCCAGCAGAAACCCTTGAGAGAAGTAAGTTTTGTCACTGCTTATGTTAACCTTTACTGGGAGCGATATTTTATGTAGTTAAATTTTGTCTTAAAATGTGTATTTCTCTGATGTAATAAACGAGTGATAAAAGAAAAAAGCAAAGGGGCCTGGTCCTTCCTATTGTGTCCGGTTTGTAACACGTATCACTGAGGTCATCGGTCCCATCATTTGGGAAGGCTGAGGAAGGAAGTCGGCCTTGCCCTTTCACAGGAACCATCCCGGCATTTGCCTGAAGCGATTTAGGGATATCACGGGAAACCTTAAATCAGGATGGCCGGACGCGGGTTTGAACCGTCGTCCACCCGAATGCGAGTCCACTGTGCTAACCACTGTGCCACCTCGCAAAGTGGCAGTAGTTCGGAACCATGCAATATTTATGAGAAGACTTTGTAACACTGGACACTGGACCGCTTTGGAAAGTACACTCCCTGCAACTGCCTTTTATAGGGAGGGAGACAGCTGGACTGCTCCGTAAAGGCTGCTGCGTTTCCCACTGGGACGCCATGACCGTGTACCTTCGGTTCAATAGAAGATTGGTGCTAAATATCTAAGCGTTGCAACAAACGAGTTGGTGAAGTGTTTAGGAACTGGACTCGTATTCGGGAACGCGGCTCTTCAAATCACCGTCCGGCCATCCAGATTTAGATTTTCGGAGACTTCCTTAAAGTCACTTTTACACCTACATCTACATCCATTCCCTGGAAACCTCAATGAAGCGCATGGTAGAGGATACTTCTGACCATACCGCGTATTAAGGTGGCTCCCCGCTCCATTCGTATATGGTGCGAGGAGAGAAGCTTAAATGCCCCTGTGTGCGCTATAATTTAATCTTGTCTTGGCTGTCCCTACGGAGAGGTGTGTAAGGGGGTTGCGCTGTATTTCGACGTTCCTCATTTGATATGGTTTCTCGAAACTTTGCAAGTAGGCCTTTACGGGACTATTGTTGTCTGTCTTCAGGTGCCTGTCAGTTCAGCATCTAAGTCACACACTCCATTGGGTCAAACAAACCTGTGACCATTCGTGCTGCACATCTTTGTACACGTTCAAAGTCCCCAATTGGTCCCGTTTGGTATGTGTCCCACAGTCCTGAGCATTATTCTAGAATGTGTCGCACGAGTGTTTTCTTAAGGGGCTCCGGAAAGGCTCAAAATCATGAAAAGTCCAATTTTTACTTTTTTGCGTTTTCTGAATCTGCAGACTATTACCTTTTAATAGATATATAATTTATTCAATTCCGAAGACTACAACTATTTTTAAATTTTTTTTTGAAATGTGTTCTACATGGGCGTGACCCACTGTGGCGCTGTTAAACTGCTGTCAAATGGTGTTATTATTAACGTCCGTGTTCATCAGGTACATTTTAGTGATGTGAGATAAAGTATGTGTTGTGGCTAACCTGTGATGGTTCAATATATATCGTTGGTGTGATTGTCGATTGTTTCATGTTTATTTACTCTGTCGTTATCTCGAAAATATTCGTAATTAATTCTGTTTCTTGAGTCTCTGTTTTGTTGAAGTATAATAATGAGTAAAAGTAAAGTTATTAGAAATCCTCTGAAGGCTTTTAAGAAAAGGAGAAATGTTGGAAAGCCAAAGGTATGTGTTATTACTGTAAATAATAACATTCTAACATGGTACGAGCGATGCTTGCTTTAGACAAGGAACGCCTTCGGGCTGCAGACAGGGCTGTAAAGAGTCTAGAAATACAAGCAAGAGTAAACAGGAGGAGGAACAAGAGGAAGCTGGAGGAGGAGTTTGCAGAGGATGAAGATAATCCATCCTATGGACCTGGAATGCACTAAAAAGTTAATCCAATCTTTGTCGCTCGATTCCCAAAACTTTTATTTTCTCATACTAATTACATGTTTTCTAAGGATCTTCCAAACATATTTGTTTCAAACTTTCAGTAAATGTTACACAGTACCTTCTACATAATTTAACACAGTCTTTTTCCAAAAAACTGTATATTTTTGAATATATAAATAAAAAATTGCAAAAAAATGTTGTGAATTTTCATTACAATTGAAAAAAAATCATCTTTAATAACTGAACTAAAATTTTGTAAAATCCCTGTGTTAAGTTGTAGCCCGTATTCCAATAAATAATCTGTAAAAAGTTCAACTTCCTACCTCAAATACTTTGTGAGGAAAGATGTAATTTATAAGCGTTATTTTAACATTGCAAGTATAGGGCGTTCCGGAGCCCCTTAAGAAAGCTCCTTTGTAGACTGACTGTACTCTCCTAGTATCCTACCAATGTTCCTCCGAAAGGGCATGCCTGATTTCCTTCCCAACCTTTACCAATCAGAGGTTGTGAACGGTCCGCAAAGACCGCGTCGTCGAAGAGACGTTGGACCGCATTCTTCCGTCTTTCTTCGTTCTGGTTTGTAAAAGATATCACCTAGTGAAGGCTTATTTATTTAGTATTTGCGCCACTCCATGCATCAGCGCTATGCCTGGGACAAGAAAGTGTTCAATATATTTTTATATACACTGCCGGGAAAACTAAGACACTCATTTAGATGTATCCAGTTCACTCTCAGGATTTGTGGTTGCAATAAGGTATATGGAATACATGAAATGATCATATTTACAGATCAATAGCACAAGCGGTTCTGAGGCACCAGGTATGGAACACCCTTATTAGAATGTCGTGTAGCCTCCGTAGGTGGTAATAATAATGACCGTATGGCATTGATGGCCGGGAGACCCCTCGCGGGGCTGTTCGGCCACCGCTGCGCAAGTTCTTTAACGCCACTACGGCGACTTGCGAGTGAATGAGAATGAAATGATGATGAAAGACACACAACACCCAGTCATCTCGAGGCAGAGAAAATCCGTGACCCCGCAGGGAATCGAACCCGGGACTCCGTGCGCGGGAAGCGAGAACGCTACCGCAAGACCACGAGCCACGGACTCCATAGGTGGTAATGCAGGCTCTGACTGGCAGATAATCGATCTTACAGATGCGAATACTCTTGGGATACGTTACGCAACGCCTGCTCGACATGTTCATGTAGTTTTGTAAGAGGTGTTGGTTGGTGAGTCACTTGAGTCACTTCTCGTCCCATCATAACATGTGCTAAACTGGAGGCAAGTCCAGAGAGCGTGCGGCCAGGGGAAGTTTCTCTACGTCTTGTAGAGCACGCAGAGTTTCATGGGCAGTGTCTGGGCGAGTATTATCCTCTCCAGAAACACCAAAAGTGAACGAGGGTTGTAAAAAAAGAAATGTTCAAATGTGTGTGAAATCTTATGGGACTTAACTGCTAAGGTCATCAGTCCCTAAGCTTACACACTACTTAACCAAAATTATCCTAAGGACAAACACACACACCCATGCCCGAGGGAGGACTCGAACCTTCACCGGGACCAGCCGCACAGTCCGTGACTGCAGCGCCTTAGACCGCTCGAGAGTTGTAGCTCACCAAACACCAGACAATAAGGCTAGAGTCCTGGACGAATGCACTCTCGCGAGACAGCGCTAACCAGGTCTATGTCGTATGAGCAAACGACCATCACTTGCATACAGGCAGAATCTGCTTTAATCGCTGATGACCACGGCGCACCATTTCATCTTCCAAGTGATCCTCTGGAGGCACCAGTTGAGTCATGCGCGTCGATGCTAGGCGTGATGGTTCAAATGGCTCTGAGCACTATGGGACTTAACATCGATGGTCATCAGTCCCCTAGAACTTAGAACTACTTAAACCTAACTAACCTAAGGACAGCACACAACACCCAGCCATCACGAGGCAGAGAAAATCCCTGACGCCGTCGGGAATCGAACCCGGGAACCCGGGCGTGGGAAGCGAGAACGCTACCGCACGACCACGAGATGCTAGGCGTGAGTGGAAGATGGGTTAGAGGTGTGCGTGCCTGCAGTCCCATTGCTAATAGCCATTCGTCTTAACGTGTCTGGGTTCACATGCCCCCTTTTCTGTACTGTGGTAGCTGTACAATCTGCCACTGCTGGAACACCCATATTACAATGTGGTGTATCCTCCACAGGCAGCAATTCAGTTACTGACTTTGGCATCCAGTCGATCGTACAGATGGCGAATGCTGTCTTGGAATATGTTATGCCACATCTGCATGATCTCTTCACATAGTTCTCTAAGAGCTGTTGGTTGACAAGTCGCATGTGTCACTTCTTGTCCCCTCATTTCCCACACGTTCACATTGTTGTTCATATTATTTATGGATCATATGTTGAAAACAATAGACTGGCTGGGTGAGATTAAGATATGTGAACACAAAATAAGCAGTCTTGCATATGCGGATGACTTAGTTGTGATGGCAGATTGATTGAAAGTTTGCAAAGTAATATTTCAGAGCTAGATCAGAAATGTAAGGACTATGGTATGAAGATTAGCATCTCCAAAACGAAAGTAATGTCAGTGGGAAAGAAATATAAACGGAATGAGTGCCGAATAGGAGGAACAAAGTTAGAACAGGTGGACGGTTTCAAGTACTTAGGATGCATATTCTCACAGGATGGCAACATAGTGAAAGAACCGGAAGCGAGGTGTAGCAAAGCTAATGCAGTGAGCGCTCAACTACGATCTACTCTCTTCTGCAAGAAGGAAGTCAGTACCAAGACTAAGTTATCTGTGCACCGTTCAATCTTTCGACCAACTTTGTTGTATGGGAGCGAAAGCTGGGTGGATTCAGGTTACCTTATCGACAAGGTTGAGGTTACGGATATGAAAGTAGCTAGGATGATTGCAGGTACTAGTAGATGGGAACAATGGCAGGAGGGTGTCCACAATGGGGAAATCAAAGAAAAACTGGGAATGAACTCTATAGATGTAGCAGGGCGAACAGGCTTAGATGGTGGGGTCATGTTACACCCATGAGAGAAGCAAGGTTACCCAAGACACTCATGGATTCAGCAGTAGAGGGTAGGAGGAGTCGGGGCAGACCGAGGAGAAGGTACCTGGATTCGGTTAAGAATGATTTTGAAGTAATAGGTTTAACATCAGAAGAGGCACCAATGTTAGCACTGAATAGGGGATCATGGAGGAACTGTATAAGGGGGGCTATTCTCCAGACTGAACGCTGAAAGGCATAATCAGTCTTAAATGATGATGATGATGATGATGATACCGAGCGCTGGTTAGCGTCCCCTCAAGAAACACCAAAGGTGAACGAGAGATGTTGCTTCTGGCACACCAGTTCGCGAGGCATGAGTTGGGGCCAGTGTGTGCTGGACGAATGCACTCTACAAGACAGCGCTCGCCAAGTGTACATCGCGCACGCAAACGACCTTCACTTACGTGCAGGCAGAATCTCGTTTCATCGTTGAAGATACATCTTCCAAGTGATCCCCTGACAGCGTCAGTCGAGCTGTGCACGCCGACGCTGTGGCGTGAGTGGTAAAAGACCTAGCGGTGTGCATGCCCGTTAATCCTACTGCTGATAGCCGGTTCGCAACAGTTCGTGGTGGCACGCCTGGGCTAAGAAGCCCTCCTACATTTGCTGTGGTAGCTGTAGGATGTGCCACTGCTGCCCTTTCAATACGAAGATGCTGGCGGGCGTCTGTGCTGCGTCGACGTCCAGAACCTCCTCTACTGGTGTGAGAATATTCACGTGACTACTGACACCAGCATGATTGCACAACTGACGCAGAACGTCCAACTTGGGTGGCCATTCTCCGAGTGGACCATCTCCCCACTCAGAAGACCACAATTTGACCCCTTTAAAACACGCCTGTAGGAAGCATGAATGCATCTCTGTGACGTAATTGCCCGTTTGCTTTGCAAATTTGCAACACACTCGACTCTTACGACTGTGAGAATTTCCTATTGAATGGTAGACACAGAAGGCGCTTTGGTAGCTATACAAGTTGTGGTGTCACCGCCAGACACCACACTTGCTAGGTGGTAGCCTTTAAACCGGTCGCGGTCCGTTAGTATACGTCGGACCCGCGTGTCGCCACTATCAGTGATTGCAGACCGAGCGCCGCCACACGGCAGGTCTAGAGAGACTTCCTAGCACTCGCCCCAGTTGTACAGCCGACTTTGCTAGCGATGGTTCACTGACAAAATACGCTCTCATTTGCCGAGACGATAGTTAGCATAGCCTTCAGCTACGACATTTGCTACGACCTAGCAAGGCGCCATTACCAGTTACTATTGATGCTGTAAAACATGTACCGTCAAGAGCGATGTTCACCATTTATGGATTAAAGTTAAGTATTCCACAGCTACGTCCTTTTTTTTTTTGCTAGTCTTATTTCCTTGACCTGTTCCAGACCTCACGCCAGCCTGCGTGAGCTAAAACGCGTGCCTTTCGGCTTCCTCTCATAGTGGGTTGGCTCTCTTGCCAATCCACAACACAAGTATTCTGTCATTTGGCGGAAGACTTTGAAAACACTGTCGATATATTCACTATCTCCCAGGTGGCATATGCCATCATTGGATCAAAATCGACGTCATCTTTCCAAGTGCACTATTTTTTTCCCAGCAGTGCGTATTTTCCTCTATCTCCGAACGGTTTGGTGGCGACGAGAAAGAACAGGAATGGGGGGAATACCACTGGGGTGAAAAATAAAAAATAAAAAAGTACACGGACAGAATTAAATTTTCACTTCTTGGAGTGAGCGCTGATATGAAACTTCCTGGCAGTTTAAAAGCAGTGAAGTTTTGGAGCGACACTTTCTAGCGGAAGTAAAGCGTGAGGGCCGGTCGTGAGTCGTACTTGAGTAGCTCAGTCGGCTCAGCACTTGCCTGCAAAATGAAATGAAATGAAATGATCGGATGACATTGTTGGCCGGGAGGCCCCATGTGGGGAAGTTCGGCCGCCGTATTGCAAGTCCTTTTTAGTTGACACCACTTCGGCGACTTGGGAGTCAATGATGATGAACACACAACACCCAGTCATCACGAGGCAGAGAAAATCCCTGACCCCGCCGAGAATCGAACCCGAGACCCCGTGCGCGGGAAGCGAGAACGCTACCGCAAGATCACGAGCTGCGGACATTTGCCTGCAGAAGGCGAGGGACTCGATTCGAGTCTCTGTGAGGCACAGAGTTTTAATCTGCCAGGAAGTTTAAAAAAAACAGGTAGACTGTGTGACATTCGCAGACGATATTAGGATATCGTCGGAATCAAGAGAAGAGGCGGCTAATTAAGCCTCCCAGCTCCGAAGACAAATGGCTGCAGCGGGTTCACAGATCTCTATCGTGGAGACACAGTATATGGTGAACATCAAGACAGCTGTTAGATGGACGGAATCAGATGGAAGGAAAACCCAAAAGGTAACACGAACACTAATAAGGAAGGTGACTTTAGCACACTAACTCAGTATGAACATCTGCAATAAGAAGAATCTATTGATCTGGAGCTGCATCTGTCCTCCGTAAGCGCCGGCCGCGGTGGTCTAGCGGTTCTGGCGCTGCAGTCCGGAACCGCGGGACTGCTACGGTCGCAGGTTCGAATCCTGCCTCGGGCATGAGTGTGTGTGATGTCCTTAGGTTAGTTAGGTTTAAGTAGTTCTAAGTTCTAGGGGACTTATGACCTAAGATGTTGAGTCCCACAGTGCCCAGAGCCATTTGAACCATTTGTCCTCCGTAAGCCACTTAACGGCGTGTGGCGCTGGCAGCTCTGACAGCATTACCATTTTCCTCCTCCTGTGTTCCATTCGCAAATGTTGGTCGGAAGAATGACTATTAATACACTTCCGCATGACCCTTAATTTATCTGATTTTCCGTTCGTGGTCGTTTCACGAGACGTATGTCGTAGGAAGTGATACGTTGCCTGACTTTACTTCGATCGTACGCTTTCGGAATTTCTACGGTAAATTTCTCCACGACACGCAGCGCCTCTCTGCGACTGTCACTGATGTTTATCGAGCAACTCTGTTACGCTCTCGCACCGACTAAACGATCCCGTGGCGAAACGCGTCTCTCTTAGTATGATCTTTATCTCTTCTGCTAATCGCACTTGGTAATGTTCCCGAACTGATAAACAGCAATCAAGAATCGGTCGAACAAGTATTTTGTGAGCCTCTTTCTTCACGGATGAATTACATTCCCTGAAGCGTCTTCCAATCGATTTCAATCTGACGAATACCTTTCCTCCAATTACCTTCACGTGGCGTCTCCAGTGTAGGTCGCTCTAGACGGTTACTTCCAGCTATTTTACGGCAGTGGCTGTTTTCATTGAGTTTTCACCAATGGGAAAAATCGAATAACAATGGATATCTACGCCTACTTACGCGCAATATGTTACACTTGTTTAAGTTCGCGGTCACTGCCAGTGTCTGCACTAATCGTCGATCCTTCACAGGTGTTCCTACGTTTCACTATAGTTTTCTGCCATTGCCACCTCCATGGAAACAAAAGTATCATCTGCAAAAAGTCGCATGGAACTTCCGACGTTATCCATCAGTCATAATTAAAGGGACAAATTGGCCTGCAGAAAAAAGCGTTTAGTTTTACAAAATAATGCTTTTTCTACTTTTCAACATAATCCCCTCGAACATTTATGCACTTGTTCCAGCGGGATACAAGCTTCTTTATTCCGGCTGCAAAGAACAAATTTCTCACAAACTTCTTCACGTCCTCGTTGTCCTGGAACCTCTTCCCACGTAATGCCCACTTCGATGCACCAAGCAAATGGAAATCAGTAGGTGACAAACAAGGACTGCAAGAGGGGTGAGGCAGTACTTCCAAGCCCATTTTGTCGATGGTTTCACGGGTTAGTTGAGCATACGAGGACGTGCATTGTCTTGCTGGAGAATCTCACCTCTCCTCTGAGGTCCACAACGTCTCCGCTCTCATGGCTGGCTTCACCTAGTTCGAAAGCAAATCCGAGTAGTACTGGCTGTTCATTGCACGCTGCTCTTCCAGATAATCACAAAAAACTGGACCTTCAGCACCCCAAAACACCTTCAACATGACTTTTCCTGCTGATGCTAGGGTTCTGAATTTTTTCTTGACAGGTGAGTTGGTGTGCTTCCACTCCATGCTTTGATTTTTGATTCTCGCTCATAATAGTGAACCCAGGTTTCATCACAAGTTGAAATTTTGTTGGGGAAGTGCTCACCTTCTCTTTCATAACGTTCGTTTAGTTCTGTGCACACTCTTAACATTGTTTCCTTGTGTAGCTGCGTCAACTCTTTTGGGACCCATCTTGCGCGTGTTTTGCGGTACTTCACCTTGTTACAAACAATGTTATGAACTGCACCAGTACTCACTTGAACCTCGTCAACTATCATTTCCACTGTCACACGGCAGTGGGCACGAATAACGCCATCAATTCGACTTTCAAGTGAGGAAGTTGAAACTGCAACTGGTCGGCCAGAACCGTGTTCGTCAGTCACTGAGTGGCGACCATTTCCGAACTTCTCTACCCACTTGTAAAAATTCGTGCAATTCATACAACCTTTACCATAAACTTTAGACATTCTACGGTGGTGTCTCGCCTTCAGCAAGTAAATAACGAATAACAGAACGTTGTTCAACTAATGTGGACGTTTCAAGCGGACTCCCCATTTTGAGATGTATTTTTGAGGCTGTAAACAAAACAATGTTGATATATCAGCTGATCAGGGCTCACTCTGGTGATGCCAACTTAAAGCCATAAAAGTACCAAACTTGCCCTACCAAGCCGGCCGGTGTGGCCGAGCGGTTCTAGGCGCTTTAGTCTGGAACCGCGCGACCGCTAAGGTCGCAGGTTCGAATCCTGCCTCGGGCATGGATGTGTGTGATGTCCTTGGGTTAGTTAGGTTTAAGTAGTTCGAAGTTCTAGGGGACTGATGACCTCAGATGTTAAGTCACATTGTGCTCAGAGCCATTTGAACCACTTTTCCCTACTAACAGTTTTTTCCGCAGACCAGTTTGTCTCTTTAATTACTGGATGACCCTCGTACATTGTTCAAAAGAGTTAGGGGGACACTTGTATCAACGTTCGGTATGTTAAATCTGTGATGCAAGTGGTACTTATGGTCTGAGCGCATGGCTTCAGATCTTCGCATTCAATATAAGCAACAATTGAAATCATGCGCCATACTTTTAGGCATTACTGTGACCCCTCACAAGAAAGTGAGTACCGGTGGCCCAGTGTTTTCTAGTGAGGTTCACAGATGGCAGTTGTCAGTTATGGGCCTTGCATTCAACCAGGCTCATGCCGTGCAAGTTGTGAGGGCGGTCTATTTGATCCAAACATGATGGACTTTCGGCCAAGCTGCAGATGCCAATGCCTCTCCGTGTGTCATATGTAGATTTTGGACACAGTACATGGGTACAGGTCAGTACACAGGGCGGGTTGGACAAGGTCGCCGACCCATTACAACCCTACTTGAAGACCGATCTGGCCATCTCTGCTTTGCGGCATTGCACGAACACCTCCAGTAGGGCCACTGGAGCCGCTGTGTCCGATAAGACTGTAATGAATAGGTTACGAGAAAGGACCCTGCGATACAGATATCTTGTTTGAGTTTCCGGCTGGACAGGACAACATCTCGTTGCTCGCCTTCAGTTCCGCCACAGCCATGTCAACTGGCAACTTCGCCACTGGCGAAACGTGTTACTCACGGTCGAGACCAAATGTCCTCTGACACGGCCGTGTTCTTGCGCTGAGATCCGTGGTGAACGGTAACTGCAAAATATTTCCCAGGAAATAGACAGATTTCCAAGATTCTTTGTTACTGTGGGGAAGCTTCTGTGTTGACAGTCATACGGATCTTGTCATTGTCAATGCCCGCCTTACCGCTAGACACTACATCGAAAACATCCTGTTGGATAATGTGGCTGCCACATACATGGTGGCCCTTAGTTCCTTCTAACCCCAGGGCCTAAGTGGCGGGCGTCAGCAGGGATGTGTTCTTCAGTCCTGAGACTGGTTTGATGCAGCTCTCCATGCTACCCAATCCTGTGCAAGCTGCTTTATCTCTCAGTACCTACTGCAGAATACATCCTTCTGAATCTGCTTAGTGTATTCATCTCTTGGTCTCCCTCTACGATTTTTACCCTCCACGCTGCCACGATCCCTTGATGCCTCAGAACATGTACCACCAACCGGTCCCTTCTTCTAGTCAAGTTGTACCACAAACTCCTCTTCTCCCCAATTATATTCAATACTTCATCATTAGTTATGTGATCTATCCATCTAATCTTCAGCATTCTTCGTCCAAACTATTTATCGTCCATGTTTCACTTCCATACATGGCTACACTCCATACAAATACTTACAGAAACGACTTCCTGACACTTAAATCTTTACTCGATGTTAACAAATTTCTCTTCTTCAGAAACGCTTTCCTTCCCATTGCCAGTCTACATTTTATATCCTCCCTACTTCGACCCTCATCAGTTATTTTGCTCCCCAAATAGCAAAACTCCTTTACTACTTTAAGTGTCTCATTTCCTAATCTAATTCCCTCAGCACCACCCGAGTTAACTCGACTACATTCCATTATCATCGTTTTGATTTTGTTGATGTTCATCTTGTATCCTCCTTTCAAGACAGTGTCCATTGCGTTCAACTGTTCTTCCAAGTCCTTTGAAGTCTCTGACAGAATTACAATGTCGTCGGCGAACCTTAAAGTTTTTATTTCTTATCCATGGATTTTAATACCTACTCCAATTTTTCTTTTGTTTCCTTTACTGATTGCTCAATATACAGACTGAATAACATCGAGGATAGGCTGCAACCCTGCCTCACTCCCTTCCCAACCACTGCTTCCCTTTCATTTCCCTCGACCACCTGGTTTCTGTACAAATTGTAAACAGCTTTTCGCTCCCTGTATTTTACCCCTGCCACCTTCACAATTTGAAAGAGAGTATTCCAATCAACATTGTCAAAAGCTTTCTCTAAGTCTACAAATGCTAGAAACGTTGGTTTGCCTTTTCTTAATCTAGCTTCTAAGATAAGTCGTAGGGTCAGTATTGCCTCACGTGTTCCAACATTTCTACGGAATCGAAACTGATCTTCCCCGAGGTCGGCTTCTACCAGTTTTTCCATTCCTGTGTAAAGAATTTGCGTTAGTATATTGCAGCCGTGACTTATTAAGCCGATAGTTCGGTAATTTTCACATCTGTCAACACCTGCTTTCTTTGGGATTGGAATTATTATATTCTTCTTGAAGTCTGAGGGTATTTCGCCTGTCTCATACATTTTGCTCACCAGATGGGAGAGTTTTGTCAGGACTGGCTCTCCCAAGGCTGTCAGTAGTTCTAACGGAATGTTGTCTACTCCCGGGGCTATGTTTCGACTTAGGTCTTTCAGTGCTCTGTCAAACTCTTCACGCAATTAGAGTGCAAATGAAAATAGTTAATAACCTAAATTATAAAGAAAATATCAGATTGTTAAGTAATTACTTTGGGCAAAATTACAGTTCGAAAGTGTTTTATTTGTTGATTGGTTAGTCTTGAAAAGCGCGGACTAACGCGGGATAATAATGTTTTTCTATTGACCTTAAAGAAAACTGGCCAATCAGAAAAGAGTATTCTTAGCGCGTCTTTTATCTTAGAGATATAGAGTACTTACAGCAGTCTAAGGGTGTTGGAGCCCAGCCTTTCAATGGTACGGTCGCGTGTAGTATGAGCTCCGAAGGAAGTTATAATTTGACGATTTTAGTTGTGCTACATGCCTCAACAGTGTTTTAAAGTGAAGGCATATTTCTTCCGGTGTTTGTTTTTAGAAAGTACGGATTTTTTAAGTAATTTTGTGTGTGAGAAAAGACAGTAATTCCGTGTAACATATTAAGCAGACATGTGACTAAAAGCTTTACTGTATTAGACACCGGTAAACTTAATACTATGGTGAACATTTTCATTTAAGAACAATCCGCGGGAAATGCGTTACCATAAACTTGCTAACGTGATTGAAAGGGTTTGTGCATGACTGTGTTAAGATTAGCACGGGCTTGGCAGTGAACGCGTACACTATCAAGGTTCAGAATATACCGAAGTTTTGCCAGTATTTCCACCTTTCATTCAAAATTAAGACCTTTCTCCGATTGTTGGAACAGTTACGTTGTATGCACCCTGGTGCAGTACAATAGGTTCCTGCTCGGCTTTTCAACCGCGCGATCTGTTGCAACGAGTTCAGAGGTAGGTGCGGATAATGGGTGAAAAGGAACCGAGCCGCCGCTTATTCCTCTAATCCTTTTGATTACTGTGTACAAGGCAAACAGTACTGGGCCTGTAAGACATTTTTGGAGTACTGAAGAAATGCGTTTGTGTCTCTCTCTAGTTAAGCATAAGGTATTCTGTCTCTTTGAAAGTCCGGATTACAATTAAAAGTCTTGTCCGATGTTCTATAAGCTCGTATTTTGTTCATTAAGCGACAATACGGAACTGTATCGAATGCCTTCCGGAAATCAGGGGACACGACGTCAGCCTCGGCTTATTGTATACGGGGCTCTGGATTTCCCTAGATGTTTATGAAGAGTTTCTTTGTAAAGGAGGTTTATCGTTTCCAGATCATGTTCATAATTTTACGGCAAATTAATGTTAGTGATAAAGGCCTATGATCATGTGCTTCACTTCACCGAGTCGTCTTGAAAACAGCAAAGACCTGTTATTTATTTATTTATTTTCTTCAATCGTTTGGCACTCTTCGTCGTCCCAGTGGCATTCGATAAAGTGCTGCTAGAAGCGTAGTAAGATGTTTCGCATAATCTCTGTACCTCTCCACCTCTATCTTTCTGTCCTCTGTATACTCTTGCAGAATCTCACAAGTATCTAATTTGATTCAGATGTCTTTACGTTACTCAGCGATTTTAGTTTTCTATTGTGCTATCAGTTAACTGCCATTTTTGCGTGAGGATGCTAACGGAGAGAAGAGCCGTGTTTCGACTGTCTGCAGTGACACAATTTCGGAATACTGGATTCAGTATTTCAGTTTCCTCTCTGTCGTCTTCCGGTTCGGTGCCATTATGGTCACTGAGCACTTGAAGAGAAGATTCAGACCCGCTCACTGAGTTCTTTGGGTTTTTAGTCAGAACAGTGGGTAAAACTGTACTTTCGAATTCATGGAACGTTTCTCATATTGCTCTCCTGACGCACATTTTGGCTTTGGTCAGATTTTTTTCTGTCAACTCGACTTGTACTTGGCTTATATCTGTGATGAAGGTCTCTTTGATTTCGTAGTAACTTTGTAACACGGCTAGTGCATCACGGTGGACGTTTACTACCCCTCGCTACATGCTCGGCACATACTGGTCTTGCAATGCTTCTGAATTTTATCCATTTCTGCCCCACATCTTCGTCGTCACAGCTGAATATTTGATGGCGACATCTCAGATACCTCACAATTTGTTGCCTATCTCTTTTGCTAAGAAAATATATTTTGCGATCATTCTTTATATCTTTTCGAACAACTGTAGTAAGTAAAGCCATAACTGCCTCATGATACTCCTCTATACTAATTTGTTTGAAAAGTACGTTTCTTTTAGTTACTAGGGGGAAAGACTTTATCCTCGTGAGTAGGTTCTGTGTCTGCAAAAAGTAATTTTCAGTAAGACATTCCAAATAATCGCACTCGAATACCTGCCTCTGGCACGAGAATTTTATCGCATGACTCTCCCATTCTGCAGACGGCAAACTGAGGTCCCCTCCATTAATAATACCATGATCCGAAAACTCACGATATTCCACGTTTTCTCTCAAACGCTCAGCCACTACGGCTCTTGAGGCTGGTGCGAGCAAGGACAATGCAATGTGTCAGACAGCACACGATTACTATGTTTGGTCCAATAAGGCAAAACTGAAGCAATGATCCATACTGAAAATACGCAGCAGAAACATTCTGCACCGATTAAGAAGAGGATAACTTATGAAGCAGACAACTGCGAAACGAAGCATTCTCAGAATGATGAGACCTCGGCCAACAAGATGTGAGAAGTACGCGTTCCTCAGGTGTTCCAGTTTCGTGTTAGCTTATTGAATGACGTACCTTTGTGTGGGTTTTAGGAGGAAAACATTGACTAATGTTTTACTCTGAGGGCCGCACACCCAGCAGAGCAGGTTTGAGCAAGCAAATTGCATGTGAGTTTAGATGTCACCGTGGACACTATTTACGTGTCGCAGTTAAAAATTTCATTAATTACGAGTACCGGAGACCGCCCCTCCAACAGTGTGACTGCAGCGCGGTCCGCCGGCCAGCTAACTTGCCCACTCTTCTACTGCCACTAATCATAACTCTCTTCCTCTGACCTCGTTTCGACGTTGACAGTTCTTTTAGACAGATAATTAACTGCATCCATCCGCGTGGAGTAACGAAGTAGCTCGTAGGGATTTGTTTGTTACGAAGGTGATTAGTATTTACAATCAAGAAACAAGTATTACTTCGTCGTCCAATGTGTAGTTTATTAATAAGACAACGCGACATGTTTGTATTGGTAATAAAATGCCCATAACACCATGTAGTAGTCTTTTTGTTTCCACAGTTCTAGAAACTGAAGACATCAGATACGTGGTAACTACAACACTGAATCTTCACAACCAGACAGGCCAGAAGCTGCTTGATTAATCACATCGAAGACGACGTCGAATTTCTTGGAAACAATAGCAGATAAATAGCAAAACAATGAATGCTGCTGATTGGGAAAAAGATAATCATAGAATACCGTTTATTCAAGAGTCAGAGTCATATAGAAGTGTCTAAATGATAATGTTATCGCGATATGACTTTTATTTCCCTCACGATACACTATTGTAATTCTGACCTTATAGCCAGAGTAAAATGATTTATTATTTCCTTTTCGTAATGTCGAAAGCATCATGTTAGTTAATTTACCATATAGGAATCACCACGTTATTGTCACTTAATCGGTTGATGAGAGTAGAAAATAAAACCATCATATGGGTTGTTAGTTTTGTATCTTTTATCTCGTGCTACGAAAAATGATTCTTTTTGCTAACCTACACGATACTTTCACTTCTTATTCTAACAAACGATGTAAGCGACATTAAAATGACATTCACTGTATGATCAAATAACGAATATGATCTTCATAACATATACTACTACGTGAAACGTAACTAATTTCAAAAGCACAATTCCTACAGAGCTGAAATTGTAACAGTTTATCCAGAAGCAAATACGAAACAGTCAGAATCATTCAGACAAATAAATAACACCAATTGTGTGATCGGTATCAGCAATGTAAAATCTTAGTATTTAATGTACTGTATAGTCGTAGTCTTTCACTTTTCTAAAATGGCAGCGGATTTACTGTTAACTATGCTAGCATTTTCCCACACATATTTCGCCGTCGTTTCTGTGTTATTATTTAAACCTAGTAATACCGAGACATTTTCCATAACGTGCATTTCCAAGAAGTAAAAAGCTAAATTCGTTAACTGTCACTGAATTACATTAACAACATAATTTTTAAAGAGATACTGGCTTACAAGTAGGGTCCAGAGCCTTAAAATACCTTTCGAAACACTCTTAAAAACGTCAGGACACCCCCAATGGTGTGTACTACTGACTTTGTGACTACCACCAAAACAATCTGAAAAATACAAATTTCTCTCATTGTTGTTGACTCTTACTCTCAAGAGATTGATGTGCAAGTAAAGCCCTGAACCTGGAAATGCTGAATACGACATTCATTGGAGAAAGTGACATTTACTGCTGAGTCTTAAATTTTTGGGTTATGTTTAACTGAAAAATTTAAAACATGTATGGGATCTGGTAGAATAATTCATTAAAAAGAATACGTATTTTTTCCAAAATTTGAAACGTAAAGTAGCCGCATCTGGTGAGCTTCCTTCCCACACAAAGTTATACGCCGCTCGATTCGTTATTCTTGCCGGAACTTTAGTGCACGTTATGCTTGCTGTGTTATCTGCTGACAGAACCTGTTGCTGAACAATAGCATGCTCACAATCACAATCCCCCCTCGCACCACCGTTGACAGTTACGACATCATAGTAGCAGTCTCACTGTTTTCGTGTTATTTACATTTTCTCTCTGTTGGTAGGAAAATGTGTTTCGTTATTAGCGGCGGCGCAGGAGAGCCATGAGATTCGGAATTCCATGCGTCGTTGTCCACTGGCCAACAGATTAATTCCATTATTAATTCACGATGATTGCCAGTGGTTAATAGGACTGTGCATGTACAATAGCTGCCACATCTTCTCGCGGGCTGTCATTTCAGCAGAACCAGAGGTAAGCATAAAAATGGCCCTCTGGACCGCAGCGACAGTAGAATTTTTCACAATTCTCAACTGTGTCCAGCTCGTGTACACAGTAGCTTCTTTCTTATTGTTAAATAGTGGCAATAAAATGTTAAGTGTACTCTTCAGTGTAGAATACAAATGAACATCACGACCACGGTATACTGAGTGAGGCTGGAGGCACGTCGTTTCACATCACCGACCTTAACAAAAAAGACTTCCAGTTTTCAGTTCAATATCAATTTCATTTATTGCCATAAATCTTAGACCTGTTGCATAGAAATTTTAAACAGGTGGTACATATTCAAAACAATAAATTTCCAGTTAAGAAGGTAACAATAATTTTTTTAACGCCTCGAGGATATCGTTTGCGGAAGTGTATTAAGGGCAAAACTGATGGAAGTTGATGTCGGAGAGGATCAGTTTGGGTAAAAAAATCTTAGGTCATACTGACCCAATGACTTATCTTAAAGTCAGGTAAAAGAACGGTAGATCCATATTTAGAAACAATGCTGACCGGAACACACTCTTCTTAAGGTCTAAGGGGTACAATACTCACAGTGGAAAGTTATCTGCACCTTGTACAGAAACTAGACTGTAGTTGTAAGAGTCGAAACAGACGAAAGGGAAGCAGCAGGCAAGAGACACATTTGTAGCTGTTCCTCGATGTTATTACATATGCACATAGGTTACAAGAGCACCTGCACACAATGGACAGTGTCTTGAAAAGAGGTTGTAAGGTGAACATCAAGAAAGGTAATAAGTAAACGTAAAGCTCCGTGTTCTAGCCCTAGGCGGGTCAGTCCAGCCCCACCGACCGCCATGTCATCCTCTGATATTGGTGTCATCGGATACAATTGAAAGCGGGCATGTGGTAGGCACACCGCTACCACCGTCGTTGTCGGGTTTATTGACCTATGAAGCGCTACTAATCGGTCGAGTGGCTCCTCAGTTGCCCTCACGAGACTGAGTGCACCCCGAACCAGTTCTCTCATCAAGGGAAAACCACTGGCAGTACCGAGAATGGAACTCAGGTCCATCATATGTCAGTCAGCCGCGCTGACCAGACAGCTACGGCGGCGGACATTAGCAAAAGTAAAACGATGGTAATGAAATGCATATGAATTAAATCAGGCGATACTGAGAAAATTACATTAGAAAAAGAGATACTAAAAGCAGTTAATGGGTTTTGCTGTCTGGACACTAGAATCATGAATTATAGCCGGAAAAGTGAAAGAGGATATGAAATACAGACTGGCAATAAAAATAAAGGTGTTTGTGAAAAAGAGAAATTCGTCGACGTTGAATACAAATGTAAAATTTCAGGAAGTGTTTGTAAAGGTATTTGTGTGGAGTGTAGGCCTGTACACAAGTGAGAAGTTTAGACAAGAAGCTGTTGAAATATGATACTTCAGAAAAAAATATGAAGATTAGATGGGTGGATCGAGGAGACACGGAATCGAATTGATGAAAAAAAAATTAAGTTGTGGCGCAACTTGACTAGAAAGTATGGATCGGTTGATACAGTACATCCTAAGGCGTCAAGAAATTGTAAATTTGGTAATGGAAAAATAGTGGAGCGAGACCAAGGTTTGATTGTAATAATGAGGTTCAAATACATGTAATTGCAATAGTTACGGAGAGATGAAGAGGCTTGCACAAGCATAGACTAGCGTGGAGAGCTGAATCATACCGAGCCTGGGATTGATGACCACCATAATAGCAATAACAGCAAAATTAATTTCATTTATTTTTCCTGTCGACACAGCTGTGTTTGCTCTCAGAGGATAAAAGAAGTTATAAAGATTTAGTGATCTTCATTTCTATTCGGCCCTTTTCTAAAAAAAATCGTCAGTCTTGTGACTGGATTGTTGTAGCCCCTCCCGAATTTCCTCCCTTTTACCAAACTCTTATCTCAGAGTAGCAATTGCACCCTACACCCTCAGTTATTTGTTGAATGCTTTCCAGTCTCTGCTTGCCCTACAGCTTTTACTCTCTACAACTTCACCGATTACCATGGAAGTTATTCTCTGATCTCTTAAGACATGGCCTACCATATTAGTGTTCCCTAAATGTTCCTTTTTTCGCTGATTATGCAGAAAATCTTCCCAATCTTTATCTTCTGTGTCCACTTAATTTTCAATATCCTTCTATAGAAAAATATCTCAAATGCTTCGATTCTCTTATTTTCCTGTTTCTTCGCACTCCGTGACTCACTACTATAATATTCTGTGCTCCAAACTTACATTTTCAGAAATGTCTTCCTCAAGTTAAGGCCAATTATTTCATACTAGCAGACTTCTTTTTTGCCAGGAATGTCTTCTTTGCATGAGCTAGTTTGATTTTTATGTCTTCCTGAGTCTGTCAGTGTTATTTTGCTTCAATTGTAGCAGAAATCCTTTGTGGTTCCTAATGCTGATGTGAAGTTTATCGCTGATCTTAATCTCATTTCTGCTAGTCCTCATTACTTTCGTTTTTCTTCGTCTTACTCTCATTCCAATTCTATGCTCATTACACTGTTCATTCCATTCAACACCTCCTGTAATTCTTCTTCATTTTAACTGAATACAGAACATCGTTCGCGAATCTTGTCATTGATATCATTTTACCCCACATTTTAATCCTACTCTAGAACTTCTCTTTTATTTCTGTCATTGCTTCTTCGATGCATACCTTCAAAACTAGTGACGAAAGACTGTATCCCTGTCTTATATACATTTTAGTCCGAGGAGTTCGTTCTTGGTCTTCCAGTATTAATGACCCCTCTTGGTTCTAACATGTTGTTTATTACTAGTCTTCCACTGCAGCTTATTCCTATTTCTCTCAGGACGTCGAAGATGTTATACCATTTTACACCGTCAAAGGTTTTTTGTAGTTCGGCTGAACCCATGAACGCAAACAGATTTTTTTTTTTAGTCTGGCTTCCATTACGAAGCGCAGCAACGGATTTGCGTCTTTCGCGTTTTTAGTTTTTCGAGAGTTAAACTGATTGTCATCGAACAAACCCCCAATGTTCTTTCTAATTTTTCTTTGTATTATTCTTGTTAGTAGCTTAGATTCATAAAATGTTACGCAGACTCTGCGATAATTCTCGCACTTACCTACCGGTTCTAAGTTCGAACTTCTGTGGATGGTATTTTTCAGAAAGTGTGATGATATGTCTCCAATGTGATAGATTCAACACACTAACTTGAATAGTTGTTAACTTGCAATTTGACCCTGTGATTTCGGAAATTCTGAAGAACTGTCGCATCTGCTTTATGCGATCGCAAGTGTTTCAAAGCCCTCTTGAACTGTATTTAATACTGGATACCCTAGATTTTCCACATCGACTCCCATTTCTTCTATCACGTCATCACGCAGTTCCTTCCTCTCGTAGAGACGTTCAGTGTAATTTATTCAAGAACCCACTCCCTGCATTTAACAGTGAAATTACCATTGTACTGTTGATGTAGACGCTCTTGCTTTTAATTTCACTGAAAGCTGTTTTAGCTTTTTTATATGCTGAATCAAGCTTTCCGACAATCATTTCTCTTTCGATTTCTTCACGTTTTTCCTGTAACTATTTCGTCTTGGCTTCCTCTACTTCCTGCTTCATCCCTAAGTGCCTTATATTGCTGTATTCATATCTTTCTCTGAATTTTTTGTATTTAGTCAATCGACTGAAATACACTCCTGGAAATGGAAAAAAGAACACATTGACACCGGTGTGTCAGACCCACCATACTTGCTCCGGACACTGCGAGAGAGCTGTACAAGCAATGATCACACGCACGGCACAGCGGACACACCAGGAACCGCGGTGTTGGCCGTCGAATGGCGCTAGCTGCGCAGCATTTGTGCACCGCCGCCGTCAGTGTCAGCCAGTTTGCCGTGGCATACGGAGCTCCATCGCAGTCTTTAACACTGGTAGCATGCCGCGACAGCGTGGACGTGAACGTATGTGCAGTTGACGGACTTTGAGCGAGGGCGTATAGTGGGCATGCGGGAGGCCGGGTGGACGTACCGCCGTATTGCTCAACACGTGGGGCGTGAGGTCTCCACAGTACATCGATGTTGTCGCCAGTGGTCGGCGGAAGGTGCACGTGCCCGTCGACCTGGGACCGGACCGCAGCGACGCACGGATGCACGCCAAGACCGTAGGATCCTACGCAGTGCCGTAGGGGACCGCACCGCCACTTCCCAGCAAATTAGGGACACTGTTGCTCCTGGGGTATCGGCGAGGACCATTCGCAACCGTCTCCATGAAGCTGGGCTACGGTCCCGCACACCGTTAGGCCGTCTTCCGCTCACGCCCCAACATCGTGCAGCCCGCCTCCAGTGGTGTCGCGACAGGCGTGAATGGAGGGACGAATGGAGACGTGTCGTCTTCAGCGATGAGAGTCGCTTCTGCCTTGGTGCCAATGATGGTCGTATGCGTGTTTGGCGCCATGCAGGTGAGCGCCACAATCAGGACTGCATACGACCGAGGCACACAGGGCCAACACCCGGCATCATGGTGTGGGGAGCGATCTCCTACACTGGCCGTACACCACTGGTGATCGTCGAGGGGACACTGAATAGTGCACGGTACATCCAAACCGTCATCGAACCCATCGTTCTACCATTCCTAGACCGGCAAGGGAACTTGCTGTTCCAACAGGACAATGCACGTCCGCATGTATCCCGTGCCACCCAACGTGCTCTAGAAGGTGTAAGACAACTACCCTGGCCAGCAAGATCTCCGGATCTGTCCCCCATTGAGCATGTTTGGCACTGGATGAAGCGTTGTCTCACGCGGTCTGCACGTCCAGCACGAACGCTGGTCCAACTGAGGCGCCAGGTGGAAATGGCATGGCAAGCCGTTCCACAGGACTACATCCAGCATCTCTACGATCGTCTCCATGGGAGAATAGCAGCCTGCATTGCTGCGAAAGGTGGATATACACTGTACTAGTGCCGACATTGTGCATGCTCTGTTGCCTGTGTCTATGTGCCTGTGGTTCTGTCAGTGTGATCATGTGATGTATCTGACCCCAGGAATGTGTCAATAAAGTTTCCCCTTCCTGGGACAATGAATTCACGGTGTTCCTATTTCAATTTCCAGGAGTGTATTTCTCGTGTTACCCAAGGTTTCTCCGCAGTTATCTTCCTTGTACCTATATTTGACTTTGGAACTTCTTTTTAGTCTAACAGATTTAAAGCAGGTTACCTGAGTCGTTACAGTGTTATTCTGTCCCGTCGGCGACAAGATCACAACTGAGGGGATGAATAATTGGGGAAGAACGAGAAAGAGAATCGGGGGTGTCCTACCCAACCGGCAACTACCGTACGCGACTTGGGCAAGTCAGGGCAAAACTAAATTAGGATGGGGAAACGTGCCCATGAACCTCCGTGCACTCGAATGTGAGCTTAACCATCACGCCGCGCCTCGGTCGGTGGTTTCTTACGTTCGAGGCTTTTACCCTATTGTCTGACACCATTATATCCTATGTCCCAAGTTAATAATATCCCTTTGTGGTCCAACGTATCGAAACAAAGTTTCCGGAAATCGATAGCAAGCAAAAGAGTGAATAATTTATTGTGTTTTTAATAGTCGTAACTTTTTCATTTATCGAAATATTGAAACAAAAGAATTTTTTAATGGAACGATGTAGAGTATACAAGGTCCAGTCACATTAATATGACCACATGTCGAAAGCCTTAATGACCTTCTTTTGCAGCGCAAACGTGCAGGAAGAGTGAATGAGGTTCTGGAAGGTACCGACAGGGATGTGTAGTCATGCCGACGTCCATGGCGAGATCTATCTTTGCAACCACGACACCATGCAGCGCGGTACAGATGGACTCAACAACATGCCGAATGGACGGCTGAGGATTGGCATCACGTTCTCTTCACCAATGAGTGTCACATATGCCATCAACCAGAAAATCGTCGGAGGCAACCCGGTCTGGCTGAACGCCTTAGACACGCCGTCCAACGAGTGCAGCAAGGTGGACGTTCCCTGCTGTTTTGGGTAGCATTCTGTGGGGCCGACGTACGCCGCTGGTGGTCATGGAAGGCGCCGTAACGGCTGTACTATACGTGAATGCCATCCTCCGACATGATAGTGCAACCATGTTGGCAGGATATCGGTGAAGAATTCGTCTTCATGGACGAAAATTCGCGTCCCCGTCGTGCACATCTTGTGAATGACTTCCTTCAGGATAACGACATCGCTCGACTAGAGTGGCCAGCATGTTCTGCAGACATGAACCCTCTCGAACATGCCTGGTATAGATTGAGAAGGGCTGTTTATGGACGACGCGACCCACCAACCACTCTGTGGGATCTATGCCGAATCGCCATTGAGTAGTGGGACAGTCTGGACCAACAGTGCCTTGATGAACTTCTGGATAGTATGCCACGAGAAATACAGGCATGCATCAATGCAAGAGGACGTGCTGCTGGGTATTAGAGGTACAGCAATATGGACCACACCTCTGATTGTCTCACTGTATGGTGGTACAACAAGCAATGTTTGGTTTTCATGAGGAATAAAAAGGGCGGAATTGATGTTTATGTTGATCTATATTCCAATTTTCTGTACAGGTTCCGGAACTCTCGTAAGCGAGGTGATACAAAAGTTTTTTAAAGTGTCTATAATTATTGGATACGTAGTCCTCACATTTTCAACCGTGTGTGAAATATTAGAGGGTATCCGTATAGGAGATTCATTTTTTATATATTTATTTATCGAAGCCCATTTTCTTGTCGACAACAGTGGGTCGTTAAATATGAAATATAATTTACGTGACCTTGCATGATAATCTTTTTCTTTCTTCTTTTTTGTTTTAGATGTGGTGCAACTATTTCAACAGAAACTGGGAATGAGGAATGAATTTCACTTCACACGAACGTGCTTGGAACCTAGAGTAAAAAATTTTCTCAGGGCTTTGATACTGATTCAGCCAGACGCGTTTGGAATGCAAAACATGAATCTGCGACCACCCATGCACAACGGAAAACGAAATTGAAAGCTCTTCAAAACAAAAGGAAACGACAGCAATTTCCTGCAAATATTTGTTTGCCAGTTAACTTGGAAACAATGGTTGCAGATAGCAGCACCTCATTTATGATGATTGGTATTTACCGCTACTGAGTGGGAAGCCTTTTACGAACCAAGGCTAGTGGAAGTGATTTCAGATAATACGACGCGCAGTTGCATCGCACGGAGTTGGCGTTAAAGCAATAGGCTCTAGAAACTGACGCAGGCGGCTGTGAGCTAATCGTCGCGTTCGATTGCTGATAAGTGATATCGAAGCCGAGGCCCTGATATCGGGGCTGGACTGGGAAAGTCCGCTCTATGTACAGTCTGCGTTACTTTACCTAGACGCGTTCAGTACGTTACGATACGGATTGTCTATAGGCCTATAGTTTGCAGATTACAGCGGCGTTAAAGGGCGTAACCATCTTCTCAAATCAGACTCGCTCCCTGCTCCTGCACACACATAATCCGGTTCAGTATCTGTTTGAAGAAAGCCGAAAGAGATAATTATGGACCACTAGCAACTGAACCGAGAGACATTTGCCGTCAGATCTCAAAACTCTTTCTTTAAACGGAAAATGCCAGATGGCCCTATGCTCTAACGGCTTCTAGATGCGTTGTACCTTCAATTCACCATGTTTTTCCTCGCGTTATAGGCGAAAGGAGAAAATTAGTAAAATGAGAATACAGAATGTAGTTTCATGCACCTGAACGTCAACTGCCTGATAGCAAAATAATGTGTACAATTGTCATACAAAATATACATCGTAGGCAGCTGTTACCTGTTATAAAGTTGAGGCATTAAGCATTATTTTTTTATTTCTCGTTCAGCTACAGGCAAAGCGTGATACACTTACAAACATCAACATAAAAATTTAAATTAACATTAACAATGATTTACAATAAAATTTTCAGGGTTTCCAGCCACAAAAGTGCTTGGTCACTTATCACATGTATGTCCATCAGATTTCCTCCCTTAAGTCCGTGTACGTCGCACTCAACTATATGCTGCATGGTTTGACTCTCTCCGCACTCACAATTGGGGTCCTGGGAGAAACCCCACTTTTTCAACAAATATCCGCACCGACCAACACCTGTCCGCAGACGATTTAGAGTTACCCACACTCTACGTTGGAGTTGGAAGCCTGGAACTCGTTGAGATGGGTCCTCAATAAGGAAACTGTTATTCACTTTGCTTTCCTGCCATTGCTGTTTCCACAGGTTATCGATATCAATCTGTTGTTTGAGTTCTTTCCAGAAGGGATTTCTTGACATCAATCTGTCAGGGGGAGGAGGTAGGTCCCTGAACTTTTCTTTGTACCTCTGGATTGCTCTTTCACGTCTAATCGAGGGTGGTTCGATATTGGCAAGGACGGGCAGCCAAGGTTTCGGGGTGGGTCTTACTGTTCCTGTTATGAGCCTCATTGTCTCGTTAAGTTGCACATCAATATATCTGACATGCCTACTGCGGGCCCAGACGGGTGCGCAATATTCCGCTACACTATACAGAAGTGCCAGTGCTGATGTGCGTAGAGTTTCAGTGGAACATCCCCAGGTTGTTCCTGCCAGTTTCATTATGATGTTGTTTCTTGTTTTCATTTTTTGGGCGACTTCGTACAGGTGGCTCTTATATGTGAGAGTGCGATCTAGCTTAACACCCAGATATTTTGGCGTTCTATCGTTTTTCAACAATTTACCTTTTATTTGCACTTTTAGCTCACGATTTGCATCTTTGTTACACAAGTGCATTATTGATGCCACGGATTTAGTCGGATTTACTTTGAGGTGCCAGTTGTCAGAATATTGTTGTAGCATGTTTTGGTATAAATAAATACAGATGCAATTGTGAAAATAAAAGAATGATTTGGGAATGAAATTAAAATTCGGGGTGAAAGATTATCATTATGAGATTTGCTAGTGACATTCCTATCTCAGTGAATTCTGTACATAGAGTATCAATTTAGAATTAAGGTTGACGAAGTAAAGTAATTCTGCTGCTTTGGAAACAAAATAACGTTTGACTGACGAAGCAGGAAGGACATAAAAAGCAGACTAGCACGGGCAAAGAGGTCAGTCCTGGCCAAGACAAGTCTCCTAGTATCGAGTATAGGTCTTAATCTGAGGAAGAAATTACTGAGGATGTACGTTGAGAACACAGCATTCTATGGTACTGAATCATGGATGTTGAAAAACGAGGAAAAGAATATATGGAGAATACTGACAGTAAGAAGAGGGCAGTTTGACAGATAGGTGTTAAGACGACAGCCAATAACCTCTACTAGAGGGAGCTGTAGAGGGTAAAAACTGTAGGTGAAGACAGAGATTTGAACACATTCAACGAATAACTGTGGACGTAGGTTGCAAGTGTCAGCTTGAGATGAATGGGTTGGCACTTGAGAGGAAGTCAAACGCCTCATCGAATCAGTCAGAGGAAAGTTTTGAGTCTTTTTTGTAAGAATTTGTCTTTCGCTTTGTCCTACCCTCCCTTTCTGTGAAGCACATTTGACTGCCCCACCCTTTCCCCTTCGCCCCTCCCCAACGCCCTTAGAGCCTTGTAACGTAACAGTTACAGACGAAATTTAAATCTTTTTCTTGTCAATATTGTATTTGGTACAGTTCTTAAATTTCTCATGTTTGACCTCTGTTCCGTATTTCTCAAACTTCTAAGTTTCTGAGTAGTTTTTTTTAGTCGTAATTAATTCCACATCTACATTTTCATCTATTATCTGCGAGCCATGATATGGAGTGGGTCGGACTGTATTGCTTGCTTCAGTGTTACTTCCTGCTTTTCTGTTATTTGTTGAAGATGAACCATTAGCATTCTTCTTATAAATCGTGCTAATGTACAAGCATAAAAAGACGACCGCGAGGTTTCAGGCGAGGCGAAAAGCTTTTGTCATGCAGTCATCAAGGGTACAAGAGTGGGCCTTCGGCTCCGAAAGCCCATACCGTTGATGTTTCACTGAATGGTTCGCACTTGTTGATGGCACAAGATTGAAATCTGTAGCAATTTGCGGAAGGGTTGCACTTCTGTCACGTTGAACGGTTCTCTTCAGTCGTCGTTGGCCCCATTCTTGCAGGATCTATTTCCGGCCACAGCGATGTCGGAGATTTGATGTTTTTACCGGATTCCTAATATTCACGGTACGCTCGTGAATTGATCGTAGCTGTGGCCGAGCGGTTCTAGGCGCTTCAGTCTGGAACCGCGCTGCTGCTACAGTCGCGGGTTAGAATCCTGTCTCAGGCATGGATGTGTGTGATGTCCTTAGGTTAGTTAGGTTTAAGTAGTTCTAAGTTCTAGGGGACTGATGACCTCAGATGTTAAGTCTCATAGTGCTCAAAGCCATTTTTTTCCCCCTCTACGATTTTTACCCTCCACGCTGCCCTCCAATGCTAAATTTGTGATCCCTTGATACCTCAGGACATGTCCTACCAACCGATCCCTTCTTCTAGTCAAGTTGTGCCACAAACTTCTGTTCTCCCCAATTCTATTCAATACCTCCTCATTAGTTACGTGATCTACCCACCTAGTCTTCAGTATTCTTCTGTAGCACCACATTTCGAAAGCTTCTATTCTCTTCTTGTCCAAACTATTTATTGTCCATGTTTCACTTCCATACATGGCTACACTCCATACAAATACTTTCAGAAACGACTTCCTGACACTTAAATCTGTACTCGATGTTAACAAATTTCTCTTCTTCAGAAACACTTTCCTTGCCATTGCCAGTCTACATTTTATATCCTCTCTACTTCGACCATCATCAGTTATTTTGCTCCCCAAATAGCAAAACTACTTTACTACTTTAAGTGTCTCATTTCCTAATCTAATTCCTTCAGCATCACCCGACTTAACTCGACTACATTCCATTATCCTCGTTTTGCTTTTGTTGATGTTCATCTTATATCCTCCTTTCAAGACACTGTCCATTCCGTTCAACTGCTCTTCCAGGTCCTTTGCTGTCTCTGACAGAATTACAATGTCATCGGCGAACCTCAAAGTTTTTATTTCTTCTCCATGGATTTTAATACCTACTCCGAATTTTTCTTTTGTTTCCTTCACTGCTGTTCAATATACAGATTGAATAATATCGGGGATAGGCTACAACCCTGTCTCACTCCCTTTACAATCTCTGCTTCCCTTTTATGCCCCTCGACTGTTATAACTGCCATCTGGTTTCTGTACAAATTCTAAATAGCTTTTCGCTCCCTGTATTTTACCACACCCACCTTCAGAATTTGAAAGAGTGTATTCCAGTAAACATTGTCAAAAGCTTTCTCTAGGTCTAGAAATGCTAGAAACGAAGGTTTGCCTTTCCTTAATCTATGTTCTAAGGTAAGTCGTAGGGTCAGTATTGCCTCACGTGTTCCAACATTTCTACGGAATCCAAACTGATCTTTCCGAGGACGGCTTCAACCAGTTTTTCCATTCGTCTGTAAAGAATTCGTGTTAGTATTTTGCAGCCGTGGCTTATTGAACTAATAGTTCGGTAATTTTCACATCTGTCAACACTTGATTTCTTTGGAAATGGAATTATTATATTCTTCTTGAAGTCTGAGGGTATGTCGCCTGTCTCACACATCTTGCTCACCAGATGGTAGAGGTTTGTCAGTGCTGGCTCTCCCAAGGCTACCAGTAGTTCTAATGGAATGTTGTCTACTCCCAGGGCCTTGTTCCGGCTTACGTCTTACAGTGCTCTGTCAAACTCTTCACGCAGTATCATATCTCCCGTTTGATCTTCATCTACATCCTCTTCCATTTCTATACTATTGTCCTCAAGTACATCATTCTTGTACAGACCCTCTATATACTCCTTCCACCTTTCTGCTTTCCCCATCTTTGCTTAGAACTGAGTTTCTATCTGAGCTCTTGATATTCATAAAGTGCTTCTCTTTTCTCCAAAAGTCTCTTTAATTTTCCTGTAGGCAGTATCTGTCTTACCCCTAGTGAGATATGTCCCTACATCCTTACATTTGTCCTCTAGCCATCCCTGCTTAACCATTTTGCACTTCCTGTCGATCTCATTTTTGAGACGTTTGTATTCCTTTTTGCCTGCTTCATTTACTGCATTTTTATATTTTCTGCTTTCATCAATTAAATTCCATATTTCTTCTGTTACCCAAGGATTTCTAGTAGCTCTCGTCTTTTTACGTACTTGATCGTCTGCTGCCTTCACTACTTCATCCCTCAGAGCTACCCATTCGTCTTCTACTGTATTTCTTTCCCCCATTTCTGTCAATTGTTCCCTTATGCTGTCCCTGAAACTCTGTACAACCTCTGGTTTAATCAGTTTATCCAGGTCCCATCTCCTTAAATTCCCACCTTTTTGCAATTTCTTCAGTTTTAATCTACAGTTCATAACCAATAGATTGTGGTCAGAGTCCACATCTGCCCCTGGAAATGTCCTACAATTTAAAACCTGGTTCCTAAATCTCTGTCTTACCATTATACAGGGTGATTCAAAAAGAATACCACAACTTTAGGAATTTAAAACTCTGCAACGACAAAAGGCAGAGCTAAGCACTATCTGTCGGCGAATTAAGGGAGCTGTAAAGTTTCATTTAGTTGTACATTTGTTCGCTTGAGGCGCTGTTGACTAGGCGTCAGCGTCAGTTGATGCTAAGATGGCGACCGCTCAACAGAAAGCTTTTTGTGTTATTGAGTACGGCAGAAGTGAATCGACGACAGTTGTTCAGCGTGCATTTCGAACGAAGTATGGTGTTAAACCTCCTGATAGGTGGTGTATTAAACGTTGGTATAAACAGTTTACAGAGAATGGGTGTTTGTGCAAAGGGAAAAGTTCTGGACGGCCGAGAACGAGTGATGAAAATGTAGCACGCATCCAGCAAGCATTTGTTCACAGCCCAGGAAAGTCGACTCGCAGAGCTAGCAGAGAGCTGCAAATTCCACAATCAACTGTATGGAGAGTCCTACGAAAAAGGTTAGTTATGAAACCTGAACGTCAACTACCCGAGGCGATGGATCGGCCGCCAGGCAGCCCGTGACAGAGCACTTCATCACTGGCCTCCAAGAAGCCCTGATCTTACCCCCTGCGATTTTTTCTTATGGCGGTATGTTAAGGATATGGTGTTTCGGCCACCTCTCCCAGCCACCATTGATGATTTGAAACGAGAAATAACAGCAGCTATCCAAACTGTTACGCCTGATATGCTACAGAGAGTGTGGAACGAGTTGGAGTATCGGGTTGATATTGCTCGAGTGTCTGGAGGGGGCCATATTGAACATCTCTGAACTTGTTTTTGAGTGAAAAAAAAACCTTTTTAAATACTCTTTGTAATGATGTATAACAGAAGGTTATATTATGTTTCTTTCATTAAATACACATTTTTAAAGTTGTGGTATTCTTTTTGAATCACCCTGTATAATCTATCTGATACCTTTTAGTATCTCCAGGATTCTTTCATGTATACAACCTTTTTTATGATTCGTGAACCAAGTGTTAGCTACGATTAAGTTATGCTCTGTGCAAAATTCTACCAGTCGGCTTCCTCTTTCATTTCTTAGCCCCAATAAGTTAGTTAGGTTTAAGTAATTCTGAGTCCAGGGGACTGATGACCTTCGGTATTAAGTCCAATAGTGCTTAGAGCCATTCTAACCATCTGAATTGATCGTATAGGAAAATCCCCACTTCATCGCTACCTCAGATATGCTGTGTACCATCGCTCGTGCGCCGACTATAACACCATGTTCAAGCTCACTTAAATCTTGATAACCTTCCATTGTAGTGGCAGTAACCGGTCTAAAACCTGCGCCAACCTTGTTGTCTCATATAGGTGTTGCTGATGGCAGCGCCGTATTCTGCCTGTTTACAAATCTCTGTATTTGACTACGCGTGCCTATACCAGTTTTTTGGCGCTTCAGTGTATATCCATTGGCTTATTGTAATGATAGATGCATAGAAATGGCGGAGAATAGAATAAAACTGAATATCATTTAATTACAGTTTGAGGCAAATCCATTCTTATGCTCGATGCAAAAAAAAAAAAAAAAAAAAAAAAGAGACGTAGTATCACGATCGTATCGGAGGAAAATGTTATCAGGTCACAATGCCCAGTGTTCGGATGATACGCCAACCTACACTGCCTGTCGCCGCCTGCATGACGTACTGACTACAGCAGCAGGCAGTGCCGCAGTCACGTCCACCGCCTTCTCTTCTCTCGTTCTCTCCCCACGCTCGCCTTGTCGCGCAGTACACGCGCCGCACTGCCATGCGCGGGCTTCCGCCGCCATTGAAGATCGTATGCTGTGACCGGCGTGGGCGCCACCGGAATACCAATCCGCTCACCCAAGGTCCCGCGCCAACGCCAACAATCCTGCATTGCGAATCACAACTGCTCTATCCCTTGGATGCTTCCCTCTCAAGAAGTAACTCTCTCTACGGTCGGACGACTCGTCTGGCGTAGCCGTAATAAATATACACGTAAGCCTTCGAATCTGTCTAACCATTAATAAAAAAAAAAACCCACATCCAAATTCCTACAGTAGTTCTTCCTATCAGCGTTCACATACAGACAGAAAAAACACAGCGGGAGTTGAGGTCAGCAGGTAGGGGGATCTTCAGTAATATGAACAAACAACATAGCAAACTGTTTCCAATAGACCATCATGCAATGTGGAGCTGTTTCTAAGTAGCTTCACCCGATTTGAAATATTGGGGGGGGATCAGGAAGATTCGTCTGGTTTGACAAGGCTGTATGTCTACATAAATGAGACAGCAACTTGGGGAAATTTTTGTCTTATTCACAGGTCGGAGAAGAACCGTCCGATTTTACAAGGGGATATGTTTTACATCCTTTTTGCAGCTATGTTAACGATAAGGCACAGATCAAGGAGGGGTTTCTTACGTTTATCCATTCCTTTCTCACCCAAATATAATTTCCTATCACTTCCAATTTTTAAGTACAGCAATTTAATAATAGAAATTGCATAAATGAAGTGTTTTAACATAATAATAATAATATCTTGCTTACAATAATGCTTATTAATCCGCTTTAGCGTAGCTTACAAACATGCACTAAGACCACTGTGCAAAAAGGAAGGTACCTTCTCAGAGGAGAATAAAACAGTTTTGGATAGTAGAAGCATCGCTGAACTGTTAATGTACTCCAGAGTTGAATGATGGTCACAGTGATTACTGTAGGCAAAACAGTCATGGTGAAATTGGCGAAGAAAAAGCTAGAAAAATTCTGTGTGACGTTTACTATACACTTTAGAAAGTGAAACAAAGAAATCTGATGTAAAGACACACAGACGGACATTATAAAAAAAATTAAAAAGGGTGACAAGTGGCCTGTTGTGGCCCAGCCGGATGCAGAATGGAACCACGTTCATAATTTTATTATCGTGTAAGGGCTACTACTAATTTACAGTTCGTTACAACTTCAAAATTTATTTATTTATTTATTTACACGTCCAGTTCCGTAGGACCAAACTGAGGAGCAAATCTCCAAGGTCTTGGAACATGTCAGTATACGAAATTACAACATAAAAGTAATAACAGATAAAAATAAAATGTTTGTGAGCTCAAAAAAGTCAAGCCGTAAGTTTAAGTAAACGCAATCAACAATATAACATAGGAATAAGCTTAATTTTCCAAGGAATTCCTCAACAGAATAGGAGTGAACTATAAGGAAGCTCTTTGGTTTTGATTTCAAAGCGCGTGGATTACCGCTAAGATTTTCGAATTCTTGTTTTAGCTTACTGAAAATGGATGGAGCAGTATACTGCACACTTTTCTGCACAAGAGCTAAGTAAGTTCGACCCAATTGCAGGTTGGATTTCTGACGAGTATTAACTTAGGGAAAGCTGCTTATTCTTTGAAATAATCTGATATTGTTAACAAGAAAGAGCCCAGTCTAGTGAACAGGGGTCGACAAGAGGTTCGCGAACTTACACCACTTATTGCCCGAACCGCCCGTTTCTGAGCCACAAATATCCTTTTGAATGGAAAGAGTTACCCCAAAATATAATACCATACGACATAAGCGAATGAAAATAAGCAAAGTACACTAATTTTCGTGTCGAACGATCACTTACTTCAGATACCGCTCGAACAGTAAAAATGGCAGCATTAAGTCTTTGAAAAAGATCCTGAACGAGGGCTTTCCACGATAGTTTAGTATCTATCTGAACGCCTAGAAATTTGAACTGTTCAGTTTCACTAATCATATGCCAATTCTGTGACATTAAAAAGTCAGGTTTTGTTGAATTTTGTTAGAAACTGTAAAAACGTGAGTCTTACTGTGATTTAGCTTGAGTTTATTTTCTACAAGTCATGAACTTATGTCATAAAACCGAGCGAGGTGGCGCAGTGGTTAGCACACTGGACTCACATTCGGGAGGACGACGGTTCAATCCAGCGTCCGGCCATTTGAAACCGAGCCAGTGTTGCACACAACATCCTTTACTTTCAAGCTAGTGCCATCACCAAACAGAAATATTTTAGAGTTACCCGCAATACTAGAGGGCATATTATTTATGTAAATAAGGAACAGGAGTGGCCCTAACACTGATCCCTGGGGCACCCCCATTTGACTGTACCCCACTTAGACCCCACATCACAGCCGTTCTCACATTGTGAATAATAACCTTTTGCTGTCTGTGAAAAGAAGACTTAGTAAAGTCAGTATGCAGCTCAAATTTTTTAAAAACAACTCTTCAGAGTGCAGTTCAGAACAGACTTCAAAATGAGGCTTTTCAAGTTGACAAGTCAAAGAGGAAATGCTATCGTGCTTTCTCGAATGAGAATGAGCAAGAGCCGGGCGGGGTGGCCGAGCAGTTCTAGGCGCTACAGTCTGGAACCGCGCGACAGCTACGGTCGCAGGTTCGAATCCTGCCTCGGGCATGGATGTATGTGATGTCCTTAGGTTAGTTCGGTTTAAGTGGTTCTACATTCTAGGGGAATGATGACCTCAGAAGTTAAGTCCCATAGTGCTCAGAGCCATTTGAACCATTTTTTGAGAATGAGCAAGAGCTGGAGCGTGTCTGTTATTTAAACTGAAAGGAAGGCGGATTGTTTGGACTTACAGTGAATAATGACCTATCGTATTTCCTAATGTCGACAAGAATACGACAACCATACGAGTTACAAATGGCAGAACGGTATATGCCTTGAAAGAAACTCAGTTATCCAGCCCACAGCCGGCAGTTTCAGTTCCATATGAAATGGATATTTCAGTTTGTTTTTCTGTGCCAACTGAAAAGCTAACGCTCTGAACGCCTTCACTGTCAGTCGAAACAATCAATCTCCCATGTCTTTTAAATAATAGGCTCACTCCAAGTGTTGCTCATTCTCATTCGACAAAGCACGATAAAATTTCCTCTTTGACTTGTCAACTTGAAAAGCCTCATTTTGAAGTCTGTTCTGAACTGTTCTCTGAAGAGTTGTTTTAGCAAAGTTGAACTACATACTGGCTCTCTTGAGTTCCATTGCCTTTTTCACAACAGCTGTTGCAGTCTCTTACAAGTTTTCTGTAGTCCAACTTGGACGATAAGTTTCACATTCGTATCTTCTTGTTACCTATGAAAAAAGAAAGGCTATGACTATCGACAATATAAGAAACGTGAAAATATAGTGGTGTATCTTAGAGGTGTTAGAATAAATATGAATGTTGAAAAGTAAGCACTAGGAAAGAATGGTACCACAGTACCTGGGGCAGAACGGAACCTCGCTTCATTCCGCCCCACCCTGTGATGTTAGGTAGAGTTCGAAACCCACAAAGTGTTCTACGGAACAAATATGATTTACACCAGGCTTGGCCAAGACTTGCAGGGCCGAGTCTGCTCAGTGTTCCAGCTTCCCCCACCACTGCGTTGCTCCGAGTAGGTTTGTGCGTGAGACAGCTGTATGCTAAAGGCTGTATATGCAGGAAACTTAGGAAGGAGTGGTTGTAGAACAGTGCGAGTGCTTCTGAAAGGCGTATATTGCAACATACTTTTATAAAGAGGATTTCATAACTACTATTAAGTTTCCATTCTTATTTTTTCACCAAAGCACTAACTTTACTACATAATGCAATGAGTGCATTAGACACTGCTAATGTAATAAGCAGAACTACAAAAACCATTACATACTGCCATTTATCATTAAGTTGTCATGTTTCTAAATTTATACACATTTCGATTGTAGGATACGTAATATATCTGGAACAATGGTTTGTAACACAAACATGGTGTTATGCAGGTTAAAATACGTTACCTGAGAGTTGGTGGGACCTTTTGAATTTCACAACGGAAAAAAGAATTAAACCAAACAATGAAATAACTTTAGCGAGTTGTCTCTGCACTCCAGGAATTTGCTTTGGTGTAACATTTTATAAATCTCGTAAATTTCTGCACTGGACAACAGGTCATTGAATCAGGTGCTACATTCTCATGCCCTCCTCTTTCTGTTTGAAAAGGTCAAAAGAGCCTCTGCCAGTGACATCCTAAATTCAGGAAGATCCATAAAGGTCTCTTTCACAGTCTGGTTTTTACGGCAGTGCTCTCTGCACAGAAACCAGTAACTGATAGGTGAAAGATCTACGAACTGAAATGAAATGATCGTATGGCATTGATGGCGGAGATTCCCCACCTGGGGGAATTCGGACGAAGAGTTGCACGTCTTTTACTTGAAGCCGCATTGGGCGCCTTGCATATCGATGATGATGAAGACAACACAACGCCCATACCCGAGAATAGAAAAATTCCCGCCCAGGTAAGGAATCGAACCCAGGCCCGCTTCATGGTAGTCAGACGCACTGACCACTCAGCTAAGGGGGTAACGCGAAGTGCAGTAAACACAGGGGAGTTATTTGATTTTCTGTTTGACATGTGTGAGCGGTGCACGGCTCGAGTTTATCCAACTATTTGTTGTCATCTTCTATTGCGGTACTGCCGCCTCGTTTCCTTATTCCATTTACTGGCGTCACTAGCTTCTTGCCTTACTTGCCCGTGAGCGGTAGCAGCAGTGCGTATCGATAAGTGCACTGTCCTACCATCTGTGGAGCGACCGATAGTATTTCCGGGTCGTCGTGTGTCTGGCAGTCAGTTGGAGACGGACCAGCAGTGCAGTCGGGACGCAGCAGCAGTGAAGTCGGGGACGGAGCTCCGGTGAGGCGCGGACAGCCAGTGCTCGCCGACCGCTGGCGACACACGTGCACTGTCCGACGGAGGGCGTTTGGAGCGGGACGACCGTTGGTTGGTCGTCTCATCGGCCGACGTATATTTGGTCCTTTCACATTTTCCGGTCCGTGGCAGTTGGTCGGTCTGGCGGGTCTGGCCGGCGCCGTTGGCGGCGCCCACGCGCGGTCGGAGTGTGTGAGGCTGTTCCCATTGCTACGAAGTCCGTGGCTCACCGATCCCAGACACGAAAGTTGAGTCTTTACTTCATCTACCAGCCAGCCCCAACTGGTCACATTGTGTCGTTTGAATTAGTTATCTTGTCGGTGGGTCCGTTGACTGTCTGTCGGTTGGGTTGCCGTCGGATCGTGAATGGTTGGCCTGGCTACCTGTCTCACCCAGGCGACCGTTAGTGCTTGAATTCCAGGCCGACCCTCGAACATCAACTGCCTATTTTTTTATTTGTTCTTGTCGTCTGTACTTGTATGGCTTCTGGCCGATTTTTTTTTCAGTTAAGGTTGTTTTGCCCTTAAGGCGTAAGATCCTTTAGGCCTTCGGCCTAGTTCAAAGAACTGTTTCATGTAATGACTATGGCATTTTAAAAATTTTAATGTTGTTCAACTTTAAGTGTTGGGCTTTCAGCCGAGTTTGAGTTATTTTGCTTTTAAGGCCTCTGTTTCACGTAAGGCCTTTGGTATTTAAAAAAAAAATTATTAACGTTATGGAGGTTTAAGTATTAGGCCTTCAGCCGATTTGAATTTAACTTGTTTGCTCTTGAAGAGTCTGATTCTTTGGGCCTTCAGCTTAACTAAAGAACTGTTTTAAGAGAAGGCTTTGCCTTTTAAATTTCTGTTTTGGTTGAGTTTTGCCTAATTAAGAACTGTTTTACACAAGGTTTTTGTCTTTTTTTAAAAAAAAATAATTTCGTTTAGCCTTAAGTGTTGAGCTTTCAGCCGTTTTTGAATTCCAATTGTTTGCTCTGAAAATCTCATATTCTTTGGGCCTTCAGCCTAAATAAAGAACTGTTGTAAGATACGGCTTGCATTTTAATTTTTTGATTATGCTTGCATTTTAAGTTATTGGCCTTCAGCGGTTTTTTAATTAAAGTGGTTTTGCAGCCGTTAATTAATTCCCAAAGATTGAAGCTGTGTGTTTAAAAATTTTTTTTTGAGCTCTTGTAATGTTTGATCAAATAATAAAGTTGTATGTTCGAGTGTAACTGACAGCTCCTTATTTTGGCCCCTTTCCACAATTTAAACTACCTGTCCTGTCCTGCGGGCTTAGCAGGGCGTTTCAATGTGCATCTTTCATCTTATATACACCGATGTCCAAAATTAAAGCAACAAACCACTATTTCCCAGTCCTGTGTCTAATTCCTATATACAAACTGTCTACAGATGTCTGTACGATCGTGCTCTGCGCGGAAGATAACATTCCGGTCTACCAACGACCACGCCAACGACGACGTCAGGGCACCTGTCAAACGAGGTAGTGTTTAGCTAGTCGTTCAAATCCACAATCGCTGTGAACACAATCATAGACGGTGCTGCATGGCACTGAAGACTCCAACCAGACTCTCTGCGGTGGAGGGACGTAGGAAGAACGGAAGCAAGACAGTCGCAAACTGATGTGGTCCGATGGCTTAACGTGATTCTTTCCGTTATTTTTCGGAAGAGGCGACAGTTCACATAGATGGGATCTACACTCCTGGAAATTGAAATAAGAACACCGTGAATTCATAGTCCCAGGAAGGGGAAACTTTATTGACACATTCCTGGGGTCAGATACATCACATGATCTCACTGACAGAACCACAGGCACATAGACACAGGCAACAGAGCATGCACAATGTCGGCACTAGTACAGTGTATATCCACCTTTCGCAGCAATGCAGGCTGCTATTCTCCCATCGAGACGATCGTAGAGTTGCTGGATGTAGTCCTGTGGAACGGCTTGCCATGCCATTTCCACCTGGCGCCTCAGTTGGACCAGCGTTCGTGCTGGACGTGCAGACCGCGTGAGACGACGCTTCATCCAGTCCCAAACATGCTCAATGAGGGACAGATCCGGAGATCTTGCTGGCCAGGGTAGTTGACTTACACCTTCTAGAGCACGTTGGGTGGCACGGGATACATGCGGACGTGCATTGTCCTGTTAAAACAGCAAGTTCCCTTGCCGGTCTAGGAATGGTAGAACGATGGGTTCGATGACGGTTTGGATGTACCGTGCACTATTCAGTGTCCCCTCGACGATCACCAGTGGTGTACGGCCAGTGTAGGAGATCGCTCCCCACACCATGATGCCGGGTGTTGGCCCTGTGTGCCTCGGTCGTATGCAGTCCTGATTGTGGCGCTCACCTGCACGGCGCCAAACACGCATACGACCATCATTGGCACCAAGGCAGAAGCGACTCTCATCGCTGAAGACGACACGTCTCCATTCGTCCCTCCATTCACGCCTGTCGCGACACCACTGGAGGCGGGCTGCACGATGTTGGGGCGTGAGCGGAAGACGGCCTAACGGTGTGCGGGACCGTAGCCCAGCTTCATGGAGACGGTTGCGAATGGTCCTCGCCAATACCCCAGGAGCAACAGTGTCCCTAATTTGCTGGGAAGTGGCGGTGCGGTCCCCTACGGCACTGCATAGGATCCTACGGTCTTGGCGTGCATCCGTGCGTCGCTGCGGTCCGGTCCCAGGTCGACGGGCACGTGCACCTTCCGCCGACCACTGGCGACAACATCGATGTACTGTGGAGACCTCTCGCCCCACGTGTTGAGCAATTCGGCGGTACGTCCACCCGGCCTCCCGCATGCCCACTATACGCCCTCGCTCAAAGTCCGTCAACTGCACATACGGTTCACGTCCACGCTGTCGCGGCATGCTACCAGTGTTAAAGACTGCGATGGAGCTCCGTATGCCACGGCAAACTGGCTGACACTGACGGCGGCGGTGCGCAAATGCTGCGCAGCTAGCGCCATTCGACGGCCAACACCGCGGTTCCTGGTGTGTCCGCTGTGCCGTGCGTGTGATTATTGCTTGTACAGCCCTCTCGCAGTGTCCGGAGCAAGTATGGTGGGTCTGACACACCGGTGTCAATGTGTTTTTTTTCCATTTCCAGGAGTGTATATCCCGAAGACCAGAGCAGGACCGACCATGTGTAACATCGGAAAGAAAGGAGCGGTTATTTGTCTGTTAGGGGACGACGGTACTGCCTTCTTAATGCACAGCAACTGGTTTTTGAATCTGCGGCATCAACTGGACGTTTTGTATCGAGGCAAACGGTGTACAGAAGCTTTCGGCAGAGTGGCCTTTAATGTCTGAGACCTGCAGTATGTGTACCTGTGACACGTCTTCAGAGAAGATAATGTCTAAAGTGGAACCGTCAACATGCCACCTGGTCGGTCGAACAGTGGGCCAATGTTCTTATCACAGATGAGTGCCGGTTTGGTCTGGAGAGTTATTCTCGACGGATTCGCATCTGGAGGGATCGTGGAACATTTTTCGGGTCGCAAACACTGTGGAAAGAGACCGATATCGAGAAGGATGCCTAATGGTGCGAGCAGGGATTATGTTGACCACTGAAACACCTCTTCATGAACTTGTACGGTGGGCTTATACTAAATCGTTCTGTTGTTTTTCGGATGTGACGACAGTTCATAGAGACAACTCGAACAGTACAAAAACCAGTGACTGTGGAACAACAAGGACGAGTCACAAGTCGACACACACGGAGAACCCAGAAGTGGTCGGCGACCAAATACGCGTCGTCCAATGAACGACCAACCAAGGTCGTTCCCACTCAAGTCATGAGTGTCGGCAACGGTCGGACGAGTCATGGCTGTCTGGACCTCACTGCTGCTCCGTCTCGACTCTACTCCCGACACACGACGATCCAGAAATACTAGCGGTCGCGCCAAAGATAGTACGACAGTACTCTTATCGATAAGCGCTGCATCTGACATGCATGGGCAGGCAAGCCAGCAACTTAGTGGCGACAGTAAATCGAATTTGAAACGGGACGACAATACCACAAAGACAAGATGTCAAGCAATAAATGGCACAAACACGAGCCGCGCTCGGCTCACAAACGAAGACTGATCTATTTTCCGTCTGGGCTGCCGGCGATAAATTGACAGGAGTCTCTTATGGTACGATCTGTAACATACACTCCTGGAAATTGAAATAAGAACACCGTGAATTCATTGTCCCAGGAAGGGGAAACTTTATTGACACATTCCTGGGGTCAGATACATCACATGATCACACTGACAGAACCACAGGCACATAGACACAGGCAACAGAGCATGCACAATGTCGGCACTAGTACAGTGTATATCCACCTTTCGCAGCAATGCAGGCTGCTATTCTCCCATCGAGACGATCGTAGAGATGCTGGATGTAGTCCTGTGGTACGGCTTGCCATGCCATTTCCACCTGGCGCCTCAGTTGGACCAGCGTTCGTGCTGGACGTGCAGACCGCGTGAGACGACGCTTCATCCAGTCCCAAACATGCTCAATGGGGGACAGATCCGGAGATCTTGCTGGCCAGGGTAGTTGACTTACACCTTCTAGAGCACGTTGGGTGGCACGGGGTACATGCGGACGTGCATTGTCCTGTTGGAACAGCAAGTTCCCTTGCCGGTCTAGGAATGGTAGAACGATGGGTTCGATGACGGTCTGGATGTACCGTGCACTATTCAGTGTCCCCTCGACGATCACCAGTGGTGTACGGCCAGTGTAGGAGATCGCTCCCCACACCATGATGCCGGGTGTTGGCCCTGTGTGCCTCGGTCGTATGCAGTCCTGATTGTGGCGCTCACCTGCACGGCGCCAAACACGCATACGACCATCATTGGCACCAAGGCAGAAGCGACTCTCATCGCTGAAGACGACACGTCTCCATTCGTCCCTCCATTCACGCCTGTCGCGACACCACTGGAGGCGGGCTGCACGATGTTGGGGCGTGAGCGGAAGACGGCCTAACGGTGTGCGGGACCGTAGCCCAGCTTCATGGAGACGGTTGCGAATGGTCCTCGCCGATACCCCAGGAGCAACAGTGTCCCTAATTTGCTGGGAAGTGGCGGTGCGGTCCCCTACGGCACTGCGTAGGATCCTACGGTCTTGGCGTGCATCCGTGCGCCGCTGCGGTCCGGTCCCAGGTCGACGGGCACGTGCACCTTCCGCCGACCACTGGCGACAACATCGATGTACTGTGGAGACCTCACGCCCCACGTGTTGAGCAATTCGGCGGTACGTCCACCCGGCCTCCCGCATGCCCACTATACGCCCTCGCTCAAAGTCCGTCAACTGCACATACGGTTCACGTCCACGCTGTCGCGGCATGCTACCAGTGTTAAAGACTGCGATGGAGCTCCGTATGCCACGGTAAACTGGCTGACACTGACGGCGGCGGTGCACAAATGCTGCGCAGCTAGCGCCATTCGACGGCCAACACCGCGGTTCCTGGTGTGTCCGCTGTGCCGTGCGTGTGATCATTGCTTGTACAGCCCTCTCGCAGTGTCCGGAGCAAGTATGGTGGGTCTGACACACCGGTGTCAATGTGTTCTTTTTTCCATTTCCAGGAGTGTATAATTTCAGACCGAGCTCTCAGGTGTTTGGGCTTTCCGTGATGGTGGTCTGAGCGAAGCCCGGAGGCGATGGGCTGGGTCGATATTATCCTCCTAAAGTGGCTGTGGTCGGACCGCCACTAGGCTGGCTTAACGGCTCGTGACCTCTCCATGGCATCAGATATGCTGTTTTGATAAACTAGTAAACAAAACACGAAAACTTGTAGTCAATATCTTCTTCTTCCAAAAGGCTTCGCCTTGATTCTACAGCCACAGTTTCCTCTCTTCAGCAGTACTCTTGATCTCCGTGAATGAAGAACCTCTCACTGATCATATTTTTTTTTTTTTTTTACAGAGGGTTTCGTCGGTTGCCCTATCGTTTTCTTCCCTGCATTCATGCTTTCGACAATAGTTTATTGAAGAATATGACTTCTAATTAAGTGTCCAGTGAGTTTTGCTTTTCGTTAACGTATAACCTTCAGCATTTCTACATCTACATCTACATCCATACTCCGCAAGCCACCTGACGGTGTGTGGCGGAGGGTACCTTCAGTACCTCTATCGGTTCTCCCTTCTATTCCAGTCTCGTATTGTTCGTGGAAAGAAGGATTGTCGGTATGCTTCTGTGTGGGCTCTGATCTCTCTGATTTTATCCTCATGGTCTCTTCGCGAGATATACGTAGGAGGGAGCAATATACTGTTTGATTCCTTGGTGAAGGTATGTTCTCGAAACTTCAACAAAAGCCCGTACCGAGCTACTGAGCGTCTCTCCTGCAGAGTCTTCTACTGGAGTTTATCTATCATCTCCGTAACGCTTTCGCGATTACTAAATGATCCTGTAACGAGGCGCGCTGCTCTCCGTTGGATCTTCTCTATCTCTTCTATCAACCCTATCTGGTACGGATCCCACACTGCTGAGCAATATTCAAGCAGTGGGCGAACAAGCCTACTGTAACCTAATTCCTTTGTTTTCGGATTGCATTTCCTTAGGATTCTTTCAATGAATCTCAGTCTGGCATCTGCTTTACCGACGGTCAACTTTATATGATCATTCCATTTTAAATCACTCCTAATGCGTACTCCCAGATAATTTATGGAATTAACTGCTTCCAGTTGCTGAACTGCTATATTGTAGCTAAATGATATGGGATCTTTCTTTCTATGTATTCGCAGCACATTACACTTATCTACATTGAGATTCAATTGCCATTCCCTGCACCATGCGTCAATTCGATGCAGATCGTCCTGCATTTCAGTACAATTTTCCATTGTTAAAACCTCTCGATATACCACAGCATCATCTGCAAAAAGCCTCAGTGAACTTCCGATGTCATCCACAAGGTCATTTATGTATATTGTGAATAGCAACGGTCCTACGACATACCCCTGCGGCACAGCTGAAATCACTCTTACTTCGGAAGACTTCTCTCCATTGAGAATGACATGCTGCGTTCTGTTATCTAGGAACTCTTCAATCCAATCATACAATTGGTCTGATAGTCCATATGCTCTTACTTTGTTCATTAAACGACTCCTTTTTGCGACACCATCCCATTCTTTTTTGTCACTCCAGCTAGTTCTTCTTGTTCTCCTCCATAACCACAGTTCTGCAGCTTTGAGGCGCTCTTACTCCTGCTTTGGTAAAGTTCAGGTTTTACATCCGTATGTAAGGACACTGCATACAAATGTCTTTATATATCTTTCCTTAGTATGGAAGCTTAAGCGCTTATCAACAGAAGTTTCTTACTTTGTAAGGCGCTTTTGGCCAGTGATATTCTTCTCTCCATTTCGTCGAGACATCCTCTATTTCCCCCCTCATTGCTATGGAGGTAGCGAATTTCGTTGCCTCTTCGAGTTTATCACTACCTACTCTTGCGTCACCCTCACTGCCACTTACTTTCTTGTCTATAATCGTGACTTTTGTCTTTTTGCTACTGATTCTCAGTTTTACTTTCCTTATATCCTGATTTGAGACCCTAAACATTTTATATAGCTCTTTCTCCGAGTCTCCCACTACTGCAGTGTCATCAGCAAAACTGATGCAGTCAATATGCATACCATCAATTTTTACTACAGCCGTCTTTTATTTCATTGTTCTTATTGCCTCTTCGATAGCATATTAAGTAAGGTGATAGAGGGCACCCCGTCTCATTCCTCCTCCACTATAGGTACTTGCAAAAGATATAAATATGTAATAAAACTGTGATAAAAGGCAAAAGGCCGCTGGTGTGGCGTCAGCATAATGTCAACGCTGGCTACGCACCTATACGTCGCTACTGTGCTTGTGTGATCTGATGTTGGGTGCATAGTGGAATGCTGGCATGGATTTTAATCGTCCCAAATGTGAAGATATATAACTCAACCCTCACTGAACGCCAAAAAGTGTGATTGTTATCTGGTTCCAAATGGTGGATGAGGCGTGCTATAACGCTGTGAAGATTATTCTTTCTTATTCGTGTTCAATTCTTGCTGCCTCCAGCTGAGCGACAGGGTAATATGCTGCTTCACAGTTACTGATGTATAATGATGTAGTATCATAATGAGCAATGGAAAACATTTCAGAAACAGGCATTTTAAAATAAACTGTGAATTACCTTACTACCTGTGCGTCTGGAAAAGGGCTCTATAGATACAGAGCTACCTAAAAATGTGGTTCTAAGTATCCTAGACCCATTAATGAAAATCGCATATCACTGAATGTGATTGAATGTGTAGCAACGTATGTGAGTCTCAGACAGTCTTCATCTCTTTCTGTTTTCACACTGAACCTTACATTCTGAATGTAGGATTGAATGATACTACTTTTGGTCGAGATGTTGGCCGTTAGCGCATTGTGACGTGTTACGAAGTGTCAGCTGTGTATCTGTGAATGCTTGTATAGGGCTATTTTTGAACTGTAAGGCAGCCGGCCGGGTTGGCCGAGCGGTTCTAGGCGCTACAGTCTGGAACCGCGCGACCGCTACGCTCACAGGTTCGAGTCCTGCCACGGGCATGGATGTGTGAGATGTCCTTAGGTTCGTTAGGTTTAAGTAGTTCTAAGTTCAAGGGTACTGATGACCTCAGAAGTTAAGTCCCATAGTGCTCAGAGCTATTTGAACCATTTTTTGTACTGTACGGAATAAAAGGAAAATATGGTTCAAATGGCTCTGAGCACTATGGGACTTAACTTCTGAGGTCATCAGTACCCTTGAAATTAGAACTACTTAAACCTAACTAACCTAAGGACATCACACCCATCCATGCCCGAGGCAGGATTCGAACCTGCGACCGTAGCGGTCGCGTGGTTCTAAACTGAAGCGCCTAGAACCGCTCAGCCACATCGGCCGGCAATAAAAGGAAAAGATAGGTCAACGTACGATGCCAGCCCATTGCCTAACATTCTGAAATGGCAGAACGGCGAATCACCACCGTCAGTGTGGTAAGCTCTTATTCCATGACACACTGTACAGATATAAGGAATTCGTTCTCGAAGTTGGCAACAATCTAAGTTTCAGTCGTTGTCGCTGCCTCCTTCTCTTTCATTTGTCGCCCAAACATTGGTACGAAAGTTTCTTCCTGCGCCGGAATTTTAGTCAGCTGCATCCGCGTCGCATGGCACCACACTGCCGTGTGTGGTCGAACGTGACTGCAGACGAATGTGACAAAAAAACACGACAAAATGTCAGAGGTCTGCGTATTCCACTCAAAATTTCGCCTGAAATGCAGCACCGTGTACTGGATGAGTAACACAAGTAGATTATTTTCTGGTTCCTACAGTCTTTCCGAATTAATTATGTATCTGCTCGTTAAACAGAGTGGCTGACGCAAGTAGATCTCATTCAACAGATGGGTCACACACATCATTCCGCTGGGATGAAAATACGATTTGCTTAATTAATGCTGTGCCTGAATTCTAACTGACTTTTCTCACCTGTGAAAAAGTTACGTTAAACCTGGTGGAGTAGTTTAGTAAATCCGATAGTATAATCGAGAAAATGTGTTCCCTTAGGAGTAAGAAATAAGGGTAGCTCAACCTTAAGACTGGTGGAAAATCTATCTATTGTCTTTTCAACAGCATTTTTTCTTTGTCAACGTACATTTACAAACTACAACTTCATCATAAGTGTTTCAGTTCTTCTGTTAGAACGTACATTTCCAAGCCAGAACTTCATCACAAGTGTTTCAGTTCTTCTGTAAGGATCTGGCGTGAGATGAACCCTGTTGATGTAGTAGTGACTTAGAAATTTACTCTGACGAAGTAAAAACGCTGTTGAAAAGATATTAGTGTTTACTATTAAAATTTGCATTTTTTTCACTCTCTCTGTATTGTCAAGAATATCCGTTACGGCTACCACGAAATTGTAAACTAGTGTTTCGATGCTTCTTGAAGCGTTCGCTCTAAGTTTATCACAGAGGCAAACAAAAAAGTTATAATAAATAAAAACTACGACTACAACCGCAAAGTGACTCTCAGTACAACGGAAAACCAGCCAAAGATGCAAATTTCACAAAAAATTGGTTTATTTTCTTGTGATTTTGTGAAGTTTGCTGTAGTAAAATTTTTACGCTTGTAAAAGGTTGGAAGTGATGAAGATTTTTTTAATGTGCTATTATTTTTTTTAATACTTATGTTGTAGTTCACACTTAATGATTTTTTTTACGTGCCAACATGCCATACGAGCTTTTCGTACGCGCCGTATGTGGCGATGCTGTGCTTTACTTTTCAGTGATTTTTAAGTATTTGACTGTTTTTGAGATTTTAAAATAATCAATTTAATTGTTGGCTTTTACTGCTATCCGATTATCTGTTGTATTTTTGATGATTGGAGAAAATTGAAATAAATACAAAAGGCATCCTATTTCCTGGTAGGGCGCGCCCGTCCCGAGATAGGAGTAGACTACCAGTTGGCTGTATGCACTGTAAATGTTCATCTTGTAAATGTAAATCTTGAAACGATACGTTCTGTGTTTTCTGCTGCTGTATCTGATTTCCTCGTGGTAGGAAGCGTGCTTTTTGCGTGTATTTAATCATTCGAGTAATTTCAGCTAGGTAAAGGAAACACTTGGTGTATTTAGTTTATGTATTAGTTTTATCAAGAGTATTTGTGAAATACATCTGTTGGAGTTTGTGACAAATTGTGAGTTGTTTCCCGTTGACAATCTCATGATCGTCACTGAATTTTTAGCTGGTTGAGACAGTTAGCTTACCGTCGTGCTTGGACCGGCATTAAGTGAAGTGACCGACTCTGCTAGCCTATTGACGATCAGATGGAGGAGTGAAGCTGTAAGGGACAGCGAATGTGTGATACGCCGCTGGTGCTTTGCTGCTGATTAGCTCCACTTTTTGACGATCTCAGCTAGAGTAGAGGCAGAAGAATTCACATGTTTCGCTTTAAAAACCAACTCCGGGGAATTTCACAAGGTAATTGATATATCTGTTGTAGCATCTATCAGATGAGGTCTTCATTCTTGCTACATAGCCCTGCCAGGTATACAGACCTACGAATATTCGCGTTCTCCTTTGTATACGCCTAATGTCTGTTGCTCAACGTGCTATGAGTCATACAAAGTTGGACATTATTGCAATATACCCTGTGCTATCGCTTTTTAAGCAGTCTCGGTGGTAATCAGTTTAAAAGTATTCTTCCAATAAATCTAAACTGTCATTTGCTTACGCTACAACTGAAATTGTGATATTCTTTTAATTCTTATACAAATTAAGACGTATTAGTTCATTTGCACAGCACTGCAGGTCATTGTTTAGTTAACGACTACTACATTTTTACTTTACGTATTGAGCAAAATATTTCTCCACTCCAAATGCTAGTTGCAAATCATAGCACCCTGCTGTTACTTTTTAAAGATCTATCTGAAATTTTAGTGCCCACTATTGCCGAAAATATTAAGATTCCGAAAGCCAACATTTTTCAAGAAGTAATTAATATCATGGTCTGTCATTTGAAACCCAATTCTGACGAAGGCCTATTCAGTGCATTACAGTGTTAAGCTTTACACTGCCAAGTAGTTCTACCACCTCTCCATTACTCGATATAACAACCATAACAAAAGCCCTAACAGATACTTAATCATATTTTTCCGAGTACAGCTACATACACAAGAACCGCAATTTTCAGCGTATCTTAACAAATAGATCTATGATTTTTTTAACGAAGAACAGCTAGAAATTTTTTTAGAGCAAATACACCCTTAAGCAAACTGAAATTCTAACTGGGGGGAGTGTACTCAGCAACGATCTATCATCCAACGTAAAAACCATGCGGTACAAAGCCGTCAACAATAAAATAGCATCATCATCATCATCATCATCATCATCATCATCATCATCATCATCATCATCATCATCATCATCATTTAAGACTGATTATGCCTTTCAGCGTTCAGTCTGGAGCATAGCCCCCCTTATACAATTCCTCCATGATCCCCTATTCAGTGCTAACATTGGTGCCTCTTCTGATGTTAAACCTATTACTTCAAAATCATTCTTAACCGAATCCAGGTACCTTCTCCTCGGTCTGCCCCGACTCCTCCTACCCTCTACTGCTGAATCCATGAGTCTCTTGGGTAACCTTACTTCTCCCATGCGTGTAACATGACCCCACCATCTAAGCCTGTTCGCCCTGACTGCTACATCTATAGAGTTCATTCCCAGTTTTTCTTTGATTTCCTCATTGTGGACACCCTCCTGCCATTGTTCCCATCTACTAGTACCTGCAATAAAATAGCAACCGACAAAAAATTGTACAACATTCACCTCAGTATACTTTCATTTGTGAACATGTGGACACGTGGATATGTTAATTCACAGGTTCAGCTGTGTAACCACATCTGTGATCTGGTCTTATATCCGAAGGAGAGTTGTAATCATAGATCGCACAACCCAAATTGCAATGACATAACAGAAACGTTAAGGTCACCAAAGCTACGATTCCCACGATCCAAGAACAACGCAGCAATATGGGTGATCGGACACACGATGAGGCGTGGCGCCTTAGATTACTCCTGTCTAGAGCCTGTGTATCGAGAGAATGACTCGGGCGCGCACAGTGACAGGTGGTCTGTAGAGGGTTCAGTCGAGTACGTAGTCCTAATTTTCATCTGCTAGAGGACAGAAGTGCACAGAGTCATTCAAGAAGTAGGTCAAGAGAATGTTTTTTTTTTTTTGGATTGTTCTGTTTATTTCTTGAAGGCTTTTTTGTTTATGTTTGCACAGTTTTGTATGTGCTTTTAGTAGCGTGAATGATGCGTGAATGTGGTCTTAAGTAAATATGTTGATCATTGTTCTACTGATGAACTTTTTACGATGGGAAATTTTGTATCACAATATGTTAAGTAAGTTTAGGGTAAAAGGAGAACTAATTAGAGCGCAAATGAAAATAGTTAATAACGTAAAGTATAAACCAAATATCAGAGTGCTGAATATTTATTTAGGGAAAAAGTACAGTTCGAAAGTTCAAATGGTTCAAATGGCTCTGAGCACTATGGGACTCAAGTGCTGAGGTCATAAGTCCCCTAGAACTTAGAACTACTTAAACCTAACTAACCTAAGGACATCACACACATCCATGCCCGAAGCAGGATTCGAACCTGCGACCGTAGCTCACGCGGTTCCAGACTGTAGCGCCCAGAACCGCTCGGCCACTCCGGCCGGCCAGTTCGAAAGTATGTTATTTGTTGATTGGTTAGTCATGAAAAGCGCGGACTAACGCAGGAGAATAACGTTTTCTCTATTGGCCTTAAAGAAAACTGACCAATCAGAAGGAGTATTCTTCGCGCGTCTTTTCTCATGGAGATAGAGAATGGTTCCAGCAGTCCAAAAGTCGGATCCCAGCCTTTAAATGGAACGTTCGTATATATATGAACTCCGAAGGAAGTTATAATTTGCCAGTTTTTAGTTGTGCTACATTCTTCAAAAGTGTTTGAAAGTGAAGGCATATTTATTCCGATGTGTTTTTTTAGAAAGCACGGAATTTTTAAGTGATTTTGTATGTGAGAAAAGATAGTAATTCCGCGTGGCATATTGAGCAGATCCATGACTAAAAACTTTAGTGCATTAGACACCGATAAACTTAATAGTATGGCAAAAAATTTCATTTAAGAACAGTCCGTGCTTAGTAGCTGTTCAGATTTCGGGAAATACGTTACCATAAACTTGCAAACGTGAATGAAAGGGTTTGTGTATGACCGTGTTAGGATTAACACGGGCTTGGCAGCGAACGAGTTAATTCTCCGCTTCAGAATGTACCGAAGTTTTGCCAGTATTTCCACCTTTCATTCAAAATTAAGACCTTTTCCCGATTCTTGGAATAGTTACATTATGTGCTACCTGGTGCGAATTGACGTACGGTGGGTTCTTGCTCGGCTTTCCTACCGGCGATATGCTGCAATGAGTTCACAGGTAGGTGCAGATAAAAGGACGAAAGGAACCGCGCCACCGCGACGGCTATCTTACATAATTCAAAGTCGATCAGCCGTTTTTAACGATTATTTTTAATACATAAGTACATAAATCAAGCAATAAGATTACATAAGAATTATGCAATTGGGCAGTTGGCTAACGTTATGACTTTACCACCATAACTAAAAAGAAAAGACGAAGAAGGGAAAAAAGGAAGAAGAATAAGGAAAAAAAGGTGGCTGCAACGATGGACGGTTAAGAATGAAGTGTTCCAAAGTGACGAGCCTTCATTTGTATGATGGTAGAAACCCTATATTCATCATATGGCAAAATCTCGATCATGCTTCTACATTATTTCTTTTAATAGCACTATGCGCAGTAATTTTTCTTTGAAAAATTAAGATTAATAGATTTCGTCAAAAAGGTAGGTCACCGTATCAAAATTTTCTTAACACTTGAGGTCCTACAAAGAACTTCTTTGGCTCCGCTATCATTCATTCACTTGGATAAGTGGTATACCCACCTCCATTTCATTATCAAAACTGTCGTAATTAAGTCTTCCACTGCATTCTGTTTCCCCACCTTATTAATAGTAATATGTACGAAAGTAATGTCTCAGATGTGTAGGGGATCGAATGATTAGAGCGATTAAGTTAGTTAGAGGTAGGAGTTTTACAGAAATTGAGTTAGTTAAAATGTGTCGGAGCCAGAAGTCGTATGTGTGTTACATTCTGTTGCGCACCTCGAGGTATGATGCAGTGGGTCGATGAAGCGCTGAGTTAAGCAACATGAAGGAGAACACTGTGTCACCGACCAGCGGAGGACGTGATAAGAAGCAGCTCTTCCCACGCCAGGGTGTAAACATTGAGGGTGGTATCAGGTCAGATATCCCAGCCATGCAACACCAGAATACTCCACTGACATATAGGGGACGAAGAATTACAAACATCAGCGGCAGAAAGCCTTATTTAAGGACCAGCAACCGGTTTGTCATCATCGACCGTCATGCGGAGTTGGACTGATGCAGAGCGTGTGTCACTCAGTGCCGCCACCAGTTCGGAGTCTTCACTGTCATCGCAGTCATCGTAATAGACACCGTTGTGTTTTCAGGTCTTCGCCTAGGAGGCGCCAGAGTGACGCCGCCGCTGTAGTCATCACGATCGTGGGACGCCGTAAGGAGGCAGCCATCTGTCATGCGAGTCATATGTAAACGCACTGTCGTCATCGTGCTGGAACGCTGCTTCCACAAAAACCGTCATTGGGGCCGGAGTCGGAGATCCTGGCGCGCCGAGGACGGTCGCTGAGACAGGGCACTCGTCTGCCTCAGTGCCATCACAGACACGCCCCCCCCCCCCCCCCCTCCCAGCCGAGATCACAACAGAGGCTGACGGCGCTTGGTTCCAGACGCCATTGTAAGACCCAACACGACCTTAGCATCGCTGCCGAGGCAGCAGATTCCAGTTACTCCAGCACAGCCACAGTCGCAGCAGTGGGCGCATGTGTCAGCATCCGTTGGCCACCTTCCTCGCTGCTGAGAATGTTACAAACCTCGCCCAGAGGAGCAACAACCAGTTTATTGCATTTTGATCAATAAATGTTGTTATTCTGTTATCAGGTACCATCCGTGGACATGCCTCCATCTTCCTGACGCTCAGTATAGAACTCACGTTTGAATCCAGCGACAGGCGTTGGAATTCCGTGCCTCTTGACACTGGTGTCAGGAAGACTGCCGAGTCATTGTGGAGGACGGACCTCGTGGAGTTAGTTGTCAGCAGTATGGAACACTCACAGCGATGGTATGCTACGTAGCAAAGGAAGTTATTGCCGGTTTTAGTTATTTTGGTTTTGAGACTCTGCTTCCTGGACTCGGGTAGGAGCGCCGGCCCTGAATCGAATCCGCCCGGTGGATTACCGACGTCGGCCGGTGCGCCGGCCAGCCTGGACGTGGTTTTTAGGCGGTTTTCCACATCCCGCTAGGTGAACACTGGGGTGGTCCCCACGTGCCGCCTCAGTTACACGACTCGCAGACATCTGAACACATTCGGACTATTCCATGGATTACACTAGATGCAGACAGCTGGGGTATACTAATTCCGTCACAGGGGGTATGGGGTGGAGGCAGGAAGTGCATCCGGTCACCCCTTGAAACTAATCTTGCCAACTACGATCCTAACCATACCGACCCTGCGAAACCGCGGGACAAGGCACCAGCAACAGAACAGAACAGAACTGCTGAAATTTCCCTTTTCCTGTTTTTGCCTGGATAATTTTTGTATTCTTTGGGTGTACATTTCTCTTGATTAAATTGTAGTTGTCGCGAAGTAACTTTCAGCTGCTGAGGTTATTGAGCAACTTAGGGATCAGGCAGATGTAAATGAGCTCAGAGTGGCGGAGAGGCAACACTTACCACCCAACGCACCCATCTGGATGGTACTGCTGCGGGTTTGGTTGCCCAGTTTTCAGGGAAAAGGGGGAAGATGTTTTTCTTTATTTTTTTGTCAATTTGGCTACAGCCACCAAAAGCAGGGGCGGGGGGATGATGTGAGAGCGTTTATTACGTATTGCTAGACTGAAGTTAACGGGAGATGCTAGGGCACATGTTTATGTGTAATGAGAATCTGAGAGAGGCTAAGACATTTGAGGATTTTCAGGAAAGTTTAATAGAGAGATATCGGAATAAGAACACAGAAATATATCGTCGGGAGTTTACTACGTTTTTCGTAAGCAGGATGAATGGACTGAGAATTTCACTGTCCGTATTCGTCAATTCAATATAGGTACCTATGAGATCACGTATGATGGTCGGATTAGTTCCGTAATTTTGCAGCAAGCAGAGCAGAGGGCTCTTGACGCTTTTTTGAGGGGCTTAAAACCGGAAATGTTAAGAAGAGTTCGTTTGGAATTTTCTAAGTATTTAGAGGAGCAATGGTATTGTATTTTCACGGGAGGAAATTGAGTCATTAGCTTGGTCGCTTCAACGTCGGTCAGTGTTTACTATGGACGTAAGTTGTTTTCAGTGTGGATGAAAGGATCATGTACAAAGAGACTGAAGACAGCAACGTTGGAGGCGCTGTAAGAAATTTGGTCACTCAGAACGGCAGTGCCGTAACAGAAATCACCAACAACAGTGGTTTCAGGCCGGCCGGGGTGGCCGAGCGGTTCTAGGTGCTTCAGTCTGGAACCACGCGACCGCTACGGTCGCGGGTTCGAATCCTGCCTCGGGCATTGATGTGTGTGATGTCCGTAGGTTAGTTAGGTTTAAGTAGTTCTAAGTTCTAGGGGACTGATGACCTCAGATGTTAAGTCCCGCGATTTGATTTGAACCATTGCGTGCAGCCCGGTTAACGATGACTTTAGAGAAATGTCATTTTATATTGCAAGAAGTTCGGTATTTGGGACACATACACTAAACCAAGGTTGGCTGAGGCTGTTCAAAATTTTCCAGCTCCCACCAAGGTAAACGAATTGCCATCTCATTTGGGGCTCGCCAAATTTTTATCATAGGTATGTTCCAAAATTTGCAGAAATTGCAAGACGTCTCGTGCAACTGCTACGGAAAAGAGTGATATTTCATAGGACAGCTGAGTGTGAGGTGGCGTTCCAGAAGTTAAAAAATCAGCCGACATCTAGTCCCATTTTGGTCTATCTGGATTTTTAAAAGCCGATTATTCTTTATTGTGATTCGAGCGATTTTGCTCTAGGAGTTATTTTGAGTCAGGAACTAGATGGACAGGAGAACCCTACTGTTTATGACTCACGGAAGCTCAATAATGCTGAATGAAATTATTCCACTTCGGAGAAGGAAATGCTCACAGTGATTTTTGGAATTGCGTCATTTCGTTGTTACCTGTGTGGTAGATATTTAAAGCGCTTAACTGGCTTTTGGGACCTAAAGATCCAACGAGTAGATTGTTGAAATGGGCCGTGCAGTTAAGCGAGTTCGATTACGAGGTAGTACATCGACCAGGAAGGTCGTGCACTAATGCGTACAGAATCAGATGTATGGTACATGCTGTGAAATGCACAGGCATTGACGTAACTGGATGGAGGATAGCACCAAGTGCTGACCCAGACTGTCAGCGATTTCCTAAACAACATCAGTTCTGCGCAGAGGATGGAATATCGTATCAAACAACGCAAAATGGGCCACGGTTAGTGGTAGCATGGGGCATGCATGACGAAGTGTTGAGGCAAGTCCATGATTCGATTTTAGAAGGACATTCATGTCAAACAGCAATGGAGAGAAGGATACCACACAATTATTGGTGGATGATGCACAGGCAGGACGTAGACTGTTATGTGAAAAATTGTGTTCTGTATGCACAAAGAGCAGAACTTAACCACCACAAAATTGAACTACAGAGGTTACTGGAAGCTGCTAAATCCTTCCAAATGGTGGGGTTGGACATACTAGGATCCCTAGCACGAACACCATCAGGGAATCGTTACATATTAACCATTTTTCTCGTTACGTTTCCAGCAACACGATAGTGGCTCAGGCACTAGTCAGCCAGTGGTACTTTGGTTTGTGACACCTGAACCATAATCAAAGATCAGGGCACAAACTTCATGTCGAAATTACTGCAGTAACTAGAGAGGCTGTTGGGCATTAAGAAATTATGGACGAGCACTCTGCATCCTCAAGTTAATGGTCGCAGAGAACAAGTCCACAGGAAAACTGCGAAAATGTTGAGTTTTTACATAAATTCCCACTGTAACAAGTGGTACATCCAATTGGCCTACGTTGTCGCTACATACAACTCGAAAGTTCACCAGAGCACAGGGTTATCCTCATAAGAAGTAATTTTTGAGCGTAAGATGCCCTCATCCTTTGAGTTCTGCAAAGCCACGCTGCAACAAGACATGTCATCAATGAAGGATTTCGCAAGGAGAGTGAAAGTTATCTGGAGACAAGTACAAAAAATGAATACGAAGGCTTTAGAGGGGTCAATGGGTTATGTTAGCGAATCCTTGTGTGCCTAAGGGGAAGGTGAAGAAGTTTTGTCATGGTATAATGACTCTTACCAGGTAATAGACATGACATCGCTGGTTAACATTAAATTTGCAATTTCCACCGTTGATAGTCAACGTAAGCCGAATTCGGCCGTTTAAGAGGCTATAGACAATTTATCTCGTGTGACCACAGCTTCTGCAGAAGGGGCGGGGGTGGAGGAGAAACGACGGATGAGGAGGACAAAAAGGAAAAAGCAAAGTCCAAGAATCAGGATAATATGGCAAATTATCAATATATGCTAAGACCTAGAGCAGGGACGCAGGATTAACATTACAATTGTCTTTCCCCACAGGATGAACATTCCTACCCTGGGACAGGAGAAGACGGAAGCAGCATTCGGGAATACATTCGGTCCATGGAGGAGGGATAGAGCTTGGAGTCTTATCGTGTTAGGCCTATTGTACTACGGGTGTGTTGCCGAAGCATTTAAGGTACATTATGTGACATGACGAGTCGTGTTTTCCAATTAGCCGGGCGTTATTATGTCGCATCACTTGTGGACATTAACGGTGAATTGCAACACTTCGTCACTTGGGGACGAGATTTGGAGACTGAACGAAACGTTTAAGAAATTGGACAGCATGATGACTAATCAGTCGGGGTATAACGGTACACAAGGAGAGTGTCGTTTGTTACGATCGGAGTTTGCAAAGCTACAGGTGCAACTATGGCAGACTACGGAGTTGATCCCGCGGGTTAGATGGGAAATAGGATGGTTGGACGCAGGTGGTAGGATCTTAAAGACAGCGTTTGGTACAGCTGATGCGGATAACATAGCTAACATTCATAATGCATTAAAGGAAGTTCGGAAGGAGGTGGAAAGCAAGCAAGGGCATTGAATTTGCATGCAACGAAGTTCGCCAGTTTGGAAAGCAATGTGCTGGACGACAGTCGGCAGCTTTGCGAGTTCGCCGCTACTTTAACGTCGCATATTATGCCATATGCTGAATCCACCAATCGAGACTTACGTGGTGATAGTGATAGCTTGGACAATAATGATGCACAGTTAATGACTGCTGCATTACTACCCAGTATTGCTGACACCTTGACCGATGCTCACATTGAAAATGTGGAGTTGCAGGAAACACTATTGCACACCATGCACGAGAAACTTAACACCAGTTCTAATGCCACCAGAACAATTGTTGACTTGTCTGTAAGAAATCCAGACTGGTCGGCCCGCACCTTTGAGACTTATTAAACTGGCAAGATGAGTAGTTGACTATGTACTATTGCTTCGCTACCGTTACAAGCCAGCAGAGAGGGACTCACCTGGAAGTTAGCGTACAAATACCACTTGCTGAGACTGCTATTTAGAGTGCTATTTGGTACCCATATACCCAGTAGCAAGGGCGTCTATGCGGAAATATGTCGGACTAAAGGTGCAGGACATCTTAATAGTAGCACGAGACAGACAGATTCATGCGTTAATATCTACACAAGAGCTGTTAAGCTGCCGCACCAGACTGGTTACCATCTGCCCTTCAATGTTAGTGCACACAGTGCCAAAGTCTTCTGGGTTCCGAGAAGGGAGTCTCGGAATGCCCTAAGGACGTATTGTCAGAGGAGGGGAGGGAGTATTGGTAGAGGGTTTAAATGTAAATAGATGTAGAGGCAGAATGTGGGCATGCATTCTTTCCATAGAAGGGCGGAATGTAGAGGGTCGAATGATAAGAGCGGTTAGTTAAAGGTAAGAGTTCTACGGTAATGAAATTAGGTAAAATGTGAAGCAATACTGGGAATCAGAAATTATATGTGCGTTACATTCTGTTGTGCAGCTCAGTGGTATGGTATTGCCGAGTTAAGCAACGTGAAGGAGAATACTGTGTCACTGACCAGTGGGGGATGTGTCCGCCCCGATAGCTGAGTGGACAGCGTGACGGATTGCCGTCCTATGCGCCCGGGTTCGATTCCCGACTGGGTCGGGGATTTTCTCCGCTCAGGGACTGGGTGCTGTGCTGCCTTCATCATAATTTCATCCCCATCCGGCGCACAGGTCGCCCAATGTGGCGTCGAAAGACCTGCACCAAGGCGGTCGGACCTTTCTCGCAAGGGGCCTCCCGGACAATGTTGCCAGACGCTCATTTCCAAGTGGGGGATGTGACAAGAAGTAGCTTTCGACACACGAGGGTGTGAACATCGAGGGCGGTAATCGGGTCAGTTACACCAGCCGAGCAACACTACAATATTCCACCGACTTACTGGGAAGGAAGAACCGAAAACATCAGCGGCAGAAAGCCATATTTAAGGACTGGCAGCCAGCTCGTCGTCATCGACTGTTGTGAGGCGTCGGTGTGATGCAGATCCTGTGTGATTCAGTGCTGCCTCCTCTACAGAGTCATCACTGCCATCACAGTCATCGTAACAGTCACCGTCGCAATGCAGGTCGTCGCCTAGGAGGTGCCAGAATGACGCCGCCACTGTATTCATCACCATCAGGACCATCGGTCAGCAGGCAGCCATCTGTAACGGGTGTCATCGCCTGGGGTGCATTGTGATAACGCACTTCGCCAATGTTCTGGGAAGCTTCCTCCACAAGTACCACGAGGAGGGTTGGAGCCGGGGAGCCTGGTCCCCCAACGCCTGGCTGAGGATGGTCACTTGGTCACTGTGACAGGGCACTGACCTGCCGCCATGCCCCCCCCCCCCCAGCCACGATCACAACAGAGGCTGACGTCATGTGGTTCCAGTCGCCACGGTACGACCCAGCAAGGCCACAGCGACGCTGCCAAGGCAGTGCCGCTCTAGTAGCAGCAGCGGGCGCCTGTATGGGCGACTGCCGGCCACCTACGTCGCCGTCGGCCATATCACGGAGTGGAAGCAAACCTCGCCCAGAGGGCCAACAACCAATGTATTGCAGTTAATCAGCAAATGTTGTTGTTCTGTCATCAGGAGCCATCCGTGGACTAACTCCCACCATTCTCTTCCTCACACCCTGCAGAGAACCCATATTCAAATCTGCCGACAGGCAGTGGAAAGCTGTGGCTGTTTACAAATGATACAGTTGTCTACCATACTGAAGTACTGTCTGAAATATAAACAACATTAATATTCAGTCAGACTGTTATGAGATATCAAAGTGGTGCAAAGATTGGCAACTTGCTTTAAACCTTCTGAAGTCTAAAAACGTGCACTTCGCAAAACGAATATTGGAAAGCTACAATTGGAATCTGTCAACTCATACAAACACCTGCGTGTAATAATTTGTAGGAACTTGGAATGGAACAATTACATAGGTTCAGTTTTAGGTAAGGCAAGCGGCTGACTTCGGTTCTTTGGTAGAATACTAGGGAAATACAATCAGCATACAAAAGATGTTTCTTGCAAAACACGCACTTGATCCAACATAGTCTCGTACAAAATAAGAGTGATAGGGAACAGTAATACCTGGCGTTATTAGTAACCATTGATTAGAACCACTCCTTTTTATTTCGTTGGCGCAACTAGAACATTGTGTGTACTACCGAAACTAGTTGTCAGATTTAATGTTGATATTATTCGAGACGTAGATAATTAAAAAATGTATTAATTTAAAAAAAAATGATTTTTTAATAACGGGGATATTGAAGGCGTACAGAGAAGAGCAGCACACGTGGTCACAGTGAAACGTCCCCTTAGAAAAATTATAAATGACTGTGCTGATAAACTTCTATGTTACTTGATTTTCAAACAGCTGAGCAAAACTGAACGTACTCTGGCATTTCTCTCTTTATTTATTCTGATCATCACTGAACTGACACACAATATTGTTTTAGCGCAACGCAGTCTGACTTTCAATAACCCCTACAAAAGAATGACCCTGACTAACAATAACCTATACCTTTCATGAATCACTTACCTCACAAAAATCTTCGTTACTCGAACTACTGCAATACAGCGAAAGCCAATACTGCCGGCTAAATAAAAGATTCTAACTACTGAAGGCACTAACTAGTGATAGGTATAGTTAGCAAATGAAAGATTTTGATAGAGAACAAACAATGTATTTACCTTAATAGTGTTCAAAAGGCATCATATATTCATGACATCCATCTTTACAAATTTCCTTTTGGCGGACACATGTCCAGATTGTCCGTTTTCAAATCTCTGGCCGGCCGATGTGGCCGAGCGGTTCTAGGCGCTTCAGTCTGGAGCCGCGCTGCTGCTGCGGTCGCAGGTTCGAATCCTGCCTCGGGCATGGATATGTATGATGTCCTTAGGTTAGTTAGGTTTAAGTAGTTCTAAGTCTAGGGGACTGATGACCTCAGATGTTGAGTCATTTCCATCCTGCTATATGGTTGCGAAACCTGGACGTTATATCGCTGTGATCTGAAGAAACTAGAACGCTTCAACCAACAGAAGCTAAGATATATCATGAACCTGAAATGGGATGACTTCATATCCAACACGGCTGTTCTTGAGAAAGCAAAAATGTATAGCATGGAAGCTCTTATCATTGGGCATCAACTCAGATGGGTCGGACATGTCCAGCGGATGAAAAAGACAGACTTCCACGCCAAATACTGTACAGCCAAGTGAGCACAGGTAAAAGGCCACGAGGTGCCCCTCTCAAACGTTATAAGGATCAGGACAAGAAAAATCTGAAAAACTTGAACATCGATCCGAGTAACTGGTCCACAATAGTAGAAGACCGAAGTCGCTGGCGCTCAGTTACCTCAAATGCTCTTCAAAACTTTGAGCTGGAACGTCGAAAAATGGAGGATGACAAACGCGGGAGACGTGAACTCCTCCAGGCTCAGCCACGTCCTCCACCTTCCATCAGCTGTAATGTCTGTGGCCGCCTGTTCCACGGTAGGATTGGATTGCTAAGCCATCAACGACACTTCCACGCCTGAACCGTGACAAAGGAAATCTCAGGAGAGAAATGAAAACTCGGATACGAGTATCAGCCGACGACGACGACGAAGATCTCTCTCCACATCCACGGCTGATGGCGACTCACCTCCAACTGCACAACGTTACGCGCTGTTCACATCCACTGCCCAACACTACACTAGCGAATATTCCAACTATGAGTCCAACCAGCCACAGACTCCACACAGCACAGTCAGTGAGTTTCATACAGAGCGCTACGTGGTGCTACCTACGTAAAAACCTAAACAGCCTACAAACCTAAACAGCCTACTTACAAAACGTATATTGTGCTGGTGAGAGAGTGTCACTGTGAAGCTGAACTGGCAGACGCTGTTCTGAGAAAGGCTGCTTACAAATTTTCGAGAAACAGTTTTAAACGATAGATGTAGCAGACAGGGCGAACAGTCTTAGATGGTGGGGTCATGTTACACGCATGGGAGAAGCAAGGTTACCCAAGAGACTCGTGGATTCAGCAGTAGAGGGTAGGAGGAGTCGGGGCAGACCGAGGAGAAGGTACTTGGATTCGGTTAAGAATGATTTAACATCACAAGAGGCACCAATGTTAGCACTGAATAGGGGATCATGGAGGAACTGTATAAGGGGGGCTATGCTCCAGACTGAACGCTGAAAGGCATAATCAGTCTTAAATGATGATGATGATGATCCCTACGTATCACTCCAGTAGGGATCGAGAGGACACGGCCAGGATTAAACTAATTACAGCTCGTACAAAGGCGTTTGAATAACCGTTCTTCCTGCATTCTACACCGTCCAGTCATATTGATGTGACCACCACCTATGTTCGAGGCCAATGTACAATGACCACTCACAGACGACATGTGGCAGCACTAGCAGTGGACCATATATGAAGCGTATCGGGGGCGGATAACAGTGCAATCATTGTTGTAATGCGGAAACGGAGCGAATTAACTGACGCCCAAAAAGGCATGATCACTGGCTTTCGGGCCAAAGTTGGAAGAATTTCTGAAACGGCTGAATTTCTAAACTGTTCTCTTGCCGCCTTGGTTAAAGTATACCGTGTATGGCAGAAAGGCGCTATCAAAACGAGCTCCAAGGTAACTGTGGTTCACCACAGGCGATAGATGACTGTTGAACAGTGGCTGCAGAGATCTGTAGGGGCGAACAGGGGTGCGACTGTTAAGCAACTGACTACCAGATGAACCAGGGGGTACCAACAGTTTCACCTAAACAACTGTTCAGCAAACGTTGCTGCGTGTGGACCTCCGCAGCGGGCGCCTGGTTCATGCATCCATATTAACTGCTGTTCATCAGTGACGAAGGATGGAATCTGCATGCCTGTACCGCAACTGGACGCCCAGACGCCCACTGTATGGCGGCAGGTCGCCTTTTTAAATAGATCACATCTTGTGCTCCAACGGATAGATGGCTATTGGCGTACACGGAGTGAAACGTGTGAAAGCAAACACGCTGCAACAATCGTCGAAATGGTCCAGGCTAGGAAGGGAGCATTATGGTCTGGGAAATGTCTTCGTGACATTCACTGGTTGAGCTCATCATTCTGGAAGGCACAATAAATTAATACACGTATGCATCTGTCCTTGGGGACCATATCCACCCCTACACGCAGTTTGTTTTTTCCACAGTACTATGGCACCTACCAGCAAGACAATGCAACTTGTCACACTGCTCGCAGAGTTCGTGCGTGGTTCAATGAGCACCAGGATGAAATTACCTTACTACTCTGTCCTCATGCGCCCCGTATTAAAACCCAATCGAGAATCTTTGGGACCACCTCGGTCGGCTGTTCGCGAAAAAGATCCTCAACTTAGAAACTTAGCACAGCTAAGCAAGGCGCTGGAGCCAGCATGGCTCCACATCCCTGTCGGAACCTTCCAGAACTTCATTGACTCTCTTCCAGGACTTGTTGCTGCGGTACGCGCTACGAAAGGTGGTTATTGAGGCTTTTGATAGATTGTCATGTTAATGTGACTGGATAGTGTGTATAGGAATCGAACGGGAAGAAGCCGTAATAGACGCTACAATGCCATTCACTGAGTGGTTTACCATGAATGTAGATGAAGAATGGCCGGCCGGTGTGGCCACGCGGTTAAAGGCGCTTCAGTCTGGAACCGCGCGACCGCTACGGTCGCAGGTTCGAATCCTGCCTCGGGCATGGATGTGTGTGATGTCCTTAGGTTAGTTAGGTTTAAGTAGTTCTAAGTTCTAGGGGACTGATGACCTCAGATGTTAAGTCCCATAGTGCTCAGAGCCATTTGAACCATTTAGGTGTCACATCGGGTATTGCCGCCGTGTGTGATTATCCAGTGCTGAGTTCTGCACGTTAGTAAGTCCTCAATTCGGACGTAGGTAGATGATGTGTACCAACATGAAGTCCTTTTCATGCGTCGATGTCATACTGAGTCTTAAGCTTTTCGATAATATAGAAAAAGAAAGATCAGAGATTGACGTTCCACGGACAGCAAGTGGTGCTCATTAACTTGGGGACGGAAATCGCCCTCGCCGTTTGAAGGCAACCGTCTCAAGAGTTGCCTTAAGCGATTTAGGGGAACCACGGTATACCTAAATTGGATGACTGGACAGAGATTTGCGAATCTAGTGTGTTACAAATGCGCCACTTGGCGCGGTCGTTTAGAGACGTTATGTCTAAATGATTACCACTATCACGGAAGACAGAGGACTAACTAACTTGTTAAAGTTTGAGAGAGGCATTAATCTGGAGTGATTTAGAGAAACTATAAAAACTTAAAGCCCGATATTGTCCTGATTACGGATCCAGTGTCTTAACCAGTAAGCAACGTCCTTGGCTCAAATGGCTCTAAGCACTATGGGACTTAACAGCTGAGGTCATCAGTCCCCTAAACTTAGAACTACTTAAACTTAACTAACCTAAGGACATCACACACATCCATCCCCGAGGCAGGATTCGAACCTGCGACCGTAGCAGCAACGTCTTTCAGGAGTGAGAAAAACGTTAGCATAAGTCAGTGCGACTAGTAATTATTTCGTTGTAGTTCCTTAATGAAGATAGAAGGGTAGCTCGAAAGTTTCCAATCCCGTGTAAAACAGACGAGCAGAGACAGAAAGTTAAGTGAAAATCCATTTTCTCTGGTCGCGCGAGGCGTGACAAGACTGTTGTTTGTGGTAATCTGCTGTGGGAAAGAGACGCACTGGAGCGTGATGGGCCTCCTCTCTGTCTCTGGCTGAGCAGTGAAGAACGTAAAACAGTTGAAAATGAAGCGCCGAAGAACGTTTTACACGCAAGAACAAGAAACAGGAAGCAGTCAGTGCTAATAGCGAGGTAGCGGGCGCTCGGGAACCGGCGCTTCGTCTTATTTTGCTGTTTGTCACACGTGATGTCGCGTTTCCTGAACTTCCCGGTTCGGCACACCTCTGGGATCTGTTAACTAATGCGACGGGTCGACCGAAACGAAGTAGCGCAAAACAGTTCTTTTTGAGGGTGTCTCGCCGTTTTGTTGCCTGATTTCACGTTGCCTTCGCTGGCCTGGATTCCTTCCGGGAACAAAAAGTCGCCGGGTAGCCGGTTGCTGCGAATGCAGGGGCGCACGACTGCGGCGTCCGCAAGAAACTCCAGCGCAGCGCAGAGAGGCAATCTGGATCACGGACGCCGGGGGCGTTCGCCGAGCTTGCGTCGCTGCAGCGCCTGACTTCAGGTATACCGGCGCTACGTTTACAAAGCACGCAACATCCGGAAACAGTTTGTCGCTCTTGTGTTTACATGTTGTACATGAATCGATTTTGCTGGCTCGTCAAAGATTGGTTTCCCGAGCGTCAGTTTTTTTTACACGAAAGGTGTCCATAAACCAACTGTCAGATTTCGTCTGCACTATGTAGTGAGGTTACCAGCAATTTCGTAATAGTTTTAATAAAGACAGAACACTATTTCGCGCCGGCCGGTGTGGTCGAGCGTTTCTAGGCGCCTCAGTGTGGAACCGCACGACCGCTACGGTCGCAGGTTCGAATCCTGCCTAGGGCATGGATGTGTGTGATGTCCTTAGGTTGGTTAGGTTTAAGTAGTTCTAAGTTCTAGGGGACTGATGACCTCAGATGTTAAGTCCCATAGTGCTCAGGGCCATTTTAACCACTATTTCGCTGCGCGGGATAAGCCGAGCGGTCTAAGGCGCTGCAGTCATGGAATGTGGGGCTGGTCCCGGCGAAGGTCAAGTCCTCCCTGGGGCATGGGTGTGTGTTTGTCCTTAGGATAATTTAGGTTAAGTAGAGTGTAAGCTTAGGGACTGATGACCTTAGCACTTAAGTCCCATCATATTTCACACACACAACGCTACTTCCTTATGAATGTCAGTTAACCTACGAGGAGAAGAAGGAATTTGTACAGGAAGAAATGACTAAAAATTTTTTCGGGCAAATTAACGCGCTCGAAACTATTTTATTAACAGAGGAAATAGATCTAAAGAAGAGCACTGTGTTTCATCACACGTTCGCTTAACAAGTGCGTACGTCTGTAGATATTTCATTAAGTATATTGTATCTTTCTTCGTGTACCGTGCGCGAAAGTTAGAAAAATGGAGGTCGCACAGAGCATTCCTTGTGCGCACCATTCGCGACTGGAACAACTTTCGTACGAGTCAGCTGCACAACGATTGGAATTCACGATATCCATTTTTATGGCGCTGTACGATAAGTTCGTGACCTGAAGATGGCAAAATGAATTGCCGAAACTTGTTGTTTCCAGAATAAAATAAAATATCTTAAAAGTGTACGGCAGTTGGTAAAGTTTACTGAATTGAAAAGGAACAGCGGGGAGGCGGGGGGGGGGGGGGGGGGGGGTTGGGTTGGGTTGGGAGGGGGGAATTGACAGTGATTAACAAAGTACTTCTCACCTCTTCTCCTAATGCAGTTCACAGACTATAGATATAGATTAATCTGCCTACATTAAGTGCATTGTGGAAAAAGCGCGAAATCACATTAGGTGGAAGATTATAGGGATTTGGAGGTCGGATGCCACGAAACTTCTAGGCTAGACACTTTCGTATTTCTAACCACAGGAAGAATGAATGCTTTTCTGCCAATCAGATCGATTTTTTTTCACCTGTGTGACCATGTAGTGGTAATTATTTTGTAATTGCACAAGGTATTTTAAATCCGTCTTCGCAACTATTAGAAAATGCGTATGCTTGTCATCAAATGTGTTTCGTTTTACACAAATAAAACATTGTCATTGGATTGTAACTAAAGATATTTATAGTTAGGCTTGCTTTTTTAGATCGAAAAAGCAGTTTCTTACAAAAGGCATTGATTTTGCTTACGGTTTTTAATGCAAGGCTTTCACTCTCATCAAGGAACGCCGTCTTCTTTCATGTTGTTGAGTCATTCGTTGGTTGACACTGTAAATTGTAAGAGGTAATGTTGATGTTGAAGATTTACATGGTGAGTAGCGGGGCGGGAGCGAAAGGGGGGCGGGCAAAGAGATGAGCGAGCAGTGAATGCGGAGTACTGGAATGGAAAGTGAGTTGGAGGAAAATGTATCACGAGCAAGAGGTGCCTACGCACTTTTTAAAAGGGTAGAGCGTTTGCATGGGAACGAATATCGATCTTGGAAGAGGAAATCCGGCAGGCGGAACCTAATGTCCAGAGCAGATATTGAGATACTTCTACTTACATGACAAACCAATAACGTCCGCAGCTCGTGGTCTAGTGGCTAGCGCTGCTATCTCTGGACCACATGGTCCCGGGTTCGATTCCCGTCCGGGGTGGGGATTTTCTCCGCCCGGGGATTGGCTATTTGTGTTGTCCTCATCATCATTCGGGAAGTGGCGAGATTGCAACTGGAAAGACTGGGAATCTGTATGGGCGCTGATGATTTCGACTTTGAGCGCCCCACCAACCAACAACATCATCATCACAAACCAGCAACGGTACTGGCGCCCCATGTAAATGTAATATGTGAGTCATTGTTCTGGCAACACCTTTGCGTGGCGGCTTCAGCGCATTATGGCCCCAGACAGGCGGTACACAAGCTTTCCTACTGCTACGCAAAGTATCACTATCATTTCTTCGTCTCTCCTATTCCATACCCGCGGCCTATGGGGGTTCGAACCTAGCTACTGATTACATTTAGAATAAAAATCATCAACAATGGCCGCCAAAGACTTCTGGCGTAAGTAGTCACCTTCGGTCTGCCAATGGAATTGTTAAAGATAGGTCCAGCGCACTCCCTTGCCCCTGGGGTCAGAAACTGCGTCTAAATGGCGGAAGAATCAGCAATGATCAACGGCATAAGGATGCAGAAGGCAATGGAAACCACTGCATTAAAGACACATAATGCGTATCCACAGGACACGTGGCTCGTAACTGTGGAAGTGCCATGATATTCTGCAAAAAAAGAAAAAAAAAAGAAAAAAATAAAAATAAAAAAAATAAAAAAAAGCCTGATTACTGCCTTCTTCCAGGTCTCCTGGAGGGGAATGCCAAGATGGTAAGTTAATTATGAGGAAAAGAGGTAATAACCAACGAAAGGGAAACGCCAAGATTCGGAGAGTGGAATGTCAGAAGTCTGAACGTGCTAGGGAAGCTAGAAAATTCTGGAAAGGGAAACGCGAAGGTGGAATATAGATGTAATGGGGGCAGGAAGTGAAACGAATAGAAGGAAAAGATTGCTGGACAGAAGAATATAAGGTAAAATCAACAGCAGTAGATAATAGTATAAATGGATGAGGAATCATTATGAATAATAAGGTAGGGCAGACAGTGAGTTACTGCGGACAGTTCAGTGATAGGGTTGTTCTCATCAGAATCGACAGCAAACCTACGCCGACAATACTAGTTCAGGTATACCCGCCGATGTCGCAAGCGGAAGTTGAAAAGATATAGGTAGAATACTAGGATACTGAACAAGTAATTCAGTATGTAAAGAGAGGTGAAAATCTAATGTTCATGGGGGACTGGAATGTGGTTGTAGGAGAAGGAATAGAAGAAAGGGTTACGGGGGATGTGGGCTTGGTAGTAGGAATGAGAGAGAAGAAAGAGTGACTGAGTTCTGGAACAAATTTCAGCTAGTAATAGCGAACAATCTGTTCAACAATCACAAAAAGAAGAGGTATACTTGGAAAAGACCCGGGGACAGCGGCAGATTCCTGCTGGATAACATCATGATCAGAGATTGGGAAATGAGAAATTGGATTTTAGGTGCATCCAGGAGCAGATGTGGACTCATATCATATTTTACTAATTATGAAGGGTAAATTAAAGTTTAAGAGAATCATCCAGAAGAATCATTATGGAAGGAAGTGGGATACTCAGATACTGAGGAAAGACGAGATGTGTTTGAAGTTCGCTAAGGATGTGGATACGTTGATAAGGAATACCACAGTAGGTAGTTCAGTTGAACAGGGTGGACATCTCTAAAAAGCTCATACACAGATATTGGACAGCAAACACAGGTACAAGAAAGGTAACTGCAAAGAACCTTGGGTAGCAGGAGAAATACTAAAATTGATCAACAAAAAAAGCAAATACAAATGAAATCTGGTTTCGCAGGACAGAGCGGATCAGGTTGTGGAAAGGGTACCAAATCAGTTGCTGCTAGTTGCACAATCATACAGACTTTATTTTACTAAAACTCTTAATCATACATGCCCTTAAAAGAATTCAGTAACAATACGGCTGAAGACCAGAACACAAGTTATTATAATTGCCTTAAGGAATACACATCGCTTTTAGTTACAAAATAGAAGAACTGAGGGCTTAAGGCCTGGATAACAAGAACTCTAGTATGAAAATTTTAAAAGATTTTAAACAAATGACCTTTCAGATTTTGATTTAAGGCAGCTGATGGCCGTATCTTAAAATATTTCATGTAGAAATTCGGCTGAAGGTCACATACTGAACATTAAAACAAACTAAATTAATACACGGCTGAGGGCCTTGCACAGTACTTGAGACTAAAAGAAAATCACAATCCAAAACAACAGAACAGTGGTGCTCAGAAGTATTCCAAGAGTCGCCCTGGTGAGGAAGTTTACATAAATTTAGGTGAGACAGGCAGCCAAGCGTAATACTAAATAACTGGATGGCAACACGATCTAGGGGTGGCTGAAGAAGCAACCAACAACCTAATCAATTCCCTTCAACCCGACCAATAGCACGACAACTGAAAACATCAGCGAGGATGAAGATATCAGCAGGACAGTTGGCATCTAAATACAGTCAAGGCACAATAACCACTCAAAAATATGAACAACACCAAGGCTGTTGAACTACACTTGTGCCAGACAGCATCAACACGGCGAGGAAAACACACTGCCGGAAAACTACGCTAACGACCATAAAGTTAACGGCCACAAGGCAGAAGATACCGCTGGTGCACTTCAATAATCAGTTACAATCAATTCAATAGTTAAACACCATACAGGAAGACAGCTGCAAAATTTTGCCAACTCCAACACACCGTGCATTGCTGCTTGCGGGAACGACCCAGGAAGCAACAACCAGCAATGAACGAAGAGGTGTGACAGCAGTTGAGGTTTCATAACAGGTTAACTGATTACTCAACTCCAGTATCTAGATTCGGTGGGCGACGAACTTTGCAGCTCTCGCGGCTAGCGTCTCACAACTCCGACTGCGCCGGCCTGACTGTGCGCCGCGGAGACTTCATCGCTGCTCTTCGCAACCGACCGACTGCCTCACACACACCACCACACGGAAATATAGCGGTCACACCAAAGATGGTACAGCAGTACTAGTATCGATAAACGCTGCTGCTGCCACTGACGGAGGCAAATCAGAAACTCGTTATAGTAGTAACTCAGGGAGCAATAAGACGCCACTCAATTGTGAGAAAATGCCAAAGAAGAAACGGCATCAACGCGAGCTGGCCACGGCTCATCAAAAATGTTCAGTGAAAGATAGAAATACAGAAATAAAAATAACTAAGGAATGAAATGAATAGGAAGTGTAGATAAGTCATGGCGAAATGCTGCAGAAAAAAAAGTGAAGAAACCGAAAAACAAATTACCGTTGGAAGCACTGATTCAGCATATGGAATCGATAAAATAACCTTCGACGAAATGAAAAGCAAGAATCGTAACCCTAATCGTGCAGTAGAAGTCCCACTTAGATGAGAGACCGTATAGGTGGAAAGAGTACACTGAAGTCTTATATGAGGGAGAGGAATAGTCTCATCACGTGAAAGAAGAAGAAATTGGAGTTGATAGGGAAGAGACGGTGGATCCCGTGTTAGTATATAACAGAGATTTTGCAGACTTGAGATAAAAAAGGCGTAAGAAATAGGTAACATTCAATCGGAATTCCCCTGGCTACATAACATCAGACTTTCGGAAAAAAGTGTAGTTCAGACAACTTCGACGATCTCAAGAGCAGATAAATATGAGAACTGCCGTACGATTAGCTTAAGCTACATGCATCCAAGTTGCTGACAACAATGATACAGAAGACTGGGAAAGGAAACTGAAGATCTGTTAGATGACGATCAGTTTGGCTTTAGGAAATGCAAAGGAAAACACCAGAGAGGCAGTCCTGACGTTGCGCTTGATAATGGAAGCAAGACAGAAGAAAAAGCATTCCACGGTGTCAAACGGTGCGAAGTACTGGAAATTCTTATCAAAATAGGAGTAAGCTATTGGAAAAGACGGGGAATACAATATGTGCAAGTACCAAGAGGGGACGATAACTCTGAAAGACCAACAACGAAGTGCTCGGATTAAAAAGGTTGTAGGACAGGGATGCAGTCTTTCGCTCCTACTGTCCAATTGATGCCTCGAAGAAAAAATGACGGAAATAAAAAGAAAGAAAGTTCAAGAGAGGGATTAAACTTCAGGATGAAAGGATATCAATGATAATATTTGCTGGTGACACAGCTATCCTCAGTGACAGTGGAGAAACACTGGAACGGAAGGTCTAATGAGTACACAAATAGTATACGATGGTCCTTCACTAAGTAATGCCCCACATTTTTTTTAAAAAAAGCCATCAATATACATAGACAAACGTCCTTGTTGGTACTTTACATTTCATGTGTTTTCTGTGCGCTGGTGAAGTTTCGAACCCTTTTGGTAGATGGCAGAGCCGTAATACAGCGTTAAAATGGCGTCTACATACGACTCACGTTACAAGCAGCGTGCTGTTATTGAATTGTTGTGTGCAGAAAAAGAAACCGCGGTGAACATCCGTAAAAGTTTTTGTGCAGTGTACGGCGATAGTACAGTTGGGCGATGGGTAAAGAAAGCTACAGGCTCAGGAAATGCAGAAACAGAGCTCCATGGTCAGCCACACTCGAGACGTCCTGTCACACCCACGGCTCCAGACATGCTGAATAGTGCGGATGCCATTATTCGTGCCGACCGGCGCATCACAACTCGACAATTGGCTCTACAGTTGTCGGTCAGCATTGGAAGTGCGTCTACAATGATCGAGACTCTGTCATTCAATAGGTGCTCACGATGGGTTCCACGAATGCTCACAGCAGACCACAACATTCAGAGAAAGGCCATTTCATCTCAGCTGTTGGAGTGTTTTGAGAAAGACGGAGAGGCCTTTCTGTCACAGATCTTTGCGGGGGACGAAAGCTGGGTGTATGCGCCGGAAGCAAAAAGGCAGTCCACGGAGTGGCATCATCCTCATTTACCACAAAAGAAGAAATTCAAGACAACCCCCTCTGCGGGAAAAGTCATGGTGACAGTCTTCTGGGATTGTGATGGCGTCATTCTCGTGAATGTGATGCCAAGAGGGTCAACCGTCAATTCAGAGGCGTACGTGAAAACTCTGAATAAACTCAAGAACCGCTTCCGACGTGTAGGATTGGACAAGAACCAGTAGAAATCTTGCTCCAACACGATAATGCACGCCCACACCTAAGTTTGAGAACCAGGGTACACACCGCCAAACTGGGTTGGTCATCATTGCCTCATCCACCCTACAATCCAGACCAGGCACCCTCGGACTTCCATCTCTTTGAGCCGCTTAAAGATTCGCTACGTGGAACACACCTTGAAGCCGACGAGAGTGTCAGTCATGCAGTGAAAACATGGCTACGCCTACAGGACAAGAGCTTTTACCTGCAGGGAATACATGCCCTTCCACAACGTTGGTGTACGGCCATAGAACCATAGAACGTGATAGAGACTACGTAGGAAAATAGGACATGGACAAGACATGTTGATGTATATTGTCACCAAATTCTGACTCTTAACAATAAATATTTTATGAGAAACAAAATGTGGGGCATTACTTATTGATGGACTCTCGTACTGAGAGTAAATCGAAGAAAGACGAAAGTAATGAGAAGCAGCAGAAATGAGAAGAATGAGAAGCTTAACATTTAATTTGGTGATCACGAAGGGGACGAAGTTCAGGAATTCTTCTACCTTGGTAGCAAAGTAACCCAAAACGGGCGATACAAGGAGGCCAAGGAAAGCAAACTAGTACAGGCAAAGAGGGAGTTCTAGGCGCTTCAGTCTGGAACCGCGCGACCGCTACAATCGCAGGTTCGAATCCTGCCTCGGGCATGCATGTGTCTGATGTCCTTAGGTTAGTTAGGTTTAAGTAGTTCTAAGTTGTAAGGGACTGATGACCTCAGATGTTAAGTCCCATAGTGCTCAGAGCCATTTGAACCATTTGAGGGAGTTCCTGGCAAAAGGAAAACTGTAAAGAAAGAGGGTATTGAAGACATGGAGGGATTAGCACAGAACAGGAGATGAATTCGTGGCGGGCAACATCGAACGAATCAGAAGAATGGTAAAAGAAAAACTGAATAGTGCGACGGAAATAAGCAAACCTTTTGACGTCCACATAGGAGTGTATTCATCAGACTTTGACACCACACCAACGGACCTATCCAGCAGATCTTGCGGTAAGATGTCGAGCGTCCTCCATCGTTTTCTTAATATTCGTGAACACTAAATCAAAACAATATCAATAACATTCATTGATGACAGCATGTACTTCGTGAAAGTGAGGGAGCATTATGTGACTAATGGAAATAACGATATACTGAACACAAAAAAATGGATTGTTTGTAAACCAAAGAAAGACGAAAGTATTGAGGAGCAGCAGAAATGAGGTTAGAGACGAAAGTAACAGCAAAACTGCGTACCATGTAGTAGTTAAGGTGAAGGAATTCAGCTACTTTCGGCAACCAGATAACACATGACAGACGAAAGAAGGAACAAATAAGAAGCAAATTACCAAATAGTTTAGAGGTATACTACTATGAAAAAAAGGCTATAATTTTAGGAAGAAATGTCTGAAACTAAGCGCCTGGAGCAGCGCAGGATCGTGAATTATGGGCCATGGGAAGACCAGAAAAGAACAGAATTCAAGTTTCTGAGAAGTAATAGTGCCGAAGATGATGAAAATCAAGTGGAGTATTAACGTAAGGAATATCTATTCTGTAGAATTTACGAGGAAATCACTGACTAGAAACGCTGAAACAATGGATGATACAACATGGTGAGACATCTTGCAATAACTTCCGCTGTACTATGACGGAGTCGCATAGCAAAATATTGTGGGTTTGATGAGAGAAACAGAAATTGAAATATGTACAACAAATATTAATAATTGAGACATCCTGCTAAACCCGCAGGACAGGACAGGTAGTTTAAATTGTGGAAAGGGGCCAAAATAAGCGGCTGTCAGTTACACTCGAACGTACAATTTTATTTATTTGACCAAACGTTACAAGAGCCAAAAAAATTTAAAAAACACAACCAATTTTGGAACTTAATAACCGGCTGAATGCGCCGTACAAACTCATGCCTTAAGGGCAAGACCACTTTAATTTAAAATCGGCTGAAAGCCAATAACTTAAGACTCAAAGCCAATAACTTAAGACTCAAACCAAAATCAGAATTTTTAAAAGGCAAATGGCCTTATCTTAGATTAGATTAAATTAGATTAGATTAATACTAGTTCCATGGATCATGAATACGATATTTCGTAATGATGTGGAACGAGTCAAATTTTCCAATACATGACATAATTAAGTTAATTTAACAACATACTTAAGTTAATATAACAACTTTTTCATTTTTTTGTGTTTTTTATTTTTATTTTTTTAATATTATTTTTTTAAATTTATATCTAAAACTTCCTCTATGGAGTAGAAGCAGTTGTCATTCAGAAATTCTTTTAATTTCTTCTTAAATACTTGTTGGTTATCTGTCAGACTTTTGATATTTGGTAAGTGACCAAAGACTTTAGTGCCAGTATAATTCACCCCTTTCTGTGCCAAAGTTAGATTTAATCTTGAGTAGTGAAGATCATCCTTTCTCCTAGTATTGTAGTTATGCACACTGCTATTACTTTTGAATTGGGTTTGGTTGTTAATAACAAATTTCATAAGAGAGTATATATACTGAGAAGCTACTGTGAATATCCCTAGATCCTTAAATAAATGTCTGCAGGATGATCTTGGGTGGACTCCAGCTATTATTCTGATTACACGCTTTTGTGCAATAAATACTTTATTCCTCAGTGATGAATTACCCCAAACTATGATGCCATATGAAAGCAACGAGTGAAAATAGGGGTAGTTAGCTAATTTACTAAGATGTTTATCACCAAAATTTGCAATGACCCTTATTGCATAAGTAGCTGAACTCAAACGTTTCAGCAGATCATCAATGTGTTTCTTCCAGTTTAATCTCTCATCAATGGACATACCTAAAAATTTTGAATTATTCTACCTTAGCTATATGCTTCTGATTAAGGTCTATATTTATTAATGGCGTCATACCATTCACTGTACGGAACTGTATGTACTGTGTCTTATCAAAATTCAGTGAGAGTCCGTTTACAAGGAACCATTTAGTAATTTTCTGAAAGACAGTATTGACAATTTCATCAGTTAATTCTTGTTTGTCAGGTGTGATTACTATACTTGTATCATCAGCAAAGAGAACTAACTTTGGCTCTTCATGAATATAGAATGGCAAGTCATTAATATATATTAAGAACAACAAAGGACCCAAGACTGACCCTTGTGGAACCCCATTCTTGATAGTTCCCCAGTTTGAGGAATGTGCTGATCTTTGCATATTATGACAACTACTTATTTCAACTTTCTGCACGCTTCCAGTTAGGTATGAATGAAACCATTTGTGCACTGTCCCACTTATGCCAAAATACTTGAGCTTGTCTAGCAGAATTTCATGATTTACACAATCAAAAGCCTTTGAGAGATCACAAAAAATCCCAGTGGGTGGTGTTTGGTTATTCAGATCATTCAAAATTTGATTAGTGAAAGCATATATGGCATTTTCTGTTGAAAAACCTTTCTGGAAACCAAACTGACATTTTGTTAGTACTTCATTGTTACAGATATGTGAAGCTACTCTTGAATACATCACTTTCTCAAAAATTTTGGATAAAGCTGTTAGAAGGGAGATTGGACGGTAATTGTTGACATCCGATCTATCCCCCTTTTTATGCAAAGGTATAATAATAGCATATTTCAGTCTATCAGGAAAATGCCCTGTTCCAGAGAGCTATTACACAGGTGGCTGAGAATCTTACTTATATGTTGAGAACAAGCATTTAGTATTTTGCTGGAAATGCCATCAATTCCATGTGAGTTTTTGCTTTTAAGCAAGTTTATTATTTTCCTAATTTCAGAGGGAGAAGTGGGTGAGATTTCAATTGTGTCAAATTGTATAGGTATGGCCTCTTCCATTAACAGCCTAGCATCTTCTAATGAACACCTGGATTATTGAAAATATTTTCAACTTCTGACTTCTTGTTCGTAAAGTTTTCATTCAATTTGATGGAAATACTGTCTTCCTGTGCTCTTGGTTGACCTGTTTCTCTTTTAATAATATTCCAAATTGTTTTAATTTTATTATCAGAGTTGCTGATTTCAGACATGATACACATACTTCGGGATTTTTTAATAACTTTTCTTAATATAACACAGTAGTTTTTATAATGTTTGATAGTTTCTGGGTCACTACTCTTTCTTGCTGTCAGATACATTTCCCTTTTCCGGTTACAAGATATTTTTATACCCTTAGTAAGCCATGGTTTGTTACAAGGTTTCTTACGAGTATATTTAACTATTTTCTTGGGGAAGCAGTTTTCAAATGCATTTACAAAAATGTCATGAAATAAATTATATTTTAAATTGGCATAAGGTTCACGGTACACCTCATCCCAGTCTAACTGCTGTAGGCTTTCCCTGAAATTTGCAATTGTTAAATCGTTGACTGAACGTACTACTTTGGAGGACTGTTTAGTATTGCTGAATGGAGCTATGTCATATATTGTAACTAGCTGTGCACCATGATCAGAAAGACCATTCTCAACAGGCTGAGCATTTATCTGGCTAAACTTATCTTGATCTATAAAGAAGTTATCTATCAGTGAGCTGCTATCCTTTACCACCCGAGTAGGAAAATCAATAACGGGTGTCAAATTGAAAGAACCGAGTAGTACTTAAAGTTCATTTTTCCTGTTACCCTCTTTCAGAGAATCTACATTGAAGTCCCCACAAATAATAATTTGCTTCCCCCTGTCTGACAGATAGCACAACAAGGAGTCCAAATTTTTCAGAAATAGATGAAAATTTCCTGATGGGGACCTATATACAGTTCTTTAATTAGGCTGAAGACCCAAACAATCTTACGCCTTAAGAGCAAAACAACCTTAATTTAAAAGAAGCCATACAATACAAACGACAAGAACAAATAAGAAAGGCAATACACCACGCTCAGAAGTTTCCGAGAGTCGGCCTGGAATTCAAACACTAACGCTCGCTTAGGTGAGACAGGCAGTCGGCCCAACCATTCTCGATCCGACGACAACCCAACCGACAGACAGTCAACAGATCCACCGACAAGATAACTTCCGCTCCACCTGACCAGCACACAACAAGGAGTTCAATGGAACAACGCAGAAAGTATTGGCGCCCACAACCAGTTATACATTGAGCTGTCAAAGTACACACTGTGCTGGTCAGCGACAACACGAGGAGGAAAATACACTGCCTGAATTTACGAAAACGGCCAAGGCAGGTGACCGGAACGTTAACGGCCACAAGGCAGAAGATTCCGCTGGTGCACTTCAGCTCAAAATAACCAAGTACAGTTAAACTCCACCGGAGGGTGGCTAAAATTTGCCAACTTCAAAACACACATTGTTGCCTATGGGAATGTCCCAACAGTCGACAGCGAAATTCAAACGATACAATGTGAACAGTCGTGACTTGCTGGTAGATTAAGTCAAAACTCAACTTTCGTCTCCAGCATCGGTGAACCACGACGTCGTAGCAATTGGAACTGCACCACACACAGTGACCGCGCTTAGACGCTGCCAGTGGTCGCGGCCAAACTATGCGCCGCAGAGATTTCCTCGCCGCTCCACGCCAACCGACCAACTTGTCGCACACAGCACAGCCGGAAACTATAAGCGCCAGGCCAAAGATAGTACAAGGTGCGAATATCGATACACACCGCTGCTGCCACTCGCAGAGAGAGAGGATAACAGCATAATCGCGATAACCGCGTGAGACTAAACACAGAATAGCAACCAAGGTTTACTCCAACGCATAACATGAGCCATCCACGAATCAATAATGTTGAAGACATTGCTTGTAAATTCCTCCCTGGAATGAAGAGGTTGGCACACGACAGAAATCAGTGGCGAGCTGCAGCCGAATAGCTCACCTGGTGAGGACGTTACTCTCGAAAGACAAAGATCCGGTTTTATACACTTCTCGAGCCCCTTAGATGCTTGATGCACCTAAGTACTCTCTCGAGATTTAAACTACGGTGACGATATGTTATTCTACATCTACACCCACGTCTACGCAGGTACTCCGCAATCCACCGTACGGTGCGTGGCGGAGGTACCCTGTACCGCTGCTGGTCGTTTTCTGTTCCACTCGCAGAGTGAGGGAAAAACGACTGTCTATATGCCTCCGTATTAGTCCTAATTTCTCGTATCTTATCTTCGTCTTCCTTACGCCCAATGTATGTCGGCAGCAGGAGAATCGTTCGGCAGTCAGCTTCAAGTGCCGGTTCTCTAAATTTTCTCAATAGTGTTTCTCGAAACGAACGTCGCCTTCCCTCCATGGATTCCCATTTGAGTTCTCGAAGCACCTTCGTAACACGTCTTGTTCTAGCCTACCGGTAACAAATCTAGAAGCCCGCGTCTGAATCGCTACGATGTCTTCCTTCAATCCGACCAGGTACGGATCCCAAACACTCGAGCAGTACTCAAGAACAGGTCGCACCAGCGTCCTATATGCAGTCTCCATTACGGGTTAACCATTCTTTCCTAAAATTCTCCCAATAAACCGAAGTCGACCATTCGCCTTCCCTACCACAGTTTTCACATGCTCGTTCCACCTCAAATCGCTTTGCAACGTTACGTCCAGATATTGAAACGACTTGACTGTGTGAAGCACTAGTAATACTGTATCCGAACATTATAGCTTTTTTCTTCTTCCTACTCATCGGCATTAACTTATATTTTTCTATATTTAAAGCTAGCTGCCATTCGTCACACCAACAGGAAATTTTATCTAAGTCGTCTTGTATGTTCCTACGGTCACTCAACTTCGGTACCTTACCGTACACAATGGCGTCATCAGCAAACAACCACAGATTGCTGCCCATCCCATCCGCCAAATCATTTACGTATACAGAGAACAACAGCGATCCCATCACACTTTCATGGGGCAATCCTGACCATACCCTTGTCTCTGATGAACACTCACCGTCGAGGACATTCTGAGGGACTCGATGGCCACATTTTACGAGAATCAGACAGAAATATTTTTTTCTGACTGTAAAGATTACAATGTTGAGTATTTTATCCTGCAGACTGTTTTATCCATCCATAAAGCAATTTAAATGAATTGACACTTTAACACAAAAACTGATTTTAACAATTACTGAATGCCGTAAAATCGTTTCGTAATGTCAAAAACGAAAACTTGTCACCCATTATAGAGAACTTTGAATAATTAGCACTAAAAACCATTAAGAAAGTTGTGCACAAACATGAACCTACCTCTGGATACAAGCAGAAGCATGAGACAACACGCTACAGCCATCTTGGTGAGGGAGTGAGATGAGAGATGCTACATTCTCTTTTTAAAATGCATTTACGTTCTCCTAAGGTTCAGGTACTCGCAGTCACGGTCGTGATGAAAGCTAGTGTATGAGGCAACAGCGTTCCCAACAACGTCTTACTTACGAACTGAAATTATTGTCTGGACAAACAAAGGAGGAAGATTAGAGTTTAAGAGCCAGTCAAGAACGAAGTCGTAAGAGTCGGAGCAGAAGCTCAGAATGGTTGAGGATGAAGCAGGAAATCTGCCGTGCCCTTTCAAATGATCCACCCAGGAATGATTCAGGGAAATCACGGAAAACCTAAATCTGGATGGCAGGACGCGGACTTGAACCGTCGTCTTTCCGAACGGAGTCGAGTGTGGTAACCACTGCGCCTCCTTTCTCGGTATACTTACTTGGAATAATCGTGTAAGAGAATCATTAAACATGATATCAATAATGACCACCACTCCTCTGCTCTCCCCCTGGATACTGACCTGCAAGCAGTTGCAGTTGAAATTCATTCACCTCGGAGGCTTACCGTTTGCTCCCTTTATTTACCCCCTCTGGATGCAATGACCTTAGACGCTCTCACAGATCTTATCGACCAACTCCCCAACCCATTTCTCCTCCTGGGAGACTTCAATGCCCATCATGTCCTGTGGGGCTCCACTTCTCTTTGCGCTCGAGGTCGAATTTTGGAGAGCCTCCTAACATCTCAAGTGTTGTGCATCCTCAACATAGGTACTCCGACTCATTTCTCTACTGCTACAGGGTCATTCTCAGCCATTGACCTATCTTTCTGCTCTCCAACCCTCACCGCCTCTGTTCACTGGGAGGTCATTGACGACCTTCATTCCAGCGATCACTTCCCTATCCGCATTCATCTCCTGGATGGTGTATTTCTGGAGCAGCGGCCACCATCGTGGATGATTGGCAGGGCTAACTGGCCACTGTTCACTCGGTTGGCTGTCTTTGACCGCCACAATAACGTACAGGAATGGGTGGATCACATCACACTTGTGGTCCATCATGCTGCTGATCTGTCCATACCACAGTCTTCTGGCACTCGTAAGCGGCGCCTTGTGCCTTGGTGGACAGAAGAGTGCCGTTCAGCCATCCGGGACAGGCGTGCGGCTCTTCGCCGATTTAAATGCCGCCCAACAGCGGTCAATCTTACCGCCTTTCGAATCGCGAGAGCCAGGGCACGCTGTGTCATTAAAGAGAGCAAGAAAAGGTCATGGCAGGTGTTCCTGGACTCCATCAACCGTTCCACTTGTTCCACAAAAGTATGGGAAGCCATCCAGAGCCATTGCTCAGACGCTGGCAGAGCATTTTGCACAAAGTACTGCCACTGCAAATCAGGATCCAGCGTTTCGTCGCTACCGTGCGACTGTCGAAAGAGCGACCTTGGACTTTCGGTCGAACAGTTCTGAGGCCTACAAGTCCCCTTTCTCCATGCGGGAACTTGAATCGGCACTTACTGAGACTTCTGACACTGCACCAGGTTACGACCGCATCCGGTACTCCATGCTTCGACATCTGCCAGCGGCGTCAAAGGAAATCCTCCTCGAATGTTTTAATCTCATATGGCAGACAGGAGTGTTCCCCACCTCGTGGAGGGAGGCAATCCTCATCCCTCTCCTCAAACCAGGAAAGGACCGCACATGTCCCGGTAGTTATCGTAGTATCGCCTTGACAAGCTGTGTCGGAAAGACCCTGGAACGGATGGTTAACCGGCGTCTGGTCTGGCTGTTAGAGACCAGACAGCTCCTTAGCCGCTTTCAGTGTGGATTCCGAAAATTTCGGTCCACAGTCGACAACCTGACCCTCCTAGAGGCGGCTATTCAGCAGGCTTTTCTCCGTCAGCATCACTGTATCGGTATCTTCTTTGATATCAGTAAGGCATATGATACTACTTGGAGACACTGTATTCTTGCACAAATGCATCAATGGGGCTTTCGTGGCCGCCTCCCCATTTTCATTCGGTCTTTCCTGTCTCAGCGGTTTTTTCGGACCCGCGTTGGTAACACACTGTCTGATCGCTTTGAGCAAGAGAACGGTGTCCCCCAGGGCAGTGTTTTAAGTGTTACCCTCTTTGCCATAGCCATCAACAGCATAACGTCTACAGTGAGGAGTCCAGTACAGTGCTCCTTATTTGTGGACGACTTTGCTGTTTTCTGTTCCTCCTCCAGTGTTGCAACCGTGAGCCGTCAGTTGCAGCTAACAGTGCGGCGGTTAGAGGAGTGGACTGCAAAGACGGGTTTTCGGTTTTCTGCCGATAAGTGTGTTTGTGTTCATTTTAATCGTTCTCGTCATCTTTTTACTTTGCCTGCCTTGCATATGGGGGATACTGTCCTACATTTTAGAGACACAGTGCGGCTTCTAGGTCTAATTTTTGACTCCAGGTTGTCATGGCTGCCACAGCTACGTGACTTGAAAGCCAGAACGCTGAAGGCACTGAACATTCTCAAGTGCCTCAGCCACAGGTCTTGGGGCGCGGACAGGGCGCGTCTCCTTCAGTTTTATGGAGCTTTTGTGCGTTCACGGCTGGACTATGGGTGCACAGTATATGGGTCAGCGAGGTCATCTTATTTGCGGATCCTTGATGCTGTTCACCATGCTGGGATCCGACTGGCCACGGGTGCTTATCGGACCAGTCCCGTACCCAGCCTCTGTGCTGAGTCTGGCGAACCGCCACTTACCATCCGGCGGCAGCTCCTGCTGGTGCGCCAGGCTTGTAAGTTTCTTGCAGCTCCCAGCTCGCCTGCTCACCGTCTTGTTGCCCATCCACCTCTGGACCGCCTTTTTTCCCGCCGTCCCCGGGCTACGTTGCCGTTTGGGATCCGTGTGCAACGTGTACTAGAGTCCCTCGGTGTGGAGTCTGTACAACCCCAAATCCAAGGTTTTAACCGCCTGCCACCCTGGTTACTGAAGAGGCCCAGAGTGATTTTAGATTTATTGCAGTACAAGAGAGATTGCACTCCTGCCACCGTTTTTAATGCAGCATTTTCTGCCATTTTATCTGAGCACCACGACTATGTAGCTGTTTTTACGGATGGGTCGAAACAAGGGGATTCTGTTGGTTGCTCAGTTGTTTTTCCATATCGTGTCCTCAAGGTCCGACTGCCTCAGACTTTTACTGTCTTTGATGCAGAATTTTCTGCGATCTTGCGGGCACTGGAGCACATGAGACATTCTTCCTCTCCTAAATTTCTTGTCTGTTCCGATTCACTCAGTGCCCTTCACTCATTGCAACGTTTGTATCCGGCAGACAAAATTGTCCAGACCATCCAGGATGCCCTCCTCCGACTACAGCGACTGGGGAAGGTTGTAGCTTTTTGCTGGGCTCCGGGGCATGTCGGCATTGCTGGGAATGAAAGGACAGATCTCGCAGCCAAGGAGGCGTGTCTCGATCCACAAGTATCTCAGTGTGCTATCCCCTTGCACGCACTCACCTCGCTGTTGAGCTCACGGGTAATGCGTCGGTGGGAGGATGAGTGGCTGGAAGTGACTGACAATAAGCTCCGTATAGTCAAGCCCACAACGCGTGTGTGGTGTACTTCCTTTCAGCCCCATCGACGGGACGAGGTTCTCCTCACTCGGCTTCGAATAGGCCACAGCCCTTTGACGCATGGCTTCCTTCTCCGGCGAGAGGATCCTCCAATGTGTGGTGCTTGTGGCGTCCAGGTCACTGTCCGCCACGTTTTATTGGATTGCGTTTTATTTTCTGACCAGCGGGTCGCGGCTGACTTGCCAGCGGACCTGCCATCTCTTTTAGGCAACACTCGGACGAATGTGGTTAAAGTTTTAAAGTTCTGTGCCCTGTCAAATGTTTTTACAAAGATTTTAGAGAGAGGATTTTAATTTGCTCACTGTGTGACAAGCTCGCGCATATTTTATGTAAGTGGCCAGCCAATAACAATTTCCTGTGACATTTTTGTTGCTATGTTTCCCCTTTCCTTAGGTTTTACTTTCTTATGTAGCATTTTCCTTCTTTTCCTGCTTTCTTTGAATGTGTGCTTTAGTTTTCTTAGGTCTGTCCACATTCGTTCCTTTTAATGTGTGTCAGGGCGCTGATGACGTCGATGTTGAGCGCCCATAAGCCCCAACACACCGCCACCACCACCATGATATTGTAAACAATTATAAAAGCAAAGCAGCTATCGCCAACAAGAATGTTAATCTGAACACCTCGCTGCTGTCTTAGGCACTGTACTATTGAGGAATTGGTGTCCATCATTTCCTATGACAAGAGTTCTGCCTTCTGGCCAGTTATAGAGGATGGCTCTGAGCACTATGGCAACGGCCTTGCCGCAGTGGATACACCGGTTCCCGTAAGATCACCGAAGTTAACCGCTGTCGGGCTTGACCGGCACTTGGATGGGTGACCATTCAGGCCGCCATGCACTCTTGCCATTTTTCGGGGTGCACTCAGCTTCGTGATGGCAACTGAGGCGCTACTCGACCAATTAGTAGTGTTTTCGGTCAAGAATGCCATCGTAACGACCGGGAGAGCGGTGTGCTGACCCCACGCCCCTCCTATCCTCATCCTCCTCGGAGGATGACACGGCGGTCGGATGGTCCCGATTGGACACTTGTGGCCTGAAGACGGAGTGCTTTTCTGAGCCTAGTTGTAGAGGAGTTTACAGCTTAATGTGGAATATGATTCACAATGTAATTTGATATTTTCGGCAGGCACAGAACATTAAGAGAATGAAGCTCATATTAACAGTGAGAAAAGAGATTAAGAATCAACGGGGAATCGGTCATCTGCAGAGACACTTAGCCACATCATAATCGTGAAGTAACCCCAGAATCCTGATATATAACTGCTTGCACTCATATGGGAGGGGGAGCAGAGAGAGGTCATAGGTGTTCTTTGAAGTATGAATTAAAAAGCTCCTTCAGTCAGAAATTTTCGTGTTTTAGTAAATACATAATGCATTTCGGATCCTGAGGGTCCATCATCAGGAGTAAATTGTCTTAATACACGGTTTATTTTTGCTCTTGGATGAGGTGATCATAAAAATTTGTATGCAAACGTGCGTCTTAAGTGAAGTGATATGCATGAACAGGATGGAGGATCCAATGTATAATGGTGTTAAATAGTTAAAAACGCTTTTCTTGGATTATGTGCAACATGGACTTCATTTAATTCAAGAGCAAAAATAAGTCATATATTAAAACTTTACACCTTATGATGGACCCACGGGGTCCGAAACGCATCGTGTATTTAATACAACACGAAAATTTGTGACTGGAGGGGTTTTTGAATTATACTTCCAGTGTATTTAATATAGTTCCGTTTGCAGCTGCAAAATACGGATAAAATTAAACAGGTATTCTTGTTCTTATACCGACATTGTCAAAGAGGAACATTCACGCACAAGCAATCTGACCTAGTTGATAAAACACTGTACCCACATTCAGGAACCCGGTGTTCACCCCAGCAGATGTCGAGCAAGTAATCTACTTTAGATCTACTCTTCCAGAGATACTCAGAAAGAAAATAATAGTACTAAAAATGACGTTATGCTGCCGTGGAGGTACCACGCAGTGATCTGTATATTCTGGGTAAATAATAGAGTCTAGAGCAGACGCTACATTACATTTTTGATAACCAGTTACAGCCAGTATAGGCCATCTTCAGTTCTAAAAACTTGTCGCAGCACAGCTGCGCGTCGCAGCTGAACTGCAACAGTTTTTAAATCTGATGATGGCCTATGCTGAAAACATAAACTGTAATCTAGACCAAGTCATTCAGACAGTTAAAATTTAAGTACATCCGATCAGCCTGTTGCTATCAAGGTTTTGGGGATGTTTCCCTTGGTTGAAAAGGAGTGTTGTTGTCTCCTTCCAAATATTTCCAGTTGGGCACCTCCTATTTGACCTTCCACGCAGCTTAATGCTATTTGATTGAAAAGAATCGAAGTTCGCAATTGATCGTATCTGAAACAGCTCATCTAATCGTAGGGTAGAAATAAAGACCGCAAGAGATGTTGATTTAAGGTGAGTGTCGGGAACATCAACAAGTATCGAGAGAGATGGCAGCGGTTGTGGCATTGTAGTAGTATTCGGAAAAAGCGAAATTGTTACCATTATGCTGTCATCATTAAATGCTAACGTAGGATGCTTTGATTCTCTAATTAAAATAAAAAAACTGAGAAAACGATTCCTTCCTCATTCTCTTCCAGCAAACATTGCCCTTTGTCTCATTTATGCAGATAGGAAATTTAGATTTGCCCTTTCTTCCGTCCTTATTACCAGTACTCCTCAACCTCCTGGTAGAATTGGTAACGCAGCTGTAGCTGCAAATTGGTTCACTACACCCAGTGTGAAATTAATTAGAAGGAACTTTCAGAGCGACGAGCGAAATGCCACTTTTTCTGTTTGCGTAACGAAGCTCGTTACCCTCTGAAACAAGTTTGTGACAAGAAGCTGCCCATAGTAGTTTAGCCAGCTGATCCCGAAGATGTCTAGAAAAAGTAACTGACACACAACGGTTTCATGTTTTCCAACAGAGCGAAGTGGGACAGAAGTTGGCACACTCGACTCGCATTCAGAAATTCAGAATGGCGGCGGTTCAATATCCGTACGGCCATACACGTCTAGATTTGTCATGATTTCCCTAAATAGCTTAAGTCAAATGCTTAGATAATTGCTTTGAAACAATAAGGCCGACTTCCCACCCCATTCTCGTCTGTAATGACTCCTTCGCCCGCTAAGCCCTAATATTCCTTCTCTTCTACGTGTTTGCGCACTTCAGAACGACAACTAGATCTGGTCTTTCTCAGCAAGCCATCTTACTGTGTCGGACATATACCTAGGAGGAAGAAATCCAGAGTGTAAAAAAAAAAAAAAAAGAAAATGGCGAATACTTTGAGAGGTGGGACTACTCGTCGTAATAAGAAAAGTCCAATAAACATGGTCCGGAAACGTATACTTTCCGAGATTAACACGCGTTTATAGGAAAGGCTGCGCGACGCTTGGTTGCGGATATCAGCACAGTCGTTCCATTGGCGCTCCGTCAAATGAGGATGTCAGATTAAAGACCTCTCAGCCGTCTAGTTTCCTCTTCATTTTATTTAGCAACCAGTTTCAGCGTTTTACTACGCCATCTTCAGGCCCTGTGTAAGGATAACAATGGTACCAGTATGAAATAGATAACCAAAAAAGGGGCGTTGTGCAAGTGTTATGTTGTTGTGGTCTTCAGCCCAGAGACTGGTTTGATGCAGCTCTCCATGCTAATCTATCCTGTGCAAGCTCCTTCATCTCCCAGTACCTACTGCAACCTACATCCTTCTGAATCTGCTTAGTGTATTCATCTCTTGGTCTCCCTTTACGATTTTTACCCTCCACACTGCCCTCCAATGCTAAATCTGTGATCCCTTGATGCCTCAGGACATGTCCTACCAACCGATCCCTTCTTGTAGTCAAGTTGTCCCACAAACGTCTCTTCTCCCCAATCCTATTCAATACCTCCTCATTAGTTACGTGATCTACCCACCTGATCTTCAAGATTCTTCTGTAGCACCACATTTCAAAAGCTTCTATTCTCTTCTTGTCCAAACTATTTATTGTCCATGTTTCACTTCCATACATGGCTACACTCCATACAAATACTTTCAGAAACGACTTCCTGACACTTAAATCTATACCCTATGTTAACAAATTTCTCTTCTTCAGAAACGCTTTCCTTGCCATTGCCAGTCTACATTTTATATCCTCTCTACTTCGACCATCATCAGTTATTTTGCTCCCCAAATAGCAAAACTCCTTTACTACTTTAAGTGTCTCATTTCCTAATCTAATTCCCTCAGCATCACCCGACTTAATTCGACTACATTCCATTATCCTCGTTATGCTTTGGTTGATGTTCATCTTATATCCTTCTTTCAAGACACTGTCAATTCCGTTAAACTGCTCTTCCAAGTCCTTTGCTGTCTCTGACAGAATTACAATGTCATCGGCGAATCTCAAAGTTTTTATTTCTTCTCCCTGGATTTTAATACCTACTCCAAGTTTTTCTTTTGTTTCCTTTACTGCTTGCTCAATATACAGATTGAATAACATCGGGGAGAGGCTACAACCCTGTCTCACTCCCTTCCCAACCACTGCTTCCCTTTCATGCCCCTCGACTCTTATAACTGCCATCTGGTTTCTGTACAAATTGTAAATAGCCTTTCGCTCCCTGTATTTTACCCCTGCCACCTTTAGAATTTGAAAGAGAGTATTCCAGTCAACATTGTCAAAAGCTTTCTCTAAGTCTACAAATGCTAGAAACGTAGGTTTGCCTTTCCTTAATCTTCCTTCTAAGATAAGTCGTAAGGTCAGTATTGCCTCACGTGTTCCAACATTTCTACGGAATCCAAACTGATCTTCCCCGAGGTCGGCTTCTACCAGTTTTTCCATTCGTCTGTAAATAATTCGCGTTAGTATTTTGCAGCTGTGACTTATTAAACTGATGGTTCGGTAATTTTCACGTCTGTCAACACCTGCTTTCTTTGGGATTGGAATTATTATATTCTTCTTGAAGTCTGAGGGAATTTCGCCTGTCTCGTACATCTTGCTCACCAGATGGTAGAGTTTTGTCAGGACTGGCTGTCCCAAGGCTGTCAGTAGTTCTAATGGAATGTTGTCTACTCCCGGGGCCTTGGTTCGACTCAGGTCTTTCAGTGCTCTGTCAAACTCTTCACGCAGTATCGTATCTCCCATTTCATCTTCAACTACATCCTCTTCCATTTCCATAATATTGTCCTCAAGTACATCGCCCTTGTATAGACCCTCTATATACTTCTTCCACCTTTCTGCTTTCCCCTCTTTGCTTAGAACTGGGTTTCCATCTGAGCTCTTGATATTCATACAAGTGGCTCTCTTTTCTCCAAAGGTCTCTTTAATTTTCCTGTAGGCAGTATCTATCTTACCCCTAGTGATATAAGCCTCCAAATCTTTACATTTGTCCTCTAGCCATGCCTGCTTAGCCATTTTGCACTTCCTGTCGATCACGTTTTTGAGACGTTTGTATTCCTTTTTGCCTGCTTCATTTACTGCATTTTTATATTTTCTCCTTTCAACAATTAAATTCAATTTTTCTTCTGTTATCCAAGGATTTCTACTAGCCCTCGTCTTTTTACGTACTTGATCGTCTGCTGCCTTCACTACTTCATCCCTCAGAGCTACCCATTCTTCTTCTACTGTATTTCTTTCCCCATTCCTGTCAATCGTTAACTATTGCTCTCCCTGAAAATCTCTACCACCTCTGGTTCTGTCAGTTTATCTACGTCCCATCTCCTTAAATTCCCAACTTTTTGCAGTTTCTTTAGTTTTAATCTACATTTCATAACCAATAGATTGTGGTCAGAGTCCACATCTGCCCCTGGAAATGTTTTACAATTTAAAACCTGGTTCCTAAAATCTTTGTCCTACCATAATGTATCTGATACCGTTTAGTATCTCCGGGATTCTTCCATGTATACAACCTTCTTTTATGATTCTTGAACCAAGTGTTAGCTATGATTAAGTTATGCTCTGTGCAAAATTCTACCAGACGGCTTCCTCCTTCATTTCTTAGCCGCAATCCATATTCACCTACTATGTTTCCCTCTCTCCCTTTTCCTACTGTCGCATTCCAGTCACCCATGACGATTAAATTTTCGTCTCCCTTCACTACCTGAATAATTTCATTTATCTCATCATACATTTCTTCAATTTCTTCGTCATCTGCAGAGCTAGCTGGTGTATAAACTTGTACTACTGTAGTAGACATGGGCTTCGTGTCTATCTTGGCCACTATAATAAGTTCACTATGCTGTTTGTAGTAGCTTACCCGCACTCCTATTTTCCTATTCATTATTAAACCTACTCCTGCATTACCCCTATTTGATTTTGTATTTATAACCCTGTATTCACCTGACCAGAAGCCTTGTTCCTCCTGCCACCGAACTTCACTAATTCCCACTATATCTAACTTTAACCTATCCATTTCCGTTTTTAAATTTTCTAACCTACCTGCCCGATTAAGGGATCTGACATTACACGCTCCGAGCCGCAGAATGCCAGTTTTCTTTCTCCTAATAACGACGTCCTCCTAAGTAGTCCCCGCCCGGAGATCCGAATGGGGGACTATTTTACCTCCGGAATATTTTACCCAAGAGGACGCCATCATCATTTAACCATACAGTAAAGCTGCATGTCCTCGGGAAAAATTACGGCTGTAGTTTCCCCTTGCTTTCAGCCGTTCGCAGTACCACAACAGCAAGGCTGTTTTGGTTAAAGTTACAAGGCCAGATCAGTCAATCATCCAGACTGTTTCCCCTGCAACTACTGAAAAGGCTGCTGCCCCTCTTCAGGAACCACATGTTTGTCTGGCCTCTCAACAGATACCCCTCTGTTGTGGTTGCACAAACGGTACGGCTATCTGTATCGTTGAGGCACGCAAGCCTCCCCACCAACGGCAAGGTCCATGGTTCATGGGGGGGGGGGGGGGGGGGCGGGAGGAAGTGTTATATACAATGGTAATATGTAATAACATAACAATACCAACCAGTGTAGGAAGTTACATACAGTTACAGATAAATTAAGAAATAAAATAACAGAACTTAAACTAGTGAGCAAAGTATATATGTCATATAATCGTAAAAAAGGAATCTACTAAAGGGAGGTCATATTTCATGTTATGCATAGATAATCACGGGATAATGCTAATGCAAAGTCCATGAAGCAACTGGAGTAAAGTACTGTAGTCATATACCTACGAGTTGAGACTGAACATAAGACATTTGATTGCGTGCTGTCATATACTAGTAAAAATTTTACCACTTACTGGAGCTCAACCCCGTAACTATCTGTATCACCATGTTCCATATACTACTAATAACTAATAAAAGGAGAATAAAAATAAAAATACTTCAGTGCAATCTATCCATCACAAACTCATAAGATGCAACTTATTTAATAAAACATTTCTAGTGAATCACACTTTGAATGTAATGTAATATACCGTAACGATTCGCACTAAACGCTAAGTATTGAAATATGGAAAAGATAAAACCATGTTATCACGAAAGTGATAAGTCTGCCAAGGCGTGTGGCTAAGCGATATATTAAACCATAACCTATGGAATAAGCCTAAAAGAAAATTACTGCGATGCACACGCAGTATATTAGACAGACGCTAATAACAATCAGAACAACCATAGGCGCTTACCTCTACGTGCCATGTGGCCCTTAAGCAAGGGAAGAGAAAAGATAGCATAACCTACGACAGAAACACCACCAGAGCACATGTGTCGGGGTATGCCATACAGTGTACAATATGTCAGTTAGAACCTTTGTGATTAGATTTCTATTAGACTTATTCCATAGCTTATGGCTTAGTATATCACCTAACCACACGCCTGCCTCCTGGCAGACTTATCACTTTCGTGATAAGGTGATTTTATCTTTTCCATATTTCAATACTTACTGCTTAGTGATAATTTATCTGTAACTGTTTGTAACTTCCTGTACTGGTTGGTACGTTATTATATATTACCACTGTATGTAAGACTTGCACCATGCCCCTTATTTGGTTATCTATTTCAAACTGATACCATAGGGCCTAAAGATGGCGTAGTAAAACACTGAATCTGGTTGCTAAATAAAATAAGGTGGAAACTAGACGGCTGAAAGGTGTTTAATTTGACATCCTCTATCGAACAGCCGAGTCCAGCAACCATCTCTAAAAAGATGGACATACGGAGACTCCATCAAATTTGCCGGCAGGGTATTATGACGTCTTACTCACAGTACTCTGCCTACCATTAGGTGATCTGCAGTCAGTTGTGTGGTTCGAGTCATGTTGTAGGCTAAGTTAGTTTTCGTCGTGTTTGTGTGCTTTATTACAACGTACTGTCAACCCTCGTTGACTATCATGGTGCTTTACCTTCTTCCAAACACAGATTCACTTATGTATTTATTGTTATTGCGCTCTTTGTACGTACATTTACATTTTAACTCTTCCTCCATGTAAGGTGCCTCTTACGTGAGGAAGACATTTTTACCAGTTTTAATAAATTATTGTCTCGTATTGATGTATTCACGATAGTTAGGAAATGTTGTAGTCCGTAGCCGGCCATGAGTCGGAGAGCATTTCCCACGCTGGCTGGCTAGGTGACGAAGCGACCATATGTCGCGCGTAGTGGGGTAGGGCTCGGCGCTGGACCTTAGCAACAACCTACAGCCTGGGAAATGTACATGACGGGAAGTACCGCCATCTTGGCGCCAAAGTCACCGATTTTGTTTATTTGTATTTAATAATTAAAGTCATTTATGACAACATGAATACTAGGAGGAGCCCCTGGATGTTTGAAACTATTTATCATAATTTTGCCTCGTTAAAATTCACACCCGTTCATTAACAAATGCATATCTTAGTAACTACGAATCTGATCGGAAATCCACGAACTGTGACGAAACTAGTAAGAGACACGAACTGCGCGCCAAAGTTGGTAGTCGGCGTTAAGAGCTCTTCCTGTCTTGTTCGATGGCAGCCATGCTCTCGATTACGAGTAGTTTGTGACATGAGTGTTTCATTATTGATATAATAGGAATAAAAGTGATTTTACGGCATTCTGAAATATTAATTTCGAGTAAATAGATACCCCAAAGTTGATCGACAGCAATCTCACACAATTAGCTTCCACCGACAGAGACATCCAATGCGCCAATGAAGAATCTGCAGGGGACGACATTTACGAGAGCTGCATCGCGCACAGGTAGGAGGAAATCCGACGACACGACCCACCAAGGCGGATCAAGGAAGGTTCGACTTACATTCTCAAATTCCGGGTGGAAATGCTGACCAGTTATACTGTGCGTCACATATACCACCCTCTACGGACTCGCGGCTAAGCTGAGTAATAACTGTATCAGTTTACAAGCGAGGGGTCTTGCAACCACTTGTCAGCGATGAAAGCCTACACTCGACAAGTGAAATACCGGTTATGATATTCTGCTAAGGATTATCAAATGGACGTAGCCGGCGAGCCCGTGCCCTCTACGCTGAAAAATATTTGCAGCGCAGAGTACCCTCTGATAGGCCGTTTGGCACACTTCTCCAGCGTGTAAGGGACACAGGTACCTTTGCACCTCGTAAGTCTGACAGTGGAAGTCTCCCGTCAGTCCGCACAACTGACATGGAGCAGCGTATGCTACGGCCGGTGGAAGAAACTCCTGGGACCAGTGTGGGGCGATTAGCAGGAGCAGAAGGCGTGTCTCACTCTGTTATCTGCGGAGTACTTCATGAACAGTTACTGTACCCATATCACCTACAGCGCGTTCAAGCCCTAAGGCCACAAGATCATACCGCAGATCCGCTATTCACATCCAATATTTTATTTACCGGTGAGGCAGAGTTCACAAGAGATGGTGGTGTGAATTTCCGTTATCAGCATGTGTGGGCAGATGTAAATCCCCAAGCAATTCGGGAAAGACGATCAATCTATAGTTTCTCATTAACGTATAGCGTACCTTGCTGGAGGCTGGGCCATTGGAGCCATGAATACATATGTGGTCCATGATGACGCACCAGCACACTTTCGTCACAATATGGGCGAACATCTGACGCAGGGGTCGGATATTCAATGCATGCCAGCAGGTAGAACAACAACCGAGGCCCATATCGTTAACGTCGATATGCAGCAGGATTTTAGAACATGTATTGAGTTCGCACATTATGAATTACCTCGAGGAGAACGGTCTATTGACACACAGTCAAGATGGGTTTAGAAAACTTCGTTCCTGTGAAACGCAACTAGCTCTTTATTCACATGAAGTGTTGAGTGCTATTGACAAGGGATTTCAGATCGATTCCGTATTTCTGGATTTCCGGAAGGCTTTTGACACTGTACCACACAAGCGACTCATAGTGAAATTGCTTGCTTATGGAATATCGTCTCAGTTATGTGACTGGATTTGTGATTTCCTGTCAGAGAGGTCACAGTTCGTAGTAATTGACGGAAAGTCATCGTGTAAAACAGAAGTTATTTCTGGCGTTCCCCAAGGTAGTGTTATAGGCCCTTTGCTGTTCCTTATCTATATAAACGATTTGGGAGACAATCTGAGCAGCCGTCTTCGGTTGTTTGCAGATGAGGCTGTCGTTTATCGACTAATAATGTCATCAGAAGATCAAAACAGACTGCAAAACGATTTAGCAAAACTATCTGAATGGTGCGAAAAGTGGCAGTTGACCCTAAATAAAGAAAAGCGTGAGTTCATCCACAAGAGTGCTAAAAGGAACTCGTTAAACTTCGGTTACACGATAAATCAGTCTAATCTAAAAGCCGTAAATTCAACTAAATACCTAGGTATTACTATTACGAACAACTTAAATTGGAAGGAACGCATAGAAAATGTTGCGGGAAAGGCTAACCAAAGACTGCGTTTTATTGGCAGGACACTTAGAAAATGTAACAGATACGCATGTAAGAATTACATAGCTAGGCGGGCACGTGGTCTCAATTCCTCGTTGTCCTATTTGCCTGCTGCGAGGATCCGAGTAATGTTGCGAGAATTAGGTGAAGAATTTAGTGGACTGCGATGTAAGCATGTAGACTGTGTAACACTTGGAAGTATGGGACTGTCTGAGGAGCGTGCACGGGTAGCCGAAGTGGTCAAGGCGACCGCTCCGATAAACGGGAAATCCGAATCCGTCCGACACAAATTTTCATCTGTCACTACTGGTTAGTAGTTCTATACCTAAAAGAACGAATGCCATGGAAAATCAGTCAATGAGTTACTTTCGAAGTATTTCGTAAAGCTTTGGGTCGTCAACAGTGTCTGTTCTCTCAGACGTGAATGTACAAACAGCTATCAAAATTCAGCGCTATTTTCCTTGGAGTAGAGTAACACTAGCGCAGAACTGTGGTGTACAGTAAGCGAATAAAGTTTTCACATTTTGCTCACAAATACCTAAGACTCACTTTCAAATATAGCAAAGCGAAGATGCGTTGCTGATTTCGCTGTGGAAATGGCTGTAACTTCAAATCTTTTTTTCTCACAACACGTTAAAACTGGAAATAAACTAACGTCTGTCTCCGATTCAAATTGGTTCAAATGGCTCTGAGCACTGTGGGACTTAACATCTGAGGTCATCAGTCCCCTAGAACTTAGAACTACTTAAACCTAACTAACCTAAGGACACTACACACATCCATGATCGAGGCATGATTCGAACTTGCGACCGTAGAAGTCGGCGCTTCCGGACTGAAGCGCCTAGAACCGCTAGGCCACCGTGGCCGGCTGTCTGCGATTAATACAAGGTTAAAATACATTTGTTTGGGTACCAGCACATACTGTTCACAATAGCTGTATCTGAAACAGAACAATTAGCAAAATAAGCCAATAATATCTTCTCGAAACTGTCAAGATATAATGTTTCATCTTTTCTAGACCCCAAAATTGTGACCAACAAAGGGGAATAACAATTAACATTTGTCAGAATATAATGACAGTTACAGTTTTTTCCGTATCAGAAGATGTATTTCCATCTGCCGTGAAGTGATGGCTGATTTCAAGTATGGTTATTTATTTATCTGTGGCGATGAAGATAACGTTAAATCATTTTTCTCAGAAAACGTCAAAACACGAAGTAAAGCCAGACGCCCACAAGTGCAACACACTTTTGTTAAGGACCACATATTGCTCAGAGAATCCAGCAGAACAAGCTGATAATATCCTCTTAAACTTGTTATAGTATAAGGTTTCACCATTTTAGAGTTCCAGTATACAGAGATCAAGCTAACATCGGCGAGCCGGCCTCTGGTGGCCGAGCGGTTCTAGGCGCTTCAGTCTGGAACCGCGCGACCGCTATGGTCGCAGGTTCGAATCCTGCCTCGGGCATGGATGTGTGTGATGTCCTTAGGTTAGTTAGGTTTAAGTAGTTCTAAGTTCTAGGGGACTGATGACCTGAGATGTTAAGTCCCATAGTGCTCAGAGCCATTTGAACCATTTGAACATTGGCGAGGGTGCGAATATGTCCAATGTCATGCCAATGTTATACAGTTACCAACACCACTGGATGAGAACGATGGCCGAGCGGTTCTAGGCGCTTCAGTCTGGAGCCGTGCGACCGCTACGGTCGCAGGTTCGAATCCTGCCTCAGGCATGGATGTGTGTGATGTCCTTAGATTAGTTAGGTTTAAGTAGTTCTAAGTTCTAGGGGACTGGTGACCTCAGATGTTAAGTCGCATAGTGCTCAGAGCCATTTGAACCATTTGAGAATGATGTTACGCCAATTGTCGCTCTGGGAAGCTCTCTAATAGGTCTTTTTCCAAAAAAATGGGGGAAGGTGTGACTTAAGAAGGAGCTGGAAAATGTGATTGGACAGTAAAATACTGAGCTACTGTTCTTCTTCTTTGTCCTGCCTTATCCCTTATCTTCAAAGGGTCAGCGTGTTAATCTGGATTTGGCAATGTTAGTGGTAAAGAGAGACCAGATGTACGTCCTGTCGCTGCTCCCCCCCCCCCCCCCTTCCGTCCGGGACGGAAGATACGTACCGTATCTGTATCCGCCTAGCGTTATTCTATTTGAAAAAGTGAGAATGTTTCCTAAAGCTGTCAAATCGTGTAACTGAGGCAGGATGTGGATACCAGCCCGAATGTGGAAGCTGCCTAAAAACCACATTCCAGCTGACCCAGGACGATGGGTTATGGAGTCAACTCGTGGGAAGTTTAAAAAGTATACTGCTCGTGGTGAAGAGTGGTGGTCCTCGTCATTAATCCGTTGGACAGTAAGATTAGAAGCTAGCCGTCTCTACGAATCCCAGAGGCTGTGTGCTGACGTACATGGCTATTCGTGCGGGTTATAATACTGAATTGTTATCGGGAGAGCTAGACACGTGCGAGCTCTCTGACTGGCCTGTTTCCAACAACAGGATGAGGCTTACGAAAAGGGAGGGGAAGCGAATGGGTGTGGCTTAGGCATGGAGGCGTGTGGAAGGTGGAGGGGAGGTTCGTGGATTAGGAAGGGTGTGTGGCTTAGAAGGGAGGTGAGGCGTCATGAGTTTATACGTTTACCCTTGCATGTAAGCAATGCCACAGTCAAATGTCAAATTTGGTACAGGATACCTTTGGTCTCATCCTATTTCCGTAATCGATATTGTAGTCCTACTTTCAGTAATGTTCCTGATGGCAAGAAGTCACAGTTTTATCATGGTGGATATGAGATTAGGCGTCTTGCAAGATATGGCTGGTAATGTTCTTGTCCTCCGTGCGACGAGAGGCACACTCTGGTCTCTAGTAGCTTCCAAAAGGTTGTTGCTGTGACCAAATTCGAAGTTTTGTCGTACTCCATTGAATGTCCGTTAGAAATACAATGTTCGGAAACTGCAGACTTACTGGATTGCAGTAGGCGAGTGCGACGTTGATGTTCCGTACAACGCTGTTGTACTGTACGCGTTGTCTGTCCTCCTTCCGCAGTAACCAATCATCCTTCACCGATTCCAGCAGATCCGAAATCTTAGAAGGTGGACGAGAAAGAACTTTCACATGAAAATTATTAGGAATCCTCGCTATTTTGAAGGAGATATTTGCAACGAAGGGAAGAAAAGCTAGGGACTTGGCTGGTGCGCTCTCCTGTTTATCCACTTCCCGGTTCCTGGCTGTAGTTGAGAAGGCCCTGTTAATTTTCCGGGTCGAGTATCCACTGTCTCTGAACACCGTCCTTAAATGTGCAAGTTGCTTAGGCAAATTCTCTGCGTTTGGGATGGGAGATGGCAACTTGAAGAATGCAAGCACAAATCAGAGTGAAGTTTCGTCAGTCCTCGTTCGGCTCACCTGAAGATGGCTGGCAGTTGTCCAGCCGAAATATCGTGGAATGAAGTTTACGACGACCGGCTGCAATCCCGAAATCCCTTTGAATAGATTGCCTTCCTCATATATACGAGGGCCGTTTTTTTTTCAACTCCGATAGGCAATAAATAAAAGATAAGTTCACAGAAAACAATTATTTTACCACCAAACGTTTTGTACACTTATGGTTACTTTTCAACATAATCACAGAAAAGATTGAGTCATTTACCGTACCTGTGGACAAGCTTTGCAATATACTCTTCAAAATATGTTGCTGCCAATGATTTCAAATAAGCATTGACGTTGTTTTGAAGATCTTCGTTGGTTTGGAAGTGCTGTCCCCCTAGCCACGTCTGCAGTTCAAGGAAAAGGTGAAAGTCGCTGGGTGCCAACACAACTCCTGAAGTCAGTATTACTCTTCGTTTGTTGTGAATGGCTCTCCGCAAATGTAAAGTTTCACAATAAGCAGCTGCATTGATAGTCGCTCTGGGCTACATAAACTCTACAAGCAACACACCTTTTTGCTCCCAAAAGACGGTAGCTATAACCTTTGTGTTGTTGAATTTTAAAAAATTTTTTTTTGTCTGTTTGGTCAATTTGGACAAATGCATGGTTGTGATTGGCGTTTCGTTTCCGGTGTGTCGTACTGGATCCAAACTTCATCTCTACTTCATCGTGATAACGGTCAAGGAAATTCAAAGCTGACGCAATTCGGTGACTTTTGTGGGTGTCCGTCAACGTTTTTGGAACCCAGCGAGCACAAAGTTTTTTTGTAGCCTAAACGTTCAGTAACGATAGAGTGTACGGCAGCTCTTGAAACTTACGGAATTTCCATAGACAAAGCAGTTATGGTGAACCTACGATTTTCTCTAACCATTGTGTCAACTCGTTCTACAAGGTCGGCTGTAACGACAGACTTGAGTCCCTGGCCCCCTTCTTCATGCACGTCATTTCGACCATCTTTAATCTTTCGGCACCATTCGCGCACAACACCATCGGTCATGAAGTTATCACTGTACACTTGGTTCATTCTCCGATGAATTTCTGCTGCACTATTCCCTTCTGCTTTCAAAAACCAAATTACACTTCGTAATTCACACATGGTGGGATCAACAATGACGGCAACCATGTTTATATTGCAGTAGTGTAACGCAGATTAGATTAGATTAGATTAGAACTTGTTCCATAGATCATGAATACGACACTTCGTAATGATGTGGAACGTGTCAGGTTAATAAAATGTGTCTATACAAGATATTACATTACACAAAATATTACATGACACTTAATATTTATCATTTTTTTTAAAATTTTAATTTTAATTTTTTTTGCCCTGAGCTCGGCAATGGCGGAGTGTGTAGTGCGATAGCTGCGCAGTAGCCTACAGCGCAGGCCCACTTCCCGCCGCTCGAATAGCTTCTATACTAAGCGATCGGAAGTTTAAAAAAAAGAACGGCCCTCGTAGTAAGCGCACCCAATAACGCTTTTAACATGCGACGTGAGCACATACTTGCTTGGAGCACATACGGTGTCGGATGCAGGGAATTTGCCTAAGCAACTTGCACATTTAAGGACGGTGTTCAGAGACGGATACTCGACCCGGAAAATTAACAGGACCTTCTCAACTAAAGCCAGGAACCAGGAAGTGGATAAACAGGAGAGCGCACCAGCCAAGTCCCTAGCTTTTCGTCCCTTCGTTGGAAATATCTCCTTCAAAATAGCGAGGATTCTTAATAATTTTCATGTGAAAGTGGTTTCTCGTCCACCTTCTAAGATTTCGGATCTGCTGGAATCGGTGAAGGATGATTGGTTACTGCGGAAGGAGGACAGACAACGCGCACAGTACAACAGCGTTGTACGGAACATCAACGTTGAACTCGCCTACTGCAACCCAGTAAGTCTGCAGTTTCCGAACATTGTATTTCTAACGGAGATTCAATGGAGTACGACAAAACTTCGAATTTGGTCATAGCAACAACCTTTTGGAAGCTACAGTCGTTTTTTGCCGATGCCCTAATCATTGCATCCAAAACCCAAATACCAACACTATACTGCTCAGTCTGAATCTGCCTTGTATTAGGCGAAACTCGTGTGATGAATAAATAAAGCAGTAAGAATTCTGCAGTGAAGACTGTAGTACCCACCGCTACCGGTTGCTGTACAACACTCCGAAAAGTGGAAATCCTTTTTAGCCAGTGCGACCTGGGCTCCGGGTGCCGAAAGTGGGGCGCTACATCCATATGCACCAGCTGCCTCTGAAAGGACCGTCAAAAGCCTGAGAGGCAGTTAAGAGGCGACAGAGCGAGGCGAGTTGTTTGCGGAGTTATTACCGCTGCTGGGGTGGGGGAGTCATTAGTGCGGCGCGGCGCCCTCTCTAGGCGTCTAGGGGAATGTAGGGAACACAGAGCACAGACCCCTAGACACCAGGCGCTGCAGCCATCAACGTCGCCCCAGGGGGCGCGCTCTGCGCTCTGCGCTCTGCTGGCGGCAAGTCCACACTGCCGTCTGTGTGTGTGTGTGTGTGTGTGTGTGTGTGCCGGAAGGCTGAAAGCGTGCAGCATGGCAACGGGGGAGGGGTGTTGTTAGAAAGAGAGTATAATGTACTAGAAATCTGGTTTCGCAGGACAGAGCGGATCATGTTGTGGAAACGGGCCAAGGTCAATTACCGTCAGTTATACAAGAACACACACAACTTTATTCCTCAAACCAATGCACAGTTTTCTCTTTAAAACAGCAAAGATCAATTCATCGCTGAGGGCCCAAGTAACTTCTCCAGAATAAGTTTAAATGATTGCTTTTAAAACACCACGTTTTAGAGTAACAGCTGAAGGCCTTACTTAAGTAAAATTACAATATCTTCTCGGCTAAAGGCCGAAATAATATTTCAGATCAGCTAAGGAAATTCTTCAAAAGCCAAGCATTTACAAATTCCGGCTAAAGGCCATATTAAGGAAAATTCAAGTTAATTCTTCGGCTGAGTTCCCAAGTAAAAAAACTTTATTTACGTAATAAAAGAGAGACTTTAAAGATAAGCCTTGACACAGTACAACAGAAAACATCTTAAGAAAACTTGAAGTATCTTGTCGGCTGAAAGCCCAAGCAATTACTCAAGCATATTAAAGACAGCCTCAAGATAAACATTTACAGAACACGGCTGAAGGCCGTTTCAACAATTAATAATTAAAGAGAAACCTTACAGACAAGGATTTACATATTAAAGCCACAAATTCTAAAACAAACGCGGCTGAAGGCCTAAATACAGAGCAACAAGAATTTTAAACGAAACACTACTGAAGGCCTAATCTTAAAGTTGTTATGTTTGGCTGAAGGCCAAGTACTAAACTAAAAACAGACAATATTAATACACAGATGAAGGCCTAGCACAGTATCTACGATCAAATAAAATGACAATCACAAACAACAATTAGTGGTGCTCACAAGTGTTCCAAGGGTCGGCCTGGGGAGAAAACACTAACCACAGAGGAATTGTCGTATTTGTGTCCAATGATTTTATTATTGGTGACGAAGCCCTCATTACACGCTTGAACGTTGTGCACGCCGACTGTCATATAATTCATTGTTTAAATGTGAAGGAGGAGATGGCGTCGGACACGTCGGACGTGGATGCCGAAGCGGAGACTATTTGCATATCGTCGGATGAAGACGATGGGCCGGTATCGCCGTGCACGTCCGAGGCGTTGGATACGCCGCCGTGTACTTCTGACTAGGCCTTATTTTGGTCGAATGTGCAAGTGGCGGACCGAATATACCCAAGCGGACGCTGCTAGATTTGAATATGGAAAGATGGGTGCCACCGAAAAATATGACGAGAACGCCCAAAACTTCAGCAGTCTAAGGCACTACGATATTACCGACGAATTTAAATTCTTTGCTAACAAATACGACGCTGTAATAATTAATAAAATTGTAACATATGTATATAGAATTAATGTAAGGGTTGAGCGATTAACACTAGATGATAGAGCAAAAAAAAAAAAAAAAAAAAAATTTGAAGATCAGGGCGCTTTAGAAAAAGTGAGATTAGCTTGCACTAATAAATTGGGTCCATTTAGCTTGAAACCCGACAGATCGTCCGGTGTACCACGGAGGAAATATAGTAGGCGTAATGCATTTAAGTTCGTAACATATTGTAAACCCGAAACCAGTGCTGATATTGGTAAAGTAAAGTCATGGGTAGATTTAGAAAATCAATGTAAATGTAAAAACAAACTGTTTCAAGGAGTAAATCCATTTTATATAGGTGTAGAAATTGCAGGTGACGAACCAGCTAAAAGTGATGTAGTACAAAGTGAAGTTAAATATGTTACTTTTATTGTAAGAAATAGAGTGTATATGACGTTTTGTAGAAGAAAGGGAACTGTCACTTTCTAAATAAAGATTATTGTTACAGCTCATGTCTGCGTTGGAATTTTTTTATGCCAATTGGGATCACATAAGAAATTATCCTGATGACCTACGCCTCGCCTTCCTCGTCCCTACTACGCAGCAACGTATCGACGATCTTGCATTAACGTTTTATGGGAATAAAATAAACTATGCTGCTGCTGTTATTGTTCTAGAGGAATTGTGGTTCTACAAGCCTAATTTGCAGCAATTAATACTTCAATTTAGGGACGCCTACAGGGAATTTGTATTTATGCCTAACGGTATACGATGTGCGCAGCGATATTATGATTTCAGACAGGATAGATACAGACCCCTGTGGTACACACATTAGAGCCACTTTAGATATCTCAGAGTCCTTCTCAGACACACCAACCGCCTAATCAATTCCCTTCCACCCGACCAACAGCACGACAACCAAAAGTACCAGCGAAGACGAGGATCGCAGCAGGATTATGTCTTAATAATTGGCGTATAAACACAGTCACGGCACAATAAACACTCAAAGACAAAAGCAGAACAACATCAAGCTGTTGAAGTACACTCCATGCCGGACAGCATTAACATGGCGAGGAAAAAACACTGCCACAAAACTATGCTAACGACTAGGGCAGGTAACCGGAACGTTAACGGCCACACGGCAGAAGATACCGCTGGCGCACTTTACTAATAAATTATAATCATTTCCAAGGTTAAACGCCATACAGGGAGACGGCTGCAAAATTTTGCCAACTCCAACACACCATCACGTTGCTGCTTGCGGGGACAGCCCATGATGCAACAACCAGCAATCAACAAACAGATGTCACAACGGTTGAGCTTTCATGACAGGTTCACTGATTACTCAACTCCACTATGCAGGAGCGGTGGGCGACGAATTAGCAGTTCTCTCAGCTAGTGCCACACGACTCCGACTGCGCGTGCAAGCAGCCAACGGCCCCGGCCTGATCACACACCGCAGAGACTTCCTCGCTGCTCCGCCACAACCGACCAACTGCCCACACCCAGGAACGGTCCAGAGATCAAATACACGATGAGACGACCTACCAAACGACCAACCAACGGCCGTTCTCGCTCCAGTCTTCTCCAATTGGACAATCCTTGTGTGTCGCCAGCGGTCGGCAAGTACTGGCTGTCCGCACCTCACTGTTGCTCCGTGGCCAACGCTCCCTTCGTCCCTGACCGCTGCTCCATCCCCGACTGCTGCTCCATGCCCGACCCGGAAATACTATCGGTTGCTCCAGAGATAGTACGACAGAGCACTTATCGATAAGGGATGCTGCTACCACTCAAGGGCAGATAAGGCAGGAAGTCAGCGACGCCAGTAAATGGAGTAAGAAAACGAGGTGGCAGTACGGTAAGAGAAGATCACTTACAATAAACGGAATCCAGAATGAGATCTTCACTCTGCAGCGGAGTGTGCGCTGATATGAAACTTCCTGGCAGATTAAAACTGTGTGCCCGACCGAGACTCGAACTCGGGACCTTTGCCTTTCGCGGGCAAGTGCTCTACCACCTGAGCTACCGAAGCACGACTCACGCCCGGTCTCACAGCTTTACTTCCCTTGACCGGGCGTGAGTCGTGATTCGGTAGCTCAGATGGTAGAGCACTTGCCCGCGAAAGGCAAAGGTCCCGAGTTCGAGTCTCGGTCGAGCACACAGTTTTAATCTGCCAGGAAGTTTTAATAAACGGAATGAACACGAGCCGCGCACGGCTCAGTATTTCCAACGCAGAACTGAAACTTCTCGCTCTCAGATTTCACGAAAAAGAATCGAAATGCTCGTATTACTAAGGTACTATTGGTAGTAGTGTGTTAATGTGTGACTACCTTCAGCTATGTCCTTGTCTTCTGAGCATTTTCACCTTTGTCAATTAACTCAGTAGCATGTAAGTGTCCCGGCAGAAATTTGAGTTGTTATACGCGATGATGATGATCGCTGTCGCCTGAAAGTGTCTGACAAAGTCGATCTGCCTCGACTAGCTAAGCCAAGTACTCTTGAACCACCAACACCATGCGTTCCTGTAATTAATGAATATAGCGAAGGGCACACTTAGAAATCACGCTCTTGAACCCTCGTGACAAAAAATAAAAACACCTACAGCCGTCCTTATGATTTTATTTTATTTTGTCGCTACCAACTGTTGACAGTTGATGGTTGGAGTGCAGACTGGTCGCGAAAAAATAAAAGAACCATAAGGACGGCTGTAGGTATTTTTATTTTTTGTCACGATGGTAAACGTCAGTCGTCCCAGGGACGTCCTGTTAAAAGGATGGACATACAAAAGCTCTAGAACACTGATAAATTGTGCAATTGAAATCTGAAACTTCAGACGCAAGCTGTAAAATGCTTTGTTCGCTGTCTATATTCATTTGTTGCTGTTTTTTTCTAATCACTGATGTCCACTGACCGTCCCGGATGACATATATAGTCCACAATATATCAATCGTCCAGATTTGCACGTTATATAAAAACTGCGTGCTGTCGGTTCCTGTTCACGACTAGGATGAATGTAGACTCCATGAGACGAAAACGATTAGCATATTCAGCAACTCGTGAAATACACTTTAGGACAAAAAAAGCACCACGAAACAATTATCCGAATGGGAGGGAAATCTATTGATATAATGTACATGTACAAACACATGATTTATTCGAGACAAAGAGCTTCACAAATTGAGCAAGTCCTGACGTGTTGGTCCACTTCTGGCCCTTATGGAAGCAGTTATTCTGCTTGGTACCGATTGACAGAGTTATTGGATCTCCTGCTAAGGGATGCTCTGCCAAGTTCTGCTCAATTGGCTGGTTAGACCGTCAATATCCCGATCTGGTTGGAGGGCGCTGTCCTTAATGCTCCAAACACACTCAATTGGAGAGGGATCCATCGACCTTTCTGGGCAAGGTGTCGTTTGGCAAGCATGACGACAAACGATAGAAACTCTCGCCGTGTGCGAGCGGGCATTATCTTGCTGAAATGTAGGACCGGAATGACTTCCCATGAGTCGAAACGAATATAGTCGACGTGCCATTACGCAGTAAGGGTACCGAGGATGGTAACCAAAGGGGGTCCTGCTTTGAAAAGAAATGGCAGGCCATACCATTACTCCTGGTGTCGGGCCGTTTGGTTGGATGGTATCCCACTGCAGTCCAGGGCGACTCCAGAAACTTCGGCCTGGAATCTCATCGACTTGGAAAAGAATTGTCTTCGGTGATGAGTCTCGTTCACACTGTGCCCCGATGACCATCGAAAACGTGTCTGGAGACGCTACAGACAGTGGTGGGACACCATACCGACTGTCGACCACGGTATGGCCCGAGAGGAGTGACGGTCTGGGGTGCCATTTCTTTCCATAGCGGCACGTCAACGATATTCTATACCCCGTTTTGTTGCCCTTCAGGGGACCTCATCCTGGGCTTGCAGTTCAGGAAGGTAATAGCCGCCCGCACGCGGAGAGAGCTTCTACTGCTTGTTTTCCTGCTTGCCAAACCCCACCCTGCCTTGCAAGTTGATCGGATCTCTCTCCAACTGAGAACGTTTGGATCATTATGAGCAGGTTACTCCAACCAGCTCGGGGTTTTGACGAGCCAACCCGCGAATTGGACAGGCGGGCATCCAACAATTCCACTACTCAGTGCTAAGCCGAATAATTGCTTGCCTAAGGGCCAAAATTGGATCAACATGTTAGTGACTTTCTCAGTTTGTGAAGCTCTTTCTCTTGAATAGATCATACAATTTCTTTCTGAAACTGTAATATGGGCTTGTCTGTACATGTACATCACATCTACAGATTTCCGTCCCAGTTGGATAATTTCTTCGTCGTACGTCTTTTTTTGTTTTATAGTGTATTTCCACGTCTAAAATATCGATATCTTTTATCAAAACACATGTGACACAAAGCTCGTCTAACTTACAGGTTAAGCTGCACTTGTCAATATACATAGTTCGATCGTTATACCACATTTTGTGTAAGGTGCAATACAGACCCAAATGAAACACGAGTGTATCCACATCTAAATCGTCTGTGTTATTGTTCTATAACTTTTCAAAACACGTTACGCTTATTTTAGTATTTGTACTATTAGTAGCAGTATTAGTTTGTGAACTTATACGGGTCCTAGTTAGAAGCGGAAACCACGAATTTGCATAATTATTCTCACATTGGCTGTTACTAAGTCTAGTCGGGTTCACGTCTGGAAAGTCACTTCTATCTAATTATACCAACTGCCTTCAACAGATACATTCACTCTACCAGAGAGGGCACGGTATCGTTTTGGGAAGTGAGAAAATCTGTGCTTTGATAGTCAATATCAGTTCCAATAAATTAGCAGCAACCATTAAAAACTTGGTTTCGATAAAGCACAGTTTAAACAGAGTTCGTAAGACTTTTTTATAGGCAACCCCTTCTACCCTATAAATGAGTATCTTAATAGGGACTGTTAGACCAGCTTAAGTAAAAATGACTGTTAGATTTCAGTTTTGACAGCACATGGTCACAACAGTCAAGTTTATGTATTTTGTGAATGATAAATTTATTAAAAGTGCGCAACCATGTTTCGTTTTGACAGTGTATTAATTCTGTAAATATTAGCAGTTCCAGTTTAATGTAACGTATTCACATCTTTTGACAATCTCCTGAGAAATGATCAGTGTAGTGAGTACTATATTCAAATGTATTATGTTTCCTGTGTTAAACTTTCTGAATTGTTCTACACACATGAGAATAATCTCATTTCTCGGTCTATCGAACGAAAACTGAATCTAATCGAATCTAATCTAATCCAAAACGAGCCGGCTTCAGAAGACGTGTTCTTGAGCTTCACCGAAGTCTGGCACAAACGAAACAAAACTGATGCTGCAAATTCGATAGCGAAGCTAACAGTAGATGTAGAGCTGCCGTCTTGCTTTTAAAGAGGAGGGACGAAACCTAATGCTTGCAGTACTTCATGAAGCGAACTAAAGAGTTTTGTTTTTATAGATTTGACCACACTATAAATGAAATCATATCTCAGAGACTAAGGACTGAGCAAACCAAATGATGTTTTGAAGAAGCAAGTAAGCAAAAGCTACAACCCATCCTGAGTTCGAGCATGTATCTTAGAGACTAGAACAATCTGTCCTTTTTAAAATTAAGAATCTTTCACCTGTCCTGTTCTTTTTAGTACATAGGGTTCGATAGAACAATGCAGAATCACAAAAAGACAATTAAATATGAAACGAAAATTGTCTAATGAGAAGAAGCTCTGTGTATTTCTCACTGTTGATACTCATCGGTATAAATGCGGCATAAGCTGTATTCTGTTACGCTGATAATGATACTGCTCTATGAAACTAATTATATTCTTCTTGCAAAGATTCTCTCATCATAGCACGGATTTTGGGAGAACAATATCGAGCAGCAACCCAACTGCCAAATCGGGCCACCAGTAGTGGGTACGTGTCATGACAAGAGATCGGACAAGTCACTTAGTGTGTCAAACTACTTGCTCTCAAGTGTATTCGTCCTCGACAGGTTGAGCTTAGAAAAGGAAACTCTATCAAAGTTTAACATCTAGTCGATGGCATTAGAGAAGAAGCGCTAACTTAGTTGGACAATAATGGAGAACGAAAGCGTCAATGAACCTGTTAAGGTTAGAATGCGCACCAAAATATAGATCGGTGGAGATTATTGTGTTTTAGGGTGAAATCATGAGCTACTGCACTTGTATAAAAAAGTCTGTAAACAGCAGAAATATCACCTCTATAGTCTTGGGCAGCCGCAGGTCATCGTGAAAAGAGAAGGAAGAGATATTAGGGTATGAAGTCTCTCAGACAAAGAGGTCGTTAGAGACAGATGTAAAGCTTGGATTGGACAGAAAAGAGGAGGAAAGTGTCAAACCTTCAACGATATGGAGAAGCAAGGAAAAACATAAATCTGGGTGGTGGAGGAAGATATGAGCCACGATCATCCAGACTGCGAGAATTGTTCCACCTGTCTCGGGCCACGTGGTCTGTATTACCATCTGACTTTGTATCACTCATCACACGGACATTGCCTCTTTCATTCTATTGATTTTGGAGGGTTGGAGGTTACTGATCTCTCTCTCTTTCTCTCTCTCTCTCTCTCTCTCTCTCTCTCTCTCTCTCTCTCTCTCTTTACCTCTGTGTGTGTGCGTTGCGCGCTTGCTCGGAGAGAAAGAGAGAGAGAGAGAGAGAGAGGGAGAGATCGAGGAGAGAGAGAGGGCAAATATGTAACGTATTTGACCACTGGCACTAACTGTTCGTTAAACGACGTTAGCAGTATTGCTACACAGCTGGAATAAAATTTACTGAAAATAAATAAAACGGACTACTATATGTTGTCATATCAAAACAAATTCACTGTTTCTTTTCACAGCAAACAGTACCATCACGTACCAGCCAACATTTTTTCACTGCTGCAAATACTGTTTATTCTACGTGTTTTGCTTTGCACCGAATAATTATGTTACGAGTGAATATCGCACCAGACTAACGTGAGGCTACTGCACCTACACATAAAGTTTCACTGTGTGTTATTGTGCTCCACTTCACAAACTATCGATGTCGTTAGCTCATTATATTAACGAAACGACATTTAGTTCTATATATGTGTAGAATTATATTCTGTTAAAAGCCAAGTACGACATTGCAGTGCCTGCGTTATTCCGAATTACGATACATGCATGGATGCGTGTCGTAAGGAGCTTTGCATCGTAATTCGAAATAACACAGGCCCTGCAATCTCGTATTTATTCGCCGACACCGGACACACGAGTCTCAAGTGAAATGTCTCCCATGTACGGAAATATACATAATGAATACACAAGTACAGTTTGTAGACGCATGATTGACGACATATGGAAGTTTGAGTGTGTCCGTGCGTCGTTCACGGACAGCTTAATGGTAAGGCAACAGTTCGTGATATGTGGGAAATCTGGGTTCGAGTCTCGGTCCGGTACAAATTTTCATTGTCATCATTCCATTATATAGCTGACGGTTGTCCATACATTTCAAGAACAGAAAAATAGTTGCTCTCTGTAGTTACCACACAGGGAGGAAATCTTGTTTGGTCACTCGAACGGTTCGTGAATCATACAGGTTATTCACTTTGTGCCAGAAACTTTTCTCAGTACATGCTGCATAAAGACATACAGGTCAGTCGTCCATGCTGCTCGGGACATTCCGTTATCCTCTCAGCGATAGTTACCAGAAGCATCATGGAACCTGTGGCCTAAGTCACCGTTACTGCCTCCATCTGCGACTCTTCATGGCCGTTTCCTTCTCCACCATCTTGGCACTTTGCAGTAGAACAATGACCATCGTAGTGGAATTTTTGTCACTAAAACGTTCAACAGGATTAAATACAATCAATTTTAACAAAAACAACTGTTGCTACTGTGGTATCAAAGTTTGATACCACTCTTGTTTGGGGTTGCAGACATCGACCGCGGTCCGTAATAGTATCGTTGGACCCGCGAGTCGCGACCAGCGCCGCTAGCGCCGCTCCGCGGCTTGTATTAAGTTTCTTGCGACCTCTCGTCCACTCTTGCTCGGGACGTCAAGTAGTAAAGTAGCATAGCCTTCGGCTGATAGGAAGCAACCTCTAACAAGGCGCTGTGTAACGTATGGCCTAAGTGAGGCCTCCGTAGCTATCTGTTTATAATTATATGTATGCAGCCTAGAAGAATCCTGTACAACCAGTTAAGTACAATATATATTATGTTTTTACCAATGACTTCTAATTATTTTAGTCGTTGCAGATCCAGACCATGCAGCCAGCACCTTATCGACGTTACTAACAAACCTGCAGTTATTTATATGTTTCTATTTAGCACTGGCCACCAGTCAACAATGGCGAAGACTCGTCCGTCGTCATCATAACAGCTACTACCACTACTACTACTACTATTATTATTAATACTAAAAGTAGCCTAGACAGATATCTTTTTCCGCGTGTGGCAGGTAACATTTTCACTACACCTGCCGATGGTCATTTGTGTGCATAGAAAACTCGCGAAGATAACGTGGCGGGTAAAAGCGGAAGTAATAGCAAACAACATAAAAGTAGGTGCATTTCTCCGAGTGGTTCTAGGCGCTTCAGTTTGGAACCGCGCGGCCGCTACGGTCGCAGGTTCGAATCCTGCCTCGGGCATGGATGTGCGTGATGTCCTTAGTTTAGTTAGGTTTAAGTAGGTCTAAGTTCTAGGGGACTGATGAGCTCAGATGTTAAGTCCCATAGTGCTCAGAGCCATTTGAACCATTTTGAGGTGCATTTCTAAATGATTATCTAGCAAGAATGAACTAAACTAATCTACAGGAACATGCATTTTTTCATTTGACACGTCTATATTTCTAATCAGTTAGACATCTCTCATTCCATTTACAAAAGGGGCATGGGAAAAGCGACTGTCGGTATGGTTCTAAATGTGCTCTACTTTCTCTTATATTCCTGTGGTTATTTCATGTGGGAGGGAGTAACAAGTTTCTTGACTTGGAACGAGCGCTTTCGGAATTTAAACAGTTCACGTCTCCATGGTACACAACTGTGCTCTCGTAGCGTGTGAGTCACTGGAACTGAATGAGCATCTTAGTAGTGCTCCAGCCCATAGTAACCTCACTGATAACGAAAGAGGCTACTATTCTATTTATTTTCTTTATCACCTGTCTTAATAATGGAGATTTAGGACACAACCTTTCCCTCGGAATGGGAAATTGCCTCTCAAAGTGCACGAACTACGTACAATCAACGGCACGACGTAGAATTAGGCAATAGAAACCATTGTGTTAATGGTACATAATACGTATCCACAGGAAGTGTAGCCCGCAATTTAACAAAAATGTAACTCTGATATCACAACTGGCAAAACGTTCCAGATGAGACTGATGTAGATAAAAACAACGAAACAGTAACGAACCGACTAGTCAAAGTTTGGAATATCAAAGATCTGAATGTTGTAGGGAGGCTGGAAAGACTGGAAAGGGAGATGCAAATGCTCAGTCCACATATAAAAGAAGTTGGTAAATTGAGAGAAAAAAAGAAAAAAAAAAGATTTCTGGTCACACAGTTATAGGGTAACATCGACCAGCAGCAGAAAATGACTTAACGGAAGTAGTATTCGTTATGAGAAATAATATAAGACAAAGAGTGAGCTACTGCGAATAGTTCAGTGAGACGATTATTTTCAGGAGAACTGACAGAAAAACCAACGCCTATAACAACATTCAGGTATACCTGCCGACGTGACAAACAAAAGGTGAAGATATAAAGAAAGCATATACGATTATTGAACAATAACTCAATATTCAAAAGGAGATGAAATTCTATTAACCAACGGGTACTGGAACGCTTTAGTAGGGCAATGAACAGAAGGCATGGTTGCGGTAGAATGCCTGCTCGAAGTAGGAATGAGGGAAGTGATACGCTGCTAAAGTTCTCCAGTAAATGTCAGCTTGTAGTTGCAAATACAAGGTCCAAAAGGATTGGAAAGTGAAAGGAGACGCGGGAAAATATAGACTGGATCACATCATGGCTAGACAGGGATTCTGAAATTAGAGACTGTAAGACTCATTTCCATTCAGCAGTGATAAAGAGTAGACCGAAGATATGAGAAGTGGTATAATTGAGTGTTTACCAAATGTGATTTGCGTTTGAAGTTTTCTGAACTTGTGGATGCTGCGATAAAGAATACTACGGAATCTACAGAAAGTGAAAGAACGCTAAAGCGAAATTTCTGCATGAAAATGTGATGAAATCGAAAAGGAAACGGTCTTCGAAGAGACGAATTCGATGTACAGAAAAGTCAAAACAGCGGCGTCGGTATTAAGATTCCGAAAGGAATTCCACTGTTAAGTTCTGAAGAGAGAGAGCAGATATATAGAAAAGGCACACGGTAGGTCTCGAAGAGGGTGAGGAACTGTCTGCCGACGCGACAGAACGATGAATGGGAATTGATTTGGAAGGCATATGTGATCATTTATTAGAATCCGATAATGCTTTGGAAGACTTGCGTTCAAATAAGACAGAAGGGATATAAACATCCCTTCGCAATTTCAGAATCATTGGGGAGAACTGGCACCCCATGGGGCTACTCAAATTAATGTATATAGTATATCAGATTTCCGGAAGAACATCATCTACTCAATGCCGAAGATACCAAAGGCAGATAAATACGAAGACGGTCACACAATCATCTCAAGAGTTCGTATAAGGATAACACACAGAAGAATCTAAAAGAAAACTGAAGATCCGTTACATGGCAACCAGTTTGGCTTAAGAAAAGTTAAAGAGACGAATGCATCATTTTCGATGTTGCACTTGTTGAGGGTGGCACGACTCAAGAGAAGATACTTTCGAAAAAAAAAAAAATTATGATATAACCAGTAACCAAAGTGTGAGTTATTTACAACATGGACAAGAACCAAGTGGGGTAAGAATGGAAGAACAAGAGAAAAGTGTAATCCAACATGCCCATCGAAGAAGCAATGGAGGAATAATAGAAGTATTCAGGAGAGGATATGAAATTCAGCGTTCTACATCGCTATCCTCAGTGGAAGTGTGAATGATTTACGGGATCTGTTGAATGAAATGAACAGGATATAAAATTTGTGATAAACCTAACATGGTGTCACAGAATTAAGTGGAACAATAAAATATGAGGAAGTCCTCCGCAAAATCCGCGAGGAAAATAGTATTTGAAAACACTGACTGGAAGGTATCAGGAAACAACTTCCATGTTTCTACACACAGCCGTGGGGTGCAAAAATGGTGGGGGAAGATAGACGTTGGTGGACATCCAGCAAATGATCAAGGACGTTGGATGTACCTGCTACTCTGAGAATATGAGGTTGACATAGAGAAAAAATCTTGGCAGCCAAACAAAGCCAGCCGTAAAACACGACAAAAAAGTACCTAATTAACAGATATCCTCGCCGCTGAATTGAAAGGGAAGTCATGTTATGCGACTATAGCAATCGTGGGCTCTCACTTTCACGGAAATTTTTATCCCGTGGAGTTACACGACATATGGAAGTCTTGTAGAAACTGCAAAAGAACTGATTAGTACGGTTCCGGATGCCTGTCTCACAGTACAGTGTACACAAGGGACATGACTGTGTGCTGAAAATTTTATGCGCCGACTTAATGCAATCATTGCGACTGTCGGTCGTAACTTGTAATATTTAGGTCGTATCACATGCTCAGAGTAATATTAATGTCGTATCACATGTTCAAAGGAGTAAACATGTCAGTAGACATGACGTCAGAAGACGTGATGACTCAAGAAAGAAAATTAATATTCAGAAATACTCCTATCTCAGTTACTCAGGTAAACTGCGTTTACCATCTGTGTACTGCTGACCCTATAGTATCGGGACACGCGATGTATGTAATCTCTCGATCGATAACGAAGAAGCTTTAGGTTAGAAGATCTCCACAAAAAATAATAAATACTAAAGCAAGGCAAAACTAAGCTGCATTATATTACTATAGATTGCTGGCGTGGGCCTACTTCTGGTGCATCCTTTGTTTGAAGCTTCATTGGGTGCAGATATTGAAGGTGTAAATGGCTAAAAATGGCTGTGAGAGCTATGGGACTTAACATCGGAGGTCATCAGTCCCCTAGAACTTAGAACTACTTAAACCTAACTAACCTAAGGACATCACACACATCCACACCCGAGGCAGGATTCGAACCTGCGACCGTAGCAGTCCCGCGGTTCTGGACTGAAGCGCCTAGAACTTCTCGGTCACCGCGGCCGGCGAAGGTGAAAATGACCGGCGTACATTTCTGTTGGTCGTTAATGTCGAATGTCCAAACAAGTTGCCCACACACACACGGTATTTGTTATGAAGTATCAACATATGTGTTTACGTATACAAGAGTGCGACATTTGTGACTCTTTCTCGGGTTTGGAAATGCACCTTTAACACAAACACTACATGAATGATCGAGAGCGCTTTTATCGCCATCATCAGACTTTAGTATTACATGATATCCGCTGATAAGCAAACTTGTTATTTACCTTCAATGGACTTTGCAGCAGTTCCGAGCCGCTAATCCAGTTACTTATCTCGCAGGAGATCGGCTAAGTTTCCGAACTACACGTACCTGAAACGTAAGAAAACACCAATTAGCTACTAACGACATTTATTATTACATATTGCAGTTACTGATTTCAGAAACAGTCATCTCATGGTATTTTAAAATCACTTATTATTTATTTGAAGAACAGGAAAAACAATCGTTCGAAAAAAACAACAACAAACTCCAGTTACGCGGTGTTATTACAACCGTTTTCGTTTTCGAGTGCAGGGTGTAGACAAATGCAGGTCAGCAAGATACGGGGACATGCACACGAACGAACAGCATCAACAGTGAGCAGGTTAGGTACATATGCAATGCAAACAGGTTACGAACTGGAACTATTTTCGTTGTGGACTCTGCGTTATTTGTCTTTCGACTAGCTGCGTAAACATTCCTATGTGTACGACGGCCACTGCTACAAACTAGGGCGCTTTCGCTTTAATCCTGTTTCGTTCCGCTCTTTGACGTTTAGCGTTTGCCGTAATAGCGGGTAACGGAGACAGTGTTCACTTATTTAGACTAATTTAGTCTGACAGAGCTCTTAACGAGAGTGGGACGATTGGAGGAGAGAGAGAAGGGGAGAGAGAGAGAGAGAGAGAGAGAGAGAGAGAGAGGGAGGGGGTGGGACGGTGGGAGAAGGGTCCTCCAACCGACATAAGGACATATTTACAATAACCGTTTAAATACAGTAGCGAAATGTTATTAAAAATTTCGCTGATGGATTGAAAGCATTTGGAAAAAGTCAAATCTTACAACGGCCAAAAGCTGCTATTGAAATAATTATTCGTTTACTAATCGCTTCGATTTTGTGATCATCTTGAATACGTGCCATTGTTATAGTAATCACGGTAAATGATAACAGCCAAACAGTTGCAGGATAAAGATTTAGTGAAATCCTTGAACACGGTTTCGGTATATCTAAATATACCTTCATCAGAAGCAAAAATTCACCTGAACAGGGAGACACATTCATTAGCAAGAAAATTAGCTATGTTTCTACATTAAAAGATGGAATATCTTGTCACTTTCCCCACATTTTACTTTTTTTGTATGCCTTCGACATACCTCTTGTAGTGTATGCTCTGATGGAAAACCACTCCTGGAAATGGAAAAAAGAACACATTGACACCGGTGTGTCAGACCCACCATACTTGCTCCGGACACTGCGAGAGGGCTGTACAAGCAATGATCACACGCACGGCACAGCGGACACACCAGGAACCGCGGTGTTGGCCGTCGAATGGCGCTAGCTGCGCAGCATTTGTGCACCGCCGCCTTCAGTGTCAGCCAGTTTGCCGTGGCATACGGAGCTCCATCGCAGTCTTTAACACTGGTAGCATGCCGCGACAGCGTGGACGTGAACCGTATGTGCAGTTGACGGACTTTGAGCGAGGGCGTATAGTGGGCATGCGGGAGGCCGGGTGGACGTACCGCCGAATTGCTCAACACGTGGAGCGTGAGGTCTCCACAGTACATCGATATTGTCGCCAGTGGTCGGCGGAAGGTGCACGTGCCCGTCGACCTGGGACCGGACCGCAGCGACGCACGGATGCACGCCAAGACCGTAGGATCCTACGCAGTGCCGTAGGGGACCGCACCGCCACTTCCCAGCAAATTAGGGACACTGTTGCTCCTGGGGTATCGGCGAGGACCATTCGCAACCGTCTCCATGAAGCTGGGCTACGGTCCCGCACACCGTTAAGCCGTCTTCCGCTCACGCCCCAACATCGTGCAGCCCGCCTCCAGTGGTGTCGCGACAGGCGTGAATGGAGGGACGAATGGAGACGTGTCGTCTTCAGCGATGAGAGTCGCTTCTGCCTTGGTGCCAATGATGGTCGTATGCGTGTTTGGCGCCGTGCAGGTGAGCGCCACAATCAGGACTGCATACGACCGAGGCACACAGGGCCAACACCCGGCATCATGGTGTGGGGAGCGATCTCCTACACTGGCCGTACACCACTGGTGATCGTCGAGGGGACACTGAATAGTGCACGGTACATCCAAACCGTCATCGAACCCATAGTTCTACCATTCCTAGACCGGCAAGGGAACTTGCTGTTCCAACAGGACAATGCACGTCCGCATGTATCCCGTGCCACCCAACGTGCTCTAGAAGGTGTAAGTCAACTACCCTGGCCAGCAAGATCTCCGGATCTGTCCCCCATTGAGCATGTTTGGGACTGGATGAAGCGTCGTCTCACGCGGTCTGCACGTCCAGCACGAACGCTGGTCCAACTGAGGCGCCAGGTGGAAATGGCATGGCAAGCCATTCCACAGAACTACATCCAGCATCTCTACGATCGTCTCCATGGGAGAATAGCAGCCTGCATTGCTGCGAAAGGTGGATATACACTGTACTAATGCCGACATTGTGCATGCTCTGTTGCCTGTGTCTATGTGCCTGTGGTTCTGTCAGTGTGATCATGTGATGTATCTGACCCCAGGAATGTGTCAATAAAGTTTCCCCTTCCTGGGACAATGAATTCACGGTGTTCTTATTTCAATTTCCAGGAGTGTATAAAACATACTCAGTGCTGTAATACAATACGTTTAGAGCAATACGTTTAGAGCAAACAGGTTATTTTCGTCTTTCCATCTTGCAGCTCGTTTCTCCTTGAGTGGCACACTAACATGGTTTAACAAGAAGTCAAAGTCATCTTTTTTTAAATATCCAGATCCTATAGTCTTCAAAATTGGAAAAAGGAAGAGTCTGGGCGCAGACACATGTCAGCCAAAAAGGCAGTTTCAATCGATCAGGTGACGAAAGGCAATTGCCGCCTAATCCAGATCCAGCGCTTCCGACCGCAAGAGACAAACCTGCGATCAACGTATCAGTTTGGAGACAACTGCTGCACTAGTGCGTCACACTTATACCAGTACGGAAAAGACGTTCGTTGGTTGGTAGCAGATTGTGAACTACCTTGTACCGTGACGAACCCACTTCCATTAGTAAAATAGGAAGTCTAAGAGCATCTTCCAAGACGTCGTCGGGGACGCACGTTCAGCAGGCTAGAGAGAAGCGAGAGCTCCCCAGTGACGGAACAAGAGGCTGATAGTGAGATTTGTCACTGAGAGGGACATCAGCTTCCAGATAGCTTATAGCGATATGAAATTTCCATATATCTTTCAGTTTGGAATTTATCCGGCCTATACACACAGGGGGAGTTGTAAGTTATTGTTGTGCATGCCAGAAAGAGAGCAAGTTACGTTATTGTTAAACAATTTTTGGTCCTCTGGAGGCACAGGCTTTGCGCAGTCTGATACATTCTTAGTTGAAATGGGTAGATGGGACGTATTTAGTAGTGCTGTGTTGACCTGTCATTGTATCTGCTAGCTGAAGAAAGATTTATTGTAAAGGACAGGAAGGATGAACATGACGTATAGAAGAAAATATAAATGTTGAACAATGTTATTATGTCTGAAGAGGAGAAGTATCAGGTAAGACTGAAGTACTGTGCAGATAAATTTTTTTAGAATAATTGTCAGCTAGTTAATTTGTTCAAAGTTGAGAGAAAAACCACCCCACTTCCCTGAGTTACGCAATGAGATATCAACAGATTAAGCTGTCACGTTTTTGTAGGAAATATGTTAACATTGTACCCTTTTCATATCATTGTTCATTTTGTTAAGCATACCATTGTTCAGACCAATGTTATGTGTGAAGATCACGCGGAGATTTACTCTGTCTTTTTGAATACATACTTCATTCTAAAATGTTTTCTTGGAATATCATGTGACAGGAATAGTTACTGTCCCCGTCCCACGGTTTAATGAAGGTTTGCCATTACGCGTTACGACAGTGCACAATATGGTATGCAACGGTTTGAATATTATTTGGAAATCTTATTTAAAGCAGAAATCTAGCCTTAGCTACTGCCTGCTTGCTGTTTCTGTTGCCAAAGTGGGAGGTAAGCGGAAATTTTGATTAGTGCCAGATCATTCGTTTACTTCAGTTGCGTATTTAATATAAAGACAAGTTGTATTCAGATAAGTTACAGTTCAATTCAAATTAGGTTCTGTTTAGTCGTCCGCCAGCTTAGCTCGGTGGAAATGTGCTTACATCCGATGCAAGCGGGCCCGGGTTCGATTCCCGGCCGCGTTGGAGATTTTCTCAGCTCGGGGACTGGGTGTCGTGTTGTCCTCATCATCATTTCATCCTCATCACCGGCGCGCAAGTCGCCCAATGTGGCGTCAAATGAAATAAGACTTGCACCTGGCGGCCGAACTTCCCCGACTGGGGCCTGACGGTCAACGATGCCATACGCTCATTTCCATTTCCTGTTTAGTCAAAGGTTAGCATGTGAGTTTCAGTTGGATAACAGTTTGTTTTGGTATTACATAGACTTTTTATAGAATGGGAGAAAGTTCTGGGCAAATTTCATATAGAAACACATATAGCGGGGCGTTTACAGAGTGAAACAAACCGGCCGGAGATTAAAACAGTCGAGGCGTGACTGGATGAGCGACTTGCGCACCGTATAAATAATACCGAAGTCTTTACCTGTATATCATGAAGCCCCAACCCTGAATGTGGACGAGGTCTCGACAACACTTCATATCGTACTCGAAAAACGTGATGTTTCCGCAGCAAAAGTCCGCATAATCGCCTCAGTTTCGGGCTATGGTCGCGGGAAGCGGAAAAATTTGTGCGGCATAACACGCTTTACTAAGAACAATAGTATCTAAGATTCGGACGTTTTGAAATAATACAAGAAAGCGGCGCTCATGCTCGAGAATCGCCCCTTTTCCTTTATCCGTAACCGGCCTCCAGTTGAGCGCAGCCATTTTCATAAGGCAACCATCAATAATGACGCCTAACGATTTCGACGACAATGACCCACAGGATTACAGCTTCGGTACAGCCCCGTAAACTTAGCAGCTGCATTTTCGTTCGCTGATGCGGACTCCAGAGAAATGACACGTGGCATCCAAGGTTTCCCTGAGCAAGTTAATTTCATCTGAATTTCGAAGTAAGACCATGACATTGTCCGCGTATGCTCGCACCGAAAACTACTCTCCTGATATCTTCCATCCACGTAGCTGAGCAACGATGCAGAGAAGTAAGGAATCCAGAAATAACACCAACAGGAGAGGGGGCTCACTTGTGTAGACATATTATGATTTGCAGGAGGAGGGGGGAGGGGGGGGCGGCGGGTGAGTTAGCTATTCACGACCACAGATTTTTGAATGCCAGTAAAAAGATTGAGTAATACTCGACGTTCTTCAGCACTATCGTGTCACCTGTAAGTGACCAAACGTGCACATAAAATTCTTTAGGTAGGCCATCTAATTGTAGTCATTTACGCGAGGGTGAACGAACAAGAAAATTACAGATGTCATCTCAGTGAAAGCCGCCTAAAACTTCAGTATTTAACGCGGGAGCGGCTACACAATCCAGAGAAGAGGTAAAATCATCAGGCAACACACAATCAGAAACAGGCCCTACATAAAGATCAGAAAAGTATTTGCGTATCGTACGTGATATGTCTTGATGTGACGTCATCACATGCTTATCTCTACTTGTAAAAGTTGTGATACACCGCACATTTAGAAAACGCTCGAAACCGAATGAGACGATACGAGGAGATTAACTCATCTTTCATCGAGGAGCGCCGTTTTGACCTCAGCATAAATACTTCCATTTGCTGAAAAACATGAAGCAGTGACGCTCTCATGCACCAAAATTCTGTAATCCACAGGGGAGCGTGCCGAGCGCTATCGTAAAGACTTCGCAAAATGACATAGTAAAATTAGTGCCGCGCGGTCTCGGGGGCCTTGTCACGGTTCGTGCTGCTCACCCCCCCGTCGGAGGTTCGAGTCCTCCCTCGGGCATGGGTGCGTGTGCTGTCCTTAGCGTAAGTTAGTTTAAGTTAGATTAAGTGGCGTATAAGCTTAGGGACCGATGACCTCAGCAGTTTGGTCCCATAGAACTTACCACAGATTTCCAAAATTTCCAAAATTAGTGGAACTTCCGGATTTACCTCGCTCTTGCGGCGCTAAATAGAATGAACCCCGTTTGGAGCCGCGGTTTTGTATTCGCTACCTCCAGTCGATAACTGGGGGAGATAGTCCCTTGGCACGAAGACTGTGATCCTATACTTCGCTAATAACATCATACAACTCATCAGACAAATTCTTCCTTGTAAAAACGCGAATGGTCCAGAGAATGGTCAGATACGGATAGGGCATTCAGAAGAATAAATGAATGATGATAAAACATACAGTCTATGCCCCAGTCGTTTTCGGGTATATCCTTATTAGGTATTGGTAAACCTTCCCTATAAAACAACCCCTGCGTTGCCCTCGGTCGGTCAAGTCATCGATAACGTTGCAGATAGAGGAGGAAGGCCTAGAACTATCTCAGTTTTCTGGGAAACTAGAGGCCGTCGCATGAAAAGCCGCTAACCAGGTTTCTCACGATAAGTCGCTCTACGACATACCTAAGACATCCAAATACGTGATTAACGTGTCTGTTGGCCAGCTTGTAAGAGATGACAGACAGACAAGTCCGAGATCCCGACACAGGCGAACGTAGTTGGCGAGGAGGTAGGGTGTGGGGGTGTATTACCAGCAGAGGACATGCCAACCTTCGCTATTGGCAGAATACACGGGGGTACGTAGAATACCGGCTGTCAGATTGGCAGCAGGTAGTGTGAAGAATAGCTGCGGTTGGGTTTCCGAGGACGAGTGGCCGTTATTGCCACTGGTAGTGTCAGTGTGTGTCTACGGCACAAACTCAGCGGCTGCAAATTATTTCATAGCTGCCACGCAAATACCAGTAAAATCCATATTAATAAAGATCCTGAACAGGGAATGTAATCGAGTGAGGAAGCCCTCTGCAGAAATAACACTCTTTAGACACTGATAATAAAGCAAGATTTGGTACATACGAGATCCGCAACTGAGAAGCATGATAATTAATTTAGAGAGATTCGCATCAGTTGTACTAATTACTTACTAAACCACGAACGGTTTCGGGATTCTAAAATCCCATTTTTGGGTGTAAGAATTCATGTATTTCGTTATACATAATATGCGATTGATCGTTTGAGTGATTTTGGGGGAGGAAGCCAAACAGCGAGGTTGAAAATGGCTCTGAGCACTATGGGACTAAACATCTTAGGTCATCAGTCCTCTAGAACTTAGAACTACTTAAACCTAACTAACCTAAGGACATCACACACAACCACGCCCGAGGCAGGATTCCAACCTGCGACCGTAGCAGTCCCGCGGTTCCGGACTGCAGCGCCTAGAACCGCACGGCCACCACGCCCGGCAAACAGCGAGGTCATCGATCCCATCAGATGAGGGAAGGATGGGGAAGGAAGTCGGCTGTGGGCTTTCAAAGAAACTATCCCGGCATTTGCCTGAAGCGATTTAGGAAAATCACGGAAAACTTAAATCAGAAGGGCTGGACGCGGGTTTGAACCGTCATCCTCCCCAATGCGGCTCCAGTGTGCTAACCACTGCACCAATGCGCTCAGTATGTAACGTCCCCTTAGGAAAATTAATGAATTACTGTGCTGTTAAACCTCTATTTGATTTTCAAACAGCTGAGCAAAACTGAACGTACTCAGACATTTCGCTCTTTACCTATTCTGATCAACACTAAACTGACACACAATATTTTTAGCGCAACGCAGTCTGACTTTCGATAATCCCTACAAATGAATGGTCCTAACTAATATTAACCTTTACCTTTCACAAATCACTTACCTCACAAAAATCTTCGTTACTCGAACTACTGCAATACGGCGAGCGCCACTAGTACCAGCTAAATAAAAGATTCAAACTACTGAAGGCACTAACTACTGATAGGCATAGTTAGCAAATGAAAGATTTTGATAGAGAACAAACAATTTGTATTTACCTTAATAGTGTTCAAAAGTCATAATATATATAGCAGTTCATGACATCCAGTCTTACAAATTTACTGTCTCTGATGGACACACGTCCAGATCATCCGCTCTCAAAAATCCGCCATCTCAGTTCCCCACATCCACCACTGCTGGCGGCTCACCTCCAACTGCGCAGCGCTACGCGCCGTTAACAGCCAACTGCCCAGCACTACAATGGTGACTGTTCCAACAATGCCACCCAGCCACAGACAACACACACATCACAGCCAGTGATTTTCATACAGAGCGCTACGTGGCGTTACCAATATAAAAACCTAAACAGCCTACTTACAATTATAACCAACGGTCGGGCTAGTCAGTTCACGGAGTTCCAATCACGTAAACTGTCCATTGCTGGGTAGCCACATTGTAGGAACGCCAGCCAGCAGTCTGATCAGTCAATGCATGAGTCCCAATCACTACATGTTGGCAGAAACTGTCCAGATTGTCCACTGTGTCCACTACGGGGTAGTCGCCAGAAAGAAAGCCAACCAGTAGTTGGACCAGTCTGTGCAAGAGTTCCAGTCGCTGCATTTTGCTGGAAACCGTCTGTCGTCAGGCAGCCGCATGTTACGAACACCAGCCAGTAGTCTGACCAGTTAGTGCAAGATTTCCAGTCACTGCGTGTTGATGGAAATTGTCTTGTTGCGCCGGCTGGAGTGGTCGAGCGGTTCTAAGCGCTACAGTCGCAGGTTCGAATCCTGCCTCGGGCACGGATGTGTGTGATGTCCTTAGGTTAGTTAGGTTTAAGTAGTTCTAAGTTCTAGGGGACTGATGACCTCAGCAGTTAAGTCCCATAACGCTCAGATCCATTTGAACAATTTTGTCTTGTTGCAGACACCCACATTGTAGGAAGGACACTGACACGTCAGTGCAGGAGCTCCATTAACTGCATGCAAAACTGTCCGTCGGCCGGCGGTCGCATGTAGGAACGCCTGCCAGTATTGTGACCAGTCTGTGAAAGAGGTCCAATCACTACAGGTTGGCGGGAACTGTCCGTTGCCAGGCAGCCGCACGATAGGAATGCCAACTAGTAGTTGGACCAGTCAGTGAAAGAGTTCCAATCACTGCATTCTGATGAAAGCTGAACTCGCCGGGCAGTCACATGGTAGGAACACCAGCCAGTAGTCTGACTAGACAGTGCAAGGGCTCCAATGACTGCATGTCTGTGGAAACTGTCTGTTGCCGGGCATCCGCTTAGTAGGAGCGACACTGCAAGAGTTCCAGTCACTGCATGTTGGCCGAAACTGTCCATCGCCGGGCAACGGCATGGTAGGGAGGCCAACCAGTAATGGTTGTCGTTCCTACCGTATGGCTGCCCGGAGGACAGTTTCCGCCAACATGCAGTGATTGAAACTCTTGCTCAGCCGCATGTCATCTATTATGAAATACATTAATTCTTACATTTGAATATGGTATTTTAAAATCGAAAAACCGGTTGTGGTTTGAATAAATAATTAGTACAACTAATGTGGTTCCCTCCTAACTGATAATGGAAGATGTGACTGTACTTAATACCTTAAAAAAATAAATACTTCTGAATGCCTTAAGCGGTCTTAACGAACTAATGTCAAATGATAACGCTGTCACATGGCTGTTGGAAAATAGCTTCAGAATTTCGTTTGATTTATGAGCCGGAATGTTGATTCCCAGGGTTAAACAACAAATTGTAGTGGAAAGTAAACTGCATAATAGTAAATGTAGCGTCAGTATTAAGTAATACCCTATAAGAAATGTCTGTAGACATTTGATTCTCATTAAATCTAATATAGAAAATAATACTAATTTTCATTATCTCATCAAATTACACTACTGGCCATTAAAATTGCTACAGTAGGAAGATGACGTTCTACAGACGCGAAATTTAACCGACAGGAAGAAGATGCTGTGATATGGAAATGATTAGCTTATCAGAGCATTCACACAATGTTGGCGCCAGTGGCGACACCTACAACGTGCTGACATGAGGAAAGTTTCCAACCGATTTCTCATACACAAACAGCAGTTGATCAGCGTTGCCTGGTGAAACGTTGTTGTGATGCCTCGTGTAAGGAGGGGAAATCCGTACCATCACGTTTCCGACTTTGATAAAGGTCGGATTGTAGCCTATCGCGATTGTGGTTTATCGTATCGCGACATTGCTGCTCGCGTTGATCGAGATCCAATGACAGTTAGCAGAATATGGAATCGGTGGGTTCAGGAGGGTAATACCGAACGCCGTGCTGGATCCCGACGGCCTCGTATCACTAGCAGTCGAGATGACAGGCATCTTATCCGCATGGCTGTAACGGATCGTGCAGCCACGTCTCGATCCCTGAGTCAACGCATGGGAACGTTTGCAAGACAACAACCATCTGCACGAACAGTTCGACGACGTTTGCAGCAGAATGGACTATCAGTTCGGAGACTTAACAACGAAACTGGGTGCACGAATGGCAAAACGCCATTTTTTCGGATGAATCCAGGTTCTGTTTACAGCATTATGATGGTCGCACCCGTGTTTGGCGACATCGCGGTGAATGCACATTGGAAGCGTGTATTCGTTATCGCCATACTGGCGTATCACCCGGCGTGATGGTATGGGGTGCCATTGGCTACACGTCTCGGTCACGTCTTGTTCGCATTGACTGCACTTTGAACAGTGGCTGTTACATATCAGATGTGTTACGACCCGTGGCTCTACCCTTCATTCGATCCCTGCGAAACCCTACATTTCAGCAGGATAATGCACGACCGCATGTTGCAGGTCCTGTACGGGCCGTTCTGGATACAGAAAATGTTCGACTGCTGCCCTGACCAGCACATTCTCCAAATCTTTCAGCAATTAAAAACGTCTGGTCAGTGGTGGGCGAGCAACTGGCTCGTCACAATACACCAGTCACTACTCTTGATGAACTGTGGCATCGTGTTGACGCTGCATGGGCAGCTGTACCTGTACACGCCACCCAAGCTCTGTTTGACTCAATGCATAGGCGTATCAAGGCCGTTATTACGGCCAGAGGTGGTTGTTCTGGGTACTGATTTCTCATGATCTATGCACCCAAATTGCGTGAAAATGTAATCACATGTCAGTTCTAGTATAATATATTTGTCCAATGAATACCCGTTTAACATCTTCATTTCTTCTTGGTGTAGCAAATATAATGGCCAGTAGTGTACATAATATGCGATTGGTCGTTTGAATGATTTTGCAGGAGGGGACCAAACAGCGAGGTTATCGATCCCATCGGATGAGGGAAGGACAGGGAAGGAAGTCGGTTGTGGCCTTTCAAAGGAACTATCCCGCAGTTTGCCTGAAGTGATTTAGGAAAATCACGGAAAACCTAAATCAGAAGAGCTGGACTCGGGTTTGAACCATCATCCTCCCGAATGCGGCTCCAGTGTGCTAACCATTGCGCCACTTCGTTCATTATGATACGCGGTCGGGGTGTCAGTGCACGGAACTCCAGTCACGGTATGTTGGCGGAAACTGTCCATTGCTGGGTAGCCACATGGTATGAACGCCAGCCAGCAGTCTGATCAGTCAGTGCGTGAACCCCAATCACTACATGTTGGCAGAAACTGTCCAAATTGTCCACTGTGTCCACAGCCGTGTAGTCGCACGGAACGAACGCCAACCAGTAGTTGGACCAGTCGATGCAAGAGTTCCAATCGCTGCATTTTGCTGGAAACCGTCCGTCGTCAGCCAGCCGCAGGTAGCAACATCAGCCAGTAGTCCGACTAGACAGTGCAAGGTTCAAAAATGGTTCAAATGGCTCTGAGCGCTATGGGACTTAACTACTGAGGTCATCAGCCCCCTAGAACTTAGAACTACTTAAACCTAACTAACCTAAGGACGTCACACACATCCATGCCCGAGGCAGGATTCGAACCTGCGACCGTAGCGGTCACGCGGTTCCAAACTGAAGCGCTTGGAACCGCACGGCCACACCGGCCGGCGACAGTTCAAGGGCTCCAATCACTGCATGTTAGTGGAAACTGTCTGTTGCCGGGCATCCGCTTAGTAGGAGCGACACTGACCAGTCAGTGCAAGAGTTCCAGTCTCTTCGCATGTTTACGGAAACTGTCCATCGCAGCGGCATGGTAGGGAGATCAACCAGTAATGGTTGGCGTTACTACCGTGTGGCTGCCCGGCGATGGACAGTTTCCGCCAACATGAAGTGATTGAAACTCTAGCACTGACCTGCTCTGCCGCATGTTATATTGTCAGATATATTAATTCATACATCTGAACATGGGATTTTAAAATCGCAAAACCGGTTGTGGTTTGAATAAATAATTAGTACAACTAATGCGGGTCCCTCTACATTAAATAATTGATACTGGAAGATGTGACTGTACTTATTATCTTCAAAAGATTAAATACTTCTGCATGCCTTAAGTGGTCTTAAAGAACGAAAGTCAACTGTTAACGCTGTCACATGGCTATCAGAAAATAGCTTCAGAATTTCGTTTGATTTATGACTCGGAATGTTGATTCACAGTGGAAAGTAAATAGCATAACAGTAAGAGCAGCGTCAGTTTTAGATAATACCCTATAGATATCTGTAGACATTTGATTCTCATTAAGTCTAATATAGAAAATAATACAAATTTTGATTATCTCATCGAATTAGATACAAATAATCCAAAAACCAAGAGCAAAAAGGTAATGCCATCATAGGAAAGCTTGTAAAATTCTAGCTTTAAGTCGTGAAAAATACTCTTATACGTAATTTTTATTCTTTATAAGGTTCTTTTGCAACCAACGAAAGACGTGATACATTTTTAATAAAAAGAGAATGAAACCGATATTTCTTAATAACTCGTAGGAACCAGCGCACAAGCGCGTCGAATTTCTGTAGGAGTTTGCGAACTTAGATTTCGACAGCTGCTTTCGTGTACTTGAACCCTGAAAGACAGAGCAGCGTTAGACTTGCATAAGTTTTGAACTGCAACGTCGTGTTAGGAGATTTAAAATTTAAGGATAGGTATGTGGAATTTGAAAATTTATCCATGGCTGACTTTTCTAACTTTTAATAGCAATGTGTTGTACTGGATTTATTGTGGTCCTCAATGAGTTCACGAATTCATGTGTCGTCGTACTCACAGTAATAAGAAAGGACTGAATAAACGTTTTAATTATTGAACAGTAGACAGCTTATGTTAAGGATATTTATTCATTTCACCGACCATAATCCTTCCTGCAATTTAATCAAATTATATCAGGGCAATGCGACAAGTGTGTGGTTGTCTTCAGAGACGTACGAAGCTCACGATCTTTAAAAATTGGTCGCGTGCGTAATTAACCACTTTGACACACAAAGACAGTGTGTAACGTGAGAGGCTTTTAGTATGTTCAATATTTGTACTTCTATTTCGGGATGCTTCGAGTAATAGACTTGGTAGGCAATGCAAGATTTCGTGAAGCCAAAGGAGGCGGCAGCGTTATAGACGTCAGCAGGCAACGTCTCCTCAAGCGTATTAAAGGAGTACGGAAAAATCTGACGTAAGGCATGATTTTAATGTGATTTTTTGTGACAAATATGTGTAACTACTTAAAGAGAAACAATATTATTCAGTGGTTAACGATTGTATCTATGAGATGCATGAGGACCTTTTAGCTGAAAAACAGTTCAAACAAGATGCTTCAAGAGGATTCAACTTGTAATTGATGTTAAAGAAGTTAATGTAAGTGAGGCTGCTTTTGTAGACATCGACAGTACTGTGTATGATCTACCAAAAATATTTTATTAATATGTTAAAGACAGAGATATTGTAGAATTTCCTCTCACTGGGGTAAGAAGAAGAAATGCTACTGGGAATTACATTAAACTAGGAAAGAAAGAAGTTGTGCTAGGGAAGCAATATAATAAATCTTTTCTTGCATTTCCAGGAGCTGAGTGTTTGTGTACTTTAAAATAAAGTATTTTTGGTGAAACAAGAGGCAATATTTTGCTGCAGAGACATAACGCTTGATTTAAATGCCACAGAGGCAGGAAGAAAAAGAAATTTAAAAGGACAGCCACTGGAGAAATCTTGGTGGCAAATTTGTGTGTGTTTCAATGTTAGGTGGACGAAGTAGAGCTTGAAGAGAAAAGAAACAAAGTGACAGTGAGAGATCAGTGTATTTAATATTTAAGTACGTTTGTGTACATATATGTGTATACTGTTTCAAAGTGTCCATGGTATCACCATCTTGACAGAAGACAAGTAAAGTAGCTCCAGTTTGAATTAGATAACAGTCATTACAATACACAATGTTTAGTTTAGAATGTATACGACATCTGGTGATGAAAATGCTGAGTTAAATAGGAGACTGAGAGATATAGAAGATCAGGACCCAAACCATGCCGTGCCCAAGTCAAGAGAATATATCACTACAGTGTTAAAATCATTAAGGAAATCCCACTTAGGGTCACATCTACAGCATACGTATGGAAACACTTTGTACAAAGCTCGCTGCAGTAATTTGAATATGACATAAGATAAGTTTGTGTCAGGTCGCAGTGTCATTCAAAGTCAACCAGATCAAGGTAAAAAGAATCCACGCCTCATTAAGTAATGGAAACATCCGTCCAAACAACCTCCTATTATTACAAAAGTCGTCTTTATTTTGGAGAAGTTAACCAGTATGCACAGCCTTCAGCCAGTATAGTTTACTATTTCCGACGTGTTTTGGGAGTTGAATTCGATTCTCGAGTGTTTCAGGCGGGTTCCAGTCACTCATCTCCTTTAGTTTTTCTCCTGGCTGTCATAAAAAATGGATGAGTGTTATTTGTTTATATCTATCGGAATATGGGGAGAACAGTAATTGAAAACGTTGATTAATGTTTTTAATTACTTAACGTTTTCAATTATTTATCGCAGTATATTCCCGGAGACGTAAAAATAACAGATATCATGTTCAGCGTCAGATGAAAAGTTAATGGAAAGTGGACATGTAATTCTTCAAAACCTATCGAGTGTTGTAAAAAAAATGAACTTCATAATGGCTATTGGAGAACGAGTGTAGTTGTACATTGTTTTAATCTTCACGGTATCAACAATTGTAAGAATTTTTTTAAAAAGTATCTACATCTACGTTTGTACTCGGCAAACCAGGGTAGAGTGTGTTGCAGTCGGTGCACATAGTACGAGTTAGTTTCCTTCCCTTGCTGTTTCGTTTGATGATGGTATGCCGGCAGAGTGTTGACTCTCTCTCTCTCTCTCTCTCTCTCTCTCTCTCTCTCGCTCTCTCCATACATTCATACTCTAAAGTTTAATGTAGTGGGCTGTTCGTTTCAGGTCCATGTAACAGTCACACCGTATCCTCTTCTCGATGTCTTTCAAATGCTTTATCCTAGGTCGTCCTTATCCTTTCTTTCCCTGCACATTAATGACGGAAGTGTTGTGTTTAAATTTTATTTTTAAATGTGAACTTTTAGGTTTGACTTTACCTTGATTGTGATATCGCATGAAACAATAAGTTATTTAATTTACCAGTTACTCTTTATTTATATCCACAACGCGTTGCGAAGGTTTAAAGCTCCGTCAGCAGGTGGATTTACATGTATTGATATGATATATATGTGTGTGTTGTGTTTTGGGGTAACTTATGGCACTGTGTCCGGTGGTCATAGGCTCTCTTTGTTTACAGAATATGGCAGTTTATATGTGATGTTTTTCCCTAGAGAAAGGAACCTTTGATCACTGGAGACAGTGCCACAAGTTACCCCAAAGTCTCTAAGCGTAAGGAAGTTACAGTTGTTGGTGATCTAAATGCACATACAAGCTCCAAAATAAACTTTCCCATTGTAGGATGGTTCTCTGGTGAAAATGTAGTTAATAACAAGGTTGTAGGAAAAGGATGGTTGAAACTTAAAAAATCCATAAGTATACTCTGATAAGCCAAAACATTATGACATCTGCCAACCGCGACGTTGATTGCAGCCTGGTAGCTTTGCAGGCTCGTGAAGCGGTAAAAGAAGTATATAAGTGGAGCAGACATGGACGGGGGATCACCCTAGCGAAGATATGGACTGTAAATGGAGAAATCCACTGACGTAAGGGACTTAGACGAGGAGCAGATTATTTTTACGCAGAGCCCGGGAACGAGTATCTCGAAAACGGCGAAGCTGGTCAAATGTTCAAGTGCTACTGTCATGAGCATCTACAGAAAGAGATATCAAGACAGTGAAACTACCACTCGGCACTAAATGGGTGGACGTCTACGACGCTTCACAGAACGTGAGATTCGGAGGCTTGACTGTTCTGTAAAGTAGGGCACCTCTGCTGAAAGACCACTATGCTGGTGCATGCACAACTGTTTCTGAGCACACCATTCAGCGTACATTGTGGAACACGGAGCTCCATAGCAGTCCAACTCTGCGTGTCCACATGTTAACCCAGAGATATCGTCGATTACGAATGCGGTGGGCATGATACCATCGCGACTGGACCTTCGATCAGTGGAAACAGGTCTGCTACTCGGGTGAATCATATTTTTGGCACACTAGGTCGATTGTCGTCTCCACAAAAGCTGCCATCGAGGTGAATGGTGTCTCGAAACGTACAGCGCGCCACGGCCGCTGGGGGCAGTATTATGCTACGCGAGACAGTTTCCTGCACTTGCATGGGGGCTGTGGCAGTAATCGAAGACACGCTGACGACTGTGAACCATCTGTATCCATTCAGGCTTGATGCCTTCCCCGATGGCGATGTCATCAAAAAATGGCCCTGAGCACTATAGGACTTAATATCTGAGGCCATCAGTCCCCTAGAACTTAGAACTACCTAAACCTAACTAACCTAAGGACATCGCACACATCCATGCCCGAGGCAGGATTCGAACCTGCGACCGTAGTAGTCACGCGGTTCCCGACTGAAGCGCCTAGAACCGGTCGGCCACCGCGGCCGGCTGGTGATGTCATCTTTCAGCAGTATAACTATCCGTGTCTCGGAGCCAGAACCGTACTAAAGTGGTTTGAGTAGTACTGTAGTGAATTCACGTTGATGAGTCGCTGACCATATTCGTCTGCTGTAAATCCTATGGATCCATCTCCCCTCGTATGCAAATCAGCAGCCCGTTATTTACGCGAATTACATGACCAATGCATGGACACCTAACACCACACTCCTTCACAAACCTACCAACAAACTGTCGGATCCTTGATATACAGAATCAGTGCTATATTTCGTTCCAAAGCTGGATAAACAAGCTATTAAGCAAGTGGTCATAAGGTTATGCCTCATCAGTGTACATGGACACAACCAACATGTGTACAAAAATCTGAGTACATCATCATAAAACAAGATACTAATTTAAAAGTGAATTATGTAAAAGTTATGAGAGGTGCAGAATGCGGATCGGGTCACTATCTTGTGACGTCAAAAGTTATTCTCCCATCTAGGAAATTCGTAGCATTAGAAAGTTTTACAGAACAGCAGTTATGTCAAATTCCATATAATTTATACGGCTTATGAGATTATTCTATCAGGATGCTTTACCAGATCAAACACGGAAGTAAGTGGTGCAATATACGGGATGACTCTCCATGAAATATGTATGAGGAAAGTGGAGAAGCAATTCACCAGGCTGCTGCGGAGGCATTACGGGGAAAACAGCCGCAATGTATGAGATGTAGAAAATGAACCCTGGTAGGACGGCAGTATCCACCAAATCAAGGAGGAAAAGCAGGGAGCATATCAGAAATGGCTGAGTGCCAAATTTGATGAGGGTTTCAGAATATAGCGCGAAAAGAGAAACAACGCCTGTCAAAAGATAAACAAAATACATAATGAGTATTGGAAAAGAATATGTGCTCCAGTAGAAAATTGCGGAGACAATATAGAGCCTATTATAAGAATGTGTGGTGTCTGTTCTGTCGGACATGTCTAAAAGAACAGTCACTACACATTCACATAACTGATTCGCCTCTAGAGCAATGAATGCACCACCTTAAATGCAGATCCACGATTACTTTCGACCTCCTGTGGGAATCTCAAGTAGTAAACATGGACGACAAGACAGGGACTGTAAGTAGATGGCACTAGATGGGAATGTGGGCTGCCTGGGAGATATGCCGAGATAGCCCTCCCCACCACAGCAAACGTTGTGTCTGGATGTTTAACGCAACTGGTTAGTAATCAGGAGAGCCCGTGTTCGAAAACCGGTCCAGCATACATTTTCATTCGTTGCCGCTGTTTGCACATAACGTCCTGATGCAATTGACGTCAATAATTCCTTTCCTTTCCTTTCTCTTCCATCCACCCTCCCTTTACATAATATAAAGTCGATATAATATATACACTGAAGAGCCAAAGAAACGGGTACACCTGCCTAATATCGTATAGGGCCCCCGCGAGCACGCAGAAGTGCCGCAGCACGACGTGACATGGACTCGAGTATTGTCTGAAGTAGTGCTGGAGGGAACTGACACAATGAATCCTGCAGGGCTGTCCATAAATCTGAAAGAGTACGAGGGGAGGCGATCTCTTCTGAGCAGCACGTTGCAAGGCATCCCAGATATACTCAATAATGTTCACTGGGGAGTCACTCTGTAGCAATTCTGGACACGTGTGGGATGTCGCATTATCCTGTTGGAACTGGCCAATACCATCGGAATGCACAGTGGACAAGAATGAATGCAGGTGATCAGACAGGATGGTTACGAACGTGTTACCTGTTAGAGTCGTATCTAGACGTATCAGGGATCCCATATCACTCCCACTGCACACGCCCCACACCATTAGAGAGCCCCACCAGCTTGCACAGTGCGTTGCGACATGCAGGGTCCATGGACTCACGAGGTTGTCTCCATACCCATACACGTCCATCCGCTCAATACAATTTCAAACGAGATTCATCCGACCAAACAGCATTTTTCCAGTATCAACAGTCCAATGACGGTGTTAATTTGCCCAGGCGAGACGTAAGGCTTTGTGTCGTCAAGTCATCAAGGGTACACGAGTGTGCCTTCAGCTCCGAAAGCCAGTATCGATGATTTTTCGTTGAATGATCCGCACGTTGACATTTTTTAATGGCCCAGGATTGAAATCGGCAGCAGTTTGCGGAAGGCTTGCACTTATATCACGTTGAACGGTTCTCTTCAGTCGTCGACAGTCCCGTTCTCGCAGTATCTTTCTCCGGCCGCAGCGATGTCGGAGATTTGATGTTTCATCGGATTCAAGATATTCACGGTATACTCGTTAAGTGGTCGTACGGGAGAAGTCCCCCTCATCGCTGCCTCGGATGCTGTGTCCCATCGCTCGTGCACCAATTATAACATCACGTTCAGACTCACTTAAATCTTGATAAACTGGCATTGTAGCAGCAGTAACCGACCTAACAACTACGCCAGACATTTACCGTTTTACACAGACGCTGCCGACCACAGCGCCGAATCTTGCCTCCTATACCAGTTTCTTTGACGCTTCAGTGTATATAATATAGTGTATAGATGCGTTATAATATGTTGTTGTTGTTGTGGTCTTCAGTCCTGAGACTGGTTTGATGCAGCTCTCCATGCTACTCTATCCTGTGCAAGCTTCTTCATCTCCCAGTACCTACTGCAACCTACATCCTTCTGAATCTGCTTAGTGTATTCATCTCTTGGTCTCCCCCTACGATTTTTACCCTCCACGCTGCCCTCCAATACTAAATTGGTGATCCCTTGATGCCTCAGAACATGTCCTACCAAACGATCCCTTCTTCTGGTCAAGTTGTGCCACAAACTTCTCTTCTCCCCAATCCTATTCAATACTTCCTCATTAGTTATGTGATCTACCCATCTAATCTTCAGCATTCTTCTGTAGCACCACATTTCAAAAGCTTCTATTCTCTTCTTGTCCAAACTATTTACCGTCCATGTTTCACTTCCATACATGGCTACACTCCATACAAATACTTTCAGAAATGAGTTCCTGACACTAAAATCTATACTCGATGTTAACAAATTTCTCTTCTTCAGAAACGCTTTCCTTGCCATTGCCAGTCTACATTTAATATCCTCTCTACTTCGACCATCATCAGTTATTTTGCTCCCCAAATAGCAAAACTCCTTTACTACTTTAAGTGTCTCATTTCCTAATCTAATTCCCTCAGCATCACCCGACTTAATTCGACTACATTCCATTATCCTCGTTTTGCTTTTGTTGATGTTCATCTTATATCCTCCCTTCAAGACACCATCCATTCCGTTCAACTGCTCTTCCAAGTCCTTTGCTGTCTCTGACAGAATTACAATGTCATCGGCGAACCTCAAAGTTTTTATTTCTTCTCCATGGATTTTAATACCTACTCCAAATTTTTCTTTTGTTTCTTTTACTGCTTGCTCAATATACAGATTGAATAACATCGGGGAGAGGCTACAACCCTGTCTTACTCCCTTCCCAACCACTGCTTCCCTTTCATGTCCCTCGACTCTTATAACTGCCATCTGGTTTCTGTACAAATTGTATATAGCCTTTCGCTCCCTGTATTTTACCCCTGCCACCTTTAGAATTTGAAATAGAGTATTCCAGTCAACATTGTCAAAAGCTTTCTCTAAGTCTACAAATGCTAGAAACGTAGGTTTGCCTTTCCTTAATCTTTCTTCTAAGATTAGTCGTAAGGTCAGTATTGCCTCACGTGTTCCAGTATTTCTACGGAATCCAAACTGATCTTCCCCGAGGTCGGCTTCTACTAGTTTTTCCATTCGTCTGTAAAGAATTCGTGTTAGTACTTTGCAGCTGTGGCTTATTAAGCTGATTGTCCGGTAATTTTCACATCTGTCAACACCTGCTTTCTTTGGGATTGGAATTATTATATTCTTCTTGAAGTCTGAGGGTATTTCGCCTGTCTCATACATCTTGCTCACCAGATGGTAGAGTTTTGTCAAGACTGGCTCTCCCAAGGCCGTCAGTAGTTCCAATGGAATGTTGTCTACTCCGGGGGCCTTGTTTCGACTCAGGTCTTTCAGTGCTCTGTCAAACTCTTCACGCAGTATCGTATCTCCCATTTCATCTTCATCTACATCCTCTTCCATTTCCATAATATTGTCCTCAAGTGCATCGCCCTTGTATAGACCCTCTATATACTCCTTCCACCTTTCTGCTTTCCCTTCTTTGCTTAGAACTGGGTTTCCATCTGAGCTCTTGATGTTCATACAAGTGGTTCTCTTATCTCCAAAGGTCTCTTTAATTTTCCTGTAGGCAGTATCTATCTTACCCCTAGTGAGATAAGCCTCTACATCCTTACATTTGTCTTCTAGCCATCCCTGCTTAGCCATTTTGCACTTCCTGTCGATCTCATTTTTGAGACGTTTGTATTCTTTTTTGCCTGCTTCATTTACTGCATTTTTATATTTTCTCCTTTCATCAATTAAATTCAATATTTCTTCTGTTACCCAAGGATTTCTACTAGCCCTCGTCTTTTTACCTACTTGATCCTCTGCTGCCTTCACTACTTCATCCCTCAAAGCTACCCATTCTTCTTCTACTGTATTTCTTTCCCCCATTCCTGTCAATTGTTCCCTTACGCTCTCCCTGAAACTCTGTACAACCTCTGGTTCTTTCAGTTTATCCAGGTCCCATCTCCTTAAATTCCCACCTTTTTGCAGTTTCTTCAGTTTTAATCTACAGGTCATAACCAATAGATTGTGGTCAGAGTCCACATCTGCCCCTGGAAATGTCTTACAATTTAAAACCTGGTTCCTAAATCTCTGTCTTACCATTATATAATCTATCTGATACCTTTTAGTATCTCCAGGCTTCTTCCATGTATACAACCTTCTATCATGATTCTTAAACCAAGTGTTAGCTATGATTAAGTTGTGCTCTGTGCAAAATTCTGCCAGGCGGCTTCCTCTTTCATTTCTTAGCCCCAATCCATATTCACCTACTACGTTTCCTTCTCTCCCTTTTCCTACACTCGAATTCCAGTCACCCATGACTATTAAATTTTCGTCTCCCTTCACTATCTGAATAATTTCTTTTATTTCATCATACATTTCTTCAATTTCTTCGTCATCTGCAGAGCTAGTTGGCATATAAACTTGTACTACTGTAGTAGGTGTGGGCTTCGTATCTATCTTGGCCACAATAATGCGTTCAGTATGCTGTTTGTAGTAGCTTACCCGCATTCCTATTTTCCTATTCATTATTAAACCTACTCCTGCATTACCCCTATTTGACTTTGTGTTTATAACCCTGTAGTCACCTGACCAGAAGTCTTGTTCCTCCTGCCACCGAACTTCACTAATTCCCACTATATCTGACTTTAACCTATCCATTTCCCTTTTTAAATTTTCTAACCTACCTGCCCGATTAAGGGATCTGACATTCCACGCTCCGATCCGTAGAACGCCAGTTTTCTTTCTCCTGATAACGACATCCTCTTGAGTAGTCCCCGCCCGGAGATCCGAATGGGGGACTATTTTACCTCCGGAATATTTTACCCAAGAGGACGCCATCATCATTTAATCATACAGTAAAGCTGCATGCCATCGGGAAAAATTACGGCCGTAGTTTCCCCTTGCTTTCAGCCGTTGCGTTATAATATAATATACACAAAAGTATCCGGACTCCCCCAGAAACATACGTTTTTCATATGAGGTGCATTGTGCGGCCACCTACTACCAGGTACTCCACGTCCGCGACCTCAGTAGTCATTAGACATCGTGAGAGAGCAAAATAGGGCGCTCCGCGGAACTCACGGACTTCGAATGTGGTCAGGTGTTTGGGTGTCACTTGTGTCACAGGTCTGTACGCGAGATTTCCACACTCCTAAACATCCCTAGGTCCACTGTTTGCGATGTGATAGTGAAGTGGAAACGTGAAGGGACACGTACAGTACATAAGCGTACAGGCCGGCTTCGTCTCTTGACTGACAGAGACCGCCGACAGTTGAAGAGGGTCGTAATGTCTAATAGGCAGACCTCTATCAAGACCATCAAACAGGAATTCCAAACTGCATCAGGATCCACTGCAAGAACTATGACAGTTAGGTGGGAGATGAGAAAACTTGGATTTTATGGCCGAGCGGCAGCGCATAAGCCACACATCACGCTGGTAAATGCCAAGCGTCTCCTCGCTTGGTGTAAGGACTGTAAAAATTGGACGATTGAACAGTGGAAAAACGTTCTGTGGAGTGACGAATCACGGTACACAATGTGGCCATCCGATGGCAGGGTGTGGGTATGGCGAATGCCCGGTGAACGTCGTGTGCAGGCGTTGTTGTGTAGTGCCAACAGTAAAATTCTGAGGCGCTGGTGTTACAGTGTGGTCGAGTTTATCAAGGCGGGGGCTTGCACCCCTTGTTGTTTTGCTTGGCACTATCATAGCACAGGCCTACACTGATGTTTTAAGCAACTTCTTGCTTCCCACAGTTGAAGAGCAATTCGGGGATGGCGATTGCATCTTTCAACGCGATCGAGCACCTGCTCATAATGCACGACCTGTGGCAGAGTGGTTACACGACAATAACATCCCTGTAATGGACTGGCCTGCTCTGAGTCCTGACCTGAATCCTATAGAACACCTTTGGGATGTTTTCGAACGCCGACTTCGTGCCAGGCCTCACCGACCGACACCGATACCTCTCCTTAGTGCAACATTTCGTGAAGAATGGGCTGTCATTCCCCAAGAAACCTTCCAGCACCTGACTGAACGTATGCCTGCTGGAGTGGAAGCTGTCATCAAAGCTAAGGGTGGGTCAACACCATCTTGAATTGCAGCATTACCGATGGAGGGCGCCACGTAATTGTAAGTCATTTTCAGCTAGGTGTTCAGATACTTTTGATCACATAGTTTATATAACAATATAATATGTATATAATTAGAAGTAATACACTCCTGGAAATGGAAAAAAGAACACATTGACACCGGTGTGTCAGACCCACCATACTTGCTCCGGACACTGCGAGAGGGCTGTACAAGCAATGATCACACGCACGGCACAGCGGACACACCAGGAACCGCGGTGTTGGCCGTCGAATGGCGCTAGCTGCGCAGCATTTGTGCACCGCCGCCGTCAGTGTCAGCCAGTTTGCCGTGGCATACGGAGCTCCATCGCAGTCTTTAACACTGGTAGCATGCCGCGACAGCGTGGACGTGAACCGTATGTGCAGTTGACGGACTGTGAGCGAGGGCGTATAGTGGGCATGCGGGAGGCCGGGTGGACGTACCGCCGAATTGCTCAACACGTGGGGCGTGAGGTCTCCACAGTACATCGATGTTGTCGCCAGTGGTCGGCGGAAGGTGCACGTGCCCGTCGACCTGGGACCGGACCGCAGCGACGCACGGATGCACGCCAAGACTGTAGGATCCTACGCAGTGCCGTAGGGGACCGCACCGCCACTTCCCAGCAGATTAGGGACACTGTTGCTCCTGGGGTATCGGCGAGGACCATTCGCAACCGTCTCCATGAAGCTGGGCTACGGTCCCGCACACCGTTAGGCCGTCTTCCGCTCACGCCCCAACATCGTGCAGCCCGCCTCCAGTGGTGTCGCGACAGGCGTGAATGGAGGGACGAATGGAGACGTGTCGTCTTCAGCGATGAGAGTCGCTTCTGCCTTGGTGCCAATGATGGTCGTATGCGTGTTTGGCGCCGTGCAGGTGAGCGCCACAATCAGGACTGCATATGGGGAGCGATCTCCTACACTGGCCGTACACCACTGGTGATCGTCGAGGGGACACTGAATAGTGCACGGTACATCCAAACCGTCATCGAACCCATCGTTCTACCATTTCTAGACCGGCAAGGGAACTTGCTGTTCCAACAGGACAATGCACGTCCGCATGTATCCCGTGCCACCCAACGTGCTCTAGAAGGTGTAAGTCAACTACCCTGGCCAGCAAGATCTCCGGATCTGTCCCCCATTGAGGATGTTTGGGACTGGATGAAGCGTCGTCTCACGCGGTCTGCACGCCCAGCACGAACGCTGGTCCAACTGAGGCGCCAGGTGGAAATGGCATGGCAAGCCGCTCCACAGGACTACATCCAGCATCTCTACGATCGTCTCCATGGGAGAATAGCAGCCTGCATTGCTGCGAAAGGTGGATATACACTGTACTAGTGCCGACATTGTGCATGCTCTGTTGCCTGTGTCTATGTGCCTGTGGTTCTGTCAGTGTGATCATGTGATGTATCTGACCCCAGGAATGTGTGAATAAAGTTTCCCCTTCCTGGGACAATGAATTCACGGTGTTCTTATTTCAATTTCCAGGAGTGTATATACTCAAAGCGATGACCACAAAGAAAAAAATGCCTGTAGCTTTCGGTGCTGTATTATTAGGAATTGTGGAAAGGAGAAAAATTGTAATACGGAAGCTATAGAAAAGTGGGACACAGAAGTGAAGGTTCTAACTATATGCCAGCAAAGGAGTAAGTCTCGGTGAAGTAGTCCATGCGGTGAAACAAATGGACACTGATAGTGTTCTGGAATCAGTATTGAGTTTATAAAAGCTACACCCACAGTTCTTTGTGAGATAATGGCAAGGGTCTTTGTAACAGTTTAAAAAGCGATCAAGACCTTTATGAATGGGAAGAAGCAAGTACATTGCTTCCATATATAACAAGGTGACTGGTGAGGGATTAGTGTCACGTCTTCAGTATGCAGCTAGTATTGCAAAATCCTAAAAAACGTGGATAGAGGAGTAAATAGTAGGTAGAAAAGCAAAATTGACATCGACCTGGACGCTCCTGTACTGATGGAATATTTACTTTAATAGAGAAGAGAATGGCTAGAAATCAGAATACCAATTCGATATTCTTGAATATACACACAGCGGATGTCATAGTCCCGCTAAGAACGTTTTGAGAGATCATGTTGGAGGATGGGGTCTGTAAGACTTATGTATAAACTGTGGGATAGTTGTGTACTGGATGTACCTGTGCGTAAAAATGGGCAAACAGGCATCCTCAGAATTTTGGATCAAAAAAAGACTCCGACAAAGATATACTTTAGCTGATATTCTGCTCAGAATCTCTTTAGAGGAAGCCTCACAAAAACGGAAACGTAAATGTTGTGGCATGGGAATTCCAGTTGGAACAGAATAGTTGTGTACATTACTTTTTGCAGACGACCAAGTGAAGATATGTAGTATATTTTCCGGTAACTAGGAGAGCGATACGAACGATGGGGTATTTCAATGAATCTTGTCACGCGCGACCGCTACGGTCGCAGGTTCGAATCCTGCCTCGGGCATGGATGTGTGTGATGTCCTTAGGTTAGTTAGGCTTAAGTAGTTCTAAGTTCTAGGGGACTGATAACCTCAGATGTTAAGTCCCATAGTGCTCAGAGCCATTTGAACCATTTTTGAATCTTGTCAAAGCTGAATATATTGCAGTGGGAGAAAATGATGCAATGGATTTGAAAACTGATGTTGGCGAGATAAGAGAGAGAAAAGCTTTTAAATATCTTGGGGTAACTTTATCAGTCACTGAGAAGATCTTAGAAGAAATAAAAAAGTGCAAGGCAACAAGGCAATCGGACAGCCAAATTCTGTCTTATTGAATAAAAAAATAACAATAAAAACAAAAAAGTAATGTACCGTTGAGAGGCTGTTACAGTATGAGAAGTGGCATTTTTGTTTGTGATATTATGTATAACGGAGACTCTCTAGATTTCAAGATATATGTTGTTGTCAAGCAGATAGTCGGCGGGGTAAGACTTCGTAGTCGAGCTTTGGCTGAAGTAGATCTACGTTGCTGGTGTAGAGGCCTGATCTCGGAATGCTGTTGCTGCAGCTAGAAATACGAGTATGTTAAAGAAGATAATTTACACGATGCGCTAGCATTGCAGAAAGAAGGATGTCGTTTTTAGGGAGCATTTTCAGTTTAGTGTTATAAACTTCAGTAAGTTGCGATGTTTGACTGTTACGATACTCATAAATGCACGAACTCAGGAAAGACACATCATCTTTTACCCCTTTTCATTTTTAGATAATGGATGAAAATTTCGTTTAAAGAATTAATTGCATGAAACCTTTGTCCAAAGAGTTAACTTCGTAAAATTACTGTTTATTTTTAAATTATGGCAATTGGATAAAAACAATGATCAGTGCTGTAGGTATGTTCATATCTTTTAATTTCTGATACTGAATTCAAAACTTAACTGCAATTAGTTTTCAAATTATTCGACATTAAGCCTGCAAATTCCACTTGCTGTTTAAAAGGTTTAAAACATAGAAATTCGGACTCGCACTGCAGCCCGTGATATCCCATTATTACTTGCATTGTACTTCTCAAGTTTTATTTTAGCAAAGGTAAAACCAACGTGATTTCTTTCAGTTGATTCCGGAGAAATACAATTGCTTTGCTATAGCTTTTTTATCCGTCATCGCATAGATAAGTTTCTAACAAGTCACTGAAACGGCTAACTGTACTGTACTGTACAATCAATTCTGCAACACTAAAGCAAATTTCGAACATAAATATCAAGCGTTGAATCACAAAGGTTTACGTTTACCACGTAAAAGGATTGTAGAATCAAATGTGTCGGTTCTTAATTGCAAAAACAGGTACATACGATGTTATCATAGCGGCATCTACCACGACAGTGAAACAATGATTCCAGCAAACCGTACGTATTTTTTGACACAGAAACCAAATATCCAATAAAAAGGGGAAATTCCTATTTTACAACACATAGTTGACCGCAGCCACGTAGGAGGGTGGCAAGATGGTGGCCAGTTGTAGCACAGGCTCGATTATTAATATTAACTTTTCACCTAGTCCCAAGTCATCTGAGACAAGAATATCGACAGAATTGCCACAGGGAAGTGTGGTAGGGCCGCTGTTATTTTCTCTATGCATTTGGCTCACAGGATGAACAGCAGCCTGCGCCTGATTGTTGATGATGCTCTGGTGTACCGGGAGGCGTCGGTGTTGAATGGCTGTAGGTGGATACAAGAAGACTTAATTTTCTACTTGGTTGATGAATGGCAGCTAGCTCTAAATGCAGAAAAATGTAAGTTAATGTGGATGAGCAGGATAAACAGTCCCGTAATGTTCGAATATAGCATCAGTAGTGTGTTGCTTGAAACGGTGACAGCCAGCCGTTGTGGTCGTGCGGTTCTAGGCGCTTCAGTTTGGAACCGCGTGACCGCTACGGTCGCAGGTTCGAATCCTGCCTCGGGCATGGATGAGTGTGATGTCCTTAGGTTAGTTAGGTTTAAGTAGTTCTACGTTCTAGGGGACTGATGACCACAGATTTTAAGCCCCATAGTGCTCAGAGCCATTTGAACCATTTTGAAGCGGTGACATCGATTAAATATCTGGGCATGACGTTGTAAAACAGGAAGAAATGGCACGAGAATGTAAGGATTGTAGTAGGGAAGGCGAATGGGGGACTTCAGTTTTTTGGGAGAATTGGAGGAAAGTGTGGTTCATCTGTGAAGGAGCCCACATATAGGACTCTTGTGCTATCCACTGTTGAGTACTGTTCGAGTTTCCTTTAATTTACGTCTATGGTCACAATCTTTTTTGTTTACCAGTTTCGTCCTTAATGACTATTATCAGATCTGTTTCAAAAAAACATTAAAGACCGAAATCGATAATCTGTTAAACAAAAAAGATTGTGACCATAGACGTAACTTAAAAGAAACTTATTACATATGCGGACCACTGTGTTTTTTCGCGACGATGTCGCAGCTTGTGATACTGTTCGAGTACTTGGGATTCACACCAGGCTGTATTAAAGGAAGAGATCGAAGCAATTCAGAGGCATGTTCCTGGATTTGGTACCAGCAGGTTCGAACAACATGCAAGTACTACAGAGATTTAATTGCCATCTTAGGAAATTTATAACATTCAAAACACTTGATAATGACACTATAAAGCCGAAATCATGATCGTGTAAGTGTAAATGCAACACTGTAAATAAACAACAATCTAATGGCGGTATTGACTTTAAAGAAATATTACGGAGGTGTTTCGGGAACTCAAATGAGAATCACTGGAGCGAAGGCGACTTTCTTTTCGGGGAGCAATACTGAGAAAATTTAGAGAGCCGATATATGAGGCTGACTGCAGAACGGTTCTACTGCCGCCAACGTACATTTCGCGTAAGAACCACGAAGATTAGAGAGATTAGCGCTCGTACGGTGGCGTATAGGCAGTCGTTTTCCCCTCGCTCTATTTGCGAGTGGGACAGGGTACCCTCCGCCACGCACTATTTGGCTTGCGGAGAATGTATGTGTGGTGTCACCGCCAGACACCACACTTGCTAGGTGGTAGCTTTAAATCGGCCGCGGTCCATTAGTACATGTCGGACCCGCGTGTCGCAACTGTCAGAAATTGCAGACCGAGCGCCACCACACGGCAGGTCTAGAGAGACGTACTAGCACTCGCCCCAGTTGTACGGACGACTTTGCTAGCGACTACACTGACGAAGCCTTTCTCTCATTTGCCGCGAGACAGAATAGCCTTCAGCTAAGTCCATGGCTACGACCTAGCAAGGCGCCATTAACCATTTCTAGAGAGAGTCTCACTTGTATCATCAAGAATGCTGTATACAAATGATGGATTAAAGTTAAGTATTCCAGCAGCTACGTACTTTTCTTATAGCATTCATTATGTATCCTGTTTCAGACCTAACGCCAGCCGGCGTGTGTAAACGCGTGCCTTTCGGTTACCTGTCACTGTGGACTGGCTGTCTTGTCAGTCCACAACAGTATGTAGATATTGATATAAAACAAACGCCCTGTATGTTGGTAAGATAAAACGAACACCCATCGAAGTAGAAGTCAGAAAGGAGGAATGACGCAATGAAGTACACGAAGTAAGGTGTAATTTTTCGTACGGCTGATAGCAGTGACCATAGCCAACTGCCTACTGTCTGTTTCTGTTATTGTTGTTGTCTTCAGTCCAGAGACTGGTTTGATGCAGCTCTTCATGCTACTCTATCCTGTGCAAGCTTCTTCATCTCCCAGTACCTACTGCAACCTACATCCTTTTGACTCTGCTTGGTGTATTCATCTCTTAGTCTCCCTCTTCGATTTTTACCCTCCACGCTGCCCTCCAATACTAAATTAGTGATCCCTTGATGCCTCAGAATATGTCCTACCAAACGATCCTTTCTTCTAGTCAAGTTGTGCCACAAATTTCTCTTCTCCCCAATTCTATTCAATAGCTCCTCATTAGTTATGTAATTTCCCCATCTAATCTTCAGCATTCTTCTGTAGCACCACATTTCGAAAGCTTCTATTCTCATCTTGTCTAAACTATTTACTGTCTACGTTTCACTTCCATACATGGCTACACTCCATACAAATACTTACAGAAACGACTTCCTGACACTTAAATCTTTACTCGATGTTAACAAATTTCTCTTCTTCAGAAGCGCTTTGCTTGCCATTGCCAGTCTACATTTTATATCCTCTCTACTTCGATCTTCATCAGTTATTTTGCTCCCCAAATAGCAAAACTCATTTACTACTTTAAGTGTCTCATTTACTAATCGAATTTCCTCAGCATCACCCGATTTAATTCGACTACATTCCATTATTCTCGTTTTACTTTTGTTGACGTTCGTCTTACATCCTCCATTCAAGAAACTGTCCACTCCGTTCAGCTGCTCTTCCAGGTCCTTTGCTCTCTCTGACAGAATTACGTCATCGGCGAAACTCAAAGTTTTTATTTCGTCCCCATGGAGTTTAATTCCTACTCCGAATTTTTCTTTTGTTTCCTTTACTGCTTGCTCAATATACAGATTGAATAAAATCTGTAAATTGAGCAAGTAGCAAAGTTATTACTATTATCATTACTATTAGTATTCAACTACAGATCGTAAGCGAAACCGAGCAAGGTGGCGCAGTGGTTAGCACACTGGATTCGCATTCGGGAGGACGACGGTTCAATCCCGTGTCTAGCCATCCTGATTTAGGTTTTCCGTGATTTCCCTAAATCGTTTCAGGCAAATGCCGGGATGGTTCCTTTGAAAGGCCAATTTCCTTCCCAATCCTTCCCTAACCCGAGCTTGCGCTCCGTCTCTAATGACCTCGTTGTCGACGGGACGTTAAACACTAACCACCACCACCACCACCACGTAAACAAAATTTCACTTGCGGAATGGAAGGAAGCATAGGAATATCCAGTGCCTCGAGCACTCCGGCCAGTAATGCGTTGCAGATACGATCGAGTTACTCGGCACGCAGGGCGGACGGACTTCGAGTGTGAGACCAGCTCGCACAGTGGAGCCGTGAGGCGGGGAGGGAGGAGGCGCGCAGCCCAAGGGGGAGAAAGGCCGCCAGGCTGGCCCGTGTGAGTGGCGGGGCGCTCGCCGCGAAAGTAGTCGGCGGCGCGGCCGATGCGACGAGGTGACCCAGATGGTAGCCGCGACCACGCAAAAAGCGCGCCGGTAATCGCGTCCCATCTCTGGAGGGCCGACGCTCGCCCCGAGTGGTATCGGCGAGCAGTGGGCCGTGCCTTATACTGCCTGAAACGCACACGCGCACGCACACACACACGCACACACACACACTCACACACACATCGCACACACCCACACACGCACACACACGCGCACACACGCGCACACTCACTCACACACACACACACACACACACACACACACACACACTCACACACACATCGCACACACACACACACACACACGCGCACACACGCGCACACTCGCGCACACACGCGCGCACACACACACACACACACACACACACACACACACACACACACACGCAGGAGCAATTCAGAGGCGCCCAGCTAAGCACAACGGTAAAATTGGTCTCTCCCTCTAGATATCACGCTAATATCAAGTAACACCGCCTAAAGCTCCGTTTAGATCAGGGGCGGGCAGGAATCCTGCACGTGTGCGGTGCACTTGCACCTGTGCAGTAAACAGGTGTTCTGCGTGCACAGAGGGGCAAATGGCCACCCGCTTCTGTCCCCTCCCCACCATACCGTCTCTCCGCTTCTTCCTCTGTAATTCGTTTTGTTTCCTGGCCTGCTTTATTGAATGGAGGAATAAGGTTAGTACGAGTGCTTGAAAGAAATCATGGTTTGAAAGAGTACCTATTACCTACGATACGTTGTATTTAATTATCACAGGTGGAGTTTACAATACGTTTAATGTCTGGAACAAAATTTCTACGTAAATTTTCATTACTGATGTTTACTCTTAACCGAGACTTATTAATTTTCATAACAGAAAAAAATGGCTCTGAGTACTATGCGACTTAACTTCTGAGGTCATCAGTCACCTAGAACTTAGAACTAATTAAACCTAACTAACCTAAGGACATCACACACATCCATGCCCGAGGCAGGATTCGAACCTGCGACCGTAAGGGTCGCTCGGTTCCAGACTGTAGCGCCTAGAACCGCACGGCCACTCCGGCCGGCCAGAAAAAAAAAAAATTCTCTCACAAACGTTTGTCGAGCCAAACATATTATCTTCGCGGCTTCACGATGGAGACGAGGAAACTCTTGCTGTGGAAAGTTGGGATAAAAATCTATTACACGTCTTGCCAAAAGGAACTTACTCTCATACGAGAATTACGCCGTAGAATCTACAGTGTAGATCTGTTAATTCCATTTGCAAACTGGGATGAATATCATCTACAGAAACAGCAAATTGTCTCGAGAACTATTCAAAACCTTGGGATAAGTATGATATATCCCCAAATCGCTTGAGAATTTCCTCTTTTATTGCACTAAGTGCGGGAACATATTGAAATTTATTATAATGGCGTTCAATATTAAACTTCCGCTGACCAGCGAGAATACTGTCATTTCGAATTTTCACGTTTTTTGCACAAAGAAAAAATGATTCTCCCATTCCTTTTTAAAAGATAGCAATTCCTTTTTAAAAGATAGCAAATCTCCACTTCTTCGTTTCTTTGATTCACTCTGCATTTTCCGGTTCTTGAAATACAACGTTCACTACGTAGTGGTCGCTTCGCTTCAACGTCCACAGCTTAGCCTGGTACTACACTGCCGCACTCTACCAGCTGTCACCACAGTCCCATTCGACGAATGCACGCGAGCAGCATACGTGCAGCGCTGTGTGCTCATGAGCCGCGTGCAACGTTTGCCCGCCCCTGGGTTAGATCCTTCAGATACTGCTTGACGTTTTTCAAATGGGAATAATAATCATATAACTACTCTTAATACCTGTAGCAGCAGTGGGGTCACAATGAGTCAATTGAGACGTACGCAATGGATAATGATAACACCTACTTATTCCTACGTTTCGTTGTGCCTGAAGTTGTTTTTGTTGCTGTGGTCTCGAGCTGGAAGTTTGGTTTCATGCAATTCTCGACGCTAGACTGCCATATTCATTACCCAGTCAAATTTCCTCGGCATCGCCTGATTTAATTCGCCTCTATTCAATTACCCATCTTTCACTTTAGTTGATCTTTGTCTTATAATCTCTTTTCAATACATTTCAACCAATCTTCTAAATCCTTTCTGTCTCTGACAGAAGTATGAATTAGTTGGCAAACGAAGAGGTTTTTATTTTTTTTCCCCTGAGCTTTATTTCGTTTTAAAAATTTTTCTGTTGCCTCCTATACTGGTTTGTCCATGAACAGTCTGAGTAACTTGGGAGATAGTCTGCTACTCTTGTCTTTAGCCTCGTTAATTACTGCCTTCGATTCTTGTAACTGAACCGGGGTTTGTATGTATGATATAACCTTTCGTACCTTGTATTTTATCGCCGGCCGAGGTGGCCGAGCGGTTCTAGGCGCTACAGTCTGGAACCGCGTGACCCCTACGGTCGCAGGTTCGAATCCTGCCACGGGCATGGATGTGTGTGATGTCCTTAGGTTAGTTAGGTTTAAGTAGTTCTAAGTTCTAGGGGACTGATGACCTCAGAAGTTAAGTCCCATAGTGTTCAGAGCCATTTGAACCATTTGTATTTTATCCTTGCTACTTTGAAAATTTCGAAGATTATATCTCGGTCAACAATTCCGAATCTTACATTAGTGCACAAATTTTACACAGTCCATTGGCATTAACGTGACCACCACGTATGTTCGACATTAACGGTCAAAGACCGTTCACAGACGGCAGTTGGCAACACTAAAAGCGGATGGTAATAAAGTATGTCGGCGGAGTACGTGGACAACAGTGCACTCGTTGTCGTAACGATGAAATGGAGTGATCTTCCTGACGTTCAAAAGGGCGTGATCATTGGCTTTCAGGCCAAAGTTGAAGACATATCCAAAACGGCGAAGTGTGCAAACTATTCGCGTGCCACGGCGATTAAAGTACGCAGTGCCTGGCGAAATGGCGCTTCCAAAACCTGCGCCCAGTAGAGATGGGGGATCCGCTCTTGAACTGATTCATAGAGTTGAATCTTTCAAAGGAGTGAACAATCAGTGATTCAGAAAAAAAGAACGGTAGCTCCAAACGTTTCCCACGGCAGAGAGAGAGAGAGAGAGAGAGAGAGAGAGAGAGAGAGACGGAGCATATCAGCAGCGCCTCTGCTGGTCACAGCACAGTGCATGCCACACAACACAGCCAGCGCCGGCCTCTGCCCTGCTTCTACCTTCGCTGCCTGCATTGTGCAGTGCCCCATTGGATTTTGTGTTTCACATATGCCGTGCCGTCTCTGTGCGTCTTCTGCCGCTTGCAGTGTCTGGCGCAGCTTAACTTCGCATCGCACTCTGTCGGCGATCGTTTCAGTCGCACGTCCTGCCCTCTGGGTAGTTGATGTGAGCAACAGGACAGAGAGCCACCTAGCGGATAACATAGGAACTACTTGCAACAACCTGCTCGCAAAGGAACGGACGACTTGCCTCGGAGCGGGTGAGTTCACCGCTCCCCCCACCCTCGGAACTCGCCCGCTCAACGCTCACCCCCACCGTTCTCGACTCTAGCCAGAGCGTTGAGCAAAGCAACTCAGGTGTCACTCTGGTCTCTGCGGTCTTAGCTCACGCAGTAATACAGCTCGCAGCTCGACCTGCTCGAGTCAGTGCTTCTGCATCGGAGTTCGTCTCTACTGGATATTGTTCTTCGTAGTAATACCGCTATGTATATTACATTATTATGTTATGTATACATCAATTGTTTTTATTTTATTTTTATTTGTTTAAACTGATCAGATTAGGTTCCTGACGACTCCTCTTACTATAGGATTTTTATTATGGACACTCGAATTTACGCTTTAATTACGAGCGAACCGATAAACGTATCGCAAAATGTGATACACCAATATTTTCCTTGTTTTATTCCGCGTATGGCTATATGCAGCACTTTCGTTTTACAGTCAAATTTATATATTTTTTTCTTATTCTGGTACGGATTTTGCGATTTTAGGCGTCTTCGGAAGGAAACGTTCACTTTAAAAATATATGGCTTGCGATGTATTTGTATGAGGTTAATGAAATTTTAATACATTATAGCCAAATATATTGTTAATGTAAATCTCAAGTTACAACATTTTCCAATCACCAAAAAACCACGATAGTGCAAAATAAATCAATAATCAAAAACTTTGTCATATCGTGGAAATTTCAATAAACAATACAAAATTCTTACTCATTATCTGTGTTACTTCAAAATAGGATCAAATAAGATCAAAATACAGGTATAGTACTGGAATAAACCAAGTTTAAAGGGCAATGTGCCTTCCATTTATTTTCTATTGTAAATGAGTGGTGAGTCATGAAAAAGAGCTAATTCATTTCAGGGAGTGAACAGTTCTGATCCGATCTCTGAAAAGAACAGTTTTGCCCATCTCTAGCGCCCAGGCAACTGTGGTGATATAGATGACAGGTGAACGGCGGCTGTGGAGACGCGTACGGGCGCAACAGATGTGCAGGTGTTGATTGGCTGACAGCTCAGATTAATTACGGGGCTACCGACAGCATCTCCTCAACGACCGTTGTTGCGTATGGACGCCCGCAGCAGTTACCTGGTTCGCGCACAGAAGCTGACTGATGATCATCGGCGACGAATGCTACAATTTGTACGCCAATACCTAAACTGGACGTCCACCGAGTGACAACAGGTGGCGTTTTCAGATGAATCACGTTTTATGTTCAATCGGACATATGGCCGGTGATGTGTATGGCCCTGCGACAATCGTCGGAAGAGTTGAGGCCGGAGGAGGGAGCGTTATGGTCGGGGGAACGTTTTCGTGCCATTCCCTGGGTGATCCCGTTATTCTGGAAGGCACGTAGTAATCGACGGAAAATCTTCGAATAAAACATAAATGCTATCCGGCGTTCCCCAAGGAAGTATTATACGCCCTCTGCTGGTCCTTATCCCTACAAACGATTCGATATACCATCTGAGCAGCTCTGTTAGATTGTTTTCAGATTTTGCTGTCATTTATCGTCAAGTAAAGTCATCGGAAGATGAAAAACAAATGCAAAATGATTTAAACACAATATCTGTATGGTGCAAAAAGTGGCAGTTTGGATAAGGAAAAGTGTGAGGTCGTCCACATGAGTACTAAAAGAAAATGCGGTTACGCGACAAATAACACTAATTTAAAGGCTGAAACTGAACTAAAAGTCTAGGAATTGCACTTACGAACAACTTAAAGTGAAACGATCACATAGATAAAGTTGTGGCGGAAGACAAACTTTTAATTTGAAACGTCCCCTTAGAACAAATTATACATGACTGTGCTTAAACTGACACACAATATTTTTAGCGCAACGCAATCTGACTTTCAAAAATCCCTGCAAAAGAATGGCCCTGACTAACATTAATCTATACCTTTCACAAATCACTTACCTCACCAAAAATCTCCGTTACTCGAACTACTGCAATACAGCGAGCGCCATACTGCCAGCTAAATAACAGATTCAAACTATGGAAGGCACTAACTACTGATAGGGATAGTTAGCAAATGAAAGATATTAATAGAGAACAAACAATGTATTTACCTTAATAGTCATAATATATATAGCAGTTCATGACAAATTACAAAACTCCGCCATCTCTCTCCTCACATCCACCACTGCCGGCGGCTCACCTCCAACTGCGCAACGCTACGCGCTGTTCACATCCAGCTGCCGCTGCCCAACACTACAATGGCAGACAACAATGCAAACTAGCCACATACTGCACACAGCACAGCCAGTGATTTTCATACAGAGCGCTACGTAACGTTGCCAATAAGAAAATATAAACGGCCTACTTACATAGTTGCCAATAAGAAAATATAAACAGCCTACTTACATAGTTGCCAATAAGAAAATATAAACAGCCTACTTACAAATTGTACAACAGTTAGAGGACGCAATTGTCCTACTAAATAGAGTGCCTGCGCTACGCTCGTCGGCCCTCTGCTAAAGTACTGCTGTGCAGTATGGGATCCTGCTGTGCAGGAGGGCATAGAGTAAGTTCAAAGAAGGGCAGCTCGTTTTGTATTATACCGAAATGGGGGAGAGAGTATTATGAATGTGGTACGCGAGTTGGGTTGGCAAATATTAAAACAAAGACTTTTCGTTGTGGCGAGATCTTTTCACGAAATGTCTATTACCAACTTTCTCCTCTGCATGTGAAAATATTTTACTGTTGCCAACTTACGTAAAGAGAAATGAACATCGTAATAAAATAAGAGAAATCAGAGCTCTTACGGAAAGATAGAAGTGTTCATTTTTCTCTTGCGCTGTTAGGGAATGAATCGGTGCAGAAATAGTCTGACGGTGATTCGAAGAACCCTCTACCAGACACTTAAATGTGAACTGCAGAGTAGTCACGTAGATGCAGATGTAGTTGCAGAAGTAGAAAGAAAATTTTTCGTCGAAATGTTGATCAAAGCATTTACGGGAGGAATCAGTCTACTATAAGCGCGCAAGCATTTTGAGTGGCTGTGTGTGTGTGTGTGTGTGTGTGTGTGTGTGTGCGTGTGTGTGTGTGTGTGTGTGTGAGAGAGAGAGAGAGAGAGAGAGAGAGAGAGAGAAGGAAGAGAGGAAAAGTGGGAGGAAGTAGACCTCAGGACGAGGAGGAAGAAAGCATTTCGTGGCAGCTCTTACACAGTGCGTGACGGAAGACGATATTGCATGCAGCCAGCGACAACCTTTACTGCGAGCTGCTTACGGAAACTGAGAGCGCGCAGAGTAATTCCCCACCTGTGTCCCAGTTACATAACGATCTGGCCTCTTTGTATCCACACAACGGCTCTCTCCTAATTCATTAATTCCTTATCTCACCTTAGCTTCCTTTCTTTGCTTTGCTGTGTTTGCCATTTAGTTATTAGAGACGACGCATAAGAAATGAGAGGAAGATAAGAATCAAACGCACCGTCAACGTCTTGCTCATTATAGACGGAAAACAGGTTAGGAATGAATAAAGATGAGAAACGATACTGACCGTGTCCTTTCCAAAGCAACCATTCCGACATTCGCTTCAGTCGTGGTGGCTGGAAGGGGGTCTGAATCCTGCTCCTCTAGAATCTGTGTCCAATGTCTTAATCAAATAATATGTGGCAGCTCTCATAATATCTTATCGAAAATAATGACAAAGCAGCACGTCTCTTTTTTAATTAACTTTACACGGAAAAGTAATAGAAGACGAACAGTGTAAGATTTTAGATAGTAATAAACAAAATATGATAATATCCAGTATAAGTCTATATACTTTCTCATCTACATATAATTATAAGAATGGAAACGAACACATCCAAAATCGATCAAAGTAGCTAAATATGTTTGGTTTATGGAAAACAAATACACTCCTGGAAATTGAAATAAGAACACCGTGAATTCATTGTCCCAGGAAGAGGAAACTTTATTGACACATTCCTGGGGTCAGATACATCACATGATCACACTGACAGAACCACAGGCACATAGACACAGGCAACAGAGCATGCACAATGTCGGCACTAGTACAGTGTATATCCACCTTTCGCAGCTATGCAGGCTGCTATTCTCCCATGGAGACGATCGTAGAGATGCTGGATGTAGTCCTGTGGAACGGCTTGCCATGCCATTTCCACCTGGCACCTCAGTTGGACCAGCGTTCGTGCTGGACGTGCAGACCGCGTGAGACGACGCTTCATCCAGTCCCAAACATGCTCAATGGGGGACAGATCCGGAGATCTTGCTGGCCAGGGTAGTTGACTTACACCTTCTAGAGCACGTTGAGTGGCACGGGATACATGCGGACGTGCATTGTTCTGTTGGAACAGCAAGTTCCCTTGCCGGTCTAGGAATGGTAGAACGATGGGTTCGATGACGGTTTGGATGTACCGTGCACTATTCAGTGTCCCCTCGACGATCACCAGTGGTGTACGGCCAGTGTAGGAGATCGCTCCCCACACCATGATGCCGGGTGTTGGCCCTGTGTGCCTCGGTCGTATGCAGTCCTGATTGTGGCGCTCACCTGCACGGCGCCAAACACGCATACGACCATCATTGGCACCAAGGCAGAAGCGAATCTCATCGCTGAAGACGACACGTCTCCATTCGTCCCTCCATTCACGCCTGTCGCGACACCACTGGAGGCGGGCTGCACGATGTTGGGGCGTGAGCGGAAGACGGCCTAACGGTGTGCGGGACCGTAGCCCAGCTTCATGGAGACGGTTGCGAATGGTCCTCGCCGATACCCCAGGAGCAACAGTGTCCCTAATTTGCTGGGAAGTGGCGGTGCGGTCCCCTACAGCACTGCGTAGGATCCTACGGTCTTGGCGTGCATCCGTGCGTCGCTGCGGTCCGGTCCCAGGTCGACGGGGACGTGCACCTTCCGCCGACCACTGGCGACAACATCGATGTACTGTGGAGACCTCACGCCCCACGTGTTGAGCAATTCGGCGGTACGTCCACCCGGCCTCCCGCAAGCCCACTATACGCCCTCGCTCAAAGTCCGTCAACTGCACATACGGTTCACGTCCACGCTGTCGCGGCATGCTACCAGTGTTAAAGACTGCGATGGAGCTCCGTATGCCACGGCAAACTGGCTGACACTGACGGCGGCGGTGCACAAATGCTGCGCAGCTAGCGCCATTCGACGGCCAACACCGCGGTTCCTGGTGTGTCCGCTGTGCCGTGCGTGTGATCATTGCTTGTACAGCCCTCTCGCAGTGTCCGGAGCAAGTATGGTGGGTCTGACACGCCGGTGTCAATGTGTTCTTCTTTCCATTTCCAGGAGTGTATAATGAGCATTTCACAAAAGTGGACTTACGATTTATACGCCCGGAAGTTGATTTACAAATTATTTATTACACCGTCTGCTTTCTTCTGAGAGAATCCAGCGAAGATTTTGGTTACGTATGCGAAATGGCACGAAATAAAATGTCGCCACCTATATCCGAGACATGAGAAATTACTCCAAACTTTTTAAAATACGAAACGTTGCCAGTTACATCACCGAGAAACATACTTCCCAGGTTATGGTATATGCTAGAAAAGCTTTTTGCCACTTTGTAACGTTTGGAACGAGAGTGAGTGTTAGGACACGCATTCAGAGTTGGATTGTGTATTTTATAAAAGCGAAGTTATACTGTGGTTTGCATTCTCTGGTAAATAATGCGTTTCCGTGTAACTGTCCGCAAAATGCGGTACACAGATGGGCCGAGAGCAGAGTGGCAACTCTTCCAATCATGCGTGAAACTTACTATAAGAGCAATACTGTAGCCTATACCAGATGGGAACTCGAACCCAGAACCTTTACGTTTCGTGGGCAATGCTCTACCGACTGAGCTATCCAAGCACGACTCACGACCTGCCATCATACCTTCCCTTCCGTGGATACCTCTCTCCTACCTTCCAGATTTCACAAAATTCAACTGCAAGCATTGCGCTGAAGTCCTGCGTCTGTTTATGATGGTCACATAGAGGTCGACATGTCCGTAAGCGACCTGTTGGGAGGTGACGGGAAGTAGCGATTCTTGAGAACCATGCAACTCTAGAAAATACGGCGTGAGAAGCTATTAGATACAACAACAGCACTCATCTGGTAACGTTTACAGAGAGGCTGAATGGTCTCCATAACATCGCAAGAATAGTAAACACTGTTGTCATACTGCTTGACCAGGATATCAGATCCAGTGCTCTAGCATGATACTGCAAGGCCCAAACTGAGGTTCACACTGTAAATGCTGTGAAGAATGTACGGATCCTCGACTGTCCTGCCCAGGCCCCCTGATTTCCACCTGTAGAGCATGTCTGAGATGCTACAGGAAGATGTACACTAATGGTCATTAAAATTGCTACACCACGAAGATGATGTGTCGCCATCCCCGACAGGAAGAAGATGCTGTGATATGCAAATGATTAGCTTTTCAGAGCATTCACACAAGGCTGGTGCCGGTGGCGACACCTACAACGTGCTGACATGAGGGAAGTTTCCAACCGATTTCTCATACATAAACAGCAGTTGACAGGCGCTGCCTGGTGAAACGTTGTTGTGATGCCTCGCGTAAGGACGAGAAATGCGTACCATCACGTTTCCGACTTTGATGAAGGTCGGATTGTAGCCTATCGCGATTGCGGTTTACCGTATCGCGACATTTCTGCTCGCGTTGGTCGAGATCCAATGGCTGTTAGCAGAATATGGAATCGGTGTGTTCAGGAGGGTAATACGGAACGCCGTGATGGATCCCAGCGGCCTCGTATCACTTGCAGTCGAGATGACACGCATCTTATCCGCATAGCTGTAACGGATCGTGCAGCCACGTCTAGATCTCTGAGTCAACAGATGAGGACGTTTGCAAGACAACAACCATCTGAACGAACAGTTCGACGACGTTTGCAGCAGCATGGACTAAAAGCTCGGAGACCATGGCTGCGGTTACCCTGACGCAGCATCAGAGACAGGAGCGCCTGCAATGATGTACTCAACGACGCACCTGGGTGCACGAGTGGCAAAACGTCATTTTTTCAGATGAATCCAGGTTCTGTTTACAGCATCATGATGGTCGCACCCGTGTTTGGCGACATCGCGGTGAACGCACATTGGAAGCGTGTATTCGACATCGCCATACTGGCGTATCACCCGGCGAGATGCTATGGGATGCCATTGGTTACACGTCTCGGTCACCTCTTGTTCGCACTGACGGCTCTTTGAACAGTGGACGTTACATTTCGGATGTGTTACGACCCTGGTTCTACCCTTCATGCGATCCCTGCGAAACCCTGCAGTTCAGCAGGATAATGCTCTATCTCATGTTAAAAAAGGTCCTGTACGGGCCTTTCTGGATACAGAAAATGTTCGACTGCTGCCCTGGCCAGCACATTCACCAGATCTCTCACCAACTGAAAACATCTGGTCAATGGTGGCCGAGCAACTGGCTCGTCACACGACGCCAGTCACTACTCTTGATGAACTGTGGTATCGTGTTGAAGCTGCATGGGCAGCTGTACCTGTACACACCATCCAAGTTCTGTTTGACTTAATGCCCAGGCGTATCAAGGCCGTTATTGCGGCCAGAGGTAGTTGTTCTGGGTACTGATTTCTCAGGATCCTTGCACCCAAATTGAGTGAAAATGTAATCACATGTCAGTTCTAGTATAACACATTTGTCCAATGAATACCCGTTTATCACCTGCATTTCTTCTTGGTGTAGCAATTTTAATGGCCAGTAGTGTATATTTTGATACCTGTGGTATCACATATCGATACCACACCACGGGTGTCTCAAGTCTGCGTCAGACGGCGATAGCGGTCGTTCGAGATCCGGCGGACCCAGTGGTGCACGTCTGCTGAGCCACGCCTCCAGCGGCTCCGTACATCGAGCGCCCTCTGCCGCCAAGTCTACGGTAGCTACATAGGCCACTCGCTCTTGGAGCCACCGCGCTACGTGACGCTATGCAGACGCTGGCTCCGACACCATCTTTCGTGCTTTAGTTCAGAGAGCTTCATTCTTGTTAGTGTTGTATGAGCTGGATTCTTGCTGAATTATTTGTAATGAATCTGCGTATGTTTGGAGAAATACAAGTTAATTAAACCTTCCGTTCACTGTGGTAACTTGTTCGCTGATAATTTCTGCTCCTGTCCAGCTTCTATATCAAGACAGTTGCTGCATCACTCTGTACCCCACCTCTCCTTAGCGCTGTGTATGAAGTTGAACATAACTGTACCATTTTCCAGCAAACTTCATCAACAAACACAGCAAGAATTTCCTCAAGGTGACATTCAGAAGCTGTTTTCGCCCATGGTACAACAAATACTAGAGTGTATTTGAGGCCATTGGGTACACATCCGATGTTGATAGGCATCAGTTTCAAATTGAATTAAAGTTTATTTAATACCTGATATTCGATGAAGAAAAATGCAAATATTGGCAAGTGTCGGTCTGATGCTTCGTGGTATATCATTTTTCATTTCGTCAGTGTACTTTGGCTAACTCTGGTCAGAAAGGAGCCGTATCAGCCCGAAAACAAAAGTCATAGACCTAGCCTGAAACAGCAGCACTCTGTCCAGAGACTTTACGCGTACGGGACTACGCTTCCATGCCCCAGGAGTATGTTCGGTCGTCCGTGAGCTACACTATGTGATCAAAAGTATCCCGACACCTGGGTGAAAATGACTTAAAAGTTCGTGGCGCCCTCCATCGGTAATGCTGGAATTCGATATGGTGTTGGCCCACCTCCATCCTTGATGACAGCTTCCACTCTCGCAGGCACACGTTCAATCAGGTGCTGCAAGGTTTCTTGGGGAATGGCAGCCCATTCTTCACGGAGTGCTGCACTGAGGAGAGGTATCGATGTCGGTCGGTGAGGCCAGGTACGAAGTCGGCATTCCAAAACATCCCAAAGGAGTTCTATAGGATTCAGGTCAGGACTCTGTGCAGGCCAGTCCACTACAGGTATGTTATTGTCGTGTAACCACTTCACCACAGGCTGTGCATTATGAACAGATGCTCGATCTTGTTGGAAGATGCAATCGCCATCCCCGAATTGCTCTTAAACAGTAGAAAGCAAGGAGCTGCTTGAAACATCAGTGTAGGCCTGTGCTGTGACAGTGCCACACCAAACAACGAAGGGTGCAAGTCCCTTCCATGAAAAACACGACCACACCACAACACCACCGCCTCCGAATTTTACTGCGGCACTACACACGCTGGCAGATGACGTTCACCGGGCATTCGCCATACCGACTCCCTGCCATCAGATCGCCACATTGTGTACCGTGATTCGTCCCTCCACACAACGTTTTTCCACCATTCAATAGTCAAATGTTTACGCTCCTTACAAAAAGCGAGGCGTCATTTGGCATTTACCGGCGTGATGTGTGGCTTATGAGCAGCCAAGCTTTCTCACCTACCGCCTAACTTTCATAGTACTTGCAATGGATCCTGATGCAGTTTGAAATTTCTGTGTGATTACACATTACGACCCTCTGTCGGTAGTCTCTGTCAGTCAACAGACGAGGTCGACCTGTACGCTTTTATGATGTACGTGTCTCTTTACGTTTCCACTTCACTATCACGTCGGAAACAGTGGAGCTATGTCTGGTACCGCGCGCCGCGGAATTTGAATCCCATCCAGACGTCATGTACGTCGAAGACCCATAGAGGTCTCTACCATCGCGCCGTAATCTGTGGCGGCGCGCGCCTCCTGGCCCACATTTAGAGTGAGGGCACTACAGTGGGACACGTGGTTGCAGCGGCCAATAGTGGCGTCCCCAATCGAGTACTTAAGCGCCTGCCTGTCGCTCAGCCTGCCAATCTAACCTTGCGTACGTCTCAGGACATATCGCCTCGCATTAGACAGGGTACTGAGTTTCGTGTTTTCTTTACGAGTGGACGTGGTTGTCTTGTTTGGTTTTCGTGACTCTGTTGTCCGTTCTTGTTGTGTCGTAAGGTCCTTCGTTGGTCGTGTCCGTCCTCTTCTGTTGTGTTGTTGTTTGCGGGCCGCTCCGCGGGTCCCGCCACGTCTCCGTCACTACAATCACGCGATTGTTCCGGTCGCCGTTACAACACTATGGATGTTTGGATGTTTAGTTGTGCGGAAATCTCGCGTACAGACGTATGACACAAGTGACACCCAATCACCTGACCACGTTCGAAGTCCGTGAATTCCGCGGAGCGCGCCATTCTGCTCTCTGACGATGTCTAATGACTACTGAGGTCGCTGATATTGAGTACCTGGGAGTAGGTGGCAGCACAGTGCTTGTAAGATGGAAAACGTATGTTTTTTGGAGGCGTCCGGATACTTTTGATCACATAGTGTACCTTCATCCTCCATTACTTTCCACGACCAGCAACATTTTTCCTTCATAGCAGTATTAGGCAACTGCAGGTTCACTAAGTGAAGGCGACCTCATGTACTTTTCCTTTCCCACTATTCCTCTCCCCTCTTCTTTTCACCTCCTCCTCCTCCTTCTTCCTCTTATTCTAAGGTTACTACGGTTTAACGTCCGTAACGACGAACCTGTTCTCATGCAGAGCAGAAACTAGTGCAGATGCCGCCTCTCACTCGAACACACAAGCTGTGCTGAAATTTAAATCGTGCCATTCAGAATAAAGATCGGAGTTCATAACGTAGAACGTAGGATCCAGTTCAGTAAACTCGCCGACAGTAATATCTGTAGAATTATTGTTTATGGAATTCTGTTATCCAGTGTTCGTGGCGGATGATATCAATAAGGTTTCATGGGAACGTCATAACTTATTCACTGATTATGGCTTTTGGCAATTTAGTTTGCTGTAGGTAGCTTCGGTACGTCGTTATAAGCTAACGTAGTGTCGCTTTCGTCACGTAACAGTTAGGTTAGGTTAGATTAGTGTTTAACGTCCCGTCGACAACGAGGTCATTAGAGACGGAGCGCAAGCTCGGGTTAGGGAAGGATGGGGAAGGAAAGCGGCCGTGCCCTTTCAAAGGAACCATCCCGGCATTTGCCTGAAACGATTTAGGGAAATCACGGAAAACCTAAATCAGGATGGCTGGAGACGGGATTGAACCGTCGTCCTCCCGAATGCGAGTCCAGTGTGCTACCACTGTTCGCTCGGTCACGTAACAGTGATGGGGGCGTTACTCTGACAGATAACACCGGTTGCTCTCTGTGTTCCTGATGACGGAAAGATACACACAGAGTGGCCGGACCACTAGCAAAGAAGTGTGAAATGCGGGAAGAGCTGCAAACGATTAACGCTCTGTGCAAGACTGACAGCCGCCCTCAACGAAACGGAATATGACGAAATTTGTACAAACAGATGGGAAGAGCTGGTACGGTTTACGTCACAGAAGAATTTCTGGAATATATCGCAGCCGCCAAACATACAAAGATGCTCCTACTGACGTTGGTACGATTGTAAAGCTCTGTTGTGAGGTGGGCAGATGAGACAAAGTTCACTAACAGAATCATAAGAAAGTATTAATTCACTCGAAAGGTCGCTTATAAAACTCTCGTTCTACTAGTTCCTGCATGTATTGCACTGTTACAACGGTGTTATCAAGATATAGGAACAAGAGAAATTCGTTAACATAATCAGTAAGCACAAATTATTGTACTAACTTGGGAACAAATGAAGCGTAGTACAGATTTATTCAGAGTAAATAAAAATTAATCGTAGAAACTGACACGGGTGGAAGTACAAGAAAATAGAAACTAAAACATGGTGCCGCAAAATAAGCGTTTGCAAGAAAATTGTGATTTGTGGTTACGAGCCGGCGCTGAGTTCAGTATGAAATATTGTTCTAGTTGATATAAAGAGCTCAAATTTCACCCATAGCATACCTTAACTAGAAATACAATACTGCTTCAGCTCGTTTCATTTTACAGTTTACTGTACGATCGCATCTATTAAAGGAAATATTCTGTCGTCCTGCCATTTGGGTGCAATACTCCACTCGTCTCTGCGGGTTGTTGCAAGTTCTTTTAAACAAACCCAGATTATCTAGCGTATCTTGACAAGGCTCAGCAACTTGCAGCTCAGGTATTTCAACCGTATCACTTCGCTTCTGAGGTGACCTACGAGAGACAAATTACGATGATTGAGGTCAGCTGATCTTGGTCGATAAGGTGCGGGCCGTGCTAGACCTGTCCATATTGTTCCTTTTTGGCATGTTAGATATCGTCTTACATCACGAATGTACTACATTCCCCAAAGCAGTTCTGCTATGAAAATAAATGGGTACCTCAGCCTATTACTCCTGGTTGTAGGGCCGTATGGTCAGAGACAATCAAGTTGGTATCCCACCACTGACCGGGCCATATTCAGACACGTCTTGGGCCTGGAATCTCATTGAATCAAGTAGAATGCTCCCAATTCGGATTGAGGCCCACTAACCAGCGAAGATGTGTCTGGAGACTCCCTGGACAGCGGAGGGGTTGCCAACCTGACTGTTGCCCACCATGTGTCTCGAAAAGCTGTAGTTATGGTCTGTAGTGCCATTACTTTGCATAGCAGGGCCCCTCTGATTTTCATCCGTGGAACCCCTAAGGGTACGTCGACGATATTCCAGGCTCCTATTTTTGCTCTTCATGGCAAGCCATCCCGGGCTCACGTTTCAGCAAGATAATGGCCGCCCGTACACGACGAGAGTTTCTGCTGCTAAGATAATGGCCGCCCGTACACGACGAGAGTTTCTGCTGCTTGTCTTCGTGCTTGTCGAAACCGTCCTTTGCTAGCAAGGTTAGCCGGACCTCTCCCAAATTGAGAACGTTTGGAGCATTATGGGTGGGATCGATCAATCAGTTCGAGATTTTGACAATCGAACGCGCCATTTGGGCAGAATTTGACTCTAAATTCCTCAGGAGGACAACCAAAAACTCTGTTAACAACGCCAAACCGAAGAATAAGTGCTTGCATAAGAGCCAGAGGCGGACCAACGCGTTATTGACTTGCTCAATTTGTGAAACTCTTTCTATTGAATGAATAATCAAATTCTGAAATGGTAATAATTTATTTGTATATGTACATCACATCTGCCGATTTCCGTCCCATTGGGATAATTCCTTCTTGGTACGTGTTTTTCGTTTTTTTTTGTCTTAGTGTAGTCAAAAAAAGGTTCAAATGGCTCTGAGCACTTTGGGACTTAACGTCTGAGGTCATCAGTCCCCTAACTTAGAACTACTTAAACCTAACTAACCTAAGGACATCACACACATCAATGCCCGAGACAGGGTTCGAACCTGCGACTGCAGCTGTCGTGCGGTTCCGGACTGAAGCGCCTAGAACCGCTCGACCACAGCGGCCGGCTGTAGTCAAACAACTTGTGAATTCAGTTTATGAAATATGTGGAAAAATGTTATGATGACGAAATATCTCCTATGCTGTTTTAACTGAGGAACAAATGTGATTTTAAAAAGGTTCATCTTGCGGAGCAAATATTTGTATAGTAAAAAAATTAATAAAGTAATTAATTTCGGACACTCATCCAGTATTTCATAAAAATATTCGACTGTGGAGGCAGAAATGTGTTGTGAGAGATACTTTGTAAAACAGGGAACCCAAAATATTTCATTAAAGTCTCAAACAGAATCTATAATAACAAAAGTATTGCTACAGATACTGGAAGAAGCATATCACCTTCGATATACACTCCTGGAAATGGAAAAAAGAACACATTGACACCGGTGTGTCAGACCCACCATACTTGCTCCGGACACTGCGAGATGGCTGTACAAGCAATGATCACACGCACGGCACAGCGGACACACCAGGAACCGCGGTGTTGGCCGTCGAATGGGGCTAGCTGCGCAGCATTTGTGCACCGCCGCCGTCAGTGTCAGCCAGTTTGCCGTGGCATACGGAGCTCCATCGCAGTCTTTAACACTGGTAGTATGCCGCGACAGCGTGGACGTGAACCGTATGTGCAGTTGACGGACTTTGAGCGAGGGCGTATAGTGGGCATGCGGGAGGCCGGGTGGACGTACCGCCGAATTGCTCAACACGTGGGGCGTGAGGTCTCCACAGTACATCGATGTTGTCGCCAGTGGTCGGCGGAAGGTGCACGTGCCCGTCGACCTGGGACCGGACCGCAGCGACGCACGGATGCACGCCAAGACCGTAGGATCCTACGCAGTGCCGTAGGGGACCGCACCGCCACTTCCCAGCAAATTAGGGACACTGTTGCTCCTGGGGTATCGGCGAGGACCATTCGCAACCGTCTCCATGAAGCTGGGCTACGGTCCCGCACACCGTTAGGCCGTCTTCCGCTCACGCCCCAACATCGTGCAGCCCGCCTCCAGTGGTGTCGCGACAGGCGTGAATGGAGGGACGAATGGAGACGTGTCGTCTTCAGCGATGAGAGTCGCTTCTGCCTTGGTGCCAATGATGGTCGTATGCGTGTTTGGCGCCGTGCAGGTGAGCGCCACAATCAGGACTGCATACGACCGAGGCACACAGGGCCAACACCCGGCATCATGGTGTGGGGAGCGATCTCCTACACTGGCCGTACACCACTGGTGATCATCGAGGGGACACTGAATAGTGCACGGTACATCCAAACCGTCATCGAACCCATCGTTCTACCATTCCTAGACCGGCAAGGGAACTTGCTGTTCCAACAGGACAATGCACGTCCGCATGTATCCCGTGCCACCCAACGTGCTCTAGAAGGTGTAAGTCAACTACCCTGGCCAGCAAGATCTGTCCCCCCATTGTGCATGTTTGGGACTGGATGAAGCGTCGTCTCACGCGGTCTGCACGTCCAGCACGAATGCTGGTCGAACTGAGGCGCCAGGTGGAAATGGCATGGCAAGCCGTTCCACAGGACTACATCCAGCATCTCTACGATCGTCTCCATGGGAGAATAGCAGCCTGCATAGCTGCGAAAGGTGGATATACACTGTACTAGTGCCGCCATTGTGCATGCTCTGTTGCCTGTGTCTATGTGCCTGTGGTTCTGTCAGTGTGATAATGTGATGTATCTGACCCCAGGAATGTGTCAATAAAGTTTCCCCTTCCTGGGACAATGAATTCACGGTGTTCTTATTTCAATTTCCAGGAGTGTATATACAAACCAAGAAGACAGGCAAAGGTCGACTATATCTACGGTTATGTTTAATATCTACGTCCATGATTTAGTAAGATTCTGTAAGCCTAAAAATTTGAGTTATTTTGCTGGAAGCAGACATTTCGAGACCGTGTGTGCATACAAAATACAAAATTGTTCTTGAAAAGAAGAAAGCAGCAACCAGCCAGTATTAGTAATGCTATTTATTTATACAAGCGGCGCCGTACGGTATGTCAGATTTGATTTACTAAATGAGGAAGACAGACATATGATTAATTAAACTAACATCTAACAGAGGATATGCGGCGCCACTACGGGAATTCTCAAAGAAAGAAAAGCAATGCACTGGTAGAAGAAAGAAAAACAATGTATTGGTAGCTCCTGCCTTGTTATATGGGTCAGAGTGCTGGGATCCAATGAACAAAGATCTTAAGCAGATACTAACACCAAAAAGAAGTTCCTCAGATCGGTAAAGAAAAACTACAGCAGACGATATACATTGAAGCGCCAAAGAGACTGTTATAGGCATGCGTATCCAAATACAGATATGTAAACAGGCAGAATACGGCGCTGCGGCCGGCAACGCCTATATAAGACAACAAGTGTCTGGCGCAGTTGTTAGATCGGTTACTGCTGTAACAACGGCAGGTTATCAAGATTTAAGTGAATTTCACAGCATCTCCAAGACAGCGATGAAGTGGGGATTTTCCCATACGACCATTTCACGAGTGTACTGTGAATATCAGGAATCCAGTAAAGCGTCAAACCTCCTCACTGTGGCCGGAAGAAGATCGTGCAGGAAAGGGACGAACGACGACTGAAGAGAATCATTCAACGTGATGGAAGTGCAGCTCTTCCGAAAATTGCTGCAGATTTCAATTCTGGGCCATCAACAAGTGTCAGCGTACGAACCATTCATGGAAGCATCATCGATATGGGTTTTCTGAGCCGAAGGCCCACTCGTGTACCCTTGATGACTGCACGACACGAAGCTTTACGCCTCGCCAGAGTCCGTCAACACCGACACTGGACTGTTGATGACTGGAAACATGTTGCCTGGTCGGACGAGTCTTGTTTCAAATTGTATCGAGCGAATGGACGTGTACGGGTATGGAGACAAACTCATGAATTCATGGACCCTGCATGTCAGCAGCGGACTGTTCAAGCTGGTGGAGGCTCTGTAATAGTGCGGGGTGTGAGCACTTGGAATGATATGGGACGCCTGATACATCTAGATACGATTCTCACAGGTGACACATACGTAGCCATCCCGTCTGATCACCTGCATCCAGTCAGGTCCACTGTGCATTCTGGCTGACCTGGGCAGTTCCAGCAGGAAAATGCGACACCCCACACGTTCAGAATTGCTGGACTCCCAGAACACTCTTCTGAACTTAAACACTTCCGCTGGCCACCAAACTCCCTAGACATTAACATTACTGAACATATCTGGGATGCCTTGCACCGTCCTTGAAATCTGGTTTCCCAGGATAGAGCGGATCAGGTTATGGTTGTGGAGGGGGCCATAATCAGTTACTGTCAGTTGCACAAAACACACAAACTTTTATTTTTCCTAAGAACCATTGCCTTAAAAGGATCAAACTAAAACAATACGGCTGAAGGCCAAGTTAAGGAAACTTGAGATACCTCCTGGGCTGAAGGCCCAAAACTACACCAAAAACAAGAACGCCTGAAGGCCTGAACACAAGTTTAAAAAAAATTCTTTAAAGAATACACATGGATGAAGGCCTTACTTAAAAAGTATTTCACGTAAATACTCGGCTGAAGGCCACACACAAGACATTGAACAACTCAGGGCCTGGATGACAAGAATTTCAGATAAAGCAAACTAAAAAAAATTCGTTTTAAACAAATGAATCTCCAAATTTTAATTTAAGACTTCTGAAGGCCTTATTGTAAAAATATTTCAAGTAAAAGCTCGGCTGAACGCCACACACTGGACATTGAACAACTCAGGGCTGAAAATCTGGATAACAAGAATTTCAGATAGAACAAACTTCCAAAATTTAGTTTTTAAACAAATCAATCTTCAAATTTTAATTCAAGTCCGCTGAAGGCCTTCTTTTAAAATTAAAACAAACTAAATTAATAGACGGCTGAAGACCTCGCAGAGTACTTCAGACTAAAATGGAAATCACAATCTAAAACCAATAGAACAGTGGTGCTCAGAAGTGTTCCAAGGGTCGACCTGAGGAGGTAGCTCTAATGTAGGGTGAGGTGAGACAGGCAGCCAAGTGTAAGGTTAAATAATCGGATGGCAACCCGACCCAGGGATTGCTGAAGGACCGACCAACAACCTAATCAATTCCCTTCCGCCCAGCCAACGGCACGACAACGGAAAGTATCAGCCGAAGGCGAAGAAACCAGCAGCACTAGGCCTTCAAAATTGGCGTCTAAAAACAGCAAGGCACAATAACCACTCCAAGAAAAAATTATGAACAAACAACTAAAACGCTGTCGAACTACACGCCGTGTCGCATAGCATCAACACGGCGAGGAAAAACACACTGCCGGAAAACTACGCTAACGACCAGGGCAGGTAACTGGGGCTTTAACGGCCACAAGGCAGAAAATATCGCTGGTGCACTTCACTGCTAAGTAACAATCAATCTAATACTTAAAGACCATACAGGAAGACGGCTGAAAAATTTCGCTGATAGCCGGAACGGCCCAAGAAGCAAACAACCGGCAATGAATGAAGAGATGTCACAGCAGTTGAGGTTTCATAACAGAGTAACTGAGCACTCAACTTCAGTGTCCAGGCTCGGTGGGCAACAAACTTTGTAGCTCTAGCAGCTAGCGCCTCACGATCCGACCGTGTGTGCACGCCACCAGCGGTTCTGGCCTGACCTCGCGCTGCGGAGACTTCGTCACTGCTCTGTCCCAACCATGGAGGTAAGAATAGAGGGAGACGCCGTGACGTCACAGCTGTGAAGCTATGTGAAGCCGCAGGTAGCCATCTCAATCCGACCAAAACATTGCTGCTGTAAGCTTGTGTGCATAGGCTTGTCGCTCGCTTTTGGAAGAATTTTGCGCTATTATGATGACTTGTGTGGTGTTCGGATGTACGAATCGTTCTGATTGTGATGCGAAATCGAAGGGAATAACATTTCATGTGTAAGTTGTCTCGTTAAGTGTGATTTTACAACTTCATTGTGAATGAACGCGTGTTACATCGGTACTTGTACTATAGCGTGTTTTTCTCCTGTATGATTTTAGATTTCCTAAAAATGAAATTCGGAAAGCTCTGTGGGAGAATGCCGTGAGGAGGAAGAATTGGCGTGCGTCTAAATGGAGCACTATATGTTCTCAGCATTTCCGAGAAGAGGATATAGACCGAACTTCCTTTTCAACAGTAAGACTCCGAGAAAATGCTGTACCATCAGTTTTCCCTACACACCAAAAACATTTGCAAAAGGTATGTTAATTCAAAGAATTAAATTCTTAGTTTTCAAGTTCACGTTTCAGTATAATACGTACGTATCGTCTATAATCGAAGTGTTGAGTAACTCACTTTGTCTTCATCATGTACCAAATTAAAAGCTAACACTACATTAACTGGCGTAAAGTATAGGCCTAAACAGGACACTGTGTAGATTTGCCATTCTATGTACCATATTTCAGTGAATATTGGTGATAATGAACAGTGTTTCCCAGTAGTGTAACGTAACTGAAATGTCCCAGTACGTATTACAAACAAGATGTATTTATGGGGCTTTGGAGGGAGGGTATAGCTAACTTAGTTTTCAGTTTCTGTTATTTAGTTTGTGATACACGTTTATTACTGAATTAACAAAATTGTATAGTTTACATTGAAGGCTAGCTATTCGTAATATTACATTAAAAACTATTTTTAATCAGAAGAAACGCAGAATTTCGCCTTTACGAGATTTTATTTTAAAGAAAAACTTTGAAACAACCAATCTGATGACGTTACATGCGTATATGGTGCAATTAGCGACTGTAATACACGCAGCGCTATAGCACACTGGCAACGTTTTGGTCAGAGTGTCATGGCAGCGATCCACGCCCCCATGGCTTCAAAACGTAGTACGGCTGGGATACGTAGCGCCATCTCCCCTTATTCTTACCTCCATGGTCCCAACCGACCGACTTCCACACACACCACCACATGGCAATATAGCGGTCACACAAAAGATGGTATAGCAGTACTAGTATCTATAAGCGCTGCCGCTGCCACTAATGGAGGCAAGTCAGCAACTCGTTATGGTAGTAACTCAGGGAGAAATAAGACGCCACTCGACTGTGACAAAATGCCAAAGAACAAACGGCATCAACGCGAGTCGGCCATAGCTCAGTCCTATTCAGGAGAGCTCTCCACCGTCTCGTATTCTCACGGATTTGTGGACGGCCTCGCAGGATTCATGATGTCAATTCCCTCCAGAACTACTTCAGACATTAGTCGAGTCCATACCACGTCGTGTTGCGGCACTTCTGCGTGCACGCGGGGGTCCTACACGATATTAGCAAGTGTACCAATTTCTTTGGCTCTTCAGTGTAAAATCAGAAAGGAATACACAAGGAGAAGTGCTTCCAATAATAGAAGAACAAAACAGTGCAGAACAAACTCAAATGAAAAGAACAAATACTTCTGACGTCGGAGATAATTCCAAACGCAATCATGCAATACAGCATGAGGATAACCTGAAGAAGAAGAAGAGGCTCAAATGGCTCTGAGCACTATGCGACTAAACTTCCGAGGTCATCAGTCGCCTAGAACTTAGAACGAATTAAACCTAACTAACCGAAGGACATCACACACATCCATGTCCGAGGCAGGATTCGAACCTGCGACCGTAGCGGTCGCTCGGCTCCAGACTGTAGCGCCTAGAACCGCACGGCCACTCCGGCCGGCGAAGAAGAAGAGAAGTCGGCTTTCTCGATCCTCATAAACATTCATAAACTCAAACTTGCAAACCATATAAAAGTCGAATAACTGCGGGATTCGAAATAGGTTTGTTTACACAGCACGAGACTATCGCAGAAATGTGTAACTAAGTCCAGTGGGAGATGGTACGAAAAATGAATCGTTCATTCTTGAAACGTCGCTAGCGTATGTTCCAAAAGGAGTGGAGAAATATGTTAGTTAAGTCCGTTTGATTGTCATGACGATAAAATGAAAGTAGGTTGCCAGGCGTAAGCGTTATTATCGCAGTGTGCCATCTGCGAATGGATCCAGAAGAGGATAAAACGTATCATGCGCACTGTACCGTTTAGGAACTTGGAGACTTCATCTAAAAATCTAATATTTCTGTACTGGACTACATACTAAAACATTTGGTATAATTAACAACCTGGCTGGTGCTATTGAAATTGCTACTCCGAGTTTTACCAGGCAGCCAGAGTAGCGATTACAGGTTTCATCATCAAGCCAAGCTCTGTGAGATACAGAGGCGGCATCCACTTAACTGTTACTTGCTCGTTCGAGTGGAATGCCGGCGTCCATTGGGAGAACTAGCGCCGGAGGTGAGGATCAATAATGTGCGTAACGCCAGCAACGCCGCCACAACACACCTTCTCCATCAACAAGGACGGGATCAAGGATGCCTCACCTGGCTGTCCACTTTCGAGTTTCTCAACTGATGGGGAAATGCAGGATAGCGCAGTAGTCTAAACTCATAATTATTCCCACCTTCTCATCGCACTAAGTGAGCGTGCACTGTGCCAAGTCGCTGGGCTCACATTCGGGTAGTAACTCCCCATTCGGCCATCCCGATTTAGGTTTTTGTGATTTTCGGCCTATTATGGCTGATGCAAGACAGGTTTTTTTCAGTTGTTTCCTTATCGTTCTCCAACCTAAGTTGTGCTACATCTTCGTTGATCTTGTAGCTAGAACGTTAGATTATTATATACTTTTCGAAATATCATATGCGACAACTACATTTCAATGGATGTTTTACGTCTGCTACCTGCAAATAATAGCAGTAAATAATGTAATCTTTGTAACGATACAATGTAAATATGATAAAATATAGGTAAATTATTTTTCAAGTAAGCACAAAATGTTCAAATGTGTGTGAATTGAATTCCTAAGGCACCAAACTGCTGAGGTCATCGGTCCCTAGACTTACACACTACTTAAACTAAACTAAACTCCGTCCGAACAGGCCTTGGAAGGCCCTACGGTACCGACCGGCCGCCGTGTCATCCTCTGCCCACAGGCGTCACTGGATGCGGATATGGAGGGGCATGTGGTCAGCACACCGCTTTCCCGGTCGTATGTCAGTTTACGAGACAGGAGCTGCTAGTTCTCAATCTAAATCTGCATCTACATCTACATTTATACTCCGCAAGCCACCCAACGGTGTGTGGCGGAGGGCACTTTACGTGCCACTGTCATTACCTCCCTTTCCTGTTAGGGTCGCGCATGGTTCGCGGGAAAAACGACTGTCTGAAAGCCTCCGTGCGCGCTCTTATCTCTCTAATTTTACATTCGTGATCTCCTCGGGAGGTATAAGTAGGGGGAAGCAATATATTCGATACCTCATCCAGAAACGCACCCTCTCGAAACCTGGCGAGCAAGCTACACCGCGATGCAGAGCGCCTCTCTTGCAGTGTCTGCCACTTGAGTTTGTTAAACATCTCCGTAACGCTATCACGGTTACCAAATAACCCTGTGACGAAACGCGCCGCTCTTCTTTGGATCTTCTCTATCTCCTCCGTCAACCAGATCTGGTACGGATCCCACACTGATGAGCAATACTCAAGTATAGGTCGAACGAGTGTTTTGTAAGCCACCTCCTTTGTTGATGGACTACATTTTCTAAGGACTCTCCCAATGAATCTCGACCTGGTACCCGCCTTACCAACAATTAATTTTATATGATCATTCCACTTCAAATCGTTCCGCACGCATACTCCCAGATATTTTACAGATGTAACTGCTACCAGTGTTTGTTCCGCTATCATATAATCATACAATAAAGGATCCTTCTTTCTATGTATTCGCAATACATTACATTTGTCTATGTTAAGGGTCAGTTGCCACTCCCTGCACCAAGTGCCTATCCGCTGCAGATCTTCCTGCATTTCGCTACAATTTTCTAATGCTGCAACTTCTCTGTATACTACAGCATCATCCGCGAAAAGCCGCATGGAACTTCCGACACTATCTACTAGGTCATTTATGTAAATTGTGAAAAGCAATGGTCCCATAACACTACCCTGTGGCACGCCAGAGGTTACTTTAATCAAGTAGCTCCTCAGTTTGCCTCACAAGAGCTGAGTGCATCCCAGTGCTCGGCAGACCTGACGGTCACCCATCTGAGTTCTAACCCAGCCCGACAGCGCTCAACTTAGGTGATCTGACGGGAACCGTTGTTACCACTGCGGCAAGGCCGTTGGCCTACTTAAACTAATTTAAACTGACTTGTGTCAAGAACAACACACACATCCAGGCCCGAGGGAGGACTCGAATCTCCGGCGGGAGCGGCCGTGCAATCCGTGACATGGCGCCTCGAACGGCGCGGCTCGAGTAAGCACACTGAAAATCGATATGTCAGGTATCTAGATGCTAAAAGTTGTAAGTAGGCTGTTTAGGTTCTTATATTGGTAACGCCGCCGCCACGTAGCGCTCTCTGTATGAAAATCATTGGCTGTGCTGTGTGCAGTCTGTGGCTAGTTTGCATTGTTGTCTGCCATTGTAGTGTTGGGCAGCTGGATGTGAACAGCGCGTAGCGTTGCGCAGTTGGAGGTGAGCCGCCAGCAGTGGTGGATGTGGGGAAGTGAGATGGCGGATTTTTGAGAGCGGATGATCAGGACTGTCTTTATGGACTGTGAGAAAATTTTAGCTTTTGACCAACATTGTATCAATAAGTGTGTGCATTTGATTTCTTTGTTATTGTAATGACGATTATGAAAAATTTTAACAAATATGTATTGCCCAGTGCCCAAAACAATTTGTAAAATTTTTTGTGGGGAGCATGAGGGCTATGTAAGTAGGCTGTTTAGGTTCTTATATTGGTAACGCCGCCGCCACGTAGCGCTCTCTGTATGAAAATCATCGGCTGTGCTGTGTGCAGTCTGTGGCTAGTTTGCATTGTAGTCTGCCATTCTAGTGTTGGGCAGCTGGATGTGAACAGCGCGTAGCGTTGCGCAGTTGGAGGTGAGCCGCCAGCAGTGGTGGATGTGGGGAGAGAGATGGCGGAGTTTTGAAATTTGTTATACTGGATGTCATGAACTGCTATATATATTATGACTATTAAGGTAAATACATTGTTTGTTCTCTACAAAAATCTTTCATTTGCTAACTATGCCTATCAGTAGTTAGTGCCCTCCGTAGTTTGAATCTGTTATTTAGCTGGCAGTAGTGGCGCTCGCTGTATTGCATTAGTTCGAGTAACGAAGGTAAGTGATTTGTGAAAGGTACAGGTTAATGTTAGTCAGGGCCATTCCTTTGTAGGGATTTCTGAAAGTCAGATTGCGTTGCGCTAAAAAAAAATATTGTGTGTCAGTTTAAGCACAGTCTTGTATAAATGTTCAAAAGGGGACGTTTCAAAGTATGTGTCTAACAGTTATAAGAAGCACGAAGGAAATTTTGTTTTTTAAACTAACAGTAAAATAATGTTTATTATGAAGACTGTAATGCTCACGACTTAATTTTAAAATCTAAAAACATTGGCCAATGTAAATAGAAGCAAGAGGATCTACTACGGGTTTTCAGCCCAAGGTTGTGTGGATGACCTTGGCACACAGGGTAAGCACTCAGAACGGGAAAGAGGCACGTGGAAGACAGTAGCAATAGAGCCGCAGGGGAAGAAGCCTGGCTTGCATTCGTAGCGGCTCATGTCGGGTGATGTTTAGTGGTAAAAAGTGCTAAAACTGTGGTTGTTGGTGAGACAGTTGGTGAAGCAGCGAACTTGTGTACTATAGTCGTCTCTGGAAATTACTGCTTTCGGTAAGCAGGATTACCCAAGGATAATCTATGATGGAATCTTGGTAAGTACATCAAGAAAATGGCTACGGCAAGTTGTGTGGTAGCAATATATTAATTACATCGTACTGGAGACATGAAGAGCCCAACCATTTCTCATACTGCAGTCTACAACTACAGCACTGCCACTGCTGCTTTCACTAAGGCAAGAATCTAAGTGGATAGGATTGTAAATGAATATTACAACACGTGTTCATTTTCTGAATAGAAACTGTGACTTTAAAATTTCTGTTCCAAGTTATTTCACTGACATTTCTAAAACAAAAGCTATGTTCTCATTTGTTTGTCAATGGTTTTAACTGATTTTTCGGAAATTCAAACGATAGAAAGGTCGCTAGAAAACGTTTCAGAATCACGGCAGTACAAGATTGTAGTAATTTCAGTGAAAGATAGCGAAGCCAGCTGAACATAAAAACAAAAGTCGCTTTGCTAACGTATTTCTTTAGATTTTTCTTGAGATTAATTTCACTTACTTCAAAAATAAAATTTTCATTTCTTAATAACAATCGTATTCACTGTGCTACGTTATAATCCCACAGCTAGCATCTATCTTGATTCCAAGTAAGAAAATTGAAACAAATTTTATGAAAGTCAGTTCATTACATACTGAAGTAAAGTAGTTTCAGAAACAGTAAAGTTAAATTGCTCCCTCAGAGCTGGCGACTATAAATCTCTACAGAAAATAATATTTTTTACTGGGGGTTTGTCGTAAGGTAAGGTAAGAACCAGTCTACAACTCAGTGCAGAGGCGAGGATAAAACTGTAAGGTAGGCGGTGAAGTGATTGTACATTGTTTTTCCCTTCGCTTTGTGTCTAAGTAAGTGTAGATCGACCCCTGTTATTCACATATCGCTTTGGAGAGAGGTCTATAATAAATTAGCAGGCTTAAAATCAAACTTACATTCTGTTAGTTTACGCATGGTCACAAATAATCCTTTAAGTCAGTATAAAATTAACAGATTTGATGTGCAGAGTAATTGCCGATTTCAACCGAGCGATAAAAACTTTCGGGTTCACTGGGAGAAGGGAGCCGATTTTGGTTGGTGTGGCGAAAGACACGGGGATCGTCGCGCTATCAACTCTGTTGCCGACGCAAGCAGCCAGTGCCAGAAATTCTCGGAACGCCTCTAAGTCGGCGAATCAAGTTTCCTTCAGTGACGTAACTTATTCTTCTGCATGTGTCAAACATTTCAAGATCAATCACTTGTTTCATATTAGCTAAAAATTTCGATTTTAGTAGTTAAAAAGAAATAATTTCCCTGCTACAAAAGTTTTCAAAAGGTTCGAGTACACACACTTCGTGTACCGTACTTTAATAATTTACGCGGATCAGTCAGACATTGCGTTCGGTGGATTCGATTACATGCTCGCTGGGCTGCATGACAATTGGATGTATGGGGATGGAATGATCAAAAATAAAAATGTGCCGTGATATAGCGTTCGGGCGTATGCTGTCTAACTCATGTGGTGCCTCGTGCTGTGTGCGTTGCCAAACGACGCCTTCTTGTCATGATCAACGCCTCAAACCCATGTCAAGGCGCATCTCTCTCAACGATCTCTCCTGTGTCGTTCTTCTTCTTCTTCTTCTTCTACTGATATTTCTGTTGTACCTGTAGCTAGCCAAGAATTAAAGAATGGTAAATACAAAGTGGATGATGGACCACAAAAATGGAACACCTGTTACACCTTTAGTTGGTTAAATAAAAATTGTCAACATCGTTTGTCACTCGTTAACAACTATGCACATTTTCCATACTTTTATTGATTCTTTTTACGTCTTCTTTTGTAGAAGGGTACAGTCTGACTGCAGTGAAACAGTACGATGAGCGTTCTCAAGGACATCGATTGAACGTGGCTGAATTTCGCAATGTTCCAATGGTTGTCGCTTGTTCTCTTCACGAGGCTAGTCTTGCTCTTCGATGAAACGAACAGCGCGAGGGGCAATATGGCGTGATCTTTTGATTGTCACTACCAGATATCTCAGTTGAAGCTGGTCACCTCCAATGAAATCTCATAGGGACTGCAGAGATTCTTAACACGTTGACTGTAAAGTACCTGCTGAAGAATCCTGTTATCTTGCTGCAAAAAAATTCTAACCCTCTTAACTCCCCCAGAAATGGTAGCTTCGGTATTGCTGAATTGAATGTTGCTGACATAGTGTTCCCTATTCATCTTCATAATGTCCGCCTGTGTAAGCCCCCACAATCATTGATATTTCGGCACAGAGTCCAAGGATCACATTTGTAATGTTTGAAAACACGACCGCATTACACTCGATTAGTTTTTTAAGCGTATTTTTATTTTGGAACAGCCAACGCCTCTGTCTTCCAAAGGCTGCCTAGACTGCACAAGCCGTCTTCTCAAAGTCTTGCGCACAGACACCGAGTTGGTGTAACGCTTTGATTATCTATGGAAAATAGCCTACATGCTTCAAAACAGTGTGCACGGAGTTTAGAAATAATTCGGGAGGACTGTCTGGAGTGCAGACTGTTCCAACATTTAAGTTTCTGGAGTATTAACGGTACGAACAATTTAGTGATACACATTATTGAACCGGTTTAATGCCTGCCTGAGCCATCTGGAGGGAGACGAAACGTTGCTGAGACAACTGCGGCTTCAGCTATTTTTTTGACGTAAGTATTGAGGTGCGACACTTGAGCAAGCTAAGAAGCCACCCATCGAAACTACACTTGAACTTAACTCCTAGACTTCCTGTAGGTACTTCATACGACATTCAGAACACAGAGAGGTATTAGCAAGCAACCTGTTCCAGTCTGTGAGTAATCAGAACATACTGAGACGTATTACGTAAAAGCATGTACACAGTGGTAACATATGCCAAAACACCCATAGCTTTTTAGAATTACTAACATAATAGGGTTCAGGATTGAATTAATTCTTTCTGCATGTAATGTGAGACGTTGTAGCTCTTCTGTGCATCTTCCTGTAGTTGGCTTGCACAGAGTATATCAGACCTGTTTCCAGTTTTTTGGAAAAAAAACTGCTGCTCTCCGAGAATACTCTCAGAGGTAGCTTCAAAACTACTAAGCAAAAGTCTAAGAAGAATTTTACCTGCTATAGATAGTAGTAATATACTCCGCTAATTCCCATAAACATTTTGTCAGCCACATTCTAAACTTCCCACATTAGAAAGATAAGTTCGATCAGCAACATTAATATTTTTATTCAAGGCAGACATGTGTCGTTCATTAAGTCGTGCAGTTCAAAAACGCCACGTTATGGCAAAATTTGTACTTTGTGCAATTTCTGTTGGAGTTTTACATATTTAAGGTAATTCGTTTTTAGCAGTAATAGCCATACTGTTTAAAATGCGAAACACAGTCGTCTTTGCCGGGCTGGGTGACCGAGCGGTTCTAGGCGCTACATGTTAGGAACCGTGCGACCGCTACGGTCGCAGGTTCGAATCCTGCCTCGGGCATGGATGTGTGTGATGTCCTTAGGTTAGTTAGGTTTAAGTAGTTCTAAGTTCTAGGGGACTGATGACCTCAGAAGTTAAGTCCTATAGTGCTCAGAGCCATTTTTGAACAGTCGTCTTTGTGTTGACAGTGATGGGAATGGTCTAGTTCTTGAGCAGTCAGCGTACGTAGTCGGTAGATGCAACAGCTGGACACCATTCTTGAAAACATGATCTACAACAACAAGCGCCTCTTTCAGAAAAACTGGAATATAATGTAAGATGTGTCAAACATCGCCTTTCGAGGGTAAGATTTCTTTTATCGATAGGAGACTGATATCACTGGGGAGCGTCCTTGACAATCAAACACTGTGTGGCGTCATTCGATGCAATAAAGCAGTATTCAATATTATTTCATTTATTACTCATGATGCAAGTCAATGGCTTGTCTTTGGCTATGGTCGATGGCTACGTAATCAGGAGAGGAATCTACTGAATCCAACAGCGGACTCCATGCTCCCAAGGACGCTGCATAAGCTTGGAGTGAAAGTCGATGACAATATCTTGCGGCCGTTTGCCGCCCACTGGCGAGGTAAGCACGCCCCTTCAATAGCCCAGCTTGGAGATGGCGGTATCAGCGACGTATGTGGTTGTTTCACATGCCTTTTCGGATAGCGCTCAATCCCTTCCAGATCACTACCCACATTGTCCCATTCGGAAGGCGAGATGTGCTGATTGGTAAGCTGACCCGTTGGTAAGGCAGGCCATCAGACTTGTGTGATGTTGGAGTTTTTAGGGCAGCTTCTACCCTGGACTACCCATCAGTGCTGGCTGCAGTGCTAACTTCAATACTGGATGCTGGAATTCATCATCTGTGGCTTTGTATAGCTGATCTTGTCGTAAGGCAGCAAGTGTTGAGACCAACGCTAGAACAAGATGTTACCATACTGTAAGGAGAGAATCGAGTGCTCTAAGCTAATGGGGATGGAGTATTTATGTCGTCAATGAGAGGCTTTTGCCTACGACATCATTCGTAATGACCGAATCAGTTCTGCTCTTCTCGAGTCGTCAGCGGTCGTCAGTTCCCCTACATTTGCTTAATGAATTTGTTACAGGGTCTGTAGTGCTTAGTGAAAATCCTGCTGGGCGCCGTTGCGTCCTACCTTGTGTCTCTTACATCATGTTACGAAGGCAGGTCGTTCTGCAAACTTCATATGAATTTCTGCAGAACTCGCTGACAGTCTCGCTCAAGAGTGTGGAGGTTGCTGTCTTCCTGACCTAGTAATAGTGTTTAAATTTTTACGCTTCCCGGATGGCAGCTGTCGACACTTCTGCGTGATTGAGCAACGCCTTGCCAATTTATCGCATAAACGATACATTCACGGCATTCGGTTCGGAGCGCTGTCCAGTAGACAAACCTGGTCTTCCTCAAAAGTCGAGACGTAGACGCTTTTAGTCTCGTGGCAGAAGATGTTGAAACGTTTGGTAAAACGTAGCATTTAGCAGGAAGAGCACCATTATGACTATCATTATACCAACATAAACACTATGTGATCAAAAGCATCCGAACATCCCCAAAAACTTACGTTTTCCATATTAGGTGCATTGTGCTGCCACCTACTGCCAGGTACTCCATATTAGCGACCTCAATAGTCATTAGACATAGTGAGAGGGCAGAATGGGGCGCTGCGCGGAACTCACGGACTGCGAACGTGGTCAGATGATTGGGTGTCACTTGTGTCGTACGTCTGTATGCGAGATTTCCACACTCCTAAACATCCCTAGGTCAACTGTTTCCGATGTGATGGTGAAGTGGGAACGTGAAGGGACACGTACAGCACAAAAGCGTATTGGCCGACCTCGTCTGTTGACTGCCAGAAACCACTGACAGTTGAAGAGGTTCGTAAAAGAGGGTCGTAATATCTTATAGGCAGACATCTATCCAGACCATCGCACAGGAATTCAAAACTGCACCAGGATCCACTGCAAGTACTATGACACTTAGGCGGGAGGTGAGAAAACTTGGATTTCATGGTCGAGCGGCTGCCAAACGACGCCTCACTTGGTGTAAGCAGCGTAAACACTGGACGATTGAACAGTGGAAAAACGTTGTGTGGAATGACGAATCACGGTATACAATGTGGCGATCCGATGGTAAGGTGTGGGTATGGCGAATGCCCGGTGAACGTCACCTGCCAGCGTGTGTAGTGCCAACAGTAAAATTCTGAGGCGGTGGTGTTATGGTGTGGTCGTCTTTTTCATGGAGGCAGCTTGTGGCATTATCACAGCACAGGTCGACACTGATGTCTTAAGCACATTCTTGCTTTCCACTGTTGAAGAGCAATTCGGGGATGGCGGTTGCATCTTTCAACACGTTTGACGACCTGTTCATAATTCACGGCCTGTGGCGGAGTGGTTACACGACAATAACATCCCTGTAGTGGACTAGCCTGCACAGAGTACTGACCTGAATCCTATATAAGACCTTTGGGATGTTTTGAAACGCATACTTCGTGCGAGGCCTCACCGACCGACATCGATAACTCTCCTCAGTGCAGCACTCGGTGAAGAATGAGATGCCATTCCCCAAGAAACCTTCCAGCACGTGACTGAACGTATGTCTGCAAGAGTGGAAGCTGTGATCGGGGCTCAGGGTGGGCCAACAACATACTGAATTCCAGCATTACCGATGGAGGGCGCCACAGACTTGTAAGTTATTTCCAGCCAGCTACTTGGATACTTTTGATCGTATATACGTTACTATCTCGTATAATGTAACGAAAATTAAAATCTGAACTGGTATTAATTAGCTCACATTGACTGTCAAGCTCATGTGTCTTCTTGAAATACCTCTCTGTCTCAAGAAATTCTGCTCGGACACGAAATCTCTACTTTGCAATATCCCTAGCATTCGGCTGTTTTGGTCCACATTCGGTAGACACATAAAAATTCATTTATTAATTAATTAGTACATTAAAGTTATTCATTTGATACTTTTGAAACTCGAAATAAATCCAGGTTTCCCAGTTGTCCGTCCCAATGTTTGTGAGAGAGGAAAAAATTGAAAAAAGGCTAAGTGAGTGTTGACACCTAGAGATCTACGATTTCACGTCTAAGGATTGTAGAACATACATTTTATAGAAATTTTTCGTGGAACCCATGTCTGAAACAAGAGAAACGAGACTGTCGTATTACACAGCAACTATCTATCGTGGTGCATTAGTGAGTAACTGTTTCCCAACCTTAAACTGTCCCCTTACGCTGTGGCATATTTGATCTTGCTCAGCCAACCAAGTCGGTGGAATTCTAAAGCCAGGTTACTACGACGTATTCTAACGCTTTTGCCGTAAGGCAACAACGGCGGCGCTTCTACACCTAGACGTATAATCCGCAAGCCATCTCACTGTGGGTGGCGAAGGGTACTTTATTCACTGCTATCGCTTCCCTCTTCTCCTGTTCCAATCACAAATGGTTCGCGGGAAAAACGATTGCCAGTAAGCCTCCGTCGGAGCTCCAATCTCTCTACTTTTACCTTTACGATCTTTTAGCGATACATATGTAGGAGGAAGGAATACATTGGCTGACTCTTCTAGGAACGTAGGTTCCCGACGCTCTAACGGTGAACCAAACCGTGATGCAGAACACAGCTCTTGTAGCATCCGCCAGCGTCTCTGTGACGGTCGCACATTTACTAAATGAACCTGTAACAAAACACACTGCTCTTCTTTGACTCTACTCTAGTGCCTCTGTCAAGTCTGCGTGGTATAGATCCCATAACGACGAGCAACATTCAAATATTGGTCGAACGAGAGTTTTGCAAGCTACTTCCTTTGTAGTGGACTTCATTGCCTGAGGATTCTTCCAATGAATCTGTCTGGCATTTGCTGAGCCGTGGGGAAATCGCTGGCGCCAACGATTCTTTCCCTAGTCGGGGAAGCAATCCAAGTAGTTGTGGCATGTGTATTTCCTCTCTGATTTTCATGTTTTGGCCGCTATTTAAGAGCGGCACTTCCGGCGATGTGGGTCTTGGTTTTCCGCTCCGGGGCGCTAGAGGTCGTGGTTGCCCGTGCTGTGGGCGTAGGTTTTGTAGTGGAGTCTCACAGTGACCGTTAGGTGGAGCGTTGGTTGCTCGCGGCGCCATGTTATGGTTTGAGAAGTGTGTCGACGCCGCACTGGCGGTGATGGCCTCTAATGTACTAGCAAGAGTGTATATAGTACGACTTGATGCTGGATGCCTGTATACGCTATGTGGAGACTCTTCGCTTCCTGCTACTAACTGTAGGCACCCGCTATTTCCTTTGAAGTAACATTGGTGATCAATGTGATCGTAATTTGTGTTCTTTGACTGTGATTATCCCCGATGAGGCGGATAAGGAATTCGCTCTTGGTTCCGGTAAATATACAGGGTTATTACAAATGATTGAAGCGATTTCACAGCTCTACAATAACTTTATTATTTGAGATATTTTCACAATGCCTTGCACACACTTAAAAAACTCAAAAAGTTTTTTTAGGCATTCACAAATTTTCTATATGTGCCCCTTTAGTGATTCGGCAGTCATCAAGCCGATAATCAAGTTCCTCCCACACTCGGCGCAGCATGTCCCCATCAATGAGTTCGAAAGCATCGTTGATGCGAGCTCGCAGTTCTGGCACGTTTCTTGGTAGAGGAGGTTTAAACACTGAATCTTTCACATAACCCCACAGAAAGAAAGTCGGGAGAGCGTGGAGGCCACGACATGAATTCCTGATCATGATCTCCACCACGACCGATCCATCGGTTTTCCAATCTCCTGTTTAAGAAATGCCGAACATCATGATGGAAGTGCGGTGGAGAACCATCCTGTTGAAAGTTGAAGTCGGCGCTGTCGGACTCCAGTTGTGGCATGAGCCAATTTTCCGCGGGCTACGCGTGAAACTTGCCCGCACGCGTTCAACCGTTTTTTCGCTCACTGCAGGCCGGCCCGTTGATTTCCCCTTACAGAGGCATCCAGAAGCTTTAAACTGCGCATACCATCGCCGAATGGAGTTAGCAGTTGGTGGATCTTTGTTGAACTTCGTCCTGAAGTGTTGTTGCACTGTTATGACTGACTGATGTGAGTGCATTTCAAGCACGACATACGCTTTCTCGGCTCCTGTCGCCATTTTGTCTCACTGCGCTCTCGAGCGCTCTGACGGCAGAAACCTGAAGTGCGGCTTCAGCCGAACAAAACTTTATGAGTTTTTCTACGTATCTGTAGTGTGTCGTGACCATATGTCAATGAATGGAGCTACAGTGAATTTATGAAATCGCTTCAATCATTTGTAATAGCCCTGTATATATTGAATAGTGGTGTTCAGAGCATAAAACACTGCCCAGTGGCGAGAGTACTAAGCGTGAGTAATGTGAAACCTGCGTGAGTCATTCTAGCACACTGCGCAAGCCATGTTATGTATTAACACAGTGGGCTTCTAATGTACTTAAGTATCTTGTGATTTATTCTGTGGTCTATGTCTGAAGGGGCTGTGACCTTCGTATCTTGTATTATAGTTTTAATATTTTTGATTTGGCAGGCCGTTAACTTCTCCTGACTTTATGCTCGTTAATGGGGGGTCAGCCCGTAAAAATTTTGAATTATGTACTGTAAGAAGTGAATAATTTTCCACGTCATTTGTTTGAGGTTTTCTTACTGTTATGGGTGTTAAATTTGAAAGGGGCATAACGTTGAAATTAGAGTGTTCTGTGTTACCTCTTTTTGTTTGATTGTCTGTCCTTGTTCGTTTTTAAAAATGTTCCAGTGTACTACCAGCGGCGGAAACAACCAGTTCCGGATTGAGCGATACACGGGGCGGCGCCTTGGACGAAATGTGTTCGGACGCCGTTAGCTCGGCCAGCTACATTTTGGTGACGCTCCACGCTACTTGACTGTATCCTGTCAATGTCGCTACTTGTCCCAGAAGATAACAGAAATTGAGTATTTTTTCTCGCTGTTATTAGGGGATTTCTCTCGTTAGGGTGTCCGAATTGCACCAACGGGCGTCCCCTGTTCGTAGTAATTGGTTTCTCTTGCATCTGTGTGAGTCATCCGACGGAGTGTGCCCGACGTTGCGTGGAATTTAAAGTGAGTATTAAAATAACTGTTTTGCATATATTTGGTGTTATACTTGGAAGGAATTCCACGAGTGAGTTCTATGGAATAGTTATTACATTATTAGTGGAATTCCGTTGATCTTTTTAATGGGCTAAACTTCCCATTGCTGAAACTGCTCTTTAAGAAGATGTTATTAAATTTTCTATACTGTTGCTTAATGGACCTGTGGGGATTTTGCCCCGTAAATTCCTGTTACCTTTGTGGGGAATTACGATTGTCATTCTTGTTCATTGGGGTCCGTTGTTTGTTTAATTAAAAGGAAGGATCTTTACTTAACTTGTTTCATTCTATGTACTCATGTAAAGATTGTGTAAGGGCTTTAATTATCCTTGTTATTGGTGGCTATTGGAAAGCCGGTTTTGTAAAAGATTTTGTAAAATTGTTTTCGGGATACGTGTAATACATCTTTGTGAGCTTCAAGCCTCTGTTTCCGTTTTCTTGTGATGGCTCTCAGCGATGTTGAAAAACTGTAAATTCACGTCCTTCCTGCGATTTCTTTTATGTGGTCGCTCCGCTTTAAACCGCCCCGTTCGCACACACCTAGATATTTTATGGGTGCGAGTGCTTCCAGTGATTATTCTGCAATCTTGTAGCCATACTTCGGTATTTTTACGCCCAACACGTTACATTTGCTTATGTTGAGGTCGACAGCCAGTCCATGCCCGACTTCTTAGTATATAACAGCATCACCTGCGAAAGGCCTCATGGAAATTTCGGTTTTATCCCCTAGGTCAGTTACATATACTGTGAAAAGTAAGGGTCTTGTACCACTCTCTTCTACGCCGGAAGCTACTTTTACCTCTGAAGACTTGTGTCCATTGAGAATGATATGCTGTGTTCTGTTTGCTAGAAACTCTTTACGCAGCTACTCTGATATTCTGTACGCTAGAATTTTGTTCATTTGGTGGCAATGTGGTACTGTATCGAAAGCCTTCCGGAAGTGATGAAATATGGTATCAATTTGGACCCCGGTATATAATGCTTTCTGGGTCCCGTACACGAACAGAGCGAGCTGGGTTTCACACGATCGTTGTGTTCCTACAGAGGTTATTTTCAGTCCCCAGAAAGATCATAATACACGAGCAACGCAACATGTTGCAAAATTCTACAACAGATGAGGGTTAGAGATTTGGGTCTATAGCTTTTAGCGTGTGTTCGACGACCCTTCTTGAATACTGGAATGACCTGCATTCTTTTCCAGTCATAGGTTTCGCTCCTCCAGTTACTTACCGTACACTGCTACTAGAAGAGAGGCAAGTTCTTTCGCGTATTCTGTGTAGAATCGTACTGGTATCCCGTCTGGCCCTGTCGCTTTTCCTCTGCTGAGTGATTTCATTTGCTTTTCTGCCCCGTGGTCCTAATTTAAATCTCAGCACAACCTTACGGAAAAGGCAGGCAAAGAACTTTTGATCAGTACAAGGAGTGAAAATGCAAATGTACGTTGATTCGAATGGTTCCTGATATGCAGGCGACTGCTCTTGGCTGAACATATTTGGAAAGTACCAACCGATTTAACGTTTTACGTGATTTCCATGAAGCTTTCCAGGAAAATGTCAAGATGGTTTCTACGAAAGGGCACCGCCGATTTCCTGCCTATTCTCGACACAATCAGATCTTGTACTCCGTCTCTAATGACCTGTATGTCTATGGGATGTTAAGTCCTAATCTTCCTCACTTCCTTGAATTGTTTTGCGGGTGGACACATTCAGGTCAACTAGAATTTTAGAACATGTTTTTTGCTCGCGTATCATGTCGTTTTTGGAAACTCAGAATCTACTATGTAGGAATCAACATGGATTCCGGAAACAGCGATCGTGTGAGACCCAACTCGCTCTATTTGTTCATGAGACCCAGAAAATATTAGATACAGGCTCCCAGGTAGATGCTATTTTTCTTGACTTCCGGAAGGCGTTCGATACAGTTCCGCACTGTCGCCTGATAAACAAAGTAAGAGCCTACGGAATATCAGACCAGCTGTGTGGCTGGATTGAAGAGTTTTTAGCAAACAGAACACAGCATGTTGTTCTCAACGGAGAGACGTCTACAGACGTTAAAGTAACCTCTGGCGTGCCACAGGGGAGTGTTATGGGACCATTGCTTTTCACAATATATATAAATGACCTAGTAGATAGTGTCGGAAGTTCCATGCGGCTTTTCGCGGATGATGCTGTAGTATACAGAGAAGTTGCAGCATTAGAAAATTGTAGCGAAATGCAGGAAGATCTGCAGCGGATAGGCACTTGGTGCAGGGAGTGGCAACTGACCCTTAACATAGACAAATGTAATGTATTGAGAATACATAGAAAGAAGGATCCTTTATTGTATGATTATATGATAGCGGAACAAACACTGGTAGCAGTTACTTCTGTAAAATATCTGGGAGTATGCGTGCGGAACGATTTGAAGTGGAATGATCATATAAAATTAATTGTTGGTAAGGCGGGTACCAGGTTGAGATTCATTGGGAGAGTCCTTAGAAAATGTAGTCCATCAACAAAGGAGGTGGCTTACAAAACACTCGTTCGACCTATACTTGAGTATTGCTCATCAGTGTGGGATCCGTACCAGATCGGGTTGACGGAGGAGATAGAGAAGATCCAAAGAAGAGCGGCGCGTTTCGTCACAGGGTTATTTGGTAACCGTGATAGCGTTACGGAGATGTTTAACAAACTCCAGTGGCAGACTCTGCAAGAGAGGCGCTCTGCATCGCAGTGTAGCTTGCTCGCCAGGTTTCGAGAGGGTGCGTTTCTGGATGAGGTATCGAATATATTGCTTCCCCCTACTTATACCTCCCGAGGAGATCACGAATGTAAAATTAGAGAGATTAGAGCGCGCACAGAGGCTTTCAGACAGTCGTTCTTCCCGCGAACCATACGCGACTGGAGTAGGAGAGGGAGGTAATGACAGTGGCACGTAAAGTGCCCTCCGCCACACACCCTTGGGTGGCTTGCGGAGTATAAATGTAGATGTAGATGTAGATGTAAATTTGTAAAGAAGTAATAAGGCGCTATCACGGCCATTGAGATCACCAAGGAACAGCGCAGCAGTGTGATGGTGAATTTTAAAATCTGCTTGACGCTCGGCTCGAAAGCCTGCAGCTGCCCTACGACTTTCTGACCATTTTGTGAGCCGAATTTTTCATGATGCTTGCCATTTCCACCCATAATAGTTGCATGTGGTGCTACAGCTTAGTGAACGCGCTATTGTTGCTCGGCATAATGCTTGTGAAGAGTGAGGTACATGGAAAAAAAAAATGGTTTTCCGGGAGACCCCGAAGGGGTCACCTTCGCAGAGTCTGAGAGTTTTATGTGTTGTGTGCGTATGACAAGTGTAATGGGTGAGTGTTTGGGTATAGTGTGGTGTCATGTATGTGAGATGATGAGAGAAGGGAGAAGGCGAAATCCATTGCCGGCACGTAGCCCACTCCTCTCGAAGAGTACGAAGTACCTTTCATCAGTAACATTACCAGATGCCAAGTTTGTTTTGTTTGCCGATGATACAAACATTGCAATAAATAGCAAATCAAGTGTAGTCTTAGAAAGATCAGCCAATAAAATATTTGTGGACATTAATCACTGGTTCCTAGCCAATTCTTTGTCACTAAACTTTGAAAAAACACACTACATGCAGTTCAGAACTTGTAAGGGGTGTCCCAAGAGTATATGTCTAACATATGATGGCAAGAAGATAGAAGAAGTGGACGGTGTTAAAGTCTTGGGATTACAGCTTGATAATAAATCCAACTGGGAGGAGCACACCACAGAACTGCTGAAGCGTCTTAACAAATCTCTGTTTGCAATGCGAATTTTGTCAGACATAGGGGATATAAAAATGAAAAAGCTGGCATACTATGCTTACTTTGATTCCATAATGTCATATGGGATTATTTTTTGGGGTAATTCATCAAGCCAAGCTAAAGTTTTCCGGGCACAAAAACGTGCAGTAAGAGTCATATGTGGTGTGACCTCAAGAACATCCTGCAGAAGCCTGTTTAGGGAACTAGGGATACTAAGTACTGCTTCCCAACATATTTATTCCTTAATGAAATTTGTCATTAAAAATATATCACTTTTTCAAACCAACAGCTCAATTCATGGAATCAATACTAGAAATAAGAATAATCTTCACAAGGATTTAAAGTCACTTAGTCTTGTACAAAAAGGTGTGCATTATTCAGGAACACACATTTTCAATAACTTGCCAGCAGCCATAAAAAGCTTAACAACCAATGAAATTCAGTTTAAGAGAAGCCTAACGGATTTATTGGTGGCCAACTCCTTCTACTCCATTGATGAATGTCTTAGTGAAACCAACTGATTTGTATATAAGTACAACATAACTTCTGCACAATTTCAGTGCAGTAATGTGTTCATTGAAAATTTGTGTGTGTGTGTGTGTGTGTGTGTGTGTGTGTGTGTGTGTGTGTGTAAGTATAATCTAACTTCTGCACCATTTCAGTGCAGTAATGTGTTCATTGTAAATAAGTATTACAGTAGTTGTATTACATGTTTATTACCTTATTAATAAATAAAAAAATTATTTTAAATTCAGTGCATTAGTATTTGTAAAATGACTCTTAGTGTCCATTAAAAAATGACGATCATTCCACTTGGGACCTGTAGAATGGTACATTAGCTTACTTGTTTTAGTTGTAAATATTTGTCGTGTATTGTTGTTTTTCTGACATGTTCCACATCCTGGAGGACCTCCTCACTACGGATCAGTTGGAATGAAAGTAAATCTAATCTAAAGAAGGGGGCGGCCGAGCTGAACGTGCCCATCCGACGGCTGGATCTCCATCAACAGCATCACATGCCTTTAATAGACACTACGTCGAGGTTTGAAATTTAATCCAGGACATTGGCACAGACTGGTGATCAGGAAGCTTAGCCCGTTCCTTCTCCCCTTTGTTTAAAGGCAAGGGAAAAGCAGCCAACAATACACGGCACAGCCAGTAGATTATCATCCAAGTATAGGTCACGTTGAACGTTTCTTAACTTCGGTGATCTGACGAGAGCTGGTATATTAAGTAAGGTGAGGCCTTTCGTGTGAAGCGTGAATAAACGAAATATACGTTCCTGGAGTTCTAACAAGCCCTGAGATCTTCATAAGAAATCCTTCGCAAAGTGTAACTGTTTGGTGTGCATCGTTGCCGCTTGTATGAAGGAGCATGTAGAAATTGTATTCTCAGATATTCGTGTATACGACTAGTAGCTTTTCTGCCCTGTCTTGAACAAACTGATGTTCCGGATGTGTGACTTCAGCAATATGGAGTCACGATAAACATCATGAACTACAACACGGGTTATGCGCAGAAAGTTCTCCGAGAGCCTGGTCTCCTTGAGCGACGGTCGTCTTCGCGGCTGCTGCGCCCGCCCGATTTAGCCCCTAGCGACACCTCCCTGCAGAATCATATCTGAAATCCAATATTTACACCGCTCGTCAAGCACCACTGCACGCCTGAAGAGGAAGATTCGCCAAGAAATAGCCCGCATACCCATCGCTGTGCACGAAAGACGATCTGGACTTCAGATTTGAGTATATCACGATACTGACAATATTGGACTTCACTTTCCGGATATAACTTTAAAAAAAGTGTGATTTCAAATTTACAGTTACGTTGTTGTTGTTGTTGTGGTCTTCATCCTGAGACTGGTTTGATGCAGCTCTCCATACCACTCTATCCTGTGCAACCTTCTTCATCTCCCAGTACCTACTGCAGCCTACATCCTTCTGAATCTGCTTGGTGTATTCATCTCTTCGTCTCCCTCTACGATTTTTACCCTCCACGCTGCCCTCCAATACCAAATTGGTGATCCCTCGATGTCTCAGAACATGTCCTAGCAACCGATCCCTTTTTCTAGTCAAGTTGTGCCACAAGCTCCTCTTCTCCCCAATTCTGTTCAATATCTCCTCATTAGTTATGTGATCTACCCATCTAATCTTCAGTATTCTTCTGCAGCACCACATTTCGAAAGCTTCTACTCTCTTCTTGTCTAAACTGTTTATCGTCCACGTTTCACTTCCATACATGGCTACACTCCATACAAATACTTTCAGAAACGACTTCCTCACACTTAAATCTATGCTCGGTCTTAACGAATTTTTCTTCTTCAGAAACGCTTTCCTTGCCTTTGCCATTCTAAATTTTATAGCCTCTCTACTTCGACCATCATCAGTTATTTTGCTCCCCAAATAGCAAAACTCCTTTACTACTTTAAGCGTCTCATTTCCTAATCTAATTCCCTCAGCATCACCCGACTTAATTCGACTACATTCCATTATCCACGTTTTGCTTTTGTTGATGTTCATCTTATACCCTCCTTTCAAGACACTGTCCATTCCGTTCAGCTGCTCTTCCAAGTCATTTGCTGTCTCTGACAGAATTACAATGTCATCGGCGAACCTCAAAGATTTTATTTCTTCTCCATGGATTTTAATTCCTACACCGAATTTTTCTTTTGTTTCCTTCACTGCTTGTTCGATATACAGATTGAATAACATCGGGGAGAGGCTACAGCCCAGTCTCACTCCCTTCCCAACCACTGCTTTCCTTTCATGTCCCTCGGCTGTTATAACTGCCATCTGGCTTCCGCACAAATTGTAAATAGCCTTTCGCTCCCTGAATTTTACCCCTGCCACCTTCAGAATTTGAAAGAGAGTATTCCAGTCAACATTGTCAAAAGCTTTCTCTAAGTCTACGTATAAACACAAAAAATTTAAACGATAAGTATTTTTGTTTTATTGACCTTTCAAACCAACTAGCGTCTTTGCCGCATCTTTTATTAACGGAGATTTTGAAAAGTAGCAGTAGCAGTGCGACGTGGGCCATCACAGAAGAACCACAGATGAGGACATAGCTCGGCTGTAGACTGTTCGCCGTTTACGTAGTCGCCTCTCGCCGCCTCCCGAAAAACGAGGCCGCGGCGTTGGGCTCCCCTTGGGGAAATATCGCCGTCTGCTTGCGCCGATATCAGGATGCGACTCGTCTGCCGGCGAGGCCGCTTATCGCACAGACTGAGGCCATAGAACACCGCTCGCCGATATTACCTCCCACCGCCATTTGCGTCGATTTCGTTCATTTTTCTCTCGCGGAAGAAAGCGTTCCGCCGCCGGCCGATCTCTCAATATCTCGAGCAACAAATGAAGTCGCCTGGCTCTCGCAGCTGTAGTCAGTCAACTGTTTGCAGCTCGTCTATGCAACTTCAAGGAACTTCTAAATATTCACAGGAGCAACAGCTCTGCAGTACTAGAAAAGTACTTCCCACTACAAATAATGAATCTCTTAGAGTTTCAAAATTTCTTTTTTCAGTTGTCCTTTTCCCATACTCTTTCGTTAATAAGGAACATTCATCATGCCACACACGTGAAACCGATCGAAGTTAGAAACAGCTTTTTAACAGAAATTTCGTTTCCGCCTCACAGCCATCCACTCTATCCACACAGAACCATCTTGAAAATGGTTTTCCACCCACAATTTAAGACTGCCGATTTTCTGGGATAGGCCTATACAAAATAAAACCTTCCCAATATTGTATGGCCTGTATAGGGCAGACCACTGTCCATCGTGGAAGAACGTTGCACCGAACAACAACACTTCACTCGCCTTTCGCAACAGAACAAGTCTGCTACTGCCGAACGTAATATTTCCACCTGACATCCAATGGAGTTTGATAAAACAATAATTTTGGCCAAAGCAATATCTTTTTTTGGATTCTCGTATTAAAGAATACGTGGTAATATACATATCGGAATCTCTAATGAACAGTGATAGCGGTTATCAGTTAGATAATTCCACGATTTAATGGATTACGTTGATGGCCGCTGCTAGCGTCAAACACACACACACACACACACACACACACACACACACACCATACGTTCTCTCCCTGCAGACATACCACAATAGTTTTTACCAAAAATTCAAAATTAGGGCCACACTGTACAGATTAACAATTCAGGGGGCACAACAACATAGGACCTCTCTATGAGTACGGTGACGTAAGTGTTTGCTCGAATCACGGTTTGTGCAAAATAAGTGTAAAAATATGCGAGACTGAAATACAAGAAAGGTTGTGGTAAACACTATACACAATAGCAATAGTAAAAGGAAATCCACGAGAGATACGCAACTGAGCGGGAAATGTTAGCACCAAAGGATAATAAACCGCAAATTTGCAACTTTTCATTCTGGAACCGCAAATTTCTTAACAACTATTTTCAGATGACATGCTGCCAAAACGGTAAAACGGCATGAATACAGTACGACTTGTAAAAATCCATTTTCACAAGTAATGTAACACCACATGAGCAAATTAAACAAATTAAACAAAATGCAAATTGTAGCTTTTAGCCTAAAATTGAAGGCAACCAGGAACTTTGTGTGACATTTTACAGAAATAAATCGACGCCCACAGAAGATGACACGTAGGTGTCGAAAAGCGTCTATGTTTTGCATAAGGCGGAGCTAAAAAAACTTTAATTGACAAACGCGTAGAAAACGTCAACAAGAGCTTTCAACCTGGGCGAAGTGATTGTCGTAGTTTGGTAAGGAAGTAAATACTTCACAAATTCTCCTATTATAGTCGGGAGCAGTCGTCATCTGTTGTAACAGGTATTACGGAGCAGAGCGACGTGAGGTGGGGACGGTGGTTTGCGTGAGAGGATGGGCTGGAGTTAGTAACGAGACAGTTAAATACAGTTGCAGGTTCAGCTCTAGATGGTTAAAATGGCTCTGAGCACTATGGGACTCAACTTCTGAGGTCATCAGTCCCCTAGAACTTAGAACTACTTAAACCTAACTAACCTATGGACATCACACACATCCATGCCCGAGGCAGGATTCGAACCTGCGATCGTAGCGGTCTCGCGGTTCCAGACTGTAGCGCCTAGAACCGCACGGCCACTCCGGCAGGCTCAGCTCTAGATATGGATACTTTGATAATAAATATTAAACAGAAATATAGAGCAAAGGATAAAGCTCATTACAAATTTCCTGTATTAATTCTGTTTTCAATTAACTGGAAAAAGAAGGTTTTATAAAACAATAGTCCGGATTGAGTCGAAAATAGCAGGTGGCACGTAGGTGCCAAAATTGTAGTACTGAAATTTAGCCTCTAGGGAGCCATCCTTGCGTCAGGTTCGGTCTGGGAAACTTTATGCCTCACTTAGGATAAAGTTCTTACTACTCTTTCGTTTGGTTTGCCTTTATTTAAGAGATAATATAGAGACTTTGAACTTATGTCACATCATAATGATTTTTATGGGTTTTACACTACTGGCCATTAAAATTGCTACATCAAGAAAAAATGCGGATGATAAACGGGTAGTCATTGGACAAATATATTATACTAGAACTGACATGTGATTACATTTTCACGCAATTTGGGTGCATAGATTCTGAGAAATAAGTACCCAGAAGAACCACCTCTGACCGTAATAACGGCATTGATACGCCTGGGCATTCAGTCAAACAGAGCTTGGATGGCGTATGCAGATACAGCTGCCCATGCAGATTCAACACGATGCCACAGTTCATCAAGAGTAGTGATCGAATGAAGGGTAGAGCCACGGGTCGTAACACATCTGAAATGTAACGTCCACTGTTCAAAGTGCCGACAGTGCGAACAAGAAGTGACCGACACGTGTAACCAATGGCACCCCATACCATCACGCCGGGTGATACGGCAGTATGGCGATGACGAATACACGCTTCCAATGTGCATTCACCGCGATGTCGCCAAACACGGATGTGACCATCACGATGCTGTAAACAGAACCTGGATTCATCCGACAAAATGACATTTTGCCATTCGTTCTCCCAGGTTCGTCATTGAGTACACCATCGCAGGTGCTCCTGTCTGTGATGCAGCATCAAGGGTAACCGCAGCCATGGTCTCCGAGCTGATAGTCCATGCTGCAGCAAACGTCGTCGAACTGTTTGTGCAGATGGTTGTTGTCTTGCAAACATCCCCATCTGCTGACTCAGGGATCGAGACGTGGCTGCACGATCTGTTACAGCCATGCGGATAAGTTGCCTGTCATCTCGACTACTAGTGATACGAAGCCGTTTGGATCCAGCACGGCGTTCCGTATTACCCTCCTGAAGCCACCGATTCCATATTCTGCTAACAGTCATTGGGTTTCGACCAACGCGAGCAGCAATGTCGCGATACGATAAACAGCAATCGCGATAGGCTTCAGTCCGACCTTTATCAAAGTCGGAAACGTGATGGTACGCATTTCTCCTCCTTACACGAGGCATCACAACGTTTCACCAGGTAACGCCGGTCAACTGCTGTTTGTGTATGAGAAATCGGTTGGAAACTTTCCTCATGTCAGCACGTTGAGTCACCACCGGCGCCAACCTTGTGTGAATGCTCTGAAAAGCTGATCATTTGCATATCACAGCATCTTGTTCCTGTTGGTTAAATTTCGCGTCTGTAGCACGTCATCTTCGTGGTGTAGAAATTTTAATTGCCAATAGTGTATGTAGCTGTAGTTATGGTATGCGATATCATGAACAATTTGTACGAGTTTTTGAAGAAATTTGCTAGTAAATTTACAACTTGCTGAGCATAATGGTATTATACACTCCTGGAAATGGAAAAAAGAACACATTGACACCGGTGTGTCAGACCCACCATACTTGCTCCGGACACTGCGAGAGGGCTGTACAAGCAATGATCACACGCACGGCACAGCGGACACACCAGGAACCGCGGTGTTGGCCGTCGAATGGCGCTAGCTGCGCAGCATTTGTGCACCGCCGCCGTCAGTGTCAGCCAGTTTGCCGTGGCATACGGAGCTCCATCGCAGTCTTTAACACTGGTAGCATGCCGCGACAGCGTGGACGTGAACCGTATGTGCAGTTGACGGACTTTGAGCGAGGGCGTATAGTGGGCATGCGGGAGGCCGGGTGGACGTACCGCCGAATTGCTCAACACGTGGTGTCGCGACAGGCGTGAATGGAGGGACGAATGGAGACGTGTCGTCTTCAGCGATGAGAGTCGCTTCTGCCTTGGTGCCAATGATGGTCGTATGCGTGTTTGGCGCCGTGCAGGTGAGCGCCACAATCAGGACTGCATACGACCGAGGCACACAGGGCCAACACCCGGCATCATGGTGTGGGGAGCGATCTCCTACACTGGCCGTACACCACTGGTGATCGTCGAGGGGACACTGAATAGTGCACGGTACATCCAAACCGTCATCGAACCCATCGTTCTACCATTCCTAGACCGGCAAGGGAACTTGCTGTTCCAACAGGACAATGCACGTCCGCATGTATCCCGTGCCACCCAACGTGCTCTAGAAGGTGTAAGTCAACTACCCTGGCCAGCAAGATCTCCGGATCTGTCCCCCATTGAGCATGTTTGGGACTGGATGAAGCGTCGTTTCACGCGGTCTGCACGTCCAGCACGAACGCTGGTCCAACTGAGGCGCCAGGTGGAAATGGCATGGCAAGCCGTTCCACAGGACTACATCCAGCATCTCTACGATCGTCTCCATGGGAGAATAGCAGCCTGCATTGCTGCGAAAGGTGGATATACACTGTACTAGTGCCGACATTGTGCATGCTCTGTTGCCTGTGTCTATGTGCCTGTGGTTCTGTCAGTGTGATCATGTGATGTATCTGACCCCAGGAATGTGTCAATAAAGTTTCCCCTTCCTGGGACAATGATTTCACGGTGTTCTTATTTCAATTTCCAGGCGTGTAAAAAAATTAAAACACGTAGATGTATAATACAAATTTTGCCTCGTGATGTACAGGGGAGGACAAAAGTATGGAAATACCAGAGAGACAATGCCACATACGTTGGAGGTAAACCTTTGGCATTCAAAACAGCTTCGAGGCATCTTGGATTGGATATATACTGACCCTGTACGGCTTTATAAGGAATCTTAAACCAGTCTTCCTGCAAAATAGTTGCAAGTTCAGGCAGTGATGGTGACAGTGGGCAGTGATCATGCACCCTCCTCTTCAAAGTAGACCACAATGGCTCAATAGTACTAAAAAATTTGGGATTGCGGTGGTCAGGAAAAATGAGACTACTCATCCTCGTTCTCAGAAACACAGTTCTGGACGATGCGAGCTATGTGAACAGGGGCCCTATCGTTTTGGAAAACCGCATTATCACTGGGGAACAAATACTGTAACCTGGAATGGACCGGGTCAGCCTATGATCACATCATCCTTGGCAGTGATGCGACCTTGCAGAGTGACCATAGAGCCTTTGGAGTACCGAGGGTATGGCTGCCTAAATCATTACCGAATCCCCGCCATGTTTCATTTGTGACAGCAAGCAGCCTGCATCACAAGCTTGGGACGGCGTACGCCAGATGTAAACTCGGACAGAAATTGGAAACAGCGTGAAACGACACTGATCCGACTAAATGATTTTATTTCATTGCTCCATAGTCCAGATTTTGTGGTTTCGGCACCACGTTTTCCCTTTACGGGAATTCGCATCAGTGATCAGTGGTTTTGGAATTCCATCTCGCCGTTCAATTCCCCCCCTTTTGGAGTTCCCTTCGTGTTATTTTGACGCTGACAGGGATGCCGAGTGTACGTATTCAGTTCTGCAGTGACTTTTGCAGCTGTCATCCTCTTATTCTCCCTCACAATCCTCTTCAATGACCGTCTGCCACTATCACGATCACTCAACCCATACCTTCTTCCGCGTTGTGACTTAACGGATGAGGTTTCTCCGCTTTCCCTTTATGCGTATGCGGGGCCTCTTGAAACACCAAACCCTTTGGCGGCCCGGGGTTTCCATAGTTCTTCCCAACTCCCGTATCTGGCGTTTCCTCCATCATGTGAATGGGAACAGGACGCTTGGGAATATTTTAAACTGTTGCAGCCTCCATTTTTTCTCCTTCCTTTTTTCACTTCTTGTTTCTCGTCTTTTCTTCTTACAAGGGAACCACCCCATCGCACCCCCCTCAGATTTGGTTATAAGTTGGCACAGTGGATAGGCCTTGAAAAACTGAACACAGATCAATCGAGAAAACAGGAAGAAGTTGTGTGGAACTATGAAAAACATAAGCAAAATATACAAACTGAGTAATCCATGCGCAAGATACGCAACACCAAGTATGGTGCGTGAGCTCAGGAGCGCCGTGGTCCCGTGGTTAGAGTGAGCAGCTGCGGAACGAGAGGTCCTTGGTTCAAGTCTTCCCTCGAGTGGAAAGTAAACTTTCTTTATTTTCGCTAAGTTATGATCTGTCCGTTCGTTCATTCACGTCTCTGTTCACTGTAATAAGTGTGTTTTGCGACCGCACCTCAAAACCGTGCGATTAGTAGACGAAAGGACGTGCCTCTCCAATGGGAACCGAAAACATTTGATCGCAAGGTCATAGGTCAACTGATTCCTCTACAGGAAAACACGTCTGGTATATTCTATACGACACTGTTGACGGCATGTGCGTCACATGTCAGGAATATGTTGTCGATCCACCTAACTTGTACACTTGGCGAATGGGTAAAAAGATTCTTCCATCTTTCCCGATTTAGGTTTTCTTGTGGATGTGATAATCACTCCCAAAAAAGTGATGAAAACATAAGAGTTTGTCACATAAACTGCAACAAATGAATGCAACTGTTTCACAGTCGCACAGTTTTCCCTGTGCTCTGTCAAAACATATGTTTTTAACGTTTTCAAAATTTTCCGTTTAGGTGTAGCGTCCCCATACTACGGCGCAGTTACCTCGCATCGGACGGACGGACGGACAGATAATAATTGTCTTAAAATGAAAAATTAAACTTTTCACTCGAGGGACCACGTGGCTCCTGACCTCAGTCTATCCCAGATGTTACCTATCTTGCGCATGGACTACTCAGTTTGTATATTTTGCTTATCTTTCTCATAGTTCCACACAACTTCTTCCTGTTTTCTCGATTGATCTGTGTTCAGTTTTTCAAGGCCTATCCACTGTGCCAACTTATAACTAAATCTGAGGGGGGTGCGATGGGGAGGTTCCCTTGTTAGTTATGGTGGTGTGATATTTGTGTTCAGCCAATTGCCAAATAATTCTGCATAGCTCTTACGGAGTCTTCCTGTTTGTGGTTGTAATTGTATGTATAGTAACAATTGTTCAAAACGGTTGATAGATTGTGAATTATGTAATCGATTCTGATTCATGTAATACCTGTGTTACTTTTTGATCGTGGATATCGCAGCTTCTGCAGCCTTGTCAGTTCCGTTACGTCATTGTAATTTGGGGTTGCGCGATCTATGATCGCCGGTCTCTTCGGATATAAGACAAGATATCAGATGCGGTTCTGCAGAACTTGTGAGTTAACGTGTCAACAATACAAGTTTTATGTGTGATAGCTGTGCTGAGGTGAACTTTGTTAATTTTTTGTAGAGTGCTATTTTTTCGTCGACTTTCATGTCTCCAGGAAAATATAATTACATTATGTAGCTGTTCAGATCGAGAGGACAGTACACCCCGTAGCCTCAAAAATACAGTTGATCGCATCCGCTTTTATCATTCGAGACAACTGCACTGTAACCCACTAACCATATCCTCCGCCACATGCAAAAGAAGTTACTAGTATGTTCATACAGTAGGCGCTACTACGTCTACTAGGTACAAGTAATGGCAAACGAAGTGGTGAGTATGTCGCCCAAACCAGGCGGTCACCAGCTGTGAGTTTATTACTTATTAAGTATAGCACCCAAAGCAGCTACCTGTGTGACGCATGCTCCAGAGTAGTTCTGTGGTGGTGTGTATACAACCTGCGGGTTACGTGGTAGGACGGATATGTTACTGATCACGGGATAGTTGGTAGGATGGCTTTCTGTTGCAGCCTCGATTTTTTCTCCTTTCTTTTCTATCAAGTTGAATATTGCCTAACAAAGGACGTGTGTTTGTGCAAACTTGTAAATTGTCAGTACAAACGCTCAAGCAAGAGCGAATTGGTACACTTGTACAATCTTGCCTGACAAAAAATCAATCAAGCTTCGTCCGCTTACGAAGGCATGATGTTGCACAGAGTGCTTTGTCTTGCATGCTTGTCAAGCTTACAGTTACATCTTTGGCCATCTTAAGGAAACACCGACTCCCCTCTCGACTGGGGCAGTAGATTTAGTCAGCTGAGACTGTATCATACCAACTATACCTTTATACCTTTAACGGTTCTCCTACATTGTCTGATTTTTCCTGACGGCGTAATGGTGTAATTTTTCATTATTGTTTCATAAAACTTTCCCCAGAACACACTGAAGAAGATTAGAGATAGACTATCATCTCGTCTTACTCCTGTATTTGATTCATAGGATGATGATACGCCGGCCGGAGTGGCCGTGCTGTTCTAGGCGCTACAGTCTGGAGCCGAGCGACCGCTACGGTCGCAGGTTCGAATCTTGCCTTGGGCATGGATGTGTGTGATGTCCTTAGGTTAGGTAGGTTTAATTAGTTCTAAGTTCTAGGCGACTGATGACCTCAGAAGTTAAGTCGCATAGTCCTCAGAGCCATTTGATGATGATAACTTACCCACAAATTTTTATTTTCGATACTGTGCCAGTGAGAAATTAATGTGTTGTGTTGGCTAGTTTATATTTAATTCAGAATTTACGGGTTATTTTGACTAATTTTTTACTGTAAAATCAGAATCAGTAACCTTTTTCCAACGAAGAAAGTTACGACTAAGACCTTGAGGCTTAATAATCTCTGACGAATTATCAAATGTAAATTGAAAATCTATCCCGAGGTACTCCATGAAGAGCATTTTCTTTTATATAAATGGACAGAGAGGCGTCGCAGTGGATTAACATTCCGGGGGAGTGATCATCAGATCCCCTTGCGGAACGACGAAGGGGTTGCCTAAATCACAACGCAGATGCCGGAATGGATGCTAGCTTCCTACAACCTCTTTTTGCCTTCGAGCAAATTCTAATCTTCGTTCCTTGTTCTCCGCAGACTGCCAAAATGACTCTGTAACCTTCATTTGCAATCCAATTCCACTTGCATCGTGGAGACACACACACACACACACACACACACACACACAGACAGAGAGAGAGAGGAGAGAGAGAGGAGAGAGAGAGGAGAGAGAGAGAGAGAGAGGGGGGGGGGGGGAAAGTCAGAAAACAGCTCCAGGTCAGTCTCTGCTTGATTCGCAGGTTTTCCAGTTCCTTGCACGAGAGCCTTATGTGACATTTGCGTGAATGAAAACAGTCCGTGAATTACGAGAAATGTTTCTTTTGCTTAAAGAGACGTGGTTCTTCTGATCTTTCTTCAAGCACAGACTTCTGCCCGTGAACGTGACTGTCGTGCTCGCCGAAGAAGCCTGCCATGACTCACGGAGCTGTTTTTTGTGGACGCCTTCTGCGAGTCAGATGTCGCATGAAACGCCCACATAGGAACAGTGTTTAAGGAAAGGCGTAGTTAGGCCTGTAATTCGTTTTTCATGATGCGTTTTCTTAGCCAGTCGGATATAAAGTTACTTATCTCCCTCAGTTTTCTAAATTCTGCGTCTCTCTCTCTTTCATATACTTTTCATTATTATTCAACGACTTGTGACTGGTATGTTTCGTATTTCGATTCGAATATCGTTGACGTTGTAGTCCACGATCCTTTCTCTCTTTTCTTTTAGATTTATTGTCTTTCTTCTCCACACTAAGTACTTTAACGTGTATTCGCAATACCGTTGGTCAGCTTCCAGTACGTGTGATGGAATTTCTTCTGGATGTGTTCTTCCGAAATTCCTCTCTCTTAATATTGACATCCGTCATCCGTTCTTCCGAAATCCCTCCGTCTTAACATTGACATCCGTCTTACTTTGTTCTAGTTTCTATGATCGTGTTTATTAAACATCGGGAACATCCAAGACATACTGTGGTGCGGCAGATTATAAATTCTCAAACTAACAGCTCAGTTCACCTACCTCGGTAACTTTCTTGCTGTTCGACCCCTCCACTCTGCGTTGATAAGTACCGGTTCAACCGAAAAAAGTAGCACTGAAGAAAAATACCTACCAAGCACAGGTCACATAATCTTGGAGGCAGCATCTGTTAAGTTCGTAAAATTTATGGTTTACGTAGAATCTGCTTGAAAATGATTTAATGCTCAACTAATCAGGCTTCATTGCCCCCAGAAATAGTTATAAATGGTTATCAAGTTAGTATTTACTGTCAAACTATTGCCGATGCAAGTTAATTACTGTTTTTACTGCAAGTCATCCGAACCAAAGCAGCCGTAAGTTTTCCAGTCTCGCCCGAATAATTTTCGCGTTATATACAGTCACTGACTCACAGCTGTTCGCGAGTTACTACATTAAGTCGTTCAGTGGACTTATTAAAAAGAAGTACTTGCCCAAATGTTCCAAGATGTTTCCGAAACAAGCCACCAGGAGCGTTATGTACGACAAGAAGCTTTACACGCCGATAACTTCCAAAGAAATCAACTTCAAACTTTCACTAAAATGTTTAATACTGTAGTCGCTTCATAAACACGACAAAAGAACCTATGGAAAGTAAGATTTTCTTCATCTTAACAAAAAGAAGTCAGTGGTGTGGTTACACATGGATCTGCCCAGAAAGACGATTCCCGGCCGGTTTCCTGAGACACAGAACTGTGTCGCAAAGCCTTCCATAAAGTGCGGGAGATGCTTAATTCGTATTGGTTGATGATTTAGGCGTGAAATCAGAACAGTTTCAGTCCTCAAATACTCGCGGTGATCCCTCAGTCATCCAACAGAATCACAGAGAGCATACTGTAAAAGAAATTCTAACTTTATGAAACCAAAATTAAGTAAAAAAAGTACGAAATATCGCCAGAAACGGAATACTAATCGATTTAACTCCAAACTTCTCTTCTGGCTGGTTTTACACAAAAGCATGCAGACTAGGATCTACGTCGCACGATTCGTGTATCTGACGTTGCAGCCAGAGACAGTTGTCATCCGTGTGTGAGTTACCGTTTGAGTGTGTGTGTGTGTGTGTGTGTGTGTGTGTGTGTGTGTGTGTGTGTATCTATGTTGTCTGATTCTGATGAAGGCCTGTTTGGTCGAAAGCTTTGTTTGACAGTCTTTTTGTTGTGCCTGTCTGCGACTCAGCACCTCCGCTATATGATGAGTAGCAACTTTCATAAAATTGTCCAATGATTCATGAGAGCACAAGAACTTTCTCATGGATACGTAGTTTTAATGAAATAAAACATGCATACTTTATGTATGCCATCCATACACAACTCTCACTCTCTCCACAACATGCACACAACAAAACATAATTAAATAACAATTTTGAAGTGATTACTTTTACGTCATCCTTTTACGAAACGAAGGCAAAGAAAATTCTAGGAAAACAATTTATATGAACTGATCTTTTTAGTTATAGTTTCAACTGATATTACAAATCTTGCAATCTCAATCTCAGATTTGTAATAGCAGAAAAGTTATTGTGGTGTTCAGGTAAAATTTCTTATCTTGAAAAGTATTGAAGTTACTGTCAACCGATATTATAAATGAATACCTTACAATTCTTACCTTAGTTTTGTAATAGCGAAAGAGTTAAGATGGTTTTCAGGTAAAATTTCAAATCTCGAAAAGTACTGAAGATACTGAATTGAGATTTTTACGGTCCTGATGTAGAATCAACACAAGTGTGTATGTGGAATATGAAAAAGATTGACTAAAATGTAATACCACTTCTTTAGAGTCCTCGGGAGTGTGCATAAAAGATCTTACACAGGCGGTAAGCCAACTCATGCTGACCCCGCGGCCAGTGACAACGGTGTTGTTATGAGAGGAACAAACGTTGCTGTCCTCCCGGCTACATGACAAGACTCACTTCAAGATCACTTACATCACTGCAAGCTGATAAGACTCGGAATAATTTGCTACGATGCAGTATATACGACTTCCAAGAATCAGAAATGTTGTTTGTGTACATTTGGCAGTTTGTGCGTCATACTTTTACCAGTCAGGAATGACGATCTTTACTCCTACGAGGGCGTGCTCAAAAGTAATGCCTCCGAATTTTTTATGTGAGAAGTCTTGAATCTCTTTTTAAATAAAACAAACTTTATTAACATTCGTCCGCTCCGCTGACTGAGTGGTCAGCGCGGCGGTCTGTCACGCCAAGGGGCCCGGGTTCGATTCCCGGCTGGGTCGGAGATTTTCTCCGCTCCGGGACTGGGTGTGGTGTTGTCCTCATTATCATTTCATCATTACCAGTGGAAGGTAACGGGAAACCACCACTGCAATCATTTCCCTAGACCTTCATGCGGTGGACCTCTCTGATGAGGCTTCCACCATGACAAGTCCTGCTGTAAGGCAGAACACAAAGCTTTTTTTTTTTAACATTCTACATCTTTATTCTGCATGTCTGCATATTTATTTCTCAATATCGTCACTCTGGCGACGAACACATTTCTCTCTGCGAGAGACCACTTTGTTCATACCGTCACTGTAGAATGTTAGAAACTTTGTTGACGGGGCCACAACTTCACCTCTGCCTACAACGCTTCATCACTATCAAAGCGAAGTCCTCGAAGGCATTCTTTAAGTTTTGGAAACAGATGAAAATGGGATGGAACAAATCAGTACTGTGTGGAGGATGACTGACAACAATGAAAGGAAGCCGTCGGGTTGTTGCAGATGTCGCAACAATGAAAAGAAGGCAGCCATCCATTTCTACCATGGCCAGACGTATATTCGAATGGATTGAACTGAGGTGTTCTAAAAAGCCGTTCAAATTCTCACTGTCATGAGGCCAAGCAACAGGAGTATCGTCTAAATATCTAAAAAAAACACGCAGGTTTCAAAGCCGCCGACTCCAAGGCACGTTCCTCGAAGTTTTCAATAAATTGATTTGAAAATGGCTGTGAGCACTATGGGACTCAACATCTTAGGTCATAAGTCCCCTAGAACTTAGAACTACTTAAACCTAACTAACCTAAGGACATCACACACACCCATGCCCGAGGCAGGATTCGAACCTGCGACCGTAGCAGTCCCGCGGTTCCGGACTGCAGCGCCAGAACCGCTAGACCACCGCGGCCGGCATTGATTTGAAATAATAGGTGACAAAGCACTTCGTATCGCAACTCTATTAGACCCCAAATGTAGACGATACTTTTCCTGTTTCGTCTAGTAGCAGTGAGAATTTGAACGACGTTTTAGAACACCTGGGTTCAATAACCCGAACATTCGATTCACTATGGGGGTGGAAGAGGATGGCTGCCTTTACTTTCTCGATGTGTTGGTCAGACGAAAGGTTAATGGTACGCTGGGACATGCTGTTTATAGGAAACCTACTCACGCTGACTTGTATCTACATGCTGATAATTGTCAGAATTCAGGTCAGCGAAAAGGGGTACGTCGTGCTTTGGTTTACAGAGCCCATGTGAGTTCAGACCCTGAGAGTTTGTCAGCTACCGACCTTTGTGGCCGAGCGGTTCGAGGCGCTTCAGTCCGGAACCGCGCTGCTGCTACGGTCGCAGGTTCGAATCCTGCCTCGGGCATGGATGTGTGTGATGTCCTTAGGTTAGTTGGGTTTAAGTAGTTATATGTCTAGGGGACTGATGACCTCAGATGTTAGATGTCATAGTGCTTAGAGCCATTTGTTTTTTTAAGTTTGTCAGCTCAGTTACCCCATGATGTCACTTTCCGTCAAATGAAGCAGATCAGACTTGCGTTCCGCTATCGACCAATCGTGCACCGGGTGAGTGGTGATAATACATAGATAGCATCAAAGTCTACGGCCGTTTTACCTTACGCAGGGAGAAGCTCCAAGAAGACTGCCGGCCGTGGTGGCCGAGCGGTTCTAGGCGCTTCAGTCTGGAACCGCGCTACTGCTACGGTCGCAGGTTCGATTCCTGCCTCGGGCATGGATGTGTGTGATGTCCTTAGGTTAGTTAGGTTTAATTAGTTCTAAGTTCTAGGCGACTGATGACCTCAGAAGTTAAGTCGCATAGTGCTCAGAGCCATTTGAACCAAGAAGACTGGTTGTATTTTGCAAAATATGAAGTGAAATGTATTTTCTGACCTCCGTCTAAGATTAGGGTCCTTTTAGGCCCAGTTAAAAATGATCTTGGTTTGCCTAAGATGGGGGTCTATCGTCTTCCTTGTATCTCTGGCATGTTATATATTGGTTAGACTACCGAGACCGTGGAGGAACGATGTGCTGATCATAAGAGTCACACAAGCTTACAACAGCCGAGACAATCAGCTATTGCACAGCACTGAAGGAAAACAAGCGCTGTATCGAGTGTGAGATACAGCTAGGAAGCCAAAATTTGGTCAGAATGTGCCTATGGAGCTCATAAATAAGTGGAGCAAGTTTCAGAGCTGAAGAACAAAATTTACGACCGGAATCCACGTCTATTTTTTAAATGGAACGCGCTAAATATAGGGCTTAGAAATGTAAAAATTTGCTTTATGCTTCAGTTCACCCTGAAAATAATAACTACGAGACAGCGTTAAGGTACCTCTTATAGTGTTTGAGTAGTTAAGTGAAAACCAATTTTGTAACTGAAATATACCCAATTGTAGTAGATTAAGTACCTGTAATTTTAATGATAGAAAATTTTGGTTAAAGCAGATGGTAAAACCTACAAAATAATAGAGCTATATCAAATTTTAGAACTTTAATAACAATAACATTTAATACAAGTTCTAGTAAAGGTACGGTTCAGAGGTAACGATCTACCGTTAGTTCAACTATAAAAATTCTAAAAGGCAAAGTCTTTGTTCAAGCGAGCTGAAAATTTTTCTGTGCTTTCAAACAACTTAACTATACATATGTAAAAATTAAAAAGATTCTGAATTAATTCATAACTATGTTATTAAAGATTATGTATCCGAGAAAGCGGACGTTCTGAGGCTTCGGCCGCGTATTAATGCAGTAGACAAAAGATGTTCCCTCGGCCGTCCGCTGCTGCACCTATATACACTACTGGCCATTAAAATTGCTACACCAAGAAGAAATGCACGTGATAAACGGGTATTCATTGGACAAATATATTATACTAGAACTGGCATGTGATTACGTTTTCACGCAATTTGGGTGCATAGATCCTGAGAAATCAGTACCCAGAACAACCACCTCTGGCCGTAATAACGGCCTTGATACGCCTGGGCATTGAGTCAAACAGAGCTTGGATGGCGTATGCAGATGCAGCTGCCCATGCAGCTTCAACACGATACCACAGTTCATAAAGAGTAGTGACTGGCGTATTGTGACGAGCCACTTGCTTGGCCAACATTGACCAGACGTTTTCAATTAGTGAGAGATCTGGAGAATGTGCTAGCTAGGGTAGCAGTCAAACATTTTCCGTATCCATAAAGACCCGTACAGGACCTGCAACATGCGACCGCGCATTATCCTGCTGAAATGTAGGGTTTCGCAAGGATCAAATGAAGGGTAGCGCCACTGGTCGTAAAACATCTGAAATGTAACGTCCACTGTTCAAAGTGCCGTCAATGCGAAGAAGAGGTGACCGAGACGTGAAACCAATTGCACGCCATACCATCACGCCGGGTGATACGCCAGTATGGCGATGACGAATACACGCTTCCAATGTGCATTCACCTCGATGTCACCACAGACGGATGCGACCATCATGATGGTGTAAACAGAACCTGGGTCCATCCGAAAAAAGACGTTTTGCCATTGGTGCACCCAAGTTCGTCGTTGAGTACACCATCGCAGGCGCTCCTGTCTGTGATGCAGCGTCAAGGGTAACCGCAGCCATGGTCGCCGAGCTGATAGTCCATGCTGCTGCAAACGTCGTCGAACTGTTCGTGCAGATGGTTGTTGTCTTGAAAACGTCCCCATCTGTTGACTCAGGGATCGAGACGTGGCTGCACGATCCGTTACAGCCATGCGGATAAGATGCCTGTCATCTCGACTGCTAGTGATACGAGGCCGTTGGGAACCAGCACGGCGTTCCGTATTACCCTCCTGAACCCACCGATTCCATATTCTGCTAACAGTCATTGGAAATCGACCAACGCGAGCTGCAGTGTCGCGATACGATAAACCACAATCGCGATAGGCTACAATCCGACGTTTATCAAAGTCTGAAACGTGATGGTACGCATATCTCCTCCTTACACGAGGTACCACAACAAAGTTTCACCAGGCAACGCCGGTCAACTGCTGTTTGTGTATGAGAAATCGGTTGGAAACTTTCCTCATGTCAGCACGTTGTAGGTGTCGCCACCAGCGTCAGCCTTGTGTGAATGCTCTGAAAAGCTAATCATTTGCATATCACAGCATCTTCATCCTGTCGGTTAAATTTTGCGTATGTAGCACGTAATCTTCGTGATGTAGCAATTTTAATAGCCAATAGTGTAAATACAGCCCGAGAGGCAGGAGGAAGATTCACTTTGAACTCAGCCACTGTAAGATTCACGTCTGTTAAACGTCGGATCGCGATCTGCCTCGAATGACGTCAGAGACGGTCCGTGACAAATCGCGTATTTGCGGTAAAAACGGATTGTGAACTCGCGACGACTGTACACCGTCCTGGGCCGCTTATAATTCGCCAAAGTAACTGTTAGTGTGCTGTCCATGATAATTACAAATCCGCGTGGCAAGTGGCGACTATTACTTCCACTTTTATGGCAAGCATTTATTTCGAACATTCATTTGAGTATTATTAGTCAGGGCGAAAGACACTCTGGTAGGAGTTTTCGTTTTAGCTGCAAACAAACGTATCTCTTGCCGTGATGTTATTTTTCAATTACTTTTCCTGGAACTGTTGCTCTAAAGCAACATGTATATCTTGTCCTTTCTCTGTCATTTAGATACGCTTATAAACCACGAATAATGCCTCATATTACAATGGCAGACAATTTCTACAAATAAATTGCAGATACACTTACCTTTTCAAAGTTATACCACGTAAACCTTATAAGAATTTAGAACACTACACAACTTAGTCTCCAGTTAACCGTTACATGCACTCAGAAAACGATTTCTGGCCGCCTCTTTGCCAAAAATTAGAACAACAACATACTGAATGGTGTTCAGGGAGCGTTAACAGACAGCAAAACTGACAAGAAGTGGCCGGTGTTTGTCAAGTCCATCCACAAGACAATAAGAAAGAGCATATTGCTTGAGAGCAACAGTACCAAATAAATGGTTAAGTTTCTCGCTGTTTTCATTTCTGCTGCTTTCGCCTTTTTTCGATTTAGTCTTAATCTATACTCTGTATTCATTTGACTGTTCATTCCATTCTTCTTCACCTTCACTGAGGATAGCAGTGTGATCAGCGAATCTTATCGCTGATGTCCTTTCACCTTGAATTTTGTCCGCCCCGGTAGCTGAGTGGTCAGCGTGACGGATTGCCGTCCTGCGGGCCCGGGTTCGATTCCCGGCTGGGTCGGAGATTTTCTCCGCTCAGGGACTGGGTGTTGTGCTGCCTCATCCTGCCAGCAGGTGGCCCAATGTGGCGTCGAATGTAATAAGACCTGCACCACGGCGGCCGGACCTGCCCCGTAAGGGCCCTTCCGGCAAATGGCGCCAAACGCTCATTTCCATTTTTTACCTTGAATTTTCATACCACTCTTGAACCTTTCTTTTATTTATTTTGTTTCCGTCATTGCTTCTTCGATGTACAGACTGAACAGTAGGGGCAAAAGAGTACATCCTTGTCTTACACTCTTTTTAATCCGAGCACTCCGTTGTTGGTCTTCCATTGTCTTTTGTACATATTGTATACTACCCGTCGTCTCTTGTAGCTTATCCCTATTTTTCTCAGAATTTCGAACATCTTACACCATTTGACATTATCGATCGCGTTTTTCAGGTCGACAAATCCTATGAACGTGTCTCGATATTTCATTAGTCTTGCTATCATTATCAGCCGCATCAGAATTGACTCTCATGTCCCTTTATGTGTCCTAAAGTTAAACCGATTGCCATATAATAGATCTTAAATATTTTTCCATTCTTCTGTTTACAGTTCTTGTCAGTAACTTAGACGCATGGGCTTTTAAGCTGACTGTGCGATAATTCTCGAACTCGTCGGATCTTGCTGTCTTCGGTATTGTGTTGATAATATGCGGCACAGTACGTAACATTAACTCCTGACAACCGCTGCATTCTTTGGAGTTGAGATTAAAGGTTGTAAGACGTGTATATTTCTCTTGTCTATTGTCAAACCACAATTTATGAAAGATGTTTATATTTTATTAATAGGATTAAGTAGAAATAATTAATATTTGTCATGTTGGAAATAACTGTGGTAGCACGGAATGTCTGCACCAAAGTATTGTTTGCAAGAGAGACCGCACATTGATATAATTTAAAAAAAATGGCGGGAAAGACCGCGTATGGGTACATTTTAAGAAAGGAGTGGGAAAGACCGCGCCTTGATACATTTTGTGATGGTAGCAGGGACTGTCTGCACCAGAAAGCATTGTTGGCAGGAGAGACCGCACTTTAGCGCTAGTAGGAAGTCAGTAGTAAGCGAGATGTGAAGCGAGTCGGTAGCAGGTCTGAAGCGAGAGGTTGAGAGAGGCGGTGTGCCTTCCAGCCACCAGCTATGATTTACAAGAGATTATAAACGGATGTACAGAGACATCAGCTAACTATTATCATAAGAGGAACTAATATTATTGAATTATTTTTTTCAGAAACTCAAGACTACTGAAGGCATATTTGCGCAATGCTAGTTGTAAGATTAATGTAAAAAGTAAGATCCATTTGAACGTTTGTAAAATCATTTCGTTCAGAATATAATTAATTTTTGCCAGCAATATTGCCTTTCTGATTATAATCCATCCCAAAAACCATCAACATAAAACTTTGCAAAATTATATTGTTGTCAAGAAAAAGTTTAACTGTGAATAACATAACTTCAGTCAAATTAATTAAAGAATAACGTCAGCTTTGCTATTAAAGAATAACGTCAGCTTTGGCAATAAATACAGCCACTTATTATGAAATACCACCAGCAGCTACTAGAGTATAGTGAAACAGAGGAAGTATATTCACATCGCAGTTCGATGTGGCAGTCAGATGGCGATCCAGTAACAGTAAAAAAGGTAAGGAACAGTTTTGGGTTATTGCAAGTAACGACTAAGGGCCACGACGACGACACATTCTATGTTTCGTCGAAATAATCAGAAAATAACTTTTAATAAGCAGCATTTAAATTTGTATGCGAAGATTGAGAAAGAAAATAAATTTCAAAGGGAAGATTTCATTTGTTATTATTAAGCAAGAGAGAGAAATCCTAAGGGAAGGTTTCATAGGTTACTGTAAAAGGGAAGGTTGCGTAACAAAAGAGATATGGAAGTAAGGCTTCAAAACAAAAAAGAGATATATAGAGGAGATGGGAAGGTTTCAAGGTTTGTTAGGGGCACACACGAGTAAAGAGAGAAGAAAATGAAACTACAGATATAACCAAACAATACTGCAGATATTAGCTTTTACCCGTTACCCAAAAAATTCAACCAACTGTCAGATCTGTGGAGCATAAAAACGAAATTCGCTGGCAGAAGAGGTGTGGACCGCACTCTGTCATCTTTAAACGCCCCAATGAAGCCACTTAAACACGAACAAAATTTTGTTAATAAATATTTTCAAGTGCAGAACTGATCTGCATCTGTCGACGTCCTTCAGTTAAGTCAAAAGAGATGTTGGAGGTTCACCTCGGGTCGCGCTGTCGTTGCGTAATCACTCGGCTTGTATCTACCGCGACAGGCCTTCGTGCTGCGCGCTGCGTCCTTGTGGGAAGCGCGCCACTGTTGCTACGACGCGCTATCTCGATTAGCGGCCTAAAGGCAACTGCATCCAGCACGTCTCACCACTTCGTTACTCTGTGCTCCTTGTAGTACACTACAACGTCTGACGGCGCAGATAGCCTGCCTGCCACGGTCTCCAAAAGTTGCCACACAAATCGTCCGTCTGGAAAGCATACTTGAAACGCCCTGCTAAATCTGCAGGACAGGACAGGTAGTTGGAATTGTGGAAAGGAGCCAAAATGAGCGGCTGTCAGTTACACTCGAACACATATAACTTTACTTAACATTACAGTACAAATTCTTGAACTTAGTTATCGGATGAATACGCCACACTATCTTATGCCTTAAGGACATAACTACATTAATTTAAAAAAAAAACGGCTAAAAGCTATTAACTCTGAAGTCAGACACCAAAAATAATATTTAGAAGGCAGAAGGCCTCACGTTAAGTAAGTTTTATAATCTGGCTGAAGGCCGGAAAATCTGGCACTTGAAATGCAACAAAATTTATTTAAATACGGCTGAAAACAGATGATTTAAGACTAAAGGTAAAATTAAATAAAAAAACACAAGGCAGAAGGCCTTATCTTCAATTAGGCTGAAGGCCCCAAACAGTCTGATGCTCGAAAGACAAAGATCCTTAATTTAAAAACGGCTGAAGGCCCGATGACTTAAAACTGAAGGTAAAATAAATTTAAACAACAAAGCCTTATCTTAAATTAGGCTGGAAGGCCCCAAACAATCTAATACTTGACAAGCAAGGAACTTTAATTTTAAAATGGCTGAAGACCCTTGACTTAATGGCATTACACCGTGGTTAGGGCCGAAAAAATTCGATTTTCGGTTTTCATCATATTTCGATGGATTACGGTTTTATTGAAGTACTCTGAAAAGGATTTTATTGAAAAATTTTTTTTCGAGCATTTAAAGAGCATTTTCCTACCACGTGTGTTAATTTGCCACGCCCACTTTTCTGTCACCCACTTTTCTGCATATATTTTAGATATTTACATCCCCTACATTGCACGTTAGGGATTTTTTTTTTACTCCCGAGTGTGTTGGCTGTCCTTGGAACGTAACGGTCGGTATTCTTTTGTTTCTGCTGTTTGTAAACAACACGCTTTCAAACACACAGTTAGTTTTGTTCAAGTGTGATTGCGAGTAGTTGTTATAGCAAACTTGCGGGTATACTATGAGCAGGCAATTAGGAGAAATAAAGAAAATCTGGAGGCAATGAAGAGAGATGTTTGGGCAATATTCTTCCATAAGTCCTCTAGTGATGATAAGCCATGTTATGCATTGTGCCCATCAGGAAAAAATTCTTGGTGCAAATACAATAGGGCTCAGGCAACTGCAGAATCTTATTCTCACCAGCATTCTCTTCCCGCTGCTGTCATTACAACAATTAAACCTATTGTCAGAGATTTGGCCCATCCTGACCTAAGGAAATGTCTGCATGGCCAGACGCAGAACCCAAATGAATGTTTCAACAGCATAATTTGGAACCGCCTTCCTAAAACTGTATTTGTAGGCATGCATACAAAGAAGCTAGGAGTTCAGTTCTGGTAATACTGGAAAGCGTTGGGTACTGAAAGAGCTGGGAATTAATCCTGCTGAAAATATGATCACTGGGCTGCAACATTGCGATAAAATGAGGATAGCCGATGCAGACAGGTCTTCATCTAATATGGCCAAGAAACCAAGACAAACATCCAGGAAGGTGAAAAAGAAGCTGGAGACCTGCTAGGGGCCAAAGAAGGGCCGTCGTATGCAGCAGGACAGTTTTAATTAACTGTAAGTAACAAATTTAAAAAGTTTTTTCTTTAAAGTCTATTTCCCGCCGACTAAAATTTTCAGTACATATGCCCCATTATATCAGAAACTATCATAGATAAATGAATAAAATTTTAAGAGACTCTGCATAACATAAAAATCCACCTTTGGTACTATATTCATTAATATTCCCCCTTTAGGAAGTTCACAAAAAAATATTTCCTGCAGAAAAAATTTTTTGGTAATAAATTTAAAAAAGTATTTCTTAAAAAATATAAAATGGATAAAGTAGATATTAGTACAGTTGACTATTATCATCATGTAACATACAGTAAAAATATTAAGATCCTGCATCAAATAGTTTTTTTTCAGAAATGGGTCAGATACTAGCCTAAATTAACATGGGTTGGATAGACAGGGTGTGGTCCCCTTAAAATACAACTAAAATAATTTTTAGTTGGCAGAAGGCCCAAGACTTTATCTTTAAACAATATATTAATCAGGCTGAAGGCCAAAACTATCTAACACTTCACAAGCAAGGAAATTTAATTCTAAAACGGCTGAAGGCCCATGAGTTAAAACACAATTAAAATAATTTTTAGTAGGCAGGTGGCCCAAGGCTTTAAACAATATATAAATCAGAATGAAGGGTCAAACAATCTAACACCTGACAAGCAAGAAACTTTTAATTTTAAAATGGCTGGAGGCCCATGGCTCAAAACACAACTAAAGTAATTTTTGGTAGGCAGAATGCCCAAGGCTTTGTCTATAAACAATATTTTAATCAGGCTGAAGGCCCAATCAATCTTACACTTGACAAGAAAGGAATTTTAATTTTAAAGCGGATGAAGGCCCATGACTTAAAACACCACTAAAAACAATTCAACTTTAATTCAATACCATCGGCTATGAGCCACACAAACACACACAACAGAAAATAAGAAAAGGGAGTGCAGCTAACGGTGCTCAGAAGTTTCGGGTGTCGGCCAGCACTTTAAATACTAACGATCACGTAGGTGAGAGAGGCAGCCGGCCCAACCATTCCCTATTGGACGACAACCCAACCAACAGTCAACGGACCCACCAACACGTAACTTGCGCTCCACTCGACCAGCACACAACCGGGAGTTCAATGCAAAACGTAAAAGGCATGGACGCCCACAACCAAGCACACATTAAGCTGTCAAACTATACACTGTGTTGGACAGCGACAACACGGTGAGGAAAGGACACTGCCTGAATTTACTTCAACGGCCAGGGCAGGTAACCGAAACGTTAACGGCCAAAAGGCAGAAAATTTCGCTGGTGCACTTCAAAAAAATGGTTGAAATGGCTCTGAGCACTATGGGACTCAACTGCTGAGGTCATTAGTCCCCTAGAACTTAGAACTACTTAGACCTAACTAACCTAAGGACTCACACACATCCATGCCCGAGGCAGGATTCGAACCTGCGACTGTAGCGGTCTCGCGGTTCAAGACTGCAGCGCCTAGAACCGCACGGCCATTTCGGCCGGCCTGGTGCACTTCAATTGCAAATAACCAAATACAGTTAGACTCCAACGGACGGTGGCTAAACCTTCGCCAATTCGAACACACACGTTATAGCACACGGGAATGTCCCGACAGCCAACAACGAGAACCAGACGGCACAATGTGAACAGTCTTGACTTGCTGGTAAATTAAATCCAAACGCAACATTCGTGTCCAGGCGTCGGTGAGCCACGGACCTCGTAGCAATGGGAACAGCACCACACACTCAGACACTGCGCAGGGACCGCCAGTGGATCTGGCCAAACTGCGCCCCGTGGAGATTTCCTCGCTGCTTCACGCCAACCGACCGACTCCCACACATCAGCACGGAGACAGCAGTAAAATAACTGAGCAGTCGACATCACAAGCTACACACAGTTTCACGAACACTTGCATGAAGGACTAGACAATATCCAACGGCAGCGACTGTGCAATAACAAGGACGAATCACGAGACGGCACACGCAGGCAACCCATAAGCGATCGCCGACCAACATGCACGTCGTCCGACAAGACGACCGACCGACGACCAACCAAGGTGGTCCGCACTCAAGTGACATGTATCGGCAACCGTCGGTCGAGTCATGGCTGTCCGGACCTCACTGCAGCCGCGCCCCGACTGAACTTCTGCCGCGTCCTAAGTCAAACACTGCCAGGTCCGAACTGCATTGCTAGCGCCTCCCAACTCACTGGCAGATCCGAACTAACTCCGAACACACAACAACCGGGAAGTAATAGCAGTCAGCAAAGATAACGTGCCAGGGCTTATATCGATAAGCGCCGCTGCTGCCGCTCACAGGGAGGCAAAGCAGCAACTCAGTGACAACGCAAATTGAAACTAACATAACAAGGTGACAGTATGGTAAAAAAATAAAACAGGGTGTAAAATCAGAGATGGCACGAACACGAGCCACGCACGGCTCAATACTAATCAGTTCTACTTGCAGCAGTCTTGACGAAGCATGGCTGCAACCCTGATTTATCAAAGTTAAGCTTCGGGCCGTGAGGGAACAGGAAGGGGCAAAGCAGTGGTTAGGTGCGAGGGGTAGTCATAAAGCTTTATGATCAAGTGACCTAAGTCATGGGACATAATATCCTGTCGAACCTCCTTTTGCCTGGAGTATTGTAGCATTCGAAGCCCCCTGCAGAAATACGAGGCGCATTCAAGTTCTAAGGCCTCCGATTTTTTTTCTAATTAACTACCCACCCGAAATCGATAAAACTGGCGTTACTTCTCGACGTAATCGCCCTGCAGACGTACACATTTTTCACAACGCTGACACCATGATTCCATGGCAGCGGCGAAGGCTTCTTTAGGAGTCTGTTTTGACCACTGGAAAATCGCTGAGGCAATAGCAGCACGGCTGGTGAATGTGCGGCCACGGAGAGTGTCTTTCATTGTTGGAAAAAGCCAAAAGTCACTAGGAGCCAGGTCAGGTGAGTAGGGAGCATGAGGAACCACTTCAAAGTTGTTATCACGAAGAAACTGTTGCGTAACGTTAGCTCGATGTGCGGGTGCGTTGTCTTGGTGAAACAGCACACGCGCAGCCCTTCCCGGACGTTTTTGTTGCAGTGCAGGAAGGAATTTGTTCTTCAAAACATTTTCGTAGGATGCACCTGTTACCGTAGTGCCCTTTGGAACGCAATGGGTAAGGATTACGACCTCGCTGTCCCAGAACATGGACACCATCATTTTTTCAGCACTGGCGGTTTCCCGAAATTTTTTTGGTGGCGGTGAATCTGTGTGCTTCCATTGAGCTGACTGGCGCTTTGTTTCTGGATTGAAAAATGGCATCCACGTCTCATCCATTGTCACAACCGACGAAAAGAAAGTCCCATTCATGCCGTCGTTGCGCGTCAACATTGCTTGGCAACATGCCACATGGGCAGCCGTGTGGTCGTCTGTCAGCATTCGTGGCACCCACCTGGATAACACTTTTCGCATTTTCAGGTCGTCATGCAGGATTGTGTGCACAGAACCCACAGAAATGCCAACTCTGGAGGCGATCTTTTCAACACACATTCGGCGATCCCCCAAATCAATTCTCTCCACTTTCTCGATCATGTCGTCAGACCGGCTTGTGCGAGCCCGAGGTTGTTTCGGTCTGTTGTCACACGATGTTCTGCCTTCATTAAACTGTCGGACCCACGAACGCACTTTCGACACATCCATAACTCCATCACCACATGTCTCCTTCAACTGTCGATGAATTTCAATCGGTTTCACACCACGCAAATTCAGAAAACGAATGATTGCACGCTGTTCAAGTAAGGAAAACGTCGCCATTTTAAGTATTTAAAACAGTACTCATTCTCGCCGCTGGCGGTAAAATTCCATCTGCCGTACGGTGCTGCCATCTCTGGGACGTATTGACAATGAACGCGGCCTCATTTTAAAACAATGCGCATGTTTCTATCTCTTTCTAGTCCGGAGATAAAAAATCGGAGGCCTCAGAACTTGAATGCACCTCGTACTGAGGCTTGCTGCCTCTATAGCCATCCACAATAGCGAAAGTGTTGCCAATGCAGGATTTTGTGCACGAACTGACCTCTCGACTATGTTCCATGTTCGATGGGATTCATGTCGATTTGTATGAGTGGCCAATTCATTGACTCAAATTGTCCAAAATGTTCTTCAAACCAGTCGAGAAAAATTGTGGCCCCTATCATGGTACAATGCCATCCATGAAAATTCCATCACGTTTGGGAACATGAAGTTCATTAATAGCTCCATTATCCGAACATAACCCTTTCCCTTCAATTATCGATTCAGCTGCATGAGGAGACCCAACGTGTTTCACGTAAACACAGCCCACACTATTATGGAACCCCCAGCAGTTTGCCTTACTGACAACTTGGGCCCATGGCATTGTGGGGTCTGCGCCACACTCAAGCCCTACCATAAAGTCTTACTAACTGAAATCGGGAGTTATATGACCGAGCCACGGTTTTTCAGTCGTCTGGGGTACAACCGATGTGGTCACGAGCCCAGAAGAGGCGCTGCAGGCGATGTCGTGCTGTTAGCGAAGGCACTCACGTAGGTCGTCTGCCATAACGCCAGATTTCGCCGCACCATCATAACGGATGCGTTCGTTGTACGTTCCACAGATGATTATTTCACGCAGTCGTGCTTGTCTATTACCACTGATAACTCTACGCAAACGGCGCTGCTCTTGGTCGTTAACTGTAGGCCATCGGCCACTGCGGTGCCATGGTGGGAGGTAATCACTGAAATTTGGTATTCTCTGTGAACCATGATTTATTTTCAAAGAATATTCTTAAGAATTTATTTTATTTACTAGCGATTCATCAAGAACATTAACACATTTAGTCACACTATGTAAGCATGGAAGTAGTTGCCAGGGAGTAACTGATGAAATCATAACCAAATTCCTTTTAACAAATGGGAGTTTTATTCCTAAAAGCATTTTTTAAAAAAAGAAACAGATTTAAAGTTATAATCAGAAAGCACCCTCAAAATATCAAGTTACAATTTATTCAGAGGCAGAAAGAAACAAATTTTGACTGTATGAGATTTCGGGCAGAGAACTTTGCCGCTCCCTTTGTAAGTAGGCTGTTTATGTTTTCTTTATGGAAGTAGGCTGTTTATATGTTTTTTATTGGCAACGTTACGTAGCGCTCTGTACGAAAATCACTGGCTGTGCTGTGTGCAGTCTGTGGCTAGTTTGCATTGTTGTCTGCCATGGTAGTGTTGGGCAGCGGCAGCTGGATGTGAACAGCGCGTAGCGTTGCGCAGTTGGAGGTGAGCCGCCAGCAGTGGTGGATGTGGGGAGAGAGATGGCGGAGTTTTGATAATTTGTAATACTGGATGTCAATTACGAATATTAAGGTAAATACATTGTTTGTTCTCTATTAATATCTTTCATTTGCTAACTATCCCTATCAGTAGTTAGTGCCTTCAGTAGTTTGAATCTTTTATTTAGCTGGCAGTAGTGGCGCTCGCTGTATTGCAGTAGTTCGAGTAACGAAGATTTTGGTGAGGTAAGTGATTTCTGAAAGGTATAGTTTAACGTTACTCAGGGCCATTCTTTTGCAGGGATTTTTGATAGTCAGATTGCGTTGCGCTAAAATTATTGTGTGTCAGGTTAAGCACAGTCGTGTACAATTGTTCTACGGGGACGTTTCATATGTCGACCCTTAGCCTAGGATACCTCACTGGAATCTTCTGATTTTTTCTTGTAGTTTGTGTAATTAGCGTAGATTTTGTTTATTCCTAGCGCGTAAAACAGTTGTGGCATGCATGTAGATTTGCACCAAGTATTTCGCAGCTGCACTTGCAATTAACTAGATATTATTTTCAGTGCTATGTTAATGTGTTCTCTTATTTTTGCTATTCAAATTGTGCTTTTCTGTGTTATCGTGTGAAATATTGTGACAATAATGGCGTGTGAAAAACGTAACACTCGGCTCCAAAGTAAACTGAGAAATGACAGTGAAGACGAAAGCAGTGTGTTGGCCCCACCATGTAATGAGTTAACTAATATTCAAAGTAGTAATTTGGTAACTGTGCATAGGGAAATGGAGCGGGCGTCAAACAATGGCATAGGCAGTGAAACAGGTAGTGAACAGGGAAGCATTATCGATCGATCGGTCGGCAACAGCTCACCTCAGGAATCCGAAATGATAGGACACAATTTTGCAAATACTGTAGATTCAGGTTTTGCGTCCTCACCGTTTTCTCAAATGAGTCAAGACACATTTTCCGCTTGTCAAAATGTGAATGTTGCCGGTGCAAATTCACTGCCGAAAAGCACTAAGGAACATGTTTCAGACACCAGTGCATTGTTATTACAGTTAATGCAACAAATGGGACAAAGGCTACAAAAGTTAGACACAACGCTTGAACAAAATCAGAAACAAATGAGACAAAATCTTCAAAAGTTAGACACAATGGAACAAAATCAGAGACAAACACAGCAAAAGCTTCAGAAGTTAGACACAATGGAACAAAATCTTCAAAAGTTAGACACAATGGAACAAAATCTTCAAAAGTTACACACAATGGAACAAAATCAGAGACAAACACAGCAAAAGCTGCAAAAGTTAGACACCACACTTGAACAAACACGTGAAGATTTAACTACTGAGTTACATAACATCGAATCGAAATGTCAAAAGGTCTGTAATGACGTAAAAACACAAATTTGTGAGCATTTCCAACCTATTTTTTCGCGTCATGAGAATGCGTTACAGAATCACGAAGCAGCCATAAAAGAACTGCAGACTACTGTTCATGAAAATCATGAGACCTTGCAAGCTAAAATGGACTCAGTTGCATCTACCGATTCGGTTACGCAACTTGCAAAAACTCAGGAAAATTAAAGGACACAGTAGAAAGACACATGGGGGAAATTAGTTCATTATCAGAGAAAGTAGTTGAACTTTCGGATCAGCTAAATAATTTATCTACCAAGGTAGATGATAATCTGAATGACACAAAACCATTAGTCTTTAATGACACAGAAGAGTGCGAACAAATTAGGAAATTCAAACAAAATCAGAATCAAATTAATACGCAACACCAAAGAGAAATCCGGGAAGTACAAGATCAGCTGACACAGGTAATACAAGAATTACATATTTCAGAGGACACTCGCGCTCCAATACGGGAAGAGGGACATAGTAATGCGGAACAGCCACAAATTAATAACACAGGGCACTTCGGAAATTATGAAAGAAATTGGCAAGGTACACCGAATTTTGAGATAGAACCGCCGACACGATGTAACAATGACCGATATGCTACTCGCCGACACGATGATTTTGACTATAATCTGTTCATTACTACACGTAAATTCAAAACATTTAAGAATTCTGCCAACAACATTCATCCACAAGCGTGGCTCCATCAATTCTCTCATTGTTTTCCTCCCAACTGGTCATTAGAACACAGATTAGAATTTATGTGTGGCTACTTGGAGAATGAACCAGCTGTAAGAATGCAATCGGTCATTCACGATTGTCACAGTGAAGGAGAATTTTACCATGCGTTCCTCTCAGCATATTGGTCACAAGCCACACAAGACCGAGTAAAACATGGCATCATAATGATGAAACATTTCGAACAATCTGAATTTTCCAGTCTTGTCAAATATTTTGAAGACATGTTGCACAAGAATCAGTACCTGTCAAACCCATACAGCCCCTCAGAACTCATCCGCATTTGTTTAATCAAATTACCTGAACATTTACGGCATATTATTTTGGCAGGACGTTGCAAAGACGACATTGAAGCTTTTCAGGGACTCTTACAAGAATTAGAAATTGACACAGACAGTCGCGGGATGCGAAAACAGGAAAACAATCACTACAGATCACATCCGTCACAATTCCGCGATGACAGAAATAATACACGACAAGGCTCTTCTTATAACGTAAATCATGACCAAAACAGACACCACCCATATGACAATCACTGGCAGAGTAGTAATAGTTACAGAGAAAGATCGCACTTCCGTAGTAATGAATATGACAGAGACAATCATAGAAACAGATAATTTGGCAACCAGAACTATTATTATCACAGGAGACAGAATAACTTCAGACGCAATGCTCCACCATGCAGTGATAATTCAGGGAGAAATTCTCCACTACATGACCGACAAACAAGAAACTATGTAAACTACCGACAAAACGACAGACGTGAATTTCATCAGAACTGGCAGGGTTCTAACAGAGTAGAGCCCTCTCGGCAAGGCGAATTTGTAGAAGTTAGGCCTCCTAATCCCAGTAACGACGCGCGCCAACAAAGAAACAGACAATGAATCACACCGCAGGCAGCCACTTGCGCCCGCTGGCTCAGGGAAAAATAACATTGACGCTAACCTTGAGCAAAATTCCAGTATTCTTTACGGACGAATACCGCATGATAATTGCATTCAAGTTGAAACTCTGCATACTAGGAAGAGTAAAGGTTTACACCACATTTCACATGTAAAACCATTTATTGAAAGATAATCTGCTTTTTAACTTTGTCTTTGCCATAAAACGTTTCACTTCACGTTACTAGTATGCTTTAGAAACTGTTACCATGCAACAATGTTTGAAGTTAAATATCCAGTAAAGAACCAAGAGAACTTATTCAAACAGAAATTACGAATGCATTGTTATTGCGAACAGATGACACAGTGTTATTGTGTGTGTACATTCTTGCTTGTTAGTTGCACGATTAGAACATTTACCAGTACTGCTAATGAGATTTTAATGCAACATTTTGGTTTACTGGAAAATACATTTGGGATTTAAAGTACTTTCTGTGAGATTAAAGATGACTTAGTATTTGGTTTCTTTGACAGCTACACGGTTATATTACGACACTACTAATGTGTGACACAATTTACATTGTTGCTTTTGCGGTGTATCTGTTTTATATCTGCACAGTTTTTCTGAATTCTTCTGGAAAGCAAAACATGTTTTATCAGTAACTTTTGTGGTATAGCTACAAGGAGACAGCCTTTTCCATAGCACAACAATACGTTACAGCACAGTACTTTCATCATCACAACAATAAGCGTAATAACTAAGATATCTCTACGCCAAGCATTTCACTTTTGTTTATCATGAGGTAAGTACATTGACTTCTGCAGAACTTAGCTTTCGGAGGACAATAACTACGACACTTCCACAGAGATTATCTTACAACAGGGCGCACATTTAGCGCTACAGGACACGTATTTGAGAGATTAATTTTGTACTTAAAACATTTCTTTTTTAAGATTTTTGAATTACAAAGAAAGTTTTCCGTGATACATTTCATTCCATTGCTGTAATCTGTAATACCTGAGGGTACAATTACATTAAACCTCAGGGGGGTACACGCTTACTTTGTGTACCATGTGTTTGGCAAGCACAAGGAACCCTAGCTAATATGGTATTTGCTTATACAACTTTACACATCGGTACCATATTTCTCTAAAACATAAATTACACAGCTATCTGATCATTTAACTGAGAGAGACAAATTTTTTTACTACGTCAGTGACACATGTTTACGCAATTACACAGCTGGATGATTTCACACTTACGAAATTGTATTTTGTCTGTACTGTGTGAACTCTTCATATTTTTTTGGAACCATTGTGATACTATGAGAGCTTTGAATGATGTATTTGGTATGAGATCATGATTTTTAAAGTACGTTTGAGGCAGATGACACTATTAAATTGAGCAGAGAATATTTCTTATGGTTTGAAATTATTGCAGAAAGCTACGACTTTTTTGAGATTTGACTGAGGTGTTATGATGTTATTTTTACGACGACGATGTGTATTATGCTGTTGAGGTATGTTTATGTCAATAAGATGATGCTACCATATATGAGGAATGTGATTACGTGTTTATATGTATATGAATAATGAATAGAAGTTAGGGACTCTTGACTTGTGAAAAAGGATGTTGGAAACCAAGAATCGTACTTTAAGAGTTATGAAATGTGTGTAAATGCGTGAATGTATCACAATGCAGGCGAAAATTTTTTGGACACTGTCATATCAATAGCATTTTGTTTCTACAGATTTGTAACGCAAATTCTTGACCTGTGAAATATTTTTTATATGAGACTGTCACTGTAGCTGAAACTGCTGTCGTAAATATTTCCGTAAGAAAGTTAAGTGACCACCTGGACGTAATGCGTTGTGATCGGCCAGGTGTGCCAGCCGCCTTGAGAAAAAGCCATTAGGGTGTTCATTTCAGAGGCAGAGGTGGAGAAAAAAAAAGAGACATTAACCTCGCTGTTGACATTCCTTTAGAGAAAACAATGCAAATGCGACACCCTCATTACTTGGAAAGATACTTACATCTGCACACCTGATTATGACAAGCGTCTTTCTCTAGAATTGAGGGAATTTTTACTGCATTATGAAATGCCATATGGCTAATGAATGATGTTTCATGCCGTCCTTTGTACATATTTGCTCATTTCCTTTAATATCTAGTTCCTAGCTGCACTGCAGCATTGGTTAAAATAAAATTTAATAAATGTACTAATATAGTTATTTTATGCCTACAGATCCAGTCAATAAGAAATTTATGATCTACTTACAAGAAAACGAGGGCACATAAATAGACATTTCCCTTCACAGGAATTGCATCAATAATTTCATTACGATTTGGTAACTTATCTGCTAGTGTAAGTTCTCGTGATGCATCACTCTAGTGTTAAGATGTGACATAGGTATTAGACATGGCCATTTTAGTGTAATATTTTTTCTGCTTGAGCTTTGTCATGTATAGATATAAGTTTTATATTTTTTATATTTTTTATATTTGCTGCTGCTGTTTGCCAGGCATAGTATTACTGAATTTGAGTTTGTGTTACTCTTCTAAGCTAGTTTTTCTTGTTTCCTGCACAGTGCCTTATATTAGTTGTAATTTATGCTGCTTGCTTTGCCATTTCTATTTTTTGTCATTGATGTTTGTATTAATTGTTTTATGTGATGCTGCATTGCCTCGTCCCTTAGTTTAGCATCTGAGCTCAGTAGATTTAAGTTAGCTTAAGAGGGGGTGGACTATATAAGAAACTAACTATGATGAATTGGACGAAATGCATTAAGAAGCTATAAGAAAATGGTTTGGCAAAAAAAAAAAAAAAAAGTGTTGTGTGCAGTGGAGAAAAACTATTTTGAAAGAGGATGTGAACAGAATACCGAAAGCAGGCTTAGATAGTACTTTTGCGAATAATGATGAACAAAGAGAGATCTCCATGCAAAATACTGCAGTAAAACAAACCCTGTCGTTTCCTTTTGTGTCATCCCTCTATATGTTTGTGTACCCTTGTGTATTTGTGTTTTTCCTGTCTTTATGTGTTTAGCTGATGAGAGCTATGTTGTAGACATTTGCTAATACTCTGTTATTTACTTTGTAAAGATGTTTAGACATTATTTATACTGTGTGGTTGCTCACATGTGAAGGTGATGTTTCAAACGTTCTTCTGATCTTTTATGTATGTACTCATGTTATAATTCCTGTAACACTGATGTATATGTTTATTTATATTCTGTTGTAAAGCCTGTACTACAAATGTTATCTGTATTGTTATGTTCTTTAATGATGTATTTTGTACCTTTGTAATTGTATTCTCATGTTATAAAATGGTAATTGACACCAGTTCATCATATTAGTAACTTGTAAGTTACATTTCACTGCACACGTTTCTGTTGGTCATAGTATATGGACAATTTGTGAGAAGTAGGGACTGTTAGTGTTTACATGTGTGTTGATAATTCAGCAAGGGACTGGATAACAGCATTGCTGGTTCTAAGGACAATTCCAAAAACTTTGTGAGTGCACAAGTGGTTGTTATGGACTTGCTCTATTATCCGCAAGACTCTTCGATGGTGAATGTGCACCTGCACCGTCGCAGCAGATGGCTGCTGGCCATCTCTACCAGGACTACAGTGGGTCTACATCTCTGGTGGCCCACCAATACCATTATTTCTACAAGGACTACAGTGGGTCTGCACCTCTGGTGGCCCACCAATACCACAATCTCTACCAGGACTACAGTGGGCCTGTCCACAATTTCTACAAGGGCTACAGTGGGTCTGCAAATCTGGTGGCCCACCAATACAATACTCTCTACCAGGACTGCAGTGGGTCTGCTCTGTGATGACCTACCTACCAATATTCTTCAAAACGTCGAATGACTCTGCTGTGGGTTTGCTCTGTTGTGGTCCATTACCTGTCTGCATGTCAAGAGTCAGCACTGTCTTTCTGTTGGAAGGAGAACACCACTTCTTCAAGACTGCATGGAAATCCACTACTTCTGTGTGCAATTTTTTTTACTAATGAGACTTTGTAAAAAAAAACTGTAATTACTATTATGATGAATGATCTGGACTGTCTTTATGGACTGTGAGAAAATTTTAGCTTTTGACCAACATTGTATTAATAACTGTGTGCATTTATATCTTTGTTACTGTAATTGTGAAAAATTTTTTCAAATCTGTATTGGCCAGTGCCCAACACTATTTGTAAAATTTTTTGTGGGGAGCATGGGGGCTATGTAAGTAGGCTGTTTATGTTTTCTTTATGGAAGTAGGCTGTTTATATGTTTCTTATTGGCAACGTTACGTAGCGCTCTGTACGAAAATCACTGGCTGTGCTGTGTGCAGTCTGTGGCTAGTTTGCATTGTTGTCTGCCATTGTAGTGTTGGGCAGCGGCAGCTGGATGTGAACAGCGCGTAGCGTTGCGCAGTTGGAGGTGAGCCGCCAGCAGTGGTGGATGTGGGGAGAGAGATGGCGGAGTTTTGATAATTTGTAATACTGGATGTCAATTATGAATATTAAGGTAAATACATTGTTTGTTCTCTATTAATATCTTTCATTTGCTAACTATCCCTATCAGTAGTTAGTGCCTTCAGTAGTTTGAATCTTTTATTTAGCTGGCAGTAGTGGCGCTCGCTGTATTGCAGTAGTTCGAGTAACGAAGATTTTGGTGAGGTAAGTGATTTCTGAAAGGTATAGTTTAATGTTACGCAGGGCCATTCTTTTGCAGGGATTTTTGATAGTCAGATTGCGTTGCGCTAAAATTATTGTGTGTCAGGTTAAGCACAGTCGTGTACAATTGTTCTAAGGGGACGTTTCATACCTTTTGACACGGCCGTAGTTACGACCGCTCACAACAGCCTCTGAAAGACTAGACTGGTGCAAATTTGCAACACACCAGAGTACTTTAAACTAAAAGTTTTAACAATTTACACAAGCACACAAACTATGCACCCCCGTAGGAGGGATGGAAATGATACAAAACACTAACAATTCAAATATTAACTTTGCCACCGAAGGTGCAACTTGATTTTAATTTGTAAGAAAAGTCTTACAGTGAAAGGGTGGCAACTTTATATACTAAAATGATCATTTAAATAAAGCCCATGAAATGCAATCTTATATAAAATTGTACAAGGTTGGCCAAACAAGTTAAAATGCTCTACAGTACACAGATACCGCCTCTCAAGATCATAGGCAAGGTCAAAACGTATTTCAGGTATAGGGCCGTTATACTCCAAGCAATAAATTCGTTAACACACCAGATCCGACAAACATGACAGAGGCTAACTACCTAATAAATGCGTACGAGAGACAGACGAGCAAGCTGGGGACGAGAGACTGACCAAGAAAACAAGTATAATTTAACAGGAGTAAATCACACAACATATCACCAATCACTTAACTTCTAATAAACTGCGATTTCTCGAGAAGACCTGGCGCAGCACCCCCAAGTCGCTAACCCGAATCATCCGCTGCCAGCCGCTTCAACGGACGCAGGAAGGCGCGCCGATCTCCCGTCTCACGGCGTAGCAGCTCGCACCAGCCAGACTGATGTCATGTTTGACTCCTGTTGCTCTCGTGTCGACCGCGAAGCCACTACCCCTCGGTATACGGCGCGGCCCACTGGACTCACGTGGCGACCTCACATGCGCCGACACTCAAGACAAGTCATCTTGTGTCTCAGTGCGCGACCGACCAACCGATCGATCCAACCGCCAATGATCTCTGCCTGAGCAAACTCGAGCAGACTGGCGGCCTAACGCGCAGACTCAGATGCAGGAGCTAAGCCCCGACCGGGCGACCACTTGCTGAGTTCTCTTACTGGCGGAGTGGAAAGACTCTCATTTTGCCAGCTTTAAAGGTTGATCCGAACGACAGTCATACTGGCACTCCGAACGACAGACAGACACGAACTGCCTAATAAATGCGGACAGACTAGCAAGCTGGTGACGAGAGACTGACCCAGCCTGACCAACTGGCGAGCACATAGCGCCACTTAAATGCACGTGAACAGGTAACCTTTTCCACCAGAGGGAGACACCAAAGCTGCGATTGCCACAGCGGCGCCACCGCCAGAAACGGTGGGCGACTGCTTCACACTACGCGCTGCGGCGCGCTCTTCAAACCAGCAATTTTTACCACGGCTCACTCCCCACACTCTTTGGATCTCGGAATACTTAATTCCCTAATGATTTCCGAAGTGGAATGACCCATGCGTTGAAAATCTGTTAGTTCTCGTCGTGCGGCCATAATCACGTCGGACACCTTTTCACATGAATCACCTGAGTACAAATGAGAGCTTTGCAAACGCACTGCCCTTTTGTACCTTGTTTACGCGATACTACCGCCATCTGTATTTGTGAATATCCCATGACTTTGTCACCTGTATTATCAAACAGAAAACTTTATTATTGCTTATTATTGCCAGCAGTCTTGTTTTTTTATTTTTTATTTTATTCGGAGCCCATAAGCAAAGATAGCTATCTGCAACAGTGCGACACAGTGCAGGTGAGTAGGAGGAATACAGGGCTGCAAGGATAACTCTAAACTGGCAGGATGTGGAGTCAAATTGAGCTTGGGTGACAGATACGGAAGTGGCTCTCCATGCGGTCTCAACTTTGTGCCAGAATTCATCAATTGTGGAGGCCATCGATTGGTGGTCTCTCAGCAACTCACGAGCAGATGTTTTCAGTGAGGGACACACGTGGAGAACATGCTGACAAACACCCACTGTATCGAGGCACGACAGAGCAGCATCGGTAACATGTGATCCTGTGTTACCTTGTTGAAAGACAAGCTCAAGGAGACGTCGAAGAAAGGGGGCAATGCGAATCAGAGCCAGTCATTTTGTGTGTCCAGTGGCACATTTTCTGACCAATATTTCTGATGGGTGCAACATTATCGGTTCGTGTCAATCTCTGCAGGTCCATGGATTCTCTCCGACCGTGGCATTTCCGACCTTCTTGCACTTACCACAGGTACTGTGGAACTTTCGAGCAGTAAGTTTTGCTCTATGGTATTTCTGCCCAGAGTCTTTGACTTAGCAACAGAGAGATGTTACGTCCTGTGTCTTAGGTTCCTGCCTAGCCACACCGTGGGAAATTGCAGCACGTTCGTTAATAAACAGCAAAATATTTGTGACCAGCAAGAACTCTCAGATTGGTGCCTAATCACACACCCGGAATTGGCGTCATATTCGGAGAAAACTAACAGATGAATTCACACCAGCCTACGAACAATTATCAAGGCTACATATCGATTAAGTGTAGAGACTATCATACTATATGTCTCCTCTATTATCTTCTCAGTCATTGTACTCCCTCTTATTTGTCTTGACTCCTAGTCTGTTACCTGAACAACTCAGCAGCAACAAAGTAAAATTCTCGCTGTATCATCACATATCACTATCATGTTTTCATATTTTCTAAATTACTTTCCGTATCAGGAACCCGATTTTGGGGCAATCTTCCTCAGACAGTCAGAGAAATTAAATTCCTTCCAAATTTAACAACACAATCGCACCTTGGACTATCTTTCGGCCGGCCGCGGTATCCGAGCCGTTCTAGGCGCTTCCGTCCGGTACCGCGCTGCTGCTAAGGTCGCAGGTTCGAATCCTGCCTCGGGCATGGATGTGTGTGATATCCTCAGGTTAGTTAGGTTTAAGTAGTTCTAAGTTCTAGGGGACTCATAAACTCAGATGTTAAGTCCCATAGGGCTCAGAGCCATTTGAACCATCTGACTATCTTTGGCCTGGCGCTTATATTATAGTTTCCGGCTGGGCTGTGTGCGGGCAGTTGGTCGGTTGGCGTGGAACAGCGAGGCAGGACCCTCTGGCGGTCTCTATGCGGTGTCAGAGTGTGTGGTGCTGTTCCCATTGCTACTAGGTTCGTGGCTCATCGACCCTGGACATGAAAGTTCAGTTTTGACTTAATCTACCAGCAAGTCACGACTGTTCACATTCTGTCGTTTGGTGTCGTTGGGATGTTCCCGCTAGCAACAACGTGTGTTTTCGAGTTGCCAAATTTTTGCCACCCTCAGGCGGAGTTTAACTGTATTTGGTTATCTGAATTGAAGTGCACCAGCGGAATCTTCTGCCTTGTGGCCGTTAACGTTCTGGTTACCTGCTCTGGCTGTTGACGTAAATTCAGGCAGTGTATTTTCCTCATCGTGTTGTCGCTGGCCAGCACGGTGTGTAGTTTGACAGCTCAATGCATAATTGGTTGTGGGCGCCAATACCTTCTACATTGTTCCATTGAACTCCTTGTTGTGTGCTGGTCTGGAGAAGCTGAGGTTATCTCTTAGGTGGGTCCGTTGACTGTCTGTCGGCTGGGTTATCGTCGGATCGACAATGGTTGGACCGACTGCCCGTCTCACCTAAGCGGGCGTTAGTGTTTGAATTCCAGACCGACCCTCGGAACTTCCGAGCGCCCTTGGATGTATTGCCTTCTCTTGTTTGTTCTTGTTGTTTGTACTTGTATGGCTTCTAGCCAGTTTTTAGATTAAAGTTGTTCTGCTGTTAAGGTGTTAGATGGTTTGGGCCTTAAGCCTAATTTAAGAACTGTTTTACGTAAAGCCTTTGACATTTCTAAAATTAATGTTATTGAGTGTTGGGCCTTAAACCGATTTTGAATTTAAGTTGTTTCGCTCTTAAGGTGTCAGATTCTCGGGGCCTTCAGCCGATTTGAATTAAAGTTGGCCGGCCGGCCGGCCGGAGTGGCCGAGCGGTTAAAGGCGCTACAGTCTGGAACCGCACGACCGCTACGGTCGCAGGTTCGAATCCTGCCTCGGGCATGGATGTGTGTGATGTCCTTAGGTTAGTTAGGTTTAAGTAGTTCTAAGTTCTAGGGGACTTATGACCACAGCAGTTGAGTCCCATAGTGTTCAGAGCCATTTGAACCATTTTTGAATTAAAGTTGTTCGGCTGTTAAGGTGTTAGATGGTTTGGGCCTTCAGCGTAATTTAAGAACTGTTTTACGTAAAGCCTTATGCATTTTTAAAATTACTGTTATTGAATCTTAAGTGTTGGACCTTCAGCCGGTTTTGAATTTGCTCTTAAAGCGTCAGATTCTTTGGGCCTTCAGCCTAATTAAGGAACTGTTTTAAGATAAGGCTCTGCCTTTTGAATTTCTGATTTTGGTTCAGCTTTAAGTTATTGGCTTTCAGCCGTTTTTAAATTAAAGGCATAAGATTGTACGGTGCATCCAAAACTAAAGCTGTGTTTTTTTTTAATTTCTTGGTTCTTGTAATGTTTGATTAATAAAAAGGTTGTATGTTCGAGTATAACTGACAGCCGCTTATTTTGGCCCCTTACCGCAACTTAAACTACCTGTCGTGTCCTGCGGGTTTAGCAGGGCGTCTCACATTGTCCGTGTGCAATATTGGCTTGTTGTCGACGAGTATGTGAGGTCGCTGTGTGACGCTACACGGCCGAGAGAACAATATCTCCGCCCTTTCGGAGGCCATTCACATGGGACTGTTAATCTCCCGCTAGGTGTCGATGTTACTTGGCATGACGTCGTGAGATCCCGACCAACGTGGCCAGAAATGTCGTCGAACGGTAATGAGCAGTTTGGATAGGCAGCCATGCTGCCTCTGTTGAATTTCGATACGACTTGATAGACGTTTTTTCTTTTCACACGAGTCATAACACGATCTGGTCAAAAAAAATTAAAAAAAAACACTCACAAGGTGAGGCACGACGTTTGGAACGTGGATTTACTGCAGACTTCGTGCACTCGTAGTACTCCCTGAGGACAACAAATGTGTAAGCAGTAGCGCGTACTTCTCAAGCGTTATTGAAAAACTCGCAAGATAATTTCGGTCGTCCATATATACCTGTGCGTGGCCATTTTTACATGACGCAACGGCACGGGAGTGGTTAGCGTTCAAGCCCCGTAATCGATGGATCGAACCCCGTTCGTCATTCTTTTTAATTTCTAACACAGTAATATTCTTTACTATTTATATTACAATTGATGCAATGGGAAAAATACACGTAATCGGATGAACCTTTATTAAATTTACAGTGTTATTTGGCAGTCTACAAATTTTTTTTACCACAAATAATATAATTTTCGTAACTATCGACTAGTAAACGAACAAACGCATAAAGTGATACGGAAAATGTGTGCTTGTACGTGTCTTCAAAATTGTTCGTATTTAATCAAAGGCCGGCCGCGGTGGCCGTGTGGTTCTAGGCGCTGCAGTTCGGAACCGCGGGACTGCTACGGTCGCAGGTTCGAATCCTGCCTCGGGCATGGATGTGTGTGATGTCCTTAGGTTAGTTAGGTTTAAGTAATTCTAAGTTCTAGGGGACTGATGACCTAATATGTGAAGTCCCATAGTGCTCAGAGCCATTTGAGCCAGCCATTTAATCAAAAGACAACGAGAAATTGCTTCTCGTGAAGGTGCTATTAAAATACAGTCGATACTGCATGACCAATTATCAGCGCCGATATTTAAGGAAATGCTGCGTTATGCATGGCTTGCTTCCAAATTATCGTCTGAAAAAGAGATTTATGAAAATGTTGACGAGGTTTGTTTTTCCATAGGAAACCTCAAAAGACCTTGCGTATGCGGAAACGTAGCATTTATTCAATGCAGCTGGCGCCGTTTAACTTTATGTTTTCCGTGTTTTTACGAAAAGTATCATCCTGCAACTTGAACTCGTAATGTCGAAAGCGACGATTAATTGTACATCTCTCGAAAGCAGTCTGTGCCGGTCAAAACTTGGAGGTAACAAGTCGTTTATACCTTCCAGGTATAAGGGATTTCTCAAAACACGGACAAGCATACATTTTCAGTACCACTTTATGCGTTTGGTCGTTTACTAGTCGATAGTTATGAATATTATATTATTTGTGATAGTAAAAATTGGTAGACTGCCAAATAAATTGTAAATTTAATAAAAGTTCATCCGATTACACGCATTTTTCCCATTATATCAATTGGAATATAAATAGTGAAGAAAATTAGGGAGTTAGAAATTAAAAATCTTACGAGCGGGACTCGATCCATTGATGCAGTGATCACGGGGCTTGACCGCTAACCATTTTTTTTGGTTCGTTTTCGTTCGTTTCATCTGCTCGGCGCGGACGTCGTAAGACATCCGTTTAAGTTCGTTGTTGATCGATTAGCTCAGTTTTTTTATTACAGAGGGCTGCTAACCCTCTGACCGAACACGCTGAGCTACCGTGCCGGCACCACTCGGCTGCCGCCGCTTCATGGTAGAAACGGCCACGCACAGGTATATATTTGACGACCGAAATTATCTCGCGATTTTCTCAGTAACGCTTGAGAAGTACGCGCTACTGCTTACACATTTTGTTGTCCTCACGGAGTAATACGAGTGTGCGAAGTTTGCAATAAATCCGCGTTCCAAACGCCGTGACCTCCCCTTGATGTGTTACTTGAATGAGAAACCCGGTGTTTAGTATTTCCTTACACACCGAATGATAGTACAGCTTCTCCTTACTACTTCGTGTAACTAGTGTCCGTATGCGAGGAGTGTTGCTGCTTCGTGCCGGATCCCGTAAGCAAAGATGGCTATCCTTATACAGCGCCCTGCCTGATTCAGACGCCAACAAGGCGAGTACGAAAGCGCCCCAGCTTTCTCTTCGCTTCTCTCCTCGTCTAATGAGCGACGGCCTACGGACGTGACGACGCAGGGCGAGTTGCTCTCGGGTCCCGGGAGGCCGGTTCCACGTCTCCCCTGCGACAACTGCGCAGCAGCCAAAGGCGCATTGTCCCCCAGCCGGGGACCTCTCCGCTATCTGTAGCAGCGGAGACAGCTGGCTCTGATAAGCGACCAATTAATTTCGCCGGTTGCTACGCAACGGCCATTCCAGACTCGGAAGTCCAAGTCGTTGCTTGCATAATCTCAGATGGGATAGTCTAAGATAATAGCAGATTTGCAGTACACAACTGTAGTCTAGAAATGGGCTTTGAGGAGACGCGCAACGGTCAAAGATGCAATTAAATTTGCATCACGGAAGTTGGTTGTGGGAGAGGTGGAGGAAATTTGTGACAGTCATAGTAGCAAAAGGAAGTGCAATTCCTTCACGTTTAGACACGCCTGTGTTTCCGTTCTTCTGACATTAGGCACTTCGGAGCCAGCCAGCTTTCTCCAAAGACTTAGCAAACAGTGACTAGCACACTGGACTCGCATTCGGGAGGACGAAGGTTCAATCCCGCGTCCGGCCATCCTGATTTAGGTTTTCCGTGATTTCCCTAAATCGCTCCAGGTAAATGCCGGGATGGTTCCTTTGAAAGGGCACGGCCGACTTCCTTCGCCGTCCTTCCCTAATCCGATGAGACCGATGACCTTGCTGTCTGGTCTCTTCCCCCCAAAACAACCCAACAACCTAGCAAACTTTGGCGGCAATTTTCACTAGTAAATCTGCCGGAAACGAGTAATCAGCCCCACTCCTACTAATGTCAGTGACTCATCACCTCCAGTTGAGATAGGGCGCTTAGTGGAAGGCGAGGGAGGAGGCAGAGGTCACAGGCCAAGGGAAGGTGGCAGATCGAATCAACTCTGATGCCGTAACAAATGTCGTATCTTCCTGATCCTTCATCTAGGCAGAACTTATCACATCAGAAGATCCTCTTCGTTTATTTCTGCTTCGATTCATTTCTTATAAGCCCACTTAATTTGTGGCATCCTTGCGTAATATAACATCTCAAAGCCCCGATTCTCTTCGATTTGCTCAAAGTCTGGGACTCGCTTCTATTCGCTGTCGTGGAAGAGATATACATACTCAGTAATTTCTCCCTCAAATTAATGTCTCTGTCTGACACTGGAAGACGTATTTTAGCGAGCAATGTCCTCTCCGACCATGCTAATCGCTGCTTAAAATTAATAGTTATTGCCTCCTCTGTTTTACGTTATTTCGCTCCAGTGTAGTAGAATTCATTCACTTCGTGTGTAACAGCGCCCCCAGTTTTGAAATTTATAACTAATCTTATACCTGCTGCTCAATAGTTTCGCCTTTCCTTGGTTTAGTGCCAGTCTACATTCTATGTTCAGTAAACATTTCATTCCACTCAACATATCCTGTACTGCATTATCACATTCCCAGAAAACAGCAATGTTATTTGGGAATTTTATTTCCTTCCATCACGAATTTTAATCCCACTTCACACGTTTATTATATTTGATTCGTTGATTCATCGACATACAATATGATCAGTATAAAATAGTGCAGTACAGACATAGCAATGAAAATATATTTTAGTTAACTAATCGATTGAGTTGTTCTAATTTTTTGCAGAAATGAGATATTTCAAAGAGGTGAATCCTCTAAAGCTACACACGGAAGTAAATGCTCTTTCTCGCCCGAATGCGCACAGATAGAACTGTTTTATGCTCAAGTAAGTCAAATTTGGAATCCTCTTAGATCGTCGTCGAACGACGACAGTGAACGATACAAAAGCTTATTGTACGACAGTGGTACTCAACATTTATTTTCATATTAAAGTGAAAGATTTTCTGAGTCGTGAAAAGTTTAGGGATGTGACGTAAATCGTCCTTTGTGACGAATTGGTTTCTAGAGCCGAGAAATGTAGTGCCTAGTTTCAGCATTGTAACCAAACCTTCCAGAAGCAAACAGCCCTTGAAAGCTAGTTCTCATATGTATTACAGGGATCAACAGTCCTTCTGCCCACATGATGCATGTGCCCGGTCGGCTAAACCACAGTAACAGTGTGGTCATAAGCCTAACAGTTCGGAAGGGAGGCAGTCGGTTAAGAAACTGGATGAGAAATGCACATCTACTGCCGAAAATGACAGTCTCCTCTCCCACTAAGTTTTAAATAAAAACAAATGGCAATTCTGATACGCGCAAAAGTCCGTATAAGTCGGTCCGCCGACCGGTGTCGCCGAGCGATTCTAGGCGCTTCAGTCTGGAACCGCGCGACCGCTACGGTCGCAGGTTCGAATCCTGCCCCAGGCATGTATGTGCGTGATGTCCTTAGGTTAGTTAGGTTTAAGTAGTTCTAAGTTCTACGGGACTGATGACCTCAGCTGTCCCATAGGAGCCATTTGAACCATTTGAGTCGGTCCCCGTAGCGCTCACTAATCGCTAAAATAAAAAAAGAACAAATAATTGTTACAAAACAAAACGGTCGCCTGTCCACTATGGTCAATTCCAATTATGGGGTGGGCATGTCATGTTGCTTTTTATAAGTTATCGATCTGCATGTCAGAGAGAGAGCAAGTTTTATGTTACTGTTAAACAATCTTTGGTTTTGTTGTGACACAGTCTTTGCCTCTGCGCAATCTGATACAGTAGCTGAAATGTGGTAACTGAGGTACGAATTCAGTAGTGCTCTGTTGACTTGTGATTGTATACGAGGTGCGACAATAAAGTAATGAGTCTGATTTTCTTTGCAAGATGTGGCAACCCTGCAGGCTTGCGTAGGCACAATATCTTTAACCTTGGTCTGTAAGCTGCTTCTAGTCCGAACGGTACATCGATATAACTGCTCAGTCGTAAGTTGTGCTGTAATAAGTTAACACGTGTTTGTGTCTCACGTCACGGAAATGGAACCGCATAATATTGCGCAACGGTATGCCATTTCTTTTTGCGTTAAACTGGGTGAAAACGCGACGACAACTTATCGTAACCTTCAGAAGGCTTTTGGAGAGGAGGTTATGCCAAGAGCTCAAGTTTTTCGTTGGCATAAAATGTTTAGTGAAGGCAGCACGAATGTTGAAGATGAAGACCGCAGCGGGCGACCACCAACCTCACATACAGATGTCAACTTGGCCAGGGTGCGTGAACTCGTACGATCTGATCGAAGATTATGCGTGAAAATGATTGCAGAAGAACTGAACATCAATCCAGAAACGGTTCGTCTAATAATAACTGAAGATCTTGGTAGGAGAAAGATTTGTGCAAAAATGGCCCCCAAAAATCTCACACCAAAACAGCGAGAAACACGGAAAAATGTGGCAGCCGATCTGTTAGAGCAAACGGAAATCAATCCAGAATTGTTGAGCCGTGTTATCACTGGTGACGGGTGATGAAAGTTGGTTTTTTTCAGTACGATCCAAAGACAAAACGCCAAAGTTCGCAATGGAGCTCAAAGGGATCACCCAGACCAAAAAAAGCTCGTATGTCAAAGTCAAAAGTGAAATGCATGCTTGTGTGCTTCTTTGATTCCAAGGGAATTGTTCATAAAGAGTGGGTGCCTCCTGGACAGTTAACCAATATTACTACAAAGAAATTTTAAAAAGACTTCGTAAAAGAGTTCTTCGTGTCAGTGCCAACACTGCTGATAGTTGGATTTTGCACCACGATAATGCGCCATCCCATACTGCTCTGTCAGAACAGCAATTTTTAACCTCAAAACAAATTTCAGTGCTACCACAGCCACCTTATTCACCAGATATGGCTCCGTGCGACATTTTTCTATGTCCAAGAGTCAAAACGGCGGTCAAGGGACGCCATTTTCAAACAACACAAGATGTCCAAAAAGCTGTGATGAGGGTCTTGGAGGATATTACAGAAGATGAGTTCCAGAAATGTTACCATCAATGGCAGAAGCGCTGGAAAAAGTGTCTGCAATCAGAAGGGAACTACTTTGAAGGAGACAACACTAAACTTGACTAAAACGGTAAGCAACATTTTTTCACATCAGTCTCATTACTTTATTGTCGCACCTCGTATGTTAGATGAAGAAAGATTTATTGTAAAGGACAGCATGGATGAACATGATGTATATATTGAAAGGTGAAAAGAACATAAATTTCAATTAACGTCCTTTTCTTGAAGAGAAGAAGTTTGAGATACGACTGCACCACAGCGCAACTGATTTGTGCGAATGGTTACTGTCAGTTAGTAAACTATGTTCGCTTGCTCAGAGATGAGAGGAAAGACCATCCCACTTTCCTTAGTCATGCATTAATTATGATTGAGCTACTTGGTTTTTATAGAAATTCTCTGCACACGAAGTGTTACTCTGTCTTTTTAAATAAATAATTCATTATAAAATCGTTATCTTTGCATATAATTTCATAGGAAAAGTTACTCTCCTCATCCCACTGTTTAAAGAAGGTTAATCATTCCCCATTACCAGACTGCATCATATGGTATGCAACAGTTTGAATATTGTCTGGAAATTTTATTGAAAAATAGAAATGTAGCTTATCTGCTGCCTTCTTGCTGTTTGCTGTAGTGCTCCCGAGAAATCTGCAACAATGTTGTCAAGACGCGAGGTAATTGGAAATTATAATTAGGGCCAGATAATTATTTTACTTCAGTTGCACATTTAATACAAAGACAAGTTGTATCCAGACCAGTTACAGTTCCATTCAAATTCGGTTGTGTTTAGTCAAATGTTAGCATACGAGTTCAAGTTGGATAACAGTTTGTGGGTACATAGTTTTGGTAATTTTATTGAATAGGAAGTAAATTTGGGAAAAATGTCATATAGAAATATGTAGTGGAGAACTTACACACTGCTAAGTAATTAATTATTTTAACAGTAGATTTCGTAATTTAGACAAACGCACTTGTTTACTATTACGCAAATGCTTCGCGACTACTAAACGAAAATTTTCCTGTACAATTCCAAATGAAGTTCTTTAAATTAAAGAAACACATGTCCTACCAAGCTGGTAATAAAATTTGTGCTGTGGCTGAAACAACACCTACACGGCAATGCAAACGCGTTACGGCACAATGAGGCTTCCAAGTACAGAATGATAATTCAACGCCTGCTATATTGCAAGCCAAGCTAAAATTCACAGACGCAAGAAATAAGTTAGATAATATGGAAAAGTCGCTCCAGGTTAACCGCCAGAAAAATATTTTAACTTAATAGAAATGTGTACATGTAGAAACTGAAACGAAAGGTATTTAGCAGACACTTAAATTCTGAGCCCATTCAATGAAAAAAAGGCGACTTTCACATTTCTGTTCCAAAACGTTTTAATGGCTCGTTTCTTTAATATACATGTGTTTGCTATCTGATTAATCCAGTGACACTCGGTTGTAATTAGCAGTAGTACATGATGTTATCCCAGGTGGTAATGACACGAGGATGATGACAAAACTAACTATAATATAATTATAGTAACACGACGGTTTTGTTGTTATTTAAGTACTTAAACTTGGACAGGAACGAACTTTTATACCCTAATCAGACAGACGATGTTCTTTACAAACTGCCGACGAATTGATTACGGTGGCGTCGGATGATGTTCCTCTTCATCAATCCACATTCACAAGGTTCCCGAGCACACCCCTCCGGCTCTGCACACGTGGCTTACGATAATGATGGCTGGAGCTCTTGCCAGGCAGCGCATGGCTTACCATTGACAACTCAGATGTGTTGTAACGCGAATACTATCCGATTCGCAGTTATTGCAGTGCGCTTCGCTCGCAGTGGCGAGCACTATTTGTCTACAGCCCACTTCTAAACAAGCAACAGAAGAGCGTCAGCGCGCAACCCTTTTCCAAGGATGGAGGCGCGCCTACTCCTGTTTTACTTTACAATTCAAATCTCTGACATGTTCCAGTCTACACACATTTACATGCTGTTGCGCTCATCAGTCCGAATAGTTGTTTGATGCAGCTCTCGACGCTACTGTGTCCGGTGCAAGCCCTTTCATCTCTATATAACTGCTGGTGCCTACATCAGCTGCAGTCCGGAACCGCGCGACTGCTACGGTCGCAGGTTCGAATCCTGCCTCGGGCATGGATGTGTGTGATGTCCTTAGGTTAGTTAGGTTTAAGTAGTTCTAAGTTCTAGGGGACTGATGACCTCAGATGTTAAGTCCCATAGTGCTCAGAGCCATTTGAGCCTACATCAATTTGAACCTGGTTAACGTATTCATTCCTTGTTCGCCCTCGACAATTTTTGCCATCTCAGACTTCCCTCCATTACCAAACGGACTATTTCATGAGGCCTCTGTGTTTTGTCAAACTAGGCCTTCTTTTGGTCAAGTAGTGCCATAAATTTTTTCCCCAGTTCTGTTCAGTACCTTCTCATTAATTAATCGATCTACTCATTTAATCTTCAGCTTTCTTCTGCGGCGCCCCTTCCAAAAGCTTCTCTTCTCATCTACTCTGAACTGTTTATCGTCCACGTTTCACTTCCGTTCAACGCCATACTCCAAACAACTTCAGAAAATATTTGATGCCAGTTAAATCTATAATCAGTGTTAACAAATCTACGAGTAGCTCCCTCTCTCTCTCTTTTTTTTCTTTGAGGCCTCAGTTCTCTAAGTGATTTGATGTGGCCCGCCACGAATTCGTCTTATGTGCCAGTCTTTTCGTCTCAGAGTAGCTCTTGCAACCTACGTCCTCAGTCATTTGCTGGGTGCATTCCAATCTCTATTTTCCTCTACAGCTTTTACCCTCTACAGCTCCCTCTAGTAACTTGGAAGTTATTCCCTGATGTATTAACAGATGTCCTATCATCCTCTTTCATTTTCTTGTCAGTGTTTTCCATGTATACATTTCCTCACTGATTGTCCGGGGAACCTCCTCATTCCTTATCTTATCATTCCACCTCATTTCAACATACTTCTGTAGCATCACATCTCAAACGCTTCTATTCCCTCCTTTTCCGGTTTTCCTCCAGTCGCCGGCCTGGTTTGGCCGAGCGGTTCTAGGCGCTTCAGTCTGGAACCGCGCGACCGTTACGGCCGCAGGTTCGAATCCTGCCTAGGGCATGGACGTGTGTGATGTCCTTAGGTTAGTTAGGTTTAAGTAGTTCTAAGTATAGGGGACTGATGACCTCAGATGTTAAGCCCCATAGTGCTCAGGGCCATTTGAGCCATTTCCTCCAGTCGATGTTCAAATGTGTGTGAATTCGTAAGGGACCAAACTGAGGTCATCGGTTCCTCGACTTACACGCTCCTTAAACTACCTTAAACTAACTTATGCTAAGAACAACATACACACTCATGCCCGAGGGAGGACTCGAACCACCGGCGGGAGGGACTGTGCAATCCGTGACATGGCACCCTAAACTGCGCGGCCATTCAGGGCGGCTACAGACCATGCTTCAGTAAAATGTTGTGCTCCAAACATACATTCTCAGAAGTTTCTCCCTCAAATTAAGGCCTGTCTTCGACATTATGAGACTTTTTTCGGCCACGAATGCCCTTTTTGTCAGTGCTAGTCTGTTTTTGATGTCCTCCTTCCTTAACGTCACCTACTTCGTGATCACGAGTTATGATGTTTACTTTCTCGCTGTTCTCATTTCTGATACTTCTCATTACTTTCGTCTCTCCTCGATTTAGTATCAATCCATATTCTTACTAATTTCACTGCTCTTTCCATTTAACAGATACAGAAATTCTTCTTCGCTGTCCTGGAGGATAATAATTTTGTCATCGAGTCTTATCATTGATATCCTTTCACCTTGAGTTTTAAGCTCACTCTTGAACTTTCCTTCCATTTCCGTCATTGCTTCTTCAAGTTACAGATTGAACAACAGGGACAGAAGACTACAACCCTGTCTTATGCCGTTTTTAATCCGAGCATTTCATTATTGGTCTTCCAGTTTTATTGTTCCCTCTTGTTTCTTGTATATATTGTATATTACCCGTTGTGCCCTATAGCTTATCCCTATTTTTCTCAGAATTTCGAACATCTTACAATTTGTGACATTATTGAACGCTTCTTCCAGGTCGCCAAATCCTACGAACGTGTCTTGATTTTTCCTGGATTTGCTTCCAATATCAACCGCAACGTCAGAATTGTCTGTGCCTCTACCTTTGCTAAAGCAAAACTGATCATCTACCACATCCTCAATTTTCTTTTCCATTCTTCTCTATGTTATTCTTGTCAGCAATTTGGATGCATGGCTTTTAAGCTGATTGTGCGATAATTCTCTCGCTTGTCGACTCTGGTAATATTCGGAATTGTGTGGATGACGTTTTCCCGGAAGTCTGATGGCATATCGCCAGCCTCATACATGCCACACACCAACCTGAATAATCGTTTTGTTGCCACTTCCCCCAATGATTTTAGAAATTTCGGTGGAATGTTTCCCATCCCTTCTACCTTATTTGCTTTTAAGTTCTTCGAGATTTTGATTATGATACTGGATCACCTGTTTCTTCCTCATCGACTCCTATTTTTTCTTCTGTCACATCATCAGATAAGACGTCTCCCTCATAGAGGCCCTCAGTGTTGTCCTTCCACCTATCCGCTCTCTCTTCAGCATCACCTGATTTAATTGGACTACGTGCCATTACCTTTGTTTTACTTTTGCTGATATTGGCCTTACGATACGAGCTGTTGTTCTATGTAATTTGCTGTCTCTGTCAGAAATACAATACCGTTAGCAAACCTTGAAGCTTTTATTTTTTCTCCCTCAACTTTAATTCCATTTCGAAATTTCCCCTTGCTTTTCTTTACTGCTTGCTCAGTGTACAGATTAAATAACATGTGGGATACGCTACAACCCACTCTCATTCTCTTCACAACCGCTGATTCCCTTTCATGTCGTTCGACTCTTATAAACTGCAGTCTGGTTTCTGATGGTTCAAATGGCTCTGAGCACTATGGGACTTAACATCTGAGGTCATCAGTCCCCTAGAACTTAGAACTACTTAAACCTAACTAACCTAAGGACATCACACACATCCATGCCCGAGGCAGGATTCGAACCTGCGACCGGAGCGGTCACGCGGTTCCAGACTGAAGCGCTTTTAACCGCACGGCCACACCGGCCGGCCTGGTTTCTGACTAAATCGTAAATAACCTTTCGCTCTCCGTATATTATTCCCATGTATTTCAGCCAGCTTTATCTGGAACTTTCTATGTGTTGTAAATTATCACTCAGATTAATCATATTAAAGTTTTGAAGATGGCTGGGTCTTCAGCGACCGTTTACAAAATCAAATTAACAGCAATAGCAGCACTCGGTTGCAAAAGAGGAGTCTTTTGACCCAGGTTTCGGCACTGCTATGAGTGCCTTAATCAGAAATAAAACTCTCAAAGTGGCCTATAACATAATTACGAAATTACAGGAAAGAAAAGAATTTTTAAGTGTTTTAGCTAGTAGTACAAAAAAGAAACAGTATTTACATGTCACGTATTAAGATAAAAATCAAGCGATGAAGCTTTAGTCACAATTTGTGATCCAGAGTACATAAAAGGCAAGCCACTGTGGGGTGCTCCCATGTGTCGAGCTGCGGTAGCATCAGACTGAGGCGCCCGCGTAAGCAGCTGCGGGCAGGTGAACATTCCACCAAGAGTGTCATCTAGTAGCTGCAAATAAAAACATGCTACTTAACATTCAAAATATAGACAGACGAATGGTACGATGAACGTTATTTTGTACACGAAGAAACTGTGAGAACACCTCGACCAGGCTGTCCGCGCCATGGATCCTCAACCGAGAAACCTACCGAAGCTGCCCAAGGCACTGGAGTCGGAATGGCTCCTCATCCCTGTCGGTACCTTCCAGAACCTCACTGACTCTCTACGTGTTGTTACGTCTTTGACGAATCTGGTTACAGATCTGTCGAATTTGTAAGTTCAAATATTACTGTATCTCATCGCTACCGATCAGAACCCCTCGGAGAGCATTAAAGATAAACACCAGACCTAATTGCCTGATTGTAAAGTGACCTGTTTCCAAATTACATACAAAAATGACCACTATTTCAGTATACATATAATTCGAAAACGATGCTTTGCTGATTAACATTGTTCTTATGTGAAAAACACAATATAAATGTGAAATTAATACTGTAACTAATCGAAAGAAATGTAGCACATGGTCAGGATGTACCAGTAAACCTATCATTATAAAATTACTACAGCAATTTAAATAGAACATATAAATAAAGCACGTTAATTGAATCTCCGATGTATGTTAGCACTAAAATTCAGGCACTAGTTGATTTGTTATAAACAAATTTAGAAATGTAATTGTTACCTGTAACATAACTAGTCAGAAAATGTTGTATTAACTCATAACTAAGTTGAAAATAGGTTCACCTTGTTCAGCACTGTGATTGTAAATTTTTAGCAATGTGTATCTCATATTCGGTTTAACTTTTAATTGTGATTTTACATAAAATTGTAATTTTCATTGTAGGTAATTGTTAACAAAAGTATAAATAGGGGTCACGCAGGCGCCTCGGAGCACTCGGATTTTGGCTAGCGTTGCGAGCAAATGTATTGTAGGCTCACTCGTTTGTTGATTGTTGTCAACTCTGTGTCGTTTGATGTCAACTTTGGGTACATGTGATGTAACCGGTACAGTTCACCAGGCTCGGACACCAGAGTCCTGGAAATATATTGGTGTTAAAACTGCACTGTACTTTGGAATTTATTTGGGAGTCTTCCGCAATCCTTTTCATAGGTTTCACAGCGACGAGACGAATCCAGGAATTTTACAACACCCCGAGAACTAAACAACTCTCACTGTTGGTAGAATTGGCGTGAAAACAACAGCACATCGACTGGGCATTTCACTCAAAAGTTAAAACATTTGCAACGCGGAGGTGGGAAAATATAAACATCTCAAAGTTGTATAGCGAGAAAGACAAATACAGGGTTTCCACACCAAAGTGATCTACTTTTTGAGGCGGTTTGAAGATAGTGTATCCTTCTGTGTTTGAGGTATGACTTTCCCGATGCGTGCCGAAAGACTCAAAGTTGCTGTCTAATTTTTGTCAACGTTTGGCGCGTTTTCATCGATTCATTATTGTTCTTCCAGGGCAAAATGGAGCCAGTTCACTAACTATGCTTTGATATGCAGATTTTAATGTCTGTTCCAACGAAGTCCACGCAAATCAGTTAGTCATGCTTTTCGCTCAACTATTCGCAAGGTTCCCAAAAAGCGGCTAAGTCTGTATTACTGCAAGGTGCAATTTCTGCAGGCGATAAAGCCAATGGCAAGCAACAGCGACATGCATTTGCTTGAGTAATGCTCAGCCGAATAGAGCGGAATCATGCTTTCTTGTCAGGTATAATGTTTTCTGAAGAGGCCATATTTCATGTCTCCGGACCTGTGGATAAAGATAAAGTTCGCATTGGGGGGGTTACAGAATCCACACAGTAACTGGAAAAAGATGCGAGATAGGCCGAAAGCGAACGTTTGGTGTGGCCTCATATGCGACAAAGTAATTGGACCGCTCTTCTTTGCTGAGGACATTGTCACTGGAATGAAGTACATGTTTGCTTTTCCCCAGGTTGAAGACCTGCTGCCAAATTTTTGGTTTCAACCCCTTGGTGGTCGTTGGGCGTTCGGAAAACTCTGAATCGAACATTTCCAGCACCCTAGACGGACGCGATGGACCCGTGAATTGGCCTCCGCATTCTTCTGACATCACACTAATGGATTTTTTTTTCTCTTGTGCTACGTACAGAACAGGATGTTCGCCACTGCAGTTCGAGACCATCAACACCTCTGTAAGCGGATTATAGAAATCTTTGGTACCATCACTCCGAACATATTGCAGCGGACCTGGATGGAAACTGAATAAAAAATAGTGGTTCTTCGCGTCACCGCAGTACTTCACGTGTAAGTATTTTGATGTGATACTCTAATTTTTTTTCAAAATTTAACTTGACATACAACTTATTTTTGAGAAGAATATATATTTATTTCATTTAATTGAAAGTAGGGCATTTCGTTGTAGACATCCTATATGTTATTTTTTATTACGTTTAAGCCACTGTACTATTTAGTGCACTTTAAATGTCCAATACAGAGCTATACGCACAAACAAATCACGTGTACAGATCCTGTAATCTGATTCGATACACAGAGATATCGTGCAAATGGTCTATGGAAATGTAACTAACTAACTGTGTGAGTGTGTAGTCTGTGAACTGGCAAAGAACAGACAGTTCATCTAGATTAAACAATATTAACAAGCAAAGCAGTCGACACTGACTATACCATCCTGCTCAAAGTTAGAGAAAATATAGTTCTAGGGAAGGCCTCAACGTATTAACTATTTATTTTCTGTAAAAAAATTAACAATTCTGTGGTTTATTTATTTTACTCTGTAGAAAATTCGTATCCATTACGCATTATCACAGAATACGTTAGTAAATGTACATAAGTTTTTAAAGCAAAACCGGAGGTACATGTCTTCAAATTATGATATGCCGAATTAAGCCTAACACTATCACTCTCTGAATAATATACCACTTTGTACACTAACTTCGTCAGTTATTAAGAATTCGTTATATCTGGCGTGAAACTAAAAAGATTGATGTTGATAAAATAGGCCTTGTTTATGGAAATCAACTATATAATCCTCTCAGAAAGCCTACGTTCACTCAGAAGCTGAGTATAGGAACTGGGGACTGGGGCACCACACAAAATTAATAAGAGTGTTGTAACAATGGAGAAAACAATTATTAAAAATTGGAAATACTGAATAAGCTCCTATTGTCGAAATACGTGAGCTGCTCAATACTATAAAAATGATCTGAATGATGCGTATTCAATGAACAACTTCTAAACTGTGATTTTTATTCTTTTTAAATTGCATAAAATTAGTTGAAATGGAATGAGTGAAATCAAGGAGGCATGAAATTAATTACATGCAGTGACGTAGAATGAAACGAACTGAAATTTGTTCAGAAACACTGAACCTACATTGTAATGAACGTGCAGTGACAAAGGAAATTCTTTGCCAGACAGAGATTCAAATCAGATCTCGGGATTATCAAGAGTATTCCCCCTGACAAATGGGAATTCTTCTCGTGGCCGACCAAGCCATTCGGAAGAATGTCTTGTGTTTCTTTTTAAGGCTGTTGGATCTCGTGCTCATGGTATGAGACCGTCAAGCATGCCAAGAAGGAAGATCTGAGACAATGTAGGAGTTGACTAGCGAGAAAGATCTGCCGAAAGGATACAAGTTTCACCAACGTGCAGTCGTCTGGGCTTGAATGCAGGAATGCAGAGTAAAGACGATGACGATGATGATGTAACTCGGACAAACTGAACGCACAAACAGTCTCTCGTTGTTCAGTTAAACAATCGGACTCATTCTGCGAACACTTTTTTTTTCCAAGGAGCTGTCTTTACACTTTGAATATGTTTTCATGGGAAGTTACAGGAGCAACGACCTACATGTACATCTGCTTTTCTTTTTCACTCTTTCTTTGGGCCTTTTGTCTCACGTCAGCGTGGGGTTTGGCAGTGTTATTACCGATTTGACAGTGTTAGTTGTAGAGGGTGGCGGGATGCCCTTCCTGACGCCACGTTGAACGCCCTGGGACGTAAGTACTGTACCCCAGCTGTCTGCATCTAGTGTAGGCCATGAAATAGTGCGAACGTGTTCAAATGTCTGTGAGTCGTGTAATTGAGGCGGAACGTAGGAGACAGCCCGGTATTCACTTAGCAGGATGTGGAAAACCGCCTAAAAACCACATCCAGGCTGGCCGGCATACTGGCCATCGCCATTAAGCCACTGGGCGGATCGATCCGGGGCCGGCGCACCTACCCGAGTCCAGGAAGCTGCTCATTAGCGCTCTTGGCTACCATGGCGGGTGACCTACATGTACATCTATACCCTGCAAGAAACTTTATGGTGTGTGACGGAGGGTACTTTGTATACCACTGAAACTTCCACGCCACCCCCCCCCTTTCCCTCCTCTCCCCTCCTGTCCCTCCTTCCTGATGCAGCCACGAATGGTGTGTGTAAAGAACAATATTATTCGTAAGCCTCCGTGTGAGCCCCCAGTCTTATTTTATTCTCGTAGCCGTTTCGCAGGATATACTTTCGAGCAACTTCTATATCGGTTACCTCTTCTAGGGAAATAAACTTACGGAATTTCATTTCTCTGTTCCTTTATCGATAAATTTAGTACGGGTCACAGACTGACGACCAGCATTCAAGTGTCCCTCGAACGACGGTTTTGTGAAATACCTTCTTAGTGGATGGACTACACTTCCTGAGGATGTTGCAACGAATCAGTCTGGCATCTGCCGTTACAACAGTTGATTTGATTTGGTCGATCCACTTTAAATCGCTCTGCAAGCTTACTCCCAGGTATTTAGCGGATGTGGCAGTATGAGATTTTACCGCCTATTTGTGCGTAATAATTTACATTTTTGTGTGTTCATGGTTAACTGTCAATCCCTTCAATCCCCTGCAGGTCTTCCTGCATCACGCTACAATTTTCTAGCAGCCATCTCTCTATATACAAAAGTACCATCCACTAACAGCCTCATGGCACTTCCAGAGTTTTCCACTACGTCTTGTATGCGTACAGGGTGTTTATAAATAAGTAATACAATGGTAACCATTAATTGTGAAAAGAGTAAGTAACTTACAGAAATGTTTGATACACCACTGAGGGCAGTATATCGTTAAGTTTTATTCCCGCCTGACAGTATTATTTCCCGACGTTCCCGCTAGGTGGCGCTATTGAGTTATTCCAATGGTCCTCATGGCGTCGTATAGCAGTGCAGCCCTGGGGTACGCAGTGTTGCTTATTGTTTCATGAATCCAAATCCGCTACTACAGTACAGAGACAGTTCAGAAGTAAATATCGCAGGTCACCACCACAAGCGCAGGCTGTTATTATATAAACGTAGGCGTCCACAGTCAATAATATTTTCTGGGTTTGCAAGTAACCTTCGCCGGCCGAAGTGGCCGTGCGGTTAAAGGCGCTGCAGTCTGGAACCGCAAGACCGCTACGGTCGCAGGTTCGAATCCTGCCTCCGGAATGGATGTTTGTGATGTCCTTAGGTTAGTTAGGTTTAACTAGTTCTAAGTTCTAGGGGGCTAATGACCTCAGCAGTTGAGTCCCATAGTGCTCAGAGCCATTTGAACCAAGTAACCTTCTTCAGAGTGTTTTTGTTTACTGCTGAATGAGAAAACTTTGTTTCTTGTATTCCTGCAGATGTGGCTGTTATCTAAGTCTGACTGACTGTTAAGGATGAAGGGGACGGATGTTAAGAGTTCTTTATTGGTGTTTTTATTATTTCTTTTCATTGGTGGAAACCGGACGTTTTGATTTGTGTTTGCATTACTGCTCGTGATTGGCGGAAATCCGCGAATGGGAAACCAGGCGGCAGTTGTGACGTGTCGTTGTTTGCCTGCTTTCTAGCACCGGCTGAGACGCGCCAGTACTCTATGTACCTGCGGCTGTTGCGGTCTCTCGCGCGGCTGTGTGTATTGCTTCACGTGAGCTGCCGTCCTGTAACGCTGTCATTACTGGCAGCCAGGACGTCGGAAGTCGGTCCCCGTCTTCTCTGTTCATGTTGGCGGGTCTCTTGGCTATTTCTATTGCCTCTCGAATCTTCATCCTCAAAGTAAGAGGCTGTTTCGCCAGTACGCGAGCGTCACTAAAACCACTCTGTTTGCCACACTCGTCTTGGTGTTCTGGCATCGCTGACTTAGTGTGTTGTCTGAATCGTTGTACTTAGGGAAAGGCAGGATTCAGTGTAGACGGAGCCGTACTCAGTTATCGTTGGTTACTCAGTTTTTTAAAAAAAATCACGTACACTTTATTTGAAAACAATTGCAAATAAGGTTGACAATAAGGAACAATTATCAAACTTGACTGTTAAGACACAATGTCTAGTAAAAAAAAATTTCTTAAGCAAGTTGCACTCACGGCTGAAGGCCTTATTGACCAGAAATTCAACTTATTTGTCGGCTAAAGGCCCCAATAGTAATAACTCAAAACACAATTTGACGGCTGAAGGCCTGGATAGCAATTCTTAAGAACGAATTAAACTTCTCCAAGAGATACTAAAATATTATAAAAAGGACACTCATCAAATTTTCACTATTAAGAGACAATACCTAATTAAAAATTCTTAAGACAAATTGCATTCACGGCTGAAGGACTTATTGACAAGAAATTCAAATTATTTGGCAGCTGAAGACCCCAATAGTAATAACTCCAAAACAATTTGACGGCTGAAGGCCTAGATAGCAGATTCTTAAGGAGTTAAACTTCTCCAAGAGATACCAAAATATTATAAAAAAGGGACGATCATTTAATTTTCACTGTTAAGAGACAATATATAATTAAATATTCTTAAGACAAATTGCATTCACGGCTGAAGGCCTTATTGACAGTCTAACCAAATCAAGAGAGAAGTGGGCCTCAGACAGTGCTCCAAGGATTGACCTGGGAAACTCGCTCAACTTCGTAAAGGATGAGACAGGCAGCGAAGAGTTGTATTCACTTAACCGGATGGCAACTCAAACTAGTGACAGTTTAAACGCTGGCCAACACTCTTGCATCTTCTACGTAACGTCTGAGAACCAACACAACGATGGAATAACCCAGGCAAGGCGGAACCGGCGGACAGCACTGCGTCTTCTGAATCCGGTGTATAGAACACCCAGAAGCAGAAGGACCCACTACGACCAAAGTAGTCCAAAACAAACAAACTATCCGAACCACAATCAGGGAGGCTGTCGAACTGCACGCCTTACCGGACAGCAGCGGCAAGGCTAGGAAAGGTCCACTGCCGCGAAAATACGCTAACCTCCAGGGCAGGTAACTGGGGCGTTAGCGGCCACTAGGCAGAAAAATGCCTGTGGTTGAACTTCATCAATAAACACAAGGAATTCAATGATTAATAATAAAAGGTGGAGGATGGCTAATTAATTTTTCCAGCTCCAAACACTCCACTCGTTGCTCTTCGTCTCAGCGACCCTGCGAGCAGCAACGCGTGAACAAACGGCGTGATCTCAGAATATAGGAGGTTTCACTACTGGGTTAATGTTCACTCAACTCAAACGTCCTGGGTCCGGTGGAGAACAAGGTTGTCGCCCTCGCAACTACAGCCCCTCGATCCGTGTCGCCAATGGTCCCGGCATGTCCTAGCGCTGCTGGACCTGACTGCTGCTCCGTCCCAAACGAACTACCCGACACACTCCGATCCGGAAAACACTTGACGCCCTTCCAAAGATAGTACTAGGATACTAGAATCGATAACCACTGATGCTGCCACTCGCGAACGGACAACGCTAGCAAACGTAGTGGCGCCAGTAAACACGAGAAGAAAACGAGACGCAACTATCCCTGTAAGACGGCACCTTCGCGAGCCTCAAGACGGCTCATTGTCTTAGTCGGATAAATCCTTCGTGTTCAGATATCCGTGTTCTCTCCTACATACGTTAATCCACATTAGCACCTGATTCCGTAAATTCCAGAAGCATGTAGTTTGTCCACTGCACCTTTCGTTGTGCGAAGAACATCTTTTATTCTGTTGTTGCTTCGGAAAATCGGCTTGATGTCTGCTCGGCGGAGAATTTTGCCCACACGTTCAGTGTCAACTTGAACGTACGGCAATAGAGCGATGTTTTGTGCTTTCTTCTGCTCTCCTCTATTGCCTTCATTCATTGTTGCCATAGTTTTATCTATTAATTCCATCCCATAACCATTGACATCAAAAATGGACTTGAGGTTTTGTAGTTCACTCTCTAGATGTTCCTTATCGCTGATCCTGTGAGTATTCTTGATTAAAGTGTGCGGGGTGCATTTTTTCTATGTAGGGAGGTAATGAGAGGAGGCGTGTAGGTAGGTGTCAGTACTGTTGGCTTCCTACATACTCTATGGCCCAGTTCACCATCAGGCCTTATGTAAACTTACTCGCCGAGGAGAGGCAGCACCCTGAAGAAAGTCACTTGCAACAGTGACAAAAACGTCGGTAGTTTTACATATTGGCAATGCGGTCACAAACCCAGAAAAAATTTATTGAAACTGTTATTAACTGGTACGAGGTGCATTCAAGTTCTAAGGCCTCCGATTTTTTTCTCCGGACTGTAAAGAGATAGAAACATGCGCATTGTTTTAAAATGAGGCCGCGTTCATTGTCAATACGTCCCAGAGATGGCAGCACCGTACGGCAGATGGAATTTTACCGCCAGCGGCGAGAATGAGAACTGTTTTAAATACTTAAAATGGCGACGTTTTTCTTACTTGAACAGCGTGCAATCATTCGTTTTCTGAATTTGCGTGGTGTGAAACCGATTGAAATTCATCGACAGTTGAAGGAGACATGTGGTGATGGAGTTATGGATGTGTCGAAAGTGCGTTCGTGGGTGTGACAGTTCAATGAAGGCAGAACATCGTGTGACAACAAACCGAAACAACCTCGGGCTCGCACAAGCCGGTCTGACGACCAGATAGAGAAAGTGGAGAGAATTGTTTTGGGGGATCGCCAAATGACTGTTGAACAGATCGCCTCCAGAATTGGCATTTCTGTGGGTTCTGTGCACACAATCCTGCATGGCGACCTGAAAATGCGAAAAGTGTCATCCAGGTGGGTGCCACGAATGCTGACGGGCTGACGGGCTGACGGACGCCCGTGTGGCGTGTTGCCAAGCAATGTTGACACGCAATTTTCTTTTCGTCGGTTGTAACAATGGATGAGACGTGGATGCCATTTTTCAATCCAGAAACAAAGCGCCAGTCAGCTCAATGGAAGTACACAGATTCACCGCCACCAAAAAAATTTCGGGTAACCCTCAGTGCTGAAAAAATGATGGTGTCCATGTTCGGGGACAGCGAGGGCGTAATCCATACCCATTGCGTTCCAAAGGGCACTACGGTAACAGGTGCATCCTACGAAAATGTTTTGAAGAACAAATTCCTCCCTGCACTGCAACAAAAACGTCCGGGAAGGGCTGTGCGTGTGCTGTTTCAACAAGACAACGCACCCGCACATCTAGCTAACGTTACGCAACAGTTTCTTCGTGATAACAACTTTGAAGTGATTCCTCATGCTCCCTACTCACCTGACCTGGCTCCTAGTGACTTTTGGCTTTTTCCAACAATGAAAGACACTCTCCGTGGCCGCACATTCACCAGCAGTGCTGCTATTGCCTCAGCGATTTTCCAGTGGTCGAAACAAACTCCTAAAGAAGCCTTCGCCGCTGCCATGGAATCATGGCGTCAGCGTTGTGAAAAATGTGTACGTCTGCAGGGCGATTACGTCGAGAAGTAACGCCAGTTTCATCGATTTCGGGTGAGTAGTTAATTAGAAAAAAAATCGGAGGCCTTAGAACTTGAATGCACCTCGTACAATCGTCCCACAGAAACGGGCTGTGAATCACGGGACGCCAGGTCAGGGTTGGCCAGCAGTATTTGACACAGCAATTGAACAAGTTCGGCAGTCTTACATTCATAGTGCGGGTAAATCAACGAGACGTACCAGCTTAGAATTGAATATGCCTAACGCTACAGTGGGGAAGGCAAGGCTGCCGAATCAAGGACTATTGGCCGACCATGACTCGGCGTCCTATCTGATACACAGTCAGTTTTGGTGAAACGGTTGTACCAATTAATAGCAGTTTGTCTTTGAGATGGTGGCTTGCACTATTTAGCGCTGAATTGTCTCTGAAGTTTATGAGCGGATTTCGATTCATGACACCATACTAAACAACACTGTTCAGGCTCTGCGCCGTTATACGACTCCATGCCGAATGCTGGAGTAACTTAGAGAGCCTGTATAGGGAGAGAGCGGCCAACCGGACGATACGGCGGCCATTTTTCTGCCAAACTGCGGGTGGGACTTTTGAATGGCCAGTAGTGGAGTAGTGGAGTACACACCCACCGAATCAAAAGCACAAGACAATATGGCGAAATCATTCGTTAAATGCCTTTGTTTATAAGAATAATGTGTTACAATAATTTTCACACAGCCAATTTACAGGTCTGTTTTCAAATTTAACTATGTATCTTACAAGTTGTTTTATATGTAGTAAAAAGCAAAAACGACTTACTTCGCATAGATAAGAGTACTTGGTTGGTTTCCACAAGGCTCCTGTTTGATTTATGTCAGCCCTGTTGACTGCGACGGCCCACTGCTTCCGTCTTTCTTCATTGCATGGAAATGATAGCATGCGAAATCCACCTTCGTCTCTATTCGAACAACCAAATGCAGCACAACTTGGCATCGTTTACGAACGTCTGCAGAACGAATTACAGATGTCAAAAACAATACTGAACAATTACTAACGTGTTTACTTCAAACATGTAGGCCTACCGACTTCATCACAAAACGCTTCATTATTTCAACTCGTATTTAAGATCGCAAACGCTAATCACGTACTAAAAACGATATACAACTAAATCGAACATGCATGCACAACGCATAACAAGTCACTCAATAATTCAAATACCTTCTAATCGTTTCCAAAAGTCCTCTGAACTTCTATTGAACTCAAAAGCACGGCGAACATAGGAAGCGCAAGAGACGTTTGGCGCCATTTTTCTGCCAAAGCTAATCAACCAATCACGGGCAACTTCACTTATGACCACTCTCTCTGTATACAGGCTCTCTAGAGTAACTCATTTGTGCATGTCATCTAGCGCGAAAATCGGGAACTAACTGTGTTAGACAGGAATAAGACATGAAGATATACTGCATGTAGTACTGTATCAAACATTTCTGTAAGTTATTTACCCGTTTCTCAATGAAATGTTAGTTCTGTGTAAATAATTTATAAACATCCCATACAGAGGATAATAATGGCTCTGTGGGGTATGCCCTGCCATTACTTTTACGTCTAAAGATTTTTCTTCGTAGAGAACAAAATGTTGATTTCTGTTCGCTGGAAACTCCCAATCAAATGACAAAGCTGGCCTGATATTCCGTGTCCTATTTTCTTCATTAAAAATCAGTACGTATCTGTACCGAAGGCATCGAGGAAGACAAGGAACACCTCATGAGCCTGGTCACCATTATCTGCTGCCTTCTGTGTCTCGTGGACGAACAGAGCAAGCTGGGTTTCATACGATCGTTCTTTGCTGAATCCTTGTTGAATCATACAGAGGAGATTTTCGGTCTCCCGAAAGGCAATCATATGCGAGCATAAAACGATTATCCAGGTTCTGCGCTAGACTGGTAGTGTGATTCGATCCTCGACTCCCCAGAACGCTGACAGGAATGGTTGTACTGTATTTCTTTACTCATATATTATTTTGACCCATGAATACATCTAAGGCGGCAACCAAGATCTATTTCTACCATACGTGTCCAAGGTTGTTGCTGTAATGATGTTCCCAACCGACATCCATTTCCACCATATGTTTTCAAGGTTCTTACTTTCGATCTGAAATGGTTCCTTAAGTGCACCTCTGAAAAGAAAGGGAGAGGTTCAAACCCACAAAAAAAAATTAACATGCCAATGCAAAACGTTATCACTTGAACTGCAAAATGTGGTGAATTCTGTAACCGAGTAACTTTGTTTCACATGAAGATGTAAGTAGGCTGTTTCGGTTTTTATGTTGGTAACGCCACGTAGCGCTCTGTATGAAAATCGCTGACTGTGCTGTGTGCAGTCTGTGGCTGGTTGGACTCATTGTTGGAATATTCGATAGTGTAGCGTTGGGCAGTTGGATGTGAACCGCCAGCAGTGGTGGCTGTGGGGAGAGAGATGCCAGAGTTTTTAGAGGTTACTATGAGCGGAAGATCTGGACGTGTGTCCTTCAGAAAAAGGAAATTTATAAGACTGGATGTGATGAACTGATATATAAAATGACTTTTGAACACTATTAAGGTAAATACATTGTTTTTTCTCTATCAAAATCTTTCATTTGCTAACTATGCCTATCAGTAGTTAGAATCTTTTATTTAGCTGGCAGTGTTGGCGCTCGCTGTATTGCAGTAGTTTGAGTAACGAAGATTTTTGTGAGATAAATGATTCATGAAAGGTATAGGTTATTGTTAGTCAGGGCCATTCTTTTGTAGGGATTATTGAAAGTCAGATTGCGTTGCGCTACATAAAAAAAAGTTGTGTCAGTTTACTGTTAATCAGAATAAGTAAATAGAAAAATATCTGAGTACGTTCAGTTTTGCTCAGCTGTTTGAAAATCAAATAACGCAAGAGGTTTACCAGAACTGTCATTCTTAATTTTTCTAAGGGGATGTTTCATATGGCGAGACTAACCTTTTATGAATCACTTACCTCACAAAAGTTTTCGTTACTCAAAGTACTGCAATACAACGTGCGCCAATACTGCCAGCTAAATAAAAGATTCTAACTACTGAAGGCACTAACTACTGATACGCATAGCTAGCAAATGAAAGATTTTGATAGAGAACAAACAATGTATTTACCTTAATAATGTTCAGAAGTCATCATATATATATCAGTTCATGATATCCAGTATTACAAATTTCCTTTTTCTGACGGACACACGTCCAGATCGTCCGCTCTCAAAACTCTGCCATCTCTCTCCCCACAACCACCACTGCTGGCGGCTCATCTCCAAGTGCGCAACGCTACGCGCTGTTCACATCCAACTGCCCAACACTACAATAGCAAATATTCCAGCAATGCAAATCAGCCACAGACTGCACACAGCACAGTCAGTGATTTTCATACAGAGCGCTACGTGGCGTTACCGACATAAAAACCTAAACAGCCTATTTACAAAGATACACCAAGTCACAATGTCTATGTAAACACAATGTGAATTCATTGGCAGGTTATTTCAAAATGAGAATGAAAGTTTAATCCTCCTCGAGTTTCCATTTCCCTGTTGTCGTTTCGTGAAAAGCCTGCCGGTGGATGCGTGTGCTGACTAAACGTACACAGAGGAACTCGGGCACCGACACATTAACAGCCCTGCCGGCGCGTCTGACTGCACGGAATAAAAACAGGAGCTATCTGTCTGCCGGCCGCGATATGGACGCCACTCCCCGCTTCAGATATACTTCCGTTTCCGCCCACCCGCGCACAAGAGCCATGGTATCGTGTGTACAGTGGAGAGGGATCATCGTCGCGAACACGTGTAGCAAAGAACGCGCCGGATTTTGTAACACGCAATGACAACCCAACAAACTAGCATGAAACAGAATTTTAGCAATACACTGAAATATACAGTTTCCGTGCGCCTGTTGTACAAACACAGAAGTGCAGAAACTGCGATATAATCGCACGCTTACTGATCTCTGATAAGCCTCGTGCACCTGTGAGGCCGATGATGCGTCAGAGTAACACTTTTCCTGGCTACTGCATGCCATCGTACTTCCCATGTGTTGTTCTGGCAGAGAGACTAAAAAGGCTCTGAGCACTATGGGACTCAACTGCTGTGGTCATAAGTCCCCTAGAACTTAGAACTACTTAAACCTAACTAACCTAAGGACAGCACACAACACCCAGCCATCACGAGGCAGAGAAAATCCCTGACCCCGCCGGGAATCGAACCCGGGAACCCGGGCGTGGGAAGCGAGAACGCTACCGCACGACCACGAGATGCGGGCACAGAGAGACTACACAGTACCTTTATGTACAGGCTGTATCTCTCTCTGGGAGCTTCAAAAAGAACGCTAAACTCGGCTTCATCTTGCCGCTTTTCCACCACGCAGATGGTCGGCTAACAAACAATTTCTACAATACATACTAAAATGGCTCTCTTCACAAGGATACAAATTAAAATTTAGACTTCACCTCATATTTCAAAAGTCTATAAACTGTACAAATTCACGGTTTGGAATATGCACGCCGGCCGTTGTGGCCGAGCGGTTCTAGGCGCTTCAGTCTGGAACAGACCGATCGCTACGGTCGCAGATTCGAATCCAGCCTCGGGCATGGCTCTACATCTACATCTACATATACAGGGTGTTACAAAAAGGTACGGCCAAACTTTCAGGAAACATTCCTCACACACAAAGAAAGAAAATATGTTATGTGCACATGTGTCCGGAAACGCTTACTTTCCATGTTAGAGCTCATTTTATTACTTCTCTTCAAATCATATTAATCATGGAATGGAAACACACAGCAGCAGAACGTACCAGCGTGACTTCAAACACTTCGTTACTGGAAATCTTCAAAATGTCCTCCGTTAGCGAGGATACATGCATCCACCCTCCGTCGCATGGCATCCCTGATGCGCTGATGCAGCCCTGGAGAATGGCGTATTGTATCACAGCCGTCCACAATACGAGCACGAAGAGTCTCTACATTTGGTACCGGGATTGCGTAGACAAGAGCTTTCAAATGCCCCCATAAATGAAAGTCAAGAGGGTTGAGGTCAGGAGAGCGTGGAGGCCATGGAATTGGTCCGCCTCACCAATCCATCGGTCACCGAATCTGTTGTTGAGAAGAGTATGAACACTTCGACTGAAATGTGCAGGAGCTCCATCGTGCATGAACCACATGTTGTATCGTACTTGTAAAGGCACATGTTCTAGCAGCACAGGTAGAGTATCCCGTATGAAATCATGATAACGTGCTCCATTGAGCGTAGGTGGAAGAACAAACTAAAATGAGCTCTAACATGGAAATTAAGCGTTTCCGGACACATGTCCACATAACATCTTTTCTTTATTTGTGTGTGAGGAATGCTTCCTGAAAGTTTGGCCGTACCTTTTTGTAACAACCTGTATACTCCACTAGCCACCAAGCGGTGTGTGGTGAGGGCACAATTCGCGCCAAAGTCATATTTCCCCCCCTCTGTTCCACTCGCGGATCGCGCGAGGGAAAAACGACTGTCTGAACGCCTCAGTACGAGCTCTTATTTCCCTTATCTTTGAATGATGATCATTACGCGATTTGAAAGTTGGTGGTAATAATATATGCTCTACATCCTCGGTGAAGATTGGATTTCGGAATTTAGTGAGCAGCCTCTGTTTAGCGCGTCGTCTATCTGCAAGTGTCTCCCACTTCAAACTTTCTATGAGATTCGTAACGATCTCGTGATGGCTAAATGTACCAGTCACGAATCTTGCCGCTCTTCTTTCGACCCTCTCAATCTCCCGAACGAGACCCAACCGGTAAGGGTCCCATACAGACGAACAATACTCTACGACTGTACGAACTAACGTATTGTAAGCTATTTCCTTTCTTGAAGGACTGCATCGCTTCAGGATTCTACCAATAAACCGCAATCGAGAGTTCGCCTTACCCGTTACTTGTGTGGTCTGATCATTCCATTTGAGATCATTTCAAATAGTCACATCCAGATACTTGACTGATGTTACCGCTTCCAAAGACTGATCATTTATTTTGTACTGATACATTAATGGAGATTTTCGCCTTGTTATACGCAGTAGGTTACACTTACTAATATTGAGAGATAACTGCCAGTCATTACACCACGCATTTATTTTCTGCAGATCCTCATGGATTTGCTCACAACCTTCGTGTGTTAATACTTTCCTGTGCCGGCCGAAGTGGCCGAGCGGTTCTAGGCGCTACAGTCTGGAACCGTGCGACCGCTGCGATCGCAGGTTCGAAACCTGCCTCGGGCATGGATGTGTGTGATGTCCTTAGGTTAGTTACGTTTAAGTAGTTCTAAGTTCTAGGGGACTGATGACCTCAGAAGTTAAGTCCCATAGCGCTCAGAGCCATTTGAACCAACCAATACTTTCCTGTAGACTGCAGCATCATCGGCAAACAGTCTAAGGCTGCTGTCAATACCATCAACCAAATCGTTTATGTAAATCATAAAAAGCAGAGGACCTATTACGCTGACCTGGGGCACACCTGAAGTTACTCTTGTTTCTGTTGAAGTAACCCCGTTCAGGACGGCATACTGCTCCCTGTCTGTTAGAAAACTTTCTGTCCAACCGCATACGTCATTGGATAGACCGTAAGCGCGCACTTTTTGTAGCAAGCGACAGTACGGAACTGAGTCGAACGCCTTTCGAAAGTCGAGAAATATGGCACCGACATGGGAGCCGGTATCTAGAGCCTGTTGTATATCATGTACAAAGAGGGCCATCTGTGACTCGCATGATCGTTGTTTCCTAAAACCGTACTGGTTTCTGCAGATGAGCTTCTCAGAGTCTAGAAAGGTCATTATGTCTGAACACTAAATATATTCCATGATTCTACAACAAATCGATGTCAGTGAAATTGGCCGGTAATTATGTGCATCCGATTTTCTACCCTTTTTATAGATCTATAACCTGGGCCTTCATCCAGTCCCGTGGAACTTTCCGGCGTTGCAATGATCTCTGATAGATGACGGATAAGAATGGTGCTATATTTGTAGCATAGTCAACATAAAAGCTTACGGGGATACCGTCTGGGTCAGATGCCTTTCTGGTGTCTAAGGATCTTAACTGTTTTACAATCCCAGATACACTAAACACTATGTCAGCCATCCTTTCGTTTGTTCAATAATTGAAAGGGGGAATGGTACTGCGGTCCTCTATCGTAAACGAGTTTTTGAAAGCTAGGTTTAGAATTTCGGCCACCTGTTTATCATCATCAGTTACATTACCCGTACTATCAGTAAGAGAAGGTATTGAATTATTTGTAGCGTTCATAGATTTTACGTACGACCAAAATTTTTTGGGGTTGTTTTTAGATGTGTTAGTTAGGTTTAAGTAGTTCTAAGTTCTAGGGAACTGATGACCTCAGATGTTAAGTCCCATAGTGCTCAGTGCCATTTGAACCATTTGAAATATGCGCGTTAGATTAGGCAACATGTGCAGAGTTACAATTATGAAATATTTGATATGCCTGCCACCATTGGCGCAGACGAATAGCGAAATTCTTCATGGCCCGCTGAAGTGTCGGAATATCGATGCTGTCGATGGCCTCCTGAATGCCTATTTTCAGCTCACCCACGGTTTTGAGGTAATTGCTGTTCATCTTGCCTTTAGAATGTCCCCACATAAAGGAATCGCATGTGTTCAGAGCCGCAGGATATGGCGGCCAATCAGGGCCCATGCAATTGGCCTCTGGGTACCTCAGAGACAGAATGCCGTCCCCAAAGTGCTCCTACAGGACATCGAGCACTCTCCTGCTTCGATGGGGTTGAGCTCCGTCTTGCATGAACCACATCTTGTCGAAATCAGGGTCACTTTGGATGATGGGGATGAAAGCGTCTTCCAAAAACCTCACATACCTTTCGGTAGGCAGCGTGCCATCAAGGAATATCGAACCGATTATCCCTTGGCTGCATACTGCACACCACGCAGTCACCCGTTGACAGTGAAGAGACTTCTCAATCGCGAAATGCGAATTCTCAGACCTCCAAATGTGCCAATTTTGCTTATTGACGAACTCGTCCAAATGAAAGTAGGCTTTGTGGCTAAACCAAACCATACGACAAATACTAATGCCCATCATGCCCCACGGCCAACCGTGCAGTTTAAACGTCCTAACGCTAACCTTTCAGAAGTTACGACGATTTGATTTCATATAGTTCAATGATTGTCACCCTGTAAGTTTGGCCTAACACAATCACGTCCGGAAGGATGACGGTTCAATCCGGCCATCCTGATTTAGGTTTTCCGTGATTTCCCTAAATCACTCCAGGCAAATGCCGGGATGGTTCCTCTGAAAGGGCACGGCCGACTTCCTTCCCCATCCTTCCCTAATCCGATGAGACCGATGACCACGCTGTCGGGTCTCCTTCCCCAAACCAACCAACCAACCAACAATCACGTCACGTGTTGTTTCTGGTCCTGGTAACATAGTGCAAATGCGTAATGTTCGTGGATTTATAAGTTTCCTTGCCAGCTACTGTTCCTTGTCCTGATAATCATCTCCATTTTTTTAATTTTCTGGAAGGAATTTGTATGTTTCCTTGTAAATAAAAAACTAGGCGATGTGAGAAACTGGGCAGGGAGGGAAATGCAGCGGTGTAAACAATTAAAATCTCTACACGAATCAACTTTAGACTTACAACGACAAACCTCAGACATCCTGGTAGAGTGAAACTGTGTGCCAGACAAGGACTCGAACCTGGAACCTTTTGCCTTTGGCCGGCATCTGAATTATCGAAGCACAACTCATGACCAGTCCTCACAGCTTCACTTCCGCCAGTACTGAACTTCACAGAAGTTCTCCCGCATAACTTGCAGGACTAGCACTCCTAGAAGAAAGGGTGTTGCGGGGACGCGGCTTGCCGGGTTACCAGGAAGCTTCACATCAGCCCACATTCCGTAGCAGAGTGAAAATTCATTCTGCAAGCATCCCCCATGCTGTGGTTAAACTATGTCTCTGTAGTTCATGGCAGAGCACCTACCCGAAAAAGGCAGAGGGTTACAGGAAGTTTTATATCAGCGCACACTCCGCTGTAGAGTGAAAATGCATTCAGAGACCAATTTGCTTGCACAGCCTTTTGTGATATCGTTCTTTAAAAAGTATAAAAGTTTAATTTAAAAAACAGCATAACATGAAATACGATAGGAAGGAAAACTGCCGCGCGTTGATTTCTTTCAGCTAATCGCTTTTGCACTGCAAAGTGAACGGAGCTGAGTTATCCGTTGCCAACGTAAGAAACAATTGTAGCGCACAAATGAACATTTCGAGACAATATTAGGATCAATCTTCATTAGAAAAAATTGATATAAATTCAGTAGATGCGTTTTATAAAGGGGCACAATTTTCGTTACTTAACAGTTATTCTGCTTGATTGTTTCACGATGAAGTCATTCTGCGTATTCTTGTGAACCATTCTTTATTTTCAATCTAATGTACTGACAGTCAGATGCGTTAAAGGTTAATTACAAACACATACCAAAAAAGTATTTTTTACAGATCTATTCTTGGTTGGCAGTAGGGTAGCAAAGATGATTCTGCATCTAAATCTGTAATCGAAATTTTAGAACACTTCTTTTAGATTGTCAGCGAGAGGTTTAGTTATACACACGAGCCCACGTGCAGTCAATTCACTTTTCAATGAGGCATATGTTTTTAAATTGTTCTCATTCTGTTTTTGATATTGTGGTTAGTATCTTCCGAGATGTTACTTGGTTTTAGGTTTTAATTAATTGTAATCGTTCTTGCACTTTGCCTGGATCACGAGGTTATTGGTCAAGTATTGAATATTTATTATGCAACCACTCTTAGTTGGACTTTTAATACAGTGCTGTGACGTTTTTTAAAGACTGCTTTTAATACGAAATCTCTGGCATGTTGTTAAATAAAAAATTTGAAATTACGACCACTCGCCGCTGAGTCAGGCCCTACCGCTTCCTGGTACGTCACACTCTGCGTCATAGTTTCCTACTTTATGAAAGCTATATAAGAAATGAAAAGCCTACTTCACGACTAGAGCTCTTATGAATATTTACTGTTTGCGAAGGTCGCAGCGTCAAGTAAATAAAACTACAACAGCGTCTAAAGTGGAAGAAAACTCTGCACGAAATCGAAAATGAAGCAAACTCCTACAATAAAATAAATAGCGCCACTAAAAACAGACAAATAAGGACAACTGTTTACTTCTACCCTGAAGTACTTAATAATGCTACTGAACTAAGCTATATACACAAACTGTTTACAAACTGAGAGCTGCGGCTGCCGAACTCCGCCCTCACCTACGACTGGAGTTCTACATAATACTGATGATCTATGCGTCTGCTGAAGTTATGGAAAGTAAAGCAATCGTAAATTGTTCAGAAAAAAATGTGTGTTTCAAATCTAGCTCTAAGGCATTCCGTGAAAGAAAGGTTTTACGTTTTCGTGCCTTGTCTCAGAATACTGGAAAGTGGGGGAAATCGCTCTCTGATGACCCCTCTTTGGATTACTGGACTTCAAAGTTTCACAAAGTATGAACATCAGCCATGGACAGAACAAGACTGCTGGAAACAATTTTATCCCAACATCTACGAACAAGTGATCCATTATTATTGTTGTGGTCTTCAGTTCAAAGACTGGTTTGATGCTCTACCCTGTCTTGCGCAAGCCTCTTCATCTCTGAGTAACTACTGCAACGTATAACCTTCTGACTCTGCTTACTGGATTCATCTCTTGGTCAACCCCCCCCCCCCCCCCCATGATTCCCCCCAGTACTAAACTGATGATCCTTGATGCCTCAGAACGTGTCCTACCAACCGATGCCTTCTTCGTGTCAGGTTGTTGTACCACAAATTTCTCTTCTCCCCAATTCTATTCCGCACCTCCTCCTTAGGTATGTGATCTACCCATCTAATCTTCATCATTCTTCTGTAGCACCACATCTAAAAAGCTTCTATTCTCTTCTTGTCTAGTTGGCGTATAAACTTGTACTACTGTGGTGGGTGTGGGCTTCGCGTCTATCTTGACTACAATAATGCGTTCGCTGCGCTGTTCATAGTAGCTTACCCACATAACCATACAGTAAAGGAGCATGCCCTCAGGCAAAATTACGGTTGTAGTTTGAGTGATCCATATCGGTAAGAAAAACTGAGGCAGCTTGACATTGTTTGACTTTCAGATTTTAAGCGGTTTAATGTAGGAAAGTTGTGTACTCCTTGAAGGACCTGAGAAATAATTTGAATTTGAAAAGATGACATTTGTAACGATGATAATACGGAGTTTGCTACAGTCACAACGAAGCATTATATAGAATTACCGCAACGTGAGAACAAAAAAATGGTTCAAATGGCTCTGAGCACTATGGGACTTAACTTCTGAGGTCATCAGTCCTCTAGAACTTAGAACTACTTAAACCTAACTAACCTAAGGACATCACACACATCCATGCCCGAGGCAGGTTTCGAACCTGCGACCGTAGTGGTCTCGCGGTTCCAGACTGTAGCACCTAGAACCGCTCGGCCACAACGGCCGCCAACAACATGAGAACAGGAGGTCGGTCAAAGTGACTTTTCCTCAATGTGAGATCACTGTTAACGAGAATGTTATGAGCACTTCTTGGAGTTTTGGGCCCATGTACCTCACTTTTCCTCGAGGCGGAATTGCCAAGCGTTTATGGCTCGAGCACTCTCAGGTTTACAAGAAATTGCATGCAGTTATACTGGTTGGCCGATGAACCACATTTTCCTAAGATTTTCCAAGTGCACAGCATCATACTCTTATAATTATAAACAATCAAACGCCACATACTATTGTCGAAGCAGTATAATTTTTGTGTCTCCATTTTGAGATTTACTACCTTATGTTGTCTACAAGGTTCTTTATAACGTGCTTACAGAACGATTTACAATGATTTATCGTTAACACCCCAGGCCTCACGTAACCGAAGCTGGAATTTTTAGCAAAACGTACCTACACGTTGTTAACGCAAGGACAGCTGTCAAGAACTTTTCAACTACATGAATTTAAAATAAATGTATATTGTGATTCTTACTGCTGTAGAGTTTTTTTCGCTGTGCCCGGAGTGGGTGCATCATAGTTCAATAACATTCGTAACCTCGCCTCCATATCCGTCGGCTCTGAGCACTATGAGACTTAAACTGCTGAGGTCATCAGTCCCCTAGACCTTAGAACTACTTAAACCTAACTAACCTAAGGACATCACACACATCCATGCCCGAGGCAGGATGCGAACCTGCGACCGTAGCGGTCACGCGGTTCCAAACTGAAACGCTTAGAACCGCACGGCCACACCGGCCGGCACATATATCCGTCGGTAACGCAGATTTCTGCAACGGGTTGCCGGTTCGAATCCTTGTACTGGAACATATTTTCGTCAGTAACTAGCTGGAAATGGGATGTGAGGTGAGGCGGTAGCACCGAGGAACCGTTCAGCAATCTCCTGTATTAATTTTCAATTCTCTCCCAATTCCGCAAGGAGAGCTCCCTTCATCGGATGAGCTCATGAAGCTTGACGGCATTTTTGGTGCTATCCGAAAGAAGTAACCTACAGCTCAGCACGGGGTTTCATTCTCTCCACAACACTTTGCTCATAATAAAGAAACACTATCGGTCGATATTCTTTCGGATCCTTCGTTCTAATCCATTGCATTATTTAGCATAGCAGGCCAAGTTACCGAATGTCATGAATGGTCTGTTTCATATTTTGTTTCTGCGATGTTTTATCCTAAACCAAACACTAATCACATGAGTCTTGAAATTTGTTGTTTTTATTGATTCACAGAAAGTTATTCTGTCTGTCACAAATTGCTTGTTCGACGCTGTTCTGGGTATGTGTCACTCACTTAACAGTATTCACTGTTTTATGTAGCAGACAATATCCATATGTGCTTAACATACCCTTTATAATGATTTATGCGTATGGTGCGCTTCTGTGTGAGTTCTCCAAGTAACCCCATCAAACTTCTTTTGCTGGTGCCTTGTCCCTCGGTTTCGCAGGGTCGGCATGGTCAGGACGGACTTGGCAAGGTTAATTTTTAAGGGGTGGCCGGATGCCCTTCCTGCCACCACCCCGTAACTCCCAGGATGGAATAGTGTACACCAGCTGTCTTGACTAGTGCAATCTATGGAATAGTGCGAACGTGTTCAGATGTCTGCGAGTCGTGTAACTGAGGCGGAACGTGGGGACCAGCCCAGTATTCACCTAGTGGGGTGTGGAAAATCGCCTACAAACAACATCCAGGCTGGCTGGCACACCGGCCGACGTCGGTAATCCGCCAGGCGGATTCGATCCGGGGCCGGCGCACCTACACGAATCCATGAAGCAGCGCATTAGCACTCTCGGCTAACATGGCGGGTCAAACCCCCCCCCCCCCCTGCCCCCCTCGAACTAATAAACAGTTTTTTATCTGTATCCCCCATTTACCTAAATAGGTAGTGGGCAAGGCAAATTGCCTTAAGACGCTTGTAACTCTCAGACAATTCGCAGATGTCTCTCAGGTAGAAATATCTGGGAGGTAACACCACGAAAACATTGGTGAAAACCTTGGGAGTGCCACTATTTTTATTAGTTTCTAGGAAAACTCTGTCCCAGTCAATAAAATGAAAGCTCAGTGGGCGGCAGAAGGCACCATGTAGCAGTACTAGTCATTTCCTTCCATATTCCACTTGCAAATGGAGCGAGAGAAAAACGATTATCTATATGCCTCCGTAAGAGCCGTAATTTCTCTTATCTTGTTTCCGCGGTCCTTACGCAAAATGTATGTTGATGGCGGCAGTATCGTTATGCAGTCAGCTGCATATGCCTCTTCCCTAAATATTCTTAGTAGTGTTCCGCGAGAACCCTCAAGGGGTTCAGCAAGCATCTCCGCAACACTGGCGTAATGATAGAACCTAACGGAAAACAAATCTAGCAGCATCCCTCTGATTTGCTTCAATGTCTTCCTTTAGTCTGACCGTGTGGGGATCCAATCCCAAACACTCGAGCAGTACGCGAGAGTGAATCGCACTTGTGTTCTGCACGCGGTCTCCCTTACATTTTCCTAACTCCCCCCCCCCCCCCCCCCCCCCAATAAACTGAAGTCGATCACATTCGTCTTCCCTGCTACCGTCGGTACATGCTGCTACCACGTCACATCCCTCTGGAACGTTACGCCTAGATCGACATGAATGTCTGAAGCAGCGCACTGCTATACTGTGTCTGAATATTGCACCAGAACATTACAGGACCGTTTTTCCTACTCATCGGGATCAGCTTACATTTTTTTTTATTCAGAGAAAGCTGCAGTTCATCACACCAAATAGAAATTCTGTCTTCTACAGTCAGTCAACAACGATACTCGACCGTATACTACAGCGTTATCAGCAAACGGTAGCAGACAGCTACTCACCATATCCGTCGGATCGTTTATGTGTACAGGAAACGAGATCGGTCCAGTCACACTCAACTGATGTGCTCCTGGCGATATCCTTGTATCTGATGAACACGCGACATCTAGGACACCACATGGGGTTCTATTACTGAAGAAGTTTTTGAGTCACTCTCATATCTGGGAACTTACTCCTTACGCTCGCACTTTCATTATCTTTCTGCAGTAGGGCTCCACGTGAAACTCATTCTGGAGATCCAGAAACATGGTTTCTACCCCATCTGGTACATGGCTTTAATTTTTTTTCTTTATTGTGATTTTAAACACCTTATACAAAGGCGGGCTGCCAGCAGCACAGTACGCCGCTCTTCAGTCTTGAGTTGACAAGAAGTAGTACATATAGGTGGCACAGAGAATACAATCAAAACAGCGGAGAAAAAATGTAGACACTAAAAAACAAAAAAACATGGAGCCGTTCACGCTGGACGAGAAACATCACTAACACTAGTTGACACGGCGCACATAACATGGATGATGGCGACGGCACACGTGAACAGTGGTGGCGTGACGGCGATCAAACACTAAACACAAACGAAGGCACACACACGAGACACTGATGGCGAAGATCTCCGGCGCGCGAAGGTTCACTGAGTGTGTGCGAGTCTGGGGACCTGCCAAGAGAGGAGGAGGAGGAAGGGGAGTGGGAGAGGGAGAGGGAGAGCAGAGATGTCAGGGGCATGGGTGATAGGGGGAGGGAGGAAGGGGGAGGGGAAGCCCAGGGGAAGAGGGGTAGAGGGAGGGGTCAGGGGAAAAGGAAAGAGAAGGGAGAGAGGGTGCCTAAAGGAAAGGACACAGGAAGTGGGGGGGAGGGTCAAAGTTGATAGGAGGGGTAGATGGAGGGGAGGAGGACATCATCACGGAGGGGGAGCTGGCGGAAGCCACCTTGGGAGAGGGTAAGGAGGGTGGAGAGATGGAGACCGGGTGGGACGTGGGAATACAGGCGCGGCAGCGGGCGGGGGTGGGAGAGGATGGGTGAGACAAGCGGATGAGGAGGATCGAGTTTGCGGGAGGTGTACAGGATCTGTATCCTTTCAAGGAAAAGGAGGAGGTGGGGGACATGGCTTTAAACCATCAGAAAGTTTAAAAGCAGGGCACACTCCACTGCAGCCTGTTTCATTCTCTACATATATGTGTTCTATAAGCATTTGTGATTTTATTGAATACCTTAACCTCTATCGACCCCTTGTATCATATATGATACATCTGTTCAAACGATGTTCCTACACAGAGTGTGCCATTTTTTGTAAAAGCACTGACTGCATCGTATTCGATACACTCTGCAGAACCAATAGGCAGCCTACTCGTAGTTCTCAGAATGACCACTAGGTGTCAGGAGCAGTAAGTGTGTTTTGGACGAGTAAGCGTGGCTTCAAGAAAGAAAGGTTAGTATTGTTAATTCATCGTTTATTTACTTCTAAATCAGTACTAAAATATTGTTAACAGTTACATGAGTACAATTCTATTAAAGAAAGTGACATGAAAGACGATTTTACTTCTGAAAAGTCGTATTTAGTAGATGTAACATATTTGATACATTGGGTCTCTGTGACTACATTTCATATGCCTGTGAGCAAATGGTGGTCGGCTGCACTTTATATTGTTGTTGATTGTTTCAAAGTTATTTTATTATTTTTAGTGTGCATTTTACAACTTTAATAATGGGGTAGGCATTTATAAAGCTTTCTATACAAATAAAACTTTGCAAACGTAATTTAAAAATAAGAAACTAAATATTATTGACAGGTCTACCTGATTCAGAAATAACTCAGCTTCTGGATGATGTCTTTGACGCTAACTGTTCTGACATTGAAATTGATGACGACGATGATGATAATGATTGTGATAATGCTGAAGTTCACATTCAGGGATCGCAACTGACAGCATCTGAAGAAGAAGATGATGTTTCAAACGGTGAAAGTTCAGTAGTGCCAACACAAGCTCATGAAACTCCATCACCTAGAGATCCAACGCAATGCTGGCGCCACAGAACAGAGTAAATAATGTTTTTAGTAATTTTAGTAGGCATGAATGTTAATTATTGCAAAACAATCGTTTTTAAGCAATATTGTTCTTTCTATTTTAGATTTTCGCCCAGTATCTCAATTGCCGCAACGTCAAAATCATCAAGTTCTGATGTAGAATCTGTGAGCACATGAGTTAGGAAACCATTTGAATATTTTAATAAGTTTTTAAATGAAAATCTCTTTGTAATATGGCAGAAAAAGGAAACATGAAGTATGTTCCATCACATGGAAAATCTCTCAACACCATCCCAGATGAGATCAAGAAATACTGGGCTGCAAGTACTGTGATCTCACTTCTTGGTTTTCCTAAGCTTAGGATGTGGGATGTGTTGGGAACGATGTACTAGATATCCAATGATTGCAGAAAATGTCAGCAGAGATCGTTTCTACTGCCTTAGAGCATCTCTCAAGGTTGTTGATGACAGTGCTGTCAGTGACATTGAAAAAACAACTGACAAATACTGGAAGTAAGACCAACGTTGTCAATAATTAGAAAAGCGTGTCTGCAACATCCTCGTCCAAAAATGGTTTCTACTGACGAACGAATGGTGCCATTCCATGGACAAGTCGGCGTGAAATAATATGTTAGAGGAAACCTCAACCTGTGGGCCTGAAAAACTTTGTAATGGCCTCATCAAGTGGACTACCCTTAGATTTGTATGTATCAAAACATTTGGTGCGTAGTTGAAATGATCTCAGCGACAAATCTAAAGTGTACAGTGAGAACTATTTACGTGTGCAACAACGAGGACGGAATGGCAATGCATTTACATCTATTGGACGAATGTTATGAAAACAAATATTCGAAACCGACGTTTCACGACAATCAATATGTAAAAACACACCAAATGTCATAAAGAAAGCGTGTAAACCGTCTGAGGATGAATCACAACGATTCGAAACCTGTAACGGTTTCCTTTGAGTAAAGGAACTGAAAGTAAATTTGTGGCTGGTTGCTGCCCTAACACCATCGACATTTCTCTTCAAACAACAGCCACGGTCTCCATCATGTCATCATATGACAAAATTGCACCCTTAGATTTTTTATGTATGGTGGAACGGGTTGTTCAAAGCTAACGAATGTGAGATGTTCTGAATGTATGGCGTTTTTGTCCTTTACTTCAGAAAGAAACTGCTTCAGAAAGTTTCGTTCTTCATAAGAATATCCTGCAACATTTTTAAAAGTTTGTAAAAAGTTTTCGTATTTTTTTATTTATTACATTATTAACAATTTATATTTCAACAAGAACCTGTAATGAGACAATTGTAACAATTTTGTGCATTTTCTAGCACGATGAGGAATGTATGTCTGGTAAATAAGCAAAAATGAAGTAACGTTTATTTCTTCACTGAGTGGCAGATTGTCTTGTTAGCAACCCAAAGTATCGTATATGATCATGGCCTGCAACAGCGTATAAATTTAAAAAAATATTCATGAATATTTTACAATCAGTGGTGCCAACCAACCAACAATTGTTTTGTTCGACTTACTGTATAACTCTGACTTCAAGTCTCTAGAGATTAAGGCGACTGCACATTGGCGCTCATGTAGCCTGTTTTCTTCTGCCATGCGGTAGTCGCTCATGTTGTGGCGCAAGTGTTTCTGACACCGCAGGTGACACGTCGCCCCGTTTTACTACCGGTGTAAGGCCGACGGATTTCCATTGCCTGTTGTGACACGCAAGTCGCGGGAAGACGCGAGGGCACCGCCATGTAGCGTCGTAAAATGCTAATGTATCGGCCGGGGGACCGTCGGCAGGACCGTCTCCACAGAACAGCGATCGGACGTGAGTGGACATGCGCGGCGTTCTGCCGCAAAGAGCTAACTGAGTGAAAGCACATTCTGCGGCACGTTCCAGAGACAACAGACTCTGGTGACTGCTTCTGGATACCGACAATGCGAGCGACACAAACATCATTCATCCGCATAGAGGTTAATGAGGGAAAGCACATTCTGCGGCACGTTGGATACGCAGCAGACTTTGGTGAATGCTCCTGGATTCCGATAATACAGGCGATATGAACGTCATTCCATTTTGTGTGGTGTCTTTGCTGGAGAGCGACCTAGAGAGGAATGGTACGGACTCTAGAAAATTAAATGACGATAGTTACGAGATAAAATGCGAAACGTTTAGATTCCTTACCAGAAAATAGCAGAGAAGGGATAAAATGTTGCCAGCGCTAGTGGCCGAGCAGTTCTAGGCGCTACAGTCTGGAACCGCGCGACCGCTACGGTCGCAGGTTCGAATCCTGCCTCGGGCAAGGATGTGTGTGCTGTCCTTAGGTTAGTTAGGTTTAAGTAGTTCTAAGTTCTAGGGGACTGATGACTTCAGAAGTTAAGTCCCTTAGTGCTCAGAGCCATTTGAACAATTTTTTGATAAAATGTTCGAAACGGGTTACGGAGAATGTTGGCCACATGCACTTAGTAGAATTTATAAATGCACTAAGGTGACAAATATCATGGGATACCTCCCAATATCGTGTCGCACCTCCTTTTGCCCGGTTCAGTGCAGCAACTGTACGGGGCTTGGACTCGCGAACAAGTCGCTGGAATCTCTTTAAGTCAGTACCGGCATTAGACTGTTGTTTTTACAGTGTCACATATACACTTACGCAAGCATGATTTCGGCTTCAAAGTGCCATTATCAAGTGTTTCAAGTATTATAAATTGCCTAAGATGGCATACTGTCGTGTTAAAATACACTCCTGGAAATGGAAAAAAGAACACATTGACACCGGTGTGTCAGACCCACCATACTTGCTCCGGACACTGCGAGAGGGCTGTACAAGCAATGATCACACGCACGGCACAGCGGACACACCAGGAACCGCGGTGTTGGCCGTCGAATGGCGCTAGCTGCGCAGCATTTGTGCACCGCCGCCGTCAGTGTCAGCCAGTTTGCCGTGGCATGCGGAGCTCCATCGCAGTCTTTAACACTGGTAGCATGCTGCGACAGCGTGGACGTGAACCGTATGTGCAGTTGACGGACTTTGAGCGAGGGCGTATAGTGGGCATGCGGGAGGCCGGGTGGACGTACCGCCGAATTGCTCAACACGTGGGGCGTGAGGTCTCCACAGTACATCGATGTTGTCGCCAGTGGTCGGCGGAAGGTGCACGTGCCCGTCGACCTGGGACCGGACCGCAGCGACGCACGGATGCACGCCAAGACCGTAGGATCCTACGCAGTGCCGTAGGGGACCGCACCGCCACTTCCCAGCAAATTAGGGACACTGTTGCTCCTGGGGTATCGGCGAGGACCATTCGCAACCGTCTCCATGAAGCTGGGCTACGGTCCCGCACACCGTTAGGCCGTCTTCCGCTCACGCCCCAACATCGTGCAGCCCGCCTCCAGTGGTGTCGCGACAGGCGTGAATGGAGGGACGAATGGAGACGTGTCGTCTTCAGCGATGAGAGTCGCTTCTGCCTTGGTGCCAATGATGGTCGTATGCGTGTTTGGCGCCGTGCAGGTGAGCGCCACAATCAGGACTGCATACGACCAAGGCACACAGGGCCAACACCCGGCATCATTGTGTGGGGAGCGATCTCCTACACTGGCCGTACACCACTGGTGATCGTCGAGGGGACACTGAATAGTGCACGGTACATCCAAACCGTCATCGAACCCATCGTTCTACCATTCCTAGACCGGCAAGGGAACTTGCTGTTCCAACAGGACAATGCACGTCCGCATGTATCCCGTGCCACCCAACGTGCTCTAGAAGGTGTAAGTCAACTACCCTGGCCAGCAAGATCTCCGGATCTGTCCCCCATCGAGCATGTTTGGGACTGGATGAAGCGTCGTCTCACGCGGTCTGCACGTCCAGCACGAACGCTGGTCCAACTGAGGCGCCAGGTGGAAATGGCATGGCAAGCCGTTCCACAGGACTACATCCAGCATCTCTACGATCGTCTCCATGGGAGAATAGCAGCTTGCATTGCTGCGAAAGGTGGATATACACTGTACTAGTGCCGACATTGTGCATGCTCTGTTGCCTGTGTCTATGTGCCTGTGGTTCTGTCAGTGTGATCATGTGATGTATCTGACCCCAGGAATGTGTCAATAAAGTTTCCCCTTCCTGGGACAATGAATTCACGGTGTTCTTATTTCAATTTCCAGGAGTGTACACTATTAGACACATTGTGTATTTTAATTCGACAGTAGGCTATCTTAGGCAATTTATAACACGTAAAACACTTGATAATGGCACTTTGAAGCCGAAATCATGATTGTGTAAGTGTAAATGTAACACTGTAAATAAACAACAGTCTAATGGCGGCACTGACTTTAAAGAAGTATATTATGACTGTGCCCCCCCCCCCCTCCCGCATTACGAAAGAATTATTAAAAGTCGCTGGAAGTTTCCTGCAGAAATATTGAACTATGTTGCCTCTGTAACCGTCCATAATTGAGAATGTGTTGCCATTGCAGGATATTTACACGAGATGGCCTCTCCATTATGTCCCATAAATGTTCGATGGGATTCATGTCCGGCGATGTCGCTGGCCAAATCATTTACTCGAATTGTCCAGAATTTTTTTCAAACCAACAGTGAATAATTATTCAAAATGACAGTCACAATCGCATTATTTATTTTGCCGCCAACCGGTTTCACCCTGTGCAGGGTGACGACTCCAGCGGGCGACGAAATGGTGTAAATTACCCTCAAGATAACCCCATCGCGGGTTGAAACCGGTTGGTGGCAAAATAAATAATGCGATTGTGACTGTCATTTTGAATAACTGATTATAAGTAAATTAATCGCTGTTTATCTCCATACAACTATGTTGTCTAAAACTTTCAACAGTGAACAATTGTGGCCCTGTGACATTGTACGTTGTCAGCCATAAAAATACGATCGTTGTTTGGATACATAAAGTCCCTGAATGGCTGTAAATGGTCTCCAAGTAGCCTTTGCAGTCAATGAAGTTCAGATGGACCAGAGGACCCAGTCTTTCCCATGCAAACATAGTCAATGAAGTTCAGAATGACCAGAGGACCCAGTCTTTCCCATGTAAACACAGTCCACACCATTCTGGAGCTAACAGCAGCTTCGACTGTTCCTTGCTGACAACTTGGGTTCATGGCTTCGTGCGGTCTGCGCCACACTCGAACACCATCATCAACTCTTACTAACTGAAATCGGGTCTCATCCGACCAGGCCACAGAATTCCTGTCGTTTAGGGCCTAACTGATATATATATATATATTGCTGTATTTCACGCAGTACTGCTTGCCTGTTAGCACTGAGAACTCTAAGAAAACACCGCTGCTCTCGGTCGTTAAGTCAAGGCCGTCGACCACTGCGTTGTCCGTGGTGAGAAGTACTGCCTCAAATTTGGTGTTCTCGGAACGCTCTTGACACTGTGGGTCTCGGAATATCGAATTCCCCATCTACTTCTGAAACTGAGTGTTCCATGCTTCTAGCTGCAACATCCATCCCACGTTCAAAGTCGGTTAATTCCCATTGTGCGAACATAATGTAATATACATGCCTATACGAGGTGCATTCAAGTTCCAAGGCCTCCGATTTTCTTTCTCCGGACTGGAAAGAGATAGAAACATGCGCATTGTTTTAAAATGAGGCTGCGTTCACTGTCAATACGTCCCAGAGATGGCAGCACCGTACGGCAGGTGGAATTTTACCACCAGCGGCGAGAATGAGAACTGTTTTAAATACTTAAAATGGCGACTTTTTCCTTACTTGAACAGCGTGCAATCATTCGTTTTCTGAATTTGCGTGGTGTGAAACCAATTGAAATTCATCGACAGTTGAAGGAGACATGTGGTGATGGAGTTATGGATGTGTTGAAAGTGCGTTCGTCGGTGCGACAGTTTAATGAAGGCAGAACATCGTGTGACAACAAACCGAAACAACCTCGGGCTCGCTAAAGCCGGTTTGACGACATGATCGAGAAAGTGGAGAGAATTATTTTGGGGATCGCCGAATGACTGTTGAACAGATCGCCTCCAGAGTTGGCATTTCTGTGGGTTCTGTGCACACAATCCTGCATGACGACCTGAAAATGCGAAAAGTGTCATCCAGGTGGGTGCCACGAATGCTGACGGACGACCACACGGCTGCCCGTGTGGCATGTTGCCAAGCAATGTTGACGCGCAATAATAGCATGAATGGGACTTCCTTTTCGTCGGTTGTGACAATGGATGAGACGTGGATGCCATTTTTCAATCCAGAAACAAAGCGGCAGTCAGCTCAATGGAAGCACACAGATTCAGCGCCACCAAAAAAATTTCGGGTAACCGCCAGTGCTGAAAAAATGATGGTGTCCATGTTCTGGGACAGCGAGGGCGTAATCCTTACCCATTGCGTTCCAAAGGGCACTACGGTAACAGGTGCATCCTACGAAAATGTTTTGAAGAAAAAATTCCTTTCTGCACTGCAACAAAAACGTCCGGGAAGGGCTGCGCGTGTGCTGTTTCACCAAGACAACGCACCCGCACATCGAGCTAACGTTACGCAACAGTTTCTTCGTGATAACAACTTTGAAGTGATTCCTCATGCTCCCTAATCACCTGACCTGGCTCCTAGTGACTTTTGGCTTTTTCCAACAATGAAAGACACTCTCCGTGGCCGCACATTCACCAGTCGTGCTGCTATTGCCTCAGCGATTTTCCAGTGTTCAAAACAGACTCCTAAAGAAGTCTTCGCCACTGCCATGGAATCATGGCGTCAGCGCTGTGAAAAATGTGTACGTCTGCAGCGCTATTACGTCGAGAAGTAACGCCAGTTTCATCGATTTCGGGTGAGCAGTTAATTAGAAAAAAAAAATCGGAGGCCTTAGAACTTGAATGCACCTCGTATATTATTCAAAATGATATTCACAAAAGCATTGTATGTGGAATGTGACTGAAATTTTACCCTATTCTCGTAATATTAATGAAATGAACTTCATCGTTGATAAAACAATAAACAATTATTGTCAACGACATAATTTAATGCTTTGTAGAAAATTGTATCTCAGAAAATACCCATGTAAAAAGATAATGAAAATCTCAATCTTTTGTTGTCTATGATTTTTGCAGAAAAATACTTCTTCTTGTTCGACTGTTGTATTGATAGGATGTGATTGATGCATCGCAACACAGAGGTCCGTAAAAAAAACTGCATTATGTTGCTAACCAATATTTGAAAATAGAGTTTATGTGTTATTGAAATGAATCTTTTTTGTTTGGAGTTTTAGTTCATTGTAATTCTTGCCCTATAAAAATGTAAAGTTTTCTGCTCAGCTACAAAAGAGCGCAGTCATTAGCGCTACTGATCTACAGCGCAGTTTTTTAGTGAATGGTAAAAGCCATTAACAATGAGAAATATTTTCAAATGTTAATCCATATAGTGAAGGCGCAAAAAGATTATATGTAAAACACAGCCTGAACCAGAATTGATAAGTGACTGTCTTATGTTATCCGCCATCTTAGTGAAATATTGTAGCGGCAGTTTTAAACTGATTTTCTATACAGACATAAATGTTGTCGGTCATAATTGCGATAATAATCGTGTATTGGTGGCCGAGGACCCATGTTGAGGTAATAAATTCCAGTTAGACTGTGAATACATTGAACTTTTATGAATGCAAACAGCATCTTACATATAAGTTCTTATCTGCTGATGTTATTTCGTAACAACTTTTATGAAATACTTTGACAGGAAAATACATTAGTGTTGTGTACGTGTGGTACTGTGTGACAAAACTGTTCATTTTTGTTAAAGAAAAGTGCTGCAACCTCGAATAACAGTAGCGCTAAATTCGATAAACGATATGCAACTAGCAAAGAGTCTTTTAAATAGCAGCATTGACATCACTAAAAATCATTACTCTTGTTTAGGGCAGATTACTTATCATACTTTTAGCTTGCTTGTAGTTATACAAAGGGCGTTCAAAAAGTTTTGCACAGTCGTCTCTAATTTTTTTTTTTGTTTTTTGCAGGAGGAGAATGAAATTTTTAGTGAACATACTTGGAACATTTAGCTACACACTGGGCCTACTCAATGTAGCCTCCATCAGCTGTGACGCATCTGGCCCAACGTTCTTTCCATGATGTAAATGCACTTTGGTAAAGTTCTGGGGATTGACTTTTACATCATCGCTTGACACAGGTTCAAACGTTCAAATGTGTGTGAAATCTTATGGGACTTAACTGCTAATGTCATCAGTCCATAAGCTTACACACTACTTAACCTAAATTATCCTTAGGACAAACACACACACCCAGGCCCGAGGGTGGTCTCGAAGCTCCGCCGGGATCAGCCGCACAGTCCATGGCTGCAGCGCCCTAAACCGCTCGGCTAATCCCGCGCAGCTTGACACAGGAAATAAGGTCTTTCTCACTATCAAATGTTTTATCGCGCACGTGGGCCTTCAGAAACCAAAGAGGTAAAATCAGACGAAGCCAAGTCCGGACTTTAGGGAGGATGAGGAACAATTTTCCAACACATTTTCCTGATTCTCCCCTGCGTCATAACGGCTGTATGGGGTCTGCCATAGTCATGGTGTAGTTTGATGAACTGACCCTGAAGCTGTGGTCTGTGGGTCTTGATGGCACGTCGCAGCTTTTCCAGTGACAGACACTAACGGTCCTAGTTAATTATGGAGCCAGGTTCCAAAATGTCAATGAAAATGACACCACACTGATCCCATACGAAGGAGGCCATTACCTTTCGACCTGCTGTTCGTGAAAGTCTTGGTTTCTTCTTCCGAGGGGAACACGGATGACACCACTCCATGGATTGGGTTTTGCTCTTAGGTTAGGACAAAAACAACCATCAGAATGAGATTTTCACTCTGCAGCGGAGTGTGCGCTGATATGAAACTTCCTGGCAGATTAAAACTGTGTGCCCGACCGAGACTCGAACTCGGGACCTTTGCCTTTCGCGGGCAAGTGCTCTACCAACTGAGCTACCGAAGCACGACTCACGCCCGGTACTCACAGCTTTACTTCTGCCAGTACCTCGTCTCCAACCTTCCAAACTTTACAGAAGCTCTCCTGCGAACCTGCAGAACTAGCACTCCTGAAAGAAAGGATATTGCGGAGACATGGCTTAGCCACAGCCTGGGGGATGTTTCCAGAATGAGATTTTCACTCTGCAGCGGAGTGTGCGCTGATATGAAACTTCCTGGCAGATTAAAACTGTGTGCCCGACCGAGACTCGAACTCGGGACCTTTGCCTTTCGCGGGCAAGTGCTCTACCAACTGAGCTACCGAAGCACGACTCACGCCCGGTACTCACAGCTTTACTTCTGCCAGTACCTCGTCTCCAACCTTCCAAACTTTACAGAAGCTCTCCTGCGAACCTGCAGAACTAGCACTCCTGAAAGAAAGGATATTGCGGAGACATGGCTTAGCCACAGCCTGGGGGATGTTTCCAGAATGAGATGTTTTCACTCTGCAGCGGAGTGTGCGCTGATATGAAACTTCCTGGCAGATTAAAACTGTGTGCCCGACCGAGACTCGAACTCGGGACCTTTGCCTTTCGCGGGCAAGTGCTCTACCAACTGAGCTACCGAAGCACGACTCACGCCCGGTACTCACAGCTTTACTTCTGCCAGTACCTCGTCTCCAACCTTCCAAACTTTACAGAAACTCTTCTGGAAACATCCCCCAGGCTGTGGCTAAGCCATGTCTCCGCAATATCCTTTCTTTCAGGAGTGCTAGTTCTGCAGGTTCGCAGGAGAGCTTCTGTAAAGTTTGGAAGGTTGGAGACGAGGTACTGGCAGAAGTAAAGCTGTGAGTACCGGGCGTGAGTCGTGCTTCGGTAGCTCAGTTGGTAGAGCACTTGCCCGCGAAAGGCAAAGGTCCCGAGTTCGAGTCTCGGTCGGGCACACAGTTTTAATCTGCCAGGAAGTTTCAAAAACAACCATGTTTCATCCTGGGCAATGACGCCATCAAAACACTGTTTCCACTCTTCAGCGTCCGCAGCTCGTGGTCGTGCGGTAAAGTTCTCACTTCCCACGCCCGGGTTCCCGGGTTCGATTCCCGGCGGGGTCAGGGGTTTTCTCTGCCTCGTGATGACTGGGTGTTGTGTGATGTCCTTAGGTTAGTTAGGTTTAAGTAGTTCTAGGTTCTAGGGGACTGATGACCATAGATGTTAAGTCCCATAGTGCTCAGAGCCACTCTTCAGTATAGGTCTTCATGAGACCCTCGCACACATTCTTCCTCATCGATTTCATTTCTCTTGTCAATAATCTAGGCACCCAACGTGCACAGATTTTTCTGTACCCTAGTGACTGTACCAGTGATACCACACTACCCAACGACAAGCGAGTCATTTCAGCAAGCTGTCGTGTCGTCACACCTCTGTCATTTTGGATGATTTGATCAATGGTCTCCTTATTCAAATCACTCACTGCCGAGGTCTACCGCATCGTGGGTTGTCCAGTAGACAGAAATCATCTTCTTTAAACCTCTGAAACCACAGCTGGATACTGCTGCGATCCACTTTGTCCTCCCAATAAACTGGGAGCAACTCCCTGTGAATCGATGTGGCAGAGTTATTGCCGGTCTTGAAGAGGAACTCCATCACCGAACGTAGTCGCAACCTGACTTCTACTTCACGGTCCATTATGGCTCACCTGTAAATAAAAGAAAATACTTTTACACACCAACTTACAGCTAAATGTTCCAAATATGTTAACAAATAATTTCATTCTCCTCCTGTAAAAAAAATAAAATAGAGACGACTGTGCAAAACCTTTTTAAGGCCCTTTGTATATGATTACTTTTGTGAATGAACTTAGTGACATTTACACTGCTTGACAGACGACGTTGCTACACATTACCAGATGGAGATTTCTTTAACAAAATAGCGATCATTAAACGGGAAAAGAAGTGATTAAATAAAATCTCATGTTACAAATTCTCATGTTACATTAAGAATAATAATACTTTAATAACAATTTTATTGTAATCCTGCTGAACTTGTACAACAGAAAACACACGCAGTAACACCACACGTCACAGCAATCACGTCGGAAACCTTTTCACTTCAATCACCTGAGTACAAATAACAGCTCCACCAATGCACTGTCCTTTTACACCCTGTGTACGCGACTCTACAGCCATCTGTGTTTGTGAACATCGCTATCCAATGACGTTGGTTACCTCGGTGTAAATATCTTGTAGCTGCCTGTCAAGAGTAAGTGATCTGATGCTGCCTGGGGCTAATGCGACTATTTTGTTGAAACGACTTCTCATTTAGCCTCGTTATGCTCCTCCAGGGTCTAACAATACCACCACTTTCAAAGCAGGTTAGAAATCAGGTTAATAACGTTGCTCACGCAGCATATGTTCGCTTTATCGGGCAACAAAAAAGTTATTGACTGTGTATGGTAATCGTCAGAATGGAAATAATGAAATCACTGTAAAAAAGTCATTAATTTTGGTACTTATCTTGAATGGATTCCCACGTAGATTTCGTCGAAGTTGTTATAGCTCATCTTATTGATTCTAAGGTGATTCCACTTTGACTGCTAGAAGGTCCAGATCTGTATTTTAGCAATATTTGAAGACCTAACAAATGCGTTTTTCGGGAAATTCTTAACTATCAAACAATCCGAGATGAGAACAATGGTAGGGTAGAAATAATTTTTGACTTGGTGTTCGCGATCCAAATTTTGTTAAACTTCTTGTAAATTCACATATACTTCTTCTTAATTGTCACATCATCAAGAAAACAGTTTTGTATCAATCGTCATATATTTAATTTCCACTTTAACCAAACACAGCCGGCCGTGGTGGCCGAGCGGTTCTAGGCGCTTCAGTCTGGAACCGCGCGACCGCTACGGTCGCAGGTTCGAATCCTGCCTCGGGCATGGATGTGTGTGATGTCCTTAGGTTAGTTAGGTTTAAGTAGTTCTAAGTTCTAGGGGACTGATGACCTCAGCTGTTAAGTCCCATAGTGCTCAGAGCCATTTGAACCATTTGAACCAAACACAAGACTTGACTGTTCTTTTACAAAGCGAAATAACAACTTAACTTCTGCAAAGTGAAACAAAGACTGCTCTGTGCGCATTTGCTCCAAGACGATTACAAGTAAGTCAAAGATTATAACAGTCTCACAGAAATGAATACACACAACAACCATATCACTGTAATATATCGATATATCGGATTACCTATACATTAATAAAACCAAATGTGAATATTGTCACAAAAATATGTCTGTTACTTCGCAGAAAAGTAGTACGATATTACTGGTATCGAGAACTGGGGTTGGAGTACCGTAATGGTCACGTAAATGAAGAACCATTGCAAGGGGAACATCTGAGGTATTCGAACACGGGACTACTGCGTTTTAGCCATGACCACACCACAGGAAGGAGGTATGTGGTAATGGGGAGATTAGCAAAGATACAGACAGCGGTCATATGAAGCCAGTGGCTGGCTACACAAAAGAAAGAAGAGAGAAATTTGCTCTGAGTTGTCCTCTAGCTCAATTTCGGTGGTAAGAGCAGCGTCATTAGGGCGCGGATTTCCCTGGAGAGGTCATGCAAGAAGTAGCGTAAGAAACGGGTTGCTTAACAGCCGCGGACCGGCGCATGCGGTGATGAGTTGCGGAAGGCTAGTCCAGGCGCCACTTGGCTTGGGCCGGCCGGTGGCGGGGGGGGGGGGGGGGGGGGGCGGTAGGGATAGGGGTGGGGGGTGTTGGCCAGCAGCCAGCCCTGGACAGCCCGGCACGGTCGTTCAACCCGGCAAACGCGAGACACGGCGCGTGCGTAAACGCCCGGTAAACACGGGGAAGCACGAGCGCTAGGCCTGCGGGCGACGTCCGTCGCTGCACATCAGCTGCAGCCCTCTGAAGAAAACGAAACAGCCGTGTGTCACTGTGTGCGACAATTCGGCTCGGTTGTGTACGAGCTCAGAGGTGGTTTGTCGGTATACTACCGCCGCGGCGGCTGCTAGGCAAGTCAGCTGCCGCACACGGCAACTTTTCCATGTTTCCCAGTCAGCGAAGACAAAAAAAGGTCGACTAGGGAAAACGTGTAACCGCAAAGTTTTGCACTGTGGTGGGAGATAGCGTCATGAACTACAGCAAAACCCCTGACCGGTGCGGTGTCTAACAACCCTACCACAACAAAGGTCAAAAATTAATTATGATTGTAGTCTTGCTCACGTTGCTAAATATTGCATTTTCGGACAACAACAAAGTTATGTTATGTGGCAGGTGTCAGCACAGTTAATAAAGCCATTTCTTGAAATAATGGATACCCTAGGCACTCATCTTTTCGTGTTTCCCACGCTGGTCTCGTTGTGAGCTCATGGCTCAATTGTCGAAAATCTAGGTGGTGATGATTCCAAGCCCGGATGCAAAGAGGCCTAGGTGTTATTCTGCGATATTCGAAAGTTTTATAGATGCACTTCACAAACCATTCTTGAAGATAAAACTTTTGCAAGTTAGGACAATGATGATGTAAAAAAGTAATCAGCTCTCCGAACTTAAGTTACACTTCTTTTTTTTTTTAATTATTACTTTTGTTGCAACATCACTTCACAATATAAAACATACTTGAAAATATCTTCCTCACTGTTAAAGTTCACTTTTCATAAACTGACTACAATTGCGTCTTTTCAACATGACGACGAAGACTTGACTCTCTAATAAACGATTACGCGCCAAAAAATCGGAGTTACAAGTACGATAAAGGTCATAGTGACAAAAGAAAGAATACACATAAGAATAATATCATTGCAATATAAACAAATTGATGTATCAAAGTACCTCTACATCAATGAAATCGGCCGGCCGGTGTGGCCGTGCGGTTCTAAGCGGTTCAGTTTGGAACCGCGTGACCGCTACGGTCGCAGGTTCGAATCCTTCCTCGGGCATGGATGTGTGTGATGTCCTTAGGTTAGTTAGGTTTAAGTAGTTCTAAGTTCTAGGGGACTGATGACCTCAGAAGTTAAGTCCCATAGTGCTCAGAGCCATTTGAGCCATTAATGAAATCAAATCTGACTGCTGTCACAGAAATATGTTAACTATTCTACACCAACACAGTAGAATATTGCTGGTATCGAGAGGTTGAGGTGAGGTGCCGTAATGGTTACGTAATTCAAGTACCATTACAGGTGCCAGCATGGGTTAGGGGAGATGTCTAACGCCTTGTACACGCTAGTATACAAAGTCGAGCGATTTTTGTATGTAGACGTGTTATAAAGACAATCGAGCGGTTTTGTACGTTGACAACTGAGAGACATTTCTTGCCTTCGGACACACTTTTGCAACAAAATCGCAGAACTTTCGACACCCGTTTGAAATGGGAAATGTAAGACAACTATCAGACAAAATTGCGCAACACTTCATAGTGAAGTTGACAACATCGGTAGCTCCGTGAGGCTATTTGCAGATGACACGGTTGTCTACAAGAAAGTAGCAACATCAGAAGACTCGTACGTACTCCAGGAAGACCTGCAGAGGATTAATGCATGGTGCGACAGCTGGCAGCTTTCCCTAAACGTAGATAAATGTAATATAATGCGCATACATAGGGGCAGAAATCCATTCCAGTACGATTATGCCATAGGTGGTAAATCATTGGAAGCGGTAACGACCGTAAAATACTTAGGAGTTACTATCCGGAGCGATCTGAAGTGGAATGATCACATAAAACAAATAGTGGGAAAAGCAGGCGCCAGGTTGAGATTCATAGGAAGAATTCTAAGAAAATGTGACTCATCGACGAAAGAAGTAGCTTACAAAACGCTTGTTCGTCCGATTCTTGAATATTGATCAGTATGGGACCCTTACCAGGTTGGATTAATAGAAGAGATAGACATGATCCAGCGAAAAGCAGCGCGATTCGTCATGGGGACATTTAGTCAGCGCGAGAGCGTTACGGAGATGCTGAACAAGCTCCAGTGGCGGACACTTCAAGAAAGGCGTTACGCAATACGGAGAGGTTTATTATCGAAATTACGAGAGAGCACATTCCGGGAAGAGATGGGCAACATATTACTACCGCCCACATATATCTCGCGTAATGATCACAACGAAAAGATCCGAGAAATTAGAGCAAATACGGAGACTTACAAGCAGTCGTTCTTCCCACGCACAATTCGTGAATGGAACAGGGAAGGGGGGATCAGATAGTGGTACAATAAGTACCCTCCGCCACACACCGTAAGGTGGCTCGCGGAGTATAGATGTAGATGTAGATGTAGATAGTGTAGACTGTAAGTAGGGTGTTTACGTTTTTATGTTGGTAACGCCACGTAGCGCTCTGTATGAAAATCACTGAATGTGCTGTGTGCAGTCTGTGGCTGGTTCGCATTGTTGGAATATTCGATTGTGTAGTGTCGGGCAGTTGGATGGGAACAGCGCGTAGCGTTGCGCAGTTGGAGGTGATCCGCCAGCAGTGTTGGATGTGGGGTCAGAGATGCCAGAGTTTTGAGAGCGCATGATATGGACATGTGTCTGTCAGAAAAAGGAAATTTGTAAGACGGATGTCATGACTTTTGAACAAAAAAATGGTTCAAATGGCTCTGAGCACTATGAGCCTTAACATCTGAGGTCATTAGTTCCCTAGAACTTAGAACCACTTAAACCTAACTAACCTAAGGACATCACACACATCCATGCCCGAGGCAGGATTCGAACCTGCGACCGTAGCGGTCGCGCGGTTCCAGACTGTAGCGCCTAGAACTGCTCGGCCACCCCGGCCGGCTGACTTTTGAACACAATTAGGTTCAAATGGTTCAAATGGCTCTGAGCACCATGGGACTCAACATCTTAGGTCATAAGTCTCCTAGAACTTAGAACTACTTAAACCTAACTAACGTAAGGACATCACACAAACCCATGCCCGAGGCAGGATTCGAACCTGCGACTGTAGCAGTCCCGCGGTTCCGGACTGCAGCGCCTGAACCGCTAGACCACCGCGGCCGGCAACACAATTAGGGTAAATACACTCCTGGAAATTGAAATAAGAACACCGTGAATTCATTGTCCCAGGAAGGGGAAACTTTATTGACACATTCCTGGGGTCAGATACATCACATGATCACACTGACAGAACCACAGGCACATAGACACAGGCAACAGAGCATGCACAATGTCGGCACTAGTATAGTGTATATCCACCTTTCGCAGCAATGCAGGCTGCTATTCTCCCATGGAGACGATCGTAGAGATGCTGGATGTAGTCCTGTGGAACGGCTTGCCATGCCATTTCCACCTGGCGCCTCAGTTGGACCAGCGTTCGTGCTGGACGTGCAGACCGCGTGAGACGACGCTTTATCCAGTCCCAAACATGCTCAATGGGGGACAGATCCGGAGATCTTGCTGGCCAGGGTAGTTGACTTACACCTTCTAGAGCACGTTGGGTGGCACGGGATACATGCGGACGTGCATTGTCCTGTTGGAACAGCAAGTTCCCTTGCCGGTCTAGGAATGGTAGAACGATGGGTTCGATGACGGTTTGGATGTACCGTGCACTATTCAGTGTCCCCTCGACGATCACCAGTGGTGTACGGCCAGTGTAGGAGATCGCTCCCCACACCATGATGCCGGGTGTTGGCCCTGTGTGCCTCGGTCGTATGCAGTCCTCCATTTCCAGGAGTGTACATGGTTTGTTCTCTATCAAAATCTTTCATTTGCTAACTATGTCTATCAGTAGTTAGTGCCTTCCATAGTTAGAATCTTTTATTTAGCTGCCAGTATTGGCACTCGCTCTATTACTGTAGTTCGAGTAACGAAGATTTTTGTGAGGTAAGTAATTCATGAAAGGGATAGGTTATTGTTAGTCAGGGCCATTCTTTTGCAGGGATTATTGAGAGTCAGATTGCGTTGCGCTAAAATATTGTGTGTCAGTTTAGTGATGATCAGAATAAGTAAAGAGAGAAATGTCTGAGTACATTCAGTTTTGCTCAGCTGTTTGAAAAACAAATAACGTAAGAGGTCTACCAGCTCAGTAATTCAATAATTTTTCTAAGGGGACGTTTCAAGACATGTTAGTGGACAAAGGCTCCAGTTACTCTCTTTTTGCGACACGGAAAAAACTTCTTCGATTTTTTTTATTATTGTTGTTTTTCTTACTGTCTTACTTGTCGCTTATCAAATGTGGCCCACGGAGGAAGTATTGCAGTTGACTGAAGATCTTCACGCTACCTCATGTTTGTGGGAAGTTGGTAATTCCGAATATTAAATCGCAACAAGAAGAAGAGCTGGCGAAAAAATACAGAGTATCGGTGACTGGTGCTGACAAATTACTGCTGTCTTAACAGTTTCAAAGTCGAAAGCAAATTACAGACGTCTCCTCTTTCGATGTCTTTCACTATCCCTTATTATCATTGCACAAGCGACGATGCCAACAAGGTCAGCCTTAATTAGCAAATATCGAGAAACAAGGCATTCAAGGATGTACACGACACAGCGTATCTAGATTGTCTATATACATTGTCTAGGGACATGTCTATAAACAGTCCCTCTACAATGTCCATAGAAAATCTTTCGATTTTGAATACGTGTACTTATCTTAAAGACCACTTTTTAGAGACTACATGGAACACAGATACGTTTTACTAAGAATATTAATACAGGAAACATATCAGGATGACTAAAAATCATTTTCCCCTCTGGCAGGGTAGAACAGTGCGCAGTGCCTTACATAGATTCCATTTATTTGCGTTTCTTGTGTTAGCGCTGTTAGTGAGTCCTATCTGTATTCTGTGTAGCGTTAGCGCATTTCGTGAAAAATAAACACTTCCCAGCCAAGTCGTCGCCCTGCATCGCCGGTGATTCTTAAGGTGCGCTGCGGAAGAGACGGTATAACTTTCTGAAATATCCTGTAATTGCTTCTCGTGACGCAGTGGGTTAGACTGAGTGGGGAATCGCCTGCTCGCCCTTCAGTCTGCAGAAATACGACGGAGGGAAATGCGTGACCGCAATCGGCGATCTGCCTTCCCACACACATCTACTCTCCACCCCTTCTCACCCCCTGTCCACCCTGTTATACCCTCAGAACACAATGTATGCCCTGATACGGCTCTACTGTACTTACATGCGCTATAACACGGTTCATATTGCTCCTAACCCACTTAATTTACACCAATAAAACGTCCCCTGCAACGCAGAAACTAATAGTCGTAGAGAAAAAAATTAATAGAAGCATTTTTTTTGTAGGAAATGTAATGTAGTTCAAATTTGTACTGGGAAACATTTTCGAAATAAGCCGCAAATTCCGAGTTATTCAAGAAAAATCTAAAGAGGGTACCTTCAAATACTCCCTCCCACCCATCACCACCATTAGAACTCACATCCCACCGGTCAGGATTTTTAATGTGTTGTTCATGGCACTCCCCCATAAAATCGCACAAAAATTTGTGACTTCACAGATTTCTTCCCCTTATTCTCCTTCATCGGACTAATACTAGTAGTTTCAATGACGTGACTTTATTTGCCGTAACGACTTCATCGCTCGTGTTGGACACGCGTAAGGGCACTTTTCTCATCCTCTGACAGCGGACACGATGTGCACAGACAGTAGCCGTCAGGCGCACGCACCGCACTTCCTGCTTTTTAGAAGGAAAATTAACCGTTGCCAATTTTAAATTGAAAATAAAGCCACTTACGGATAATGTGAGCATGTTCCATCAAACACTGCAAGTAAGACATCAGTGACAAAGTTGTGCGTAGTTTCGGAAGTTTGAAGAATACGTTCGATTTAATGCTATTTTATTTTAAGACATACGTTGCAAATTGTTACTATAATATTATTTACATATTCCTTCCGCTCCAGTGGGCAAGAGAGGAAGAGAACGCAACTATCAGCCGTCAACTTTGGTTACCGGTAATTCCAGCGATGCTCTTTTAAGTCACCAGTCTCCTGAAGTTTGTTGCGACCCGCCACGACTCCCTTCCCTATGTTATCCTCTTCATCTCAGAGTGGCACTTGCATCTAATGTCCTCAATTACTTGTTCGATATATTTCAATCTTTGTCTACCCCTACAGATTTTATACTCCACACTTCTCTCTTGAACGATGGAATTTACTCCCTGATTTTTAAACAGATATTCCATCATCCTATCCGTTATTCTAGTCAGTACTACTGCAAAAACTTTGAATGTTTATCTTATTCTTCTCACTTAGTGAAAAGACAGTGACAAGAGTTTCGGTTGCACTCTCACTTGGCTCTGGGGTCCAACGTCGTAGTTCTCAGCTGCCCGATCGTATCGCTGAACATCAGACCAGAGAGCCGCAGTGTCTCCATTTGCTCACATTACACTGAAGATTAGGGTAAGCGTCACTTGCAGCTCTACATATTTGGAGAAACGAGAGTACTGCAGTACAGATAGGTTTCACTGTCTCATATTCGGCAGTGTTCCTCAGGTCTTTGAGGTTCTTAGGTTCATGCTGAAGAAAAACAGTCCGTGTGAATGTCATAGTCAATTCACAGATCAGTTAACAGGGTCAGACGTGAGATTATTAAGCAACTCCATGTCATTTAGTAACTTTGATAACTCACAACTTGCAACTCTCATCGGAAAGTACATAACTACACAAGTTCAGATCGACATAATTGTTTCTTTAATGCTTTATAGCTCCAATTAGCTGTTGCAATAAATCCCAGGGTGTACTTACATGTTGAGTTTATTATCACATTCATTACATTTCAGTGACGAATATTATGTCAATTCCCTCGTCGTCAGATTCACTGCCGCGGCCTAAATAAATGACAGCGTTAGTAAATCCGTTGCGTACATTAAATTCAGCACTGAATCTCAATGGCGTGCATGATCCATGGTTAATTTAGATTCAGCTATATTTCAGTTTCACACAAGTGGAAATTTGCAACCGTATCGTTTGCAAGACAATTTCTATGTATTTGTGAGCATTCACTGACTTCAGTATAGAACATTATCCCCACTAGTACAAATATATTTTAAATGTAACCTTTTCGATTAAGGTCCCATCACCTATAACCGATGGTTGAGGTTTATGGGGAACCGACAAATTTTGCTACCGATTTAAGACGACATCTAATGCCCCAATATGGTCCAAGATACACACGATGAGCAGGTTTTGAGGTCACCTGGCATCAATTCTCGAGATTTTTCTGTCTGGCTCGTCTTAACAGCGAAGTGTGCGGTACTCACGTTTAGACATTGATGAACTGTATCAGCGATCTGAACGGTCCTATCGACATTTACGAGATTGTCCGTGGTTGTTTGATAGAATTCGTAACTCACTGCAATCTAATGCACGTGATTCACCTTCTTCAACTGGTACGAGTGTACAGAAAATTGCAGTGTGTAATGTGCTGAAGTAATGTGGTATTTCTTGTTAAGGTAAGTCTTGGGTGATATTTGAGACAATTAGGTGTCGACATAAGGGAAAAGTTTACATTTCAAATACCTTTGTGCTAACTAGGGTAATATTTCATACTGAGAAGCGCTCTGGTCTGCACTGGCTGCTAACTCCAGGCAGCAGTGCTGCTCAGTCGCTACTAGCGTACTCTCTCATTCTTCGTGTTCTAATGTCCCTGTTAAAACATGTAGATAAAACGAATGTCACACCAGGCTAATTTTGGTCCGCCATATCGAGTGGGCACGTAAAACTCCGCTTTTAAAAATAATTTTGTTCGTAATCTCTAATACCACATTTTATTAAAGAAATGACTGTATCAGATACTGTGCTGTGTATAAGAAACCAAAGAAGTTACTCCGTGCATAATGAAAGCTAAGATTATCATTGCATTATCTCTGATTTTTATTATCTCTGTTGTTGAATGTAATGTTAATGGCTCCGATTTTGTTCTACTGTGATAAAGACGAAGGGAACTTATAATTGTGAATACTTCTCACTGCAATTCGAAAGTAAAAGTTCTATTCAAGGAAGAAATGAATGAGTACTCATCTCTAACAAATAATTAGGTGAGACTCAACTTAAATATTACTCTATATAGACATCCTAATTACTATAGAAAGCTCCAGCTACATTAAGTCGACGTGGAGTTGGGGAGACGCTGGGAAGATTGGCGAACTAACCTGTAAATAAATACGATGACTTTCAGCGGACTCAAGAGCACGTTACAAGAAATCTGCCACAGCTCTTTAACAACATGTTGCTACATGGAAAAAACACAAAAGACGAATTTAGTTTCAATGAGCATTTCAATAGACCATTTGAAAACTGAGAATACATCCAAATATTGTCTGTAAAACCATAAACTACAATGAAAATAACAATATAATGAGAAACAACCGACGCTTTCAATCGAATGTGGCCGTCGCATGAAAGACCTGATGAGCAGTATTTCTTTAGGGTGATTCCAGACACACTTCGGAGAAACGAAGCCGGCCGCTGTGGTAGAGTGATTCTAGGCGCTTCAGTCCGGAACCGCGCGGCTGCTGCGGTTGAAGGTTTGAATCCTGCCTCGGACATGTATGTGTGTGATGTCCTTAGGTTAGTTAGCTTTAAGTAGTTCTAAGTCTAGGGGACTGATGACTACAGATGTTAAGTCCCATAGTGCTTGGAGCCATTTGAACCATTTTTTGGAAAAACGAAATTGCAAATAACTCCGAAACACCAGAGAAAATGCAAAATCGACTCTTAACGGCAATCGAATTTTTGTAATTTTTTTTATATTTGTGATAAGCGAAGTTCAGGACTGAAGTATATATGTCCTCCTAAGCAGTACGATGCAACTCTCAAAAATTCCCGAGATAATCGACTGAAGTTTCCCGACCACTATTAATATAAACAATTCTGTTGGGAGAACATCCGCAACTGAGTTTTATAGCAGAGGTTGAAAATCCGCTTCAGTTGTAAATTACTTTATTTTCACATGGCCTATTTGGGACTGTTATAAGCCCATCCTCAGGTGTGTGGTCCCCAAGCGGCGCATGTACCAGGCGATGTGAGCTGACTATGAGCGCTCATAGGCAGCACACCGCGCCTGGTGCACGCTGCGCTCGGGGACCACAGCACAGTTACGACACCTGAGGATGGGCCTATAACAGTCCGAAACGGGTCATGCGAAAATAAAGTAATTTACAACTGAAGCAGATTTTCAACCTCTACCACTATTAATATACTCAAATGACGTTGATTTTTTTCCGACAAATAGTACAGCTCTGTGATAGAGTGTTGGCTCGCTGCACAGAGGGAGGGGTGCTGTGTTCGATTCCAGGTGGAATTAAATTTTTAAACAAAGATACATGTTCTACCAGCTTTTCCGTGGAGTGGAGAATACACAAGGAGAACGAGAACAGTAATCGATAGATCTAGTCTCATTTCGATCATTATTTTTTCCGTTCTTTTCCCATTCAGTGCGAGTACCTACGTCATTTAAATATAAAATTTGTCTAATACTTAGTTAGCTTGTAAAATTTACCATAGCTCATTTGAAAGTTTCTTTTATCGAAATGATCTCGAAGAGTCAGTTTACAGTATATGTACACATGATTAGTGTTAACATTAAAAACACACAATTATTTTTAATACTACTCATGCAACCACTCTTAATGTTTTTTTACTGGCTAGCAAAGTAGGAATTCGCCAATGGGATAGGAGTTGCGCAGCAGGAATGATTTTAAATTAGATTTAAAAGCTGCTTCGCTATCTGTCAAATATTTTATGTTATTGGGCAAATGATCAAAATTTTTGTTGCTCCATATTGAACTCCTTTCTGAGCCACTGACAGTTTTAACAATGGGTGTTGCAGGTATTAATATCCTTGTTCTGCTCAAATTGTGATGGATTATTTATAACGAGTTTCCTTAGCGGATATAAATTGTGACGGCGTAAAGTGCCTAGCTCCTTACAAGAGGTACCTACATGACGTCCATGAATGAATACCACATACTGTTCTTACAGCTCGCTTTTGTGCAGTCAATATTTTCTTTCTAAATGATGAGTTGATCAGAAAATTATTCTGTATGACGTTACTAAGTGGGAATATACAAAATATGTCTAGAGACCGATATGTTTGTTTCCAAGATTAGTAACTATACGAAGAGCAAAAGCAGCTGAACTTAGTTTTTTGAGATGCTTAGTAATATGCTTTTTCCAGCTCAGGTTTTCAAAAATCGGAGCGCTCTACCCTATTTATTGACTTATGCTCATGTGCTCACCAATTATTGATGTAACTCTTATTTGTTGTACAGAACTGAATGTAGTATGTCTTTCAAAATTTAGGCAAACTCCATTTCCAGAGAACCACTTAACAAATTTTTGGAAAATATCATTTAGTAACTCTCTTGTTGCCGTCTCTCAAATGGGATTTATTGTAACACTATCGTATCGTCTGCTAAAGGTAGCAATTTTTCTTGCTGAATGTCAGGAACATCATTCACATATATCAGGAATAGGACTGGACCCAAAATTGAACCCTATGGGACTCCCTTTGCGGCTTTCCCAGTCTCTAAAGTTTTCTATCTTTTGTGACATTGTCGGAATTATTCAGCACAACCTTTTGTTTTCTGTTTGTCAAATATGATTCAAACCAGCTGTGTGTAATGCTATTAAGTTCATAAAACCTGAGTTTTTCCAAGAGAGTATCATGATCTACAAAATCAAAGGCCTTGCAAAGATAAAAAAAAAAATACCAGCTTGTGATGTACTGGAATGATATAGTAGAATTTAAGGCTCGTCCTATTTGACGAGTGAATGTATAAACACATTCTCAGCTGAACAACCCTCCTGGAATCCAAACTGTGATATGCTAATAAAATTGTTTCCACATAAGCGTGCGACTACTCTTGAAAACATTACTCTTTCGAATATTTTGGAAAAGAAGCCAGTAAGGGAACTGGACGAAAATTATTTAAGCCTGTCTTGTGATCTTTCTTATGTCGTGATTTAACAATTATATATTTTAACTTGTCTGGAAAAAATCCCTTTGCAAGTGATGCATTGTATACACTCCTGGAAATTGAAATAAGAACACCGTGAATTCATTGTCCCAGGAAGGGGAAACTTTATTGACACATTCCTGGGGTCAGATACATCACATGATCACACTGACAGAACCACAGGCACATAGACACAGGCAACAGAGCATGCACAATGTCGGCACTAGTACAGTGTATATCCACCTTTCGCAGCAATGCAGGCTGCTATTCTCCCATGGAGACGATCTTAGAGATGCTGGATGTAGTCCTGTGGAACGGCTTGCCATGCCATTTCCACCTGGCGCCTCAGTTGGACCAGCGTTCGTGCTGGACGTGCAGACCGCGTGAGACGACGCTTCATCCAGTCCCAAACATGCTCAATGGGGGACAGATCCAGAGATCTTGCTGGCCAGGGTAGTTGACTTACACCTTCTAGAGCACGTTGGGTGGCACGGGATACATGCGGACGTGCATTGTCCTGTTGGAACAGCAAGTTCCCTTGCCGGTCTAGGAATGGTAGAACGATGGGTTCGATGACGGTTTGGATGTACCGTGCACTGTTCAGTGTCCCCTCGACGATCACCGGTGGTGTACGGCCAGTGTAGGAGATCGCTCCCCACACCATGAAGCCGGGTGTTGGCCCTGTGTGCCTCGGTCGTATGCAGTCCTGATTGTGGCGCTCACCTGCACGGCGCCAAACACGCATACGACCATCATTGGCACCAAGGCAGAAGCGACTCTCATCGCTGAAGACGACACGTTTCCATTCGTCCCTCCATTCACGTCTGTCGCGACACCACTGGAGGCGGGCTGCACGATGTTGGGGCGTGAGCGGAAGACGGCCTAACGGTGTGCGGGACCGTAGCCCAGCTACATGGAGACGGTTGCGAATGGTCCTCGCCGATACCCCAATTCGTGTTAGCGTACGACGATGTCCGTCATTTAGTTTTGATTTTCGCCCACTATCACGTTTACACGATGATGTCTTTTCCATGTTCTGTGTAGGCTGTCATGACTGGTGAAACAGTCGCTACTGAAACATTCAATAAGTTGGATTCTTGGCCACTGGTGCTCCAGCTAATCGGGCCCCCACAGTCTGTCCTCTTTGGAACTCTGTTAGGTCTTTCATTACACGTCGACCTCGGCGTCTGAATTCAGATACGAAGCGCGAACTACTCGGAAACAACCAACTCTGATGCCTAGTCCGTACTAAATATGCACAGTCCAGCGCGACTCGTGCCTTAGCTGCGTTGTTGAACGTCAAACACAACCATTCCACTACTACCACTGTTCGCATTGTTTTTCCTATCCGCTATACATTCTAGGAGTGTGGTTATTTAATAGTATAAAAATGTAGTGCTACACAGTCTATTTCTCAACACGACACACACACACACACACACACACACACACACACACACACACACACACACGCGCGTTTGCCTTTTTTTCTCTTTGAAATGAGAAAAAATTTTTCTTCGATCATGCACCATCCATTCGTCTGACTATCGACTGTGCTAACCTCCATTATTTTTTTAAAAAAGAAATTACATCTTTCATTTCAGTTTACTTCCTGACCTATTTGTTTGTCTTCCTGACACTAATAGTCACAGTAAAACTCCTGGCCTCATTGTCATTAAATCAGAAATATTAACGAAAAGTGTGTGTGTGTGTGTGTGTGTGTGTGTGTGTTCGTGCTCCAATCGCACTTTTTCTTGTGTTTATACTTCTACATTTCTAGTCATTCGTGTATTTTAGTGGAAATGCCTTTAAAGCGTTATATGGAGTGCTAATGTAGCTTTATAATAGTGAAATTTAATTAAATCAGCCGACATATTATAAATATAGAGCAAAGTCCGCTTCTCAATCGTAATTTAATGCTGCTTTCAGTTTAAACAATACCTCTACCTGCAGAATTTGAAACTCATACACTTGCCCTTTCGATGGCTGTAATCAGGTGCTCCCAAAAGAGCGTCGTGTTAGTGAAAATGCTGAAGGTTAAACGAGAAGCTAATAAAACGAAATCAAAACTGACGGGTGGAATGTAGGTATTCAAAATCCACAGAACACATCATACAGTTCGTTTTCCAGATTAATCAATTTTAGAGCTGAGAAGCTACCTGGCAGTAGAGCAGAGGCATCGCACTGCTCAAAGGAAATGGGAGACGAGTCAATCTGTGATTTTGTTCCATGCTTGGAGGACGAGGCATTGTCTTTACATTTTAAAACTATGGTTTACCTTTTTGTACTTAATGGTAAATTGCTCAGATACTTCTTTGTTTTCTGTTAATGTTAACGTAGAAGGGTAAACTAAAGTGTCGCAGAGTAATACAAACTGTCCGACTAATTAACATGCCAGGCAGCTTTTCGTCGCACGATGAATATGGTGGACTTCCCTTCGCTTATCTCGGGCCGACGGAAATTACGCCAGACTCAATATGCAGATAGCCGGATATCAGTCGCGCGTGAAAATATTAATCGAATACCAGGTGTACAAATATGAAATGCGGATTCCAGACGACAGATGTCGCACCAGTGCAGTGTGTGCTATAAATTTTGTTGCGTCATCAACAAGTGTCAGAGGTGCACTACTGATAAGTTGGAAAAATGTGTGCAAGAAAAACCGCCAAAAAAATACGAAGATGTGAAATTGAAAGTATTGTTGAACGAAGATGATTCTCAAATATAAAAAAAAAATCTCGGTGAACAGGGTAGATGAGTATTACATGATTCGAACGACAGGCAAATGGAAAAGCACAAAGACACATGTGACGTTTTTATCACTCGGTACAAATGGAAGCCATTTTTGCATCGCATAGTTACTGGGTATCAAAAGTGGATTTATTTTGAGAATCCCAAGCGCAAAAAATCATGGGTAGACCCAGGCACACCATCCAAATCCACCGCAAGACTGAACAGCTTTCGCGGAGAGACGATGCTCTGTGTTTGCTGGGGCCAGAGCTGTTAAAACCTGGGGAAACGGTTAATACTAAACGTTACCAACAGCAACTGATCTATGTGAACCGTTCGCTGCTTGATAAAAAGGCCTAAATATCGAAAGAGGCAACACAAAGCAATTTTTCTTCATGACAGTGATTCTTCACATACGGCAAAACCGGTTCGCGATACCTTGGAAACACTCGGCCGGGAAGTTCTACCCCATGCGTCTTGCTCATCAGACTTGGCGCCTTCCGATTACCACTGGTTTGCATAAACGGGCGACGCACTTGCTAAGCAGCGCTTTGTTTCGTACGAAGATGTGAAAAAAATGACCCGACGAATGGCACGCAGCAAAAGGGGAAAATTTTTATTGGCGTGGTATTGACAAATTGCCCTAAAGATGGGAAAATGTATGACAAACGAAGGAGCTTACTCCGAATTAAGCACTGTTTACTATTCTTCTGACTTTAACGTGGTTTTTAGACAAAAAATCCGCATTTCGTACTTGTACACCTTATAAATAACAACTGCCAGTGGCAACTAGATTCTTAGGGCTAACAGCTGACATGGTATAAGCGTCAATGTACAATCAATTCATGTCAAAAATAGTTTCAACAACGCATTCCTTTTTAAAGGTTTTTAAGTACAAATGTATAGGAGCTATAGGAGCTGCAGTATGTACTACATTATACTGGACGAAGAATGTTCAACAGAAACGAAAATAACACAGACCGTGCGCCAAAGAAGTACAAAAAAGACATCCAGTATCGATAGTAAATATGAACGATGTGTTAGTATAAGCGGCACTGTCAGGTTGTTTACGGATGACGCTTTGTCTGTAAGAAAGTATCGCCGTTGGACAGTCGTAAGTAAATGAGAAAAAAACTCTGAATAAGTGTAAATTAATGGTAGTAATAAAAACATAGAAACAATGGGAGCTGCAGGAAAACAATGGATCTACAGACTGTTGTGTCAGATTCGTAAAGAAAAGGTACCTGCTGACTGGAAAATGGGCATCATAATCCCAGTTTTCAGGAAAGATGATAGAAAGAATGCTGTACAGTAAGACGGCTTAGTGAGTATCGTATTTCAACAAATATACACTCCTGGAAATTGAAATAAGAACACCGTGAATTCGATGTCCCAGGAAGGGGAAACTTTATTGACACATTCCTGGGGTCAGATACATCACATGATCACACTGACAGAACCACAGGCACATAGACACAGGCAACAGAGCATGCACAATGTCGGCACTAGTACAGTGTATATCCACCTTTCGCAGCAATGCAGGCTGCTATTCTCCCATGGAGACGATCGTAGAGATGCTGGATGTAGTCCTGTGGAACGGCTTGCCATGCCATTTCCACCTGGCGCCTCAGTTGGACCAGCGTTCGTCCTGGACGTGCAGACCGCGTGAGACGACGCTTCATCCAGTCCCAAACATGCTCAATGGGGGACAGATCCGGAGATCTTGCTGGCCAGGGTAGTTGACTTACACCTTCTAGAGCACGTTGGGTGGCACGGGATACATGCGGACGTGCATTGTCCTGTTGGAACAGCAAGTTCCCTTGCCGGTCTAGGAATGGTAGAACGATGGGTTCGATGACGGTTTGGATGTACCGTGCACTATTCAGTGTCCCCTCGACGATCACCAGTGGTGTACGGCCAGTGTAGGAGATCGCTCCCCACACCATGAAGCCGGGTGTTGGCCCTGTGTGCCTCGGTCGTATGCAGTCCTGATTGTGGCGCTCACCTGCACGGCGCCAAACACGCATACGACCATCATTGGCACCAAGGCAGAAGCGACTCTCATCGCTGAAGACGACACGTCTACATTCGTCCCTCCATTCACGCCTGTCGCGACACCACTGGAGGCGGGCTGCACGATGTTGGGGCGTGAGCGGAAGACGGCCTAACGGTGTGCGGGACCGTAGCCCAGCTTCATGGAGACGGTTGCGAATGGTCCTCGCCGATACCCCAGGAGCAACAGTGTCCCTAATTTGCTGGGAAGTGGCGGTGCGGTCCCCTACGGTACTGCGTAGGATCCTACGGTCTTGGCGTGCATCCGTGCGTCGCTGCGGTCCGGTCCCAGGTCGACGGGCACGTGCACCTTCCGCCGACCACTGGCGACAACATCGATGTACTGTGGAGACCTCACGCCCCACGTGTTGAGCAATTCGGCGGTACGTCCACCCGGCCTCCCGCATGCCCACTATACGCCCTCGCTCAAAGTCCGTCAACTGCACATACGGTTCGCGTCCACGCTGTCGCGGCATGCTACCAGTGTTAAAGACTGCGATGGAGCTCCGTATGCCACGGCAAACTGGCTGACACTGACGGCGGCGGTGCACAAATGCTGCGCAGCTAGCGCCATTCGACGGCCAACACCGCGGTTCCTGGTGTGTCCGCTGTGCCGTGCGTGTAATCATTGCTTGTACAGCCCTCTCGCAGTGTCAGGAGCAAGTATGGTGGGTCTGACACACCGGTGTCAATGTGTTCTTTTTTCCATTTCCAGGAGTGTACTATATCGCTTTCGTAGCTGAGGTCGATAACGCTTATGCGGTGGCCCTTGACTGTTGTGGTGGAGATTCGAATCCTGGTCATGGGAGATAATCTTTATCGACAGTATTTGGTCAGTAGGGGGAGGAGAAGGGGTGGCTTAAGGTGTTTGTCAACAGACTTTAGACCAGTGGCCTGTGTTAAATTTCGATACTTTCCGCAGTGTGTGATGGTGAGAGAGCATGTGACACTAGATGGTCATTTGCCAGTTGGAGGTACTACCATGCTCCGCTACCATCTTGACGCTATTAGACAGGAGTAGATGTTTTTCAGACACTGGGTTGCGCCCTCACTCTTCCGTTTTCATCATAATCACCATCCTAATAAGTTGAGGTAGTACTAGAAGACGATCACTTTGGTTTTAAGAAAGGTAAGGGCAGCAGAAAGGCAGTTCTGACGTTGCATTTGAGAATGGAAGTCAGACTACAGAAAAATCAAGGCAAATTCGTAGCTTTTGTCGACCTGGAAGAAGTGTTCGACAACGTCAAATGGCGCGAGATGTTCAAAATTCTGAGGAAAAAGGGGCAAACTATAGGGAGAGACGGGTAATATACAACATGTACAAGAATCAAGAGGAGATAGTACGGGTGGAAGATCAAGAACGAAGCGCTCGGATTAAAGTGTGTGTAAAACAGACATGTAGTCTTTCGCCCCTACTATTCAATCTATACTCTGAAGAAGGAATGATGTAAATAAAAGAAAGAGTCAAGAGTGGAGTTAAAATTCAGGGTGAAAGGATATGTATGATAAGATACATTGATGACATTGCTATCCTCAGTGAAAGCGAAGAAGCATTACAAGATGTTCTGAATGGAACGAACAGTCTAATGAGTAAAGAATATAAACTGAGAGTAAGACGAAGAAAGACGAAAGTAATGAGAAATAGCAGAAATGAGAACAGCGAGAAACTTAAAAAAATGGTTCAAATGGCTCTGAGCACTATGGGACTCAACATCTTAGGTCATAAGTCCCCTAGAACTTAGAACTACTTAAACCTAACTAACCTAAGGACATCACACACACCCATGCCCGTGGCAGGATTCGAACCTGCGACCATAGCAGTCCTGCGGTTCCGGACTGCAGCGCCAGAACCGCTAGACCACCGCGGCCGGCGAGAAACTTAACATCAGGATTGATGGTCACGAAGTAGATGAAGTAAGGGAATTCTGCTACCTACGCAGTAAAATAACCAATGACGGACAGAGCAAGGAGGACATCAAAAGCAGACTAGCACTGGCAAAAAAGGCATTCCTGGCCAAGAGAAGTCTACTAGTATCAAACATAGACCTTAACTGAGAAAGAAATTTCTGAGAACGTACATTCCGAGCACAACATTGTTTAGTAGTGAACCATGTACTGAGGGGAAACTGGAACAGAAGATAATCGAAGCATTCGAAACGTGGAGCTATAGACAGTTTTGAAAATTAGGTATGCATGCCGCTTGGGTTCTGAGGCCATCCTTGGTTCCTTCCGGCGGCTGGCTGATTTGGTGAAGACAACCAGCACCGCACGCGGAGTGCAAGCTGAGCTTAATATCTGCAGCATAGTGCCCAGAGTCGATCGCGGTCCTCTGGTTTGGAGCCGTGTGGAGGGTCTAAACCAGAGGCTCAGACGACTCTGCGACTATAATGGTTGCAAATTCATCGACCTCCGTTATTGGGTGGAGAACTGTAGGGCCCCCCTAGACAGGTCAGGCGTGCACTACACACCGGAAGCAGCTACTAGGGTAGCAGAGTACGTGTGGCGTGCACACGGGGGTTTTTTAGGTTAGAGGGACCCCCCCTTGGGCGAAACGATAAAATACCTGACGGCTTACCAGAGAGGACATTATCATCGTTGATAAAGAACGTCCGTCCTCAGAGACCAAAAACAGGAAAAGTTAACGTAATATTGGTAAACTGCAGGAGTATCCAGGGCAAGGTTCCTGAATTAGTATCTCTTATTGAAGGAAATAGTGCGCATATAGTATTAGGAACGGAAAGTTGGTTAAAACCGGAAGTGAACAGTAACGAAATCCTAGACACAGAATGGAATATATACCGCAAGGATAGGATAAACGCCAATGGTGGAGGAGTATTTATAGCAGTAAAGAATTCAATAATATCCAGTGAAGTTATTAGCGAATGCGAATGTGAAATAATCTGGGTTAAGCTAAGTATCAAAGGTGGGTCAGATATGATAGTCGGATGCTTCTATAGACCACCTGCATCAGCAACCGTAGTAGTTGAGCGCCTCAGAGAGAACCTGCAGAACGTCGTGAAGAAGTTTCGTGATCATACTATTGTAATAGGGGGAGACTTCAATCTACCAGGTATAGAATGGGATAGTCACACAATCAGAACTGGAGCCAGGGACAGAGACTCTTGTGACATTATCCTGACTGCCTTGTCCGAGAATTACTTCGAGCAGATAGTTAGAGAACCAACTCCTGAAGCTAACGTTTTAGACCTCATAGCAACAAATAGACCGGAACTTTTCGACTCCGTGAATGTAGAAGAGGGTATCAGTGATCATAAGTCAGTGGTTGCATCAATGACTACAAGTGTAATAAGAAATGCCAAGAAAGAAAGGAAAATATATTTGCTTAACAAGAGTGATAGGGCACAAATCGCAGAATATCTGAGTGACCACCATCAAACGTTTATTTCTGAGGAAGAGGATGTGGAACAAAAATGGAAAAAATTCAGAAACATCGTCCAGTACGCCTTAGATATGTTCGTACCGACTAAGGTCCAAAGCGAGGGGAAAGATCCACCGTGGTATAACAATCATGTACGAAAGGTACTACGGAAACAAAGAAAGCTTCATCATAGGTTTAAGAGTAGTCGAATCATAGCTGATAAGGAAAAGCTGAACGAAGCGAAAAAGAGCGTAAAGAGAGCAATGAGAGAAGCATTCAACGAATTGGAACGTAAAACATTGGCAAACAATCTAAACAAGAACCCTAAAAAGTTTTGGTCATATGTAAAATCGGTAAGCGGATCTAAATCCCCTATTCAGTCACTCGTTGACCACGATGGCACCGAAACAGAGGACGACCGAAGAAAGGCAGAAATACTGAATTCAGTGTTCCGAAACTGTTTCACTGCGGAAAATCGTAACACGGTCCCTGACTTCAGCCGTCGCACGGACGCCAAAATGGAAAATATTGAAATAAACGATATCGGAATTGAAAAACAACTGCTATCACTTAGTAGCGGAAAAGCATCCGGACCAGACGAGATACCCTTAAGATTCTACAGTGATTATGCTAAAGAACTTGCCCCCTTTCTATCAGCAATTTATCGTAGATCGCTGGAAGAACGTAAAGTACCTAGCGACTGGAAGAAAGCGCAGGTCGTTCCCATTTTCAAGAAGGGTCATAAATCAGATGCGAATAATTATAGGCCTATTTCGCTTACGTCAATCTGTTGTAGAATAATGGAACATGTTTTGTGTTCTCGTATTATGACGTTCTTAGATAATACAAATCTCCTTCATCATAACCAACATGGATTCCGCAAACAGAGATCGTGTGAAACTCAGCTCGCCTTATTTGCCCAAGAAATTCACAGTGCCGTAGACACTGGCGAGCAGATTGATGCCGTATTCCTGGACTTCAGGAAGGCATTTGATACGGTTCCGCACTTACGTTTAGTGAAAAAAATACGAGCTTACGGAATATCGGACCAGGTTTGTGATTGGATTCAGGATTTCCTAGAAGAAAGAACACAACATGTCATTCTTAACGGTTCAAAATCTGCAGATGTAGAGGTAATTTCGGGAGTACCGCAAGGAAGCGTGATAGGACCTTTATTGTTTACAATATACATAAATGACTTAGTTGACAACATCGGTAGCTCCGTGAGGCTATTTGCAGATGACACGGTTGTCTACAAGAAAGTAGCAACATCAGAAGACTCGTACGTACTCCAGGAAGACCTGCAGAGGATTAATGCATGGTGCGACAGCTGGCAGCTTTCCCTAAACGTAGATAAATGTAATATAATGCGCATATATAGGGGCAGAAATCCATTCCAGTACGATTATGCCATAGGTGGTAAATCATTGGACGGATATACGTACCTTCAGACAGCTCAAGTATGCGTCTCAGGACCTACAGGATTGAGCAGGACAACGCGATGTCTACTGGACGCAGGTAGTCAGTCCAGCTTCATAGCAAAATCGCTGATTGATGATCTGAAACTGCAAACGGTAGACCGACAAGAACTAACTGTTTGTTCCTTTGAATCAAACCCTACACGCCCACGCCACCGCAGGCTTGTTCAGTTTAATATGAAGGGGCTTTGGCAGGATTCTTCAGTGCCACTTACTGCCTTCGAAAGTACTCACGTTATTTCTCACCAGCCTTCGGTTCCACAACATATAAAGAGTTTACCAGATGCCCGTAAGATTACGCTCGCAGATCCGAAAACCGATTCAACAGAAGATCTTCCCGTGGAGATTCTTATAGGAGGCGATTTTTATTGGAAGATAGTGAAGCACAATTCGCCCATACGCATCTCTGAAACCTTAGTGTTGGTTCCTTCTCTGTTTGGCTGGATACTTAGTGGTAACAAGTCACAAGCCTGTGTGCATGCAACCGTGGTAAATTTTGCTCAGACTGACCGATCTCCTCTGCACTCTGACAATGATTTCAGACGCTTTTGGGACTTGGAAACTATAGGGATTACTGCCGATCAGGATCTACCTGTGAACAACAAGGATACGAGACTTCTTGAAGAGTTTAGAGCATCTTTCTCTATAAAGGATCATCGAGCAGTAGTTACACTTCCAAAAATGCAACATAAAGTGCTTTCGAGTAACAGACCTATCGCGGAAAAACGATTCAAGCACCTCAGGGAAAGATTTCAACGTCAAGAGACATTTAAGCAAATGTATTTCGATCTTATGCTAGACTACATTACGAAGGGGCAAGTAGAGGTCGCTCCCACCCCACTCTCAGGAAAGGAGCTATTTTATCTCCCTCATCATGCAGTGAGGAAGGAGAAATACGGAACCACTAAGTGGAGAATAGTCTTTGATGCCTCATCTCACGAAAACAATGCACCTTCTCTGAATGAGGTATTAGAAGCAGGACCGAACCTATTACCAGAGATTATGGAAATTTTACTGCGTTTCAGATTATATTCTACGGCTATCGTCGCGGACATCACACAAGCTTTCCTTCAATTAACCTTGAGCGAAAAGGACAAAGACTTGACCAGATTTTTCTGGTTCAAAATTAGCCAGGATCAAACAGGAAATCTTCAAACGACGGACGAACTAACAGAATACCGTTTTAACAGACTCCCATTCGGCCTGACCTGCAGCCCATTTTTACTTTCTGCAACACTAAGAGAACTTGCCGACAAGTGTATGACAGCATTTCCCACCGTAGCGCCACTTATAAACAAGACTGCATATATGGACGATTTTGTGATCTCAGTAGAAGGTGATAATTTGGGGATAACTATATACTATGAACTTGTAACCCTAATGAAATTGATCAGTCTCCCCTTATCAAAATGGGCTACCAACTGTGAACAACTCCACACTATCTGGAGGGCAGAAGGGCGAGAACTCCACACCCAGACTCAAGTTTTAGGTGTAGACTGGAACACCGCAGGTGACTACTTCTGTATCGATCCTAGCGAAATCATCAGAAGGTCGTCAGAAGAGCCAGCCACCAAACGACTCCTTTTACAATGTACGGCTAAATTCTATGACCCACTCGGACTGTTTTCCCCAGTTTCTCTTGTTGGGAAATTGCTATTCCAGGACACATGGTGCCGAGGAATTGGCTGGGATGAACTTATGCCCTGGGACTTAGGGGCACGATGGCGCGCTTGGATATCTAGCTTACCTTCATTGTCACATATACGTGTCCCTAGATGGATAGCTACAGCTCATGGAAGAGACTCTCAGCTGCACGTATTCTGTGACGCCTCGGAAAAGGCATATGGAGCAGCTTTGTACATTCGTACTGTCTTAGATGATGACGTCGTAACCCATTTAGTCTGTAGCAAGAACAGACTTGCTCCTATTAAGAAGGTGACATTGCCTCGACTCGAACTTTTAGCGGCAGTAGTTGGGACCAGACTATTGTGTTACTTTTGCCGTGCAACAGACTTTAAAATTGCCCATGCGATATTGTGGACGGATTCTACAATAACACTAAGTTGGATTCGCTGTGATCCTAACAGATGGAAGACCTTTGTTTGTAATCGGGTAACTGAGATACAAACACACACGACTCCCACGCAATGGAAACACTGCCCAGGACCAGACAATCCTGCTGACCACCTCTCACGTGGACTCCTCGGCTACCAAATGAATTCTCTGGATATTTGGTGGCATGGGCCGCCTTGGCTTACACGCCCTCCTGAATGGTGGCCAAATAACGATACTCCAACGATGGTACGACTTCCTCCCGAAGAAAAGAGGAAGAAAACCCAGAGCCAAGTTTTGTCGATATCTACGCCAACCAGCCTTTTGAACTTACTTAAATTCAGCTCGTACTGGAAGCTCATTCGTATCACAGCATGGACTCTCCGTTTCCTACACAACATTCGTCAGAAGAATAAATCTTCAGGAGAACTTACAGCCACCGAATTATCAGCTGCCAAAATGTATTGGATTCGAGTGGGCCAGAGAGATTCCTTCCCCAACGAATTACATGCACTTCAGAATAACTTACCACTGCCAAGAGAGTCAAAAATCGCACGATACAATCCTTTCCTAGAAGATGGACTGATACGTCTAGGAGGTCGACTGCAGTGCACTAGCCTAAATAGGGAACAAAAACATCCTGTACTCCTTGACGGTTCCCACCACTTCACACAATTGGTTATTCGAGAGACACACATCCGCCTTCATCACTTTGGTGTTCGTTCTGTACTATCCGAACTGCGAACCGAATTTTGGATCCTTAGAGCTCGTCAGGCCATCAAAAGAATCCTATACTCATGTCTCGCATGCAAGATCTTTAAGAACCCACGAGGGCAACAGATCGAAGCACCGCTGCCACCTGAACGAGTTTCACCTGCCAAACCATTTGCTGTAACCGGAATAGACTTTGCTGGCCCACTATTCATCAAAGTGGGGAAGGAAACGCACAAGTCATATATCACTCTTTTCACATGTGCTACCACACGAGCTGTCCATCTCGAACTCTGTACAGACTTGTCAACGGACAAGTTTCTTATGGCACTTCAGCGATTCGCCGGAAGACGCGGACTACCCCACACGATATATACAGATAACGCGAAAACATTCCACGCCACGAATATGGAACTAGCCCAACTTTGGAAGGCATTAACCACCACAAAATCTTATCAGTTCCTCGCCCACCACGGTATTACTTGGAAATTCATTGTCTCCCGTGCGGCTTGGTGGGGAGGATGGTGGGAAAGAATGGTGGGCACTATAAAGCGTTGCCTACGGAAGGTATTGGGACTCGCAAAGCTCACTGAGGAACAACTGAATACCACCTTGATCAGTATTGAAGCCGCGGTGAACTCCAGGCCCATCACACCAGGAGATGATTGTGATGCACTCACACCATCCCATTTTCTGACGGGAGAAAAACTTACGACTATTCCGACGGGACCAGAGCCTTCAGCGAGCACAAATTTAACAAAGGAATTCCGACTGAGACAGCAACTCTGTGACAGTTTTTGGAACCGTTGGGTTAAAGAATACCTATTGGAGCTCCGGAACTCCCATGAAGTTAAACGCCCATCGGGACGAGTCATCCCCTTTCGCCCTGGCGACATCGTGCTGATCCAAGAGGACCTTCGTCCGCGACATATGTGGAAGAAGGCCAGGATAGAAAAGGTACTACCAGGAAGAGACGGCAGGGTAAGGACGATAATACTCCGGACACCAGAAGGTCACATCATTAGTCGTCCTGTGCAGCTGGCCGTACCTTTGGAGGTCGACCAGGGTGGGGAGGATGTCACAGAGTGATGTACTTCTCGCAAGTGAGAGACTGTTTGTTTACTCTTTGGACAATGTATCTTTGACTTGTTGTATTGTATGTTCTGTGACTATGGAATAAAGTGTTGTTGGACTGCTAATCGCTGCTCTATTGTGATTCACGACAGGAGTTACTATCCGGAGCGATCTGAAGTGGAATGATCACATAAAACAAATAGTGGGAAAAGCAGGCGCCAGGTTGAGATTCATAGGAAGAATTCTAAGAAAATGTGACTCATCGACGAAAGAAGTAGCTTACAAAACGCTTGTTCGTCCGATTCTTGAGTATTGCTCATCAGTATGGGACCCTTACCAGGTTGGATTAATAGAAGAGATAGACATGATCCAGCGAAAAGCAGCGCGATTCGTCATGGGGACATTTAGTCAGCGCGAGAGCGTTACGGAGATGCTGAACAAGCTCCAGTGGCGGACACTTCAAGAAAGGCGTTACGCAATACGGAGAGGTTTATTATCGAAATTACGAGAGAGCACATTCCGGGAAGAGATGGGCAACATATTACTACCGCCCACATATATCTCGCGTAATGATCACAACGAAAAGATCCGAGAAATTAGAGCAAATACGGAGACTTACAAGCAGTCGTTCTTCCCACGCACAATTCGTGAATGGAACAGGGAAGGGGGGATCAGATAGTGGTACAATAAGTACCCTCCGCCACACACCGTAAGGTGGCTCGCGGAGTATAGATGTAGATGTAGATGTAGATGTAGGTAGACTGAGAAGGTAAGGAATCAGGAGGTCCTGCGCAGAATCCGGGGGGAAAGGAATATATGGATAATACTGACAATAAGAAGGGACAGGATGATAGGACATCTGTTAAGACATCAGGGAATAATTTCCACGGTATTAGAGGGAAATGTAGAAGGTAGAAATTGTAAAGGAAGAAAAAGACTGGAATACATCCGGCAACTAATTGAGGCCGTAGGCTGCAAGGGCTTGTCTGAAAAGAAGAGGTTGGCACAAGAAGGTGAGCAGTATTCAAGCATGGCAGGCAACAACATACCAGTCAGAAGACTGATGAATAAAAACAAAAATCACCACCACCACCACCACCACCACCACCATCACCATCATCGTCACTATAATCAACAACACTCTCACACTGAACAGTTACACGCCCATCGTGTGAATGCAAGTCTCCGAAGTGCTGTCCACCCGAAATGATTTCATCACATCATAAGCCACATGGGAAGTAAGTGGATAATTAATACAGAAAACTATTGCCTTTGTATTTCATTTCTACAGCGAAGAATTTCTGAGGGAAGAGTACTTAGAAGGTGCTGTTTATCATATCTTAAATTTGAGACAAAATAAAACTGTTGTATGTAGTTTAGATAAATTGAAGAGTTCCGCTGTAGCTCAGTGGCCGATGCGCAACACCTGCTCTGGCGCGCTTCCAGAGCATGACAACACAAGCAAAAGGTAAACTGCTTAGCTCTGAGCAGCTGCTCGCCTTACAGCCGGTTATAGTGCACCCACTAGGCCCAAGGCGATCAAGGCTCTGGCAACCAACGTTATTTTATAGTTTCGTTCCGCTTATTTTCTCGTGCTTTCAAGGCAGCGAATCGTAACCACAACGTTGTGTAATATACACATAGTTGATGTGTCGGGAATATCAGGTCTACATCTACATCCATACTCCGCAATTCACCTGACGGTGTGTGGCGGAGGGTACTTTTGAGTATCTCTATCGGTGCTCCCTTCTATTCCAGCCCCGTATTGTTCGTGGAAAGAAAGATTGCCGATATGCCTCTGTGTGGGCTCTAATCTCTCCGATTTTATCCTCATGGTCTCTTCGCGAGATATATGTAGGAGGGAGCAATATACTGCTTGACCCCTCGATGAAGGTATGTTTTCGAAACTTCAACAAAAGCCCGTACCGAGCTACTGAGCGTCTCTCTTTCAGAGTATTCCACTGTAGTTTATCTATTATCTCCATAACGCTTTCACGATTACTAATGATCCTGTAACGAAGCGCGCTGCTCTCCGTTGGATCTTCTCTATCTCATCTATCAACACTATCTGGTACGGATCCCACACCGGTGAGCAGTATTCAAGCAGTGGGCGAACAAGTGTACTGTAACCTACTTCCTTTGTTTTCGGATTGCATTTCCTTAGGATTCTTCCAATGAATCTCAGTCTGGCATCTGCTTTACCGACGATCAACTTTATATGATCATTCCATTTTAAATCACTCCTTATGCGTACTCCCAGATAATTTATGGAATTAACTGCTTCCAGTTGCTGACCTGCTATATTGTAGCTAAATGATAAGGGATCTTAGCTTTCTATGTATTCGCCGCACATTACACTTGTCTGCATTGAGATTCAATTGCCATTCCCTGCACCACGCGTCAATTCGCTGCAGATCCTCCTGCATTTCAGTACAATTTTCCATTGTTACAACCTCTCGATATACCACAGCATCATCCGCAAAAAGCCTCAGTGAACTTCCGATGTTATCCACATGGTCATTTATATATGTTGTGAATAGCAACGGTCCTACGACACTCCCCTGCGTCACACCTTAAATCACTCTTACTTCGGAAGACTTCTCTCCATTGAGAATGGCATGCAGCGTTCTGTTATCTAGGAACTCTTCAATCCAATCACACAATTGGTGTGATAGTCCATATGCTCTTACTTTGTTCATTAAACGTCTGTAGGGAACTGTATAAAACGCCTTGCGGAAGTCAAGAAACACGGCATCTACCTGGGAACCCGTCTATGGCCCTCTGAGTCTCGTGAACGAATAGCGTGAGCTGGGTTTCACACGATCGTCTTTTTCGAAACCCATGCTGATTCCTACAGAGTAGATTTCTTGTCTGCAGAAAAGTCATTATACTCGAACATAATACGTGTTCCAAAATTCTACAACTGATCGACGTTAGAGATATAGGTCTATAGTTCTGCACATCTGTTCGACGTCCCTTCTTGAAAACGGGGATGACCTGTGCCCTTTTCCAATCTTTTGGAACGCTACGCTCTTCTAGAGACATACGGTACACCGCTGCAAAACTTTAAAGAATATCAAGATCGAGTAAGCTTATCATTATGGATATTTCATCACTGTTCTCAGTTATCTGTACTTACATTCATACCAAGACACTTTATTCTGATAATAGCTGGTTGTTCATTTTCAAATTATATCTATGAAATGCATAAATCTCAAACTTTCAGAACTTCAAAGTAACATTTGTTCTAAAATCGCGTCGACTATCAGTGTTCGACGCCTTCTGGGACCTTATCCAGGTAGGAGTGACAGAAGAGTCACAGAAGATACAAAGAAAGTCCATTTCCATTACGAGCCGTTGTGCTCAGCGACTGTGAAATGATTATAATCATGGATGGATAAAGTAGCCAGTTGTTTATGAGTCAGTATTTTGTTGCAGATCTAGTTACATTTTTACCTACAGTATAGCCATCTACAATGCGTTTACTATCGAGTTATATATACATTTTATTAAAAAGGCCTTAAACTGTACAAAGATCAATACAGATACTAAATTTTGTGCTACGTTGGACATCTTCGGAGGTACTTATGGTTGTGCTTAGTCTACTAGTGGACAGAGCTAAAAGGATTTGTGCGCCGGAATACCTGGACCCCGAGTTAAGACATCTAAGGCAGGCTTTTGAGAAGAATAGGTACTCTAGTAAGGAAATAAATAGAGTTTTGCGACCGAATGACAAGAGGCCTAAGGACACAGCGATGAAAGAACACGGTTTCTCTATCCTTCATCAAAAAAGTACCGGATCAAATCGGCAAGATTTTAAGGAAACATAACGTTTTCAGACCAACTAAAAAAATAGGCCAAGCACTTCGTTCCATTAAGGATAAACGTCCCCCTCTGTCTGCTAGTGTTGAATACAAGATTCTGTTTACGTGTGGTAGGGCCTACATTGGAACTACAAAGAGAAGTGCGCATACACGGTTGAAGGAACATAAAAGTCTTTGCCAACTAGGGAAAACAGACAAGTCAGCCGTGGCGGAACATGCTCTTCAGTTGGGTGATCACGTAGTGAAATTTTCGGAAACTGATGTTTTATGTACTATGACGAACTATTATCCACGGCTATATAAAGAAGCCATCGAAATATATAAACATGGGGATAATTTTAACAGAAAAGAAGAAGCCATGAAACTCAGCGATATATGGACAGTGGTGCTACAGAATCGATGAGAAATTTTTATCTTTGACGTACTATGGTCGATAGTTATATTTTATCCTTGACAAGGTTTATCTCTGCCATCACGTGAAATTCAAACCACGCCCACTTTCCACGGTATTTAGACCGTTCTTCGACGTCCGACTCGTCATTCGGCAAGACTCAGCACAACCAGGAGCACCTCCGAAGATGTCCAACGTGGCTTCGGACGAAACGTCAGAGATAGAAGAGTTCCATGGTCCACGGCCATACAATCCGGAAGAATTCTCGGCTGCTGACACGGTGACCGAAGACACTGTGATTGTGACCGCTTTTAATACAAGGAGGAAAAACAGACACTGTCTGGTTCACTTTTTGTTTTTATGCAGTTTATCTGTTTCGGCTTTTGTTCCAGATCATCTCCATGTCCGTACCTAACTACTGCAAATCGAAGCTCGTCATCAGGACGCCGATTCAGTTAAAATTCGGTTTAACTTCATCATTGCCCCGCCTAGGAATGCAATTCGCAGTGATGGATGTGAAAATGTACAGAAGTCGAAACCGGCAACTGAAACAAACATAAAAAGTGACCCAAACGGTGTCTGTCTCTCTTCATTACATAAGGACATAGCTTTAAATTCCACGACAAATGGCTCTGAGTTCAGTTACTACTAGTCAAAATCCATTACATGCTCTGGTTTTCTTCAGGTGATATCATACTGATAGTTCTGTTTGGCGGGGAAGTGACCAGTTCGGTTTTTGAAGATTTGTTTTTTGCTAGCAGGGGAGGCCTCCCCCCTCCTCCCCCCTTGAGTGCGTCCAGCGAAGGATGCTGCGAGAGAGAGACTGTACACAGTGCAGAAGTTTATTGTTCACACTGGAGGGCGTACATATAAAAGAAGTGTCAAGCGATAGATTCCCACTTCCCACATAGGTCTGACGAAATGACCACGACGAGACAGACAAATTCGAGATGATACGGAGCCGAAAGTAATGAGAATTAGCAGAAATGAGAACAGCGAGAAACTAAATATTAGCATTGATGGTCACGAAGGAGATGAAATTAAGGGATTCTACTTCCTAGGCAGCAAAAGAACAAATGACGAACGGAGCAAGGAGGACATCAAAGGAAGACTAGCAAAAAGGGCATTTCTGGCCAACAGCAGTCTACTAGTATCAAACATAGGCCTTATTTTGAGGAAGAAATTTCTGAGAAAGTACATTCGGAGCACTGAATTGTATGGTGTGAAACATGGACTGTGGAAAACCGGAGCGGAAGAGAATCTGAGCATTTGAGATGTGGTGCTACAGGTAAATGCTGAAAATTAGGTGGACTGGTAAGGTTAAGAATGAGGAGTTTTGCGCAGAATCGGAGAGGAGAGGAATATGTCGAAAATACTGACAAGCGTAACGGACAGGGTGACTGGACATTTATTAAGACGTCAGGGAATGACTTCCAGGATACTAGACGGAGGTATAGAGGGCAAAAACACAGTAGAGATAGACAGAGATTAGAATACATCCAGCTACTGAGGACGAAGGTTGCTACTCTGAGATGAAGAGGTTGGCACAAGAGAGGCATTCGTCGCGGGCCGGCGGGCCGTATCAAATCAGTCTGATGACTTAAAAAAAAAAAAAAAAGCTTACGGACAGTCGGTCTTCTCACGCACCATAAATGAGTAAAACCGGAAAGCATTACTAGAGACCGCCGCCACCACTCCCTATGAGGGGCCATGCAGATTACAGATGTAGATGTTGATGTAATCATTATGTGACACAAGTAGCAATTATGTACCCTTCGCGTACTATAGGGAACAATTTGCGGCATCTAAATACGATTAAAGTCATTTCTTGTTGCTGGGGTCCAACAGTTGTCGCAGCATGCCGTATCTCTGTCGCCAACTTCCTCGATCCCACCAATTTTCCTCATCCTCTTCTACTCCCCTTCCCTCCATCGCTTCTTGCATACCATTTAGCCACACTTTCCGTGGTCTTCCTCCTCTTCTCCTTCCAGGAGGTTACCATAAAAATACTCTCTTTTTTTTTTGAGTGCTTAAACTATCCCAGCTATCTACTTTATTCGTAATAATACAAAAATCTGGGTCCTTTCTCTTACTTTCTCATTTCTTACGTGGTCAAGTCGGGAAATTCCACAGGCTCTTCTAAAGTGGTCTTGTCTAAAGCTCTAAGTCCCTTTTTGCTTCTTTCTGTGAGTTCCCAGCACTCAGTCCCATAGGTTGCTGTTGGTTCCAAGATGGATTTGCATAAATGAATTTTAATCTTTCAACTCATCTTTGAGCACCAAAGGACAATATTTAATTTTTGGATAGCCCCCTTCCCTGACTGATCCGTTGTCTGTCACATATTCCATGACAGGACACTCCCAGGTATTTAAACTGTTTGCCACTTTTATGAGATGTCCGTCAATGTCTACGTTACTACCCTCCTCTCCGCAATACAGATATTCTGTCTCCACAAAACTAGTTTTGAAAACCCACTTTCTATACTCTTCCAACAACTTTCTAAGCATGGAAGTTGCGAGGTTCGACAATAAAGTAATGAGGCTGATGTGAAAAAAGAAAAAATAATGTTGCTTACCGTCTTAGTCAAGTTTAGTGTTGTCTCCTTCAAAGTAGTTCCCTTCTGATTGCACACACTTTTTCCAGCGCTGCTGCCATTGTTGGTAACATTTCCGGAACTCATCTTCTGTAATATCCTCCAAGACACTCGTCACAGCTTTGTGGACATCTGGTGTTGTTTGAAAATGGTGTCTCTTGTCCGCCGTTTTGACTCTTGGAAATAGAAAAAAGTGGCACAGAGCGATATCTGGTGAATAAGATGGCTGTGGTAGTACTGAAATTTGTTTTGAGGTTAAAAATTGATGTACTTACAGAGCAGTATGGGATGCCGCATTATCGTGATGCAGAATACAATTATCAGCAATGTTGGCACGGACACAAAGAACACTTTTACGAAGTCTTTCTAAAATTTCTTTGTAGTAATATTGGTTAACTGTTTGTCCAGGAGGCATCCACTCTTTATGAACAATTCCCTTGGAATCAAAAAAGCACACAAGCATGCATTTCACTTTTGACTTTGACGTGAGCTTTTTGTGGTCTGGGTGATCCCTTTGAGCACCATTGCGAACTTCGGCGTTTTGTCTCTGGAGCGTACTGAAAAAACCAACTTTCATCACCAGAGATAACATGACTCAACAATTCTGGATTGATTTCCGTTTGCTCTAACAGATCGGCTGCCACATTTTTCCTTGTTTCTCACTGTAGTGGTGTGAGCTATTTGGGGACCATTTTCGCACAAATCGTTCTCATACCATACTCGATTGATGTTCAGTTTTTCTGCAATCTTTTTCACGGATAATCTTCGATCAGATCGCACGAGTTCACGCATCCTGGCCAAGTTGACATCTGTCCGTGAGGTTGATGGTCGTCCAATGCGGTGTTCATCTTCAATATTCGTTGTGCCTTCACTAAACATTTTATGCCAACTAAAAACCTGAGCTCTTGACATAACCTCCTCTCCAAAAGCCTTCTGAAGCTTACAATAACTTGTCGTCGCGTTTTCACCAAATTTAACGGAAAAAGAATGGCATACCGTTGCGCAATATTATGCGGTTCCATTTCCGTGACGAGAGACACAAACACGTGTAAACTTATTACAGCACAACTCACGACTGAGCAGTTGCATCGATGTGCCACTTGAACTAGAAGCAGCTTATAGACCAAGGGCAAAGATATTGTACCTACGCAAGTCTGCAGGTTTGCCACAGCTTGCAAAGAAAAACAGTCTCATTACTTTATTGTCGCACCTCGTATATCCTCTTCATCGTTTGCTGTAACGACCTGATCATTAGGATATTCTGGTGCTACATACACTGGTCCCCTACTTCAATCCCCATGCCCATGCACTTTCGGGATCAAGTCAAAGCCGCAATTTGGGGGTCTCCCACTAAATCCCACAAGAACTTGTCGACATTTGTACACAGCTCACAGCTAACTGCAGGAAACTTCTGCACGACTGTGTGCAAGACAGCAGGCGCACCTCGTTGTTATTAGGATTCACTAACAGGTGATTCTTCCAGCAGGACTCGTTTCTTTGCAGGGAGGTGGCGTCGGAGTAGTATTTCGGCTGATCCTGTGATGCGAGCCCTGTCAGCGGTAATTTCGTGGAAAGTAACAAGCAGAAATATCATTTTATAGCAAATATTGATTAAAAAGTCTATAATGCATAAGAAATTGTTTGTTATGTACTAAATAAAATTTTAGTGTACAGCTTAAGATTTAGATAATCGATGACATTAAATAATAAGAAGAACTGAAATCATTAAGTTGTTCAGAACTATTTCATAAAATCACTGTCGGACTTGGGTTAGTGGTCTAGTGTGAGCCTGGGGACCGAAGGGTCACTGGATCAAACCCCGGCCAGACACTGGTATTTTTCAGTGTGCCTTTACGCTAGCATTCACCTTCCGACGATATGAAGATATACTAAGAATAACACGTGGTTCGGATTCCATGTTAAATTGCATCCAGACCATAAGGCCTTGGACAGGGCCAGTGTGTCTTGGACGAATGCAGTCTACGAGACAGTGCTCACCAGGTCTGCAACAGACGCACAAACGTTCGTTACTTGCCTGCAGGCAGGGAATCTTCTTTCATTGCTGAAGACCAAGGCACGCCACTCCAAATGATACTCTGACGGCAACAGTCGGTCCGTGCACATCGAGGCTATGGCGTGAGTGGAAGACGGGCTAGAAGTGTGTGGGCCTATAGTGCTACAGCTAATCGGTTCGCAGCAGTTCGTGTTGACACGTCTGGGCTCACAAGCCCTTTTATCTGTGCTGTGGTAGCTGTACGGTCTGCCACTGGTTACCTTACAAAACGACGATCCAGAACCTCGTCTACGGTTGTGAAAATGTCCTCGTGACCACTGATACTAGCATTGTTGCACAACGGACGCAGCATGTCCGACTTGTTTAGCAGTTATCCGAAAGTACCATCCCACTAATCGGAAGACCACAATTTTACCCCTGTCAAACTCGCCCAGTTGGCTGTGTGCAGCAGGAGTGCAGCTCCGTGGCATGGTTGTCCGCTTGCTTCACACGTTAGAACCCCATTGAGCCTTCTGGCTGTGAGCAATCCTATTAAATGGTAAACATAGATGCAGCTCTGGTAGCTATACCACTACGCTATGTGTTGGCATACGAAGTTCAAACGTATACCGTCATCAGATCAAAATAGACGACGTCTTTCCAGGTGTACTAATTTTCTTCCAACAGTGATCAAAAGTATCCGGACACCCGGCTGAAAATTACTTACAAGTTCTTGGCGCCCTCCATCGGTAATGCTGGAATTCAATATGGTGTTGGCCCACCCTTCGCCTTGATGACAGCTCTATCTCAAGACAGTTGCTGCATCACTCTGTACCCCACCTCTCCTTAGCGTTGTGTATGAAGTTGAACATAACTGTACCATCTTCCAGCCAGCAAACTTCATCAACAATCACAGCAAGAATTTCCTCAAGGTGACATTCAGAAGCTGTTTTCGCCCATGGTACAACAAATACTAGAGTGTATTTGAGGCCATTGGGTACACATCCAATGTTGATAGGCATCAGTTTCAAATGGAATTAAAGTTTATTTAATACCTGATATTCGATGAAGAAAAATGCAAATATTGGCAAGTGTCGGTCTGATGCTTCGTGGTATAGCATTTTTCATTTCGTCAGTGTACTTTGGATAACTCTGGTCAGAAAGGAGCCGTATCAGCCCGAAAACAAAAGTCATAGACCTAGCCTGGAACAGCAGCACTCTGTCCAGAGACTTTACGCGTACGGGACTACGCTTCCATGCCCCAGGAGTATGTTCGGTCGTCCGTGAGCTACACTATGTGATCAAAAGTATCCCGACACCTGGCTGAAAATGACTTAAAAGTTCGTGGCGCCCTCCATCGGTAATGCTGGAATTCAATATGGTGTTGGCCCACCTTCATCCTTGATGACAGCTTCCACTCTCGCAGGCACACGTTCAATCAGGTGCTGCTAGGTTTCTTGGGGAATGGCAGCCCATTCTTCACGGAGTGCAGCACTGAGGAGAGATATCGATGTCGGTCGATGTGGCCTGTCACGAAGGCGGCGTTCCAAAACATCCCAAAGGTGTTCTACAGGATTCAGGTCAGGACTCTGCGCAGGCCAGTTAACAGGGATGTCATTGTCATGTAACCACTCCGAAACACAGGCCGTGCATTATGAACAGGTGCTCGAGCTATTCGACAGTGGGATGCAAGAAGGTGCTTAAAACATCAGTGTAGGTCTGTGTAGTGATAGTGTCACGCAAAACAACAACATGAGAAACACGACCACACCATAACACCACTGCCTCGGAATTTTACTGTTGCCACTACACACGCTGGCAGACGATGTTAACCGGGCATTCGCTATACCCACACCCTGCCATCGGATCGCCACATCGTGTACCGTGATTCGTCACTCCCCACAACGTTTTTCCACTGTTCAATCGTCCAATGTTTACGGTCGTTACACCAAGTGAGGCGTCGATTGGCATTTACCGGTGTGATGTTTGGCCTATGAGCAGCCGCTCGACCATGATATCCAAGTTTTCTCACCTCCCGCCTAACACTCGTAGTACTTGCAGTGGATCCTGATGCAGTTTGGAATTCCTGTGTGACGGTGTGGATAGATGTCTGCCTACTACGCATTATGACCTTCTTCAACTGTCAGCGGTCTCTGTCAGTCAACAGACGAGGTCGGCCTGTACGCTTTTGTGCTGTATGTGCCCTTCACGTTTCCACTTCACTATAATATCGGAAACAGTGCACCTAGGGATGTTTATGAGTGTGGAAATCTCGCTTACAGACGTGTGACACAAGTGACACCCAATCACCTGACCAAGTTCGAAGTCCGTGAGTTCCGCGAAGCGCCTCAATCTGCTCTCCCACGATGTCTAATGATTACTGAGGTCGCTGGTACGGAGTACCTGGCAGCAGGTGGCAGCACAATGCACATAATATTAAAAACGTATGTTTTTGGGGGTGTCCGGATACTTTTGATCACATTGTGTAAATATGACTGGGTATACGCGCAGATGAAAAAAAAAACGAATGATTAGAGAGTAACAAAAAGATTCATTTTTGATTGTGAAAATAGACAGCAGAAATGATTTTTTAAAAATTGTGCCCCATATATTGGGCAATTTGACTAATATATTTGTTCTGAAAATTAAAAAAAAATTGCAGATAATATTTTTCTTACAAAAAATATGTCGCACATACTGGACTACTTTATGTCACGTAGGTAAATGATATGTCTTACACATCTGATTTACTCAGAAAACAAGGTACAAAAACTGTATGCAATATATACAATAAACAACTTCACAATTTAAATTAAATGTCTCACAGATTAAGTTTTCCCTACTGAAGTTGATGGACGATCATTATTCTTCCAACGGTTAGGAACATTCGTTACACAGTTTATTTTTTTACAAAAATTTGATGGACTTTTATTCCTACAACACTTTGGACTACTCGACACACTTATGAATTTTAGGTAAACTTGACATAGACAGTTATTTACAACTTGCATGTCTTGCACATTTTACTTCATCAGTTTCAACATTTTGATGACAGGGAACCAGAAACTTCATTAAATCCCTGAGAGAGTTTATTAACGGTTCCGTCAACAGTTTGATTTTGACTTGTGTTGGACTGTAGCATTCATTCTGCAAACGTTTATAAAGCATGTGTTACGACTTTGATGTTCATTATTAAGATGAGGTGCTGACAGTGCAGTCTCAGTAAGCCAGGCTCGAAAGTGAACCTGTAAGGTTCGAAGCTAGTCGCCTCATATAAATACTGCAATTGTTGACAGAATCGTTAATAAACGCTATAAGGAATTATATATTTTAAATACCCTTCACATGGAATATGTTATTTACACCTCCCTGCGAGACATAACACTAAACTAAATGCGTTCTCTTTTCTGGTATGGCCAACAGCAGTGAACCTTAATCTACTGCACACACATACTGTGCAACAATAACCATTGCATCTTTCGCAAATGGTGTGCAAAAATCAAATCAAACAACGCACACACACCGTACATAAAAAATGCAAATTGACTCATGCACATGGCATGAAAAAGACGAAGTACAAAGTACACACACACACACACACACACACACACACACACACACATACACACACACACGCGCGCGTTCAACACTTTTACACACTCTGTCGCCCAAATGAATAGCGTGTTTATGGTAGGGTTTTGATCCAATCAGCGCAAATGACTCACTTATCGTCACGCCGAGACAGATCGATTCTTAGCAGTGATAAGTGTGCACCTCATGTCTTCACGGAGTGATTTTTCGCAAAACCGTAATGGAACTGGTACATGTGGAGTTTTGACATGTACAGTATACACATACCAACATAAACAGGTTTCGTGAACTCCACCGAAACCTTAACCACCTTCAGGCAACGAAATATTTATTAAGATTGTAACTAAATTAAAATTTGGCCTACCGATATAATCTGCTGTACCGATATAATCTGCTGCGCCATAACGCCCTTTGCGAAGGGTAACTAAGTGAATTTCGCGATGTTCCCTGACATTTTGCGTTGTATTATTCATAAGTCTGTAAACATCCTTCTCGAATGTACACGTTGCGAGAGCCCTCTTTTCGGTGTTTAAATCAATGTATTTGTTGAACTAGGCACGCTGGTTGTAGTAAATGGCACGGATGACTCTATCGTGTAGCAACTCCAACTCGAGACATTGCTGGAGATTAATATACCTTGTTTTTCTCTCCAGCGTTGCGTTCACCTTGGGGTGGGAACCATTTTCTGGAACTGTGTGCTCTAGAACCAGCAATAAATCACTATGGTCGTCATACAAACTGATAGGTACGTTAAATCTGTCTCTAAAACGTACCCTGTTTCAGAATTTGCCCGCACATGTTCTTTTGTTTCTATCCAGTCTGGCGCATTCCATACCACCGAAAGCCTTCAACAGGTAGAGGTTTCGCGTGGCTTACCCGTGTAAGTTGTTTACATCGAAGAATGTGATCACCAGATTCGTTTAAGTGTTCACGCATCCACGAGTTGTTTGTCTTGGCGTGCCTATGGACACATTGTGTAAATATTTTTCCTGATACTTATTGACTGTTGTTGCTTGTGTCTTAGAACTGCTCGATGACCTGTAGTTGAAGTCAACACCACCGTCAACATCTGCATCATCACAATCACGACCAACAGCGTCAGCAGCCGGAGCACCATTTCAGCGTCTGGACCACGATCTGTAGCAGCGGCTACATTTTCGCTGGAATTTGCGCATGCGTCGAGAGCTGGACCGTCGCGAGAGTTGCCAATACTTGGACCACCTGCGCAGGGTCTTCATAGTACCTGTGGCTATCAGCTGTCTGCCACTAGCAGCCCCTCCATCCGTTCTTACAATAATTTCAATAACACGGTCAGGTATTAAGACTCTATTTTTTTCATGAATGGGTGTCTACCTGTTCTGGAAAGGGAACTTTCCAATATCTTCAAGGATCCATGGTATCGCCCCATTAGGGGCCTAAGGCAGATGTCATCATACATAAGTGAGGTAGCAGTGGCGAGATAACGCAGACATCTCAATTGCTAATGTACCCTGAAGCCTTTGCAGGTCCCGCCCTCTGTTTTCCAACAAAGATATTCGGGTAAAGCTCTCCATAGAATTCTCTATTTGGACATTCACATACATCTGTATAGTGGAATACATGGGGGTCCTTGCATATGTTCCTTTCAAAGGACAATGTTGATAAAAAGGCCGTTGTTAATGTCCAAAATAAGGGCCAATACTGTTTTCTGTGGTCATTTATTGCTTGCAAAATAAATTACGGGAAACATGCATATCGCCCAGAAAAACACCATGTGAATATTAGTGAATGTTGTAGACATGATGGTATTAAATTCCCCATGATTGGTTACACGTCTCGGTCACCTCTTGTTCGCATTGACGGCACTTTGAACAGTGGACGTTACATTTCAGATGTGTTACGACCCGTGGCTCTACCCTTCATTCGATCCCTGCGACACCCTGCATTTCAACAGGATAATGCACGACTGCATGTTGCAGGTCCTGTGCGGGCCTTTCTGGATACAGAAAATGTTCGACTGCTGCCCTGGCCAGCACATTCTCCAGATCTCTCACCAATTGAAAACGTCTGGTCAATGGTGGCCGAGCAACTGGCTCGTCACAATACGCCAGTCACTACTCTTGATGAACTGTGGTATCGTGTTGAATTTGCATGGCCAGCTGTACCTGTACACGCCATCCAAGCTGTTTGACTAAATGCCCAGACGTATCAAGGCCGTTATTACGGCCAGAGGTGGTTATTCTCGGTACTGATTTCTCAGGATCTGTTCACCCAAATTGCGTGAAAATGCAATCACATGTCAGTTCTAGTACAATATATTTGTCCAATGAATACCCGTTTATCATCTGCATTTCTTCTTGGTGTAGCAATTTTAATGGCCAGTAGTATAGGTTTGGATTTCTTCCCACAGTATCCCTGGTCGGCCATCCTGCATCGCTTCCTTGAATCCTGACGTGATAGCAAGACTGTGCCAGCGTTCAAAGAGTTGGGTTATGACATCATACTAAGAATGCACCAGAATTCCATGTCAGTCAAGTTTTATCCAGTTCAGCCATCTTGTGTCGTCATCTTGTAGTCTGACTTGCATTCTGACTTCATATCAAGACGGTCTTAGTATTCCAAGTCAACTACCACGATAATACACCGTTCTGAAAACACAACAGACCTCCATCCTACCCTTCAGTGAGCTCTGAAGTCACAAATGGCGGTGGTTTGGGGACAATGGAATGAACGCTACAGAAGGCCTGGCTCGGAGCCGATTTTTAATAGTTCTTTGTATCACTGTGGTGGCAACTGCTGCACAAATTGCCGCTGCAGATGCAGTACGAGGCAACAGAGCCATATTCCGAATACAATCGTATTTCCTCTCGGTAGTGACACGTGGCCATCTGGAGAATGGGCTTCTTGCGATCATACATTTTCGTGACCACCGATGCCACAAGTCACCTACCATGGCTACATTCCTGCCAAGTCTTTCTGCAGCATCGCAGAAGGGACATCTTTCGTAGCCCCATTAGACGACAGTGAGATGCCTGTAGTGATTTCTTTGTCACCTTAAAGGCATTCTTGACTAATACCAACTCACTTCGTCCAGTCTCATCTACATCTACATTTATGTGATTACTCTGCTATTCACAATAAAGTGCCTGGCAGAAGGTTCAATGAACCACCTTCAAGCTGTCTCTCTACCGTTCCACTCTCGAACGGCACGCGGGAAAAACGAGCTCTTAAATTTTTCTGTGCGAGCCCTGATTTCTCTTATCTTATGGTGATGATCATTTCTCCCTATGTAGGTGGGTGCCAATAGAATGTTTTCGCAATCAGAGGAGAAAACTGGTGATTGAAATTTCATGAGAAGATCCCGTAGCAACGATAAACTTCTTTGTTTTAATGATTGCCACTCCAGTTCATGTATCGTGTCTGTGACACTATCTCCCCTATTTCGCGATAATACAAAACGAGCTACCCTTCTTTGTACTTTTTCGATGTCATCCGTCAGTCTCACATGACGCGGATCCCACACCGCACAGCAATTCTCCAGAATAGGGTGGACAAGCGTGGTGTAAGCAGACCTGTTGCACCTTCTAAGTGTTCTGCCAATGAAACACAGCGTTTGGTTTGCTCTATCTATGTGATCGTTCCAATTTAGGTTATTTGAATTGTAATCCCTAAGTATTTAGCTGAATTAACAGCCTTCAGGTTTGTGTGACTTATCGCGTAATCGAAATTTAACTGATATCTTGTAGTACTCATGTGAATAACTTTACACTTTTCTTTATTCAGGGTCAATTGCCACTTTTCGCATCATACAGATAACTTAATTAAAACATTTTGCATGTCGTTTTGATCATCTGATGACTTTACAAGACGGTAAATGACAGCATCATTTGCAAACAATCGAAGACAGCTACTCAGATTGTCTCCTACGTCATTAATATAGATCAGGAACAATAGAGGGCCTATAACACTTCCTTGGTGAACGCCGGATATTAATTCTGTTTTACTCGATGAGTTTCCTTCTATTACTACGAACTGTGACCTTTCTGACAGGAAGTCATGAATCGAGTCGCACAACTGAGGCGATACTCCGTATCCACGCAGTTTGGTTAGAAGGCGCTTGTGAGAAACGGTGTCGAAAGCCTTCTGGAAATCTAAAAATATCGAATCAATTTGACGTCCCCTGTCGATAGCACTTATTACTTCATGAATATAAAGAGCTAGTTGTGTTTCACATGAACGATATTTTCTGAATACGTGCTGACTATGTGCCAATAAATCGTTTTCTTCGAGGTACTTCATAATGTTCGAATACAGTATATGTTCCAAAACCCTACTGCAAATCGACGTTAGTGATATAGGCCTGTAATTCAGCGGATTAGTCCTACTTCCCTTTTTGGGTATTGGTGTGACTTGAGCAATTTTCCATCCCTTTAGGTACGGATCTTTCTGCGAGCGAGTGGTTGTATATAATTGCTAAATATGGAGGTATTTTATCAACATAGACTGAGAGGAACCTGGCTGGTATACAATCTGGACCGGAGGCCTTGCCTTTATTAAGTGATTTAAGCTGCTTTGTTACACCGAGGATATCTACTTCTATGTTTCTCATCTTGGCAATTGTTCTTGACTGGAATTCAGGAATATTTACTCTCAAAGGTAACTAAAGCTCACGACCGTTACAACGTGTATTTAAGGGAAACTTGATTTGCATCATCATAGCGGCGCTAGTAGTGCCTCTCTTACGCGACTGGTGTCAAATCTGAATAGGCATCATCTTTCAGATGTAGAAACATGCCTACGAACTTTCGTTTATGTCGGACAACTCCTTTTGATGTTGAGATTATTTTCCCTTCGCCGTATTTTACCATTCTCCCTCAGGATCCTGAACAGTTGGAGTGTCAGGCAAATATTTCTGTCGCCGAATGGTGAAAGCGCTTGGATGACTAGAATTTTAAATCAGAATCTTTTCCTCGCTTTGTGTCGAGCTGTTGGGAATCCGTTCGAGGTCCAAGGCAGGTCTGTAAACTTGTCGCAGAACTGGTATCGTGAAGGTTCCGCCGTCCTTCCTCGGAGCAGCGGTAGAGCGAGCTTCCGATTGCAGCGCGGTGAGCCGGCAGGACGTGTAGCTGCGGCAGCCGCAGCGCCTCAGATGTTGGCAGCTCGCCCCAGGCCGAAGGCCGCGCTATGCAGAGTGGCAGGTCGGCTCTCGTTGCTGCATTCCAGTTCGCGAGGCGGGCAGAGGCGAGGCAAGGTCAGCGCACACGCACCAGCCTCTTCACGCGGCGGCGAGTGCACGGCAAGGCTCCCGGTGTACATTTGGCGTGGCGTGCGGTTACCGTGTGCACCATCTGCACGGGTTACTTATGAGGTGCACTATTACTGAAGTCGACACGAGGTCCAGTTGGAAACACAACACCTACAGACACAGGCGCACGCACGATTACCGGTCCAGCACACAGTTTAAACCTGCCAAGAAATTTTAGATTAGTCCGCTCTCCACCACAGAGCGAAACTTCATTCTGGACCTACAGGCGCATTTTTAAAATCCATTATTCACCTTGTAATTAGTTTGGAGTTATAAATTTCTCTTACGTGACCTCGCCTCAGACTTTATACACTGCTACTTACGCTGAAGCGCGAAAGACACCGGTATAGGCAAACGTACTCAAATACAGAGGCAGAATACGGCACTGTAGTCGGCAACGCCTATATAAGACAACAAGTGTCTGGAGCAGTTGTTAGATGGATTACTACTACTATAATGGCAGGTTATCAAGATTTAAGTGAGTTTGATGGTTCAAATGGCTCTGAGCACTATGGGACTCAACTGCAGGGGTCATCAGTCCCCTAGAACTTAGAACTACTTAAACTTAACTAACCTAAGGACATCACATACATCCATGCCTGAGGCAGGATTCGAACCTGCGACCGTAGCGGTCGCGCTGTTCCAGACTGTAGCGCCTAGAACCGCTCGGCCACCCCGGCCGGCTAAGTGAGTTTGAAACTGGTGCTGTAGTCGGCGCACGAGCGATGGGACGCAGCATCTCCGAGGTACCGATGAAGTGGGCATTTTCCCGTACGACCATTTCACGATGGACTATGAATATCGGGAATCCGGTAAAACATCAACTCTCCGACATCGCTGCGGCTGGAAATAGATCCTGCAAAGACGAGACCAACGACGACTGAAGAGAATCGTTCAACGTGAGAGAAGTGAAACCCTTCCGCAAATTGCTGCAGATTTCAATGCTGGGCCATCAACAAGTGGGCGAACCACTCGAAGAAACATCGATATGGGCTTTCTGAGGCGAAGGTCCACTCGTGTAGCCTTGATGACTGCACGACAGCCGGCCGGAGTGGCCGTGCGGTTCTAGGCGCTTCAGTCTGGAACCGCGTGACCGCTACGGTCGCAGGTTCGATTCCTGCCTCGGGCATGGATGTGTGTGATGTTCTTAGGATAGTTAGGTTTAATTAGTTCTAAGTTCTAGGCGACTGATGACCTCTGAAGTTAAGTCGCATAGTGCTCAGAGCCATTTGAACCATTTTGACTGCACGACACGAAGCTTTACGCCTCGCCTGGCCCCGTCAACACCGACATTGGACTGTTGATGACTGGAAACATGTTGCCTGGTGGGACGAGTCTCGTTTCGAATTGTATCGAGCGAATGAACATGTACACTCCTGGAAATGGAAAAAAGCACACATTGACACCGGTGTGTCAGACCCACCATACTTGCTCCGGACACTGCGAGAGGGCTGTACAAGCAGTGATCACACGCACGGCACAGCGGACACACCAGGAACCGCGGTGTTGGCCGTCGAATGGCGCTAGCTGCGCAGCATTTGTGCACCGCCGCCGTCAGTGTCAGCCAGTTTGCCGTGGCATACGGAGCTCCATCGCAGTCTTTAACACTGGTAGCATGCCGCGACAGCGTGGACGTGAACCGTATGTGCAGTTGACGGACTTTGAGCGAGGGCGTATAGTGGGCATGCGGGAGGCCGGGTGGACGTACCGCCGAATTGCTCAACACGTGGGGCGTGAGGTCTCCACAGTACATCGATGTTGTCGCCAGTGGTCGGCGGGAGGTGCACGTGCCCGTCGACCTGGGACCGGACCGCAGCGACGCACGGATGCACGCCAAGACCGTAGGATCCTACGCAGTGCCGTAGGGGACCGCACCGCCACTTCCCAGCAAATTAGGGACACTGTTGCTCCTGGGGTATCGGCGAGGACCATTCGCAACCGTCTCCATGAAGCTGGGCTACGGTCCCGCACACCGTTAGGCCGTCTTCCGCTCACGCCCCAACATCGTGCAGCCCGCCTCCAGTGGTGTCGCGACAGGCGTGAATGGAGGGACGAATGGAGACGTGTCGTCTTCAGCGATGAGAGTCGCTTCTGCCTTGGTGCCAATGATGGTCGTATGCGTGTTTGGCGCCGTGCAGGTGAGCGCCACAATCAGGACTGCATACGACCGAGGCACACAGGGCCAACACCCGGCATCATGGTGTGGGGAGCGATCTCCTACACTGGCCGTACACCACTGGTGATCGTCGAGGGGACACTGAATAATGCACGGTACATCCAAACCGTCATCGAACCCATCGTTCTACCATTCCTAGACCGGCAAGGGAACTTGCTGTTCCAACAGGACAATGCACGTCCGCATGTATCCCGTGCCACCCAACGTGCTCTAGAAGGTGTAAGTCAACTACCCTGGCCAGCAAGATCTCCGGATCTGTCCCCCATTGAGCATGTTTGGGACTGGATGAAGCGTCGTCTCACGCGGTCTGCACGTCCAGCACGAACGCTGGTCCAACTGAGGCGCCAGGTGGAAATGGCATGGCAAGCCGTTCCACAGGACTACATCCAGCATCTCTACGATCGTCTCCATGGGAGAATAGCAGCCTGCATTGCTGCGAAAGGTGGATATACAGTGTACTAGTGCCGACATTGTGCATGCTCTGTTGCCTGTGTCTATGTGCCTGTGGTTCTGTCAGTGTGATCATGTGATGTATCTGACCCCAGGAATGTGTCAATAAAGTTTCCCCTTCCTGGGACAATGAATTCACGGTGTTCTTATTTCAATTTCCAGGAGTGTACGTGTATCGAGACAAGCTCATGAATCCATGCACCCTCCACTTCAGCAGAGGACTGTTTAGGCTGGTGGAGGCTCTGTAACGGTGTGGGGTGTGTGCGGTTGGAGTGATATGGGACTCCTGATGCGTTTAGATACGACCCTGACAAGTGACACTTACGTATGCACCCTGTCTGATTAACTGTATCCATTCATGTCCATTGTGCCTTCCGACGGACTTGGGCAATAGCAGCAGTACAATGCGACACCCCACTCGTGCAGAGTTGCTACAGAGTGGCTCCAGGCACACTCTTCTGAGTTTAAACACTTTCGATGGCCACGAAACTCACCAGACATGAACATTATTGAGCATATCTGGGATGCCTTGCAATGTGCTGTTCAGAAGCGATCTCCACCCCTACGTACTCTTACGGATTTGTGGACAGCCCTGCAGGATTCAGGGTTTCAGTTCCCTCCAGCACTACTTGAGACATTAGTCGAGTCCATGCCACGTCATGTTGCGGCAGTTCTGCGTGCTCGTGGGGACCCTACGCGATATTAGGCAGGTGTACCACTTATTTTGGCTCTTCGGTCTAGTAAAACTGCTGCGCCAGGAAGGGTAGCAATTAACGAAATTTCACTTATTCTCTCTATACAGTACTGGGAAGGCAGGATTCGGTTACGATTATGGACGGGGCCGTAATAAGTTACTATTGGTTGCCTTTTACAGTTACACACAATTTATTTTAAACCAGTAATTCCAGACTCAACAATAAATAAAAATAGCACACGTTATTAACGAAGGAATAAACAACTGTGTAAATAATAGTGTTTTCAGTGAATTACAATTTAGTAAACAACCATTAGCTACAGATGCAGCAGATAATGTTTTAAAAGCAAGCCACTGTGATCTGGGCAGAAGACCTTACACGCCAGGAATGGCAATAATATAAAAAAATTAGAAATATGCTGTAAAACAGCAAATACAATAGCAAAGGTTAATTAAAAACAAGCAACTGATCACCAAATGGGTGAAATAATATGATGGTAATCTTAATATCCACTGAATACTACAATGCTAGATTATTCCAGAAGGCGACCGTAACTATTAACTAGAAATATATAACCTTTAATTGAGACATTACAAGGTACTGTACTAAATAACACAACAATAAAACATAAGGACCAGTACGTAAGTTCCTTAAAGGGTACTGAGGCAGACTATACCCGCAGAAGACGTGGGCTGAAGGAGCGTTACACTGAACTACTAGCTATCAAACCTCCTTTTGAAACACACATGTCTCACAAGAACCAAGGGGCCACAGACGGTATCGACCTCTGAGAAGGTCCGGCAACAAACACTTTGGCGAGCGATGAGATAGGCAGCCTAGAGTTGCATTCACTTCACAAGATCGTACCTCAGACTAGTGGCAGTCTAACGAATGATTAATGATAATCTTGCTGAAGCTACCTGACGTCCGATAAACCATATGCAACGATGGAACAATACGCGAAGACAGAACCCACGGTCTACACTACGCTCCCAGAATATTGTGTTTAGAGCGCCCAGAACGAGAAAGGAATCGCTACCAACAGAGTAGAAGAGTCACCAACCGGCCTACAATCAAGAAACCTGTCAAAACCACACGCCTTACCGGACAGCAGCGGCAAGGTGAGGAAACGTACACTGTCGTTACATACACTAACCCCCAGGGCTGGTAACTGGGGTGTTAGCGGCCACCAGGCAAGAAAAATTACCACTGGTTGAACTTAACAAATTGTAACAAGTTGAACGCAGTAAATAGTAATGAGAAGTCGAGGAAAGCTAATCAGATCCGCCTTCCCCCAAGCGCTCCACTGGCTGCTCTTCGCCTCGGCGACACTACGAGCAGCAACACGAACCGAAGTCACTGGAGAATCGCGAGATATCACAATGGTGGAGGTTTCTCTACTTGGATTGAAATGCACTCATCTTAAAGCTTGCTGGATCCGGTTTACGACGAGGTCGTGCACCCTCGTGACCAGAACCCTTCCACCCGGCAGTCCATGCATGCCTCCAGCGGTCCCGGCGTGTTCTGGCACTGCGCGGACCTGGCTCCTCCTGAGTCCCCAACCGAACTGGCCCACTCACACGACCCAGCAGAACAATGACGTCGCCTCAAGGATAGGGCAACAGTTACTGCATATCGATAACCGCGGCTGCTGCCACTAGTGGACAGGCAACGCTTGCGAAGCCGAGTGGCGCCGGTCAACACGAGAAGAAGGCAAACAACCGCAACCATGCCAACTAAACGATACCGTCTGGCCTCCAACAGAAGGCGGAAACCTACACACGGCATCAACGCGAGCCGCAGCACGGCTCGTGGGTGTTGTGTACAACTTAGCACAATGGTAAGGAGAGGTATACTGCAGAGTGGTGAGCCAACTGTCGTCGCAGGAAAGCTGGACAGGAGCAGAAATGATTAGTGAACACATTAACACAACAAACAGAACATTTACTTAACTTACATATCTTCAAACGCGCGAAGACGCATTATAAATGATGCAACAAGAAATACAGTCCAGCTTTCATTGTCAACATGCCGCCTGCGTAACAACACGTAAGGAAGTGGCTCCGAGCGCGAATGGACTGGGTAGATGCCACCGGCCGTCTTATATTGTGGCAGAGGGCGCACGAAGTACTGAGCTGCTGAAGATGTGACGCAGCGGTCGCGGACCATTGGGTCCACTTGATCCCAAGCGACCGCACTCGCCGCTGGAAGGAAATTGGGAATTTTGTTGCCAACGGTGATACGTCAGAAGGGTGCTATCGTTACGTGATACCAGACTGGGAAGAATACACGATCAAATTTGCGGATAATTTGGCGGAATACAGCTGCTACTGATGACTGTGGAGTCGAACTGAGCTCGAATGGCAGTACGGGGTCGTCATTTCGTACTACTTCAACTCTCGGCCACAGTTCATCAGTCACAGTGTCTAGGGAGTGGTGGTGTGCCAGGCTCTCGACAATCCTGGACTGAATGTTTCCTGTGGGCGAGAGTTCTCGCCAACCTTCTGCCCAGAGCAAGAGTCGAACAGCCTCTGTATCGAGATAGATTAGTACAACTAGAGCACCAAGCATTCGCTTATGTAAAGTAGTGAAATGTGTTCGAAATTATGAGGAAAGGAGAGGGAAGCTATAGGGAAAGACGGTTAATGTACAACATGTACAAGAGCCAGGAGGGAATAATTAGAATGAAAGACCAAGAACGAAGGGCTCAGATTAAAAAGGGTGTAAGACAGGTATGTAGTCTTTTGCCCCTACTGTTCAATATGTACATTGAAAAAGTAATTACGGAAAAAAAGAAAGGTTCAGAATTGGAAATAAAATTCAAGATGAAAGGATATCAATGATACGAATCGCTGATGATATCGCTATCCTGACTGAAAGTGAAGAAGCATTACGTGATCTGCTGAATGAAGTGAACAATCGAAGAAAGATGAAAGTAATGAGAAGTAGCAGAAATGAGAACAGTGAGAAACTTAACATGAGGATTGATAGTCACAAAGTAGATGAAGTTAAGGAATTCTGCTACCAAGGCAGCAAAATAACCCATGACGGACAGAGCATGAAGAAGCAGACTAGCACTGGCAAAAAGGGCATTCCTGGCCAAGAGATGTTTACTACTATCGAACATAGGCCTTAATTTGCTGAAGAAATTTCTGAGAATGTTCATTTGGACTGTGGGGAAACCGGGCAAGAAGAAGAGATGTGGTGCTACAGAAGAATGTTGAAAATTAGTCGGACTGATGAGGTATGAAGAGGTCTTCTGTAGAATCGGTGAGGTAACCAATATGTGGAAAACACTGACAAGGAGAAGCACATAACGCGCTGCTTGCTGGACTCGGGTAGGCGTGCCGGCCCCAGATCGAATCCGCCTGGCGGATTAACGACGACGGCCGGTGTGCCGGTCATCCTGGATGTGGTTCTTAGGCGGTTTTCCACATCCTCCTAGGTGAATAACGGGCTGGACCCTACGTCCAGCCTCAGTTACACGACTCACATTCACACTATTTTACGATTTACTCTAGATGCAGACAGCTGGGGTACACTTATTTCGTCCCAGGAGGTATGGGGTGGCGGCAGGAAGGGCATCCGGCCACCCTTAAAATTAACCGTGCCAACTCTGTACTTTAACCCTGCCAACCCTGCGCACAATGCGGGATAAAGGCAGTAGCAAAAGAAAGAAAGCAAGAAAGACTGACAAGGAGAAGCACAGGATGGAGGACATCGGTTAAGACTTCAGAGAATAACATCTGTAATACTAAAGGGAGCTGTACAAGTAAAAACTATAGAGGAAGGCAGAGATTGGAATACGTCTAACAAATAATTGAGGACATAAGTTGCAAGAACTACTCTGAGATGAAAAGGTTGGCACAGGAGAGGAATTCGTGCCAGGCCGCATCAAACCTGTCAGAAGACTGATAAAGAGCTCGAAGTTGTTGCATAGCCGCCGTTCTCCAGACATCAGAATTATAACGATTGCTATTCAAATTACTGGCTATGTTAACCAGACGTGATTGCATTTTGCACCCAATGGCACACCATATTATCACACGAAGTGCCGGCCCATATGAGGAGGCGAACACAATCTGGGAACCTTCGTTCTCCTCGGAGTCCCGTACATGGTCATGTCCATCGGGATGCTCCACGCCGAACCCGGACTTGTCTGAAAATAGGACGTGCTGCCACTCCAGTGTTTTCGTTAGACCACCGTTGTCGGCGCGCTGTGCTTTGCAGCTGCTTCAAAGGATGCCAAGCCACAACAATGGTCATTGTGCTAAGAGTCCTTGTGAATACTTACATTGCTGCAAACAAATTCCTCTGATGACTGGAGGTATGCGATGTGGCTGTACGCCGACCAAATAAGTATATAGGATATCCAAGAATGATGCGACAAACTTCGAATGGTTGTAGAGGGTGTCTTGAGGAACAAATCGAGGACAGGAACCCACGTCCAGAAACATTATCCAACGACGCTACAGAGCTTCGGAGTTATTGTCTCCGGAGCCTGCCAGTAGACCACCCCTTCGGGAGCAAACGTGACTTTTTACACTGATGTACCATAGGCGCAACGCCTAGCAATATTGTTTGTTATTCAAAGAACGAGACTGATTGCCACGACAGCCAGCGGAGAAGATAGAGCTAGCTGCTGCGTAGAAAGTCAAAAAATGGCTCTGAGCACTATGGGACTTAACATCTATGGTCATCAGTCCCCTAGAACTTAGAACTACTTAAACCTAACCAACCTAAGGACATCACACAACACCCAGTCATCACGAGGCAGAGAAGTAGAAAGTCCTTGTATCTTACAAATGAGATGTTCTGTTGCCTTGATGGATGACAGTTTCGAACAAGGGATTCCATCTGCAGTTTATTTTACTCCTGTACAACGAAAAACAGTGGTTGTTTCGGAGGGTTCCAGGAAGAAAGGAAACTGAGGGTGGAAACTGTCATCCACCGAGGCAACAGGACACAAGGGTTTTCTACGCAGCACCTAGCTTGACCTCCTCCACTGACGATCATGGCAATCAGTCACGATCACTGAATAACTGCCACACTCCGAGACGTTCCGCCTACGGTCCACCAGCGTACGAAGTCACTCTTGCTGGTGAAGGGTATTCCTATCCTCTATTTGTTCCAGAAGACACCCTGTACACCCCTCGAAGTTTGTAGCAAAATTCCTCGGACACTCTGTATATGTCCTCTCTGGTGCCAGCCGAAGTAGGAAGAACGCACAAGCCGGTGAGTGTGGGCCTCTTTAACCCGTCAATTCCAAATTCGCTTGACAGTCATAGAATCCTGACCAAGGCGCACAACAATGTAAAGCCGAACTACAGTCTCGATAGCCCACTATCCTGCCCATGTCGAAATCCATCTAAAACGAATCATGAAATGATCTGCTCACAACCATTCTCTTTTTTACCATCATGGTTTGATGCGGCGTGCCACGAATTCTTCAACTTAGAGAGTAGCGCTTACACCCTACGTCCTCAATTGTTTTCTGAATGTATTCCAGTCTCTGTCTCCTCTTAGTTTTCAGGCTCTACAGCTCCCTCTAATACTGTGGATGTCTTAGATCCTGTTGTATTATCCTGTACTTCATTCTTGTGGGTGTTTTCCACATGTTTCTATCTGCTCCGATTCTGTCCATGGTTCCTAGAAATTTCTTCCTCAAATTAAGGACGACGTTTGACCCAGTTGGCTTCTCTTGGCAGGGAATACCCTCTTTGCCTGTGCTAGTCTGCCTTTTCCCAAGCCGTATTGCTCGTCGTCTAATATATCCTCACTTGTGACTTTTCGTAGTTTCGAGGCGGATCTGTTGCAAATACACTTCAGGGGTTTGCCGTCGGCTCGTATTGTGTAAATCCCACAATATTTCGTCGATGCAACTGCTCGACATTTTCAGGTGATGGTAGTTGCTACTGTCACTGCTGCAAGACGCGACTGATGATGATCGCGGGGCGGTGCTAGCTGACTGGTCAAAACAACAAGGCAAGGTTCGCCAAATGTCAAAGTATACTCGTCTCGAGACCCAACCACAAGAAGGGAATGCACCACGTCGACGCATCGTGTTTAATCTCACAGGAATCTTGGCCCACACAACCGTTTTAGCACGAGAGAAAGGTTGGAACTATGCACCACCACCACGAACAGCTCCAATCCGAGATATCTGGTGTAGAACAGGCAATTTTGAAGCCTCCCAGTGACGTTGCAGAACAGATTAGGAGGGACACCTGCCGAATTTTAACACGAGCCCCACCAAGGAAGTTTAACATCAGTTCAGCAGAAAGGAAGGCTCTGCGAGACTTGAGAGGGGACAAAGACCTCGTTACTTTACCACCTGACAAGGGGGACGCCACCGTCATTCTCACACGAAATGAATACAACAGCGAGATTGAGACGCTTATCGCAAGTTAAGAGAGGATCCGACTGGCAAGATCTAGAGACCTTCTCAAGAATAGTTCTATCCCTTGTTAAGTCACTAAGATCGTACGCCAGCAGGCTGCAGTGCCTCCAGGCCCGTATGGTCCACAGAGGATACATAAGGGTGGGTTAGCAACATTGAAGCTCATACCCGTTTTCCGGTTAAAGATCTTACTACGCTGTTGGGACCTCTCATAGGCAAGTGTGACCACCATATTCGGAATTCAGAGAATTTCATAGGACGCCTGAAGACACTTAAGCTACAACTGTCAGATATTCTGGTTATCTTTGACGTTGTATCTGTATTTACGTTCGTACCCGTGCAGGACGCGCTAGAGCTTATCAGCATGCAGTTTGAGAAAGACCTTGTGGCCTTGTATAAACAAGTGCTTACCTTATTCAATGAGTATTTTGAACAAGTGTGCGGTGTCGTGGTGGTGGCCATCTTTATGGAAGACTTTGAGGAAAAAGCGCTGCAGTCGGCAAGTCTCAAACGTTCCTGCTTCTGTCAGTATTTAGACGATATATTTATGGCGTAGCCCCACGGAATAGGACATTATCTGTGTTTCTCCCGTATCTGAAATAGCTCCATCCGAATGTACAGTTCACAATGGAAACGGAAAAAGATGGAAATTTATTATTCCTGGATGTTACGGTCAGAAGAAAGGCCGATGGTACACTGGGACATAGCGTCTAACGAAAGCCAATTCACACGAAGCTATATTTGCAGGCCACAAGTTGTCATCACTCTGCATAACGCAGAAGTGTCCTACGCTCTTTGGTGCATAGAACACATGTGGTCTCAGATGCCTACTGTCTACCTGGTGAGCTACAATACGTAAGAATGGTATTCTAACAGAATGGCTATTCATCTCGTGGTCGTGCGGTAGCGTTCTCGCTTCCCGCGTCCGGGTTCCCGGGTTCGATTCCCGGCGGGGTCAGGGATTTTCTCTTCCTCGTGATGACTGGGTGTTGTGTGATGTCCTTAGGTTAGTTAGGTTTAAGTAGTTCTAAGTTCTAGGGGACTGATGACCATAGACGTTAAGTCCCATAGTGCTCAGAGCCATTTGAACCATTTGAATGGCTATTCCGATAGACAGATGCGCCATACATTCCATTCGAAGCAAGTTCAAAGGAGGGATGTAAATGAAGATGCGGAGGCATCCGTTGCAACGGCATTCTTGCCCTATTTTGGCAGCATGTCTTCAAGAATAGAAATAATCCTCAAAAGGCACGACATCAAGTGTGTTTTCCGCCCACCAGCAAAATTGAGGAATATATTGTGCACGGCCAAGATGACCTTGGTCTTAGGAAACGTGGCGTATATAACATCCCATGCCAATGTGGAAAATCTTATATCTTAATATGCCGAAGAACGCTGCATCGAAAACCAGCGTCATACACGCCTAGGGCAACCTGATAAATCAGCGGTAGCGCAGCATTGCCTGGACGTGCAGCGCAAGTCTTAGGAAAATATTCCTTCTGGGAACGTGTTGTTAAGGAGGCCATATATATTCGTACGGCATACAATCTTACCAATAGGCATGTAGGTTTTCAGTTAAGTGTCGCCTGGAATCCATCACTGGCTGCCATTAAATCAAAGGAGGGAAAACAACAACTCCCGATTCATGACTCTACGCAAGTAACTGCTGAGATTTAATTCAGCTTTCAACCGCAGCGCACGCGTAGAAGGCCTTTCTGCGGATCCCAGCAGTAAGCATGGGGAGTGCAGATTCCCTCCAACTGCGAGCGTCTATCCGTGCAACGTGTTGCCTGCTCCTGGCCTCATAAATTTGGACGCCGCCGCGTGATCATCATCAGCCGCTTCTTGCTGCAGTGACAGCAGCAACTACCAAAGCCTGAAGATGTCGAGCAGTTGCATCGATGAAATATTATGGGATTTACACAATACGACACGGTGGCAAACCTGAGAAGTGTGTTTGCAGCAGATCCTCAATTTTCTTTTCTTCTGTGTATTATTTTTATTAGCGGCTTGAATTCATGCGTTGTTAAGTTAATTGTGCGATAGTTCTCGCACGCATCAGCCCTTGTTATCTACGAAATTTTGTGGACGGTATTTTCCCGAGAGTCTGGTGGCATGTCGCCAGTGACATAGATTCCACACACCAACTTGAATAATCGTTTGGTTGTAACTCCCCCCACCCCGCGTCCCCCCCAGCCCCTTCTACTCTTCCAAATTATTTTAGAAATTGCGATGAATTGTTATCAATGCCCTGTGTGTTATTTGATCTCAAGACTTTCGGAGCTCTCTTAAATTCTGAATCCATATCGACTACAATTTCTTCTTCTGTCACAAGTAACCTCCCTTGTAAGGCGTTCAGTGTGAAAGGTATGTGCTGAGATTCGATCAGGATAGAGCCAGCGAAAAATGTCGATAGTTCCCAACCGCAAGGTTGGACGAGTAGTACATCTTCGAGTAGTAAGATCTTTGACAGCTAACAGAGCTAGGTGCACGCAGTAGAAGTTTGAGTAGTGGTGAGGAGATGCGCAGAGACAGTAGACGTGTTTCGAGTCGGAGCTAGATGCCTGCAGGAGGTAGCCGGGTCGTGACAGCATCAAAGTAAGAATTGGCGCTTCGCACATAATAAGCTATATATTGAGCGAAACTCGGCGCATACCTGGGGAAACGAGAAAGAATAATTAATAAAACAGGTTTTCTTTGGTTAAATAATGTCTAAAAGCTAGATAGAAATCCCATTGTCGATGGAATAAGCGTTTTGTGAAACTTACTTTTTTTCTTTCTCTTCTTTTTAGTTTTTCACATGTGCCTTAAAAATTTGAACAATAAAATTTTTTTAGATAAAATTAGAGTTTCATCTCACACCTTATGTCCGTATCCTGTGCTTGCATTGAACCAAAAGGTACATTAAAGTAAAGTTCCCATGAGTAAAGCTAATAATATCATTTATCAGAGTAAAATAATCTATATGCCATTGCACAGTTGGCAAATTATTCAGATCAGGACAGAATTTTTATTACGTAACAAACAGGGCCAAAATGAGTAAAGTTATCTAGAATGACAATTTTATGCCATTGCACTACGGCTGAGTTGAATATATGTTTTATTATCGGCTAAACGGGAAGGAGTGCACGAGCTAAGTCCGCAGACGCAGTCAGATGCTGGTTGGTGACTTTCATTTATTTTTACCACTAAACTTTAATGGAGTCATGTGTGTATTTTGAGTATTAATTTTCCAATAATATTTTCATGCAGTCAGATAAAGTTCAGTTCAGTTAAATACGCAGTCAGATGCAAGTTTTATTAAAGACTAAAGCAGTCACATGCAGTTCAATCTAGTTTAAATAGAGAAGTTTTATTAAGAACACTTTCAAGTGTACTCTTTCCAACAATCAACAATCATACGTGATTTCTGAAGGATAATATGCCTAAGTGTCACCTGTCAGAATCGTATCTAGATGTATCAGGGGCCTCAAATCACTCCAACTGCACACGCCCAACACCATTGCAGAGCCTCCACCAGCTCGAACAGTCCCCTGCTGACATGCAGGGTCCATGGATTCATAGGTTGTCTCCATACCCGTACACGTCCATCCGCTCGATACAATTTGAAACGAGAGTCGTCCGACCAGGCAACATGTTTTCAGTCGTCAACAGCCCAATGTCGGTGTTGACGGATCCAGGCAACGCGGAAAGCTTTGTGACGTGTAGTTATCAAGGGTACTCGAGTGGGTCTTTGGCTCCGAAAGCCCACATCGATGATGTTTCGTTGAATGGTTCGCACGCTGTCAGTTGTTGATGACCCAGCAATGAAACCTGCAGCAATTTGCGGAAGGGTTGCACTCCTGTCACGTTGAACGATTCTCTTTAGTTGTCGTTAGTCCCGTTCTCGCAGGATCTTTTTCCAGCCGCAACGATGTCGGAGATTTGATGTTTTACCGGATTCCTGATATTCGCGGTACACTCGTGAAATGGTCGTACGGGAAAACCCTCACTTCATCGCTACCTCGGATATGCTATGTCGCGTCGCTCCTGCGCCGACTGTAACACCACGTCCAAACTTACTTAAATCTTGACAAGCTGCCATTGTAGCAGTAGTTACCGATCTAACAACTGCGCCAGACACTTTTTAGAACGATGGTAACATTGACAATAAGGTACATATTTAACAACATTTTACGATGTAATAAGTATCGTACTCATCGGATCTTGTGGGACTCTCGCAGTCAAAAGGCTGCATTTTGCAGTCTTATATTCTGACAGAATGTAGCTTCTGCACACGGTACGGGACTACAAAGTCCCACCGCCACACCTTCACCTGCCCATGTTAGGCAAAATTTTCTGCCTGACTCATGTAGTACTATCACCGTCAGAGGGTGGTACGGGACTATAAGTCCCACCGCCACACCTCCAAAGTGAATTGCAGTGACGCAGTCACTGCCCTGTGGAAATTTACTGCCTCACCAACACAGTTAGACCGCAATAGACCGGTGATGCTGTATTGTAACATATCACCCTGGACTACAAGCCCTAGCCTTTGCAGTGTTACTTAAATATGGCCCGAAAACCGAAATTGCAATCGTAATAATAAATATTTCATACAGTCAACGGCAACTATGGTGTCTTTTAAGGAACCTTCATAGGCGTTGTCCATAACAGTACCGTTTTGGCCTGTTTACATATCTCTGTATTTGAAGACGCATGCCTATACCAGTTTCTTTGACGCTTCAGTGTAGATCTGCAGCTGTGCTGAAATGTTAACCACTTGCATATCCATGCATGCAGAACGGTTGATGTTATCTGTAAGTCGCCTTCATACGAGGTGCATTCAAGTTCTAAGGCCTCCGATTTATTTTCTCTGGACTGGAAAGAGATAGAAACATGCGCATTGTTTTAACAAGAGGCCGCGTTCATTGTCAATACGTCCCAGAGATGGCAGCACCGTACGGCAGATGGAATTTTACCACCAGCGGCTAGAATGAGAACTGTTTTAAATACTTAATATGGCGACGTTTTCCTTACTTGAACAGCGTGCAATCATTCGTTTTCTGAATTTGCATGGTGTGAAACCAATTGAAATTCATCGACAGTTGAAGGAGACATGTGGTGATGGAGTTATGGATGTGTCGAAAGTGCGTTCGTGGGTGCGACAGTTTAAGGAAGGTAGAACATCGTGTGACAACAAACCGAAACAACCTCGGGCTCGCACAAGCTGGTCTGACGACATGATCGAGAAAGTGGAGAGAATTGTTTTGGGGGATCGCCGAATGACTGTTGAACAGATCGCCTCCAGAGTTGGCATTTCTGTGGGTTCTGTCCACACAATCCTGCATGACGACCTGAAAAAGCGAAAAGTGTCATCCAGGTGGGTGCCACGAATGCTGACGGACGACCACATGGCTGCCCGTGTGGCATGTTGCTGAGCAATGTTGACGCGCAACGACAGCATGAATGGGACTTTCTTTTCGTCGGTTGTGACAATGGATGAGACGTGGATGCCATTTTTCAGTTCAGAAACAAAGCGCCAGTTAGCTCAATGGAAGCACACAGATTCACCGCCACCAAAAAAATTTCGAGTAACCGCCAGTGCTGAAAAAATGATGGTGTCCATGTTCTGGGACAGCGAGGGCGTAATCCTTACCCATTGCGTTCCAAAGGGCACTACGGTAACAGGTGCATCCTACGAAAATGTTTTGAAGAACAAATTCCTTCCTGCACTGCAAGAAAAACGTCCGGGAAGGGCTGCGCGTGTGCTGTTTCACCAAGACAACGCACCCACACATCGAGCTAACGTTACGCAACAGTTTCTTCGTGATAACAACTTTGAAGTGATTCCTCATGCTCCCTACTCACCTGACCTGGCTCCAAATGACTTTTGGCTTTTTCCAACAATGAAAGACACTCTCCGTGGCCACACATTCACCAGCCGTGCTGCTATTGCCTCAGCGATTTTCCAGTCGTCAAAACAGACTCCTAAAGAAGGTTTCGCCGCTGCCTTGGAATCATGACGTCAGCGTTGTGAAAAATGTGTACGTCTGCAGGGCGACTACGTCGAGAAGTAACGCCAGTTTCATCGATTTCGGGTGAGTAGTTAATTAGAAAAAAAATCGGAGGCCTTAGAACTTGAATGCACCTCATAGTGTTGCTGTTTTCGGTATCAGCAGTGTATGTTTATGCAATGAAGATGTTTTAGGCTTGTAATTAAGTAGTTAATTGCGGAATATAATTAGTAATGTTCCGTTAAGTACCTTACGTTAATCCTACCAACGACTACTCTGACTTCGAATGAGCAGAAATTGTAGGTATTATGTGCAATAGGACTGACGTTAAAGTACGAGGGTTACTCGTATAATAAGGTCAGATTTCTTAAAAAAACATAAACCATTACAGATTTTGTTCTGGCCTAACTGCAAGTGCCGGAACGAAGACGAAGAACGGAAAACCAGGGAAGGCGGTGAGGAAACGTCAGCCCAGCCAATAGCTCGCTGACAAGGACAAGCCGTAAGAAGTAAATATAAGCGCCGATCCTGACAGCTTCGGCCACTAAGATCGGCTCCGTATACGAACATTAGTGGACATGACTTGTTGAACCTTGTGTATAGCTAAAAATATTACTGTTTGCATGTCTCTTGCGACTCCAATGTAGCTCAAAAATGATTCAAATGGCTCTGAGCACTATGAGAATTAACACCTGAGGTCATCAGTCCCCTACAACTTAGAACTACTTAAACCTAACTAACCTAAGGACGTCACACCCACCCATGCCCGAGGAAGGTTTCGAACCTGCGACAGTAGCGGTCGCGCCGTTCCAGACTGAAGCGCCTAGAACCGCTCGGCCACACCGGCCGGCGATGTAGCTCCAAAGTTAAGTATTGTCAATTGCTTTATAGAAATAAAACCACTAATGTTATTTGTTTGAATTGTTGTATAGCATTCCGAGAACGCAGCATCCTTTAGGCACCCTATAAGCGACGAGAGACAGATTTTTTTTTCAAAAAGGTGTCTTTATGTAGTTCCTTACATGCTTCTATATTTTTATACGTAGTTTCCGGATTGATTTAAACATTTGTGATAATGTTCTACAAGCTTTTGTTTTCGTATGTCATAGACGTCTGCTGCCTGCGAGGATAACCCGCCTTTAACTGCCTCTCACACTCTGTCGTCTGTTGCGAAGCGCTTGCCACCGAGAAACTCTTTTACGTAGCGGAACAAGTGAATATGGCTCGACACCAAGTCTGGACTCCACAGTCGGTGGACTATCTGTTCCCATCCGAAAGATCTGATCAGATTTTTGGTGTGAATGGCAGTGCGGGGTCTGGCATTGTAACGCAGCATCGCAACTGCAGCAGACGTCGGAAGGCCATTCAGTGATTCTGTATTGCACGGTAATCAGGGTAGTGCAGTAAGAAACAGCGTTTGTTATCCCTTGCCGCGTAAACTCGCTTAACAAGACTCCATGTCTATCCCAAAACCGGGTTGCCATAGATTTGCGTGTTGAGATTAATTGCTTAGTGTTGAGTTTGTCTGGTGATATCGTATGACACTATTCCGCTGACTGACAGTTAGATTCTACGTTCATGTGAGAAACCCACATCTCGTCCCCCCGTGTCAATGTTCTCTAAAAATTGATCACCTTTTTTTATAATATCGTTACATAAAAATCAAGAGCACAAGCCATTCTTTCCATTTTTCGTTTCTCAGTAAACGGCCTGAGAACCAAGCGTACGCACGGTATGCAAAACTGTAACATTTCAGAGACAGTTTTGGGCAAAGCTGTTCGACCCATATTCGGAAAATCCAGAGCTAAAGTTGAAATTGTGAATCGTTGGTTCACGGCACTGACTAAATCTTCTGAAATCACTGATGATTGTCCTAATCGTGGTGCATCATGAATATTTTCCTGTGCTTTCTTGAAAGCTCTCACCCGCTTATACACTTTGCTGCCACTCATCGCATTCGGACCATGTACGTCACTTACTTGTCGATGAATTTCAAAAATCGAATCACTTAGCTTAATTCACATTAGGGCTGACCAGTTGTTTTAAACATTTTGAACTGACACTGTAAACAGTACACTGCGACAATGCCAAAGCAAACGGCGTCGTCGGAAGTGCAAAGCATGCCGGGAGTCGGTGCGCATGCGCGTTTGTGTTCGCACGACATTTGATCAACTACGGTGACTCGGACATTACTTTCCTAATAACCCTTTTATGTCACTGCTATGCAAAAAAATATTACTTTGACCTAGAATTTATGACGACGGTTCTCCATAATTCAACTTCAGCTTTGTTGTATACAATATATGTAACATTTGCCTTCAGTTACGCGGAGTGTGCGTATGCCAAAGTCGGGAGACAACATTTATAACTGCAAATTAGATAATAGATATCACAAAGAGAGCCGTTCCGTCGCAGAGGAAGATCGTTTCTGTAAGATGATGACTTCTGATATAAATCCGTAATTCCGTGGAATGCGATACATCTGGAGGAAAAGACATTATAAGAAAGAGTACCATCAACATCCGCTTTAAGTGTCTAAGGATTACATCAAGCTTTCCCTTCACATCGAAGAAAGACACCAGGAGGATGTCGTATGACCGACCAAAATGAGAGGTCGATACAAAGTTTCTAAGCGTTGACACAAGAATCCGACGTGTCTTGCAAGTAACACCGTAGCTGGACACGTGTGATTTTCGGAGACTAGGAGGGAGGAAGAGTCTATGTGAAGAAATATATCCCCGGCAAAAAAGTGAGATCCTAATGTATGAGCCGGCTGCTGTGGCCGAGCGGCTCTAGGCGCTTCAGTCCGGAATCGCGCTGCTGCTACGGTCGCAGGTTCGAATCCTGCTTCGGGCATGGATTTGTGTGTTGTCTTTAGTTTAGTTAGGTTTAAGTAGTTCTAAGTTTAGGGGACTGATGACCTCAGATGTTGAGTCCCATAGTGCTTAGAGCCATTTGAACCATTTCCTAATGTAGGCACAGGTGTACTTGTTATGTGTACACATAGTAAATTCGATGACATGCTCGACATTTGCGATGTATGTATTGAGTATTGATTACCCAAGAGACGCTGCATCAGTGATACAGCAACGTCGAAGTATTCGACCGCGAGACATTGAAGACCGTTAGGTCCTTGTATCAGTCTATTCAAACACTTTTTTAAAAATTTATTTACTTTCGGAATATGCCCATATTGCCATCTCAGTACTGTAAATGTTATATTACAGTCGTTTTGACAGCAATTCACAGCATACACTAGTTCAAGTCGTACCCTAATGAGAAGTTACTTACAAGGGAACCTCCCCATCGCACCCCCCTCAGATTTAGTTATAAGATGGCACAGTGGATAGGCCTTGAAAAACTGAACACAGATCAATTGCGAAAACAGGAAGAAGTTGTGTGGAACTGTGAAAAAATAAGCAAAATATACACACTGAGTAGTTCAAAGGAAGATAGGCAACATTAAGGACGATGGGAACGCAGGAGCGCCGTGGTCTCATGGTAACCTGAGCAGCTGCGAAACGAAAGGTCCTTGGTTCAGATCTTCCATCGAATGAAAAGTTTAATTTTTTATTTTCAGTTTATGTGACAAACTCTTATGTTTTCATCACTTTTTTGGGAGTGATTATCACATCCACAAGAAAACCTAAATCGGGCAAGGTAGAAGAATCTTTTTACCCATTCGCCAAGTGTACAAGTTAGGTGGATCGACAACATATTCCTGTCATGTGACGCACATGCCGTCACCAGTGTCGTATAGAATATATCAGATGTGTTTTCCTGTGGAGGAATCGGTTGACCTATGATCTTGCGATCAAATGTTTTCTGTTCCCATTGGAGAGGCACGTCCTTCCGTCAACTAATCGCACGGTTTTGCGATGCGGTCGCAAAACACAGACACTAAACCTATTACAGTGAACAGAGACGACAATGAACGAACGGACAGATAATAACTATGCAAAAATAAAGAAAGTAAAATTTTCAGTCGAGGGAGGACTTGAACCAAGGACCTCTCGTTCCGCAGTTGCTCACTGCTACCACGGGACCACGGCGCTCCTAAGCTTACATTGTCCATTATGTTGCTTATGTGGCCCATGGATTACTCACTTTGTATATATTTTGCTTATTTTTTCACAGTTCCACACAACTTCTTCCTGTTTTCTCAATTGATCTGTGTTCAGTTTATCAAGGCGTATCAACTGTGCCAACCTAAATCTGAGGGGGGTGCGATGGGAAGGTTCCCTTGTTAGGCTTAAAAAAGAACAGATTCCAACATAAAGCGAATTTTACATCCAAAATGCACTGAAACCAGTAAACAAGATGAAAATGTAACACAGGACACGCAGAGATAGTATACTTTAAAATCTTACTGGTAACACAGTAAGAAATGATAAATCGCTGTTGGTATTTATTTGGAATATTGCTACTTCAATGCATATTGACTATTGATCTGAATTTTGTATGTCCTGTAAGAATTGTTTCAAACGCTGTGGATAGGGAACTGAATATCTTTGCAGATCTGTAAGTACCATCGACACATCATAACAGTATACAAGAACCAAATTTGGGTTTTACAGCCATACGTATAGATACTGCAGTATTCAGATACATACATAGAGGGTGAGTCACTAACTATTGCCACCAAGAATAACTCCGAAAGTATGATAGGAGCTGAAAAGTTTGTGGGACAAAAGTTGCATGGGACAACGGGGACCATAATGTGACGTTGGTTTTTTGTTGCTAGGTGGGGTCGCTTCAGTGATATAAAAGTCAACTTTGCTTTTTTTTTTAAATGGGATGCTATAATTTGGTACTTATTTTCTGATAGCGGCTATCGAGACGAATCCAATTATGTGTGACAGTAAGGTCTATGAAGGTCAACGAAGGTCACAAAGGTGACATGAACGTCCATTCACAGAAGGTGTTCGCAGTGATGACCACTGGTATCAGTGCAGTGCTGCAATCTTCTTTTCATGGATTGAGTGGTATTCCTTATCACATCGGCACTTATCGAAGCACATGCTCTAACAATTTTCTCTTGTATATCTTCAAGTGTAGTTGCAACGTCTTTATAAACTATGTCTTTTACGAATCCCCAAAAGAAAAAATCCAGAGGCGTCAAGTCTGGCGAACGACCCGGTCACGACACATCTCCTCCGCGTCCAATCCAAAGATTTGGGAATTGTCCCGGCAACTCATTTCTAGCCATCAATGAAAAATGTGTCGGACACCCATCGTGTTGATGTCACATTCTTTTTCTTGTTTCTAAATGTATTTCTTCCAGTAACAGACCTAAAGTTTCTTGCTTGAATGTGGTGTACTTCCTACCATTACGATTTCCTTCGATAAAATAGGGGCCTATAATTCTGTCCTCCAGAATCCCACACCATACATTCACCGACCACTGGTTTCCGTTACCCGTGCAGAACACGAACAACACTACTCTGGCTCATGCCAGATTACCTTGCGATTTGACGCAAACTAACACAAGGATCTCGAATCACAGTGGCAAGTACCAATTTCCGTTTCCTCGTTAGTAACTTTCCTTTGCCGGATATGTTTCCGATCCAGTTGTTCTCAATTTATCATACACATATTTAAATGTACGACGTGTAGGTTGAGTACGTTGAGGATATCTTCCAGCGTATAAGTCTCTAGCTCTCACTGAATTTCGTTGGCTTATCCGTAAATGAGAAGCATATCGACTTGTTTTTCGAAGGAATACATCATTCACATTCGCTTGATTATTAGTCTTACCAATCCTATTAGTGTTGTATTGCGAAACCTCCGAATGGTGTTTCTATGTCAATGGCACATTAGATGGATACGCCGTAGTCGACTAATATTTACAATTTGCACTATACATGAGAGAGAATTGTCAGAGCATAAGTGCCAAGTGATAAGGAATACCACTCAATCCATGATAAGACCCCCCAGGGGGTCCACAACTCTTTTGTGGATACGTGCGTAGCGAGCATGGGACCCCGAGCTAATGTGGCCTTCCTTCCTTTCCGGGCTGCATACCTTCCCATTCCGCATCCTTCCCCATCCCTATCTTCGCCCCTCCTCCCCTCACCTCTGGCTCTTTCCTTCCCTTTCTCCCCATCTGGGAGTATGGTTTGTGCCTACGTCCGGAGACGGACGCTCGTAAATGTACTGCATTCTTTGCCTTCCTTGCTTTTATGTCTTCTTCCTTCCTTTGTCCTTCTCTGTCTTCTTCCTTCCTTTGTCCTTCTCTTTTCCTTACCTCTTCTATTTCCCTTTTCTCCGCTGCGGCGTTTGAGACCTCTCTTCCTTCCTTTCCCTTTCTCTTTCTTCCTCCCTGTGCGTGTCTGAAGGCCGACCCACGCCCTTCGTGCGTAGCCGGTGACGGGGCAACGCGTAATTCCCCGCCCCGGGTAGACAGGTAGGACACGTACGTACCCCCTGGTAACGGCCAGGCCCAGGGAGGGGTGATTACCCGAGCTGATACCTTCCGAAAATGCCGATTGGTCCCTCCGTCCGTTTGTCGGGAGGTGTGACCTGAGGTGTGAACAATCACCTAAGGCGGGAGTGCCCTCAGCGAGGGCCCCCACAAGGGAGGAGCGCGCCATCGGAGACGCCGGTAATCATGGGGGATTCTTCCGCAATGGTTTCCTCACCTTCCACTAAGTCTGCTCACAAACGTAAGTATACTGAGTCTCAGCCACAGACGATTCTTCCATCGTTGCCACAGTTCCTTGTTGTTCCTCGGTCTGATGAAGGTCACGACTTCTCCACGGTCAACCCTTTCATTATTCAGAAAGGTGCCGACGCAATAGCAGGTCCTGTAAAGTCTTGTTCCAGATTACGGAATGGCACCCTGTTGTTAGAAACACACAGTGTCCTCCAGGCACAAAAATTGCTGCGTACTTCTCTGCTCCACACCTTCCCTGTCCGGGTGGAACCGCACCGTACCTTAAATTCCTCGCGTGGAGTCGTTTATACACGCTCCCTCGATGGATTGTCTGACGAAGAAATTCAGCACTATCTGTCTGACCAGGGCGTAACGGCAGTTCATAGAGTAATGAAACGGGTTGACACGAACATCATTCCAACCCGCACTGTCTTCTTGACATTTGACACAGTTCAACTCCCATCGAAAATCAAAGCAGGCTATGAGATAATTTCCGTTCGCCCTTACGTCCCAAACTCTACGCGTTGCTATCGATGTCAGCGGTTCAATCACACCAGCCAGTCCTGTTCCAATCCAGCCAAATGTGTTACGTGTGGCAAGGATGCCCATGAGGGTGCTTGTCCACCTCCATCCCCTCGCTGCATCAACTGTATGGGTGACCACGCTGCTTCCTCTCGAGATTGCCCCGTTTTTAAGGACGAGAAGCTCATCCAGGAAATAAGGGTGAAGGAAAAGGTGTCGACCTTTGCTGCTCGAAAATTATTCGCCAGTCGCAAGCCCACCGTGCCTCAGACAGGAAAATACAGCACTGTCCTTGCTTCTCCTCGGCCAACAAAGGAGGCGGCCACGCAGACTTGCGACCTCACCTTTAGTACCACGGTCGTCAGATCGGCCAGCGCAAAGATCGCTCGTTCAACCTCACCACTTTCGCCTGCCCACTCTATGGCTCACCCTTCGTCGGGTTCTGCTACATCTCGAGCCCAAAAGTCGGACGCCAAGTCTTCGAAAAAAGAGCATACTCGTGAAGAGTTTTTACGTACCGCAACTTCACAACCATCGGTTCCTCCTTCATCTAAACAACATTCTTCCAAGAAGGCTACAAAGAAACCCAGTTCCTCTCCTTCTCCGCCAAGGCGTGCCCCCTCTACAGCACCACCTGGCGGAAATCGCCCTCGGCCGTCTTCTGTGTCGCCGAGGCGCACTGCTGGTGGCCGGTCAACCGGCCGATCGCTGGTGGCAGGGACTGCTCCTGACCAACCTATGGATCAGGATCTTCTGCCTTCGGCTGAATGCCATTCCATGCTGTCGGTTGCTAGCTCCGAGCAGTCTTTGACAGCAACTTTGGTCACATTCCTCCATTTTCTTTTCACCCCATGTCCATTATCCACTGGAATATCCGCGGCATTCGAGCCAATCGGGATGAATTGTCGGTCCTCTTACGCTCCTACTCGCCGGTCATCTTCTGTCTTCAGGAAACAAAGCTGCGTCCCCATGACCGCTTTGTTCTCCCTCACTTTCAGTCCGTCCGATATGACCTCCCCTCTGTTGAAGGCACTCCAGCCCATGGAGGACTCATGATTCTTCTCCATGATACTCTCCATTATCACCCAATCCCCTTAAACAGTTCCTTCCAAGCTGTCGCCGTCCGTCTTTCCCTTTCTGGATACACGTTCTCTCTTTGTACTGTATACATTCCATCATCCACACCAATGGCACGAGCTGATCTCCTTCATCTTCTTGGTCAGCTTCCACCCCCCTATTTGCTGGTTGGGGACTTCAATGCCCACCACCCGCTTTGGGGATCTCCTCATCCTTGTCCACGTGGCTCTCTATTGCTAGACGTCTTCCACCAAGCGGATCTAGTTTGCCTCAACACTGGGGTCCCCACATTTTTGTCTGCCTTCACGACAAATTTATCTCATTTGGACCTTGCGGTCGGTACTGTTCCGCTAGCTCGGCGCTTCGAATGGTTCGCCCTTGATGATACACACTCGAGTGACCACTTTCCATGTGTCCTTAGACTGCAGTCTCCACTGCCATATATGCGCTCGCGACGCTGGAAATTTGCCCAAGCCGATTGGACACTTTTTTCGTCTCTCGCGACATTCGATGACCGTCGCTTTCCCAGCGTCGACGATGAGGTCACACATATTACCGACGTTATTCTTACAGCTGCGGAACGTTCAATACCACGCACCTCCGAATTGCCCCGGCGCCCCCCAGTTCCTTGGTGGAACGAGGCATGCCGTGACGCACTACGTGAGCGGCGACGTGCTCTACGCAATTTCCGTCACCATCCTACTTTGGCCAACTGTATCCGCTATAAGCAGCTCCGTGCGCGATGCCGTCGCGTCATCCGCGATAGCAAGAAGGCAAGCTGGAAATTCTTTATTAGCTCATTTAACACCTTCACTCCCTCCTCGGAAGTTTGGAGTCGGCTTCGACGGTTCTCAGGCGCGCCTAGTTTCTCCCCGGTCTCTGGGCTCACTGTCGCGGATGATACCTTAGTGGACCCCGTCGCAATTTCTAACTCGTTGGGTCAGCACTTTGCTGAGATTTCGAGCTCTTCAAATTACCCGCCAGCGTTTCTCCCGAAGAAACGTGCAGCAGAAGTGCGACATCTTGCTTTCTCCTCTCCAAATCACGAAAGCTACAATACTGTTTTCTCCATGCGGGAACTCCAACATGCCCTCTCTTCTTCTCGCTCCTCCGCCCCAGGACCGGATGGAATCCATGTCCAGATGTTGCTGCATTTATCAACCCATAGTCTGCGTTACCTCCTTCGCCTTTATAATCGAATTTGGACCGACAGTACCTTTCCCAGACGGTGGCGGGAAGCTATTGTCGTTCCCGTTCCGAAACCTGGAAAGGACAAACATCTCCCCTCTAGCTATCGTCCCATTTCTCTCACGAGTAGTGTCTGTAAGGTTTTGGAGCGTATGGTGAATTACCGTTTAGCTTGGTGGCTGGAATCCCGCAGTCTTTTAACACCTGCCCAATGCGGATTCCGAAAGCATCGTTCTGCAGTTGACCATCTTGTTGCTCTCTCCACTTACATCATGAACAATTTTCTCCGGAAACGCCAAACGGTAGCAATATTTTTTGATCTGGAGAGAGCATACGATACCTGTTGGAGGACAGGCATCCTCCGCACACTGTTCTCTTGGGGCTTTCGAGGCCGGCTGCCCCTTTTTCTTCGCGAATTTATGGCAGAGCGCACATTTAGGGTGCGGGTGAACACTACTCTCTCCCGTACTTTCTCCCAAGAAAACGGGGTACCCCAGGGTTCCGTGCTGAGTGTTGTACTGTTTGCCATCGCCATAAATCCAATTATGGATTGTCTCCCTCATGATGTCTCGGGCTCCCTCTTTGTGGACGATTTTGCGATCTACTACAGCGCTCAACGGACCAGCCTTCTTGAACGACGTCTTCAAGGATGTCTCGATCGCCTCCACTCGTGGAGCATCGAAACTGGCTTCCGTTTCTCACCCAGTAAGACCGTTTGTGTCAATTTTTGGCGACGTAAGGAGTTTCTTCCGCCCTCCTTACATCTAGGTCCTGTCAACCTTCCGTTTTCAGACGTCGCTAAATTCTTGGGTCTTATGTTTGACAGAAAACCATGCTGGTCCTCCCACGTTTCCTATCTTTCGGCTCGCTGTCTGCGATCGCTTAACACCCTCCGTGTCCTGAATGGTACCTCCTGGGGAGCGGACAGAGTGGTCCTTCTCCGCCTCTATCGCGCCTTAGTGCGCTCGAAATTGGATTATGGAAGCATAGTCTACTCCTCTGCTCGGCCGTCTATTCTTCGGCGTCTCGATTCTATCCACCACCGTGGATTACGTTTAGTGTCTGGAGCTTTTTACACTAACCCTGTGGAAAGCCTTTATGCTGAGACTGCTGAACCTCCGCTGTCCAATCGGCGAGCAGTCCTCCTGAGTCGTTATGCTAGCCATCTGTCTTCCATGCCTGCTAATCCAGCCCACGACCTTTTTTTCGACGCCTCCTTTGATGTAGGGTATGCAGGCCGCTCCTCCTCCCTACTACCCCCGGGAGTCCGCTTCCGTCAACTGCTCCATTCTCTTTCCTTCCGCTTTCCTAAAACCTTCTTGACAACTTGGGGTACAGCACCGCCTTGGCTCCGTCCCCGGATCTGCCTGCTCCGTGACCTTTGTCAATTTCCCAAGGATGGTACCCCTACACTTAATTATCGTCGGGCATTTGCTGCTCTATGTGCACAAATGACGGACGCCACATTTATTTACACCGACGGCTCGAAAACATCGTTAGGTGTAGGGAGTGCCTATATTGTTGGCGACACCCCAAATCGCTTTCGGCTTCCCGACCAATGTTCGGTTTATACTGCGGAGCTTTACGCTGTTCTCCAGGCTGTCCACTACATCCGCCGCCATCAGCGGATACAGTACGTTATCTGCTCAGATTCTCTCAGCTCTCTCCTCAGTCTCCAAGCTCTTTACCCTGTGCACCCTCTGGTCCACCGGATTCAGGACTGTCTGCGCTTGCTCCACCTGGGGGGCGTCTCGGTGGCGTTCCTCTGGCTCCCGGGACACGCTGGTATCTGTGGGAATGAGGCGGCCGATATAGCGGCCAAGGCTGCAGTCTCTCTTCCTCGGCCAGCTATTCAGTCGCTTCCCTTCACCGATATACGGAGCGGTTTATGTCGCCAAGTTGCTCATTTATGGCATGCGCATTGGTCGGCACTTCCCCGTAATAAATTGCGGGAAGTGACAGCCCTTCCTTGCGCTTGGACCTCTTCCTCCCGAACGCGTCGTCGGGAGGAGGTAATTTTAGCTAGACTCCGGATAGGGCACTGTCGTTTTAGCCATCGACATCTTTTAAGCGGCGATCCTCCCCCACTCTGTCCCCACTGCTCTCAGCTGTGGACGGTAAGACACCTTTTAATTGAATGCCCCTATTTTAATCCGTTACGCTCCCGTCTACAGCTATCGCCTGATTTATCGTCGATTTTAGCAGATGACACGCGCTCAGCCGACCGCGTTCTCCAGTTTATTAGTGACAGTGAAATGACGTCAGTCATTTGAAGCTTTTCTTGGGGACAACCACCCCCTTTCTGTAGCAGATTTTTAAGCATTCTTCTATTTTTAGTTTCTCCAATTTTCTGACCTTGTTCCCATTGCTGCTGGTTTTCAATTTCGGTTTTTTACTGTCTTAAGTCACGGGCTGGGCGCTAATGACCATAGAAGTTTTGCGCCCTAAAACCACAAACCAAAAAAAAAAAAAAAAAAAAAATCCATGATAAGAAGATTGCAGCACTGTATTGATACCAGAGGTCATCACTTCGATCACTTTCTGTAAATGGACGTTCATACCACCTTTTTGATCTTCGTTGACCTTCAAAGACGTTACTATTACACATCATTGGATTCGTCTCGATAGCCGCTATCGGGAAATAAGCACCAAACCGTACTATCCCATAAAAAAAGTTCAAAGTTGACCTTTATATCCCTGACGCGACCCCACCTAGCAACAAAAAACCAACGTCGTATTATAGCCCCTGTTGTCCCATGCAACATTTGTCCCACAAACTTTTCAGCTACTATATTACTTTCGGAGTTACTCTAGGTGGAAGTAGATAGTGACTGACCTTGTGTACCCTAGAAGGTACGTTGTGGCATATATGTTAGGCTAAGCGTTCCCTATCGTTCTGAGTAGCACATGGGAACAAAGTTTGGCTCTGAGCATTATGGGACTCAACTGCTGTGGTCATAAGTCCCCTAGAACTTAGAACTACTTAAACCTAACTAACCTAAGGACAGCACACAACACCCAGCCATCACGAGGCAGAGAAAATCCCTGACCCCGCCGGGAATCGAACCCGGGAACCCGGGCGTGGGAAGCGCGAACGCTACCGCACGACCACGAGATGCGGGCGAACAAAGTTTATTGCACTTTTGTTTCCCTTGGCATTATAATTACCAAGAGCATGAGATTAGCAGACCAGGAACCTATGTCGGAATGTTGGTATTGTTAATGAACTCTGACAATATGTTTTGCTATATCGTTTGATGCTAACAAAGTTTGGAGATATAAGTCTGCAGGTTTTCGTAGCTGTTGTCACTGAAGTTAAAATTTTTTGGTTTGTTAGGCCCCTTCATATTTCTTCTAAAATAATGGACGTTTCGACTTCTCTGCTGGTATCTTCTTCAGGATGTTTCGGTGCCCACTATTGCTACAACACTGTCAGAGACCAGTGTTGCGTTCTCTTACAAAGGGGAGTTTTCCCTCGTTTGTGCTGGAGGAGTGGGAGTATTGTTTAAAATTCTTATGGCTACTATTGGTCATAGGTTATATTCCCGGCCTGATGCAGAAGAAGGAGTGTTTTTGGCTAAGCTCTTGTCGATACTATTGGTGGCGCATCGTCATTAATAGAAAAGCACTATTCCAAACTTACGCTGGGGAAGGGTTATTGGTTGAAATTCCTCCTACTGCTATTGGTTGGCCATCATCAGTGGCTAGAAGCGAAACGAACAGAGAAAGAGAGGGAATGTTTACCCAAAATATTATTGTCCACCAAGGTGATTTGCAGTGCGCTCTTTATATTGCTCGCACATTGCGGCCGCATATTCACATCCTTGATGGCGGGGAGCCACGATGCCGGAAGCCTATAGCCGTCCTCTCTATTGAAATTACGTGCATTCTTGGAAATTTCGACCGCTTCTCGGACCTTTCTTCTATAAATGTTGGTTTCCTTAGCCAGCACACGTACGTTTTTAAAATTGATGTCAGCGCCACAGTTCTCATGATGTTCCGTCGTGTACCGTAATGCGTTCTTTGACAGTCCTTCCCGTTCTATATACACTTTGCCTCGGGCACATGTCACTTGACAGACGCCTGTATTGTGTAGGCAACTTCGTCGAAAAAAATCTTTTGTTTTGACTGAAGAAAGATGTCTGCATACCATTTTCCTTTAGAATGTAGCGGAACATCATGAGAACTGTGGCACTGAAAGCGATTTTAATAACGTACGTGTGCTGGCTGAGGAAACCAACATCTATAGAAGAAAGGTCCGAGAAACGGTTGAAATTTCCAAGAGTGCATGTAATTTCAGTAGAGAGGACGTTTATAGGTTCCCGGCATCGTGGCTCCCCGCCATCAATAAAATGCAGTATAAACAGTCACCTCGGCGGACAACAATATTTTGGGTAAACATTCCCCCTCTCTTGCTCTGTCCGTTACGCATCTAGCCAATGATGAAGGCCAACCAATAGCAATAGGAGGAATTTCAATCAATAACTCTTGCACAGCTCAAGTGCGGAATAGTGCCTTTCTATCTGACGACGATGGGCCACCAATAGTATCAACGAGAGTTTATCCAATAACGCACCTTCTTCTGCATCAACGCGGGAATATTAGCCTATGACAATGTCCCACTAATTGTAGCCATAAGAATTTTAGCCAACACTCCCACTTCTCCAGCACAGACGCGGGAAAACTCCCTTTATAAGGAAACACGACACTGGTCTCTGACAGTGTTATAGCAGTAGTGGACACCGAAACATCCTGAAGATGATCCCAGCAGAGGGGTCGAAACGTCGATTATTTCAGAGGAAATCTGACGTGGCCTAACAACCCAGAAGATTTTAAATTCAGAGTTTGGAGACTTCTTGGGAACTGATGATCAAGTGCCCCAAGATTACTTGCAACTATATTTATGTGATACGTATACCGTGGGCATTGTAGGAATATATGGGTTGGACCATCTTCTTCTCCGCAATCACATAGAGGGTTGACGCTTAAATTCAGTCTATAGAGTTGTTTTTTGAATTTCCATTTCAGTCACTCAGTGTCAAAACTGTGATGGGTTACGGGGATTCAAGCAAAATTCCAACAGAATTGGCAATTCATTTTTGTGTGAATTGCTAACTTTTTCTCATTCGAAAAAGCATCGCCATTTATGAGCAACGGGCACATTTCTCTTGTTGACAGGTCTGATTGTACTTCTTTTGCCAAAACACAGTACAATTTGCACAAACTCATCTTTCAGTAGCTATTGCGACAGAATTCTGAAACAGAGTGCCTCATAAAACAAGTAATTGGCGACCAGAGAGCTCAATAGCTTACGAAAAACCTCCTCGTGTCGGTTTGCAGTAAAATAAAAGAAGGAATTTCATGTTTATTTTAATACACGAAACTCTTGTTTCACTATCTGTCGATAACTCTTAGAAAATTATAGTCACCGAAGTGAAAAAAAAAAATCAAACAGAAAACTGAACTTCTGATATATCGCCATAGATAAGAAAGTTCGGTGTGTTTACGAATTGGCAAAATACTCTCGTCCTTGTGTGCTACTGCTTGCCAAAATCTCGTTTCGGTGTCTCGAGTGGTTTAGGAGATATGAAAGGATTTATGAAAGATGTATGTATTTCATTCTCTCGGGCGTGAGATTGGGGTGAGCGCACTATATAGGATCCATTTTCTCGAGATCGGAGGCAGATACAGACCTCCTCCCAAGATTAAAGAAAAATTCAACATGTTAGCTAAATTTCATACGCAGCAACATATGGTGTAATACGCAACAAGCGCAAAATCATAGCAACCCCTATTTTTCATTGCAAACTTTTCGATTTTTGCGTAGTGTTTTACTAAAATGTGTATACCACAATAAGTATGACCATTAGCGAGATGATGGGCACTTCGTCACGAAGCTGACATATAACGATACAAGCAAGCTATAAATGAAATGGTTTTACTGAATAGTTTCTGTAAAAACGTTTGAGAAAGATTACAGTGCGCGAGAGCTTCGTTTCTGTCCGCGCAGAGCGTCGCCAACCGGTCAGTACAAAATACGTGCACGCGTCTCAATATGCGTTGGACACGCGCGGAACGTGCGCGTCGCACTGTAGTGTTGTGTCACGTCTCAGGTGCTATAAGCGTCTCAATTTGCGCTTAGCCTTACTTCACAAACGTTCGCACCACACCGAGCCTTCTGTTGTTTTTCCTTTATTGTTATTTTCAAACCTGTGCATAAACGTAGGCCGGCAGCGGCCTACCTACGCCGCTCTTCGGCCATAGAAAAACAGACATTAAACAGGAAGACATAAAAAGAAACATACATGGAGGATAAAAACAGGAGACATATTAAAATAAAGGAAGGCGGTCACGGGCGCACTGGTTGTATGAAAAAGTTTAGCGCTATACACAAACGGAGACACAGAGTTGCACACGTGAACGTAAGAGCACTGAAGGAGAGGCAGTGATGAACTGATGGGAAGAGAAACACTAGCACAGTGGCGACGAACTTTGGCGCACTAAAACATACTGTTTGCACGAAAAAGTCGGGGGTCTGCCATAGGGAACAGGGGAGGGTAGGAGGCAGGGGGGGGGGAGGATGCCAGTGGGAGAGAAGAAGGGAAGGGGAGGGGAGAGGGTATGGGGTGTGTGTGGAAGCCCAGGAAGGGTGGGAGGAGAGGGAGAGAGGAGAGAGGAGAGAGGAGAGGGGAGGAGGGGGAGGGAGAGATGGGAAAAGGGGAGTCCTGGGGGGTGTAATGTCTCTTGCAGCGGTCTCTCCACGATATTTTCAGAAATTTAATAAATTATATAACTCAGTACATATCTCGAAATATCTCTTCTTATCTTACCGATTATCAATGCAAAGTAGTTTCAAGCCCAATTATTCCTTGGAGCATCCATTTACTCCATGGAATAGCTGCTCTGCTATCTATGTTTTCTCTTATGAAAAGAATGAAGGAATTCTTGCCGATTAGTCGTGAAAGAAAGAGGATGTATATGTATGTATTGTTGAGCTAGTCGCCATCTTGATGAGATTATGTATGAGAAGGAATTTAATACATGAACTAAACTAAAGTAAGTGTGTTCGCGTATTATTTAACTGATTATTATTGACAGTGTCTGCTTACTACGCTGTGTTGCACGGGATCAGTGGGGAACGTTTGATTTACACTGGACGAACCTGCCGTTTTGTATTCTCAAGATATCCAGTTACTTCAAATAAATAGGCTAACACGGTCTTACCAGCAGATCTCCGGTCTTCCCCATGTGATCACCGAAAGTTAATAATTATTACAAATGTTTTCAGGAGATCGACTGACAATTTTCGTCGCACCGAGACTTTGAAATGGCTTCACTGCCTTATGGAATTTAAGTTAAGCTCAATTTAATCAGGATAGAACAGTAGTGAACTGAGTGAATGTGATAAGCCTGCTTTGTGAATGAAAATTCCCTTAACATACGCATGTTTTTACTATCCTGATCAGTGAAGCTAAATCACGCCGGTGTGAGAGAGGTTTTTAAATTTTAGATCACACAAAAAAAATATTAAAGGGGGAAAACACAAGAGGAGGAAGGGGAGGATCAAAGCTGGTAGGATGGGTTGGTGGAGAGGGCGAGGGTATCATCAAGGAGGGGGAGTTGGTGGAAGCCACCTTGGGCAAGGGTATGGAGTGTGGTAGGATGGAGAGCAGGTAGGATGCAGAAGTATAGGCGCTGCAGCGGGCGGGGGTGGGAAAGGATGGAGAGAAAAGTTTGTGAGGGGGGTCAAGTTTACGGGACTGGTAAAGGATCCATATCCGTTCAAGGAAGAGTAGGAAGTGGGGAACAGGAATTAAGTCGTAGAAGATCCACGTGGGGGATGGGAGGCGGATGCGATAGGCGAGACGGAGTACATGGCGTTCCAGGATTTGAAGGGACTTGTAGAAGGTAGGAGGGGTGGAGAACCAGGCTGGATGGGCATAACAGAGGATGGGGCGGAGCCTTCTGGCTGTGAGCATTCCCTACTAAAGCGTAGATACAGATGGCGCTCTCGTTGCTATTTCACTACGCTGTCCATTGACAGACAACGTTAAAACCATTATCAAAACATTTCCTATCCTCCATGTGGCATGCGCCGTCATTGGAACAAGACTGGAGTTGTCTTTCCGTCAGTGTGGTTTCTCTCATGCTTTTCCTAACCCATCAGCACCATAATTCGTAAAACGGCTTGTTATTTACGATTTGTCATGAGCCTGTAACAGCTTTCGGCTATGTTTCGTCCTCCCTACAGCGGCATTCGCCGTGAGGCACTCTCATCTAGTTTCCCCAGCTTTCTGAATGTTCTGCAGTGTAAACCAGGATTAAAATTTATTTCCTCGTAGGACGCTAGGGCATGCGCAGCTGCTCCGCATGTTAGCACGGAGAAATTAACTGGGCGAGTCAGAACAGTCTCCCTTGTACAAACAGTTCACGTCAAAAAAGGCTCTTGTGCAGTAGATTGAAGACTAAAAGAAATATTTCGCTTCCCCCGGGGCTTACAACGTTCCAGAGTTCTCCCAGGCTGGGAGAACAGTGTTTCATATAATTAAGCTTGTCTTTTTTCTTTAAAAGGAAATCACTTTACCTGTCATGAAGGTAACGTTTTTTTGTCATAAAAGTAATGTTTTATTTTGTGTCTCGTTCGATTTTATCTAAACGAAGTGTACATGCAGAAAGAAAGCGATGCTCCTCTTTCTGATTTTTAACTGATTTTGTTAATGAATCAAAGCAGATATAGCGTTGGTCCAAATCAGGATTTCCCAAACTGTGTTCCGAGAAACACTGGCGTTCCGCGGGAACTGAATAAATTACAAATAACATTGCTTTTTTCGGTATTTTCACGATACTAATTTTTAAAACTTTATTATTACTTCCGTGTTATTAGTTATGGTTTAAAATTGAATAAATCTCTGAATAAAATACGTTGTTCTCAATTTTTAAAATTTAATTAACTTTTAAAATAAACAATGTATTCCATCAAAGCATCGGGATTCTCAAAGGTTTCATCAGAGGACATGTTTGGGAACTGCTGGTGTAAATACAGTTTACACACTTTTCTTAGATATTACATAGAGGACACGACTATGGTTGCGAAAAGTGTTTAGTCATTCGTACTTTTTACAATGATTCACATTTAGATGATTTTACGGAAGCGAAACAATAAGCTCTCTTTAAGGTAGTTGAAGATAACGACGGTACAGAAAAAAATTGCAGAGGAGCAAAACGGGCCTACAGAGCTTTTGGTAAACGAAACACGTTTTCAGAGTAAAGCTTCCGATGTGAAGGAAAAGGAAAACAGCGATCATTGTGAATTATGTGTTATGTCCAAGGGCAGTAAGACGCAGATTTTTCATGCGTAAACCGTTCTGGAAACGAGATTTGCTCAGCATACAGATGAAATATCTGTGTTGGAAATTACTTTGAGAGAAGACGGGAAAATAAACACGCGATCCAGGGAACAGACTGGAATGAAAGACGAAGTTATGACAGAATTGAGAACAAAATTTGGGTGCGTGGTACAGGTACCGAGGCGGGATGGACCAAAATGCATAGGCGACTGCTTCAGGCCAAGAAGCATGCGGCAGTACACAAACAGTGATAGTGACATTAGAAAACCCTAATTATATTCACATCAATGAAATTAAACAGACTCACAAGTTAAATAAATAGTTGAATTTTATAAAACCAAGAGCAAAACAAAATCAGAGACCGTTAAATGGGCTGGGAGAATAAAAAGAAGGATCGAAAATAGGCAGAAAGCATACAAGAAGATATCCAGAACAAGGAAAATTATTTGCTCTCTAGTTCAACGACGACACCTGGCATTCTTATTCGGTGAGCATCTTTCCGTGTTTGAACGTCTTTCACATTAAATGTAAGTAACCCCAGTCAATACCGTCAGTACACGCTGACTATTAACTTCCAGTTCGGGTCACATGGATAAGTTAGTTTGGAAGGAAAACGCCACTGACTTTACCGAAAGCGCTCGGGAACATTTATATGCTTCTGTTTATTTATTTTACTGTCTTTTATAATACTTGGTCTAAAATATATACTAAAAAAATTCCAGATAAATTATTTCACTGTGATCAGATAAAGTAATTCACAAAAGTGGATGAAAAGTACCGATAATCTTTATTTAAATTCCGATGATTTCAGTTTTATAACCAATGAATGTGTGTCACGTCGGTTCTAATAGCTAATCTTAGACCACAAATTCAAACTTTAATAGTACGTCAGCCCACAGATTATTTCTGTCACTTATTGCTGAAACCTTTGTAAGGTTTTGTAAATGAGAAAAAGATCAAATCGTCCCGTGCTGTGTAACTCTCGTTAGGCGATAGTTCTCTTTATAACTGGACAGATAACTCAGTTCGTACATCGGAAGAAGGCTCGGTTACATAACTTTTGTAAAGCACCGAGCTTTCCTAACAAACCTTGAGTTTTATCAATGAAAATAGCTAAACTTACAAGAAGGCTCCTAATAGTGGAAACTGCTATTATGAGAGCATGTAACCAATTCAAGTTTCCAGCAGCGACTGACGACCGCGTTTTTGCGACATGTGAGTGGGAGATGCTAAAGCAAACATCTCTGCCAGGAGAGATGTAGCTCCTCGTTACACATTTGGTATTTTTTTGAAACTAAAATTTATTCGAACTGGCCATGAAGACTTCCCGTTTCATATAAAATCATGAATTCCCATTTGAAAGAAGAGAAAACTAAATAAATGTATAATAAGAGCCAATGGAACAGAGTATTATATGCAAAGCAGCAAGGGGCTTTATTCAAAGAGTTTCTAACGAACGTTTCTTTTGTTTCACAACTACTATAAAAACCGAAGCACGTATTGTTAACGTCTTTAGTGTTTGGGAGTCTTTAGCATCTGGCGGTCTTTGTGTTCGAGATTTTAGTGTCCGAGCCATTTTAGCATCTGAGTCCTGAGTATTCGCCTTTCTTAAAGGTTATGCTCCATTGCATGAAGTAGTTAACTTCATTGCAAGCCGGGTTAATTAAAAGTAGATTTCTCTTTGTTTAATTTTCTGTTAAAAATACGGAAACTGACATAACTGAGATAACGCTAACATCCAGTGAACATCTCAAACGATAAAAGATCGATATTTTTGATTCAAATTCAAGAACTTGAGTTGTTGCCGAAGCTACTATACAAACATCGCGTCGCAACGTGACTTTCGATTATAGACTCTGTTTGGACATTTATTATCGAGCCAAAGTGTGACCTTTCATAGTAGTGAATCATATCAAGGAAACTGTTAGTTAAGGTAAAACTATAGTGTCCTACGGTTTCGAACAGAATATCACGAGAAGTGAACCGTGTATTGGATTATCTCTGGACAATAGTAATAATAATACTAATAGTTTACTATTAGTGAAACATTAACCCTTAACAGAAAACAACAACATGCAGTTATCAAAAAAGAAGAGAGGAAGATCACCAGGAAAATTCTAGGAGGAAGACTTACCCAAGACGGTTATAGGCTACAATTAATTAAAACAGAAAAGTTTTCGAACATCGAAAGCGATATTAGGAAAAGGCGAATGAAATTCTTTGGTCATCTCAGCCAACTTTCAGAAAATAGATTGACGAAGAGAATAATAGATTATGAAACCTCACTTGCGGGGTGAGGGATTTTCTCTGCCTCGTGATGACTGGGTGTTGTGTGCTGTCCTTAGGTTAGTTAGGTTTAAGTAGTTCTAAGTTCTAGGGGACTGATGACCATAGATGTTAAGTCCCATAGTGCTCAGAGCCATTTTTGAACCAAATCTCACTTAAGAATTCCACACCTTAGCTAGATGAAAATCGAAAGGACCTCAATATGCAAACATAAGACCAGCCGACATTCTAGAAAGAGGCACCTTGAGATACAATGTAGACAAATGGGAAGTTACACCAGAGCAACCAAAAGGAAAGTGGTCGGATGAGCGTAAACAAGCCTTTTCAGAAAGAATGAAAGCCTACTGGAAGAATAAGAAGAACTCAAAGAAAAATTGATAGTTATTTGCTTAACGTCTTCCATTTCTAGGAAAATTCGCCAATAATAATAATAGTTTATTAACGTTAATATTAAAGGGAATAATTTTCAACGGACAAAACATAAATGAAATGCGAATCGGCCGCCTAGTAACTGTTAATGATCATCTTTAGTGGCAACCGCTAAACAACGCAGCTAGCCGATAGTAATAATTTGAATCTAAATTTATTAATGAAAGAGATTTTAGATTTGTGTAACCCCGAATATAGGCTAAAATTAGTGCAAGGAGCGGACATTATCAATAAATATTCACTGCAATAACAGACAGTGTTGTGTCGTCTGGCTTTCACCTATCTCGAAGAGGTGAAGAATACTGGCTGGGCATAGGACAACGACATCACACTTTCACTGATCATGGAAATGCCAGTAGACAGCAATACGGAGTATCACAGAGGCAAGCAGTAAAAGACGTAAATGACATCATAAAATGACAAAAACTAAACGGAAAGATTTCTTCGCGTCAGGGCCAAGGGACATTACACATAGTTAATACATTAGGCCTGTCGGCCCTGTGCTGAAGTATTGCTGTACGGTATGGGATTCTTACTAGACGGAAATGACGGAGGATATAAAAAAAGTTAATGGATGAACAATTCGTTTTATATTATTGCGAAAAGGGGGAGAGCGTGTTACGTACGGGATAAGGGATTTGGGGTGACAATTATCAAACCTCAATCACCAACTTTCTCATCACCAACTTTCTCTTCCGAATGCAAAAATATATTTCTGATTCCCACCCACACATTTAAAATGATCACAATAAAATAACAGAATACGGAGTTTTCAAATAAAGATTTAACCGAGGTCCTGTTCGGACAGAGGAACAGTAGAGAAAGAGTCCGAAAGTGATTCGATGAACATTCTGTCAACCACTTAAGTATGAATTCCAGAGGAGTCATCTAGTTGCAGATGTTGCAACATTTCTCTTCAGTTTCCATTCAGTTTCTTGTTCGTCTCTATATGGCACGATCTTATTGTAGATTCGAAAAGTTCCAGCGGATTTTTAAGTCAGATTTACGACTTTAAATATTAATTCAAAGTATTTGACATAAATCTACCGATTGTTTTCACACTTTGAATCACCAGAGTCACGATTCTTCACTGTCTAATACACGTAGTGGAATTCTTTCCTAGGAATAGGGGGACAGCATTTAGTTGTGACATGGGACAACATACACCCTTAGAAATTTGAGTTAAGCGCTATTTGGGCCCATTGGATGAGAGCTGCTGTTTCAGTCGACGGTTGCTAGAGGGCATCCTGTCGGTATCTGGACCTTTGCGTGAATAGGCGTTGTTTCCGGATCTGCCTGTAATTACTTGGTCTCCGAGTGTTTAGTAGCTGTTATCTTTGTCAAAACATGTCCTACATCACGTGTGTACCCAGACTTTAGGTAACCGATAACACATTTAAAACTTTTCTGCAAATTAAACTTGATGCTCAGCTGCTCCTAGTTACAAAGAGGTTACACATAGGGTAGATTGTTGCATTTTCGTTGGGATAATTCATGTAAAAATTATAGCTTGGTCCAAGCCATACCCAGTCCCACAGCATAATTTTTTCGTAGTGAAGTAATGTAGGAAATAAAAAAAGGAAATGACTGAGACACAACGCCAAAGAAAAATACAATGAAGAGGCAAAATAAGTGCTAACCGGTTCTTCAAAGATGAAGGTCGCTAGTAAACATGAAGCAAGTTTCGTCTCAGAACATTGTTTTTAATCCTAAAATTTACCCTTAATGATTATTAAAAGATGGCCGCTGTGGCCGAGCGGTTCTAGGCTCTTCAGTCGAACCGCGCGACCGCTACGGTCGCAGGTTCGAATCCTGCCTCGGGTATGGATGTGTGTGATGTCCTTAGGTTAGTTAGGTTTAAGTAGTTCTAAGTTCTAGGGGACTCCAGAATGAGATTTTCACTCTGCAACGGAGTGTGCGGTGATATGAAACTCCCTGGCAGATTAAAACTGTGTGCCGGACCGAGACTCGAACTCGGGACCTTTGCCTTTCGCGGGCAAGTGCTCTACCAACAGAGATATCCAAGCACGACTCACGCCCCATCCTCACAGCTTTACTTCTGCCAGTACCTCGTCTCCTACCTTCCAAACTTTACAGAAGCTCTCCTGCGAACCTTGCAAAACTAGCACTCCTGAAAGAAAGGATATTGCGGAGACATGGCTTAGCCACAGCCTGGGGGATGTTTCCAGAATGAGATTTTCACTCTGCAGTGGAGTGTGCGCTGATATGAAACTTCCTGGCAGATTAAAGCTTTGTGCCGCGAAAGGCAAATGTCCCAAGTTCGAGTCTCGGTCCGGCACACAGTTTTAATCTGCCAGGAAGTTTCTAGGGGACTGATGACCTCAGATGTTAAGTCCCATAGTGCTCATCGCCAATTGAACCATTATTAAAATTTCTACACTGTGAAGGCAATTGCAACAAACATTAAACTGGCAGGAGGTGTAATATATGCTTCAGTGTGCAAATTATTAGCGTTTCAGTGCAACTATACAAAGCAGAGAAGAGAAAATCTACATAATATAGACGAGGGGCGTTTCAGTAAGCAATGCAACACTTTCTTCTCGGTCGGTTTCCAATGAGAAAATGGGGAATTTTTTTTAGACATCGTGGAATATTCATGCTTCAGCTCTATAGTTTCGTGAAGGTCTGATAGGTGGCAGCGCTATACGTCGCTTTTAAAGTGGCGTCTGTAATGGAGGTGCGTTCCAAGCAGAGCGCTATCATTTGAATTTATTTTGGCAGAAAACCAAAGCATCACAAATATTCATAGGTGTGTGCAGAATGTCCACAGAGACCTGGCAGTGAACAAAAGCAAGAGGAGTCTCTGGGCGAGTGGTCTGTCACCATCTCAACAAGGTGGCGCAAACCCGTCCGATCCACCACGTGCTGGCCGTCTGCACACAGCTGTGACTCCTACAGTGTTGTTGGATCCTGTGGACTCCCTCAATCGAGGTAACTGATGAATCACAACCAAACACCTCGCTGCACAACTGGACGTCTCTGTTGGTAGTGTTGACACATATATCCCCTAGATGAGGGTACTTTAAGCTGTGTGCCCGCTGTGTTCTTCGGCTCCTAATAGAAGACCATAAAGAACAACAAAGGACCATCAAATCCTTCATCCATCTCATCCTCTGCTATGCCCATCCCACCTGGATTTCCGCCCCTCCCACCTACTATAACTCCCTCCAAATCCTTGAACGCCACACGCTTCGCCTCGCCAATCGCATCTGTCTCCCAACTCCCACGCGGATCCTATACGACTTGATTCCCTTCCCGTACCTTCCCCATTTCCTTGAACAGATACAGATCCTTTTCATCTCATTCAAGCTCGATCCCCTACACCCACTTATCACTCCCATCCTCGCCCATCCCAGTCCACTGCCACACCTGTATTCTTGCATCTCACCTGCTCTCCATCTTCACACCCTCCATACCCTTGCCCACGGTGGCTTCCACCAACTTTCCCTACCTTATGATGTCCTTGTTCCGTCCATCTACCCCTCCTACCAGCTCTGACTCTCCCCTCCCATTCTCCCCCTTTTCCCCGAGGGCTCCCTCTCTCGCACCACACCTTCCTTTTTCCCCTTCCTCTCTCCCATGTCTCCCACTTCCACCCCCCTCAATGGGCTTCCAACCCCTCTCATCTCCCCTCCCCCACTCTCCCTTCTTTCTCCCACTGGCTCCACCCCCATCCTTCCTGTCCTCCTACCTCTCCCTTCCACCTGGAGGCAGGCCTCCTCCTTCATCAGTGTGTCAGTGAGAGCTTCGCCAATGATCGTCACCAGTGTTTCTGTGCGTAAGTGTTTCTCTGTTGTGTGCTACAGTGTTTTCATCGGTGTTCTCCTACGTTCACATCTCCAACTGGATGTCTTAGTCTGTTCTACTGGTGACACCCTTTGTGAACTGTGCCTTCTGTCGAATGGCTTCTGACATATCATGTAATGTTCATCATGTATTACCGTGCTTTTTATGTTCTATGTCTATCTGTTGTATCTATTGGTCGAAGAGCGGTGTATTAGGCCACTTTCGGCTCGTCTCATCTGAGGCATGAAATAACAATAAAGGAAAAAATAAAAAGGACCATCTGTGCAGAACCGGTTGTGCATTATGAGGTTGACCGTGACAGTTCTTTGCGGAATATCGTCACAGGGATGAAATACGAGTTCATGACTTCGAGGAGGAAACAAAACAGCAGTCCATGGAATGGGGCCGCAGAATCTCACCTCCAAAGAAAAAGTCGAAAGTCGTACCTTCAGTTGGTAAAATGGCGACGGTCTTCTGGAATTCTGAACAGGGTATTCTGTTTGATGTCTTCCCTCATGGTGCAACGATCTACTCTGCAGTGTATTGTGCTATCCTCAGGAAGTTGAAAAAACGACTTCAGCGTGTTCTTCACCACAAAAAATGCAAACGAACTTCTTGTCCATGACAACGGAAGGCCTCACGAAGTTTGATCACCCGAGAGGAGCTCACAAAACGTCATGAGACTTTTCCTCCTCATCCACCCTGCAGCACGGATCCAACAGCTTCCAACTTCCATCTGTTTGGTCCAATAAAGAATTCACACCATGGATGATTGGAAGGCTACAGAAAGGTTGCTTTCAAGGTCAACCAGTAGAATAGTACCAAACGGGCATACGGACCTTCCCAGCAAGGTTGCGTAATGCTGTCGCACTGAAAGGAGACTATGTTGAAAATTAGGGTTTTGTAGCCAAAAGAGTGGGGAATAATATGTATTGGAATTCCGAATAAAATTAGCCTGCTTTCAGGAACAAAGTGTTACATTGCTTATTGGACGCCCCTCGAACAAGGAAAGATTTGCAGCATGCTCCTCGTTCATAATTCGTTTCAACGTCGTTTGATTGGGAGAAGATTGCATTATCTCTCATGTAAGAAAGAAAACAGGTACGTTTTTCAGTGGTGGGTGAATCGTGGCCTCTCCAGACTGCGAGTCTGGAGTGACAGCTAACAGTAATTTTATGCAACATGTCTTACAACAGAATAATATTTTCACTCTGCAGCGGAATGTGCGCTGATATGAAACATCCTGGCAGATTAAAACTGTGTGCCGGACCGAGACTCGAACTCGGGACCTTTGCCTTTCGCGGGCAAGTGCTCTACCATCTTTTTTTTCTTTTTTTAAAAATCTCATTTTGTTCGCTTTTGTTCGTTGCATCTGCTCGGGGCGGACGTCGTAAGACATCCGTTTAAGTTTGTTGTTGATCGATTAGCTCAGTTTTTTTTATTACAGAGGGCGGCTATGCCATCTGAGCTATCCAAGCACGACTCACTCCCCGTGCTCACAGCTTTACTTCTGCCAGTACCTCGACTCCTACCTTCCAAACTTTACAGAAGCTCTCCTGCGAACCTTGCAGAACTAGCACTCCTGAAAGAAAGGATATTGCGGAGACATGGCTTAGCCACAGCCTGTGGGATGTTTCCAGAATGAGATTTTCACTCTGCAGCGGAGTGTCCGCTGATATGAAACTTACTGGCAGATTAAAACCGTGTGGTCCCGAGTTCGAATCTCGGTCCGGCACACAGTTTTAATCTGCCAGGAAGTTTCATGTCTCACATCAACTTGTTTTAATATTTATCACTAGTACTGCCGTAAGTATACACATCATACGCCCGAGCGATTTGGCGCAGGTGCTTAGCACGCTGGACTCGCATTCGGGAGGACGACGGTTGAAACCTGCGTCCGGCCATCCTGATTCAGGTTTTCCGTCAGTTCCCTAAATCGCTTCAGGCAAATGCCGAACTGGTTCCTTTGAAGGGGCACTGCCTATTTCCTTTCCCATCCTTAATTCGGACTTGCGCTTCTTCTCTAATGACCTCGTCGTCGATGGGACGTTAAATACTAATCTCGTCCTCCTCCACACATCACATGCACTAGTAGAGCTTATGCTGTCTTGGTTTATATTCCTAGCGACAAACATCGCAAAGTTGTATTAACACTGCTTCATCGGCGGTGCTGCTTAGAGGCACCAGATAATAACATTTTGGTGGAGACGCAGTAACGTGGCAACACTAGATAACATATGCCACGCGTCTTGTGTTGCCTGGACGGAATTTCGCCTTAATGTGACAGCAGTTGGAGGGCAGGCACGTGGTGCTCACAGGGACCCCGCCCTCCCGCCCCCCCCCCCCCTGCCCCCACCCGTTCACCTGCCGCGGGACAGAAGCCACAGCCGGTGGCTGGGGTTCCCGGCTGCGGCGGCGGTGAAAGTTGCCGCCACAATCTGGCCTGCTCGGCGCGCTCATGTTTTATGAAGGCCGACTCAGGCCGGCAGCCGTCGCGCCGTCCACTGCGGTCCCAGGCCAGGGCGAAATTCCGCTCCATACCTCCGTTGCTGCAAGCCAGTGGGAAGCCGCGAGCAGCTCTGCGGTACGGACATGGTGGACGGCTTCTGGGGCGCTGCAGTCTGAAGGAACAGCCAGGCGTCGACTCTAGGTCCGGTTCTGGGAGGAGTCTTCGTTTGTTACCCTCTCTTTGTCCTCCCTCTCCCCCCCCCCCCCCAAATCCCGTAAATTTTAGTTGCAGTTACCCACACCTCTAATGTACCACATGTGCCTACAATTTTAAGAACAACAACAATAAAGTCCATTCCCTGGAAAAAAGTTGAACGAGCGGAAGAGGGAACGAAATAATAACGTGATGTGTTGAAAGGATATGTGTTGCTATTTTCAGTTGGTACAAGATTGTTTCAAATTGCCAATATGAAGTTTCACTCCCCTTGGCCTGGATGCTTGCACTAATTCGGTTGGGAAGGACGTCATAAAACAGTTGTATTCTCTACTGAGGGATGATGAACCGGAACTGTTGTGATTTGTCTTCGACGTCCTGCACACTGGCGCTGGGACGGAGCTGAGATCCAAACTGGTGCCAGACATGTTCTATCGGGGCCACGGGAGTACCACAGCATCACGGACACGGTGCATTGAGAAACGTGCCTGTGTGAACGGGCATTGTCCTGTTGAAAAATGACTTGAGAGGTGACACAGGAGGAAGCACGATGTCCGTGACGTACCGGTGTACCCTCTCAATCACCACCAGCCGTGGCCTCAAGTCATACCCAATGGGCTCTCCACGCCAAGACACTAAGAATAACACCTACAGAAAATACTGGAAGAGTGGCACCTCTCACCCTGTCACCGCCGTACTAGCCGACATTGTTCATCTGAGGTAGTCAAGCTGAACACAATGCGACGCTATCCACCAGCAATCGACGTCACCAAATGCAGTTGTTGTGCTGTTAACGGCAGGTTAATCGTGGGCCAGCCATATCCTGATCCGACCGTTGCTAGTTCAAAAGTGGCTCTTAGCACTATGGGACTTAACTTCTGAGGTCATCAGTCCCCTAGAACTTAGAACTACTTAAACCTAACTAACCTAAGGACATCACACACATCCATGCCCCAGGCAGGATTCGAACCTGCGACCGTAGCGGTCGCGCGGTTCGAGACTGTAGCGCCTAGAACCGCTAGGCCACCACGGCCGGCTACCGTTGCTAGTCTGCGATCATTTGTGCAGCATGACAGAATTTTACAGGAAACGCAGATGCAGATGTGAAGGAGTTACGATGTACTTGGTGCACAGTACGGTGAGCTTGCTCTATGGTGGTCTCTCGTGGTGGATGGGAGCCTTAACGAAGATTATGCACGCCATCGAGTTCCAATGCAGTGCAGCATCGGGCCACAAAGCTAGAAATTGCACAATTCGACCAGTCAGCCAAACTGAGACCTACATTGAGGCCCCTTTCATTGTCAGGTACTGATGATGCCGTTTCTCCCAAGTACGTAACATCCCCTTGTCCTTAACAGTGATCACTCAACATCTGCCGCTGTTCACACTCCTGGTACCCTACGTGACGTGGTAACAACGCTAAAGACGAACGACATTGCACTCTGCTACATGTCACAGAGAACTGCAGCTCTAATTATTTGGACACCCGCCGGTGGCGTGTATGTGTACGATCGTGTTGACATCCGACCTCATCTTCTGGTTGCTTCACTCTTTTATCAGGCAGTGTATAGAATGTTTCAATATAATTTGTTTATTAATAAAATTTTCTCGGGCTTCCAGCCGCATCAGGAGCATTCGACCGAGCTCTCCTCGGTCATTGTCAAGTGATAAGAGTGACTGCTGTGTCGACGTGGCAGCACAGCCTGGGACCCAGCCATCGGGAGGCTAAAACGGGCGCGACGGACGCGGGATGAAAACATTACCATATATGGCGAAGAAGAGAGCACTAGTGACGTCACAGCCAGCAGTGCGGCTATATTACGACGCGGCCACGGCGATACAGCAGTCATTCTTACCACTTGACAATGACTGAGGAGAGCTCGATCGAAAGCTCGTGGGATTTTAACCACCTGACGCGGCTCGAAGACTGAGAAAATTTTATTAATTCATATCGCCATAAACCATGCAACCATACATAATCTGTTTATATTAACATTTTGTACATCGCCTTAGCATAATACCCAATAAGTTGCAGCTGTCCAAAAATAAGTAAAATCTGCTGACATTTTTAAGTAGAACGAGGACGGGGCACGGGGACGGGCGGGGGGGGGGGGAGGGGGTGTCACAACGCAATACCCACTCCCACCCCCACGCTCCCCCGTGAATACGGGTCTGGAGAGAACTCCAGCAAACAAACCAAAGGCAAATAATGTTACTACCTTCCCTCTACGCTCAAGATTTAAACTAGCTGTTGGAATGTCCGTGTTTTTAGTTGCTGTCCTGTCATTCCCTCATTGCTTTTTATCTCTACTAACAAACGCTAAAGAGATGGGCAAAATTTGAACACGTATCTTTCATGGAGTAGTGTCACCTCAGAGTTCCGAAACAGACTGAATTCTCGTAATATCTATGCATATAAATTCTAAATGGTGGTCAGCCTTTTTACACCATTCTTTACAAAGTCTGTTCCAGTTCTTCGACACCTATTGCAGAATAATTTTGGACTGTTTACGATTGTTGGATTATGTAAGGTCCAATGAAGTGTACTACTGGCCATTAAAATTGCTACACCAAGAAGAAATGCAGATGAGAAACATTATATATTATACTAGAACTGACATGTGATTACATTTTCACGCAATTTGGGTGCATAGATCCTGAGAAATCAGTACCCAGAACAACCACCTCTGGCCATAATAACGGCCTTGATACGCCTGGAGATTGAGTCAAACAGAGCTTGGATGGCGTGTACAGGTACAGCTGCCCATGCAACTTCAATACGATACCACAGTTTAGCAACAGTAGTGACTGGCGTATTGACCACCATTGACCAGACGTTTACAATAGGTGAGAAATCTGGAGAATGTGCTGGCCAGGCCAGCAGTCGAACATTTTCTGTATCTAGAAAGGCCCGTACAGGACCTGCAACGTGCGGTCGTGCATTATCCTGTTGAAATGTAGGGTTTCGCAGGGATCGAATGAAGGGTAGAGTGACGGATCGTATCACATCTGAAATGTGACGTCCACTGTTCAAAGTGCCGTCAATGCGAACAAGAGTTGATCGAGATGTGTAACCAATGGCACCCCATAGCATCACGCCGGGTGATACGCCAGTATGGCGATGACGAATACACGCTTCCAATGTGCGTTCACCACGATGTCGCCAAACACGGATACGACCTTCATGATGCTGTAAACAGAACCTGGATTCATCCGAAAAAGTGACGTTTTGCCATTCGTGCATCCAGGTTCGTCGTCGAGTACACCATCGCAGGCGCTCCTGTCTGTGATGCAGCGTCAAGGGCAACCGCGGCCATGGTCACCGAGCTGATAGTCCATGCTGCTGCAAACGTCGTCGAACTGTTCGTGCAGATGGTTGTTGTCTTGCAAACGCCCCATCTCTTGACTCAGGGATCGAGACGTGGCTGCACGATCCGTTACAGCCATGCGGATAAGATGCCTGTCATCTCGACTGCTAGTGATACGAGGCCGTTGGGATCGAGCATGGCGTTCCGTATTATCCTCCTGAACACACGGATTCCATATTCTGCTAACAGTCATTGGATCTCGACCAACGCGAGCAGCAATGTCGCGGTACGATGAACCGGAATCGCGATAGGCTACAATCCGACCTTTATCAAAGTCGGAAACGTGATGGTACACATTTCACTTCCCTACACGAGGCACCAGAACAACGTTTCACCAGGCAATGCCGGTCAGCTGCTGTTTGTGTATGAGAAATCGGTTGGAAACTTTCGTCATGTCAGCACGCTGTTGGTGTCGCCACCGGCGACAACCTTGTGTGAATGCTCTGAAAATATAATCATTTGCATATCACAGCATCTTCTTCCAGTCGGTTAAATTACACGTCTGTAGCACGTCATCTTCGTGGTGTAGCAATTTTAATGGCCAGTAGTGTATTTCATAGCAGCTGTAGTCGTCGCTGTGCCTTTTCCTTTGGACATGCATGTATGTCCAAAGGAACTTTGCATTGTAATTCAGAATAACACAGGCACTGCAATATCGTATAGTCCTATATATAGTAGAGTGTACTGCGCGTCCACGGGGCACCGTAGTCAACCGGACGAGTTGGGAACACAGCAGATGTTCTTAAGTCTTGTGTAACAGGAAATGGGAAACTGTCATACTGCTCTTCTTATCGCCTGAGCGAACACAGGTGAGAAGATAACGTAATTAAATTTCATGCCTGTACACCCGACTGATTTGAGTTCATATGCTTGATTTCTATCTTACTGCAAATGTGCATTGCAGGGAAGTTTATTTCCTTTGTTTCAAGCCGAGACCAAGTTCGTCGCAATATGCCGACGTAGAGTCGTCACTGCTGTGGCCAGAGATGATGTACGGTCCACTGCCTCAACTGAAACGACCGCCAAAGACGCCAAGAAGATCCTGTTGGTGACTGTTGCGGAACTCTGCTTTTCATTGGACTTCAATCGATGATGCTGTAATTAAAAGAAGACAAGGAAAATCTAACTGTAACTGTAATCAAGTGAAGAGTCAGTCTCTCTGCTGTTGTCTGCTTCTGAGGACACGCGCATTCTCCTATGTATCAGAAGGGAATGAAAGTAATTAGAATTAAAAGTTAAATTTACATCGTAATTACTTCTGAAGTAAAGAAGCTATTTCATTTTCAGAGGAAGATTAAATGAAGTTCATATTCCGCTTGTGTATGTTTACCTAAGGAACTAGAACAAGTTTTTCATTCATACAAACAATCTGAAGTCGCATCCCAGCCGGCGATCGTCGAATTTTGGTACGAATTTCACCTATATACAGCATCTTTGACTAGTCAGCATCTGAATAGCAAATTTTCGAGAGAAGAAGGGAACAATTAGTTTCTTTTCTCCATTCATGTCTCTTTCTCAAATCTGTAGGTTTATTAAAAAAGTCATTCACTGTTGTTGTTGTGGTTTTCAGTCCAGAGACTGGTTTGATGCAGCTCTCCATGCTACTCTATCCCGTGCAAGCTACTTCATCTCCCAGTACCTACTGCAACCTACATCCTTCTGAATTTGTTTAGTGTATGCATCTCTTGGTCTCCCTCTACGATTTTTGCCCTCCACGCTGCCCTCCAATACTAAATTGGTGATCCCTTGATGCCTCAGAACATGTCCTACCAACCGATCCCTTCTTCTAGTCAAGTTATGCCACAAATTTCTCTTCTCTCCAATTCTGTTGAATACCTCCTCATTAGTTATGTGATCTACCCATCTCATCTTTAGCATTCTTCAGTAGCACCACATTTAGAAAGCTTATTTTCTCTTCTTTTCTAAATTATTTATCGTCCACGTTTCACTTCCATACAAATACTTTCAGAAACGACTTCCTGACACTTAAATCTATACTCGATGTTAACAAATTTCTCTTCTTCAGAAACGCTTTCCTTGCCATTGCCAGTCTACATTTTATATCCCCTCTACTTCGACCATCATCAGTTATTTTGCTCCCTAAATAGCAACACTCATTTACTACTTTAAGCGTCTCATTTCCTAATCTAATTCCCACAGCATCACCCGATTTAATTCGACTACATTCCATTATCCTCGTTTCGCTTTTGTTGACGTTCATCTTATATCCTCCTTTCAAGACACTGTCCATTCCGTTCAGCTGCTCTTCCAGGTCCTTTGCTGTCTCTGACAGAATTTCAATGTCATCGGCGAACCTCAAAGTTTTTATTTCTTCTCAGTGGATTTTAATTCCTACTCCGAATTTTCCTTTCGTTTCCTTTACTGCTTGCTCAATATACAGATTGAATAACATCGGGTATAGGCTACAAACCTGTCTCATTCCCTTCCCAACCACTGCTTCCCTTTCATGCTCCTCGACTCTTATACCTGCCATCTGGTTTCTGTACAAATTGTAAACAGCCTTTCGCTCCCTGTATTTTACCCCTGCCACCTTCAGAATTTGAAAGAGGGTTTTCCAGTCAACATTGCCAAAAGCTTTCTCTAAGTCTACAAATGCTAGAAACGTAGGTTTGCCTTTCTTTAATCGTTCTTCTAAGATAAGTCGTAGGGTCAGTATTGCCTCACGTGTTCCCACGTTTCTACGGAATCCAAACTGATCTTCCCCGGGATCGGCTTCTACCAGTTTTTCCATTAGTCTGTAAAGAATTCGTGTTAGTATTAGCCGTGGCTTATTAAACTGATAGTTCGGTAATTTTCACATCTGTCAACACCTGCTTTCTTTGGGATTGGAACTATTATATTCTTCTTGAAGTCTGAGGGTATTTCGCCTGTTTCATACATCTTGCTCACTAGATGGTAGAGTTTTCTTGGGCCTGGCTCTCCCAAGGCTGTCAGTAGTTCTAATGGAATGTTGTCTACTCCCGGGGGCCTTGTTTCGGCTTAGGTCTTTCAGTTCTCTGTCAAACTCTTCACACAGTATCGTATCTCCTATTTCATCTTCATCTACATTCTCTTCCATTCCTATAATATTGTCCTCAAGAACATCGCCCTTATGTAGACCCTCTATATACCCCTTCCACGTTTCTGCTTTCCCTTCTATGTTTAGAACTGGATTTCCATCTGAGCTCTTGATATTCAGGGAAGTGGTTCTCTTTTCTCCAAAGGTTTCTTTAATTTTCCTGTAGGGAGTATCTATCTTACTCCTAGTGATATGCGCCTTTACATCCTTACATTTGTCCCCTAGCCATCCCTGCTTAGCCATTTTGCACTTCCTGTCGATCTCATTTTTGAGACATTTGTATTCCTTTTTGCCTGCTTCATTTACTGCATTTTTATATTTTCTCCTTTCATCAATTAAATTCAGTATCTCTTCTGTTACCCAAGGATTTCTATTAGCCCTCGTCTTTTTACCAACTTGATCCTCTCTACCTTCACTATTTCGTCTCTCAAAGCTACCCATTCTTCTTCTACTGTATTTCTTTCCCCCATTCCTGTCAATTGTTCCCTTATGCTCTCCCTGAAACTCTGTACAACCTCTGGTTCTTTCAGTTTATCCGGGTCCCATCTCCTTAATTTCCCACCTTTTTGCAGTTTCTTCAGTTTTAATCTACAGTTCATAACCAATAGATTGTGGTCAGAGTGGTCAGAGTCCACATCTGCCCCTGGAAACGTCTTACAATTTGATACCTGGTTCTTAAATATCTGTCTTACCATTATATAATCTATCTGATACCTTCTAGTACCTCCAGGCTTCTTCCATGTATACAACCTTCTTTTATGATTCTTGAACCAAGTGTTAGCTATGATTAAGTTATGCTCTGTGCAAAATTCTACCAGGCATTCACTTCAAAAGTTTGTTGTATCCTACTCCGATCAAGGTTGGAGTGATTAGTCAAGCAGCCTACACACAATTTTTCGTACCAGAAGCGTAGAGCCGCTACAGCCGTTGTCTTACTCGGACGAAAATGCCATACGTACGCTGTCATAATTACAAAAGCGACTGACGATGGAGGCCTTTTTTGAGACTGTGTGCTTATCGTGAAGCGGATGATTTGAAAGTGATCCCATATCTTCAAATTTTGTACTTTATCCAAACGGTACATTTCTGGACGTGTTTCGTATCAAAATTTAACCTACTAAGTCCCCTCTACAAGCACTTAGAATCGAGCAATAGGAATTGGAAACACCCTGTGTATGATAAACAATCTACCTGGTAGGGGGTGAGCGGCCAGTTTGCAACGGTTTGCCGATGACGCTGCAATGCATGGGAAAGTGTGACCTTTGAGTGACCGTTGGAGAATACAGGCTGACTTGGATAGAATTTCTATTTGATGTGATGAATGGCAGCTTGATATAAATGCAGAAAAATGTAAGTTAATGCAAGCGGTTTGGAAAAATAATTGTGTAATGTTCGAATGCGGTTTTAGTAGTGTGCAGCTTGACACATTCACACCGATTAACTTTCTAGCCGTAAAACTGCAGAGCTACATGAAATAGAACGAACACAATGAGGTCGGTTGTATGGACGGCGAGCGGTCGACTATGATTTATTGGGAGAATTCTCTGCAAATTTAGCTCATCTCTAAAAGCGAAGCGCGTGCAGAACACTATTGAGAAAGTTTAGAGAATCGGCATTTGCGGCAGAATACAGAACGATCCTCCTGCCACGCCATACGTCTCGCGTAAGTACCGTGAAGACAAGATGACAGAAATTATGGCTCGTTCGGAAGTACAGACACAGTCGTTTCACAGTCGCTCTATTTGAGAGTGAAACAGAGGTATAAGGTACCTTCCGCCATTCATCGTATGGTGGCTTGTGGAGTACGTATTTGGGCACAGATGCAGACCACGCATCTGTCGGCGAAAACGAACACTAGTAGAGTAGTTAAAACGGAAAACCAAAGACCTTGTAAAAAATAACTAGACTCACTTATGGCGTTGCAGTCGCGGGATAATTTGAACCTTCGGCTGGACGCCATTATAGTAGTTGTAGTCTGATATGTTGTCTAGTATTGTTGTTTATGAAGACCCTGATTGATCGATGTATATTTGTTGGGGCGTACATACAGTATTTGTTACTCGTAATTCTACCGTCTGTACGTTCCAATCAAAAGAAGTACAATGGTGAAGAGTTGTGCAGCGATTAATTGTACAAATAAATTGGAGAAAGGAACTATTGGAATTTGCGCAGCTGAATAAGTATTAAGGAGAAAAAAAGGACATTTTACTAATAACTATATTTGCGCATTCAAGAACAAAAAAAATTAACAGCGAACACAACAGAATAATTAGCGCACACAAAGAGTGTTAGACAATGCCAAAGAGGTCTATTTTACACAGTGCACTTTGCGCCGTCACACACGAAATATATTGTTCACACAATTCCAATTATTACATTTCACAGGTATGTGGATATTTTAAGTTGTTTTGTATGTCAGTGCACTTGCTTAATAAATGTTTTTGTAACACGGTATTAGCATAATGTCTGTGCATCTATTTGCAGGTTTCCTTTCTCAAAACCACAGCTGTTACAAAAATGGTTACACGCTATCAGGAGGCAAGATTTATGACCGAGAGAATAACGTTTTATATGTTCTGATCATTTTGAAGAAAGTTGACTGATCGGTAGTGTTTTCATGGTCTAGGTTAGGTTGAAACTTGATAATTTGGTCGTGAGTTGCCAAAGCACTATGCCATATACACTCCTGGAAATTGAAATAAGAACACCGTGAATTCATTATCCCAGGAAGGGGAAACTTTATTGACACATTCCTGGGGTCAGATACATCACATGATCACACTGACAGAACCACAGGCACATAGACACAGGCAACAGAGCATGCACAATGTCGGCACTAGTACAGTGTATATCCACCTTTCGCAGCAATGCAGGCTGCTATTCTCCCATGGAGACGATCGTAGAGATGCTGGATGTAGTCCTGTGGAACGGCTTGCCATGCCATTTCCACCTGGCGCCTCAGTTGGACCAGCGTTCGTGCTGGACGTGCAGACCGCGTGAGACGACGCTTCATCCAGTCCCAAACATGCTCAATGGGGGACAGATCCGGAGATCTTGCTGGCCAGGGTAGTTGACTTACACCTTCTAGAGCACGTTGGGTGGCGCGGGATACATGCGGACGTGCATTGTCCTGTTGGAACAGCAAGTTCCCTTGCCGGTCTAGGAATGGTAGAACGATGGGTTCGATGACGGTTTGGATGTACCGTGCACTATTCAGTGTCCCCTCGACGATCACCAGTGGTGTACGGCCAGTGTAGGAGATCGCTCCCCACACCATGATGCCGGGTGTTGGCCCTGTGTGCCTCGGTCGTATGCAGTCCTGATTGTGGCGCTCACCTGCACGGCGCCAAACACGCATACGACCATCATTGGCACCAAGGCAGAAGCGACTCTCATCGCTGAAGACGACACGTCTCCATTCGTCCCTCCATTCACGCCTGTCGCGACACCACTGGAGGCGGGCTGCACGATGTTGGGGCGTGAGCGGAAGACGGCCTAACGGTGTACGGGACCGTAGCCCAGCTTCATGGAGACGGTTGCGAATGGTCCTCGCCGATACCCCAGGAGCAACAGTGTCCCTAATTTGCTGGGAAGTGGCGGTGCGGTCCCCTACGGCACTGCGTAGGATCCTACGGTCTTGGCGTGTATCCATGCGTCGCTGCGGTCCGGTCCCAGGTCGACGGGCACGTGCACCTTCCGCCGACCACTGGCGACAACATCGATGTACTGTGGAGACCTCACGCCCCACGTGTTGAGCAATTCGGCGGTACGTCCACCCGGCCTCCCGCATGCCCACTATGCGCCCTCGCTCAAAGTCCGTCAACTGCACATACTGTTCACGTCCACGCTGTCGCGGCATGCTACCAGTGTTAAAGACTGCGATGGAGCTCCGTATGCCACGGCAAACTGGCTGACACTGACGGCGGCGGTGCACAAATGCTGCGCAGCTAGCGCCATTCGACGGCCAACACCGTGGTTCCTGGTGTGTCCGCTGTGCCGTGCGTGTGATCATTGCTTGTACAGCCCTCTCGCAGTGTCCGGAGCAAGTATGGTGGGTCTGACACACCGGTGTCAATGTGTTCTTTTTTCCATTTCCAGGAGTGTATAACGCACTTCTCGTCATAAAAGCAAGGTAGAGTCAGAAAATATCTATTAATATAGTGGGCAAATCTTCGAGTATTTTGATGCATTTTGCGTACATCTATCGTAAATGAACTACGAAAAATGCTAGGGGTCCAGTACATAACTTTTAGCAACGGCAGATTCCATGTAGTACGTAAGATAAATTCATAAACAGTGACTAGTTGCTGATTGTTCATAAATTAAAAAGTATAGTGTAGTGACGTATTTAAATGAGGCATTATGTTTGTGATCTAAGTCAAGGGAAGGCATTTTATAACCATAAGCGATGTATAAACATTCGAAATCCGCGCGTCAGTTTACCACTCTAATGGCCGCCGCCCAGCTATTCAATTTGTCCGCTCTTCACAGTCGACCACTCGCGCGGTTGTGGGGTCCTGCGGAAAACATAAAAGCAATATCAGAGATAAGATAGCATACGAGATCCAGAGACGTTTATACCAGTGTCTTTATATGACTATATTTAATCGTTGAACTGGTTAAGAGTCTATATTCGTATAGAAGAGTGTAGTACAACTTTCTGTCCAGCCGTCTTGATCCGTGGAATAACTACATTGTTTTGAGTAAATGCATAAAGCAGCGATGAGCTGCGTTTAAGAACCTTCAGCTATTCTCTGTGACGTATTTTGTTTAAATAAATGAATGTTTTACGCAGTGTTCTGGCGTAACCAAAAGCGCCGGAACGATGAGGAAGAACGCAAGACTAGAGGAGACGGTGAGCAAACGTCAGCCAGTAGCCCACTGATAAGGACAGCGCCACGCCAGGAGCGACCTCTGCAAGAAGTGAATGTAACAAAAAATGGTTCAAATGGCTCTGAGCACTATGGGACTCAACATCTTAGGTCATAAGTCGCCTAGAACTTAGAACTACTTAAACCTAACTAACCTAAGGACATCACACACACCCATGCCCGAGGCAGGATTCGAACCTGCGACCGTAGCAGTCCCGCGGTTCCGGACTGCAGCGCCAGAACCGCTAGACCACCGCGGCCGGCTGAATGTAACAGCCGCTCCTGCCAGCCTCGGCCGGACATTAGTGGAACGTATTCGCGGAGCATAGCACGGCATAGCAGAGAGTGTTACAAGACAACTAGTTGTGATCCTTATCATTTGCTTGTCTGGACTCCGTCTGTTACGGCGAACATAACTGTTTGCATGTCGCCCATCGTTTGCGACTACTACTTGCAAATCTCCAAGTTTTGTCAATCTGCTTTATAGATATAAATCTACTAATGCTATTTGCTTGAATTGTTGTATAACATTCCGAGAATGCTGCATCCCTTAGGCACACTGTACGAGACGAGTGCTCGAGACCCAACACAAAGACCGCACAAAACATAAATCGCGCATGTCCCTATCTCTGCCTTGTTGACGCTTGAAACAAACATCTAAGTCACATGATCCAGGGAAGAAAGCCGAGTTCCTGTCATTACGCGCTGTGTTAAGTGGAGAGTTACAGTTTCTCTCATTTGTAGCATTGATTTTGACAATTAAACCGATAATAAAGCAGTAGTTAACGTTTTTACTTGTGGTGAAGGTGAAACGGTCTTCTAACAAGCGACAGAGTAACTGTTCTTTAGTGAATACTTTTTTCCCCTGTGATTTCTTGTAGTTCGCCGCTTTCACAGAAGTGGAAGACAAAATAAGAATTTCTAACGTAGCATTAGTTTTATAATGATTCCACAAGAATATGTGTGAAATGCTTTAGCAAGCTTTCTTAAGAAAGGAAATTCATTTATGCGCATAAGGTCAGGTACTTACACAAAATAAGCACGTATGTTTCCTGACTTTTGCTTAATCCAGTACAGATACCGAACCGATATCAAGATAGGAAGCGTAAAATATTAGAAAACATTGATTACAGTAGTGTAGTGAGCTAGATATTAATGATACGTCGTCTCAAAATCTTAGTCACTTACAAAGTTTTATATCCAAGGACAAGCATCCATAAAACTTTCAACTTATGAAAATACTTTTGCTAGGAATTTAAGGTAATTCACTTACACAACTGAGATTTTCGTTACTTTACCTAATCTGTAGGGTACAAAACGACTACGAGTATGTTGTTGTTGTGGTCTTCAGTCCAGAGACTGGTTTGATGCAGCTCTCCATGCTACTCTATACTGTGCAAGCCTCTTCATCTCCCAGTACCTACTGCAACCTACATCCTTCTGAATCTGCTTAGTGTATTCATCTCTTGGTCTCCCTCTACAATTTTTACCCTCCACACTGCCCTCCAATACTAAATTGGTGATCCCTTGATGCCTCAGAACATGTCCTATCAACTACGACTATGTAACCTGTGCATATTCTACTACTTCTACATCTAGTAAAAGCCACAAAATTTGATCTGTAACAAAAATTTCCTAAACTGTGCACTATAAATGCGTAATGTCATACTCGGCTTCGTGCCGCGAGTGACGTGACGTAGATGTTGGTTTTAGTAAAACGACGTCATGCGCAGTCTTTGTTATCTATAGTCTATGACTTTACGTCTCCCTTGCTGCCGTAAAGGAGACACTACTGTTTTACCTCTAGTTACGACTAGACGTCTTTTCCATTTTATGATGTGTAACATTTACGTAAACACCGTAAAACACATTTAAGTTCAATCAATCAGTTGTTCTAACAATTTAATTAACCTTAATCATCATTATATTAAATAATTATACATGTTTCTCATTACTGCATTAGGTTGTCTGTGGGACTATTGCCATATGCCGATAACAAAGAGCTGCATTTGGCCAGCAGAAACTGTCAATGCTGTCAGTCCAAATTGCTCGGCCAAAATATCTGAGAATATCGTCTTCTCGAATGTGTAGTTCGGGGATTTCAAAGTCAGGTGCCTCCATATTATTCTGTCTATTTCAGTTTCAAATAACACGGTCACGGTATCCCTTTATTAAACTGGCAATGGCACACCTGCTAATATTTTATAATTGAGATTACAGGTCTTGCAGCCAGTGCCATGCACTTACGCCGCTGCGTAAGTTAGATGTTTTTTATTTTTTATTTTTTTTTATAGTTGATCCTCGAATTTGTAATGCCAACAGTGAAGCACAGAGGAGATATTATTACGGAATGGGGGCGTTTTTCATGGTTAGGATATTGTTACCTTATTGCGCTTAGGTTAATAATAAATGTGGAATGATATGAAGAAATTTTACAGAATTGTGTATTGCGTACAGTAGCGGAACAGGCCAGAGAAGAAGATGCATGAATAGCACCCTGTCATGAAGAAGTGTATGTGGGACAATGGCCTTTGGACAACATTTTCGAAATGGCCTGGTCTGCCTAGAATACCAATATGAACCCAACGGAATACCTCTGGGATGAGAATGTCGACTGTGCTCCAGGTTCCAGTGTCCAACATTGCTGCCTTCTCTGCTTTCGGCTGTTGGGGAAAAATGGGCTGTCATTCCGTCACAAGCATTCAGATATCTGATTGAAAGTGTTATCAGCAGAATTCAAATGGTCATAAAAGTGAAAGGTGGACGTACCCCATATTAATGACGACTAGCAGGTATCCGAATCCATTTGATCAGATGGTGTTGTAGTAACCAGGTTGAAATGGATGTGCAGCATTAGTCGAATCTTTGAATTGATGACCACAACAACAACGGCAACAGCAACAAGAATCTGTGAGTTGCAGGTATCCGTGATTTGTTAGCGCAATTTCCAAATGCAGTTTATCGCTCGAGGACGTTATTTTCTGCTGAACGTGCTATGCGTCACAGATCACAGAGGAGGAATGTAGTTTTCTGGTCTAATGTGCAACAGTTGGAATACCCGTCTCTTGCTGTAATGTGGCTGGGCTGTCATCATGATACCTGCCCGGACCCTGTCACGCCATAAAATCATTATGGGAAACACTCAAGCCGTGTGAACCAACTTTCTGCTTTCTAGTTCATCATCAGGCAACTGTAGGGTGAACAGTAGTCCGCACAACATTTCCACGAATGTCTAGATTTCTGGTGTACAAGAACGTATTTCTAAACATATGTGATTAAGCATGTAAATGAAAACACAAAATTGCAAAGCTGCTATACGACATGAATGCGAAACAAGAAATATTACGTAATGATGTACTGAATGTTTTAGACTCTAAACACCTAAGTCCCTACATCAAATATCTGACTGACCTGAACATGTTACACAAGTTACTCAGAAGTTGGTTCACACGGCTTGAGTATTTCCCATATGATTTTCTGGCGTGACAGGGTCCGGGTAGGTATCAGCCACATTACAGCAAGAGACGGGTATTCCAACTGTTGTCCATACAGCACAGCTTGTTAAAGATATCTAATATCTGTATCTCTAGTACAATATGTTTAGATCAGACAAATAATGGGTTTAGGGATGTACACTTATATCTTTAGAGTCTAAAATATTCAGTACACCATTACATAATATTTGTCGTTTTGTCTCGATGTAAAATTGAAGCTTGATAATGGAAGACAGAAAGTCTTTATAGAGATCTGCGACTAGGATGCACTTATACACAAAATTTTGTGTCGCACTTTGTTTCTCGAAATCGATAACACATTTAGGCAGACTGCTATCATCTTATTTGCGTGGATAGATGATATGTTTCGATATTATTCCAAACGGTGCGCCATTACGGCGTGACGAGAAGTTTAACGTCGTGGGTTAATGTTGACTATTTTCGTCTGCTGGTACCAGTTGCTCTGTGTTACGAATAAAATAAACGCTCTGGAAAATCTGCCATCCACTTCTACAATTATGGTTTAAAACTATCCAGTTTCGAGGATGAGATCGACAAGCATGCCAGAGGACAAGATCTGATGTTGGCAGTCTGCTGAAAGGCTTTATCCATTTCATGAAATAGCGTGCGATCTAGGCAGGTAATTCTTCTGTCTATCGAACTGATGCACTGCATTTTTGTGTTTTCCTTTTACATGCATAATCTTTAAATCTCACCTGAAGGGTGTTAAGTGCACAAGGAAATCAAGTCACAGCCGGCCGCGGTGACTGAGCGGTTCTAGGCGCTTCAGTCCGGAACCACGCGGCTGCTACGGTCGCAGGTTCGAATCCTGCCTCGAGCATGGATGTGTGTGATGTCCTTAGGTTAGTTAGATTTAAGTAGTTCTAAGGTTAGCGAACTGATGACCTCTGCTGTTAAGTACCTTAGTGCTTAGAGCCATTTGAACCAAATCAAGTCACAATAAGAAAAGTTTGGGAATAATGGACATAAAATTTTTTTGTGAATAGTAAATTACGGGAAAACGTTTACACCATTTTAAAACTTTTGTATCATAGAAAATATTTTCTGTAATATATTCTTGTGTTAAAGAAGGGTAAATTTCACTGCTGTTTCATGTTGCCTTCAACGAAAAAGTAAAATTCTGGACGTGATTTCTTTGTGTACTGAATTTGCTGTACTTGTAGCTTTCTCTTTATTCGAGTCTTCGGGTTTAATTAAGAAAACAGTAGAGAAAACAATTGTCTTGAATATAAATTATAATTTTATTCCTTGTGTCTACTTACAACAAATATTTCAAATTAAGTGGTTATGAAGTTCAAATTCAAAGAAAAATATGCTCAGTTTCGTCTGTTCGCTCATGCAAGGCCGAGAAGGCTGTTGTGGTACTATCACATTGTAGGTTATTGAAATACTGATGATGAACATGCGGAATGTGTAGCTCTAAATCCTCCGTGTCCCTTCCCTTCACTTTTGTTGCTGGTGTACGTTTGGCATAATGAAGGCCCCACTGGTTGTTACAAATGTATGTCAGAGGATGTCTTTCTTAACTTCTTCATACTGCATAGCAGGTTTCAGAGCCTTCTTAAACATCAGAGTGAAAGGTCGATTCTGTTTCATAATGTAATCATCTCTTGGTCAGCCAGTTGATATGACTGTCAAGCATTTTCTCTGCTTGTCACTGAATCCTGCAAGTTTCTGGGGGATAACAAGCCTATGAATTTCATTTCAGTGACCTCAGGGGGACTTTTTCTTTGCTTGTCCAACAATAGCCATTTGTTGTGTAAATGTCCGAAATTTTGCCCCTGGCTTCTTCCACTAAACCAAAATCACTATCATTAGGTAAGTAAAAAGTCCTGATGCCAAGAATTTGTGACCAACGGCTGAGACTTTAAGCTCGGATCTTAACATAACTTTGTGAGAGAGAATGACATTTTAATTTTCCTGTTTTTGGACGGTGCAAGAGTGTGAATATAATTTTATTATGTGCAGACTACACCCTTACGGATCTCACTTCAGTCTTTAAGAAATGTTTGAAGCTAATGCCTTTAGGATTTCTGGAAGTAACTCTTTTCTGAGACCTCATAATCGGACCTGACTGAACACGTTCCCGGAACTACACATTTTGCCAACTGTAATCACCATTTTTCCAGAAAGAATAAAATATGTTTCCCCTTTCCTCAATCCCTACTCTCACTTCCGCTGCCGTTGCGTAATACTCCTCTTCCACTTTTCAGGACGTCAAGAACATCTGCTTCCACTGCTCTCTGTTCCATCCTGATTGCAGACAAACCTGTCAGCTACCATCTTCCTATGCAACTGTGCCCTCTTCTGCATTAAAAGAAAACTGTACTAATATAATGAACAATAACTGTGAAGGTACTACAAAATATTATCACACATTTTAGCTCAATAGCCCAGTCTCATTATTAATTCGTTAGTTGATTCTCACTTACCAAATTTACAAAATAATTATTAGCTTATCTGAGCTGGAACCCTGATATTCCGATGCTTTATTTTCCATATCTTCTGACAAATTACTCATAATCATCCGGTCGCTTTAATCAGAGCTCACACACCGACAAAACGAACCACGCAAAGAGCGACAACGGCCATGTTCCCATTGTACTCTGAACAAAAGACTTACTTCCTTCCACGCTCAACATGGTTGCCAATTATAGAGCAATTACTTATAATATCTGGACATGAATCTTTATGCTCTGAAAGCAGCTTCATAAACAGCACTTACAAGTGGAACAAGTCCAAAATGGCAAAAATGGATTTGTTTCCCTTGTACTCTGAACGTCCCACATGTTTGGAAAGACGTTTTTGCAAAGCTAGAAGTCCTCACCGATGTTCCATGAACAGTCTGTTCAGCCTGAAGTTTTCTGACGTGTGGCCTAGAGAGCCGAATGCCGGTTCAAAACAAAACGTGAAAGAAATATTATTGTGGAACATTAACACTGTGTGTTACAGTTGTTAATCTTCTGTACTGTTTTAAAATCTCTTTCTGTTACATGCGTATCTCAAAAGTACTCCAAATTTACATTTAACTCCTTGACAGTAACTGCATGTACTCATATGTTTATGTCTGAATTTATACTAACTTAGTATTACAGTATGTAGTCTGAATTCTTCCAACTAAACGTGTCCGAAACATGAGTCTTCAGACATGACTATCCAGGCTTCCGTCGCCAGTGTTAAGATGATCAAAATTCTTCTGGATGATGTATCGCGTCATGTACAGAGTGGTGAAAATTAAAGTACAGCTTCTCACATAAGTCCGTTTTGGGCAGTAATTATCGTAGGACTGTGGAAAATCGTAGATATTGCAAGGGGTTAATGCGTAACTGATTTACGCTTGAAAAAAAAAAAAAAAAAAAAAAAAAAACAGTTCCGAATTTGTCCACCAGGTGCAAATCTAGCGCCGTGAATGCAAGAAAGACTTATATAAATGTTATCACATGTAATGGATTAGGAACTGGAGACAGGCTGAAAAAGAGGAATAAATGAGGAAGGCATAATGTTCATTTTACTGTCAACCGCTATTCTCAGTTGGTTATGAGCATCGGAGATGTGGACATGATGGCGTACAGCGCCAAATGTACATCTTGTGGCCAAATTTGGAATTAATTTCTTCCACTGTAAACCGTTTCCGCATTAATGACTCAGCATATCTACCATGTTTCTCTGCCATACGATACCAACAGCCCACACTGGACCTCCATAAGTAGCTGCACTTGTAATTACCGCCTGGAATAAAACGCTGTACAACATATACACATCAAAAAAAGTTTTTCATCACCTCGGTTCCGAGAGTTCCGAAACCTGCACAACAAATTGGAATAGAGATCAACATAGACATCATTTCAGCCCTTTTTATTGCTCATGAAACCCACACATTGCATGTTGTACCACCATACAGCGGGACCTTCAGAGGTGGTGCCAGATTGCCGGACACACCAGTACCTGTAGTACCCAGTAGCACATCCTCTTGGACTGATGCAGACCTCTGTTCGTCGTGGCGTACTATCCTCAAGTTCATGAAGGCACTGTTGGTCCCAAATGTCCCACTCCACAACGACGATTTGGCGTAGATCCCTCAGAGTGGATAGTGGGTCGCGTCTTCCATAAAGAGCCCTTTTGAATCTATCCCAGGCATGTTCGATAGGGTTCATGTCCGGAGAACATACTGGCCACTTTCGCCGAGCGATGTCGTTATCCTGAAGGAGGTCATTCCCGAGATGTGCACGATGGCGCCGCAAATTGTCGTCCATGAAGACGAATACCTCGGCAATATGCTACCGATATCGTTGCACTATCGGTCAGAAGATGGCAGTCACGTATCGTACAGCCCTTACAGCGCCCTCCATGGCCACCATAGGCGTACGTTGGCCCCACGTAATGCCACCCCAAAACAGCAGGCAACCTCCACCTTGCTGCACTCACTGGTCAGTGTGTCTAAGGCGTTCAGCCTAACCGGGTGGCCTCCAAACACGTCTCCGACGATTATCTGGTTCAAGGCATATGCGACACTCATCGATGAAGAGAACATGATGCCAGTCCTGAGCGGTCCATTCGGCATGTTGTTGGACCAATCTGTACTGCGCTGCATGGTGTCATGGTTGCAAAGATGGACCTTGCCATGGACGTCGGGGGTAAAGTTGCGCATCATGCAGTCTATTGCGCACAGTTTGAGTCGTAACGCGACGTCCTGTGGCTGCACAAAATGCATTATTCAACATGGTAGCGTTGCTGTCAGGGTTCTTCCGAGCCATAATCCGTAGGTAGCGGTCATCCATTACAGTAGCAGCCCTTGGGCAGCCTGAGCGAGGCATGTCATCAACAGTTCCTGTCTCTCTGTATCTCCTCCATGTCCGAACAACATCGCTTTGGTTCACTCCGAGACGCCTGGACGTTGTTGAGGGACCTTCCTGGCACAAAGTAACAATGCGGACGCGATCGAACCGCGGTATTGACCGTCTAGGCATGGTTGAACTGCAGGCAACACGAGCCGTGTACGTCCTTCCTGGTGGAATGACTGGAACTGATCGGCTGTCGGACCCCCTCCGTCTAATAGGCGCCGCTCATGCGTGGTTGTTTACATCTCTGGACCGGTTTAGGGCCATCTCTGAACGGTCAAAAGGACTGTGTCTGTGATACAATATCCACAGTCAACGTCTATTCTGAGGAGTTCTGATAACAAGGTGAAGTTTTGTTGTTGTGTATATAAACTACAAAACCGACGTTTCGGCTGTACTGCAGCGCCCATCCACAGGGCAAGACTGGTTTGACAGGAGGAAAGGCTCCCCAGTTTATTACAAACCATGAAAGGTGGCTACACTGAGCCACAGCGCCAAAAATCGCGCCAGGGAGTATTGTTCCGCCGCCTCCACTGGCAGTGATTATTGAGACGCAGCGACAGGCAGTTCTTGCCGAGAAGTTGTGGTGGACACTGCTTGTAGCTGAAGTTCGAATGAGATGGGGTAGTAGTGAGTGTTTGTTCGATGTTTTATGCAGCTATGTGATGGGAGAGATAGCAGATGTTATTCCAATGGAGATATTGTAATGGTCAGAGTGCTTTTCGTCAATATATATGAAGGTAGGGTCGCCACGTGCATGGGGGCTAAATTAAAATTAAATATGAATGCAAATATTTTTAGTAGCTGTATGTCCGATTACGCAAGTCTCGTAAACGGCTGGCCCTGACAACTAATTGTTACGCTATCTGACTGCATAGAATGACAACAAAGAATGTAAGAAAATTTCTGTTAACACAATTAACTAATTAAGTCCCCAGCAACTATAAAATCTACGAATCCAACCAAGCACAAGTGTAGCTGTTCTGTATGTGGTAGTATGACTCAACGCACATCTGGCACGGTTCTTCTTCAACAAGACAAGAATTTTTAAATATCATTTATACTGACGTGATAAAAGAAAATTAGAAATACTATAATTGTGCAAGAAACCCAGAATTACACTCTAATACAAGAACACAGGCCAGATGCTTTGTTGACCGAACCTGTAATGACACATTATTCAGGACACACAAATAAATAGACAACATAATATTTATTACCTTCATATATATTGACGAAAAGCACTCTGACCATTACAATATCTCCATTGGAATAACATCTGCTATCTCTCCCATCACATAGCTGCATAAAACATCGAACAAACACTCACTACTACCCCATCTCATTCGAACTTCAGCTACAAGCAGTGTCCACCACAACTTCTCGGCAAGAACTGCCTGTCGCTGCGTCTCAATAATCACTGCCAGTGGAGGCGGCGGAACAATACTCCCTGGCGCGATTTTTGGCGCTGTGGCTCAGTGTAGCCACCTTTCAACCATCGTAAATACGGCCGAAACGTCGGTTTTATAGATTGTATGCAATGACGCAGAAGAATCTTGGTCGTGAATCTTCATGCTGTGGCACGGCCGCAGGAAGGAACCAGCAGCTGCGATTGCGCTATCGGTGACTTCCGCGGCGGCTGTGATCAGTAGGAGGGGAAGGGGAGGGGAGGGGAGGGACGCGGCGATAAGGCGTCGAGGCCCGGAGTCGGCGACTCTGCGGTTGGCCGGCGGCCTCCGTTTGGCCTCCGCTGCAACCGCAGACCGACGCCAGGCGCAGAACAAAGAACCGGCCAGGGCTTTATATAAGTCTGCACGTTTTGGTGGCCATTGTCAGTGCAGATAAAATACAGACTGTTCAGCCGCGTCATGTCCCTCTGGTTTACAAGTTGACGTTTCGACCCTTCCTCTGAGATCTTCTTGAGGTCTGCTCTGATGTCACCGGTTAACTGAGCTCTTATCTAACCAGGGACACCACAAGAATCCTCAAGAAGATCCCGGCAGAGGAGTTGATGCGTCGACCTACGTTGACGAAATCTGAAGAGGAATATGTCGCATGATAGTAACGTGGAAGATTTTACCAGAGAACCATCACGTCCCGGACAGCTCACTGAGAAATACTCCAGTCTGCTTCCGGAAGTTGCAGAACTGCCTTATCCACTGGGGCCTCTGAAGAGCTCGCTCGGCTGTAAATAATACACTACTGGCCATTAAAATTGCTTCATCACGAAGATGACGTGCTACAGAAGCGATATTTAACCGACAGCAAGAAGCTGCTGTGATATGCAAATGATTAGCTTTTCAGAGCATTCACACAAGGTTGGCGCCGGTGGGGACACCTACAACCTGCTGACATGACGAAAGTTTCCAACCGATTTCTCAAACACAATCAGCAGTTGACCGGCGTTCCCTGGTGAAACGTTGTTGTGATGCCTCGTGTAAGGAGGAGAAATGCGTACCATCGCGTTTCCGACTTTGATAAAGGTCGGATTGTAGCCTATCGCGATTGCGGTTTATCGTATCGCGACATTGCAGCTCGCGTTGGTCGAGATCCAATGACTGTTTGCAGAATATGGAATCGGAGGGTTCAGGAGGTTAATACGGGACGCCATGCTCGATCCCAACGGCCTCGTAATCACTAGCAGTCGAGATGACAGGCATCTTATCCGCATCGCTGTAACGGATCGTGCAGCCACGTCTCGATCCCTGAGTCAAAAGATGAGGCGTTTGCAAGACAACAATCATCTGCACGAACAGTTCGACGACGTTTCAGCAGCATGGACTAGCAGTTCGGAGACCATGGCTGCGCTTACCCTTGACGCTGCATCACAGACAGGAGCGCCTGCGATGGTGTACTCAACGACGAACCTGGGTGCACGAATGGCAAAACGTCATTTATTCGGATGAATCCAGGTTCTGTTTACAGCATCATGATGGTCGCATCCGTGTTTGGCTACATGGCGGTGAACGCAAATTGGAAGCGTGTATTCGTCATCGCCAAACTGGCGTATCACCCGGCGTGATGGTACGGGGTGCCATCGGTTACACGTCTCGGTCACCTCTTGTTCGCACCGACGGCACTTCGAATAGTGGACTTTACATTTCAGATGTGTTACGGCCCGTGACTCTACCCTTCATTCGATCCCTGGGAAACCCTCCATTTCAGCAGGATAATGCACGACTGCATGTTGCAGGTCCTGTACGGGCCTTTCTGGATACAGAAAATGTTCCACTGCTGCCCTGGCCAGCACATTCTCCAGATCTTACACCAACTGAAAACGTCTGGTCAATGGTGGCCGAGCAACTGGCTCGTCACAATACGCCAGTCACTAGTCTTGATGAAGTGTGGTATCGTGTTGAAGCTGGATGGGCAGCTGTACCTGAACACGCCATCCAAGCTCTGTTTTACTCAATGCCCAGGCGTATCAAGGCCGTTATTACGGTCAGAGGTGGTCGTTCTGGGTACTGATTTCTCAGTATCTATGCACCCAAATTGCTTGAAAATGTAATCACATGTCAGTTCTAGTATAATATATTTGTCCAATGAATACCCGTTATCATATACATTTCTTCTTGGTGTAGCAATTTTAATGGCCAGTAGTGTAATAAGGGACAGTCGACCAGAAACACAGTTCTTCTTCTTCTTCACTTCATGTATTGGACAAATTGCCTGTTACGGAACTCCATCTCTTGCGTGGTCTTCCTACATATCTTCTTCCAGTGCACTTATAACTGAGAGCCTTTACCGGGGATTTTTCTGCACCCTTACGGTCTACATGTTCCTTCCATTTTTTCCTATTTTTTATTTTTTCGTTTGAGTTGTACAGAATGTTTATTTTAACTCGTGACAATTAAGTATCTCTAAAACGATGCATGTTAAGAAAAAAAAATCTAGTTGAAGAGGTAATATTAGTAAACAAGACATCCGTCTGTGCTACAACTGGCCACCTCTCAACGATCCCTCCTGTGTGGACGGGGGGTTGCATTTTCAAACGTTAACCCCCAAATTTTCCTGCGTATTCGAATTCTAACCCAAAAAATACGCATGATTTACTCAAACCTTTGTTTTCCATTCATTGTAAATGGCGCTGTAATTTAAAAATATCAGAAGTCCATGTTTTTGCTATAAAGACCCGACGTATTCACGATGTAAATGTAAACCTTTTGTTCTAACGGTCGATATTTATGTTCAGATGTCACATGTGCGGTGCAAATGTGATTGTAAAGTATAAATATTATGGTTAGATAATGATGCTTCTGCGAAATAAAGTACTTGTATGTTAATGTGGTTTTCTGTTTTCTACGGGGTTGATTGTGGAGATCCCCAAACCATCGGAAAGGTTGATTTAGGTGGCCAACCACGAATCCCGCCATCAGGGTGACTGATTTGGGTGTGTGTTTCCATCCAACAGCCGTAACTGTTGCACTGGTCGCTAAGCGGCTACTGGCGGAATACAAACCACAGCCACTGTAAAAAGGTAAAATGTTCATGAAACGATATTGACGGGCGCACCCGCCATGGATTCTCACCAGAATCAACCACCCAAATGGTGAGAGGCAAGGGAACTCACCGATATGAAGCATCCCGACGAGAATAGAAAACGATTACATCCACGTCGTCGGTTCTGAATCACGTTAAACGAAATTTCTTACTAGACACTGAAGCAGCTAATCATACTGTACTGACAATCAAATTTGCAACACTAAAGTGAATTTCGAACATAAATATCAACCGCTAGGACACAAATGTTTACATTTACGTCTTCGTATTCAATCAAATGTGTCGGATCTTAACTGCGAAAAACTGGTACATTTGATATTTGTCGATTACAGCGCCATCTATAACGAATGGAAAACTGTGGTTTGGAGAACTGTACATATTTTTTGGCGTAGAATCCGACCAGGATTTGAAAATACAACGTTAACCCCCCCCCCCCACCCACACACAGGAGGGGTCGTTATGGGATGGCCAGATGTAGCACAGACAAATGTCCTCTATACTAATATTAACTTTTCACCTAGATATTTTTTACGTACAGTGCGTTGTTTTCGAGGTATTTAGCTGTCTCAAGTTAAAACAAACACCCTGTACAATCCTAAATCTTTCCTTATGTCCTCAATTCTTTTTCGATCTTCATTTGTACATCTTTCCACTTTTGTTGAAAGTCTCATTTCCTGAGCTTGTGTTCTGCTTTCTTGGTGTCTTGTTGTTGCCCGTGCTTCGCTTCCATACGTACAGGTTGGTATACTACATTTATTTGTATCGCCTTTTTTCAAAGGCAGATATTATTTTCGCTCTTAGCTTGTCTTTTAGAATCATCTTATTTCTTCAACACTAATGATGTGAAGAAGCGTTACGTAAGAATAAACCTCCACATTTCAACAGGTCAATGTTAATACCATCCGAACCAGTGGCTTTCCCATTTTTGTAGCTTTCTGGAGCTTCCGTTAGTTCCCACACATCAGAAACAGAGTTATTGCATATAAATCATGGTTTGTGATGTGCTTTATTCATACTGATAGTTCAAAGTAAACCAAGAAATGGCAGCTTTATCTCTAATTTCAGATTCTCAATAATGGAAACTTTGGCAGGACGTGTGCATGTAAACAGTGGTAAGTGCTGAAAACATGACTGCTAGTCATTTTCTTCTGCTGGGCTCCACAGGCCCAGTTAATTTGAAGAAGGACTAATGATTATATCTTGGAATTCTTCCATTTTGGTCCGTGTTTGCACAGGAAAACACTAATATCAGAAATTGAGTCCGCCTTGATGAAAAACACCTTGTTATTCGTTTATTTCCTTATTATCCCAAACTAGTTTCGGCGACAAATACCACAATCAGCAGCGGGGTTTTTAAATCTAAAACATGCAGAAAATAGCATGGTTATACAAACATAGTAAACAGATGACATGAAGTTCGCTAAGTCAAAAACGGCAACAGAAAAAAAGAGCACAGAAAAGATGTCGCAAACAGCGGCAATAATTGCTTAAAAATGCTGTAACACACAATAAAAAAGGTAGTATGAAAGTATCCTTAGAGAACTATATTTCAAAAGACGAATAGTAAAAATGTAATAATGTTTTACTGTGTCTGTATAACCATGCTATTTTCTGCATGTTATAGATTTAAAAACCCCACTGATGATTGTGATATTTGTCGCCGAAACTAGTTTGGGATAATAAAGAAATAAACGAATAACAAGGTGTTTTGCATCAAGGCGGACTTAATTTCTGATATTCAAGAAGGACATTATTCCACCAGACTACGTAAAATATTTTATTTGCACCACTGGTTTCGGACACTGTCCATTCTGAACTGCATTTAAAAAACATAACAACACACCACAAAACAGAGAGCTCAGACATAAAAGTCATACAACCACATTCGATGTAGCGTTAAACAAACATAGTAGTTACCTATTGTAACAGATGTGAGTACCTCGTTGTGTTTCGTTAATAAATCACGTACCATGCGTATTCGTGAGCAGCACGGTTTTCAACTATGAACAATAGAAGGTGCGTGATATGGAAGTGCTTTCGAGAACAATAGCACTACTACGTTGCTAAAATGTCATATCCGGTCAGGAGTACCGAGGAATTTTTATCACAAATCGCACTATATACTTCCTCGTGTAACTGTCACATGTGCATGACTCTGTGGGAAAATTTTAACTATCAGTTAGAGAATAAAAGTACAAGGCTCTTACTGTAGTATCGATATGATTTCATAGTTCTGTTTTCTACTAACAGTTATGTGGGAGATATGGGTACTTAGACACACAAATCTGTGTGGTACAGAATGTTTTAGTACAATTGTTATGACATATTTCATGGAGAAGGCATAAATATTTATGCCATATGCTCTGTACAATATCTACAAGCGACATATAAGTGTAGAATCTCAATATTAATATCGTAGTACATAATGCTGAAGAATGCGTGTAAATGCATCTGTGTCTTTATTGTGAAAATAAAATGTTCATAACTACAGCATATCTCAAGATGGGGAAAATACATCAGGAATAAAGTGCGTGCAAAACGAACTGTTAAGCCTTACACGAGGGTTGTTCGTGAAGTACGGAGCGATCGGTGGCGAAATGGAAACCACAGTGAAAATGCAAACTTTTGTTTGCGACTGTTAGCTACATATTCGAGCTGCTTTTCTACAGAAACGCCGTTCCTCTGTCGTAGCGCCGTACCAACTTCCGAATACCCTCCTATGCTTTCCGACAGTTTTCTAGTCTGGACTGCAACTCGTTGTCTGTGCCAAAATGCTGTCCTAATACCCAGCGGTTCATCTGAGCGGAGATGAAAATCAGAGGGAGCCAAGTTCAGGCCGGATGGTGGATGATCAAACATTTTCATAGAAAAAGCTGTAGGAGTGTCCCCATTGCCCCCGTAGTGCGGCCGAGAACTCTCATGAAGATGGAAATGCATGACAGTCACGTTATGCGATGCTGCATGAAATCAACCGAAGTCTCTCGGCAGGCACCCATACTTGGTGGAAGACACAATTTTCAAGGCATTTTTATGCGTCCTCCTTGCGATTAGAACTGGGAAAAGTGATGTGACAATATCTACGGGCCTACTAGACACACTGCCCAACACTGATGTGAATTATGTCTTGACAATTGTACTAGATGATTCTGTTCCGGTGTTTATGCATCACACCGATTCGTTTATATCAATACCGGCGTTTCTTACATAAGTGTTAGTATAAGGCAGAGATATACTCTGAAATCGTATAAGTAATATCCATGTATTTTTATTCTCTCACTGACAGTCAAAAATTTCCGACAGAATCATGCACATGTGACAGTCACATGAACAAATGTATATAGCGTGAGCTGGTAAGCATTACGAGGTTTGTTTACTTGGTGCTTCTGGCCAGATATAACATGTTAATAATTTAGTTATGATATTATTATCGAAAGCACGTCCATGTCATCCAACATATACTTTAGATGTGATTTTTTAACGACACGAAAACGACGAAGCCACATTTATTACTATAGGTAACTATCACATGGTCCAGGCACATTAATATGACTACCACTTATGTCCAACGTCAAAGTGCAATAACCATTCACAGATAGCAGGTGGCAGTGGGAGGTATACAAGACGTTCGGGAGGACACGGAAAACAATGCAGTCCTTGTCGTAATGTGGAAATGAAGCGATTTTTCTGACGTCCAAAAGGGCTTTGAAATGGGGTAGGGAGCTGGTCTTGAGTGCAGAGGTATTGAGCCATAATGAATTTATTAACGTTTCAAAAACACTAATGAATTTATCTTTATAAGAAAAAACCAAGAATAACATTAACTGAAAAGACTAAATTTCAGTAACACAACTGATAGCAAACACCTCAAAACGGCAGCAGTATAAAATCACTTCCTTTTAGTAACGAATATTAAATGAAGTAAAAATACAGGGCTATTACAAATGATTGACGTGATTTCATAAATTCACTGTAGCTCCATTCATTGACATATGGTCACGACACACTACAGATACGTAGAAAAACTCATAAAGTTTTGTTCGGCTGAAGCCGCACTTCAGGTTTCTGCCGTCAGAGCGCTCGAGAGCGCAGTGAGACAAAATGGCGGCAGGAGCCGAGAAAGCGTATGTCGTGCTTCAAATGCACTCACATCAGTCAGTCATAACAGTGCAACGACACTTCAGGACGAAGTTGAACAAAGATCCACCAACTGCTATCTCCATTCGGCGATGGTATGCGCAGTTTAAAGGTTCTGGATGCGTCTGTAAGGGGAAATCAACGGGTCGGTCTGCAGTGAGCGAAGAAACGGTTGAACGCGTCCGGGCAAGTTTCACGCGTAGCCCGCGGAAAATTGGCTCATGCCACAACTGGAGACCGACAGCGCCGACTTCATCTTTCAACAGGATGGTGCTCCACCGCACTTCCATCATGATGTTCGGCATTTCTTAAACAGGAGATTGGAAAACCGATGGATCGGTCGTGGTGGAGATCATGATCAGCAATTCATGTCATGGCCTCCACGCTTTCCCGACTTAACCCCATGCGATTTCTTTCTGTGGGGTTATGTGAAAGATTCAGTGTTTAAACCTCCTCTACCAAGAAACGTGCCAGAACTGCGAGCTCGCATCAACGATGCTTTCGAACTCATTGATGGGGACATGCTGCGCCGAGTGTGGGAGGAACTTGATTATCGGCTTGATGTCTGCCGAATCACTAAAGGGGCACATATCGAACATTTGCGAATGCCTAAAAAAACTTTTTGAGTTTTTGTATGTGTGTGCAAAGCATTGTGAAAATATCTCAAATAATAAAGTTATTGTAGAGCTGTGAAATCGCTTCAATCATTTGTAATAACCCTGTACATTAACATTACAAACAGCAAAACATATGATCAAATGATTATCTCAGAAATAGTAACCATCGGTTCTTTCCATTGCCATTGCCTTCTAAGTAGCCAAACTGACTGACAAATGTGGTTCAAATTTATGGTGATAGAGGAGGCAGAGGCAACGCCAGTAGCAGTAATTCCTTCTCTTCTACTAACATAGGATGGCGGTTGCCGCTACTACAGTACTAGCAACCTTCATTAAAAAATTCAATCATGGTACACAGGCATCTTAAATTAGATCACAGTTAACGAGGGATACAATCACGTATGCTGTATCACAGAGAGAACTCGTTAATTATTTAGTAACAATTAAACATACTACAAAAGCAGAAATTCTTCTGTAGTTTTTTGTAGATGCAAACAATTTAGTAAACAGCTCGAGCTCGTGATACCAGCCAATAGGTAACTATAAACATGCGCCAGAAGTAAGGTAGATCGATTCAACAATTTTCACTGACTGTAAAGTACAATTCGTAAACAAGGAGAATTACATCTGCGTTCTATACCCTTAGATTCTAAAATATGTTTGGAACAGTGACAGCCACAAGTCCACACACATTGACAGAACTGAATTCAAGTAGTACCAGGCAAAACATTCACATAGTGGGTCAACCACAGCGCATCTGGTTTCCCCCTTCACGCTAGACAAGTTTCATTCTTTGTAGTTTTTTCGTTTGACGCTTATTTCGTGATTATATATATATATATATATATATATATATATATATATATATAAAAAATATATAACAACGGGCAAACAGGGTACAGACTCAAAATAGCCACCACGCAACAGCAGGTGACGTGCACACTAATCGGATGCTCACCGTGATTTCTCGTAAAATCCAGCGCCCAGTGACGAACGCTTGCTTAGAGAGCGCCGAGAGAAGGATGTAACGAAGATTACTCGTAGTCGGAAACCCACGGGTATCACCCAGTAGACGCCACCGCGTCCAGTACTTGCGAAGGTCAGACCGGACTCCAACCCGGCACCACAATGGACACAAACTGCTTACAACTTCAATAGCAGAGGACATCCCCAATAGTGTGCGTCCTGCCGAAGTAGCCTGTAACGAGCAAAGTTCACGGCTGCGAACAACGCTCGGCCCCGCCAAACCCGCAGTGAACAAAGGCACCACTCTTGCCAACGAGACACGGCAGACACTTGGTCACAACAACACACCGCCTCACTTGCGGTCCTCGCTGCCTGTGTCACACTCTTCCCTTCACTCGGTCGCCGCAGCCCCTGATTAGATTAGGTTAGATTAGATGTTTGTTCCATAGATCCGTGCTGAGGAGATCCTCGTGGATGTGAAACATGTCAATTTTTTTAAAGCCTGAAATAACAATACTAATAGTATGAATATATACAATACATCATTTGTTTCTGTTAAAAAATTCGTCAATGGAGTAGAAGGAGTTGGCCACTAGTAAGTCTCTCAGGCTCCTTTTAAACTGATCTTTATTTGTAACTAAATTTTTTATGTTTGCTAGCAAATTATTGAAGATGAGTGTTCCTGAGTAGTGGACCCATTTTTGAACTAAAGCAAGTGCTTTTAAGTCGTTGTGCAGATCATTTTTGTTCCTGGTATTGTATGTATGAACTGAGCTGTTTGTTGAGATATATTAATTAGGACAAATTTCATTAAGGAGTAAATATACTGAGAGGCAGTAGTTAGTATACCCAGTTCTTGAAGATGTTTCTACAGGACGTCTGTGAATTTACTCCACAAATAATACGTATTACACGCTTTTGGACTCTGAAATCTTATGTTTGACTTGAAGAGTTACCCGAAAACATTATAAGTTACCCCTACCTTCTTCTCCTACCTGACCTCTACCGGCGACAGTAACGCTCGATGTGCAGCCAGAGGGTTTGCAAATCCGCGGGAATTGCGCGAAATTAAACGCGGGCGCACGGCACAGGCTTGATCACTGATTTCCAGTGAAGGGTGGAAACATTTTCGAAACGGTAAAGTCTGTAAACTGTTCGAGTGCTGTGGTGGTCAAAGTACACCGTGCGTGGCAAACTGTTGCATACAAAACCGACGCAGCGGCAACTGTGGTGCACCACTGATCATAGACTACAGGGCTGAATGACGGCTACGGAGACGTGTACGGGCAAATAGGCATGCAGTTGTTGAGCAACTGACCGTCCAGAGGCAACCACCAACGCCCCCTGAACGATTATTTAGGGAACGTTGCTGCGTATGGACCTGCGGAGCAGGTGCCTCGTTCATGCGCCTATGCTGACTGCTTGTAACGCCGGAAATGCATATCCTCCTATTTCCATTTATTGTACTATAAATTTGTTTTCCTTATTTTTGTTACCTGAATATATAACATTTCTGTGTCTTCTTATATTGTAATTGTTTTACTATTTGTATATATATATTTATGCATTTATGTCGATGTATAATTGGTTTGTTTCGTAAATATTATTTGTACTTTTACGCTGGGTCTTGCCTAGGGAAAACTGCTATCGAACGATTACATCAATAGGTCGTGTGAAGAATCAGAGTGTGTAGGATCTTTGGTAGTGTTAACTCTGTCGCGTGGAGCGCGGGCAGAGCAGAGTCTGGCTGGGGTGGTGCAGTGGAGCAGGTGTGTTGTGTGACGCTCCCGCGAGTTGCCGCGCTTTCGGGGTTTGGCAGCATGTAATTGCGCTCGACTTGCGATGATAGTTTCTGACACGGTGTCGCGGACGGGAAGCATTAGCTGCCGCACCTCAAGAGCCCGTTTCGCCTGGTGACCGTGTCGATAAGAAGGCGCACCAACATCCAGCTTCTGCAACAGCGACGGCCGACAATGAGTGACTGTCGCCACCTCCTCGATCGACGGCTTCAAACCTTCAATCAACCAACAAGGAAAACTGGGAGCACGTAAAGTTTTAGAACTGTATGGCAGACCTCAGCTTTTCAAACTGTACCATTTTCGTAACTATAATTACAGCAACTTAGCGCCGGCCGCGGTGGTCTAGCGGTTCTGGCGCTGCAGTCCGGAACCGCGGTACTGCTACGGTCGCAGGTTCGAATCCTGCCGCGGGCGTGGGTGTGTGTGATGTCCTTAGGTTAGTTAGGTTTAAGTAGTTCTAAGTTCTAGGGGACTTATGACCTAAGATGTTGAGTCCCATAGTGCTCAGAGCCATTTGAACCATTTTTGAGCAACTTAGCATGAACATTTGTTGCTCATTGTCCCAATTGCATTACCAAGCAGGGTTCCTTCCTTTTCCGGAATGAACCCGAGTGTCATTGAAATTCAAACGCCAGCATTAAAATAATAATATAGCATTTCACTGCTTTAATTTCAAAGTTCAGTTAAAGTATTCATAGCTGGCTACAATATTTAGATTATACAAGCAAGAATTAAGAGTGCGAGTTTTGTTACCGTATTTTAGCTTACCTGTGACTGCAGCTCAGCTTGGTACGTACTAAATTTTACTATCGTTAATTGTTCAGAATCGTTTAATTCAAGTTCAAAGTTAAATCTCTTCTTTCTAAATTGCGTAGATTCAAGTAGCTTTTGAAATGATTGTCGAGGTAGTCCAAGACTAACCGTATTTTACTGAATTTCGATGTGCTTCAGAAAGAAAGCTCACTATTAACTTCAGTCACTAAATTAACTTTCGATTTTCCGGTTTCATTAATTCTTTTGCTAAACTGAGTCAGGGTATAGCGAAATTTATTACTTCTGACAAACTTTCAGTTTTCACACTACACGTGTTAACCTTCAGTTGCCACGCTTCTAGTGCTAATTATATGTGTAATAACCTTTTTTTTTCAGTTACTATAGTAATTGTCCTTAGGACTGGCGACCGTAATTTCCCCCAAATCTCAAATACCTAATTACCGCTAGTTGATTGTTAACGTAAAGGCCGCAAATTTACTTTCTTTATTAACTTTACCCCTTTTCAAAATAAATTTCCACCAGTTTCATTAGCATTTTTCCTTTCATTTAGATGTAACCCTTTCCTCCATCTTTACCGACAGATTAACTTCGGTGACGATTGCTTTTCCCAAATTTCCATTAGGTACACGTGGTTTAATTTTTCACTGTCATTAAGGTCGATAAGTGAGGTGGAGGTTACATGCTGTTCATCTACATCTACATCTACGTCTATGTCTACATCCGCATGATACTCTGCAATTGACAATTAAGTGCTCGGCTTACGGTTTACCGAACCACTTTCAAGCTATTTCTCTACCGCTGCACTCTCTAAAAGCGCGCGGGAGAAAACGGACACTTAAATCTTTCTGTACGAGCTCTGGTTTCTCTTTATTGAGATGATTATTCCTCCCTTTGTTGGTCGGCGCCAACAATGTATTTTCACTCTCTGAGAAGAAGTTGGTGACTGAAATTTCATGATAAGATCCCGCTGCGACGAAAAATGCCTTTGTTTTAATGATTGCCACTCCAATTCACGTATTACGGGGGTTGGAACTTTAATAGTGGCAACTATTTATTTAGAGCTCATACAAAATAGATACGTGTTTCTAAGTTTTACTGACCTTCAAAGTAGTCACCAGCATTATGCATAACCCGTTGCCAGCGATGTGGAAGTCGTAGGATACTCTTAGCAGTGCAAGTTGTGTTCGAGCGGCGCGGTCTGTTGCTCGACGAATTAGTAGCAGTTCTGAAGCGAATGCCGTGAAGTGTTTCCTTCAGTTTAGAAATCGAGTTGAACTCACGAGGGCTTCAATCAGGGGAGTGCAGTAGGTGCTACAGCACTTAGCAGCCCCATCAGTCAAACATATCAGTAACAGCTTGCACTGTACATGCTTGAGCATTGTCCTGCAAAATGATGGTCAGGTCCTGCAGAAAGTGACCACTTCTGCCTCTATGCTGTTCAGTTTGGGAACACAACTTACGACCAGCTTAGAGACAGAAATGATGACACTTTCTGCAGGACCTGACCATCATTTTGCAGGACAATGCTCAAGCACGTACAGTGCAAGCTGTTACTGATTTGTTTGAGTCATGGGGCTGCTAAGTGCTATAGCACCTACTGCACTCCCCTGATTGAAGCCCTCGTGAGTTCAACTCGATTTCTAAACTGAAGGAAACACTTCACGGCATTCGCTTCAGAACTGCTGCAAATTCGTCGGGCAATAGACGGCGCCGCTCGAACTGTCAACACAATTGCCACTGCTAAGAGTATCCTATGACTTCCACATCGCTGGCAACGGGTTATACACAATGCTGGTGACTACTTTGAAGGTCAGTAAAACTTTGAAAAACGTATCTATATTGTATGAATTGTAAATAAATAGTTGCCACTATTTAAGTTCCAACCCTCGTATATCCGTGACGCTCTCTTCCTATCGGCGACGGAGGCTGGAATTTGCACGCCAGTATCACGACTGGACATCTAGACGTCCACTGAGTGACGACAAATTCTTATGCTACTTGGGACAGATGTCCATTGGCGCGTACCGCGTGAAACCTCTGAAAGCACACACTCTGCAACAATCGCCGGAAAGGTCCAGGTCGTAGGATGGAGCGTTATGGTCAGGGGAATATTTCCGTGGCATTCCCTGGATGACACTGTTATGCTTGAAGGCACATTGGAACCATGTCCACCTGTTTTGATCCTTACCTGTTCACTACAGTCCATAAACACACAGATATCATTGACTTACGCTGGAACCCATTTTTCGGAACTTACACAACATACTACGAACAGAATTAAAAATGCACCAATCACAGCACACAATGTACCAGTATTTCCCAAAAAACGCAACACGTCCACAGCTCGGGACCACATTACCTATCAAAACCTCTAAGAATGCTCGCTCTTCTTTCTTCTCACCCTCCCAACCCTTTGTAGCACTCTTCTGTCCACAGTTATTACCCTGAAGAATGGAAATCTTCCAGAAACCTACTTTTCCCCAAGCCTCACAAACCTATTGATAATATACCTCAGTCTTTAGAAACATCTTCATGTTCATTCAATCTTGACACATCTGTCAACACCAGAATTCATTTCCATCCTGTCAACCAGTGTGGCTTTTGTCCCAACTTCTCCACTGATGATCTCCTGTCCCAACTTCTGATGACGTCGTGTACCTCACTCAAGTCCTATCTCACCAGACCAGCTCAACATCTGTAAATCCACTACTTTTGTCTTCCTCGTCCTCAAGAAAGCCTATGAATTGTATGGCATACTGCTCTCCTACTGAAGCTCCAGATTTACATCCTTCCATAACTGTGTCCATCTTATTGCAAGGTTCTTATCTAATTGTCCATCGCTTGTCACTACTGACAACCCCTACAGGTATGTCCCAGGGTTCCTTTCTCTCCCCACCTTCATTTTCTCTACAGTCTGATGTGCCCAAACCCCCTCCACCAGTCCGCCACCTTCAGTATGCTGATGTCACTCTCCTCACCCCCATGTCCTACACTCCAGAAATTCCAAAGATACCTTCAAATCCACCTCAATCAAATTACCTCCTGATGCAACCAATGGCTCCTCAAGATCAATCCTTCCACAACCCAGGCAATAGTTATAGGGTGAACCACTATCACCTTCCACCTCCACAATTTTTACTCTACCATTTATTACCATTCTATCCAGTTAACTAATACACCAGCATACTGTAGACTAACCATCAACCAGCAACTAACATGGAAACCTCACCTACTTAAAATTCAACAGAAAGCCACAACTGAGTAAAACTAATAACTGACTGAGCTTGAGGATTAAACCTCCACGGTAACAAAATCTTGATCCAACCCTTCCTGTCCTATGTAAATGTTGTATGGATATCCACCCTGTAAAAGTTCTGTGAGTCCCTCCACGTACTTGAACGTCATGCATTTCGCTTCGTTTCCCATATCCTGTTACCTTCCCCCCCCCCACCCCACCCCCCCACCCATGTGGATCCTCTACCATCTCATCAAATTCCCAACTGTGCTCACTGACTTAGAACACCTACACCACCTGGAGAATAGATTCCCCTCCGATCACCAATCTTCACGTACCGCCGCACCTTTACAAGCGCGTCCCACAGTCCCTACAACTATAGACACTCCCTCTCTATTTGCAACGCAACTTCAGCTGACTATCTTTCCCACTGATCCGCGCGATACTTACCCATCCTACCAACTACAACTCATTCCCACCTTCTCCACTTCAAGTCAGAGGTACGTTCTCCCTTTTCCTTTTTTCTCTCTTCTCATCCATTCTCTTCTTAATTTCACGGCACTGTCCATCAACCAGAGTCTTTCTGACATTTTGTCCTCCCACTATCCATCCCAACAACTACCTTCATCTCCATAGTTTCCCACCTACTGAACACTGGTATTTATCTGCTTACACCCTTCGAACCAGTAAAAAGCATTCTATTCTACCCAGATTCTTTTGTCTAAGTGCAGGTCCTTCAGCTTTTAAATAAAAATGCAATACAGTTTCTTAGAAGAACGCCATCGATGTGTTTTTAAATGCATGAACGTATACATTTTTGTTCTGTATAATTTAGTCCTTTCTTGAAAACGCCAACATTATTCATTTTCTTATAGTTTTTAAAAGCACTGTAAACTTCTCAGCTTTTAATGTTGTTTTCGTTTTTGTTATATTTTTAAAGCTCTTGGTTGAGGAGCGGAATTTTATACTGCTGCCAGTCCACTCCCCCCCCCCCCCCTCCCATATGGGGCGAGGGGGGATGAAAAAACAATAGAGAAAAAAGGAAAAAAAAGATCGAAAGAATTGCTTGTCCCACACAGATGAGTGGAATGTATCATACCGCACAGTAACTGTTTGTAGTATAAGTAACTGAGATGTGAATGTTTGGTTTTAATTTTAGCTTCAGGTAGCCTGATAATGCTGAAATGAACGAAATTAGCTAATTTGCTAAACTGCGAAATAAAATTTTTATTTCAAGCTAAACAAATAGCCTAAACAGGTAAATGACTTCCCTCAAGAAATTTAAGTACATAATTTGGGCATAATCAATACTCTTGCTGATTATTTGAGTAGGTGAGGAATGATTTTCACTGTGCAACTAAGCGAATTCATTGTTCCTGTATTTTACTATGTAGTTGAAAATGTGATATTGCAGAAAGTCTTAAAATTTCAAATATTGTCTGTCTTGTTAGATGACGGGATGTTAAATGCTAATCCTTAGTTTCCATTCCTTTCTACGAGGGATGTTCAATAAGTAGTGCAAATTTCGGTTGAAAAAAAACCGCGGGATTTGTCGCGGGACATTGTGGAGTATTACCGCTTCAGCCCCTGTAGTCTCATGAAATTCGGGCAGGCGGCGCTGCTATACATAGTCTTCAAAATGGCATCTATAAAGTGTGTTCCAGGCAGACAGCTGCCACTGAGTTTCTTTTGGTAGAAAACCAGAGCATCGCACATGTTCATGTGAGCTTGATCAATGGTTACGGAGACCCAGCAGTGAACAAAAGCAAGGTGAGTCGTTGAGCGTAACAACGTCGTGCAAACCTGTCCGATCTCCCACGTGCCGGCCGGCTGCAAACAGCTCTGGCTCCTGCAGTGCTGAAACTTGAGGACATTCTCATACTAGGTGATCAACGGATCGCAGTCAAACACCTCGCTACTTCTCCATTACACACAAGGTTTTCACAAGTCTGTATACCCGAGACGAGCTCACGAATCTTCATTGGACCGTTCTTTTTCATCCGCCCAACAGCCTGGTTGTCGCACCTTCCGACTTCCATCTGTATGGCCCAATGAAGAATGCACACTGCGGGAAGCAGTACGTAGATGATGGGGAGGTTATCGATGCAGCAAGATTTTGGCTCCGACGGCGATCATTAGAGTTGTACCATGCGGGCATATCTGCTCTCTTAGTAAGGTGACGTAAGGTCATCGCGTTGAACGGAGATCATGTTGAAAAATAGCGTTTTGTAGCCAAAAGAGTGGGGAATAGTAGGACATACTGAAATCCTGAATGAAACCAATCTGCTTTCAGAAAAAGGTGTTGCATTACATGTTGAACGCCCCTCGTATTACATTACGACACCTAAGGGAATTAAAAGAAGAGGCATTGTCAAAGAGCTAAATGGAAATGTTTACGACCCAGAGAGACGGACGTGATGCTGTAGTGACACGGTACAGGCTGCTGTTAACACGCACTAGACGCCGCCGCACTCAGCCACGTAACATTTGCCGGCTCTCACTGGCTGGTCGTTATGTGCTGTACTCTCCACTTCTCCATTCCGAAGCGAGGACTGCCACAAGCGCTGGCTTAACTAGCTTTCAGTTGCGCAAACGCTCTTCCGGCGAACACAGCAAAAATGTTTGCTCAAGATTCGTCGTCAGTGGAGGAAGCAAAGCCGGTGAAATGGCTTGTACGTTGCACTGTGGGGCCGAAAACTTTGTAATCCTCCTATTTTTCAGGTGATGAAATCAACACACTTACATGTTAGTACCTACAGACCCTGTATGGGGCACAAACTCACATAAGAGTTCAGGAAATTTAACTAGCTATCGAGTTACAGCTCTACTTGTCATTCACGCACACATTTAGAGGGTAATTGCTTCAGACCCATTCTCTCCTGCACTTTCATCTCTCTCTCTCTCTCTCTCTCTCTCTCTCTGTCTCTGTCTTTGTGTGTGTATTTTGCTTATCTTTTGCACTCTGAAATTTCCCCTTAACGTTATGTTTTAGTTAGTATGTTGATAAGGATATCAATAGCTCAAATGAGTTTTAATTACTGCATAATTACAATTGATCGACAGAATTCTTGGATTCTCCACGTTTTTTGACATTTCATGTTTGAATTCTTTGGCACAAATGTGTTAGGAGTTGTCTTCTTTTCGAGCTACAATTATCCACAATAACTAAAGGGTGTATTTATTACTTATTTGTTTCTTTTACGGAGAGATAAAGATACTTTGTGATTATTAATTTCCTTGTTGCACAAGTGTTTCACCGAGTTGCCTTCAGGACAACTGCGTGTTGACGTAGATGGATTACCGGTTAACATCTTGTGTCCAATCTTAGAGATGGTAATTTTGTTCAAAAAACTGGTTCAAATGGCTCTGAGCACTATGGGACTTAACTTCTGAGGTCATCAGTCCCCTAGACAGTAGCGGTCGCGCGGTTCCAGACTGTAGCGCCTAGAACCGTAATTTTGTTCATACAGGGGTCCACAGCCTCGAATTAAAATATTGTCCGTTATGGGATGTACAATTTTCAAATTCCTGTTCCTGTTCCTCAATTTTGACTTCTTGGTTGTTATCAAGCATAACCTCTGTGTAACATGTAAATCAATCCATCATTCCACAGATGGAGCGAGTTAAAATTTATTGGAGAATAATTGGCCAACTATAAGTAAATTTGAAAATCGTACAGCGCATAACGGACAATGTCGTCATTAAAAAAATCTCAGTCGTGTGCTGCCAGGTTTATTATTCTGCGAAAAGACTTGCTTTTTCTAGAAGATAAAAATAGCTTGTGAGGGTTCTCGTAACAACGCACCGGGCATTTCGTATATTTTCGTCCTTTTATTACAAATAATATTAAATTTGGATGAATGCTACTAAAATTTTAAGAATTAAGGGGTGAGAGAGGCCTGCAGTCGGGAAGCAGCAAGTGCTTGTCCCCAGAGATAGGCTCATGCGCCCTTTGTTGTAACAGATTTTCCGGCAGCGGAGGAAGGTGGTGGAGCGGACCCCATAGGGCAGGTTTAGGCGCCTGTCGGAAAGAGCGTTTTTCCTCCGCACACATAGACCGCTTTCTTTGCGAATGTGTGCGAGTCGTATGTGTGCTTGTAGACTGTAAGCGAGTGTAATGGATGTGTGTTTAGTGTAGTGTTACTGAAGCGTGATTTATTTTCAAAGAATATTCTTAAGAATTTATTTTATTTACTAGCGATTCATCAAGAACATTAACACATTTAATCACACTATGTAAGCATGGAAGTAGTTGCCAGGGAGTACTTATGAAATTATAACCAAATTCCTTTTAACAAATAGGAATTTTATTCATTTTAATAGTACCTAAAAGCATTTTTTTTAAAAAGAAACAGCTTTAAAATTATAATCAGAAAGCACCCTCCGAATATCAAAGGTACAATTTACTCAGAGGCAGAAAGAAACGAGTTTTGACTGTATGAGCTTTCAGGCAGAGAACCTTGCCGCTCCATTCTGACACGGCCGTAGTTACGACCGCTCACAACAGCCTGTGAAAGACTACACTGGTGCAAATCTGCAACACACCAGATTACTTTAAACTAAGAGTTTTAACAATTTACACAAACACACGAACTATTCACCCCCCGTAGGAGGGATGGAAATGGTACAAAACACTAAAATTAAAAGATTAACTTGCCATCGAAGGTGCAACTTGATTTTAACTTCTAAGAAAAGTCTTACGGTGAAAGGGTGGCAACTTTATATACTAAAATGATCATTTAAATAAAAGCACATGAATTGCAATCTTACATAAAATTCTAAAAGGTTGGCCAAACAATAGTTAAGGTGCTCTACAGTACACAGATACCGCCTCGCAAGATCATAGGCAATAATATCAATGTTTCCTAAGATCAAAACATATCTCAGGTATTAGACCGTTACACTCCAAGCAATAAATTCGTTAACACCAAATCCGACAAACATGACAGAGGCAGCTACTAACGTACGGTAGATTGATAAGGAGATTACCGAACAACCCGAACCGCAGGTTGCTCTAACCCGCCCCTACTCCACAAGGGAAAAACGGACCATCCAGTTTATAAACAACCACCTTTCCGCCGGTGGGCAAACGGAGACGCAAGGTGGGTCGACCCCAAAGCAAAACGGCTGGTGACCTCACCAAGAAAACAAGTAGAATTCAACAAGAGTAAATCAAACAACATATCACCAATCACTTAACTTCTAATAAACTGTGATATCTCGAGAAGACCTGGCGCAGCACCACCAAATCGCTCTCCCGAACCGTCCGCTGCCAGCCGCTTCAACTGACGCAGGAAGGCGCGCCGATCTCCCGTCTCACGGCGTCGCAGCTCGCACCGGCCAGACTGATGTCGTGGGTTGACTCCTGTTGCTCTCGTGTCGACCGCGAAGTCACTACCCCTCGCTATTCCCCGCGGCCCACTGGACTCACGTGGTGACCTCACATACTCCGACGCTCAAGACGGACAAGTCATCTTGTGTCTCTGTGCGCGACTGACCAACCGATCGATCCAACCGCCAATGACCATTGCCTGAGCAAACTCGAGCAGACTGGGGGCCTAACGCGCAGACTCAGATGCAGGAACTAAGCCCCGACCGGGCGACCACTCGCTGAGTTCTCTTACTGGCACAGTGGAAAGACTCTCATTTTGACGGCTTTAAAGGTTGGTCCGAACGACAGACATACTAGCACTCCGAACGACAGACAGACACTAACTGACTAACAAATGCGGACGAGAGACAGACTAGCAAACTGGGGACGAGAGACTGACCCAGACTGACCGACTGGCGAACTCATGGAGTCCCTTAAATGCACGTCAACAGGCAACCTTTCCCACCACAGGGAGACACCAAAGCTGCGATCGCCACAGCGGAGCCACCGCCAGAAGCGAAGGGCGACTGTTTCACACTACGCGCTGCGGCGCGCTTTTCAAAACAGCAACTTTTACCACGGCTCAGTTACTATTCCTTGATGGTGATGAGAGAAGGGAGAGAGCGAAATCTGGTGCCGATACGTAGCCTATTCCTCTCCAGTAGCAACAAGACGCACGCCCAGCTTAACGTCCTCTTCAAACAGACGGATCACCACCAGTTCCACTTCACGAGAGACTGCGGAGAGGTTTCGAATTTAAATCAGATGACTAGCGAAAAGGCTGGTGATCAGGAAATTTACGTAACCAATTCTCCTCACCTTGCCGGCCAACTACTGATAGTAAATTTTTATCAATCTGCAGAATTCGAACCGGTTTATTTTCTAGTTGAGCGCCAGCGCACTGCACTGCGTTAGTGACCTCGGCTACTGTGGCGAGGTGGACGGTGGTCCATTTGAGAAGGTCTGTTGTAGGTACGGGGAGTCACGAGAGGGCGGAACACACTCGCTGTTTCAATGCCAGGAAAGAATGCTTTAATAATAAATATTAAACAATATAGACAACAACCTTAATGTGGACCAAAGGGGTTGATCTCTTTAAAATTCGAATTAAATTAAATGTAAAATTTTCACGAGCCTCTAACAGCATATGGTGAAAGGAATGTTGCCAATATTTGAAATCCGAAATTAAGCGCAATAGGTAGTCAGTCTTGGGTCGCGTCTGGTTAGGTAAACATTACCTGTCACTTACGATGAAGTTGCAAAATTACGATTTTATGTAGCACTGATTACTTTTAGTATAGGCACTTTGAAACTATGCCACTTCAGATGCTGGGGTGTAAGGGGTACCAAGGAGCAGATACAGATACAGATACAGATACAGATCACAATTTAGTAGTGATGAAGAGTATGTTGAAATCTAAGAGACTAGTCAGGGTGAATCAATGCGTAAAAGAGTACGGAAGTGTTAAGGAATGAGACGGTACGCTTGAAAGTCTTTGAGGATATAGATACTACAATAAGGAATAACTCAGAGGGCGCTACTTTCTAAGAGTAATGGGTATTTCTAAAAACGACAATCACAGAAGCTGGAAAGACAAACATAGGTACAAAGAGGGTAATTGGGAAGAAACAATGGGTAACGGAAGAAGCACTTCAGTTGATCAATGAACGAAGGAAGAACAAAAATGTTCAGGGAAATTCAGGAATACAGAAATACAAGTCTCTGAAGAGGGAAAGAAATAGAAAGTGCAGGGAAGCTAAGAAAAAATGGCTACATGAAAAATGTGAAGAAATCGAAAAAGAAATGACTGTCGACAGGACTGACTAAGCCGAAACAACCCTCGGTGTAATTAAAAGCAAGAGTGGTAACATAAAGAGTGCAATGGTAATTCCTCTATTAAATTCAGAGATGTGAGCGGATAGGATCAGTGAGTATATTGAAGGCTTCTAAGAGGGGGAAGACTTATCTGATGACGTGATAGAAGAAGAAACAGGAGTCGATGAAGAAGAGATAGGGTATCCAGTACTAGAATCAGAATTTAGAGGTACTTTGGAAGACATAATATCAAATAACGGAGTAGAGATACATAACATTCCATCAGAATTTTTAAAATCATTGTGGAAGTTGGTGTATAGAATGTATGAATCTGGTGATATACCATCTGACTTTCGGAAAAACAACATACACACAACTGCGAAGACTGCAAGAGCTGACAAGTGCGAGATTTATCGCACAATCAGCTTAACAGCTCATTCATCAACGTTGGTGACCGGAATAATACATGTAAAAGTGGAAAAGAAAATTGAGAATGTGTTAGATGCCGATCAGTTAGGCTTTAGGAAAGGTAAAGGCATCAGAGAGGCAGTTCTGACGCTGCGGTTGATAATGGAAACAAGACTAACGAAAAATCAAAACACGTACATAGGTTTTGTCAACCTTGAAAATATGTTCGACATTGTAGAACGATGCAAAATGTTCGAAACTCAGAGAAAAATAGGGGTAAGCTACAGGGGAAGACGGATAATATACAAAACGTACAAGAGCCAAGAGGGAATGATAAGAGTGGAAGTCCAAGATGAAGTGTTCAGATTAAAAAGACAGGGATGTAGTCTTTCACCCCTACTGTTCAATCAGTACATCGAAGAAGCAGTGACGGAAATAAAAGAAAAGTTCAAGTGCGGAATTAAGATTCAAGGTGAAACGCTATCAATGATAAGATTCGCTGATGACATTGCTATCCTGAGTGAAAGGGAAGAAGAATTACAGGACGTGTTGAATCGAATGAGCAGTATGATGAATATGGACTGAAAGTAAATCGAAGAAAGCTGAATGTAATGAGAAGTAGCAGAAATGAGAACAGCGATTAACATAACATCGGGATTGGTGATCACGAAGTAGATGAAGTTACCTAGGTAGCAAAATAACCCTTGACGGACGGAGCAAGGAGGATATAAAAAGCAGATTAGCAATGTCAAAAATGTCAAGAGAAATTTGCTAATATCAAGCATAGGTCTTAAAGCGAGGAAGAAATTTCTACGTTCGTTTGGAGCACAGCATTGCACGGTATTGAAACATGGATTGTGGGAAGAACGTAAAAGAATAGAATCGAAACATTTGAAATGTGGTGCTAAAGAATGTTGAAAATTTATTGGACTGATAAGGTAAGGAATGAGGAGGTTCCCCGGAGAATGGGAGAGGAAAGGAATATACGGAATACACTGACAAGAAGAAGGGACAGGAACAGGATGGTAGGACATCAGGGAATAACTTCCATTGTTCTAGAGGGAGCTGTAGAGAGTACAAGCTGTAGAGGAAAACAGAAACTGAAATACGTCCAGCAAATAATTGAGGTCGTGAGTTACACGTGCTGCTCTGAGATGGCTGAGGTTGGCACATGAGAAGAATTAGTGGAGGGCAGCATTAAACCAGTCAGAAGGCTTACGACTCAAAAAGAACAAAGATAATCCTTGTAGGCGTTTCAGGTTTTGTTGGGGTTCCCTGAAAACCTTCAAGGACTAGCAGACATTCTTAAAAACAAGACATTCCTAAAAAAAAAAAACACATCTCGAGATTTGCCTGCCATTCTTGTCGAACGGAATGTGCTTCTAAGAACAGCACGGAACTCGGTGACTGTTGGAAACGGCTACTAAAACGCTGTTGATATTTTTCCTAACTTTTTACTTAACCTACCCTAAGGGGACACGGCAAACAATGAGCCGACCGTACAAATTGCCTGCAATAGATTATGTCCTGTGCAGCTTCTACTGAGTTTCTGCGAATATTAGTTATTGCAGGTCTTCCCGTAATGTATCCTATAATCTTATTCGCTGACTTCTTCGGAGACGCTTTTCCTCTGGCATCTCTACCAACAATACTTTTTGGAATAGCATCATGTGTCCTCCTCGCATCATATCCTGCCACAGTAGTCGGTAACCTTTGCTTTTTGTGCAGTTTTAGACTGGTTCGTCATATCTTTTATTTCTTATTTATTCAGTCTCTTCCTTTCTGTTTCTTCCTGCACTAGCCCAAAAATCTTTCTCGTTACCTTTCTGTAAACACTATCAGTTTTCTCTCTCGCTCTTGGTGGTACTCAGCGGTTCTGTGCCATATAAGAGCACTGGAGCAGGTAGTCAAATAAAAGCGGGACAAATGGAAAAAAGTAAATAAACTCTTTATTATTCCAAAAGTAACCGCCGTAACTGTTGATACATTTATGTTAGTGTGAGACAAGACTTCAGTGTCCTCATAGAAAAATATTTTCGGTTTCCTACGAAATCATTATTGTACCTAGGTATGCATCTGTTTGTCTGAAGCATATCGATGGCCACGAGTGTTTTCCTTCAGGACTCCAATAATAAGGAAATCTCATGGGGGGAAATTTGGACGGTGTGGAGGATGTTTAAGGGCTTTCCAGCGAAACGTCTGCAGCGTAGTCGAAAAAAAAAAAGAACCTGGAAACATATGGGCGGTCCCTTACACATCCACCATACAGTCCCTATCGCTCCCTATGGGATTTCCATGTTTCTTAACCTTGAAGAAAGACATTTGTGTCCATGGATTTACTTCAAAGAGGTGAGCTCCTGGGTACAATCATGGTTCTGTAGGCAACCGAAAACATTTTTCTATGAAGGCACTGACGTCTTGTCTCACAGTGGGATAAATACATTGATAGTTATGGCGATTACTTTTGAAATAACAAACAGTTTACTTTCTTTTTGCCATCTGTCTTGTTTTCATATGACTGCTCGTTGTACTTCGTACAATATATATTTTACTTGCTGGAATGAAAGAATTCCATGTATCACCTGCAGCTCCAACAAACTCTCTCTCTCCCTCTCCCTTTCTCCCTTCGCCCTCCCCTCTCTATACAGTGTATTTGAAAAAGAAGTCCCTAGGTTTAATGTGATCTAGACTCTGTACAAAGTGACATACAGTATTCTAGTCTGTGGTGTGTGATTCATCAAATCTCCAAGTTTGGCTCCCCTGCAGCCGGCAGGTCTGCTTGACCTTGAGACGGCACTAGTGTTGTTTTATTTTTTCTCTGTTCCGTGAGTTCAGTCCAGGTGTGCATGCAGTGCAGTGCAGTTCAGAGCAAGTCAGCAACAATGTGTACTCCGCGACAGAAAGCGCAGTGTGTTATTTGGCTTGTAAAACTGAGTAAGTTATAACTGCAGAATTTGGGGGGCAGAGGATCCACATGAAGTTATTCAGCAGCGACGTGACTCTCCCAAAGTTAATGTCTGGTGCAGTTTGATGGAAGATCGTGTGATTGGTCCTTCATTTTTGTGACATGTTGATAGAGTACGTCTTTCCCCAAATGGGCGATATTGAGGAGGAAAAGGGGCTTGTGTTTTTCCAAAAAGATGGCGTCCCACCTCATTACAGTAACCATGTGCTTGCGGATCTTGACACTCGCTTTCCAGGAAGGTGGAGAGGCAGGGCTGGCACACTACCTTGGCCACCACGAAGCCCAGACTTCACCCCACTGAATTTTTTGTTTTGAGGTCAGTGTACAGTTTACAGTGCACAGTGAAAAGACCAGAGACATCAATCATTTACGGGAAAAAATCGTCGCCGCGGTTGAGACAGTTACAACTGAAATGTTGGTGAGTATGTGCCGAGAAGTGGAATGTCGTCTCGACGTGTGCAGGGCAATAAATGGATCCCACGTTGAAGTCTACTAACATTAAAGAAAATTGGAAGGATTTCTCTGCCATGATATTTACTTATTGAAGTAATTTTTCATTAATTTCCCCATTAAATTTATACCTAAAACTAGGGAGTTCTTTCTCAAACACACAATATGTACAGGGTGGTCCATTAGTAGTGACCAGGCCAATGTCTCACGAAATAAGCATCAAACGAAAAAACTACAAAGAACGAAACTCGTCTAGCTTGAAGGGGGAAACCAGATGGCGCTAGATGGCACTGCCATAGGTCAAACGGATATCAACTGCGTTTTTTTAAAATAGGAACCCCCATTTTTTTATTACATGTTCGTGCAGTACGTAAAGAATTATGAATGTTTTAGTTAGACCACTTTTTTCGCTTTGTGAAAGACGGCGCTGTAATAGTCACAAACGTATAAGTACGTGATATCACGTAACATTTCGCCAGTGCGGACGGTATTTGTTTCGTAATACATTACCCGTGTTAAAATGCACCTTTTACAAATTGCGGAAAAGGTCGATACGTGTTGATGTATAGCTATTGTGACCAAAATGCCCAACGGGCGTGTGCTGTGTATGCTGCTCGGTATCCTGGACGACATCATCCAAGTGTCCGGACCGTCGGCCGGATAGTTACGTTATTTAAGGAAACAGGAAGTATTCAGCCACTTGTGAAACGTGAACCACGACCTGCAACAAATGATGATGCCCAAGTAGGTGTTTTAGCTGCTGTCGCGGCTAATCCGCACATCAGTAGCAAGCAAACTGCGCGATAATCGGAAATCTCAAAAACGTCGGTGTTGAGAACACTACATCAACATTGATTGCGCCCGTACCACATTTCTATGCACCAGGAATTGCATGGCGACGACTTTGAACGTCGTGTATAGTTCTGCCACTGGGCACAAGAGAAATTACGGGACGATGACAGATTTTTTGCACGCGTTCTATTTAGCGACGAAGCGTCATTCACCAACAGCGGTAACGTAAACCGGCATAATATGCACTATTGGGCAACGGAAAATCCACGATGGCTGCGGCAAGTGGAACATCAGCGACCTTCGCGGGTTAATGTATGGTGCGGCATTATGGGAGGAAGGATAATTGGCCCTCATTTTATCGATGGCAGTCTAAATGGTGCAATGTATGCTGATTTCCTACGTAATGTTCTACCGATGTTACTACAAGATGTTTCACTGGGTGACAGAATGGCAATGTCCTTCCAAAATGCTGGATGTCCGGCAGATAACTCGCGTGCGGTTGAAGCGGTATTGAATAGCATATCTCATGACACGTGGATTGGTTGCCGAAGCACCATACCATGGCCCGCACGTTCGGCGGATCTGACGTCCCCGGATTTCTTTCTGTGGGGAAAGTTGAACGATATTTGCCATCGTGATCCACCGACAACGCCTGAAAACATGCATCAGCGCATTGTCAATTCATGTGCGAACATTACGGAAGGAGAACTACTCGCTGTTGAGAGGAATGTCGTTACACGTATTGTCAAATGCATTGAGGTTGACGGACATCATTTTGAGCATTTATTGCATTAATGTGGTATTTACAGGTAATCACGCTGTAAGAGCATGTGTTCTCAGAAATGATAAGATCACAAAGGTACATGTATCACATTGGAACAACCGAAATAAAATGTTCAAACGTACCTACGTTCTGTATTTTAATTTAAATAACCTACCTGTTATTAACTGTTCGACTTAAATTGTGAGCCATATGTTGAAACGCGTACGTTTCATAAGTATTCATTACCAGCGATGGCGAGGCATTACAGAATCTCTGACCAGAGAATTATTTATCGTTGCTAGTCTGCGCTTGACCGCGCGAGACGATAGAAGTAGCGCGCGGGACACAGTAGTAGCATGTTGCGAGTCGGCAAGAGCAGTTGCAAGTTGCACTCTGTCGGCAGTAGTTGTGTGTGAGGAGTCGACGGGCGTCGACATGGGTCTCTGGTCACGGTTCTGGACGAGGTATATTGTTATCGAAGGTAATGAAGCAGCATTGCGCTCAGCTAACAACATATGTTAATTGTAATTAATTTGTTCAAGAATTGCCCCAATAATAATTTTCTTTTAAAGTAACTGTTTGAAACAAAAAGATTCATTACAAGTTAAATAATATTTCCCATGCATTCCCTTCAAGAATCAAAATTAAACATGGGCCAGCATTGCACGGAGCTGTGCCGAAACATAAAAGCAGATAGTGATACAGTTTTACTGAGGTAAGAATTTCGGTTTGTTTATTCAGGTTTAATTATTGCACAGGGCCGAAGGTCAGCGCAGCTGCCCTTATAAAATTTATCAGGTTCATTTTAGCGTTAATTTTGTGGGGACTTAACATTTTTTGCACATTTTTATTATCATTGACTTTTATTACTGTGGGGAGTTTACATTTGGGCCATTATTATTCTTTAATTTTTGCAAGCAGGTTACGCTTGGCTCATTTTTATTATTCCGTAATTTGGTGGGAAGACACCATATGGCTCATTTACATTTTTTACTTAATATTGACTGTCATATTTTTGCTGGGAGGTTACAATTTCGCTATTATTGATTTTTAAAAATTTTGCGGGGAGGTTACAATGTTTGTGGCTATTACAGCGCTATTTATCACAAAGCGAAAAAAGTGGTCCAACTAAAACATTGACATTTCTTTACGTACTACACGAATATGTAATAAAAATGGGGGTTCCTATTTAAAAAACGCAGTAGATATCCGTTTGACCTATGGCAGCGCCATCTAGCGGGCCAACCATAGCGCCATCTGGTTTCCCCCTTCAAGCTAGACAAGTTTCGTTCTTTGTAGTTTTTTCGTTTGACGCTTATTTCGCGAGATATTTGGCCCGGTCACGATCATATATATATATGTGTGTGTGTGTGTGTGTGTGTGTGTAAGCCTGCTGACACTTAGGATGAAATCAACGACATGGCACATTCAATAGTACCGTGCGTAATAAAGCGCTGCGGTACACACCTTGCAGTTGATTATTTATACCGTAGCTAAACGTTTCGTTCAGGTAACCGTGGTGATTCTCCTGAACCAAATCTCAGGAAACTACGATAAGGACAAGTGAGCCCTTTATCTGGATTAGTTGGGAGAGTATTTCTAGGTCCGGTATTTGCCTCACAACCAAGAGAAACTGATGAAACTGACAAAAGCATCGAACGGAAACGGTGGATAATAGGAAGGGTCGTGCTTCATGTGTTCATTTAGGCTGCTTTCATATTGACGACTTAGTCGCGGAGGATCAGCTGGGCCATTCAGTCAGAGGGTAATTGCCTCTCCCTGCGCTGTAATGGCGCAAAGTTACACGGCTGAAAATACACTATAATAGAAGCACAAATGTCCCAGTAAACACGGGTCCGCAACGAGCCGCTTGCGATATAATCGCGACTATATGGTTCCACTGACGGCATTGTTTGTAACATCGTCCGGTTTCCCCCTTGCGCACCTGAGGCCGACCTATGTTCTCTGTTTACACAACGGAACATTGCCGAGAGATGGAGTTGGAAGCACACCATAAACGCAGAACGTACAGGATGGATAAAGTACACAGTCTCAAAGGGTATCAGTCGCGTCTGAGAAGTGCCACGTGAGCTGTTGTAGTTACAATGGAACCGTACAGTAACGATGAGTATGCGGATATGCATTTAATGTACGGTAAGGCTAATGGCAAGCACGGGAGGCTGCACGCTTGTACCAAGAAACACATCATGATCGAAGACACCCCGAAAGGTGTACATTTACATGGGTCCATCAGCGCCTGAGAGAACACGGGGGTTTTGCACTTGGCAGACCAGGAGGTAGGCCTGCCTGAGTTTGAGGATATGATGTTGGAAGCGGTACAGCGCTCTCCAGAAAACTTTACGAGAAGAAGTGGCTGTACTAAGCCACAGTAGTGTATGGAAAATCTTACTGTACCCTTACCACCTCCAACGAGTTCAATGTCGCCGGCCGCGGTGGCCGTGCGGTTCTGGTGCTGCAGTCCGGAACCGCGGGACTGCTACGGTCGCAGGTTCGAATCCTGACTCGGGCATGGGTGTGTGTGATGTCCTTAGGTTAGTTACGTTTAAGTAGTTCTAAGTTCTAGGGGACTTATGACCTAAGATGTTGAGTCCCATAGTGCTCAGAGCCATTTGAACCATTTGAGTTCAATGTCTCAATGATGCAGACTTTGTTCCTGGAGTGATGTTTGCTCACTGGCTGCAATAGCAGGGCCGGCCGGAGCGGCCGAGCGGTTAAAGGCGCTACAGTCTGGAACCGCACGACCGCTACGGTCGCAGGTTCGAATCCTGCCACGGGCATGGATGTGTGTGATGTCCTTAGGTTAGTTAGGTTTAAGTAGTTCTAAGTTCTAGGGGACTTATGACCACAGCAGTTGAGTCCCATAGTGCTCAGAGCCATTTGAACCATTTTTGCAATAGCAGGCTGTAGTCGACCCTCTTTTCGCATGTAACATTTTATTTACAGACGAGCAGGATTCACACGCGATGGTGTGATTAACTATCATAAAACACGTTTGTGGTGTGGAATAAACCCACATGCTGTTCATGGGTCACCACATCAGCAACGTTTCTCACTGAATATGTGGTTAGGGGTACTAGGCGATCAACTCATTGAGCCACACATTCTTCCACCACAACTTAATGGACGCAGGTGCCTTAGCTTTCTGCGGCGTCATCTTCCAGGATTGCTTGAGGATGTTCCCCTTCAGCAACGTCAGAGTATGTGGCACACGCATGATGGAGCACCGGCACATTTTGCTGCTGGTGTGAGACTACATCTAACGCGCAGATACGGCCGAAGATGGATGGGTCGAGGCGGACTTGAGCCGGCCGGTGTGACCGTGCGGTTCTAGGCACTTCAGTCTGGAACCGCGTGACCGCTACGGTCGCAGGTTCGAATCCTGCCTCGGGCATGGATGTGTGTGCTGTCCTTGGGTTAGTTAGGTTTAAGTAGTTCTAAGTTCTAGGGGACTGATGACCTCAGATGTTAAGTCCCATAGTGCTCAGAGCCATTTTCGAGGCGGACCTGTACCTTGGCCTCCAAGGTCACCTGATCGAATTCCTTTGGATTTTTGCGTCTGGGATCACAACGTGTACAGCACACCCGTTATCACTGTTGAAGAACTGGAACAGAGAGTTGTACATGCTTGTCAAGAATTCCAGAATGGTCTAGGGGCTTTCGAAAGGATTCGAAATTCATTGCAGGGACGAGCACAGTATTGCATCCAAATGCACCTAGGTATCCCATACGTGAAATGTGAACTAATTGCGATGTACAACCCAGTAGTAAAGTCTAAATTTCAAATTAATGTGTACTAACTAGGACGATGTTTACAATGACGTCAGTGACGGCTTGGAACCATATTGTCATCATTATCTCGCAAGCGGTTCGTTTGTGTGCTGGGACATTTGTGGTTCTATTATCGTGTACTTTCAGCCGTGTAAGTTTGCGCCATCCTTTTTGATACACCCTATATATATATATATATATATATATGTGTGTGTGTGTATTTCGCTGGCATCTTTTTGGAAGACCTCAAGGTGTTGAAGATGAACGATCGTTCAGACAAATCTTCAACTTCAAAAACCGACGAAAACGTCGAACGTGGGCGTGCTGTTGTGAGATCAGACCGACGTTTAACGATAAGGACCATGAGTGACCTATGTAACACCTCCACCATACATCAAATTTTAACCGAAGTTTTGTACATGCGAAACATCTGTGTCAAAAAAGGCCGAAAAATCTCGCAACTGAGCAGAAGGACAATAGAAGAAACATGTTTGTTTATCTTTTTGAGAGGATTGCCAATGATAACGAACGGTTCAGTCGTGTAATCAAAGATGATGAAACCTGGATCTTTGAGTACGGCCCTGAGACAAAGCGGCAGTGTGAGGAGTGGCACACTGAGACACACACTGACACATCTCCCTGACCGTAAAAAGTTCGAATCGGCAAATCAAAGATCAAAGCAACGCTTATTTGCTTTTTTGATATGAGAGTATCGTGCATAAAGCTGTCAACCAAACATTTCACATAGATGTTCCTGAAAAGCTTAGATAAAGGAGTCTTCGAGTGAGATCTCAAAAGGCGTTCGTGTTGTTCCACAGCCCCCCCTCCCTCCTTGTTCATCTATATGAGTATATCAGACATTTTACTTTTCCCTAAATTGAAAAATGTGTTAAAAGGACACCATGTTAGGACTGTGGAGAATATACAAAAAATGTGAAAGATATGGAAACTCTCTACTAGATGAAACTTCTCAGCGCTTCTCCCAAGATTGGGATCAACGACTCTGCCAGTGTATAACTGCTGAAGGGCACTGCTTTGAAGGAGAAAACACTGTTATTTGAAAAAAAAAAGTTTGGTATTTAACAAATAAATCTCATTACTTTTCTGGTAAAATATATATATATATATATATATATATATATATATATATATAAGCGATACAGATGGCCGTACCGTAGGTGCAACCACAACGGAGGGGTATCTGTTGAGGGGCCAGACAAACGTGTGGTTCCTGAAGTCTGGATGATTGACTGATCTGGCCTTGTAACACTAACCAAAACGGCCTTGCTGTGCTGGTACTGCGAACGGCTGAAAGAAAGTGGAAACTACAGCCGTAATTTTTCCCGAGGGCATGCAGTTTTACTGTAAGGTTAAATGATGATGGCGTCCTCTTGGGTAAAATATTCCGGAGGTAAAATAGACCCCCATTCGGATCTCCGGGCGGGGACTACTCAAAGGGACGTCGTCATCAGGAGAAAGAAAACTGGCATTCTACGGATCGGAGAGTGGAATGTCAGATCCCTTAATCGGGCGGGTAGGTTAGAAAATTTAAAAAGGGAAATGGATAGATTAAAGTTAGATATAGTGGGAATTAGTGAAGTTCCGTGGCAGGAGGAACAAGACTTTCGGTCAGGTGAATACAGGGTTATAAACACAAAATCAAATAGAGGTAATGCAGGAGTAGGTTTAATAATGAATAAAAAAATAGGAGTGCGGGTAAGCTACTACAAACAGCATAGTGAACGCATTATTGTGGCCAAGATAGACACGAAGCCCGTGCCTACTACAATAGTACAAGTTTATATTCCAACTAGCTCTGCAGATGATGAAGAAATTGATGAAATGTATGATGAGATAAAAGAAATTATTCAGGTAGAGAAGGGAGACGAGAATTTGATAGTCATGGGTGACTGGAATTCGAGAGTAGGAAAAGGGAGAGAAGGAAACATAGTAGGTGAATATGGATTGTGGGTAAGAAATGAAAGAGGAAGCCGTCTGGTAGAATTTTGCACAGAGCAATAACTTAATCGTAGCTAACACTTGGTTCGAGAATCATAGAAGAAGGTTGTATACATGGAAGAATCCTGGAGATACTAGAAGGTATCAGATAGATTATATAATGGTAACACAGAGATTTAGGAAGCAGGTTTTAAATTGTAAGACATACCCAGGGGCAGATGTGGACTCTGACCACAATCTATTGGTTATGACCTGTAGATTAAAACTAAAGAAACTGCAAAAAGGGGGGAATTTAAGGAGATGGGACCTGGATAAACTGACTAAACCAGAGGTTGTACAGAGTTTCAGGGAGAGCATAATAGAACAATTGACAGGAATGGGGGAAAGAATACAGTAGAAGAAGAATGGGTAGCTCTGAGGGATGAAGTAGTGAAGGCAGCAGAGGATCAAGTAGGTAAAAAGACGAGGGCTAGTAGAAATCCTTGGGTAACAGAAGAAATATTGAATTTAGTTGATGAAAGGAGAAAATATAAAAATGCAGTAAATGAAGCAGGCAAAAAGGAATACAAACGTCTCAAAAATGAGATCGACAGGAAGTGCAAAATGGCTAAGCGGGTATGGCTAGAGGACAAAATATGTAATGATTAGATTAGATTAGTTTTTCGTTCCATAGATCCGTGCTGAGGAGATCCTCGTGGATGTGGAACATGTCAATTTTTTTAAGCTGAAATAACAATGCTAATAGTATGAATACATACAACACATCATTTGTTTCTATTAAAAAATTCGTCAATGGAGTAGGCTCCTTTTAAACTGATGTTTATTTGTAACTAAATTTTTTATATTTGCTGGCAAATTATTGAAGATGAGTGTTCCTGAGTAGTGAACCCCTTTTTGAAATAAAGTAAGTGCTTTTAAGTCGTTGTGTAGATTATTTTTGTTCCTGGTATTGTATGTATGAACTGAGGTGTTTGTTGGTAAAAGAGATATATTATTTAGGACAATTTTCATTAAGGAGTAAATATACTGAGAGGCAGTAGTTAGTATACCCAGTTCTTTGAAGAGGTTTCTACAGGACGTCCGTGAATTTACTCCTCAAATAATACGTATTACACGCATTTGGACTCTGAAAACTTTTGTTTGACTTGAAGAGTTATCCCAAAATATTATACCATATGACATTATGGAATGAAAGTAGGCAAAGTATGCAAGCTTTTTCATTTTTATGTCACCTATGTCTGCTAACACTCGAATTGCAAATACAGATTTGTTAAGGCGTTTGTGCAGTTCTGTGGTGTGCTCCTCCCAACTGAATTTATTATCAAGTTCTAATCCCAGGAATTTAAGACTGTCAACATCTTCTATTTGCTCTTCTTCATACTTTATGCATATGCTTGGTGGAAACCTCTTACAGGTTCTGAATTGCATTTAGTGAGTCTTTTCGAAGTTTAATGTCAGTGAGTTGGCTTTAAAGCATTTATTAATATCCATGAACATATCATTAGCAGAAATTTCTAGAACTACAATCGACATACAATTCATTGCAATACTTGTGTCATCTGCAAACAAAACGAATTCTACTTCTGGCAGTGTAACTGAAGAGAGGTCATTAATGTACACAAGAAAAAGCAATGGCCCTAAGATGGATCCTTGTGGGACACCACATGTAATTTCTTCCCATTATGTTGATGACTGATGACACAATTCACTAGTCCCTTGCACTGACACCCTTTGTTTCCTGTTAGTGAGGTATGACTTGAACCATTTTGCAGCACTGCTTGTGACACCATAGAATTCTAATTTATTTAAAAGAATGTTGTGGTTCTCACAATCGAATGCCTTTGACAAATCATAGAAAATACCTGCTGCTTGTAACTTGTTGTTTAGTGAATTATGTATATTTTCACTGTAGTTGTAAATAGCATTCTTGATACCAGAACCCTTCAGAAATCCAAACTGTTCTTCATAATATGTTATTTGTGGTCAGATGGTTGAGAAGCTGCCTGTACATTAATTTTTCTAAAACTTTCAAGAATGTTGGCAAAAGTGAAATCGGTCTGTAGTTTGATGGTATCTCTTTATCCCCTTTCTTGAATAGAGGCTTAACATCTGCATATTTTAGCCAGTCAGGAAATGTCCCAGTTATAATTGACTGGTTGCACAAGTAACTTAGAATTGTACTAAACTCACAAGAACGTGCCTTAATCAGCTTTGTTGATATTTCATCGTAACCACTAGAATGCTTTGTTTTTAAAGATTTTATTATGGAAGTTACTTATTTTGGTGAAATGAGTGACATTTTCATGTACCTGAAGCTAATTGTAAAGGCTAGTTTCAGATATTCAATGGCATTATTTACTGTTCCTGACAATCCCATTCTATCAGTAACGGATATAAAGTACTTGTTAAATAGATTTACCACACTATGCCCATCGGCTACTAATGTGTCATCTACTCTTAGTGCTATTTGCTCCTGTTCGTTTCTGGTTCTACCAGTCTTCTCTTTCACTAAATCCAATATTGTTTTTTATTTTGTTCCCTGACATTGCTATCTTCTTCTCGTAGTGCATTTGTTTAGATGTCTGATATTTTACGGTAATCCTTGTATTTAGCTAAATCATCAGCATTGGAGAAATTCTTGGTCGACAGATACATTTTCCTTTTTGTCTTACAGGAAATCCTTATTCCTTGTGTAATCCATGGTTTTATTATAGACTTCTGTTTAATTTGAGTAACTTTTAGAGGAAAACAGTTTTCAAACATGGTACTGACATTGTTCATGAATGTGTTATATTTTTCATTCATGTCATGAGCACTATAAACATCTTTCCAGTTCATATCTTTGAGCAGCTTTCTAAAACACTGTTTTTGATTGATTGACTACTCTCCTGTACTCAGATTTAGCAGTCTTGATAATCTGCTTAGAATTTACATCTAAAACAAGGAGCTGAATGTCATGATCTCATAGTCCATTTATTACAGGTTTTATGACATGATTTTGTTCCTTTGATTTGTCTATAAAAATTTTGTCAATGGCTGTCCTTGAGGATTTAGTGATCCTAGTTGGAAAGTTTAGAGTGTGAGTTAGATTGAAAGACAACATTACTAACTGCAGTAAATGTTTACTGGAATATTGCATCAGAAAATCTGTATTAAAGTCACCAGCAATCAAAATTTCTTTCTTTCTTCCTGTTAAATAACCCAAAAGAGCTTCTATATGATTTATGAATAGATTGTAATTCCCTGCAGGTGCTCGGTAAATAGTTACTGTTATGGAACTCTACTTCTGTTGCACATGCTTCTAGATGTTGCTCTAAACAGAATTTATTAATGTCAATGGCAGTTTTTAATGAATGTGGAAACTCCTCCTCCATCCATATCTACTCTGCAGAAGTAGGAAGCTAGCTTAAATCCTGAAATATGTAACATATCTATACCAGTTGTCAGTTGATGTTCAGAGAGGCAGATTATGTCAATTTGGTTAGATGAATTCATTACATCGACACAAATGAGTAGTTCATCAACTTTATTACTGAGTCCCGGAATGTTCTGGTGTAATAAAGATAACTGATACTGCGTACTAATGGGATTATAACTGCTTTGGCGAAGATGAACTGGCAGGTTCTGATTACTTTCTGTTAAACATTGTTTAAATGGAGGCTTTACGCTAAAATCTGACTCTCGTTCATCTGTTTTATCAAACTGAGTGTATCTGCCAATCTCTCTTAAAACTCGTTTTCTTTCCCCCTTCTCTATCCTAAAAAAGGCATCCCTCTGACACCTGTGACCACTGGTATTTTACCACTTGTGACAGTGTCCCCCCCTTAAGTTTTCTGCAATCAATCCAGACAGTTTTCCCTTCCCTTTCCTATTGAGGTGAAGGCCATGCCTAGTGTAGTCCCACCGATCGATAGCATCAACAGGAATCAAACCAATATGGGACCCTATATCTGTCCTAAGCAGCCACTCCAACTCCAGGTTCACCCTCCCTACAGAAGAGTTCAAATGAGGCCGATCATGGCGTCTCAACACATACACAAAACCCACACTCGTATGCTTCGTTGCTGATGCTATCTTCACCAGGTCAGAGTCTCTGTCAGTGCTATTTCCCGGACCACCCACTGTAACCACGGCATCCTCCTTTTTGAAATCCTTGCATAAAGAACCTACATCCTCTATTACCTGGCCCAGATCTGCACTAGGCTTGAAAAAGTTTGTGACCTGGTACTCTGGACCTAGATTTTCCTGCAGTAGTTGGCCAACACCTCTTCCATGGGAACTACCTAACAACAGAACTTTCTTCCTCTTTACAAACTTCCTTTCCTTTTTCAAGTCCTTGAAGGCTTGTTGTGCCTTTTCTACAGATTCAGCTACATGAGGCACATCCGATTCTGACTGAGGCAACAGGTCAAATCTATTTTCAAGATTTATGACAAAGCTGTCTGATGGTCTCCTTTGCTGTTTCCCGTATTACCTGTTGCCACTTTCCACCTCTGTTCACCCTTCTCCCTCTTTAACCTGTCCAGATCCTCACTTGCCTTGTCTAGGTCAGCTTGAAGAGCTGCAATTTTCCATTCCTGTTCCAATATTTTCCTATCTCTACTGCAGATCCTACAATACCACTGGTGAGCCTCATTTATGTCCCTATTTCCCACGCCACTACATTCGCCCCAATGAATGAAACTACAGCACCCCTCACACCATACGCGGGAACTAACGATCCTACGGCATGTCACACACTTCTCACTCATGGTAAAAACAGAAATCGTATAAACTGATTTAAGTACTGACTAAAACGTAAACAAAGGACCCTAGAAACTATTCAGGACAGATATAAATAAATTGAAGGAGCACTGAATAAAAAAACTGGTGATTACATATAAGTTTAAGTCCATGTTTACTTACGATACGCGCGGGTGAAATTAAACGTAGGATTCGTGCTACAGGCGCGAGAAGAAAAATACGCTTCATACCCCGTCTAATCTTGTTTTATACTTCACTAACACTTCCACTAATTTAGCACTTATATTATATTTATAACACCTGTAAACGTTTAAAAATAGCTTAATAAGAACGCTTTTTATAATTATTTAGTGCAGCAAATACTCGAAGAGTACGCGTCGGCGCAGTGTTGCCAACCACTGAAAGGAGAAAATACAAAAATGCAGTAAATGAAGCAGGCAAAAAGGAATACAAACGTCTCAAAAATGAGATCGACAGGAAGTGCAAAATGGCTAAGCAGGGATGGGTAGAGGACAAATGTAAGGATGTAGAGGCTTATCTTACTAGGGATAAGACAGATACTGCCTACAGGAAAATTAAAGAGACCTTTGGAAAAGAGAACCACTTGCTTGAATATCAAGAGCTCAGATGGGAATCCAGTTCTAAGGAAAGAAGGGAATGCAGTAAGGTGGAAGGAGTATATAGAGGGTCTATACAAGGGAGACGTACTTGAGGACAATCTTATGGAAATGGAAGAGGATGTAGATGAAGATAAAACGGGAGATACGATACTGCGTGAAGAGTTTGATAGAGCACTGAAAGACCTGAGTCGAAACAAGGCCCCGGGAGTAGACAACATTCCATCAGAACTACTGACGGCCTTGGGAGAGCCAGTCCTGACAAAACTCTACCATCTGGTGAGCAAAATGTATGAGACAGGCGAAATAGCCTCAAACTTAAAGAAGAATATAGTAATTTCAATCCCAAAGAAAGCAGGTGTTGACAGATGTGAAAATTACCGAACTATCAGTTTAATAAGCCACAGCTGCAAAATACTAACACGAATTGTTTACAGACGAATGGAAAAACTAGTAGAAGCCGACCTCGGGGAAGATCAGTTTGGATTCCGTAGAAATACTGGAACACGTGAGGCAATACTGACCTTACGACTTATCTTAGAAGAAAGATTAAGGAAAGGCAAACCTACGTTTCTAGCATTTGTGACTTAGAGAAAGCTTTTGACAATGTTGACTGGAATACTCTCTTTCAAATTCTAAAGGTGGCAGGGGTAAAATACAGGGAGCGAAAGGCTATTTACAATTTGTACAGAAACCAGATGCCAGTTATAAGAGTCGAGGGGCATGAAAGGGAAGCAGTGGTTGGGAAGGGAGTAAGACAGGGTTGTAGCCTCTCCCCGATGTTATTCAATCTGTATATTGAGCAAGCAGTAAAGGAAACAAAAGAAAAATTCGGGGTAGGTATTAAAATCCATGGAGAAGAAATAAAAACTTTGAAGTTCGCCGATGACATTGTAATTCTGTCAGAGACAGCAAAGGACTTGGAAGAGCAGTTGAATGGAATGTATGGTGTCTTGAAGGGAGGATATAAGATAAACATCAACAAAAACAAAACGAGAATAATGGAATGTAGTCGAATTAAGTCGGGTGATGTTGAGGGTATTAGATTAGGAAATGAGACACTTAAAGTAGTAAAGGAGTTTTGCTATTTGGGGAGCAAAAGAGAAATTTGTTAACATCGAGTATAGATTTAAGTGTCAGGAAGTCGTTTCTGAAAGTATTTGTATGGGGTGTAGCCATGTATGGAAGTGAAACATGGACGGTAATTAGTTTGGACGAGAAGAGAATGGAAGCTTTAGAAATGCGGTGAAGATTAGATAGGTAGATCACATAACTAATGAGGAGGTATTGAATAGAATTGGGGAGAAGAGGAGTTTGTGGCACAACTTGACAAGAAGAAGGTACCAGTTGGCAGGACATGTTCTGAAGCATTAGGGGTCACAAATTTTGCATTGGAGGGCAGCGTGGAGGGTAAAAATCGTAGAGGGAGACCAAGAGATGAATACACTAAGCACATTCAGAGGGTTGCTAGTTGCAGGGAGTTTGAGACTAGTAGTTGTAGCGAGTGGACGGTTGTACTGAGCGGGCGTCGACATGGCTCGGCGGCGTCCTCTCCCTCCATCTCTGGTCACGGTTCTGGACGAGGTATATGGTTATAGAAGGTAATGAAGCAGCATTGCGCTCAGCTAATAATATACGTTAATTGTAATTAATTTGTTCAAGAACTGCCCCCAATAATAGGTTTTTATAAAATGGATCTTTTAAACAAAGTAATCATTTCAATTTAAAGAGTTTTTCCTATGCATTTCCTCCAAGAATCAGAATTAAATATACGCCAGCGTTGCACGAAGCTGTGCCAAAATAAGATAGTGATACAGTTTTACTGATGTAAGAATTTTGGTTTTTGTGTTCAGGTATAATTGTTGCACAGGGCCAAGGGTCAGCGCGGCTGCCCTTATAAAATTTACCAAGTTCATTTTAGCGTTAATTTTGTGATGACTTAACATTTTTGTACATTTTATTATCATTGATTTTTATTACTGTGGGGAGTTTACATTTGGGCCATTATTATTCTTTAATTTTGCAACGAGGTTACGCTTGGCTCATTTCATTATTCACTTTTGTGGGAAGACAGCATTTGGCACACGTTTTCATTAGCATTGTCATTAGATACTTTTCTTGGGAGGTTATAATATATATATATATGGAATGTGAACTAATTGCGATGTACAACCCAATACAATAGTAAAGTCTAAGTTAATGTATACTAACTAGGACGATGTTACTACAAGATGTTTCACTGCATGACAGAATGGCGATGTACTTCCAACATGATGGATGTCCGGCACATAGTTCGCGTGCGGCTGAAGCGGAATTGAATAGCAGGGTGGTCCAGTGATAGTGACCAGGCCAAATATTTCACGAAATAAGCATCAAAAGAAAAAACTACAAAGAACGAAACTCGTTTAGCTTGAAGGGGGAAACCAGATGGCGCTATGGTTGGCCCGCTAGATGTCGCTGCCATAGGTCAAACGGATATCAACTGCGGTTTTTTAAAGAGGAACCCCCATTTTTTATTACACATTCGTGTAGTATGTAAAGAAATATGAATGTTTTAGTTGGACCCGTTTTTCGCTTTGTGATAGATGGCGCTGTAATAGTCACAAAAATATATCTCACAATTTTAGACGAATAGTTGGTAACAAAGTGTTAATAATATATATATATATCGAGTTTTTATAAGTGAACTTTCTCTATTTAATACACACTGTGTGTGTGTGTTCAATAGAAAAACTTCACTTATAAACACATACGTATATATATATATATATATATATATATATATATATATATATATATAATTTAATACTTTATAAAACGAAACTAATTACCGTAAGGGTGCCAAACTTAGTAACATTAATGTATTAATGTCCATAGTGTGGGGTACATGATTTCCATGCGTCACAGAGACACAGTCCAGTTCCAACTATGGCCACCAGGCAACGTGATCAGCTATCGTGATTCATAGTGTCACCCACCTGAACAGGCGCAGTGCACTTTCTGACGTGTCAACATCAGCCAGGACAAAAGGAACACGGCAATGTTGATGAAGCTCTATTATCAAAACAACAATAATGCTGCAGCTGCAGTTCGAGAATATCGCCGGCTGAAAGGGTTACGGAAGCGTCCTCTTTCTCCACCTGCTGTGTGGAACATGACGGAGAAGTTCGAATCAACTGGAGAAGAGGCCGACGACCGGTTGCACAACAGGTGGATGATGAAATCGCTGTTGCTCTGGCAGACAACGCTGCGCGCAATTCCCGATCGTCAGGCAGTGTGAGTGCTGTGTCACAGTTGATCATCTAGTGGCCCACTGTACGGAAGTTGCTTAGAACCATTCTCAAATTGTATCTGTATAAGATCCATATCGTACACCAGCTTGCACCACAGGACGAACAACGACATGTTGACTTCACTCTTCACTTTCTCGCAGGATTGAAGTTGACGAGGTCTGGCCCTGGAACATCCTATGGACAGATGTACCTCATCTGTCTGGTGAACGTGTCACCTTATGGTGTGACTTCACCGCTACATTCATCATTCATCATTCATCATTGGCCAAATGCTTGGCCGGCACGATCACCTGATCTCAGTCCCTGTGATTTCTGAAGGACAGTTTTACTAGGGGAACATTGATACATGTGCTGATGTGAAGCGCATCATATCAATTGAGGTAGCCAGCATATCTACGGATATGCTTCGTTCTGATAGGCAGAATCCAATCCTACGCTTTCGGACTCTTGTGTACATTGATAGGCGCATACTGAGCTTCTTTTGTTGCAGTAATGTTATGATGTACCGTTGCAGCAGGTTAAAGTGTTTCAGTTGAATTTATTCTGCATTATTTCTCTTCCCAATGTCCTTGACATTAATGCTACCAAATTTGGACCTCGTACGTTAATTTGTTTCTGCATTATAACGTGTTAAATATTTAAGTCTGTCGTTCTGGAGTCAGTGGTCTGTCTGTCGTTCTGGAGTTGCTTACTGTCAGTTCCACACACCGCCTTATAAACTAGCCCGCTTAAAGTGTCAGATCCACCGGCAAGGAGCACCTTTGTTCACCACACAGCGGTAAAAACACTGGCCAAAGCCCATCGGGAAATCACCCGAAAGCTATGCCACAGAAGTATCCTCTCAGAGAAGCTAGACCTAGTGACGGAGTTGACTAGACTTACGACTGTCTAGTCGAGTTGGATTTCTCAAACCTCGTGGAAAACATATTCCCTATACTAGAGCACTTGTGTTGGCAGATTACTCCATTCACGTTTGACGAGGCATCGCCGAGAGTGCCCGCGCGTCACCTCTGCGACACACCTCTGTTATTAGTACAGCCAAATGCATACGGCTGGGCGGCCTCCTGAGATTCAGAGTGAGGGGTTGGTTTCTGCAATGCCACACCACAAGTTTCAAGTGGGCCAAAGCATTCTTAACTGGGGTAATGCAACAGACACCAAAGGTCATACCAATGCGTTGATTCCTGCATGCTGCAGCGAGTTAGGTCCGTTGTGCTCCTGCATTACCGTCTTCGAAGAAAAACCCATCGTCGAAATGTTGACCGTAGATGTAAACAATAGGATGAAGAATCCTGTACGGATGTTGTGCAGTCCACAAAATAGTTTTGATTACGATGAAAGGTGTTCTATAGATGGACATGACACAAGCCCAGAAGATGACTGACCCACCTACACTACGTGATTCAAAGTACACTACTGGCCATTAAAAATGCTACGCCAAGAAGAAATGCAGATGATAAACGGGTATTCATTGGACAAACATACTATACTAGAACTGACATGTGATTACATTTTCACGCAATTTGGGTGCATAGATCCTAAGAAATCAGTACCCAAAACAACCACCTCTGGCCTTAATAACGACCTTGATACGCCTGGGCATTGAATCAAACAGAGCTTGGATGGCGTGCACAGGTACAGGTACAGCTTCAACACGATACTACAGTTCATCAAGAGTAGTGACTGGCGTATTGTGATGAGCCAGTTGCTCGGCCACTATTGACCAGACGTTTTCAGTTGGTGAGAGATCTGGAGAATGTGCTGGCCAGGGCAGCAGTCGAACATTTCCTGTATCCAGAAAGGCCCGTACAGGACCTGCAACATGCGGTCGTGCATTATCCTGCTGAAATGTAGGGTTTCGCAGGGATTGAATGAAGGGTAGGGCCACGGGTCGTAACACATCTGAAATGTAACGTCCACTGTTGAAAGTGCCGTCAATGTCAACAAGAGGTGACCGAGACATGTAACCAATGGCACACCATACCATCACGCCGCGGGTGACACGCCAGTAAGGCAATGACGAAACACGCTTCCAATGTGCGTTCACCGCGATGTCGCCAAACGGCGGATGCAACCATCATGATGCTGTAAACGGAACCTGGATTCATCCGAAAAAATGACGTTTTGCCAATCGTGCACCCAGGTTCGTCGTCGAGTACACCATCGCAGGCGCCCCTGTCTGTGATGCAGAGTCTAGGGTAACCGCAGCCAAGGTCTCCGAGCTGATAGTCCATGCTTCTGCAGACGTCGTCGAACTGTTCGTGCAGATGGTTGTTGTCTTGCAAACGTCTCCATCTGGTGACCCAGGGATCGAGACGTGGCTGCACGATCCGTTACAGCCATGCGGATAAGATGCTTGTCATCTCGACTGCTAGTGATACGAGGCCGTTGGGATCCAGCACGGCGTTCCGTATTACTCTCCTGAACCCACCGATTCCATATTCTGCTAACAGTCATTGGATCTCGACCAACGCGAGCCGCAATGTCGCGATACGATAAACCGCAATCGCGATAGGCTTCAGTCCGACCTTTATCAAAGTCGGAAACGTGATGGTACGCATTTTTCCTCCTTACACGAGGCATCACAACGTTTCACCAGGTAACGCCGGTCAACTGCTGTTTGTGAATGAGAAATCGGTTGGGAACTTTCCTCATGTCAGCACGTTGTAGGTGCCGCCACCGGCGCCAACCTTGTAAGAATGCTCTGAAAAGCTTATCATTTGCATATCACAGTATCTTCTTCCTGTCGGTTAAATTTCGCGTCTGTAGCACGTCATCTTCGTTGTGTAGCAATTTTAATGACCAGTAGTGTTTCTAGATAGCTATTTGTTGGCATCAATATGATGTGTGTCCACCCTTCGCCTTTATGATGGTTTGAACTCTACTGGACGCACTTTGAATGAGAATTTGTTTGCAGGAATGGGAGCCTATCCTCCTCAAGAGCTGGAAGTAGAGAAGGTATTGATGTTGGACACTGTGTTGTGGAGCGAGGTAAACGTTCTAACTCGTACCAAATGCGTTCCATTGGATTCAGGTCGAGACTCTGGGCCGGCTACTCCATTTCAGGAATGCTATTTTCCACAAGCTACTGGCTCACAGATGCTGGTTTATGACAGTGCGCATTTTCATGCTGATAGAAATTGTCGTTTCAGATCTGTTCCTCCACTGTATGCAGTACTCAACGCTGTAAAATGTGTTCTTATCCTTCGGCGTTTAGAGCTTTCTGAAGTGCAGTAAGGAGACAATACCCTAACCACGAACAACCCGCCCACACCACTTCTTCCATACTTCACTGCTGGCATTACACATGATGGTAGGTAATGTTCTGCAGGCTTTCGCCAAACCCATATCCTTCTGTCGGATTGTCATTGGGAATAGCACGATTCTTCAAATCACTCATTCGCAGTCATCCAATATCCTGTGTCGTCGCTCTGCACGCCACATCAAGCGTCGCTTAGCGTTGACTGCCGAAGTACGTGGTTTGTGACACGCTGCTCGACTATTGCATCCCATTCCTTTTAATTCCTTATGCAGAGACACTGTGCTAGCTGGACGGCTGGTAGCACTTTGGAATCACGAGTGAATCCCTCCGCTAATTTCATGCAACTCTATGCAACCACCCTTCGCAGTTTCCGGCGTCTAGATCTGTCCGTACATGAGATCTGCCGTGTGTCGGTGTAGCTAATAAATACAGAATATGCGTTGAGAGGTTGTTCCTTCGCGGTTCCAGTTCAAAATCGCATCACAAAAAGTCGACTTGGCAACCAGAAGTGTTATTTCTTATTCAGGCGACATCCAGTGTTCGAAGTCACTGAGCTCTCCAGGACCAACCAGCTCTGCTGTTGCTGCTTTTCTGGTGACAATACGGCACTTCCCGCCTCCTTTTGTACTGCCAGGTACGCCTCTCGTAAAACCTGGCGAGCAATTCCGCACTGGGCAGGGGTGTCCGGATACTTTTGACGAGGTAGCGTACCTGCTGAACTCGTAGGACTAGATCCCTGAGACGTGTAGTGGTATATGTCAGGCCCACTTTTCTATAACGATTATTAGGCAGTAGACGAGTGTTGCATTTGTCGGTGAAGAGAACGTGACGCCATTGATTAAAGCCGCATACGAAATGTTTCGTTGTCAACCTTTTCACATATGACGGTGCTGGGGGTTTAGCACCGTGGTTCATGGACACCTAGAAGCTAAATTAGTTGTGTGGAGACTGTTGCGTACTGTGTCCCAACTGTCTCCAAAAGGCAGTGCGTAGTTCTGCTGTTTTCTCCTAGACCTCTGTGACGAACACCAGTTCTCGTAACTCTCACTTTCTGACGACCCTTCTGGCCGTAAAGTGGCTATGACATACGGTCTGAGCTTGAAATGCTTCTTCGAATTATGTTGACAGACTGCACAGTGTACGATTGGAGACCACCCTTCGCAGTTCCAGACGTCCCTATCTGTCCGTACATGAGATCTGCCTTGTATCGGTTTAACTAATAAATGCAGAATATGGAATGAGAGGGTGTTCCTTCGCGGTTCCAGTTCACAATCGCATCACTAACAGTGGACCCGGTCGTGTGGAGACGGTAGCGTACTGTCTAGATCAGCATAGCCCTCTCAGCTGTCTCCAAAAGGCAGTACGTATTTCTGGCTTTTGAAGAGAAAATAAACTTATATTTACTGCTTACCGACAGAAGCTCTTCCTGTTTTCCATTCGCGATGGAACAGGGCTGGGAATATGAGTATCCTCCGTCACACACACCTCAGGTGGCTTGCGTTGTATACACTACCAGCGAAATGTACTATATAACCCAGGCAGGTTCGAACGTCGTGTGACATTTTCGCTCGCTCTTACCATTTTTGAAACTTTGTTTACCTTTAAGGATTGAGCCCTGTACTTTGGAGAGTTCTCGTGTGTATGATATTCTCATTTCCGTCACATTGGTATCTTTTCCTACGACAGAAACAGTATGCTTGAATAGCTTGCTATGAATCCGACAAAGAGGTGCGGAAATGTTTCTGAGAGAAGGTGAGCCTTATTGTCGCTGAAGTGTCGTGGGAGACATATCTTGCACTGAAAATGCTTTTGTTACTTACAGTAATATCGTTATTTAATAGGAGTACTCCACAGTTAACTCAGAAAAATTAGTGGGTTAGTTAGCCATCGGTTTATAACATGTTAACAATTATTCACTTATTATTTGCGATTAAATTTCAGGAAACAGTCAGATAAAATTTTAGAAAACATTCTGTAATTTGAGCACAGCGATCGGTATAAAAAGCTAAAAATCAAATAAGAATAGTCTTGATCGCGCTTTCAGATTTTTTATTTGCCGGCAAACGGTTTCGGCCCTTTCCTAAACCATCTTCAGGCTTTTTCTCGCCATTGCGGCTGCTGGTGGCGGCAGGCGGAGCGAGATTCGTAGAAGTAAGATTGTTGCGGTGTCACCGTCAGACACCGCACTTGCTAGGTGGTAGCCTTTAAATAGGCCGCGGTCCGTTAGTATACGTCGGACCCGCGTGTCGCAGCTATCAGTGATTGCAGACCGAGCGCCGCCACACGGCAGGTCTAGTCTAGAGGGACTCCCGAGCACTCGCCCCAGTTGTACAGCCGACTTTGCTAGCGATGGTTCACTGTCTACATACGCTCTCATTTGCAGAGACGATAGTTTAGCATAGCCTTCAGCTACATTTGCTACGATCTAGCAAGGCGCCATATTCAGTTACTATTCTGAACAGATAATATTGTGAATCACGTACCGTCAAGAGCGACGTTCATCGTTAATGGATTAAAGTTAAGTATCAAACTAATTACGTCCGCTTTCTGAATTCTAATTCCTTGTCATGTTCCAGACCTCACGTCAGTAGAGTCCTTCCCTCCTCACGCCAGCCTGCGTAAGCTAAAATGCGTGCATTTCGGCCCCCACTAGTAACACTGTGTTGGCTCTTCTGCCAACACAACAGTTGTCACTGCAATGATTGTCACATATTTATTATAGCACATGGGTTACTCAACTGATCAAAATTTCAAGTCACGTTAGAAGTAGTTCTAGAAGGCACCATGAATTATGATCTTAAATATAAGAGAAATAATCGATAAAAGTGGTTTCGCCATGTTGTGTAGCAATTCTCGGCAACAGGAAACAGTGCTTCTACTGAACCCAGACAGGAATAAAGGTAGCTGATGGGTTCATGTGGAGTAATGTATAATAGCTAGAGAATTACGGCAGGATTTATGTAGGGAGTAATTCCTGCCACGGCCCTGATGGATTCGATAGTGGGGTACTGGTCACGTGAGTATTGCTTTCTGGTTGCTTGACGAGAGTGACAAGTGCAGGCTACCGCAGTGAGCGTCGAATAGCTGTGACTCGCTTTGCACAGAGGCCACGGTTACAAGAATTTATAAGATGCTGAGCAGCGAGCAGTTGTACGATAATTGCTGTAATGGTTACGACTGTAATTTACGCCGTATATCTTGGACATTCGGCAGTTAGGTCTCAACTAGGCTGCAATAATGTAAAGAATATCTCATGTTTCAAAATGAAACGAATGTTTTGTTTGTTACTTGAAGAATTTTTGAATATCTACCAATTTATAATGACCAAATTTTTTGTGTCGTAGTGTAGTCTCGGTGAATAAATTTAAGTCATGCGAGATGTCAAACACCGCTAAGGTAACTTATCCAGATTTTTCGCTCAATTCCGTAGATTTGTGGAGGACTTAACGGGTCTCAAAAACAAAATCAAAGTAATGCTCGCCTTTCGTCATAAAAATTAGAGAAATAATCGAAGACACCAGAGACAATAAAAACCTGGACTTTAAAATTTGTCTTTCACTTAACTTATACAAGCTATAATTTGCAAATGACAATAGTCTCGTTTATTAATTCAGCGCTTTGCTATTGGATATCAAGTTTGTTGTCTCTCTCTGTGCTTTCTAGGAAACGACCTCTTACTTCGCACAAAGTAATTAGGTTTTCGTCACAGCTCTGTTAGACGTTTTGGTTTTGTGCCCGAATCTGGCAAAGATATCCTGGGCTACATTCCTTCGGGCAAGTTGTCAGGTCTGAGTGTTATCCGAAAGTTCTTAATTCGCTTCTAGAACATATTTCTCTGTTTAGGAACTTATGGTTTTGTGGTTGAAAATCATTCTATCAGTTTACTGGGATAAACATCGAGTATAGATTTAAGTGTCAGAAAATCGTTTCTGAAAGCATTTGTATGGAGTGTAGCCATGTATGGAAGTGAAACATGGACAATAAATAGTTTGGACAAGAAGAGAATAGAAGCTTTCGAAATGTGGTGCTATAGAAGAATGTTGAAGATTAGGTGGGTAGATCACGTAACTAATGATAAGGTATTGAATAGGATTATGGAGAAGAGAAGTTTGTGGCACAACTTGACTAGAAGAAGGGATCGGTTGGTAGGACATGTCCTGAGGCATCAAGGGATCACGAATTTAGCATTGGAGGGCAGCGTGGAGGGTAAAAACCGTAGAGAGAGACCAAGAGATGAATACACTAAGCAGATTCAGAAGGATGTGGGTTGCAGTAGGTACTGGGAGATGAAGGAGCTTGCACAGGATAGAGTAGCATGGAGAGCTGCATCAAACCAGTCTCAGGACTGAAGACCACAACAACAACAACAACATATCGATAGCACTAATTACTTCGTGGAAACCTAAAAATACTGAATCAATTTGAGATCCCCTGTGGATAGCACTAATTACTTCGTGAGAATAAAGCGTCGCCAGGATGCGTCAGCGAACATTTTATCTCTTGTGACCCATTATTCATTGATAATGTAATTATGAAATAAAGTTTGTTTAGTTAATTAGTTAATCTAGTTAACTGTGATTCATTCGACTTTGTAATCAGAATTATCCGTGTTTCTGTGAAAATAGTTTCACAACAGAGGAAAAACCTATAATACGCAATCAACAAAAAGCAGCAGAACGAAAGGATTCGGTTATTCGTCGACAACTGCACAAAGACGCAAAACTACTGTGATATGGTTGCCGTTGCTGCGGAAACAGCTGTGCATAGCGTCGACGTGCCACTTTTGTGTTGCATTCAGTGAACCCGTAGACGAGATACATATCGGCCGATATCCATAGTCTTCCATATTCCTGTTAACACAACCGGAAAAACAAACCTGAGACTGGACCGAGCAGTACTGAATGCAAGCTTGAGGACTAAGTATAACGTATTTTTACTGTTGTAATATCAATAGAACTTGGTGGGAAGGAGATGGAGATGAAAGGCGGAAAATAAATATTCTCATGGAAGAGCTAACGTCTCCGTTCTAATACATGCCTGGCGGGGTTACAACGACTGGTTAGTTGAGGATGTAGAGAGACGACAGGCGTCAAGGAAGCAAATACTGAAAGAGTAACAGCTGCTGGCATTCAACCGTTTTGTACTTCACGCAATACGACAACCCAATTCAAGAAGTATTGCTCACACTATCAGGGTTTCATCACACAAGTCATATGGTTAAACCACTAAAAACACTGTAACTCTTCAGGCTTTCCCGGCGATCTAATGACATCTTGGGTCCGCTGCCACCAAACCCGCTCCTGGAGGTTTCATCTACGGTCTGGGGTACCAAGCGTTCCCCCTGCGGTCCGCGCCCGCTCACCACGGCCTGTTGGAGCGTTGCCCCAGACCGTAGATGAAACCCCCAGGAGCGGGTTTGGTGGGCGCGGACCGCAGGGGAACACCTAGAACCGCAGCGGACGGAAAACGGAGCAGCAACGCTCCAGCGGGTCGCAGGGAATGGGCGCGGACCACAGAGGAAGCGCCTGCAGCCGTTGGTGGAGGGGGAAGGCCATAGGCATAAATACTGGACCAGGTCCACTCGAGGGGCGTCCCCCCCTCCACCTCCACCTAAATGGAACCCGACTCCCCTGGCGCAGAACCGCCAAGTACCTTGGCGTAACCTTGGACTCTGGTCTTACGTGGAAACCCCACATAGACGAGGTCCACAGGAAGGTCTGCGCCAGAATGTCCAGCCTATACCCTATCCTGAACACAACCAGCTCCCTTCCCTGCCCAGTAGCAGTAAATGTTTACCAGGCCCTGATCCGGCCAGTAATGGAGTATGCGTGCCCTGTCTGGGGATACGCGGCAAAGCAGCACCTGGACAAACTCCAGAGGCTGCAGAACCGCGCCCTCAGAAGGGCACTGCACCTCCCTCTTGGATTCCCCACAGACGACTTGCACGCCACAGCCGAAATCCCACTCCTGAGAGAGCGTTTCCAGGATCTGGCAAGGGCCTTCTATGAGGGTTCCTCCAGATCTGGAAACGCACTCATCCACTCCCTAGGTCGGTACGACATGTCCCGCGATAAGCACAAGCGCCCTATGACGATCTTCGACGATTAAGTCGAAGAGAAAATCCCAACACCCAATCCCTAATCCAGTTCCTTCCCATATAACACCAATACATCTCGCCTACCCCAGGCAAGCACCAGACACATTCACAATTCATCACATATCACAGACATCAAAAATATATAGAAAAAAAAACACACACACACACGTACACAGGGGAGTAAAAGCCAAATGGCTACAAACTCCCCCTCACACTTCCCCAAAGAGGGGAATGTATTAGATGAGAGCAGCAACTCGAGGGGCAGTCTCAGGTCGCACCTGATGAAGGTCACGAGTTACGTGACCGAAATATCGTGCAAGTACGACGCTGATATCCGGCAGAACACCCGACAACCCAAGATGTCACTAAAAACACTGTCAACACTTCTGTCCGCTTTATAAAGTAAAACCGGGACGCATTGGACTACGTGTAATCTTCTGCATTAAAATTGTCCACTTCTATGACTGTCAAACCCTGCACACACCGCAACCACGCACCCGATGTATGATATCGGAATGAGAAGCGCTATGCTAATAGTTATCACGGTGACAAGTTGGAATCAGATACTCCTACATATTACTGTATTCCGAGGCTGGCAGTACTGTCGTAATAGTTGCAGTTTTTTGTATAATTTATTGGCTTTTAGGACTTCACCAGTACAGCCGGTTACATACATCTTCAGTATCTCTTGTTCTGCTTGTTTCATTATGGTCTAGGCTGTAGTCCTGCTCTGTATTCTATTTGTTCAGCTATCTTTTTAATTCTTACAATTCCTTGGTATGTTTTTAACTGGTTTAACTAGGACAACATGGAGCAATATAATTAGTTATAAACGAAGGTTCAGAATTGAACAGTGAAATCTAGTTGTCGCAGGACAGAGCGGATCAGGTTGTGGAAATGGGCCAAGTTCAATCACTGTTAGTTATACAAGAACACACAACTTTATTGCTCGAACCAATGCACAGTTTTCTCTTTAAAACAACACAGATAAATTCACGGCTGAGGGCCCAGGTAACTTCTCCAGAATAAGTTTTGATGATGCCTTTTAAAACACTAGGATTTAGAGTACTCACTTAAGTACAACTGCAATATCTTCTCGCCTAAAGGCCGAAATAATATTTCAGATCAGCTAAGGAAATTCTTTAGAAGCCTAGCGTTTACAATTTTCGGCTAAAGGCCATATTAAGGAAAATTCAAATAAATTCTTCGGCTGAAAGCCCAATAAAAATTTTTTACATAATAAAAGATAGGCTTTAAAGATAAGATTTCACACAGTACAACGAAAACATGTTATGAAAACTTGAGAGAGAGATTACCGAAGTTAAGCGCTGTCGGGCATGGCCGGCACTTGGATGGGTGACCGTGCGCTGTTGCCATTTTTCGGGGTGCACTCAGCCTCGTGATGCCAATTGAGGAGCTACTCGACCGAATAGCAGTGACTCCGGTCAATGAAAACCATCATAACGACCGGGAGAGCGGTGTGCTGACCACACGCCCCTCCCAACCGCATCCTCAACTGAGGATGACACGGCGGTCTGATGGTGCGATAAGCCGCTTGTGGCCTGAAGCAAAGCCTTCTAGATACAAGGCCTACGGCCATATTGGCACGTGACGTCACAAACTGTTGGCCATCTTATCTTTAGTTGGCAGTCCTGTTGGCGTGTATGTTGTGTTGAAAGTGTGTGCCACGTGAAAGTGATACATATTTCATTCAGTATTCGCCTACAGTTCTTCTAAGTATGAGATACAAGTGTTGCGTTCCCTTTCGCCAGGGAAATTATAAATCCCAAAAAGGCATGAAAGTGCACAAGTTTCGATTTCCCAAATGTGTGAATTTGAGAAATCGCTGGATTGCAGCTATTCCTAGACAGGAATTTCTGTCTACGCATCATTCAAGGGTAAGTAAATGACAAAAAATTTATAGCGTGTTATTTGTTTCCCTTGCACCACATTTGCCAATTGTTTTTAAAAGCAGTTATGTATCATGTACCAGTATAATTTGTTTCTTCATTCTGAACCATTGCTGCGAGGTTAATACGAAGCTGACTGTGAAATGTCTCTCATATTTGTAACTATTGTCACTCAGAATAGTTGTATTAATTAGGGCGTCTCGAAAATGTTTAGTATGCCTTATCACTCCTACCAGATTATTGAGTTTCCAGTACTTTTATTTGGAAGAGCTACAGAATGATCTTGTTCGGTTTTACATATATAGCTATTCGGAAATAATTTCAACTTGAGTAAACTACCTTAGAAAATTGCTTTAGTGAATTCAGTGTTCGACAGATTAAACAGTACAGAAAGCAGAATTTCGAGGTAAGTGCCTTGTGATTAAATTAACAGCACTCTGTGACACGAATGTCAGTCAATGATATAGGAGAAGCAACCTTTTCATCTTTAAGGTTCTAAAGTTCTGGAGAAATAAAACAGTTTTTCGGGTTTTTTGATTTATTAAACATTATCTCAGGAGGTGCTCCATTTCGTCGGATTATTTGAATTTCGTGTCAGGTCAGCAAATTTTGAAGTGGAGAGGAAAATTTACGAAAATAACCGGGGAAACAAATTCTTAAATTCTATAGGAGCTCCAGCTGCTTTATTTAAAACCGAAAAGTCTGCTTGTTGTTGCGTATTGCCGATTTCTTAGTGCAAGAAAACGTAACTCCTGAGGTAAAAGAGAGAATTTAAAATTACAATTTGTATTCAAGCCTAGAAACGCGTATTTAAGGCAAATCGTCAAAATAATTTTACATCTTGAAATAACATAGGGCAGTTTTGTTCAGTTACTTTACTGAATGATATAAATTTCCATACTTCCATTAAAAGGCCATGTAGAAGAGGAAAGCACGAGAATCCCTATGCGGTCTCAGCTCTAAAACTCATAAAGTTCGTATAGCTGCAGAGTGCTTAACAGGAGGTTTCCGATACAGACCCGGTCATCAGTATATGACGTCACAAGTGTGCGCGCAGGCCTGTAGTCTAGGTGGTGTTGCCTGAAGACGGAGTGCTTTTTTTTTAAAGATACATTTACAGAACACGTCTGAAGGCCGTTTCAAAAATTCAAGATAATTAAAATGAAACCTTATAGACAAGGATTTACATATTAAAGCCACGGATTCTGAAACAAACACGGCTGAAGACCTAAATACAGAGCAACAAGAATTTTAAGTAAGACATGGCTGAAGGCCTAATCTTAAAATAGTTGCAACGAAATCGGCTGAATGCCATATACTAAACATAAAACAGGCAATATTAATACACAGCTGAAGACCTGCACAGTACCTGCGACCAAATAAAATGACAATCACAAACAAGAAACAGTGGTGCCCAGAAGTGCTCGAAGGGTCGGCCTGGGGAGGAAACTCTTAGTTTAGGTGAGACAGGCAGCCAAGCATTTTTTTTTTTTTTTTGGTCATCAGTCTACTGACTGGTTTGATGCGGCCCGCCACGAATTCCTTTCCTGTGCTAACCTCTTCATCTCAAAGTAGCACTTTCAACCTACGTCCTCAATTATTTGCTTGACGTATTCCAATCTCTGTCGTCCTCTACAGTTTTTTTCCCTCTACCGCTCCCTCTAGTACCATGGAAGTCATTCCCTCATGTCTTAGCAGATGTCCTATCATCCTGTCCCTTCTCCTTATAAGTGTTTTCCACAAATTCCTTTCCTCTCCGATTCTGCGTAGAACCTCCTCATTCCTTACCTTATCAGTCCACCTAATTTTCAACATTCGTCTATAGCACCACATCTCAAATGCTTCGATTCTCTTCTGTTCCGGTTTTTCCACAGTCCATGTTTCACTGCCATACAATTCTGTACTCCAGACGTACATCCTCAGAAATTTCTTCCTCAAATTAAGGCCGGTATTTGATGTTGGTAGACTTCTCTTGGCCAGAAATGCCTTTTTTGCCATAGCGAGTCTGCTTTTGATGTCCTCCTTGCTCCATCCGTCATTGGTTATTTTACTGCCTAGGTAGCAGAATTCCTTAACTTCATTGACTCCGTGACCATCAATCCTGATGTTAAGTTTCTCGCTGTTCTCATTTCTACTACTTCTCATTACCTTCGTCTTTCTCCGATTTACTCTCAAACCATACTGTGTACTCATTAGACTGTTCATTCCGTTCAGCAGATCATTTAATTCTTCTTCACTTTCGCTCAGGATAGCAATGTCATCAGCGAATCGTATCATTGATATCCTTTCACCTTGTATTTTAATTCCACTCCTGAACCTTTCTTTTATTTCCTCATTGCTTCCTCGATGTACAGATTGAAGAGTAGGGGCGAAAGGCTACAGCCTTGTCTTACACCCTTCTTAATACGAGCACTTCGTTCTTGATCGTCCACTCTTATTATTCCCTCTTGGTTGTTGTACATATTGTATATGAGCCGTCTCTCCCTATAGCTTACCCCTACTTTTTTCAGAATCTTGAACAGCTTGCACCATTTTATATTGTCGAAAGCTTTTTCCAGGTCGACAAATCCTATGAAAGTGTCTTGATTTTTCTGTAGCCTTGCTTCCATTATTAGCCGTAACGTAAGAATTGCCTCTCTCGTCCCTTTACTTTTCCTAAAGCCAAACTGATTGTCAGCAAGCGCATTCTCAATTTTCTTTTCCATTCTTCTGTATATTATTCTTGTAAGCAGCTTCGATGCATGAGCTGTTAAGCTGATTGTGCGATAATTCTCGCACTTGTCAGCTCTTGCCGTCTTCGGAATTGTGTGGATGATGCTTTTCCGAAAGTCAGATGGTATATCGCCTGACTCATATATTCTACACACCAACGTGAATAGTCGTTTTGTTGCCACTTCCCCCAATGATTTTTAGAAATTCTGATGGAATGTTATCTATCCCTTCTGCCTTATTTGACCGTAAGTCCTCCAAAGCTCTTTTAAATTCCGATTCTAATACTGGATTCCCTATCTCTTCTAAATCGACTCCTGTTTCTTCTTCTATCCGCCAAGCATAACACTAAATAATCAGGTGGCAGCACGACCTAGGGACGGCTGAAGAACCAGCCAACAACCTAATCAATTCCCTCTGTCGGAACCGACCAACTGCCTACTCCAGTCCCCAGACAGCATTCATCTGTTCAGTGGATATCACACAAGCTACACACAAATCCACTTAAACACACTTGCACAAGAACTTCAACTATCGTAAAAGCAATCACTGTGGAACAAAAAGGACGAATCAATTCGACACACAGAGTTTCCACAAGCGGTCGGCGACCAAAGAAACGTCGTCCGATGAGACGACCGACCGAACGACGAACCCAGGTCGTTCCGCCTCAAGTTACATGTATCGGCAACGGTCGGGCGAGTCTTGGCTGTACGAAGCTTACTGCAGCTCCAACCCGACTCAACTCGATGTCCGTTCGGAATTCGGAGACACGGCGACCCAGGCACATTGGCTCGGACCCAACCACGCAGAGGTAACTCTTGCCCATTGGCCACATCTCTGCACAAGGAAGGAACTGAACTACGTCTGGCAAGATGACCAACTGACGAGGTCCAGAAACTGTCAAAGGACCAAATACACGTCGCCCGATGAGACGACCAACCGAACGACCAACGAACGGTCGTCCCGCTCCAATCTCCTTCGGTCGAACAGTTCAGGTGTGTCGCCAGCGGTCGGTGAGCATTGGCTGTCCGCACCTCACTGGCGCTCCGTCCCCGACTTTACTGCTGGTCCGTCCGCAACTGACGACCCGCAAATACTATCGGTCGCTCCAGAGATGGTACGACAGTGCACTTATAGATAAGCACTACTGCTGCCACTCACGGGCAGGTAAGGCAGGAAGTTAGTGACGCCAGTAAATGGAATAAGAAAACGAGGTGGCAGTACCATAAGAGATGACAAACAATAATCGGTATGAACACGAGCCGCGCGCGGCTCAGACAGTATGTGGTATTGTGTCAGGTCAGATAAAACAAAGCAGAGAGTAAAATAGAGAGAAACCTTATAATGGAAAATGCACTACATAACTACACCGCCCAGTCACATTACTGTGACCACCTCTCACAGGCCTGAATAACCAGTACCGCTGCGAAAAGTGCAGGAAGAGAGTCAGTGAGGGTCTGGAAGGTACCCACAGGGACATGCAGCCATGCCGACTCCAGCACCGTGGCCAGCTACACTAGGTTTCTCGGTTAAGGATTGATGGCGCGTGCAACCGGATCCAAGTGGTCCCACACATTTTCGATCGGGTTTAAATCTTGGGCGTCTGGTGGCCGGGGAAGAAGGGTAATTCAGCCTGGTGCTCTCTGAACCACGCACGTACGCTGCTGGCAGTAGCCGCAGTGCGAAAGAAAATCAAGTTGCGTGTAGGAGTATACTTAGTCCCCAAGGATAGCGCCATACGAGTGTTGATCCACTGTGCTTACAGAATGATGACGTCACCGAGGTAGTGCCACGAAAACATTTCCCAGACCATAACACCCCCTCCTCCAGCCTGGACCCCTCCGAAGGTTGTTTCGTGGTGTTTGCTTTCAGATGTTTCACGTCGTACTCCAATGGCCATCTGTCCGATGGAGCTTAAAACATCATTCCTCTGAAAAGGCCACCTGTCACCACTCAGTGAGCGCCAAATTGCAGCACTGGCGTGCAAATGCCAGCCTTCTTCGCCGATGAACAGCAGTCGGCATGGTTGCAAGAACCAGGCACCTGTTGTGGAGACCCATACGCAGCACCATTCGCTTCACGGCCGCTGAGGAGCCATTAGTGGCAGCTTGCACTTCCATTCGCCCGTATATATCCTCGCAGCTGTCGTTCATCCCTGTCATCTACGGACCGTGGTACACTACAGCTGCCTTGGTGCCGGTTCAGGCTAGACGCAAATTGAGACGCGTATAGCGCCTGTGGCGCGAAGCAGCGCAGCGCGCATTTTTGTAACTTCACAGGTTCAAATGGGACTGCGCAAGTTGCGACGTGACGCGACTGGGACGCGACACGCGCCTGCGCCAGGTCGCGCGGCGTTGTGGTTGAGGCACAGTTTCTCGCGCCGCGCGTCGCGCGTGCCTCGCTAGCACCGTGGGAAATTTGAGGCGGCGAGCGGAAAAGTAGGTTAGGTTATGTTAGTGTTGTTTAACGTCCCGTCGACAACGAGGTCATTAGAGACGGAGCGCTAGCTCGGGTTAGGGAAGGATGGGGAAGGAAATCGGCCGTGCCCTTTGAAAGGAACCATCCCGGCATTTGCCTGAAACGATTTAGGGAAATCACGGAAAACCTAAATCAGGATGGCTGGAGACGGGATTGAACCGTCGTCCTCCCGAATGCGAATCCAGTGTGCTAACCATTGCGCCACCTCGCTCGGTGCGGAAAAGTGGCCCGGCCATATGCTCACATCGGAAAGGGGCATATGAGCAGTGGTAGTATTGCCCATACGATAAATTTTGTCTTACTGTATACTAAATTTTATTGCCTCTGGGTAGTAGTGTTTCGGTTTTCGCCATTTAAGCGCTCCAGCTTTCTTCGGTAGAACATTATACTTTTCTGTTATTTACATCTGTCTAGTTTTGTTTTGTTTTTCTTCTGTCAAGAAAAATGCATACTTCAGTAACTGGCGAGCCATTGGCCGCTGGAACTGTATCATATGCCTCCGCGACGTTTTAGATCGCAAGAAGGGACAAACGGTAGTGAATGAGGAAGCAAGGCATATTATAAAATCATGTGATTAAGAAGCAAGGCAGGAAAGTAAAACAAGCTTATCTTTTCGCTGCCTAGTATGCTGGAGTATTTTTACGATCTGTTATAAAAATTTAGAAAGGGTTAATCTCCACAGGTGTGATCCCTTTGTGCTCCTGGAAAAAAGCGTCTGAAGTATAGAAGTCTCACTGTGATAACTTGGATATCGATGTAATAATGTAATACGACACACTGTACTACATGCATGTGAACATCACATTTCCACTGCAGACTAGAAACAGTCGAAAAGCAGTCACAAATTACAATGTTTTAATTGGTTTGCAGTGATGAGAATAAACATTTCAATTGTTGCATGCACATATCAGCATTAATAAACTAGTTATAGAACACGCTACACAATTGTACAAAATGGTCGGTATTATTACGAAAGTAGGAATATCCTAAAAGAGTGTCATGATCAGATACATTTAATTTGTTGAAATATACTGCTGACAAAGACAGATCTACTTTCATGACAAGGTTTGTGAACTCCAGCACACAAGGCTAGCTTGTGCATTCCTGTCGCGCGCATTATCCTCCGCTGCTGACAATACACTGACCATTGTATTGTGCGACAGATCAGTTGTTTATTTTTCTCAATAACAAATATTTTATTCGCTATCACACATTGTCAATTTGGCAAGCCGTAGGTGAGTAACCAGTATCAGGCACGTGCCTATCGTTCCGCCTGAAGGAACGCTCGTCATTATTATAATACTGCTCAGATCAAGAGAAGGAATAAAATCCTTTGGTAAGTTTCCATTCCAGTCGCTCAGTGTAAAAATACGATGGGTTACGGGGATTCCACCAAAATTCCAACAGAACTGGCAATCTATTTTTGTGTGAGTTGTTAAAGCGTCGCAATATGCGCTGGACCCGCGCGACTTGGGCGGAACGTGCGTGTCGCGCTGTTGTCCAGCCGCCCGAACACACGAACTGTTTGCAGACTTATCCCGTTCGGAAATGTTTCATCCTTTGCCTGAAAGTCAACGATGATGCCTTCTGGACGTCAGATAAATACATAGCTCCGTTTCCCCTTACGACAATGACTGTAACTGTTCGACGCGTCCCCCGGACACGCTTTATATACCCTCCACTGTAGTAGTGCCATCTGTTGCCTGTGAGTGCTTGTTGCACGTTGATGACGAGCACAGCCGGTGTCACATTAATACGGCTGGACACTCTAGATTTGTGTTTCGGCAGAAGTACTACCAGTATGCTGCTTCAGAGGTCCTGGAAGAATCAGCTCTGAAACTTTTATCCATTACGAGTGTGGAACACTGGGACTATGACGAATAAATCTTTCCAGAAGTTACCGCAACTAGTCACCTTTTGTTTTATTCTTCAATTTTTCGAACCGACTAGCGATTCATCATCAGATGGTACATATTTTTTGCATGTTTGCAGCATTCACGGGTTGTGTAGCTGTGGCAAAACGTATAAACAAAACATGTAAGCACTGAGTGCGGCCACAATTGTTGACATTATGAGATCGATTTAGCGTGAATATTTCTCGCCGCATTCAGTGCTTAGTTGTTCCGCTTACACATTTCACCACAGCTACCCGACCCACACAACGCTGCAAACATACAAGCATGTACTATCTGATGGTGAATCGCTAGCCGATTCGAAACCGGAAATGTTCAAAGCAAAATTGAAGAATAAAACAAAACGCAACTGGTTGCAGTAATTTCTGAAATCCTTCAGAATGAGTTATAGTTAACTGTATTAAATGGTGTAAGTTATGAAATGCAGATTTACAACTTTCTTGTGCGACGGTTTTAACAGTGATTCATCCTATTGCATGTCTATTTTTCTGCACGCCGCAAGAGAATGAGCTCCTTTTATACACTATAGTCTCTTGTGGACTGGAGCTCCAGCGCAAAAGTTATGAAGAGGACATTTTAACGGTGATGTTTTTGATTGCTGTCTTCGATTCTGGCATGCAAAGAACAAGTGGTTCATTTCCTATGTGACTTTCCGTTCAAAAAGCAACGAGGCCATACTATGAATACGGTGTCGATGTTGTCGGTAACACATGTAATTGAAGTTCAAATAGTTAAAATGGCTCTGAGCACTATGGGACTTAACATCTCAGGTCGTGTGTGTGTGTGAGAAATCTTATGGGACTTAACTGCTAAGGCCATCAGTCCCTAAGCTTACACACTACTTAACCTAAACTATCCTAAGGACAAACACACACACCCATGCCCGAGGGAGGACTCGAACCTCCGCCGGGACCAGCCGCACAGTCCGTGACTGCAGCGCCTGAGACCGCTCGGCTAACCCCCTGCGGCAACATCAGAGGTCACCAGTCCCCTAGAACATTTTTTTTTATTTTTTTTTTTTTTGTCATCAGTCTACTGACTGGTTTGATGCGGCCCACCACGAATTCCTTTCCTGTGCTAAACTCTTCATATCAGAGTAGCGCATGCAACCTACGTCCTCAATTATTTGCTTGACGTATTCCAATCTCTGTCTTCCTCTGCAGTTTTTGCCCTCTACAACTCCCTCTAGTACCATGGAAGTCATTCCCTCATATCTTAGCAGATGTACTATCATCCTGTCCCTTCTCCTTATCAGTGTTTTCCACATATTCCTTTCCTCTCCGATTCTGCGTAGAACCTCCTCATTCCTTACCTTCTCAGTCCACCTAATTTTCAACATTCGTCTATAGCACCACATCTCAAATGCTTCGATTCTCTTCTGTTCCGGTTTTCCCACAGTCCATGTTTCACTACCATACAATGCTGTACTCCAGACGTACACCCTCAGAAATTTCTTCCTCAAATTAAGGCCGATATTTGATATTAGTAGACTTCTCTTGGCCAGAAATGTCTTTTTTGCCATAGCGAGTCTGCTTTTGATGTCCTCCTTGCTCCGTCCGTCATTGGTTATTTTACTGCCTAGGTAGCAGAATTCCTTCCCCCATTGACTTCGTGACCATCAATCCTGATGTTAAGTTTCTCGCTGTTCTCATTTCTACTACTTCTCATTACCTTCGTCTTTCTCCGATTTACTCTCAAACCATACTGCGTACTCATTAGACTGTTCATTCCGTTCAGCAGATCATTTAATTCTTCTTCACTTTCACTCAGGATAGCAATGTCATCAGCGAATCGTGTCATTGATATCCTTTCACCTTGTATTTTAATTCCACTCCTGAACCTTTCTTTTATTTCCATCATTGCTTCCTCGATGTACAGATTGAAGAGTAGGGGCGAAAGGCTACAGCCTTGTCTTACACCCTTCTTAATACGAGCACTTCGTTCTTGATCGTCCACTCTTATTATTCCCTCTTGGTTGTTGTACATATTGTATATGAGCCGTCTCTCCCTATAGCTTACCCCTACTTTTTTCAGAATCTTGAACAGCTTGCACCATTTTATATTGTCGAACGCTTTTTCCAGGTCGACGAATCCTATGAAAGTGTGTTGATTTTTCTTTAGCCTTGCTTCCATTATTAGCCGTAACGTCAGAATTGCCTCTCTCGTCCCTTTACTTTTCCTAAATCCAAACTGATTGTCAGCAAGCGCATTCTCAATTTTCTTTTCCATTCTTCTGTATATTATTCTTGTAAGCAGCTTCGATGCATGAGCTGTTAAGCTGATTGTGCGATAATTCTCGCACTTGTCAGCTCTTGCCGTCTTCGGAATTGTGTGGATGATGCTTTTCCGAAAGTCAGATGGTATATCGCCAGACTCATATATTCTACACACCAACGTGAATAGTCGTTTTGTTGCCACTTCCCCCAATGATTTTAGAAATTCTGATGGAATGTTATCTATCCCTTCTGCCTTATTTGACCGTAAGTCCTCCAAAGCTCTTTTAAATTCCGATTCTAATACTGGATTCCCTATCCCTTCTAAATCGACTCCTGTTTCTTCTTCTACCACATCAGACAAAGCTTCACCCTCATAGAGGCTTTCAATGTATTCTTTCCACCTATCTGCTCTCTCCTCTGCATTTAACAGTGGAATTCCCGTTGCACTCTTAATGTTACCACCGTTGCTTTTAATGTCACCAAAGGTTGTTTTGACTTTCCTGTATGCTGAGTCTGTCCTTCCGACAATCATATCTTTTTCGATGTCTTCACATTTTTCCTGCAGCCATTTCGTCTTAGCTTCCCTGCACTTCCTATTTATTTCATTCCTCAGCGACTTGTATTTCTGTATTCCTGATTTTCCCGTAACATGTTTGTACTTCCTCCTTTCATCCATCAACTGAAGTATTTCTTCTGTTACCCTAGAACTTAGAACTACTTAAACCTATCTAACCTAAGAACAACACTCACATCCCTGCCCGAGGCAGGATTCGAACCTGCGACCGTAGCGGCCACACCGGCGATTGAAGTTCAGTCGTACTACTGTGGATACAAACTTGCTATCATGGCAGACCACAATTTGCTTGGTATTACTTGTGACAGACTGTCGTAATGCCGGTCTCTTGATTTCAGGGAGTGTGTCCATTCTTTATTCCATTCACTTCTTTGAAGAAAGTCGTTTGGTAGTCCTTTTGGGTGGTTTTCTTTGCCGTAATACACTGAAGAGCCAAAGAAACTGGTTCCCTGCCCAATATCGTGTAGGGCCCCTGTGACTACGCAGAAGTGCCACAACACGACGTGACATGGATTCGACTAATCTCTGAAGTAGTGCTGGAGGGAACTGACACCATGAATCCTGCAGGGCTGTCCATAAATCCGTGAGAGTACGAGGAGATCCCGTCTAAAAAGTACGTTGCAAGGCATCCCAGTTATGCTCAATCATGTTCATGGCTGGGAAGTTTGGTGGCCAGCAGAAGTGTTTAAACTCAGAAGAGTGTTCCTTGAGCCACTTTGTAGCAATTCTGGACGTGTGGGGTGTCGCATTGTCCTGCTGGAATTGTCCAAGTCCGTCAGAATGCATAATGGACCTGAACGGATGCAGGTGATCAGACAGGATGCTTACGTAAGTGTCACCAGTCAGAGTCGTATCTAGAAGAATCAGGGATCCCATATCGCTCCACCTGCACACGCCCCATACCTTTACAGAGCCTCCACCAGCCTGAACAGTCTTCTGCTGACATGCAAGCTCCATGGATTCATGAGATTGTCTCCATACCCATACACGTCCATCCGCTCGATGCAATCTGAAACGAGACTTGTCTCACCAGGCAACATGTTTCCAGTCATCAACAGTCCAATATCGGCGTAAAGGTTTGTGCCGTGCAGTCATCAGAGTACATGAATGGGTCTTCAGCTCCTAAACCCCATATCGATGATGTTTCGTTGAATGGTTCGCAGGCTGACACTTGTCGTTGGTCCAGCATTGAAATCTACAGCAATTTGCGGAAGGGTTGCGCTTCTATCACATTGAACGATTCTCTTCAGTCGTCGTTGGTCCCGTTCTTTCAGGATCTTTGTCCGGCCGCAGTGATGTTGCAGATTTGATGTTTTACAGGATTCCTAATATTCATGATACAGTCGTGGAATGGTCGTAAGGGAAAATCCCCATTTCATCGCTACATCGGAGATGCTGTGTCCCATCACTTGTGCTTGACAATAACACCACGTTCAAATTCAATTAAATGTTGATTATCTGCTATTGTAGCAGCAGTAACAGATCTAAGAACTGCGGCAGGTAAAAATTCGCTTGATGCCTTCCTAAGAGAGAGTCTCCATTCCTTCCAAGCTAATTACGTAAGTGTAGACCAGATATGGCTCAAATTCAACGATACAGTATCGACAGCAATAGATAGATTCATACCGCATAAGTTAATAAGAGACGGGACTGATCCACCATGGTACACAAAACACGTCAGGACACTGCTGCAGAAGCAACGAAAAAAGCATGCCAAATTCAGAAGAACGCAATATCCCCAAGACTGTCGAAGTTTCACGGAAGTTCGGAATTCAGTGCGGACGTCAATGCGAGATGCTTTTAATAGTTTCCACAATGAAACATTGTCTCAAAATATGGTAGAAAACCCAAAGAGATTCTCGTCGTATGTAAAGTATACCAGTGGCACAAAAACAGTCAATACCGTCACTGCACGATAGCGATGGGAATGTTACCGATGATGGTGTCCCTAAAGCAGAGTTACTAAATACAGTTTTTCGTAACTCCTTCACGAAAGAAGGCAAAGTAAATATTCCAGAATTCGAAACCAGAACAGCTGTTAGCACGGGTGACATAAAAGTACATATCTTAGGTGTTGCGAAACAACTCAAATCACGCAAGAAAGGCAAGTCTTCCGGTCCAGATGGTATACCAATCACGTTCCTTTCAGAGTATGCAGACACAATAGCGCCTTTCTTAGCAATCATATACAACCGCTCACTTGACGAAAGGTCTGTTCCTAAGGACAGGAAAGTAGCACAGGTCACACCAATATTCAAGAAAGGAAATAGTAGTAACACACTGAATTGCAGACCCATATCACTGAGCTCAATTTGCAGTAGGATTTTGGAGCATATACTGTACTCGAACATTATGAATCACCTTGAAAAAAATGACTTATTGATACATAACCAACACGGATTCAGAAAATATCGTTCTTGTGCAACACAGCTAGCTCTTTATTCTCGTGAAGTAATGAGTGCTGTCGACAAGGGATCTCACATTGATTCCATATTCCTAGATTTCCAGAAGGCTTTTGTTACCGTCCCTCGCAAGGGACTATTAATCAAATTGCGTGAATATGGAGTATCGTCTCAGTTGTGTGACTGGATTCGTGATTTCCTCTGAGAGACATCACAGTTCGTAGTGATAGACGGTAAATCATCGAGTAGAACAGAAGTGATGTCTGGCGTTCCGCAAGGTAGTGTCATAGGCCCTCTGCTGTTCCTGATTTACATAAATGATCTAGGTGATAATATCAGCAGCCCCCTTAGATTGTTTGCAGATGACACTGTAATTTACCGTCTTGTAAAATCATCAGACTATCAATTTCAATTACTAAATGATCTAGAGAATTACTATATGGTGCGAAAAGTAGCAATTGGCACTAAACAATGAAAAGTGCGACATCATCCTCATGGGTACTAAAAGAAATCCGATGAACTTTGGGTATACGATAAATCGCACAAATCTAAGGGCTGTCAATTCGACTAAATACCTAGGAATTACAATTACGAGCAACTTAAATTGGAAAGACCGCATGGATAATATTGTGGGGAAGGCGAAACAAAGACTGCGCTTTATTGGCAGAACACTTAGAAGATGCGACAAACCCACTAAAGAGACAGCCTACATTACACTTGTCTGTCCTCTGCTGGAATATTGCTGCGCGGTATGGGTTCCTTACCAGGTAGGATTGACGGAGGTCATCGAAAAAGTGCAAAGAAGGGCAGAACGTTTCGTGCTATCGCGCAATAGGGGTGAGAGTATCACTGATATGATACCCGAGTTGGGGTGGCAGTCACTGAAACAAAGGCGGTTTTCTTTGCGGCGAGATCTATATACGAAATTTCAATCACCAACTTTCTCTTCCGAATGTGGAAATATTTTGTTGCCACCCACCTACGTAGGGAGAAATAATAAAATAAGAGAAATCTGAGCTCGAACGGAAAGATTTAGGTGTTTCTTTTTCCCACGCGCCATTCGAGAGTGGAATTGTAGAGAAGTAGTATGAAAATAGTTCGATGAACCCTCTGCCAGGCACTTTAGTGTGAATTGCAGAGTAACCATGTATATGTAGATGTAGATACGGCAGACTCTTGTTGTCTTATATAGGCGTTGCCGACCGCAGCACCGTATTCTGTATTTGAATACTCATGCCTATACCAGTGTCTTTGGCGCTTTAGTGTATATTGACCGGAGAATTTGCAGTTTAGCTTCCTTTTATCCCACAGTGACCTTTGATATAATAGAAAGTGACTTTCCGTTTATTGTTTTGGATTCCTCTCAATACGTCTACTGTTCTGTGTGGTTTGGGATGATTATTTTGCCAGCGTTGTTGTTCTTTAGCAAAACAAGGCCTGATTGGGAACCTGGTACTGGAGTCACAGTTGACCCCTGCGTAGCCTACTAGCGGTGCTGCAGCAGGGCTTGGCGGGTCGCCTGAAGTGTCACGGAGGGAACAGAGATCGCGCAGCTGTAGCACTGTCCCTGCATGGCCTCTGGGGCTGCTCGTCCCACTTTGTCTCTCTCTCTCGTCCTCTCTCTCTTTCTCTCTCTCCTTTCCCCCCCCCCCCCCCCTCTCTCTCTCTCTCTCTCTGCCTGCACATCTCAGCTATACGAGATACCAGGCACATGCGTCGCCTGTTCTCCAACCGCTGGAACTCATTACTCCAAAGACGAATTTCTTTTACGTCCGTCGGCAATAACAATAACAGTGTGCAAAAACCACTTGTGATCGTAGAAACGGGACTACCCCTGTGTTGTAAGATACCGTAAAAGTGAGTTACGAAGTAGGAGCCTGTGTCCTGTAGCGGGAATCGCTATTGTTCGCATTTTACGACCACTTAAGTACCGCCTGTAAATAAGTGTTCACCTCTGAGCATGGATACTGTCATACATAAATGTGGCGCTTGCCTTCAGCTGTAACACAACGCCTGTAAACGGAAACCTCCAAGTCTCCGGCGTGTTCAGTGAGACCGTTCCCCGCATTCCAGGAGGGATGTCAATACAAATACGAGGGTAAGTCAATTATTATCCGCAATTTAGTTATATTTTTGTTTGTTTTGGTAGTACTGTCGTTTTACGTTGATGACGCATGATTTGTTTATTTGTTGTGATATCTTTGCAATTTTCAAGCTGCTAGGTTAGTTTCGATATCCCTGCCGTGCTGTTAATCATGGCTGCTCCGCTGTCTATTTGCACCAAAGAAGAGCAACGTTCAGTGATCCGTTTTTTGCGGTCCGAAAAGTATCAGGGGTTGAAATTCATCGAAGACTTTCGGTACAGTACGGGAACAGTGTTTTGCCACAACGGAGTGTCTACGAATGGATTGAAAAATTCCGAAATGGTCGCACAAGTGTTACGCATCCTCCTTGTAGTCCCGATCTTGCCCCTTCTGACTATCACTTGTTTGGTCCACTCAAACAGGCATTAAGGGGCCGTCGAAGCAGTGAAAGAAGCGGTGCATTCCTGGCTTGCAGCTCAACCGAGAACCTTCTTTTACGAGGGCATCAGGAAGCTTGTACAACGGCAGACCAAGTGCGTTGAAACGCAAGGAGACTATGTCGAAAAATGATGTTTTTGTATGTTTCCTATTTGATTACAATAAAATTTTATAACTACTTTGCAGATAATAATTGACTTACCGTCGTACTTGCCCGCGGCTTTGAATGGCGTATGCTGACGTGGAGGGAAAAGAACAGCGCGTCTATGAAGCTGGACCAGTAGGAAACAGGTAACAAAATACGATGAAATAACTCAGAATGTTATTCCTATGTCCCCCAGTTCGACTCTCTGAAGCTGCAGCGAAGCATCTACATCTACATATATATTCTCAGACCAACGTAAAGTCGATGATAGTACCACCTATTAAGGTATCTTCCCAACCCATTCGCGTGAGGAGCATGGGAAGAATGATTGTTTCAATATATGTGTAGGCAATGTAAATAGTTTTGACTTCGTGGCCTTTACTAGAGGGAGATACCGAGGATGTGGTAGTGCGATCTTAAACCCTTAATCAAGTCCATATCTCGAACGTAAGTGGTCTTTAGCCAGATAGTCTGCATCTATCATCAAGCGTTAGGTTTTTCAGCAGGTAAGTGACGATCTCTTGTGTCATTGCCTCTTGCAGTTTTATTAACTAATAAGCTCCTGTACTTACAACAACAGCGACCTACACACTCGCAACTCTTACTTAATCAGAGTTTCTCAACCACCGTGTCGCGCCACTGATGTATCGCAGTTCATGTCAGGTGTGTTGCGAGATTTTTAATGTCTTCTAATCTTCCACAGATAAAATATCTAGATCACAAAAATTTTATCACCAAATCGTTTCTTGGAGTATCCTAGTTTGCAAGAAATTGCCCATAATTAACCGGGATTATACGCACAATAAAAATGTTTCCTGTGCAATTTGTGTGTTTGCTTATCTTCACGTACGAAAAAAATCAGCGGGTATCGCGATAGTTTGAAACGTACTTTGGTGTGCCACGAAGGAAAAAAAAAATAGGAGTTGAGAAACGCGTTAATGCTTTGTTCCTCCCGAACTAAGCGCATTGAGCGTTGTTCTAAGCGTTACCAGAAGTTATCATTAAGATACTCCATTCTTAGTACAGAAATTGTGATATTTATACAGATTTGGGTTACCAGCATTTGTACTGGTTTGATGCGACCCTTCAAGGTTCCTTTCCTGTGGCAATGTCTTCAGTCAATTATTGACACTCTTTACTATGTTTATTTGCAGCCTGATTAGTACTCTCAAAGTCAATAATTATTGTTTATTAACTGCAACGTTTTCTAAACTTATCCTGATTATTGGTTATTTATTATGGTTTGATGGGGAATGGATGACAGAGTACAGATTCATATACCCAAGGTCTGATACGGATCCAGTCAAAGAATTTGTTCCTTCGGTTAACGTGTGGACTTAGACCATTACAGTTGCAGTATGGCAAAGTGTCAAGTACTGCGGTGAAGGCCGGTTGGAGCTCTGTGCGCTAATGAAATAGTATCAACAATACATACACTCGATTGGTTAACTATTACTACAGAATCATCTTCTCCACAGCAGCAGCGATGAAGGTCACACACAGAGTAGAATGCGCTGAAGTGTGTGCTCAGTACTCTCTTCAGGCCATTGTCTCCGTTGCTGCTGTTCACGTAATACCTCGATGTCTTCAAGGGTAGCGGGCGGCAGGGGCAGTTCGGACAGTGGCGTCTACCACCAGATCGTAGACTGCGTGCTACCCGAGCACTCTCGTGGGCACTAAAGGGGTGTGCCTGAGCAACTGCAGCAGCTCGGCACGTGATGTAGATGGCAGTGCAGAGTTACTAGAAGGTAGGCCGTGAACGCCGGTGTCTGCTCACAGATGCAAGTCGGGGATAGCACCCTTTAGCGTGCCTGCCGGCTACAGCGATAGGTGGACGGTGCACCAAACTTAATCAGTTTAGGTCTCAGCAAACCAGAGGCAGAAGTCCCGAAGGCTTCCCATCAGTAGATGAGATGTTGGCAGCTTACAGCGACCAGGTTTGGTAAGCCTGGCAGGCAGCAGTACTATTGTTATGAATTTCTCCATTTGGCTGGAACAGATAAATGTAGTGGTTTGTGTATCCGCCACATTCGAGTGGTATGGGGTTCATGGGCGCGCGTAACCCGTAGACATGATCCATACCTTGGCACTTCAATAGAGTCTTAACTGTCAGAATGATCTTATCTATATGTACAACTGTCAACACAGCATATATTCTTTCATGTCTGGATCAGATACGATTTGTTAGGTAGTCTTGCTTGTTAATGGCATGTAACATCAAAAAGGTAGGCACTTATAACTGAAAATGCATCCACCCACATTGGTGTGTAAGCAACACGTGATTTGTAACATTTCTGGTACATAGTAGCAAGGGCCAGATTTTAGGGGTTGGGAGTTTGAGACCAAATCCTGAGATGGGTTTTAGGGCGTACTGTAGACTGTACTACACTAAGAATATTTAGGCTAATGCACTTCAAGGCGCTATAATATATGGCGCCACGTCACAAATACTATCCATAGAAAATGGTTCAAATGGCCCTGAGCACTATGGGACTTAACTTCTGAGGTCATCAGTCCCCTAGAACTTAGAACTACTTAAACCTAACTAACCTAAGGACATTACACACATCCATGCCCGAGGCAGGATTCGAACCTGCGACCGTAGCAGTGGAGCGATTACAAACTGTAGCGCTTAGAACCGCTCGGCCACTCTGGCCGGCACTATCCATAGAGATTAGCGTTTAATGACTGTTTATGTATTAAAATTTGGGAAGGTGTCACGTGTGATGACACTGTTGGCATAATTACATATATTCATGCACTACATTTTTTTTTAATAATACGTTCGTATTTTATTCACAACACCTTTTAAGAAACAAGAGATTTTGTTTTTATAAGAAAAATTTTAACGCATGATACGAAAGAGGGTAAGGGGGTTCGATTCCACAACTCAGGCGTTGTATGATACAGTACGCAGTCACACAAAAATGCGCTGTGCTGTATGTGTCAGCGGTACTTATGGTTATTCCCCTTACGATCGAAAAGCATATGTTGTTATATTACTATCATGCTTAGGGTGCGACGAACTTAATCGTTTGATGCACTTGTTCAAATGTACCCACATCAAAAATAGTTCTGCATCACCCCGGTTCCCAGAAATTTTGAAGATAGATGTTGATTGTGGATATTGTATCACAGACACAGTCCTTTTGACTGTTCAGAGATGTCACTAAACCCGCCGAAAGATGTAAACAACCATGCATGAGCAGCGTCTGTTAGACAGAGGGTGTCCGACAGCCGATTGTTTCGTCATTCCACCAGGAAGGAGGTACACGGCTCGTGTTGTCTGTAGTTCAACCATGTCCTGACGGTAAATACTGCGGTTCGATCGCGTCCTCATTGTTACTTTGCGTAAGGAAGGGCTCTCAACAAGAGAAGTGAACTCGCGTCTCAGAGTGAAACAAAGCGATGTTGTTCGGACATGGAGGAGATACAGAGTGACAGGAACTGTCGATGACTTGCCTCGCTCAGGCCGCCCAAGGGTAACAACTGCAGTGGATGACTGCTACCTATGGACTATGGCTCGGAGGAACCCTGACAGCAACGCCACCCTGTTGAATAATGCTTTTCGTGCAGCCAGAGGATATCGTGTTACGACTTAAACTGTGCGCAATAGGCTGTATGATGCGCAACTTAACTCCCGACGTCCATGGCGAGGTCCATCCCTGCAGCCACGACAGCATACAGCGCTGTACAGAAGGGTCCAACAGCATGCCGAATGGACAGTTCAGGATTGTCATCACGTTTTCTTCGTCGATGTGTGTCGCATATGCCTTCAACGAGACAATCGTCGGATATGTGTTTGGAGGCAACCCGATCTAGCTGAACGCCTTAGACACGCTGTCCAGCGAGTGCAGCAAAGTGGAGGTTGCCTGCTGTTTTGGGGTGGCATTATGTGGGGTCGACGTACGCCACTGGTGGTCACGTAAGGCATCGCAACGGCTGTGTGATACGTTATTGCCATTCTCCGACCGATAGTGCAACGATATAGGCAGCGTATTGGCGAGGCATTCGTCTTTATGGACTACAATGACTGCCTTCAGGATAGCGACATCGGTCGACCAGAGTGGCCAGCATATTCTCCAGACATGAACCCTATCGAACATGCCTGGAATGGATTGGAAAGGACTGTTTATGGACGATGTGCCCCACCAAGCACTCTGAGGGATCTACGCCCAGTCGCCGTTGAGGAGTGGGACAATCTGGACCAAGACTGCCTTGATGAAGTTGTGGATAGTATGCCACGACGAATACAGGCATGCATCAGTGCAAGAGGACGTGCTACTGCGTATTAGATGTACCGGTGTGTACAGCAATCTGGAACACCACCTCTGAAGGTCTCGCTGTATGGTGGTACAACATGTAATGCGTGGTTTTTATAGGCAATAAAAGGCGCAGGAATGGTGTTTATGTTGATTTCTATTCCAATTTTCTGTACAGGTTCCGGAACTCTCTGAATCGAGGACCTTCGTTTGATGTGCCTATATGACCAAATCTGCACGCCTTGTGAATGCGCATGTTATTTGTAACATGCTCGTTTGTAATTTAGCCCTATGTGAAATGGCAATACAATGCTAGTTTAGCTGACTAGTTACATAGAGAAGGTTTAGAACATACCAAACTCTCTCCCATTCTTAGCGGGCGCTGTTATTCGCCTAATGTTGCTCCACGATAGCCACCATAAACCAAAAGTGAGTGACAAGAGTGTGGTATCTGCCCTGAAGTTTCTTGGAGTTTCCTAAGCGGATTTACTGACTGTTTAAAAATTGGGAGGCACAACATAGTCAGTGGTTTAATGGTGTCTATTGACGAAACAGAAAAATTGATTAGAAATTAATCAGAAGGAAATTCTGACAGTGGGCGCTGCCTCAGAACGTTTCCTTTCGTCTCAGGAAACAAGAGCCGGCTCTACTGCGAGGAGTAATTGTGAGAGAGTAACGTACCAGGAGCGGATTGTCCGAAGAGCTGCTGCCTACCTCTGCCTCAAAGGAGCACCGCATTGTCCTGCCGCTCTGCAAAAAGTAATTAAAAGGCGCCTCTCTGTGTCATCCCGTTCCAGCCTGAGCCGAGATTCATAAAGAAGCCCGGCGGATCACAAAGCCGGCAGCGAGCAACCGTCCTGGCCACGCCGACATGACCCACCTTGTTACGTGGCCGCCTTTGTCGCTCTCTCTGTCTCTCTGTCTCTTTCTCTCGTTCTCTGTGACGCGTCACGTCCGCTGCACCGTGTGCCATTAATCTTACCGGTTTCCCAGTCGCCGCTGTCTTCTATTGAATTTCAGCGCGGAATTAATTGACAGACACGTTGTCCATGGCGACCTCAATAACGAAGACTTCACGCTTGCCTGGTTCTCTCTGCTGGCACTGGAGAATTGTCACAAAGCAGCTAAGCTCTCCTAAACGTGAACAGCACTTCTAAACTATCACCTCTCGCGAAATTTCGACTCAAGTAAGCATTCACGGCCGGAAATGTCACAGTTACTAAGTGTTCCAGGCTATTATGCCGTGGTCGAATGGATTTCACCTTAAGGCCCGAAATTTCGACTCCATCTGCGAAGGACATTATCACGGGGCTCACAACTTTGTTGAATGTCCGATTCACACCATGGGTCGCTGCTCACTACAGCAAAATTCCGTTTCCGCGAGTTTCCGTGCAGTGGCGCTTCATCACACGTTTTATATGCGAGTGCAGTTGTCTGTTGTCGACTGCCGTCGTCCGCTGTTGCTATCATCCTTTGCAGACGAAACGTCGGGTTTTAATGTGAAATCCATTCGACCACGGCATAATAGCCCGGAACATTTTAGTAATTGTGATTCAGTCGTCAGCTACCACAATTTTGAATGTTTTAGTGCTTGATAGTTTCTCCATATGTAGAGGGGTGCTTGAGCCGTGGTAAAATTTGCTGTTTTGAAGAGCGCGCCGCAGCGCGTAGTGTGAAGCAGTCGCCCTCCGTTTCTGGCGGTGGCACCGCTGTGGCAATCGCAGCTTTGGTGTCACCCTCTGGTGGAAAAGGTTGCCTGCTCACGTGCATTTCAGGGGCTCCATGAACTCGCCAGTCGGTCAGTCTGGGCCAGTCTCTCGTCCCCAGCTTGCTAGTCTGTCCGCATTTATTAGGCAGTTTGTGTCTGTCTGTCGTTCGGAGTGCTAGTATGCCTGTCGTTTGGATCGAACTTTAAAGCCTGAAAATGAGAGTCTTTCCACTCCGCCAGTAACTGATCTCAGCGAGTGGTAGCCCGGTCGAGCGGAGTTCCTGCATCTGAGTCTGCGCATTACGCCGCCAGTCTGCTCGAGTTTCTCGGGCAACGGTCATTGGCGGTTGGATCGATCGGTTGGTCGGTCGCGCACTGAGACACGAGATGACTAGTCCGCCTTGAGTGTCGGCGCATGTGAGGTCCCCACGTGAGTCCAGTGGCACGCGCCTTATAGCGAGGGGTACTGGCTTCGCGGTCGACACGAGAGTAACAGGAGTCAAACCACGACATCGGGCTGGCCGGTGCAAGCTGCGACGCCGTGAGACGGGAGATCGGCGCGCCTTCCTGCGTCCGTTGAAGTGGCTGGCAGCGGACGGTTCGGGAGAGCGTTGGGGGTGCTGCGCCAAGTCTTCGCCAGAAATCCCAGTTTATTAGAAGTTAAGTGCCCCCCCCCCCTCCCCATGAACCATGGACCTTGCCATTGGTAGGGAGGCTTGCGTGCCTCAGCGATTCAGATAGCCGTACCGTAGGCACAACCACAACGGAGGGGTATCTATTGAGAGGCCAGACAAACGTGTGGTTCCTGAAGAGGGGCAGCAGCCTTTTCAGTAGTTGCAGGGGCAACAGTCTGGATGACTCACTGATCTGGCCTTGTAACAATAACCAAAACGGCCTTGCTGTGCTGGTACTGCGAACGGCTGAAAGCAAGGGGAAACTACAGTCGTAATTTTTCCCGAGGGCATGCAGCTTTTCTGTATGATTAAATGACGATGGCGTCCTGTTGGGTAAATTATTCCGGAGGTAAAATAGTCCCCCATTCGGATCTCCGGGCGGGGACTACTCAAGAGGATTTCGTTATCAGCAGAAAGAAAACTGGTGTTCTACGGATCGGAGCGTGGAATGTCAGATCCCTTAATCGGGCAGGTAGGTTAGAAAATTTAAAAAGGGAAATGGATAGGTTAAAGTTAGATATAGTGGGAATTAGTGAAGTTCGGTGGCAGGAGGAACAAGACTTCTGGTCAGGTGACTACAGGGTTATAAACACAAAATCAAATAGGGGTAATGCAGGAGTAGATTTAATAATGAATAGGAAAATAGGAATGCGGGTAAGCTACTACAAACAGCACAGCGAACGAATTGTTGTGGCCAAGATAGATACGAAGCCCATGCCTACTACAGTAGTGGAAGTTTATATGCCAACTACCTCCGCAGATGACGAAGAAATTGAAGAAATGTATGGTGAAATAAAAGAAATTATTCAGAGAGTGAAGGGAGACGGGAATTTAATAGTCATGGGTAACTGGAATTCGAGTGTAGGAAAAGGGAGAGAAGGAAACGTAGTAGGTGAATATGGATTGGCGCTAAGAAATGAAAGAGGAAGCCGCCTGGTAGAATTTTGTACAGAGCACAACATAATAATAGCTAACATTTGGTTTAAGAAACATGAAAGAAGGTTGTATACATGGAAGAACCCTGGAGCTACTAAAAGGTATCAGATACATTATATAATGGTAAGACAGAGATTTAGGAACCAGGTTTTAAATTGTAAAACATTTCCAGGGGCAGATGTGGACTCTGACCACAATCTATTGGTTATGACCTGTATATTAAAATTGAAGAATCTGCAAAAAGGTGGGAATTTAAGGAGATGGGACCTGGATAAACTGAAAGAACCAGAGGTTGTACAGAGTTTCAGGGAGAGCACAAGGGAACAATTGACAGGGATGGGGGAAAGAAGTACGGTAAAGAAGAATGGGTAGCTTTGAGGGATGAAGTAGTGAAGGCAGCAGAGGATCAAGTAGATAAAAAGACGAGGGCTAGTAGAAATCCTTGGGTAACAGAAGAAATATTGAATTTAGTTGATGAAAGGAGAAAATATAAAAATGCAGTAAATGAAGCAGGCAAAAAGGAATACAAATGTCTCAAAAACGATATCGACAGGAAGTGCAAAATGGCTAAGCAGGGATGGCTAGAGGACAAATGTAAGGATGTAGAGGCTTATCTCACTAGGGGTAAGATAGATACTGCCTACAGGAAAATTAAAGAGACCTTTGGAGATAAGAGAAACACTTGTATGAACATCAAGAGCTCAGATGGAAACCCAATTCTAAGCAAAGAAGGGAAAGCAGAAAGGTGGAAGGAGTATATAGAAAGTCTATACAGGGGCGATGTTCTTGAGGACAATATTATGTAAATGGAAGAGGATGTAGATGAAGATGAAATGGGAGATATGATACTGCGTGAAGAGTTTGACAGAGCACTGAAAGACCTGAGTCGGAACAAGGCCCCCGGCGTAGACAACATTCCATTGGAACTACTGACGCCCTTGGGAGAGCCAGTCCTATCAAAACTCTACCATCTGATGAGCAAGATGTATGAAACAGGCGAAATACCCTCAGACTTCAAGAAGAATATAATAATTCCAATCCCAAAGAAAGCAGGTGTTGACAGATGTGAAAATTACCGAACTATCAGTTTAATAAGACACAGCTGCAAAATACTAACAAGAATTCTTTACAGACGAATGGAAAAACTAGTAGAAGCCGACCTCGGGGAAGATCAGTTTGCATTCCGTAGAAACACTGGAACACGTGAGGCAATACTGACCCTACAAATTATCTTAGAAGAAAGATTAAGGAAAGGCAAACCTATGTTTCTAGCATTTGTAGACTTAGAGAAAGCTTTTGACAATGTTGACTGGAATACTCTCTTTCAAATTCTAAAGGTGGCCGGGGTAAAATACAGGGAGCGAATGGCTATTTACAATTTGTACAGAAACCAGATGGCAGTTACAAGAGTTGAGGGACATGAAAGGGAAGCAGTGGTTGGGAAGGGAGTAAGACAGGGTTGTAGCCTCTCCCCGATGTTATTCGATCTGTATATTGAGCAAGCAGTAAAGGAAACAAAAGAAATATTCGGAGTAGGTATCAAAATCCATGGAGAAGAAATAAAAATTTTGAGGTTCACCGATGACATTGTAATTCTGTCAGAGACAGAAAAAGACTTGGAAGAGCAGTTGAATGGAATGGACGGTGTCTTGAAAGGAGGATATAAGATGAACATCAACAATAGCAAAACGAGGATAATGGAATGTAGTCGAATTAAGTCGGGTGATGCTGAGGGAATTAGATTAGGAAATGAGACACTTAAAGTAGTAAAAGTAGTGAAGGAGTTTTGCTATTTGGGGAGCAAAATAACTGATGATGGTCGAAGTAGAGAGGAAATAAAATGTAGACTGGCAATGACAAGGAAAGCGTTTCTGAAGAAGAGAAATTTGTTAACATCGAGTATAGATTTAAGTGTCAGGAAGTCATTTCTGAAAGTATTTGTATTGATTGTAGCCATGTATGGAAGTGAAACGTGGACGATAAATAGTTTGGACAAGAAGAGAATATAAGCTTTCGAAATGTGGTGCTACAGAAGAATGCTGAAGGTTAGATGGGTAGATCACATAACTAATGAGGAAGTATTGAATAGGATTGGGGAGAAGAGAAGTTTGTGGCACAACTTGAGTAGAAGAAGGGATCGGCTGGTAGGACATGTTCTGAGGCATCAAGGGATCACCAATTTAGTATTGGAGGGCAGCGTGGAGGGTAAAAATCGTAGAGGGAGACCAAGAAGTGAATACACTAAGCAGATTCAGAAGGATGTAGGTTGCAGTAGGTACTGGGAGATAAAGAAGCTTGCACAGGATAGAGTAGCATGGAGAGCTGCATCAAACCAGTCTCAGGACTGAAGACCACAACAACAACAACAACATAGAAGTTAAGTGATTGGAGATAAGTTGTTCATTGACTTGTTAAATTCTACTTGGTTTCGTGGTCACCAGACGCTTTCCTTTGGGGTCGTCCCACCTTTCTTCTCCTTTTGCCCACCCGTGTGAAGGTGGTTATTTATGAGTTGGGTGGTCCGTTTTTCCTTTGTGGAGTAGGGGCGGGTTAGAGCAATCTGCGGTTCGGTTTGTTCAGTAATCCCCCTGTCAATCTGCCATACGTTAATAGCTGCCTCTGTCATGTTTGTCGGATTCGGTGTTAACGAATTTATTGCTTAATGTGTAAAGGCCGAATTCCTGAAATATTTTTTTTCTTGCCTATCATCTTGAGAGGCGGTATATGTGTAAGGTAGAGCATGTTTGTACATCTTATGTAAGACTGCATTTCATGAGTTTTTATTTAAATGGGCATTTTAGTATATAAAGTTGCCACCCTTCCACCGTAAGAGTTTTCTTTTAAAAACAAGTTGCACTTTCGTTGGCAAGTAGTTTCTTTTAATGTGAGGGTTTAGTACCATTTCCATTCCTCCTACGGGGTGCATAGTTTATGTGTTTGTGTGAGGTGTTAAAATTTTTAGTTTAAAGTAATCTGGTGTGTCGCAGATTTGCACCAGTGTAGTCTTTCAGAGGTTATTGTGAGCGGTTGTGACTACGGCCGTGTTAAAAGGGAGCGGCAAGGTTCTCAGCCCGAAAGCACATACAGTTAAAAAAAATTCTGCCTCTGAATAAATTGTAACTTCATATTTAGAGGGTGCTTTCTGATTATAATTTTTAAATCTGTTAAAAAAAGAAAAGGTTTTTAGGAATAAAATTTCCATTTGTTGAAAGAATTCAGGATGCCCTCCTGAAGGATAGCGTGCCAAATTTTTCCCAAAGTCAGTTGGCTCGTTAGATCGTCAAAATCTCGAACTGGTTGGAGGACCCACCCCAAATGCTCCAAACCCTGTCAATAGCACCTTTGCTGGCCGAGGTAGGGTTTGGAAACCTGAAGACAAACAGGAGAAACTCTCTCCGTGTGCGGACAGGCATTATATAAACGTAAGCCCAGGATGGCTTGCCATGAAGTGCACGAAATGGGGCGTGGAATGTCATCGACGCACCTCTGTGCTGTAAGGACACCACGGATGACAACCAAAGGAATGCTGCTATGAAAAGAAACGACACCTCAGACCGTTACTCCTGGCTGTCACCCGTATTGGGGGGCGACACTCAGGTTGGTATCCGACCACTGTACAGCGTATCTCCAACACTTCTTCGCTGGTCACCGGGTATCATTACGAAATGGGACTCATCAATGAGGACAATTCTATTCCAGTCAATGAGATTCCAGGCCGAAAACGAGTCTGGAGACGCTCTGGGCAGTGATGGGATGCCAGCCTGTCACTCGCCATACGACTCGACAACCAGGAGTGGTGGGTCTGGGGTGCCATTTCATTTTATACCAGCGTCCTTTGGTTGTCATCTACGAACTCTTACAACACACTGGCACATCGATGATATTTTACGTCCGGGTTTGTTGCCCGCATGGCAAGCCATCCTGGGCTTACATTTCATCAAGATAATGCCACTCGCACACTGCGAGAGTTTCTATTGGTTGTCTTCATGCTTGCCGAGCCCTACCTTGGCCAGGAAGGTCGCCGGATATCTCCCCAATTGAGGACTGGATAATGACGGGCAGGGTCCTGCGGCCATCTCGGGATTTTCATGATTGGATAGAATTTGGCACGGTATCTCTGAGGAGGACATCTCTAATAACTCTATCAATCAATTAAATTTTTTCTTTTTAAAATTCAGTCTTGATCACACCACGTTTATTACACGAACATAGGGGACCGGTTTTGGTCATATCACATAACCATCACCAGACCTGTAATTTAATTTAGTGCCCAATAAAGTTAATATAAGACAGACCGACTGAATCTGCCATAGATGTATACTTGCAGTCGAGTCACAACTCACATATCGATATGATGCTGCAATGCCAAAGACCTTCACAACATCATTGACTTTGAAACAATTGTGGTGGTACCACCTTAGCCTGTAGAGGGCACACTGAGTATACATCGTCTGTACAGTTAATTTGAAGCGTTTAATTGATATTTTATACAATATTTAAGTAATTCCATGGTTGTAAAGAGATATTTCATACATAACTATTTTTATGTTATTATTGTACTTTGTATTTTTACGTTTTGACGATTATGTGAACCCATTTTATACTGATTGGTTGACGTGAGGTGGAGGGAGAAGAGGTAGGCGGAGCATCTTCGTAATTAAGCGTATGCTCGTCACTTGCTGGCACCAGTTGACATCACCTGTAGAGGGCACACTGAGTATACATCGTCTGTACAGTTAATTTGAAGCGTTTAATTGATATTTTATACAATATTTAAGTAATTCCATGGTTGTAAAGAGATATTTCATACATAACTATTTTTATGTTATTATTGTACTTTGTATTTTTACGTTTTGACGATTATGTGAACCCATTTTATACTGATTGGTTGACGTGAGGTGGAGGGAGAAGAGGTAGGCGGAGCATCTTCGTAATTAAGCGTATGCTCGTCACTTGCTGGCACCAGTTGACATCACAGCAGCTGAGAAGAGTGCTCCACACCCCATCTTGCCCGGCCGAGGTGGCCGACCGGTTCTAGACGCTACAGTCTGGAACCGCGCGACCGCTACGCTCCCAGGTTCGAATCCTGCCTCGGTCATGGATGTGTGTGTTGTCCTTAGGTTAGTTATGTTTACGTAGTTATAAGTTCTAGGGGACTGATGACCTTAGAAGTTAAGTCCCACAGAGCTCAGAGCCATTTGAACCATTTGAACCATCTTCGAGGGATGCCATGGGTATAACACGTCTTATTGTATTTTATCCTTATAACCATTTTGTCATATTCTATTGTCAATCTAGAAAGGTTTCTATTACTTTCTAAATTAAATTACAGGCCTGATGATGGTCATGTGATATGACCGAAACCGGTCACCTATGTTCATGTAACGTACGTGGCGTGATCAAGACTGAATTTTAAAAAGAAAGACTTTAAAAATGTTTGATCACTGTTCCAAAAATGTTTATTAAAATTGTTCTATCAATCAGTGCCAGGCCGAATAACTGGTTGCATAAGAGCCAGAGGTAAGGCAACGCGTTATTGACTTTCTCAATTTTTTGAAGCTCTTTCTGTTGAATATATCATCTACACTCCTGGAAATGGAAAAAAGAACACATTGACACCGGTGTGTCAGACCCACCATACTTCCTCCGGACACTGCGAGAGGGCTGTACAAGCAATGATCACACGCACGGCACAGCGGACACACCAGGAATCGCGGTGTTGGCCGTCGAATGGCGCTAGCTGCGCAGCATTTGTGCACCGCCGCCGTCAGTGTCAGCCAGTTTGCCGTGGCATACGGAGCTCCATCGCAGTCTTTAACACTGGTAGCATGCCGCGACAGCGTGGACGTGAACCGTATGTGCAGTTGACGGACTTTGAGCGAGGGCGTATAGTGGGCATGCGGGAGGCCGGGTGGACGTACCACCGAATTGCTCAACACGTGCGGCGTGAGGTCTCCACAGTACATCGATGTTGTCGCCAGTGGTCGGCGGAAGGTGCACGTGCCCGTCGACCTGGGACCGGACAGCAGCGACGCACGGATGCACGCCAAGACCGTAGGATCCTACGCAGTGCCGTAGGGGGCCGCACCGCCACTTCCCAGCAAATTAGGGACACTGTTGCTCCTGGGGTATCGGCGAGGACCATTCGCAACCGTCTCCATGAAGCTGGGCTACGGTCCCGCACACCGTTAGGCCGTCTTCCACTCACGCCCCAACATCGTGCAGCCCGCCTCCAGTGGTGTCGCGACAGGCGTGAATGGAGGGACGAATGGAGACGTGTCGTCTTCAGCGATAAGAGTCGCTTCTGCCTTGGTGCCAATGATGGTCGTATGCGTGTTTGGCGCCGTGCAGGTGAGCGCCACAATCAGGACTGCATACGACCGAGGCACACAGGGCCAACAACCGGCATCATGGTGTGGGGAGCGATCTCCTACACTGGCAGTACACCACTGGTGATCGTCGAGGGGACACTGAATAGTGCACGGTACATCCAAACCGTCATCGAACCCATCGTTCTACCATTCCTAGACCGGCAAGGGAACTTGCTGTTCCAACAGGACAATGCACGTCCGCATGTATCCCGTGCCACCCAACGTGCTCTAGAAGGTGTAAGTCAACTACCCTGGCCAGCAAGATCTCCGGATCTGTCCCCCATTGAGCATGTTTGGGACTGGATGAAGCGTCGTCTCACGCGGTCTGCACGTCCAGCACGAACGCTGGTCCAACTGAGGCGCCAGGTGGAAATGGCATGGCAAGCCGTTCCACAGGACTACATCCAGCATCTCTACGATCGTCTCCATGGGAGAATAGCAGCCTGCATTGCTGCGAAAGGTGGATATACACTGTACTAGTGCCGACATTGTGCATGCTCTGTTGCCTGTGTCTATGTGCCTGTGGTTCTGTCAGTGTGATCATGTGATGTATCTGACCCCAGGAATGTGTCAATAAAGTTTCCCCTTCCTGGGACAATGAATTCACGGTGTTCTTATTTCAATTTCCAGGAGTGTATTTTTGAATATGACATCTACCATTCCTCGCCTCATTCGGATAGTTCCTTCGTGGTGTGTCTTTTCTTTATCATAGAGGGTGTTCTAAAAATGTGCCTTAACAGTGAGCTTCGTTTCTCGGTGTAGGAAAGTCTCTAGAAGCAGCACAGAGAAAATACTGCTTTAGAAGCAAGTATCAACGGTCTGGGGCGTTGCTTTGTACAGAGACGAATGCAGCCTGCCGGCACTGAGCGCCTAGAAGTAGAACTGAAGGCGACGAATAGGCGACGAAGAAACCGTCGGTGCAGAGCGTGCATCTCCATGAGCTGCTGTACAACTTAAGGTGTGGTAACGCTGTGAATGCGCGCTGCTATACAAGGTAAGGTGAATGTGGACCGCTGCTCGCACTCACCTCGCATGTCACGGATGGCGGGCTGCTGCGCGTCGCTCGTCCGCACCTGGAACACACAGACACGCGCTGATGAGCTCTCGCACACGTCATGCACAGTACTTGACTACTGCATAGTCCGCGTCTTGCCTTTACTGGGCTTTTACCTTTCAGCGGCGCCTATTCAGAGAGAGGCAGTGAGGGTTTGCGGGTGTAAGGCGCAGCAACATGCGTCTATAATCAGCGTATTAAGTTAGGTGAGTTCGCATGAAGGGCTCGTATCCAAACCTCCCCACAAGAAGCGAACAATGATCTTTCCTTCGCGGGGTGCCACAGCCATGTCGAATTTTTTGGAAGAAATATCCGTCGTTTGACTGTTAATTGTACATTTATTTTACACAATCATGATTTAGACTTCTTACCATTCTGCAATGCATATTGAAACGTTAAAATATATCATCCAAGGAAGACATTTCTGGTCTCAAGACCATTTTTACGAGGGTCACTCCAAAAGAAATGCACCCTATTTTTTTTTAAATCCATCTTTTATTCTACGTGTTTGAATGTTGTATAGTGTGTAGATAAATCCTTTAGGAACAATATTTTCGTTTCTCCACATAATTTCCATCCCTCTCAACTCCCTTACGCCATCTTGGAACCAGCGCCTGTATATCCGCACGGTAAAATTCTGGACCAACCTGTTGGAGCCACTGTTTGGCAGCGTGCACAAGGGAGTCATCATCTTCAAACCTTGTTCCACGAAGAGAGTTTTTCAGTTAGTCACTTGGAGCCAGGTCGGGTCTGTAAGGCGGGTGTTTTAGTGTTGTCCATCCGAGTTTTGTGATCGCTTCCATGGTTTTTTGACTGACATGTGGCCTTGCACTGTCGCGCAACAGCAATACATTCTGCTTTTTCTGATGTGGTCGAACACGACTCAGTCGAGCTTGAAGTTTCTTCAGTGTCGTCACATATGCATCAGAATTTATGGTGGTTTCACTTGGCATGATGTCCACAAGCAGGAGTCCTTCGGAATCGAAAAACACTGTAGTCATAACTTTTCCAGCAGAAGATGTGGTTTTGAATTTTTTTTTCTTGGGTGAATTTGCCTGATGTCACTCCATTGATTGCCTCTTCGTCTCTGGTGAAAAATGATGGAGCCATGTTTCACCACCTGCCACAATTCTTCCAAGAAATTAATCTCCATCATTCTCGTACTGTTCCAAACGTTCGCTGCATACCGTTTTTCTTGTTTCTTTGTGAGCCACTGTCAACATCCTGGGAAACCACCTGGTACAAACCTTTTTTAACGCCAACACTTTCAGTATTCTGTAAACACTTCCTTCCCCTATCCCAACGTAGCGTGACAATTCGTTCACTGTGATGCGTCTGTCAGTAGTCACCAATTCGTTAACTCTCTGCACATTGTCTGGAGTGCCGCTGCGAGGACAACCCTCAATTTTGCCGTGCCCGCTTTCATCACGTAACCTGCTTGCCCACCGACTAACTTTACTGCGATCGACAGCAGCATCTCCATACACATTTTTCAGCCTCTTGTGGATGTTTCCCAATGTCTCGTTTTCGCAGCGCAGGAATTCTACGACAGCACGTTGCTTCTGACGAACGTCAAGTGTAGCAGCCACCTTGAAGACATGCTGTGGCGGCGCCACTCACGGGAACACGTTGAACTAAGTTTGAAAACAAGCGGGAAGGATGTATCTACACACTGTAAAACTTTCACACATGCAGAATGAGAACTGTATTTTTACAAAAAATAGTGTGCATTTCTTTTGGAGTGACCCTCGTATTACACGACATGTACTCGTATAAAACTAGAAATATGTTTTTTTCGACGTATGACGTGTCACATATAGGTCAGATACATTTTAACGTTTCAACATGCACTTGCGACTGGCTATAAAGCTGACATCGCGTAAAGTCAAACGGTATTAATTTCTTAAAATTCTATCATGCCAGCGTGAGACGACTGTGCGTCTTTAATGAATCTTTTCAAACTGCAGTGGAGTTTTATTATCTCCAAAAAGTAAGGCTCTGGCCCTGAAGCTTGGTGATGCTGTCAATACTTAAAATAATCATCCTTCGGCGTGACATTTTTCCCAACGATGGACAACGTGGCGGCGACACTCGTTGCACAAATACAAAATTTGACTTTTCAGGAAAAGTTCCATCTCGAAAATCACGTGTTGGTCATTCTTGAAATGCCTGCCAGTCATTGGTTTCTTCATCCGAGGAAAAAAGGAATAAGTGACTAAATGGCGTTCAAGGGAATGTGGAGGGGAAGTGTGGAAGTGGAGGGGATGGGATGAGCGGGCGGAACGGGTGTTAGGCAATATTTTATGGTCAAAAGAAGCACCGTATATAACTGTCTACTGCACAGAGCTAGCTGGGTTTCATTATTATTTCGTTCCGATCTGTTTCGTGTACCGTGGAAAATCTCTTACTAATTTATTAGGAATATATCACTCAACTGCCGTCAATACTATTTCTTTGGCTCTAATCTACATTTCTTCTACGCTTACATACATTGGAAAGAGTGGAGACTGTCGTCTTAGGTAGGTCTCAAGCGAATTTGTATCTGCTTTTTTAAACAGAAGTATTTTGCATTTATTTTTAGTGGGTTTGGATGTTACGATATTCGTTCTAGCTATAACAACCTTGTGGTAACTAATCCCTGTATCTGTCATGGCGCTCCCTATTTAGTTAAGATTATTTGTTGCAAAGAGGTCAAGTATATTCTCGCAACCATTTGCACTTCAGAGACTTTAAACATGTATTTTCGCCACTGTATCGAGAATAGATTGAAGTCACCACCAACTGTAATAGTATAGGTGGGGTACCTATTTGAAATGACACTCAAGGTTTTTTCGAAATGTTCAGCAACTGTATCATCTAAGTCGGGATCAGCAAAAGGAACTAATTATTAATTTATTCCGGTTGTCAAGTGCAATCTCTACCCATGCTAACTCACAGGAACTACCTACTTCAATTTCACTACAATAAACACTCTACCACCAATTGTATTTAATCTGTCCTTTCTGAACAGAGGAAGGTCCTGTGTAAGAATTTCGTCTGAACTTATTTCCGATTTGAGCTGCAGTGCTTTCTATTAGCGCTGGTTCTTTCCCAACACAGCTACGACAGTTTGAAGCTACGATATTGGTTGTTCCGATGTGTCCTCTTCCTGCACTCTTTGATGTGGATGGATGGAGAGGGTTTTAAGGGCGCACGACGGCAAAATCTTCAGCGCCCGCTCAGTAACAGATGCACTCTTTGAAACTGGAGGCTTTCTGCACTTTCCCGAGACCTCTAATTAACAAATAGAACTCCACTACACATAATTGTGTATTTACCATTTTCTTTTGTGATGTAAACATTTGTTTGGATGTATGGTAATTCTGACTTTTGTAGATAGGATGGATTGAGCATGGACGATACCGAAACCGGTCACCGACTAAACAAACATCTATTTTACTTGCATCTCTGGGTGCCTGTTTTAAATCAAAATCTAAAAATAAGTTGTTGTTCAAACGCTGGCTGTCTGTGTTTGAATTACAATCTAAAAATGAGTTGTTGTTTCACTATACCCAGCACACTGGAATTACGCAAATGTTTTTATATCTAGTAATTTCTTTTTTGATTCCGTAATTGCAGCTCCGAGTCAAATTCTTGTGCTTTGCCTTAAAACTATTTACTTTATGTATAATGTATGCCAATGTTACATGCGACTTCTTCCAAGTAAGTTCTCTAGAGAAAATCTTAGTCGACCCCTTATAAGAACATGCTGGTGAGTTTGGAGCACCGCAGATGTTGTAAAATTGGCAGCAGACGATCATGTACTGCTCCACCACTGACGTAATTCATCACAGTGACGTTATGTGTATATGCCAGTTGGTTCTGTGGAATCAACGAAAAGTGTGGGTCGCCTTGTGGACGTGACAGAATGGTAGAAACGAGCTGTCGTGAATGGATGTGCCCGTGATACCACCGTGAATCAAGATGCCCGATTTTTTGGTGTATCTACGCGGGCTCTCCAACGTGTACCGCACCTCTCAGTCATGTGACGTTGCGTAACAACAGCGGTCGTGTAAAGATCGTAACCAACATAACCGGAGACGAATGTCACACCTTGGAAATGACAGTCGGTTTCAAACTAGATAGGATATCAGTGAAATCAGGCAATCTCAGTCACGTTCCATGCGGACATTGCAAAGAGAACTGTATTCAATAGAAATTTAGAGTCGAGTACCTTGTAGAAGATCTTTACTCACAGCAACGCATAAAGATGCACGTCTTCAGTGGGAGAAACAACACAGAAACTGTACAGTCACTTACTGGTGGTGTGTGGTGTGATCCAACGAGTCACAGTTTTGCCTCGTTTCAAATGAGACAGGGGTAGGACTGCATCCACGGACCAATGAGGCGTTTAAACCGCTATGTGTGGATGACGTACTTCAGGCTGGAGGTAGTTTAATGATGTTTTGGGAGTGTTTTCTTGTATCATGAATTGACGCCCACTCATTCAGCTTCATGCTGCTTATCCATAATTTCAACAATCCATACTCTCTTTCCCTTCATCCTCCCGCCCACTTGGCTCTTCCAATAAAAATAAAAAAAATACTGATGTAAAATATGTAGCAAGTGGACTCATCTGACCGTAGATGGTAGTTGGCATATACATAGACTGTATGACCTACACATTGTTTTCATTGAAGAGGTTAGAAAATTGTTGATGTTCTTTCGATATAATCGATAAATTCCTACAAATAAATTGTCATTGTTTATACTCTCACGTTTAACGGGCGTTCTATCCACGATTTGTTGTTGATGTAACTACGAACTTTTGTTTTTACCTAACCATCACCCATCTCTTTCCTCCTTCCTCCCCGCACTCTCTCTCCCACGGTTTCCTCCCTCCTCAAGCAAATACCTCTCCTTCTATCCCTCCAACCCCATCATCCCCCCTTTCTCTTCCTCCCCCTTATCTATCCCTAGGGCTCGTATACATAGAGAAAAAGACCAATGTATACAGGGTGTTACAAAAAGGTACGGCCAACCTTTCAGGAAACATTCCTCACATACAAAGAAAGAAAATATGTTATGTGGACATGTGTCCGGAAACTCTTACTTTCCATGTTAGAGCTCATTTTATTACTTCTCTCCAAATCACATTAATCATGGAATGGAAACACACAGCAACAGAACGTACCAGCGTGACTTCAAACACTTTGTTACAGGAAATGTTCAAAATGTCCTCCATTAGCGAGGATACATGCAGCCATCCTCCGTCGCATGGAATCCCTGATGCGCTGATGCAGCGCTGGAGAATGGCGTATTGTATCACAGCCGTGCACAATACGAGCACGAAGAGTCTCTACATTTGGTACCGGGGTTGCGTAGACAAGAGCTTTCAAATGCCCCCATAAATGGAAGTCAAGAGGGTTGAGGTCAGGAGAGCGTGGAGACTATGGAATTGGTCCGCCTCTACCAATCCATCGGTCACCGAATCTGTTGTTGAGAAGCGTACGAACACTTCGACTGAAATGTGCAGGAGCTCCATCGTGCATGAACCACATGTTGTGTCGTACTTGTAAAGGCACATGTTCTAGCAGCACAGGTATAGTATCCCGTATGAAATCATGATAACGTGCTCCATTGAGCTTAGGTGGAAGAACGTGGGGTCCAATCAAGACATCACCAACAATGCCTGCCCAAACGTTCACAGAAAATCTGTGTTGATGACGTGATTGCACAATTGCTTGCGGATTCTCGTCAGCCCACACATGTTGATTGTGAAAATTTACAATCTGATCACGTTGGAATGAAGCTTATTCCGTAAAGAGAACATTTGCACTGAAATGAGGATTGACACATTGTTGGATGAACCATTCGCAGAAGTGTACCCGTGGAGGCCAATCAGCTGCTGATAGTGCCTGCACACGCTCTACATGGTACGGAAACAACTGGTTCTCCCGTAGCACTCTCCATACAGCGACGTGGTCAACGTTACCTTGTACAGCAGCAACTTCTCTGACGCTGACATTAGGGTTATCGTCAACTGCACGAAGAATTGCCTCGTCCATTGCAGTTGTCCTCGTCGTTCTAGGTCTTCCCCAGTCGCGAGTCATAGGCTGGAATGTTCCGTGCTCCCTAAGACGCCGATCAATTGCTTCGAACGTCTTCCTGTTCTGGAAATCTGTCTCGATACAAACGTACCGCGCCACGCCTATTGCCCCGTGCTAATCCATACATCAGATGGGCATCTGCCAACTTCACATTTGTAAACATTGCACTGACTGCAAAACCACGTTCGTGGTGAACACTAACCTGTTGATGCTACGTACTGATGTGCTTGATGCTAGTACTGTAGAGCAATGAGTCGCATGTCAACATAAGCACCGAAGTCAACATTACCTTCCTTCAATTGGGCCAACTGGCGGTGAATCGAGGAAGGACAGTACATACTGACGAAACTAAAATCAGCTCTAACATGGAAATTAAGCGTTTCCAGACACATGCCCACATAACATCTTTTCTTTATTTGTGTGTGTGGAATGTTTCCTGAAAGTTTGGCCGTACGTTTTTGTAACACCCTGTATTTTAAAATTATATGGTTACCTCTAATTTTGTTGTTATTTCATTTACGCCGTGATACATGTCGTTAATGTTCTAATACTGCTATACATTAGATTTTTAAATGACATTATTATTTTTTATATATGGTTGTATATTATTTATCTACGTTTTTCGTAATATGCGCTCTATTATATTTGGCCTGTCTCTCCCTTCTTAATGATTATCGTTATCATAATTTGCTAATTGACACTGTTAAGAGCAAAATGGCCAAGCAGGATGGCTATAATACGAAAGTAAGGATGTAGAAGCATATAGTAAGTAAGATAGATTATGCCTACTGGAAAACTGAAGAGACCTTTGGAGAAAAGAGAACCAACTGCATGAATATCAAGAGCTCAAACGGAAAACTGGTCCTAAGCAAAGAAGGGAAAGCAGAAAGGTAGAAGGAGTGTATAGAGGGTCTACACAAGGGAGATGTATTTCAGGAGAATATTATATAAATGGAAGGGAACAGAGATGAAAAAGAAATGGGAGATATGATACTGCGTGAAGAATTTGACAAAGCACTGAAAGATTTAAGTCGAAACAAGGCCCAGGGAGCAGACAACATATGGTTCGTTACACGGCACGTGTTCTTAGAAAATTCTCATTACACAATTCTCTCACAAAGGACTGTGCCATTAGAAGGGTATGACGCGGGTGCTTATGGAAGGCACTAAAACTCAAACACTCGCTACAGGTTCCGTTGTCAGTGGAACTTGCTAAGAAACACAAGAGACAGGCATTGCCTGCCCATGACAAGAAGCACAGTGGCTCCATAAAGTTCATGGTATACAGCGAAAGCTGTATCTCGTATTTTGATAAAATTAAAATTCCAAATCAGTAAGCAGATAATACACTGAAGTGCCAAAGAAACTGGTATAGGCATACGTATTCAAATACAGAGGTATGTAAACAGGCAGAATATAGCGCGGCAACACCTATGTAAGACAGAAGTGTCTGGCGTAGTTGCTAGATCGGTTACTGTTGCTACAATGGCAGGTTATCAAGATTTAAGTGAGTTTGAACGTGGTGTCATAGTCGGCGCACTTGCGATGGGACACAGCATCTCCGAGGCAGCGATGAAGTCTAGAATTTTCTGAACGGTAATTTCACGAGTGTACCGTGAACATCAGGAATCTGGTAAAACATCAAATCTCCGATATCGCCGCGGCCGGAAAAAGACCCTACAAGGACGGGACCAAGGACGACTGAAGAGAATCGTTCAACGTGACAGAAGTGCAACCCTTCCGCAAATTGCTGCAGATTTGAATGCTGGGCCATACAAGCGTCAGCGTGCGAAACATTCAACAAAGCATCATTGATATCGGCTTTCGGAGCCGAAGGCCCAATCGTGTACCGTTGATGACTGCACGATACAGCGCTTTACGCGCACCCTGGGCCCGTCAACGCCGACATAGGGTTGTTGACGACTGGAAACGTGTTGCCTGGTCGGACGAGTCTCGTTTAAAATTTTCTCGAGTGGATGGATGTGTGCGGGCATGGAGACAAGCTCATGAATCCATGGACGCTGGATGACAGCAGAGGACTGTACAAGCTGGTGGAGGCTCTGTAATTGTGTGGGGCGTGTGGAGTTTGAGTGATATGGGACCCCTGATACGTCTACATGACACGTACGTACGCATCCTGTCTGATCATCTGCATCCGTTCATGTCTATTGTGAATTCCGACGGACTTGGCCGATTCCAGCAGGATAACGCGACACCCCACACGTCCAGATTTTCTACAGAGTGGCTCCAGCAACACTTTCGCAGGCCAAAAAGTGAACATTATTGAGCATATCTGGGATGCGTTGCAACGCGCTGTTCAGAAGAGGTCTCCAACCACTCTTAATCTTACGGATTTATGGACAACCGAGCAGAATTCATGGTATCAATTCCCTCCAGCACTACGCCAGAAATTAGTGCATGCTCCGTCGTGTTGCGGCACTTCTGCGAGCTCGCAGGGGCCCTACACGATATTAGGCAGGTGTGCCAGTTTTTTTGGCTGTTCAGTGTAGATAGCATCAGTGCGTGAAGTAGAAAGAACAATGGGCCTCTTTCACAGTACGTCCCGAATGATGCAATGTCCAGAGACGCGTGTTTCGACTTTTTTCTAGACTCTCCTCAGTTTCCGAAAAAAATCGAGGTCAAAGTTGATGATGGAAAGTCATATTTTCAGTGCAACAAGTAGAACGTCTAAAAACAAACGTTTTTTTTAAATATAATGTTGGGTAAATAAACGTCGTGTGACGAGAGCCTCCCGTCAGTAGACTGTTCGCCGGGTGCAAGTCTTTCGATTTGACCACACTTCGGCGACTTGCGCGTCGATGGGGAAGAAATGATGATGATTAGGACAACACAACACCCAGTCCCTGAGCGGAGAAAATCTCCGACCCAGCCGGGAGAAAAGAACAGTCCTTCCATGAGAAAAGAACAGTCCTTTCACCTGATGAGGGGTCTTCTTAGATTCCTCGAAGCGAGGTGGCTTGGTGGTAAACGACTGGTATTCGGTTGAAGAGGCGTTGAAATTCCCGTCCGGCTAGCCAGATATATGTTCTCCATTGCGCTGATCACTCAGCTACCGCGATAATGTTGGGTGAAAAGCTAATAATGTATCCGTGAATGAACGAGGAGGGTAAAGCCCCTGGTGGATCGTGGAGCACCTGCAGCTTCACTCAACTGTGGGAGGAGGCGGTCGATGAAAAGGCAGCTTTTGGCGTGGTGCGTCGTGGCTAGAGAGACAATGCGGCCTGGCTAATGGGCTGAACGCCGGAACACGAGCCCAACTCGCAAACAGTTGCGGCGTGGCGCTCGCTCGTGTAGTTACTCTCACCCTGACTGGGAGGGAGCCCTCCAACTACTGACGCACCACAGGACGGTAATCACGTCTTTGATCTAGGGAGGCGAGCCCGGATAACGACGCAAGTTGCACGTGCACGTACCTAAACCCACGTCACACGCCCGCGCGATATTTTAACGCAAACAAGCAAAGTTGCCGAACATTCTCGAACGTGAAAGATCGTGTGAATGTAACTATCGGCAAAGCCAGCCCAATCTCCGTTTTACCGGATAACTGAGGCCTGAGTGTCGTTCTTTATAGCGGGGAATTCAGTAGTTCCAATGGCACAGTATCATAAGAGATGATTTAAAGTACTCACTGCACTTTACACACGATTTACTTTTGAGAAAACGTTTTCTAGGTTTTTGCGACTGAAGTATAATGTAGCAGGTATACATTCATTTTGTTTTTGTTTTTACAGGGTGACAATTATTGAACTATATGAAAAATACTAACACGGATTCTTTACAGACGAATGGAAAAACACATAGAAGCCGACCTCGGGGAAGATCAGTTTGGATTCCGTAGAAATGTTGGAACACGTGAGGCAATACTGACCCTACGACTTATCTTAGAAAATAGTTTAAGGAAAGGCAAACCTGCGTTGCTAGCATTTGTAGACTTAGAGAAAGCTTTTGACAACGTTGACTGGAATACTCTCTTTCAAATTCTGAAGGTGGCAGGGGTAAAATACAGGGAGCGAAAGGCTATTTACAATTTGTACAGAAACCAGATGGCAGTTATAAGAGTCGAGGGGTATGAAAGGGAAGCAGTGGTTGGGAAGGGAGTGAGACAGGGTTGTAACCTATCCCCGATGTTATTCAATCTGTATATTGAGCAAGCAGAAAAAGAAACAAAAATTCGGAGTAGGAATTAAAATCCATGGAGAAGAAATAAAAACTTTGAGGTTCGCCGATGACATTGTAATTCTGTCAAGAGACAGCAAAGGACTTGGAAGAGCAGTTGCATGGAATGGACAGTGTCTTGAAAGGAGGATATAAGATGAATATCAACAAAAGCAAAACAAGGATAGTGCAATGTAGTCGAATTAAGTCGGGTGATGCTGAGGGAATTACATTAGGCAATGAGACACTTAAAGTAGTAAAGGAGTTTTGCTATGGAACAAAATAACTGATGATGGTCGAAGCAGAGAGGATATAAAATGTAGACTGGCAATGGCAAGGAAAGCGTTTCTGAAGAAGAGAAATTTGTTAACTTCGAGTATAGATTTTGGTGTCAGGAAGGCGTTTTTGAAATTTGTATGGAGTGTAGCCTTGTATGGAAGTGAAACGTGGACTACAAATAGTTTAGACAAGAAGAGAATAGAAGCTTTCGAAATGTGGTGCTACTGAAGAATGCTGAAGAATAGATGGATAGATCATATAACTAATCAGGACGTATTGAACAGAATTGGAGAGAAGAGAAATTTGTGGCATACTTGACTAGGAGAAGGGATCGGTTGGCAGGGCATATTCTGAGGTATCAAGGGATCACAAATTTGGTATTGGAGGGCAGCGTGGAGGGTAAAAAACGTAGAGGGAGACCAAGAAATGAATACACTAAGCAGATTCAGAAGGATGTAGGTTGCAGTAGGTACCGGGAGATGAATAAGCTTGCACAGGATAGAGTAGCATGGAGAGCTGCATCAAATCAGTCTCTGCACTGAAGACCACAACAACAACGTAAAAAAAACATGTAAATTAGTTACAAACTACGGCGCGCGCACACGTTGTTCAACATCTAAACTTCACTACAGATATTCGGATTTAGGTTATGACATGTTCGATATGCCTCCCATTCTCAGTGATGCTGTGGGGCAGACGAATAGCGAAATTCTGCATGACCCGCTGAAGTGTCGGAACATCGATGCTGTCGATGACGTCTTGAATGGCTGTTTTCAGCTCAGCGATGGTTTTCGGGTTATTGCTGTACATCTTGTCTCTAACATAACCCCACAGAACAGAATCGCAATGTTCAGATCCGGAGACTGTGGCCGCCAATCGAGACCCACGCCAGTGGCCTCTGGGTACCCAAGAGCCAGAATGCGGTCTCCGAAGTGCTGCTCCAGGACATCAAACACACTCCTGCTTCGATGGGGTCGAGCTCCGTCTTTCATGAATCACACCTCGTCGAAATCAGTGTCACTTGGACAATGGGGATAAAATTATCTTCCAAAGCTTCACATACCGTTCGGTAGTCACCATGCCATCAAGAATATCGCACCGATTATTCCTTGACTGTACATCGCACATCACACAGTCACCCGTTGAGGGTGAACAGATTTCTCGATCGCGCAATGCGCTGTCCTCCAAATGCGCTGATTTTGTTTTTTACGAAACCGTTCAAATGAAAGTGGGCTTCGTCGCTAAACCAAACCATAATGCACATACTAATTCCTGTCACGGTCGGCGGCCAGTCGTGCAGTTTGAACGTCTTAACACAAACCCTTCAGAAGTTATGACGGTTTTATTTTATATAGGTCAATAATTTCTACCTTGTGTGTACGTATAGTCAGGAATTTCAGAAAAAAATGTTCAAATGTGTGTGAAACCTTATGGGACCTAGCTGCTAAGGTCATCAGTCCATAAGCTTACACACTACTTAACCTAAATTATCCTAAGGACAAACACACACACCCATGCCCGAGGGAGGACTCGAACCTCCGCCGGGATCAGCCACACAGTCCATGACTGCAGCGCCTCAGACCGCTCGGCTAATCGAGCACGGCACGAATTTCAGAGCCCATATTTCCATCGTCAGGTAACATAGGTCTATTCCCGCTGACCTGCTCCTGACTCAGCCATATAAATGTATTTCTTTTGCAGAAGCAACTCAACATCAAAATTAGTCCTACCATGGCTTTGGGAAACAGCTCTCTTCTCTTACATGGCTTGTACAGAATAAAGCCGAACGAATAGTTTGAGTGGTAACTTGAAAGTGGTACCTACGAGATTTCCCCACTCCTTCAAACAAAATGAGATTGCTTTCCCGTCTTTGCCTTAACAGTTACAAAAAGAAACTAAAAAAAACTCAAAACTGAACATAAATAATTTTCATAACCTACAGAATTTTTACAGATATCTTACACCACATTTTTTCTCTCTCAGATTCTTGTGACAAGGAGCATCCAGCCTCAGAAAGAAGTATCAGTCCCATGATAAACAAACACTGATCACCTGCCAAGATCACTAAAAATCATTTCATCGGGTGACCAATTTAGGAAAACACTAATTAGTGTGAAGCATCAAAGTAGAGTAACCTCAGACACATTCCTCTACTCACCTAGTTTCACCTCAACTTTATTATTGAACGATTATTTCAATATGGTTGCGAAAAAATAAATTTCCAGTAATGCATGAACTGAATCAATCGATAAACAGCTAGAATTAAGTTACTGAAGGGGTTTTTAGAGGGACACTGGGATAAGTGTGCAGATGACTTGACAAAATTCCTTAATTTCGCAGCAACCACGTTGTTACAACGTGGTTAGTTGTGTAGTCTAATAAAGACACTTTGAGTCGTATTTGTAAGTGCGCTGTATTCAGCGAAATGTAATGGACTGACAATGAATTTGATGGAGATGTAGTGACATCAAAGACAGAAGGAAACCCCGTTCAGAAGTATTGAAACTGGAAACTAACAAATATGTGGTGACAAATGAAAATCCATGGTAGACCACGATTGTAAGTTGGTTATCCTGTTTATAGCGTATGAAACTTCCTCTTTGAAAATTAAGAATGACAGTGCTGGAAAAACTCTTACGTTATTTGATACTGAAACAGCTGAACAAAACAGAACATACTCAGACAGTTCTCTCTTTACTTATTCTGACCATCACTAAACTGACACACAATATTTTTAGCGCAACGCAATCTGACTTTCAATAATCCCTAAAAAAGAATGGCCCTGACTAACAATAACCTAAACCTTTTATGAATCACTTACCTCACAAAAATCATCGTTACTCGAACTACTGCAATACCGCGAGCGTCAGTACTGCCAACTAAATAAAAGTTTCTAACCACTGAATGCACTAACTACTGACAGGCATAGTTAGCAAAGAAAAGATTTTGATAGAGTAAAATCAATGTATTTACCTTAATAGTGTTCAAAAGCCATAATATATATATCAGTTCATGACATCCAGTCTTATAAATTTCCTTTTTCTGACGGACACACGTCCAGATCGTCCGTTCATAGTACCCTCTCAAATCTCTGGCATCTCTCCCCACTTCCACCACTGCTGGCGGCTCCCCTCCAACTGCCCAACGCTACGCTAGCAAATATTTCAACAATGATTCCAACCAGCCACAGACTGCACGCAGCACAGTCTGAGATTAACATACAGAGCGCTACGTGGTGTTACCAACATAAAAACCTAAACAGCCTACTTACAAGCGATCAGTCGATTTAACCTTTAGGCACTCTGAACAAACAAGCAGGTCTATCTGGAAACTTCTTTGTCACAGAAGTTACCTCCCATTTCTACTGAATACAACAATTAGTCGCTCAAGAAGGGTTATTTTTGGCGTGCTAAAGACATAATTTTTTTATAGTATAAACTTTCGAAATACGGGCAGACGCAGACTATTTCACTGATTTTCCTACGCAAGTTGTCACGTAATCATGAATTAATTTAGTTTCATAGTCGAAAAAAACTCTTAGGCGACTGTATTATAGATATTGACTGTTCTCATTCTTTTCTTGTGTCTGTTTTAAAGGCTTGATATGATACATCACTACGCTGCCTCTTTTTGTGCAGACATCCACTGGACCTGTGAACATCCCTCACACTACGAACATAGAGCGGAAACTATACAGCGCACACCCCACGATTTTGCCGAACTGAAGAGAGCTGTGCCGACCGAAAAATGCCACACCGCGATACTGAAAGAAATGTTGCTCTGTAACGAGTGTTTCCGGGAAAGAACGAGTCCATACACGGCCCGCACACCCGATCCTCGTGAAGTTCGGCATGCCGTGATCGGCCCTGTTGCAGGAAAACCTCTGGTTGTAATGTTCGAATATTCTTTTTTTTCTTTTTAGTTCATCAGGCTTCTGACTAGTATGGTGCGGCCCACCACGAATTCCTCTCTTGTGTGTTTTATAAGGTTTGACAAACAAGGTGACATCAAGGAGGATTTGTATCAGCATGAGTTGGATGTAGTAGATAAAGTCCAGGAAGATAAATACATTGTAGTTGTTGTGGTCTTCAGTCCTGAGACTGGTTAGATGCAGCTCCCCATGCCAATCTAACCTGTGCAAGCTCCTTCATCTCCCAGTACCTACTGCAACCTACATCCTTCTGAATCTGCTTAGTGTATTCATCTTTTGGTCTCCCTCTACGATTTTTACCCTCCACGCTGCCCTCCAATGCTAAATTTCTTATCCCTTGATGCCTCAGGACATGTCCTAACAACCGATCCCTTCTTCTAGTCAAGTTGTGCAACAAACTTCTCTTCTCTCCAATCCTATTCAATACCTCCTCATTAGTTACGTGATCTACCCGCCTAATCTTTAACATTCTTCTCTAGCACCACATTTCGAAAGCTTCTATTCTCTTCTTGTCCAAACTATTTATTGTCCATGTTTCACTTCCATACATGGCTACACTCCATACAAAAACTTTCAGAAACGCCTTCCTGACTCTTAAATCTATACGCGATGTTAACAGATTACTCTTCTTCAGAAACGCTTTCCTTGCCATTGCCAGTCTACATTTTATATCCTCTCTACTTCGACCGTCATCAGTTATTTTGCTCCCCAAATAGCAAAACTCCTTCACTACTTTAAGTGTCTCATTGCCTAATCTAATTCCCTCAGCATCACCGGACTTAATTCGACTACATTCCATTATCCTTGTTTTGCTTTTGTTGAGTTCATCTTATATCCTCCTTTCAAGAGACTGTCCATCCCATTAAACTGCTCTTCCAAGTCCTTTGCTGTCTCTGACAGAATTACAATGTCATCGGCGAACCTCAAAGTTTTTTATCTCTTCTCCATGGATTTTAATACCTACTCCAAATTTTTCTTTTGTTTCCTTTACTGTTTGCTCAATATACAGATTGAATAACATCGGGGAGAGGCTACAACCCTGTCTCACTCCCTTCCCAACCACTGCTTCCCTTTCATGCCCCTCGACTCTTATAACTGCCATCTGGTTTCTGTACAAATTGTAAATAGCCTTTCGCTCCCTGTATCTTACCCATGCCACCATCAAAATTCGAAAGAGAGTATTCCAGTCAACATTGTCAAAAGCTTTCTCTAAGTCTACAAACGCTAGAAACGTAGGTTTGCCTTTCCTTAATCTTTCTTATAAGATAAGTCGTAAGGTCAGTATTGCCTCACATGTTCCAACATTTATACGGAATCCAAATTGATCTTCCCCGAGGTCGGCTTCTACCAGTTTTTCCATTCGTCCGTAAATAATTCGGGTTAGTATTTCGTAGCTGTGACTTATTAAACTGATAGTTCGGTAATTTTCACATCTGTCAACACCTGCTTTCTTTGGGATTGGAATTATTGTATTCTTATTGAAGTCTGAGGGTATTTCACCTGCCTCATACATCTTGCTCACCAGATGGTAGAGTTTTGACAGGACTGGCTCTCCCAAGGCCGTCACTAGTTCTACTTGAATGTTGTCTACTCCCGGGGCCTTGTTTCGACTCAGGTCTGTCAGTGCTGTGTCAAACTCTTCACGCAGTATAGTATCTCCCATTTCATCTTCATCTACATCCTCTTACATTTCCATAATATTGTCCTCAAGTACATCGCCCTTGTATAGACCCTCTATATACTCTTTCCACCTTTCTGCTTTCCCCTCTTTGCCGGCCGCGGTGGTCTAGCGGTTCTAGGCACTTCAGTCCGGAGCCGCGCGACTGCTACGGTCGCAGGTTCGAATCCTTCCTCGGGCGTGGATGTGCGTGTTGTCCTTAGGTTAGTTAGGTTTACGTAGTTCTAAGTTCTAGGGGACTGATGACCACAGATGTTAAGTCCCATAGTGCTCAGAGGCATTTGAACCATTTTTTTCCCCTCTTTGCTTAGAACTGGTTTTCCATCTGAGCTCTTGATATTCATACAAGTGGCTCCCTTTTCTCCAAAGGTCTCTTTAATTTTCCTGTAGGCAGTATCTATCTTACCCCTAGTGATATAAGCCTCCAAATCTTTACATTTGTCCTCTAGCCATGCCTGCTTAGCCATTTTGCACTTCCTGTCGATCTCATTTTTGAGACGTTTGTATTCCTTTTTGCCTGCTTCATTTACTGCATTTTTAGATTTTCTCCTTTCATCAATTAAATTCAATATTTCTTCTGTTACCCAAGGATTTCTACTAGCCCTCGTCTTTTTACCTACTTGATCCTCTGCTGCCTTCACTACTTCATCCCTCAGAGCTACCCATTCGTCTTCTACTGTATTTCTTTCCCCCATTACTGTCAATTGTTCCCTTATGCTCTCCCTGAAACTCTGTACAACCTCTGGTTTAGTCAGTGTATCCAGGTCCCATCTCCTTAAATTCCCACCTTTTTGCAGTTTCTTCAGTTTTAATCTACAGTTCATAACCAATAGATTGTGGTCAGAGTCCACATCTGCCCCTGGAAATGTCCTACAATTTAAAACCTGGTTCCTAAATCTCTGTCTTACCATTATATAATCTATGTGATACCTTTTAGTATCTCCAGGTCTCTTCCATGTATACAACCTTCTTTTATGATTCTTGAACCAAGAGTTAGTTCTGATTAAGTTATGCTCTGTGCAAAATTCTAACAGACGGCTTCCTCTTTCATTTCTTAGCCCCAATCCATATTCACCTACTACGTTCCCTTCTCTCCCTTTTCCTACTGTCAAATTCCAGTCACCCATGACTATTAAATTCTCGTCTCCCTTCACTACCTGAATAATTTATTTTATCTCATCATACATTTCTTCAATTTCTGCGTCATCTGCAGAGCTAGTTGGCATATAAACTTGTACTACTGTAGTATGCGTGGGCTTTGTGTCTATCTTGGCCACAATAATACGTTCACTATGCTGTTTGTAGTAGCTTTCCCACACTCCTATTTTTTTATTCATTATTAAACCTACTCCTGCATTACCCCTATTTGATTTTGTATTTATAACCCTGTATTCACCTCACCAAAAGTCTTGTTCCTCCTGCCACCGAACTTCACTAATTCCCACTATATCTAATTTTAACCTATCCATTTCCCTTTTTAAATTTTCTAACCTACCTGCCCGATTAAGGGATCTCACATTCCACGCTCCGATCCGTAGAATGCCAGTTTTCTTTCTCCTGATAACGACGTCCTCTTGAGTAGTCCCCTCCCGGAGATTCGAATGGGGGACTATTTAACCTCCGGAATATTTTACCCAAGAGGACGCCATCATCATTTAACCATACAGTAAGGCTGCATGCACTCGGGAAAAATTACGACTGTAGTTTCCCCTTGCTTTCAGCCGTTCTTAGTACCACAACAGCAAGGCCGTTTTGGTTAATGTTACAAGGCCAGATCAGTCAATCATCCAGACTGTTGCCCCTGCAACTACTGAAAAGGCTGCTGCCCCTCTTCAGGAACCACACGTTTGTCTGGCCTCTCAACAGATACCCCTCCGTTGTGGTTGCACCTACGGTACGGCTATCTGTATTGTTGAGGCACGCAAGCCTCCCCACCAACGGCAAGGTCAGTGGTTCATGGGGGAGGGAATAAATACAAGCAATCATTAAAGTGAAAATATTTAACATTGACACACAGTTAATTTTAGATACGGGTTCAACTACTAATCTAATGTCAAATGCATTTTCTTTTTTTTGTGAATTGAAGAAGAGAGTCGAGTTGCCAACATTTCCTGTACAAAATTGCAAGTTGCAAACTGCTATAGGCACTAAGACTACATGCTTAAACATGAGGCACTTATTACATTACGAAATGAACATTTTACAGTGGTGTGCAACTTTCTTATAATCGACAAACTTACAGTTAATTGTCTTATTGGCATGGACACGAGTTGTAATGAAAAAAGAATAAATTAATTAATTTAATTCTACTAAATATTATTGACTATGCGTATGAAGACAAATTTTTGTAGGATATAATGCAATTGCTTTATTAAAAATGTTCTGTGCTTATTTGTATCTTTTAGCCATCGGACTTCGCTTAGTATGTCAAAAATCCGCCTCAGCTGCGAAATGTACTGGTCTTTACCCAGGTTCCAGCTAGAGCAATCTAGCCTTCTTCAGAAGCATAAAATAATCTAAAACATGCCAGAATAAGGCACGGTCAAACATGAAAAGCTAAACGTTGGAACGTAGCGTCCGCGGGTAACCGACCGCTTTCCACGATGTGGGGCCGCGGCTGTTCCTCACATAAATAACGTAGTTTGACATGGTACCACGGTACTTTAGCTGAAGAAGGGTAGATTACTCTAGCTGAAACCTGGGTAAAGACCAGTAACATTTCGCAACTGAGGCGGATTTTTGGCATATTAATTTATCACAGTTGCTGACAGGCTTGCAACATATTAAAAATTCTTGGACTTCGGTTACATTTTAATTGTAGCTGCAGGCGGCGGTCTCCGAGAACACTGCTGCTTGTCATAATCAAGAAAATCCTCCTTATATGTCCTTCACTTACTTCAGTAAATAAAATGATACTTGATACTGTTGTTCAATGTAATACACTCCTGGAAATGGAAAAAAGAACACATTGACACCGGTGTGTCAGACCCACCATACTTGCTCCGGACACTGCGAGAGGGCTGTACAAGCAATGATCACACGCACGGCACAGCGGACACACCAGGAACCGCGGTGTTGGCCGTCGAATGGCGCTAGCTGCGCACCATTTGTGCACCGCGGCCGTCAGTGTCAGCCAGTTTGCCGTGGTATACGGAGCTCCATCGCAGTCTTTAACACTGGTAGCATGCCGCGACAGCGTGGACGTGAACCGTATGTGCAGTTGACGGACTTTGAGCGATGGCGTATAGTGGGCATGCGGGAGGCCGGGTGGACGTACCGCCGAATTGCTCAACACGTGGGGCGTGAGGTCTCCACAGTACATCGATGTTGTCGCCAGTGGTCGGCGGAAGGTGCACGTGCCCGTCGACCTGGGACCGGACCGCAGCGACGCACGGATGCACGCCAAGACCGTAGGATCCTACGCAGTGCCGTAGGGGACCGCACCGCCACTTCCCAGCAAATTAGGGACACTGTTGCTCCTGGGGTATCGGCGAGGACCATTCGCAACCGTCTCCATGAAGCTGGGCTACGGTCCCGCACACCGTTAGGCCGTCTTCCGCTCACGCCCCAACATCGTGCAGCCCGCCTCCAGTGGTGTCGCGATAGGCGTGAATGGAGGGACGAATGGAGACGTGTCGTCTTCAGCGATGAGAGTCGCTTCTGTCTTGGTGCCAATGATGGTCGTATGCGTGTTTGGCGCCGTGCAGGTGAGCGCCACAATCAGGACTGCATACAACCGAGGCACACAGGGCCAACACCCGGCATCATGGTGTGGGGAGCGATCTCCTACAATGGCCGTACACCACTGGTGATCGTCGAGGGGACACTGAATAGTGCACGGTACATCCAAACCGTCATCGAACCCATCGTTCTACCATTCCTAGACCGGCAAGGGACTGGATGAAGCGTCGTCTCACGCGGTCTGCACGTCCAGCACGAACGCTGGTCCAACTGAGGCGCCAGGTGGAAATGGCATGGCAAGCCGTTCCACAGGACTACATCCAGCATCTCTACGATCGTCTCCATAGGAGAATAGCAGCCTGCATTGCTGCGAAAGGTGGATATACACTGTACTAGTGCCGACATTGTGCATGCTCTGTTGCCTGTGTCTATGTGCCTGTGGTTCTGTCAGTGTGATCATGTGATGTATCTGACCCCAGGCATGTGTCAATAAAGTTTCCCCTTCCTGGGACAATGAATTCACGGTGTTCTTATTTCAATTTCCAGGAGTGTATTATTCACGGACACGTATGATACATAGAGCTCGCAATACTTCATATCTTAAATTGCACATCTTCATCGTCCTTCTACCTACGACAGAGAGTCTAAGAGTAAAAAAAGAAAAAAACTCTACAAAAATTTAATGTTTTTTCTTTCATTTGAATGCGCCTTACCGCGCATTCTTAATTAACGTCTTTGCCAACTCTCTGGTCGCTCAGTGTTTCATTTCTTTTGTTTTTTAATAAATTTTAATTTTACGGCATTCTGGGGGCCTTTCATCATGTACCTATACATGTGCCAGCCTCTTCGTCTCTGAGTAGCACTTGTAACCTACGTCCTCTGTTGTTTGTTGGATGTATTCCAATCTCTGTCTTCCTCTATAGATTTTGCCCTCTGCAGCTCTCTCTAGTACTATGGAAATCATTCCATGATGTCTTAACAGACGCCCTATCATCGCCGGCTTTGTGGCCGAGCGGTTCTAGGCGCTACAGTCTGGAATCGCACGACCGCTACGGTTGCAGGTTCGAATCCTGCCTCGGGCATGGATGTGTGTGATGTCCTTAGGTTAGTTAGGTTTAAGTAGTTCTAAGTTCTAGGGGACTGATGACCTCAGAAGTTAAGTCCCATAGTGCTCAGAGCCATTTGAGTCATTTTGAGCCCTATCATCCTGTCCCGTCTCCTTCTCAGTGTTTTCCACATATTTCTTTCTTCTCCGATTTTGCGGAGAACTACATTCCACACCTTATAACTCCACTTAATTTTCGACATTCGTCTGTAGCACCACATTTCAAATGCTTCGATTCTCTTCTGTTCCGGTTTACCCTCAGTCCATGTTTCACTACCATACAATGCTGTGCTCCAGACGTAAATTCGCTGTGGCTGAGCGGTTCTAGGCGCTTCAGTCCGGAACCGCGCTGCTGCTACGATCGCAGGTTCGAATCCTGCCTCGGGCATGGATGTGAGTGATGTCCTTAGGTTAGTTAGGTTTAAGTAGTTGTACATCTAGTGGACTCATGACCTCATATGTTAAGTCCCATAGTGCTTAGAGCTATCTGAACCATTTTTGAACCATTTCCAGACGTAGATTCCTCAAATTAAGGCCTATTTTGACTCTAGAAGACTTCTCTTGGCCAGGAATGCCCTTCTTGCCAGTGCTATTCTGCTTTTCATGTCCTCCTTTCTCCGTCCGTCATTGGTTATTTTGCTGCCTAGGTAACAGAATTCCTTAAACCCATCTACTTTGTGAGCATCAATCCTGGTTTTAAGTTTATCGGTGTTCCTATTTGATTTACTTCTCATTACTTTCGTCTTTCTTCGCTTTGCTCACAATTCATATTCCCTACTCATTAGAGTTTTCATTCCATTCAGCAGATCATTTAATTCTTATTCACTTTCACTCAGGATAGCAATGTCATCAGCGAATCGTATCATTGAGATCCTTTCATCCTGAATTTTAATTCCACTCCTGAATCTTTCTTTTATTGCCATCATTGCTTCTTCGATGCACAGATTGAACAGTAGGGGGGGAAGACTACATCCCTTTCTTACATCCTTTTTAATCCGAGCGCGTCGTTCTTGGTCGTCCACTCTTATTATTCCCTCCTGGCTCTTGTACATATTGTATATTACCCGTCTCTTCCTATAGCTAACCCCTATTTCTCTCAGAATTTCGAACATATTTCATCATTTCAAATTGTCGAATGCTTTTTCCAGGTCGACAAATACTATGAACGTGTCTTGATTTTTCTTTAGCCTTGCTTCCATTATCAGCCGCAACGTCAGAATTGCTTCTTTGGTGCCTTTACCTTTTCTAAAGCTAAACTGAGTGTCAATTTCCTTTTCCATTCTACTGATTATTATCGTTGTTAGCAACTTGGAGGCACGAGCTGTTAAGATGATAGTGAAATAATTCACGCGCTTGCAGCTCTTGCAATTTTTGGAATGGATGATATTTTTCCGAAAGTCAGATGGTATGTCGCCACACTCACACATTCTACACTCCAAAGTGACGAGTGGTTTTTTTGCCACTTCCCCCAATGATTTTAGAAATTCTGATGGAACGTTATGTACCCCTCCAAAGCTTTGTTAAATTCGGATTCTAATACTGGATCCCCCATCTCTTCTAAACCGACTCCTCTTTCTTCTGCTATCACATCATACAAATCTTCCCTCTCATAGAGGCTTTCAATGTACTCTTTCCACTTATTCACCCTCTCCTCCGCATTTAACAGTGGCATTCCTGTTGCACTCTCTATGCTACCATCCCTGCTTTTAATGTCACCGAAGGGTGTTTTGACTTTCCTATACGTTGAGTCAGTCCTTCCGACAATCATTTATTTTTCGATTTCTTCACATTTCTCACGTAGCCATTTCGTATTAGCTTCCTATTTATTTCATTCCTCAGCGATCTGTATTTCTGTATTCCTGAATTTCCGTGAACATTTTTGTACTTCCTTCTTTCATCGATCACTTGAAGTATTTCTTCACAGTTACCTTCCTTGTACCTATGTTTTTCTCTCCAACCTTTGTGATGGCCCATTTTAGAGATGTCCATTGCTCTTCAACTGTACTGCCTACTGAGATAATCCTTGTTGCTGTATCCATAACCTTAGAGCACTTCAAACGTGTCTCGTCATCCCTTAGTGCTTCCGTGTCCCACTTCTTTGCGTATTGATTCTTCTTTACTAATCTCTTGAACTTCAGCCTATTCTTCATTACTACTGTATTGTGATCTGAGTCTATATCTGCTCCTGGGTACGCCTTACAATACAGTATCTGATTTCGGTATCTTTGTCTGGCCATGATGTAATCTAGTTGAAATCTTCCCGTAATACCCGGTCTTTTCCTCTTGCGATTCTTGAACAGAGTATTCGCTATTACTAGCTGAATTTTATTACAGACCTCAACTAATATATTCCCTCTCTCATTCCTTGTCCGAAGCCCGTATTCTCCTGTAACCTTCTCTTCTACTCCTTCCGCTACAACTGCATCCCAGTCCCCCATGAATATCAGATTTTCATCTCCCTTTATGAACTGTATTACTCTTTCAGTATCCTCATACACTTTCTCTATCTCTTCATCTTCAGCTTGCGATGTCGCCATGTATACCTGACCTATCGCTGTGGGTATTGGTTTACTGTCGACTCTGATAAGAATTACTCTGTCACTGAACTGTTCACTGTAACACATCCTCTGTCCTGCCTTCCTATTCATAACGAATCCTGCTCCCCCTTTCTATTCATAACGAATCCTGCTCCCGTTATACCTTTTTCTGCTGTTGTTGATATTACCCTACACTCATCTGACCAGAAATCCTTGTCTTCTTTCCACATCACTTCACTGACCCCTACTATATCTAGACTGATCCTCTGCACTTCCCTTTTCAGATTTTCTAGTTTTCTTACCACTTCCAAGCTTCTGACATTCCACGCCCCGACTCGTATAACGCTATCCTTTCGATGATTATTCAATCTTTTTCTCATGATCACCTCCCCCTTGGCAGTCCCTCCCGAAGATCCTAACTGTTGGCCTATTCCGGAATCTTTTGCCAATGGAGAAATCATCATGACACTTTTTAATTACAGGCCACATGTCCTGTGGACACTTTATTTGTCTTTAATGCAGTGGTTTCCATTGTCTTCTGCATCTTCATGCCGTTGATCATTGCTGATTCTTCCACCTTTAGGAGCAGTTCCCCACCCCAAGGACAAGAAAGTGTTCTGACCCACTTTGACAAGGCCGTTGACAGAATAAGAGGTTGACTTCTAATCCCAGAAGTCTTCGGCCACCAAATGCCGACTATTAATCAAAATTTAAGCGGTGTCGGACATTTTGATTGCTATTCAAAGAGCTACCCCTAGACCACCGGTGCTTCCACGGTCTGAATATTTCATTGTCACAGATATTTCCACCTAATGTTCGAATTATTAGGTGGAAATATCGGTGACAATGAAATACGAGTCAGGCCAAGAGGCATGCACTATAGCATTCAGTCTTTGGTCCTGGTCATGAATATCAGAGCAGCCGGTCGCGGTGGTCTAGCGGTTCTGGCGCTGCAGTCCGGAACCGCGGGACTGCTACGGTCGCAGGTTCGAATCCTGCCTCGGGCATGGGTGTGTGTGATGTCCTTAGGTTAGTTAGGTTTAAGTAGTTCTAAGTTCTAGGGGACTTATGACCTAAGATGTTGAGTCCCATGGTGCTCAGAGCCATTTGAATATCAGAGCCATCTCGTAAGAGGTAGTCACAGAGACTCCTGACATCGAAAAAGAAGAAAAAAAAGCTTCACGTGATTCTGCGCTCACTTTTCAGTGTTTCCAGTTTGGAGATTACTGTTACTCATCTTTACGTAGTAGTGACGACACCTTCTTAGCTCTTTCGTAGGTATTGTGTTCATTGCCGTCAATTTCCTTGATACACCATGAGTAGGTAACCTCTGGCGCGTGTGCTGGATCCTTCTCATGATTGGTTTCAGTCCGGCTCATGGAAGAAATTCGTGGGAGAGGCGCTCGCATTGGACTCTGCACGGTACGCATTTCCGAATATACTCACCAACACTCGGGTCGCCTCGTGTTTGCAACTCATGGACAGGCCAGTGAAAATTTGGCTTACTCAGCGCATGTACTGCCACATCACCGCTGCTAGAACTGAACAACATAGAGGAACGGCTCTGCAGTGTGCGCGTGAAGCTGCGGCGCATGTGCGCTGAAGTGCGCAGAGTGCGGGAAACACATGACTGCCTTTAAGCAGTGCGGGGTGAAGTATTTTTGCCTCTGTATCAGTGCCGATGGCATTCACGTGCATTATTCACTGCTAACTGCCCACATCTGTACAGCACAGTGATAGATCACAAATGTGGGTAGTAGCCGACAATGGTACGAAAATTACCAACTACTTGCGAAATTTTCCGTCTTAAGCAACGGCAGCAGCGGCCATAGCATGGTGTACAAAGTAGTAATCTGTTTTCGGTTCACGCATAAATTTCTGTGGTAGTTGGTTTTTAATTTAGTGCAACTGTTTCCGTGCGTTTTTACTGAGTTTATTCCCAAAATGTGCCTACTGAATGTCGGCAATAAACACAATACCTACGAAAGAGCTAAGAAGGTGTCATCACTACTACGGAAAGATGAGTAACAGTAATCTCCAAACTGGAAACACTGAAAAGTGAGCGCGGAATCACGTGAAGTTTTTTTTTCTTTTTTTTTTCGATGTCAGGAATCTCTGTGACTACCTCTTACGAGATGGCTCTGATATTCATGGCCAGGACCAAAGACTGAATGCTATAGTGCATAACTCTTGGCCTGACTCGTATTTCATTGTCACCGATATTTCCACCTAATATTTCGAACATTAGGTGGAAATATCTGTGACAATAAAATATTCAGACCATGGAAGCATCGGTGGTCCAGGGGTAGTTCTTTGAATAGCAATCAAAATGTCCGACACCGCTTAAATGTTGATTAATAGTCGGCATTTGGTGGCCGAAGACTTCTGGGATTAGAAGTCAACCTCTTATTCTGTCAACGGCCTTGTCAAAGAGGGTCAGAACACTTTCTTGTCCTTCGGGTGGGGAACTGCTGCTAAAGGTGGAAGAATCAGCAATGAAGATGCAGAAGACAATGGAAACCACTGCATTAAAGACAAATAAAGTGCCACAGGACATGTAGCCTGTAATTAAAAAGTGTCATGATGATTTCTCCATTGGCAAAAGATTCCGGAATAGACTAACAGTTAGGATCTTCGGGAGGGACTTCCAAGGGGAAGGTGATCACGAGAAAAAGATTGAATAATCATCGAAAGGATAGCGTTATACGAGTCGGGGCGTGGAATGTCAGAAGCTTGGAAGTGGTAAGAAAACTAGAAAATCTGAAAAGGCAATTGCAAAGGATCAATCTAGATATAGTAGGGGTCAGTGACGTGAAGTGGAAAGGAGACAAGGATTTCTGGTCAGATGAGTGTAGGGTAATATCAACAACAGCAGAAAAAGGTATAAAGTGAGTAGGATTCGTTATGAATAGGGAGGCAGGACAGAGGGTGTCTTACAGTGAAGAGATAAATGGAAAAATGTTTCTTTACCATATATAAAGTTAAACCCGTTCGCTTGTTGGGTAGCGAGCCACTGTCTTACGTGAAAGAATGTAATACAAGAATGCACTTTTCTACGAAAACACACTGCTAAATAGTAATTGACGTGGTAACTGCGTAAATACAAAATTCAAACATGAATTTCCATAAATGTGCATGTATGCGTATACTGCTGGTGAAGAGTTCTCGGGCTTCCAGCCGGGTGGCGGTGTCTTCAAACTGCGACGTTTCGACGAGTCACGTACTCATCATCTTCTGGCGAAATACCGAGACTTTCCATGTTCGACAAGCACCTCTAGCTCCGAGGTGAATTCCGTCATATATACGTGCGGTAGTGAGGCGGGTTACTTTCTGCCAATAGGCAGCTACGCTTTTTGTGAGCAGCACGAAGTGATTATATGCGAAGCAGACAGTAATCGCAGATTAATGTGTGTCCGTTACGCAATTTCAAAGCATAACATAGTCGAAAAAACTGCAACGAATTTGCAAAATGAGTCGTACTTGAATTACGACATGAGCAGCTGGCAATAGACAGAAACCTTGCCTTTAAGCGACGACGTATGCAGGCAACTGACTCTGCTTCAGCACTAAGAAGTCTTTGTATATGCTACACCCATGTAAAAGAGAAACCATCCACGTACGGTTCTCTACTACAACGGAATCTTATTTTAAAACTTCTTGTTCAGTTGCCAAGCTAGGATGGTTAGGATAAGACGTTGGCATCATTACAAAGGTAAAACTGTCATCAATCCGAAGGCAATATTTGAGCTTACACAGCCAGTTATAGGAGAGATGCACAGTTTATCGTACACTCCGAACCACGGTGCTACTCTGCATTTTTCACGTTAAGAAGCTGTGGCATCGTACGAAGAGTGAGGTGTCAAAGCAAAGTTGGTACCTCGCAACACGACCACAAGAGAAGATACATAGGCTGCTGTTAAAATATCGATATATCGACATTTGTCCAAAAGAATGTCAATACATGTAGGCTTTACTCTCTCACCGATAGATCGATATCTTAATGGCAATATTGAGTGTTGATATTTTTATTATATGTTATATTTTTTTCGCAATTTTCGACAAATACACTCCTGGAAATGGAAAAAAGAACACATTGACACCGGTGTGTCAGACCCACCATACTTGCTCCGGACACTGCGAGAGGGCTGTACAAGCAATGATCACACGCACGGCACAGCGGACACACCAGGAACCGCGGTGTTGGCCGTCGAATGGCGCTAGATGCGCAGCATTTGTGCACCGCCGCCGTCAGTGTCAGCCAGTTTGCCGTGGCATACGGAGCTCCATCGCAGTCTTTAACACTGGTAGCATGCCGCGACAGCGTGGACGTGAACCGTATGTGCAGTTGACGGACTTTGAGCGAGGGCGTATAGTGGGCATGCGGGAGGCCGGGTGGACGTACCGCCGAATTGCTCAAGACGTGGGGCGTGAGGTCTCCACAGTACATCGATGTTGTCGCCAGTGGTCGGCGGAAGGTGCACGTGCCCGTCGACCTGGGACCGGACCGCAGCGACGCACGGATGCACGCCAAGACCGTAGGATCCTACGCAGTGCCGTAGGGGACCGCACCGCCACTTCCCAGCAAATTAGGGACACTGTTGCTCCTGGGGTATCGGCGAGGACCATTCGCAACCGTCTCCATGAAGCCGGGCTACGGTCCCGCACACCGTTAGGCCGTCTTCCGCTCACGCCCCAACATCGTGCAGCCCGCCTCCAGTGGTGTCGCGACAGGCGTGAATGGAGGGACGAATGGAGACGTGTCGTCTTCAGCGATGAGAGTCGCTTCTGCCTTGGTACCAATGATGGTCGTATGCGTGTTTGGCGCCGTGCAGGTGAGCGCCACAATCAGGACTGCATACGACCGAGGCACACAGGGCCAACACCCGGCATCATGGTGTGGGGAGCGATTTCCTACACTGGCCGTACACCAGTGGTGATCGTCGAGGGGACACTGAATAGTGCATGGTACATCCAAACCGTCATCGAACCCATCGTTCTACCATTCCTAGACCGGCAAGGGAACTTGCTGTTCCAACAGGACAATGCACGTCCGCATGTATCCCGTGCCACCCAACGTGCTCTAGAAGGTGTAAGTCAACTACCCTGGCCAGCAAGATCTCCGGATGTGTCCCCCATTGAGCATGTTTGGGACTGGATGAAGCGTCGTCTCACGCGGTCTGCACGTCCAGCACGAACGCTGGTCCAACTGAGGCGCCAGGTGGAAATGGCATGGCAAGCCGTTCCACAGGACTACATCCAGCATCTCTACGATCGTCTCCATGGGAGTATAGCAGCCTGCATTGCTGCGAAAGGTGGATATACACTGTACTAGTGCCGACATTGTGCATGCTCTGTTGCCTGTGTCTATGTGCCTGTGGTTCTGTCAGTGTGATCATGTGATGTATCTGACCCCAGGAATGTGTCAATAAAGTTTCCCCTTCCTGGGACAATGAATTCACGGTGTTCTTATTTCAGTTTCCAGGAGTGTATTTGAAGTTCGCCTATTGAAATTGTAGTAGAACATAAATTTACTTTCATCGTTTGAAGGAGTATTACTACTTTTTGAGCTTCCATCACGTCCAGTCTTTCTCTTTGACTGTCTGAAGCACGTATAGATGGCACGAAGGAGAAGTCCGATTGCACTGGGAGTGGCGGTGTGAGTAACAAGTTTTCCGAAGTGAAGAAATAGCACACAAGTTTCGTTATAAGACAATTTTTAACGCAACTAGTGTTCTATTTCTTCACAGTTGCTGGAACTGATGAACATAAATTTAAATGACAAGGCTGGCCTTTGCGGTGGGCGGAAGCGTGTGAGGGGAAATGCTGACGTAATCGACGCTCGAAACTGCAACGTTCAACTTCACCACGCAATTTTGACACTGCAACTGCTGGGTCACAGGCGGTTGCAGAACTAAAAAAACCGGGAAATAGACACGAAGAGTTCCAGACAAATGCGGTATGTGATGAAACCGAACTACAGATCCATCGGGCTCCTTTTATTGTGCTACTTACCTGCAGTTACCATTGTTAGCAAAATTATTATCGCTAAGCGTGAAAGTGCATCGTTTTCCTTTGCTCTGAGGGGGATTAGCACGCTGCTGACTTGTTGATGTACAGATTATCTAATAATAAATCAATACTTAAATATACAGCTCTGAAAGTAGCAATATATTTACAGTGTGCAGCCGATGTTTTCTTTTGGCGCGTATGTCGATATTTTTTCCTTATGTATACCGATATGCTGATAATTTTTTTCAATATATCGAGGGCCTTTTCGCTGTCTGCTTGTTATTGCTCACTTAACAACTAACATATTGATAAATGGATGAGATAACATATATTGCTACGAAAAGAGCCCTGAAATACTCCTTAGGGATGCTGTGCTGTGACTTTCTTTGGACCATTAATTTTCAACAAAACAAAATATATTATGTTCTTATTATTCCGGATACGGCTTTCTATAAAAGGAACATTGTTGCGTTACTGTAACTCGCTATGAAGTTCCACATTGAAAAGGTTACTGAAAATTATTTCGTTATCAATACTGATGTTACAGTACGCAATGTTTATTCAGCATCAAAATTTTGCAGTGGATTTTTGTTATCATTAAAACCCCAATAAGTACCACGACTAACACGAGAACATAGTATTATCAGAGAAAAAATGTTTTTACTATAATGTTTGCCAGACCACAACTATGCACAGCAAGATTTCTTTTATGACATGGAGGTAAATTATCTTTTTGCACTGTTAATAAATAATATAACATCATCCGCAGCCCGTGTCCACCTGTAAAACACATCACAAAATCTGCTGCTCTGCCCTGCAATCCTGAAAGCTGAAAGAAATAATTTTAGTTCACAATTACCTGTCCGCTTCTTTGCGGTATGATTGGTTTCATTTAATGCGGTTTGAATGCGCCGCGGCAGCGGCTCGTTCGTTCGTAGCGCAGCTCTGCACCGCGAATAATAGTTAAATAGCTGAAAATGGCTTAAAAGGATAAAATACCAGGCAAGCTTATTACAAATCATAAGGCAAATTTTCACTAAGTGACTCCATTCAAAACTTTTAGACAGATTATATTCTTACACACCTTTACAAATCAATGCCTAATGGCGTCCTTCTCTCAATCTTGACTAAAGAATGCTACACAAGTATACAATATGGCGTCAGAGGCTCTTCCTACTCACGTGGCTCCAAAAAGACGACAGAGAAATTAATGCTCGGTCACTACTATTTACAGTCGGTTTGATAAATTTCAATATTTGTTTGATATTTAATAAGTATCGTCTGTGGCGGTTTTAGTATTTGCCGACACAGATATTATCTTTTAAAAAATCGATACATAATTCTATACAAGTATAAAACATGACACATAATGGTTTCTCTTTATTATATAAAGTTCACACAATCATTGTCCATGCATAAATAAAATTACAATCATCCAGCTCAATAATTTTTTCCTTTTGTACCACATATATGTGGTGCTACAGAAGAATGCTGAAGATTAGATGGGTAGATCACATAACTAATGAGGAGGTATTGAATAGAATTGGGGAGAAGAGGAGTTTGTGGCACAACTTGACGAGAAGAAGGGACCGGTTGGTAGGACATGTTCTGAGGCATCAAGTGATCACAAATTTAGCATTGGAGGGCAGCGTGGAGGGTCAAAATCGTAGAGGGAGACCAAGAGATGAATACACTAAGCAGATTCAGAAGGATGTAGGTTGCAGTAGGTACTGGGAGATGAAGAAACTTGCACAGGATAGGGTAGCATGGAGAGCTGCATCAAACCAGTCTCAGGACTGAAGACCACAACAACAACAACATGTTTTGCCAGGAGACGTTATAGCCTATAATGAAGTTTTTTTAAATATCGAAGTATCCGATTCTCGATATTTTTAAAAATATCAACACTCCTAGAAGATAGTCACTGCAAGCCGTATCGACGAATGAGTGAGACCTCCGTAGCCACGCCCACAAACGTTTCATAGAGACGCCGCATTTCCTCTTTTACTTACGGTCGAGCACAGGATCGCTCATATGGGGCCGTACGAACTTCCCTTCATCGATTTGGTTCATTTCGGTAGGCTACGTAGTACATTACCAGGACTTCAACATATGTACATAACATGACGCTACTCTCAACCGATTTCTAGAAAACCGAATTTGAACATTTTGCGCCGATTTACATACTTCGTATAATCGTTAGTAACCAAGGATTCCTCAGCGATGCAAATAAGCGCATGGTTTCATAACCACACTGTCTCTGGATCGAATCCCGCTTCCGGTACGCGTTTTTTATTTCATCCCCAAGTAATTCTAACAACAGATATACGTGGTACACCGCGAAATTGTGTGATAACCGAGAACAGCTTACGAATGTAAACCGAGTTTATTTTGCAATAGACACATTGAATAAATCATGTGCATGTAAAATCTCGGCGTTCATTACAAGTACTGCATGCCACAGTAATGGTTCTTTTCCATTTTTCTATGATCAGTATCAACCTGATTCTTGCAATATTCCATAGATTACACATTACAACTGTCACACATGTAGAAAAAAACAAATAAATAAAATGACTACACTGTGTCGGTAGGCTGTTTATGTTTTCTTATTGGCAACGTTGCGTAGCACTCTGTATGAAAATCACTGGCTGTGCTGTGTGCAGTCTGTGGCTAGTTTGCATTGTTGTCTGCCATTGCAGTGTTGGGCAGCTGGATGTGAACAGCACGTAGCGTTGCGCAGTTGGAGGTGAGCCGCCAGCAGTGGTGGATGTGGGGAGAGAAATGGCGGAGTTTTGAAATTTGCAAGACTGGATGTCATGAACTGCTATGTATATTATGATTTTTCAACACTATTAAGGTAAATACATTGTTTGTTCAAGTGTGGTGTGAAGATTTTGTTCCATTGCGTCTAACTGTTGCTGTGTTTGTCTCTGATTTTGTTCCATTGTGTCTAACTTTTGAAGCTTTTGTCCCATTTGTTGCATTAATTGTAATAACAATGCACTGGTGTCTGAAACATGTTCCTCAGTGCTTTTCGGCAGTGAATTTGCACCGGCAACATTCACATTTTGACAAGCGGAAAATGTGTCTTGACTCATTTGAGAAAACGGTGAGAACCCAAAACCTGAGTCTACAGTATTTGCAATATTGTGGTCTGTCATTCCCGATTCCTGAGGCGAGCTGTTCCCGACCGATCGATCGATAATGCTTCCCTGTTCACTACCTGTTTCACTGTCTACACCATTATTTGCAGCCCGCTTCCATTTCCCTATGCACAGTTACCAAATTACTACTTTGAATATTTGTTAATTCATTACATGGTGGCGTTAACACACTGCTTTCGTCTTCACTGTTATTTCTCAGTTTACTTTGGAGCCTAGTATTACGTTTTTCACACGCCATTATTGTCACAATATTTCACCCGACAACACAGAAAAACACAATTTGAAGAGCAACAATAAGAGAACACATTAACATAGCACTGAAAATAATATCTCGTTAATTGCAAGCGCAGCTGCGAAATACTTGGTGCAAATCTACATGCATGCCACAACTGTTTTACTGTACAACAATGAAAGGCTGCAACTACAAAGGAGATTCTCTCTACAATTACGCGCTAGCAATAAACAAAATCTACACTAATTTCACAAACTACAAGAAAAAATCAGAAGATTCCAGTGAGGTATCCTCGGCTAAGGGTCGACATATGAAACGTCCCCTTAGAACAATTTCAGAATTATTGTGCTGATAAACCTCTTACATTATTTGCTTTTCAAACAGCTGAGCAAAACTGAACGTACTCAAACATTCACTAAAGTGACACACAATATTTTTAGCGCAACGCAATCTGACTTTCAAAAATCCCTACAAAAGAATGGCCCTGACTAACATTAACCTATACCTTTCACAAATCACTTACCTCACAAAAATCTTCATTACTCGAACTACTGCAATACAGCGAGCGCCACTACTGCCAGCTAAATAAAAGATTCAAACTACGGAAGGCACTAACTACTGATAGGGATAGTTACCAAATGAAAGATTTTAATAGTGAACAAACAATGTATTTACCTTAATAGTGTTGAAAAATCATAATATACATAGCAGTTCATGACATCCAGTCTTACAAATTTCAAAACTCCGCCATTTCCTTCCACACATCCACCACTGCTGGCGGCTCACCTCCAACTGCGCAATGCTATGCGCTGTTCACATCCAGCTGCCCAACACTACAATGGCAGACAACAATGCAAACTAGCTACAGACTGCACACAGCACAGCCAGTGATTTTCATACAGAGCGCTACGTAACGTTGCCAATAAGAAAACATAAACAGCCTACTTACAAGTGATTTGATTGGAAGTTCTTGTGTATCCAATTTTCGGATCTCATTGCGAAAGCTTTTTTTATTCTTTTTTCCGGACAAAGATTATGAAAATAATAAATGAACCATTCAATAATGACAGTTGTACACTGATAATAATTACTCATTCCTGGCCAAGACAGGCCTACTAGTATCGAACATAAGCCTTAATTTGCGGAAGAAATTTCTGATAATGTACGTTTGGAGAACAGCATTCTATGGTAGTTACACAAGGACCGTGGGAAAATCGGACAGAAGACAATCGAAGCATTTGAGATACGGGATACAGACGAATGTTCAAAATTACGTGGACTGATGAGGCAACGAATGAGGAGATTCTGAGAAGAGTCGGAGAGGAAAGAAATATGTGGAAAACAATGAGAAGCAGATCGGACTGGATGATAGGGCATCTGTTAAGGCATCAGGGAATGACTTTCATCGTACTAGAGAGAGCTTTAGAGAGCAAAAACCGTCGAGGGAGACAGAGAAGGGAATACATCGAGCAAATAATTGAGGACGTAGGTTGCAAGTGCTACTCTGAGATGAAGAGGTTAGCACAGGAGAGGAATTCGTGGCAGGTTGCATCAAACGAGTCAGAAGACTGATGACTAAAAAAAAGAAAAAAAATTACGTGGGAAGGAAAAAAGTGCACGAGGGATATTCAATCCACGGACCTCGAGATCCTGAAACTAAACACTTAAGGTGCTCAACTGCGGACTTATTGATTACAAGCGACTATACTAAATATATAACCACGCCTAAAATTATCAAACTCGATTTTCTCGAAAACAGTACAGAGTTGCGTTTCCTGTTTACGTATGTTGAAATCGTAGTCGTTCCCTACACATCCCCTTAATACGAACCAAATAGGTGTGATGAAGTTTGTACTGCCCTCTCGTCAGCCCAGTCCGCGATCATCGACTAAGACGATGGCATAGTCTTCTGATAGGTCAGCTTTGTGATCAATGTATTAGGCAAAATTCCACGTGAAAGTTATTGTTAAATGTATTCTGAGTGGGAGACTTGAATTTTGTCTGTATCAAGTTATACGTTAATGTTCACATTTGAAACAGCCATGACATTCCTGTGGAAATGGACTGTATAAAGTTAGGTAATTCACATATCTACGTTATAATAAAGCGAACTCATAGTTAATGTGTTAATAAAGTATTCACTCAGTCTCCAGCCGGAGCAGACTAAACAACCGAGCATTGTACTGAAGAGTTTATTTTCGTCTCGTACAAAATAAGAAAATGGTTCAAATGGCTCTGAGCACTATGGGACGTAACATCTCAGGTCATCAGTCCCCTAGATCTTAGAACTACTTAAACCTAACTAACCTAAGGACATCACACACATCCATGCCCGAGGCAGGATTCGAACCTGCGACCGCAGCGGTCTCGCGGTTCCAGACTGAAGCGCTTAGAACCGCTCGGCCACCAGCGGCCGGCTACAAAATAAGTTATTGCCAGAGATGAAAGACGTGCTAAGTGACGGACCAGGGATTGAAGCCTAGACCTTGACACTTACACTGAGGCATCTTTAGTGGTGTCAAATGAAGAGATTAATTTTCCATGTTTCGTAAAGAAAGATTTTTCCTCTTACGTGGTACAGCTGGGTGGCTCCCAGGATGGTTTTCATGTCCGCCACCCATCCTTGGGTAGTCCGAGAGGTCATCAGGTTAGAAATGTAACTTAGTCCTTTCGGACCTAGATCCACACAGGAAGAAGGAAACACCTCCTCACTTGGTGTCTACCTATGCTTTCGGTATTAGGCTAACACTCTAAAATGGCAACCAGCAGTGAACAAGTGATTCCACCGCCTCGTTCCCTTGTTCGTTGTACACATGGAGCGATGATGGGTCAGATTTGGTCTCAGCCCTCTCTGCTAGGACAATAAACTTACTTGACACGTATGCCACAATGAATTACAGCTGGACAATACAAGAAAATATTTTAAATGAAAAATTTCAGGTAATGGTTAGACTGTCAGGTGACCTGAACATTCTTTAATTGGGATTTATGATAGTTCTTCGCGAATTTTATGCCTTAAGAGTGAATAAGAATTAATAATAATGACTGTACAGTCTGTCGAGGCTTAGTGTCACCGTTCCTAATTTGGTAATTAGTGAGCACAGTACAGCTATAATACATCTTAAAATGAATTCCTGGACACGACACGAAAAAAAAAGAAAAAAAAAACAGATCTTTCGGTACACTTTCAGTTCTCTCCATTTTCAAGCCGTATTTTGCCACTCACATTGTAGTTCCTTACACATGAGCCTTAGGTGAACAAATGTAGCTCTCCATATCTTTGTGCATAATCTGTTTTCCTTGGCGATTCACTTCCCTGGCTAAACAAAAGATATTTAATTCTTGAAAGCGTGCAGTAAACAGTTGCGAAAAAACTTCCATTAACGTACCATAATAAAGACTGATGGTGATTAAGATGGACTGTACAAGATAAAGCTTTCAGATAATTACACCCAGATACTTCTGATGACGCACTCGGCACTGCCTTCTAGGCTCTTACCTTTGGAACGGAGTTGCGGCAAAGTAATTCTCATAATGGTGGGAAAGTTTACGCGAGATAAGGAGTGAATACTGTTATTGATGACATGCCACGATAAAACGGAGAGGGATTTTCTTATCTTTGATGAAGACAACTTCAAATACTGAGTTTAAAGAAACGATAAAGTAGGATTAGCGTTTACCGACGAGGTTACAAGTGACGGATCAAAGGCTCCGACTGGCGACGAATGAAGCAGGAAATTGATATGAACTTTTCGAAGGGACCATCCCGAATTCACATTCAGTGAGTTAGAAAAACGCAAAGTACTTAAATGTGGAGAAGGAGGAGATTCGTGTTTAACGTTCCGTCGACAGTGACGTCATTAGGGACGGAGCACACGCTCGGATTATGGGAGGATTGACAAGGAAATCGGCCGTGCCCTTTCAAAGGGACGATCCCGGCGTTTGGCGTAAGAGATTTAGAGAAATCACGGAAAACCTAAATCCGAGTCTTGCTTAAATGTGTTTGGTCTCTGAGTCTCTCGAATACGAGTGGCCTCCGTTTGCCTGCACTAAATATTCTGCTCAATAGTAGGGCATGGCCACTGACACGGATTGTGTGAACTCTACTTCCTGCGTCATCATTTCATATGAAGAACTTTCTCTAAGATCATTCAGCAGCGGTATTTCGCTTTTCCTTCACCTTGGTGTTCCTTCTAATTTTCCCTCGTTGACATCTTTGCAGCAGACACTCTTTCTGCAGCCGGCTACAGAAAACATACTCGAACATTGCACCTATATTGTAACAGTGTGTGTGGAGGGAAATTCCACGACTTGCTGGTGTCAACCACGTACAGCGTAGTTGTCGGTTTTGGTGGCTGTGTGCCAACTTACCTAAACCGACTGCCACAGTTCTCGTATCCCGGACGGCCTACATGAAAAGAGCTTCCGCAGCTGACGGGCGAGATAAATACAGATAGACCGTTGGGATCTCATATTAACATTCTACCCATTATCGGACCATGGGAAGGCATGGACCACGACCCTACTTGCAGGGAACACTGATTTGAACAGATTCCGGGGAAAGTTGACGGAAATCGCTATACTGATAAATATAAGATTAAAAACTGAAACAAAGAGATGTATTCTGAAATCAATACAGTAGTACTTCTGACCGACGGCAGCCTCCATTGGCATAAGACATTCACAGAACGATGCACAGAAAGAGCATTCACCTATAAATATACAAATTTAGCTGGAACACTTCGGACAAAGAATGCCACGAGAATGTTTAGGCATAAGCAGGGAGTGGCAGACATCGGTGATCCTTGCCGCATGGCTGACGTTTTGCCGTAGTACCGCGAAATACTCGCGCCCACCACACCATCGAAACTGCGATGGAATCTGAGCGTCATTCCCCGACTGTGCCCCTACTAACGAACCTTTGAACTTAACCGCAGCATGGCGGAGCGTACCTATAGACAAGACGCGGTTGCGGGCGAAACAGTACCTGGTGATGCTTTCAAAAAGATGTTGCAGAATGGGCCATGCTCAGGGGTTTTTTAGCTGGCCGGCATTTCACACTAATGTGTCTATGGCTCAAAAAAAGTAGTTCTGGTGAAAATTGCTTGCCAGAGGTTTGCTAACACGGCGAAGCCTCGGCCTTTGGAACCACGGGCTTTTCTATATTAGTGCACGCCTAAAGACCAAGGAGTCACTCTGTTTAAATTTGAAAATTTTTACATCCGCCGCCGCACTGAACAATACTTTAATTGATCTGAAAACGATGGCAGCCGAAATATGTTTACAAATTTCGGTTCCTCTGTGCCTAGATAAACGCTGTTATCTACACTGGTTCAAATGGCTCTGAGCACTATGGGGCCGGCCCGGGTGGCCGAGCGGTTCTAGGCGCTACAGTCTGGAACAGCGCGACTGCTACGGTCGCAGGTTCGAATCCTGCCTCGGGCATGGATGTGCGTGTTGTCCTTAGGTTAGTTAGGTTTAAGTAGTTCTAAGTTCTAGGGGACTGATGACCTCAGTGTTAAGTCCCATAGTGCTCAGAGCCATTTGAACCAAGCACTATGGGACTTAACTTCTAAGGTCATCGGTCCCCTAGAACTTAGAACTACTTAAACCTAACTAACCTAAGGACGTCACACACATCCATGCCCGAGGCAGGATTTGAACCTGCGACCGTAGTGGTCGCGAAGCTCCAGACTGTAGCGCCTAGAAGCGCTCGGCCACAACGGCCGGCTATCTAAACTCGTGTCCAAAATTAAAGCAACTAATCGCTGTTTCCCCGACCTCTGTTTAATTCACAATACAATCATACAAACTGTCAACAGATGTCCGTACGATCGTGTTCTGCACGGAAGATGGCATTTCGGTCAACGCAAAACCACACCAACGACGACGTCAGGGCATCTATCAAACGGAGGTGTTTTTGTCGGGTACTCACGCATCCAAAATCGTTGTGTACACAGTCACAGACGGTACAATATGGCACATAGACGACACCTACCAGACTCTTTGCGGTGGACGGCTGGAGGAATATTGGAAGCAGTACAGTGGGAAAGTCATGTGGCCCTATGGCAGGGTCGGCCACCTGTGATATAAGAAAGAGAGGACCGTTATATCGCTGTAAAAGCACGACGGTACCGCCTTAGTACTGTGTAGCAACTGGCATCGAACCGCGCAGCATCCATTGGACGTGTTGTATCGAGGTAAACGACTTTGACAGACTTGTCTTTATGGTCGTAGACTTGCTGTATGTGTGCCTATGACGTGTCTTCACAGAGTGGGGTCAACACGCGACCTGGACAGTCAAAGAGAGGGCCAATGTTCATCTCACAGATGAGTCCCGATTTGGTCTGGACAGTGATTCTCGCCGGATTTATATCTGAAGGGAATGTGGAACACGATTTTGAGACCCGAACATTGTGGAAAGTGATTGATATCGAGGAACATCGCTAATGGTGTGGGCAGGCATTATGTTGACCACACTAACACCTCTTCATGGAATTGTAGGGATGAATCGGAAAGGTTTAACTGCTGTCAGGCACCGGGACGAAGTGTTGGTACATAACGTACTGTTGTCGTGAGGTTCTGTGCGCCCAGACTTCGTATTGATGGACGGTTATGCTCGACCACATAGAACACGAGTGGCTGATGTTTTCTTGGAAACGGAAGATACTACACGTATGACGTGGCCTGCTCGCTCTCCCGATTTGAATCCCCTTGAACACGTCTGGGATGTATCAGGGATACGGGTTGCATCACGTAAACATCCACCAACTACTCTCCAAGACTTGAGAGCAGATCTGCAGGAAGAGTGGGCGTTGTTGCCTCACCGAGCGAGGTGGCGCAGTGGTTAGCACACTGGACTCGCATTCGGGAGGACGACGGTTCAATCCCGTCTCCGGCCATCCTGATTTAGGTTTTCCGTGATTTCCCTAAATCGCTTCAGGCAAATGCCGGGATGGTTCCTTTGAAAGGGCACGGCCGATTTCCTTCCCCATCCATCCCTCACCCGAGCTTGCGCTCCATCTCTAATGACCTCGTTGTCGACGGGACGTTAAACACTAATCTCCTCCTCCTCCTCCGTTGTTGCCTCAACATGACATTGATGACGTTCTTCACAGCACGCTCTGTCGTTGTCAGGCCTCTATTGCAGCCGAAGATGGTCACACCCCATAGTGCGCACATTCACCAATTGTCGTAATGTGTGTATAAATCCATTAAGTTGGAAGAAACGAAGAACAGTTTCATCTACTGTTCAGCATGTAGCAGATGTTTACATTCTGTTTCCGAGTTTGCTATCACCTGTTTTGTGGAAAAATAAACGCAACCTTCCAAAATTTCCGTTTGTTGCTTTAATTTTGGACACCAGTGTAGTTTCTTTCGTAGTTATTTTGACGCTTTAATTCACGAAAAATTTTAATAACATTATCAATTTTATTTCGACCTACATAGATATGTGGATACAGTAGCGGTTTGGTTCTCGTCAAAGTTTCCCGAAACTGTCACCTGATTCCATATTCGTTAATTAATTCTATACTAAACCTTTGTTTCCGCCCTTGTGCGGCCGATCATGCGCTCGTAATGGCACGTGCCGTTCTTGGGAGGGTTCGTGACATGACGTGTAATACAATATTGCAGTGCCTGTGTTATTCTGATTACAACGCAAAGTTCCTTTGGACATGCGTGCAGCTCCTTACTCCCGCCATCGTCACATTATGTTTCTTTATTTCCTTTTTCAGGCTCTGTAGTCCTCCAGGCTTGTTCAGTGTTCTCACATTCCATGTCGCTAAATACCAATTCTTGTGTCGCTTCCGCTGCCAAGGCCGTTTTCCCGTTACTTCCATCCGGCTTTCTTTGCCGTTTGGTTCCGTAACCAGCTCTTTTTTCCGGGGTGAGATTGTTAGCCTCACACCTATTTTCAAAACGCATTTACGTTAATTTAATGCCGTGATTCAGTGGCAAATTTTGATTAGTTGTGTATATATGCGCGGGATTGAGCAGGCGTGTTGTTATTTTCCGACTGGCCGTGATGTTTCTCTGCCAATCAGAAATTAGTACATTCGCACGTGTTTTGTGAACGAGAAACTTCTGTTGTGTAGAGAAAAGAGTAGAGTCGGGGCTTCGATCTCATTGTGATCAGACGCATTGATATGTGCTCTGTTAAAAATTGTTAACATTGTGATATTTCGGTTCCAAAATGTTTGACATGTGCCGAAAAGTGTGAAAGAGAGTTCGATTTAACGCGCGTGGTGAAATTCAGAACTTTTGGTGAGGTATAAGGCAACTAAATTCCTCGTGGCTTGTTCATTACTCGCGTACGTCAATACTGTGTAAAGTCAGACTGATCACAGAAACATTTGAGCGAGCTATTCTAAAAGAAACATCCATTTGTAAACTTTTTGGGAAGATAATTAACAGTTAAAATAAATTGGCTACGATTATAAATAGAGTGTGCAGGTGGACTTTTTATAATTTGTACATCTTAGAGTAAGGCTTTTTCGTGACTTGTGTATGCAAGCGTTCCATAATAGAGTGAAATGTTACGCATTTTCATTTAAATATTTCTTCCTCTGACAAAACAATTTTTGTGCGCTTTGTCGTGACGAAGTGTACAGCTGCTTTTTCCACAGCTTGTCAGCATGTCAGCAACTTCAAGGAGACGTGCGTGTTAGAAGAGATTCACCACGAGATGAGTGGTACTTTATGAACTTTGCAACGCATCGCGCAGCAGCAGAGCTTCCTTCCAACAGAAAGTAAGAACTTAAAAATATACAGTAGGTCCCTCTTCTACATATTATTTGAATTTTCAGATTCAGGGACTGAAAAGTTCTGTTAGTTACATGGTAAGTAGCAGCGTTCGTTGTAAAGTAGTGTGACAAACAGCAATGTTCTTTATAAAGGACTCAGTATTTACTTGTGTGTGAATATAATTTCTCTGAAAAATACTGTTCTAATCAATTAAACACAGAGTCTCCACTAAGAATATCATGTCCATACACTTCTCTATCCACTCGCTAACTGCTAATCCAACCACAGAATCTCTTGCGAGGGCTCAGAGCGCTGTCAGCGATAATAACGCAGTCTATAGCGCTGCCAACATACGAACAGGCTACTTACAGTATGCTTACAGGTATTGACTGATACGTTAACTAAATGTTCACTGGTGCTTGATGTATTATTGCCGAACATTTGTTAATTGAAATGTCGTTTTCTCTGATCTAGTAATGCCTAAATTCAAACTGCGTTTTGCTGATTTTATTTTGCAATTGAACCGACTGAGTGAGGTTAAGCTCTGCAGAATGTCACGATCTCACATCCCAAATTAATATTGATCAAATTTAAAATACTAAACATTTATTTCCGATTTTCTTGGATTGTTGTAAATAGTTACATTCATTTGTGTTTGTCAAATTTCATATTTAAAAAAGAAATGGTAACAACGGTTTACACAATTTGTTAAGTAAAATAAGTTTCTCTTTTCTGGGTGACGTGTTACGTTTATTTTGATCTAGTACCTTACTACTCCCAGGTCTTCGCTTGCTAACGTTTTCAGATGGCTTAAGCGAAACTAGAATTAAGCAGTATAGCGATCAATACAGGATAATTGTTGTTGTTGTTGTTAAGGTCTTCAGTCCTGAGACTGGTTTGATGCAGCTCTCCATGCTACTCTATCCTGTGCAAGCTTCTTCATCTCCCAGTACCTACTGCAACCTACATCCTTCTGAATCTGCTTAGTGTATTCATCTCTTGGTCTCCCCCTATGATTTTTACCCTCCTTGCTGCCCTCCAATACTAAATTGGTGATCCCTTGATGCCTCAGAACATGTCCGACCAACCGATCCCTTCTTCTGGTCAAGTTGTGCCACAAACTTCTCTTCTCCCAATCCTATTCAATACTTCGTCATTAGTTATGTGATCTACCCATCTAATCTTCAGCATTATTCTGTAGCACCACATTTCAAAAGCTTCTATTCTCTTCTTGTCCAAACTATTTACCGTCCCTGTTTCACTACCATACATGGCTACACTCCATACAAATACTTTCAGAAATGACTTCCTGACACTTAAATCTATACTTGATGTTAACAAATTTCTCTTCTTCAGAAACGCTTTCCTTGCCATTGCCAGTCTACATTTTATATCCTCTCTACTTCGGCCATCATCAGTTATTTTGCTCCCCAAATAGCAAAACTCCTTTACTACTTTAAGTGTCTCATTTCCTAATCTAATACCCTCAGCATCACCCGACTTAATTCGACTACATTCCATTATCGTCGTTTTGATTTTGTTGATGTTCATCTTATATCCTCCCTTCAAGACACCATCCATTGCGTTCAACTGCTATTCCAAGTCCTTTGCTGTCTCTGACAGAATTACAATGTCATCGGCGAACTTCAAAGTTTTTATTTCTTCTCCATGGATTTTAATACCTACTCCAAATTTTTCTTTTGTTTCCTTTACTGCTTGCTCAATATAGAGATTGAATAACATCGGGGAGAGGCTACAACCCTGTCTTACTCCCTTCCCAACCAATGCTTCCCTTTCATGTCCCTCAACTCTTATAACTGCCATCTGGTTTCTGTACAAGTTGTAAATAGCCTTTCGCTCCCTGTATTTTACCCCTGCCAACTTTAGAATTTGAAAGAGAGTATTCCAGTCAACATTATCGAAAGCTTTCTCTAACTCTACAAATGCTAGAAACGTAGGTTTGCCTTTCCTTAATCTTTCTTCTAAGATAAGTCGTGAGGTCAGTATTGCCTCACGTGTTCCAGTATTTCTACGGAATCCAAACTGATCTTCCCCGAGGTCGGCTTCTGCTAGTTTTTCCATTCGTCTGTAAGGAATTCGTGTTAGTACTTTGCAGCTGTGGCTTATTAAACTGATTGTTAGGTAATTTTCACATCTGCCAACACCTGCTTTCTTTGGGATTGGAGTTATTATATTCTTCTTGAAGTCTGAGGGTATTTCGCCTGTTTCATACATCTTGCTCACCAGGTGATAGAGTTTTGTCAGGACTGGCTCTCCCAAGGCCGTCAGTAATTCCAATGGAATGTTGTCTACTCCGGGGGCCTTGTTTCGACTCAGGTCTTTCAGTGCTCTGTCAAACTCTTCACGCAGTATCGTATCTCCCATTTTATCTTCATCTACATCCTCTTCCATTTCCATAATATTGTCCTCAAGTGCATCGCTCTTGTATAGACCCTCTATATACTCCTTCCACCTTTCTGCTTTCCCTTCTTTGCTTAGAACTGGGTTTCCATCTGAGCTCTTGATGTTCATACAAGTGGTTCTCTTATCTCCAAAGGTCTCTTTAATTTTCCTGTAGGCAGTATCTATCTTACCCCTAGTGAGATAAGCATCTACATCCTTACATTTGTCCTCTAGCCATCCCTGCCTAGCCATTTTGCACTTCCTGTCTATCTCATCTTTGAGACGTTTGTATTCCTTTTTGCCTGCTTCATTTACTGCATTTTTATATTTTCTCCTTTCATCAATTAAATTCAATATTTCTTCTGTTACCCAAGGATTTCTACTAGCCCTCGTCTTTTTACCTTCTTGATCCTCTGCTGCCTTCACTACTTCATCCCTCAGAGCTACCCATTCTTCTTCTACTGTATTTCTTTCCCCCATTCCTTTCAATTGTTCCCTTATGCTCTCCCTGAAACTCTGTACAACCTCTGGTTCTTTCAGTTTATCCAGGTCCCATCTCCTTAAATTCCCACCTTTTTGCAGTTTCATCAGTTTTAATCTACAGGTCATAACCAATAGATTGTGGTCAGAGTCCACATCTGCCCCTGGAAATGCCAAAGAAATACCAAAAGCGATTTCGTAACTTTACTGTGTCCGATTTAAACATAACCCAACCAAATTTGCGTTCTGATTTTGTAGAATACTATAAAAGTCCGCTATGTTAGACAGTTACATGAAAAATATACAAAGAGAGTCCTCAAAGAAACAAGCATCATGAGTCTTTTCGCTGATGATGCTGGTGTAGACAGAGGTTTCGCAGTGCTAGAAAACTGTAGCGAAATCAGGAAGACCTGTAGAGGATCGACGCTTGGTGCAGGGACTGGCAAGTAAACAACGTACGCAAATATAACATATTGGTCAATAAATAGGCAGAAAGTCCCATTACTGTATGATTACACGATTGCGGAACAATCACTGGAAGAAATTACATCCAAAAAATATTTAGAAACATGTAAAGATCATTTAAAGTGGAGCGACCACATAAAACTTTCTGCAGATAAGGCAGATGCCAGACTGAGACTCATTGGAAGTTTCTCAGGAAGTGTAGAGCCCACCCACTAAGGATGTAGCTTACAAAACCAATGTTTGGCCTGTACTTAAATGTTGATTGTCGGCTTGGGAAACGGAGAAGATACAAAGAAGAGCAGCGCATTTCGTCACAGATTAATTTAGTAAGCATAATAGCATCACGGAGGTGCTCAGTGGCAGACGCAGCAAGAGAGGCGTTGTGCATCAAGGTGTGATTTACTGTTAAAGCTCCGGGGGCATACGTCCCTAAACGAGTCAAACAATGTATTGCTTCTTCCAACACTTATCTCGTGGAAAGACCACCAACGTAAAATATGAGAGATTCGTGCTCACTCGGAGGCGTTCATACCACGGAACATTCGCGCGTGGGACAGAAAAACGGAGAAGTGACAGTGTTACACATAGTCTCCTCCTCCGAACACCGTAAGGCAAACTTTCATCGGACCATTGCTCCGCATACAGAGGTGCTTTAGTAATGGAAAAACTGAAGGGTCTGGAGTACACAACACAGCAGTTCACCCTTCTGACCAGACCTCACCTCTTTCCACTTCTAAGAAAATTTGGGGTTGGAAGACGATTTGAGTGCGACGAAGAGGTTGTGGGAACCATAGACAGATATTACACAGATCCTTTGTTAGCACTGGCAAGCTGAAAGACCGTGGTCGATTTATGAAATTATTCACTAATGTTTCGTCCCAATCAGCGTTACAAGCTCCAGGGGCTCCAAATATATAGGCGCATAGTAGCTTGTAACTTTCAATATACGGTTGCGAGTTTTATCTCTAAAGATGTCTCCCGCACATGGGAACTAAACGTCTGTAAACATTCTTACACATCGATCACGTGGTTTCAGTCATGACGAAAACATCGTCTGTGTTAGGTTTAATATTATTATTTAAAAGATCCTCCAAATCGTAGTTCAAAGAGGGACTCAAAAAACGTCTGACACAGTGGCTTGATCTGAAGTAGAATAACGGCGAAAAAGTGCGTATTTTTTATCTGAAACCAGAGTTATTCGCTGAAAATTCGAGTATCTTCTTATTTTCCTGTTTACAGAACTTCGAAAGATTGATAAAGGAAATTTCTATGGTAAGATCTTATGGGACGAAACTGTTGAGGTCATCGGTCCCTAAGCTTACACTCTACTTAACCTAACATAAACTAACTTACGCTACAGACAACACACACACCCATGCCTGGGGGAGGACTCAAAACACCGTCGGGAGGAGCCACTCGAACCGTGGCAGGACGCCTCGGACTTCGCGGCTACCCCGCGCGATAAAAGAAGGGACGCAGCTTGTTACATACTCACAAGACATCAATTTCTGAAGCGGTTACGCAATTCCATTCGTGCAAATTTCTTTCCTGGAAAATTTGCACATATTACGGAGAGGATGTTCGGGGTTGAATATGAGTATTGTGTAAAATTCCATTTCAAAACTACATTAACAAAGGATGAGAGACAGTGTTTTTTCAAATATTACATTCAGAGTACAAAAGAGGGAATGTGCTTTTACAACAAAATACACGAAAAACTGTGACGTCAGTAACTGAGCACTAGGTGAACCGGAGAAAAATAGAAAAAAGAATATACGGCAAAGTTTTGCTGTTCAGATAATGTGATTTAGGGAAACAACGTAACGGTAGCGACCTTTCATTTAATACTGCGCTATGAGATATTCCTTTGCGTACATAAATTTAACTTTAGCTTTTAATAAGGGAACAATGCTAACGCAAACAAAGAGCACGGAGATTAAAGACGAGATTAAACAGCAGCATGTTTATTACAATCCAACAATAACACGCTGTTAATAATGAGCTGTTTCTACACAATACGAGGTATACCCACAAAGTACCCCTATAAGTGTTATAAAATGAAACGAATGCTATTTTTACACACATGGCGCCAGTTCCATTTCCTCTATTGTGTACACAGGGGCCTTCAGCTCACTCAGCTCTAACAGTGAGTGTAAAAAGCTTGTATCGGTTACGAATCCCAAAAAGTGCAAGAGCACTTACTGGGCGCTTTTGTAACGGGAAATGAAACAGACAGCATATAAAACACAACTGGGAACATGAGATAAACCATGGACTGGAGCGAGACACAGTCCATCGAAGGAAAACCAATGAGAGCTACAATCTCATGTCTCAGAACAATAGTAACTACTTTTGCAACAGACAAGGATCACAAAGAATCAATCGCGATATAAAGTGTTCAGGTAAGTTCTATGCCACAGTTTTGTGCCACCTGTATATCTGAGAGATGTGTGATCTTAGATTCAAGATACTCAGGGAAAAATAAATTTTACGAAATAAAGGCATTATAACCAAAATAAAGACAATTTCTTTTCGAAAATGCACACTGTCGTGACTGTATTTACCTCCTCCTTGGTACTTGGTCCACAATGTGGTCTGCACGTTGCTCGCTTGTGCACCAGGTTTCGAGAGCGGCTCTCTGACGTCACTCAGAGTAGGAGCAGCTGTGAGCTACTGAGCCGAGTTCATGTCAACAGATGCGTGAGGCCTCTCCATTCGGTTGATTACGAGGTGGATGCGATCTACTTAATTGCATGACACACGGGTGTGACACACCCATCGTCAACATGGTGATAGTAAGGCTGAACAATAGATTCGACGATCGTGTCCCGCAATAGTACAGTCCTCAAACTGCCTTCGATAAAGGTGACAGGTGTCCAAAATGTGGACACCTTACCGCTCAAAACTATCGTTGTTCCATCTCCCTGCTGAATCCGCATGACTGCGTGAAAGTGACTTGCATTGGTACATGGCTGCGTACACTCCACACTCTTCTACGATGACCATCAGAAATCAGACAAATCCATTACAATCACGCCACTCCATGACTACCGCAGTGGTACTGGTACAGCAACCGTAACAAATCTTAAGAACAGAAAAAAACAGTCTTCGTTGCACAAGATAGCTTTATTTAATCGTCACATGTGACACGTTTCGCTTGTTCTAGGCATCATCAGCCAATCGATAAAAATTCTTGCTAATCTTGACCGAGACGTCAAATTCATTTGAGAGTCCCACAGAACTGGAAAGTAACAGCCAGATAGCCACTGTCGGTGCTTCATTTCATCACCAATAAAATTCTTGCTTCGCAGTCTTGTTACCAGTATGACCGCATGCTCACAGTGTTGTAAAAAAAACATATTTGTGTTCATGAGGCTGTTTCTTCATGGATGATGTAATGAAGCATTGACAGTGGCTATCTGGCTGTTGTCTCCCAGTTCTATGTGACTCCGGATTAGACTCGACGCCTCGGCCACGATTAGCAAGAATTTTTATCGATTGTCTGATGATGCCTAGAACAGGCGAAACGCGTCACATGTGAAATTAAATAAACCTATCTTCTACAACCAAGACTGTTCTCAGACAAATCATGTGTATGTCTGTGAAGAGGAATCGAAACCATTCATCTAGGTTCTATTCCGCCGGCCGCGGTGGCCGTGCGGTTCTAGGCGCTGCTATCCGGAACCGCGGGACTGCTACGGTCGCAGGTTCGAATCCTGCCTCGGGCATGGATGTGTGTGATGTCCTTAGGTTAGTTAGGTTTAAGTAGTTCTAAGTTCTAGCGGACTGATGACCTAAGATGTTAAGTCCCATAGTGCTCAGAGACAGTCAGGTTCTATTCCATTCTTCGTGCACCACGATGGCAGGATGGTATAGAGGCCAAACTGAACGTGTGGAGTCGTTAGATACTGTTTGCACCGAGACAGACCTCGTGGTTGCTCCAAAAACGCAGCGGGCGTTGCTTCTTCGGGATTCCTAAGAGCCGTAATTGATGGGGGGTGGCTGCTGTTTTTGGCAGACACATCTCCAGTGTCTGGTGTCTTACGATAGTGGTTGAATGTTTCTATTGACGTCGCTTTGATGAGTGCCAATTCGGCGGACAACTTCTCGAGCTGACAACTCTTCAAAAAAATGATGTTTCAAATGGCTCTGAGCACTATGGGACTTAACTGCTGTGGTCATCAGTCCCCGAGAACTTAGAACTACTTAAACCTAACCAACCTAAGGACATCACACACATCCATGTCCGAGGCAGGATTCGAACCTGCGACCGTAGCGGTCACGCGGCTCCAGACTGTAGCACCTAGAACCGCACGGCCACTCCGGCCGGCGACAACTCTTCCTGTCATAAAATAGCAGTGCGCGGAGTGTCGAAGCTTGAAGTGATATCCCACATCATGTTGATAGACTTCAACGTTGTACACGACCCGCTTTGCGAGTTCACGATTAGAGAAGCAATTCGCTCAAATTAATCTCCCGGGTACCTCAGTGTTAGCAGGAATTCATCATTGGTCATTTAAAAAGCCTATGTTCGTTAATCGGTGATATTTTAGGCGTGTAACCGTTGTAATTCCAGTTACATAATGATTACGCACTGTGCCCAGAAGACGTGAAGGTGTAGCGGTACAAACGTCGTGGAGTTTGAATGGAGTAAACCTGGCTAAGCCTAAACCTGAAAGGTTGGAGGGGAATTTGATCCCAGCACTTTTCGATAGAAAACGCAATTCTGTGCCTAATGGACTCAGTGCCGACTGAAAGCTAAACCATAAACCTTCCAAAGCTTTTCTTCCTCTCTCGGTACAACCAAACGTAATCGTTTGCTTCGTACCTTCCCTGAGGCTCTCATGCGCACGCATACACATGTACACGCATATATACACTCCTGGAAATTGAAATAAGAACACCGTGAATTCATTGTCCCAGGAAGGGGAAACTTTATTGACACATTCCTGGGGTCAGATACATCACATGATCACACTGACAGAACCACAGGCACATAGACACAGGCAACAGAGCATGCACAATGTCGGCACTAGTACAGTGTATATCCACCTTTCGCAGCAATGCAGGCTGCTATTCTCCCATGGAGACGATCGTAGAGATGCTGGATGTAGTCCTGTGGAACGGCTTGCCATGCCATTTCCACCTGGCGCCTCAGTTGGACCAGCGTTCGTGCTGGACGTGCAGACCGCGTGAGACGACGCTTCATCCAGTCCCAAACATGCTCAATGGGGGACAGATCCGGAGATCTTGCTGGCCAGGGTAGTTGACTTACACCTTCTAGAGCACGTTGGGTGGCACGGGATACATGCGGACGTGCATTGTCCTGTTGGAACAGCAAGTTCCCTTGCCGGTCTAGGAATGGTAGAACGATGGGTTCGATGACGGTTTGGATGTACCGTGCACTATTCAGCGTCCCCTCGACGATCACCAGTGGTGTACGGCCAGTGTAGGAGATCGCTCCCCACACCATGATGCCGGGTGTTGGCCCTGTGTGCCTCGGTCGTATGCAGTCCTGATTGTGGCGCTCACCTGCACGGCGCCAAACACGCATACGACCATCATTGGCACCAAGGCAGAAGCGACTCTCATCGCTGAAGACGACACGTCTCCATTCGTCCCTCCATTCACGCCTGTCGCGACACCACTGGAGGCGGGCTGCACGATGTTGGGGCGTGAGCGGAAGACGGCCTAACGGTGTGCGGGACCGTAGCCCAGCTTCATGGAGACGGTTGCGAATGGTCCTCGCCGATACCCCAGGTGCAACAGTGTCCCTAATTTGCTGGGAAGTGGCGGTGCGGTCCCCTACGGCACTGCGTAGGATCCTACGGTCTTGGCGTGCATCCGTGCGTCGCTGCGGTCCGGTCCCAGGTCGACGGGCACGTGCACCTTCCGCCGACCACTGGCGACAACATCGATGTACTGTGGAGACCTCACGCCCCACGTGTTGAGCAATTCGGCGGTACGTCCACCCGGCCTCCCGCATGCCCACTATACGCCCTCGCTCAAAGTCCGTCAACTGCACATACGGTTCACGTCCACGCTGTCGCGGCATGCTACCAGTGTTAAAGACTGCGATGGAGCTCCGTATGCCACGGCAAACTGGCTGACACTGACGGCGGCGGTGCACAAATGCTGCGCAGCTAGCGCCATTCGACGGCCAACACCGCGGTTCCTGGTGTGTCCGCTGTGCCGTGCGTGTGATCATTGCTTGTACAGCCCTGTCGCAGTGTCCGGAGCAAGTATGGTGGGTCTGACACACCGGTGTCAATGTGTTCTTTTTTCCATTTCCAGGAGTGTATTAGGTTGGATGGAGTCTTACTGCAGTAAATTTTCTTGGCATTTAGGAAAAAAGGATGGTAAATTACTGTTTTTATTTAAATACAAGTCGAGTTCGCAATAAATTAATTATTTTTAATTCTTGCAACCGGTTTCGGTCTATTTGACCATCTTCAGACCTGAAGACCAGAGGCTCAATGGCATATGGTGCCGGTACACGGAGCTGGTGTGGGTAAAAATTCGCACAGAGGTGCTGCGAGTATCAAGCGGTACCTATCATCAACTGCGAACTAATAGAAATATCTGAGTAACATTTTGCAGGGCTATGGAATGGAACGATCACATATGCGCATCAGTTAGCAGGTTTTGCTCACTGGTAGAATAATAGGGAAATATAGTCAGTTTGCTTACAAATTACTCGTGCAACCCATCCTAGAATATTACTAAAGTGTGTATGACACTTACGAGATAGGACTGAAAGGGGATACTGAACGTGTTTAGAGAAGGGCAGCATGAATGGCCACAGGTTTGTTTAATCCATGTGAGATACAGAAGAAACTTAACTGGAATACACTTGAAGACATAGTCTAGACCGCATTAAACAATTTTAGTTTTAAAAATATAAACGGTATCGATCAGTATTGGATCATCTTCAGACCGTTGCTCGGTCAATGGAATAACTTGAAAGTTATTAGAGAACACATAAAATAAACACAACAGTGAAAATGATAAACCTCGAATATAAGTAGAAGAAGAGTTATCTTCACTGACTGCTGGAGATGGTGGCATGTAGCACGCACTGCTCTAGGATGGCGTAAAGAGCAACTGCTGCATGACGTGTAGCTGCTGTCGGATAAACAGCAATACGCCACACAGTAACCATAGTAACGATATGAAGAGCGACATGCCCCTATTTAAAGATACAACAGGAACAGTACCACTTACGCAAAAAAAAAATAAAAGAACTATTAAAGGACAAAAAGAAATAAACCATAGACACTGAAATTAGACACGTAGTGCCCTCTATGGGGACTTAAACCTAACATTTGTAAGGCAGAGATGGTCCAGAAAAGCCGGCAGCTGTGGCCGAGCTGTTCTAGGCGCTTCAGTCCGGAACCGCGCTGCTGCTACGGTCGCAGGTTCGAATCCTGCCTCGGGCATGGATGTGTGTGATGTCCTTAGGATAGTTAGGTTGAATCAGTTCTAAGTCTGGGGGACTGAAGGCCTCAGATGTTAAGTCCCATAGTGCTTAGAGCCATTTGATCCATGGTGCAGACAAGATACCACAAGTAACCACAGTACTTATATTATTTTTACTCCTGTGTTCATTTTTGTGTCCTCTAATAGCTTCATTGTTACTCCATTTACGGAATAACTGTCTGAAGATGATCAAACACTGAGCGAAACCGGTCACTTTTTTAATAAAATTATTTTACGAAGTCTACACCGTTTTTATTATATTTGAATGGTATTTTACGGCCGCTGATATTTCCAAAAACTATATTTCAAAAAATTTTGTATCGTGATGAATCCTACTTGCAAAGTTTCAAGAAACCACTTTAAATAACGAGTCTAGGAGATTACTATAACACCCTACATATCGCTTCCATAGGGGTCACGCCGACAGGATCAGGTTAGTCAGTGTGCGCACAAAAGCATTTTAACAGTCATTATTTAGGCGCTCGGTATGTAAATGGAACGGGAAGAAACCCTAATAACTGGTACAATGGGGAGTATCGTCTACCTTGCACTTCACAGTGGATGCAGATGTAGACGTAGAAATCGAGTAATACGCTACCGGTAGCCCTTTATATGTAGACAGGAAAACACTGCACTCCAAAATTAAGGCTTCAAAAAAAAAAAAAAATGGTTCAAATGGCTCTGACCACTATGGGACTTAACATCTGAGGTCATCAGTCCCCTAGAACTTAGAACTACTTAAACCTAACTAACCTAAGGACATCACACACATCCATGCCCGATGCAGGATTCGAACCTGCGACCATAGCGGTCGCGCGGCTCCAGACTGTAGCGCCTAGAACCACTCGGCCACTTCGGCCGGCAATTAAGGCTTCGCTTACTATCCAAATCACGGAGTGGCGTTTTACCTTTACATTAATATGTAACAGTTACTGCATCCTCTGCAACCGATGCCTGTGTTTCTTCTTCTTAATTCGGGTTAGTGTCTTTTTATTCTGGTGAAAGGGATCTGCAGAACGGCACCTCTAGAAATTAAGAACAGTATCTGTTAAAATTCAGCGAACAATCAAACGGGAGTATGCACTCTGGTTTCAGTCAGGCAATCGATCTGTTCCTGGGCAATGAACTTTAACAACGTGAAATTTTAGTTAACATGCAAATAAAGAGCCCTGCATGAACTGCACAAGGAACAAACGCTGCAGAATGTATCTTATGAAACAGAGATGAAATATGTGGGATAAAACATTGACAATGAAATTTAATTTCAACTAGATTGAACATTTAATTTATGTAACGAAATTAGAATAATACTTTACATTTATACATAAACATTTGTTCAAACACGTCGCCTTAGCCACACAAAGACAGTCAAAGAAATAATATAAAAATTCCGAAAAGTCGGTTAATCCGTGGGAAGAACTGCCCACATAAGTAAATTATCGCAGAATAGTTGCAAGATGACACAGGCTGCAAGACCTGAAGGCTCTCCCAAACAACGACGAACACATGGGATTCAGCAAGCAAAGGCACGCGCACTAACGATGGAAAGTACGTAATATCGACGAAACTAACGAAACAGAAGAAAAACTAACACAAGAAACACAAGCGCACGCACATTCACGCAGGGAAACACGACTAAGCAGAGTTTGCACAGCATGCTTCCACAATTCGAAGTTCTGATAGAACAAAGTAACTAACAGCAACATCGAATTACGAAAGCTCTACCGCTTCTCGTTCAGAATGAAATATGTTTGATTATAAAGGTCTGAAGAGAGAAAATAAATGGATTACAAGTTCAGCTAGATTGAAACTTACACAGTTACCATACTCACTACTGCACGCGAGCTGCCACGACCAACTTTTGTCTTCAAAATCCCAAACCGAGTGACCAGCACCGTGACCAAATTCGAGTACACACACAGGTAGCGGAAGTTGTCAGAGAACACCCTTAACGCACTTTGCCTTCTTAGCACAATAACGCTTCGACTAGAGGGAAACTAAAACACTTTGCCACTCTTTAAACTTACGCCATAGTTGGCTAAACTGCCACAGTAGCAGACAAAAAGTTTACCCGCCACCAGACATAACAAAAACTCAATATACATACACATTCACTCACACTGTCATTGTAAGATGGTGGGAATGAGAAAGGAGGATAGCGGTACAATATACAGGCTGACAGTTATTGAACTATATGAAATAAAATCGTCATAACTTCTGAACAGTTTGCGTTAGGATGTACAAACTTCGCGGTTGGCCGCGGGGAATAATAGGAACTAGTATGCGCATGCGCACATGCCTTGTTGTTGGCGGCCATTTGCACGTGAAACTGCCACGGTACAGGTTGCCTGAACGTATAGCGCCTGTGAAGACCAACTATGCGAGCAATAACAGCCCAACTGCGTCTCAAAGGAAGTTTGCGGCCGAGTTCAAGCTGAAGAGAACCGGTCCAAGTGTGCTAATAATCAAGTACTTAATTTGCAAGTTTGAGAGAACGGGTAGTGTTCGTGATGACAGTGTTGGCAATGTCGATCGCCAAAAAACGGTGAAACGCCTGAAAACATCGAGAAGACACGCGCTGTGTTTCAAACCAGCCCCAGGAAATCGATCAGACGAGCTGCACAACAGGTGGGAATCAACCTGCAAACACTGCGACAAATTGTTGTTGAAGACCTGCGTCTCTTCTCATACAAAATTTAAAATCATCAGCCATTAACCCCCAGGACCATTGAACAGCGGTTGTGTTTCTATTATGCACAGAATTGACGAACGTGACTTTGATGTGAATGTGGTTTGGGTTAGCGACGAAGCCCACTTTCATTTGGATGGGTGCATTTGGGGGACTGAGAATCCGCATTTGGCGTTGGACAAGTCTCTTCACCCTCAATGGGTGACTGTGTGGTGTGCAATGTCCAGTTACAGAATAACTGGTGGCTACCGAACGGTACGTGAAAGTTTTGGAAGGTGATTTCATCCCCATTATGCAAGTGACCCTGATTTAGACAAGATGTGGTTCATACTAGACGGAGTTTGATCCCATCGAAGCAGGAGATTGATGTTCTGCAGAAGTACTTTGGGGACAGCATTCTGGCTCCGGGGTACCTAGTGGCCACTGGCATGGGCCTCGGTTGACCGCCATATTCTCAGAATCTAAGATTTGTAAACCCTCGTCGCCAGTTTTGTAAAGCTCTCGTCGGGACTGCTGTGGAAGCCGAGTTGCCACTGTTGTTACGGTAAGCCGAGTTTGTGAGTTTGTGAAACGGTTTTTGGTGCAGTACATCTCTAAGACAACTTCTCTCTGCCTCTATTACACAGCTATGCCGCAGGGTCAGCTAACAGCCTAGGAGAACGAACTTCCTACAACACACCAAGAAATTAGTAACGATGTCACAAAAATGAGTTAAAATATTTACTTATCTTTGTGACTAGTTGAAAAATGAAGTCTGCAGCACTGCTTGCAATATAAGACAAAAAGAGGCCCCAGTGGCAAAGTGCAAATAGTCGTAGGTAAATTTCACAGTACATAGCAAATGCAATTTACAATAACTGTCCGTTCACTTCTAAAAGTTCAGTAAACGACGTTCCCTGTCTAAGTCAGCCCTGGACGATGTTCTGAAACCAAGTGCGCGAGAGTCTCTCTTCTATCTTCAGAGTAGGCTTCTGTCCGTTGTCATCGTCATTGACGGATTGTAGTCAGCCGGCAATTAGCCGACGCGAAGTCGATATCTTCATTCTCAGCGTCGCCCGTGGCGCAGGTGGAACTCGCACAAGTGGGGAGTCTCCATGACAGTGTCACCAGACTGCACCTTTGCGCCTGTGGCGCTTTAGCCCTGGCTGTGTGTTTCTCGGCCGTTACATCACCGAGCACATGCGACTCACTTTTTTGGGGATATATTACAGAGAAGTTGTGCAGTAGAAATCAAAATATGTGCTTGAATTCTTAAGGGACCAAACAGCTGAGGTCATCCGTCCCAAAGCCTACACACTACTTAACCTAACTTAAACTAACTTAGGCTAAGGGCAACACACACACCCATGTCCGAGGGAAGAGTCCAGGCTCCGACGGGGGCAGCCGCCCTGACCGTGGCAAGACGCCCTAGACCGCGCGGCTACCCCTCGCGGCTGCAGCAGTAATCCCAAAACTATTACTGAGCTGAAAACAGCCATTAAGGAGGTCATCGACAGCATCGATATTTCCACAATTCAGCGGCTCATGCAGAATTTAGCTATTCGTCTGCGCCACATCATAGCCAATGATGGCAGGCATATCGAGCACATCATAAACTAAATCTGATTATCTGTAGTGACGTTTACATGTTGAATAAACGCACGCCGTAGTTTGTAACCAATTTACGTTTTTTCTCATATATTTCAGTAACTGTCCCACTGAAAATACATTTTAATTAAGTATGGAGAAGGTATAGGAAGCACAGTTACGTAATATATCAATGTATGAATATAAATTAGACCTAGAATAAATATGAATTCAGCAAATGTATGTAGTTGTGACCAACTGGGGCATATTCAGCTGCCGATTCTTCTCCCGTATGTTTACGGAATGCACCGAAAGTATAGAGTGCTAAACGATTTGTAAAATGACGTTAACCTATATTGAAGCATTATGGAGAGGCTCCTGTAGAGACCCCTTCACTGGTTTCTATCCTTGCCCCACATTCTTTCATATTTTGCAGTCTTCTTAGCTTTTCCGTCCATGACGTTTTAGTTCTACATCTCATTCTGTACTGGAAACCTATGGTAGCTTGAATTTTTATTTTAAACTCATGTTATCTATCCCTTGTGCCTCATTTGTTCTTCAGTCCTCCAAAGCTCTTTTAAATTCCGATTCTAATACTGGACCTCCAATTGTTGTGGTCTTCAGTCCAGCGACTGGTTTGACGCAGCTCTTCATGCTACTCCATCCTGTGCAAGCTTCTTCATCTCCCAGTATCTACTGCAACCTACATTCTTCTGAATCTGCTTAGTGTATTCATCTCTTGGTCTCCCTCTACAATTTTTACCCACCACGCTGCCCTCCCTTGATGCCTCAGAACATGTCCCACCAACCGATCCCTTCTTCTAGCGTCCGGCCGAGATGGTCGAGCGGTTCTAGGCGCTACAGTATGGAACCGCGCGACCGCTACGGTCGGAGGTTCGAATCCTGCAGCAGGCATGGATGTGTGTGATGTCCTTAGGTTCGTTATGTTTAAGTAGTTCTAAGTTCTAGGAGACTGATGACCTCAGCAGTAAAGTCCCATAGTGCTCAGAGCCATTTGATTTGAACCTTCTTCTAGCCAAGTTGTGCCACAGTTTTCTCTTCTCTCCAATTCTATTCAGTACCTCCTCATTAGTTATGTGATCTACCCATCTAATCTTCAGTATTCTTCTGTAGCACCACATTTCGAAAGCTTCTATTCTCCTCTTGTCTACGTTTCACTTCCATACATTGCTACACTGCATACAAATACTTTCAGAAATGACTTCCTGACACTTAAATCTATACTGGACGTTAACGACTTTCCCTTCTTCAGAAACGCGTTCCTTGCCATTGCCAGTCTAGATTTTACATCCTCTCTACTTCGACTTCAGTTATTTTGCTCCCCAAATAGCAAAACTCATTTACTACTTTAAGTGTCTCATTTCCTAATCTAATTCCCTCAGCATCACCCGATTTAATTCGACCTATCTCTTCCAATCCTTTCGCTTGCTTTTAATTTCTTTTTCAGCTATTAGTAAGCGGTAAAATTGTAATGGTAACTGTAAATAAAAGAGATTTGATTTCCTTATACGCCACCACCGTAACGTGGTTTGCACAGTACGGTGTAATAGACGGATGTACAGTAGCAGTGAAGAGACTGCCTGTGACATCTGCGCCACGGCACGCCGCCTGCTGTCCTCCGCTGCTGTCACGTTCTGCCCCGGGGCCCAGGGAGCAGGGAGCGGCCCGGCTGTCGCGGACACAGCCGCCATGCCTCCCGGGCAGCAGCCGCCTACAGCAGCAGCAGCAGCAGCAGCAGGCGATGTCCAGACCTCCCCCACCCCCAAATCCTCCCCCATCCTCGTATTATCCAGATCCCAGTCCCTCCTCATTGTCCGCAGACGCGTCTTATCTAGGCAAGGTACCAGCTCAGCGGTACAGCAGCGTGGCCTGTCGTACGCTGCTTTACTGTGTATCGGCACGGAAACGCCTTCTAATTGCTCCAGCACTGGTCGCGAAGTCGCCTTTCGTTTTCGTTACAGCTTGCGTACTGCAACCTAAGCGTCAAATGTCACTCACTGAAACGCAGGCCTCTTCTCTCCATATAGATCCCAGCTGATTTCATGCTGTGGAGGAGGACTGGGGCGGGAACAGGGGACAGATTAAACGACAAAGCTCTGAAGACAATAGAACAGTGCCTAAAGAATCGAACAAATCTAATGGCCTATACGGAAACGGGTCAGAAAGTATTTATTCTCCGTTGAGGACACTATTACAGACTAAGGTAAAAATCTGTCTTCCTGTAATTTCAGTCTGTGTAAATGCAGTGGGACTGTGGCTGCTCGAAGACTTGAAGAAAGTAGATACCAACAGCCGTAATTGCATTTAGCTACCAGTTTCGAAGCCTCAGTGGCACCTCTTCAGACTCTATACGCGTAGGTAGATAAATCTAAATATTTGTGGTATTATAGGAACCACTGTATCCAACGGGCTTCAATAGACTTCTTCTCAGTAGACGTCCACCTTCAAACTTCTAAGGACAACTCATATTATCCTCAGTGCGAAGGGCCCACGCTTACCGAGATGATGTTACGGAAACCAGTTGGATGTAGTGGTCACCATAATGGCACAAACGTTTAGATGAGTTATCTAGCTACGTGTGTAGGGGCCTGCAGGTGTTGCCAATGATGTACCAAAACTGGTTGCCAAATAGCATTACAAAAAAAAATCATCTTGGTTGTTAGGCCGCATCATGTTTCTCTTCAGATTTCTTCTTTCACAGTCTTCTGGTGTCCCACGTTAGTTGAACACTACGAGAAACTGAAGAAGGTCCCAGCAGAGGAGTCTAAACGTCGATTGTGTAAGAACAAATTGAAGAGGAAGGTGATGGAGCCTAACAACCTATAAGGTTTTTACCTTCAATGACAACGGTGGCAAAAGCCTGCAGGTTTACTGTTACAATGGTTGGTGTTTACCTATTGAGATAAGTACCAAATCATACCAGCAGGTCTTCTTCACAGACAAATCTAGTGTTCGTCGCCTTCTTTCATCTTTCACAGAAAATGAACGCGATCTTGTGAATATCGCCAGTGTATGAAATGCGTCAGGAACTTGACAACACTTTTGTGTTCAAAACATACACTTAAATTATATATAATAGTAAGTGCAACTATGCCCGTTGCATCTCATTTTGCTTTCGTGCAAGAAGTTATTCAGTTTACCCTCTGCCGGTTCTAACCAAAACCAGAAGAAATATGGCAGACGATCGACCAATATTTAAAGCAAAATCTAGTCGGTTTGTAAGTAGGCAGTTTACGTTTTCTTATTGGTAACGCCACGTAGCGCTCTGTATGAAAATCACTGGCTGTGCTGTGTGCAGTCTGTGGCTAGTTTGCATTGTTGTCTGCCATTGTAGTGTTGGGCAGCTGGATGTTAACAGCGCGTAGCTTTGCCCAGTTGGAGGTGAGTCGCCAACAGTGGTGGATGTGGGGAGAGAAAAAATATAAAAAATTAAAAAAAAGTAGCGTTGCCCAGTTGGAGGTGAGTCGCCAGCAGTGGTGGATGTGGGGAGAGAAAAAATAAAAAAAAAATAAAAAAAATTTTTTTTTAATTTTTTCTCTCCCCACATCCACCACTGCTGGCGACTCACCTCCAACTGGGCAACGCTACGCGCTGTTAACATCCAGCTGCCCAACAAAATGGCAGACAACAATGCAAACTAGCCACAGACTGCACACAGCACAGCCAGTGATTTTCATACAGAGCGCTACGTGGAGTTACCAATAAGAAAACCTAAACTGCCTACTTACAGGTTTATCACTACCACAGTGAGCATTAATGAACGGTTAACCTAGCAAAGATGAATGTCAGTCAATGGTAGAATAAGAAGCAGTTTTTGATAGGCACTTTACGATGATTTGCCAGAAAAAATACAGGACACCAGTAACTACCAATCACACATATCTCGAAGCAGCTTCAATAAAAAATGATAAACAGATAAAATATCAAAGATTTTTTAATAACTGATGCCGGACCCGTTTTTGCAAATGTTGAGTATAAACGAATTTACAGGCCATTTTCAAAGAGGCGTTTGTTACGAAGTGAACAAATTAAAGAAAAAATATGAATATAAAGACAACAGTAAAAATGCTGAATTTGACATTGGTAAAGCATTTTACATGTTTCCAAAGCGAAGCAATGACGACGTGCGAAAAGAAGGAAGAACAATAAGCGGATTAACGCAATAACGAAACGCTGAGGCTACAGTAGCATTACAAATAATTAAGTGGAGTGTATAAGGGATGATAAATCCATATATTATCCTATAAAGCTACAGGCTAACATAAACAGCAGTAGCAATATCAGTACCATCATGTAACACAAGTCTTGTAATATAGGAAATTTAGAAGAGTGGATGTGGCAATATGACACTTTCAACAACTTGGCCAATACGAGCTAGTGTTCTGTACATAACAGGATACCTCCTAATATAGTGTCGGACCTCATTCTGCGCTCCCCACTGCAGCAAATCGATGTGGCACGAACTCAACAAATCCCCTGTAGAAATATTGTGCCATGCTGCCTCTAAGCCGTCCATAATTGCGAAAGTGTTGCCGGTGTAAGATTTTGTGCACGAACTGACCTCTCGATTACGTCCCATAAATGTTCGATGGGATTCATATCGAGTGATTTGGGTGGCCAAATCATTCGCTTGAACCGTACAGAATGTTCTTCAAGCCAATCGCGCATAGTTGTGGCTCGGTGACATGGCTCACTGACACCCATAAAAATTCCATCTTCGTTTGGGAACGTGAAGTGCATGAATGGCTGAAAATGGTCTCCAAGTGGCCGAACTTATCTAGGACATAGTCTATTCCATGTAAACATAGCTCACACCATCATGGATCCATGACAAGCTTGCACAGTGCGGAAGGCCGTAGGTGTCACTGCGTGGTGATATGGAGGGATATGTGAGCACACCTCTCTCACAGCTTTCGTAACCGGAACCGGTATTCCTGAATCAAGTAGCTCCTCAGTTTGTTCCAGATGGGCTAATTGACCCCGCTTGTCAACAACGCTCGCAAGTCCCATCCAAGTCCGAAAGAATAGACACCATATCCATATAAGTATATAGTTCTGGCAATACCGCCCATGACCTTCTTCTTCTGTGCGGATGCACACATATCCCCGGAACTCTTACGCGACTTGAGAACGTCTTCCACGAGTAATGAGTTTGTTGGGGTTGGACACTACGAATGTAGTGTGTGGACATATAAGGTGAGAATGTGGGTCTCGCGGGAGGCGGGTGCGAGATAGTCCCTGCAGTTTCGCTATTCTCCGTGCCCTCGGTGGCTCAGATGGATAGAGCGTATGCCATGTAAGCAGGAGATCCCGGGATCGAGTCTCGGTCGGGCCACACATTTTCACCTGTCACCGTTGATATATATCAACGCCCGTTAGCAGCTGAAGGTATTAATATAATTCTAATTTCATCCAAGTGTTGGTCAAGCCCGAATACGATTAACTTCGGTGATCTGACGAGAACGGGTGTTACCACTGCGGCAAGACCGTTGGCTTCACTGTGTAGAGGCAAGTAAATGTTTTTGTGGTCTTCGCATGACATTGCACTTCCTTAAGAATTTTCTTGTGGAGCTTCTGTAATCCAAGGTTTCTAATTGTTTTAATTCTCCTTTCTATTTTCATGGGCCTCATCGCAATACCAGTTTAAATTCCTCTGAGAGCGCTTTTAAGTTTCAATTATTTGCTACGTACAAAATTTCGTTTACTCTGAAATGGAGACAGCTTTCTTTTTGACTGTAGTTACGTCAATTATTTTACGACTTTTTTGGCAGAAACGTAACCATGTCGTCGGGTCTTGTGCTGCCGCCAGCAATCTTAGCGTAATAGTTCAGAGTAGAAGGAACTTAGGAGAAGTGCAACATCCTAACCCGGAGGGAAATGCACGCGATTTGAGGATACAATTCCTTAAGAAACTTTACAAACCGAAGCTTTGTTGCCCAAGTTGTGATGTGCACTCATAAACACTTGTCGGTTGTTGAACACTTCAGCTCTTCTCTTGAATGATTCATGTCTGCAGGAGAACAGCAAGAGATTTGTGGGTGCACCTTGATGCAAACACCTCATATTTGTACCAAAATAGTTTCAGCGGTAATGTACCTTTAGTAGCGTTATTTTAATTACACATTTACTGTAGAGTTTCACAGAGTGAAATTACATTACAAAATTAACGTTGTGACTAAATACAGTGCTTTGCTCAATGCAGTACATTTTTATTTTCTGTCCTTTACCCGTCGCAGCATAAAAAAGAATGACAGCTCCTACCGTACTTTCGCAAAAAGTTAATCAAAGAGCACAACCACCAAACCAATACTGAAACAGATTTATACCCGGTGGGAGAAACTCATTTATCTCACAAAACTCTACAACAGACTCATTGTTGTTGTTGTTGTGGTCTTCAGTCCTGAGACTGGTTTGATGCAGCTCTCCATGCTACTCTATCCTGTGCAAGCCTCTTCATCTCCCAGTACCTACCGCAACCTACATCCTTCTGAATCTGCTTAGTGTATTCATCTCTTGGTCTCCCCCTACGATTTTTACCCTCCACGCTGCCCTCCAATACTAAATTGGTGATCCCTTGATGCCTCAGAACATGTCCTACCAACCGAACCCTTCTTCTGGTCAAGTTGTGCCACAAACTTCTCCTCTCCCCAATCCTGTTCAATACTTCCTCATTAGTTATGTGATCTACCCATCTAATCTTCAGCATTCTTCTGTAGCACCACATTTCGAAAGCTTCTATTCTCTTCTTGTCCAAACTATTTACCGTCCATGTTTCACTTCCATACATGGCTACACTCCATACAAATACTTTCAGAAATGACTTCCTGACGCTTAAATCTATACTCGATGTTAACAAATTTCTCTTCTTCAGAAACGCTTTCCTTGCCATTGCCAGTCTACATTTTATATCCTCTCTACTTCGACCATCATCAGTTATTTTGCTCCCCAAATAGCAAAACTCCTTTACTACTTTAAGTGTCTCATTTCCTAATCTAATACCCTCAACATCACCCGACTTAATTCGACTACATTCCATTATCCTCGTTTTGCTTTTGTTGATGTTCATCTTATATCCTCCCTTCAAGACACCATCCATTCCGTTCAACTGCTCTTCCACGTCCTTTGCTGTGTCTGACAAAATTACGATGTCATCGGTGAACCTCAAAGTTTTTATTTCTTCTCCATGGATTTTAATACCTACTCCAAATTTTTCTTTTGCTTCCTTTACTGCTTGCTCAATATACAGATTGAATAACATCGGGGAGAGGCTACAACCCTGTCTTGCTCCCTTCCCAACCACTGCTTCCCTTTCATGCCCCTCGACTCTTATAACTGCCATCTGGTTTCTGTACAAATTGTAAATAGCCTTTCGCTCCCTGTATTTTACCCCTGCCACCTTTAGAATTTGAAAGAGAGTATTCCAGTCAACATTGTCAAAAGCTTTCTCTAAGTCTACAAATGCTAGAAACGTAGGTTTGCCTTTCCTTAATCTTTCTTCTAAGATAAGTCGTAAGGTCAGTATTGCCTGACGTGTTCCAGAATTTCTACGGAATCCAAACTGATCTTCCCCGAGGTCGGCTTCTACTAGTTTTTCCATTCGTCTGTAAAGAATTCGTGTTAGTATTTTGCAGCTGTGGCTTATATTATATTCTTCTTGAAGTCTGAGGGTATTTCGCCTGTTTCATACATCTTGCTCACCAGGTGGTAGAGTTTTGTCAGGACTGGCTCTCCCAAGGCCGTCAGTAGTTTTAATGGAATGTTGTCTACTCCGGGGACCTTGTTTCGACTCAGGTCTTTCAGTGCTCTGTCAAACTCTTCACGCAGTATCGTATCTCCCATTTCATCTTCATCTACATCCTCTTCCATTTCCATAATATTGTCCTCAAGTACATCGCCCTTGTATAGACCCCCTATATACTCCTTCCACCTTTCTGATTTCCCTTCTTTGCCTAGAACTGGGTTTCCATCTGGGCTCTTGATGTTTATACAAGTGGTTCTCTTATCTCCAAAGGTCTCTTTAAATTTCCTGTAGGCAGTATCTATCTTACCCCTAGTGAGATAAGCCTCTACATCCTTACATTTGTCCTCTAGCCATCCCTGCTTAGCCATTTTGCACTTCCTGTCGATCTCATTTTTGAGACGTTTGTATTCCTTTTTGCCTGCTTCATTTACTGCATTTTTATATTTTCTCCTTTCATCAATTAAATTCAATATTTCTTCTGTTACCCAAGGATTTCTACTAGCCCTCGTCTTTTTACCTACTTGATCCTCTGCTGCCTTCACTACTTCATCCCTCAAAGCTACCCATTCTTCTTCTACTGTATTTCTTTCCCCCATTCCAGTCAATTGTTCCCTTATGCTCTCCCTGAAACTCTGTACAACCTCTGGTTCTTTCAGTTTATCCAGGTCCCATCTCCTTAAATTCCCACCTTTTTGCAGTTTCTTCAATTTTAATCTACAGGTCATAACCAATAGATTGTGGTCAGAGTCCACATCTGCCCCTGGAAATGTCTTACAATTTAAAACCTGGTTCCTAAATCTCTGTCTTACCATTATATAATCTATCTGATACCTTTTAGTATCTCCAGGGTTCTTCCATGTATACAACCTTCTATCATGATTCTTAAACCAAGTGTTAGCTATGATTAAGTTGTGCTCTGTGCAAAATTCTACCAGGCGGCTTCCTCTTTCATTTCTTAGCCCCAATCCATATTCACCTACTACGTTCCCTTCTCTCTCTTTTCCTACACTCGAATTCCAGTCACCCATGACTATTAAATTTTCGTCTCCCTTCACTATCTGAATAATTTCTTTTATTTCATCATACATATCCTCAATTTCTTCGTCATCTGCAGAGCTAGTTGGCATATAAACTTGTACTACTGTAGTAGGTGTGGGCTTCGTATCTACCTTGGCCACAATAATGCGTTCACGATGCTGTTTGTAGTAGCTTACCCGCATTCCTATTTTCCTATTCATTATTAAACCTACTCCTGCATTACCCCTATTTGACTTTGTGTTTATAACCCTGTAGTCACCTGACCAGAAGTCTTGTTCCTCCTGCCACCGAACTTCACTAATCCCCACTATATCTAACTTTAACCTATCCATTTCCCTTTTTAAATTTTCTAACCTACCTGTCCGATTAAGGGATCTGACATTCCACGCTCCGATCCGTAGAACGCCAGTTTTCTTTCTCCTGATAACGACATCCTCTTGAGTAGTCCCCGCCCGGAGATCCGAATGGGGGACTATTTTACCTCCGGAATATTTTACCCAAGAGGACGCCATCATCATTTAATCATACAGTAAAGCTGCATGCCCTCGGGAAAAATTACGGCCGTAGTTTCCCCTTGCTTTCAGCCGTTCGCAGTACCAGCACAGCAAGGCCGTTTTGGTTATTGTTACAAGGCCAGATCGGTCAATCATCCAGACTGTTGCCCTTGCAACTACTGAAAAGGCTGCTGCCCCTCTTCAGGAACCACACGTTTGTCTGGCCTCTCAACAGATACCCCTCCGTTGTGGTTGCACCTACGGTACGTCTATCTGTATCGCTGAGGCACGCAAGCCTCCCCACCAACGGCAAGGTCCATGGTTCATGGGGGGGGGGGGGGGGGGGGGGGGGGACAGACTCATTACCACTATAAAAGATATGGAAAAGTGCAAAACACACACACACACATACACACACACACACACACACACACACACACACACACACACACACCCACACCACAATACTCCATGCATACCCCTCAATATCCTTCCACCCATCACAGTCCAATGAAAAGTCCTGCATATCTGCACTAGTATTAAAATTTTTGAGGTATCAGAACAATATAGGGTAACAATTGTATGTATATCAATAATGAATACGGATGTCAATGAAACATGGTTTATAGCAGTGACATTCAGAGGAACTGAAATTATACCGTGTTGTGGGAAAGGCGAATCAAAGACTGCGTTTTACTGGCAGAATACTTAGAAGATGCAACAGATTTACTAAAGAGATTGCCTGCACTACGCATGTCCGTCCTCTTTTGGAATACTGCTGCGCGGTGTGGGGTCCTTACCGGATGACGTTAACGGAGTACATCGAGAAAGCTCAAAGAAGGGCAGCACGTGTTGTATTATCGAGAAATATGGGGGAGAGTGTCACGAACATGATGCAGGATTTGGGGTGGATATCTTTAAAACAAATGCGTTTCTCGTTGCGGCTGGACCTTTTCACGAAATTTCAGTCACTAATTTTCTCCTCCGAGTGCGAAAATATTTTGTTGGCGCCAACCTACGTTGGGAGGAACTGTCATAATAATAAAATAAAGCAATTCAGAGCTCGCGCGGGAAGCTAGAGGTGTCCGTTTTTTCCACATGCTATTCGAGAAAGGATTAATAGAGAATTAGTGTGAGGGTGGTTCAATGCACTCTCTCTCGGGCATGATTGACAGAGTAGCCACGCAGTTGTAGATGTAGACGTAGATGTAGGAGTAACCAGTCTGAGGATAAAAAAAGTGATAACACTAATGCGAACCTGCAAGTTCATATTACATGTGAGACAGGTGAATCACTGTAACCTAAATCGCAGAACGTACGGCAGTAGATTCCACCTAATGCATAGCTGTGTCATGGCAAGCAGAACAGCAAGACACAGCCATTACCGCCAACTGTAAAATACCGAAATTTCTCTAGGACAGAGGTCAATGAATGAAGTACTTACAGTGCATATGTCACTGTCTACTCGTATTGCACAGTAGGTAGTCGTCTCTCGAAGTATCAGAGTTGTCTGTCTGTCTGGGTTTTCTGTGACGTCAGTCAAATAGAGACTTACTTCTGTTACGTGATGACTTCTGCTGCTACTATGGTAGGTTATCGAGCCTCGCGAACGAATATGTCCGAAACATTTGAGATTGTTAAACGTTTTGTCGTTAATGTTTAATGAGTCTTCTGCGTGATTGCTAATTCACCAAGAATCTAACAAAAATTGGGAATGGTCTTGCACAAGCAGTTGTTCGAGTGATGTCAAGAAGTAACATAATAAACTAGCGTGCACAATTAAGCATAACTGGAAAAAAAGGAAAAAAAAGAAACGAATGCGCTTTTTTTTTCTTAGCATACCAATGTGAGAAAAGAGAAAATCTAAGAGATTTACGCGCACACACTCACAAGAGTTGTAAGCGTAAAGGAGCACCCACTGCTTCGAATTGGCACGTAATGCAGAGATAACGAATAGCAGAGCGTTAGACCCACAATGTCTCGCTAGTAATTTCACCTTCTTTGTGCACAGAGAGTAGTCTTGTAGTGAGATGTTCAAGGCAGTTCCAGAAAAGCTTATTTTGGATCCTGTTTTGCAGGGTAGTATACTGAAGTGGGTCACACACAAATTTCAGGCCCAGAACCTACATTTGCACTGCGCTTGCGTTCTGCTGTAGGAAATTTTCAGGTTAAGAAACTAATTTAGACCACGTATTTCCATTTTTGGGTAAAGTTAAGTTACTTGACAGTATGTTCAGGATGTGAAAGAGTGTAATAAGAATTATATCTTAGAATATTCTTCAAAGACCTCTTCTGTGACGTTTCTTCCACTTAATTAGGCCAACTGGTACAGCAACCGTATGTAGAATATTTGAATTAAAAAAGCCATGCTTGCAACTTATTCTTTGAGTTTCGCCTTCTTGGGGCATCTTCAGACTTTCTTAAACTGTTACTTTTACATTTTGAAAACCGTAAAACGTTTCTATGCTAGAGTGAAGCACGCTTTGAATCAGACGAAACAGCAGAGACCTCAATCAAGACGTTCTGGCCTGCTGGTACGAGTTTATTAAGGTCTCTGCGGGCTCATCTGAATTAACGCTGCTTCAAGGAAACATTTTAATATAGTCCGATGATGCCCCTCGAAGGCGAAACGCAGTGTTAATAAAAGAATAAACTGCAACCAAATCTTCTATAAAAAGTTTGTATTTTTGACAACTGCTTCAGAATAAATGTCTCTGTTAATGTCCTTGGTCATTAAGAATATTTTTTTCTCGTAAAACACTTAAAACATCAAAATAACAGTAGGACAACGTCTAAGAAGTTTACAGACGCTTAATAGTAGTACAGAAGGGATTCAGTCACGTGGGTGCATATATACTCAAAAACTTAAATATTAAATGACGTGTTATTAGAAACGGGGTGAAGCTGTAGGCTGAATCAAAGAGGTTTCCCTTGCGTAACTGTTTCTTTAAGCTGATGGGTATCGTCAAAGAAACTTTTGAAAAGTAGTAGGTTTCGTTGTTTTGTTGTTAACATTGGCAGTGCAATACAATAATTGATTAGGCATGAGATGGTTGGCTGGACTGTCCCGTTGTGTAAGTTCGGCTCGCTTTATTGGAAATATTTTACTTTTCTTCGGCCACAGTGGCCCCTTCCTTTTGTGAAATGTCAGAGTTGGGCTTCAAGTATATCTGTTGAGTGTAGGTGCCTATAACGGATGCACGTAGTGTGGTGTCATATTTGTGTTATAGAGGGTGAGTCAAGAGCAAAGGAACATGCTCTGAGGGGTGATAGTATTAGTGTCCCAAAACAAAAAACTTCTTATGAAAATATTTCCAGCTCTTAACAGGAAACTAATAAAAACAATGGGGAACAGTAGAAATGCAGGCAATGGTAAATGAAACATTGTTATCTAAAGTTTTGTTTAATTGCGTACATTTCCTCATAAAATACGTTCAGAAAGATCACCGCCAACTGCAAAGCCCTTTGAAGCTCTTGTAGAGAGCCTCTGTGTTGCTGATCTGAGCTCACTCATACAGTTTCTTAGTTGAGCACATGCATGTATAAGGCAAGCGACACGTTCCTCGTTTGTGTCCACTCCGCGCTTGTGGACTTTGCTCTTAATGTTACTTAAAATCCGTCTTGATTGCAAAAAATTTTTTTATTATTCATATGACCGGTTTCGGTTCATTCAGAACCATCTTCAGATCTGTAAAAATAATTATACTAATTTACTATTTCACGGAAGCAAATGTTTTTCATCCTATCTAATCTTGCTCTTAAAGCAATTCCACAAACAGTAATTTAAAGGAGTAATCTAATGGAGTGAAAGCGGGTGATCTCGCTGACCAAGAAATGAATCCACAGCGACCGACCCAACCATCCTCGCCATACTTAAGCGACATGTGCATTGAAACGGTCAGTAAAGACAAAACTACGTAGCCTAATGTCGCTTTCTTTGTATTCGCATGTGAGTGATGGTGAAGAATGACATGCAAAATGACATGCAAGTGACGCCCGTGATTTTTAAACAGCTGTATGTGGTATACGCTTATGAAAAGAACATATGTTCAGCTGAAATTTTTTCTCAGAATCACCGATACTGTCACCCCTCAAAGCATGTACCTTTGCTCCTGACTCAACTTATATGATGATGTGGGAAGGGAAAGGGTGAAACCAGTGCCGGCACGAAATCTATTTCTCTCAAAAGCGACAAGTAGCCCTCGGGCTTAATGTCCCCAGTCGACTGACGTATCTCCATCAACAGACGTGATGCCGCCTCTTCATTAGGCACTCTGCACAGATTTGGAATTTAAGTCCTGGCGCAATCTGGTGATCAGGAACGCCAATACCTCTCCTTCCCTTCCCGGGCAAGTATTGGCGGTGAGTATTTTTTCCATCGCGAGGAGTCGAACGCTACCGCTCATGTGTGAGTTAGCGACCTCCGATAATAATGTTAGATCATTTGATTGTATTGAATTTCCATAAAATGTAAATTCCAGTCTCCTTTCCACTAACCAGAGATCACTTCAATAGAAGGCGACGAACGCTTTGTAATGTCATAAACTGTCAGACCAAGACTTGGCGCCTATTCAGAGACAAAGAAAATGAACCTAAAGACTCACCAATAGCAAGGAGTTCACATTGGGACAGATATTAACTGAACAACGGAAACCTACAGCGTCTACAAGATAATTATAATTAGAACTTACTGTCGCCTCGGGAACTGCAGTTTTCTTACAAACTGTGGTCTGTATGTCTGACATTCAATAGAAAGAGTCCGGATCGGGGCTATGCCTGGATGGGCCCGATTATTGTGAAGTCAAGAACGTCGAGATTGGATCATGACTGTGTGGATAAATTCCTCCACAGACGAATCATCGCGTCAGTTTGCAGAATGACTCACACCAAGCTCTACTTCATTCTGTAATCGTCCCGACTTCCTGATCTGGAAACAGCTTCTTATTTGTTAATTATGTTTCATTTTAGGACACTAAGACACGGAGTGAGATTTTCACTCGAACTCGGGACCTTTTCCTTTCGCGGGCAACTACTCTACGAACTGAGCTACCCAAGCACGACTCACGCCCCGTCCTCACAGCTCTACTTCTGCCAGTACCTCGTCTCCTACCTTCCAAACTTTACAGAAGCTCTCCTGCGAAAACTAGCACTCCTGAAGGAAAGGATATTGCGGAGACATGGCTTTGCCACAGCCTGGGAGATGTTTCCAGAATGAGATATTCACTCTGCAGCGGAATGTGCGCTGATATGAAACTTCCGGGCAGATTAAAACTGTGTGCAACGAGCGAGACACGAACTCAGGAACTTTGCCTTTCGCGGGATAGTGCTCTACCATCTGAGCTACCCAAGCACCTTCGCGAACCTTCCCAGGAGAGCTTCTGTAAAGTTTCGAAGGTAGGAGACGAGGTACTGGCAGAAGTAGAGCTGTTAGGACGGGACGTGAGTCGTGGTTGGGTAGCTCAGATGGTAGAGCACTTGCCCGCGAAAGGCAAAGTTCCCGAGTTCGAGTCTCGGTCCGGCACACAGTTTTAATCTGCCTGGAAGTTTCACTAAGACACGGTCTGAAACTCAGTTTGTCGATTTACATTATTATTATTATTATTATTATTATTATTGTAGCTGCAGGGAAACGAACTGGACAACTATCAAAAAGAAATGATACATCTAGCAAATGCTTTAAGAAAGTTATAGATAAAAGACAACCCCACCAGATAAAAATTTTCTCTTTATACAGGCAAACGATTGGCAGAAAGATGTATTAGTGACATTGATTTTAGTATTTTTATTGACAGTGTAACACATAACTGTAAAGTCCATTTGTATGTGTTTATATATATTTTGTGTTACATTTGCTTTTGTAGACAGTGATGTATAAAAAGAAAGCAGTTACAACTTTGCATAAGGCATTATGTAGTAAATTATGTAACATGCATGGAGTAAGACTGTTAGAAGCAGAATAAATCGCCAACACACTAATGTGTGTACATATTAAGGTACCACACATAAAAATATAATCACTTATACCCATTACACCCTCTATGTACTGCATAAATATTCCACGAGTTACTGCGATTTCCTGCATTTGAACAGTCAAAATACACCTTATCATTATTCTGACACAATAATTAGAATGTCTTCTCTAAACTAAAGTCCTTCTCTTTCTAATTATATACTCAAGAGTTGACGTAGCATTTCTGGTACTCACACAACTGGTGATATTTATAAAACGTATTTGCATCGTCTAATTTTGATCTTAATCTATACGAAAGCAAAGACAATTATATTTATTCTAACAGCTATGTCTTATGAAATGGCGCAAGCTGCTGCGTGTAACATTCTGTTAATTAAGCAGCTTCTCAAAAGTAATCAAACGTTGTAATTAGTGACAGCCTCCCACCAGCTAATCAAACGTGACTTATGTAAGCGATTATATTTATAGATAGCTCTCCCTGGGATCTATCTGTTTTGACAGGTTTCTCAGTGTGGTGTCACCTTTGTTGATGGACTTAATTAATTTCAAAGTGTGGTAATGATTAACTGCAGTTTTGGAGTCGTTGGTCATATTGGAGAGCTCTTATAGTCAGAAAATCCATATCTACTTTGATTTAACGTTTTCTCCTATTGAATATCTTTATTCCTTCGTGACATGTCATACAACCCATGTGAACAGCAGAAAATAACGCTACGCCATTTTAACAGTGTCAAAAAGCCGTCACCTCTGTACCGTTAAACAACTCGCGTCGTTGACAAAAGCCAGTTTTTCCTCACCTCCAGTCAATTACAGTTCATCTCATGCAGTGACGTAAGGCACTTCTCCTCAACAGCTTGTGCCTGTTAGCAAGCCGCTCGCCGTCTGGCGCTCGCCGACTCACCCCTCGTAAATAAGCAAACCACCACGTGGTCGCTAGCTGTCATATTGCTCATGCGTATCCTCACGTTATTCTACAGCAGGCTAGGAAATCTGTGGATAACGAGCATGTCTTTATTATGTGATGTAAAGGGAGTGATGTATTTACTGGCATAAAAGACGAGTAAGCACACGAAATGAGATCACTATGCTCGAATTTGGATTTTATCACCAGTCGGAAAATTCCCGATCGCCTAGAACAATGCGATGTCTCAACGAATGATGCACGCAGATCCTAGTCAAGTAGCTTTTCACAGTTAGCAGAAGGATATTGCCAAAGGTTTTTAAGTGGCCACTGAGATCTTTTAGCTCTGCACCCAGTGTGGCATGAACAACTCGGATTACTTATATTGGTTAATGGCAAAACAGCTGATAGTCTCTGTTTAGGTCACCGTATCTTTTTGTTTCCTGAAATTGTTTCGCATCATTATGTTGTCGAGTGAAATGTGATATCAACGACCAACAATTACATTTTCTCGTCCGCAGCTCGTGGTCGTGCGGTAGCGTTCTCGCTTCCCACGCCCGGGTTCCCGAGTTCGATTCCCGGCGGGCTCAGGGATTTTCTCTGCCTCGTGATGACCGGGTGTTGTGTGATGTCCTTAGGTTAGTTAGGTTTAAGTAGTTCTAAGTTCTAGGGGACTGATGACCATAGCTGTTGAATCCCATAGTGCTCAGAGCCATTTGAACCATTTTTTTTGAACATTTTCTCGATGATTGTGGCGCCCGGCGTATTGTATTCCAGCGTTTGAAGTCAGGAGTGCCACCGTAGTTCAACTTTTTCATTTTCGATCATTTTTCAGACTTATTGCCCCGACGAAACTTGTGGCATCAATTTCAGTGCATCATTAATGCCACAACGGTGTGTCTCTGTTTGTAATCAATGAGTGCAGTCTTTCTGCAAAAGCTCAGTAAGTTACCGATTGCTTCATCAATTTCTGTACAAAATTTTGCAGTTCGGACCTGCTGCTGGTTTCTCAATTCTGATGTGTTATTACAAACTTTATTGATTCTAGCCGAATGGCTTTTTATTTCCGTCAAGGAACTTCACTCCACGTAAGAGAGGCCGTGATTTAACCATCCTCTCCCATTTTCTATAAACGATTTTCAGACAATTCCCTATATGTGGGAAATGCAAGCAACGTGCCCTAACGTTCACTTATTGGCCTCTGCACAGTCCACGTCAGCTCATCACGTCCGCTGTGTGTACCAATTACGCTGGCCTAATTTACTGGTGCTGTCGACACATGTAGCCATCACGTTAAATGATGTATTCGTTACCGGTTAAGCAATCTGTCCCTCTGTCCGTATCTGCTGTTAATGTAGGCTTTGAAACGAGATTAAGTGGTTCTTTCTGATACAGCTGCGAATTTCACCGAACCCTTAATTCGAATAGACAGCTGAAAATTTGACTTCGCTTTGTAATACCGCTTCGCGCAGGAAATTTACAGGAAACACATAACTTGAATTTTAGTACGGCAGCTCATCAGGCCAGAGAAATAGATCCGTCTTAAACTCACGCAAATTTTTTTTATTAATAACTGTACCAATAGTACCGGGGACTTGATTAGTGAAAATATTCTGAAATGAGGAAGAATTAATTGCATTTGAAACGAAATAATGTAGTAAGACAAACCCAGTTCCGCAGACGAAGTTGCTGTAACAGTTTAGTGCGATGGCTTTCAATCTGAAGTACATTAAATGTATCGCGAATATGGACAGCCATCAGGTATAGACTGCAATGACGTCAGTGTAAATTTGTGCCGGACGGGACTCGTGAACGGTAGCCTTACCATTTGGCTATCCGTGCACGACTCACGGCCAGAGCCAAGCTTCCATACGTCGTCAACCGTTCATCTACAACCTGTGCTCGTACGTCTATTATGTATATTAAAGTACAGGAGAGACGTTTTACCTGAAAGTCGATTGCCCACTGTCAGCGGATAAATACGATATTGGAGTGCCTGCGTTATTCGGAATTACGATGTGAAGTTCCTTTGGACAAACATCTACATCTACATCTACATGACTACTCTGCAATTCACATTTAAGTGCTTAGCAGAGGGTTCGTCGAACCACAATCATACTATCTCCCTACCATTCCACTCCCGAACAGCGCGCGGGAAAAACGAACACCTAAACCTTTCTGTTCGAGCTCTGATTTCTCTTATTTTATTTTGATGATCATTCCTACCTATGCAGGTTGGGCTCAACTAAATATTTTCGCATTAGCAAGAGAAAGTTGGTGACTGAAATTTCGTAAATAGATCTCGCCGCGACGAAAAACGTCTTTGCTTTAATGACTTCCATCCCAATTCGCGTATCATATCTGCCACACTCTCTCCCCTACTACGTGATAATACAAAACGAGCTGCCCTTTTTTGCACCCTTTCGACGTCCTCCGTCAATCCCACCTGGTAAGGATCCCACACCGCGCAGCAATATTCTAACAGAGGACGAACGACTGTAGTGTAAGCTGTCTCTTTAGTGGACTTGTTGCATCTTCTAAGTGTCCTGCAATTGAAACGCAACCTTTGGCTCGCCTTCCCCACAATATTATCTATGTGGTCTTTCCAACTGAAGTTGTTCGTAATTTTAACACCCAGGTACTTAGTTGAATTGACAGCCTTGAGAATTTTACTATTTATCGAGTAATCGAATTCCAACGGATTTCTTTTGGAACTCATGTGGATCACCTCACACTTTTCGTTATTTAGCGTCAGCTGCCACCTGCCACACCATACAGCAATCTTTTCTAAATCGCTTTGCAACTGATAGTGGTCTTCGGATGACCTTACTATACGGTAAATTACAGCATCATCTGCGAACAACCTAAGAGAACCGCTCAGATTGTCACCCAGGTCATTTACACTCCTGGAAATTGAAATAAGAACACCGTGAATTCATTGTCCCAGGAAGGGGAAACTTTATTGACACATTCCTGGGGTCAGATACATCACATGATCACACTGACAGAACCACAGGCACATAGACACAGGCAACAGAGCATGCACAATGTCGGCACTAGTACAGTGTATATCCACCTTTCGCAGCAATGCAGGCTGCTATCCTCCCATGGAGACGATCGTAGAGATGCTGGATGTAGTCCTGTGGAACGGCTTGCCATGCCATTTCCACCTGGCGCCTCAGTTGGACCAGCGTTCGTGCTGGACGTGCAGACCGCGTGAGACGACGCTTCATCCAGTCCCAAACATGCTCCATGGGGGACAGATCCGGAGATCTTGCTGGCCAGGGTAGTTGACTTACACCTTCTAGAGCACGTTGGGTGGCACGGGATACATGCGGACGTGCATTGTCCTGTTGGAACAGCAAGTTCCCTTGCCGGTCTAGGAATGGTAGAACGATGGGTTCGATGACGGTTTGGATGTACCGTGCACTATTCAGTGTCCCCTCGACGATCACCAGTGGTGTACGGCCAGTGTAGGAGATCGCTCCCCACACCATGATGCCGGGTGTTGGCCCTGTGTGCCTCGGTCGTATGCAGTCCTGATAGTGGCGCTCACCTGCACGGCGCCAAACACGCATACGACCATCATTGGCACCAAGGCAGAAGCGACTCTCATCGCTGAAGACGACACGTCTCCATTCGTCCCTCCATTCACGCCTGTCGCGACACCACTGGAGGCGGGCTGCACGATGTTGGGGCGTGAGCGGAAGACGGCCTAACGGTGTGCGGGACCGTAGCCCAGCTTCATGGAGACGGTTGCGAATGGTCCTCGCCGATACCCCAGGAGCAACAGTGTCCCTAATTTGCTGGGAAGTGGCGGTGCGGTCCCCTACGGCACTGCGTAGGATCCTACGGTCTTGGCGTGCATCCGTGCGTCGCTGCGGTCCGGTCCCAGGTCGACGGGCACGTGCACCTTCCGCCGACCACTGGCGACAACATCGATGTACTGTGGAGACCTCACGCCCCACGTGTTGAGCAATTCGGCGGTACGTCCACCCGGCCTCCCGCATGCCCACTATACGCCCTCGCTCGAAGTCCGTCAACTGCACATACGGTTCACGTCCACGCTGTCGCGGCATGCTACCAGTGTTAAAGACTGCGATGGAGCTCCGTATGGCACGGCAAACTGGCTGACACTGACGGCGGCGGTGCACAAATGCTGCGCAGCTAGCGCCATTCGACGGCCAACACCGCGGTTCCTGGTGTGTCCGCTGTGCCGTGCGTGTGATCATTGCTTGTACAGCCCTCTCGCAGTGTCCGGAGCAAGTATGGTGGGTCTGACACACCGGTGTCAATGTGTTCTTTTTTCCATTTCCAGGAGTGTATATAGATCAGGAACAGCAGAGGTCCCAGGACGCTTCCCTGGGGAACACCTGATATCAGTTCAGTTTTACTCGATGATTTGCCGTCTATTACTACGAACTGCGACCTTCCTGACAGGAAATCACGAATCCATTCGCACAACTGAGACGATACCCCATAGGCCCGCAGCTTGATTAGAAGTCGTTTGTGAGGAACGGTGTCAAAAGCTTTCCGGAAATCTAGAAAGACGGAATCAAGTTGAGATCCCCTGTCGATAGCGGCCATTACTTCGTGCGAATAAAGAGCTAGCTGCGTTGCACAAGAACGATGTTTTCTGAAACCATGCTGTTTACGTATCAATAGATCGTTCCCTTCAAGGTGATTCATAATGTTTGAAAACAGTATATGCTCCAAAACCCTACTGCAAACCGACGTCAATGATATAGGTCTGTAGTTAGATGGATTACCCCATTTCGAAACCCAGTGCTATAAGAAATTTTCATCACCAGAATTTGTATCTTAAGAAGAGAAGGATATGAAATACTACTTGGTAACCAGACTGCGTGGCCGTCCAAAATATATTCACATGCGTAGCGGGATGTGTCTTCAATACATCACTGCTTTTCTGTCTCCGACTACCTCCTTCTCCCCCCCACCCTCCTCCTCCTCAACTGAGAAGATGCTCCCTCTATAGTGACCCCAGGATCGATTATAGTCTTTCTTCGCAGAGCGACGGCTTGTCACATTTATAAGCGTACGTAATTTTTAAAAAAAGCTTTTTTTCTCTTTAAAGTTAGTTTTTAATTTTTTCTGTAGCAGTAGGTTGCCACAATTGCATGAAGGCCTAGTGCGTGTTTGAGTGTTTGTGTGTAAGTAACAACGTAAGGTTGAAGAAATCCTCGATATAGGTAGTGCAGCTATTCAAGGACACAAGAAAATTATTTTTAGTTCTCTGTCCAAGGTATTGAAAACGCTGTTTGAGGTCAGGATGACTAAAGTAATTCTGTTCATATCAGCCAATGCCAGGCGAGCTGTTAGTGTGGCAGATGGCCTCTCATTTAGGAATGAATTGGATGTGATTACCTAGTCAGGCACTTGCGTTACTACAACGAGAAACATTCCCCAAATCTTGGTCAAAACTGAGGTTTTGGAACTGTGCAATTTTAACTTATTTCTCGTCCCAGATAGAAAATTCTGTGTGTGTGTGTGTGTGTGTGTGTGTGTGTGTGTGTGTGTGTGTGCTTCCCCATTCCTTTCTTTCCAGACCTACACAACAGAATCATGAGCAGCTACTGCAGTAAACAAATCAGCATGTACGGACTACTGCAATAAATGTCTAGGGGTGACGGATTACGTCACTGAGGACAACTTTTGTTAGAGACAAACTGTTCACTGACACTTCTCCTGTGATGCTAGGCGTCGTTTTATTGAGTTCACGCCGGCTGTTGTGGCCGAGCTGTTCTAGGCACTTTAGTCCGGAACCGCGATGCTGCTACGGTCGCAGGTTCGAATCCTGCCTCGGGCATGCATGAGTGTTATGTCCTTAGGTTGGTTAGGTTTAAGTAGTTCTAAGTTCTAAGGGACTGATGACCTCAGATGTTAAGTCCCAAGTGCTCAGATCCATTTGAACCATTGAGTTCCCCAGCCCCAGAGCAACCAGATATGACCGAACTAGCCAGGGTTGCTGTATCCGCATACTTCCAACCACAGAAACCCTACGAATGAGTCTTTCTTAATGCAGAAAGGTATGTTAGAAGCTCGGCTTACCCTTTTTTCACACGGAGCAGATGACTTGCTTAGAAACGGCATACAGCGTACACGAACACCGCAGTGTGCCTACGATGTGCTATTTCTCAGGAGCATAATTCATTATGAAAGACACCTAGAATCGCAGGGGGGCTTCAGAGAAAGTTTTGTCCATAACATGATTTTTTCCCCATGACATGATCTATCAACCCTAGACTTTTTCCGATAAGACTTTAAAGCATCCTGTATATACGGGGCGGTAAGAACCACTCTGGAAAGCTTGTAAGGATGTACTGAGAAAGAATTCCTCAGAAAAAAATTCGATACGTTCCGCGTTACCGAGTTAATTAGAACTAAAGTTAGCCGATCAGGACGTTGCGCGTGCAAATTCAAGCGGCCTGCCTGGTACAGTTGGTCAGTTGTTCTCACAGTGTCAGTTGTTCTGACAGCACACGAGACTGCTCAGCCTTTGGCTCGAGTCCGATCTTAACTACTGTCCCATGTCCAATTTTTGTATCGCTCTCTTGTTCCGTTTTAGCAATCACGTTTGACGACACCTTTTCTGACAGTCCGCTCGAATTTGCCCGCGCAGTGGCCTAAATGGCAAACTTCAACTCTAACTTACTGAAATGGCGCAACTTACCGAATTTTTTTCTTAGTAGTTATTTCTTAACACCATCTGAAACATCCTTACAAGCGCTTCAGACTGGCTTTGACGACCCTGTGTCCAATGTATTACATTTTCCAGCGACTGGCAGACAGGGAGAGAAGGTTGAGGATACCACCTTGCTCACAGAGTTTCAACGAAGCTCACAATCTGCAGCATTGCACCCAGAACAAATCGTAACCCCTCGTCCTGAGTCGGCGTGAAGGGCTTTAACCAGAGAATGCGAAGACTCTGTGACCAGCTGAGCTGTCATTTCCAAGACCAGCATCGTAGGGTTCAGAACTGTAGCTTCCTCCTACATGGGTTAAGTGTGCACTACACATGTGAGAATCAAATCCACATAGCTGACTATATGTGGGGCGTACCAAAGGGTTTCTTAGATTAGGCTACTATCCATTCCAGATACCTCAAGGAGACCGAGAGATAAGATCCAAAGAAATGTTCCCCACAGGCGACAGTGTTAAAATCTTAGTGCTTCACCGTGGAAGAATTTTCAACAAGGTGTTAGAGTTCGAAGCGCTCCCAAAACACAGTGAATCTCGATAATACTCGTGGTAGAATGTCCAATGTATTACGTTTTCCAGCGACTGGCAGACAAGGAGAGAAGGTTGAGGATACCACCTTGCTCACAGAGTTTCAACGAAGCTCACAATCTGCAGCATTGCACCCAGAACAAATCGTAACCCCTCGTCCTGAGTCGGCGTGAAGGGCTTTAACCAGAGAATGCGAAGACTCTGTGACCAGCTGGGCTGTCATTTTCAAGACCAGCAGCGTAGGGTTCAGAACTGTATCTTCCTCCTACATGGGTTAAGTGTGCACTACACATGTGAGAATCAAATCCACATAGCTGACTATATGTGGGGGGTACCCAAGGGTTTCTTAGGTTAGGCTACTCTCCATTCCAGATATCTCAAGGAGACCGAGAGATAAGATTCAAAGAAATATTCCCCACAGGCGACAGTATTAAAATCTTAGTGCTTCACTGTGGAAGTATTTTCAGCAAAGTGTTAGAGTTCGAAGCGCTCCCAAAACCCAGTGAATCTCGATAATACTCGTGGTAGAAAGTTAGTTAAATTCTAAAGTTTACAGCAGCGAGACTTTTCGGGGAAATTTTAGCAGATCTAAAGTATAGTCTAATGGGAAATGGAGATAGTGTATTCGTCACAGTTGAAAAGAAACTCAAATCCACCTAGATAGAAACTGAAACTGCATGCGCTAGTGTTTGCGCAAGACTCAGTAGCAAGGACGGGCATAAAATTATATTTGCGTCCTATCGAGCAGTTTACTCACCACCTGATGTCATCGTCAACTTTAGAGAAAACCTCAGTTCTCTAGCACGTACGTTCACCAATCACACTACATTCATCGGACGAGACTTTAATCATCCAACAATAAATTGGTATGATAGCAGTTTTGTTAGTGGTGGGCGTGAAACACTACTAAATGCCATCTCTGAAAACTAGCTAGAACAAGTAGCCGAGATCTCTCCCAGTAATGGTAATATATTAGATCTAATGGTACCAGATTTGACTTCTTCCAGGATGTCCACGTCGAAGATGGTCTCAATGACCATGAGGCAGTTGTAGCAACAGTGATGAACATAACAAAAAGGGCAACTAAAACAAGTAGCATGATACGGTAGTGCGGTGCCTGTGTTGTTAATGTAACATCGGTAGAACATTACGTAGGAAATCAGCATACATTGCACTATTTAGATATCCACCGATAAAATGGGGGTCAATTATCCTTCCTCTCATAACGCTGCCCATACATTAACCCGCCAAGGTTGCTGATGTTCCACTTGTCGCAGCCATCGTGGATTTTCCGTTGCCCGATAGCGCATATTATGCTGGTTTACGTTACCGCTGTTGGTGTCTGACGCTTCGTTGCTAAATAGAACGCGTGCAAAAAATCTGTCATCGTCCCGTAATTTCTCTTGTGCCCAGTTGCAGAACTGTACACGACGTTCAAAGTTGTCGCCATGCAATTTCTGGTGCATAGAAATATGGTGCGGGTGTCATCGATGTTGATGTAGCATTCTCAACACCGACGTTTTTGAGGTTCCCGATTCTCGCGCAGTTTGTCTGCTACTGATGTGTGGATTAGCCGTGACAGCAGCTAAAACACCTGCTTGGGCATTATCATTTGTTGCACGTCGTGGTTGACGTTTCATATGTGGCTGATCGCTTCCTGTTCCTTAAATAACTTATCTATCCGGCTAACGGTTCGGACACTTGGATGATGTCGTCCAGGATACCGAGCAGCATACATAGCACACGCTCGTTGGGCATTTTGATCACAGAAGCCATACATCAACACGATATCGACCTTTTCCGCAATTGGTAAACGGTCCATTTTAACACTGGTAATGTATCACTGGCAGAATGTTACAGGATACCACGTACTTACACGTTTGTGACTATTACAGCGCCATCTATCACAAAGCGATAAAAGTGGTCCAACTAAAACATCCATATTTCTTTACGTACTATACGAATATATTATAAAAATGGGGGTTCCTATTTTTAAAAAATGCAGTTGATATCCGTTTGACCTATGGCAGCGCCATCTAGCGGGCCAATCATAGCGCCATCTGGTCTCCCCCTTCAAGCTAGACGAGTTTCGTTCTTTGTAGTTTTTTCGTTTGATGCTTATTTCGTGAGATATTTGGCCCGGTCACTATCAATGGACCACCCTGTATATATGTCCTGACCAGGTGACTTATCATTTCCCAGCTCCAGCCACTAAGGATAGAAACTTGAAATTTGGAGAGGGTTTTTAGCCTATACTGTGAGCGTAGTTGAAGGAGGACTTTTCGAAATTTCACCCCTAAGAGAGTGAATACGGGCTGAAATGTTCTTTGATAATTCGTCGCAATTAAGGCACTTTTTAAGCTAGAACTACGAAAAGAAGTACGTGTTTCAGCATTTTCGGAAATGTAACTGCTAGGGGGGGTGAAATAGCTGGAGTAAGTTTTTTGAAAATAAGTAATTATTAAAGAACTACGGAAGTATTTTTAAAGCTACATGTAAGAAAATTTATATTTGAATTCTCGGTTACAAACAAAAAATACGTGTTTAATGTTTTTGGAAAGTCAACCCAGAAGGGGGTAGAATATGGGATGAAGTGTTATGAAAATATTTCTTTATGAAAGCATATTAAAGCAAAATCTATGAAAATTTGTATTTGTCTTCTCTGTTAGAAATAAAAATATATGTATTTCACTCTTCTCGGAAATTCAGGCCCTAAGGGGTTAAATAGGGGATCAAACTATTAAAAAATACTTCATTATATTAAAAAATTTTAAAGCCGAATCTACGACAGCTGCTATTTCATATCTCGGTTGGATATAAAGAAATATGTGTTAGGGCATGAAAGTTAGTATGGAAATATCACCACAAGAACCCAAATGACATGATTGAGAAAAACCTTGGACTCCAGCCATCAGAATCTCTTTTTGTTCAGAAGTAATTTCGGAAAACACTATGCTTCTATGTCCTGAACTGGTTGTTTTAGTAACATCCAGCTCGACTCTTAACTTACAATTTAAATGTACATTGTAATCTTCCAATTCTTTCTACATCCAGTAATTTGATAGACACATGGAGGATATGTTCTAGAATTCCAATATGTATCTTGTTTTTTTCTTGTAATATCTGTTTTATGGCTTTAACAATTAGCTCCGTTCCTTCCTGCAAACCTTCTAGCCGAGAGCACTCGGGGAGTTTAAGATTATCTCTTATCTATCGTTATAACACCCCATGTTTTCCTGGCTATACAGCACCATCTCTTGTGCTGCACATTCTTGTGGAATTTCTGTATAGAATTTTAGCTTTACAACTTTTGCAAACGAGTTATCATTAAATGTTGTTATTTAGATGATTTCAAGCTCTGTAAATGGTTGTTCTGTTTCCAGGTGCATAGCATCCGGGTTAGCAAATTTAGGTACAGTATAACAGTCCTTTTTAAGCAGATCAAGGTGGAAATGGAGCTTTATATCTGTCCTTAAAATTTAGTATATCTTCTCCATTCCATCAGTTTCGCACGGGACTCCAATATATGGACACTTACCATTCTTATTAACAGCAAATTCAGATTTTTATATTCCCCAATTGTACTTAGGTTTCGCCACACACACACACACACACACACACACACACACACACACACACACACACTTTGTTTAAAGCAATATGCAAACCTTGCTTGCACATCTGCAATAGTTTTTTGTTTTTACAGTACCAGTTTATATTCGTCCTTTGTGGTAACTGTCTTCGCCATGTACTCCAGCTTTCACTTTGTAGCTTCGATTTCTTCCATTTCCAGTTTTCTTTTTGTACACACATCACATTAACTGCACTTAAAGGCGTAAGTTCTTTAATGGGGAACGGCTTAAGTCCGTGTAACACAGTTACTGTTTTTCTCAGCACTTGTCGAACAACATTGTTTGTGGGTAACAGTCCTAATTCGGTGACATCTATATCTAATGGTATTGTGGATAACACTGTCCTGGGATTGGGAGAAATATGTTTCTCCTACTTTAATGTAGCAGTTCTGTGCAATACATATTTTGTCTCTGTCGGAGTCAGTGTTAAGAACCTCCACATATTTGACAGGTAGATAATTAAAACAATACAAACAGAATATAATTTATAAGCTTCTCTCGGTTTAGAGTGTCTGGTAGGTTTATCTGTACACCAGTCAATTTTCGAGCATTCTTATTACCCCAGTAGACAAACCGAAGAACGCTGTTAAGCACAACACAGCAGCTGCTCTGTAAGTTACCAGTTAGGCACCACATGGATGTGACTAGCACGGAATACCGTGGAGCACATTGTAAACACTTTTTGTTAGTGTTTAAAATACTCAAACAGTCTTGCATAGCATTAAACACACGATCGCACGATTCATTCTGTAGTTGTATATTTGTAGCCCAGTCTTTTGATACCATTATCCTTAACAAAAGACGACATAAAAGTTTCTCGTAGTCACATGTTTTGACGCTTTATAAAATCTATAAGGTGGTTACCGATAACTTTGTTCAGCCTGAGTTTGTGATTTGGCATATAATGTCGTTATACACTCCTGGAAATTGAAATAAGAACACCGTGAATTCATTGTCCCAGGAAGGGGAAACTTTATTGACACATTCCTGGGGTCAGATACATCACATGATCACACTGACAGAACCACAGGCACATAGATACAGGCAACAGAGCATGCACAATGTCGGCACTAGTACAGTGTATATCCACCTTTCGCAGCAATGCAGGCTGCTATTCTCCCATGGAGACGATCGTAGAGATGCTGGATGTAGTCCTGTGGAACGGCTTGCCATGCCATTTCCACCTGGCGCCTCAGTTGGACCAGCGTTCGTGCTGGACGTGCAGACCGCGTGAGACGACGCTTCATCCAGTCCCAAACATGCTCAATGGGGGACAGATCCGGAGATCTTGCTGGCCAGGGTAGTTGACTTACACCTTCTAGAGCACGTTGGGTGGCACGGGATACATGCGGACGTGCATTGTCCTGTTGGAACAGCAAGTTCCCTTGGCGGTCTAGGAATGGTAGAACGATGGGTTCGATGACGGTTTGGATGTACCGTGCACTATTCAGTGTCCCCTCGACGATCACCAGTGGTGTACGGCCAGTGTAGGAGATCGCTCCCCACACCATGATGCCGGGTGTTGGCCCTGTGTGCCTCGGTCGTATGCAGTCCTGATTGTGGCGCTCACCTGCACGGCGCCAAACACGCATACGACCATCATTGGCACCAAGGCAGAAGCGACTCTCATCGTTGAAGACGACACGTCTCCATTCGTCCCTCCATTCACGCCTGTCGCGACACCACTGGAGGCGGGCTGCACGATGTTGGGGCGTGAGCGGAAGACGGCCTAACGGTGTGCGGGACCGTAGCCCAGCTTCATGGAGACGGTTGCGTATGGTCCTCGCCGATACCCCAGGAGCAACAGTGTCCCTAATTTGCTGGGAAGTGGCGGTGCGGTCCCCTACGGCACTGCGTAGGATCCTACGGTCTTGGCGTGCATCCGTGCGTCGCTGCGGTCCGGTCCCAGGTCGACGGGCACGTGCACCTTCCGCCGACCACTGGCGACAACATCGATGTACTGTGGAGACCTCACGCCCCACGTGTTGAGCAATTCGGCGGGACGTCCACCCGGCCTCCCGCATGCCCACTATACGCCCTCGCTCAAAGTCCGTCAACTGCACATACGGTTCACGTCCACGCTGTCGCGGCATGCTACCAGTGTTAAAGACTGCGATGGAGCTCCGTATGCCACGGCAAACTGGCTGACACTGACGGCGGCGGTGCACAAATGCTGCGCAGCTAGCGCCATTCGACGGCCAACACCGCGGGTCCTGGTGTGTCCGCTGTGCCGTGCGTGTGATCATTGCTTGTACAGCCCTCTCGCAGTATCCAGAGCAAGTATGGTGGGTCTGACACACCGGTGTCAATGTGTTCTTTTTTCCATTTCCAGGAGTGTATATCTGTACTCTACAATTAGAGGTCATCCACGTTAATCATTCTATTTCAACCGTTCGATCGTTGATCACAATGATATAACTGTTTCCCTTGTGGTCTCCTTCCATACCAAAGTCGTGGTTTATTATGTTAAATAGCCCCATATCTCCACTTATAAAAATGCATTATGGCCAAATCCAAAAGGTAATAGTTGTCTACCAGTAGCTGCTTGTATATTCCAGCCAGTTCTTCCATTAGAACATCCAGAGCACTGTCGGTTGACGCAATGCTTCATCAACGAGTCATTACGAGTGTCTTGGCATACCGTGGAGCAGATTGTGGGGCGCTTTGCAGGTGGTCTTTGCTGTCAGCCGCGTACCTTCGGGACAGTAAGTGGATCATCATATAGCGGCTTCCCCTGGCGTCACGGTGCTCCGTCTATACCTCAACACTACAGAATAAGTAACTGCCAAGAGATGTACGGTTGTAACAGAGCATTAAGTTGAAGGGCTGGGGGTAAGGAGGTAGGCGTAATACAATAGTTCTAATCTTAATTTTATTGTAACTAACCATCCAGTAAAATCCACTGATACTTAAAATCAAACTTTTAAAAACAACACGAAATAACTGATTTAAAACAATATGTAAAAAAACTTTACAATGAAACGTTTAATTTAATGTGGTACCTAGGCCAAGAAAAACTTTACAACCAGAAGTGAATGTAACAAATGCGCTCATCCTACCACAATTACTGCAGTTCCTCATTCATCTATCTTTGTTCAATGCAAACACTTACAAAAGAGAAACACAACTACTAGAATTTGTCTCTGGAAGCGACACGAAAATAACCATCTAAATACAGTACATATGAGTAACATGACTAAAAACTGGGTTCGCAGGACAGAGCGGTTGTGGAAAGAGGCCAAAATCAGTTAGTGTCTGTTGCACAAAAATACAAACTTTATTTTGCTAAAACATGCAGAGGGAACACTTGCCCATTGGCCACCCGACATCTCTGCACAAGGAAGGAACCGACACGTCCGGCAAGATGACCAACTGACGAGGCCCAGAAACGGTGAAAAGACCAAATACACGTCGCCCGATGGGACGACCGAACGAACGACCAGCCAGTGGTCGTTCCCGCTCCAGTCACCTTCCGTCGGACACCGGTCGGCGAGTACTGGCTGTCCCCACCTCACTGGCGTTCCGTCCCAACTGAACTCCCGACACACATGAGACGGGATTACTATCGGTCCCTTCAAAGATAATACGACAGTGCTCTTATCGATACGCGCTGCTGCTGCCACTCACGGGCAGGCAAGCCAGGAACTTAGTGACACCAGTAAATCGAATAAGAAACGAGGCGAAAGTTCCTTAAAGACAAGCTGTCAAGCAAGAAACGGAATGAACACGAGCCGCGCACCGCTCAATGACAAGTTTTCGGACCCCCCCTACCGCAGAATTCTCTTAGTCAAATATACGCCACAGCTGAGCCACATGGAACACGCCCGGTGTTCAGACCTCTGGGCGACAACCGTTCCAATCACCACAGCTCACTATAACTCAAAAAGGTTCGGTACTATCCACGGTGTCACCGATACTGACCAAAGGCATCTTCTGTCCGGAACACGTCGTGTAGCAGGTTGACGCAGTCCGGGGCTCCGCTCTGCCGTCTCGCTCCCTGGCTGCAACCGTTCTCCCTGTAGCTGGCTCCGGCCGTCCCCCATGGCAGTCGGCAGAGGGCGACACCTGAGTGGCGCTGGTCGCCCCACACTGTTGTACCGGTGCGAGAAGGTTGCGCGCGGCATTCAAAGGCGTCGGACACGTGGCCATGATACCATGTGTTCAGTCACATTTATGAGACCATCACCTATATTCGTCTTCAACATGTAATAAACACTTACAGACGTTAGGTGTCAGCACTAGCAGTGGAGGGTATACAAAGCGTGTCGGAGGAACATAGCAGAACAGTACTGTCTTTGTCGTAATGCGGAAACAGAGCAATGTATCTGCCATCCAAAGGGACACCATCATTGGCTTTCGGACCAAGGAAGGAATTATTTCCGAAACGGCTAGGAGAGTAAACTATCTCGTGGCGTCATTGCGCTTGGAAAAACGGCGCTATCCAAAATCGGTGACGAGATAACTGTAGTGCATCACGGGTCATTGATGATACGACTGAAAAACGGCTGCGGAAACGTGTTAGGGCGAATAGATGTGCATGTGTTGATAAACTGACCACCCTGATGAACCAAGGGGTTACCAAATGCCTCTTCAATGACGATACAGCGAACGTTGCTGCGTATGGACCTCAGCAGTGGGTGCCTGGTTCATGTGCCCATACTGTCTGCTGCTCATTGCAAACGAAGGCTTGAATTTGCATGCCAATGCCACAACTGGGCGTCCACTGAGTGGCGACAGATGGTCTCTTTCAGATGAAGCACATGTTTTGTTCAATCGTTGGTGTGTACGGCGTGAAACGTCTGAAAGCAAACATCCTGCAACTATCTCCGGAAGGGTCCAGGCTGGAGGAGACAGTGTTATGCTCTGAAGAATGTTTTATGGCATTCCCTGGCTGATCTCGTCATTCTGGAAGGCAAAATGGATCAACACAAGTATGTATCAATGCTGAGGGACCATTTTTTCCCCCAACGTGTAGTTTGTTTTCCTCGGCATGATGGCATCTACCAGGAGGACAATGCAACGTGTCACACAGTTCATAGTGTACGTGCGTGGTTCGATGAGCATGAGGCTGAGTTCATCGTACTCCCCTGTCACGCAACTCGCCTTATTCAAACCCAGCCGAGAATCTGTGGGACCACCACGATGCTCTGTCCGCACCATGGGTCCTCAACAGAGAAACCTAGCGCAAGTGGCCATGGCACTGTAGTCCGCATGGCTCCATATCCCTGTCGGTACCTTTCAGACTCCCTTCCTGCACTTCTCGCACAGGTGGCCCGTGCTGCAAAATATGGTCATTCAGGCTTTTGACAGATAGTCACATTAATGTGACTGATGTGACTGGACAGTATGTAGTGGTTCATGCAACGATGAGTCAGACAACCACAAACAACGTTCCATGGAGAAATGATAGACGTAAGAGAACTAGGAACGGACAACGCAGTTCGGCGAGGGGCAACGCTACACAGAATAAGGTGGATGCTGCTAATGCGGTCTGTGCATGATGTAACTGTTAATTGAGTGAAAGGGTTTGTGTGTGTGTGTGTGTGTGTGTGTATGTGTATGTGTGTGATCCCTTCTGAGGTGATCGGCAAGAGCTTGTATAGAGTCTTGGACCACTCTGACAACAGACGGAGGACTGCGAGCGGAAATTGGAAAGTTGCGGTGGCGAGTGGCGTATTAGGAGCAGCCTACCCCAACCTGTCACTGGAGCAGGTCAGCTCTGGATGGAAGCAAGGCCGCCGCGCCGCCGGTCTCCGGCCCGTGTGATCCAGCCGGCATAATGCCGGCGGGACCACTTCCTTACAGAACGTCCTGTCCTTCCAAAGAAGGAGCCACAACGGCGCAACGGCTTTCCAGCGACCCCGTTCAGCTCAGTAAATGAAATTCTTGGAGTGCCTCCCTGGCTACGAACACTTTCTGCATCCACCCTGCAACGGCTCGATATCAGGATAGGACTGATCAGAAATAATTGCAGCAGCTGTGAACTTGACTCCATTTCCGAGACTGAACTGTCCTCGGCTGACAAAACAAGATCACAATCAGCTTCTACCACATACTGCCGTTTTTATGGAAGAATAAGTACCATCGGTCTTCATCTCGAAACATGAGCCATACCCAGACCCTCTCCAACATCTCTAAATATGAAGTAAGTTCATGAAATACGCTTCAGATCCTGCTCTTTCTATCACTATAATCCTACCAGAATGGTGGTGGGCTTTAGTACACTCATGTTCATAAATTAAGGATAATTTCAGAATGTGGTGCCACACAACGTGGCACAACACAAAACTGGCGCTAGTAGCATAGGCACATAGGGAACACACACGATACAGATCTGTAAGTCCACGGTATTGGTGATGAGAAAACACATGTGCTCCAAAACGGCACTGTTTCCTGCGCATGTACTCCGACATCAACATGGGATATGATCACCATGCACACGTACACAGGCCGCGCAAGGCGTAGCATAGTCTGGATCAGATGGTCGAGCAGCTGCTGAGGTACAGGCTTCCATTCTTGCTCCAGTGCCTGTCAGCGCTCCTGAAGTGTCGTAGGGGTTTGAATACGTGCAGCTATACGTCGACCGGGAGCATCCCAGACGTGCTCGATGGGGTTTAGGTCTGGAGAATGGACAGGCCACTCCACTTGCCTGATATCTTCTGTTTCAAGGTACTCCTCCACGATGGCAGCTCGGTGGGGCCGTGTGTTATCTTCCATCAGGAGGAAGGTGGGACCCACTGAACCCCTGAAAAGGCGGACATACTGATGCAAAACGACGTCTCGAAACACCTGACTTCTTACGGTTCCTCTGCCAAAGACATGCAGGGGTGTACGTGCACCAATAGTAATACCACCCCACACCATCAAACCACGACCTCCATACAGGTCCCTTTCAAGGACATTAAGGGGTTGGTATCTGGTTCCTGGTTCACACCAGATGAAAACCCGGCGAGAATCACTGTTCAGACTGTACCTGGACTCGTCCGTGAGCGTAACCTGGAACCACTGTTCCAATGACCATATACTGTGTTCTTGACACCAGGCTTTACGGGTTCTCCTGTGACCAGGAGTCAGTGGAATGCACCTTGCAGGTCTCTGCGCGAATTAACCATGTCTGTTCAGTCGTGTGTAGACTGTGTGTCTGGAGACAACTGTTCCAGTGGCTCCAGTAAGGTCCCGAGCATGGCTACCTGCAGTACTCCGTGGCCGTCTGTGGTCACTGATGGTGAGATATCGGTCTTCTTGTGGTGTTATAGACTGTGGACGTCCCGTACTGTAGCGTCTGAACACGTTACCTATCTGCTGGAATCGTTGCAATAATCTTGAGCTCACCCTTTTTGGTACCCAGAGGGTGTGTTTGACCATTCTCCAGTCGCCATAGTATTCTACCCCTCATAACGTCATCAATATGTGTTCTTTGAGTCATTTTCAACACTCAGTCACCACTAGACGTCTGAAAACATCTTACACTTATTCGCTGCACCGTACTCCGACATGCACCAACACACCTCTGCGTATGTGGACTGCTGCCAGCGCCACCGTGCGACGACCGCAGGTCAAATGCACCGCATAATCATAACCCGAGGTGATTTAAACGCGCAACCCGCCCACCAGAGATTTGTTTCACCATGTATCAGCATTATCCTTACTCTATGAGCATGAGTGTAGTTTCCAAATGCCATCGATTTACTGTTACAGTTCTTGGTGTGGATCTCATATTACACGTATTTCGGGATGCTGGAATTTGTAAGGGCCTACAAGTATGTTTGCATGAATGACCACTGTCACACTGTGGCTAAGAGACAGCTGGACTACCCAGTTGCTCAACAGGCTGATGATGTGCTTCATTTGAGTGGTTACCGAGCAACATGGCGATGTTCGAATTCTGACAACACGAGAACCGTGTTGCCGAATTGCGGTTGAACCCATACCAACTTTCTTTCAAAAAATTCATCCCATTTCACGAGAATATATCTTCTTCGTGAATTAAGCTAAAGACTCTCACATCGAAAATTAAAGTTTACTTCAGTGTAAGCCGTAAGCAGCCGATTCATGAGCTTGTTTATAGAGGGTCTCGTCTTACTGTTCAGCTACGCCACAGGCTCTTTCTGCTTTTTGAACGTTTTCAACGTTTATCAGCACTGCTATCCGCATTTAAGAACATTTCTTAACAAAGGTGCGTACGCATCTCGCAACGCACCACTGGACAGCTAGATCTACGCATTTATTTGTGGGTGTTTGTGAAAGAATCTGCGTTTGCACCCCATTTTTAACAACTTTGAGTAAACTGTGATGCTGTGTAGCAATAGCAGCAAATGTAGGAATTCCGGACACGCTCCCAAATGTATGGGGAGGGTCTGTCTCCCTCTTTACTCCGCAAGCCGCGTAGGGTGCGTGGTGGAGGGGTTTATTGTAAATGTTCCTTGATTTAGTCGACCTGGTGTGGCATCAGTTTTAACCCCTAGAGCAGGGGGGGGGGGGGCGGGGGGTACCCACCTGCAAGTACAGCGAGGGAAAAGCTACTGTCTATCTGCCTCCGCATGAGCCCCGATTTTTCGTACCTGATCTTCACGGTCCTTACGTGAAATGTGAGTTGCCGGCAGTAGAATTGTTCTGCTGGCAGCTTCAGATGCCAATACTTTGAATTTTCTCAACATTGTTCCTCGAAAAGAACGTCGTATTTCCTCCAGAGATTCCTATTTGAGTTCCCGAAGCACCTCTGCTATATTTGCGTGTTGTTAGTACCTTCCGATAACAAGTCTACCATTCCGCCTCTGAATTGATTTGATGTCCTTTAATCCAGCCCGATGCGGATCTCAAACACTGGAACAGTACTCAAGAATAGGTCACACTAGCTTCCTACATGCGGTCTCCTCTGCAGATGAACCACACTTTACCGAAATTCTTTCAATAAACCGAATCGTTCATTTCTCTTCCCTATAACTATCGTCATATGCCCGCCCTGTCCGCCACATCATTTATGTATGTAGAAAATATTGGCGGTCCTCTCACACTTCGCTGAGGCAGTCCTGGCGGTACCCCTGTCTCTGATGAACACTCGCCGTCGAGCAAACGTACTAGGTTCTATCACTTAAGAAGTTTTCGAGCCACTCACATATCTGGGAACCTACTCCACATGTTCGTACCTTCATTAACAATCTGCAGTGAGGCACCGTGTCAAATACATTTCGGAAGTCTGGAATGTGGAATCTGCCTCTTGACCTTCTTCCATAGTTCGCTGTATATCATGTGAGAAAAGGGCAAGCTGAGTTTCGCACAAGCGACGTTTCTAAAACCGCGATGATCAGTGGACATAAGCTTTTCCATCCCCACGAAATCTATAAAATTTGAAGTCATAATATGTTCAAGGATTCTGCAGCAAATTCTGTAATTTAGTAGGTCAGTTCTTTTACCATTCTTATACACAAGAGTCATCTGCACTTTTTTCCAGTCGCTTAGAACTTTGCACTGGTTGAGAGATTCACGACAAATGCAACCGAAAAACGGGCCGTGCTGTAGAGTAGTTTATGTAAAATCGAATTAGTATTCCATCCGGACCGGGTGACCTACAAGTATTTGTTTTCAGCTCTTTCAGTTGTTTCCCTGTGCCAGGGATGTTTACTTTTATGTCGTCCATATGAGATTTGTGTGACGGTCAGATGACTTAATGTTTCTACGTTTCTCCTGCGTGAAGGATTTCTTAAACGAAAAATTGAAACTTCCGCTTTCGTTTTGCTGTTTTCTGCTGTCACATCATACTGGTCAGTGAAGGGCGGGTTGGAAACCTTAGACCCGCTTTTACGCAGCACCAGAATTTTCTCGAGTTCTCGGTCAGATTCTTAGCAAAGGTATGACAGTGGCAGTTGTTGTACACTTCGCACATAGATCTTTTAAAGGACGCACGGATCTTTATTAACCTTTGCATGTGGTCATTTCCGCGTTCTCTTTTAAAACGCGAGTGCAACAACCTTTAATTCTTCAGCATTTACGGATTTCGTTGTTAAATCACTGTGACTCTTTTCCGTCCTTAATCCAATTACTAGGCACATTTTACAATATAACTTTGTCCATTTTTTCCTCTACGTCCATCATAGTGGAACTAAGCGATTTCAGTTCATTGTCTAAGTGAAATGCTAACAACTGCTTTATCTTCTCTTTCTACTAGAAAAACTTTCCTGGCTTTCCGTATGATTAAATAACTTTCGTAACCATAGTCCATATGATGACATCATTATAATCCCTGCCTCTATACTGACACCCTCGATGGGGTACACCTTCCTTGCAGCTACAAGATCTAAGGCTGCTGAGCTAGCTGCTCAAGAGACTTTTCGGAAACCAGGTTCAAAAGAGCTTCGCAAGATCGTCTGTCTCTACCCCCTGCAATAAATCCAGTCCCAGTCTATACTCGATAGATTAAAACCGCCTCCTACTAGTATTGCGTAATTGCGTATTTACGCACTACTTTCCATAGACTTTCTTCGAATGACACTACAACAGTCACAGTGGAATCGGATGGTCTGTAAAAACGTCTAACGATTAACATGATCTCGTCTAGACCTGTGGTTCGCCTCCTACTAGTATTGCGTAATTGCGTATTTACGCACTACTTTCCATAGATTTTCTTCGAATGACACTACAACAGTCACAATGGAATCGGATGGTCTGTAAAAATGTCTAACGATTAACATGATCTCGCCTAGACCTGTTACACGAGACCAGATAGCTTTTGCCACACTCAGCTCCGATCTCAATAGAGAGAATATTTTTTTCAACTGCTATGAACATTCCCCCTCCTAAGGCGTTTAATCTCTCTCTCTCTCTCTCTCTCTCTCTCTCTCTCTTTCTGGTATACGTTCATGACTCGCTAAATATCTCAGAGCTTTCTAAGTCGAGTTTCAATCAGCTCTTGGTTCCAAGAATAATCTGAGTGCGAGAACTTTCCTGGAGGGCAACAAATTCGGGAACTTTGTTAAGAATACTTCGACGGTTTACTTATAAAATTTTGACAGTCGAAGTGTCTTTACTCTGAATGTCGCCTGATTTCGGTATTATCTAGATGTTTACCGTGCATCCGTGGAATACGGAAGGCATATTGAGCATCTGTGAAACGTAAATGAAAACTTTCATCCGAAAAGTAGTTACAAAAGTAACCCAAGGCTGTATGTGTATGCATGTAAACGGTGTATTGTTGTAAAATCAAATGGTTATTATGACAATAACAACTTGGTTATCATATAAGGAATGTAAAATTCATTCCCAGTTCCTGTCTTCATTCCGACAGAGATTTAGTCTTGTGAGATTAGATGAATGTTTTTGGAACGTCTCGTATATACCTGCAGTGCGCTTGGAGTGTATGCAGACCTTGGACACCCAGCGTGTTTTGCCGGAGATAGCTGCCATACGATAGGACACGTTTGTTTTTATAGTTCATATCTGGAGGTGAACGACGATTATGTGGTCATATCATTCCGTTACCTACCTTACCTTTAGAATCTACATGAAATAACCTTCTCTTGCCTTAGAAGGTAACGTTATTTGAGAAGAAAAAAGGAACGGTGTTAGACCGATGCTACGTGTAAGTTCATAATGCAGATTCATAATGCAAACAGACTGAAGCTCTAGCGAGAGAGACAGCACTGAAGCTCCTTGAAAATGGAAGTAGTAATACCAGTGAAACACTGGTAGCGAAGGGTATATTCATGCCCAAGATCTTTCCGTACTTACCGAGAATTCCAGTAATCCTTTATTCCATACTTCTGGCTGACGCCCTAAGCTTTCGGAGGATATCGGTGGGTGGAATTCGCAATGGTTCAAATGGCTCTGAGCACTGTGGGACTTAACTTCTGAGGTCATCAGTCCCCAAGAACTTAGAACTACTTAAACCTAACTAACCTAAAGACATCACACACATCCATGCCCGAGGCAGGATTCGAACCTGCGACCGCTCAGTCGCGCGGTTCCGGACTGTAGCGCCTAAAACCGCTCGGCCACGCAGGCCGGCGGAATTCGCAATGAATAACTACTACATATTGATTGGTCTCCTTAGCCAAAAACTGCGCTTACAGCTAATTACAGATATTTAAAAAATATGCATGCAGAAGAAATTTCTAATGCAAAATTTTGAATAACACAGCCCTCAGTCGCGAACTGAGGGCTGTGTTTTTCAAAATTTTGTATTATACAACAGCCGCTGATTGACAGCCATGTTAAAAACATTAAAATTTCTATTGCTTCTTTTCGCTATGATTAGCGATTTCTCTTCAAGGTTTTTACCGTATCCGTAATTAAATTATTTGTTTTATGATGCGTACTAAGAATGGGACTCACGAGATTTTCTGTGAACCCTGCGTCCACATTCAGGTCTCATCATTTTAACTTTTTTTGGAAACGAATCTCCGTAGTGTGTGGACAGTATTTCGTAACTTAAAGAAAATCTGTCACAAGAGCGGAGAATTTGCTTGCTGGCCGAATTCCTTGACTCCAGGTTCTCTTGTAGGGCGAGAGAGAATTGTTGAGCTGCCAGATTGCACCGTCTCACACAATGAGAATTCATTGTTGCGCTGCTGCCTTCTGTACAGAAGGAGGGAGAATAAATACCCATTAGCCAGACAGAGAATGTGAGTCTGTCCCATTCGTATCAGTTGCGCTACGTGCGGCTGCTGTTTACCCGGGTAACAGCGAGATTCCGTATTTCCCCTCCTCTGGTTCAACAGCAACGTTACATCCTGAAAAGGAGATAAAAGCAAGAAATTGTTGAGTGCAGTTCTCATCTAACTCTACAACTATTCTATCCACTCATTCGCAGTTTAAAGCAAATTTCGAAATTTTAATGTTGAGGATCCTTTATACTTGTCTCTAGCAGACGTGGTTATTCTGTATTCAGTTCGAGCTCATGTTTTGTCTGCTTTGTAATAAACTCTGGTTCGTGTAAGTAATTTTATTTCTGTATTCATTGTTTCTCTTGAAGAGCTTTTTCTAAGCATCTAACTTTTTCTTCCATGAATAAAAGCTGGGAAACCCACAATTTTATAAAACCTTACTCTTGTACCTTGCTTTATATTTACTGTGAAATAAACGCTTAATCTGATAACTAACGAAGGAGTATTGTATCGATTCGGACGGAAAAACAAATTATGGCACAATTTGAGCGAAAGAAGTGGTCTGTTGACATACTACATCTACATCTACATGACCACTCTGCAATTCACATTTACGTGCCTCGCAGACGGTTCACCAAACCACCTTCACACTATTTCTCTACTGTTCCACTCTCGAACATCTCACTGGAACTCCGAAAACTTAATTCTGATTTCTGTTATTTTGTTACAATGATCATTTCTCCCTATTTACGCCGCACGGGATAGCCGCTCGGTCTCAGGTGCCTTATCACGGTTCGCGCAGCTCCCCCCGTCGGAGGTTGGAGTCCTGCCTCGGGCATGGGTATGGGTGTTGTCCTTAGCGTAAGTTAGTTTAAGTTAGATTAAGTAGTAGAAGCAGGTGTTGACAGATGTGAAAATTAACGAACTATCAGTTTAATAAGTCACAGCTGCAAAATACTAACGCGAATTCTTTACAGACGAATGGAAAAACTAGTAGAAGCCGACCTCGGGGAAGATCAGTTTGGATTCCGTAGAAATGTTGGAACACGTGAGGCAATACTGACCCTACGACTTATCTTAGAAGCTAGATTAAGGAAGGGCAAGCCTACGTTTCTAGCATTTGTAGACTTAGAGAAAGCTTTTGACAATGTTGACTGGAATACTCTCTTTCAAATTCTGAAGGTGGCAGGGGTAAAATACAGGGAGCGAAAGGCTATTTACAAATTGTACAGAAACCAGATGACAGTTATAAGAGTCGAGGGGCATGAAAGGGAAGCAGTGGTTGGGAAGGGAGTGAGACAGGGTTGTAGTCTCTCCCCGATGTTATTCAATCTGTATATTGAGCAAGCAGTGAAGGAAACAAAAGAAAAATTCGGAGTAGGTATTAAAATCCATGGAGAAGAAATAAAACCTTTGAGGTTCGCCGATGACATTGTAATTCTGTCAGAGACAGCAAAGGTCTCGGAAGAGCAGTTGAACGGAATGGATAGTGTCTTGAAAGGAGGATATAAGATGAACATCAACAAAAGCAAAACGAGGATAACGGATTGTAGTCGAATTAAGTCGGGTGATGCTGAGGGAATTAGATTAGGAAATGAGACACTTAAAGTAGTAAAGGAGTTTTGCTATTTGGAGCAAAATAAGTTATGATGGTCGAAGTAGAGAGGATATAAAATGTAGACTGGCAATGGCAAGGAAAGCGTTTCTGAAGAAGAGAAATTTGTTAACATCGAGTATATATTTAAGTATCAGGAAGTCATTTCTGAAAGTATTTGTATGGAGTGTAGCCATGTATGGAAGTGAAACATGGACGATAAACAGTTTAGACAAGAAGAGAATAGAAGCTTTCGAAATGTGGTGCTACAGAAGAATGCTGTAGATTAGATGGGTAGATCACATAACTAATGAGGAAGTATTAAATAGGATTGGGGAGAAGAGAAGTTAGTGGCACAACTTGACCAGAAGAAGGGATCGGTTGGTAGGACATGTTCTGAGGCATCAAGGGATCACCAATTTATTATTGGAGGGCAGCGTGGAGGGTAAAAATCGTAGGGGGAGACCAAGAGATGAATACACTAAGCAGATTCAGAAGGATGTAGGTTGCAGTAGGTACTGGGAGATGAAGAAGCTTGCACAGGATAGAGTAGCTTGGAGAGCTGCATCAAACCAGTCTCAGGACTGAAGACCACAACAACAAACAAAGTAGTATGTAAGCTTACGGACTGTTGACCTCGGCAGTTTGGTCCCTTCCATTTTTCCCTATGGACATATGTGCCAAAAAATATTTTCGTATAAGCAGGATGAAGTTGTTGATTCAAATTTCGAGAAAAGATTTCTCTGCAACCAAAAACACTTTCGTTGTAATGACTGCCGCATCAATTCGCGTATCATATCTGTGACACTCCCTCCCTACTGCGTGTTAATACAAAACTAGCTGCGCTACTTTGAGCTTGAGCTTTTTTGGATGTCTTCTGTTACCCATACCGTACAGCAATACTGTAACAGAGAGAAGTGTAGTGCAGGCAGTCTCTTTAGTCTTAGTGCATTTGTTGGAACTTTTACGTGTTCTACCAATAAAACGTAGTCTTTGACTCGCCTTCGCCACAACTTCCCATTTGTTTTTATGTGAACTTCTAATTTACGTTTTTCCCTTTTTTGTTTTTTTGTTTTTGAACTGATAGCTGTTAGATTTGTGTGATTTAGGTTGTAACCGAAATTTAACGGATTTTTTTAGCAACCAAGTCAATGACAATATTTAGGATCAATTATCACTTTTCGCACCATACAGCTATCCTGTCTAAAGCAGAGTGCAGCTGTAAAAAAGCTTCCAAAATAGGAGTTTTACTGCCAGATCGCAGTTGGTACATGTCTTGATTACTAGTTTCAGCGAAGTTATATTGCCATCGTCAGATCAGAAACTGTTACAGATATGTAACAAGGTTTTATTTATCCTACGTAATTTCGAAAGAACGTCAGTTTGACGTATCATCGGACGCGTGAATTATGAAGCCCCTAAGTGTGGCACATAACCATTTGGCCACTGAAAACACAGAGTTAAACTGTGAAATTAATAAAATTACATAAGAGAAAGTAATAAAGAAGATTATGGTGACTCCATCGTCATAGACTGAAATTATGTTACATCAGAGGAAGACACGTTTACAATTAGGTTTGATCATCTCATGAAAGCATCATCTGTAAATATTCTAAGATGGCTGTTCCATTGTACTTCACTGGGGACCTTATGTTTTACTCGATGACTTTCCATCAGTTACTGCGGACTGAAAACCTTCTGACAGGAAATCACAAATCCAGTCACACAACTGCGTCCGTACTCCATAGGCTTTCAGTTTTGATTACAAAGGTGCTTGTAAGGAACGATAGCGAAAGCCTTGTGGAAATGTGGAAATACGGAATCAATATGAGATTCCCTGTCGACAGCATTCATTACTTCGCGACGGCAAAGAGCTAGTTGCGTTGCACAAAAACGAAATTTTCTGAATTCTTGCCGCCTCTGTGTCCATAGACCGCTTTCTTCGAGGTAATTCATAATACAGCGTATGTTCCAAAATCCTGCCGCATACCGACGTCAGTCATACGGGTCTGTATTTCATCCGATTACGCCTATTTCCTTTCTTCAGTCTTTAGATATAGGTCTTTCGTCCAGCGCTGGCCGGGGTGGCCGAGCGGTTCTAGGCGCTACAGTCTGGAACCGCGCGACCGCTACGGTCGCAGGTTCGAATCCCGCCTCGGGCATGGATGTGTGTGATGTCCTTAGGTTAGTTAGGTTTAAGTAGTTCTAAGTTCTAGGGGACTGATGACCTTAGGAGTTAAGTCCCACAGTGCTCAGAGCCATTTCTTTTGTTTTTCGTCCAGCAAGCGCCTGTATATAGTTGTTAAGTGCGGAGCTATGTTTCAGCATTCTCTGTAAGGAATATAATTGGTACACAATTTGGATCGGAAGACTCACGTATATCAACCATATTTAGTAAGTCCACTTAAGTAATACTGCCGTCGATAACATTACCATCGCTGCCGCACAATGAAGGTAATGATTTTGTCTTACCGCTGGTGTAATTGACGTAGGACAAGAGTCTGTTTGAACTGTCTGCCAGATTTCGAGATAGAGTTCAGTTGCGGGGACTATTAAAAGCATGTTGCTGTGAAATCCGCGCTAAATTTCGAGCCTCCGTAAAACTTTGCCAATCTTGAGGATTTTGCATTCTTTAAATTTGAGACGCTTTTTTCGTTGCTTCTGCAATAGTCTTCTGGCCTGTTTTGTGTAGAATGGAGGGTCGCTTCTGTCTCTCATTAATATATTATTATAAATCTCTCCGTTGCTGTCGACACTATTTCTTTGAATTTAAGTCACATCTGGTCTACGCTTACTTAGTTCGGAAGAAGTGGATACTGTCTCTTGGGAAAGCGTCATGCAAATTTTTAGTTATCTTTTTAAGTAGATATATTTTGATTTATTTTTGTGGATTTGGATGTTACGGCATTCAGTATCGCCATAACGATCTTGTAGTCTCTAATTACTGTGCCCGTCATAATGCTCAGGATTATTTTTTGCCTAGAGATGAAGTATGTTTTGGAACCATTTCCACTTCGAGTGGGCTCGTGAAGTAACTGTTAAAAACAATTCTCGGAGAAAGCATTTAGTACGATTTCGGACGATGTTTTATGCATACCACCAACTTTAAACATGTATTTTTGCAAATACACTCCTGGAAACTGAAATAAGAACACCGTGAATTCATTGTCCCAGGAAGGGGAAACTTTATTGACACATTCCTGGGGTCAGATACAACACATGATCACACTGACAGAACCACAGGCACATAGACACAGGCAACAGAGCATGCACAATGTCGGCACTAGTACAGTGTATATCCACCTTTCGCAGCAATGTAGGCTGCTATTCTCCCATGGAGACGATCGTAGAGATGCTGGATGTAGTCCTGTGGAACGGCTTGCCATGCCATTTCCACCTGGCGCCTCAGTTGGACCAGCGTTCGTGCTGGACGTGCAGACCGCGTGAGACGACGCTTCATCCAGTCCCAAACATGCTCAATGGGGGACAGATCCGGAGATCTTGCTGGCCAGGGTAGTTAACTTACACCTTCTAGAGCACGTTGGGTGGCACGGGATACATGCGGACGTGCATTGTCCTGTTGGAACAGCAAGTTCCCTTGCCGGTCTAGGAATGGCAGAACGATGGGTTCGATGACGGTTTGGATGTACCGTGCACTATTCAGTGTCCCCTCGACGATCACCAGTGGTGTACGGCCAGTGTAGGAGATCGCTCCCCACACCATGATGCCAGGTGTTAGCCCTGTGTGCCTCGGTCGTATGCAGTCCTGATTGTGGCGCTCACCTGCACGGCGCCAAACACGCATACGACCATCATTGGCACCAAGGCAGAAGCGACTCTCATCGCTGAAGACGACACGTCTCCATTCGTCCCTCCATTCACGCCTGTCGCGACACCACTGGAGGCGGGCTGCACGATGTTGGGGCGTGAGCGGAAGACGGCCTAACGGTGTGCGGGACCGTAGCCCAGCTTCATGGAGACGGTTGCGAATGGTCCTCGCCGATACCCCAGGAGCAACAGTGTCCCTAATTTGCTGGGAAGTGGCGGTGCGGTCCCCTACGGCACTGCGTAGGATCCTACGGTCTTGGCGTGCATCCGTGCGTCGCTGCGGTCCGGTCCCAGGTCGACGGGCACGTGCACCTTCCGCCGACCACTGGCGACAACATCGATGTACTGTGGAGACCTCACGCCCCACGTGTTGAGCAATTCGGCGGTAGGTCCACCCGGCCTCCCGCATGCCCACTATACGCCCTCGCTCAAAGTCCGTCAACTGCACATACGGTTCACGTCCACGCTGTCGCGGCATGCTACCAGTGTTAAAGACTGCGATGGAGCTCCGTATGCCACGGCAAACTGGCTGACACTGACGGCGGCGGTGCACAAATGCTGCGCAGCTAGCGCCATTCGACGGCCAACACCGCGGTTGCTGGTGTGTCCGCTGTGCCGTGCGTGTGATCATTGCTTGTACAGCCCTCTCGCAGTGTCTGGAGCAAGTATGGTGGGTCTGACACACCGGTGTCAATGTGTTCTTTTTTCCATTTCCAGGAGTGTATATTGAGGGTAGACTGAAATTTTATGAGTGGGGTACCTACCGTATTTGGAAGAAGAGTCAAGTTTGCTTTGAACTGTTCAGGGACTCTATCATATGGGTCAGAATGTCGCTGAAAGGAACCAATGACTGATTTTTTTGCTGTTGCCAAGTTTAACTTCTACCCAAACTAACTCACAGGAACCATCCACTTCAGTTTCGCTAAAAGATAAACTAATTCTTATAGCAACAAAACACGTCAGCACGAACTTTATTTTATCTGTCCCTTCTGGACACCTTTTGGTCCATTGTAAAAATTTCTGCTGAACTTATCTCCGACTTCAGCCAGCTTTCAGTTCATATAAGGATTTGTACTTTAGTGCTTTATGTGCAGCTGGAGAGTTCTGCTTCTTCCCCAATTTACTACAACTAATACCTGAGTCTGGTAACTGCGGGAAGTGGGAGACGGGGGTGTGGGGGTAAAAGTGGAGAGGGTGGCCAAAGTTAGACTACAGTAAGCAGGTTCAAGTGGTTGTAGGTTGAAGTAGTTACACAGAGATTCAGAGGTTGTATTGGATAGACTATCAAATAATTGTTAATTTTCCCTCTGAAAATGAGTTCTTCCTTGATTAAAACGCTGTATTCACTTCTGTAGAAGAAACAGAGTGACTGAAGTATTTGACGTAGCACAGTCAGTGAATAGCAAAGGATCTTTCATATTTATAGACGTATATATTGAAAAATTGTGAACTGGAAAAAACGTAACATTAAGGTTCTCAGATAACAAAATGGTTCAAATGGCTCTGAGCACTATGGGACTTAACATCTATGGTCGTCAGTCCCCTAGAACTTAGAACTACTTAAACCTAACTAACCTAAGGACATCACACACATCCATGCCCGCGGCTAGATTCGAACCTGCGACCATAGCAGACGCGCGGTGCCAGAATGTAGCGCCTAGAACCGCTCGGCCATCGCGACCGGCTCTCAAACACCAGATTTAGTAACTGTTGTCTAGGTATTATTATTAGTTTCACAAAATACATTCCGCAGTTGGCAAAACTATATAACAGCAAACAGATTTACAGGGTGATTTTTTCCACCGTGTACAAACTCTAGGGAATGATCGATGAGAAGGTACGGAACGAACAAGGTCTAATGAACTTATGTCCGGAAATGTATGGTTTCCATGCTAGAGACCATTTATTCACTGCCGGCCGGGGTGGCCGAGCGGTTCTAGGCGCTTCAGTCTGGAACCGCGCAACCGCTGCGGTCGCAGGTTCGAATCCTGCCACGGGCATGGATGTGTGTGTTGTCCTTAGGTTAGTTAGGTTTAAGTAGTTCTAAGTTCTAGGGGACTGATGACCTTAGAAGTTAAGTCCCATAGTGCTCAGAGCCATTTGAACCATTTATTCACTCATAAATTTTTCCAGGGACTGCGGTATGTGTTGTTTACAGTATGTGTTGAAAATGGTTCCCATGTGCCACAAGGCATGCGGTACGCGCCGTAGTATGGTCTGTCTCACACGTTCAAATCGGCCAGGCTACATACGAACAGTGTTAAAGACAGCATTTATAGCCAGCTCTAGTGTCTCCACATCCAGAATGGGCTCTGCGTACACAATAATTTTGAGATGGCCCCTTATCTAGAAATCCCACGGGTTGAGATCCGCTGAACGAGCAGGCCGTGCGATTGGACCACCTCGTCCGATCCATCGCCCAGGGAAGACACGATTGAAATGCATCAAATGAATTCGCAATTGCGAAAATGACTACCATCAGCTGAAGCATGGAATGACGACAGTGAAAATTGGAGCCGGACCGCGACTCAAGCCCAGGTATAACACTTAACGTGAGCGGTCCTCTTACCATTACGCTATCTGTACACGATTGATGGCCAGATCCAAACTCCCATATGTCGTCAATCATGGTAAGGCGACCGCTTGTGGTTAGCAGGAAATTCGGGTTCGAGTCCTGGTCCGGCACAAATTTTCATTGTTGTCATTCCATTCTACAGCTGATAGTAGTCATTATTTGCAATTGCGAATTCATACGATGTGATTCGTAACGGCCGTGGTCGCCGCAATGCCTGTTCCTTTGGACATGCATGCTTGTCCAAGAGAACTTCGCTTCGTAATCAGAATAACACAGCACTGCAATATTGCGATATTGCAGTGCTGTACGATTGAGATGCGTCCGGATGTTAACGGCGGAGTGGGCTGGAGCACCATCATGTAGCAGCCACGTAACCCTACGAATCATCAATGATACTTTTTCCAGCAGGGTAGCCAAAGTCACCCGCAGGAAAAACCCATAGTGTAAGTAGGCTGTTTACGTTTTTATGTTGGTAACGCCACCTAGCGCTCTGTGTGAAAATCACTGGCTGTGCTCTGTGCAGTCTGTGGCTGGTTGGCATTGTTGGAATATTCGCCATTGTAGCGTTAGGCAGTTGGAGGTGAGCCGCCAGCAGTGGTGGATGTGGGGAGAGAGATGGCGGAATTTTGAGAGCGGACGATCTGGACGTGTGTCCATCAGAAAGGGTAAATTTGTAATATTGGATATCATGGACTGATATACTGGGTGAGTCACCTAACGTTACCGCTGGATATATTTCGTAAACCACATCAAATACTGACGAACCGATTCCACAGACCGAACGTGAGGAGAGGGGCTAGTGTAATTGTTTAGTACAAACCATACAAAAATGCACGGAAGTATGTTTTTTAACACAAACATACGTTTTTTTTAAATGGAACCCCGTTAGTTTCGTTAGCACATCTGAACATATAAACAAATACGTAATCAGTGCCGTTTGTTGCATTGTAAAATGTTAATTACATCCGGAGATATTGTAACCTAAAGTTGACGCTTGAGTACCACTCCTCCACTGTTCGATCGTGTGTATCGGAGAGCACCGAATTACGTAGGGATCCAAAGGGAACAGTGATGGACCTTAGGTACAGAAGAGACTGGAACAGCACATTACGTCCACATGCTAACACCTTTTTATTGGTCTTTTTCACTGACGCACATGTACATTACCATGAGAGGTGAGGTACACGTACACACGTGGTTTCCGTTTTCAATTACGGAGTGAAATAGAGTGTGTCCCGACATGTCAGGCCAATAGATGTTAAATGTGGTGGCCATCACTTGCTGCACACAATTGCAATCTCTGGCGTAGTGGATGTCGTACACGCCGCAGTACATCTGGTGCAATGTCGCCGCAGGCTGCCACAATACGTTGTTTCATATCCTCTGGGGTTGTAGGCACATCACGGTACACATTCTTCTTTAAGGTACCTCACAGAAAGAAGTCCAGAGGTGTAAGATCAGGAGAACGGGCTGGCCAATTTATGCGTCCACCACGTCCTATGAAACGCCCGTCGAACATCCTAGTGTTAATTGTGGAATGTGGAGGTGCACCATCATGCTGATGCCACATACGTCGACGCGTTTCCAGTGGGACATTTTCGAGCAACGTCGGCAGATCATTCTGTAGAAACGCGATGTATGTTGCAGTGCTCTCCGATACACACGATCGAACAGTGGAGGAGTGGTACTCAAGCGTCAACTTTAGGTTACAATATCTCCGGATGTAATTAACATTTTACAATGCAACAAACGGCACTGATTACGTATTTGTTTATATGTTCAGATGTGCTAACAAAACGTACGGTGTTCCATTTAAAAAAACGTATGTTTGTGTTAAAAAACATACTTCCGTGCATTTTTGTATGGTTTGTATTAAACAAGTACACTAGCCCCTCTCCTCACGTTCGGTCTGTGGAATCGGTTCGTCAGTATTTGATGTGGTTTACGAACTATATCCAGCGGTAACGTTAGGTGAATCACCCTGTATATATTATGACTTTTGAACACTATTAAGGTAAATACATTGTTTGTTCTCTAGCAAAATCTTTCTTTTGCTAACTATGCCTATCAGTAGTCAGTAGTTAGTGCCTTCAGTAGTCTGAATCTTTTATTTAGCTGGCAGTAGTGGCGCTCGCTGTATTGAGCAGTTCGAGTAACGAAGATTTTTGTGAGGTAAGTGATTTGGGAAACGTATAGGTTAATTTAGTCAGGGCCATTCTCTTGAAGGGATTATTGAAAGTCAGATTGCGTTGCGCTAAAAAGTATTGTGTGTCAGTTTAAGCACAGTCATGTTTAATTTTTCTAAGGGGACGTTTCAATAGTTCCGGCCTGTTAGGCGACGGTTGGCAACTATCCCGTCCGACATGCTGACGATTCTCTGTCACTGTACCATGGGCTTCTGCATACTATCCCACAGATGACTGTTACGAAGGTAAAGCTGGCCTCATCTGACAGTAGGATGGATGACACAAACCCCGGAATCGTACTTCGCCGGTGAAAAAACCAGTGACAAAACTGCTCTCGATGTGGAAAGTCTGTAGCTAATACGCCCTTCACATACTGTAAGTGGCAGGGTAGTAACAATTGTCATGGAGAATGTTCCACATGGTCGCTTGGCTTACCTGTATTACCCTGAACCGGCAGGCCAATTTGCCTGGTACTGACACGGCGGTCGCCTTCCACAGTGTTAATCACATTTTCCTCCAAGTCTGATATCCGAACATTTCGGGTGCGTCCTTCATGATTTCCTGCTTCCTGAAACGACTCTGTCTCAGACAAACGGCGAAACGCTGTTGCAAACATTGAATGCTGTGGTTGTTGTCGGCGGGATAGGTCACCTGGTACAACCTTGCTACCCGTCGCCCGTTGCCATGTCGGCAAGCTGTCGATTCGAATGCGAAACCATTGTGTGCAACGCTTCATCACATCCAATACAAGGCGAGTCAGGAGGAGATGGGAATCGGACACAACACTGCCAAGTACTAGGCGGGGTAGGACATGACGTATGAGGAACGGCAGCACCTTTCACGAGGAAACCATGTGCACTGTTCAAAACGGTTCAAATGGCTCTGAGCACTATGGGATTTAACAGGCATGGTCATCAGTCCCCTAAAACTTTGAACTACTTAACCTAACTAACCTAAGGACATCACACAACACCCAGTCATCACGAGGCAGAGAAAATCCCTGACCCCGCCGGGAATCGAACCCGGGAACCCGTGCGCGGGAAGCGAGAACGCTACCGCACGACCAAGAGCTGCGGACATGCGCACTGTACTGTGGCAGCATGGTACAGCGTGTATCAGACCACAGTGTCTGTAACAAAATATGATTGGATAAATGGTACCTAACATGGAAACCATGCATTTCCGGGCATAAGTTCGTTAGACCTTTTTTGTTCCTCATTCTCTCATCAATCAGTCCTTAGAATCTGTACACGGTGGAAAAAAATCAGCCTGTATACACGGTGTGACAGGTACGAGTGTAGATATTTCTATTGGTGCCTGAGGACGGTGTACTGAAAAAATATTAAATCAGTATTTTTATCATTTTCAGACTAATAATTGCAGCTATTACAAGTTGGGTGTTTCTAGGTTGGGTAGTACCTCCACATGCGCACAAGCAAGCCACTAATGTCTATTTTCCCTTGGGCAGCTAGATATTGAAGTGTGGATTCGTGGAGGCAAAAGTATTGCCTGCCCTATACTGATAAGCGTAGTCCACTTGGCGATGCAGTTACGACTGTGCAGAAAACAACAGGTCGTAAACACTGTGACGTATTTGTAGTTCGACGCGGAGAATAAATACAACATACAAATGTGTGTACATATTTAGGTTCAAATGGTTCAAATGAGCACTATGAGACTTAACTTCTGTGGTCATCAGTCCCCTAGAAATTAGAACTACTTAAACCTAACTAACCTAAGGACATCACACACATCCATGCCCGAGGTAGGATTCGAACCTGCGACCGTAGCAGTCGCGCGGTTCCCGACTGAGCGCCTGAACCGCTAGACCACCGCGGCCGGCGTACATATTTAGGTAACACATATAAAAATATCACCGCTTATACCCGTTACATCCCGTGTAGTGAGAAAGTATGTGTTCAATTTATGCCCTAAATCGAAAATTCTTTTTAGTGCAGGTTCACCACTAGTACAGTAACTTACTGGTACTAGTAACTTACATGTGTAGTAGCAGAATATGTAAGTTACCAGTGCTGCTTACAAACTAAATGTAGATGTATTCCAGGTCATTGATTATACTTCAACAAATCAAGGCGAAAGATGCAAAAGAAATATTACTTTTATTAAGATGCATACATATGGTCCTAACCTAAAAAATTATTAATAAAATTTTGATAGGAACTCAGGATTAACAGATAAACAACATAAAATATATTACGTCTATGCGTTTCATTACAAAGGTAGAGACGCAGAGACAGTATTCGGTAAATATTTCTGTTACGTGAATTATGTCGTTGAGTTCCCTCCAAGCAACTGTAAACCTTGTAATGTGTGGCCCTCACTCCTAAAATATACTTTCTGAGAAAGTATATACGCTAAAGTCTTTGTCCTGCCATCCGTTTTTTCAAATTGGGGAACAAATAGTAGTCCGAGTCCGAGGGCGCGAAGTCTGGAGAATAAGGGGGATGTGAAACAAGTTGGAATCCTATTTTCATAAATCTCGTGACCACAACTGTTGAGGTGTGTGCTGGTGCGTTGTCGTGATCGAAAAGGACATTTTTGCGGTCCAATCGCCGACGTTTGTTTTGCATCTCGTTTTTCAGACGGTCCAATAACGATGAATAATATGCACCCGTTTTACCCTTTTTCCAGATGAACGATGAGAATTATCCCTTGCGAATCCCAAAATACAGTCGCCATAACCTTTCGTGCAGAAGGAATGGTCTTCGCCTTTTTTGGTGCAGATTCTCCCTTGGTAACCCGTTGTATAGATTTTTCTTTGGTATCATTAGTATAGTAATGTATCCATGTTTCATCCACAGTGACGAAACGACGCTTAAAGTCCTGCAGATTCTTCCTGAACAGCTGCGAACCATCCTTGCAGCACTTCACACGATTCCGTTTTTGGTCAAGCATTAGCAATCGCGTAACCCATCTTGCGGAGAGCTCTCTCATGTCCAAATGTTTATGCAAAATATCTTGCACCCGTTCATTCAAGATTCCCACAGCACTAGCAATCTCACGCACCTTAACTCTTTTGCCATCCATCACCATATCATGGATTTTATCAATGATTTCTGGAGTCGTAACCTCCACAGGGCGTCCAGAACGTTCAGAATCACTTGTGCCCATATGGCCACTCCGAAAATTTTGAAACCACTTGTAAACTGTTCTAACCGAAGGTGCAGAGTCACCGTAATATTTATGAGCTTCTCTTTACTCTCCTCAGGCGTTTTGCCTTTCATAAAGTAATGTTTAATCTCCACACGAAATTCTTTTTCGTCCACTTTTTGACAATCACTCGACTTCCTTGATTCACACGAATGCCAAACACAAAGAAATAGACCAATATGGCTGAAACTTGGTGTGTGTTCTTTCCAAAGATGCTACTAACTAAACATGACCTCGATACGCGCCTGTGGTGCCATCTCTCGGACTTGGCACGGATTTGTCAAAAGCCCCTCGTATGTGTAGACAAAAGTAAGTGAACTTACTTTTTGTGAAACTGAATACTTTCCAAGGAAAGAGAGAAAGAGGTAGAGAGAGAAAACAAAACTACGCATCATGCAGGAATTATCCGAATAGGACGGAAATTGGTACCTATGATGTTCGTACACAGACAAAATGTAAAGAAAACAGTGTAATCCACGTGTTTCGGAAAATCGTGAATTCACCTACCGTAAAGTCAAGTTCTTTGTCTCATTAACAACAGTCATAGAACATTAAAACCACCAATCCGATCATCTAAATTATACCCTTGATAATTTACTATCCCGTATATTTTAAGAGAATATGCCTCGTTCGCAACAATAACGTATGTACTGGACTATCTGTATTTGTCAGGGTACGGTTTTCTGGAAGATTCACTGAATTGGCAGAAACTCCCCCATGACTGCTTTTGTTATATACCACGATATCAGCAACAAAAGAGCTGTCACGTCACGTTTGTGGGTGAATCTACCTGAGCGTGAAGCCATGCCAGAGTCACGGGCGCGTCACGCCACGTGTGTCGTGTGCGGATCGCGGACACGGCCCGGTGGATCTCGCAGAAGGTGGAAGACGCCTTTGGTGGGCGCGCTGCGACGCCTGTTGAACTACTGCTTTCATTTCTGTTAATCAAGACGTACGGCCAACGGCCAAACATCGACAGAGTGAGGAGAGCGGCGGAGGACTTGGCGGTAATAGCAATCAGTTGGAGGAATCTCTGGAATTCCTTGTGCTGCTCCGTCGCCAGTGACTCCAGTGCTTCACCCGAGGTTTGGGGGCAGGGGAAAGAAGGGTAGGGGTAGGGAGAACAGAGGGATGGGCTGCAAAGGTCACCATGGCATTCCTTATCCTCTCCCACACTCTTCAAGCTGCATTCTGTATAACGTTCGCCAGTCAAACGCACGCAATGCTCCTGTTTTCTTTCTGGCAAACTAATTCTGGTGACGATATTTTTCGTACCCTTTCTTATAGCCTCGTTCTCTTGCATACCACTTTTACTTACGCGTTGTTACTGCAGCCAGTTTTCGATGTCTTTCTGAAGCATTGTATGCAGTGTTGCTAGAGTTTCCTTTTCAGATTTTCGTTTCCCTCAACGTCACTTCAGAAGCTACAATATTACCAGAAACGAATGACACAATTTGTTTTAGCTAAGGAAAATACCCATTTTAATAAAGGTGTTCTACATCTATATCTACATGATTACTCTGCAATTCACATTTAAGTGCTTAGCAGAGGGTACATCGATCCACAATCATACTATCTCTCTACCATTCCACTCCCGAACAGCGCGCTGGAAAAACGAACACCTAAACCTTTCTGTTTTGTTTTGATGATCATTCCTACCTATGTAGGTTGGACTCAACAAAATATTTTCGCATTCGGAAGAGAAAGTTGGTGACTGAAATTTCGTAAATAGGTCTCGCCGCGACGAAAAACGTCTTTGCTTTAATGACTTCCATCCCAACTCGCGTATCATATCTGCCACACTCTCTCCCCTATTACATGATAATACAAAACTAGCTGCCCTTTTTTGCACCCTTTCTATGTCCTCCGTCAATCCCACCTGGTAAAGATCCCACACCGCGCAGCAATATTCTAACAGAGGACGAACGAGTGTAGTGTAAGCTGTCTCTTTAGTGGACTTGTTGCATCTTCTAAGTGTCCTGCCAATGAAATGCAACCTTTGGCTCGCCTTCCCCACAATATTATCTATGTGGTCTTTCCAACTGAAGTTGTTCGTAATTTTAACACCCAGGTACTTAGTTGAATTGACAGCCTTGAGAATTGTACTATTTATCGAGTAATCGAATTCCAACGGATTTCTTTTGGAACTCATGTGGATCACCTCACACTTTTCGTTATTTAGCGTCAACTGCCACATGCCACATCATACAGCAATCTTTTCTAAATCGCTTTGCAACTGATACTGGTCTTCGGCTGACCTTACTAGACGGTAAATTACAGCATCATCTGCGAACAACCTAAGATAACTGCTCAGATTGTCACCCAAGTCATTTATACAGATCAGGAACAGCAGAGGTCCCAGGACGCTTCTCTCGGGAACACCTTATATCAGTTCAGTTTTACTCGATGATTTGCCGTCTATTTCTACGAACTGCGACCTTCCTGACAGGAAACCACGAATCCAGGCGCACAACTGAGACGATACCCCATATGCCCGCAGCTTGATTAGAAGTCGCTTGTGAGGAACGGTGTCAAAAGCTTTCCGGAAATCTAGAAATGCGGAATCAACTTGAGATGCCCTGTAGATAGCGGCCATTACTTCGTGCGAATAAAGAGCACAAGAACGATGTTTTTTGAAACTATGCTGATTACGTATCAATAGATCGTTCCCTTCGAGGTGATTCATAATGTTTGAATACAGTAGATGCTTCAAAACCCTGCTGCAAACCGACTCAATGATATAGGTCTGTTGTTCGATGGATTACTCCTACTACCCTTCTTAAACACTGGTGCGACCTGCGCAATTTTCCAATCTGTAGGTACAGATGTATCGGTGAGCGAGCGGTTGTATATGATAGCTAAGTAGGGAGCTATTGTATCAGCGTAATCTGAAAGGAACCTAATCGGTATACAATCTGGACCTGAAGACTTGCCCGTATCAAGCGATTTGAGTTGCTTCGCAACCCGTAAAGTATCTCCTTCTAAGAAACTCATGCTAGCAGCTGTTCGTGTTTCAAATCCTGTAATATTCCATTCGTCTTCCCTGGTGAAGGAATTTCGGAAAACTGCGTTCAATAACTCCGCTTTAGCGGCACAGTCGTCGGTAACAGTACCATCGGCACTGCGCAGCGAAGGTATTGACTGCGTCTTGCCGCTTGTGTACTTTACATACGACCGGAATTTCTTCGGATTTTCTACCAAATTTCGAGACAATGTTTCGTTGTGGAACCTATTAAAGACATCTCGCATTGAAGTCCGTGCCAAATTTCGCGCGTCTGCAAATTTTAGCCAATCTTCGGGATTTCGCGTTCTTCTGAACTTCGCATGCTTTTTCCGTTGCCTCTGCAACAGCGTCCGGACCTGTTTTGTGTACCATGGGGGATCAGTTCCATCTCTTAGCAATTTATGAGGTATGAGGTATGAATCTCTCAATTGCTGTTGCTACTATATCTTCGAATTTGAGCCACATCTCGTCTACATTTGCATAGTCAGTTCGGAAGGAATGGAGATTGTCTCTTAGGAAGGCTTCTAATGACACTTTATCCGCTTTTTTAAATAAAATTATTTTGCGTTTGTTTCTGGTGGATTTGGAAGAAACGGTATTGAGCCTAGTTACAACGACCTTGTGATCACTAATCTCTGTATCAGTCATGATGCTCTCTATTAGCTCTGGATTGTTTGTGGCTAAGAGGTCAAGTGTGTTTTCGCAACAATTTACAATTCGCGTGGGTTTGTGGACTAACTGCTCGAAATAATTTTCGGAGAAAGCATTTCGGACAATCCCGGAAGATGTTTTCTGCCTACCACCGGTTTTGAACAAGTATTTTTGCCAACATATCGAGGGAAGGTTGAAGTCCCCACCAACTACGTATAACCATATGAGTGTGGTATTTATTTGTTACGAGACTTAAATTTTCTGTGAACTGTTCAGCAACTATATCATCAAAGTCTGGTTGTCGGTAGAAGGAGCCAATTATTAACTTAGTTCGGCTGTTAAGTATAACCTCCACCCATACCAATTCGCACGGAGTATCTACTTCGACTTCACTACAAGATAAACCACTACTGACAGACACAAACACTCCACCACCAATTCTGCCTAATCTATCTTTCCTGAACACCGTCTGAGACTTCGTAAAAATTTCTGCAGAACTTATTTCAGGCTTTAGCCAGCTTTCTGTACCTATAACGATTTCAGCAAAATACGTGTATTTTTTAAGTAACCATCTGAACACTTCCTCGTACATCTGAAGAACACAGCTTATATGTTTTCGCTTAACCACATTGGTTGTGTCAGCTTCTATTATTTTTTCAGCTAATGCAGTACGTTGTTTTCCTGATGTTTACCGGAAAATTCCTTACAAAATTGTGGGATCTAGATATCGAACTGTACACCTGTAAAACTCTCTTCTTTCAATTGTAGGGTACTTGTAATAGTCTCCTAGTCAGTCATATCATGACAGCAATGCATTGCAATAGCATTTCCGAAAATTATTTTGTGCGGTTAGTTCAGAGACAGGCGAAATACCCTCAGACTTCAAGAAGAATATAATAATTCCAATCCCAAAGAAACCAGGCGTTGACAGATGTGAAAATTACCGAACTATCAGTTTAATAAGTCACAGCTGCAAAATACGAACACGAATTCTTTACAGACGAATGGAAAAACTGGTAGAAGCCGACCTCGGGGAAGATCAGTTTGGAATCCTTAGAAATACTGGAACACTTGAGGCAATACTGACCTTACAACCTATCTTAGAAGAAAGATTGTGGAAAGGCAAACCTACGCTTCTATCATTTGTAGACTTAGAGAAAGCTTTTGACAATGTTGACTGGAATACTCTCTTTCAAATCCTTAAGTTGGCAGGGGTAAAATACAGGGAGCGAAAGGCTATTTACAAATTGTACAGAAAGCAGGTGGTAGTTATAAGAGTCGAGGGGCATGAAAGGGAAGCAGTGGTTGGGAAGGGAGTGATAAAGGGTTGTAGCCTGTATCCGATGTTACTCAATCTGTATATTGAGCAAGCAGTAAAGGAAACAAAAGAAAAATTCGGAGTAGGTATTAAAATCCATGGAGAAGAAATAAAAACTTTGAGGTTCGCCGATGAAATCGTAATCCTGTCTGAGACAGCAAAGGACTTGGAAGAGCAGTTGACCGGAATGGACAGTGTCTTGAAAGAAGCATATAAGATGAACATCAACAAAAGCAAAACAAGGATAATGGAATGTAGTCGAATTAAGTCGGGTGATGTTGAGGGAATTAGATTAGGAAATGAAACACTGAAAGTAGAAAATGTGTTTTGCTATTTGGGGAGCAAAATAACTGATGATGGTCGAAGTAGAGAGGATATAAAATGTAGACTGGCAATGGCAAGGAAAGCGTTTCTGAAGAAGAGAAATTTGTTAACATCGAGTATAGATTTAAGTGTTAGGAAGTCGTGAAGTCGTTTCTGAAAGTATTTGTGTGGAGTGTAGCCATGTTTGGAAGTGAAACGTGGATGATAAGTAGTTTGGACAAGAAGAGAATAGAAGCTTTCGAAGGGTGGTGTTACAGAAGAATGCTGAAGATTAGATGGGTAGATCACATAACTAATGAGGAGGTATTGAACTGAATTGGGGAGAAGAGGGGTTTGTGGCACAACTTGACAAGAAGAAGGGACTGGTTGGTAGGACATGTTTTGAGGCAACAAGGGATCACAAATTTAGCATTGGAGGGCAGCGTGGAGGGTAAAAATCGTAGAGGGAGACCAAGAGATGAATACACTAAGCAGATTCAGAAGGATGCAGGTTGCAGTAAGTGCTGGGAGATGAAGAAGCTTGCACAGGATAGGGTAGCATTGAGGGCATCAAACCAGTCTCAGGACTGAAGACCACAACAACAACAATAGTTCAGAAGCCCACTCGTTGTTGAGGAAATATACTTTACCTCTTAGCAACAAATACAGAGATTTGTGACCATTAGATCGTTGTTATAAGACTGATACTGTAGCATCCAAATATACCAAAAATAAAGGTAAAATATATCTCTTAAAAAATATATATATAAAAATTCGCTTGGCACATTTTTAAGAGACAGTCTCCACTTATTCCAGTTTTAGTATGTAAGTGTGGACCACATTTGATTTAAATTCAGGGAAATAGTGTCAATGGAAATTGAGAGATTTACACTAAATAAATCAATAAGAGATGGTACTGATCGCCCATTGCACACAAATTAGATCAGGTAAGGTATGCAAATCAGATCACTATTGCAGGCACAATGAAAAAAGCAGACCAAAGTTAAGAGAATGCAACTTCTCCTAGACCGGACAATTTTTACTGAAGCCCGAAATTTAGTGCGAGATGCTTTTAGTCTCCATAACGAAACTCTATCTCGAAATCTGGCCGAAAATCAAAATGGATTCTGGTCGTATTTAAAGTACACCAGTGGCAAGACAAAATCAGTAGCTTCACTGCGCACTGATGAAAGTGTCTCTAAGGCAATTACTAAACATAGTATTCCGAAATTAGTTCACGAAGGAAGACAAAGTAAATATTCCAGCATTCGAGTCAAGAACAGTTGTCAACACTAATAACTTAGACTTAGGTAACCTGGATGTAGGGAAGCAGTTGTAATCACTGAATGAAGGCAAAGCCTCCAGTCCACATTGAATATCACTCAGGTTCCTTTCAGAGTATACTGATACGATAGCTCCATACTTAGCAATCATATACAACCCCTCACTTGTAGAAATATCCATACCTAAAGATTGCAAAGTTGCACAGGTCACACAAATACTCAAGAAAGGAAAATGGTCGTAAGCCGCTGGATTACAGACCCGTATCACTAACGTCGATTTGCAGCAGGATATTGAAACATATATTGTGTTTGTTCATTATGAATTATCTCGAAGAACCAATTTATTGACAAATATCTGACACGGATTCAGAATATATCATTCTCGCTAACAATTATTGCTATCGACAGGTGATCTCACACTGGTTTCATATCGATACAATTACTCACGTGCGACTTCTAATCGAATTGCTTGCGCACAGAGTATCGTCAGAGTTGTGTGACTGGATTCGTGATTTCCTGTCAGAAAGGCCCAAGCATGTAGTAACTGACGGAAAGTAAACCAGTAAAACAGAAATATTATCTGGCGTTCCTCAAGGAAATGTTATAGGCCCTTTGCTGTTCCTGATCGATAAAGACGACTTAATCGGAGCCCGCCTCTTAGATTGTTTGCAGATGATGCTGTCATTTGCCATATGGTGGCGTCATCAGATAATTTGCCCACGATATCTGTATAGTGTGAAAAGTGACAGCATCTAAATAATGATAAGTGTGAAGTCATCCACATGGGTACTAAAAGACGTGCGCTAAATTTCGGTTACACGATAAAGCACATACAAATCTAAAGGCTGTGAATCCAACTAAATACTTCGGAATTCTATATTTATCTGCCGATACCGGGCAAGCGACTTTCAAGTACATTGTCTGACCTGTACGGGAATATACATAACGGATGTACGACTTTAGGTAGTAGACGCACGGATGATGACATATGGAGGTTTGCGTCTGGCCGTGAATCGTCCACAGATAGCCAAATGGTAAGGTGGCCGCTCGCTATAAGTGAGAATCTGGGTTCGAGTCCCGGTCCGGCACAAATTTTCAGCGTCCTTATTCCATTCTACAGCTGATGGTAATTCTTACTCGCAATTGCGAATTCATTTGATAAGTTACGACTTGTTAATGTCTTCAAACTTGAATGTGTCTTATTTTGCATATTACAGAGGTATGGGGCTGCAGAAGTAACAGATTGCTGCTGGCAGAGGCACCTGTGTACTTGGTGGACTGTGAAGAAGAACTAGGGAAATGAACAGTCTGTAATGTTGAAGAGTGAAATGTTTTAACAACGCAGTAAATTCCCCAGGATGAGCTGGCATGGGTACTGCAGCAACTCTGCACTGCAGACTATTATCTTATGGGCCTGGATCTAACGCAAGTTTTTGCTTCGATTTTTAACAAAGTGGAGATGTGTCATTATGTAACATCAAACCATGACTTCTGTATGCGAGATGACTACCAAGTAACAGTAATATTATTGAGAACAACAATAAGATTTTGATGAGTTCCAATCACGAAATAAAGATATATCAAAAATCAAGCACAGCAGTGAACAGTGATATCAGTAACCATCTCATCGACTCTATAAAGTGCTCTGATACATGTCTACGAGAATCTTTTATGTCTTCCTATGATTTATCACTACAGAAAGGATGGTGTGTTTGACCCTGACTAAGTATGTTAAACACAAACAAATAATATTTACGATGTGCTCCGCTGTAATCTATACCAATCGCTTGTATGTAGTCAAACAATCTGATAGCTTATACAGTAGTTGCTGTATTGCGTTTAGCAGTGTTCTGCAATGTGTCCCTTGGGGTAATGAGAATACACAGAAGTTGATTGGTGTACAAGTAAACCTTCCCAACATTCAGTACAAAAAGACGTTTACAAACTATGTTCTGTTATCTATAGTTATAATTATTTACCTGTAAGATGTATGAAAACTGTTAATACTGGTTTCAACAACTACAACGTGAGTGTTATATTAAAGCTGGAGAAACATATTTTTCTCAACCCAGGATATTGTTTTCACAAAACCATCAAATGTAGATATTACCGAATTAGGACTGGTTCTCAAAAAATAGTTTTAGACACAAGTCTTAAGAAAAAGGAACAATATATCGAACAGACTTCAACTATTCCCTATAACAGAAGTTACTCCAAGTGTATTTAATGCACCTTTCATGTTTGAATCACCTTATGACGGATAGTAATATTATAGCTATATGAGGTGGACTCAACCTTGTGCATCTAGCAATAGAAAAGACGTTAGTAGAATTGAAAACTGATAGAATAACAACGGCAACGAACATTCACATGCTTAAGTGAGAAACTTCAGGTTCTGTATGCAAATTCCACTACAGTTTAGGGAAGAGCACATGGTGTTTATGAGTTCGAACTTTTCAGAGAGCCCCGGCTCTATGGTTCCAGTAGGCAAATGTCACAGCTTTTCTACACCTTTACGGTCAGTAACATAACCTATGATCCAAAAACACCTATATCCAAAATAATAAAAAGCTGTACTACCTAGTTGCTATTGTGAGTTATACTTTTCTAGTGTAGAACATGATGCATAATCTTCTTCCCCGCTGAAATGGTACTAGGTGAGGTGAAACATTAATGAAAAAGTTCTAAAAACGTCAGGTGATTGTTTACTGAACTACATGTCGAACACAACTTCAAGTAACCCTAAGATCGAAAATAAGAAAGCGCTTTATTACGTGCTTAAAAACGTTTCACCCTAAAAATGCTGCTTGGTGAGGTGAAGCACTACTGTTTTCATAGCTGCATATTACGAAAATACGCAGATTAAATGATGTACAGATTAAAGCTCTTTCCATTCTTGGAGATTATGAGTGGCGGCGTGTTCCTGTTTGAAGGTATGTGAAACGTACAAATAATATTGTGCCAACCTGAGGCCACAGTTTTAGGCGGCGGGTGTAAGTCAACCTGTAAGTTACACCAGAAGTCTCAATCAAATGAGCCACATATTCTTTATACTGTTATAGAACAATAATACCGAAAGTTTGGACGTAGAAATAACATTTTGACCCATTATTTAGGGGCCAACTATGTTTTTCACGAAGGGTGTGCAGACGTCGAATCACAGTCATCGCCTGGTGCACATTAACACGTGATTTACACCACTAGTGTCAACAAAGCGAGCCATATGAACACTCTGCCAGGCACTTAAGTACGATTTGCAGAGTATGCAAGTAGATGAACAGATATGAAACAAATCGTTTGTATTGTCACACCTAAGTCGGACAATTACATTTTTCTTGAAGTCCTACTCTATTTTATTTTTGGAGCAAAGGCTGAATTTTCAGTCGTGGTCAGAGATCGAGTTTTCGTGTAGAACCTTGTCCAGAGACATTACTACGCCTGAGACTCGTAGCAGTACAGCAAGCATTTCACCTGTTGACTGCAATTCTTTTCCCTATAACCTGTCTTTGAAACTGTGAGTGACAGTTTGAGACACAGAGGTATCATTGTGGTACTTAATTTAAGGATCTATTTTGCCTTACACCAATGTGGGTCCAAAGATCGAACTACAGTCGTGTTATGGTGTCAAATGATAGGCTACAGGGTGTACACACTAATTGGTTGTTTCAGTTTTAACTCATTTTGAACTGCCATTATAATACTAGGCTTTGACAGGGACAGCAAATTGTGTGTGTGCGCGTACGTGTGTGTGTGTGTGTGTGTGTGTGTGTGTGTGTGTGTGTGTGTGTGTGTGTGCCCTGATGAAACTCTGTTGGGTTTACAAATGCTGACAAATGAAGTCCGCCGCCACTTTCCGCATCGCGGCCTTCCCAACATGTAGGAAAGCAGGACGTGTGACGATCCCATTCACAATCTAAGACAAAAACGACGCACCAGATGTGAAACACATGTACAGACAAACAAATGAATGCAATTTCAGAGAAATTGTATGGTTAATTCAAGAGAAGGAACTTCCAATACGTCTGGCCCTTGCGTAAGCAATTATTCGGCTTGGCATTGGTTCATAGAGTTGTTGGATGGTCTTCTGGAGGATATCGTGCCAAATTCTGTTAGATCTGTTTATTTATTTATTTATTTCATTAACAGTATAGAGTAATCCATCGTCATGAAATGTACTGTGGATCTGATGCTTGCAGATCTAACAGCAAAGACTTCTTATTACAGTCTTATTTGTATATTGTTGTTAATGCTTTTTTGAATAATACAAAAAACATAGTATACAAAAATTTATCTCACGTTACAGAGAACTGAATGCTTAACAATTGGAGAAGTAGTTTACATAATTTGTTTATATAGTTTGTTTCTGCCTAGCTGAGGGGGAATATAATTTATATAATGCAAATGTCAAAGAAAAAATGTAACACAGTAAGTTTGGTGAACATAGATTACAATGTATAGGGAAATGCTATACTATATTTGGATGTGCAATATAGACGAAGTAGCTTGTTGGTTGATTACAGCCTATTTCTACCTATTTTAGTTAAGAACGTATCGGTAGAACCTCGAGCTATTCTCATCTGAAATGGTTTGTGTTTATGTATGTAAATTGTGTATTACTAGGAGGTTGCATGTTACGACACTACATGATATTGAGTTGTTGACTGTTTATCTTATTGTGAAACCTTAGATATATACAGCTGGTATTATACAGATTAAATAACGTCCCCTTAGAAAAATTATGAATTACTGTGCTTGTAAACTTCTACGTTATTTGACACAGAGACAGCCGATTAAAACTGAACGAAATGAGACATTTCTCTCTTTACTTATTCTGATCATTACTAAAGTGACACAATATTTGTAGCGCAACGCAATCTGACTCTCAATAATCCCTACAAAAGAATGGCCCTGACTAACAATAACCTATACCTGTCATGAATCACTTATCTCACAAAAACCGTCGTTACTTGAACTACTGCAATAAAGCGAGCGCCAATACTGACAGCTAAATAAAATATTCTAACTACTGAAGGTACTAACTACTGATAGGCATAGTTAGCAACTGAAAGATTTTGGTAGAGAACAAACAATGTATTTCAATGTAATGTTCAAAAGTCATAATATATATATCAGTTCATGACATCCAGTCTCACAAATTTCCTTTTTCTGACGGACACACGTCCAGATCGTCTGCTCATAGTAACGTCTCAAAACCCTGGCATCTCTCTGCACATCCACCACTGCTAGCTACACGCTGTTCACATCCAGCTGCCCAACACTACAATAGCGAATATTCCAACAATGGCAATCAGCCACAGACTGCACACGGCACAGTCAGTGATTTTCATACAAAGCGCTACGTGGTGTTACCAACATAAAAACCTAAACAACCTACTTACAATACTGATTGAGCATTTGATACATGGAACACACGAATTTTAGTTTTACATGAACAATACACTTACGGTTGTAAATTTGTTAGTAGAAACGGAATGTAGTTCATTGCTACTTGAGTACCTGAGTGCAGTACTCCTTAAATAACTTAATACATTACATTTTAAATTTTATAGGGGAGAGCGGGTGTAAAAGTTACGGTGGTAAGTTGTTCCTACTAAAATAACTGCGCGAGGGAAAGAGATAAGAATGTGAAATAAACACGCCGTGAAATGAAACTCCACAGCGCGCAGACGGCAGTCATCGTAAACAGGCTAGTTGTCCCCGGAACAACACCACGTGCGTCGCTGGTTCACGTAAGTAAATATTTTCGTATTTGATATTTTTTATTTATCTCACGAATTTTAACGAGTAGCCTTTAGTGTTCCAGTGTTTTATTGTAAGGATTTATTTGCTGTTTTGGCAAACAATGCGTAAATTACCCATGTTTCGTAACGTAACCACTATCTTGCTTTTATTTCAGCATGCGAGATTGGGGCTCTATGTTCCGTTTTTCGGGGGCACGTTGTGACCTCTGAACAACTTGCCCCAACTCATTTGTACCACCAATGGAATATAAATATCGTTAATTTTTTTCTTTTGTAGTATGAAAATGTATACCCGAAAAACAACAGGAGTTTATGCAAAAAGCAGCAAATGCAGATCTCAACGATGGCAGGAAAATAAACTACTGCCAAAGACTTAGATATTTGTCATATTACTTTATACAGATTTGTCAAAAAGCTAAGACACGGGGTAGAAAATACCGCGATTGGTTACAAAAAAGTAAGATTGGTCTTCACTGAGGAACAGGAAGATAAGTTAGCAGAGTATCTATTGGAATGTGCTTCAGTTTTCTTTGGTCTTCTGCCAGAAGAAGCCAAAAAGTTAGCGAACGAATGTGCACTGAAATTCAATGCTCGCAATATTCCATCATCGTGGCACGAAAATAAAAAAGCTGGTCCAGACTGGCTGACTGTTTTTTAAAAAAGCCATCCTCACCTGCCAATAAGAACACCGGAGTCAACGAGCGTCAGCAGGCCGACATCATTTAACAAACACAATGTCACCGAATTTTTTACAAAGTTGAGTACTGTGTTGGATAAATATAAATTTCCACCTCCAAGAACCAATATGTTAAATGGAGCAGGCGTTATCACGGTGCTAAAGCCGAGGAAAATTATTGACATTAAGGGAAAGAAGCACGTTGGAGACATAGTATATGCTGAACAAGGGACTTTGGTTACAGTGGAACTGGCAGTAAATGCGTAGGTCATGCAGTTCCTCCCATGTTTATTTTCCCGTGGCTTAAATACAAGGATTTGTTTATAAAAGTTGGACCACCGGAATCTAGCGGCGCAGGAAACAGTTCAGGATGGATGACAGCTGCGGAGTTCCTGAAATATATGGACCATTTTATCAAACATACTAAACCATTACCTGTAGATCCGACTACACTTCAACAATATGCAATGTGGCATTGGGGAGTAGGAGCCTAGGAATAAAAGTGCTTTGAGGCTCCTCATGCGAAGCGACGTCACCTTATTACTAGAATCTTAGAATGTGGTGTCGGTGTTTGCTTGTTTCATGATTGTTTGTGCCTGTTACGTTGTTTGTGTCTGTGTTATGGCACCCAGCGTCATCTGTTATTGGTTTGGGTCCCTTACGTGTTGATTCCATCTGAGTCGTGTTCACTTAGTGTTGGTTTCTTACTCGGTTTCGGAATGTGTGGTCTGCTTGTGTTCTTCCATGTGGTTTCTTGTGTTGTTTGTGCTTGTCTACGACTACTTCGCATGGCGCATGTGTTCTTTACGCAGTGTGTTCGGTACAATATCGGCCACGCTATTTACTGTGTTCCAGTAATCGGGATTACGTATTATTCTGGCGATGTCACTGTCGTTCTGTATAGGTCTCATGTGTGCTAGAGTGTTGCATAGCAGTGTGACATGTTCGGGACTCACAAAATATTAGTATTTCTAAGTACAAGCGCTTGGGAGCAGTCGAATGGGGCATTTCAGTGTTGGGGGAACGATAGTGGTATTGCTAACAAGCAATCGGATTTTGGTATTTTTTTATATTTATGGTACGTGAACGCGGATATTAATCTTCCAAAAAATTCTCGATAAAATCGATTTTGAAGTTTTACGACCGTCTTTAATGTGGTACAGAAACATCGACCTTCTTTTTGTTACCAGGGCGTGGGGCTGTTTGTTAGAATGCTCGCCTGCCACGCAGGGGTTTAGGTTCGTTTCCTTGCTGCTGCAAATTTTTATACAGAGGTGCATGTTCTACTAGCAGTTCCGTGAAATTTAAAATACATAATGATGAAAAAAGTCAGTTGCGCTGGAGACTGGTAAACGTAGGTTCGAGTCTCGTTTCGATCTTTTTTTTGTTCAGTTTGGATACCTACGTCATTTAAAGATAAAATTCACCAAATATGTGCTAACTGACAGATATCTAACTGCCGTTTATACAAAAATGCACGTCTTCTTATTTCTAATTAAATATTCCACATAAAAATCTAGATTTCACTGCAAATATAAATTGTTAATTACTGATTTTTTATAAAATACTGTTTAAATTTAAGAGAAACATTGTAAATTACATTATTTTCATTAAACAAAAAATTTAAAAGTAAAAAGCTTTTCGTGCGTAGATTGAATTTTTTCTACTGCAATTAAAGTACAATGACTAGTTTCGGTTGTTATCTTGAACCTACTTCAGATCGTTCAAAATGTAAAAAAGCAGTTAACTATAGTCATGCAAAGGCATGAATTCGTTAATATCAAGATAATGACAAATCGAAGTTTAAAACATCTGCGTGAGCAAGCAGGCTGTAGACTGTAATCTCGTAGGATGTCGGTCATAAAGAAGGAAAATGGCCAGTTGCACGAGTGAAAATTGCATCAAAACCTAATTATTTGCAAATTAGCAGGTATTACAGTGAGAACAGTATATGCAAAGCTTCCAAAAATTGTAAGCCAGGATACAGAAAAGCTGATAATTTTTGGAAGCATTGCATATACTGGTCTCATTACAATGTCTACTATGTAATTGCGATTAATGAGTTTTCGATGCAACTTATACTCAAGCAGCTGGCCATTCTCCTTCATTATTACCGTCATCCAGCGAGATTACAATCCACAAACTGACTTGTTCACGGTAATGTTTTTAAACTACATACTGTCATGGCAATGGTATATACGAATTCATGTCATTGCCTGACTACGCTAACGATGCTTTCGAACGCATATGAACCGCTTCTTACATTTTGATCAGTCTGAACATTGTTGAAGATCGCAGTCGAAGCTAGTTATCGTACTTTAGTTGTAATATGAAAAATGCAATCAACACATTACAAGCTTTTTACTTTAAAAAAATTTGTTTAGTAAACTACTTTAAGAACGCCGTCTATTCGCTAACAATGTCAGGCTCCATTGTATTCGTTTTAATTCTTACGAATTTAAGCTTCATGGAAATGTTCATGGAACGTGCACCTCTGTTTAAAAATTTGGCAGAGTTAGAGACTGAACCTGTGCTACACACTTGGCTGGCGAGCGTTCTACCACATGACCTGTCTAGAAAAACTGATTTTGCATTAGCATATTAAAAACGTTCGGCAAACTTCAGTCGATTTTATAGATAATTTTTGAGTGCTGCATCGCTCTACTTTTGACGATAGATACCTGAGTTCTGAACTTCACGGACCATAAATATTTAAAAAAATGCAAAAATCCATTTACCATGTGGTCCCCTTGTAAGTACAGCTGCGTCACTTTTAGTGATATAATAGAAAGTAGCATCACTGCAGTGAAGCCACCAAAAACTGGAAGTTCACCCATACAACGGGGGTGCCACTACAGTATGCTGCGAGCTGTGGCGACACGTGAGTTGCGCTGGCGAACGTGGCTACGACTTCCAAAAGCGGTGCTTTTCTTTTACTCGAAACGGAAAGCACAACAGTAAACACGTGTGAGATCGGAAGAGAGGGGCACGCCGGAAGCCATCGGGAGCTGACCGTGAGCGCGCCGCGGCCGCTGTAGCCTACAAAGCGGCAGAGGCTGGCTTTTAGCCGCCCCCGCCGCCCCCGGCGCCGGCGCGGCACCTCTGGGGGCCGTTATGAAGGCGCCGGCGGTCGATACGGCGCCAGTGGCGGCGGCGGCGGCGCTCGGCGGCGTCATTGTTTGCAGCTTTCCGGTCTCCCAGGCCGCCGGCGCAGCCCCAAAACGCCGTCATTCTGCCGCTACCTCTCTGCCCGTCGCCTTATTGCCTCCGTGGGCAGAGTGAGAAGCAGCCCGACTCCCTCTGCTTATTGAATTCTCTTGAATTAGCCCACCGAGCGAGCCAGAATAATAAAAGAAACCTCGTAATATCCTGCTGTGGTTACTTTTCCAAGTCAAGTATCTTGCTGTGATTTCATTTCAGATGAACCAGTCTTTTGGAAGCGTTTGTTAACATCCGGAAGCGCCTATAAATATAAACTTGTGATGTTTGGCAATGTTGACAGTATGAACATTACGACTTTGTTGGATGACCCGAACCCGGGAGTGCGCGAGTAATGAGTGGATGGGCAAATATCTATTAGGTACATTACGTATGCAGTTTGTGAACAGTTGGGGATGTGGGTCTCACGGGAAGCGTGCAAGGGATAAATCCCTGCAGTCGCGCTATTCATCTGTGTCCTCGGTGACTCAGATGGACAGAGCGTCTGTCATGTAAGCAGGAGATACCGGGTTCGGGTCCCGGTCGGGGCACACATTTTCAGCTGTCTCCATCGAGGTATATCAACAACACCTGTCGGCAGCTGAGGGTTTCAATTACTTATCATTTATTCTAGAGAAGCTGCACGGTCATCAGTGGTACCTGTTGTTTCGAGAACAGTTACTATCTTCATAGTTAAAGGCTACCCAGTCATTGACCTTCGTCTGTGCAAATGTGCACAGGTTGCCCGAACTCTTACGGGAATGGTCACCTTAGTGTGCACGAGTAATGAGTGGACGGGCAAATATCTATTAGGTACATTATGTGTGTAGTTTGTGGACAGTTGGGAATGTGGGTTTCACGGGAAGCGTGCAAGTGGTAAAACCCTGCAGTCGCGCTATCCATCTGAGTCCTCAGTGGCTCAGATGGATAGAGTGTCTGCCATGTAAGCAGGAGATACCGGGTTCGGGACCCGGTCGGGGCACATATTTTCAGCTGTGTCCATCGAGGTATATCAACAACACCTATTGGCAGGTGTGGGTTTCAATTAAATATGAAAGATACATATACCTGGGAGTAAAACCCCTCATCTACCTAAAGTTTAACGACCACAAAAAATTAATTGAAGGCCTCGGTAGCAACCAGTGGCAAGGGCGATTCGATGTGAGAGTTATTGCATGTAAAACGTGGTACTTGAAGTGTTTTATTCATATCATCGTTACTTCTACCATAACCCGACGAACGGCAGTTCTGTCTCAAATATCAGGTTCTCACTAATGGCAACTCCGACACGATGTGTGCTTATAAACCCTCGTAAGTGCCAAAACCTGGCCGCCAGTAGTAGTAACGTGTCTGGTGTTTGTGCCAGCTAAATGCTTTTCAGAAACGATTTGTACGAGTAGCATTCAATAGGTAATCCAACAATCTTTTTCTGAAAGTATATTCAGGATTACAGTACACCGTGTTATTCCACACGTTTTTGGTTACAAAACTCTATTTTTCTTTACCCTTCATCAAAAAAGTAACGGATCAAATCGTCAAGATTTTAAGGGAACATAACGTTTGCAGACCAACTAAGAAAATAGGCCAAGCATTTCGTTCCGTTAAGGATAAACGTCCCCCTTTGTCTGGCAGTGGTGTATACAAGATTCTGTGTAGGGTCTACATTGGAACTACAAAGAGAAGTGTGAATACACGGTTGAATCAACATAAAAGTCTTTGCCGACTAGGGGAAACAGACAAGTCAGCCGTGGCGGAACAGGCTCTTCAGTCGCGTGATCACGTAGTGATATTTTCGGAAAATGAAGTTTTGTGTACTATGACGAACTATTATCCACGGCTGTATAGAGAAGCCATCGAAATATCTAAACAGGGGGATAATTTTAACAGAAAAGAAGAAGCTATGAAACTCAGTGATATATGAACTGTGGCGCTAGAGAATCGATGAGAAATTTTTATCTTTGACGTACTATGGTCGATAGTTATATTTTATCCTTGACAAGGTTTATCTCTACAATCACGTGAAATCCAGACCACGCCCACTTTCCACGGTATTTAGGCAGTTCTTCGACGTCCGACTCCTCATTCGGCAAGACTCAGCACAACCAGGAGCACCTCCGAAGATTCCCAACGTAGCTTTGGACTAAACGTCAGGGATAGAAGAGTTCCATGGACCACGGCCATACAACCCGGAAGAATTCTCGGCAGCTGAAACATCCGGTCGTGAAAGCCTTGATTCTATTTTTCAAGCAGATCTCCGTTCAATGCGATGACCTTACGCGATATTATTGGCGTGCTCTGTATGCGTGGTACCACTGGACAGGTCGACGTCGGAGTCAACGTCTTGCTGCAACAGTAACATCCCTGTCACCCACGTACTTTTTTTCCAGGGTGTGCATCCTTCATTGGGCCAAACACATGGTGCGAAATCCGAGCTGTAGGGTGGATAAGGTAGTACTATCCAGTGAAGTTTCGTGAGCTTCGATCGAGTGCACAGACTTTCTCCATCGCCTTGCGTTGTCATGGAGAAGGATAAGTCTGTTTGCATTTTTTTGGAAACGAATATGTTGTAGTCGTTTCCTCAGTTTCCTATAGGTAGCACAGTATTCTTTAGAGTTGATCGTTGCACCACGGGGGAGGACATCAAACATAAGAACTCCTTCAGAGCCCCAGACGATCGTCGCTATGACTTTGCTTCTGCATTCACCTCGGATGAGAGTGTCCGGACGTTCCACCATTGCATGAGTCACAGCTGTGAGCGGCCAGTCGCCAGGCTGGAGATTGGACAGGTTTCCGTGACCGTTTGGTGATAGTGACAGAAGCTTCGAACGGCTAACCGTGCTTTTGTTTAGTGCCAGGTCTCCGCAGGTATGTTGCAAGAGCCAATGAATATCTGCGATGCTCTAGCCTTCATCCAAAAGAAAGTGACAGCTCCCTGCGTGGAACGTACTTCCGTTACATGTACCAGTTTGAAGGCTACGTACAGCGCTACACATAACGGAACGCCATGAAACTACAACGGTTGAAGCGGGAATGTTGCTATATGTCCCACAACAAATTCCGCGTGTTTTCAACCGAAAAAAGCCGAGAAAAAATGCCTTGCCTTACTTACTGAAAACCCCTCGTTCAAACCCGATGATAATGTAGATAACTAAGATTCAGGTAAAGATGCTGACTATGTTTCTGTACGCAAATATTCTTCAAAAGTTGTTGCTATCATGTGTAAGTAGGCTGCTTAGGTTTTTATGTTGGTAACGCCACGTAGCGCTCTGTATGAAAATCACTGACTGTCCTGTGTGGAGTCTGTGGCCGGTTGGACTCATTGTTGGAATATTCGTTTGTGTAGTGTTGGGCAGTTGGATGTGAACAGCGCGTAGCCTTGTGCAGTTGGAGGTGAGCCGCCAGCAGTGGTGGATATGGAGAGAGAAATTCCATAGTTTTGAGAGGTCACTATAAGCGGATGATCTGGACGTGTGTCCGCCAGAAAAAGGGAATTTGTAAAGATGGATGTAATGAATTGATAGATATATATGATGACTTTTGAACATTATTAAGCTAAATACATTGATTGTTCTCTATCAAAATCTTTCATTTGCTAACTATGCCTATCAGTAGTTAGTGCCTTCAGTAGCTAGAATCATTTATTTAGCTGGCAGTATTGGCGCTCGCTGCATTGCAATAGTTCGAGTAACAAAGATTTTTGTGAGGTAAGTGATTCATGAAAGCTATAGGTTCTTTGTTAGTCAGGGCCAATTTTTTTTTTTTTTGGGATTATTGAAAATCAGATTGCGTTGCGCCAAAAATATTATGTCAGTTTAGTGATGATCAGGATAAGTAAAGAGAGCAATGCATGAGTACGTTCAGTTTTGCTCAGCTGTTTGAAAATCTAATAACGTAAGAGGTTTTCCAGTACTGTCATTTATAATTTTTCTAAGGGGACGTTTCACATGTAAATATGAATAATTATTGAAGCAAGTAAACAATGTTAGGATGTATCCTGTGTGAGTTTACGTCACAGTATGAGTCAGAAATGTCAAGGACCACTCAACATTGTTTGCGTACTGCATTGAAGCGACAATAATATTAATTATACAGGGTGGTCATAAACATCTTAAAGGCTTTTAAGACTGTTGCAAGGTAGGTTTTGTTGAAAAATAGCTGCCAAGAAAGAAAATCTATACGTTGCCCAGTTTCCGACTTAATTACTATTGAAATTAGTCAATCAGGCGGTTGTGTGCCCAAATTCAAGCGTCTCGCTAGAGATGGTGACGCGAAAAATTTTCTTCGTTTGGTTTCCTAAAGCCGAACAAGAGAGCGATACAAAATTAATTGGGCGTGGGACGGTTGTAAACGTCGAACCCAAGCTAAGGTCTGAGCAGTATCGTGCGTTGTCATCTATACCATGGAAACAGACAGTAATTGTATCCAGCGGGTCGCTTGAATCTGCGCGCGCAACGGCCTTCTAATTAACTAGGAATAGACGCAACGTATCGGATCTATTTCTTAATAGTTATTTGTCAGCACAACCCACTGTGCAGGATCCTTACAAGCTCTTCACACTTTTTTCTTTCCACAGTGTATATCTCACTCAATTATAGATTAATTTTTGAGGTTGTTATCTTTTACTATTGCAGAAATTGGTAATATAGATCTTACTAACATAAACTGAAAATTTTCGAACCTTTTAAATTTGTATTTCGATTGTTTTCACAGCGATGTTTCGTTAACTCGCCCAGTAAGTAATCAGTAGTAAGTCAATACTAAGCCATGTTATGTACACTCATTTTTCAAGTACACAGTTTGAGTGCTCACTGACGCATTTTTAAGAGTAAAATTTTGAATTAAATTTAAGATCTTAAAAAATATGTCGTTATCCTAGAAATACTTTAAAGCAAAGACTTACCTGAATAAAAAATCACAATGGATGTACGTGAAATATTTATGAGATTTTATTGAAAATTTACTGCGTAACTTCTCAAAAAAGGATCCTGTACGTTATCATTGCTGAGGTCTTCAATTCCAGCAAAATCAGATGCCTATTGAGATTCATCGGAAGAATATTAAGGAAATGCAATACACACACAAAAGAAATGACTTACAAAAGACCTACTCTCGAGTATCACTCGGCAGTGTGTGAAACTTAGCAGATATTATTAACAGAAGCGATAGCGGGATAGTTACGGGATGCTGGACAAACTCCAGAGACAGTCGCTGGAAGATAGGCGCTGTGTATCACGGAGAGTGGAATGTCAAGAGTATACATTCTGAGACGATTCGGGCAACATATTAATTATATCCACATAATTGTATCTCGAGAAATGAACGAGAAAACCTAGAGGTTATACAAAAGTCCTTCCCACGCGCCTACACGAATCGAACAGGGAAATGGGCAGGGAGGTGGGGGGGACGATGACGATAGTAGTCTCCTCCACACATCGTATGACGGCTTGCGGAGTATAGATGTAGATGCAGAAACTGTCATTTATTAATTACGCCATCAGTTACTGCTAGTTATGATTGCACTGGATACTAACAATTTAAATGCTATGCGTTTGAAGTGAGCTATGCACAAAACGTAAGGCATGAAGTAACACATTTGCTCTTAAATTAAACTCATGACTGGAGCCCTGGAATATGCATTTGACTATGTGAATAATATTGTGCCACTCTAGGTGAGGCTGAATAGCAAAGAAAACTGTTAAAGCATAGGATAAATGAAAATCATGATTCCACTCAACAATTACTGATAAAACTGCACACTGCTTCCAATTGAAAATAAAAATTATCTCACTTTCACTTCATATAAACAAAACCGAGGAATTACTGAGAACAAATAAAATTATTTTAAAATGCGCCTCGTAATTGATTAGTAACTGTCTTTAAAAAAGGATTCAATTGTTATCAACTGCAATAATCCCAGCTTTCTGCAAACACAAATGTGTCACTCCACAATGGATATAAAGTTGCGGAAAATCTCTTTTTGTGACAGGGGCCGGTTGTGGATGTCGCCTGTTAGGCAATTATTCAGCGCCTGAAACGCCTACGCACCCGAAATGCGCGAACTCAAAGCTGGTTTGTGACTCGACCTTTGACAACGATGACAATAAGATTTTTCCGACATAAATTAATAATAAAGATTTTACCCCAATTGCCGCCCTTCCGCTTTCAGTCATCGACAATTTGAAATTAATATCTTTCTTTACTTATGTTTGAAATTAATATTTCACCTATGCCTCGTTTACGGAAAGGTTTTGTCGATACTAACGCAGAACCTTGTTTTACAAGTTCTAAATTTGATCTGATGTTGACAGTAGCCGAAAGGACGTTATAAATAAAGACTTATATTAATCGACCTAAATAGTTTTATTCACAAAACACATAAGGAACGCAAATGTGTTGGGAGCGAAGGAGCCAACTAAATAAGCTCTCGCCGAACTCTGCAGGCACGCAATGAAATACGATGAACATGGTGGTAGAAACGACTAACTTGTGTCGCTGAATATTAAAGGAAGAAATCGGGATTAGAGTTGAAGACAAGTTTAATTAACAGGAACGGGTGCTTTATCTTAAGTGAAGCATGGGATCCACCACCTAGTTTATTTACACCCCGCTGGGAAAGATATCGGTGCTCTCTTACTACTCGTAAATATGTGACTAAGAAGATTTAAGTGGACTGTTGTGTTTCACAGTAGGTATTTTATTTAACTTCATTACGCTTTGGTATGTTCTTTCTGTTGGTTCTGAATTACTGTAGAATATTTTATTGTATAACAACGCAGTTGCTAGGACGGCTCGTTGCATTAGGTACAGTTCCCCCTTACACCGACGTAAATTAAGAATCCAAATTTATTGCAACTTAGTGAGCAACACTTTAATGCAATATGTATGGAAAAGCTTTATGAGGAGAACTTCATATCGAAATTAATGTACTTATCTTGCAGTTGTCGTCAGCATCTAGGCGTTGTCCTACTCTTAAAGCATTTGGAATTTAGGTTCTTGGTCTTGCTACAGAAATGACTCAAGTGTTAGTTATTAATTTTCACAAATCCACTTTTTATTTGTCCTTTTTCCAAAACAGCAGAAATATCACAAATTTGCATAACAAATGCACTGTATATATCAAAGAATCACGTGAACTGTACTGGTGCATGCTCAAAGTAGTGACTACCTGGTTGTGGCTTCGACGCCAATGTATAATATATATCAATCAGATAATATTCTCGAACAACTTTTTAGGGTTCAATTGAATGTTATCAACATTTCCGGTTTTACAATTAACACCAGACAAAATTAGTTGTTCTGTTTCACACATAAAAATACTTTTGAAAATATTATGTAAATGAAAGATATTTACGAAAGTGACAAAATAAATCAACTGTTTTTCAAAAATAGAGATATTGAGCCATGTCATAAAATAAGCATAAATGAAACAAATATGAGTCATATATATAAGAAATGTTATTTCTGTTATAAAATGAAATTGAAAACAAGGTTGTGTTTTATATTTCTTTGAGATACTTATAGGAAGGTTAATTTTCGTAGCACAACATGATGACGTGTAAAAATATTGTTGTATACAACCAACGTTATGCATGACAGAACTTCACCAGAATGTAAAACATTATGCAGATATGCAGAAACATGAAACAGATGCTACATATCCGAAAATAAGTACATCCATGGCTGAAAATATGAAGGTATCGTAAGTTTCCGTAATCTGAAACAGTTATATAAGACTCTGGTTTATTATAATGTCCCTTTGGATTTCAAATAGGTAGCAACGAAGCCTCCGCTCAACATGTGACGAACACCGTTAGGGAAGATGGCGAGATAATGTATAGGGAGAAAATGATACCTAAGCTGAAAATTCAAAAACTTGAAATTCGTTAGTTCCTTCACGAAAGTCTGAAACATCGCACTTGCTCAAATATGAAATAAGTCCTGACGACGGAACATGATTTCTATCCGTTTTATTTTTCCAGTCAGTGAGCAGGTAGAAAGGTATATGAACTAGCAAGATTAAGGAAAACTTGATGAATGGCACTGTGATGTGTTCACTGGAAGGGAAATGAATCCTTTTGTCCTTATGCTTCTGACCTCTTTCGCCTTGAACCGTTCCTCTTTGCCCCCTTCCTCTGTTTATTTTCCTATGATGCAGCAGAGGAACATTTTTCACCGGGAACGAGGTCATTAGAGGGACGGCGCTAACCGGCTTTTTAACTCTGATGGATGGCCGAGGTGATCGATCAAGGGCTTAACGAATGAGCTATTGTGGAAACTTAGCAAACTAGATTCTCGCGTGGTGTTCCACCCCAGCTTCATCGGAATTCAAGTACTCGCAATACTGCTCCGCTACTTCGCTAGCTTATAAAGGAGAGCAACATTCGTTGTATGGTAGGGTAGAGTGGGCAGACTAGAAGAAGGGGCAAGACCGTAATATGTATGTTAAGATATATTTTAAAAATACGTCATTAGCCCCTTACCTAGCTTGTATTTATTGTCAATCTCTCGCCCACCACGAAGTCCCAAGCGATTGGAAAAAAGCGCAGGTGACTCCAGTATATAAGAAAGGTGAAAGAAAGACCTGCAAAATTACCAATATACGTAACTTCTGCTAGCTACAGAATCCTTGAACACATTCTCAGTTCAAATACAATAAACTTTCTCGAGGCTAAGCAGTTTACGTCAATGAGTCAGCATAGTTTTAGGAATCATCGCTCGAGCGAAACCCAACTGCCCGTTTTCTTACATGATATACAGGGTGTTTGAAGAACTCCCTAGTTTTAAGTATATTTTAATGGGGAAATTAATAAAAATTTACATCAATGAGTACATATCATAAAAGAGAATTCCTTTAAGTTTTGTTTAATGTTAGTAGACTTCAACGTGGAATCTATTTGGTGCCCTGCACACGTCGAGACGATATTCCATTTCAGGTGTAACTGTCCCAACCGCCGCGACGACTCTTTCCCTTAAATGATTGAATTCTCTGATCTTTTCACTGCACACAACATTTTTTATGTGGCCCAAAAAGAAAAAAAAATCAGTGGTGTTAAGTCTGGGCTTTGTGGTGGCCAAGGTATTGGGCCAGCCCTGCCTATCCACCTTCCTGAAAAGCGAGTGTCAAAAGCCGCAAGCGCATGGTTACTGTAATGAGGTGGGGCGCCATCTTGTCGGAAAAACACAAGCCCCTTTTCCGCCTCAATATCGTCCATTTGGGGAAAGACGTATTCTGTCAACATGTCACAGTAAACGTCCCCATTTTTTTCTACAAAAATTAAGCGACCAATCACACGATCTTCCATCAAACCGCACCAGGCATTAACTTTGGAAGAGTCACGATGATGCTGAGTAACTCCATGTGGATGCTCTGCCTCCCTCCCTCCCCCTCCCCCCCCCCCCCCCCCCCCCGCGCCAAAAATGCTGCAGATATGACGATTAACTGTTCCACAGACATACAATGGAAAACCTTTTTTTAAAAAATTGAGGTCATCATCAGTTATGTGTAGAAAGTGGAAAGCAAACTCAAATTTTTCGATTTCATCAGTAGGTTTCATTTCATATAACAGTTGCAATTTGTCGGCGCGCAACTTAAGTCACTCCTAATCGTAGAATACGTCTGGCCAATGAGTTCTTTGGGCTACAAACACACGAAACACGGATCTATTCGGATCTTCAGAAGTTCTCGGTCTACCTGATGATTTTACTTTTAAAACACTACCGGTTTCCTTGGAAGACTTTAGCCAATGACGTGTAGTTTTTGCTGTAGGTGTTTCACCACCATACTGAGGTCTAAAATTACGTTGCTCTGTTATAACTGACTCAGTTTTCACAAGCCTAATAACACACTACGCTTTCTGCTGCGGAGTACACATTGTTGCTGAATTTCTCTGCACTGCACACACGCCTTCACTGAACTGAGGTAGCAGCACTGGTGCCGTCTCAAGGTCAAGCAGACCTGCCGACTGCAGGAGAGCCAAACTTGGAGAGTTGATGAATCAAACACCACAAACTAGAATAGTGTATGTCACATTGTACAGATTCTAGGACGCATTAAAACTAGGAAGTTCTTTTTCAGACACACTATACTCAGAACTGTGGATAAGGGCAACAGGCAGATTCCATTTTCTAGATTTCCGGAAAGCATTTGACTTAGTGCCCATTTCAGGCTGTTAACGAAGGTGCCATCATGTGAAATAAGTTCACAGATACGAGAGTGACTTGAAGACTTCTTAAATATAGTACCCAGTATGCTGTTCTCGACGGAGAGTGTTCATCAGAGACAAGGGTGTCATCAGGCATGGCCCAGGGAAGTGTGACAGGTCAACTGTTGTTATCTGCATACACTAGTGGCCATTAAAATTGCTACACCACGAAGATGACGTGCTACAGACGGGACATTTAACCGGCAGGAAGAAGATGCTGTGATATGCAAATGATTAGCTTTTCAGAGCATTCACACAAGGTTGGCGCCGGTGGCGACACCTACAACGTGCTGACATGAGGAAAGTATCCAACCGATTTCTCACATACAAACAGCAGTTGACCGGCGTTGCCTGGTGAAACGTTGTTGTGATGCCTCGTATAAGGAGGAGAAATGCGTACTATCACGTTTCTGACATTGATAAAGGACGGATTGTAACCCATCGCGATTGCGGTTTATCGTATCGCGACATTGCTGCTCGCGTTGGTCGAGATCTAATGACTGTTAGCTGACTATGGAATCGGTGGGTTCAGGAGGGTAACACGGAACGGATTGCTGGATTCCAACGGCCTCGTATCACTAGCAGTCGAGATGGCAGGCATCTTATCCTCATAGCTGTAACGGATCGTGCAGCCACGTCTCGATCCCTGAGTCAACAGATGGGGACGTTTGCAAGACAACAACCATCTGCACGAACAGTTCGACGACCTTTGCAGCAGCATGGACTATCAGCTCGGAGACCGTGGCTGCGGTTACCCTTACGCTGCATCACAGACAGGAGCGCCTGCGATGGTGTACTCAACGACGAACCTGGGTGCACGAATGGCAAAACGTCATTGTTTCGGATGAATCCAGGTTCTGTGTACAGCATCATGATGGTCGCATCCGTGTTTGGCGACATCGCTGTGAACGCACATTGGAAGCGTGTATTCGTCATCGCCATACTGGCATATCACCCGGCGTGATGGTATGGGGTGCCACTGGTTACACGTCTCGGTCACCTCTTGTTCGCATTGACGGCACTTTGAACAGTGGGCGTTACATTTCAGATGTGTTACGACCCGTGGCTCTACCATTCATTCGATCCCCGCGAAACACTACATTTCAGCAGGACAAGGCACCACCGCATGTTGCACGTCCTGTACGGGCGTTCCTGGACACAGAAAATGTTCGACTGCTGTCCTGGCCAGCACATTCTCCAGATCTCTCACCGACTGAAAACGTCTGGTCAATGGTGGCCGAGCAACTGGCTCGTTTCAATACGCCAGTCACTACTGTTGATGAACTGTGGTATCGTGTTGAAGCTGCATGGGCAGCTGTACCTGTATACGCCATCCAAGCTCTGTTTGACTCATTGACTCAATGCTCAGGATATATGCACCCAGACTGCATGAAAATGCAATCACATGTCATTCCTAGTATAATATACACTCCTGGAAATGGAAAAAAGAACACATTGACACCGGTGTGTCAGACCCACCATACTTGCTCCGGACACTGCGAGAGGGCTGTACAAGCAATGATCACACGCACGGCACAGCGGACACACCAGGAACCGCCGTGTTGGCCGTCGAATGGCGCTAGCTGCGCAGCATTTGTGCACCGCCGCCGTCAGTGTCAGCCAGTTTGCCGTGGCATACGGAGCTCCATCGCAGTCTTTAACACTGGTAGCATGCCGCGACAGCGTGGACGTGAACCGTATGTGCAGTTGACGGACTTTGAGCGAGGGCGTATAGTGGGCATGCGGGAGGCCGGGTGGACGTACCGCCGAATTGCTCAACACGTGGGGCGTGAGGTCTCCACAGTACATCGATGTTGTCGCCAGTGGTCGGAGGAAGGTGCACGCGCCCGTCGACCTGGGACCGGACCGCAGCGACGCACGGATGCACGCCAAGACCGTAGGATCCTACGCAGTGCCGTAGGGGACCGCACCGCCACTTCCCAGCAAATTAGGGACACTGTTGCTCCTGGGGTATCGGCGAGGACCATTCGCAACCGTCTCCATGAAGCTGGGCTACGGTCCCGCACACAGTTAGGCCGTCTTCCGCTCACGCCCCAACATCGTGCAGCCCGCCTCCAGTGGTGTCGCGACAGGCGTGAATGGAGGGACGAATGGGGACGTGTCGTCTTCAGCGATGAGAGTCGCTTCTGCCTTGGTGCCAATGATGGTCGTATGCGTGTTTGGCGCCGTGCAGGTGAGCGCCACAATCAGGACTGCATACGACCGAGGCACACAGGGCCAACACCCGGCATCATGGTGTGGGGAGCGATCTCCTACACTGGCCGTACACCACTGGTGATCGTCGAGGGGACACTGAATAGTGCACGGTACATGCAAACCGTCATCGAACCCATCGTTCTACCATTCCTAGACCGGCAAGGGAACTTGCTGTTCCAACAGGACAATGCACGTCCGCATGCATCCCGTGCCACCCAACGTGCTCTAGAAGGTGTAAGTCAACTACCCTGGCCAGCAAGATCTCCGGATCTGTCCCCCATTGAGCATGTTTGGGACTGGATGAAGCGTCGTCTCACGCGGTCTGCACGTCCAGCACGAACGCTGGTCCAACTGAGGCGCCAGGTGGAAATGGCATGGCAAGCCGTTCCACAGGACTACATCCAGCATCTCTACGATCGTCTCCATGGGAGAATAGCAGCCTGCATTGCTGCGAAAGGTGGATATACACTGTACTAGTGCCGACATTGTGCATGCTCTGTTGCCTGTGTCTATGTGCTAGTGGTTCTGTCAGTGTGATCATGTGATGTATCTGACCCCAGGAATGTGTCAATAAAGTTTCCTCTTCCTGGGACAATGAATTCACGGTTTTCTTATTTCAATTTCCAGGAGTGTATTTGTCCAATGAATACCCGTTTATCATCTGCATTTCGTCTTTGTGTAGCAATTTTAATGGTCAGTAGTGTACGTATATGATTTGGCGGTCAGGGCGGGCAGCAGTCTGTGGTTGTTTCCTGATGATGCCATGGCGTACTGTAAGGTGTCTAAGTTGAATGGCTGTAGGACTTAAACAAAATTTCCAGTTGTAGCCATCAATGGCAGCTATCCCTAAATGTGGAAAACTGTAAGTTAATGCGGATGAATTGGAGAACAAACCTGTAATGTACGGATATAGTATTACTAGTGTCCAGCTTGAGACAGTCAAGTCGTTTAAACGTCTCGGCGTAACGTTGCAAAGCGATATGAGGTGGAACGATCATGTGAAAGCTGTAGTAGGGAAGGCAAATGGTTGACTTCGGTTTATTGGGAGAATTTTCGGAAAGAGTGGTTCACCTCTAAATGAGACCGCATATAGGACGCTGCTGCTATATATTATTGAGTACTGCTCGAGTGTTTGGGATCCGTACCATGTCAGATTGAAGGAAGACATCGAAACAATTGAGAGGAGGGCTGGTAGATTTGTTACGGAGATTCTTCGGGAACTCAAATGGGAAGTCCTGGAGGGAAGGTGACGCTCTTTTCTGGAAACACTGTTGAAAAAATTTAGAGAACCGCCATTTGAAACTGATTTCCGACAGATTCTGCTTCCGCCTACCTATATATCGCGTAAGGACTACGTAGTTTCACAGAGGAAGACTACACTGTAGTTCCTTCTCTAGATTGTCACACAGACGACAAAATGGTAGATATCGAAATAGATGAGAGAGGGATAGAAAAACAATTAAAATCGCTCAATAGAGGAAAGGCCGCTGGACCTGATGGGATACCAGTTCGATTTTACACAGAGTACGCGAAGGAACTTGCCCCCCTTCTTGCAGCGGTGTACCGTAGGTCTCTAGAAGAGCGCAGCGTTCCAAAAGATTGGAAAAAGGGCACAGGTCATCCCCGTTTTCGAGAAGGGACGTCGAACAGATGTGCAGAAATATAGACCTATATCTCTAACGTCGATCAGTTGTAGAATTTTGGAACACGTATTATGTTCGATTATAATGACTTTTCTGGAGACTGGAAATCTACTCTGTAGGAATCAGCATGTGCTTCGAAAAAGACGATCGTGTGAAACCCAGCTCGTACTATTCGTCCACGAGACTCAGAGGGCCATAGACACGGCTTCCCAGGTAGATGCCATGTTTCTTGACTTCCGCAAGACGTTCGATACAGTTCCCCACAGTCGTTTAATGAACAAAGTAAGAGCATATGGACTATCAGACCAATTGTGTGACTGGATTGAAGAGTTCCTAGATAACAGAACGCAGCATGTCATTCTCAATGGAAAGAAGTCTTCAGAAGTAAGAGTGATTTCAGGTGTGCCGCAGGGGAGTGTCGTAGGGCCGTTGCTATTCACAGTATACGTAAATGACCTTGTGGATAACATCGGAAGTTCACTGCGGCTTTTTGCGGATGATGCTGTAGTACATCGAGAGGTTGTAACAATGGAAAATTGTATTGAAATGCAGGAGGATCTGCAATGAATTGACGCATGGTGCAGGGAATGGCAATTGAATCTCAATGTACACAAGTGTAATGTGCTGCGAATAGACAGAAAGAAAGATCCTTTATCATTTAGCTACAATATAGCAGGTCAGCAAATGGAACCACTTAATTCCATAAATTATCTGGGAGTAGGCATTAGGAGTGATTTAAAATGGAATGGCCATATAAATTTGATTGTCGGTAAAGCAGATGCCAGACTGAGAATCATTGGAAGAATCCTAACGAAATGCAATCCGAAAACAAAGGAAGTAGGTTAAAGAACACTTGTTCGTCCACTGCTTGAATACTGCTCACCGGTGTGGGATCCGTACCAGATAGAGTTGATAGAAGATATAGAGAAGATCCAACGGAGAGCAACGCGCTTCGTTACAGGATCACTTAGTAATCGCGGAAGCGTTACGGAGATGACAGATAAACTCCAGTGGAAGACTCTGCACGAGAGTCGCTCAGTAGCTCGGTACGGGCTTTTGTTGAAGTTTCGAGAACATACCTTCACCGAGGAGTCAAGCAGTATATTGCTCCCTCCTACGTATAGCTCGCGAAGAGACCATGAGGACAAAATCGGAGAGATTAGAGCCCACACAGAGGCATACCGAAAATCTTTCTTTCCACGAACAATAAGAGACTGGAATAGAAGGGAGAACCGATGGAGGTTCTCTAGGTATCCTCCACTACACACCGTCAGGTGGCTTACGGACTATGGATGTAGATGTAGGTAATATACGATAAATTAGAGCTCATACGGAGGCATACTAACAATATTTTTCCCCTTGCTCTATTTGCGAGTGGAACAGGAGCGGAAATAAAAACTAGTGGTTCAGGGTACGCTTCGCTACACACCTTACGGTGCCTTGTGGAGTACCTAAGTAGATGCAGACGTAGATCATCGAGTATCGTCGTTATTACTAGAGGGAGCCGTAAATATCTGGAACTCAAGGAAAGGGTAGATTTAGCAGGATGAGGGAAAGACTGGACCATCACCTTCAGGTGGACCAAAAATCACCTTCTCCTTGGTGCCACGAAATGACTGAGCAATAGCGAACAGCACTAACGTACAGTCGTAACCAGCAGACTTTTTCCTTCCACCATCTATGTATAGGTCTAACGATGTAAACACCTTTCAATTAGATCTGGCAGTTGCCTCGATCGCAGTTCGTCCTGCTAAGGCAAATCTGTCGCATTTCGACTAGCCTGCATAATGTGTCCGAAATGAAGAGGAAACATATTCTTCTGCTGCGCCAGTATTTAACAGGCTGCATGACTACAAGCCTCGGTTGCGGAGCCAGTCCAACAGTTCGCATTGTAGCCTGTTCTGGTTACACTATTCTTCAGCAAGTACCACCGAGTGAGCAGCCAAGCTATCGGGAACACACTGATCGAACATACAGCTCATCATATACGTTTGTTGTGGAATTTGCATCTAAGTGATTGTTTATCTCTCTTGAGTCAGGACTAGGCATCTAAGTGATCATTAACTCTCTTGGTTGGTGCCAAAATCAGAGGACTTCATTTCACACTATCGTTTGGACTTCGTGTCTATGCGACTATTTATGCACAGGTGTAATTAATATTCAGACTCTTCACTAGTTCAACTGTAAACATTGTGACTATAACAAAACTTCTGATTTTTGTGAAACTGACACTGATAATTATGTAGCCAACTTTCTAGAAACTGACAGGTCAGAGCGTGCATTACAGTGACAGGTGACTGCCATCACAAATAATTAGCGAGGAAGATGTTCATCTTCGATTATCACCGCAACAAAATGTCGATGAGGATGGTTATAGTTGAGTCTCGTCACAACAAAATTGCGACGAGGATGTTTGTGCATGAGAGTTTATATTTCCAAGTGTGGCTACCTAGTGCAGTGCATCTTTATGGACCTTTCTCAGTGATATTTGGTGCTCCCGCCAGTTCTTCACCTCTGTTCTAGTTGAACGCTCTTACATTTCAATATGACAACCCCAAACGTGGGCCTGACAGCGCGAATGCATCTATTACTGATTAACATGGAAACAACACAGGAAGTTACGTTAAGGAAGATTTCCAGCCTAAAAAGTGCACAAGAGGTACTTTCAGAACATTGCTCTAGAACCGACACATTGCTGAAAGGAATGAGACTACAACCGCCTCTTTTTCCAAGTTTCGAATAGAAGTCGGAACCACGGGTGACTATATTGTCAGACTGGAGCTGTACATCGTGGCCTACAACATTACAAATGACAAACAACAGAAAGCCTTTTTACGTGCATAATGTGGCGCTGATACACAGGGCGTAGCAAAAAAACACCATGCTTTAGGGGCAGGCTCCTTACACCGAAACAAGAAAGAAGTCAAGTAAACGTGGGCTCTAAGATGCATATCTTAAGAGCTATGGACACTTGTCCTTCAGTTCTGTGTAACATATCTCTTTGCTTTCCATATTTTGGAAGGATGTAGTATCGACCACACCAAGAAAAAAATCCAGTAAACAAGGGGTCCAAAGAGCATAAATTATGATCTATGAGCACTAAGTTCATCTTCCTTATGTGAAGCATCTCTTCTTCTGAACGAGTGCTCGTAGCTATTGAAGTATCCATTTTGGAACCCATGTTTACTGAACATTTTTTCTTGTTTTGTTGTGAGGAACTTGTCTCAAAACCTTGTCAGTGATTTTTTGGGACATGTAGTCAGTATCTTAACATGGAGGTACATCCTAGTTAACTAACATACGTTGAAGGACAAGCTAGCATATTACTTTGACTCGCAAACTCACGTGTGTGGCGGCTGATAGACATAGATTTCTCAGCTGTACTAAAGGAAGTGGACAAAGTTATCGATTGTGGATAGTCGAGTACAGGCGTTGAAGCGGGAATGTAAATTCCAGTGTCTCAGAGCCAACTGTAGGCAATCACAAGTAGACTCGTTGGTGTGAGACATGATTTTAGTATAATCACTTGACGAGTGTCCGAAAAGTGACCTGCTGACATTGCACAACCTCTCGTTAGACGCGTGTTTACCATTGATCGGTACTTTTGAACGAACAATGGTGTTGTCCACCGTGTGGCAGGAACCCTAGACGATAGTTCAGACTAGTGAACAACACCGGAGCCTGAAGCTCTTATCCCGCCCCATGGCCAGTGAGACCCCAGATGATGGCATCCATTCTCAGAATGCATCACGAGAATCAGGCAGATGTCTACATCTATGACAATCTTGATATCTATGACAATCTTGTGCGACGAAAATACGGTCAGATCTATTGCGTTCATGTGTAGTACTGGGCCAGCCAAGCTTTCAGAGTTGGCTTCTCTCCACCCTCGGGACCAAAACTCCAGAAACTGTCAAGTGAGCACCGTATTCACCTCCATTCCGACGGATATTGACGATGCCGATCCCAGGGCATCTCATTCTGACGACGCTCCCATCGATGCGCCTCTACACGAAATCGAAATGACTCCACCATCTCCTGGAGGGGGGCATGCTGTATCCTGTAAGCACTATTCCAGGACAGCTAGGTCTGTCGGGTTGCATAACCCGCCAGATGCCAGTAACAGGTAAATAACAACATGATTGTGCCTTGGTTCGAGGAAGACTCCACTCACACCAGCGGTGCCAATTTTCTTAAGTCCACTTACTGGTCGCGAGTGAGCGGTACTCGTATTCTTCCACTCCGCCAGTATTTGTGTCTCGTCGTGACTCCAGACCACCAGTTGCTAGTACAGAGTGGTGCAGAGAATTTCAGGTGTGGGGCCGGTTTATCAGTTCAGATCTTCGGATAACACTCCACTTCAGCGAGTACCAAGGAGTCCAGCGATCAGCCAAGCCGTGAAACTGGTGAAGCCATTGATCGACCAGTCAGCTCGTCATGTATAAGGGTTTGGACTAAAATCAGAACTTATCACTTGATACTATTGTCTGGGAGTTGGACTTTATGTTCTTGCGTAATTCACATTCAGACTCTTCGCTAGTTCAGCTTCATGCACTGTGACTGTAATAAAAGTTTTTTCTTCTTTTCCTTTAGGGAATGTGACATTGGAAGTTACGTAACCACTTTGTGAGAAACTGACAATTTAGAGTGAGCTCTCGGTGGCTACCACCACAACAAAATAGCAAGGGACATGTCTGTCTGTGACTATCGTCACAACAATTAACATCTAATTCTCACAGCATTAATGGGCTGCCCACTGTCAAAAACACCGTTGACTTCGGTATAAAGATTACAACAGTGGCGCAGCGCATTTCTGTTTGGCATTTAGTAGTTTTGGTATGCAAGCTCTCTCTTAGAAATTCTAACTAAATTATCATGTAACTATTGTCTAGCGATCGGGCAGTAATGGAGACAACTTACAAGCAGATCACGCCAGGAAAACTGTGATGAAACGTGTAGCTATTTGTTCGTGTCGTGCCTGTAATTAATTGCCACACTAGATTAATAACAAGTAATGACAAGGAACCTCTGCAGTTAAAGACGATGTCAATTTACAAAGTGTAATTCAGAACTTCCAAGACTGATCCATTTCTGAGTAAAGGAGCGTGCAGGGACCGGTTCTGCCGCGTGGGGGAAGTAGTGGGAGTCTCAGGAAACGAACTGATGCTATGGCAGTTGCCTCCAGAACCCTGGAGAGTGCGCATCGCTTGCAATGTGAGTGCGTGTCATTGACCTCGGTCGAAAAGTGGGAGACGCGAAAATGAAGCAGCACTATGAGCAGCGTTACGCTACTAAGTTTTGTGTGCGACTGAGCAAAACCGCTACGGGGACTCTCGGTATGATTCAGGATTCCTTTAAGGAAGAAGCCACGTCCCGTCCAATGGTTTTCATGTGGCACAACCGTTTCAAAGATGGCCGAGGAAATGTTGAAGACGACGACCGCTGTAGGAAGCCATCATCAAGCTGAACAGATCAAAATGCGGAGAGAGTGCGGGATCTTTTAAACAACGACCGTCGTCTTAGTACTAGATTAATTGCCGATGAACTGGGACTCAGACAGTGTACGGTGTGGAGGATTGTGACTGAGAATTTGATGATGCAGAAAGTGTGTGCCAAACTGGTGCCAAAAGTTTTGTTGGTGGATCACAAGAAACGGCGCATGACTGTTTGCCAGGAAATGCTCCAACGGTTGAATGTTGATCCGAACCTTCTGGAGAAAGTGGTTATTGGTGATGAGACCTGGGTCTACAAGTACGATCCTGAGTCGAAGCGTCAAAGCTCAAAAAATGGTTCAAATGTCTCTGAGCACTATGGGACTTAACATCTGTGGTCATCAGTCCCCTAGAACTTAGAACTACTTAAACCTAACTAACCTAAGGACATCACACACATCCATGCCCGAGACAGGATTCGAACCTGCGACCGTAGCAGTCTCGCAGTTCCGGACTGAGCGCCTAGAACCGTTAGACCACCGCGGCCGGCGTCAAAGCTCAGAATGGAACACTGCTTCCTCGCCGAAGCCCAAGAAAGCCCACATGAGCAAGTCGTGTGTGAAGTGCATGCTGATTTTTTTTTCTGGTGGTAAAGGAGTTTGTTACTCGTGGACAGACTGTCACAGTTGACTTTTACGCTGGAGTGCTCCGCCTCCTGAGGGATCGAGTTCACCGTGTACGCCCGGTGATCAAAGGCGATTGGATTCTCCACCACGCGCCCGCTCACACGTCGAGCGGCACAACCGAAGTTTTGGTCAAGTTCAATGTGGCAACACTGCCGCAGCCACTCTACAGCCCCGACAAGTGACTTTTTCCTCATCCCCCGAATCAAGACAGGCCTAAAAGGGAAGCGATTAGACTCCATCGACGCCATCCAGCAGGCTTCGACGAAAGCTCTTCACACCATGACGCTTGAGGTCTTCCAGAAGATCTACGAACAGTGGAAGACGCGCTGGCAGCGCTGTGTTGATGCTGAAGGATCATATTTTGAAGAATTGTAGTCCGTTGTACTTAAATGTCCAATAAATTTCTAGTTCTAAGTCTTGAAACTTTTGAATCACACCCTGTACTTAGGCATGTTCTCGGTTCATGATTAAAAACCTAACTATGTCCTTCGCATTTACAACTCTAAGACCATTTACTCCAGAGAAGTCACAGTACGTTTATGTCAGATTCAATACGAAGTTATAAATATGGTAACCATGCCTATAAATTATTCCGTGTGCTGGTGTCCATTTGACTCATCGGGCCCATAGCCAGTGCTTGCTCTGTTCGCTCAGTCCTGTGCTAATCTTTTCGTCTCAGAGCGGCACTTGCAACCTACATCCTCGATTATTTCTTGGATGTATTGTAATCTCTGTCTTCCCCTGCAATTTTTACCTTCTACAGCTCCCTCTAGTACCATGAAAGTTACTTCCCAATGTCTTATGTCCCATCATCCTGTCCCTTCCTCTTGCCAGGGTTTTCCATATATTCCTTTCCTCACCGATTCTCCAGGGAACCTCCACATTCCTTACCTTATCAGTCCACTTAATTTTCAACATTCTTCTGTAGCACCGCATGTCAAATGCTTCGATTCTCTTCTGTTCCCAATTTCCCACAGTCCATGTTTCACTACCATACAATGCTGTGCTCCAAACGTATATTCTCAGAAATTTCTTCCTCAAATGAAGACCAATGTTTGATACTCGTAGACTTCTGTTGGCCAATAATGTCCTTTTTACCAGCGCTAGTCTCCTTTTGATGTCCTTCATGCTCCGTCCGTCATTGGTTACTTTGCTGTCTAGGTAGCACAGGCCCTTAACTTAATCTTCTTCGTGACATCAATCCTGATATTAAGTTTCTCGCTGTTCTCATTTCTGCTGCTTCTCATTACTTTCGTCTTTCTTCTCTATACTCTAAATCCATATTTCATTTTCACTGAGGATAGCAATGTCATCATTGAATATTATCACTGACATCCTTTCACCTTGAATTTTAATACCTCTCTTGATCTCTCTTTTATTTCTGTCTTGCTTCTTCGATGTATAGACTGAACATTACAGGTGAAAGACTACATCCTTGTCTTATACCCTTTTTAATCCGAGAACTTCGTACGTGGTTTTCCACTCTTATTATTCCCTCTTGTTTCTTGTACATATTGTATGGTACCCGTTTTCCCTACAGATTATCCCTATTTCAGAATTTCGAACATTTTGCGCCGTTTTGCATTGTCGAATGCTTTTTCCAGGTCGAAAAATCCTTTGAACTTGTCTTGATTTTTCATAAGTCTTGCTTCCATCAGGAACCGCAACATCAGAACTGCCACTCTGCAGTCTTCACCTTTTCTAAAACCAAACTGATCTTCAAGTAACAGAACCACAATATTCTTTTCCATTATAATGCATATTAATCTTGTCAGCAGCTTGGATGAGTGAGCTGTTAAGCTGATTGTGCGATAAGTCTCGAATTTCTCGGCTCTCGCTATCTTCGGAATTGTATAGATGATATTTTCCCGAAAGTCAGATTGTTTGTCACCAGAGTCACAGTCTACACACCAGCGTGAATAGTCGTTTTGTTGCCACTTCTCCCAATGATTTTAGAAATTCTGGTGGAATGTTATCTATCCCATTTCCTTATTTGATTTTAAGTTCTCGAAAGTTCTCTCAAATTCGGATTCTAATACCTGAACTCCTATGTCTTCTAAATCGACTCCTGTTTCTTCTTTTAACACATCAGCCAAATATTCCCACTAATAAAGGCCTTCAGTGTACTCTTTCCAGTTATCCGTTCTCTCCTGTGCATTTAACAGTGGAATTCCCGTTGCACTACTAATGTTACCAACCTTGGTTTTAATTTGACTGAAAGTTAGTTTGACTTTCTTATATGCTGAGTCAGTCCTCCCAAGAATGATTTCGATTTCTATTTCTTCACGTTCCAAAGGCAGCCATTTCGCCTTAATTTCCCAGTCCTTCCTATTCGTATTTATCTCGTTCCTAAGTCACTTGTATCTCTGTATTCATGAATTTCCCTGAACCTTTTTTGTACTTCCTTCTTTCGTCGATGAGCTAATGTATTTCTTCTATTACCCATGGTTTCTTTGCAGTTACCTTCCGTGTACCGATGTTTTTCTTTCCACCTTCTGCGATTGTTCTTTTTAGAGATGTTCATTCCCCTTCAAATGAACTTCCACTGAGCTATTCCTTATCGCAGTATCTATAGCCTTAGAACTTCAAGCGTATCTCTTCATTTCTTATCACTTCCGTGTTCCACTTCTTTGCGTATTGATTCTTCCCGACTAGTCTCTTAAACTTCAGCCCACTCTTCATCAACACTAAATTATGATCTGAGTCTATATTTGTTCCTGGGTACGCCTTACAGTTCAGGATGTGATTCCATAATCTCTGCCTGACCATGATGTTATCTAAATGAAATCTTCCCGCGTCTCTCGGCCTTTTCGAAGTATACCTCCTCCTCTTGTTATTCTTGAACAGAGTATTCGCTATTACTAACTGAAATTTATTACGGAACTCAATTAGTGTTTCTCGTCTCTCATTCCCACTTTGAAGCACACTATATTCCGTAACAATTTCTTTAACTCCTTCCCCTACAACTTCATTCTGGTCCCTTATGACTATCAGATTTTCATCTCGCTTGACGCACTCAATTACCCGTTCAATATCCTCATACACTTTCTCTCCCTCTTCATATTCTGCCTGCGACATCGTCATGTATACCTGAACTATTGCTGTCGGTTTTGGTTTGCTGTAGATTCTGCTGAGAACAACCCTATCTCTGAACTCTTATCATGCCGTCAGAAGAGATGCTGGAACAACAAAATATACTGGAGGGTAAGGCTTACCTGCTGTCACCTGATAAGCCAAGATAACAAGTGTAGAAGAGTACTCTTACATGTTGCACAGTGGTGAAAACAACGTAAAGTCTATTATTGTCAACTGATTTGTACTTTTCGAGATTATTGCGCTTTTGTATGTAGTTTCCTGGATCTAATGTAATTAGTGTGCAGTCTGGATCAACAGAAATAAAGCCAAATTCATAGCCACCGACCAGAGCAGTGAGGCTGAGAACTAAAGAGCAAATCACCTTCATGGATAGGGAACGAACAATTCGGGGTTGAAGCCAAAGTCGTCGTATAACAGTATCAGCGAAACCATTAAACAGAACCACACGTGGAAAGTGGGTAGTAGGGCTAGTAAGCAAATGATGTGATGACGTGCACGAATCGCTTCTTGCAGTGCACTGGAGGGGTCACGCCCACGCCACTAAGATACGAATGTTCCGCGTGAGGCCGCATCGTGGAACCTTTACTGGATGGCAGAAACGCCTCGGACACGCTGTTCTAGTCAATGCACACACTAGTGGGGATCAAATATCACATACGTAACAGAAAACTTGTGAGTTAACTTTTCTTGCGTGGCTATAAAAGTCGTACAAAACTATTTTAAAAGACATCATTGTTACCTACAACTCAGACTTATTTCTTTTTTAAAATACCCAACTGTAGTTTCGATTTTTTAAGTAAAATGATGGGAAAACCTGAAGTACAAAATTTTTCAAAGTGTTCCTTCCGACCTGTTCAAAGGCCGAAATTGCAGGCGTGGACTTTGTAAACAAATAATTTTAACAGCCTAAGGAGGCAATGATCCCTTTTAAAATACCGGTGGAATTCTGAGATATTGAACGACCAGGATTCACCTGAAGTAATCAGGGGTTAATAATGAAAGTCCAATATAAGAAATGCTCTTTTAATAATAGAGGACTATAAACAATCGTTGCTGTATTGTCAATTTGGGCTGGTTGATGTAAAGGCCAATAACAGTTCCTGGAGACTATTTATGTATTCGTGCGTTCCGCATGTGTTCCAGTCTGAAACGATCATATTTTAAATATTTAATTATTCATTAACGCGTGCTTGAAGCGAAACCTTATTACTGGTTTGTTGCTGTCTGCCACGTAACCCTCTCCTGTACCAGTCTCTTTATTTCTCATGGCAAAAAAAACTCAATTATTTATTGCGTTTATTTCAGTGTCTCATCCTGTTCAATTATTGCCCTTTACAGCTACTTCTAGTACTATGGAAGTAATTCCTCTACTTTCTTAACACATGTTATATCAGCCGGTCCCCCTTCCTAGTATTTTTACGAATCCGCTTTACTTTCCGTTGCCTTCTTCCTATTTTCTGGCAGTGCACGATTCACTTCTATGCAGTGCTGTACCCTAAACGCACATTCACACAAGTATCATTTTCAAATTAAGATTCATGTATCGCAGCAAATTTAGTTTGGCAAAGCATGCTCTCTTGGTCTTATCTTCTTCTCTCATACTTACAAGATAGCATAATTCCCTCAGTCTGTATACTAAGTGGTCCCCGGCTTTGAAATTAAGTTTTACTGTACTCGTGGCTCTTTCTTGTTATGTTCACATTTAAGTGATGCAGTCCTCCTTTTCTGCTGCTTGCCAACTACCCTATTCATCATGGTGATCTGCCTTATACAGGGTCAGCAGAATAAAACTGATTCGGAAAAATTTCATGCACCTTAACATAGGTCACATGACATACATCACCTCCCTTTGGTGTGGATGTTGCAAGCTAGGTTAACTATACTTAGGTGCATAAAATATTTTTCATGCCAATTTTGCACACCCTGTATAGACATATCTTGGTGTGCTTCTGTGATGCTTTCTTTCCATTACTTCAACTGCAGCTTTCAACAAAGACTCTATATCTTCCATTCATTAAGTTCAACATTAGCCACATTGCACGATTTCATCTTTCCTTACTCTGTCAATTCACTCATCTTTCACAGAACCTGTAACGGCACATTTCAAAGACTACTAATTTTTTATTTTTCTGTCTCTCCCTTGTCCATGTTCCACCGCCATACAGAGCTGTGCATTTAATGTAGCTTTCACATCTTTTTTATGATCTCGTGGTTATCGTTTTTGGAAGTCTGCAACCATTTATTTTCATAAAAGCTCTTTTTCTTGGTAAAATCCGTCCTACTATTCCATCTTGCATCTTCATTCTCTACCCTACTTCCCTTTCCGAGATATCAAAATTCGTCCTCCTCTCCATGGTAGTACCGTACAACATTCCAAAACCTTAAAACACTGAACGAGGTTGACAAGCTTCGGTGTTGCTGCACCATCGTTAATAGGTTGAGGTATTTGATTTCGGCAAATTAGGCTACGAAATAATTAGAAGGTAGATGTTGCGATGTAGTAATGGAAAATGTTGCGATGTAGTGATGAAAAGTATTTAAGGCAATTGTGTGACGTTGCTTTTCTGCAGCACAATATCCACTTGAAAACGACCTGATAGAAAGGCCAAAACCAGTTGTGGACTTATTAAATTACTTATTAGCAACTGGAGTGGCTTTTCAGCAAGCGAACATAGAGTTGCGGAATCAGAATCATCCGAACACGGAGGAACTAATAATAAAATATAAGCTACTGAATATGGGACATTAATATCGAAACATATCGGGTTCTAAGAAACACCATAGAGTAATATGACAAACGCACTGTGGGTTGTGTCGTTCGTACCACCGTCTTTTATCAGTTACGTTGTTTCGGAATACGGTCTTCGAAATTCTGAAGATGTTACTGTGTGGACTTCAGTCCAAAGATTGGTTTGATATAGCTCTCCCTGCTACTCTATCCTGTGCAAGTCTTTTCATCTCCAAGTAGCTACCGCATTGCCTTCCTCGCCAGTTCTATTGATTCCGTCCTTATTAGTCGCTTAATCAACACATCCATTCTTCAGCATCATTATATAAAACGCATGTCCAAATCTTCTGTTTTATTCTTGTCTAAATTGCTCATCGTCCATGTTACACTTCCATACATGGCTAGCCGCCAGACAAATACCTTCATGAAAGACTTCTTAACACTTAAATTTAACTTTGATGTTAACAAATGTCTCTTGTTCATAAACACTTTTCTGGCCGTTGTCAGTCGATCTTTTGTATCTTCTTTGCTTTGGCCACCAAATTCGTCTACTAGTTTCTAATCTAATTCCCTCTTCATCGCCAGATTCACCTACAACCCATTACTCCTATTTTGCTTTCGTTGTTGTTCAAGTTTTATGCTCCTCTCAAGACACTACCTACTCCGTTGAACTGCTCTTCCAAGTCCTTTGGTGGCTTTAACAGAATTACAATATAATTGGCAAACCTAAAAGTTTTTGTATCTTCTCACTGAACTTTCATTCCTTATCCAAATTTTTCTTTGGTTTCCTTTACTGCTTGCTCAACATACAAATTGAATAACTTTTTGGATAGGCTACAACCCTGTCTCACCCACTTCTCAGTTACTGACTACCTTTCATGTCTTTCCAATCTTATAACTGCAGTTTGATTTCCAAGAGTGTATTCCATTCAACATTGTCAAAAGCTTTCACTAGGTCTACAAATGTTATAAACGTAAGTTTGCCTTCCTGTAACCTGTCTTCTAAACCAAGTCGTAGAGTCAGTGTTGCCTCACGTATCCTTTTTTTTCCAAAATCTAAACAACATTCCCCGAGGCTGGTTTCTAACACATTTTCCATTCTTCTGTAAATAAATCTTGTCAGTCTTTTGCAACCATGACTTATAAAGGACATAGTTCGGTAATACTCGCGCCTGTCAGCATCTAATTTCTTAGAAACTGGAATTATTGTATTCTGATTAACGTCTGAGGGTAATTCTCCTGCTCTATGAAATCTGTACACCTGGTGGATTGGCTGGTTGTGGCTGGCTCTCGAAAGGATGTCAGCAGTTCTGAGAGAATATCATCTACTCCTAGGTCCTTGTTTCGACGAATGTCTACTAGTGTTTATCCTTCAGAACCAAAGAAAAGGGACACAGCACGTTGTTTGGAAGCAGTGGTGATAACGTCGTAGTTACGGTTTCCGCATTTACCGCACGCACATCGGAAAGACACGAAGACTACACTAATACCTTGCTTACATGTCGGTGCTTCTACACCCGCATCGGAGTGGAGCTGCGTTACATATAAACCAGCGCCCACAAACGGAAACTTTATCTTCGTCCCCTTATACGTAACCCTGTACTCCCTGACCGGAAGCCCTGTTCATCTTGTCACCGAAATTCACTAATTCTCATTATACACTACAGGCCATTAAAACTGCTACACTAAGAAGAAACGCAGATGATAAAAGGGTATTCATTGGACAAATATATTGTACTAGAACTGACATGTGATTACATTTTCACGCAATTTGGGTGCATAGATTCTGAGAAATCAGTACCCAGAACAACCGCCTCTGGCCGTAATAACGGCCTTGATATGCCTGGGCATTGAGTCAAAGAGAGCTTGGAAGGGGTGTACAGGTACAGCCGCCCATGCAGCTTCAACACGATATCACAGCTCATCAAGAGTAGTGACTGGCGTATTGTGACTAGACGTTTTCAATTGGTGAGAGATCTCGAGAATGTGCTGGGCATGGCAGCAGTCGAACATTTTCTGTATCGAGAACGGCCTTTCAGGACCTGCAACATGCGCTCGTGCATTATCCTGCTGAAATGTAGGGTTTCGGAGGGATCGAATGAACGGTAGAGCCACGGGTCGTAACACATCTGAAATGTAACGTCCACTGTTCAAAGTGCCGTCAATGCGAACAAAAGGTGACCGAGACGTGTAACCAATGCCACCCCATATCATCCCGCCGGGTGATACCCCGGTATGGCGATGACGAATGCACGCTTCCAATGTGCGTTCACCGCGATGTCGCCAAATACGGATGCGCCCATCATGATGCTGTAAACAGAACCTGGATTCATCCGTATAAATGACGTTTTGCCATCCGTGCACCCAAGTTCGTCGCTGAGTACACCATCGCAGGCGCTCCTGTCTGTGATGCAGCGTCAAGGGTAACCGCAGCCATGGTCTCCGAGCTGATAGTCCATGCTGCTGCAAACGTCATCGAACTGTTCGTGCAGATGGTTGTTGTCTTGCAAACATCCCCATCTGTTGACTCAGGGATCGAGACGTGGCTGCACGATCCGTTACAGCCATGCGGATAAGATGCCTATCATCTCGACTTGTAGTGATACGTAGGCCGTTGGGATCGAGCACGGCGTTCCGTATTACTCTCCTGAACCCACCGATTCCATATTCTGCCAACAGTCATTGGATCTCGACCAATGCGAGCAGCAATGTCGCGATACGATAAACCACAATCGCGATAGGCTACAATACGACCTTTATCAAAGTCGGAAACGTGGTGGTACGCATTTATCCTCCTTTCACGAGGCATCACAGCAACGTTTCACCAGGCAACGCCGGTCAACTGCTGTTTGTGTATGAGAAATCGGTTGGAAACTTTCCTCACGTCAGCACGTTGGCGCCAACCCTGTGTGAATGCTCTGAAAAGCTAATCATTTGCATATCACAGCATCTTCTTCCTGTCGGTTAAATTTCACGACTGTAGCACGTCATCTTCGTGGTGTAGCAATTTTAATGGCTAGTAGTGTATCTAACTTCAGCTTTTCCACCTCCCGTTTTAAACCAGCAACAGCAATATTCTTAGTTGGAAATACTCGCAACCATATTCGTAGTGCGAGTAAAGCAATTCGAAGTCAAGAACTTTTCAATGCTCTGCAGAATCTAGCACACGGAGACTGAAGCACACAAAGTAGCAACTAAAGTATCTGTTCTAGATCAATGGTCTCCCTCAAACTGCAGAGTTATGATCGCCGTCATTTTGTTGCTGGGCTCTCAGGATTACAGGCAAGGCGAGACGGGATTGTTGAAGCGAGGTCAGTTTTCGGCGAGCGTCGGATATCGGGATATAAATTAGAAACGCGACCGCCCGAGAGTAACAAGATGCGCGGGAGGGTTGGCTAGGAGTGGGTGGCAGTGACGGAGGGCTGTAGGAGCAGAAACTGACGGGGGCGTTCAAGGTAGCGCTAATAACAGGGCTCTGTTCCCTGGCAAAAGAGTGTGGGGGAAGACAAAGGGAGAAGGATGTGTGACGCGAGCTGCTAGAGTAAAAACAGCCCTGCGGACCAGCACCACGGCCTTTGACGCCTTTGCTGCGTGTGGTCAGGCAACGTGTGGTGAGGAGGCATCAGAGTTCAGAGCCACGTTTCTGCCGCCAATACACGGCTTAGAAGAAGTTTTGTGCGGAGAATCTTGGAAGGTATAGTAATGAAAAGGGCAAGTGACTTAACTAGGATCATCCATTAAAATCAAACTGTGTGTCTCGGAATAAGAAACTACGATGGTACACTAAACTGGTTAGGACAGAATGTTCATACACACGTGAACGCTCAGCAATGGATTCCCAATTCGATAAAGACTGAAGAATTACTGCGCGAACGTCATTTTGCCACTAGGAAAGAAAGAGCTTACAAGAAAGGAATTCTGACACTGTACTTTACTATGGAAGGCAAACTGGAGAGAAATCTTAGCGTTTGTTTATGCGGAGAAAGCCTTCAAAAATGTAAACTACTGTGGGATGTAGGAGAAGTCAACTGATAAACGACTAACATGCAAAATAAAAAAGTAAAAAATACAAATTGATGTAACAAAAGTGAAAGGTATGTGTTACAGGTTATTAACACTCTTGTTCAACATTTTATTCGAAGAACTAACAGAACGAAATAAAAGAAAATTTTGGAAAAAGGACAAAAGTGCTAGCTGAACGTGTACAAAGGAGTGCAGGCGTAGCCACCTTCCCATTGGTAAAGAAGGCCTTTTGAGACGAATGAACAACATACTGAGTACGAATACAGCAAGATAAAACTGATGGAGTGCGGCAGAAAGGAGACTGATGATTTTCTTAGCATCAGAATTGGGAAGAACACAGTGAGGAAGAAATTAAAGGACTCTCAAATCACACAAAAGGATTACACAGATTGTCGAAGCAAGGAAGACATTGTTTACACATTTATTTCACCCGCAAAAATTATGGCTTTCAGTACCTCTGTTACATGTAACGGGAAGTCCTCAGTAATTTAACATTATAATACGTGCAGGTTACGAGAAGTATATATTATTATTAACGATCACAATAATAATAATAAATATGGATTTAGTTCAAATCAAATGGTTCAAATGGCTGTGAGCACTATGGGACTTAACATCTCAGGTCATCAGTCCCCTAGAACTTAGAACTACTTAAACCTAACTAACCTAAGGACATCACACACATCCATGCCCGAGGCAGGATTCGAACCTGCGACCGTAGCAGCAGCGCGGTTTCGGACTGTAGCCCCTAGAACCGCATGGCCACCGCGGCCGGCATGGATTTAGTAATCATTACAAATCTTTACATATGCGTATTACGTGAGCAGTAAACAATAATAATGAAATGGAATGTGCGTGCGGCTAGGTCCTTGCATCCGGTAGGCCAGTCGCCTGGTGCAACTCTTTTTCAGTTGACGCCACTTTTGCGACGTGCGTGTCGATGACGATGAAATGATGATGAGGACAACGCAACACCCAGTCACCAGCGCAGGAAATTTCCGACAAGGACGCGAATCGAACCCGAGCCGCTCTGGTAGGAGTCTTCTGTGCTGACCACTTAGCTGTGGAGGCGGGTGTCATAATGACATTAATGATAATAAATATAGAGTTGTATGGCTAAAATGTAGAAAAATTTAATGTTAATCGTTAGTACAGCCAAGATGCTGCACGTATCAGGTCTTGCACGAAGGTTATATATTGATCTGCGAAGAGAAGTTGTGAGGACATGATTGACTAATAAACTGGAAAGAAATTAGTCTATGAAAATCATGTGTGCTGTTTTGGTCGCTTCCACAGTAACACGTGATAGGAAAGTCATCGAATATCGAACACGTCAATGCTTCACACAAACTGTAGCCAAGATACATGTTAGTATATGAACAATTCACTACTTGTGCCTTTTTGAACTACTTCACAGAACTAAATAATCGTCAAGCAAAGACTGGGCTAGTCTTTTTTTATTTTGGGTGGATACATTTTTCTAAATTTTTTGATCCCAACTAATCACAAGATAGTTTTCCTACGTGCTATGAAAGGCATTCTTTCCAGTTTAATACACGTCCAAAATTATTCCGAGATCTTTTATTGATATTTTTACCTTTGACAGGGAAAGTGGATACTAACAAAGGGTACACATTGAAATACACTACTGGCCATTAAAATTGCTACACCATGAAGATGATGTGCTACAGACGCGAAATTTAACTGACACGAAGAAGATGCTGTGATATGCAATTGCTTAGCTTTTCAGAGCATTCACACAAGGTGGCGACACCTACAACGTGCTGACATGAGGAAAGTTTCCAACCGATTTCTCATACACGAACAGCAGTTGACGGCGTTGCCTCGTGGACGATGCGTACCATCGCGTTTCCGACCTTGATAAAGGTCGGCTTGTAGCCTATCGCGATTGCGGTTTATCGTATCGCGACACTGCTGCTCGCGTTGGTCGAGATCCAGTGACTGTTAGCAGAATATGGAATCGGTGGGTTCAGGAGGGTAATACGGAACGCTGTGCTGGATCCCAGCGGCCTCGTATCACTAGCAGTCCAGATGACAGGCATCTTATCCGCATGGCTGTAACGGATCGTGCAGCCACCTCTCGATCCCTGAGTCAACAGATGGGGACGTTTACAAGACAACAACCATCTGCACGAACAGTTCGACGACCTTTGCAGCATTATGGACTATCAGGTCGGAGACCATGGCTGCGGTTACCCTTGACGCTGCATCACAGACAGGAGCGCCTGCGATGGTGCACTCAACGACGAACCTGGGTGCACGAATGGCAAAACATCATTTATACGGATGAATCCAGGTTTTGTTTACAGCATCATGATGGTCGCATCCGTGTTTGGCGACATCGCGGTTAACGCACATTGGAAGCGTGTATTCATCATCGCCATACTGGCGTATCACCGGGCGTGATGGTATGGGGTGCCATTGGTTACACGTCTCGGTCACCTTTTGTTCGCATTGACGGCACTTTGAACAGTGGACGTTACATTTCAGATGTGTTACGACCCGTGGCTCTACCATTCATTCGATCCCTGCGAAACCCTACATTTCAGCAGGATAATGCACCACCGCTTGTTGCACGTCCTGTACGGGCCTTCCTGGATACAGAAAGTGTTCGACTGCTGCCATGGCCTGCTCGTCACAATACGCCAGTCACTACCCTTGATGAAGTGTGGTATCGTGTTGAAGCTGCATGGGCAGCTGTGCCTGTACACGCCATCCAAGCTCTGTTTGACTCAATGGGCAAGCCTATCAAGGCCGTTATTACGGCCAGAGGTGGTTGTTCTGGGTACTGATTTCTCAGGATCTATGCACCCAAATTGCTTGAAAATGTAATGACATGTCAGTTCTAGTATAATATATTTGTCCAATGAATACCCGTTTATCATCTGCATTTCTTCTGGTGTAGCAATTTTAATGGCCAGTAGTGTATTTCTGGTGCTAAGAGCTAGGTTTCGTAGCCAGCGTGATGGTGAACAAGGCCAATCATTTATACCTGATGTGATAGCAGCACTGTTCTTAGGGCTGCCGCTTGGATGTAACTGGATGTCATCGGGCTATGGGTGGCAGTACACAGACACAGAGTGGAAGAAATAGAACAGGAGCCGAAGTTGGGGTACTTCCGAGAGCAAATGGTTTCATGATTATTGGCACAGACGAAAATGAGTTCATCAATATAGTGGCTCTACTATCAGATACTGATTTGATATTGAGGACTACATCCCTGATAATGTACTACTGGAGCACAATGTTGTATGGAAGATAAATTAGAAATATGTGTGGATATCGAAGTATTGAAAGTTAAGTGGACAAAGAAAGTACAGAATGTAGAAGTATCAAACAGAATATGTGTGGACAGAATTCTATAGAAAAACCCTTACCAGAGGAAGTGTAAGGTTAGTATCATAAATGCCATGGAACTGAGAAATAGATAACCGGAACTGTAGAGGGGAGAAATATTAGCTGTAGGCAGAGACTGAAACATGGAAATTAGATTATACAGTATGCCGGATGCAACTGTAAACTGGAGTACAAGATAACAGCACGAGATAAGACACATTGGGGAAAACAGACGACGTGCTGAATACTCAGAAGAGGCTAGAGACACGGAAAAAATAACTGCAAGAAAAATCATCGATGTAACATAGTCATGATATGTATCGAAACATCAATGGAAATGAGCGTTTGGCGTCATTGGCCCGGAGGCCCCCTTACGGGGCCTGCCTCAGTGCACATTGGGCGACCTGCACGCCGGATTGGGAATAAAATGATGATGAAGACAACACCCAGTCCCTGAGCGGGGGAAAAACCCTGACCTAGCCGGGAATCGAACCCGGGCCCCTTAGGACGGCAGTCCGTCACGCTGACCATTCAACTATCTTTTTTTTTTAATCTCATTTTGTTCGCTTTCATTCGTTGCATCTTCTCGGGGCGGACGTCGTAAGATATCCGTTTAAGTTCGTTGTTGATCGATTAACTCAGTTTTTTTTTTTTTTATTACAAAGGGCTGCTAACCCTCTGACCGAAAACGCTGAGCTACCGTGCCGGCGCTATCGGGGCGGACGAAGCATCAATGAAAGCTGCTAAGTAATACTGATAATATCAGAGGCCTGAACATTGTGACGGTTTGATTCCGGGGCCAGCGGCCGCCACTTTTCCCGCGGACTGGCGCCACCGGTGGCCACAATGACTGAGAGGGCGCCCCGGGACCAGTAGGATCCGTGCTGTTGGCATCGTGCGCTCAGAACCTCCCGTAGTGGGGCGCCAAAAACTTCTCGCTGTGACAGTGACGGCTGATGAAGAGTGACCGCAGTCTTTGTCTTGAGAATCCGTTGGGGCTTGGTCGGTCAATTGGGGCTTCCAAACCGTTGTTGGATCGAGTGGGTATGAAGAATTTTATGAAGGGGCCCATTGGAACTGCTGCATACCACCATTCACCGAATTTTGGACTCCGAGCGACGTTAAACAGCCACATAGGAAAAAGGTAATTTTGATGTAAATGGCCGTTCGCAGCTGTTAGCCTGTGTGGATTCGTGTGCCCGCTACAGCTTGTAAAAGCGCATTTACTACTCACACGATTGCCTGGCTTGGTTGTAGTTAAGTACGTTAGCAGTGCGCATCGGAGTTATAGAGTCCAGTTGGTTTTGGATGCGCACGCTTGTCTTGATAAGAACAATATTTATTACATTATGTTGAGTACTGTGTATCATGTTATTCATTTGATTGTTGCTGAAAAAGGTGTCGTTCACATTTTGGAAGGAGGGCTGTATATCGGTAATGTTAACGTTTGAGCTATCAATTCAAAGTAGTAATTGACGTGGCTGTTGTGGAATGATTACCTGTGGTCATTTTAATTATTTATTCTGAAATGCAGGACGGTGCACTCTGTGTGTAAATGTGAACCTTTCTTTAGTTGCTGGTGAGACTTGTGCGATTTCCGTCTGCTATGTTCCTTGTGTAAAGTTAATCTGTGAACGCTTCAAAACTTTTTATTCTAAATGCAGGTAGGTGAACCCAGTACATAATCTGAAAGCTGTTTTGGTTGATGCCAAGTACGCTTATGTGGTACTGATTTCTTGTTAATTGCTATTGAGATTTGTGTGATTCTGTCTGCCATGTTACTTTATTGGATTTCTTTTTTTTTATGTAAAGATTATCTGTGGGCCCTTTTAAAATAGTTTATTCTAAATGCAGGAGGGTGAACGCAGCACATATTTTGAAAGTTGTTGTCGTTGATTTCAAGTACGTTTATAATGTTGTCTTAATATTTGTTATTTCTTAAAGGTAAAAGGGGAATGAAAGCTTAAATTCAAATTTTTTCTGCTCAGTGATCTTAAAAGTTTTATTTTAAAAAAAAGAATGTGATGAAATTGTTTTATCGATTATCTTGTATGGCTAACTGGGGGTTCATCTCTTGAGTTTTGTTTAAATTTTTGTGTGTAACAGAAGCATGAAAATTTGTTCATTGGAATGTCATTACGTACGCCTGTAAACCCCAGCACTACTCTGTTGCTAGGTCATAAACATATATGTGAAATGCGAGAGAACTTATCAATTAAAAAAGTATTCTGTATTACAGGAATTACAAGATAACATGGATTACGGAAGACATGGAGATACAGCGACATTCAGAAACTGATATTACCAGGCAGAAGTTTTTGTAAGAACAAGGTACTAAATTTGAAGCAGAACATGCAGAGACTTGAAGAAATCAGAAACAGTGCAGATGGAAGACAGGATATGAGAACACAAGGAGAAAGTAAAAAGGTATCGAAACAAGAAAGAAATATGAGTAGTTCCAATTAAAACGTAATTCTCGTTGGAAAATAGGAAACTAAAACACATATATTATTGCTTCATGAAGCTACTGATGTTGCTAATGACAATAGTATTGGCAGCTTTAACTTATTTCGGCGTACACAGCAGACTGGCTTAAAATTTTTTCTAGCTTTAGAGGGCCCTGATTCTTTCTAGGACGCACCCATAGAATACATGGCTCGCAGCTATAAACGAATATTTTGTCAGTATTTAATAATTCAGATTGTCGTTAGAAAAGTAAGAGATTACATATCGCCGGATCCGCACACCGCCTCGAAAATTAGTCCATGAAAATCTGTTAGCCAAAAGGTGTAACCTACCAACTATGGGCGTCTTCAGCAGGAAACCAATAGTAAATTGCGGTGCCAAGGGTGACCAAAAGAATAATGTGCCACCAAAACATCCATACAGATTGTGGAACCACTTTGAGTTGGCAAGCTCTGTACTACTGGCCATAAAAGTTGTTACCCCTGAAATGATAGAAAGCGACGAAATTTTTACGTATTGTACGTTTATGGAAACCACTGTGAAAACCCAATCGAACTCTGCACAGATGTGTTGGGCAGTGGTTTTAGTGTGCCTGTCAATCGCTTCACATTCCTCTTTTCAGTTCAGAACGCAAAGTGATTATGTAGAAATGCCTAAAGCACCAGTGTCTCCGTGTGGCCGAGCGGTTCTAGGCGCTACAGTCTGGAACCGTGCGACCGCTACGGTCGCAGGTTCGAATCCTGCCTCGGGTATGGATGTGTGTGATGTCCTCGGGTTAGTTAGGTTTAAGTAGTTCTAAGTTCTAGAGGACTGATGACCTCAGCAGTTAAGTCCCATAGTACTCAGAGCCATTTTTGAACCAGTGTCTCCCGCCAGGTATGTGGATCTGCTGAGAGATTTCGCCTGAATCTATGCAGCCCACATAACATGAATGTCATGCGTTTCTTTCATCAAGACAATTCGCAGCCGCATTCTGTAGGGACAATGCAGACGCTTCTGCAGCGTTTTCATGGAAAGTGTTTGATCACCCACAATCCAACCCTTAATTAGTTCCCTTCGTTATTCTTCGCTGCTCCCGTGAACCGCTGGCTACGAGGACAACAATTTGGCACAAACAACGAAAGGCAGACCAGCGTAGAGAATTGGCAGAAAACACAGGCGGCTGCTTTATGTAACGAGGGTGCTGGAAAGTTTGTACAACGCCACGGCAAATGTCTAATTCGGAGCAGCGAGTATATAGAGAGGTAGCTGGAGAATGTGGCTAACTGTTACAAATACTTCTTTTTTCACTGTAGTTTTCATTCCACGACCGATCGGACCTTAGTTTCCGAACAGCTTTCGTACTTGCAGACATGATATACCATCATGGGTACCTCGTAGAAAGCGTACCACCACCGGTCTTAAAGCATCGGAAATGTAATGTCTACCGTCCAAATTACATTGTATGCAAACCAGAAGTGGTACTTGACTAAATTGTTCACAGAGTTCTGGCCACATAACATTTCTCAATATGCGAAGAATCTAATCGAGAATGTCATCGTGGAGAACTACTTCTCAGAAGTGACAGTGTTGTGTACGCACCTGAGACCATCGCGCCATGTACTGCGCGCTTACGACCGTATCGAATGTAAACTGGCAACGTCCATTCTCCTCGGAGCCTCCAACACGGATACGTTCATCATTATGCTAATTGCAGAACCTGGACTGAAAACACGGCGTGGTGCTACTCCAGTGTCCAGAGTCGTCGTTGCACACACTTATGTCACACTGCAGATGCATTAAGGGAAGCTGCAACAATGATCACCATGCTGACAATCCACGGTGCTCCTGATACCGTCGCTCTCTTTGTGCGAATACATCCTGAGCTGAGGTACGTGACGTGGTGGTACAGTACCTGTATGGCCGAGTAAACAGTATGACCTCCTGGGCGCTAATGAATCGGAGCTGCTGAGATCCTGAATGATGTGTAGAATGCCACCGATATTCGCACGAATGTCGTGGGATCCCGATCAGCACGAGCAGCAACACTGCAGCACTAAAACCACAATCACAATAACGCATTATCCTGCCACTCGATGAATTCCAACAGGTTTCAATGGACATTTCTCCTTCATACGTGAGGCATAGCACGATCCTCGTTGTCGTGGTATTTCTAAACTAGAAGGTTGATGTATAACCGTTCTTTATATATAGAATATACGGGAGTTTCCCAGAAAGTAATGCACCGCAATTTTTTCTTCAACAATTCCTTATTGAACATAATGAGAATTACACACACAAAAGAATCGTGTTTTATCTACACACCCTATTTTTCCACGTAATATCCACCAGTTCTATGGCCTTCCTCCAGCGCGAAATAAGGGCGTGTATGCCCTATCGGTACCAGTCCTCGTCCTCGTGGTGGACCAGTGCTTCACTGTGTGAATCACCTGATCGTGTTCAAAATGTCTTTCACGAAGGCATCCTTCAGTGGCCCAAACAAGTGGAAGTCCGAGGGGCTCGGTCAGGACTGTAGGGTGGATGGAATAACACTTTCCAATCCTGTCTTGCGATGTGTTCAGCGGTCCTCAGACTTGTGTGGAGGCGAGCTTCATCGTTTTGCAGCAAAACATCTCCTGGGCTGTTCTGTTGCCGAGGTCGTCGGAAGGGCGTCTTGAATTTTGTTAATTGTTGACACATTCTTCTGAATTGATGGCATTACCTCTTGATATCACATCAACGAGAATCACACCTTCACGGTCCCAGAAAACTGATCATGCCCTTACCGGAGGAAGCAGTTGCTTTGAATTTTTTCTTCTGTGAGTGGAGAGGGAATGGCGCCATTCCATTGACTGTTGTTTTGTTTCGGGCTCAAAATGGTGAACCCGGGTTTCATCACCTGTCACAATCTGGGACAAGAATGCCTCGACCTCAGCTTCAAAAAGTTGCAACAAATCAATACAAATGTTTTTTCTGTGCGATTTGTGGTCCACCGTTAGACACTGCGGGACCCATCTTGCACGCACTGTTGAATATCCAAGAGTGCGGGTAATTGCATCCACACTTCCTCTGTAGATTGACAGATACAGCGCCAACTGCCGAGTCGTAATGCTTCTGTCCTCGTGAATAACAAACATCGGCTCGCTGCAACATGTCAGGAGTGACAGCCGCTGCAAACCGTGGAGCTCCTCCGAACCGCTTTCTGATGAGCTCACCCTCCGTGACCAGCGACTAACTGTGCTTCTGTCGACAGCAGATGCTCCACAGACCTTGCACAAGCTTTTATGAATATTCCCCACAGTTTCTTTCTCTGCAGCGAGAAATTTAATGACGGCAAGTTGCCTGTACCGTACATCAACTACAGACGCCATTTTGAAACTGCCCTGCAGCTACGCTATCTGTCAGACGCGACGGAAACTTGGCGCACTCACTCAGGAGATTTCAAATAATACATACGTAACGGTTCGTATTCGTAGCATTGTTTTCGGTTGAGAGAAAAAAAATTCTGTGTATTACTTTCTGGGAAACCCTCGTAGATGCTTGACACAGTCACGTCGATTAAATACACTCCTGGAAATGGAAAAAAGAACACATTGACACCGGTGTGTCAGACCCACCATACTTGCTCCGGACACTGCGAGAGGGCTGTACAAGCAATGATCACACGCACGGCACAGCGGACACACCAGGAACCGCGGTGTTGGCCGTCGAATGGCGCTAGCTGCGCAGCATTTGTGCACCGCCGCCGTCAGTGTCAGCCAGTTTGCCGTCGCATACGGAGCTCCATCGCAGTCTTTAACACTGGTAGCATGCCGTGACAGCGTGGACGTGAACCGTATGTGCAGTTGACGGACTTTGAGCGAGGGCGTATAGTGGGCATGCGGGAGGCCGGGTGGACGTACCGCCGAATTGCTCAACACGTGGGGCGTGAGGTCTCCACAGTACATCGATGTTGTCGCCAGTGGTCGGAGGAAGGTGCACGTGCCCGTCGACCTTGGACCGGACCGCAGCGACGCACGGATGCACGCCAAGACCGTAGGATCCTACGCAGTGCCGTAGGGGACCGCACCGCCATTTCCCAGCAAATTAGGGACACTGTTGCTCCTGGGGTATCGGCGAGGACCATTCGCAACCGTCTCCATGAAGCTGGGCTACGGTCCCGCACACCGTTAGGCCGTCTTCCGCTCACGCCCCAACATCGTGCAGCCCGCCTCCAGTGGTGTCGCGACAGGCGTGAATGGAGGGGCGAATGGAGACGTGTCGTCTTCAGCGATGAGAGTCGCTTCTGCCTTGGTGCCAATGATGGTCGTATGCGTGTTTGGCGCCGTGCAGGTGAGCGCCACAATCAGGACTGCATACGACCGAGGCACACTGGGCCAACACCCGGCATCATGGTGTGGGGAGCGATCTCCTACACTGGCCGTACACCACTGGTGATCGTCGAGGGGACACTGAATAGTGCACGGTACATCCAAACCGTCATCGAACCCATCGTTCTACCATTCCTAGACCGGCAAGGGAACTTGCTGTTCCAACAGGACAATGCACGTCCGCATGTATCCCGTGCCACCCAACGTGCTCTAGAAGGTGTAAGTCAACTACCCTGGCCAGCAAGATCTCCGGATCTGTCCCCCATTGAGCATGTTTGGGACTGGATGAAGCGTCGTCTCACGCGGTGTGCACGTCCAGCACGAACGCTGGTCCAACTGAGGCGCCAGGTGGAAATGGCATGGCAAGCCGTTCCACAGGACTACATCCAGCATCTCTACGATCGTGTCCATGGGAGAATAGCAGCCTGCATTGCTGCGAAAGGTGGATATACACTGTACTAGTGCCGACATTGTGCATGCTCTGTTGCCTGTGTCTATGTGCCTGTGGTTCTGTCAGTGTGATCATGTGATGTATCTGACCCCAGGAATGTGTCAATAAAGTTTCCCCTTCCTGGTACAATGAATTCACGGTGTTCTTATTTCAATTTCCAGGAGTGTATTTTGGCGTAACATTGCAGAGCGATATGAAGTGGGACAAGCATGTAATGGCAGTTGTGGGGAAAGCGGATAGTCGTCTTCGGTTCATTGGTAGAATTTTGGGAAGATGTGGTCCATCTGTAAAGGAGACCGCTTATAAAACGCTAATATGACCTATTCTTGAGTACTGCTCGAGCGTTTGCGATCCCTATCAGGTGAGATTGAGGCAGGACATAAAAGCAATCCAGAGGCGAGCTGCTAGATTTGTTACTGGGAGGTTTGATCATCACGCGAGTGTTACGGAAATGCTTCAGGAACTCTGGTGGGAGTCTCTAGAGGAAAGGAGGCGTCCTTTTCGTGAATCGCTACTGAGGAAATTTAGAGAACCAGCTTTTGAGGCTGACTGCAGTACAATTTTACTGCCGCCGACTTACATTTCGCGGAAAGGCCACAAAGATAAGATAAGAGAGATTAGGGCTCGTACAGAGGCATACAGGCAGCAATTTTTCCCTCGTTCTCAAAAAAAAAAAAAGTTTCAAATGGCTCTGAGCACTATGGGACTTAACAGCTGAGGTCATCGGTTCCCTACAACTTGGAACTAATTAAACCTAACTAACCTAAGGACATCACACACATCCGTGCCCGAGGCAGGATTCGAACCTGCGACCGTAGCGGTCACGCGGTTCCACACAAACGCCTAGAACCGCACGGCCACACTGGCCGGTTTCCGTCGTTCTGTTTGGGAGTGGAACAGGGAGAGAAGATGCTAGTTGTGGTACGAGGTACCCTCCGCCACGCACAGTACGGTGGATTGCAGAATATGTATGTAGATGTAGATTGCATTACATCTACCCCATGTGACTGCACTGAAATGCTGTTTATTTATACTTCTAAGCATGTCTGTTCGACACCTTCTTGTTGCACGCACTTTACTTATACACAGGAGTGTGGGTGTTGTTAAATTAACTTTAGGGCTAAGCGCCATGCGGTTTAACCAACGTCTTCATCACCCTCTTTAAGTGGCGTCAAATTTCTATATCTACATTTACACTCTACAGGTCGCCATAGAGTGCATTTATGCTGCCACCTCGCTGCTCGCTACTCGTCGGCGTGGCCCAACGACGATGAAACAACCCTTCTGGTGTTGACGGCTCATTTAACTTGCGCCGTCGCTGCTCGTCCCGTTGTTGGTACTATCCTCGCCAGGCGAGTGTTTCGCTCCGCGACGGTCGCTGCATGTCCTGAAACTTGAGCCGTATATTGACTGGAGTTTGCTGAAGATCTCCGTAAGGATCTCAGGCTTACTAAACGAAGCCGTGAAGAAGCTTGCCGCTCTTCGTTGTATATTCTATATCTCTTCTGCTAATCCTACTTAACAAGGGTGCCAGACTGATAAACAGTACTGAAGAATCAGCCGAACAAGTTTTTTTAAGCAAAATCTTTTTTGGGTGAATTAAATTTCCTTAAGATTTTCTCAATGAATCTCTGACCGGTATCTGCTTTCCTTCAATTAATGTTAGGTCGCTCCAGACAGGTTATTATACAGTTATGTCCATGAAATAGCAGTTGCAGGTTTCAACCTACCTGCATCGGCATTTTGCTAGTAACGCTACTACCGTTCCGTCCCCTTCTACATCTACATCTACATCTACATTTATACTCCGCAAGCCACCCAACGGTGTGTGGCGGAGGGCACTTTACGTGCCACTGTCATTATCTCCCTTTCCTGTTCCAGTCGCGTATGGTTCGCGGGAAGAACGACTGTCTGAAAGCCTCTGTGCGCGCTCTAATCTCTCTAATTTTACATTCGTGATCTCCTCGGGAGGTATAAGTAGGGGGAAGCAATATATTCGATACCTCATCCAGAAACGCACCCTCTCGAAACCTGGCGAGCAAGCTACACCGCGATGCAGAGCGCCTCTCTTGCAGAGTCTGCCACTTGAGTTTGTTAAACATCTCCGTAACGCTATCACGGTTACCAAATAACCCTGTGACGAAACGCGCCGCTCTTCTTTGGATCTTCTCTATCTCCTCCGTCAACCCGATCTCGTACGGATCCCACACTGATGAGCAATACTCAAGTATAGGCCAGCACCGTGATTCAAAGTTTTATATGCAGTTTGCCAAATTTCGCCATTGATTTGATCCGATTATTTTTGTGTTTGGAACAAGAACTTGATTCTTTCATATCCGTCTTCTGCAAATAGATTCTCCATAATGTAGCTACCTGAAGAGGTTTAGGCGTCAAATTTATTACGATACCGATTGCACGCGTTTAGGCGGAAGAAAACAGTCACACCAAGAAACGATCATTACTCATTAACAGACATCCATTATTTAGAAACACCATGTACGGCAAGACACATATCCAAAACAGCAAAATTTTCAGCGAAAATATCTGTTTTGCGCAAAAATAAGAACGACTGCTAACCATCTACCGAATGCCATGCGGTCGCTATAATGTGTCCAAAATATTGACGTGTAGTTTAAGACTGCAATGCATAAAACAGTGCATCTAAAGTGTATCAATTCAGTTCTAAATAAAGTATTACGCATTCAGAACTATTTTTTTTCATGTCTTCTGACTGTTTTCATGCAGCCCGCCACGAATTCGTCTCAGAGTTGCACTTGCAACTAACGTTTCAGTTATTTGATATGTTCCGATCTCTGCAACTACAGAAGTAAAGAAGGTAAAATGAGTAGATATCACACAGGTGTCGAAACAAAAAAAAATGGTTGAAATGTACCTGAGCACTATGGGACTTAACATCTGTGGTCATCAGTCCCCTAGAACTTAGCACTACTTAAACCTAACTAACCTAAGGACATCACACACATCCATGCCCGAGGCAGGATTCGAACCTGCGACCGTAGCAGCTGCGCAGTTCCGAACTGAGCGCCTAGAACCGGGTGTCGAAAGATGTGAGTGACGAAAAGACGGAAGAACCATCTGAGTTTTGCACAGGGTGTTTGTCAAACAATGAAAACAGGCTGGAGATCGACTTACGAGATGTAAAAATTAAGAGCGCAATGAGGATATTTATTTATGGGGGTAAGTAAATGATTTTAATGAGTATTTACAGAAAAAAGGTACGACCGCTGAGAAGATGCCACATGACTATTTAATCAGCGCCTAGTTTCCACAGCGTTGTATTCCTGCGGTCGAATTAATCTGTCACATTGGCTTACTATGCCAAGCCATTGTCATAACTTATCAAGCGCCATTAAAATTGTAGTTTTTGCAGGTAGCCGCTGTGGAGTACCATAAGGAAAAAGTTTATCGATACCAGTGTAACGCACTGGCTGTTACTGTTGAGATCAAACCATCCTTTTATTTTGCATTTTTCACTATCATACAGTTTCAAAGTGTGCAGATAATCTCAAATATGAAATACTGTCTGTTAAGCGGGTATACCTGTGTTATAGTCAGCGTACTTGTCACACAACTTTAGAACCAGTGCGTGGTTGGCAGGACGTTAGAATTACATGCGAGACACGAGTTCATACGAGGACAGTCGTCACACGTACAGTACAGACTCGTAAACTGAACCTCCTTCGATGAAAAGCCGATGTGGTGATTCTTTCATGCTATTACGTCACGTCCTGCAACGCGTGGCAAAAACTCTAGCATGACGTCCTCTTGTGTTACCACAAACGCCTGTCGCACTTTTTTCTCATGACACTCCAGCAGTAAGCAACATCTGGTAACAGCGCTCAAGGCAAAGTTTGTGATGGCCACAAATCTGAAGGCGTCGAAAGGACCGAAGCCGGTTGTCTTACTATCGACGTGCAACCATGACGGTAAACGAACAATTATTAAGTACGTGACGTTTCTGGTCTCCGGGGAATGTATGTTCCCTAAATTTAAAGAAAGAAATGAACATTTGATTATAGCGTAAACGACGATAAAAAAGATCATTGCCGTTACCTGAATTCACCTCTATTTTGCAGGAATAATGGTACGAGATGCCCTCGGTAACCATACGCGACCTGTATTTATTCTAGTCCGTATTAGGCATGGTAATATTCAGTGGTTTTTGGTTTTTCCACATCTTTCTCTGGCCCCATACATCATTTATTCCCTCAGTCTACGACATTACCTATTCAATATTGCAATATGCAGATGCTTAGTATTTAATCTAACACACTACCCTGTTAAACTGATTTAACTGTTGACTTGTGGAACCAACATGCTATATGCTTGACATACTGTTTTCAACTGCAGATGAACAAGGAAATCATGGCTGTAGAGAGGTTTTATCACACGTTGCAGAACGGTACGTGGTCGTGCCGTAGCCTGTAGTGTTTGAAGTATCCAATCTCGATCCTACTTACAGGCGTGAATCAAACAGTTTACATCGATTAACCAAAGCTTATCATGGTGATGTAGGTGAACAGGAAGAGACGTACCACAATCATGACGATGGAGTCCAAATCTGATTCGTAAATTTAATTCTGCATTTATGATTTACATACAAATAGCATGCAGCTTTACTGTATGGTTAAATGATGATGGGGTCCTCTTGGGTAAAATATTCCGGAGGTAAAATAGTCACCCATTCGGATCTCCGGGCGGGGACTACTCAAGAGGACGTCGTCATCAGGAGAAAGAAAACTAGCGTTCTACGGATCGGAGCGTGAAATATTAGATCCATTAATCGGGCAGGTAGGTTAGAAAATTTAAAAAGGGAAATGGATATATTAAAGTTAGATATAATGGGAATTAGTGAAGTTCGATGGCAGGAGAAACAAGATTTTTGGTCAGGTCAATACAGGGTTATAAATACAAAATCAAATAGGGGCAATGCAGGAGTAGGTTTAATAATGAATAAAAAAATAGGAGTGCGGGTAAGCTACTACAAACAGCATAGTGAACGCATTATTGTGGCAAAGATAGACACGAAGCCCACGCCTACTACAGTAGTACAAGTTTATATGCCAACTAGCTCTGCAGATTATGAAATTGATGAAATGTATGATGAGATAAAAGAAATTATTCAGGTAGTGAAGGGAGACAAAAATTTAATAGTCATGGGTGACTGGAATTCGAGAGTAGTAAAAAGGAGAGAAGGAAACGTAGTGGGTGAATATGGATCGGAGGTAAGAAATGAAAGAGGAAGCCGTCTGGTAGAATTTTGCACAGAGCATAACTTAATCGTAGCTAACACTTTGTTCAAGCATCACAAAAAAAGGTTGTATACATGGAAGAATCCTGGAGATACTACAAGATATCAGATAGATTATATAATGGTAAGACAGAGATTTAGGAACCAGGTTTTAAATTGTAAGACATTTCCAGGGGCAGATGAGGACTCTGACCACAATCTATTGGTTATGAACTGTAGATTAAAACTGAAGAAACAACGAAAACATGGTAATTTAAGGAAATGGTACCTGGATAAACTAGCTAAACCAGAGGTTGTAGAGAGTTTCAGGGAGAGCATAAGAGAACAATTGACAGTAATGGGGGAAATAAATACAGTAGACGAAGAATGGTTAGATCTGAGGGATGAAGTAGTGAAGTAGGTAAAAAGACGAGGGCTAGTAGAAATCCTTGGGCAACAGAAGAAATATTGACTTTAATTGATGAAAGGAGAAAATATAAAAATGCAGTAAAATGAAGCAGGCAAAAAGGAATACAAACGTCTCAAAAATGAGATTGACAGGAAGTGCAAAATGGCTAAGCAGGGATGGCTAGAGGACAAATGTAAGGATTTAGAGGCTTATCTCACGAGGGGTACGATAGATACTGCCTACAGCAAAATTAAAGAGACATTTGAAGAAAAGAGAACCACTTGTATGAATATCAAGAGCACAGATGGAAACCCAGTTCTAACCAAAGAAGGGAAAGCAGAAAAGTGGGAGTATATAGAGGGTCTATACAAGGGCGATGTAGTTGAGGACAATATTATGGAAATGGAAGAGGATGTAGATGAAGATGAAATGGGAGATTCGATACTGCATGAAGAGTTTGACAGAGAACTGAAAGACCTGAGGCGAAACAAGGCCCCAGGAGTAAACAACATTCTATTAGAACTACTGACGGCCTTGGGAGAGCCAGTCCTGACAAAACTCTACCATCTGGTGAGCAAGATGTATGAGACAGGAGAAATACCTTCAGACTTCAAGAAGAATATAATAATTCCAATCCCAAAGAAAGCAGGTGTTGACAGATGTGAAAATTACTGAACTATCAGTTTCATAAGTCACAGCTGCAAAATACTAATGCGAATTCTTTACAGACGAATGGAAAAACTGGTAGAAGCCGACCTCGGGGAAGATCAGTTTGGATTCCGTAGGAAGGATGGAACACGTGAACCAGATGGCAGTTATAAGAGTTGAGGGGCACGAAACGGAAGCAGTGGTTGGGAAGGGAGTGAGACAGGGATGTAGCCTCTCCCCGATGTTATTCAATCTGTATATTGAGCAAGCAGTAAAGATTAGTTAGTTCTAAGTTGTAGTAGACTGATGACCTCAGAAGTTAAGTCCCATAGTACTGAGAGCCATTTGAACCATTTTCTTTCCTTTTTTTTTATTAGATGGGTAGATCACATAAGTAATGAGGAGGTATTGAATAGGATTGGGGAGAAGAGGAGTTTGTGGCACAACTTGGCAAGAAGAAGGGTCTGGTTGGTATGACATGTTCTGAGGCATCAAGGGATCACAAATTTAGTACTGGAGGGTAGCGTGGAGGGTAAAAATCGTTGAGGGAGACCAAGAGATGAAAACACTAAGCAGATACAGAAGGATGTAGGTTGCAGTAAGTACTGGGAGATGAAGAAGCTTGCACAGGATAGAGTAGCATGGAGAGCTGGATCAAACCAGTCCCAGGATTGAAGACCACAACAACAACAACAACAACAACGTCATACAAATAGTTAAACAAATAGCAAGCACTGACTGCGGGAGGAAAGAGCGCACTATACTTGGGTAGATTAATTATTAAGGTGCTCACTGTCTGAAGGGAATCGCGGTTGTTGATCCATAATTTTATGAACTGGAAGACATTCCTCGATACATGTTAAGAGTTGTTGCATCTCATATTGTTGGGCTGAGCACAATTCAGGCGGTAAGGACTTCGTAGCGGCCGTTGCCTCCAGTGCTCCACCGATGGAAGTGTGGGAGGAAATTAGGTGGGCCGTTGTCAGATGGGAGCAAATTGCCGATTCCAGAACGGACGCTCTCTCCGCTGTCATCGCCCTGCCTGGCGACACGCTTCCTCGTGCACTCTCGCTACTCAGTACTTCATAAGGACGAGTAGGCCCTTCAGACGATGGCGTCTTCCCCAGGTGCGTCCCATGGGTTCCGAAACATGAAATAAATCAGCTAACGTATATACAAATTTCTCTGTTCTTCTTTAGAAATTATGTATCGTGAATGCCAACTCCCAAGTCGTGACACCTCTCGTCCCGTACATAACAAACCGACCTACAGCTAGCTTAAAGCTTTAAATATGGCTGCGTTGTCAGCTAAGGCTACAAGGTAAAATTAAAACAATTGCAGCCCTCGGTCGCGAAAATGAAGTCTTTGACCTATGTTCGGTCACTTCATTTTCACGACCGAGGGCTGTAATTGTTTTAATTTGACAGCTAGCTGATTACAAAAGAGATGTCACAGCAAAACACACCAGATAACGAGCTTAGTCACGCTTTCAGTACTGTTTGCCGTTGTCACATCGCTCTGCGTGCGACAATTACTTTTGCTGACGTAATTGTCGTGATTCGTTTTCATCATATGACATGTTTCTGTGTGAAGTTTTTTTTATAATACACAAAACAATGTCTGCAGCTAATAGCGAACGTGAGCAGCAAAGTGATAAGGGTATTATGATAGAGCAAGGCCAAATGAGTGCTGCAATTAATGGAAAACATACGAACGAAATTTTTACCGAAATGAACAGTTGTTGCCGCCTCTGTCGTATTGTCGTGTGGGTAACGACGAACGGGCAACATCGCCCTTTCCATGTCTGTCAGTCACTTTATTATGCCGATCAGGGTACAATATTCAACATCAAGTTTCACATGTGATCCATCATCAATTGAAATGAGTTATGAAATGATACGCAGGACGTCACTACAGGGCTGGAAAGAGAGAGAGAGAGAGAGAGAGAGAGAGAGAGAGAGAGAGAGAGAGATGGAAATAATATCGATGTGGAGCAACAGTGGAGTACGATGGCGTGTTTAGCCTGTAGGCCCTACGGCTGTATTATGCAGAGGACAGCTGGCGATTGTCTTTCGATCGCGTGACTCAGGCAGATCGTTTGGAGAGTCTCGCGAACAGTAAACGTCATACTCGATTTTCACAGTCACTCACTGCTGTAATTACGCGAGTCCTTACAGGCAGGCTTCAGCAATCGTGACGCCTACCACGACGTGCTCTGTGGAGGACCTGACTATGCGGACCCGCCAGGGCGACTCTGAGGCTGACTGACGCTGCTGGGCCCTTTTAAATATCTCAGTCCCAGGTACAAAACAGCAGACCGTCAGGGTGGACACTATTTTCTGTTACCGTCCTAAATGACCGTTGCTATGATGCCTTTAAAGCGAGTTCTGAGGAAGCTCTGCAGATACGTCGACATTTCCTGGATGATCCTTATCTGCCAAGTAGGCCCTACTTCCCAGGATGCTGCTGTCCTCCATCTTCAAACCAAGGGGCATCTCTGACGATCACAGACATCTTCGAGACCAGCAACAAAAACATTTTTTAAAGGCTTTACGTTAATCAGGCCCAAACATACTCCTGTACAGAGGGATTGAAAACATCCTTCTCACTCTAGTCTCTTTGACACCTAGAAAATCAGTTTTTTTAATTATTTAACCCCCCCCCCCCAAAAGAAAAAAGCTAAAGTGGTATCAAAATTGCCAGCATAATTGGAAACGTAAAGGATTCGGATGGTGGAAGAGGTTTGCATTAACGCTGTAATACGGATCGGTCTGCAGGTATTTTATGCACTTCTAATACCAAGTCCCATCGATATAGCCTCTGGAAAGTTCATGTTACATAAGAGGAGGGACTTTTGCAGCCGTAAACATTGATGTATTCCGACACAGAAGCGACACTGTAGCGAATTTCGTCGTAAACATGGACTCCGGAAGCACGATGAACAGGAAACTGGAAACACGACCAAATATAGTTGACTGCCAGTGTACACACACCGTAGCACTATTCCCTTTCTGTGTTGGCTAATACTTTCAATATATTACATCATTTGCTGAATGGAGTAAAGAGTCTAATGAGTACCGAATACAGACAGACTTAATCGAAGAAAGACGAAAGTAATGAGAAGTATCACAAATGAGAGAAGCGAGGAACTTAACATCAGGATTGACGGCTACGACGTAGGGAAGTTAAGGAATTCTGTTACCTAGGCATCAAAATAACCAATGACTAACGGAGCAAGGACAACATCATAAGCAAACTAGCACAGACAAAAATGGCGTCCCTGGCGAATAGAAGTCTACTGGTCTCAAACATAGACCGTAATTTGAGGAAGAAATTTCTGAGAAATTTGCTGCATAGCAGTAGCGACACACGGACAGATGGAAAACCGGAACAGAAGAGAATCGAAGCGTTTGAGACGGTGCTGCAGACGGGTGTTGAAAATTAGGAGGACTGATAGGGAAATGAATGAGGAGGTTCTGTGCAGAATCGGAGAGGAAAGGAATATGTCGAAAACTAACAAGAAGAAGGGACAGGACGATAGGACATCTGTTAAGGCTAAGGGAATAACTTCCATGATAGCAGATGGAGCTGTAGAGCGTACAAACTGCAGAGCAAGACAGAGACTGAACACTGTAGAGGAAGACAGAGGCTGGAATACATCCAGCAAATAACTGAGGACGCAGGTTGCAAGTGCTCCTCTGAGATGAAGAGGGTGACACAATAGAGGAATTCTTGGCGGGCCTTGTCAAACCAGTCAGAAGACTGATGACTCAAAGAAACCTCTGCCTGCTCAATAAATGATTCTATTGTTATGTACATTTCCTGTCTGATTAGAATGACTCATGGTTATAAAGCTGTTCTACTGAGGAAGGCTCCGCATAGAAATGATCAATTGGAAAATGCCTCTATTTAACGCATAGTTTTGTGGTTACGTTTTACTGTATTGATCGTAGGCTGGTTAGATAATAGTACTTGGTACCAAAACTGGTAGTCATTTGACAAAATAAAATTGCGGTTGTAGACTTAAGTAAACAATTTTTATAGAGTATATAGACGCAAAATATTTGATAAGATAAACATCCACAACTGAGGAACATATGTATAGAACAAAAATCTATTTAAGTTGCCAGTAACTGGCAACTGAAGCATATATTTATTGTATAAATACAAAAATACTAAGTTGCAGTACACCAAAACAGGTCTCTGTACCAGTCGCGTACTTGAGAATAAGATGGAACCATAAATACCGAGCCTAGGATCGTTATAAAGGCCGCAGCCTGTTTCTGTGTTCCATGTCCTGCGCTCCTAGCAGAAATGTGGAAGTCTCCTTATCCCACCCCGTCCCCTGCCTCCTTAAAAAGACCTTTCTGCACTTTTTTCTGCGCATTTGCAAATTTTATGATTTTTTACAACGTTTAATAAAATGAACTCTGATGGAATATACAGCACAGAGAAAGTTAAGTGTATCTACTTTTGCAGAAAATTATTTAGAAATTGTTTAAGATTTAAGAAAGGATTGAATGTACAACATAAATTATATATTACTGTCTATGGCAGCTATTTTACATTGGTTTTCGTATGTTGAAAAATAAAGAACAGATTTTAGTTGCTCCAAATCAGTTAGTACTGTGTAATTTATTAATGAAAGATAATGATGGTTACAAGCAAAAGTGAGGAAATATCTCTTTCCAGAAATTGTTTTTATTATATTTCATTTTACAGTTTTTTGCGTTGACAGAAGCAAATTTGCTGACTGTCCTTTAAGTCCAATTTCAAAGCAATGCCATATTCTTAACACTTAGTTTGATAGTCTGCTTTCACCCGCACTTTCTAAAGAAGTATTTCATCATTTCTAACTGCTGCGTTCACATGATGCTGTAATCACGGCCGTTTACATGAATAGTCTCAAAGCTATTTCGGCACGGTGTGACGATGATGAAATTTACCAGCGCATTTAACTTACAGTAGTGTTCCCATCTCGCCGAGGTTCTCTCAAATCCACGCACACAAAGTACGCGTCGATATGAGCGCGACTGGCATTGCAGTGAAACCTGATGCCTAGTGAGATTTGATACACGAATTACGTATCTGTGTATCTTCAACGTTTAACGCGGCAATTAGCAGGTAATGGCGTGTGTCAGAGTTTCATTCATGCTAGGATAACAACAAAATACCCAGACATAAGGCATACTTCCCGTGGTGTTAAAACATCACACGCTCGACCAATGCAGCGAATGACCAACAATGGCAGAGCCTACATTTGTGTACACAATGGACAGAGTATAGCTGCTTATACGCACAACGACTAGCAGCTGTCGTAATATAATTTATCAGTGACCAAAGACTAATTGTTTTACTTTTAGGGTTCCATACCTCAGTCAGTATAAACGGAACCCTTATAGAACCACTTTGTTGTCCATCCGTCTGTGTGTCTGTCCAATTGTTCAAAATCCTATTTGTACGGTTCCTGAAGCTTCAGTCAGAAGATACTGCTCTTTGTGTTATTAAATTACATTAATACTTTTTCCATAGATCATGAATACATTTCGTAATGATATGGAACGCGTCAGTTTAACACATATACACGATATAATCTTTTTTTTTCTACAGTTACTGCTTCATATCTAAAAAATCATCTATTGAGTAGAAGGAGCTGTCATTCAGAAGTTCTTTTAATTTGTTTTTAAATGTTGATTGGCTGTATGTCAGACTTTTGATGCTATTTGGCAAATAACCAAAGATTTTTGTGGCAGCATAATTCACCCCTTTCTGTGGCAAAGTTAGATTTAACCCAGAATAGTGAAGGTCATCCTTTCTTCTAGTTTTGTAGTTATGCACTTCAATTTTTTTGAAGTGGAATGGGTTATTAATAAATGGCTTATTAATAAGAAATTTCATAAGTGAATATATGTTCTGCAAAGATATTGTGACTGTCTGCAAGTGATCCTGGGTCAGCTCCAGCTATTATTATGATTACACACTTTTGTGCAATGAATAGTTTCTCTCTTAATGATGAATTAGATGCCAGATGAAAGTAGTTAATTAAAATAGGCATATTAGACTAATTTACTGATATATTGATCGCCAAAATTTGCAATAACCCTAATAGCATAAGTAGCTGAACCTAACAATTTCAACAGATCATTAATGTGTTGATTCCAACTCAATTTCTTGTCAATGCACACACGGAAATTTTGAATATTGTGCCGTAGCAACAGACTTCCGTTCAAAGTCTATATTTAGCAATGATGTTATGCCATTTACTGTACTGAATTGTATGTACTGTGTTTTCTCAAAATTTAGGGAGAGTCGATTTTCAAAGAACCACTTAATAACTTTCTGAAAGACGTTATTTACAATTTCCTCAGGTGATTCTTGTTTGTTGGGTGTGATTACTATGCTTGTATCATCAGCAAGATGATAGTTTTGCATCTTCATGTATACAGACTGGCAAGTCGTTAACATATATTAAGAAGAATAAGGGATCCAAGACTGAACCCTGTGGGACACCATTCGTGGTAGCTCCCCAGTTAGAGGACTCTGCTGATGTCTGTAGACTATCTGTGCTGTTAATTTCAACCTTCAGCATTCTTCTAGTTAAATATGAATTTGTGCACTGTCCCATTCATACCACAGTACATAAGTTTACCTAGAGAAAATGTGATTCATATAGTCAAAAGCCTTTGAGAGATCACAAAATATCCCAATGGATGATGTTCAGTTATTCAGAGAATTTAATATTTGATCAGTGGAAGCATATATAGTATTATCTATTGAAAAGCGTTTCTGAAAACCAAACTCACATTTTGCTAGTGCTTCATTTTTATGAACATGTGATGCTACTCTTGAATGCATTATTATTTCATAAAATGGTTCAAATTGCTCTGAGCACTATGGGACGTAGCTACTGAGGTCATCAGTCCCCTAGAACTTAGAACTACTTAACCCTAACCAACCTAAGGACGTCACACACATCCATGCCCAAGGCAGGATTCGAACCTGCAACCGTAGCGATCACGCGGTTCCAAACTGTAACGCCTACAACCGCTCGGCCACTCCGGCCGGCCACTATTTCAAGAATTTTGGATAAAGCTATCAGAAGATAGATTGGGCAGCAGTTGTTACCATCAGACCTATCCCATTTTTTATGCTATGGTTTAAGATATCATATTTCAGTTTGTCTGGAAAATGCCCTGTTTCAGTGAGCTACTACATATGTGACTGAGAATCGTATTTATCTGTTGGGAACAAGCTTTCAGTACTGAGCTATAGACGCCATCAAGTCCATGTGAACTTTTACTTTTGAGTGAATTTATTATTTTCCTAATTTCACTAGGAGAGGTGGGTTGAATTTCAATTTTATCAAATTACATAGGTATTGCGTCTTCCATATACTGTGTTGCATTTTCTAATGAATAGCTGGATTCTATTTCCTGTACAACACTTAAAAATTGATTAATAAAAATGTTTTCTAGTTTTGACTTTTTGTTAACAAACTTTTTATTGAGTTTGATAGAAATACAGTCTTCCTGTGCTCTCAGTTGCCCTTTTCCCTTTCAATAATATTCCAAATTGCTTTAATTTTATTGTCAGTGGTGCTAATCTCAGACATAATGCATATACCTCTGGGCTTTTATTAATACAATGCTGTAGTTTTTATAGTGTTTCTCTGTTTCTGAATCATTACTCAGACCTATCAGATACCTTTCCCTTTTCTGTTTACAAGATATTTTTATCCCTTTAGTAAGCATATCCGTTTAGGTGATTTCCCACAATTATATTTCACGATTTTCTTGGGGAAATAGTTTTCAACTGTTCTCACAAAGGTATCATGAAACAGATTAAATTTTAAATTAGCATGAGGCTCCCTGTACACCTCACCACACTCATATACTTTGATACTGAGAAACTGAATCATCAAAACCTACAGGGTACTTCTTGTTGACCTAGAAGCATAAAATTTGGCAAGACGCAAGGTTTCACACTATAACCAAAGAAAAAAAATTGAAATTTGTTAATACCATATCACTCAAAAATTTTTTTGTCACTTGTTTTCAGAATGTCTGTCTATAGATCCGTCGTTCAAGTCCCCACTTTCTTAGGAGCGGATAGACATATTAAGTTGAAATCTATGTCACACGTTAAGTTCTACAGTCCGTGGGCAACGTAAAGTAATGAAGCTTTTAAATGATGTAAACAAAGATACGGATATTCATCCTACATATTTTGATACTTGCAAACTCATTCATCAAAACATACAGGGTAACCCCGTTGACCTATAATCATGAAAATGCCAAGAAACAAACTTTCACACTACAACCAACGAAAAAATCCAAAATTTGTTAATTTGCAATTATATTACAGGAAAAAAATTTCTCCATTTGTCATCAGACCCTCTGTATGCTAAGATCGTCTTTTCTCGAGAGCGGATAGACACATAAATTTGAAATTTCTGTCACGTACTAACGTCTACAGTCCCTTGCCAATGTAAAAAGTGAAGCTTCTAAGTCAATGCAATCGAAAGATCCGGCCGCTTATGTCACAATTTTTATACTGGCAGACTCACTCATCAAAACCTGCAGTATACTTCCCGTTGACCTAGAAGCATGAAATTTGCCATATTTGCCAAGGTTTCACGCTACAACTAAGGAAAAAATTTGAATTTTGTTAAATTGTAATTATATCACAAAAAATTGGGATTTGTTTTCAGAAGTCTGTCGTTCCGTCTGTCTGTTAAGACCCCTTCTTCTCAGGAACGTTTAAACGTATCAAGTTGAAACTTAAGTCACATAATAAGGTCTATGGTCTCCTGGCATATAATAAACGTTAGCTTCTAAGTCAATACATTCAAAAATATAGTCGTTTATGTAACATATTTTGATACTCGCAAACTTCCTCATAAAAATATGCAGGTTATTTCCCGCTGACTTAGAATCATTAACTGTGCCCAGAAGGAAGGTTTCACACTGAAATCAAAGGAAAAAATCCGAAATTTATCCATGTATAATTATATCACACGAGAAACACTTGTCATTTGTCATCAGGATGTCTGTCTGCCTGCCTGTCTGTCAAGGCCTGTTTTTCGAAATCTATGTCTCGTACTAAGGTCTATGGTTCCTTGACGGTATATTTGACTTCCAAGTTAATGTAAACAAAAGGTAGGACCATTTATGCAACATATTTCGACACCCGCTAAGTCACTTATCAAAACCTGTAGGCACTTCCCGTTGGTCTAGAATCGTGAAATTTGTCAAGAAGCAAGGTTTGACGGTACAAGTAAATACAAAATACTGCAAAACTGTTACTTTGTAATTTATCACACAAAAAATATCCTTCTGTCGTTTGTTAACCGACGTCAAACTTGAAATTAAAACATTCTCGAAAGCCTTTGAATCCTTGGGACTGATGTCTTGCTGGTATCAATGTCGATAACAGGAAAAATAGTTGAAAATCTTGATGACTAGAACGCATGATCTGTCTATGTACACTGTTAGGTTTTTACGGAACCCCCAGTCCTTCTCGAAACTGGCCAATTTTTTTTATTACAGAACAGATCGTAACAACGGAAACATGGGAGCAGCAAAAGTACTAGCTGAAGGAGTAAGTAAACCATATATCCACTACACCACTACACTCATCCATCGACGCGTCTCGTTTCAGCTTTCAGTCGGAATAAAGCATAAAAAATCAGAAGCTATCGGCCAAGTAGCATTCTTTCTTCGACATCAGCTAGCCGGCGTTGAAAATCACACGATACGCGAGTGAAGAAGCAGTAAGAATTTGTACTGGTTGCCCTGGGGAGAACAATATTCGTTCATATGGAATTGCGAACAGTGCAATGCATGAAGACTTATCATTCTTGAAAGGCATACGTAAAAATGTACAAAAAACCATTTATCATTCAACGTAATTCTATTTAAAACAATATCCATTTATTATGTATATTGTTCTTTGTTCTCTGTTAAAAATATTGATAGCTGTGAAATAGCCGAATGATTTTATGTAATTAACTACTCTGGTCTTGATCTTGGATGAAGATAGACGTGAGAACATTGTAAGAGTACTTTCGTTGCATTTTGGTTAAATGTATGTGTTTATTTGCTCTTAAGACCTTTATTTATGTATCTGTAACATCGTTACATGTTAGGAAACTAATGACTTATTTTTCAGAATATCAGAACGCGCAATACAGTACGAGACTATGATTGATCGTTGTCAGCCATTTGCACGGCCGCAAGGTCTTATTTGAATATTGGCAATATTGAAAGACACAGAGCCACGGCAATAACATACAAAGTTTGCATTGTAGTTATATTATTGAAGTGTTATTTTAATTTATCTGCAAAGATTAATAGTAGTTTTCATTAAATTATTGTGGTTGTCACATAACGGTTACGTAAGCTCACAGGAACTACACACATCAAAAAAAAGCTTTGCTTCACCCCGGTTCCCAGAACTCCCGAAGGTAGACGTTGACTGTGGATATTATATCGCAGACACAGTCCCCTTGACTGTTCAGAGATGTCACTAGACCAGCTCAAAGATGTAAACAACCATTCATGAGCAGTAGATATTAGACGGACGGGATTGGACAGCCGATCAGTTCTAGTAATTCCACCAGAAAGGAGGTACACGGCTCGTGTTGTCTGTAGTTCAACCATGCCCAAATGATCAATACCGCGTTTCGATCGCGTCCACATTGTTCAAATGGCTCTGAGCACTATGGGAGTTAACATCTGAGGTCATCAGTCCCGTAGAACTATGAACTACTTAAACCTAACTAACCTAAGGACATCACACACACTCATGCCCGAGGCAGGATTCGAACCTGCGACCGTAGCGGGCGTGCGGTTCCATACTGAAGCGCCTAGAACCGCTCGGCCATAAGAGCCGGCCCTCAGAATTCATACTTTGTGCCAGGAAGGACTCTCAACAAGGGAAGTGTCCAGGCGTCTCGGAGTAAACCAGAGCGATGTTTTTCGGACATGGAGGAGATACAGAGAGACGGGAACTGCCGATGACATGCCTCGCTCAGGCCCCCGAAGGCTACTACTGCAGTGGATGACCGCTACCTATGGATTATGGCTCGGAGGAACCGTGACAGCAACGCCACCGTGTCGAATAATGCTTTTCGTGCAGCCACACGACGTCGTGTTACGACTGAAACTGTGCGCAATAGACTGCAGGATGCGCAACTTCACTATCGATGTCCATGGCGAGGTCCATCTTTGCAACCACGGCACCATGCTGCGCGGTATAGATGGGCCCAACAACATCTACATCTACATCTACATCTACATCTACATCCATACTCCGCAAGCCACCTGACGGTGTGTGGCGGAGGGTACCTTGAGTACCTCTATCAGTTCTCCCTTCTATTCCAGTCTCGTATTGTTCGTGGAAAGAAGGATTGTCGGTATGCCTGTGTGGGCTCTAATCTCTCTGATTTTATCCTCATGGTCTCTTCGCGAGATATACGTAGGAGGAAGCAATATACTACTTGACTCTTCGGTGAAGGTATGTCCTCGAAACTTTGACAAAAGCCCGTACCGAGCTACTGAGCGTCTCTCCTGCAGAGTCTTCCACTGGAGTTTATCAACTCCGTAACGCTTTCGCGATTACTAAATGATCCTGTAACGAAGCGCGCTGCTCTCCGTTGGATCTTCTCTATATCTTCTATCAATCCTATCTGGTACGGATCCCACACTGCTGAGCAGTATTCAAGCAGTGGGCGAACAAGCGTACTGTAACCTACTTCCTTTGTTTTCGGACTGCATTTCCTTAGGATTCCATGCCGAATGGACCGCTCACTATTGGCGTCACGTTCTCTTCACTGATGAGTGTCGCGTATGCCTTCAATCAGACAATCGTCAGAGACCCGTGCTGGCTGAACGCCTGAAGCCTACTTTACACGACGACACTAGGTTGCAGGCAACTGCGCTACCGGCCACTGAGCATGCGCGCCGCGCGTTTGCGCAACTCGTTGGTGAAACTAAACACTTTCGGCGTGTTACAACTTTGGCGACACTAGCTGCTTGAATTTTGAGGTTATGTGTGTTCGTAGAGTGTAGACAAACTGAAACATGAAGTGGGAAACGGAGAATAATGTTCGCTTTTTGGATATCTATGCTTTGCATGCTTTCAGTGATGCTGATTACAAAAATAAACAAGATATTGGTGCAGCTGAGACAGTCATGTGCAATCTTAAACATAGATGGTTTGACAATATCTGAGATGCAAGGCAAAATTTATTGAGTTAAGAGTACATATGCAACTTAATTAAGAAAAATACAAGCAAATGTAATTATAGTTGTGGATTGCTCTCCTCTACCATTGTTCGAGTTGGCCAACTGTTTGTAAAGGAATATTGTTGACAGGAGGGAAGACTATACAAATTCAAGAAGATGCATTCTTTATTCAACATTCATATATTCAAAACGTCGATGCAGTGCTCCCCGTTCACATATGTTAGAATTTTGAAATATTGTCACTGTACAGATCTATCTTCAAGAGAGTAGTTTTCAAACCATCCTCTTCTTAGTGCTGCCTGCTTCGAATGATTATGGTTGCTAATGTCAATAATTATTGGTGTTAATGTCAATAATTATTGGTGTTAATGTCAATAATTATTGGTGTTAATGTCAATAATTATTGGTGTTAATGTCAATAATTATTGGTGTTAATGAAATAGCGACGTCACCAACTAAAACCGTGTGTCGAGTGTTCTCGATAGTAATGCACGCAATATATGTAATTTCAGTTCTGGCGACAGTGCTTCATGCATTAACCTATATTCCTTATCGCATAATTAACTCTATTTAAAAGAAACGTGAACAGTTCTGGTGACACTCTACGATAATTAAAAGAACTTCTTGGATCTTTCGTTATAAATTATTTCAGCAAGGATGCTGAGCAACCGAGATGAAGTCTTTTCTTCATACAGTCACGAATCTAAACACGTTTCTTATTTTTTTCTCATGCAGCGATTCCACGCAACAAGCTTTAACTACATTACAACCCGTGCGACGTGCAGCTACCAAAACTTTCATTTCAGACACGACTCAGGGACCCACAAAACGATGAAGCTGAAATATATACTGGTGTCGCCGTGTCTACAGTAAAATATGAAACCACTTGCGTGCAACTCATTCCACGCAACGAGTGGTGCAACCCAATGGCGTCGTGTAAACTAGGCTTTAGACAGACTATCCAGCAAGTGAATTAAGATGGAGGTTCCCTGCTGTTTTGGGTAGCATTATGTGGGGCCGACGTACCGCGCTGGTTGTGGTCATGGAAGGCGCCGAAACAGCTGTGAATGCCATCCTTGGACCGATAGTGCAACCATATCGGCAGCATATTGGCGAGGCATTCGTGTTAATGGACGACAATTCGTGCCTCCATCGTGCACATCTTGAGAATGACTACCTTCACAATAACGACATCGCTCGACTAGAGTGGCTAGCATTTTCTCCAGACATGAATCCTATCGAATATGCCTGGGATAGATTGAAAAGGGCTGTTTATGGACGACGTGACGTACCAACCTCTCTGAGGGATCTGCGCCGGAACACCGTTGAGGAGTGGGACAATCTGGACCAACAGTGTCTTGATGAAGTTGTGGATAGAATGCCACGACGAATACAGGCATGCTTCAATGCAAGAGGACGTGCTACTGGGTATTACAGGTACTGGTGTGTACTTGCAATCTGGACCACCACCTCTGAAGGTCTCGCTGTATGGTGGTACAACATGCAATGTGTGGTTTTCATGAGCAATAAAAAGGGCGAAAATGATGTTTATATTGATCTCTATTCCAATTTCCTGTACAGGTTCCCGAACTCTCGGAGCTGAAATGATGCGGAACTTATTGATGTGTGTAACTTACTCCGAAGCGATCAGTGATAAATACGCCACACAATGGTATTTCTCTACGCAAACCATTGACATTAATTTTAATAAAATTGCGCTGCAAGAAGAACCTGAGACATATTATTAATATAAGAGCTAGTACAATATTTCACACCGCTGTTCACGTGTTTCATACTGCGGTCATTAAACATTGAAATAATATTTGCGTAATTTGCACTTGATAAGTTGTGTTATTTTAGTGAGTGTGGTGTTATTTTACGTGTAATTATACGTGTATGTGCCTACAAATCATACAGTTTAATGAATTGCGCATGTTCACACAACTGAAGCACGCCACTGGACCTACAGAACAGAACACAATTTACATATTAAAACAACACAAACTCCAGTGCCGAACGTGACCGAGGCTATGTGTACCAAGCGCACTATCGCCACATAAACCACGTTCGTGCTAAACCTTTCTCAATGGTACTACTAGAACTAAATGTCTAATAACAGCGTGCTTTTACAGTCGCGGGCCGCAGGGGAAAAGGGGCCACGAGGGGTAGTGAAAGTCGCGTAGCGTCTGCCGGTTGATTCTTAACCCGTCTTTCTACCTCCTTTCAATCAGTTTTCGCGCCCCCTCTTTGCATCAGTGTTTGCGCCTCCTCTTCGCCACACCCTCGGAACAGTCCCGCCTCCAGGAGGTACGACGACACGCGCAGTCTGAAGTGCCGAGTACGAGGGCGGCTCCGTTCATCAGTAGGGAGAGGCTGAGGTGTGGCGGTTACGGCGAAAACTTTGTTTATAAGGCGGCGACGCTGGGGCAGCCGTCGCCCCTGGCGTCGCCCCTTCACCGTGGCTGCTGCCACCACCCGGCACCGACGCCACCCTCTACAGCGCCGGCGCCGGCGCCGCCCCCAGGCTCTTCCGGCAATAGGTGACTGCCAGCAGCGAGACTTCAAAGGCGTTTGTTGCAGGATCTTCGGCCGATCGCCCGAGCGCACTAACCACGTAATCCCGTTAAACGCAAGTCTTCCTCTAGTAATATGTATGTACGTTTGAAGTTCTCTAACGCTATAGATACAGCAATAAGGAATAGCGCAGTAGGCAGTACAGTTGAAGAGGAATGGATATCTCTAAAAAGGGCCATCACAGAAGTTGGGAAGGAAAACATAGGTACAAAGAAGGTAGCTGCGAAGACACCATGGGTAACAGAAGAAATACTTCAGTTGATTGATGAAAGGAGGAAGTACAAACATGTTCCGGGAAAATCAGGAATACAGAAATACAAGTCGCTGAGGAATGAAATAAATAGGAAGTGCAGGGAAGCTAAGACGAAATGGCTGCAGGAAAAAGGTGAAGACATCGAAAAAGATATGATTGTCGGAAGGACAGACTCAGCATACAGGAAAGTCAAAACAACCTTTGGTGACATTAAAAGCAACGGTGATAACATTAAGAGTGCAACGGGAATTCCACTGTTAAATGCAGAGGAGAGAGCAGATAGGTGGAAAGAATACATTGAAAGCCTCTATGAGGGTGAAGATTTGTCTGATGTGATAGAAGAAGAAACAGGAGTCGATTTAGAAGAGATAGGGGATCCAGTATTAGAATCGGAATTTAAAAGAGCTTTCGGGGACTTACGGTCAAATAAGGCAGAAGGGATAGATAACATTCCATCAGAATTTCTAAAATGATTGGGTGAAGTGGCAACAAAACGACTATTCACGTTGGTGTGTAGAATATATGAGTCTGGCGATATACCATCTGACTTTCAGAAAAGCATCATCCACACAATTCCGAAGACGGCAAAAGCTGACAAGTGCGAGAATTATCGAAGCTGCTTACGAGAATAATATACAGAAGAATGGAAAAGAAAATTGAGAATGCGCTAGGTGACGATGAGGTTGGCTTTAGCAAAAGTAAAGGGACGAGAGAGGCAATTCTGACGTTACGGCTAATAATGGAAGCAAGGCTAAAGAAAAATCAAGATACTTTCATAGGATTTGTCGACCTGGAAAATGCGTTCGACAATATAAAATGGTGCAAGCTGTTCGAGATTCTGAAAAAAGTAGGGGTAAGCTATAGGGAGAGGCGGGTCATATACAATATGTACAACAACCAAGAGGGAATAATAAGAGTGGACGATCAAGAACGAAGTGCTCGTATTAAGAAGGGTGTAAGACAAGGCTGTAGCCTTTCGCCCTTACTCTTCAATCTGTACATCGAGCAAGCAATGATGGAAATAAAAGAAAGGTTCAGGAGTGGAATTAAAATACAAGGTGAAAGGATATCAATGATACGATTCGCTGATGACATTGCTACCTGACTGTAAGTGAAGAAGAATTAAATGATCTGCTGAACGGAATGAACAGTCTAATGAGTACACCGTATGGTTTGAGAGTAAATCGGAGAAAGACGAAGGTAATGAGAAGTAGTAGAAATGAGACCAGCGAGAAACTTAACATCAGGATTGATGGTCACGAAGTCAATGAAGTTAAGGAATTCTGCTACCTAGGCAGTAAAATAACCAATGACGAACGGAGCAAGGAGGACATCAAAAGCAGACTCGCTATGGCAACAAATGTATTTCTGGCCAAGAGAAGTCTACTAATATCAAATACCGGCCTTAATTTGAGGAAGAAATTTCTGAGGATGTACGTCTGGAGAACAGCATTGTATGGTAGTGAAACATGGACTGTGGGAAAACCGGAACAGAAGAGAATCGAAGCATTTGTGATGTGGTGCTATGGACGAATGTTGAAAATCTGGTGGACTGATAAGGTAAGGAATGAGGAGGTTCTACGCAGAATCGGAGAGGAAAGGAATATGTGGAAAACACTGATAAGGAGGAGGGACAGGATGATAGGACATCTGGTAAGACATGAGGGAATGACTTCCATGGTACTAGAGGGAGCTGTAGAGGGCAAAAACTGTAGAGGAAGACAGAGATTGGAATACGTCAAGCAAATAATTGATGACGTAGGTTGCAAGTGCTATTCTGAGATGAAGAGGTTAGCACAGGAAAGGAATTCGTGGCGGGCCGCATCGAACCAGTCAGTAGACTGATGACAAAAAAAAAAAAAAAAAAAAAAAAAAAAAAAAAAAAAAAAAAAAAAAAAAAACTTCTCTCTCTCTCCCAGCATTACAAAACCAGAAAATAGTGAAATATAGTGAAATTTTTTGTATTGTGATTATATACACTCCTGGAAATGGAAAAAAGAACACATTGACACCGGTGTGTCAGACCCACCATACTTGCTCCGGACACTGCGCGAGAGGGCTGTACAAGCAATGATCACACGCACGGCACAGCGGACACACCAGGAACCGCGGTGTTGGCCGTCGAATGGTGCTAGCTGCGCAGCATTTGTGCACCGCCGCCGTCAGTGTCAGCCAGTTTGCCGTGGCATACGGAGCTCCATCGCAGTCTTTAACACTGGTAGCATGCCGCGACAGCGTGGACGTGAACCGTATGTGCAGTTGACGGACTTTGAGCGAGGGCGTATAGTGGGCATGCGGGAGGCCGGGTGGACGTATCGCCGAATTGCTCAAAACGTGGGGCGTGAGGTCTCCACAGTACATCGATGTTGTCGCCAGTGGTCGGCGGAAGGTGCACGTGCCCGTCGACCTGGGACCGGACCGCAGCGACGCACGGATGCACGCCAAGACCGTAGGATCCTACGCAGTGCCGTAGGGGACCGCACCGCCACTTCCCAGCAAATTAGGGCCACTGTTGCTCCTGGGGTATCGGCGAGGACCATTCGCAACCGTCTCCATGAAGCTGGGCTACGGTCCCGCACACCGTTAGGCCGTCTTCCGCTCACGCCCCAACATCGTGCAGCCCGCCTCCAGTGGTGTCGCGACAGGCGTGAATGGAGGGACGAATGGAGACGTGTCGTCTTCAGCGATGAGAGTCGCTTCTGCCTTGGTGCCAATGATTGTTGTATGCGTGTTTGGCGCCGTGCAGGTGAGCGCCACAATCAGGACTGCATACGACCGAGGCACACAGGGCCAACACCCGGCATCATGGTGTGGGGAGCGATCTCCTACACTGGCCGTACACCACTGGTGATCGTCGAGGGGACACTGAATAGTGCACGGTACATCCAAACCGTCATCGAACTCATCGTTATACCATTCCTAGACCGGCAAGGGAACTTGCTGTTCCAACAGGACAATGCACGTCCGCATGTATCCCGTGCCACCCAACGTGCTCTAGAAGGTGTAAGTCAACTACCCTGGCCAGCAAGATCTCCGGATCTGTCCCCCATTGAGCATGTTTGGGACTGGATGAAGCGTCGTCTCACGCGGTCTGCACGTCCAGCACGAACGCTGGTCCAACTGAGGCGCCAGGTGGAAATGGCATGGCAAGCCGTTCCACAGGACTACATCCAGCATCTCTACAATCGTCTCCATGGGAGAATAGCAGCCTGCATTGCTGCGAAAGGTGGATATATACTGTACTAGTGCCGACATTGTGCATACTCTGTTGCCTGTGTCTATGTGCCTGTGGTTCTGTCAGTGTGATCATGTGATGTATCTGACCCCAGGAATGTGTCAATAAAGTTTCCCCTTCCTGGGACAATGAATTCACGGTGTTCTTATTTCAATTTCCAGGAGTGTATTATACGCTGAATGGCCAAAGAAACTGGTATAGACAAGAAAATTCAAACACAGGCATTTGTAAACAGAATACGGCGCTGCTGTCGGCAACGCCTATACAAGACAAGTAGTTTCTGGCGCAATTGTTAGATCGGTTACTGCTGCTGCCATGGCAGGTTATCAAGATTTAAGTCAGTTTGAACGTGATGTTACAGTCGGAGCAAGACCGATGGGACACAGCATCTCTGATGTAGCGATAAAGTGGGGATTTTCCCATGCGACATCTCACGAGTGAACCGTGAATATCAGAAATACGGTAAAACATCAAATTTTCCACATCGCTGAGGCCGAAAAATTGCAAATTTCAATGATGGGCCATCAACAAGTGTCTCCGTTCGGAATCATTCAACTAAACATCATCGTCATGGGCTTTCTGAGCCGAAGGTCCACTTGTCTACCCTTGATGACTGCACGATACAAAGCTTTACACCTCGCCTGTGCGAGTGATATGGGACCCCTGGTATGTCTAGATTCGACTCTGTCAGGTGAAACGTACGTGAACATCCTGTCTGATCCTCTGCATCCATTCATGTCTGTAGTGCATTGCGAAGGACTTGGGCAATTCCAGCAGGACAATGCGACACCCCACATGTACTGAATTGCTTCAGAGTGGTTCCAGGAACACTCTTCTTAGTTTACAGACTTCCACCGACCATCAAACTCCCCAGACATGAACATCACTGAGCGTATCTGGGATGTCTTGCAAGGTCCTGTTCAGAAGAGGTGCCTACCCCCTCGTACTCTTACGGATTTATGGACAGCCCCGCAGGGTTCATGGTGCCAGTTCCCTCCAGCTCCACTTCAGATATTAGCTGAGTCATTGCCACGTCGTGCTGCAGAACTTCTGTGTGCTCGCGGAGACCCTACTCGATATTAGGCAAGTGTACCAGCCAGTTTCTTTGGCTCTTCAGTTTAGTAGGAAGAATACATGAATTTTATTTGTGACCCGGGGGGGGGGGGGAGAGGAGGAAGGGATTTGGGTTCACTGCTCTGTCATCTCCTCAGCAAAAATGCCTCTAAACTGGATGAGCATCGATGTGAAGTGAACTTCGATGACACGAATGTATCTTTATGCTGCTTCCGTTCTGTGCCACAGGTCATGTATTGTAGGGTGTGGCGATACGAAGTTAGTCTGTCGGCAACCCATGACCATGTTTTCAGTGAGTGACAGAGCTGGAGAACGGCTGGCCAGTGCAACAGTCGAACACCCTCCTTATCGAGGTAAGTGAGAACAGCACAGGCAACATGCCTTTCGACAGATAATGGAGATCTCTAAGATAGGGTGCAGCTACTGGTCTTCAGAAATATGACATCTGCTATCCAAATTACTGGCTATAAGACCATTGGCACGCCGTACGATCATGTCAGCTGCAGGACGTACGATCGTCACGAATGCTATATGGCAAAAGCCTTTCTCCTCCTGGAGCCATCAATTCCGTATGTAATTGTGGCGCAACAGTAGACCACAGTCGCGAGCCTCCCGCTTTCGAATTCCGACAAGTGCTGCTAGACGTTTCCTCCTATTAGACATGGCATAACCCAATGTTGTCACAAACTTTATTCAAATACGATTTCTGAATGACCCTCTATGCAATCTTTTAATGTGTACAGATAACAGTTGTCGAAGGTGGCTACTTCATGCAGTAGCTGTGATATGCTAAAATCACTTGCATATCCTCGCAAGTAGCACATTCCGTTCCAATTTGACATTTATTGCAATGCGGCAGGTTGCTGTTTAAATGGCCGACAGTGCACATACATGCTCTGCAAACCACTGTAGGGTGTGAGAACTGTGCATAATACTGTTGTTGTTGTTGTGGTCTTCAGTCCTGAGACTGGTTTGATGCAGCTCTCCATGCTACTCTATCCTGTGCAAGCTTCTTCATCTCCCAGTACCTACTGCAACCTACATCCTTCTGAATCTGCTTAGTGTATTCATCTCTTGGTCTCCCTCTACGATTTTTACCCTCCACGCTGCCCTCCAATGCTAAATTTGTGATCCCTTGATGCCTCAAAACATGTCCTACCAACCGATCCCTTCTTCTAGTCAAGTTGTGCCACAAACTTCTCTTCTCCCCAATCCTATTCAATACCTCCTCATTAGTTACGTGATCTACCCACCTTATCTTCAGCATTCTTCTGTAGCACCACTTTTCGAAAGCTTCTATTCTCTTCTTGTCCATACTAGTTATCGTCCATGTTTCACTTCCATACATGGCTACACTCCATACAAATACTTTCAGAAACGACTTCCTGACACTTAAATCTATACTCGATGTTAACAAATTTCTCTTCTTCAGAAACGCTTTCCTTGCCATTGCCAGTCTACATTTTATATCCTCTCTACTTCGACCATCATCAGTTATTTTACTCCCTAAATAGCAAAACTCCTTTACTACTTTAAGTGTCTCATTTCCTAATCTAATTCCCTCAGCATCACCCGACGTAATTCGACTACATTCCATTATCCTTGTTTTACTTGATGTTCATCTTATATCCTCCTTTCAAGACACTGTCCATTCCATTCAACTGTTCTTCCAAGTCCTTTGATGTCTCTGACAGAATTACAATGTCATCGGCGAACCTCAAAGTTTTTACTTCTTCTCCATGAATTTTAATACCTACTCCGAATTTTTCTTTTGTTTCCTTTACTGCTTGCTCAATATACAGATTGAATAACATCGGGGATAGGCTACAACCCTGTCTCACTCCTTTCCCAACCACTGCTTCCCTTTTATGCCCCTCGACTCTTATAACTGCCATCTGGTTTCAGTACAAATTGTAAATAGCCTTTCGCTCCCTGTATTTTACCCTTGCCACCTTTAGAATGTGGAAGAGAGTATTCCAGTCAACATTGTCAAAAGCTTTCTCTAAGTCTAGAAATGCTAGAAACGTAGGTTTGTCTTTTCTTAATCTTTCTTCTAAGATAAGTCGTAAGGTTAGTATTGCCTCACGTGTTCCAACATTTCTACGGAATCCAAACTGATCTTCCCCGAGGTCCGCTTCTACCAGTTTTTCCATTCGTCTGTAAAGAATTCGCGTTAGTATTTTGCAGCTGTGCATAATACTATTGTTAAACATTTCCTTTTGGGATCCGTTCGCAAATGGAGCGAAGCTAAAATTATTGTCTCTATGCACATATATGGGGCAAATCATCCCTGTTCTGTTCCTGCAGTCCTTAAGTGAGATGAAAGCTGGAAGCTGTATAATCAGTTCTGCGGTCTGTAGCAAATTCTGTTTCCGTTAACTTCTTCAATAAACCTATATTCCTAAATGAAGTTTCGCGAGAATGTCGTATTCTTCCCTAGAATGGTTTCTACGTGAGCTCCTGAAACGTTGCCTTAACACTCTCGTACTAATCGAATTCACTCACAAACACACACCCTGCAAGCCTCTGAATTGCTTCGGCCTCTTTTTGTAATCCGACCTGGTGCGGATCCCGAACATTTGAGTAATAGTCTCTTCCTCACCTCACACTTTATTTCTCACATCCTCTTTCCTCCAACCCCCCCCCCCCCCCCCCCGTCAACACACACACCCACCCACCCACACACACACACACAGTATCTGTTGCAAATATTTATTCTGACAAATTAACGCTTTCTGAAAGATCGTAAAGATCGTGTGTTCAAGAGGGCTGTAGTGTGAAATAGCCCACTCTACAATAATAAAGTCTTCGATTAAAATCAATAACTATTGTTTATAGTGCATTTCATTTCCATTTCTATAGGAGGTGTTTTTCACGTCTTTTACATACTATATTCTTACCGCACGACTCAGGTACAACTGTTTCATTATTAACTAATGAGCATTGGATATGAATATCGTTTTTCCTTTTGACATCAGTCTTCTGACTGGTTTGATGCGGTCCTTCACAATTTCCTCTCCTCCACTAGCGTCTTCATTTCGGAGTAGCACTTGCACAGTATGTATTCAGTTACTTGTTTGTTGTATATCGACTTCTGTCTTCCCCTACAGTGTTTACCCTCTGCAGCTCCCTCTAGTACCATGGAAGTTATTGTCTTACGTCTTACCACATGTCCTGTTATCTTGTCTCTTTTCTTGTCTGTGTTTGCTCGTATGTTTATAACTTCGCCCGCTCATTTGATTTTATCAGTCCACCTAATTTTCGAAATTTTTCTGTAGCACCATACCATAAACTCTTCGGTTTTCTTCTGTTCTGGATTCTCACTGTCTGTGATTCACTACCATACAATGATTTGTTCCAAAGGTACATTCTGAGAATGTTTTCCCTCAAATTGAGACCTACGTTTGATACCAGTAAACATCTCTTGATTAGGGATGCCCCTTTGCCTGTGCTAGACTGTTTTCATGCCCTCCTTGCTTAGTCTGTCAGGGGTTATTTTGTTTCCAAGGTAGAAGAATTTCTTCAACCGTGATCACCAATTTGGTGTCAAGTTTCTCACTACTCTCATTTCCGCTATTCTCACTGCTTCTGTGTTTTTCCGGTTTACCGTCAACTGTACTGTTTAGTCTTTAGAACGTTCAGTCCATGTAACACATCCTATAAGTCATCTTCACTTTCACTCAGTACAGCAAATTCATAAGCGAATCTTGTCATTGATATCCGTACACATTGAATTTTTATTCCACTCTTGAACCTTTCTTTTATTCCGTCATTGCTTCTACGATCTATAGATGGAGCAGTAGGGATGAAAGAATATATCCCTGTGTTATACCTTTTTTAATCCCGACAGTTCTTTCTCGGTCTTCCACTCTTATTGTTCCTGCTTGATTCTCGTACATATTTTATATTACCTGTCTTTCCCTACAGTTTCTCCTATTCTCTTTCAGAATTTAGAACATTTTGCAACGTTTTACATTGCCGAATGCTTTTTCTAAGTCATAAATCCTGTGCGCATGTCTTGATTTTTCTTCAGTCTTGCTTCCATTATAAGGCGCCTTCCTTGTGCATTTACCTTTCCTAAAGCGACATTGATCGTCATTTAACAGATCCACAATTTTTTTCCATTCTTCTGTACGTTCTTATTGTCAGCATGCTTGAACGCATGAGCTGTTAAGCAGAATGAGCGACAGTTCTCGCATTTTTCTGCCCTTGCTATCATCAGAAGTGTGTGAATAATTTTTTTCTGGCTTGTACTGACGAAATATCCTCATCTTCTTTCCATTTCACTTCACTGGCTCACACTGCATCTATATTTAGCCTCTCCATTTCCCTTTGGAGATTTTCTGGCTTTTGAGATTCTAAACCTCGACTCATACAATGTCATCCTATCGTTAGCTATTCCATCTTTTTCTCTTTGGTCATCTCCCCTTTGGCAGTCGCTTGGAAGAGATCTGAATGAGGGAGTAAACCTGAATCTTTGCCAATGGAGAAATCGTCATGACACTTTTTCAGTTACCGTCCACATAACGTATCGATACATATTGTGTGTCTTTAATGTAGTGCTGCCACTGCATTCTACACCCTCATGCCGTCTATCACTGCTGCTTTTTTTCATTTTTTAGGGGCAGTTTCCCACCCTAACAGCAAGGGAGTGCCCTGAATCTCTGCTCACTTCTCCGCCCTCTTTGACAACGCCTTTGGCAGAACGAGGATGACTCGTTATGTCAGAAGTCTTCGGTCGTCATTGTTGATTTTTATTGAAAATTTAAGCAGTGCTGAGTTCGAATCCTTGATCGAAGACTTAGTCAAAGACGCTACCCCTGGACGACGTGTAGATGAATACCAATGTTTGTGTAAAAGAGCATAACCCTTCCACTGCCAAGTAAACGGAATTATTTGTATATCTCCCACAAAGACATTTAAGCGCCCTGTATTGTTCCCACCGTTTAGTTTTCCCTAGAATTGTTAGTTCATAGTACTTCCAGTATCCGACATCCTAAGGATTATGGCAGCAATTACTTCGGACTTCATAGGTAAGAGAGATAACACCACTGATTGGAATACATTTTACTGTAGCAAATGATTTGTGGAGTGTTTGCAGCTGTTTTCTTAACGTTACCATTTCTATCAGTTTTCACAAGTTCTTACTGATGTCGCAGCGCAGAAGATGAAGGACTTGCAGAATAAATAAATTTTTCTCTTTGTAAAATGCTTCTTTTGAATTCTGTCAGAGGTAACTGCCACTTATTTCTGTTATAAATGCCGCACAGTATACTCTCTGAATAGAACTGTTATTTATTCCTATTTCTGCTATCTTTAAACAAGTAAAAACTGATATGTATCTTTTTAGTGTAGGTAAAATGAATGTTACTCATCGATAATACCAACATGTACTCTTAGATTCTCTTTCAAAATATTTCTTTTATCCACAGTTCATTGAATTTATAATACACATAGAGGCTAATCACTGTGAACAAGAGTTATTACAACGAGAGTATCATATTACAGACAATATCCTTAGGCCGTCAGGTGAGAACTAAATATTTTCTCAAGGTGAATAACAACATTCCATTTCCTTTAATTATTACAATAAAACTCAACAAGGCTCTTGACAACGATCCTGTTTTCTCATGGACGCTGGGCGTCAGTTAGCACACCGTGGTGAACGGTACTGCAGAATTCCGCGTTAATTGAGAAACAGTTGTCAGGATCTCGGGAACTCGAACCGAAATAAAGTAACATATTTGTCTGAATATAATAAAATATAACTAATTTAAATACATTTCAGTATAGAAGTATAAAATTTTTGAAATAAATTTCCGCTTTTTCCCTGTGAAATACTATTAATTTACTCCAGACAATCATAATTTCGTCGTTATACCTATTCTGAAGTGAAGTGTACGTTGAAATTTTACCATAAATTTGGGCTGTCTACATGACATGTCATCGTCAGATAACATTTCCAGTATTGTAGACCAGTTGTCGTATTACAGAATATGCGTAGATACCGAAGATACATGAGCTGATGCACGGTTGTAATGAATTATGGTCACAGCAATTTATTGGTTGTTAAAGACTTCGTACTGTGTGTAATGGTTATTCGCCGTCCAAATGTCAGGCATATTTTGTTTTATCGATATGTACTCATGAATCTAAACACGACAACTGGGTTACGAGACCAGATATGTTTGTTCGGCAACGACATACCACGCCCACAGGTGAAATATACTGTAATATTTCAGAATGCACTTTAGAATGGTTGTAAAGCCGAAATCATGATTATGTGAAATAAATGAGTAATAATTTACAGTCGAATGGCGGAAATTTCGTTCATAAAGTTCTACGTGACTGTGGTCCTACACGAAGGAAAAATTATTGTAAGTGTAAACGCTTACTTGACGTTGTTCAGGCTGAAAAGACAGCAGTGTTATTGGCGGTATTTGTAAAAATGCTATATCTGTAAGCAGTTGGCAAGAGTTTGTGATATTGAGAAGTATTAGAAGTAGTTGTAACAATAACTATCGTTGTGGTTATTTTTGTTGTTGTCCTTAGTCTGAAGACTAGTTTTATCAGCGCTCGGTGCTAGTCTATCCATCTTTATCCCTGCATATCAGCTGCTACCTACATCCATTTCAATTTGCTTACTGTAGTCAAGATTTTGAAAAATGAAATGGTTTATCCTCAAATAAATTTAACTTCAAAAGAAAAATTTGACAGAGAGCTTTGTCATCTTAAACAAAGTGAGAATGCTTTTCTGTCATGACGGGGTCTTGAAAAGAAAGAAAGTTTAAGTTACATACCAGAAACATATTTATTACGTTGCAAATATTAGCGATAAAAGAAATGTACGACGATACACCAGAGATAACGGAAGGAGGAACTTTAAGTTTTGTGCTCTTTATACAGCCCATCCCTAGAGATAGTGTTCGTAGCTTTACTGTGAGCAACTTTTGTCTGCTGAGATACCGTTTTGTGTGGGAGGGAAACATTCTGAAGAAAAGAAGGAGGAAGTTCATAGTTTAACGTCACGTCGACGACCAGGTCATTAGCGAGTTTACCTTGACGAGTAACCTGAATGTAAGGTATAATTAAAGGAATGCACTAGTGTGTGGCAACAGAGGCGGATGTTTGCCTGACGCAGTGTGTCTGCTGAGGTACTGACCTGCCCCACGTCTGCACGCAATGCGTCAGCTGTCCTGGCTACAGAGGGAGCGCCTAGCGGGGGCAGTGACCCGCAACACACGGTGGGATCCTGCTCCAAGCGTTCACAGGGGGTCATGTTAGCGCTGCTTAATGAGACCCAGTGCAAAGCACTGGCGGGACAATGACTGCTTCAAAGAGACCCCGTTACCCCGTGAAGCCTGCACTGACAATAGCCGGAAACCGGCAACCGGCAACACACCGGCATCCGCGGCCTCGGCCTTACTGACAAGTTTATTCAGCGTAAAATATTCGGAGACAATAGTCGCAAAAGAACGGAGAAGGGCAGGAGGAAACGAAGTGAAATTTCACGGGTTGAGATGGCACGTGATGTTATTTTAGTGATTAATAAACGAGTCAAATTTACAAAGATCTTGGCGGTTGGTTCGTTGGGTGGTTCGGGGGAGGGGACCAAACAGCGAGGTCATCGGTTCCATCTGATTTGGCAAGGATGCGGAAGGAAGTCGGCCGTACCCTCTAAAAGGAGCCACCCGTCATTTGCTTGAAGCGATTTAACCCTCCGGCAGGCGCGCCTATAGTTGTCGCACGAGCAGGTGCGCGTTTTAAAATTTCCAACATGGTCATTTGTCAGTAAAAATAAACTTGTCTTAAACAAACTATTATATTTACTGAAGAAAGCAGTTCATATTCACCGTCTTCAACATTTATAACAAAAGCTTTTGCTCTTTTAGTTCTTTAAATAACAATTTAGCCAGTTTTTTCTGACATGTTCACCTTCGTAACACCTCTCACACACAATTTGCTTGCGAAGTAGTTATGGTATTTTCTGAAAAATGAAAAAGTAGCCAATGGCCATCTCCTTCTAATTCTTGAAATGGAGTATCAGGCACACATTTTAGCTACATCAACTCCACCTTTTGTCATGTTGTACTCAATTATGTTTTCAGGTTTGTGTGTTCCTTCATCCAGTGTCGGCATGTCATGCGCAGCAGACAAAAGTGTGATAGCACAGTTTTTACAAGGAACATGTGAAACAGGTCTTATCTTACTGAAATCCAAACTATGCACTTCCAGCTTCTTTTGTTTTGTTTGGGGGAAACTGTGGAAGAGTTTCACATATGTTCTTCGTCATTGTACCAATGCAAGTGACAGTGTTCTGCAGAAAATATTCAGAAGGGAGGTAGCTATTGTACCAACTGTCAGTTGTAAGGTTCCCGGTAGCTATTGTACCAACTGTCAGTTGTAAGGTTCCAGTTAGAATTTTCTATAGGCACCGCAGATCTTTTCACTATGTTCTCAGGAGCATTAGATACCCGATATTGCCCTGATTAATGCTATAAAATGTTTTTGCATCACACAGAGAAAACATTTTCGTCCTATATTTAGCCGGTTGGCTGGGTATGTACTGAACCCATCTACAGCGGTCTCCGTAGGGGTGAAGCATTTCATCTGTCGTAGTGAATTCACCAGGCTGTAAGAACACTGACAGTTAGCAGCAAAAAGTTCCAGTACTGTCGAATTGCAACCAACTTATCAGTTTTTCTCCTGTCATTCCTCGTTCCCGTATCAACAAACCGCATACAGCTTAGAAAATACAGGAATCTATTTTAACTCACTATAGTAGCATTCCTGTTCCGTCTGCTGCCCAGAGTTCCAGTACAATAGCATGATGGCATTTTCTTCTTCTTAAAAAAATCCCGAATACAGCCATTATTTTGTCACTTTATTACCTCTTTTGCGCGAGAATTGACGTGTCTCTTGTTGTTTGTTTATATAGGTATTTGTATAGTTCACGATTTCATCAGTAAAGTCAAGGGCAATTACTTTCAAAAAAGCACTAACTTCATGAGTAATACCCATCACATTTGTTTTCGGATCTGGTGGAATTTGCACAATGTTTTTTTCTGTTGGTTTTTGATGTTTTACCGGCCGCTATGGCCGAGTGGTTCTAGGCGCTACAGTCCGGAATCGCGCTGCTGCTCCGGTCGCAGGTTCGAATCCTGCCTCGGGCATGGATGTGTGTGATGTCCTTAGCTTAGTTAGGTTTAAGTAGTTCTAAGTCTAGGGGAATGATGACCTCAGATATTAAGCCCCATAGTGCTCAGAGTCGTTTGAACCATTTATTTGATGTTTTAGCACACTCGCTTTTACACCAACGTGAAACTTGATCTTTTCAACAAAGAACCCTCGTACAGCTGCTGTCTCTTCGGGATCATCACCATCCTCACCTTCAAGCTGAGATTCACTGCTGTGGTCCTATTCAGTATTTTCATCACTCAAATCTGCTACTTCACTTTCTTCCAAGTCCGAAAAGTCTGGATAGACTTTATCATCACCTTCTTCGAGCAGTTTGCGAATTTCTTCGTCTGATACACCCTTTGAATTGGAACAAAACATCGAAGAACTGAAATGAATAAATACATTCAGTTATCGGTGTAACCAAAGTAACGTTTACCGTGCATCTATCAAAACTAAACTACGCGCAAGTATAGTTAACTTTTTAGTACACTTTCTTCTGGACATTGACAGCTGGAACAAAGCTTCCAACTGCCACACCAGCAGGCGCGCGTTGTACTTTTTACAACATTCGACACGTCATTTGTTACAATTCAGAAAACAAACTGAGAAAGCTAACCAAATGAACTGAAGCCACATTAACATTGTCGAGAAAACATCGACAGTGGAGTACATGGCAACAATGGCACAATAGCTCAAGGTTAAGGTATCGATCAGGAATAAAAACTTGAAGCTGTTGTACTTTTTACGTCAGCGCGGCCGCTCTAGGGTTAAAGAAATCACGGAAAACCGAAATCAGGATGACCGGACGCGGGTGTAGATCGTCGTTTTCCCGAATGCGAGTCCAGTGTGTTAACCACTGCGCCACCTCGCTCCAACTTGCCAGTATGAGCCCACTTATCGGTATGACGTTGCACACCCTTGGGCCTCCATGCATGCAGTGATTCGCTTGGGAAGATTGTCATAAAGCTGTTGTATGCTTTCCTGAGGCAAGCTGTCTCACAACTGTTGCAATTGGTCTTGATACCATGAACAACGTGTTCTCTCGGGGAGAAATCTGGGGTCCTGTTGGCCACGGGAGTACCTAGACAGCACGCAGACATTTCAAGGAGACGTGTGCTATGGATGGAAGAACGTTGCCCTGTTGACAAATGACACCGCGATACTGTCGCATGAAAGGTAACACATGCGGACAGAGGATGTCCGTGAAATATCGTTTTTCTCTCAGGATTCTCTATATTACTAGCAACCGAGATTTGAAGTCATATCCGATGGCTCCCCAAATGGAGTAAAACAACCATATCTCTGAGGCACTGCAAGAAGAGGACTTCTTCACAGGTCGCTGCCAAACCTGCCGACAATAGTCGTCTGGTTAGTGCAAAACAGTGATTCATTGTTGAATGAAGTATGACAGTATTCATGCCCAGTCCATGCTTCCTCATGATGGCTGTTTGTGTTTTCGTGTTAATGACAGACTACGCTTTGCACGGTAATCCTCTATGCCGAGTGCTGCGTATCTCCGACCAGTGCGCGGATGACACTGTAGGTTGCTCGTACATGATCTCATGTGGCACGCGCAGATCTGAAGGGGTTACGGTGATGCGGTTAGTGCACAATACAGCAGTTCTCTCTTGTGGAAGTCAGACACAGTCGTTAGGAACCTTGACGACGTTTCCATACTGTCCAAAAATTAGGGCACTCTTACATCCGAATACCCCAAAAAAAGAAGATATTGCATGACTCAGTTAGCGGGCCAAATGAGTGCCCACAGTGAGGCCCCTGCGCTCTGGTGGCCGTTATACTTGTCACAGTGAACTGCAACTCTAATCATTTACATAGACGCCAATTATATGTACGTGTTCGAAGTTAAATTGACATAGCAAGCACTAGCATCTCTTCAGATTATTAGTACTGTTATGAGACAGTATATCGCCCTTAACGTGCCGTAAACTTGCGCGATGAGATGATCTAGTTCGTACTATCTCCTGTGGGACTGGAGACATTATTATTGATTGCGGCGGTCGGTATTAGTGTTGACAATATGTCGAGGAATGGAAGACTCCAGAATTACCACCTGCCGCAATATTTTACAATTTATGACGTTTGTACTTCAAATACTATGCGATTGACGACACCAGACAAGTTCGAGGCTGATCTCCACGTGGATATTCGAGAAGCGAGACTTCCTTTCCCGGACCGGGACTCGGAATCTTATCTTTCCCGGGTAACACTCTGACGTTTGAATGGACAAAGGGACTAGCGGAAATAAAGCAATCAGAGTGGTCAGGTGATATACCTCATTCAGTAAGAGCACTGTGTACGAAAGGCGAAGTCTCGAGCTGGAGTCTCCATCTGGAATACAGTTTTGATCGACCAGGAAATTTTTAAACAGTACACATTCCGCTGCAGAATGAATGGTTCACAATTCTATCGTTATCGAGTGCGCATAGTTCCCCAACGCACTCTGCTTGCCAGCTTACTTCGAATCGGTTGGCCTCTAGTGCTGTCTCAAGATCCAGTGCTGCATTACTCGAACGCAGTGGCAATGGAACTACACTCCTGGAAATTGAAATAAGAACACCGTGAATTCATTGTCCCAGGAAGGGGAAACTTTATTGACACATTCCTGGGGTCAGATACATCACATGATCACACTGACAGAACCACAGGCACATAGACACAGGCAACAGAGCATGCGAAATGTCGGCACTAGTACAGTGTATATCCACCTTTTGCAGCAATGCAGGCTGCTATTCTCCCATGAAGACGATCGTAGAGATGCTGGATGTAGTCCTGTGGAACGGCTTGCCATGCCGTTTCCACCTGGCGCCTCAGTTGGACCAGCGTTCGTGCTGGACGTGCAGACCGCGTGAGACGACGCTTCATCCAGTCCCAAACATGCTCAATGGGGGACAGATCCGGAGATCTTGCTGGCCAGGGTAGTTGTCTTACACCTTCTAGAGCACGTTGGGTGGCACGGGATACATGCGGACGTGCATTGTCCTGTTGGAACAGCAAGTTCCCTTGACGGTCTAGGAATGGTAGAACGATGGGTTCGATGACGGTTTGGATGTATCGTGCACTATTCAGTGTCCCCTCGACGATCACCAGTGGTGTACGGCCAGTGTAGGAGATCGCTCCCCACACCATGATGCCGGGTGTTGGCCCTGTGTGCCTCGGTCGTATGCAGTCCTGATTGTGGCGCTCACCTGCACGGCGCCAAACACGCATACGACCATCATTGGCACCAAGGCAGAAGCGACTCTCATCGCTGAAGACGACACGTCTCCATTCGTCCCTCCATTCACGCCTGTCGCGACACCACTGGAGGCGGGCTGCACGATGTTGGGGCGTGAGCGGAAGATGGCCTAACGGTGTGCGGGACCGTAGCCCAGCTTCATGGAGACGGTTGCGAATGGTCCTCGCCGATACCCCAGGAGCAACAGTGTCCCTAATTTGCTGGGAAGTGGCGGTGCGGTCCCCTACGGCACTGCGTAGGATCCTACGGTCTTGGCGTGCATCCGTGCGTCGCTGCGGTCCGGTCCCAGGTCGACGGGCACGTGCACCTTCCGCCGACCACTGGCGACAACATCGATGTACTGCGGAGATCTCACGCCCCACGTGTTGAGCAATTCGGCGGTACGTCCACCCGGCCTCCCGCATGCCCACTATACGCCCTCGCTCAAAGTCCGTCAACTGCACATACGGTTCACGTCCACGCTTTCGCGGCATGCTACCAGTGTTAAAGACTGCGATGGAGCTCCGTATGCCACGGCAAACTGGCTGACACTGACGGCGGCGGTGCACAAATGCTGCGCAGCTAGCGCCATTCGACGGCCAACACCGCGGTTCCTGGTGTGTCCGCTGTGCCGTGCATGTGATCATTGCTTGTACAGCCCTCTCGCAGTGTCCGGAGCAAGTATGGTGGGTCTGACACACCGGTGTCAATGTGTTCTTTTTTCCATTTCCAGGAGTGAATGTTGTTGAAATGTTTTTAGCTCGTCAGCAGCCAAACATATTTAATGTTATATATTGGTAAGGTGGAAACACTGAGCCAGGTTTCCAGGCGCCTAAGAACCCTACTTCGACACTGCAGCAATAATTGGCAAGTACTGTTCGAAACTACAAAATAGTTTTATTTTCAGCCCCAATGTAATTGCAGTTTAGATAACTGCTTCACCAGAAAGTCAGTCCTTCTGTGGCTCTTGATTTGCCTTGGGACGGTGTCTTCATTAACCTGCCTCAGCTGCACCAAGAGCTGCCGTTATTCAGAAAATCTCTTTACAGATAGGCCTATTTTTGGCAGACTCTCACTCTTATGATAAGGCAGTTACAAGTAAATACTACTTAAGTAATAAATATTGCCTACATGTCACTAGCAGTCGAATTCCAGCTATCACGCCAGACATACGAGGTCAGCAGCAGTTCCTGGCAATGTAGCGATCACAGCGCACATTCAGCCTCACTGGAGGCCGCGACACAAGCTTGCGTTTGGGAGTCAATGCATTTAGTCGACTGCTGGAGAGGAGGTCAACGCGGCGCCAGGCATCTTTCAAGGACACTGCAGCCACTAAAGCTACTCTCAACACCCACAATGACATTTCTAATACCTCCGATTGTTGAAAATCCACATTTGATACTCTCACAGACGCTAAAAACGACAGTAACTCATCGGTCAAGCTCAGAGAATGTTGCGAGTGACAGAGTGGTTCATAATAGTGACTAGGTACTGTTGCCTGTTATAGCTGTAGTGCGCCAGACTGCCCAAGAACAATTTGACCCTTATGCCAAGTCACTCAACCGAGGTATATTCAAAAGCCCCTTCAAACCTAGTAGGAAAAGTCTGTTTTAGGCAATACAGGTAATTCATTAATCGATTCGCGCGCTTGCAGAGGTCGATACCTACGAGATACAGCACAAATCAAGGAAACTGAGTTGTTGGGAAGGCTGCACCGCCCTATTCTTCGACGAAACTGTGGCACTGCAGCATTTAGAGGTACGGCGTACGCTACGATGACCTCTCCAGCTCGTTACAGCACGGATACCAGGTGGCTCATTTACGGTCGCGTCTTCTTGCTGGCCATCGAGATCATCGCATGAAGTGTGGCATGAAATATTCTCGTAGGCACTACCACCTTATGCATTTCATGGCGATCTTGATTTTAATACCACAGAATGCGGCTGCGAGTCAACAGATAGAAAGTACGCTGTTATTCTTTCACAAATAGAACAGCAAAAACTAATATTGTTAAACGACTTTCCGCCTACGAGGTTTACAACTACTCAAATAAAATCAGGTGTGAACGTTTCTTATTTCAAGGAAATCAAGGTTGCGTTTGACCGTAAAACTATTAATTCATAAAATCCATAACAGTAGTTTCGAGCCGGTAGCCATTGTCAAGTGGAGTGTTGCGAAAATTGTGCTCCAGTACATTAACTGCATACCGGCCTATGGCCGCAAACGTCGTCGTAAACCGCTAGGGGGTGCTGTACACGAGAGTACTGAAGGGGATAATGAGGGTTTCCTCATTCGAGCGGTAAGCAGCGTACGATAAGCATGGAACGGTATACTAACAGTGAGGTTGCAGACATGCATTCAATGTATGGAATAGGTTGGTTGGTTTAAAGAGTAAAGGGACCAAACTGCATAGGTCATCGGTCCCTTGTTTCATAAGAACACAAAGCACATTGAATCTATCCACCAGTCAGGTGAAGCACTAAAATAAAAAATTCCGGCGGAAGAAAAGCCCCAAGGTCAATGGTAATACAACACGGAAAACGGAGCACAGCAACAAAAACAACACATAGAAGAAAGGCAGAAGGAATTAAAACTGTACAGCAGAGGACTGTGGCTGGCTGATCACGAAAATAATAGGATGAGCGAGCCACTCTGCAACACGGTAAAACCTCCAGCCTAAAAGATTAGGGTGGAGTGTAATGACAACACAAAACTAATTAAAAGATACAGCTTAAAAGAGGGTGACATAATAAGATTAAATGGACCTATAAAAGCCGCATGCACGAATAAAACTTAAAACCCGATCTGCCATAGAGACATTGTCACCTAAAAGAGATGATATGTCACCCTGGAGATTAAATGTATGGAATAATTGAGTGTAATGGACGAGCCGCTGGATGCATTTACTGAGAATGCTTCCCAGACAGACGTCAGTCGCATCGCAGTTTGTTTGCAAGTCTGAATCGAAATTTGTGCGAGTGACAGGGCTAGTGGGGGCAGGCCAGGATCGGCACGTCCGGACGTTGTGAAAGAAAGTACGTAGGATGCCTTGGAGACTTATTCGAGTACCAGCATATGTACCATTACGTCGCATAATAATGTCTCGTAATAGTGGTCAGTGCGTTTTGAACGCAGAGTCCTTACACGCCTTTCATCTCCGAAGGATGCAGTTATTGTACCCCATATGACTAAACCGCAACTATGCGCTTCGCACAGTGGTTTCCGTAACAAAGTGACCGAGGTGTACATTTCACAGCTTCTGTGTTTTTCTCTGATGAGGCCACATTCACTAGGAACAGCGTATTAAATCACCACAGTGAGCATTTGTGGGCACGAGGAAGCCCCTACAGTGTGAAGCACCACGGGGAACATGATCACTCCACAGGTAGTGTGAGGGCGGGTTTGGTCGGCGACTGCTTAGTCGGGCCGCACCATCTACCGTCCTGCTTGACCGTCACAAATTATCAGACCCATCTGGAACAGGTTCTTCCCAGCTTACTTGAAGATGCCGAGGCAATTGTGAGGCCCAGCAAGTGGTTTCAAAACGACGGGGCGCCTGCTCATTTTGGACTGGCTGTTCGTAGGCATCTTTCCCGCATCGATCTTTCCCGCATCGATCGATTGGACGTGATGGACCGCTCCCCTGTTCCCAACGACCGTCGGATTTATCGAGCCTTGATTTCTTTCCGTGGGAAGCCATGAATCTCTCAAGTAGTGCGATCCTGTCGAGTCTGAAATGGGTATCATCGCACGAATCGACTGCGTAGCCGCTACAATCAAAGGAACTCTCTGTGTGTTCGAGTGTGCCCGGCAGTCAGTGCTCCTTCGGTGACAGACATGTGTGACGTCTGACGATGCGAACTATGAAAATCAGTTGTACCACTAGAGCTGTATTCCTGGCTGGTTCAAATGGCTCTGAGCACTATGGGACTCAACTGCTGTGGTCATAAGTCCCCTAGAACTTAGAACTACTTAAACCTAACTAACCTAAGGACAGCACACAACACCCAGCCATCACGAGGCAGAGAAAATCCCTGACCCCGCCGGGAATCGAACCCGGGAACCCGGGCGTGGGAAGCGAGAACGCTACCGCACGACCACGAGATGCGGGCGGCTGTATTCCTGTTGTACTCATTATTTCCAGTAAATGTTGGAAATGAATCACACTAATTTCCTTGCAGATCCTTGACCTCTGCTGCCATTTACCTCTGATGTTTGCGGCTATGAGTTGCTAAGCAATTCTAAATCCTTACGATGTGACCCACCTTCCCTTGTCCTTTCTGGACACCCTGTATGTGCTATCATCGAGTCCTTGGGAGGTATTTAATGTTACTGTCGTTTTCTTTTGCATAAATAACACAAAGAGAGATTTGGTGTTCGCTGGAACAGCACAAAAACAGACGAAAAGATTAATGATCATATAGACTCTATATTCGACACTAGTTTCTTTTTTTGGTGTATATTCGCCAGGCACTTGAGACACTGACCTTGCGTCGATGTATCGTGGTACGTGATTAAGCCACGGCATCCAGGGGGCGATTGCACGTTGCCCGCACGTAATGAGGTTCCTATCGGGACACGTGATGGGATATAGCTCACTGCAAGCGCCTCAATCTGCATAAGCAGCGAGCTAACAGCCAGCGCCCCGCCCGTCTCCCAGAAGCACCCGATTAAGGCAACTAATTGCTTGAGACGCATCGTAGTGCGCGTAAGCTTTGAATTAGCATATGTTATTATCACGTTGTTGACTGGAATGTTGTTGTTGTTGTTGTGGTCTTCAGTCCTGAGACTGGTTTGATGCAGCTCTCCATGCTGTTCTATCCTGTGCAAGCTGCTTCATCTCCCAGTGCCTACTGCAACCTACATCCTTCTGAATCTGCTTGGTGGATTCATCTCTTGGTCTCCCTCTACGATTTTTACCGTCCACGCTGCCCTCCAATGCTAAATTGGTGATCCCTTGATGCCTCAGAACATGTCCTACCAATCGATCCCTTCTTCTAGTCAAGTTGTGCCACAAACTTCTCCTCTCCCCAACCCTATTCAACACCTCTTCAATAGTTATGTGATCTACTCATCTAATCTTCAGCATTCTTCTGTAGCACCACGTTTCGAAAGCTTCTATTCTCTTCCTTTCCAAACTATTTATCGTCCACGTTTCACTTCCATACATGGCTACACTCCATACAAATACTTTCAGAAATGACTTCCTGACATTTAAATCTATACTCGATGTTAACAAATTTCTCTTCTTCAGAAACCCTTTCCTTGCCATTGCCAGTCTACATTTTATATCCTCTCTACTTCAACCACCATCAGTTATTTTGCTCCCCAAATAGCAAAACTCCTTTACTACTTTAAGTGTCTCATTTCCTAATCTAATACCCTCAACATCTCCCGACTTAATTCGACTACATTCCATTATCCTCGTTTTGCTTTTGTTGATGTTAATCCTATATCCTCCTTTCAAGACGCTATCCATTCCGTTTAACTGCTCTTCCAAGTCCTTTGCTGTCTCTGACAGAATTACAATGTCATCGGCGAAATTCAAAGTTTTTATTTCTTCTCCATGGATTTTAATACCTACTCCGAATTTTTCTTTTGTTTCCTTCACTTCTTGCTCAATATACAGATTGAATAACATCGGGGAGAGGCTACAACCCTGTCTCACTCCCCTCCCAACCACTGCTTCCCTTTCATTCCCCTCAACTCTTATAACGGCCATTTGGTTTCTCTACAAATTGTAAATAGCCCTTCGTTCCCTGTATTTTACCCCTGACACCTTCAGAATCTGAAAGAGAGTATTCCAGTCAAAATTTTCAAAAGCTTTCTCTAAGTCTACAAATGCTAGAAACGCAGGTTTGCCTTTCCTTAATCTAGCTTCCAAGATAAGTCGTAGGGTCAGTATTGCCTCACGTGTTCCAATATTTCTACGGAATCCAAACTGATCTTCCCCGAGGTCGGCTTCTAGATTTTCCATTCGTCTGTAAAGAATTCGCGTTAGTATTTTGCAGCCGTGACTTATTAAACTGATAGTTAATTAATTTTCACATCTGTGAACACCTGATTTCTTTGGGATTGGAATTATTATATTCTTCTTGAAGTCTGAGGGTATTTCGCCTGTCTCATACATCTTGCTCACCAGATGGTAGAGTTTTGTCAGGACTGGCTCTCCCAAGGCTGTCAATAGTTCTAATGGAATGTTGTCTATTTCCGGGGCCTTGTGTCGACTTAGGTCTTTCAGTGCTCTGTCAAACTCTTCACGCAGTATCATATCTTCCATTTCATCTTCCTCCACATCCTCTTCCATTTCCATGATATTGTCCTCAAATACATCGCCCTTATATAGACCCTCTATATACTCCTTCCACCTTTCTGCTTACCCTTCTTTGCTTAGAACTAGGTTTCCATCTGAGCTCTTGATATTCATACAAGTGGTTCTCTTTTCTCCAAAGGTCTCTTTAATTTTCCTGTAGGCAGTATCTATCTTACCCCTAGTGAGATAAGCCTTTACATACTTACATCTGTCCTCTAGCCATCCCTGCTTAGCCATTTTGCACTTCCTGTCGATCTCATTTTTGAGACGTTTGTATTCCTTTTCGCCTGCTTCATTTACTGCATTTTTATATTTTCTCCTTGTCTAATACTCTTTCAAATTCTGAAGGCGGCAGCGGTAAAATACAGGGAGCGAAAGGCTATTTACAATTTGTACAGAAACCAGGTCGCAGTTTTAAGGGTGGAGGGGCATGAAAGGGAAGCAGTGGTTGGGAAGGGAGTGAGGCAGGGTTGTAGCCTCTCCCCGATGTTATTCAATCTGTATATCGAGCAAGCAGTAAAGGAAACAAAAGAAAAATTCGGAGTAGGTATTAAAACCCATGGAGAAGAAATAAAAACTTTGAATTTCGCCGATGACATTGTAATTCTGTCAGAGACAGCAAAGGACTTGGAAGAGCAGTTAAACGGAATGGATAGCGTCTTGAAAGGAGGATATAGGATTAACATCAACAAAAGCAAAACGAGGATAATGGAATGTAGTTGAATTAAGTCCGGTGATACTGAGGGAATTAGATTAGGAAATGAGACACTTAAAGTAGTAAAGGAGTTTTGCTATTTGGGGAGCAAAATAACTGATGATTGTCGAAGGAGAGAGGATATAAAATGTAGACTGGCAATGGCAAGGAAAGCGTTTCTGAAGAAGAGAAATTTGTTAACATCGAGTATAGATTGAAGTGTCAGGAAGTCGTTTCTGAAAGTATTTGTATGGAGTGTAGCCATGTATGGAAGTGAAACATGGACGATAAATAGTTTGGACAAGAAGAGAATAGAAGCTTTTGAAATGGAAAATATTGAATAATGTCAAACGCTGATACATTGGCAAAGATATGGCGTAAGTGATTCGGAAAGCGTTCTGTTGCACATGTTTAAATTCGTTTTCAATAACGTTTTATTCGTTTGCAACAGTAATTTACTCACATATTTATGCTGAAAAATTAAATTTAGAAGAGGAAATATCATTAGGTTTCTCGGCCTCAAGGTGACAAAGAAAGATGGTAAGCATTTACTTGGAGTCTTCAAAAAACCGACGATCTCAGATTTAATCACAAACACCGATTCTAAGCGACCAAAAAGATATAGAGGGGTCTATTTTACATCAGCCGACTGTAGGATCCTGAAGGTACCAATAACAATATTGCGAATGATTAGGACCAGCGGATGTAAGGTGAGTGGCGTCAATAAAATACCTGAAGAACTGAGAGGAAAGAAACTAAAGATATAGCCGCAAAAAAGTGACCGCTATGAAGAAGTATGTTGCAGTATTGGGTGCACACTCGGAGGGTAAAGATACTAAAGAGAACGTAGGTTCCGTACTTCAACAACATTGGGAGCAATGTCCGCAAGAAACGCAAAAAAATTATGGGTTATGCATACCTGTCAGGACTGTGATAAATTTTATGTTGACCAAATAAGCATAAATTTTCCTATTCCGATTCAGTGAATGAAAATGGCCTCGGTAGTCGCCTGAAATCTCACAAACACTGAATAGGTTATGCTATTGTTGCAGTCTACAGGCCGAAGACTAGTTTGATGCAGCTCTCCATGCTACTCAGTCCCATGGAAGTCTCTCCATCCCTGAATAACTACAGCAACCAACATCCTTCCGAATGTGCTTACCGTATTCATCTGTTCGTCTCCGATTTTTACCCCCAATATTTCCCTCCAATACCTGGTGATCTCTTGATGTCTCAGCATGTGTCCTATAAACCGATCCCTTCTTTCAATAAAGTTGTCACAGTTTTCGTTTCTCCCCAATTCTAGTCAGCACCTCCCCATTAGTTACGCAACCTACGTATCTAATCTTCAGCATTCTTCTGTAGCACCACATTTCAAAAAAAAAATTTAAAAATTTGTTGTGCACAAGACAATTTAAAAAGTTTGGACACGGCTTTAAATATACTGGAAGAAATGGAGATCTTTGTTGACGATAAGAAAGCCATAACGCTTGCTTAATATACAAAATGAGGACAGATTAAATCAGTGATTTGAAATACTACAGTGTCAGAGATGGTGCTTGCCTATCCTCCAGAGTATGTCCGTTGGTCGGAACACGCGACACATATGACTACGACTCCAACTTCAGCACCCCATGTAAACACAGCGGGCGCCAGACGGTGACGATGCCAAACTCCACCGTTAGGTTTTATCTTTAACACCCCAATGCCCTTTCTATGCACTGTAATAATAAATTCTCAATTTTATGTAAACATGTTGCATCATAGTGTTTAAAGACTATTACAATGAAGAAAAAATTTCATTAAGCACTGACTAACGTAATATTACGCCATATCTTACAGTGGTTCTATCGCCACATAAGTCCCTAGTACATTTTATAATTTGTATAAGATTTATTTTTTATGAAATGTCTGTATGACGTACTGTAAAATTATTAGTTCTTACTTTCGAACTATATCGAGAAAATCGCGTATTAGTAGCGGTGCGTAACGCATAATAGTTACCTTGTGTACATAGCATGATTATACAATGAAATCTTCCGAGATAATGTCTTGAGACGACGAAATATCTGAAAAAAATCGCATGAGGGTGAAAACCGAAAGAAAACGAGTTCATTTTTTTAAATGCTATACGGCTATACCGATTTTGACTCCCACCTGCCCCACCCGCAGCGCACAGGGTGGGCATGAACTCTTAAATCTTAAATACAAACATCTTCATCTACATGGATACTTTGCAAGTCACATTTAAGTGCCTGGCAGACGGCTCATCGAACCACCTTCACAGTTCTCTATTATTCTAATCTCGCATAGCGCGCGGAAAGAATGAACACCTATATCTTTCCGTACGACCTCTAATTTCCCTTATTTTATCGTGGTGATCGTTCCTCCCTATGTACGTCGGTGTCAACAAAATATTTTCACATTTGGAGGAGAAAGTTGGTGACTGGAATTTCGTGAGAAGATTCCGTTGCAACGAAAAACGCCTTTCCTTTAATGATGTCCAGCCCAAATCCTGTATAATTTCTGTGACACCCTCTCTCATATTTCGTGATAGTACAAAGCGTGCTGCCTTTCTTTGAACTTTTTCGATGTACTCCCTCTTTTATTGTAGATTCAAATTCGACGGGAAAAAATAGTTAACTTTTATGTGTAACACTTCTTTAGATGCGTGATGGATGGCACAGTAACCGACAAAAAACAAAATTTATTCAAAAACTGATCAAAAAAAGAAAACCAGATGTGTTCAAGAGTTGTGAAGAAAAGGTTTTTGGAGGTGTGTCCTCTCACCTCTCACAATTGGGGTGCTCAAAAATGTCGCAACCTACTTAAAAAGAAAAGAGGTTCAAATGGCTGCCGGCCGCGGTGGTCTAGCGGTTCTGGCGCTGCAGTCCGGAACCGCGGGACTGCTACGGTCGCAGGTTCGAATCCTGCCTCGGGCATGGGTGTGTGTGATGTCCTTAGGTTAGTTAGGTTTAAGTAGTTCTAAGTTCTAGGGGACTTATGACCTAAGATGTTGAGTCCCATAGTGCTCAGAGCCATTTGAACCATTTTTCAAATGGCTCTGAGCACTATTTGACTTAACATCTGAGGTCATCAGTCCCCTAGAACTTAGAACTACTTAAACCTAACTATCCTAAGGACATCACACACATCCATGCCCCAGGCAGGATTCCATCCTGCGACCGTAGCGGTCGCGTGGTTCCAGGCTGAAGCGCCTAGAACCGATCGGCTACCTGGGCCGGCCAACCCACTTCGATGCACTTATTTATCCGCATACGGAATGATTCGACACAACTGAGACGTGTTTCCGATGTAACCTGCTGTCATGGATTGGTGGTACGCTGAACCTTGCTATAGTGCATTGTTGGCACTTCATTATAAAACTTCACTCGTCAAGTATACCCATGAACGAAAGTCAGAAGTAAGATGTGGCGATATTTCAGGCGAAGACACTGGAGTGTCTCTTCCGATTCACCGACGATTGTACCCAAGATCTAATATCTCCGTACTGCTACAGTATAATGTGCTAGACGCCTATAGTGTAGAAACAGTATTGCTTGTCTCAAGTCCAAAGGAAGGTCTGAAAGATCGTCCTCCAGCACGTTCGATATTTATCATCATGTAAGGTGCCATTGATAAAGAACTAACCATTGAGTTTGTCACCAATTATTCCGCATCAAACATTCTCACTGCATGGTCGCTGATGTTCAGCTTGGCATAACTGAAGTGGGTGTTCCACTTTCCAATAATGCACATTGTGTCGGTTAATCGTACCGTGGCTCGTGAAGGTCGACTGCTTTAGACGACAAAACGCGAGCAAAGAAATTGGGGTCTCTCTGTATTTGATGAAGCGACCACTTACAAAATATTACTCGACTCTGGAAATTATTGCCATAAAATTCCTGATGGAGGGACGCAAGAAATGGACGATGATTCCCATGAATCATGATTCGGCGAACAATAGTCTGGTTTATTCCCGATTCATTACATACTGTAATTACAGTGTGCTAATTTGGTGGTTAAAATTCACTGCAGCTAATATCACAGTTTCATTGTTCTCTCCAGAAACTGTTCTTCGACGATACCTCTTTCGTGGTTGTACAGTTTCTCTCAGTGGAGAAATGTTGAATAACCTGGCAAAAAGAAGCGTGTGGTCTCATCAAGGTTTTGAAAACGTAGAGCAGAAAAGGTTACAGCATTATCGACATTCCTGTCACGTACTCCATAAATGTAAACCATTCTGTTTTCTCCTCTACCGTAAAAGCTGGCATTTCAACTAATAACTCAGTCAGGGTATGAAGGAATGTACTTAAGAAATGAGGGTGACCGTGCACGCAATGGTATCAAATCAAGAAACGAATAAATGAATATTTTAAAACAGTTACAAGGAGGAAACTACAAAACACTGAGAAGTTTATGTTTTTGATCCAGTGAATGCTCCTCGAGATAATACCGTTTTGCTATTCGGTTGTGTTATTTATGGATTACAGCGCCACCCATCGCGTAACAGCAAAAGTGTTACAAACGTTACATATTATTTCCTATAGAACCTGCTTTACAACAAAAAATGAGATGTTCCTATTTAAGTTTGTAACTTCCTCCACACCCCTTTGCGGTGAGGCAGGGGGTCAACATTCTTACTGACAGATAACACGTTTAAAAGAACAGGTATTTTTCCGTTTTTTAATCTGATACGTAGTTTGAGACATTTAGTCGTATAAAGTAAAAAATTCGGTTATAAATGTACTAGAACAGTCTCGACCACAATAATAAGCACATTTGGCCTGACCTCTGTTTCTCCACGGGAACTGTTCTCAAAAATTACTTAAAAACTCACCCTTTATAATTGTGTGATCTGTAAAAAACTATCTCTAATTTGCTTCTATATTGTCAGTCAATGTATTGCAACTTCACTGACTGACACACACTGTCTTGTCCCGTTTCTTCAGTCGTGCTGGGACATTCCCATCTGGCGCTATAGCCACGCTGACCTCACGTAGGGGCCAACGAAATATACAGCCCTGTGGCGTACGTCACAGAACATGACACTACAATCAAATTTCTTGGCAGACAAACTATGTGCCGGACCGAGATTCGAACTCGGGACCTTTGCCTTTCGCGGTAGGAGACGAGGTGCTGGCAGAATTGAAGCTATGAGGAGACGTCGTGAGCCGTGCTTGGGTAGCTCAGATGATAAACCACTTGCCCGTGAAAGGCAAAGGTCCCGAGTTCGAATCTCGGTCCGGCACAAAGTTTTAATCTGCCAGTGCAGAGTGAAAATCTCATTCATGACACTATAGGTCTTATGGGTCACAGTGGCCGTCTCCAGAGGGGAACGAGTTACTGTTTTGTCCAGGTTAATACTTCGTAGCTGTGGATTTAAATAGACTAACGCTCTCGATAACATACGACACAGTTAAGGGTCTTTTTATTAACATCCTGAATTCCCACCTGGCTCCAGACGCAGCCAGGCTATCGTGGCTTATGTTGTGTAAGGCAGCTAGTATGACGTCACAAGTTCGTTGCTGGACCCCTATTTCCCCCGGGCCCGGCCTCACGCCCTGTGACGTCTAACTTTTTGTACAGGGCCTGGAGACCTCTGGCAACATGCTTCAGCACTCTCATTCATTCCCACCAAGTTTCTCGTCCTTTTTTAGAGAGCAGTGTGTCAAAACTGATCAAATGGTTCTATGAATTCATTATTTATTTGTGCTATGATTGCTAATCTGTCTATTCGATATTGGTTTAGATGTGACTTCTGTCGTATTATATTGATTTTCAATCCTAGTTTCAAATTTGCTTTGTCTAGTTCTTTTTCCCTTTCTTTCACTAGTGTCAAAGCAGTGCTGTGCCATAATCTAAAGCACGTTGTCACGTATGTTCCATTAACACGAATTACTCTTCGTATTTCCCCGTTTGAGTACATGAAAAATTCTTGTAGGACTTACTATTCATCACAAATATTGTGTATTCTTTTGTGATGTGACAACCTATTGGTTATGAAACGAAGGACACTATCATCCGATCCTTATATAACGTCAGTTTGTCTACGATTTGAGGCTATTTCAGACTTCTTAAGTAAGCAGATTAAACTGTTCAAAACAGTGAAGTTAATTTTATAACTTTTTTGCATATGTCTACTGATTCTTATCTCTGTTAAATGATTTCTCTAGTTCAGTTTTGAATTCGCAGTACGATGATGAACTGTAACGAAAATTGTAGTGTTGATGAATATACAGGGTGGTCCATTGATCGTGACCGGGCCAAATATCTCACGAAATAAGCGTCAAACGAAAAAACTACAAAGAATGAAACTTGGCTAGCTTGAAGGGGGAAACCAGATGGCGCTATGGTTGGCCCGCTAGATGGCGCTGCCATAGGTTAAACGGATATCAACAGCGTTTTTAAAAAAATAGGAACCCCCGTTTTCAATAACATATTCGTGTAGTACGTAAAGAAATACGAATGTTTCAGTTGGACCACATTTTTCGCTTGGATTGTAATAAAGCAAAAGAGCAAGATCTCTTTATAAGTCGGTGTAGCACAATATATGTGTATGTGTGAATCCCTAAGGGACCTAAGTGTAAAGGTCATCGGTCCTTACACTTACACACATCTATCGGGCCAACCATAGCGCCATCTGGTTTCCCCCTTCAAGCTAAACGAGTTTCGTTCTTTGTAGATTTTTCATTTGATGCTTATTTCGTGAGATATTTGGCCCGGTCACTATCAATGGACCATCCTGTATACTTCAAAATACAAATGTAAATTGAATAAACGCCTTGCTTTTGAAGGGCCAATTGAATCTGAATCAAGAGCTTGAAACTCCATAAATCTCAGTCAAAGCAGTAATTGATAATCATTTTTCGCTTATATTATTTCGTTTGCAGTTTACAAATGTCTATTGAGATATAGCCGCGAGGAGTGGCTTCGCAGTTAAAAGCGCGATAGTACGATACTATGAATTCCGCGGCCCCTCCTACCGGAGGTTCGAGTCCTCATTCGTGCATGAGTTTCTTTATTTTTTTTTCATAGCGTAAGTTAGTTTAAGTTCTGTGTAAGTGGAAGGACCGATGACCTTTGCACTTAGGCCCCTTAGGGATTCACACACACATCTGTTGTGCTACACCGATTTATAAAGAAATCTTGCTCTTTTGCTTTATTACGAGTACAATCCAGTGTTTTCTGCCATGCGGTTCCTGATTATTGCTGTGAACATCTACAGTTTTTTAAACTCATGTTCATGACTTAACTGGTTTCGAGTAGCTGGAATTGTCGGAATTTAGTGAACGGAGAACTTTCTGCCATTGTGGTGGCATCATCGCTCTCTCAAAACGAGTATGAGCCCCGAAACGAGTTCCTCGATATTTCACGAGCAATACTTGGTGCCGAGGAAACGTATCTGTGTTGCATCGCGAAATAATAGTTTAACAGTGGCGTTTCCGATGAGAGGAAGTTTATTACAGCAAATAAAAACGTGTGAGTGAGCAGCACCCCGCTTTTCTCATCTTGTTAGCTTCGCGTTAGTCTGCCTCATACCATTACGGCCCTCACGGTCGAAACAACATTTATTTCGAAAGCTTCAAAAGGGAGCTCTGTGAGACGAATGGAAAAATATATTACTTTCTCGCTAAATAAGAGTACGTTTCATGTAGCGTCACTATGGTAAAAAGAAGGATTTTCGCTGTCGTGTAATGACAGTCGTATTTGCTTTATACCTACCATCAATTAGTTATGAAGGAAGTAACACGATACATCGTATTACTATTATTATTATCATTATTATAACTCTGTCAGCGGATTTCATAAAATGCACTAACATGGTCGATAATCATGTAACAAGTTTACTATTGTATTGTGGAATTTTTATGAACGAAATTTAGAGTATTTCATTTTGCTTTTTAGTTTAGAGATACACAAAACCTGTTCAGTGACTTACACATCAAGTGGGAACAATTCTAGCAAAATTCGACATTGTATCTCATTTTTAGTCTAACGTACACGATCGTTTCATCTGCTAAAATCCGTGAAAAGTAATCACTTTCAGTTATACGAATTGTTACAGGCCCCTGATCTTCCCGATCTGAATAAACAATTTAGGAGACATTTTGAGCAGCCCTCTTAGACTGATTGTAGATGACGCTAAATTCGTCAGGTGATTAAAAACAATTGCAAAATGGTTTCGACAAGATATCTGTATTACTGTGGCAAATAACGTAGATTAGAACGATCACATGGATAATGTGAGAAAGGCAAGCCAGTCACTACGGTTTATTGACAGAAAAGTTAGAAAATGCAACTAAAGAGACTGCCTACACTAAGCCTGCCCGCCTTCTTCTGGAATATTGCTGTGCGGTGTGGAATCCGCACCGAATAGCGCTGGCGGAGGACGTCGGAAACTTCAAAGAAGGGGATCTGGTTTTGCATTATCGAGAAATACGGGATAGAGTGCCATAAACATGGTACGCGAATTGGGGTGGGGATCATTAGAACAAAGGCGTTTTTCGTTGCGGCAGGATCTTCTCAGAGTGTGGCGCACACATACGTAGGTCAAAATGATCAGCATAATAAAATTAAAGAAATCAGAGCTCGCACGAAAAGATTTAAGTACTCGTTTTTCCTGCACGCAGTTCGAGAGTGGAACGGTAGAGAAATAATGGCTTGAACGTTGTTCGATGAACCCTCTGTCGGGCACCTGATTGTGAATTGCAGACTAATCATGGACATCTAGATGTATATGTAGCTTTAGTTTCTGTACTACCATTCCAGTCTCAGAGTGGAAGAGCAAGAGCGAAGAACTCAGATTAAAAATGGTAGAAGACAGCGAGAGTGTTATCCTCCCCCACCTGTTCCTTCTGTACGTCGAAGAAACAATGGCTGAAGTAAAATAAATATTCAGGATTGCTATTAAAAATCAGAGTGAAAGAGTATTAATGATAAGATTCACTGAGGCTAACTTCAATGAAAGTTCTATTGATACATAATTGGAACAGTATCACAAACGACCTTGCTGTCTACACGATGTGTCCTAATGTATAGAATTAATGGGTTGACTTATTAGATCACGATATTTTGTTTCAGTTTAAAATTACAAAGCGCATGTTTATTGAGACCCCCTGCTATACTCGCAGGACAGGACAGATAGTTTAATTTGTGGAAAAGGGCCAAAATGAGTGGCTGTCAGTTGCACTCGAACATACTACTTTATTCATTTGACAAACATTGCAAGAGTAAAGAAAACATTAAAAACAGAGCAAGCCAAATGTTAATTTTAGAAGTTAATTCCCGGCTAAATGCGCCATTCAGTCTCACGACTTAAGGGCAAAACAATTTCAATTTAAAACCGGCTGAAGGCCAATAACTTAAGACTCAAAAACAAGAATTTGAATTTTAAAAGGCAGAAGGCCTTATCCTAAAACATTTCTCTAAATTAGGCTGAAGGCCCAAACAATCTTAGGTGGCGCAGTGGTTAGCAACTGGACTCTCATTCGGGAGGACGACGGTTCAATCCTGCGTCCGGCCATCCTGATTTAGGTTTTCCGTGATTTACCTACGTAAATCGTTCCAGGCAAATGCCGGGATCGTTCCTTTGAAAGGGCACGGCCGACTTCCTCCCACATCCTTCCCTAATCCGATGAGACCGATGACCTCGCTGTTTGGTCTCTTCCCCCAAAGAACGAAACCCCCTCAAACAATCTCACGCCTTAAGGGCAAAACAATTTTAATTTAAAATTGGCTGAAGGCCAATAACTTAAGACTCAAAAACAGGCATTTGAATTTAAAGGCAGAAGCACTCCGTCTTGAGGCCACAAGTGGCCCATCGGGACCATCCGACCGCCGTGTCATCCTAAGTTGAGGATGCGAATAGGAGGAGCATGTGGTCAGCACACCGCTCTCCCGGTCGTTATGATGGTTTTCTTTGACCGGAGCCGCTACTATTCGGTCGAGTAGCTCCTCAATTGGCATCACGAGGCTGAGTGCACCCCGAAAAATGGCAATAGCGCATGGCGGCTGGATGGTCACCCATCCAAGTGCCGGCCACACCCAACAGCGCTTAACTTCGGTGATCTCACGGGAACCGGTGTATCCACCGCGACAAGGCCGTTGCCTAAAGGCAGAAGGCCTTATCTTAAAACATTTCTTAAAAACAGATTGAAGGCCCAAACAATCTCACGCCCTAAGGGGAAAACAACTGTAATTTAAAATTGGCTTGAAGCCATACATAAACAAACAACAAGGACAAATAAAAAAAGGCAGTACATCAAACGGTGCTCAGAAGTTTCCAAGTGTCGGCCTGCAATTCAAACACTAACGCTCGCTTAGGAGAGACAGGCAGTCGGCCTCACAATTCTCAATCCGACCGCAACGCAACTGACAGACAGACAACGGACCAAGCGACAGGATAACTTCCACTCCACCCGACCAGCACACAACAAGGAGTTCAATGGAACACGCAGAAGGTATCAGCGCCCACAACGAATTACACATTCAGCTGTAAACTACACGCCGTGCTGGACAGCCACAACATGACGAGGAAAATACACTACCTGAATTTATGTCAAAGGCCAGGGCAGGTAACTGGAACGTTAACCGTCACAAATCAGAAGATTCCGCTGGTGCACTTAAGCTAAACTCCACAGGAGGGTGGCTAGAATTTCACCAACTAGAAACACACGTTGTTGTTCGCGGGAATGTCCCAACAGCCCACAACGAAATTCAAACGACACAATGTGAACAGTTTGGGCTGGCTGGTAGATTAAATAGAGACTCAACTTTCGTGTCCGGGATCGGTCAGCCACAGACCACGTAACAATGGGAACAGCACCTCACACTCCGACCGCGCTTGGACGCCGCCAGCGGCCTCGGCCAAACTACACGCCACGGAGACTTCCCTGCTGCTCCACGCCAACCGCCCAACTGT